>NW_026126540.1:26931666-29577500 GCF_943737965.1 Phodopus roborovskii
TTCTCCAGCCTGGTCCTGACCCCTTTGCTCATCACTTCTCCCTCTCTGCAACTGGATCCCAGGAGTTCAGCTCAGTATTTAGCTGTGGGTGTCTACTTCTGCTTCCAACAGCTACTGGATGAGGGCTCTAGGACAGCATATAAAGTAGTCATCAGTTTCATTATCAGGGAAGGGCATTTAAGGTAGCCTCTCCACTGTTGCTCAGATTGTTAGTTGGGGTCATCCTTCTAGGTCTCTGGACATTTCCCTAGTGCCAGATTTCTCTTTAAACCTATAATGGCTCCTTCTATTATGGTATCTTTTTTCTTGTTCTCTGTTCTTTCCTCGACTCAGTTTTCCTGCTCCCTCATGTTCTCCTCTCCCCTTCTCTTCTCCCCTTCTCTTTCTCCTAACTCCCTCTCCCCTCCCGCCCCCTGCTCCCAATTTACTCAGGAGATCTTGTCCCTTTCCCCTTTTGTGAGAGACCATGTATGTCTCTCTTAGGGTCCTCCTTGTTTCCTAGCTTCTCTGGTGGTGTGGATTGTAGACTGGTAATCCTTTGCTCTATGTCTAAAGTCCATATATGAGTGAGTACACACCATGTTTGTCTTTTTTATGACTGGGTTACCTCACTCAGGATGTTTCCTTCCAGTTCTATCCATTTGCCTGTGAATTTCAAGATTCCTTTTTTTTCCTGCTGAGTAATATTCCATTGTGTAAATGTACCACATTTTCTTTAGCCATTCTTCAGTTGAGGGGCATCTAGGTTGCTTCCAGGTTTTGGCTATTACAAATAATGCTGCTATGAACATAGTTGAACAGATATCTTTGTTACATGAATGTGCATCTTTTGGGTATATGCCTAAGAGTGGAATTTCTAGATCTTGTGGTAGACTGATTTCCATTTTCCTGAGGAACCGCCATACTGATTTGCAAAGTGGCTGCACAAGTTTGCACCAGCAATGGAGGAGTGTTCCCCTTTCTACATATCCTCTCCAGCATAGACTGTCATTGGTGTTTTTGATTTTAGCCATTCTGACAGGAGTAAGATGGTATCTCAAAGTTGTTTTGATTTGCATTTCCCTGATGGCTAAGGATGTTGAACAATATTTCTTAAGTGTCTTTCAGCCATTTTAGATTCCTCTATTGGGAATTCTCTATTTAGTTCTGTACCCCACTTTTTCATTGGATTGTTTGGTGGTTTTGGTGACTAGCTTCTTGACTTCTTTGTATATTTTGGAAAACAGCCCTATCAGATGTGGGGTTGGTGGAGATCTTTTCCCATTCTGTGGGCTGCAATTTTGTCTTGTTAACTGTGTCCTTTGCCTTACAGGAGCTTCTTAGTTTCAGGAGGTCTCATTTATTGTTGATCTCAGTGTCTGTGCTACTGGTGTTATGTTACGAAATGATCTCCTGTACCAGTTCGTTCAAGGGTACCTCCCACTTTCTATTCTAAGAGGTTCCATAGCTGGATTTATGTTGAGATCTTTGATCCATTTAGACTTAAGTTTTGTGCATGGCAATGGATAAGGATCTATCTGTAATCTTCTACATCTCAGTATCCAGTTATGCCAGCACCATTTGTTGAAAATGCTTTCTGTTATGAGTAGTTTTCCCGCCAGTGGTTCCACAGCTGCACCAGCCCCAAATAACACACTGAGACACTGAATTAGATATAAAGCTGTTGGCCTATTACTAGTGTTTCTTATTGGCTAGCTCTGTCTTAAATATTAGTTCATTTCTATTAATCTAAGTATTTCCACTTGATCTTATTTTATCGGAGAGAGGATCCAGAGTTGTGCTCTACTAGTCCTACATGTTGAATCTCCCTCCTACCTCTTCCTGAATTCTCCTTGTCTCCTAGCCCTGCCTATCTTGCTTTCCTATTTGCCAATAGGGCTTTATTCATTAACCAATAAGAATAACATATTTACAGAATGACATTTCCCATCATATCCTCTTTTCTGTCTAAAATAAAAAGAAGGGTTTGAACTTTAACATAGTAAAATATATAGGGTTTTGATGGGGATTGCATTGAATCTGTAGATTGCTTTGGCAAGATTGTCATTTTTACAATGTTGATCCTGCCTATCCATGAACATGAGAGATTGTTCCATTTTCTGGTATCTTCTTTAATTTCTTTTTTGAAAGACTCAAAGTTCTTGCTATGCAGGTCTTTCTTTTGTTTGGTTAGCATTACCACAAGATATTTCATGTCGTTTGTGGCTACTTTAAAGGGTGATGTTTTTCTGATTACTTTCTCAGCCCATTTATCGTCTGTATATAGTAAGGCTACTGATTTCTTTGAGTTAATCTTGTGTCCTGCCACTTTGCTGAAGGTGTTTATCAGCTGTAGGAATTCCTTGGTAGAGGTTTTCAGGTCACTTATGTAAACAATCATATCATCTACAAATAGTGAAAGTTTGACTTCTTCCTTTCCAGTTTGTATCCCCTTGATCTCCTTTTGTTGTCTTATTGCTATAGCTAGAACTTCAAATACAATATTAAAGAGATGGAGAGAGTGGACAACCTTATCTTGTTCCTGATTTCAGGGGAAACACATTGAGTTTCCCTCCATTTAGTTTGATGTTGGCTGTTGGTTTACTATATATTGCTTTTTATTTTGTTTAGGTATGTTCCTGTTATCCCTGATCTCTCAAAGACCTTTATCATGAATGGGTGTTGGAGTTTGTCAAACGCATCTAGTGAGATGATCATATGGTTTTACTTTTTCAGATTGTTTATGTTGTGGATTACATTGATAGATTTTCATATGTTGAACCACCCCTGCAACCCAGGGATGAAGCCTATTTGGTCATAGTGGATGATTTCTCGGATTTGATTTGCCAGTTTTTTGTTTTTTGGGTTTTTTTTAGTATTTTTTCGTCAGTGTTCATGAGGCATATTGGTCTGTAGTTCTCTTTCTTAGTTGTGTCTTTAGGTGGCTTGGGTACCAAGGTAATTATAGCCTCATAAAAAGAGTTTGGCAATGAACCTTCTGCTTCTATTGTGTGGAACAATTTGTGGAGTATTGGTATTAGATCTTCTTTGAATTTCTGGTAGAATTCTGCACTGAAGCCATCTGGCCCTGGGCTTTTTTGGTTGGAAGACTTTTGATGACTGCTTCTATTTCATTAGGGGTTTTATGTCTATTAAAAATTGCTTATCTGTTGTTGATTTAATTTTGGTAAGTCATATCTATCCAGAAATTTGTCCATTTCCTTAGAATTTTTAAATTTTGTGGAGTACAGGTTTTCAAAGTATGACCTGAAGAATCTCTGGATTTCTCAGAGTTTGCTGTTATGTCCCCCTTTTCATTTCTGATTTTGCTAATTTGCATGTTCTCTCTCTGCTTTTTGATTAGTTTGGATAAAGATTTGTCTATCTTGTTGATTTTCTCCAAGAACCAACTCTTTGTTACATTTATTCTGTGAATTGTTTTCTTTGTTTCTACTTTATTCATTTCATCCCTCAATTTTATTATTTCCTGGCGTCTACTCCTCTGAAGTGAGTTTGCTTCTTTTTTTCTAGAGCTTTCAGTTGTACTGTTAATTCTCTAATGTGACTACCTCCATTTTCTTCATGTGGGCACTTAGTGCAATGAACTTTCCACTTAGTACTGCTTTCAAAATATCCCATAAGTTTGGGTATGTTGTGTCTTCATTCTCATTGCATTCTAGGAACTCTTTAATTTCTTTCTTTATTTCTTCCTTGACCCATGAATGATGCAATTGTGCATTGTCCAGTTTCCATGAGTTTGTAGGGTTCCTGCAATTTGTGTTGTTGCTGAGTTCTAACTTTAAAGCATGGTGGTCTGATAAGATACAGGGGACTATTCTAGTTTTTTTGTATCTGTTGAGGTTTGCTATGTTGCCGAAAATGTGGTCGATTTTAGAGAAGGGTTCATATGGAGCTGAGAAGAAGGTATATTCTTTTGTGTTTGGATGGAATGATCTATAGATGTCTGTTAAACCCAGCTGGATCATAACTTCTGTTAGTTCTTTTGTTTCTTTATTAAATTTCTGTCTGGTGGTCCTGTCTAGTGGTGAAGTGGGGTGTTAAAGTCTCTCACTATGAACATGTGAGGTTTTATGTGTGACTTGAATTTTAGTAAAGTTTCTTTTATGAATGTGGGTGCCTTTGTATTTGGGACCTGATGGATTTTTCTTGTGATGAATATGAAATGACCTTCTTCATCTCTTTTGATTGATTTTAGTTTGAAGTCTAATTTGCTAGATATTAGGATAGCTACACCCACTTGTTTCTTGGGTCCATTTGATTGGAAAATCTTTTCCCAACCCTTTACTCTGAGGTAATGTCTGTTTTGAAGGTGAGGTGTGTTTTTTGTATGCAGCAGAAGGATGGGTTCTGTCTTCATATCTATTTTGTTAACCTATGTCATTTTATAGGCAAGGTAAGACCATTAATATTGAGGGAAATTTGGGACCATTGATTGTTAATTCTTATTTATTTTGGATTTGTTATTGGTGGTGGTATAGTGAGTAGATTTACCTGCTTTTTTCTTTTGGCTTCTGGTAAAGGATTGCCTATGTTTCTGTGAGTGTAGTTAACTTCCTTGGGTTTGAGTTTTCCTTCCAGAACTTTCTGTAGGACTGGATTTGTGGACATGTATTGTGCAAATCTGGTTTTGTCATGATAACTTGTTTTTTTCCATCTATAGTGATTGAGAGTTTTGCTGGGTATAGTAGTCTGGGCTGGCATCCGTGGTCTCTTTGTGTTTGTAGAACATCTATCCAGGACCTTCTGGTGTTCAGTATTTCCATGGAGAAATCAGGTGTAATTCTGATAGATCTGCTTTTATATGTTACCTGGTCTTTTCCCTTTGCTGCTCTTAATAGTCTTTCTTTATTCTGTATGTTTGGTGTCTTGATTAGTAGGTAGGAAGGGGACTTGTTTGGTGGCTTGATTACTATGTGGGAAGGGGACTTGATTTTTTTTGTTTGTTTGTTTTGTTTTGTTTTGTTTGTTTTGGCCAGTCTATTTGGTGTTCGGTATGCTTTTTGTACTTTCATAGGCATGTCCCTCTTCAGATTGGGAAAGTTTTCTTCAATGATTTTGTTGAATATGTTTTCTGCACCTTTGAGCTTGACTTCTTTGCCTCCTTCTATACCTATTATTCTTAGGTTTGGTATTTTCATGGTGTCCCACAGTTCCTAGACATTTTGTGTTAAGGATTTGTTGGATTTAAGATGTTCTTTGGTTGATGAATCTATTTTTTTCCTCTAGTGTATCTTCAACTCCTGAGATTCTCTCTTCCATCTCTTGTATTCTGTTGGTTATGCTTGCATCTGTAGTTCCGGATCGTTTACACTGCTTTTCTATTTCCAGCATTCCCTCAGTTTGTGTTTTCTTTATTGTCTCTATTTCAGTTTTCAGGTCTTGAACTGTTTGAATTGTTTCCTTAATCTGTTTGATTGTTTTTTTTTGTTTGTTTGTTTGTTTGTTTTCTTGGCTTTCCTTGCTTTCTTTAAGAGATTTGTTGATTTCTTGCATTTTTTGGTTCGTCTTTTCCTCTATTTCTTCCAATTTTTGTAAGGGATTTTCTCATATCTTCTTTGAGGGCCTGTATCATTTTCATGAAGTTGTTTTTAAGGTCATTCTCTTCTGCTTCGTCTATGTTGGTATGTTCAGGTCTTGTTGGTATAGAGTCCCTATATTCTGGTGGTGTCTTACTGGTTTTTTTTTATTGTTAAATGTGTTCTTGTACTGCTGTCTTCCCTTCCCTTCTTCCAGTGGGTACAGGTGGGGGTCTCTCTACTTTACTTTTCTAGTGGGGGTATGTGGGTCAAGATTTCAATGTCAGTAACTGTGGATGGTCTGAGCTCTCTTGGAGGTCTCAAGCAAAGGGTGTAGGGGGTCCAAGATTGAGGTGACAGCAGGCTCCAGATGGTTGAAGAAAGTCTGTTTAACTCACAATCCTGGTTTCTCTAGTTCTTTCTATAAATGTGCCCTTTACACTCACTAAGCCCTGGGGTTTATTCCCAGTGCTCTATAAACTGTATGACCACATGTGGAGTTCAGAGGATGACTTGCAGGAGTCAGTCCCTTCTTAATATGCTGGGCTATACTGGAAATTTAATATGCCATGTTTCAGTGACATAGTGACCTCCTCTGTCCACACTGATATTCTTTGTGATCTTTGGAAAACCAACTTTATCTAAATCTATTTCCTCATCTCTTAAAACAAAAAAACAAAAAACAAAAAACACCCAATGATTAACACCAGAAAAAAGAAGAATAGGGGCTAGAGATATGGGGGTGGCAGAGGAAGAAGAGAGAATGTAGGAAGGGTTGATATCTGCCTCTCTTATAAGGCTCTTATTGAAGCAATGTAATATTAGAGCAGTGAAATTGAAAATTCTTGGAAATTTTTTAAATGTGAGAAAAAGGTGTGGTAAACATTAGAACAAGATTTCCAACATTTTTTATCATGAAAACAAAATTCTAGTCTTTGTTATTTTTCATACTTCTGAACTGGGGGCCTCTGAGACCACCAAGGTCAGCAGAGTGTTGGTCCATGAGAGGAAAGAAAACAGTTCAGTAGCTGGTATTAGTTTAAACTTTAAGAGTCTGACACCGGGTCGTTTATTTTAGGAATATTTAAATATTCCTAAACAAAAAATATTCCTGCGAACAAAGTTGATAATTAATCTGGTATATACAATAAAGCTAAGACATGACTACATCAAAACTCTTAGTAAAGTACAAATGACATCTTCCATAAAGATAGATTAACTGGGGAAATGAGCTCAAGATAAACAAGTTCCTAATAAGGGTCTGCGGGAGCAAAGGTCACCACATCTGTTCCCAGCCTTCTGGGTGGAAAACAGGTATTCACACCCCTCTCTTTGAAAAGACAGCTCTGTGTGTTTAATATTTCTGTTTTCCCTGGTACTCATCTGTGAGCACAAGGACCTACAGACCTCCTGCACGGAATAACTTCGGGCAGGCCTTTCCCTGCCTGTGGTGTACATTTCCTTTTGATGAATATATATCAACATCTATGAGACAATACACAGTAAGGGAAGAAGTTCCCATTGCCATCCAGTCCCCACCTACCCTTCATGCTAATGTTTTTCCCATGGGGTCTGGAGAGAGAGAGATGGTTGAGTGGTGAAGAGTGTTTGCTGCTCTCATGGGGGATGGGGTTCACCTCCTGACACCCACATGATGACTCACAACCATCTGTAACCCAGGTTCCAAGGGATCCAACGCTCTCTTCTGTCACACCCATGGTGCACATACGTTCATGCAGACACTTATACACACAAAATAAGTAAATAAATAAAAACTTCAGAGTCTGTCTATAGATGGCAGTTAACACTAGTCAACAAACACTGTACCCTGAAGAAAAGCTCAGTGACAGAGATCGCTGATCCACAGAGAATTAAATAAACCTGAACAAAGCCATGACTGTGATGCCTGAAGCCAGCCCTGCTTCCTGCAGAATAAAACCACACTGACACATGGCATATGCTGCCCTACCAACTGTGAAAACCAGAGCCTCCATGTAGAACACCCTACCCACAGACTCACCCAGCTCCGTTAGCCTTCCCAGACAGCTTTTCTCTCATCTAGAACGGTATTGTCTTCTCTAACATTTATTTATTTATTTGTTTGTTTGTTTGTTTGTTTGCCTATATGGACACACACGCTGAGGTGCACATGTAGAGGGCAGGGAACATTTTTTGCAGAATCGGTTCTCTTCTCCCACTTTGTGGGTTCCAGGAATAGGTATCGGTTCATCCTGCTTGGCAGACCCTGCCTTTACCCACTGAGCCATTCTGACAGCCTGGGGACTGTAATAATTGTGTGAAGCAGTGTCGGTGACACACTTGAATGCCAGTACTGAAAATCACCACTCCAAAAACAGAGCTCAATTTTGTTTCTAAATGAGACATCGTTTCCAAAGCTACCCACTGTTCCCAGTTAGACTAGTAGAAATACCTAAGTAAAGCAAGACGGTGACATATGCCTGTGCATCTAGTACGGAAGAGGGGAAAAGCAGGGAGGACGGCCTGTCAAGACCAACTTCAGCTAAACTGGGAGAATACAACTAAAAAGTAAAAGCACTGGGTGAGTGAGCCGACTTAGCGGGTAAAGGTGCCTGACAACCGAGTTAGATTCCTGGGACCACAGGGCAGGAGGAGACAACTGGCTTCAGGTTAGCCTTTGTGTGCTGTGGTATGAACATGCCCACATATTGTCCTCTGGCCTCTGCATGAACGCCACAGGGCACACACACAAATAATACTAAAAACTACAAGCAATTTATTAGCAGAAATAAAAGTCTAAGCAATCAGACTGGCAGAGCAACTGATTTCGTCCCATCATTGACCGGACAGCGCGACCACCCACACGGAAGATGGGATAACAAACTCTAAAGCCAGGAAACAACCAACGCCCAGGAGTGGAGGCGTCTGGAGAACCTGCGGCCGCTGGCGGAGCGGCGTGGGTCGGGCAGGCTTTGCACACTCGGCGATCGAACCCACGCTCGACTGAGCCTCGCCGCGAACAGCGCTCCCGGCAGGCCTTGCGCTGCCTTTGGCGGGAACTGTGGTCTCGCCTCCAGGTCAAAGGGCGCTCCTCGTGCCTGCGACAGTTGGCGCGCGTGCGCACTGCGCACGTGCTGAAGCCCGTCCGCGCCTCGCGCCTCTCTTCCCTGTGGCTGTGGCCCGCATCTCTCAGGCGTTGCGTAATATATGTTTCCTTTGGGCTTGGGTCTCTTAACTCTGTCACTGCTCAGTCTCCTCCCGGTGACCCCTCGCTCACTCTCAGGTTCCTGCGGTCGGAAAGGCTAACGGTTGAGAGGTTGTGTGCGCTCGCTCGTGTCCCGCAGTTTCCTGAGGCGCGGCTGGCGGGCGCCATAGTGCTAACGGCTTCCGGCCGCGTTTGCAGAGGAAATGGCACCCGAGTGCAAGGAAATTTAAATGGGTTTACCGGGATAGTTGGGACTTGAGAATCAGTCGTTAGAATTTCACAGGCGGGCGGGTTTTAGGCCACCGTGCACGGTCTACAGAGCGAGCGAGTTACAGGCTAGACAGAGCTTCGTAAGGAGACCTTGTCTCAGAGTATGAACAAAAGTAAAATTTTAGAATAAATGGTACATGGTGGCGCTGGGGAGGGGGCGGCAGGAGGGCCAGAAGTTCAAGGTCAAGCCAGAGGTGGTGGTGCACTCATTTAGTCCCCACACTCGGGAGGCCGAGGCGGGTAGATCTCTGTGTGTTCGAGGCCAGCCTGGGCTACATAGAGAATTCCAGCCAGAGCTACACACGGGGAGACCCTGATTAAAAAAAAAAAAAAAATCAGTAGCATTCTTGCTTGGAATCCAGCCTGGGCTACAGGAAAGCCTATCTGAAAAAAAATTTTAAAATCTATTTATGAAAAAAATTTTTATTGCCTTTAAAAAAGTTTACGTTACACCTTATGGGGGTGGTGGCATACATTGTACTGTGGCACGTGTAGAATCAGAGGCCTTGTGGGAATCTGTTTTCCCCTTCCACCGTGTTGGTCCTACCAACTCAGATCATCACGATAGAGGCACGCCCCTTTACCAACTGAGCCATCTTATGCCCTCTCCCTGCTTTGCTGTTTTATGGTTCCAGAGTAAACAATGTATACTGAGCCCTGATGAAGGAGTCGTCTGATTTGACTATTTTCGATATAAATATTTTTTTTTAATTATTAGGCCTACCCCTCCCCCCAAAAAAAACAAAAAACAGGGTCTCAGGTAGCCTTGCCTAGTCTGCAACTTGCTAAGTAGCCAATCTGAACTCGTGATCTTTCTGCTTCAGCCTCACAAGTGTTAGAATTAAAGTACTACCTCCTGGGGCTACACATTGTCATTTTTAAAGATTCTATTTTAAGTAAAATCCTGAACTTTATTAAGATAAAAATTCATGTAATAAAGTAGAGTTTTCGAGTTAAAAATTAAATCTGAAATTAAAATTTATATTTGTGTTACATGGTTGAAGAAAACATTTTCTTGGAAGATGGCCACTATGCAGTTGCGGAGGACGGCTTCCATGGTATGATATCTTAAATGATTTAATATATATTAATTTAGCTGAGTTTCTTCCTTTTTTTTTTTTTTTTTTTTTTTCTTTTCTTTTCTTTTTAGAGACAGGGTTTTTTTCTGTAGCTCCAGCTATCATGGGATGGTAGGAATAGCTCTCATGAGCCAGATGTGACAGTTGTAAAATACAAGTAAGCAAGTAAGGTGGAATCCTGATTGCTTCCACTCAGCCATCTGTGTATGAACCTGGTGCTTGTGCTTTGTTTTAGGGGATTTTTTTCTTAATAATGCCGTTTAGCTGCTGTTAATGAGGAGAAGAAATTCCCTCCAAGAGAGTGCATTTCTCTTTGTTATTGCTTATTACTATTATTGTTGATATTATTATTATTTCTATTATTTAAAGGTTTGTTTATTTTATATATATAGTGTTCTGTCTGAAACAGGCCAGAACACCAGATCTCATTATAGATGGCTGTGAGCCACCATGTGGTTGCTGGGAATTGAACTCAAGACTTCTGGAGGAGCAGCTCTGAACCATCTCTCCAGCCCCCACTATTTTATTATCACTTTAGACAACATCTCACTGTATATAGCCCTGGCTGGCTTAGAACTCTCTACATAGACTAGACTATGCTCACAGAGATCCACCTGTCTCTGTTTCTTGAGAACTGGTATTAAAAATGCATATGCTACCATATCTAGCTCAAAGTGCATTTTTTTTCTATTTATAATGTATGGGTTGTTTGTCTGCATATATGTCTTGTACTATGTGAGTATAGTGCTGTCAGATCTCCTGGAACTAATGTTAGAGACAGTTGTTAGCCACCATGTGGATGCAGGGAATCAAACCTGAGTCCTCTAGAAGAGCAGCCAGTGATTTTGACAGCTGAACCATTTTTCCAGTTCCTAAAGTGCATTTCTTTACAGAAGTTTTATCATCCCTTCCTTTGAACCCTTTGCTTGAAAAGTTAAATCAAGTCTCAGATAATGCCTTTTCATTTGTATCCTGAGTACTCTAGCTGTGGGCTCTACTATATAATATTTCTGTGGATGTAAAATAGCTGCACCTGCTATTATATAAACTATTGTAACCATGCTTTGTCAGAACTACTTTTACAGTGTTATTCAATATGTTTCCTTTGCAGATGATTATTGAGAAGCTAATTTTTAAAAATATGGTACAAGGTACCACAGTTAGAGAACTGTTACTTTCTGAATTTTTTTGTTCAGTTTTGTTTTTCGAGACAGTGTTTCTGTGTATTGTTTTGGGACCTGCCCTGGAACTAGTTCTGTGTACCAATCTGACCTCAAACTCACAGAGATCCTCCTTTCTCTGCCTCCTAAGTGCTGGGATTAAAGGTGTGTGCCACCAACACCCAACTTACTTTCTGAAATTTGATTTTTACTTTTTTTTAAATGGACATGCTACAATTTTCTTTGGATGACTATAGAACCTGAAGAAGCTTTTGCTGCATAACATACCACTATTATTTATCTTTTAATATAAATATAAATAGTAGATATATATACACATATATATAATTAGACTTTTTGAAAATTTATCTGTGCTGTCAACCTCAGAGAAAAGCATCCCAGTTTACTTTGTTTTTACTACAGACACTAACAAGCTGGATTGGTCTAGAAACACTGATTTTTTTTTTCATTTGTACAAGTAACATTATTAGATATATAAGGTCTTATTTGTATTGGTTTTATTATAGAAACTAGTAAAGTAGTTGCTAAATTTAAAGTGCTCATTTGGCTAAGCATGGTGGCACATACCTTTAATCCCAGCATTTGGGAGACAGAGACAAGTGGATCTCTATGAGTTTGAGGCCAGGCTAGTCTTCATAGAGAACCAGATAAGCTGACATAGTGAGACCCTGTCTCAAAAAACCAAACCGAACCACCATGTTCACTCACATTTAGTTTACAATTAGCTGTTAATGAATGTTATTGCACTACTTTTATGAAATTGTTTATAACAAGTCCATACTAGAAAATGTCTGTGACTCAGAGACAAAGAAATTATAGTATTTGCATAGAATCTTGCATTATATTTAATCTGTTTTCATCCTAGCCAATGATTAAAGAATAAATATTCTCTGATATTTGCATTTTCAGTTAATATCAAGGATTCTTTTTTTTTTTTTTTTTTTTTTTTTTTTTTTTTTTGGTTTTTGTTTGTTTGTTTTTGTTTTTCAAGACAAGGTATTTCTGCACAACAATCCTGACTGCTCTAAATGCTTAAAAGCATATGCCACTGCACCCTTCAATCTCAAGGATTCTTAAGACTGTTAAACACATTTTGCTTCACTTTTGGACTGTTACCCTGAACACATTTTAAAGGCTGCAGTGACTTTCTGGGTATGATGACCTTGAAGAATTGTTTTGGAAAATGCTGTACTTATCCAAAACTAGACTCTGCTTTTAAGCTCAGGGAAGCTGTGTTCTCAACAAATATCAATTAAGATACTTTAATTTCCCTTGAATTTCAGAGTGCATTGGTATTTCCCAATAAGATATCAACTGAGTATCAGTCTTTGATGTTTGTGAAGAGGCTCCTGGCAGTTTCGGTATCCTGCATCACTTATTTGAGAGGGATATTTCCAGAGCGTGCTTATGGTACAAGATATCTGGATGGTAACTTATAATATTTAAGATCTTTGTTTTTTTTTTTACTTAGAGAATGTGCTTTTGGTAGTAGTTTATTGATGTAAATAAAGTGTATTAGTTCAATTATTAAGTGCTCACAGCAGCATGCAATTACCACCATAATTTTAGAACATTTCCCCACTCCATAAAAGAAATACATCTACAATAAATCATTCTCCTCTCCCATATTCCTAGTTATAGAACTACTTTCTGTTTCAGTGAATGTACCTATTCTGGATATTTTTCATAAATGGAATCATGTAGTATGTTCTTTCTAACTGACTTATTTAATTCACCATAATGCCATAACATGAATTAATAATTGATTTCCTTTTCACTGCTGAATAATATCCCATTGTGTGGCCATACGAGTCAACTTAGATTGTTTCCTTTTTTTGTGCTCTTAATGTGTGAAGCCACATTCATATGCAAGTTGGGGTTTTGCTTTGTTTGTTTTTTGCTAGTCATCAAACCCAGGGCCTTATACATGCTTAGAAAAGTGCTCTTTTACTGTGCTGTGTTTCTAGCCTTCAAAAGTACTTTAGGGATATTAAATACTTTTGAAAAACACGTAATTTTCCCCTCAATTTTGCAAGTATAGCTTCACCTGACATCAGACTTCTAATAATTTAAACATATCTAAATCCCTGTTATGCCAGGCAGTAGTGGTACATGTCTTTAATCCCAGCACTCCAGAGGCAGAAGCAGAATGTATCCACAGTGTAATTCCTATATTGCCTGAAAAAACTTTATCGGGGTATATAAACTGTAGGGAAAAAAAGTGTACAGTAGAAAGTACATGAAAAGAACAGAGAATAAAGAAGGAAGCCATCAAGAGAGCATGTGGGTGTCTTTTCCCTAAACCTCAGATAGGAAAGTCTTAACTTACAACACTGTGGATTCCTTTCAAGGCCCTGTGCTACTGGAGGCTGCCCCCCCCAGACAGCAGTAATTATCCCTGTTTATGAGATGAAGACTCTAAGAGTGATAATCTCAGTCCTTTCTGATATGTTGTGTCTGATATTACATGTTGTGTCTCTGCAGAGTCTTCATCTTTGAGAGTCAACTTTTGGCCCAGTTATAATACATTTTTCAGTAGAATAAAAGTTAATAGCAAACATTCTAAGACTGTTGAAAAATTATTATATGGAAATATAACTAAATTGTATTTAATGCATGTGATTGTTTTGCCTGCATGTATGTATGCATGCCATGTGTATACCTGGTGCTCTTGGAGACCAGAAAGGGTATCAGATCCTGTGGAACTACAATTACCATGAGCTGCCACTTGGGTGCTGGGAATCTAACCTAAGTCCTCTGGAAGAGCAGACAGTACTCTTAATATTGAGCTATTTATTCTGCCTCTCCTTGCCCCATTTTTTTTCAGAGTCTTACTTAGGTAGTCCAGGCTGACCTTGCACTGATTATATAGCTGAGACTGGCCTTGAACTCTGTGTTTCTACTTTGTCTACCTTCTGAGTACTGGACTGTAGGCACGCATCACTACACCCAGTTTAGTTGGTGCTCAGAATTTCTAGGATTTTGCAAGCCACTTACAAACTACTTACCAACTAAGCCACAGAAATAGGAAATTTTTTATCCATCAACTTAAATTCTTACTCATTATTATGACATTTTATAATGGGTACCAATTATTTCAAAGCTGCCACTAATAATATTCATATAATGAGCCAGGTGGGTGGCACACACTAGTGTAATTCCAATACTGGATAGGTTAAGGCAGTGGGACTGTTGAGTTCGAGACCAGCCTAGGCTATATAGTGAGACCCTGTCTCAAAAAATAATATATCTATAATTTATAGTTAAAGAAAGTAAAAATAATTTTAAATTTACTGTTGAGGCTGACAAAATAAATGGTTTAGTTGTTAAAAGGCACTTGCCACCAGATCTGATGATCTGATTTGGATCCCTATAACTGACATGGTACAAGGAGAGAACCAGCTCCTAAAAGTCTCTGGTTGTCACACATACGTGTTTTGATAAATGTGTGCCCATAGACATTCACATGTAATACAAATAAATATAATTAATTAAATAAATCAACTATCTATAAGTACTTCTATATTTATTTCATTTTTCATTTAGACCTTTGTGTCAAAATTCTGAAAGAAGATAAAAATTGTCCAGGTTCTTCACAGTTAGTGAAGTGGTAAGTAAAAGAATACTTAAAGGCAAATAATTCATACTTTTTTTCTTTTGGTACTACTTTTCTAATCATAATATCTTTTGTACATTGGATACTTTTCTATGTATATCCAGATTTAAGTGATTAACCCTTTGGTCCAAGTACCATGTTTTTAGGTCTTTGGATTTATGTTTTTTGTTTGTTTGTTTGTTTGTTTTTTGTTTCATACTCCATGTAAATAGGATTCATTTTCCTATTTATAACTCTACAAATAACTATTAGATGTTTTATAATTTTCCTTCTGTCCTCCATCTCCATATTTCTGCTTCATTGTTTGGTTGGTTGGTTGGTTTGGTTTGGTTTGGTTTGGTTTGGTTTTTTGACACAGGGTTTCTGTTATGTAGCCCTGGCTGTCCTGGAACTCTCTCTTTAAGCCAGGCTGGCCTTGAACTCAGAGAATCACCTGCCTCTGCCTCCCAAGTGCTAGGATTAAAGGCACTGACTGGCTGGATTTCCTTTTTCCAAGATCTTTTTTTAAAATTTTAATGTGTATGTGGGTAAATGCATGTATGTTTACCTTGTGAGTTCTGAAGCCAAAGAAGAACAAAAGAGAGTAAAAGACCCTGCAACTGTAGTTATTGAACTGCCTTGTGGGTGCTGGGATCAAAGCAATAAGCACTGTTAATCACTGGGTCATCTCTCCAGCCCCTGTTTCATGTTTTATTTTGTTGAATTTTAAGCTAGTTAATAAGAAAGATGCTTTAATTTAATTCTTTGATTTTGTAATGGTAAAATAGAGATTTATGAAAAGAACTATTTTCTGAAAATGCATTAAATATAAAAGCAAATCTTTGACTTTTTTAGGATGCTAGGATGCTATGATGCTTTACAGAAGAAATATGTAAGTCTTTTGCCATCTCTTCTTTCCTTCCCTATAGCTAAAACAGGAGTTATCATAAGTAAGACAGTAATTTAAACTAACTTGATATAGATCAGTCTCAATTACTACAAAAATTGAGCATTTGAATAATGTAAAGATGTGTGTGTGTGTGTGCGCGCTCATGTATGCTGGTGCCCATGGAGGACAGAAAAAGATGTTAGATATCATGGAGCTAGATAAATAGATGGCTGTGAGCTATTATGGCTGCTGGGAACCAAACTCTGGTCCTTGAGAACAGTAAGCACTCTTAACTGCTGAGCCATATTTCCAGTCCCACATTTAAAAATTTTTTTTTTGAGACAAGAGCTCACTACAGGCTGGCCTGGAACTTGCTTTGAAGACCACACTGGTCTTGAACTCACAAGAGACCAATCTACCTTTGTCTCCCCACTGCTAGTATTAAAGACATGGATCACCATGCCTGGCTGCATTTGAATATTTTAAAATTCAGTCTTCAGTTCATTTAAGCTAATGCAATTAATACTAGAAAATTTGTGCCAAGCTATATTTTAACAAATTAATACTCACTTATTAGCATTAATAGCACATATTAAGTTACAAAATTGAGTTTAAATGTTTTAAAATATTGTATTAGTTTTACATATATTCTTCAACCATACTTATACTAGTATTTTAGTAATTTGTTCTTTTTTGAGAAATAAAAAACAAAAAAAAGAAATACTTATACACACTGTTAATAATAACACTCTGGAGGCAGAAGTAGGTAGATGTCTGTGAGTTCAAGTCCTGTCAGGGATACACTGTGAGACCCTCTCTCACTTGATAATAATTGTTATTATTTATTGCTAGCTATGATGCTACATGCCTACAAACCTAGAACTTGGGAGATAGAAATGAGAGGATCAGGAAATTCAAAGATGTTTTCTACCATGTAGTTAATGGCAATGTGGGACACAGCAGTATTTACTTTTTTACTAACTGTTAACCATTGCTAGCTTACCAATGCTTCTAAGTGCCAGAATGTTGTTCCATATTTACTATCTTAGTGCAAAAGTTAGAGACTATGGGTAAAATTTCTGCTAGAACTGGTCTTCTCTGTATATATTTCTTAAAATAATAACTATGTTAAAAAAAACTTGTAGTCTATTGTAAAAATCTTAATTAAAATTTCACCATTGCAGGATGATAGTGGTATACACCTTTAATCCCAGCACTAAGAAGGCAGAGGCAGACAGATGTCTTAAGTATGAGGCCAGCCTGGTTTATAGAGTGAGTTCCAGGTCAGCCATAGCTACACAGATAAACCTTGTCTTAGAAAAAAAACAAGAGAGAGAGAGGGAGGAAGGAAGGAAAGAAGGAGTGTTGAATAATGGGTATGCTGGTACAGGCCTTTAATTCCAGCACTCAGGAGATGCCAGTGGATCTCTATAAATTCAGGGCCAGCCTGGTTTATATAGCAAATTCCAAGACAGCCAGGGTTACTTAGTGAGACTGTCTCCAAAAAGTGCCACAACCCCACCACACACACACAAAAAAAAGAAAGAAATGTTGAGATAGAGCAAAAAGTCCTCCTTGGGGATGGGGGAACACTAAAGGTTGAATTTAGGGTCTTACATGTGCTAAACGGGTGCTCTACTGCTGAGCTATGATCCAAGCCCCTGAATGAACATAAAGAAATTTTGTGATTCATCATGAAAATGCACTTAATAGAATGCAATTAAGATTTTGTTCTCTGTTGTATTTCAGCTAAGGATGATCATTCTAGCAGTAAGTACTTTTAAATTGTATCTGTTAACACTGTTAAGTTTTTCCCTTCATTAAATGACACTGAAACTGTCAGATGATTTTATGTCACTTTATTCAACTAGCTGATGTATCTAGTGGGGGGGAGAGAATTAATTTTTTAAAAAGATTTATTTATTTTTATGTGTATTGGGGTTTTACCAGCATATATGTCTGTGTGAGAGTCTTGGATCCCCTGGATTTGGAGTTACAGACAGTTGTGAGCTACCATGTGGGTGCTAGGAATTGAACCCTGAAGAGTAGCCAGCACTCCTAACCCCTGAGTATCTCTTTAACCCCAGAGAAAAAAGAAGTAAATTTCTTATTGGGAGAGTCATTCTGATTTTTTTTGTTTCATTACTCTAATGTAATGTTCAATTTTGTTCTTTTGAATACTACCCTCACTTAATTGTAATTCATTTTTACATAGGTATACACCAATCCAGAAGATCCTCGGGTAAGTGTGCTTGAGTTAGAAGTGTTAGAAATGTAATGCTTCTAATATCAAAGTTCTCTTAAGAGTTAATGCTTCTTGGGTTTTTGTTTGTTTTTCTTTTGTTTTGGTTTTTGGGGTTTTTGTTTGTTTGTTTGTTTGTTTGAAGCAGTTTCTTTGTGTAGCTCTGGCTGTCCTGTAGACCGACCAGGCTGGCCTCGAACTCAGAGATCCATCTGCCTTTGCCTCCCAAGTGCTGAGATTAAAGGTGTGTACCACCACTGCCCAGCATGGTTTTGTATTTTAATCAATATACGTCTACATTTTTTTCATGTTTGAAACTTGTAAAAATTTTAAGGTCAGGCATGATTTGTGTTGTTATATTTTAAAAGATACATACAGTCACTACAAGAGATTTTGTAACTGATTTTAGCCTAGGAGTCTAATAAACTATTAGAAATAACCTATGTTGCTTGACTTATGACTCCACACACTCCTTTACTGTTGAGACAAGTCTCCCTGTGTAACATAGGATGACATCAAACCTTGAACTTCTGATCCTTACACCTTCTGAGTGCTGGAATTTACAAACTTGTGCTATCAAGCCAGATTTCCTTTATCATAGGCAAGCCTTCTACCAGTGAGCTACAACCTCAACACCTACCCCATCTTTTTTAAAGACAGAGACTTCTTTCTTAGCATAGACTAATCTGAAACCCAGTGTGAAGCCCATGCTGCCTGATACTACTGCCTCCACCTGCTGGGGTTACAGGTGTGGGTCAACACACTCAGCTTTTTTGGGTTTGTATTATTTTTATTTTATTGCTTTACTAGGGATGAACCTTGAGCCTTGAACATTCTAGACAAGGTCTCTATCAAAAACCACACACACACACACACACACACACACACACACACACACACACACACACCCTCAGAAGATCTTGTGTGCTTATTCTATAATAAATAGGCTTTATTTTTCAGGTATTTGTGGGCATTGCCCCTTATTTATCCACCATAACCTATTAGAATTATAATCAGCACTTTACAGATAGGAATTGTGGTTTGTGTATCTATGGTGCATATATACACAGGTGGTGTATGTATATTGGGTGTCCTGCTTTATCATTCTCCTTATTCCTTTGAGATAGATTCTTTCTCTGAACCAGGAGCTAGGCTGTTTGCCAGCAAACCCCAGTGAACCTCCAGTTCACTGTGCTTTATCACAGTGTTAGAGTTATTGGTTCATGCAACCACACTCAGCAGTTTTTACATGGGTTCTGGGGATGTGTAATCTATTGCTCATACTAGTGTACCAAGCTCTTTTACCAGCTGAGTGATTTCTCTGGATTCAAGGTTTCTTACCTAAAGTTGTGTGGCAGACAAAACAAAATCAAAATTTGAACTAGGAAAACCAGCTCACCATGTGATGGTTTAAACTATTAATTAAAATGAAACATTTCACTTAGTCCTGGAAGCATATTTAAACCAATGAGGGCTGAGGATGTGGCTCATTTGGCAAAAAGCTTATTGAACTTAATCAAAGCTCTAGGTGAAAAAACAACACTAGTTATGGTGGCATACACCAGTAACCCCAGAACATGGGAATTACAGTTAGGAGGATGAGAAGTTCAAGGTTATCTACTACATAGAGATTGAGGCCAGCCTGAGTTATACAAAACTATTATAAATAAATGTACTGACAGGCAAAGAAAGCAAAAATATTTCCACCCTTAGCTGAGGCACTATTGATAGTTAATGGTTGCTGGAGGAAGAAAAGTAATTTTCTTCAGTGGAATAACCACCGGTAAATTGCCCATGACTCATTAACATAGTATCCATCTGCATACAAGTGACCCTAGTTAAACACAGTGGATTTTATGTGCATTGTTTTTGCCTGCATGTGTGTCTATATAACAGTGCTGGAACTCCTGGAGCTCAATTACAGTGGTGAACTACCATGTGGGTGCTGGGAATTTGAACCCAGGTCCTCTTGCTCTTAACTGCTGAGCCATCTCTCCAGCCTCACAGTGGATTTTTTAAACTAAATATTCCACACTTAAGGAGGGATGAATATGAGTCTTTTCTTTGAAACTCATGCCAACAAATAATGTTTAATATATGTCCATAATTATAAAGCAGACTGCTTGAGGGAAAGGCTATGGTTAATTTTTCAGAAAATATTCATTACTGAGTTGTTTTTTTCTTGAAACTGGGTCTTTTTATATAGTCTTGGCTGTCCTAGAACTCACCATGTAGACTAGGCTGGCCTTGAACTCACTGAGATCCTGCCTCTGCCTTCCAAGTGCTAGGACTAAAGATGTGCCACGATGCTCAGCTTTATTGCCATATTTTTATAGATATGCAGGATCTCAGTGATGGAATGTTTGAAGTTATATAAAAGCAACAACAGCCAGAGCTGTGCATCGGTCATGTAATTGCAATGTTTTCTATTTAAGACAATTTCAGAATGTTACCAGTTTAAGTTCAAGTACACCAAAAATGGACCAATCATGGACTTTATAAGGTATTGTTCTATAGTTTTATTTTTATATTATCAATTGCCACTTACTAATGCTTTTCAGCTAGACTCCAAGGTTATTTCTGAAACTTCTCAATCTTCCAGTTAGCAATCTGGCTTTGCAAAATGGAATGTGAGGTCAGTGGAGCTGTGATACCTGTCACCCGTTGTTGATCCCCAGCATTTATTTATTTGACTGTTCTGGCTGCCTAGGATGGTGCTCCCTTTATCACCTGTCCAAGTGATTCCTTCCCAATGCTTCACACTCAGTGAAAGAGGACAACCTTCTTTGATAGTGGAGGACTGTTTTTCATTCAAGGTTTATGAGTAGCTGTGATTTTTTTCTGCTACAATCCCCAGGCAAGCTCTCAAAATGGAGCAAAACTTAGTATGCCACAAGACAAGATTATGTCATAAGTATATACTGTTTTAATTACATAAAAGAGATTTGAATGGTTAGAAATATAATTATAAGCCATCATTTATTATCTTTAAACACACATATATATAATGTGTATTTATTTTGTTTATGTAAATTTTATATTTAACTTATAATAATGATATTAATAGTGATATTAAATTTTTATAATAGTGAATTATTTTGCGGTAACTTTCAACCTAGTAACAATGTTTTAAAAGAATAATCTCAAATAATGTGGAATAATATTAGAAATCACAAGTCTTATGAAAGAAATTATTTCTGATTCTTTTCTAGCAAAAATCAAAACAATAGATCTAGTGCAACATCTGCTGACACCAAGAAAGCAAGTATTCTCCTCATTCGGAAGATTTATATCCTGATGCAAAATCTAGGACCATTACCCAATGATGTTTGTCTGACCATGAAACTTTTTTACTATGATGAAGGTACCACTTACAGTATGTCTTGGTTTAGTTTTATATTTTAAAAATTGGTTTCCACTTACAATATTTTTGCACCTAAATTGTTAGAGTCTTTGAAATTACAAAAGTTATATTTAATATGAGTATTTGAAAAAGAAACATTGCAGGCTGAGGAGATGATTCAGAGGTTAAGAGCACGTGCTGCTCTTGCAGAGGACTAGTTTGTTCCCAGAATTAGGCTACAGAATTGCCTGTAATTCCATGTCCAGGGCAATCCGGTGCCCTCTTCTGGTGTTCCCAGGCACCTGTGGACAAAGATATGCAGGCAGACAGACAGGCAATCATACACACAAAATGAATTTAAAAAATCAATTAAATATTGAAAAACAAAAATGCTGCTGGATGATGGTAGCACTGGCCTTTAATTCCAGCACCTGGGAGGCAGAGGCAGGTGGATCTCTGTAAGAAGCCAAGCTGATCTAAGAACAAGTTCAAGGAAAGTCAGAACTGTTACAGAGAGAAACCATGTCTTGAAAAAAACAGAGAGAGAAGGAGGAAGGAGGGAGGGAGGAAGGGTGGGAGGAGGAAAGAAAGGAAGGGAGGAAAACTAAAACAAAAAAATGTTTGCAAAAGTAGGATTTAAAATGCATTTCTTGGGGATGGAGGATGACTCAGCAGTTAAGAGCACCGGAGGACCAGAGTTAATTCCCAGCAACCACATGGTGTCATCTGATGCCCTCTTCTGGCCTAAAGTTGATAGAGCACTCATATACATAAAATAAATAATTTTTTTAAATGCATTTCTCTATTGATAGAAAAATCTATAGGAAATGTAACTTACCCATAATTAAAGAAATGAAATAGTGAAATTATCAGATTGGTAAAACTTGTGAATTTCCCATAATTGAGAAAGTATGTGCTCTTAAACCTTCTTGAGAGAATACAAAATTTTCAAAAGACATGTCAGTATCAAAAAAAGTTGGCTGTCAACATTGCATTAAGGATCTGGCCAGGTCATCCAGGTAACATTTAGTGTCACTACATTTAGTGCAACACTCAAGCTACTACATTCTAATCCCAGCCCCTTGTTTTGCTCTCCACTTCATTAGTTATGCTGGAACACAAGAGCTCCTTACCCACAGGGATCCTCCTGCCTTTGCCTCCTGAGTTCTGGATTTAAAGGCATGCACCACCACCATGCTAGCACTACCTATGTTCTTACCAGCTATGTAAAGATTTAATTGTCTGTTGCATTTCTAATACAGTTATGTTTTAATTTAAGACTATTTTACATCATCTTTTTATAATTTCGTTATAGAGAACAGAAAAATAAATATGCAGTGTTTCTTTCAGGTATATATAATGAATAAATACCTCATAACTGGAAAAAAAAAGGGTTTTGTGGCAGCCTTTAATCCTAGCACTTGGGAGGCAGAGGCAGGCAGATCTCTGTGAGTTTGAGCCCAACCTGGTCTACAGAGTGAGTTCCAGGACAGCTAGGGCTGTTACACAGAGGATACCCTGTCAAAAAAGAAAAAAAGAGGTTTTGGTTTTATGGTGCTGGGCCTTGTGCATGCTAGACAAGTGTTCTACCCTGAAGTCATATCTGTCACTCCAAAATTTAGTATTTTAACTTATAAATTATGTACCTAGAAAAATATTTTGAGAATAGCTTGCACAAACATTTAAAATTATATATTTATAAGACTTTTCATTATAGCAGTGGTTAAAACAGGAACAAAGTGCAAACAAATAGAATGCCTTCTTTGGAGACTTGAGTAAGTAAATTATGTTGCATCCATGTTTAAAAAAAAATACTTATGAACTGTTAAAATAACAAAGGGGCTGCAGCAGTGCTCTTGTTACTGACTAGCCCTTTGCATTTTCAGAGCACTGAAAAAAGAAGAGCTAGGCATGATATCCCTGAATTTTTAAAGGATGTTTAAGGATATATTTTATAAAATATACACAAACACATGAAAGATTACTATCATATGTTCAATGTAACCATAAAACATTGTCATTTTATTACATGCATGATATTTTTAGAATATAAGGCAACAATAATAACACCTTTTAAGTTACTAAAAAAAAAACAGTTACTCGCTATGTGCCTGTTCAGTTCTGAACATTTTACACTTTACTATTTTATGTCACAGTGACCTCTTGTGGATAGGTGCTGTTATTTTCTCCTTTTGACAAAGAAACCAAACTAAGATTGATAATTTGCTCACAGTCATGCAGCCAATCAACAAAACGAATGTTACCCTTAAGGAATGAAAACTTTGATATAGGAGGTGCATCTCTACATTTCAGCTTAGAATTTAATCTTGCTGTGTTTTTATATGAATAGTTCAGCTTCTTCAGTTTTATAAATGATACAGCTTTACACTTTCCTTTTTGCAGTTACACCCCCAGATTACCAACCTCCAGGTTTTAAGGATGGTGATTGTGAAGGAGTAATATTTGACGGCAACCCTACATACTTAAATGTGGGAGAAGTCCCAACACCTTTTCACACCTTCAGATTAAAAGTGACTACTGAGAAAGAACGAATGGAAAATATTGATTCAACCATATTAACACCAAAACAATCAAAAATACCATTTCGGAAAATTCTAATGGACAAAGATGATGGAGAAGATGAAAATCATGTAAGTATGAACATACTTAAAGAGTTATAAAATACAATGGTAGCAAATGCTGAGTTTGATAGATCTTAATGTTTCTATAAATACTGTAGTAAAATCATAAGGTTGGGAGAACTTTATTTTGAGGCAGGATCAAATGGCTGGCTATACAGGAGATCAGATTCTGATTGCTAGGTCTGCTCATTGAGCACTTTATCTGCTGTACCTCTCACAGGCTCTTGTTTTTAAAAGACAGGGTTCAGGCTAGGTGCTAAATTGCTGTCTAGCAGAAGCTGTCATTGAACTCTAATCCTCCTGCCTCTGCCTCCTAAATATTGAGATTGCAGTTGTAAACCATCATGCAAGCTAGTATTTTTTGTAGCATTTTTAAAAATATTTGAGTCTCAGGGTGAGAGACATTATTCAGTGGGTAAAATTCTTGATGTACAAGCATAAAGATGTGTGTGATCAGTTTCCCAGGATGCATGTAAAAGCTGCATATGATTGTACAAATCTGTAACCCTTTCACTGGGAGCGTTGGGGCTAGAAACAGGAGGATTCCAGGAACTTGTTGGACAAAACACTCAGCTTCTGGTTCAGTCAGTGATAGACTCTGTCTCAAAAATACAGAAATAAACTTGACATGATGGTGCACACCTACAAATCCCAGCACTCAAGAAGCAGGGGTATACAGATCTCTGTGAGTTCAAGGCCAGCCAGGTCTACAATACAAACTGAGTTCCAGGACAGCCAGGGGAACTCTGTATCAAAAAAAAAAAAAGTTGACTTGTGGTAGTAATTCTAGCATCATTTGTATTTCTAGCAAGCCTAAGGTGTATTTGTCCTTTACATAAAGCAAATGTGTTCATTAATATTCCTACCTGTTTTCATTTATTCCTAAAATAAGTTCAATTTTTCTTCATATTTTAAAGAATAATTTTGACATTAAAACTAAAGTGGATGAACAGAAAGAAAACTTGGGAGTTTCTGAAATTAAAGGTAAGAAGCTAACAAAATTGTTTATTAACTACCAATTCAACTTTATACCATTTTAACTGTCTTTTCTTTTTCTTTTTAAACAGAACCAAATTTAGATTGTAAGGGAGAAGAAATTATGCAGTTCCAAAAAAACCCAAGTCCTTCAATTTCTCATTGTCAGGTACAAACTTGGTAATTCCATCTGGGTTTCAATTTTATTTTTGTCTTGTTTTACTTTGTTTGAGACAGGTTGTTAGCTAGGTGGTAGTGGTGGCACATGTCTT
Source organism: Phodopus roborovskii (assembly GCF_943737965.1). Taxonomy (NCBI): domain Eukaryota; kingdom Metazoa; phylum Chordata; class Mammalia; order Rodentia; family Cricetidae; genus Phodopus; species Phodopus roborovskii. The sequence goes on from NW_026126540.1 coordinate 26,956,855, forward strand.
TCAGATGGATCTCTGTGAGTTCAAGGCCAGTCTGGTCTACAGAACAAGTTCCAGGACAGCCAGAATTGTTTCACTGAGAAACCTGTCTCAAGAAACAAGAAAGAGAAAGAGTAAGAGACGGGGGTCTTACAATATAGCTCTAATCAGCCTAGAACTCACTGTATAGACCAGGCTGACCTCAAACTTGCAGCCTTATTCCTACCTCTGCATCTTGAATGCTGGTATTACAGATGTATTTTTACATTTGTTTATTTTATGTGCATGAGTATTTTGCCTATATATATTTTTGTGCACTTTGTGAATGTCTGATGCCCATATAGACTAGGACATCAGATCCCTTAGGACTGGAGTTACAGCCAGTTGTAAGCCACCATGTAGATGCTAGTAGCCCTTGTCTTCTGTAAGATCAGCCAGTGCTGTTTACCATAGAGCCATCTTTCTAGCCCTGCATTAATTTTTTTAAAAGATGGTTGCTTATATGCTTATTTTACTAGTCCTCAGATTTTCTTATGTGTTATAGAATAAAAGTATTTAGATAAATTATTATGGATAAAATTATTATATATTTAAGGTTTTTTTAGTATATCACTGTGAATTTATTTAATAATAAACCTTAAGATGTTTGTAGAGGGCTAGTGAGATAGCTCAGAAGATAAAGGGACTTGCTACCAAACCTGATAACCTCAGTTTGATTTCCAGAACTCACTTCCTTCAAGTTGTCCTCTGACCTTTTACATAAGCACAGTGGTGTACATACTTCTTTCCTCAGTAAATAAGTAAAAAAGTAATGTTCATAGACCCTAAGAATTTCAGAACTAGAAAAAAATCTTACACTTTTTTTTTTCTTGGTTTGAGGGATTGAGAGAGGAAGGGTAGAGGGGAACCTTGCATGGGGAACCTTGGCAGATTCCATGTCTGGCAAGGTTGACCAGAGGGTGAGGGTGGGGGAGACACACAACGAAACAAACACATCAGGCAGAAAGAGCTTAGTGAGAAGTTTTAATAGAAAGGGAAGGGGGAAGAAAAGAGAAAAGAGGCAAAGAGACACAGAGACAGAGAGAGGACAGAAGAGAAGAGACAGGAAAAGTCATGTCTGGCCCAGAGGAACAGCAGGAAAGAGAGGGAGAAATAGAGAGGGAAATAGAGGATGGGAAAGATAGCATAAGTGGGCTGGGTCTTACTTCTAAAGGGGTCCTTTGCACCTGGGCTGACCTGAGTGCATTCTGACAGGTGACAGGGGTAGGCCAGCATAATGCCTGAATCCTTATACTATTATGTTACTTTAGCTAGCCTGAAACTCACTAGACTAGGCTAGTCTCAAATTTATGACAATCCTCCTTCTGCCTCTTGAGTGTTATGACTAGCAGTATGAGCCATGCCAGGTACTGGTGGCACACGCCTTTAATCCCAGCATTCTGGAGGCAGAGGCAGACAGATCTCTGTGAATTCTAAGATAGCCAGGGATACACAGAGAAACCCTGTCTCAAAAAATCAAAAAGAAGTATGAGCTACTATCCAGCACAAGATAGTGAACTTTATATGATTAATATTTTGGGCCCAACTTATTATGGTATGCTATATGGTTTTGTGAAATATCTTTTCTAGGTTGAACAGTTAGTCAGTAAAACATCTGAACTTGATGTGTCTGAAAGCAAAACAAGAAGTGGAAAAATTTTTCAGAGTAAAATGGTAAATATCCTTTGTAATTCCCCCTTCATGTGTGAATTTATTTTTCTGTATTTTTGTTTGTTTGTTTGGTTGGTTGGTTGGTTGGTTGGTTGGTTGGTTTTGAGACGGTCTTTCTCTCATCTGCCTGTGCCTCCAGAGTGTGTGCCACCACCACCTGCCTATTATCTAGACTCAAAGGAAGTATTCTAGAATACCAGAAAGTTCCCATGTTCTAATTTGTAAACTGGTTATTTACAAAATTGACCTTTTGTAGATATCTTGCATAAAATAAATATTATTAAGCAAAAAAAAACAGTTTAAGTTTCCATAACTAACTTTTCTAAATATTTGATTTGGTTTTTCATGACAAGGTCTCAGGTCACCCAAACTGGTGTTGTACTTAATTCTTGCTCCTCCGTTGCCTTCAGTGTACAGTGACTATAACTGTATACTTCATACCTAGCTCATATTTTACTTTAGACATTTATGTTACTCTCAAAGAGTCAGGAGTGGAGAAAAAGCATTCTATAAAATAAATGCAAAGTTAGGGAACAAAGAACTTATTTTGTCAGTGCTATGCTAGATCATGGCTTCCTAACATCTTGTTCAGTGACATTATAATGGCAGTTTGAAATTGGACATTAGGAATATTCACAATATGGAATCAACAAATGCCTCAGGATATCTCCCATAGAGCTGATTGTAAAACATCTCAGAGTCTCAGTGACTATACTACCTTGTTTATATGTCTTTTTCTTCCCCCACATTCTCAGTAGGAAGTTAAAAGTAAATGAAAGCAATATTCAAGCTAGTATGCTGATTAAAGCACGAAACAAAGAAATGTAAGCTGGATGTGGTGGTACACACCCGTTATCCCATTGCTTGAGAAGGGGATGCAAAAGGTAGCTATTTGTTTGAGGCTACGCTGGGCTACATGGTGCATTGCAGGCCAGCATAAGCTACAGGGTAAAACTCTACCGGAGGCAGGGGACTTACAGAAATTAGAAATGTCAAGAATTATTCCAGCAGCAGCAAAACCTTCTTTCTAGCTAGTTTAAATTTAGGATGAATATCTTTCATTAGGATGCAAGAAGAGAGACAGAAGCTGGGCAGTGGTGGTGCTTGTCTTTAATCCCAGCATTCAGGAGGCACAGCCAGGTATATCTATGTGAGTCTGAGGCTAGCCAAATCTACAGAGTGAGTTCCAGGACAGGCTCCAAGAAGAAGGAGAAGGAGGGGGAGGGAGAAGGGGAAGGGAAAGGAAGGAAAGAAAGAAAGAAATGAAGGAAGGAAGAAAGAGAGAGAAAAAAGGATAAAGGATTTTAGCAGTGTTGGGAATCCAGGGCCTCACACATGCAAAAAACTGAGCTATACCTCCAGATACCTGTAATCTCAGCACTCAGGAGGCAGAAACAAGAAGGTTGTCAATTTTCAACCAGCCTTGTCTACATGGCGAATTTGGGTCTACATAGTAAAATACTGTCCAAAATTTTTCTAAAAAAAAATTCTGTTCAATAATCTTAAACAAGAAGTATGCCTTTTTTAGAGAAAAGTAATATTTACAACAGTTTTCCACTTTCTAATATTTATATTAATAATTATGCATCTGACATTAATCACTATTGTCAAGAAGTAGAAGAAAACTAAATGTCCACCAACAGATAATTTAATAAACAAAGTATTATAGCCACACAAAGGAATTATTCAGCCATAAAAGGAATAAAACATCAACATACATGCAATAATCCATTGAAAGTGTTGTGTCCAAGTCTGAAAGATCCCCAAAGACCACCAGGGAGAGACAGACCCACTGATGCAAATGCATAAGGTTTATTGTTCATCCAACCATGACAGGGACCTCCTCTAGTTGGCTGATACAGCAGCCACCAGAGAAAGCAAGTTTCCCATCTACTGTCAGGTTTTCAAAGGCAAAAATCATAGGATTACATTAGTAGGTAAAGGTTGGTTTCTGAATGGTTGACATTTGGGGAAAAATCAGGGGAATTTCTCAAAGTCATATTTTGGCATGAAATACCTGTGCACCAATTATTTTTATTAGTCAGTTCTGAGAGGGAACACTCTGTGGTTTCTATGGCTTTGTCTTATTACTTGCAGGTGGCCTGTTCATAAATACCAATAGTTTTTAGAATTGTATCCTGGAGACTACAGGGAAGGTTTGGGTCTTCCCTGGAGTTTCTTTTGTGGCCAAACAGTTCCCAGGAACCAAGTATTATGGAGGCTTGTGCAGGGTGGGGGAGGGGTCTGGAGTTTCTTTGTGTTCACTTTTGGCCCTAGGCTCAGGGAGGCCAGGAGATCTGGAGTTTCTTTGTGTCATGTGCTGAGTCAGAGGCCTATGTGTAGCCATGGCTGTTAAAGCAGGGGGTGAGTAAGGGTTTGGTCCCTTTTATTAGTCAACCCCTTTCAGAAAGAAGCCAACTGCAGAGGCAACATACCATGATTTTATTTATATGAAAGTCATACATTACAGAGAAACCCTGTCTCAAAAAATCAAGTCAGAATTTGAAGTCAAACATGATGGTGGATGCCTTTAGTCCCAGTACTATGGAGGCAGAGACAGGCAGATCTCTGTAAGTTTCAGAATAGCCAGGATGAGAGAGAGAGAGAGAGAGAGAGAGAGAGAGAGAGAGAGAGAGAGAGAGAGAGAGGGAGAGAGAGAGAGCAAGACCAACTCTCAAAGGCAGAATTTGGAAAGCTATTGAAACAAAGTATTAGGAATAACAGGAGATTAAGGGATAAAGAGACTAATAGCTAAAGATGGGCCTTCTATAAGGCTTGGAGAGTGATGAAGTGTTCTAATACTGACTATACTGGTAAATTCTGCAACTCTGAATACTCTTAAAATTATTGAACTGTATACTTAAAATAGGAAAATCATGTAGCATCTGTATTGTGTATCAGTGCATACCGTTGACAAAAGCTAATTGTTACCTATTCTTTGAGAAATAATTAAATAGTAATTTTTCTGTGTTTGGGAGGTAAATGGAGGTCAACAAGGACAAACTTCTAAAGAAAATCGAAAGAGAAGTCTTCGTCAGCCAGTGAAAACAGTAAGTAATGGTAGTGTATAGATTGAATAAAATGGCAACTATCTAAATAGCATGACTGTAGATTAAATAACAAATCTGATATTCCTAAGCATACTTGAAAGCTCTGACACTCAAAATTTGTTCAGATATCTGAGGCTTCTGGATGTGATAGTCCTAGTTCTTGGGAGACTAAAGCAGAAGGGTAACCAACATTCAAGATCAACCTGGCCTACACAGTAAATTCTAATCCAGTTTGAGCTATAGTGTGAGACACTGTCTCTAAAAATAAAAATGAGTAAAAGATTTTCTAAATGTAAGTAGCTCTTGCCCCTTCCATGAGCAAACCAGTTATTAGAAAAATTTATAAAATAAAAATATATCTGAAAAAATATAAGTACAATGATACAATGACCTAAGAATATTCAGGGCATTTGGGCAATACAATTAAACAGAACTTCCTGAGATCAAAACTAAGAGAAATAACAAAGTTGTCGTTATCCACATTTCTTAAAAATATAATATCTCGCCTGGCATTGGTGGCACACGCCTTTAGAGGCAAGCAGATCTCTATGAGTTTGAGGCCAGCCTGATCAACATAGCTAGTTCTGGGACAGGCTCTAAAGCAATGCAGAAAAACCTTGTCTTGAAAAAAATTAAATATATATATGTGTGTGTGTGCATATACATATCATATATTATATATACACAAATACATATTTTTTTTTTCAGGAGAAAGGAAACTACTTACCTAAACTCTATAGTTCTATTTTTTGGAAACTAAGAACCTGATAATACATTTGCCATTTTTAAAAATACTTACATTTTAACTAGGGTGTAGCCTGAATCCACAAGTCTGTTAAAGGGTCTCCAGAATGTATTTAGATAAAGAATAGAGACAATCACTCACTGATACAGAACCAATTAGACACTACTGCTGATCCAGCTGTCTTGGTCTAGTTCTGCACCAGTAGCAAGCCGCCTGCTCTGCTCCCACCACCCAAGAGAGTACAGAGCAAGAGAGAGCTCTTAAACAGCTTTTAAATTGTCACATAGGCTGCCCCAAATGTCATTGGCTAAACGAACCGAAATCTCACAACACTAGGGTTTGAATATTATTAGTTAAAATAAGATAACTGAAGGACTGGGATATTGGTGGTAGAGTGCTTGCTTAGTACTTATGAGGCTTTGAATGTGATTTCTAAGAACAAAAATATTTAAACAACTGAAGGCTTAAAACTCTTTGAAACAGCCAGGTTTCGCATGCCTTTAATCCCAGCACTGGGGAGGCAGAAGCAGGTGGATATCTGAGTCCGAGGCCAACTTGGTCTACTGAGCGAGTTCCAGGACAGGCTCCAAAGCTATACAGAGAAACTCTGTCTTGAAAAACCAAAACCAAACTAAAACAAAACAAAACCCAGCTGTTTGTTTGAAATGTTTAAAGAGTCTCTAAACTATATAGGTGCTTAATTAATGTCCTTTGGGTTTAGAAACAGGTCAATGTAGCCCAGGTTGTTCTTGAACTCCTAGGAGGCCTAGTATGACATTAAATTTCTAATCCTCCTTCTTCCATCTCCTGAGTTATGGGACTACAGGTATACACCACCACACCCAGTTTATGCAGTGATAATAGAACCCAGAGCTTCTTGCATGTTGAGCAGGCACTGCACTGACTGAACTATATCCCAAACTGGTATTTAAAAACAAAAACAAAGAAGTTTTTATTATATTTACCTATTTTATGCATTCATTCATTCATTCATTCTGCATGTATGTGTATTCACTTGTCACAGTACCCATGTGGACGTCAGAGGACAATTAACTTGCAAAACTTGGTTTCCTTCTTCTACCATGTGGGTTTCAGAGATCAGACTTATTAGGTCATCATGCTTATTGGCAAGTGTCTTTACCTACTGAGTCATTTCAACAGCCCTCAAGCTAGTTTTCTTTCTTTTTTCCTTCTTTTCTTCCTTCCTTCCTTCCTTTTTTCTCTTTCTTTTTTAAATAATTTTACATGTATGGGTGTTTTACCTGGATATATGGCTATACACCACATACATGAAGTACTAGTGGAGGCCTGAAGAGGGCATCAGATCTACTAGACGTGGAGTGATAAACATGGATATTACATATCAAGCCAGGGTCCTCTAGAAGTGCTCTTCACCACTGAACCATTTCTCCACATCCCTTGTGTCTTAGAGTCCTATTGCTGCAATGAAACACCATGACCAAAAAGCAAGTTGGGGAGGAAAGGGTTTATTTGGCTTATACTTCTACAGCATTGTTCACCATAAAAGGAAATCAGGACAGGAACTCAAAACAGGGCAGTAACCTCGAGGGAAGAGCTGATGCAGAGGCCATAGAGGAGTGCTGCTTAGTTTGCTGCCCATGACTTGTTCAGACTGCTTTCTTTTGAGGGGAGGGGACAGGGTTTCTCTGTAGCTTTGGAGCCTGTCTTGGAACTCATCCTGTAGACCAAACTGACCTAAACTCACAGAGATCCACCTGTCTCAGCTTCCCAAGTGCTGGGATTAAAGGCATGCATCAGCACCACCTGGCCAGCTAACAGCCCAGGATGGCACCACACTCAGTGTTCTGTGCCCTCCCTCATTGATCACTAATTGAGAAAATGTGTCAAGTTGTTTGTGTCAAATTGACACACAAAACCAGCCAGTACATCCTGCCAGTAAGTACTTTTAATATACATCATTTCAAAAGAGAATGGAGTAGGATAAAGTGACATATTCCTGAATTTCTCAGCAGATGAGAAGAAAAATCAGAAGGATGACCATGAGTTTGGGGCCAGTATAGATTTCATATTGAGTTCCATGTCCTGGGCTACCCAGTGAAAAAGAAAGAATGAAATAACTTTACATTCCACTAAGACACTAGGTTTCTTTCATTTCTCCATTTTTAAAGAAGATTTATATGACAAAGTGGTGGTACACACCTTTAAGGGAGATATCCTTTCTCCAAAAAACAAAAAGAAAAATATTTATATTGTGGATGTTTTGCCTCCATGTATATATATTCACTGGATGCATGCCTAGTGCTTCTGGAACTTCAGAAGAGGGTGTTGAGTCCCTAGAACAGAGGTTATGGATGGTTATGAACCATGTGGGTGCTGGGAACTAAAGTGCTCTAAACCACTGAACATCTTTCTAGCCTCCCAAAGATTTATTTTTTATAAAACATATGTATGATGTATGTATGTATGTATGTATGTATGTATGTTTGGCCAGGTGTAGTGATTTGATCCCAACACTCAGGAAGCAGAAGAAAAACTCTCGAGTTCAAAGCCCGGACAGTTTATATAGTGAGTCTCAGGCCAACCTGGTCTATATAACAAGTTCCATGCCAGTCAGAATAGCTGTGTAAGGAGTAAGGTTTTTCTGCCTGCCGCTGGTCTTGTCCCGCTGCGCCAGCCCCAAATAATGCACATAGACTATGTATTTGATATAATTCTGTTAGCCAGTTACTTGTTTCTTATCGGCTAGCTCTTTCTTAATTATTAACCCATTTCTGTTAATCTATATATTTCCACGTGGTCTTACTGGAGAGCTGGCTGGCGTCCTGCTCTCTCCAGACTCTCCATCTTGACTCCTTCCTACTTCCTCTTTCCTCCTTGTCTCCTAGTCCCTCCTATCTTCCTTTCCTATTGGCCAACAGTGCTTTATTCATTAACCAGTATGAGAAACATATTTACAGAATGATATCTCCCATCATCCCCTTTTTTCTGTCTAAATAAAAAGAAGGGTTTTAACCTTAACAAAGCAAAATATATCACACAACAATTATCAAATAAGAATCACAACAATATTTAGTCCATTAATATTTAGCAAGATTTAAGAAAATATTCCATCATCTATCCTATCTTTATGTGTCTAAAGTCTGTGTAACTTATCTTTAATCCTAACTAAGGAAAACTATAACCATAACTATTTGTCTTCAACTCCCGCAAAGACCACAGAAGGATAATATATAAACTCTAGAAATGAGAGACAACTCACTGCCTGGTCATTCACCAGAAGTTCTTCTGTAATGTTCCTTCTTCAGCCTATAGGCCATAGTGTGTCTGGCAGACTCCTCAGCAAAGCAGGAAACTTTAAACTGTCCACCTGTATTGGCAGTTTGTCAGTCACTTTTCTCTGTGTCCTGCAGACTATCTGGCAGACTCTTCAATGAAGCAGGAACTCTGTAGCAATGTCCATCTTGAATCAGCAGTCACTTCTGTGGGTCCTGCATGTCCAGTTTATACAGCATAAAGTCAAATAGTCCAGGCAAGAGCATTATCTTGTCCACATGGCTAGTCTTGCCATATTGGAAGTAAACTCAAAAATGCATTTCTTCCATGTCCATCTTCTTTCTGACGCAGGTGGTGTTGCCAAGAGCATTTATGTCTCACTGTCAAGAAAAACCCTAAACCATCTTAAATGCCATATTCTGTAGGTCTTTGAAAAGTTTGAAGAATGCCTATCCATCTCAAATACATCTCTATATATCTAGAAAACCTAACTAACACTATAAGTTTTGACTATTATAGGTAACTATCTATTATATGTACTAGATTATACATTTCTAAATGAACTATACAATCACAATATCTAAACAAGAGGAGAAATATACATATCACAAAATTGGCCTTAAATTTATATCAGTAGGGCTGGAGAGATGGCTCAGCCGTTAAAGGCTAGGCTCACAACCAAAATTTATATCAGTAAATGAAAATCCATTCCAAAACAAGTATTCATATCTATACAATAATCCTCTTTTTACCTTTAAAAAGATTGGGTGTGGTCATTAACCATTTATAACCAAGCCCACTTAAATGAAAACAAACATTTATAAACAATATTTGGGAATTTGGGCGTCATTCTTTCCAAACTACTTCCTGCTGATAGGGGGCGCTGTCATGGGGATCCTAAGAAGACACAAATCCTGGCTGTAGTCTGCAAGGCTGCCTTGTTCAAGCTGTTTTGAATGTTGGATCACCAGCGACTGTTTCAGGGGGTCTTGCTTGATCAAACCATATTAGTCTGGAAGGAATCCACAGCTTTTCATTTTCTATGGAAATAAAAATAGAAATCCTTTCCCCCAGTAACTTGTCCTTAGACTTAAATTTTGGAGTCAAAGCATTTTTAAGATATATAAATTGGATTGATCCAGCAGCATTTGTTTTAACAGTTATTTCCTCAGCAGTCAAAAGATACAAAGACAGTATAATACCGTACAGTATCCAGATTCTCTCCATCTGTGGCTTTTTTTATCATTCTGTTTCTTTTCTATTTTTTGAGACAGGGGTTTCTCTGTGTAACTCTTATCTGTCCTGGAACTCACTCTGCATACCAGGTTTACTTGAAAATCACAGAGATCTGCTGTGCCACCACCCCAGCTGTTCTTTTTATTTTTAAACCATTTTATCCCTTTTCTCTTCCAAGCCTATGTATATTTTAGAACACATTGTAAACCTTTAGTGCTTTTTCTTAATGTGAATCTGTCTTTACTGTAAATCTTTTATCTTTTTCTGGCCACAAGTCTTTATCTGGTAAACAAGAACATTGCTAAAATGAAAGTAATAGCTGTTTCTGACACGGTTTATCAAAGATGGCAGGGGAAACCTTTACTGTGTTCACCGCCTTGGTTTGCACTGCCATCCAGCAGTATGTTGCTGGCTTGGAGATGTGGTCACTGCCATTGCCAGCTCTCGTACACACCAATAAATTGTTAGCAGTGCTTTTTTTTAAAGCCGTGTGGGTTTTTTTGCTGCTTCTGCTGAGTCAGGAAATTAAAGGAGCCATGAAAATCTTTGCCTGTCTCTCGCAAAACGGAGTCCAACCGAGAAAAATGCTGCTACCAAGAAACCTTGCTCGTCTCTGTTTTTTTTTTTTTTTTTTTTTTTTCTTTTTGTTTCTAAAACCCTTTTTTAAGCTTTTGTTAAATTTTAAGTGGAAGTTCTTATTAGCCACGTGGGCGCCATATGTAACAAGTTAGGTTTTTCCTCCCGCTGCTGGTCTTCTACCGCAGCCGTGCCAGCCCCAATTAACACACTGAGACTCTGTATTTGATATAATGTTGTTGGTCAGTTACTTGTTTCTTATCAGCTAGCTCTGTCCCAAGTATTAACCCATTTCTGTTAATCTAACTAAGTATTTCCACGTGGTTTCATCTTACCGGGGAGCTGGCTGGCGTCCTGCTCTCTCCAGACTCTCCATCTTGACTCCTCCCTACTACTTCCTCTTTCCTCCTTGTCTCCTAGTCCCTCCTATCTTTCTTTCCTTTTGGCCAACAGTACTTTATTCATTAACCAGTATGAGAAACATATTTACAGAATGACATCTCCCATCATAGCTGGACTTGGTAGCACATGCCTTTAATTTCAGCGCTCAGGAAACAGAAGCAGGTGGATCTCAGTGAGTTCAAGGTCAGCCTGGTCCACATAGTGAATTCCAGGACAGCCATAACTGTATAGAGAGAACCTGCCTCAAAACAAAACAAAAAGGATACTTATGTGTTTGTGTCTCTGCATGGATAAATGCACCTAAGTTGCAGCTGCCAAAGAAACAAGATGTCCTGGACCTGGATTTACAGACGGTTGTGAGCCACATGACATGGGTTCTGGGAATGGAACTTAGGTCCTGAGGGAGCAGGTCTTCCTCTTAACCACTGAGCCATATTCCCAGAATTAATTTTTTTCAATGTTTTAAACCTTGATACTTTATATTTTCTTAGGAACCACAATCCAATTTGTCATTATACTTTAACTTTTCAAGAAAATGAAAGTTCAATAAAAAAATGTCATTAGAAGTTCTCTAATTCATTCTTCCATTTATTCAAACTTATGTTCTGAAGCTGAGAGTATTGTACTTAGCTTTCATTTGTGAGGGCTTAGGTTTTCATCTTCAGCACTGCAAAAGAAAAAAAGACAAGAAAATGGGTACACTGAATCTCTTAATTTTTATCAAGACATGATGCACATGTTAAGTGAGATCATGTAGCTGAGACTGGTCTTGAACTTATAATCTTCTTGCATATGCCTACCAGTTGCTGCAATTATAGGCTTCAGCTACCCTGTATGCCTTAAAATATGATTGAAACATTACATGATCACCAAGTGAAATGTTTTCCTATTGTGGTTAAAATCTTTATTCCCTTTTCATTTTTTTTAATTATTTCAATGATTCAATCTTATAATTTTTTCCTTTTAACTATCTATAACTCAAATGAATATCTTACCTTTTGTGAGTATACTTTTAGCAGTTATTCATAGGTAACTGTATGTCAATAATGTACTTTAAAAATATCCTGGGTATCCTATTTTAGTAGAAAATGCCTATGTTGAGCTGTAGATGTAGCTCAGTTAATAGAGTGCTTGCTTAACATGCATGGAGACCTATGTTAGACCTTTAGTACGACATGAAACCATACGTAGGAGTATATTCCTATGATCCCAGAACTGAGTAAATGATGAGAGACAAGAAGGTCAAACAATCCTGGGCCACACGAGACTGTCTCAAAAACAAGAAAGAACAAGGTAATGGTGGCACCTATAATCCCAGCACTTGAGAAGCAGAGGCAGGCAGATCTCTGAGTTCAAGGCCAGCCTGGGCTTCAGAGAGTGTTCCAACACAGCAGGGCTACACAAAGAAACCCTGTCTCAAAAAAGGGGGTGGGTTGGAGAGATGGTTCAGCAGTTAAAAGCACTGGATGCTCTTCCAGAGGACCCAGGTTCAATTCCTAGCACCCACGTGGCAGTCCACAGCTGTTCTGTAACTTATGTTCCAGGTGATCTGATGCCTTCATACAGACATACCAGCAGGCAAAATCACACCAATGCACATAAAGTAAAAATAAATTATTTTAAAAAAAAGAAACTGGAAAGTCTCTAAATAGTTGTTTTATTTTTACAGGTCCTTCATTTCTCGGAATCTTCTAGTGAAGAATCAGCGACAAAAAGAAAGAGAGTTAGTGAACCAAAGGAACATATCTAAAAATTATTTTTCTTATGCATATTTACAGTTCTCAACATTCAAACTAAAAGAGGCTGTGTTATTATTTGAAAGTGTGCTTTCTGTACCTCTGAAAATTATTTTGTGATTCACATAGTTACTATGCTAATGAAAGTTTTAACTATTATATTGTGTTTACCTGACCTACCCAAGGGAACTTTTAACTAAACCAAAGTACAAATGTCATCATTGATTCTGCTCATTATTCACTGAATCTGCCTTCCATTTTAAAGAAAGCTTTTTTAAAATATGTACTAACTTTTAAGGCTTTGCCTTTCTGAAATGTTTATTCTGGCATTAAAACTTTGTAAGGATTCACTTTTTACTTATGTTAAAACTGTAGCATTTAATTGGTATTATTAAAATTATGTTTGATATTTTGATATAGTGTTATTAACATGATATATGACATTCAGTGTGTATTTAGGGCAAAAAGATGACTGAAAGTAATGACTAATAAAAAAGACTGGCATTTTACTAGCATGATTAAGATATTCAGTGTGCAGGCTCTTTCATGGCTTCTAATTTTCATTTAATTAGCTATTAATTTTGATAGAATTTAGGTAAGTTTTATCTTGCAAGAGTTGAACACACTTAGAACTTTTGAGTGATAGCATGAGCTATTGTTTTTATGAGAGACCTGGAACCTAGTCCCAGCCTTGCCATTTATTTCCCTTGCTTCAGAAAAGGCAGACCTAAAACTCGATCAGTTTGTGTCTTGTAGTTTCAGCAGCCATATTCCAAAACGTACAGTAGCCACAGGATTATCGAAGTGTTCCATAACATCCCATAACATTAGGATGTGTGTGGTGGTAGGAATGTACCCATCCATCCTGTTCAGTGTAAAACGGGTAACGTCCACAAACTGAGTCAGATCAGGTTTTTCTAGAGTCTAGTTATCAGGTGGGTGTGGGTGTGTTATTTACTCTTAGCTTATTGCTTGAATGCCAACATTTTTACCCATCCGTGCCAATATAAAAAGCTACAAAAACACACCTGCTACACTGAAATTGGCCAACAGAATCCTTTCGTGATTGGCAGCATTTGTTGTCTCACGGGATACTTTGATTGGGTAATTTCATTGGGGTGGGGCGCAGCCCTTTCCTGGCCTCCACCGAGGTTCCTTCATTGGATTGACCAGCTGTCAGGTTGAACCCAAACCTGCCTCCTTTTGGTGATGTTTGTCTGGATCGCAACACAATAGCCGGCAGGGCCTCCCCTCGTAAGCTCCGATTGGCTAGCCTCAACCTTGGGGGGTTCTGATTGGCCCAATGAAGAAACACTAAGGTAGGTTGCCTAGTGATCCTAAGGAAGCTGATGTGTTATTCCCTCTCTGCATCGAAGGATCAGGAAGTTTGTGCTCTCTGCCTGGCTGAGAAGTTTTTCACCTACTAGGGCTGGGGTAAGGGAAACAGGTGCCCTCCAAAAATAGAGTGCGAACTGCAGCCTACGTCCCTCTGCAGCCCCGGAACAACGTCAGGTAAGGAACAGAAAATAACACTTCTTAACGTCCAACAGAACTGCTCATTATTTTAAGAGAGAAAGGGTGTTTTTTACTATTTGTTGTTGGTCATCATGCCTTCAGATAAGGTGTTTTAACTAATAAGGGTCCACGGGGAAATGGTAAATTCCTCAAAGAAATTTGCCCCCATTTTCTCGAGAGTGTAAAGTTTCTTGGATTAGGTTTGGAAATAACCCAGATTCAATGCCAAATAGAATTAGTACCCTAAGGCATTGTAACGTGTTCTGTTCCTTCTTCACCTATCCTACTTCCCACCAAAAATTATATTTGAAATGTACCCTTGTACGAATTATTTGTAAGACACTTGGTGTGTATTTCTATTTTTAATGTTCACATGCCTTCCTGAATATTCATTTTAATGAATATATATTTATTGAGCAGTTACAATGTTAAAGACATTGTGCTAGTTGCTATGGAGAACATAAAAACCCAAGATGAAAATATCCCATCCCTCAATAAGTTTAATATACAGCCATAACAAAAGAGGGACTATATATTTAAAGGGAGTAAGTATAAGGGAATAAGTATAAATAAAATTCTGTTAAAGTATAGCTGAGAGAGAAGCCAGTTCTAGCCATGGGACACATGCATAATGTAGAGATAGAAATCCACTGTAAGGCCTCACAGTCTTTGGTAGGCCTCCAAAGACCGGGCAACACTTAGGGAGGAAAGGAAAAGGGAGAGAACCCTAGAATAACAAAGATCAGAGGCAGAAAGCCATGTTTGAAAAAATTATTACAAGATAGAACTAAATGCAGCCATAGCACCTTTTATATACTACTCTTGATCTAAAAAATATATAATTGCTGATATTAAGCACTTGTTTTTAATGATAGAAATTGATATTTAAATTTGTATAAAATATGCTAACTTTAAGCTTTATCACAGGTAACTTAGAGTATAATGCTGAATAAAAAAGGATGTATGCTCTGATTTTTTTCCCCCTTTGCTGGGGATGGCACTTAGGACCTTGTACATACTAACATATACTGTAACACTGAGCCACATTTCAACCCCATTTTCTTTTGAGAATTTGATAATCTTTTAACAGTCTTGCTGGTTGTTTGGGTTTTTTGTTTGTTTTGTTTTGTTTTTGTTATAGCTGTTTGTGTATTAGAAAGATAGCCAGCTAGAACAAGGATGCTAAGTTACTATACTTGATATTCACTTAAGTGTTATACTCTAATACTTTCCAAAATGAATGCATGAAATGAGTTGTTATGATAGAAAAAAAGACAATATTGGGCTGGAAAATACTGGCTCAGTGGTTACGAGCATATATTCTAATGGGCCCAGGTTTGGTTCCCAGCATCCACCGTGTAGGTTTATCACTTCCTTAGGCACCAGGCATGCCTGCAGTAAACAGACATACATGCAGGCAAAAAACTCCTATACACAAAATAAAAATAAATCTTTTAAAAAAGAAAGAAAATATTAAAACATGGGCATGGAGAGATGGCTGAGTGGGTAAAGGCAATTGCTGCACAAGCCAAGCAACCTGAGTTCAGTCCTCAGGACCCATGTAAAGGTAGGAGAGATGGCTCCAAAAAGTTGTCCTCTGACCTCTACAGGTTCACATGGCACAAGCATCCACAAATATTATACAAGCACAATAATTTTAAAATATTATAATTATTTTGTCATGTATAATTTTTATTTGTTTCATAATGTGCTATTAACTGTTTATAGAAATTATAAATTATGTGTACTCAGGGCCACATGCTCATGAAATTTTGCTATTCCGTCTTATTTAACTTGGGGACCCATTTTAGGAAAGAAGAGAAACAGTGGTAGAAATTCACTCCTGGGTTGTAAGTGAAATAAGCACATTAAAAAGGTGGTCATTTCTAATGAACTTTTAAATTACTGGTGATCGTTTTTTTTTTTTTATTGCTTTCTGGTATTTAAGCTGTTATGTTTTGAAAAAAGACACCATGTTGTCCAGTGTTTCTATTTACTACCTCTTTCTGTATTTGTGCTTATACATTTTCTTGTGTGTAGAGTGTCTGTGTATATGTGTAGGTCTTCTGTGAACTTATATTTACTTAACTAAAATACACACATAGTTTTCACATCTCTCCATAAACAGGTGAGAATGACCACATTAACTCACCGTACACGTAGAACTGAAGTCAGTAAGAGCTCTGAAAAGAAAGTAGAAAGTGAGGAAGATACTAATCAAGAAAGGAGTCCAGATAATGAAGACCCTGGGGACTCTAAGGATATCCGACTCACTCTTATGGAAGAAGTATTGCTCCTGGGACTAAAAGATAAAGAGGTAATGATATTATGTTTGCTAAATTTAGCTCAAAGACACAAATCTTAGAATGTTTTAGGAAGTAAACTCCAACCACATTGGAGTTGGAAGAACATGGGAAAGAGAATGTATGCAAGGTAAAATTCAGAAATATAATTATTTGAAGTATAATTTAATTCCAAAATTGTGGAATGGATTAACATAGTGTTAGTACTTGTATTTCCCAGTTCAGTTTGATGGTGGAGTAATATCTCTTATTAAAGTAAGAAAAAGACCCATTAAGTCAAGTCTTCTTGAGTCTGGAAGAGAAGTATTTTGTTGTTGTTTTGTTTTTTTTGAGGCAGGATTTCTCTGTGTAACCTTAGCTGTCCTGGAACTCTCTCTGTAGACCAAGCCTCCAACTCAGAGATACCTGCCACTGCTTCCCAAGTGCTGGGATTAAAGGTGTGCATTACTATTGCCTGTCTAGAAATCTTAAGAGACAAGAACAACAGCAGGTATGGTGGCACACACTTATGAGCCCACTATTCAGGATATAGGGGCAAGAGCATCTCTGTGAGTTCAAGGCTAACCTGACCTACCTGGTGAATTATAGGCTAATAAGGACTATATAATAGCAAGACCCTATCTCAAAATTAAACAAGCAAATAATAACAAATAACAAGCAATATGTGTAGCTGTTTACTGAAACAAATGATGACTGAGTTTCTTTCAGTAGAAATAATATTTTTAGCGCAGGATTGATGATATACATCTATAATTCCAGCACTGGGGAGATGGAGGCAGAAGGATCAGGAGTTCAAGGTTATCTTACCCATATACTGAGTTCAAGATTAACCTAAAGTACTTGACAGTTTGAAACCCTGTCTCAAAAAAAGCAAAGGAGATCCAGGTATGGTGGTGCACACCTTTAACCTTAGCACTTGAGAGGCAGAGACGAGCAGATGTCTGAGAATCTGGGCCAGCCTAGTGTACATAGTGAGTTCCAGGATAGGCAGAGAGAGCTATGTGGAGAGTACCTGTCCCAAAAAAAAGAAGCAGGGTGAGGGGCAAAGAACAGTGGGTTTTGTTGTGTCTTTTGATTTTTCATTTTCTTCTATGAATCTTTAAAAATAACAATTGATTAAGGGCTTTTTTGTTTCCCATTTGTGTAAACATTTATATGAATATATTCCATTTGTGTGTCAATGTCTTCAGAGACCAGGTTCTCCTGTAGCTGGAGTTACAGACATTTGTGGGCTGCCTAATGTAGTTGCTGGGAATTGAGCTCAGGTTGTCTGGAAGAGCAGGAAGCAGTCGTGTTGTAACCACTGAGTCAATTTGCCAGCCTCAGTAAGATTAATTTTAAAAAATTTCAACAGCAACCTCCATTTTAAAAAAGTAATGCCTAAAACAAAACAAAAGCCCAGCATTAGTGAAGCATACCTTTAATCCCAGCACTTGGGAGGCAGAGACAGGCAGGTGGATCTCTGTGAAATTCAAGGCCAGCCTGGTCTACAAAGCTAGTTCCAGGACAGGCTCCAAAGCAATACAGAGAAGCCCTGTCTTGAAAAACCGAAACCAAAACAAAGCAAACAAAAAAGTAATGCCTATTATCCCAACACTTGGAAGGCTAAGGGTAGTTAGAGAGTCCAAGGCTACCCTGTACTACATAATGAAGCCAAGGCTGCCTGAATAGCATCAAGACTGTCAAAAAAGCAAAACAGAAATGTATTTAATTTCTTTCTTTTTTTTTTTTTTTTTGTTTTTGTTTTTGTTTTTG
The DNA here is from genome assembly GCF_943737965.1 of Phodopus roborovskii. NCBI lineage: Eukaryota > Metazoa > Chordata > Mammalia > Rodentia > Cricetidae > Phodopus > Phodopus roborovskii. The sequence goes on from NW_026126540.1 coordinate 26,975,114, forward strand.
TTTTTTGTTTGTTTAAGTCAGGGGTTTCTCTGTCTTAGTCCTGGAACTAGCTCTGTAGACCAGGCTGGCCTTGAACTCACTGAGACCCTCCTGCTTTGCCTCCCGAGTGCAGTGTAGCATTCAGGAATCTTAAGGCAGTATAATTAAGTATTCAGTGTCAGCCTGGGCTATATAACAGGTTTGGGGACAGCCTGGATTACATGGTGATCCTGGTGAACAGTTTTTTTTTTTTTTTTTTTTTTTTTTTTTTTTTAATTTTTGAGTCTCATGTAACCCAGGCTGTCCAAAGACATGGTACATAGATAATGGCCTTGATGATCCTCCTGTCTTCACCTCCAGAGTTCTAGGATTAAGGCATGTGCCATTGTGCCTGGTTTATGGGATGCTGGGAATTGAACCCAGGGCTTCATACATGCTAGACAAATACCTTATCAAATGAGTGACATTCCTCAATCCAACAATTTTCTTTCGTTGTTTTTTGTTAGAGACAGAGTTTTGCTATTTATCCTTAACTGACCTGGAACTTACTAGCTAGACCAGATCCTCAAACCTACAGCAATCCTGTTTCTACCTAGAGAGAACACTTATTTTATAGTAGAATTGGTCTTGAGATAGTTTCCTGAGTGCTGTGATTAAAGGCATGTGCCACCACCACCTGGCTAAGAGTTTTGATACCTATAAGAGTCCCAGCACAAAACAAAAAAACAAAAAACACATGAGAAGAGCAAGGCATTGATGGCGCATAGCTTTAGTCCCAGCACCTGAGAGGCAGAGGTAGGCAGATTTCTGTGAGTTCCAGGACAAGCCCCAAAGCAATACAGAGAAATCCTGTCTCAAAAAATAAAAACGAAAAAAGTCCCAGCACTTGGGAGGCAGAAGCAGGCAGATCTCTGTGAATTCAAGGCCAGCCTGACATATAGATCTAGTTCCACGACAGCCAAGGCTACTCAGAGAAACCCTATCTTAAAAAAAGAAAAGAAAAAAACAAAAACATGTAAGAAGAAGTGAACCTATTAATTTTATCTTGGCAATTTTTTAAAAATTTTCAATTATTGTTTGTGTGAGTTGTGTGTATAGTGTGTGTGTGTGTGTGTGTGTGTGTGTGTGTGTGTGTGTGTGTGTAAGCAAGCATGCCACAGTGTACATGTAGAAGTCAGAAAACAATTTTTGAAAGTTGGTTCGCTTATTCTCTGATAATAATTGTTTTTTAAATTTATCTAGAATGCGTGTGGTTGTCTCCTTCCACTATGTGGGTCCCAGCGATGAAATCTAAGTTGTGAGGCTTCATGGCAAGCACCTTTACCTGCTGAGCCATCTCACCACTCCTTTTGGTGACAGGTTTTTAAATTTATCTTTTCAGGGTTAGGTGTGGTTGCTCACACCTATAATTTCAGCACTTGGGAGGCTAAGACAGAAAGATTATCCTAAATTCTTGGCCAGCCTAGGCTACATAGCAATACTCTGTCTCAGCCAAAACTTGGGCTGGGAATGCAGCTCAGTTCATAAAGTGCCTTCTTATTATGCAGGAAGCCCTTGGTTTGACCCTAAGCACCACCAATATCCCAGAGCACTCCAGAAGTGGAGTAAGGAGGGTCAGAAATTTAGGGTTATCCTGGTCTCCAGAGTGAATCTGAGGTCAGCATATGCTACATGAGAACGTATCTCAAAAATGTTTTTAATGAAAATTTTTTAAAAATTGAAAGTCTACTTTAGGTCACTACCTGAATTATCTTTCTAGTTTCTTGATTGTGCAAAATGAACACTGAGTCTTTCAGTCGTTATCACTCATTGTGAATAGTGCTAGTATATTGGAAGGGCTTGTTTGCCTTTGTGTGTCCACTTTACATGGGCTATTAAAAAAAAGAACTTTGTCTTGTTCATTATTATATCCAGCTTTAACGCCCAAAGAAATGAGCCAGAGATCAAAGTTCTGTTTTGACAGTAGGAGAATAAAGCTTAAACTGCTTCCTTAGAGCCTCTCCTGGTTCCTCCCAGTTCTGAAATGCTCTATGTTCTAAAATATATGATACCAAAATTAAGATAAAGCCACCTATTACTTAAAAATGGGCCTTTGGCTGTAACCACTGAACCTATACATTTACTGTGAGCCTTTTGTTTCCTTCATAGTTTGACTAGCTTGAGCATTATTTGTTTGTTTGTTTTTGTTTCTAGTTTTTTGGGTTTTTGTTGTTTCTTTTTTGTTTGTTTTTGTTTTTCCAAGACTGGGTTTTTCTGTATTGTTTTGGAGCCTGTCCTAGAATTAGCTCTGTAGACCAGACTGGCCTCAAACTCACAGAGATCTGCCTGCCGCTGCCTCCCAGGTGCTGGGACTAAAGGTATGTGCCACCACCACCCGGCTGCTTGAGTATTTTTTAAAACTTTATACCTTTCCTTATTTGATCCTGCAAGGCAGGGAGTATTCTCTCTTTATGGGAGTCAAAGCAAAATTGATTATCTGATAGTTTGTTGGTGGAGTTTACATTTAAATTTACCTTAAAGTTAACAATGGAGCTTAAAAACAAATATCACAAAGATTTATTTTTATGTGTATGAATGTTTGTCTGCATTTATGTGTACAACGTGTGCAGTACCTGCAGAGGCCAGAAGAAGGCACTGGATTCCCTGGAACTGGAATTCCAGATGAGTAGCTGCCACATGGGTGCTGGGAATCAAACCCAGTTCTGGAAAAACAGCCAGTGCTCTTGACTGATGAACCAGACAGGAGAGAACTGAGCTACATAGTTGACCTTTTGCCTCCATACATGCACGTATGAGTGCCTACACATGTACATCATGCACACTCACAATAATAAATTGTTAAAACTTTTTAAAGAAAATACAATTACTATGCAAAGCAATTGTAATGTTGACTCTTCAGAATAGAAAGGAGGACAGTGGTTCTGCCCTGGAATTATTGCTGTTAGTTTCCTGTTCTGTGGCTGTGATAAAATACCCTGACCAAATCAGCTTAAAGGAGACAAGATTTATTTGGTTCACAATTCCAGTTTACATTCTTTTCTGTCAAGGATATAGGAATGTGAAGCAACTTGTCACATCACATCCAGTCAAGAGCATTCATTCTGGTGTTTAGCTCCCTTTCTCGGAGTTCAGAATTTCCTTCCTAAATAATAGTACCACTAGAGGTGGGTTTGCAACAGGTGCTTCTAGATTATGTCAAATTGACAATTAAAACTAATCATCAGGGAGCATATAACTGCTTTTCCAAGTGATTTGAGCTCTGTTCCTAGCATCCTCATTGGGGAGCTCACAGAGTTTGGCATCACAGGCCTGTAGCCCCAGCTTTCTCCATGTTAAAGGCCAGCCTGTTTTACATAGTGAGTTCAGGCCACATGGGAATTACATAGCCAAAGCCTGTGTGGGGATTAAAAAAAAAAAAAAAAAAAAAAAGAATCCTGGTTTAAAGTAGAGAGTATTGAATTACATTACATTCCCAGCATTTTTTTTTTAATTCATCTTTATCATAAGCATTTTCTAAGATATGGGGTGAGGAGTTAAAAAATATTTTCCTTTATTTTCAATTAATGTATATGGGTGTTTTGCCTGCATATTATGTCTGTGTGCCAAGTGTGTGCAGTGCCTGGGGAGGCCAGAAGACAGTGTTGGGTCCCGGGAGACTGGAATTACAGACTGTTGTGAACTGACATGTGGGTGGTGGGAATTGAACTCATATCCTCTTAACTCCATCCCCAGTTGTTTTTGTTTTTGTTTTCGAGACAGAGTTTCTCTATGTCAGCCCTAGCTGTCCTAGAACTCACTCTGTAGACCAGGCTGGCCTCAAACTCACAGAGATGTTTCTGCCTCTGCCTCCCAAGTGCTGAGATTAAAGATGAGCGCCATTGCCACCACCTGGTGGTTTTGGGTTTTTAATGGTCTCACTGTCTTGGAAATGATCATGTAGTTCAGGGTGGCCTCTTATCGTAGGCTGGTCTTTATCTCTGTAGCCATGTATGACGGTGAGTTCCTGATCATTCCGCCTCCACTTCTGCAGTGCTGCTGGGGTTACAGATAAACACCACCACCATCCTCAGCTGTATGCCTGGTTTTTAATGATGCTTTACTTTTTTTTCTTTCCTTCCTTGTTTCCATTTGCCACCCTCAGCTGCCAACTCTAAGATATTTAACATTTGTGGTTATTTTAAGGTGTGTCTTCCAGGATATTTGACTAAGGAAGGGCTCTTTGAATACTTGACTAATTGGAAATTCCACATAAAAGTGACTCTGTATGTAATGAATGCCTATTGCTCAGGCTCTTTACAATAGCAAAATTGTCATAAATATGTATAATCTTTAACTAAAATGTTTCTCTTAAGGGTTTTTTTTTTTTTTAGAAATACACTGACAAAAGAATATTGCCTTTCTTTTCATCTTTCTTTTAAAGACAGTTTTTCATTTATACCAGGCTGGCCTCAAAATCATAATGTAGATGACCTTAACTTTCTAGCCATCCTGCTTCTATTTCCCCAGTGCTAGACTCAAACCCATGCTAGATAAGCACACTACCAAGTAAGCTACATGCCTAACCCTCCTTTTTCCTTTTTTGTTATAAATAAATATGATAAATTATAAAAATTACCCACTAAACTTATAATAGTGACCTGAAGGAGAATTTTTATTTTTTCAATACAGGGTTTTTCATTGTAGCCCCAACTGTCTGGCTAGCCTGGAACTCACTTTGTAGAGCAGGCTGGCCGCTAACATATTGATCTGTCTGTCTCTACCTCCCAAGTACTAGGATTAAAGTTGTGGGCCACCATACTGGCTTTAGACTTTTACTTTTAAAATCTTATGTTTTTATGTGGGCTTTTTCTTTTCCTTCCTTCCTTCCTTTCTTTTTTCTTTTCTTTTTTTTTTGGGGGGGGGTTTCAAGACAAGGTTTCTCTATAGCTTTGGAGCCTATCCTGGAACTTGCTCTTGTAGACCAGACTGGCTTTGAACTAAGAGATCTGCCTGCCTCTGCCTCCTGAGTGCTGGGATTGAAGGCATGAACCACCACACTGCTGCCTGGCCTGAGAGGTTTTTTTGGGGGGGAGACGGGGCTTTTTCTTTTTAAAAATTACCTATCTTTGTAATCAGTACAAAACAAAATTACTATCCAAAGATCTCATTCTGACCATATATTGTGTTACATGCCTGTAATTACAATACTCAGGAGGCACAGGTAGCAAGAGCTGTCCATTGCAACCTGGTCTGCACAATAAATTCAAAGCTAGCCTGGGCTATAAAGTAAGACCCTGTCTCAACTGTATCAACCCATCACCCAAAACAGGATTTAAAAAAAAAAAAAAAAAAAAAAAAAAAAAGGTGTCAGCTGGGAGGCAGAGGCAGGTTGATCTATGTGAGTTTAAGGCCAGCCTGGTCTACAGAACAAGTTCCGGGACAGATTCCAAAGTAATACAGAGAAACCCTGTCTCAAAAAGCAAAAATAAAAGGCTGAAGAGATGAGTCAGAGGTTAAGAGCACTGGCTATTCTTCCAGAGGTCCTGAGTTCAACTCCCAGCAACCACATGATGGCTCACAACCATCTATCATAAGATCTGGTACTTGCTTCTGGCCTACAGACATACATGGAGGTGGAACACTATATACGTAATAAATATTTTTTTAAAAAAAAATAAAAACCAAAACAAAAAACTGTCATCTTTCCAGGTGTCCTGGGATAATCCCCAACTGGTACTGAGATAATGTGCAATTCTGTCTCTTTCTCACAAGTCCCAAAATGTTTTATTTTTTTCTTCCTCATATATGTAGCTTCTGGTAATATATGTTAGTGATTCAATGGTGACCTTTGTGTGTGGCAGTTCTTCCTGCTTGGGTATACCAAGGCATTGGCTCTTTAACACAGTCTTTAGTATGAGTAGTTTGAGATTTAACCAAACTATATATATGAAGAGAAAAGAACCTTGGATGCGGGTTCAAGACCAGCCTGGTTTACAAGATCTACAAGAGCTAGTTCCAGGACAGCCTCCAAAACTACAGAGAAACCCTGTCTCAAGAAACAAACAAACAAAACAAAACAAACAAAAAAAAAGAACCTTGGAAATGTAAGGAGCAATATTTTCCTCCCCCCCCCCCAGGTTACTCTACATCTGATTATGTCCCAGATGTACTCTCTTTCAGGATTCTACCCTAGTAAATGATATGATGGTCTGTGTTGTTATCTGTGGTCTCCCTAGGTGGGATATATGCCTACCCCTTTACTCTTCCTCAGGCATTATCTTTTCTAAATTAGTTACAGTTCCGCAGGTGCTTTTAATTTTTAAGCCAAGTATGTTTTTACACTTTTTTCTATTACATATTAATACGTTTAATGACTCATTTGCAGAGTTTTTACATGTCTTGAGATGCTGTGATGGGAAAGAGTACTATTTAAAGGGTTCCTATAAGCCTATAAGCTCAGTTGGTAAGAGTCCTTGCTGAGTATTCACAAAGCCATGAGTCCAGTCACCAATAAATAACAGTGCACACCTATAATCCAACATTCCAGAGGTAGAAGTATTAATTAGTAGGTTCCATTCAGAGTTACCCTCAACTATAGTGAGTTCAAGGCTAATCTGGACTTTATGAGACCCTGTCTCAAAACAAAAAATAAATCTACATCCTGGTTACCATAGTGTCCATATTTACAGTGCTTCTCTTATGTAATTCTTTTGGCAGTATGAATTGTCCTTGAAACAGAAGCTTCATATAGCAAGGAAGAAATGGAAAAGAAAACTTCCCTTCATTTAATTCTAGCCGTGATGTTTGAACACCTGTTGGGGTTATATATGCTGTGCCTGAATCAACTGTCTGTTCTGAAGTAAATTATAACTTAACAATCTAATTGAACAACTAAATTGTATAAAAACTAAGTATTGAGCTAAAAAGCTACTCTATACCCTCCTTAAAGAGGAATCAAGAGTGTCCCTGGAGTGGGCATGGCTTTGGCAGGAGAGGAAAGTATCCCTGCCTTAGATCAAAGATCTCAGGCCCTCTGGAAATACAGAAATGTCTCATGAATGTTTATGACCTTAGCTGGAGTTTTGCAAGCTAACATACTTGCTTACATGCTTTTTCCTACTTCAGATTTTTGAGACAGAATCTCATGTAGCCCAGGCTGGCCTTCAAGTCCTATTCTTTCCACCTTCCAAGTGCCTTGTGCTACTTACCATGCCCAACAACCATTTCTTGAATCCATAAATTTTCAGCTGAAAGTTTGTTTCACCCCCATCACTACAGGAAAAATAATTTATTGAGTAGATAATATACGTTTGCCATTCTCTTTCTTTTTTGAGTTGGGGCTGGCTTTGTACTCACAGAGATCCACTTAAGTGGTAGAATTAAAGGCGTACATCACCAAACCCAGCAAAGTTATTCTATTCTTAAGATTTAGTGAGAAGGAACAAGCTAGTCATGATATAACAGAGGTTAGAAAAGAAGTGTGTAATTCCCCATGGAGGGATACTCCCTTAGCCCAGAGACAGGAGAGAGGGCCTAGACCCTACTCCAAATGACTAACAGATTTTGATGATTCCTCCTGGAAGGCATCACCCTCCCTGTGGAGTAGGGGGGGTGGGATGGGATGGGGGATGGGAGGCATGGGAGAGAGGGAAAGGGAACTGGGATCGATATGTAAAAAAAGAAAAATTTTATATGTGTGTGTGTGTGTGTGTGTATAGGCATACTCATAACACAGATAATGGAGTAGAGAGAGAAATAGTGTTAGAAAATGTTACACAGAAGATGTGATCTCTGCACTCAATCTTGAAGTGCAAAGAGAAATTGGAGAAGGAACAGTATTGGCTCCATGTGTACAAAGGCATTTAGACCACTTAACAAGAAGGGGTAGGGGCTGGGATATGATATAGTTCAGTTTCCAATCCCCAGCCACACAGACACCAAGCATGGTGATGTATGCTTGTAATCTCAGTACTCTTGGATAGAGACAGGAAGATGATAAGTTCAAGGTTATTCTCAGCTACATAATGAATCCAGGGCAACATAGGCTACCTGAGACCCTGTCTTAAGGAAGGAAGGAAGGAAGGAAGGAAGGAAGGAAGGAAAGGAGGGAGGAAGGAAGGAAGGAAGAAAGGAAGAAAGGAATCCTAAGCACTCAGTAAAAAGTGGGGTGGGCTTGGGTAGGTAGCTTAAGTGCTAGAGTGCTTGCATACATGAAGCTCTGGGTTTGATTCCCAGCACTACATATATCAGCTATTATGCTGAATGCCTGTAATCCCAGTACTTGTGAGGCAGGAGAATTGCTTCAAGGCTAATCTGAGCTACCTAGTGAGTTCAAGGCTAGTCTTGTCTATATAGCTCAACCTTTGGGGGGGGGGAGTCAATTGATAAATATAAATAAAATCGTTTTAAAAATGTATAACAAAAACATGGGGTTAGAGAGATGGCTCAGCAATTAAGAGCACTGCCTGCTCTTCCAGAGGTCCTGGGTTCAATTCTAAGCAACCATATGGTGGCTCACAACCATCTAGTTCCAGGAGATCCACTGATGGAAGATGTCAGTCTGTAAATATGTTTCTCATACTGGTTAATGAATAAAGTACTGTTGGCCAATAGGAAAGGAAGATAGGAGGGACTAGGAGACAAGGAGGAAAGAGGAAGAGGTAAGGAGGAGTCAAGATGGAGAGTCAGGAGAGAGCTGGACGCCAGCTGGCTCTCCGAGGGTAAGAGGAGACCACGTGGAAATACATAGATTAGCAGAAATGGGTTAATACTTAAGACAGAGCTAGCCGATAAGAAACTAGTACCTGGCCAACAGCTTTATATCAAATACAGAGTCTCGGTGTATTAATTGGGCCTGGTGTGGTGGTGGGACAAGACCAGCGGCGGGAGGAAAAAACCTTACTCCTTACAATCCACCACCCTTTCCTGGCCTCTGTGGGCAGCAGGCATGCCCATGGTACCCAGACATACATGTAGGCAAACCACTAACATACACACATATAAAAAACACTTAAGGGTTGGAGGGATAGCTCAGCTGTTAAAGGCTAGGCTTACAACCAAAAATAAAAACACTTAAAATAATTGGTGATAGCTAAAATATAATGATCCAGAAGAAAGAGACCTGAGAGCAGCTGGTCTCTTTCTATAGCTCTGTTGGTAAGAATGAAGCCCTGACTGGACCCTCAGGACTGCATAAACTGCATAAAGCCAGTATGGTGGCACATGCCTCTGGACCTGGAAGCAGGAAGAAACTTTTTTGTTTTAAGACAGGATTTCTCTGTGTAGATGAAATTAAAGGTGTGTTAAGCTACATAGTTTGAGGCCAACCTAAGCTGCATTAACCCTATTTTAAATATAAGTAAGTATGGTTCAGTCTTTAAGAGCATTTGTTGCTCTTTCAGAGGACTCAGTCCCTACCTCCCAGTCATCCATAACTCCAGTTCCAGGAGGTCTGACACCCTCTTCTAACTTCAGTAGGCACCAGGCATGCACATAGTATCCATGCATGCAAATAAGCAAAACACTAAGAGGTATAAATAAAATCTTTGGGTTTGGAGGGGGGGATTTTGTTTGCTATGTGGGTGCTAGAATTCAAACCTGGGTCCTCTGGGAGAGCTGCCAGTGCTATTAACTGCTGAACCATCTTCCTGATCTCATTTTTGGTTGTTTTGTTTTGTGTTTTAGTTTGGTTTTTTTTTTTTTGTGTGTGTGTGTGTGTGTGTTTGTTTTTGGTGTGTGTGTGTGGGGGGGGGGTGAAACCGGGTTTCTCTATGTAGCCCTGGCTGTCCTGCAACTCACTAAGTAGACCAGGCTGTCCTTGAACTCAGAGATCCACCTGCCTCTGCCTCCTAAGTGCTGGGATTAAAGGAATGACCACCACTGCCTGGCTTTTCACATAAATGATCCTTTTTTCGTTTGCTTTTTGAGATAGGGTTTCTCTGTGTAACAGCCCTTAGCTGTCCTGAATCTCGCTCTGCTGCTGCCTCCCTAGTGCTGGGATTAAAGGTGGGGACCACCACCGCCCAATATACATAAATTTTTCTTTTTTTAAGTAAATAGAGGCTAGAGAAGAGACTAGCAAGAAGCTCCTTGGTTTGAATGTTATGATAAACCACTTAGACTCAGTCCTGAAAGCTAAGTAGAGCAACTGAAACATATTGAGACATAGGGACAGGTTGTTGGGTAGCCCGTGCTAGCCTCAAACTTGCTATATAGATAAGAGACAACCTTGAAAACCTGATCTTCCTGCTTTCAATTCCTAAATTCTGGGATTACAGTCATAGGTTATTATGCCTAGCTTTAAACATTTTAAAATGAGGACCAGCAAGAAAGCTTAATAGATAAAAGCACTTGCAACCAAGCCTGATGGTCTTAGTTTGATCCCAAGTCCCCACAGGGAGGACAGGTGATTGTGAGAGTTGTCCTCTTCCTAGGCATTATTGTATGTGCATGTATGAATATGTACACACACACAAATATAGTCAAGATTTTTTACATTTATTTTGGTGTAAGAGGTACAGCAATCAGAAGACAACCTTTAGGAGTTGTTTCTCCTTCTACCACCATGGGTTGTGGGCTGGAATTTCAATCATCTGGCTTGGCAGCATATACTCCAACCTGCTGTGAGCCTCTTGCCAGAGCACTGAGCAGTTCACAACAGTTAGGTTCTCCGATGATTAAATGTTTTATGATTACTTGCCTTTTGTTTGGAAATTCAAAGCCTGACCCCACCCAGATTGAATATCAGGATTTTTCTTTAAAACTTTAAGTTAAATAATCCCAGGAGATGGAAACAAGATTATGAGTTCAAAGCCAGTACATAAAAGCAATCTTAATAAACAGCAGCAAAAACAAAAACAAAGCCCTTGAGCTTTATCTGTGATATCTGATATTTATAGCTAAGAATAGAAGTTGGATGATTTTATTCTCCTGGAAAATCCTCTGTGCAAATTAAACCTATCCTTCAGTCCATCAGCTCAGGCTTATAATTTAGAGGACTGTCTTACAAACTAAACTTATCAGCCATTTAAGTCTATCTGTTCTACTTTTTCAGTTCAGCTTTTATTTTAAGTTTCCAAGTAGATTCATGGCTCCTTTAGGTAGTAGCTGTCTTACATCTTTGTGTAACCCTGCATCTCCTAGAAAAGATGAACTAACGTGTATTTTTGTAGTCCTTGCCCTATGCTCAGCCCTACCTCATATAGAGCATTATATTGAGACATCACAACAAATTATAAAAATAAATATTAGACATTGGACTTAGGAAGGTTAAGTAACATACCCAGGGCCCTTAACTAATCAGTGGCCTTGTCCAGTGCATCAGAATAATTTGTTTAGGTGGAGATGTAACTTAGCTTGTACATAGCCCCAAGTTCAGTCACAGTACACACACAAAGAGAGTTTTCAAAAAAAAATATATACCTAGACATTGTGAGATATTTGTATACTGTGTGAAAATGTATTTGTTGTGATTGGTATAACAAAAAGCTAACAGCTAGGCAGGAGATACAGGCAAGATTTCCAGGGAGAGAAAGAAGGAGGAGAATCTAGGTGCACAGGATGCCAGGAGACATGGAGAGGAAACAGGAGGTGCGAGATTGAAGAGAGGTAATGCCACATGATAAAACATAGATTAACATAAATGGTTTAATGACTTGTTATACTTAGATATCTAGGAAGAACAACAACAACAAAACAATAGACATAGCTTATGCTTTCATTTCTACCTTTGCTGCACTGCTCTGCAATTCAGAACATTTTGCAAACCTTTCCAAATGAAAGCTCCTGCCATGGAGATGGCTGAGTGTAGACAGGCAACTTAGTACCAGGCCACATGATCCTCAGGACCCATGTCCTGAAAGTTGTCCTCAGAGCTCTGCATGTCCCTACCTTACTCCATAAATAGATAAATAAATGTAAGAAAAGTGTTTGTTTCAAACCAGATCTCTTCTCAATTGAAATCAAAATCTGACATGCCAATTGTCAAGTATTATCAAAGTAACGAGGCAATGGTGGCACACACCTTTAATTCCAGCACTCAGGAGGCATAGGCAGGCGGATCTCTGTGAGTTTGAGGCCAGCCTGATCTACAGAGTGAGTTCTAGGACACAATCCAAAGCTATACAGAGATACCCTGTCTCAAAAAACAAGCAAAAATAAAAACAAAAAAACCTCAAAAGTTTGGGTACTTAGATTAAGGCAATTAAAGCTGGTTAAATGGTTCAACAGGGAAAGTCACTTGCTGCCCAACCTAATGACCTGAGTACAGTCTCTAGAACCCACATGGTGGAAGGAAAGAACTGACTCCCAAATTGTCCTCTGACCTCTGTAGGCTCACCATGGCACTAATGCAAAATAAATTGTGTGTGTGTGTGTGTGTGTGTGTGTGTGTGTGTGTAAAATAAAAATCAGAATTTCAGTGAGTAATGAAACATTTTAGTGGTCAAGGGATGGGACTCAGTGTAGAGCACTTCTTAGTATGTAAAAGGTCCTGTGTACAGTCCTAAACATGCCCTCATCTTAACTCTGCACCTTGCTTTGAGTTCATGCACTGTGATGTGAAAGTAATCACAAAAATATCACACCTTATTCTTAAAGTACTGTCTAGAAGTCAGTATTACTTTCAGAATATCCTTTGTCTTCTTTTCCTTCTTTTAGGGCTATACATCTTTCTGGAATGATTGTATATCCTCTGGGCTTCGAGGAGGCATCCTGATAGAGCTGGCCATGCGGGGTCGAATCTATCTGGAACCTCCCACCATGCGTAAGAAGCGACTCCTAGACAGAAAGGTACAATATTCTCTGAATGATGGAGAGTCAAAAGCCAACAGTATATTTTGGAAGAATAAGAATATTCAACAGTTAAAAGCACTTGTTCTTGCAGAAGGCCTGGATTTATTTCCCAACACCCACATGGTGTCCAACAACTGTCTCTAACTCTAATTCCAGGAATCCAAGTTTCTTCTAGATGCCACATGCTTTGATCACCTGTGGTGTACTGCTGTGGAATAATCCTTCTGTGGGCCATGAATGTGCATTACTCTCATTGGTTAATAATAAAGCTGATTTGGCCTATAACAAGGCAGAATAAGGCTAGGCAGAAAAGCCAAACTGAAAATACAAAGAAGGGTAGAGCTGGGAGATTGGAGCCAGCCTCCAAGGAACACGATGTGCTAGAGGACAAGTAAAGATGTGAGCCATGCTGTAAAATGTAGATGAATAGAAATGGGTTAATTTAAGTTGTAAGAGATAGTTAGTAATAAACCTGAGCTATAGGCTGAACAATTTTTAATTAGTATAAACTATTGTGTGATTATTTGAAACCATGTGGTTGAAACAAAAGAAAAACTCCACCTCCAATTACAGTGCACAGAGTACAATCATATAGGCAAAAAACTCATATACATAAAAGAGAAAGAAAATTTGAATAATATATACTGGCTCAGCTGACCCATTGTCTAGTTGGTTTAGTTATAGGGGAAAAAAAAATTAGATATCCTTAAAGAGTCATAGAAGCACAGTTTTATATTTTTCCAACACAGAAAGTCTCATTTAGGATGCTATTATCCTTCCCTCTCCATGTATAAAATAAAATATAATGTAGACTAAGGAAATCATGAGTCAGGTCTGTCTTAATCATTTCAAGATATTCTCTGATAACCATTCAGATCTGTTACATTTACTGAAAATCCCCTTCCCCAGGTAGTGGTGGCTCAGGCCTTTAATTCCAGTACTCAAGGGGCAAAGGCAGGCGGATTTCTGAGTTTGAGGCCATCCTGATCTACAAAGTGAGTTCCAGGACAGGCAGGACTACACAGAGATACCCTGTCTCAAAAAAGAAAACAGAAAATCCCCTGCAACAGATGAACTGACTCTACACATCTTAGTCATTTCTTTGCCACTCACAATACCTGCCTCCCAAGTACTCTACTGAAATTATATTCTTAGATAGAACCATCTTTTTTCCAGTCATATTTTTTTCTTTTAAAATACATGTCATATTTTTGTTTTGTTAAAATACACATATTTTTGTTTGAGACAGGATCTCACTATGTAGTCCAGGCTGGCCCTGAATTCTCACAGATCTTTCTGCCCCTGCCTCCTGAGTGCTGTGATCAAAGGCATGTGTCACTAAGACTAGTGCATTTGCCACTTTTCGCTACTCCCCTAATGACATTCTTGACCTTTTTCATTATATATATATATTTCCTTTACTTCTGTATTTCCTTATAGCCAAGTATCAGTTTGTATCCTGTTAGGTGATTTTTCTGGCCCTTTGGAAATGCCACTTAACTTTTCCAGCTGTATCTATTACCTCCAGGAAATACACTTCCAAATCTGTAGACATTTCTTTAGCTTTAGCTTCCAGGGACATATTAACTATTGACTAGACATTTAAACTTGGCTATCCCAAAGCAGTCAAAGCCAGGCTTGACAAGTTCCTCCAAATTAACTATTCTGATTTTTCTGCCTTTATTTGTGGTTTCACCAGGTGGTTTTCCAAACTCAGAAAGATACTATGAAATATTTTGTTGGCTTTATTTGTAGCATTTTCTACTAGGTCCCATTTCAAATGTAATTTTATCTTCCTACTGTGAAGTCATATTACATATTAAACTCTTCCATGACATGGGCCATATATTCTGCTTCCTTGAATTCCTAACCATCAGTGTGCCTATTGTACACTGAAGGATTTTCATCTGAGTAAAGCAGGGTCCTCTGTTTCTTTCTTTAAGGTCCTGCTAAAGTCAGACAGCCCAACAGGTGATGTTTTGCTGGATGAAACTCTCAAACACATCAAAGCAACTGAGCCAACAGAAACTGTCCAGACATGGATAGAGCTACTCACTGGTGAGATGACTGAAAATAACACCCAAATTCCACCCTTAGTTATCTTACCTACTCGTAAGGTTAGAGAGAAAGTAGAGAAGTGCAGCATGCTAGGTATGGTAAGTAGTTAAACAGCACCTAAAGCTTTCCAAGCAAGTCAGCTTATCATTCCTACTCTGAAAGTTTTTTTGTTTTCTGACAGGATCTCATTTAGCCAAGGCTTGCCTAACTTGCTATGCAGCTAAGAATGACCCAGAATTCCTGATCCTCCATAAGAGCTCTTCACAGTTTTACTTTGTTGGGCTTTTTGACAGGTCTCACTATGTAAACTGAGGTGGCCTAGAACTCTCAATCCTTGTGCCTCGGTCTCCCTACTACTGAAATTACAGGTATATAGCATCCAGCTTAACATCATTATTCACTAGGACTTGATTTGATTGTTTTTTTTGTTTGTTTGAGACAGGGTCTCACCATGTAGAAGTGGGTGGCTGAGAACTTGTGGCCCCCAAGTGCTGGGACTAAAGGTGTGCACCACTTTATCCAGGCAAGGAACTTTTTTTGTTTTTTGTTTTTGTTTTGTTTTGTTTTGTTTTTTGAGACAGCATCTCATATCCCAGATTGACCTCAAACTTGCTTTGTAGCCAAGGATGACATTGAAGTTCTAATCCTATTGCCTTGGCCTCCTAAGTGCAGGGATTATAGGCATAAACCTTCAACCTAGACATGTGGTGCTAAAGATCAAAGCCAGGACTTCAAGGATGATAGGGAAGCACTGGGCCAACTGAGCTTTATCCCCAGACCTCCCCAAGAAACTCTGTGTGTGTGTGTGTGTGTGTGTGTGTGTGTGTGTGTGTGTGTGTGTGTGTGTTCCAGTAGTGACTCAGATTGTTAGACTTTATGATCAGTGTTTCCACCTGCCAAACTATCTCACCAGCCCCTTTTTTAAAAGAAACATGTATTAAGCTTATTAAACTTAAAAAAAAAAAAACAAAAAGAAAGAAAACTTTATTAGCCAGGAATGATGGTATACACCTGTAATCCTAGCACCTGTGAAGCTGAGGCAGAATTACTGATAGTTCAAGGCCAGTCTGGGCTACATTTGGAAACACTATCTCACACACACACACACACACACACACACACACACACACACACACACACACACACGGGTTCAATCCCCAATTCCCTCCCTAAAAAAGCATGTGCATAAAAAACTAGAGAGAGGGTTCAATAGTTCATAGTCTAGAGAGAGGGTTAAATGGTTACAATGAGTACTACTCTCAAAGAGGATGTAAATTAAGTTCCTGAACCCATGTCTAACATCTTGCAACCCCTGTAACTCTAGCTCCAAAGAATCTGATACCTTCTCTGGCTCCTTTGAAAATGCACATGCTCATGAGAGAATGTGTGTGTGTGTGCACAAGTACACACACACACACAAACACATGATAATTTTTTTTAATTTAAAAAAAGTTAAACTAGCTGTAATAGCAAAGGCTCATAATCATACCATTTGAGAGACTAAAACACAAAGGTTCAAGATCAGCCTGGTATTCATAGTAAAACCCTATCTCAAAATAATAATATTTATAGAGATGACAACCAGGACATTGACATAAATAAAATCTTTCTATCTTGAATCTCCCAGAATTAGCTATTTTTACAGCTAATATTTCATGAATTTATTTGGCTAATGGATATTTGAGTTACTTTACTTTTTGGCTATTGGGACCAAAGCTACTGTAAATAGTTGTGAACAATTTAAGAAATTTTTTTCAGCACTCAGGAGGCAGAGGCAGACAGATCTTTGTGAATTTGAGGACAGCTTGGTCAAAGTGAGTTCCAGGGCAGCCAAGGGCTATTACACAGAGAAACCCTGTCTCAAAAAAAAATTTTTTTTCTTGCTATGTTTTTTATGCATGTACATGCCCCTCCACCAACCCCACCACCACCACAGTGCATATATGAAGGTTAGGGGACTACTCCGAGGAGTTGGTTCTCTCCTTTTGCCATCTGGGTCCTTGGGATTGAACTGAGGTAGTCAGGTGTGGTTGGCAAGTGCCTTTGCCTATGGCCCCATTTGTGGACAACCTTCTGAAACCTTGTCTTAAAAAAAAAAAATTAAGTAATTTCTGGCGTGGTGACATACTTTTAATCCTAGTACTTGGGAGATGGAGGCAGGCAGATCTCTGTGAGTTTCAGGACATTCAGAGCTACATAGAGACCCTGTGTAAAGAAAAGAAAAGGGCTGGGTGGTGGTGATGCATGCCTTTGATCCCAGCACTCAGGTTGCAGAGGCAGGCCTGCAGGTCTCTGTGAGTTCGAGGCCAGCCTGGTCTATAGAGTTCCAGGCCTACACAAAGAAACACTGTATCAAAAAAAGAAAGAAAGAAAGAAAGAAAGAAAGAAAGAAAGAAAGAAAGAAAGAAAGAAAGAAGAAAAGAAGGCTCTTGTTGGACAATTTTGTCAGTCAGTGCTTTGAACTAATCATTTTACTTTTGTAGACTCCATTTCTTCTTTCTCTAAGTCAGCTGTTAATCTCACTGCAGCTCTGATGTGACAAGTCATTTTCTCAGGCCGCCTTCCAAGACTGCCTCTTAGTACCTGGTGTTGATTACATATTTTTCCTTTCTCTCTATGTGTATCCTATGTGGAGTTCATTGAACTCAAAATGTTGAGATGGTTTTATCAACTAAAGATGCTTGCTGCCAAGCCTCACAACCTGAGTTTGATCCCTAGAAACTGCAAGGTGGGAGGAGAGAAACTAGTTCTGACCTCTACACAAGTACCATAGCACATGCTTTTGTACATGCTAAACAATAAATCAGTGTGTGGTCAGTGCAACAGGTATGGATGGGGTGGATATCTCACTATACACTAGCATGAAAACCCATGATGATATGTGTACACATGTCAGTACACATGTGTGTGCACACAGATATATGTATGTGTGCATATGTATATATGTATGTGTGTGTGCCTGTGTGCATTTGTGTGTATGAGGACAATTTTTGAGGGCTGTTTAATGTAAAATATAGTTAGAGTCAAAACCAACATATAAAGCACAAAGACTGGTTTAAAAAAGAATTGACATTGCTCCCCCATGGATGGAGACCGGTGCTTTTACATTTTTAAACAAGCTTCAAATAACAAACTGACCTTTTCTATTTGTTTTCCTGTGTCTGTTTCCCAAAGGTGAGACATGGAACCCCTTCAAATTACAGTACCAGCTGAGAAATGTGCGAGAGCGAATTGCCAAAAATCTAGTAGAGAAGGGTATTCTAACCACAGAGAAGCAGAATTTCCTTCTGTTTGATATGACCACGCACCCAGTGACCAATACAACAGAGAAACAGCGGCTAGTGAAAAAGCTTCAAGACAGTGTGCTAGAACGGTGGGTAAACGACCCTCAGCGCATGGACAAGCGAACACTGGCACTCTTGGTGCTGGCCCACTCCTCCGATGTGCTAGAGAATGTCTTCTCCTGTCTGACAGATGACAAGTATGATGTGGCAATGAATCGAACCAAGGACCTAGTAGAACTGGACCCTGAAGTAGAAGGGACAAAGCACAATGCCACAGAGATGATCTGGGCTGTGCTGGCAGCCTTCAACAAATCCTAAAGCCAGGAGGCGGGTTTCTCCTTTCCCCTGCTGGCTGGTGACTGTCAGAGACCCCATCACTGAGTTTTGTCTAATGAGATATTGTCATCATTTTTTCCTCTTTTTTTTTTTTTTTTTTTTTTTTTTTTGAATCAGACTCATAACTTGGGAAGAACAACCTCAGGGCCTCTTCATGGGCCATGACCGTTTTAAGCAGACTATTTCTCCTCGTACTTCCATTCCATACCCAAATGAAAGGGGTGAACCCCTGCACATTCAGTAAGTATCTCCTGTTCTGGGTTTAGTTTTAACTAGCGTGCTCTTGGATCAACAGGAATATCTATGAGAAGGTTAGAGTTTTATAGAACAAAATGTGAAAATGTAGAGCAAACCATATTCATTTATTTTTCTCCCTGACTCTCTCTGACTCTGCTAAACAGTGATGTTTACCGCCATCACTGTCTCTTTGAATGAGGAGCCCTGAGATTGTACCTCCTGCCTATGATTTTTTTTTTCACTCTTATCTAATGAAAACACTCCAAGTTTAATGACATGAATCCCATAGTTGTAGAAGCAGAAATATAGTCACACTCCATTTTAGCACTGTCCTGCTTTCACAATCATTAAGACCAAGTCTGATTTAAAGAGCAATGTGCCTCTGTCACCTCCTTCATGCAGCCAGCGTTAGAACTTGTAAGGGAGACACCAGAATTCACATCTTTGAAGCCAGGTGTTGGGGGACACACCCGGTCATCCTAGCACTTGGGAGATAGTGGCAGAAGGATCTGGAGCTGAAGGTCAACCCAGCTAGATTAGTAAATTCAAGGGTAGCCAGGGCTATATGAGACCATCTCTCACTCAAAAATTAGAGTTTTCACCCTTTAGCATGTGACTGTCTTGTTTGCTCCAGACTACTTCAAATGTCTCTACTCTGATTAAATTAAGGGAATTGTAAATTTCACTTTCCAAATAACAGCACTGAGTCCAGACAATGTAGCCAAACTCCATATCTTCATAATCTCTGTTTTTATTTCCTCTATAAATTGATAAATTCTCCCCATATGTAAGGGCTTTGACAGTAATTCTGTCTATATTTAATCTACAGATACCCTCCAAATTGTGTCTTCTTTCAACACAACCATCATTCTGGCCAAATCTTTTTATAAATGTTTTTGCTTTAGTAGTGAGGGTGAAGAGAGACTTTGGTAGAAGAGATCCTAGTTAGATGGGTAGTTGAGTGTCAATGGCAGCTGATAAAAGCCTACGTTTAGGGGCTCTGAAGAGACCAGCACTGCTTGTGCTGATTTCAAGCACCCTATTGACTGCTGGGGAGAAACAGGCTGCCACACAGCCAATAGAGATGACTTAAGCTCATGCCAAATCCTGCTCATCTGAAGTAAACTGCTCTAACTTCATCTACTCCCCTGAACCTTCCTAGATCCATGGACATTCTCCAATTCATCATTATTGTTTTCATTTCATATGTCTCTTAAATAAGTTGAGATATAAGTTGTAATTTGAGAAGCAAGTAGAGCCTTAGCCTGGCTCTCTAGAAGTACAACAGCCAGCCCATGTGCTATCTAGTGGCTTAGCTTGTCTTCCCATTGGAACAATTCGGCATGAATTGAAACCAGGTTTTCCTGTGGAAAGCTTCAGTTCGATTGGGGGAATAGAAGTTGAGTTCTTTCTTGCAACTCTCAGTGTTTATTTTTATATGTCCATAAAATGAGGATGTCTTCACTTCAAATCTGTGTAATGTTCACTGCCAAACACTCATGTAGTGTATAATTGCTGTCACATTTCTGTACAATAAAGATCAATAGTTATGCCTCTGGTCTCTCTGTACCTGGTTTATAACTTCTTTAACTGTGGCATGTATTGACAGGGTACAGCAGTGCTTACCTGTGCTCCAGCTAACATCCCAGTAGGGTCTCCATCTCAATCCAAATAAGTTACTCAGTGATACCATATTACCATTGAAGAGAATGAGAGTGACTTCTGTGAAAACATTGCAAATGACAGGAGTATAGAGATGAACATAACAATTCACATGATAGGTAATATACCAACCAGCTCTAACAGTTAGTTTATAAAAATGTAACTGCTGATTGGCTTATTGTTCTTCCCTCACTTAGAATGTCTACACTTAGAATAGGAAGAATATATTTGGATTGGCTGTACTTTGCTATATAAAATGAAGCATGTAGGCCAGGCAGTGGTGGCGCCCGCCTTTAATCCAGCACTCGGGAGACAGAGGCAGATGAATCTCAGAGTTTGAGGCCAGCCTGATCTACAAAATGAGTTCCAGGACAGCCAGAGAAACCCTGTCTTGAGAAAAAAAGGAAAAAGAAAAAAAAAAAAAAAGCAGCAGCAGCATATGGGCACCAATTCTCCCCTAATAACTTATGAGTCCCTGGCATTGAAGTCCTGTCATCAGGTTTGGCAGCAAGTGCCTTTATCTGCTGAACCATTTCTCTGGTCCTGGTTCCTTGTTTTTTTAACTTACTGCTTCTACAAATAGTCAACTGGAGAAACATAGCTTTCTCATCCCTGTATTCAATCTACTGCTAAACTAATAAATCACTCACACATGTGGCTCTTGATTCCTAGACCCTCTGCATTATCTTAAAATCTTTTATTTTGGCTAGGCAGTGGTGGCATAAGCCTTTAATCCCAACAGGCTGATTTCTGTGAGTACAAGGCCAGCCTGTTCTACAAAGTGAGTTCCAGGACATCAAGGGGTACCCAGAGAAACCCTGTCTCAAAAATAAATATGTGTATGAATGTTTTGTGTACATGTGTACCACATTGGTGTACCAGTGGAGACCAGAAGAGGGCCTCCTATGCCCAGGAACTGGAGTTCCAGATGGTTGTATGTCTTGTAGGTGTGGAGAACCAAACCTGTGTCTTCTAAGAGCTACCAGCACTCTTAACTCCAGGCCTCTCCCCATTATTATTTTTCTTTTTAAAATGTTTTTGACGATAGAGTCTAAGTTTCCCAGGATGGCCTTGGATGTGTAATTCTCCTGTTTGAGCCTCCTTACCAGGCCCAACTTCTCACATACTGTTGATTTGGTTTCGTTTTGTATTTTTTTATTTATTTTGTTTTCCTTAATTCCTATTCTTCTCTGTACCCAGTCCCATGCAATACTGAAATCGGGGCTTCATGCATGCTAGGCAAGTGCTCCACCACTGGGCTGTATATGTGCAGCTCTGTTTTGCTCTTACCACCACATTTCTAGGTCTCACCTAATGATGGCAGTAGGGTTGGGCTAGACTGCCTGCTCTAGTGCCTTTCAGCATAAACTCTAGAACATTTGTATTCATCACCTGAAGATCATCAGTTCTGCTCCTCATTCGATTAAGAAAGCCTTTCACTAGCCCGCCGGTGGTGGTACACACTTTTAATCCCAGCACTCGGGAGGCAGAGACAGGTGGATCTCTGTGAGTTCTAGGCCAGCCTGGTCTACAGATCAAGTTCCAGGACAGGTTCCAAAGCTACAGAGAAGTCCTGTGGTGGGGGGGGGGGGGGATTCCATTGATTTGTCCTGGTATTTCTAAGTGATCTTGTCAGAAATACTTTTTTTTTTTTTTTTTTTTTTTTGGTAACCTTACACTATATATGGGTCTTTAAAATTCCTACAGAGCTTTATAAATATTTCTATTATGCTTACCAGACTTTGCCTTGTATAGTGATAATCTGTGTGTTGCAGGGTTTCTCAGAAATAAACCTAAGCTCTGACAAATGAACAGGTGGCTCCCAAGCCTATCTGTCACAAGAAGTTACCAAAAAACAATTTGTTGTGGCAAGCCTTTAATCCCAGCACTCGGGAGTCAGAGGCAGGTAGATCACTGTGAGTTCCAGGACAGCCAGAGCTACAAAGTGAGATCCTGTTTTGGCAGGTCTTTAATCCCAGCATTCAGGAGGCAGAGGCAGGTGGATCTCTAGAGGTTCAAAACCAGTCTAGTCAGTCTACATAGTGAGTTAAAGGCACCCTGTCTGGGGGCAAGAGGAGAAGAAAGGAGAAAAAGTGAAGCTGGCAGTGTTGTTATTGGATAGACTTTGTCTTTGAAAATATATCATGCAAGAAGAGAGCAGTGGGTTTTTATTATCAAGACAGTGCCTATAGTCATTATTCCTTGTTTTTTCTTTTTGTTTTGTGGCAGGGTCTGCCTTTGAATTCACTATGTAGCCAAAGATGGCCTTGAACTGATTGATCTCTCTGTATATGCCTGGCAAGTGCTCGAATCACAGGTTTGGTCTAATGCTCAGCTGTTAGTGTAAGCATTGGAACTCTGGTGAAAAGTATCCTGTTAGTCAGGAGCCAAGGAATACCACAAAGTCATCTTAAGAGTAGCAGCCCTGCTCCAGGGAACAGTTTACCCAATGTAACAACTGTGGTCTGACAGGGGAGCACTTTCCCAGTGAAGCTAATACAGCTCTGCTCCACTTGGACTCCAGGGAAAGTTGTTACTTTTCTGCTTCGCTCCACTCCTGAGCTTCATTCTACTCATACAAAAGGAGGTCATTACACAAGCCTCATTCAATAGATTTATTGGGAGGTAATAACCCAGGAGGGTAGCTGCCTACAGGATGATACAGCAGCAAGCTAAACTGGGCACAGAGCTTATTTATATAGGGTTCCTTGGGCAGCAATGGAGCTTTCTAGGGTAGTTTGGAACTGCTGGGTTTTTGTGCTCAGGGATTGGTGGGGTTTTGTGCTCAGGGATTGGGATTTCAATCCTTGTTCCCAAGTCAGGGTCAGGGTGTTTTTCCTTGGCCCTTTTCACCCTACAGTTAGACCAATTATTCAAACTATAAATATGTAATACTTTTTGACTAATATTCTTCGAGGACTTAATCTTGAGAAAAAAATGCTTTGAAGGGCAAAAGCTGCCTTATGTATGTATTCCTATAAAATAATACAGATCTACTGACAGATACTCAAGAACTATTATTTCTTTGGTTGCTTCTGGTTTTTAAAACAAGATCGATTTGTGTAGCCTGAGTTAGCCTCAAACTCAAGAGATCTCCTGCTTCAGCATCCTTAACCACCACACAGGTTAAGAACTATTGTTGAGCTATGATTCTGTTTACTTTAACAGGTATGGGGGAAGGGCCAGCCAAAAAAAACAAAACAAAACAAAACAAAAACACACACCCTGAGCAGAGCTAAAGAAATGCACTTTGTCCCTGCAATCAGAGCCAAAGAAACACACCCTGACCCTGAAACTACTGCCAAAGAAACACACTTTGGCCCTATAATTGGAGCTGGTAAAAGAAATACAATCCGGCCCTAAAATTAGAGTCAAAAGGCTAAAAAGGACCAGTGAAAGAAACACACTTTGGCCCTGAAACCAGAGCCAAATCTGACCCTAAACCTGTGCAGAAAACCAACCAATCCCTGAGCAAGAAATCTAGCCAATCTGAGCTCAGGGATTGAAATCTACCCAATCCCCATCCTGGACATCTCCTCCCTGGAAAAACTCCACCCCCAAGAATCCCTATATAAACCCTATGCCTGTTCAGCTTGTGGCTGCCTGGCCTCCTTCACTCATGTAGAGGCAGCCAATCTCCTAGACTCTTGGTAATAAGTTTTTGCAGGAGACAGGAGCGGAACAGGGTTGTACAACTTTTGCTGGGAGAAACCTTCTCTTAGCAAAGTGGAGCTGTTCCACTACACTCTGGGGGACTGGAGCCAAACAACTTCGCTGCTGAAGCCCTCCCTGGCCTGAACAGAGCTGTTACACATGGGAAGCCTTTCCGTGGAGCAGGGCTATAACTGCAACACATATTGTGACCTGTGGTATTCTTTGGCTCCTGAGTGCTGTAATGCCAGAATACCTTTCCAACCGAGCCACTATAATGCTTACAACAGATATTTAACGTGCCAAATGTTTACCATATAACTAGGACTGCACTCCTCTAATTTCAAGGATTTACATCTCCACAGAATGACTTTTTGTTGTTGTTTGCTTGGTTGATTTTATTATTTCAAGACCGGATTTTTCTATGTAACAGTCCTTGCTGTCCTGGAACTTGCTTTGTAGACCAGGCTAGCCTGGAACTCACCTGCCTCTGCCTCCCAAGTGCTGGGATTAAAGGCATGTGCCACCACCGGGCCACAGAATGACAGCAATTATAATGCCTACAAAATAAAGTGTAGAACGAAAGCCATACAAGCCAGTCTGGTACGAGCTAGTCCTGGGAAACTCCAATTTTTATTTCTGGATGTCTAAAACTTTCTTCATAACACCGCTCAAAGCCTAATCCTTTGCACCAGGGTTTTCATGACGTTCGGAGCCCATGTCCTGACCTGGCGAAGAAACAGAAGGAAGCTTCTGCTTCACTAAAGCAAAAATACTAAACCTAGCGGTCCTGCCCCTAAGCTCCCTGCAGGCTTCTAATTGGCTCTTGTGGCTTGCTCTCTCCCAAGTGGCGTTCTAGCTCGCCAGTCTGCCCTGATTCCCCCGCCCACCTCCAGCCAACGCTTATTGGTGTGGCGTTACGTCATTGTCCCATCAAGCCCACTCTCATTGGCTCCCATAGGAGGGGGCGGTCTCAACGTCACGGACTCGGGCCGCCATTTTGACTGAGCAACCATAGTGACAGGAGCCGAAGCAGCAGCTCAGGTTGTCCCCGTTTCCCCTCCCCCTTCCCTTTTCCGGCTGACTTCCAGGGCCCTGCATTGCACAGCCCCGGTCCTGCCATGTCCCAGAAACAAGAAGAAGAGAACCCTGCGGAGGAGACCGGCGAGGAGAAGCAGGTGAGAGGAAGGGGGGGCGGGGGTGGCCGCGCGGGCGGGACCCGCCCCCGCCGCCGCTGATTGGTCATCTCCGCCTCGGGCTCCATAGGGGTTGGCCACTGCTTATGTCGCGCAGGCTGCATTTCGGCGCGGCCTGGTGCTCTGATGTCGATTAGTCAAGCTGATTGTCACTCTGAAGGATCCCCTTCGCTATTGGCCAGTAAACCTTGTAGTCAGTCTGTGGAAGCTGCTCTATAATTGGCAGAGCTCTGGCGTGGGCGGGCGTTTGGAAAGATGAAGCTAATGAAAGGGGGCTAGCTGGTGGTCCTGGGGTACAAATGGGCTGTTTGATTAGTAGAGATAAGTGACCCAACCATCAGACTGGAATTCGTCCTTCACTCACAGAAAGATACAGGTCAGGGTGAGGACATTTAAAATAAACCAGAATTGGGGGAGGGGAGAAGAGTAAGTATTACCTTGGATGAGTTCAGGTGGCAACCTTCCTCAATCCTAATTTGATAGGGATGGTTAGCTGTTCATCATCAGTGACTTGAAGATCCCCTTGAATTCCTCCTCAGTGGGATATAGTCTACTCACCATCGCATGATGAAAACACTAATGCCTACTAAATCTCCAGCTCTATATTTGAGTTCTTAACACTGAACTCAAGGATTCATTAAATTCACTTTATGTTATATTAGTACCTGATTGTCAAGAGAAAATCCACTAGCCGGGCGATGATGGTGCATGCCTTTAACTCGGAAGGCAGGGTCAGGTGGATCTCTGAGTTCGAGGCTAGCTTGACCTACAGAGCAAGTTCCAGGACAGCCAGGGATACACACAGAAACCTGTCTAGAAAAGCAAAACCAAAACAAACATCATTAAAGAGCAGCAGGGGAAGCTAGAACTGTAAGTAAGGGTAGACTGTTTTGTTAGCATAGGGAGGCTTCTGGGCCCAGTACGAAAAAGAAAGCATCTAAGTGTGGCACACTCAAAAACTTGTGATTCCAGCGTTCCAGGTGCCTTGGGCATCATAGTGAGACTGTATCTCCCAAAATAATAAATAAATAAACAAACAGATGTACTCACAAGAAGCAAGAGACAAACCAGGGATAGTAGCACACATTTTAAATCCAGCACTAGGGAGGCAAAGACAGGAAAATCTTAAGTAAAGCCAACTTGGTCTACATAAAGAATTCCAGACTAACCAGGGCTACATAGGGAGACTCTGTGGTGAGAAACTCTGTAAACAGTTTGAGCTTTGGTTTTCCCTAGACTTCATTGCCTACCCTAGTGGGTAGGCATTAATCTTTTTATTTATTTCTTTTTATGAGGCTTATATATGAATACCACAGTGAAACTAGTTCTTATTTTCTTGAGGTTAAAACTAATGTCACGTTAACTGTTTACTGCTTGCCTGCCTACATTTATGGAAGTGGATTACTCAGATGGATATCTTTGGACTAGACCACATGCCTAGCATCCTCCACAGTGAGACCAGATGGCTCACTGTGAGTCTGAATGAGGAGGGAACCTCTCAGAAGACTCAGCTCCTTTGACCTGTAGGACAGCTAGAACCTCTCCTACTTACATGCTATTGCTAAAAGACCTGACCAGTTCCTTTTGTGTCTTGCCTACTATCAGTGCTGAGTAAGCTGTCAATGCTGAGTCAGCTCTATGATTCAGGTATCATGTTTAGATAATACCTTTTGCCTAGTTCTCGCAGGTAACTGGGGTGACTTCCTGGGTGTAATATAAGAACTAACTTGTCTTTTTCTTCACTAGATGATAGAGTTATCTTGAACCTTAGGGAATTGAACAAAGGTCTAACTTTAAGATCTGAAGAGCTGGAAAGATGGCTCAGTAGCTAAGAGCACTTGTTGCTCTTTGTTTGTTTGAGACAGGGTTTCTCTGTGTATCCCTGATTGTTCTGGAACTTGCTCTGTTTACCAGGCTGGCCTTGAACTTAAAAGATCCACCTGCCTCTCCCTCTGCCTCTCAAATGCTGGTATTAAAGGTGTTCACCACCACTGCCTGGCTGTACTTGTTGCTCTACAGAGGACCTGGGTTTGGTTCCCACCACCCACATGGTGGCTCACAACCATCTGTAGCTCCAGTTCTAGGAGATTTGATGTCCTCTTCCAAACCCTGAGGCCACCAGGCATACATGTGGTACACATACTTGTATGCAAAACATCTACACATAAAAGAAGTAAATCTTCAAAACATACACACATTCTGAAAAGAGCAGAGTGGAGATGGCATGTTTTCAAGCTGATAGAATATCCAGGAACTGTTGCTAATATAAAAGTTGTCAGGTATTAGAAGTCATTGTTTTTCAGGCTTTAATTTCAGTTGGCTTGTTTTCTTCAGGACACACAGGAGAAAGAAGGTATTCTCCCTGAGAGAGCTGAGGAGGCAAAGCTAAAGGCCAAATATCCCAGCCTAGGACAAAAGCCTGGAGGCTCCGACTTCCTCATGAAGAGGCTCCAGAAAGGGGTATGGGGCACCTTTACTGTGGCACCTTGGGTGAAGTCTGTAGGGGCTCTGCTGCATGTCTTCCTGTAAGGTTGGTTATTGGGTGGTAGTAGAGATGAATTAGAACCTTGAAAAGAGGAAAGCAGATAATGTGAGTCTGCTTACAGGAAATGAAGGCCTAATGTTGGGCATTTAGGTAGGTGGTAGACAGGAACTGCAGGAAGAATGCTAAAGACTGAAAGTGAATTTTGTGCCTATGTGTGCCTGGTTGAGTGGTGGTGAGGTTAAGGGCTGTGTCCTTACTAAGTCTTAGAGACAAATTTAGAGCGAATCATTTCAAAAGATCCAAAAATCTTCAACTTGAGCAATAGGTTTCTTCAGATATTAATCCTAGCACTAGACAGCAAACTCCCTCAAGAAACTTATATTAGCTGGGTGTGATCTCAGCACCTAAGCTGAAGCAGGAAGATTACCACAAATTCAAGAGCAACATGGTCTACATATTAAGTTTCAGGACAACCTAAGCTAAAATGAGACCCGGCCTTTAAAAAGAAGAAAAAAAGTGGGCTGGCCAGGAGGTGGTTACGCACACCTTTAATTCCTGCACTCAGGAGGCAGAGGCACATGGATCTCTGAGCCTGAGGCCAGCCTGGTCTTAGAGTGGGTTCCAAGACAGACTCCAAAGCTACAGAGAAATCCTGTCTCGAAAAACCAAACAAAAAAAACTGGGCTGGATGAGCAGTTAGAGAACAGGCTGCTGCTCTTCAGAGAGCTAAAGCTTTGTTCCCAGCACTGGTATCAGGCAGCTGACAGTTACCTGAGACTTCAGCTCCAGGACGATCTGATCCCCTCGCTGGCTTCCATGTACAAGTGTACATGCATAAATAATTTTTTTTAATTTTTAAAAAAGTACATGCCTTTAATCCCAACACTGGGGGAGTAGAGACAGGGAGATCTCTGTGAGATTGAGGCCAGCCTCTCTAATAGTAAGTTCTGAGGTTACATAGTGAGACCCTGCCTTCAAAACCAAAAGAGAAAAGAAAGAAAGGAAATAACAAAACATATATAGTTCTTTTTCACGTACAGAATGATAAGGGATATACTATGGTTTCAACCTATAAGATTATAGCAGTTTAAAAAACAAACCAAACAACCAGAATGCCTTCCCATCTACCTGTTGGTGGGATGTCTCTCTACCATAATGGACAGGCAGACTGTAAGGGTTGAACTGGAGTGCATGGATGGGGTGGAGAATCCCAGGTGCTCAGTCTTAGTCACAGATGGTGGTGTGGGGCTGATTTACAGCTTATCTCGCCTCAGGCAAGCCAGGCGTAGGCAGACTGTCTCACCAGGGAACATGTGTGGGAGTGGTGGGAGTCCGGAAAGCACACTGCCTCATGAGCAAGCCCGGTTCCTATTCCTGGTCTGAGAGAATCATTTCTAACTCAGAGTCCAGTCTAGGTGGCTCTGGTTGCAGGTAGCCCCAGATTGACCCTTCTTTAAATCTTACTCACTTGTTTTCCCAGCCTAAGTAAGGTCCTCATGAAACTGTGGTGAATGAAGTAAGAGGTTCTGATTGAACCACCCAGTAAGGTACAAAAAGTGTAGGAGCCATCAACCCAGTTCAGGGACAGAACTGCCCTTTAAGCTGCAAAGGTGCATGTTTCTTCTAGGACAAGGTCAGAACATGCTAGGAGACGTCAGTCAAGCATGCAGTGTGGACTGTGCATGAGGGGCTGAGACAGCTGCATTGCATGAGAGCTTGTGCTGATGGCAGATCTGAGTCTCTGCTTGTGAAGAACACCAGAGCTGCACCTTCACCTCAACCTCCCTCCTGTCTCTTAGCAAAAGTACTTTGACTCAGGAGACTACAACATGGCCAAAGCCAAGATGAAGAACAAACAGCTGCCGAGTGCAGGACCAGACAAGAACCTGGTGACCGGTGACCACATCCCCACCCCACAGGACCTGCCCCAGAGAAAGTCCTCACTCGTCACCAGCAAGCTTGCGGGGTAACCTGGGTCCCCTCTTCCCCTTCCTCACCCACTGGACTTTTATATATTATAGGCAGGGAATGGGCACCTAGTCAGAGCTCAGCTGGCCATCCAGGGAAGAAGTTCTGCTGGGGGCTTAGGTTGAAGAGGGGGTCTGAGTTCATTTCTTTGGGTAAATTGAAATTTCTACACCCTCACTGTAGCCCAATAGAGACCCAAAAGTAGGAGAGACAAGACTGTGTAGCACTGCAGCTATCCCTGTGCTGAGCAGCGTGGGAAGTGCGAGTTCTCCTATTGCAGGAGCAAGTCCTTGGACAGGCTGAGTCTTGGAGCAGTGTGGCAGGTTCAGTGTCCCAAGGCTGACCTGACACGGTGGGAAAGATGTGTGAAGGAGACGCTCTCTGTGCTTTTAAGTGTGTTGTCCCTTAGGCCTCCGTGCTTTGTGTTCCTATTGTGGGTGTGTAGGGAACCTTCAAGAGGAGAAGGGATTTGCTTGCTCAAACCACAGTGCCCACCTAACCTCTGCTGCGTCCCTCCAGATGTTTTCCTGCTTCTCGAGTTTGATGAAAGTTACTCGTGAAACATTGGTGTCTTTTCTCTTCCAGCATGTTGCTTTGGAAAATATTATGGGATAGTGGAAAGAGTTTAGGAGTCGGAATGCCTGAGCTGCAGTTCTGCCCGTGCACAGTAGCACTGGTCTATGAGCTTGTCTGGGTCATGTGGCCTCTCTGGATTCTGTTCCTCATCTCTAAAGAGAAGGAAATGTGTGTAGGTTAATTCTGACTCTAAAATCCTACACCTGCCGCAACTGCTGCTCATCATAAAACCAAAACTGAGGCAGGCCCATTGCCAGGCCTCAGCTCTGCAAAGCCAGGAATACAGGGGACAGAGGGGTGCTATGTGGGAAGAGAGAAAGTGTGAGATTTAAGGGCCATGCCTTCAGAGTCTCATAGGTATCATAGCCTTCTTGAGAGAACAAACCTGAAGAAGCTAGCCCTGGAAGTTTTTTGACCCTACCTATTTTCCTGGGTCTACAGTTGACCCTAGCTGCTACAGAGCTGCTCTGACAGCAGATTGGATGGTCCTGAGGAAATAGGCACAGTCGTGTGGCATTCTTGCTTGAGACATAATCAGATGCTAGGTGTATGTTAGGCGTGGAGGATGAAGGAATGAACAGAGCTGACCCCCAGGAGTTAGTGTTCCTGCCAGCTGGAGCAGCTGATCCTTAGCAGATGATTCACTGGGGGAGGATGGAGAGAGGGTGTGGGGAGGGAGGCAGCAGTCTGTCTCGCTGTGTCATCACTAGTTTGGCCTGGATCTTACTGAATGCCACCTGCTTGTTATCAGCAGAGAGGACCTGGGTGAGAACTGCTTAAAAGAGCAAGAAGATGCAGTCTGTCTCCCCTGTACAGATTCCGTAGAATGTCTGGCGAGTTTGTTGCTGTGTGTGTCGGGAAAAGGCATGTAAATATGCTCTCCTCCTGACTGGCTGTCATTCAGATTAGATAGGAGTAGGTTGGTGAGGAAGGATGGAGAGAGCAGGATCCCGGGTCTCCCTGGCCCCTAAACTCCTTGACTCTCATTTGTAATTGTATATAATTTCTGTGTTTTTTGCTCCATTTTCTCATGCTGTCATCCTTAATCTAAAGTCCATGTGGGAAGGGGACAATGCTAAACATCACTGTATAGTTTCTTCAATGTCCCAGCCATGTTGTACATAGATATGTCATGTTATTATATATATAAATATATATATAATTTTGTACGTTTTCTTCATCTCCGATCTTCTCGAATTCTGTACCTTTTTCTCTTCTGTCTGAGCTGCCTTCTCTATTGGTCAGTTTTGTGTCTTCAAGGCTGGTGTTCACGGTGAGTCTGGAAGGGACAGGAGGAATAGGGAAATCAAGCTAGCTTGTAATTACAGCTATTCAGAAAGCTGAGGCATGAGAATTTGCTACTTCAAGGCTAGCCTTGACTACAGAGTGAGTTCAGAAGACCCGGTCTCAAAAAAAAGCAAAGAAAGGGCTAGAGAATACAGTTCAGATGTGCAGTGCTTTCCTGTCATGCAGGAGACACTAGTTTCAACCCCAGTAATATACACAGTAGCTACACACACTTGTGAGTGCAGGTGGACACAGGGAAAGGGGAAGGGAATCAAAACCAAACTGGTAATTTCATTCTTCCATATGCTGAGGAAACAAATAAGTCTCGCTTCTCGGGCTTGTTTCTTAGTAAGGAGAGGCCATTGCATTTGGTTAAACCCAAGCTGTTTAGTCCCTTTAGACAAGTGTGTGGCGTGACCCAGGGTCCACACTCACCACCTCACGGCTGGGCTTTCTTCTCCACATTGCCAGAGGCCGTGCTGGTATGGCTCCTGTGGCAGGCGTCCCCCTGCACTGGAAACCTCCAGTTACTTGATGTCTCAAGAATTGATTTTCTGTTTTCCATGTATCAAAAAGACAGAAAACATTCTGTTTGTGGATAGGAAAAGACTTAAGTTTTCCCCCCAACTTCCTTATGATTACCCAGGTATGTGTCGGGTAGCCTAATGAAGTACTTGGAGAAACCATGGGGTCGAGACTGGGATGGAATTGAAGAGGTTTTCCCCTTTTACTTGACAGTGTTTTTTTGTTTGTTTGTTTGTTTTTTGTTTCTTTTTGTGTTCATCCACAGTGGCCAAGTTGAATGATGCTGCCTGGGGCGCCACCAGATCGTGAGACGCTGCCCACTTGGGGTCCTGTGCTGGCTCCTGCCCCTCCCTGCTTTTGCAGCCAGGGGTCAGGGGGTGGCCCAGGTGCAGACTAAAGAGGCAGAGACCCCTGCCCACTGGTGTCCCAGCACATGGAGCCACTTGGGCTGAGCACCAAGACCTTGAACTATTTTTTGTTTTACCTTTTTTCCAAATAACTCTTGAGAGAAATTTCATTGAAATCCCAAGGGTGGGGTTGAGGGTGAGTAGTGGAAGATGTGGAGGAAATGACTAGGGTTTGTAAAAAAGACACTTTCCTATCGTTCTCCTTAGCCACAGGTTTGGGATGGATGCAAGGTGAAGGGATTTTCACAGACCAGTGACAAGGCTGGAGTTCAGCTCTGAAGAGAGATGGAGGTATTTGAATGTGGCTAGAGACCTGGAGTTAGGAAGAAGGAGCTCTGCTCATCACCGTAGACACAGTTGCTCTGGTTCTGCAGAGCAAGCTGAGGATTCAGTGTGAATTGTTCCTTTAAGAAAAGTGCTGTCCTTGAAATAGATTTGCTATGGGGAGAAGGGCAGTGAGTGGATAGTCCCACAGAGCCCTGGGGAATTTTTTCAGTATTTGAAATAAAACAAGAACAACAACAAAAAAACACCCATGGAAAAAACCAAACCCAGAAATACTCTGAAGCAGTTGGTGTGTTTTATTGGGGTTCTGGAGGGTGAAAATGTGATTGAGGGGGGAAATGGGTGTGGTCCCTGAGTTTGCAAGGAACACAGGGCTCTCTTAGGGTAGACAGTCTGACCTCCTGACTGTCACTTGGGAGAGGGAGCCTGAATGTCGGTGCACAGATCAGGCATTTGCTAGCCACTGACCGTCCTCTGTAGCTAATACAGAAGGTGCAGCACCCTATAAAATGAGAGGTCCAGAGTACTTGATTAGATGGGGTACTGTTGCCCAAAGCTGAGTCCAGTCTCAGCAGAAATGGGGCCCGTTCTTCCTTCTCCCCTTTAGTTTCCATTCCTGAGTTCTGCGTCTGTGAGGAAGAAATAGAAGTTCTTAGTATTAAGCAAAAGACACTGGCCTTTCTGTTCCTGGCGGAAGACAAGTGACTTATCTCCACATGATATCCCAACCTGCCTTCCTCAAATCCTGCCACTGAGAGCTGTTAAAGGGAAGTGCAGGGGACAGCTGAGTGAAATCACCAGTTTTCTGGAGTGGGGGTGGGTCCACTAGAAAGGACCTTGCTCTCAATATCCATGACATTGCTTTTTTTTTTTTTCAAGATTTCTTTATTATGTATGCAATGTTCTGCCTGCCAGAAGAGGGCACCAGATCTCACTACGTATGGTTGTGAGCCACCACGTGGTTGCTGGGAATTGAACTCAGGACCTCTGGAAGAGCAGCCAGTGCTCTTAACCCCTAAGCCATCTCTCCAGCCCAACATTGCTTTTCTTAGTTAAGCTTTCCAGGTAAATTTGTAACTGTTTGAGATGTTTCTGCCTTTCTCTTCTGACTCAGCCAGGATATTAGGATGCATCCTAAAAGTTTGTCCTGCTGAACAGTGAGCCCGGTTGAATGAAAGAGCATTAAAAAGAAGTGTGCTGAGCTGGCACACTGTCACAATGCCTGGAATCTCAGCCCTTGGGAGATGGAGACAGGAGGATCAGGAGTCCAAGGTCATCGTCAGCTGCATAAACATAAACCCCTGTTTTGAAAAAAACACCTGGACATGGTGGTGCTTACTTGTAAACCTAGTACTCCATAAGTAGAGGCAAAGGATCACATGTTCAAGGCCAGCCTGCTCTGTATAATGAGTTACATGTCAAGACTATGTGGTAGTATTCTCAAAACAAAAACCAGTTGGTTAAGGGTACTTGCAGCCAAACCTGAGTTTGATTCCTGGAACCCATAACAGGGAAGAGAATGTATTCCCAACATCCAGTAGAGGGCACTGTCACATGCAGGATGACACATGTACATCCAACAACAAAAACACAAGCCAAAAATAGTTCATTATGTAGCTGAAACAGTGAAAAACTTGAGTGCTTTGACAGGAATGAACCAAAAGCTATGTATTCCTGATGTAAGCAACGGCACTATGAAATCTCTTAATTCCAAGCCTCTTCCCAACGTCCACCAAATGTCTGTGCCTGAAGAGTGGGAAAGCTGTGTCACAGCATCCAGACAGTGCAGGTTCATTTCCATACAAGTGAGGAAGTTGAGGTATGGAAATAAGTTGCTTGGAAAGGAGCAGGCCAAGGAAGAGCTGGTGTTAGCATCTAACCTGTGGTGGTATAACCTCCCTGCTGCTCAGGAGTCCCTGGACCTTAGTTAGAAGCTGTAGCCTTGAAAATCCCTGGGTACCAAGAAATGATTTTGGATACTTACATGCCAGTTTTAACATTTGCTATTTGAAGCAGGGCAATGATAGGACACACCTTTAATCCCAGCAGTCTGGAGGCAGAGGCAGGCGCATCTCAGCCATCTCAGCCAGTCTGGTCTACATAGTGATTTCCAGAACATCCAGGACTACACAGTGAAATCCTGTCTACAAAAAAAAAAAAAAAAAAAAAAAAAAAAAAAAAAATTGCTATTTGAGGCTGGGGGCTGGGGAGATGGCTCTGTAGGTAATGAACTTGCCACACAAGCCTGACAACCTGGTGAACTCCCAGAACCCACAGAAAAGAGGAGGCAAATACCTGACTCCTCAGAATACAGGCACACACATATAATAAAATTGTTTTATAATAGGGCTGGACTTTGGCATGGTGGTGGTGCACGCCTTTAATCTCAGCACTTGGAAAACAGGAAGATGGATCTCTTTATGAGTTTAAGAGGGCTATATAATGACACCTGTCTCTAAATAGATGAATGAATGGATCAATAGAGGGTCCGAAGTAGTACCTTTTTAACCTATCACTTGGGAGGTAGAAGCAGGTAGGCCTCTTAGTTCAAGGTCAACATGGTCCACATAGTTCCAAGACAGCCAGTGAGACTATCTTAATTATTACCATTTATTCTTTATTCGTGCAAGGAGTCAAGCAAACAAGGTAAACAAATTCTGTAACCAACATTTTTCTCAAATACTTCTCTTGTGTAACCTAGCTGACCCCAAACTAGACTCCTGCCCCCTCCTGTGTGCTGAGGTTGAAGGCATGAAGCCACAGTTACATCTGGCTCTACTAATGGTTTCCGCCAGGCATTTTCTGAAGTCTATCTCACAAGAACTGGTGAAGGCTCTTCCACTGCTCTAACACACCTGGGGGGGTGGGGTGACAACAGACCTGTCACTTGAACCTTTGTATGTACAGAGTGGCAGGAATCAAGTCACTAGTCCACCACTGTTGACTTTAATTAGTATACCTACACATAGAAAAAATAGATGCCAGGCAAGATGGCACACACCTGTAATCCTAGTATTCAAGAGACTGAGGCAAGAGGATTGTCACAAGTTCAAGGCTAGCCTGGGCTACATAGACCGCCCCCCCCCAAAAAAAAATAGTGCTACACACCTAATCTTAGAGGTAGAGATAGAAAAATGAGAAAATCAAGGTCAGCCACATGCCAGTAATCCCCTTGTCAAAGGCCTGTGGCTACATAGCTAGTTCTAGGCCAGCCAGGACTACATAGCAAGCTGCACCTGCTCAAGCAGCTTTTATGACTGCCCTGGAGGAAACCAGAAAGTGAAGAGAAGGTCTCTACAATAGCATGCTGTGTGCCATGCTTATGATTCAACAATGGGAAGTAAAACTTGAGAAGGCAGCATAAGCTTCCCTGGAGCCCCTACGTATAAAGCCAGGCAGGGGGACTAGGCATGCAGCCCCAAGAAGAGGACATCCAACTGAATGTGTGTGCTGGCATACAAGCCTGAGCCTTGAGAAGGAGGGAGGGTTTCAATGGTCCAGCTCAATGGCCATTTACTAGGTGTTCAGAATATGCCAGGTACCATGCTAAAACCTAAGATGGATGGCCCATGCCACTGCTCTCAATGAGATGACATTGGTGGGGAAATTAGGGAATAAATGCCATGGTAGCATTACATTCTAGCAGTGGTGGTCCATCTTTGTGGGGATAGAACAAAACAATTATTTCCTGTAGCAGGCTTTCTTGAACCACCAGCTCCCAAATTGTTACATGGAAACTTAATTATTAATTATGAATGCTCAACCTTAGCTTAGGTGTGTTTCTAGCTAGCTTTTTTTTTTTTTTTAACTTAACCAATTTTTATTCCTCTGTGCTGCCCCAAGGCGCATTTACCTCTTCTGAGTACAGTCCATTCTGCTTCCCTTTCCTACTTCCTGCCTGGCTGGTCCCTAGCCGGCTGCTGCTGCCCCTACCAACTGGCTGGCTGGCTCTCCTTTTCTCTCTGCCCTCTAGCCTTGCCTATCCCTCCTCTGCCTAGCTATTGGCCATTCAGCTTTTTATTAGACCAATCATATGCCTTAGGCAGGCAAGGTAAAACAGCAACACATCTAAACATAGTTAAGCAAATGCAGCATAAACAAATGCAACACATCTTTACACAGTTTAAAAAAAACAAAAAACCAAAACTCTTATACAACAGTTTCCCAGATAGCTTGAGCAGTATTGTCAAGCACCATGCTAAACAGATAATTAGGATCAATTTATTTAATCCTCAACTCTATAACATAGGTTCTTTTGTTTTGCCTTGTTTGCAAGCATCTCCTGTCCCAGTCTGTAATTCCAGTTCAAGGGACTCCTACACCATTTTAGTTTTAAGGAGAGAGAGTGGCCCTTGTCTTGTCTAGGTGGGAAACTGGCTGAGGAAGAAATTAGTTTTAAGGAGAGAGTGTGGCCCTTGTCTTGTCTGGACTGACAGCAAATTATGATTGGAGGCAGGCAATAATGGCTGTCCTTCCCTGGCCACCACAATTCTCTTTTTTATAAAGAAGGCTGTAGATGGAACTTGTCCAGGCAGGTACTTTGCTACTGAGACTACATGTGGAGACTGTCTCAAATGAACAACTAAGGGCTAAGGAACAGACTGGAAAAGAGGAATGTGTCAGAGTCACAGTTCTCTTCAGGGGTACTCAGTTGCCTGGGTATAGGAGTGAGGAAGGAAGCCATGATTGTGTAGGGCCTGGGTCATGATTGGCTAAGGAGAAAAGGGGCAAAGGGTGGTTTGAAAACTCCACCTGTCCTAGACAGATAAGCCTAGGAAGTCATGATAGACAGCAGCTCAACAGAAACCTTTACAGGTTAAAGGACAAATGATTCAGTGCCAGTGTCACCGCCGGTGTTGGAGTCTGAGACTTGGGAGTCTGATGGGCTGGGTGCAGGTCCTGAGGTGCAGGACAGACGCAGCTACTCTGAGACTTCCCACACAAGGTAAAGTGGAGGATTTGTGTATCTGCCTGCCGTTGTTCTGTCATTTTTGGAAGATTGGATCTTCGTTGTTTATTTTGAGGAGGGGTGTCCTGAAGCTGAGGCTGACCTGGACCTTAAATAGCTATTTGACCTTGAATGGTTCGCTTCCCCTCCCCTACTCCACTGCTAAGACACAGGCTTCCAGCCACAGCAGTTTTGTTGGTGGAAGTTCCCCAAGAAGAACAATAAAATGCTTATTCAGGCTGGAGAGATGGCTTAGCAGTTGAGAACACTGACTGTTCTTCCAAATAATTGATTTCAATTCCCAGCACCCATATGGCAGCTCACAACTGTCTGTAATTCAACTTCTAGGGGATCTGACACCCTCACACAGACATTCATGTGGGCAAAACACCAACTAGTACATAAATCATTAAAAAATGTTTAGCAGGGCACTGGTGGTGCACGCCTTTAATCCCAGCACTCGGGAGGCAGAGGCAGACAGATCTCTTAGTTCAAGACCAGCCTGGTCTACTGAGCAAGTTCCAGGACAGCCTCCAAAGCCACAGAGAAACCCTGTCTCAAAAAACAAAAACAAAAACAAAAAAAAATTTAAAAACTAAAAAAAAGTACAGACACTAATTAGTACAGACACTTTTTTTGTTTGTTTGTTTGTTTTTGTTTTTCCAGACAGGGTTTCTCTGTGTAGTCCTGGCTGGCCTGAAACTCACTCTGTAGACCAGGCTGGCCTCAAACTCACAGAGATCCACCTGCCTCTGCCTCCTAAATGCTGAGATTAAAGGTATAGAACACCACCTCCCCATGCTTTTAAAACGAATTAATGGACTGGAGAGATGATTCTTGCAGAGAACCCAGGTTCAATTCCCACCACCCGCATGGCAGCTCACAACCATCCAGTTCTAAGGCACCAGGCACATGTGTACAGACAGACGTGCAAACACTCACACACATAAACTAATATTTTTTAAAGTTAAATATTCATAGATACTATGTCTAAAAAGGAGAAAAAAACCTACCTCAGCCTGCTAATCATTGACCTCGGGTGGAGTCATCTGGGTCACAGAGTAGTTTTCAAGTTTCAAGTCTTAATCTCATTACATTGTTATTATTAATACATATTAATGAAACATAATCGTTTTGTTATGACACTTTATACATATATGTTAATCCTGAAATTTGAGAGAAACCAGTTCTACAATTTTGAGCCAGATTTGAAGCAAACTTTAATTAAATGCTGGCCAGGTTGATGGACTCTGGCCAGGACTCTCCCTGGATTCCCAGGGAATGGCCAAGAGTCACGTTTTGCAGGGGCTGAAAAAGGCAAAACCCACAATTCACCATATTTCCCACCTGGTCCAATGGGGAGGTGGGGGCAAGCATACATCCTGACGTATTTCCTGCCTGTGTGTCTCCCACCTACCTGTGACCAATCACATCTGGTGGCATGGTTGGCTCAAACAAATGTGTTTAGGGGAGTAGAACATGGCACTCCAGGAAGTTATCTTGTCCTTGGACAAGTGGGGCTCACAGGTTAACTGTGGCTGTCATGTATACATTTGGTTATATTCACCCCATGGTTTTCCGATTACCTCCTCTGCTCATCCTGACCATTATCTCACTGCTCCCGAAGAGCTTAATTGGAGACGCTTTTTTAACTTTTTGTTTTACTTCGCTGTGTCGAGACATGGTGTCTATGGCCCACGCTAGGCTGTATAGCTGAAGATGATCTTAATCCCCCGCCTCTACCTTCTGAGTGCTCTGATGATAGATGTTCATGTGATGCTAGGGGTTGAACCTGGAGCTGCATGCTTGCACTCTTAACTGAGTCTGCCTCCAAACACAAATGTGCTTTTTGCAAAAGGATAATTAAAGTATCTAACTTAGAAAAAAATGAAGGGACTTGGAGAATTGATTCAATGAAATATTTAAATGAATCCAGAATTGTGGGAGTCTAATGAGGAATGGATGAAGGCCATCGTGGGTCCTGGTGTAGGAACAGGACTAAACATGAAGAGGAATTATTTCAATGGAAGCAATCCTGAAGCAGGAGGGATTGTCTGCCCTGTCATCAGGAGCACCTTTACCCAGGAAGGTCCTGAGTTCAGGACCCAGGGCATCAATAAATAAAAGTATGTTGGAAGAGCCATGGGGTGGCACACTTCTGTAGTCCAACACAGTCCAACACATGGATAGTTAAGGTAGAAAGGTCAGACATTATATAAATATGAAAATGTCACAATAAAAATCCATTTGTGTATGGTTTACATACACTATAAAATCCAACACAAAAGATGAAAACTTGGCATCTCAGCCTCCACTTTGCACCTGTCTCCTTTGCTCCAGAAGCAGCAGGTCTCCTAGACAAGAATGTGACAAGAGTCAGCCCAGTCTTTAGCTACATGGCAGGTTCCAGTCAGCCTGCGGTTGCATGAAACCCACCTTTAAAAAAAAAAAAAAAAAAAAAAAAAAAAAAAAAACAGAATGGAAATCCAAGTGACTAGGAAACTCTATTTACCGAGGCAGGGCTTACAGGGACGGGGACACATTGAGCTGAATTTGTGAGACTATTTCAAGCAAAAGAGAGGCCAGGGGCAGTGCAGGATGGGGAAAGGCCTCTACCAAGTGGAACTGAGAAACCGGATGGAGTAAAGTTACAACTTCCTCCAGCGAATCCACTGATGACCTCGGCCCCGCCCACTGATGACCTCAGTCTCGGCAACATGAAAACTCTAGACCTTGCTAACAGCATTTGCCACCCTGAGCTACATGCAGTAATAAGCGCACAGTTGGGTGCTGTGGTCTGTGTGTGTGACTAATCCCAGCTACTACAACAGTTAAAGCAGGAGAGCTGCAGAGAGGCACACTCATAAAAGCTGTTTTAGTATTAGCCATGGAGCCCCTTGGTGCTCGCCACCTCTGAGAAGATGTTGGAAAAAAAGCAAAACAGACCAGAAGTTTGAAAAAATAAAGTAAAAGGAGGTACAAAGACCTTGTTAACCAGGCCAAAACAAACTAAAAAAAACACTAATTTTTTAAATTTTATTTTGGATTTACTTGTTTTATGTGTATAAGTGCTTTGTCTGCAGGTGTATGTACTGTATGTACATGTGCCTAAGGTGCCTAAGGAATCAGATTGTGAGCCACCATGTGAGTTCTGGGAACCAAAACTGGGTCCTCTACAAGAACAATAAGCCATCTCTCCAGCTCCAAACACTAAATTCTTTTTTAGTTTGTTTATTTGGTTGGTTGGTTGTTGTGTTTTTGTTTGGGTTTCTCTGTGTAACGGCCTAGCTATCCTGGAACTTGCTCTGTAGACCAAGCTGGCTTTGAACGCAGAGATCCACTTGCCTTTGCCTCCCAAGTGCTAGGTATTTAGTTGATTTTTTTTTATTTATTTTTATTTTATGTACACATTATTTTAATGTGGCATTATGTAGCTCATTTATTTTTATTTTGCCTGCATGTATGTCTGTGTAAGGGTGTATTGGAACTGGAGTTACAGACAGGTGTGAGCTGGGTCCTCTAGAAGAGCAACCAGTGTTAACCATTGAACCATCTCTCCAGCCCCCAAACACTAAATTCTTATTGCCAAACATTAAACTACTTTGTGTGGTTTCAAAAGTCTTTATAATTTTTGGCTCTTCTATCCTAGGTTTTAGTATCTGTCTTAATACTAACATGCAATTTTGCGTCACAAATGACTGTGTTTTATATTCTTGGTGGCTTTTGGTTTTTTAGATAGGCTCTCATGTAGCCTATCTACAAGTCCCAAGTCCTCAAGTAGCTAACAATGACCTTGAACTCCTGGAGTTAGTACAGGAGGCTGTACCTTTAGGCCAGTCCCCCAGCCCGAACCAGTGCTTGCATCACACAGCTGGGACAGGGAACTAAAGAGCAGTCTCGTGATGAGCCAGCTCTTGCCTTAGGACACCTGGCTCCTCCATGCCTTTTGTCATCATATCTGCTGTGCTGAAGCAGAACTTTCCACCACTCCTGGCTCAGATCTCACCTTTGTTCAGGGGATTTTGGTTGGGAGACACTTAGGGGGATTTTGCTTAGGGAGGTACTCTGGAAGCCCCTCTCTGAAGAGATCCATCCCCATGCTACCCTTCATGGCGGTGCCCCTCCCCCGGCTCTCAGTCTCACTTTTTTTTTTTTTTTTTTTTTTTTTTTTTTTTGAGACAGAACCCTAACTGTCCTAGAACTTGCTGTGTAGACCAGACTGGCCTATGTAGACCCACCAACCTCTGCATCCTCAGTGCTTGAATTAAAATCATGGACCGCTCTGCCAAGCCTTTATTCTCACCCTTTCTTTTTAATTAATTCATTGAGAATTTCATACAGTATACTCCAGTCATGTTCGCTCCTTCCCCTAACTCCCCCAGGTCCATGTCCCTTAACCCCTTACTTTGTGTCCTCTTTATTTCATTTTATATTATTGTATTGTACGGGTTTGACGGGTTTGTCTGCATGTTTGTGCACCCTCTGTGTGCCTGGAACCCATAGAAGCCAGAGGAAGATGCCACATCTCCTAAAACTGGAGTTGCGTGTGGGTGCTGGGTCTTCAGGAAGAGCAGCACAGGGTTTCTCTGTGTAACAGTCCTGGCTATCCTGGAACTCATTCTGTAGACCAGGCTGGCCTCAAATTCACAGCTGTCTACCTGCCTCTGCCTCCCAAGTGCTGGGATTAAAGGTGTGAGCCACCAATACCCAGTTCTTGCTTTGTTTTTTAACAGCCCCTCAACTCTACTTTGTGCTACCCAGTTATGCCTGGGTGTGGGGCTGTCCACGAGAGAATGGTCAGCCTACCAGGCGCCACTTAAAGAAAACTGCTCCTCAGCATACACTCCAGGGAATCCACACTGGCATACAGACACCTGCACAGCCATGTGCTGCACTAACCACACCCACCAGTGATGGAAACAGTCCAGATGAATGCAGAAAGAATGGAGTGTATATACATAGAGTGGAAATGCTCCAGCCATAAACAAGAATGAAATCATGCTGCGAAAGACAAATATTACATTTTTCTCTCCTAAGCAAAATCTAAACCACACACACATATCTGACATGAAAGTAGAAAGGGACTGTTTGAGGAGAGAATGCAGGAGAGGGGAGGGGGAAATGTGCACAAAGTACCTGTATAATACATGTATGAAAATTCCATGATGAACCCCATTGTTTTGTGCAATGAATCTATGCTAATCATTTTATTTGTCTGTATTTACTTATTTATTTTGAAACAGAGTTTCTCTTTGCTAATCAATTTAAAAAAAGAAAAAACTGGATTTTTTTTTTTTTTTCTTAAGGGCAGGGTCTCATGTATTCTTGTCTGGCCTAGAACTCATTATGTAGCCAAGGATAACCTTAGACTTCTGACCCACCTGCCTCTGCTTCTCAAGAGCTAGGATTACATGTGTACTACCATACTCAACCCCTTGAGCCAGAGCCACAACAGCCTCTGTGAACGCTTGTTAAATCTATTAGAAGATTTAGCTGGGAAAGACTGAGATGAATAGAATTTACATAATACATCAAATTTTCTCACCTCACTCTTGGACTCCCTCCTAGGTTCACATACTCAGCATCCTTTTGTATATTTGAAACAGAATTTCAATATTGGCTTAGGCTGGCCTGGAACTTCCTGTCCTTCAGCCTCTGCCTCCTGAATGCTAGGAGGGGTCATGTCTGTGCATCACTAGACATTATTTCTATTTTCAAAATGACATTTATTTTTGAAATTATTTTTCATCTTCATGCATTCATTTGTGGCTGGGGCAGGGAGCACATTTCAACATGTGTGTGGTTGTGTGTCTGTGGAGGTCCAGTTCACTCCCTTCACCAGCTCAGTCCCGGAGAGGGAACTCCAGCCTTCAGGCTGAAGGCAGGTGACCTTACCCTGAGCTGTTTTGACCTATGCTAAAACTCAGATAACAGAACTTCAAACATCAAAGTGGGGCGTGGTACCACACACCTGTGATCCCAGCACTTGAAAGGTGAAAGCAGGAAGCTCAACAATTCAGAGCCATCATTGGCTACAGAATCTGAGGGCAGTCTGGGCTACATGAAATGCTGGAGGGAAGAGAATTCAAACATCAGCAGGCTTGTGTGGGAGTGTTTTTGTTTTGTTTTGTTGG
Organism: Phodopus roborovskii; assembly: GCF_943737965.1. Taxonomy (NCBI): domain Eukaryota; kingdom Metazoa; phylum Chordata; class Mammalia; order Rodentia; family Cricetidae; genus Phodopus; species Phodopus roborovskii. The sequence continues at coordinate 27,018,903 of NW_026126540.1, forward strand.
CAGAGACAAATTGTGACTAAAGTCACCCCATGTGAATACTACATCAGCTTCGTAAAGGAAAGTTCTGGCAAAATTCAATTGTCATGAGTCTTTGACATTAAGGGTCAAGTCAAAATGCTTTTTATGATTAGGAAAATCTGAGTCATTCTCCAGCTTCCTCTATTGGATTTCTGAGTCACTTCCTCTTCTATTGACCCAAACTTACAAGAAATACCCACCGTGGGTGTGGTGGAACATGCCTGTAGGGCAGCTACTTAGAAGCCAGGGCCAGGGGAATGGCTTGAACCCAGTTTGAGGTCTGCCTGGGTAACAGTGAGATCTGAGAAGGGGTGGGGGAAGAAGGCAGAAGGGGAGCCCTGGTGGCTCCTGTCACAGTGCTTGCCTGGCGAGAATGAGTCCCGTGGTCACTGCCGCAGCTGGGGCATGCTGGAGATGTGTCTCAGTTGGTGGAGTGCTTTCCTAGCATACAGAAAGCCCTAGTTTAACCTCCTTTACCGTGTGCCATACTCTGGAGGGGGTGGCACACCACTACAGTCTCAGCACTCAGAAGGTGGGTGCGGCTGAACTCAGAAGTTCAGCTACATTGTGAGTTCTAGGCCTGCCTGAATTATTGAGACTCTGCCTAATAAAATAAAAGATAGAGAAAGGAATATCCGAAAGAACAGGTTTTTGAGAATTTGGGAACTAGTAGGGCGTCAGAGTTCTGTGTAGTCACTAGAGATGACGTACACAAGGTTGAGAAATCACTCGTCTTCATGGCTGCATGGCCTCTGTCACGCAGCTGCTGCCCAGACCCTCTCCCTAGAACAGCTGACCTTTTAAAAAGATTTTTATTATTTCAATTATGTGTATGTATGTGTGTCTGTGCTGAGGTATGCACATGAGTGCAGGTGCCCTTGGAAACCAGAAGAGGGCATTGGATCCCGTAAGCTTGAGTTGCTGGTGGTTGGGAGACACCAGACATCATGCTTCAAACCAAACTCAGGTTCTCTGAATGAAGCAGGAGGTACCCTTAACCACTGACTTCTCTCTCCAGCCCCTGATTGGCTGATTTTTTGTTTTTTGAGAAAGGATCTTGCCCTGACCTTGCGCAGTCTTCTGCCTCAGTCTCCAGGTGCTGGAATCACAGGTGTCCGCCATTGTACCCTGGCTCTGAGTGAGTGGACCCCGATTACACCACACACTGCACCCCGCACTCCAGTGTAGAGTACTGTTATTAAAAGTAAACTACACACTACTCTCTAAATGCAGAGGCAGGAGGGAGAGAAAGAAGAGAAACCTCACAGGGCAGCATTTCTAACTGAGCCCAACTGGGATTGGACAGGCTTCTGAGCAATGCAACTTTTATTCTGAGGGCCCTGGGCCTTTCAAGATGTTTACTAACATTACTAGCCAAGTGTGACAACTCACACCTGTAACCTCAGTAGTCTGGAGGCAGAAGCAAAAGGATTGCTGAGTTTGAGGTTAGCCTGAACTACCACAGTACCAAGACAACCAGGGCTACAGGACAAGAGCCCATCTCAAGAAAGGAGAGAACCGTAAAAGCTGTCAGACATGTCACATGTCCCGTGCAGTCCCTAGTGAAAATTCCCGGGCTGTCCCTTGTCCCTTCTCGTCTCTCTTCCCACTTCCTCAGGGGCTACCACACCATCAGATGTGAACTGACTGCTCTCCTAGAGGGTGAGGGGTAAATCCCCAGTGCCCACATGACAGCTCATGTCTATGACTGTAGTCCCGGGGGACACCATGCGCTTTTCTGGCTGCGGAAGCACACAGTTCCAGACATACAATCAGATAAAACACCCTTACAGAGGGAAAGAAAGACGCAAGCCTCCCTTCTTTCTCCCCCCAGTGGGTGGCCTCGAAAGTGGCACCTGGGGTGAAAATGGGAAGCCACAGCTCTGCCCTTCCTCTTGCTCACAAAGGGGATCCCCCAGTTGGATACAAGTTTACATAATTGGTAAAAATAACACAAAATATTTGCAAAACTTAGCTTTACCCATGAGTGCTATAAATCTAGGTCAAGGCCTTGAGCCCTTCTGGGTCAGGGTACTTAGGTCATTTGTCAGCAAACAGTGCTCCCCTAAACCAGCAGCTGAGCTATGATCCCAGCACTCAGGACTGAGGAAGGATGACCAGGGGTTCAAGGCTGCTTAGACTTCATAACATGCCATCTCCCCACCCCCACCTTCAAAAACAAACCAAGAATACAAGAGTGTCTTCCTGAAACCCTGGGTTTGATCCTCAGAGCCTGCAAATTAAAAACAAAGCCCTTTTCTTGTTGTGGCTGTGGTGGTGAACCTCTTTAATCCCAGCACTCAGGCAGAGGCAGATGCAGAGGCAGGGGGATCTCTGTTAATTTGAGGCCAGCCTGGCTTTGTAGGGAGACCCTGTTTCAAACAAAACAAACAAAAAAGTCCCTTTGTTATCATGAGAGGTAGTAAATATAGACGAGAAAGCTGCCTTGGACTGGGAGGTTATATGGATATATATATAATTTGTTTGCTTTGTTTTTTGTTTTTCTTTTTGAGATGAGAGGTCACCATGCCAAGCAAGATTTGTGTTTTTGTGTTGTTTTGTTTTGTTGTTGTTGAGATAGGATCTCACTGTGAAGCCCTGGCTAGCCTCAAATCCACAAAGTCCCAGGACTAAAGGTGAGCAGCACCGAGCAGAGCTCCTGAGGCATGTTAATAAAGGACTGAGCCCGGGTCGGGTGGAGAGAGGAGAAAAGAGGAGCATGGGAGCAGGGATGCAGGCTCCCAGGTGCAAAGGCTTTCTCCTGCATGACACCCTTGACTCAGTGGGAACACTTCCTCTCCCTAGCCCATCCTTGGCGCACCTCAACAATTCAAACTGTGTGGGAAGACAGGAAACAGACAGAGGCTTGTCTAAACACACACTAAAACATGCACCAGGCTGATGAGCAGGTTTTGTTGTTTGCGCACTTTTCTCCCCTCTTAACTTGTTGTTTTCCTGTTTCTTCTCACTTTTTTGTGTTGTTTTATTTTGGTTTTTTTTGTGGTTTTTGTTTTTTGAGATGGTTTCTCTGTGTAGTCCAGGCTATCCTGGAACTTGCTCTATAGACGAGGTTGGCCTCAGACCCTGAGATCCGCCTGCCTCTGCCTCCTGAGGCTGATGCCCTCCCACTTGCCTGTGCTGGTTCCCAAGTGAGTAGCACTGATCTGCACCACCTCTTTTCCTTTGGGAATTCTCAGTTTAAACAGAATCACAGGAGGTCTGACAGAGGGAGGTGAATAACGGCAAAGTATAATGGAATAAATATATGGAAACAATGAAATCCATTACTTTGCATGCTAATTAAAAAACAACATTTGGAAACTGGGGGTCATGGCACTTGCCTTTAATCCTAGCACTTAGGAGGCAGAAGCAGGTGGATCTCTGAGAGTTCCAGGTCAGCTTGGTTTACAGAGCAAGTTCTAGGACAGTCAGAGCCATGTAGAGAGACCCTGTCTCAAAAAAACAGGCTAGCTGTGGCAGCACCTTTAATCCTAGCACCACAGAGTTATTCTGTATAGCAAGCTTCAGGCCAGCCAAGCCTATATAATGAACCCTGTTTTGTTTTGTTTCATTAAAAAAAAGAAGAAGTTAATTAGCCAATAATTGTGGTGCACACTTTTAATTCCAGCACTTCAGAGGCAGAGGCAGGAGAATCTCTGAGTTGGAGGCCACAAAGGGAGTTCCAGGACAGCCAGGGCTACATAGTGAGGCCCTGAACATTAGGGAAATATGTAGCCTTCCCTAATGGTGGTTTTGACTTTATAAGCCTCTGACTAATGTAGTTCACAGCATTTGCTGGGAATCCTGGATGGACCAGTGTCCATCATCCTGACCAGTATTTAATAAAGTTTGCTCCAAATCTGGCTTTTTTCCACAGTCCTGACCCTTATCGGTATAGGCAGAGGGACCATAAATTCAGGGTCGAGGCAGCAGGGTCTCTCAGCACGCATAGGCAGTTGCTGTTGCTGAGCCTGAGGATGTGAGTTTAATCCCCAGGACCCACGGGGTGGAATGAGAGCTCCCAGAATGTGTCCTCTGAGCACACTCACTCCAGCACACACAAATAAATAAAACACATTGCGAAAAAGACATCCTTAGCTACATAGTGAATTTGCAGCTAGTTTGGGCCTTGTCTGGAAGAACAAGTCATAAATATTATACTTTCCTGCCTATGGAAGAGAACGAGGGAGCTTAATTCTTCTGGGTTTGGCTTTTGCGCTGTACAAACTCTATTCAAGAGGCTGGCTGAATGCATAGCATGCTGTGACTGCTACTACTGCATGGTTTGTGTGACTTCTCTGGGAGTTCTTAGGAAATCACACACACACACACACACACACACACACACACACACACTGTATTTTCTCCCTTTGGGGGGTGAGGTGGACAGAGATGTTTGTTCCTGCTTGACAGGGTCCCACGTAGGCCAAGTCACAGACTCAATGACCTGGAGGCCCTGAACCTTATGCTTCTATCTCACTAGTCCTGGGATTACAGACATATGCTTCCAAATGTCATCTATAGAATTCTACAGGTCTAACCCAGGGCTTTCTGGATGCTAAGTGAGCACTCTACCCCATGAACTGCAACTGTAGCCCAGCACTTGTATTTCATAATCCCAGAAGTCATGTAATTCCACCCCAAAAGTAGGTAAGATCGGCTCTTCTTCAGTTAGATGACCATTCTATGTCTTGGTCTGTAAAGTATATGGACACCAGACGAAGGACCAAGGAAGGACAGGAGGTAGATTTGGTAAGGGAGACTTCTACATGTAAAGTGTTCGCCTGGAGCCAGTGGGGCCCTTAGCATGCAGTAAAAGTGCTTGCTGCCAAGCTCAACAATGTGGCTTTGAACCCTGGGACTCACATGGTGGAAATCAAGAGCCACACCCACAAGCTGGCCCCTGTGCACACCCCCATAATTCATACATAGTGTAATAAGCTTTAAAAAATTAAGCTGGCCGTTTCAGCCAAGACATACACAAACATGAATTCTAGTGGGAAACACCAACAACAATGAAGGTTTTTAAGAACTAGCCCTATAACTGCTGAGCCCTCTCATCCATTTTGAGTAGAAAAAGTAGCTTGCTTCCTTCCTTCCTTCCTTCCTTCCTTCCCTTTTTTTTTTTTTTTTTTTTTTTTTTTTTTTTTTTTTTTTTCTCTTGAGACAGCATCTCACTCTGTGCTCAGACTGGCATTGTAGCCCTGGGCAGTGTAGCCCAGGCTAGCCTTGAATGCTCCATGATACCAATAATGCCATTGCTCTAGCCTCTGAGTGCCGAGATTGAGAAGAGCGAGCCACCACACTTGGGTCTTGTGCTACAAGTGTAACCCTAGCACTTGGGAGACTAAGCCAAAGGATTCAGGGTCAGCCTGTGCTACACAGCAACCAGATCCTAATTGAAAACAAAACAAAAAGTTCAAGGGTTGAGGGTAGCCTCGAATGTTTAAATCTCTGTGGTCAGCCTCCATCATGCACACCCATGCACACACACAAGCTCCCTTCAGAGACAACAAAAACTACAAGCATGCACGTAGTCCCATCTAATCCCTAGAAGAAGCACAGACTTTCTAAAAGACTAAGAGTATGGGAAATCCAAAACAAAAGCTGGATAGGAACAGAGCCTTAGCTAACAAATTAGAGTCTGGGAATGTACCTCAGTTGACAGAGTGCTTGCTATAAGCATGAGGCCTAAGGGAATCAGGAAGCTGAAAGCCATCCTTGGCTGCAGAGGAAGTGCAGTGCCAGGCCCACCACAAGATTGTGCCAAAAGTTAGAGGGCCTATGCCAGAGCATACATCTGTCTGAGAGAGTCCTGGGCCATGGGGATGAAGTTCACAGAGCCAGGGGAAGACAAGCCTAGAACCTGATTCCTGAGGTGCCACTGAGTCAACACTTAAGCATCCTTTGTTAGTCAGAGCCTTGAAAGACATCTGCTGGCAGCCCCTCCTCAGTCTCTTTTCCCTGGAGGAAGACAGTTTTATGAGATTTCTAGCTGGCCAGCATCCCCACATGAGGTGGAGATGATGAGCTCTCTTCACCTCATTATACCTTCAGGAGGTGGGGTATATTTATCTTCTTTGCATTTGATCCCCAGAAAATTGAGATTATTCCTTTTACTTGACAGTATGCCAAAGCACCTTTTGGTTACATCTGCCTCCTAAATAAAACAGCTTAAAAGTCAGATGCTTTAGGGAGTTAGGACTTGTCAAATATGGCTAAGGCCTAGGGAACTGAAAACAGACTTCTACAGTTAGGTGGGGCCCTGAATTAATAGTGACATTATTTACATGAGGAAGGCCACTTCATCTGTAGGCTTGTGCCTAGAACAGCACATCCAGAGTGTTTGCATGATGTTCTGTGTGACCTCGGTGGAGGAAACATCGAAGTAATGTGCCTTCTTCAAGGATATCAGCAAGCTTGCTGAAGGTCTCCTCAGAAAGGCTCTTGAACGTTCTAGCTCTTTAAAAATTCCATTTACTATGTATGCTTGAGTCCTGCCATCATCATTATTGCTTGAATAGCCTCGATCAGTGGCCCTGAACTTCCCATTTCCAGCATAGTTGGAGGATGCAGTTCACGGCAGTCCGGAGGGGGCAGTCTGGAGGGCCAGGAATGTTGTGTATCTCAGCGAATCTTTCCACAGCATCCATGGCAGGTGATCATTTCCTCTCAACACCACCAGCATCCTAAGCTCTCTTCACCTCATTATACCTTCAGGAGTTGAGGGACCACTTCTCTTACCCTGTCATCTTGATAAAGCCCTCCCTTCAGCTACTCCAGACCAAGTGGACGCCTGGTGTTGCTCTCACTATCTCTAGACACTAAAGGGTGGTCCAGCTGTGACCTAAGCAGCGCTTAGGTCAAGTAGCTTGGGTCAAGTGGCCAAGTAGTGCTAAACCATCACTACCTTGTACCTCCATTCAGACTTTTAGACCAGGCTAGGCTTGAACTCACTGATTTCTACCTCCCCTGTCTCCCAAGTGCTGGGGTTATAGGTGTGATCTTTATTTAAAAAAACAAAAACAAAAATCAGAAGCTGACCTTAAATTTGCTATGTTGCTGAAGATGACCTTAAACTTCTGATCCTCCTGCCTCTACCTCTCAAGAATTGGGATTACAGGTGTGTGCTACTATGCCTGGCTATACACTTAAAATTTTAAAACATTTAAAATTGTTCTAATGTGATTTATACTCGCATCCATCTAGTTTGAGTTCTGTAGGAGCTAGGCCTGGTGCTGCAGGCCTGTGAGCCCAATACTGTAGTAGCTGAGACAAGATGATGGAAAGTTCAGTATCCTTGATCTATATATAATGTGAAATGACCAGCCTAGACAGTTTATAAGACCTTGTCTCAAAAACAAACAAACAACAAACAAAAAAACCCAAACAAGAAAGTTGGATGAGACTATGTGGAGTCAGGTAAAGGGGACCAGCAAAAGTGGGATAGAAGGAAAGGGGCAGGCTACATAGAATGATGGGCTGGAGAGATGGCTCAGTGGTTAAGAGCACTGGCTGTTCTTCCAGAAGATCCGGGTTCAATTCCCAGCACCCAGATGGCAGCTCATAACTGTCTAAACTCCAGTTCCAGGAGACTTGATATCCTCTTCTGGCCCCCATGGGCACCACACACGTGGTACACAGACAGGCATGTAGACAGAACATCCATACAATAAAACAATAAAATGTTTTAAAAAGAAGAAATATAATACATATATGTATAGAAATGTTGAAATGGAAACCATTTCTTTGTATGTTGTCCAAAAAATTAGTTTTTCTTTTTTCTTTTCTTTTCTTTTTTTTTTTTTTTTTTTCCAAGACAGGGTTTCTCTAGTCCTGGCTGTCTTGGAACTCACTCTGTAAACTAGGCTGGCCTCAAACTCAGAGATCCACCTGGTTCTGCCTCCCTAGTGCTGGGATTAAAGGTGTTCCCACTACTGCCTGCCTCAAAAAGTTAATTTTAAAAAAGTTAGAAACCCTAAAAAATTAAATAAAGCCAGGTATGATGGCACAGCTCTTTATTCCTGGCACTCAGGAGGCAGAGGTAGGTGGATCTTTGTGAATTTGAGACCAACCTGTACTACAAAGCAAGTTCCAGGACAGCAAGGACAGTTGCACAGAAAAACCCTGTCTTGGAAAAAAATAAGCCAGGCACAGAAGCCCACGTGTGTAATCCACAGTGTTTCTTTTCTGTGGGGGCTGTATGACATGGCCCGCCGTGAAGGTTAAAGAACAGCTCGAGGAAGCCAGTTCTCTCCTTGTCTGGGTGGTCCTGGGATCAAATGCAGACCCTCAAGCTTGCTGGCAGGCAAGTGCTTGCCCATTGAAACATTGTCCCGTGTTTCTAAATGATCTTTTCCACCTCTACCTCTCATTATAGGTCCCTGCCGTTTCTCTTTCTTTCTGATTTTGTTTTGTTTTTAACTTGTTTGGTCATTTTGGTGTTTGAGATAGGATCTCATGGAGCCCAGGCTGGCCTTGGAGTCATTATATAACAAGATGGCCTTTGACTCCTGATCTTCCTGCCTCTGCCCTGATGTGCTGGGATTACAGGCGTAAACTACCACTCCTACCACAAGCATTTGTTTTGGTTTTGTTGTTTTTGTTTCTGGGAGACAGGCCTTTCTGTGTAGCTTAGGCTAGATTTAGATTTAGAAGCCTGTCTGCAGGATTCTGCTTACAGGTGTGCTCCACTCCAGCCATCCAGAACGTTATTACTTGACTACTGCATTGCAGTGGGACCATTTATTCCTTTGCCTCCAGTCCCTTCTGCCCCTCTGTCAATTCATCCTAACCCCACAATTAAAGAAACTGAATCAGAGAATATACTGTGATATTTAGTGTCATGTTTCCCAACTGCTTATAAGAGTCCAAAATCCACAGTAGGCCTGTGGCACAACCTTGGTGGCAGAAGCAAAGTTAAGCAGCTCAAAGCTATCCTGAGCTACACAGCAAATTTGAGGCTAGCCTAGGCTACATGTGAACATCTCAAAAAACTTTAAAAGGGAGGCTGTTGAGATGGCTCAAGGGTTAAGCCAGCATACTGCTTTTCCAGAGGACCCAAGCTCAGTTCCCAGCACCTAAGTTTAAGTTTGGTGGCTCACAAACCCCTGTAATGCCCCTGATTTACACATACACATACACATCATGAAAAATAAAAATGTTTTTAAGTTCAGGCTGAGTGTGGCAGCTCATATCGTGACTGTACTCCCAGAATGTAGCAGACTAAGATAGGAAGATGGCCTCCAGTTGGAGACCAGCCTGGGCAAGACTCTCTTCCCTAAAGCTTTCCTTCACCTAGACCAAAGGAATTTCTCTAGACCCATCATGTAGCTTGTTGATGCCTCCTGTATACCTCACTTCACACTGTGCATGATTAGAAATATTCCTTAGTCACTACAAGTACAAAATAGTTATCTCCACACTATTGCTGTTAAATAAGTGCAGCGGCAGGAGGAAAAACCTTACTCCTTACACCACACTCCATGCCATATCCTATAAAACTGGAACTCTAAGCTGGGCGATGGTGGTGCAGGTGGTGGTGGTGCACACCTTTGATCCCAGCAATCGGGAGGCAGAGGCAGGTGGATCTCTGGGAGTTTGAGGCCAGCCTGGTCTACTACAAGCTAGTTCCAGGACAGCTAGGGGTATGCAGAGGAAACCCTGTTTCGAAAAAACAAACAAACAAACAAACACTGGGACTCTAGATCGTGCCTTCAATCTTATGGTTCCCTGTCTCCTTATTAAACTGCGATTTAATATTTATATATTTAATGCATGTGTGGAGGTCAGAGGACAACTCTCTGTCAGTTCTGTCTTTTCACAATGACCCTCAGGCTTGGCAGCAACTGCCTTTACTCACTGGGCCATCTCCCCAGTCCTAATTTTTGTGCCTCCAAAGTTCTGGAATTAAAGGTGTACAGTCACTTTACAGGGTTTTGAACCCAGGGTTTTATGAAGGCAAGCACTCTACCAATTAAGCCATATTCCCAGCCTGCAATTTTTGTTTTGTTTTGTTTTGTTTTGTTTTGTTTTGTTTGTTTGAGATAGGGTCTCACTATGTAACTCTGGCTGGCTTGGAACTTGCTATGTAGATAGGTGTCGTTGTTGGGGTTTCTATTGCTGTGATGAAACACCATGACCAAAAAGCAGCTTGGGAAGGAAAGGGATTTATCTGGCTTATGCTTTTTTGCTTGCCTCCCCTGGCTTGCTCAGTTTGATTTCTTATAGAACCCAGGATTGTCAGCCCAGGGAATGGCATCACCCCATCAATCACTAGTTAAGAAAATGCCTCACAGCTGGATTTATGCCTATATAACTCTAGCTTGTGTCGAGTTGACATGAAGACTAGCCAGCACACTGGTCTAGCCTCAAACGGAGATCCTTACCTTTTTATGAGGTGCTGGGGATCAACCCAGGACTTCCATAGGGGTAGGCAAACTTTCTACCATGAGTATACCCTTAGCCATTATAGTTTTTATTCAGCAGGCTCATTACTTAGGTAAGGACGATCTTCTAAGTTTCCTGCCTAACCCCACCTCCCCAGGGCTAAGTAAGCACTCTACCAACTGAGCTACATGCCCAGCCAACATAAATGATTCATTCTTAGACTGTATTATTTGTGTGTGTGTGGGGGGGTGAGGAACTGGGCTCTTATGGCAGCCATTGGACAGCTCTGTGACATTGGCTCCCTCCTTCCACCTTTAGGTGGGTTCCGGGTATCAAACTCAGGTCTTCGGGTGTGGGTTTCAGTGGCAGAAGCCTTTTACCAGTTGAACCTTTTCACAGGCTCCACTCTTTAAAAGCGGTCCATGGAGCGTCCTCATTTTGAAACATTGTAGAAAAATGACACCAGTCTCCAGCAACATGGTCCTATTTACTCAAATCTTCTACCACCACCCTCCTTTTTCCCTCAATTTCTAAGCGAATCGATGGTTATGAGTGGTATGGTACAGGGGGCTGGAGAGAATGCCTGGGCGGTAAGAGCCCTGGCCGCTCTTCCAGGGGACTCGGGTTCGACCCCCAGCACCCACATGGAGGCTCACGACCTCAAATAACAAAGATAAATTTAAAACGCGGTATGGTTTAAAAACGCGGCAGTAGAGCATCCAGCACGAGAAAGGCCAAGGCAGGACTGACTACCTAATGTTAGGGCCAGCCTGGGCTACAAAGGGAGGTCCAGCCTGGAACTCAAAAATCGGCACAACCAGGCGCTCCCGAGATGGGAAGCAAGCGTTCGGCGGGCCAGCTGGGCCGGAGGCGCACAGCAGGAAGGAGCGCGCGCGCCGCCGGCCGCGTCGTTATGTAACGGCGGCGGGCACAGTCGGAAGAGCCGGCGCTCCACGTCCGGCCAGCTCTCCGGAAATCACGCCCCTTTCCCTTTTACGGGCAGGGCTCGCTTGCGTCACAGCGGCCCTTAGGCGGCGGCCGGTTACAGCCTGCCCCACTCCTGACTTCCGCCCGCCTCGAGTCTGGAGTCGCGGCCTCCCCAGCTCTCGCCCCTCAGCCTGCGGCGTCCGACCATGTTTGGCCTGCGGAGAAACGCGGTGATCGGCCTGAACCTGTACTGCGGCGGCGCCAGCCTGGGCGCCGGCGGCGGTTCTCCGGCCGGGGCGCGCCTCACGGCCGAGGAGGCCAAGACGCGGCGCGAGGGGGGAGGGGAGGCCGGCCTGCTGCCCGGCGCGCGGGTGGTCGCGCGGCCGCCGCCCGTGGGCGCGGAGGACCCCGACGTCACCGCGTCGGCAGAGAGGCGGCTGCTCCGCTCGCCCGGCCTCCTCGCCGTGCCGCCCGAGGAGAAGGCCGCGCCGGCCGCCGCCATGTCTCCCGAGGACGAGCTGGACGGCTGCGAGCCGGAGGCGCTCAGCAAGCGGCCGGCCGTGCTGCCCCTGCTGGAGCGCGTGAGCGAGGCGGCTAAGAGCTCGGGCGCCGACGGCTCGCTGCCGTCCACGCCGCCGCCGGCCGAGGAGGAGGACGACGAGCTGTACCGCCAGTCGCTCGAGATCATCTCGCGCTACCTACGGGAGCAGGCGGCCGGCGTCAAGGACGCGAAGCCGCTGGGCGAGGCGGGCCCTGCGGGCCGGAGGGCGCTGGAGACCCTGCGGCGCGTGGGCGACGGTGTGCAGCGCAACCACGAGACGGCCTTCCAGGGTAAGCGGCGCCCGGGGCGGGGCGGGCCGGCCGGCCGGCCGTGCGGGAAGAGCCCGAGCCAGGCTCGCTCTGCAACCAGAATGCTCTGGCCGTGAGTCATTGTTTCCGCCCATCTGGCAGTTGGGTTCAAAAGCCGGAAAGGGTGGGATGTCAGTGTCGGCGTGGGGTCCGCCTGAGCTCCAGAGCCGGCAGAGCCGAGTCCCCTCGCCGTGGGTGGGCAGGGGGTCGTGCCCCGCAGCAGACAAAGGAGGCCATGAGCTTGCATGCTTTTCTTCTTTTCAGGCATGCTTCGGAAAATGGACATTAAAAACGAAGACGATGTCAAATCTTTTTCTCGAGTGATGGTCCATGTTTTCAAAGATGGCGTAACAAACTGGGGCAGGATTGTGACTCTTATTTCTTTTGGTGCCTATGTGGCCAAACACTTGAAGAGCATAAACCAGGAAAACTGCATCGAACCATTAGCAGAAAGTATCACAGATGTTCTTGTAAGGACAAAGCGGGACTGGCTTGTCAAGCAAAGAGGCTGGGTAAGTTTGCCTTACGGTTTAAAGTGGCTGTGGAGTGAAAATGGGGTGCAGGATTTTGTGAAGGTGGAGGCAACTGAAGATTTTTACAAAACTCTTCCTCGGTCCCAGATCTAATTTATGTATCTCTGGTTGCTTGATGTTGGACGTTGTAAGTGGTAGGTCCAGAGAAAAAGTGCTATGGCGGTCTTGAATTGTACCAAAAGGTCTTGTATTCTGTAGGTTCTTCTAATTCAGTTGGATAACCTTCAGAGCAGTGGATTCAAACCTTGAAGAAGTAAGAGTCACCGGTGATGACTAAATTACATTCCCAGTGGGCCCCTTATTTTAATCCAATGGAAACAGGCTAGAGCCTGAATTTGGTTTTAATATCCAAAGAGCTCGTGTGAGGTGTACCCAGCCTCATTAGGAAACACTGACCCCCGGGAGAAATGAATGCTAGTGGTTAGGTTTTCTTCTACCATGTCATGGGGGCCCTCAAAATTCTTCTGTTCAGATTGTGCAGTACTACTGCTGTGAGCTAGTATAACTTGTGAGTGGTTACTCACTGAAAAGAAATGTTTTGCATCCCAGGAGTATATAGTAATTGGTTCCCCATTCGTTGTTTTGGGGGACAGTTTAAATTCACCCTTTCTCTGTATTTAGTGATACAACGGCAGAAACCCATACTTGAAAAATGTGCTTTTCTTTTTTGTTTTCTAGGATGGGTTTGTGGAGTTCTTCCATGTACAGGACCTAGAAGGCGGCATCAGAAATGTGCTGCTGGCTTTTGCAGGTGTTGCTGGAGTAGGGGCTGGTCTGGCATATCTAATAAGATAGCCTTGTGAGTGCAATAGGGGACTCTTAACTCCAGCCGCCAAACCACATGCTTCTGTGAAAAACATGTATTTATGAAGTTGGACTTGAAGTTGCCCGGGCTTTAACAATCCAGGAGTTCTACTCCAGCAACATAGCCAGAAAGAAAGCAAGTGGCTACAGGATTGTGGCTAACAAGAATAAATACATGGGAAACGTGCTCCCTCTTGAAGAGTTACTGTCTGAAAGAAGCCAGTTTTCACTCAGCAAACTTTGGGAGGCCATGGAGGATGACTTGTAGATTGAATGGATGGAAGGGGGTAGGTGGACAGACTGATTCCCTTTCAAAAGAGTGGCCAGTCCTCAGGCTAGTCATAGAGCTCAATAAATGTGCAGAGTCCATCACTCCTGTAGTGTTGAAAGAGAAGTGCTAACAATGGCTGTGATCCGTGTAAGATGGACTTAAGATACAAGTAACCAGACCATGACTAGAAGCCGCAGTACTGTATGAGAATGTGAAAGGAGGCTCTTGGTGAGCTTTCCCAGCTGTACTTCTTGACAAAGTCCAAGTGCTCAGGACATGTAGACCTGTCTACTTTGGCTTGGTTTTGATGATAATCTTAAGTTTATTAGCCTAGTAATGGCCGAAAGTACTTAAGGTTCACTAATTAGTTACAAAACTTAAAAGCCTCATTTTTAAGGAAAACAACATATATAAAATGTATTTGTCTGTAAAAATTGTATATATTTTTACAGAAAGTCTATTTCTTTGGATATAAAAGGAGGGACGACTCTTTCCATGCCCTTTTGAAATTCGCAACTTCTAGTTAGAAACCTATTTCTTACAGCTTTTTAAAACTTTGTCATGATCAGCTCTAGAGTATATACAGAACCAGTTGTATGTGTGGACTGGTTGTAGTGGAACAAATCGGATTCATAACTATGCAGGCTTAATTTTTCAGTCTGATTTTGTATGTAAGGATCACAGGTAGCTGTTGAAGCATTTGACCCCCTGTTGACTTTAAATTGTAAAGTGGTTTGGTAACACAGGCTAGACTCATAACCATGGTGCTATTCACAAGGTTGACTTGTTTGACACAAGTTTAAGCCTGGTGGTGTCAATAAAGCAAATATGTATTTCTTTTCTACTAATGATTGCCAAGCTTTGTTTTGAATTTCTGTATTGGTCTCTAAATGTCCCATCTGTTGTTTAACCTTTACTGTCCTCTCTTTTCTTTACATACTGGCTTGTTAAGATCCTTCTGGTCCCTCTACAGTTATAATCAAAGTCTACATTTCCTCCCTGGAACCCCCCCCACCCCACCTCACCCTCCAACTAAGAACCTAAGTGATCTCCCTCCCATCCTATCAGTCAGCAGAACTTTGTCTCCTTAGAGGTTAGTGATACTTCCTCTTTGAGCCCTATGACCAACAGTAACGGGTATGGGGGTGAAACTCCCTTTTCTTGGATTGCCATCTTTTTCACTGTTTATCCTATTGGTCAAAAGTCCCCTTGGGAATTTCAGAAGTTTGAGTGAGCTGCATCATAAGCTTTTTCTACAGTTTGCTCCTAGTGTGAATATGTTCACTTAAATTTAGAGAAAGGTTTGTTTTGTTGAGCCTCAGTTATATAATAGCCACTGGTGAGCTGAGGTGTTTGTTTGAGCTAGGGTCATTTGAAAGCTTCAGTCTCAGAATGTGACCTTTAGTCAGGACTGCAGATAAAAATAGTCGTGAATCAGATGACTAAGAATGTAATGGGGAAGAAGTGCCCTGCCTCCCATCTCAGCCACAGGTCATCTTGCTGGAGCTATTTGTACCTATGTATTTATCCTTGGTTATGAATTGCTTATTTATGTTTATCTCTTGGACTTACAAGCACTTTATGTAGTTCGATTAACCCTACAGGTTAAGGTGACTAAAAGGCTAGCGCCCCATATCCAGTTGTGCAAGTTTGTATTTATACAGACAGGTATTTTAGTTCCAGGGCCATGAAGACTTGCAGAGCCCAAGTGGCTGAGAATAGGTTTTAGTTAGAGAAGAGGCACATGGCCTGAGTGCTGACTAGCTGACTAGTTGAGACACCCTCCAAAGTGAAGAGGGAGGGACAGCTTGGAACGATGGCTCTCAGCAAATTCTGTTTGTCTTACACTTCTCTCAGGGAAAAAACCATAGTCTTCAAGCATCCATGTACATTCTACCTGGGGTGGTGAATACCTTCATTCTGGTAGAACCAGCGTTTTTAACATCTGTTCCCGAAAGGGTTAGGACCAACTGCAAGTTAATGTGGGTTGTAAAAAAAAAAAAAAAAAAAAAATGTGTTTCCCTAACTTCTGTTTCTTCTAAGGAAAAAAATAAAACCCTTTTTTTTTTCCTCCAAAGTAAGGTGTGGTATGGGTCTTTTCTTATCGCCTTCCTCCACCCCCACCTCCCCTTATGCAAGTCTCTTTAGGGAAGTCAGCTGAGTAAATAACATGTAAGCGAAGTAAAAGTTGATTTGCCTTATAGCAAAGTAATAAGAATATAGCAAAGTAATAAGAATGTGCAATGTAAATTTGAAGTGTTTAATGTATTACTGCTTAAACTTCCGTACTTTTTTGGGTGGTAGAAGAGAATGCTTTTTGGTTTTCCTTTGAGACAGTCTCAAAATAGCCCAGGCTGGACAATCTTAAACTCTGGTCTCAGTGCCTCACCTGACTTTCTTGCTGACAGGTTTCTTATGTCTAAGTTCACTAGCCAAGTTGACCTTGAATTTTTCTTGTCCTGCCTCCACCTTTGGTGGTTCTCTGCTTTAACTGAGATGGATGTATGCCTTCCTTGGGGTGTGTTATCCCAACCTGTCCCTGTAAGGACTGTACTTGGAAAAGGAGTTTTCCTTTCCCCAACCCCTCCCCCCCAAGTGCTTGCAGTCAAACCCAGGACCTTGTGTGTAGTGGACAGGCACTTCACAGCCACACACATCTTAGTTATGATGTACCCAGGGTTTGGTGCATGCCCCATGGGCACTGTCCACCAGTCCTTGTGTTTGTGAAAACAATTTTATCACCTGAGTTGTATGTGGAGGTCAGTTCTACTTGGAAGTCTGGGTTCTCTCCTTCCACTGTGGGACCTGGGGATCAAACTCAGGCTTGGTGGCAGGTGCCCTTACCCACTGAGCCATCTCGTTAGCCCTATTTGATAGGGTGTTGTGTTGTTCTTTTGTATTTTAATGTAAAAGGGTTCACAAAATGTCTCCACCACACACACCCCTTCTGAGATGAAAAAGATTAACCACTTGAGGCTTTACTGGTTCTTGGTATTTGTCAGTGCCTCTCCTTCCAAGGAGGTGAGAGTAAGCCAGTTTGAAGAACTATCCTGCCCTTGTCAAATACCTTGAAAGGGAGCCGAGTCACCATGGAAATGTGCAAATTTGAGGTTTGCATAACTGATTTTCAGCCACAAACACCAATCGTGCAAAGAGCATCCTGCACCTTCCACTCCGTTTTGTCTATTTTGACATCTGTCCCATCTTCCATGAGTTTCATTGCCGGGTGACAGTAAATTTTTATTGGTTTGTCTTGTCTCTATACACACACACACACACACACACACACACTTTTCACTGTGTAGCCCTGGCTGTCCTAGAACTCTAGACTTGGCTTCAAACTCAGAGAACACCTGTCTCTGCCCCCTTGAGTGGTAGGATTAAAAGGCATGTGCCACCACTGACAGGCAGTAACTTGTAAAACCACTTTGCTGGGCTAGTGGCTCATGCCTGTAACCCCATCTCCTGTAACCATGTCCACAGCCCCATTAGATTGAGGCAGAAGTACTGCATGGAGTTAAACCAACATGAGCTGCATAGTGAGATATTCTTAAAGGGGTGGGAGAGGGTTGGGGACTTGGCTCTGAGATTTGGGAGCACTAACTGGGCTTCCAGAGGGCCTAGGTTCAGTTCCCAGGTTCCATGTAAGGCAACTCAAAAGTCACTTAATTAACTTGAGTGCCAGGAGATCTGATTCCCTCCTCTATCTTGAGCCCTGTTCACACAGAAATGGTATCTATTTGTTGAGAATGTGGTTCCATGGCTTTACAGAGGCATGTTGGGACAATGGCACCCAAGGAAGGGTAAGACTTAACATGCTAAATCTTGCTTGGCACATGCTTGGCACACACCTGAGATCCCAACAGGATTACATCAAGTCCAAAGCAAGCCTATTCTATGTAATGGAAAGAGACAGGCCCCCAATTCTTGACCTGGGTTGAATTTCTTTTAATACTGTTCCTGTTGATACTTTAGGAGTTTTGTTTATTTTTAGTTATTTTTGATATAGGGCCTAAGCTTGTGTTGAACTTTGGATACTCCTGCCTTGGCTTTTTATGCCCCCATGAAGGGCCCCTTTTGATGCTTTAGGACATGAAGCTATTCATGCACGGGCTCTTGCTTTACCTTTAAAAATCTGAATTAAGCCAGTTTGTCTACAGCAGCACACTTAACAATCCCAGCCTAGGGGAGTCTGAGGCAATGCTGTGATTTAGAGGCCAGTCAAGGTCATCACAAAGTTCTGTTTTCAAGAAAATACCTTAAAAGTAGATGTTAAGGCTGGGGGGGAGGGTGATGGTGGCTTAAGGATTAGGTGTTAGAGGTCAGCCTCTGCTACAAGATTTTGAAGCTGGTTTAGGCTGAGAACTTGTTTGGGGGAAATAGAAAAAAGTGGGTGTTAATTTCACCTACACTTAGGAGGAGTTAAGGCCAACTGGGACTCTAATGCAAAGAGTAACCTGAGTCCCTGAAGGAGACAACCCACCTCTCCCTGTGTGTGACACAATAATGTTCAGTTCTTTTTTTCCCTGCTGCGGAAGCCCAAGTTCTGACCTCCTTCCTGCCTCTGCCCCTCAAGCGCCAGGTAGATGTTTGCCTATGCCAGCTGCAGACAGAGCCCAGGCCCTTCTGAAAGGGAGGAAGCTGTCAGACAGCCACCCGCCCTTTCATCTTCAATTCTTGTTTTGTGATTTTCCGTTTTTTTTCCCACTTGTGCTGATAAGGGGTGCTGGAGTTTAGACCAAAGTCTCCTGTGTTGGACCTCTGCTGAGCTACACCTGCTGGCTCATTCTTCTCCCTAAGTAATTCTTTCCAAGGTGGGGGCTGTTACTCATTTGTTAGGGCATATGTGTAACCTCAGTCTCCTGCGCTCCACTGACACCCTGCTCCCCCTTTTCTTGAAACACAGTGGTCCTCCAGCCTGGGGTCAGATTTGGGATGATAGTTTGGACTTAGCTGTGAAAAGTCCTGGCATGAGGTGGCCACAAGTCCAGCCTAAAGTTTTTCTCTCAAACAAGTTTTGGTAACTAAAGAATTTTACAAAATTTGAGAAAAGTGCCAGTAGTGTGTAGCATGGCTACAGCCAGGTAGATCCTGAAGCTGAAGAGTGTGCAGAATGCCCTAGTGCTTCTGGGCTTCAGTTGTTCAGACTTCAAATGTCTGCCTCTGTGGACCCCGGCTCCCCACCCCCATCCTCACCCACATGTCAAAGGCTTCTCTGGAGACTTGAAAACTTGGTTCTGTCTTAGTTCATAGTAGTTACCGTGTTAGTTTAGCTTATCTCAGTTATGTGAAGCATCTGGGGGGAGGAGGGGCACCCGCCAGGAGGCTGATGACTCATACAATGCTTGCCAATTGAGCGGGGCTTTTTTCCGTTGGGGGTGGGAGCTGGGGTTGGGAGACCAGTTTCTCTGTGTAAGAGCTCTTGCTGTCCTGGAATTCCCTCTGTAGACCAGGCTGGCCTGAACTCAGAGATTTGCCTGCCTGCCTCTGACTCTGGAGGGGAGAGCTGGGACTAAAGGCTTGTCCCATCACACCCAGATATTTTGTTTTGTTTTGAGACCAAGAGTCACTGTGTTGTCCAGGTGAAACCTGGACTCCAGTAACTTCCTTACCTTCGACTGGAGAAAGGACTGACTTCCTGGTTTTACCTCTCAGGTGCTGAGATTAAAGTCCTGTGCTATCGCACCGGGCCATGCACTAATAGTTCTAACAAGGTAGAACTATTTTGGATTTTTCTGAAATGATTTCTATAGCCCTCACTAGCTTGCAAATCTATGTGTAGGCCTTGAACTTGCAACCATACTCCCACCTCTGCCTCTCAGTGTAGTAACTTTGTGTTTCTACAAAATAATAATAGTTCTGACAGCTGGGAAATGTGTTAGAGCCCGTTCTAAGTACCATTGATCCTTAAGTAACCACAAGCAGCTTTACAGTGTTTTGAAAACCATGGAGATTTTTTGGTTTGGTTTGCTTGTTCATTTGTTTGGGAGGAATATTTTCTGTTTGTTTTATTCTTAAGATTCTGTTTTATTTATTTTAGTTTTTGAGACAGGGCTTCACCATGTAGCTCTGGCTAGCCTGGAACTTGCTAGACCAGGCTGGACCCAAACACAGAGTCCTGTCCTGCAGGTTCATCGCCCAACCTGATTTTATGTATTTTTAATTACCTGTATATGGGAGGGATTGTGTACATATAAGTGGGTTGGATCACTTGGAGCTGGAATTATAGGCATGTGCAAGCCACCTGCTATAAATTCTGAACCAAACTCTGGATTTCTACAAGAACTCTTTTGTTTTTGAAGACAGGGTTTCTCTGTATTGCTTTGGAGCTGTCCTGGAACTAGCTCTGTAGACCAGGCTGGCCTCAAACAGAAATCCCCCTGCCTCTGCCTCCCAGGTGCTGGGACTAAAGGCGTGCTCCACCACTGCCTGGCCTACAAGGAATCTAAAAGGAGTCTGTCTAGTCTGCAGTTTTTCTTTTTCTTTTTTGGGTAGCCATACATTGTGCTACATATCCTGGCGATTGGGGAACATGAGCTCTGCACTTCAAGAGGGGAACAACTGATGTGAACCGCATGGTCTATACAGTGGATTGTGGGCGTGCAATATTACATAGACTAAGTATATTAAGTGCCTTGTCTTACTCGAGACATCCTTATTCCATGGGCTCAGTCTTCCAAATGTTGCGATTATTGTCCTGTCCTTGCCTAAATGTACTCATGAATAGCCTATTACACTAGAACTTGACTGGTTCTTCACCTTCCAGACTCTCACAGCCAGGGAAAGCAAACATGGGTTTGAACATATGACTGAGAGCTACACTCTGCAGAACAAAATTTAGTAAGAACAACCTTTGAAAGTTATTAAATGTGTGGTGTCTCTTCTCTAATCTTGTTCCCGTGGGAGACTCAATTGCTGCTCTTCCCATCCCGATTCAGAAAACCAGTTTGCTCTGGCTGCCCAGACTTCCCTAGACTGCATTTTTCTTGCCCATGAGCTCATTGTTTTGGCTCCTTTACTGGTATAAGTCCACCCAGACTGTTGGGGAGAGGAGCTCAGCCTCTGGTCCCCTAACTGGCTGGGGCTACATTCCATTCAGAATTTCACCACCCCCACTTGATGTGGTCACGTGTGTATGTTTGTTTATTCAAGTTAGCCTGGGACAAGGTGTGCTGGGAAAGAGACCAAGAAAATAGTCACAGGAAAAGCTTAACTCCTAGTATTATCCTGGGAGAGGTTTGCAGCTTTTCTGAAGAGTATGGTTTGCTGCGTATACTAGGTGGGACTCAAAATTGTAGCAGTCTCCTGCCTTAACCACCACTGCAGGCTAGAATTATAACATGAACCACCACCATGCCTGGCGTTCCTATGCATATGTTATTCCTGAACCTCCTCTACCTAGATCTGTCATGAATTTTTTGCTCAGCTCACATCTCCATTCCTTATATTTCCTGAAGCAATCTCTGCCTTGGAAATTGGGGGTGGGGGGTAAGGGACAGCTGGGGCTGCAGCGAAGAAGCAGCTGCTAGGTTTGTTGTTCATGTTTCCTGAGGATGATAGTCTTGTTTATTTCCTTTTCACCCTGAGAACTCAGCCCCAGGTGAAGGCTGCACAGAGGGTGCTTCTCCTAGTGTGTAAAGTTCTGGATTAGTAGAAGCTTGAGAAGTGTCCTCTTGCTCACCCTCTGTCATCTCTTCATTTAAAAGAAAAGCCATAAGTTATGCCAATAATTTCAGCACATGAGAGGCAGACACAGGCCAGCTTGGGCTGTAAGGAAAATAAAAAAACAACCTGCAGACAGCGGCTGTGGGAAGTGAAGTTTTGTCATTTCTCAGAAATCCCTCATGAGGCAGTGAAACAGAAACAGGGAAACAACTGTGTTGAAATGAGGGTGTGTGTGCGTGTGCATATGTGTGTGTAGATGATTGGCTTGTTTTGAGTGTGTGTGTGTGTGTGTGCTGGGGATCCAGTTAGGATCCTTGGACACACTAGACAAAAACTCTACCAACCAGGTGCACCCCAGCTGTGAGCCATTATCAGCTGCTGGACCAGCCACTCTACGGAACACCTTGGTGTTGCTGGGTGTTGGGAGCCCTTGTTGCTTGCCCCTCCCCCATCTCACTTTGGTGGTTAAAGTCTGGTCTGAAATAGAATGGATGCCTCTCTTCCACTCTGTGTTGTGAACTATAAAGAACTTAGCAGTTCATCCAGATACGGTGGTGTAAATGTGCATAAGGGAACTAAGCCCGGAGTGGTAGCACATGCATCTTATGTCAGCACTGGGGAGGCAGAGGCCAGCCCAGGCTACAGAGTGAGACCCTGTCTCAGAAAAGAACAGAACTGGGCTTCA
The DNA here is from genome assembly GCF_943737965.1 of Phodopus roborovskii. Lineage (NCBI taxonomy): Eukaryota > Metazoa > Chordata > Mammalia > Rodentia > Cricetidae > Phodopus > Phodopus roborovskii. The sequence continues at coordinate 27,041,044 of NW_026126540.1, forward strand.
GGAGCTGGAGAGTGTTAAGAGTGTTAGCTGATCTTACAGAGGCCCATAGTTCAGTTCCCAGTACAGAGTGGCTAACTTAGTTCCGGCTTCAGGGGATGGCTCTCACCAAAGTCTCTGCAGTGCTTGTATACACACATGGCATACATAAATTTAAAAAAAGAAAGGAAAAGAAGAAAAGAAACTGCAAGAGAATTAAAAGAAGAATGCACCAATGCTGAGTGAAAGAAAACCTTGTAGCATAGAATTTGACCAAAACACCCAGATAAAAGTTACTTTCAAAAGAAATGTCATTCTATTGCTTTTAAAACCAGCATACTGAGGTAACTCATAGCAGTGAATTTGTAGGGAGAAAAATCCTTTTTTAATTTGTTTTTTCTTTTTTTTTTTTGAGACAGGGTTCAGCCCTAGTTGTCCTGGAACTCCCTTTGTAGACGAGGCTGGCCTCTAACTCAGAGATCCACTTGCCTCTGCCTCCTGCGTACTGGGATTAAAGGGGTATGCCACAACCGCCACCTGGCTGGAGTCCATATTCTTATTGCTTACAATAATAATAATCTTGAGTTCTGGTCTTTAGCCTGCCCCTACCTACCAAATCCTGGGACTACAAGCATGCATGCAGCATGTACCATCAACACCTGGCTTGCACTTTTAAATCTTACTAATTAAATAATTATTACATTTATTTTGTGTCTATCAGTGGAGACACCTATGTGCCCCATCACACAGGTAGAGAACAGAGGTCAGCCTTCAGGAGTCAGCTCTCTCCTACCCTGTGGGATCCAGGAATCAAACTCCAGTAGTCATGCATGGCAACAGGCAGCACCATCACTCACCGAACCATCTAACTTGGAGGTAGGGGAGAGGCTCAGGTGTGAAGGTCAAAAGATAACTTGTAGGTGTTGATCCCAGGAGTCCATCTTGGCATCAGTCATGGTGACACATGCCTGTCACCTACTCAGCCAACTTGATAGCCTGTCTTGCAGTTTTAAGTGGTTAATAAAGTCAGAAAACTATTGTGTGATGTGTTGAAATATTACGAAGTTGAAAGTCCCAGTGTCCTAACTTGTAGTGGGAACACAGCTTCGCTCATGTATTACTGCTGGTCACTCTCGTAGTGCAGCACACAGAGGTGCAGCCTGCAAAACCTACGATTGACCATCTAGTTAGATAGAGAAGAGATTGCTCAACCTTGCTTGGACTGCACTAAAAACAAGTCTCATTTTGAGAGAAAGGCTAAGCATGGTGGCACATGTCTGTAATCTCAGCACTTGGGAGGTGGAAGCAGAAGGATCTGGCGATCTGGACTTAAGTATTACTTAAGCGGTAAGAACCCTTGTCTCCAAAACAACTGGTGCACACCTGCCTTTAATCCCAGCACTTGGCAGGCAGAGACAGGGAATTTCTGAGTTCGAGGCCAGCCTGGTCTATAAAGCAAGTTCTAGGACAGCCAGGGCTACATGGAGAAACACTGTCTTAAAAAACAAAGCCAGGCATTGGTGGCTCACCTTTAATCCCAGAACTTGGGAGGCAGAGGCAGGCAGATCTGTGTGATTTTGAGGCCAGCCTGGTCTACAGAGCAAGTTCCAGGACAGGCTCCAGAGTAATACAGAGAAACCCTGTCTCCTGGGGGGAAAAAACAAAACACACACATACACACACAAATAACAAAACAAAACAAAACGGAGCTGGCTGCCCCTCCAGAGTTCAACTCCCAGCACCCATATGGCAGCTCACAACTATCTGTAACTCCCAGAGGATCCAATACCTTCACATAGACATACATGCAGGCAAAACACCAATGCACATAGATAAAAACAGCAAGACAGGTGAACAGCCAGTGATCGGTCCTAGGGAGGGCAGGGTAGTTGAGCTGTAAGAGCAAGAAAGGTAATTCAGGGGCAGATGGACACAACACCTCCCATGCTACACCTTTCCTTTAGCGTAAGGATTCAGGCATATATATAGTTTGCTGCTCTATTATGGCGAAGCCTAGAGGAATCTAATGTGAAACCAGCAGGATTGCTCAGCTCAGCAGGTAAAGGCACTCGAGTTGGGGTCCCTGGATTCGTGTGGTTAAAAAGTTGTTCCCTGACTTCAGTGGTGCTTGAATGCTCTGAATGTCCCACACACACAAACTGTGGGGGTGGGGTGCTGGGTGGGTCCTTCACAGCTGAACCAACAGGTTTTAGTTCTCAGGAAATGAATGCCCTGATCTGTTTTACTCTTGCAAGGGTGGAGTGAAGGGGAGGGTCTCATTCTGTAGCCCAGGGTGGCCTGGAACTCTTGATAATAAACCTCAAGTGTTGGTGCAAAGTTGTACAGCATGCCCAGCTCTGGCTTCGGCACCATCTTAAGCAGATATAGCTAATATTACCTGCCAGCTAATTGCTGCATCTCCATTGCTACCCACCTTCCAGCCTCAGCCCCGAAACTCCCTCTTTTGAAGCCCCCCCCCCCTCCCCCGTAAAGGAGCCGAAACTCAGATTGGTGACTGGCGCTGAGGTTAACCCAAACTGTTTGTCTCTTGTAGACTTAGGTACTTTCCTGAGACTTTCTACTTCCTGTACAAAGGTGCTTTTCTCTCACCTTCCTGCGACAAGCAACCCTCTACTAAGACACCCCCACTCAGCCCAGAGACGGTGGGTTTGTAGGGGGACCCTGCTTCCACTCAGATCTCCACAGACTGCTCTAGCTCCCTGGCTGCAAGAGAAGGCCCCTGCTTCGGAGCATGGGTGAGAGAGGAGAAAGCAAAGTCTGTAAAACGTTGGCGTTGGCATGGTGGCGCCTGGCCAGCACTTAAGAGGCACAGGAAAGGAAGATCGGCACGAACCAGACAAGCAAGCCAGAGCTGCAGACCAACTGGAGAGAACCCAGGAGGCAGCTGTGGCTCCTGAGTTTGGTTCTCCACCCACATCCTTGAGCTTTAATGACCACTTGGCCCTCAGCTCTAGTCCTATGGGTTTCCTGAAGGAGACGCTTGTAGCAGACACTCAGGCACTGGGCAGCAGCCTGATATGTTGTGCTCTACTCCCCTCCTGACCAGAAAGTGGAGTCTCCATGAGTGGACAAGGAGGGAGTGTTGAAACTCCATCAGGCGCTCCTTTACAGCTGTGTCCACCTGCTTACAGGGTGGCCTAGCGGGGCGGGGAAGTCTGGTCAATAAACTTAGGAGAAAGGCTGCAGCTTAGAATGAGTGGGTATTTACCCAGGAGGTTGAAGTAAGGGGGAGGGGAATCCCTACCCACTGGAGCTTTAAAAAAATAATGCATTACCCAGGACTTCATGCATGCAAAGTAAACTCTCACCCAGCTGAGCCCCAGCACAGCTGAGCTGAGCTGGTATTCTAGAACCAGCTCCTCCCCCCCAGCAGGCATGCAGCAATGAGGACTGGGAGGCATGCCTTGCCTCTGCATGCTTGAGCTCTCTGTGCATGTCATTGGCTGCTATCCCCACCACCCCCACCTTGTCTCACGGGTCCAGTTCCTCTTAAGTCCTTCCCTAAATTTCCCCTCCTGCATCACAACCAGGGGCTTCACCACAGCAGTCTGCTCTTTGTGTTTTAACTTCCTTAGACCCTCCGGGGCTCCAGAGGTCAGCAAAGCAGTGTCTGGCCACACTGCTCCTTCTGGGGCTCCAAGGGAAAAGGTTGCTGTAAGTCAGGCTTCCTTTCCCAGGCATACTGCTCTCAGTGACCAGAGGACAATCCTTAGGGGCTGCAAGGACGCTGCTCTTTACAATGAGGAAGAAGAGGGCAGCACCTCCCCTCCCCCAGAGTAAAGGCTGGAGGCTGCAAGCTCAGGGGCTATCAGAAAAAGAAAGGTGCTCATGATGTTGGGGGAACCCTACAGGGCTTGTGGCTGTATACTCCAACTGTGATTGGCTGTCAAGTCCACACCAAACTCTGAACCTGCCCAGCAACAGCCCTAAGAGGCCTGAAAAGGGAGGGGAAGTCAGCTGAGCTGTGGCCTCCACCCCAGCCAGCCCCGCTTCCAGGAACTGACGGGAGGGCCTGGGACCACAGCCACCCTCCCTTGCCTGTCTCTGCCTTCACCGCCTGGGACTATAGTCTGGTTCCTGGGCCCCACTTCCGTGGGCCTGCATCTTTGACTTCCCTTCCAGGCTCACCAGAGAAAGAAACACATCTGGCATCTCTTCAGAGCAGGATGTTCTTTTGTTTTTTCCAGACAGGGTTTCTTTGTGTAGCCCTAGCCATCCTGGAACTAGCTGTCTACTGGCCTTGAACTCACAGAGATCCACCTGTCTCTGCCTTTGCCTCCTGAGTGCTGGAATTACAGGCATGCCTCAGTACTCAGTACCTCCTGGCCAGCTGAGGCAGGACATTCTTGTAGCCTCCTTGCTTAAGCCCTGCCTTGGACCAGAAGTCAGCACCCACCCCACCCCACTGGTGGTCTTTTGAGACAGTCTCACAGTGTAGCCCAGGCTGGCCTCAGCCTCGAGAGTGCTGGAGTCACTGTGGCTCCGTTTCCTCCCCCTCCTTCCACACCCGATGCTGTCTGCTCAGCCGCATACAGCCCAAGGCAGCCTGAGTCCCAAGGGCATGAACTAAGGGGCTTTGCTACAGTAGAAGGCCCTACTAATAGGGAATCTAGACATGATCAGAAAACAGTAGTCACCGGGTGAAACTGTCTGCAGGCCTCTGCTAATAGCCAAGCTCAGCTTGTTGGAGAGGCAGGGACGGAACCACCTGCAGAAGCAAGAACTCGGACCTCAGCACTGTAGGGGTCAGGGAGCGGTTTGCAGTATGGAAAAGGCCGCCTTACACGCCACCTTAGCAAGTTATTTACTTTGAAAGGAACACAGGGAGGGGGAGGAGGAAGGAGGACCTAGTGAGACATCACTAAGGAATGTCTCTGGCAAGATATCCGGTATTGCCATGGCCCTCCTCCGTCCTCCTCCTGAAGTCCCAGAGACCCAGGCTGGGCTCAGGGTCGATGTCACAGCCACAGCACCCATGGGAAGGAAGCAGTAAGCCAAGTATTGAACACGGAAGTGGGTAAAGGCCCAGGTGAGAGGACCTGAAAGGTGACCCCTACACACACATACACTCAGCCAGCCAGCCTGGCCCTGAACTGAAAAGTCCTGCTGGTTCCTAGAGCCCACCCACCCACCCACCGGAAGAACCTACCCCAAAGCCCACCACAGACACTGCCGGGATCCAAGCACCCATCACTGATCCTAAACCGGGAGAGTTAGTGGCCTCTAGTGGCCAGTGAGCCATCTGCAGTTCTGGTGTGGAATACGATCCACACCTCTGTGCCAGGCCAGGCGGCTCGGATGCAGTCCACAGCCCTGAGGACTAACCTTCCTCCCATCCCTAAGTGCTCCCCTCCCCACACACTGCTCAGATGGCAGGGTCTTCATGAGGATAATGAAGGACGTTGTCACAATCAACTTTAATAAAAAATAAATTAGTTCTGGGATGGGCATCACCGGTGTGAAGTGGGGGGGGGCGCGCTAGGGTGTCTTAATGCTGACTTCTCTCTTTTTCATCCTCTCACACTGGTCCTTGCTCTGGAACTTACAGGGCACATGCTATAGCCCAGACCATTGTAACCTCGTCCCTCCTCAGCCCAGAAGGCATCGGGAAACAAGCGCTGCCCACTCCCCATTCTTCCTCAGTCTGCTTTTTAAGAAAGTGACACATACAGGGGCACACACCCAGGTAGGTCAGGTACACACCCCAGGGTGTCACACTGTAGTACAAACCCGGCAGCAGGTCAACAGCCACCTCGTCCTCTCACCCCAGAGGATACAGCGTGGGACAGTCAGTGGGTGACCAGTGGTGGCATAAGAAAACCATGAAGGACCTTCCCTTGTAGCCGGTTCAGGTTTCAGGCAGGCTCCGGCTGGGACCGCTCCAGGACGTGGGCACAAGAGCGGCAGCAGGTAGCTGTGTAGTAGGGGTAGACGCAGAGCCGGGCCTGGACCACCAGGGGGCAGTGTGGAGAGCTGTCCGTGCATTGGTCATCTGAAGACAGATCAGTGGTGGCACACGACAGCACTGACATCATCCCTCTCAAGTGTGTTACCCATTCCCACCAGCCCATCTCACATCTGTCCACATTCCAGCTAAATCCCCTCTACTGGGAGTGGGCCGGGAAGCTCCGTACCAGGGCGCTGGTTGCAGGGTTGGCTGTTACAGGACCGCTTCCTGGAAGGTCGCAGGCGAGGAGGACATCGGGTGCTGAGAGTCTGATTGGCACTCAGGCAGTGGACTTCCCTCGTCTGCACGCCTCCCTGGCAGGAGCGAGAACACTGGGGAGACCACAGCCATCCGATCAGATCTCTAAAGTTTCCAGGCTGTTCCTCAGACCAGCCCCTCCCTCTCTGAAAGGTAGTGGTGGGACATTATAAAATCCCAAATGGAGAGAGTTCACCAGTCTCCCCAGTCTACAGGGAGTGGGATGGTGTGAGAGCTCAGCCAAGTTGTTCCGGGTAGTGCACTGAGAACAGCCGTTCTTGTCAGAGGGAGGCCCGAGCAGGGCAAGGGAGCCGGGCACTCACCGGACTCCAGAGAGTAGAAAACCATCGGTCCTCACAGGCCTGCCCCTGACAGGGCTGCAGGGCAGGGGGCCTGGGGAGGTGGGAACAGTTGCTGGGAGACGTCACATTGAACTCAGCTCCCAGTTTGGACACACAGATGATGTCTCTGTGCTGTGTGCCAGCCCCACACTCTGAGGAGCACTTTACGGGAGGGGATAGAGAGGGCACTCTTAGTTCCCGATGTGGGACTCACTGGGACTGACTTCCCTCTTGTCCCCCATCTCCCAGCCCTCAGCTGACCTCACTCCAGGGCCCTGTGTACCAGCGCCATGTCCTCTCGCAGGGCCCTAAGCTGCAGGCACGCATGTCAGGAGGGCGGCTTCTGAGAGGGCAACCTTGCTCAGTGCTTCCTGTCCCTGCTTCCTGGTCCTCCGGGAGGGTCTCCCCACTTCTAAGGCAGACCACAGAGCGTCTCTGGATTCCTGTGCCGCACTCGGCTGAGCACTGTTGAGAGGGAGAGTGGCCTGTGTGAAAGGAGGCTGCTGGTGACTGGAACTAAGGTGGGGAGGGCCCACATCAGGGAGTTCAGGAATGCCCTGGACTACCAGTCTGGAAGAGGACACAGACAGCTGGGTTTCCAGACTGGCCTCGAACTTGGTATGAAGCTGAGATAACCTTGAATCTCTGATCCTCCTGGGTGCAATTACAAGTGTGTGCCATTACACATGGTTTATGTGTTACTAAGGATAAAAAGTGGGGGCTCATATATACACTACCAACTTAGCTACACCACACCTAACTTTTCTATAAAACTTTATTGTCACTGTATTTGGTCATTATTATTATTTTAATAATCAGGGTCTCATGTAGTTCTGGCTGTCTTGGAGCTCTCTGTGCAGACCAGGTTGTCCTCAAACTCACAAAGATCCTCTTGCCTTTGCCTCCTAAGTAGTGGGATTAAAGGTGTTCGCCACCACACCCAGCCACTGTGTGATGTGTGCTGCACCCAGGGACCTCACTCAGGTTGCTGGGCCTGCCCAGCAAGTACTCTTTACCTTATTCTACTTTGTTAGTGTGTGTGTGTGTGTGTGTGTGTGTGTGTGTGTGTGTGTGTGTGTGTGTATTCCATATATGCCCACAGAGGCCAGAAGAGGGTGCCAGATCTCCCAGAGCTGTAGTTATGGTGGCTGTGAACCACTTGGTGTGGGTGCTGAGAACTGAACCCAGGACCTCCAGAAGAGCAGGGAGTGATTTAACTCCTGAGCTCTCTCCAGCCCTTTTTTGGGTTTTGTTGTTGTTGTACAGAGATCCACTTGCCCTAGCTGGATTAAAGGTGTGCACTGCCTTACCCAGCCTGCTTGCTTGCTTTATTTATTTATTTATTTATTTATTTTAAGGCAGGTTTTACTACAGCTTATATGGCCTGGAACTTACTATGTAGTCCAGGCTGGCCTTGTACTTGAGCCAGTTTTCTGACATCAGCCTCCCAAGAACTAAAATGACAGGTGTGAATGTAAGTTTTTCTCACTTATCTCTGAGTTCCTAGGTCAAGAAAAATAAAAGTTTATCAAGCTGTTTTGGACAGGCTGTGACCGGGTGGCCCGGGACATGGTTACCAGGGAAGCCTGACTTGCCCACGGAAGTGTGGGACCCACCTTGGGACTCCAGTCACTGTAGAACCAGGCTGTGGTACAGGGTCCCATGTCACAGGCCTCTCTGCTGGGCGGTGCGGGGGCGCCCGAAGCGCACTCCTGTTTGCTCACTACATCGCCATTGCTTCCAACGCACCGAACTTGCCGGCTCCTCTGACCACGACCACAGCGCACAGAGCACTGAAGGATAAGAGAACAAAGGCTGGACATCAGCCATCGTCCTCCAGCCCTCCTACATAACCAGGGCTTTGCAGACCGAGGGAGCCAAGGACAGGGCTCTGGGACGCCAATCCCACCTTAGATAAGGTGGGATCGGGCTAATATTGGGGTTCCACGTAGGTCTTGTTTACAAGGTTTCTGATGACAGAGAAAATAGTGGAAAAGTTACTCCCTGGCTCTTTGGAGCCCACTTCTCAAGGGTCCCCCTCGCCTTCACCCACTCACCTGGCTCCAGGGGGAGCTAATCTCCCAGTGGCCACAGACGTGCAGCTGACAAGGCTGGGTAATGTTGGGCCTGGGGAGATGTCCACAACGCTCTGGGGGCACAGAGGAGCCACCGTCTCCAAATTCTTGTCTGCAGAGCAGCTGGCGGTGCTGGGTGCCAGGGCCACAGGATCGGCTGCAGGATGTCCACTCACCAGCCTCCCAGCTGAGGGCGCATATGTGGGGCAGATGGGAAGGGGTGGAGACCCTCAGGGGAGGGGGCATATTTCACACTTGGAGCATATTTCTAGCAGTTGAAGGGGGTCAACCTTTCTAATCTGATATCTCTGCAGCCAGGAACTATGAAATTGCTAGAGTCCAGGTAAGAACCTGAGGGCAGGAGCAAGCCCAAGGCCATTGTGTTTTAAGTATCTAACCTTCCCTGTGGGCCATACTCACTATGGGGGACACGGGGGCCCATGGCAGGGTTCAGGGGAAGCTGGGGGTCTGGCACCCGTGGCACAGCTCTGTTCATCCAACTCCTCTCCTGACTCACGGGAGATGCAGAGGAAAACGGGGCGCCAGACACCTGAAGGGAATAAGAGGGCAGCCAGGGGAGTCAGGAGCTCAGAGCCCAGTCCCAGGGAGGTTCCAGACACAGGGTCCAGTTCAGACCCACGATCCAGGAGATAGCCTAGATAGATAGGTACACGGAATACGGATTCGGGCTGAGGTGCCAGCAAGACGGGCGTTAAGTCTCACCTTTGCCACAGGATGCTGAACATTCAGAGTGTCCCACCTGCTTCCAGTATCCAGCTGCAGTCCCCAGGGATGTCCTGGTGTGAGGCACTTGGGGGATCCGTACCTGCCGCTGGAGGGTGCCTGGTGCCCGAACCGGGCGGGGAGCAGAAGCCAGTAGGGCCTCCCCGCTCAGCATCTCTGCAGGGGAGTCCAGGAGCCTGGTCAGAAGCCTCCCTGCAACCCCAGAGCCCCATCACAGCCTCACCCTCCTCTTCTGGGTCTGAGGATCCTAGTTTTACCAGGCTGAAGTTGGAGGGCTGGAGGCTTCGTGGAAGGGTTCTCTGGGTCGTCAGGAGGGAAAGCAATGACATACTGATAAAAAACACCTGGGTTGTCCTCTTGAAAGATCATCTGAGGAGAGAAAATAACAAGTGTTTGGTGCATACACCAGGTTTCTCCCCTATTAGACCACTACTGCTCTGCCCTAACGGGCCTCCCTCTCTGTCTAGTACCCCATCTCCCATCCCAGGCTCACATAGACGTCTACAGGCTGGGTGGTAGGGCCCTCAGCTGACAGACTCTCCCCCTTGCCTTCCTCCCGAGGAGGACGGTTATACTGGAAGACAGTCCCGATGGCTGAGTAGGACCCTGGAGGATCCACAGCCCAGTTTCCGTTGATAATGGAGCGGCCCCCAGGCCCTCGAAGTGCTGAAAGACAGACCAGAGCTGAGTGACAGTGGTGTAGTTTCCACCTGCTCAGAGCCTAGGGGATCTCAGCCATCCACCTTCCTCATCCTCTCCACCAGGCTTGGGAGAAGGCCAACATCCTGTTTGGCCTTTGGCTGTGCTGAGGAGGGTGTGGAAGGCAGATCAAAGAAACAGGATGGACTGAGACTTAGGGCTGAGGTCCAGTTTCTCACCGAGGTAATTGGAACTGGGTCGGAGCTGGGAAATCTGAAGATGAGAAGCTCCTGCAGGGATCCACAATATCTTCTGGTAGCCCAAGGGGCCTCCTCGATCAGTGAGGTTTCCCGAAACCAGACGGCAGGTAGAGCCATCACCACCACAGACTCCACAGCCATCTGGACGCCTGCCAGAGCCAAGGATCCCATCACAGCCGGGGCTCTGGGAAAAGCGAGGTGAGGCAGGGGCCACACAAAAGCCAGGCACAGCTCCCAGCTGGCCCTACCACACTGGCTCACCCGCTGCCTTGCTCTTTGCTACAAGTGAGAGTATGTTCTGTGAGCTCCTCCAAGCCTAGCCAAGTCCGGTGGGACCCTGGCTAAAACACACCCCTTGCTAGACAGCAAGAACCTTCCCATTGGCCACCTCAGGCTGGTCTTTCCACCGTTGTCATAACGAATTCAAGTAGGTGTGTGTGTGTGTGTGTGTGTGTGTGTGTGTGTGTGTGTGTGTGTGTGCGCGCACGAACGATCATGTGCTAACCAGCACCCTCCCTCTCTCCCCAGCACCCTCCCTCCCTCCCCAGCACCCTGCCCTCCCTCACCAGGCAGTGTCCTGCCACACAAATGTCTAGGGATCCAGGCTGACAGAGGGTCCCATCCTGGACCTTTTCGGTGTGACGGACATAGAATCGGAACCCCCGGGGGCGGCAGTTCAGTTCACAGCGCTGGGAACCCTGAACTAAGGGATGAGGAATAAGACAGTTAGCTGGGGTCCCTGAAGGGGGCAGCACCCCAGCGCCTGGCAGCATTCTGCCCTATTGCATGTGGGGCACCCTGAAATTGCTGTGGAGAAGGGGAGGGGCAGTTTCCCATGCTTAGGGTTTTCATGTTTTGGTTTTGTTACGTGGTCTCAAGCTTTTTATGGATTCTCCCACTTTGTTCTCCTAGAAAGGAGGAAGTTCTGCACTTGGCCATCTAAAAGGTTTTGGTTTTTTGTTGTTGGTGGTGGTGGTGTGTGTGTGTCTGTATGTGTCTGTCTGTGTGTGTGTGTGTGTATGTGTGCTTTGTTGTTGTTGCCGTCTTGTTTTAAGTGTGTATAGGAATGGGTACTCATGTGGGAGTCAGAAGACACCTTGCAAGAGTAGGTTCTCTCCTTCCATGATGGTCTGGAGACCAAACTTGGCTCATTAGGCTTGAGACAAGCTCCTTTACCCACTGAGCCATCCTACCTTTCCCTAAAGGGCTCTTGACACCAGTGATTATGAGTTCATAACCCAGGAGGGTTTGTCTTGGTATCGAGCTGACATAGGCCTAAGTCCAAGTGGCCAGGGACGTGGGAGTAACCGATATGAAACCATGAAGATAGTAGCTTTCTGCTGGGACCAGTGAACCAGTCACAGCCACACCCCTTGCGGACCACAGCCCAAAGGCTCCAGTGAGCCCCCTCTCCCGGCCGCCTCCTGTCCCACCCACCCATCACTCTCTGAAGGCTCTTCCCTTGTCTAGGCTTGTGCTGAGTCTCTGATGTGACCGGAGAATTAGGATGCGGGAGGAAGAGAGGCCACCCAAACCTGAGTCAGCCCTGCCATGGGGACTAGAAACTGCACCTTCAGTGAAGGGCTCCCATTGGTACAGCTGGCCCATGAATTCCTGGGAGTCAAAGGCGGCACACTGCAGGGCCCTGGGATCTGGCTGCTCAGGGGGGCAAGGCTGAGGAGGCAGACACACAGGCAGGCGTTAGTGCTGCAGAGGGAACTGTTGGGGTGCAGGGCTGGGCTAGGGGTTGGGGACTGGTGGGTCATCTCCACAGAACACCAAGGCTCCTGCCCTGAAATTAGAACTACCACCCCTAGCACAAGCTGCGGGCACAGGCGAGGGGCCCAGAGAAGATCTCACCTCCTGGCTGCAGGCTCTCAGCTGCTCGTTTTCCCCAGAACATTGTGGAACAGGGCTACTGGGAGCAAAAAGGCTCCAGAGGGGCCTGGAGTCTCTCGTCAAAGGCAGCCAGCCTTCTGGGGATCTGTGGGGACTCCCTCGAGGTCTCCAGGACCCCCTGCTGTGCTGGCCCCGACTCCGGGGGACAGAAGGGAAAGGGCGAGGGTGTCGATCTGCTCCCTGGGGGCTGTTCCAACCCTGGGAAGTTGGCATTTTTGACCCAGGAGATCCCTGGAAAGACCTACTGTCTCCAAAGAAGGACATGGGTGAAGGTACCCTTGTGTCAGAGGGAGCGGGACTGCTTCTAGGGGCCCCCTCTATCTGAGTACTTCCTGTCTTTGGGGCCCCCTCTATCTGAGTACTTCCTGTCTTCTTTGGGGTTTCAGCTGGGGAGGAGTGGGAGCGGGCATGCAGTTCAGGAAGCTGCATTTGAGAACTGTAGTTTGCAGAGGCCAGTTCCGTGCTTGGAGGCTGGGATGGAAGGGCCTCTGCCCCTGTAGAAGAGTTCTGGGGTTGCTCAGGTCTGCTGGGATGCCTGCGGCTCCGGTGCAATGGCAAGGCAAAAGGCACTTTCCCATAGCCAAACATCCCTGGCTTGATAGGGTCTCGAACCCGGGACCTGAGAGGATGGTGCCAACTCAGAGTCATATCTTAGCCTGTGTTCCCCAGTCCATGTCCTAGGAGGTCAGCCTGCAGAGGCGAGGCCCCCTTGCCCCTCCCATACCCCGCCCCTCTCTGTTCCCCTCTGCCCTCACCTCCGGGCCCCTTGAGTCTCTTGGGTCTTCTCTCTCCCCAAATGAGAAGCAGGACCTTGAAGAGGGCCACCCCTTCCCTGAGGCTGTGGCCTGTGCAGGGACTGGGGACCCCGGGGAACCTGGAGTCTGGAGCTCTGACCCGGGGGCTGGAGGGCTTCTGGATGTCTTGGGGGTCGGGGAGGGAGGGCTCGGCCTGGGTGCAGTTCACATGTTCGACTCCTCCGCTGCACCCCCACCCCACAGGGCTGGGAGCAGGCAGCCCACGGGCCCCAATGTCCCCAGAGGCCCTCAGGGGCCTGGCTCTCCTCTGATGGTGTCTGAAGAGAAGGTCCAAACAGCTACATAGGGGGAAAGGTCAGAATTAGTGTCAAGGTTCAAGGGTTGGTAGTTGCCCAAGGTCACACGTAGGGCCAGACTCCAGCCTTTTTTGTGTTATTTGACTAAAAGAGAGGGAGTTGGCAGGGAGATTGGGTGGGCCAAGCCTGGTACATGGGGCTGAAGTTTCCCAGTGGGAATGTGAAGCCTCCCTATAGGGTAGCCAGGGTGGAGGGGAGGGTCCCTGAGCAGGGTAGCAGTCGCTCACTTGGCTAGGGCTCGCCTCCTGATTCTGGCAGAGCTGAAGAGGCAGAAGCAGCATCACACACAGCCAGAGCCTGCACATCAAGGGGGTGGGGGACGTCAGAGGGAGCCAGAAGTGTTACAACACTGCCCACCCCACCCAGGCGCCCCACATCCTGGTGGCCAGTTTCTCAGGAAGCAGAAGTTCCTTGTCACTTGCCAGGCCCCTTCTAACAATCCCTTACCTTCTCTTTTTCTTTTTTGGTTTTCCAGGCAGGGTTTCTCTGTGTAGCCCTGGCTGTCCTGAAACTCACTCTGTAGACCAGGCTGGCCTCGACCTCAGAGATCCACTAGCCTCTACCTCCCAAGTTTAAAGTGTGTGCCACGACTGCCCCTTCCCTGCTCTTACTGTAGAGACAGAGCTGCCCCTCTGACTGATAGCCCTTGCTCTTACCTGCCCAGCCAGGTCTCCATTGCGCTTCCCTTGACTGCCCCTGGGCTGGGAGGGAGGAACAGGATAGCTACTCTGGCATCTGGGCACAGGGGATGCTCTGAGGAGGAAGAAGTGTAGTGGTCACCCCTCCAGATTGCCGGGAGACTGAAGGGCTCCCAGCACGGCACCAGCAGAGTGGAGGGAAGACAGGTCCACCCCTCTACGACCTAAGGGTGGGAGCAGAGAGGCACACTGTCTTCGTCATCTGCTGAGGCAAGGGTGGGGGTCTGACCTCAGTCTTCAGTTCAGTTTAGTCCCTCCCTATGGCTCAAGAAGGACTTAGCTCCTCTGGAGGCCTGAAGAGGGCCAGTGCTTAGGCAGAGGGAACCAGGAGATTCTTCCTCCCAGAGCTCCAGGACCTAGAGGAGGCAGGCTATGCCAGGTGCTCCTATGAGGGGCCAGCCAGAGGGCCCTTGACACCATGTGTGTGGGGCAAAAGCCTTAACCCACTCTTTGGGATGGGGAGCAGAAGGATCAGGGGTTTGAGGCCAGCCTGGGTGACATGAGACCCCTATCTCAAAAAACAAAACATAAAACAAACTCCCCCCTAAAAAAAAAAAAAAAGAAACCCAAGAGTATTTGTTTCCTACCTGCCTCCCAGCCCTTTCTTCCTCTCTTAGCTAAAGCTCCTTATGAAGGATGGTCTCGTGGATCTGGGCTACCACAGGCACTTTTTTGTTCAAGGGATAAACTAAATGGGCTAATGGCTTCATCTCTAGAGGAGAGGCGGCAACTTAACCTCCCTGTGGGCGCCAGCATCCACGAGGCACTGGCTCATGGAAACCTAGTGCATGTACATGTACAGCTAGTTTTCTTCTTTTTATTTTTTCTTCCGATGTTCAGCCCAAATGGCTGGGCACCTAGGAAGGAGAGATGTAGCCACAACTGCTGATCCTTCCCAGTCACCAGCTTTTCCTTCCCGTACACCTGGGAAGTCCACCCTCAAGTCTAGCCTTGAACGCTGGGTAGAGCAGGCTTCCATAGCCTGTCTCTCTCTAACCCCTGCCCTCCAGTCCCTTCCCTCCCTTTGGGACCCCTCCCACCCACGCCCCTCCATTCCATTTCAGTTCTGCTTTCCAAGAAAAGCACTGTTTCTGTTGGATCTGAATGTCACCACCAGAGGACTCCAAGCTTGCTGCCAAGGTAGGCCAGCTCAGGGCAGGCAAAGGACAGAGAGAAAGCAAAGCTAGCTCTTCCCCACCCCCGAGACCCCAGGACTTGGGAATTTGAAGAAGGGAACAAAGTGGCTGGGCCATCTGGGCCAGGCACTGAGGTCCACCGCAGCCCCGACAGAAAAGGAGCCATGTTCAACCTATCAACCTTCCACCTGCCTGCCCCTCGAGGTTGGAAGGAGGAGATGGGCACAACGTGTCTCTTCCCCGATGCTGGTCCCTCCCCACCTCTCTCTGCTTCTCTGTGCTCCCCAGCTCTGTCCCTGCTGCCTCTCCGTGGTCTACCCAGTACACATAATCCTGTCCTGAGCTGGCTTTGGCAACTCTCTGGAGAAGTGAGGGGTGGGGGGTGTTGAGAGCTCCTGGGGCCAGGGCCAGGCCTGGCTCCCTCTCTGGAAAAGTCCACCCCACCCTCCCCTGCAAAGGGGAGCAGGAGACTCCCCCTCCGGGCACAAATGTATGCTTGCTGTGCCAAGGGTGAGGAAGGCAGAAGTTGGAGGTGGCCACCCTGAAGTCAAGGTGGACTCTAGTAAGGACCAGCCTAGGCTGCTCCTGGTCACACCCCACACTGGGCCATTGACTTCAAAGAAAGTGACCTGCACAGAGCTAACTCCTTCACCCTAGGTGTCACCTCGGGCAAAGGAGCCATTGCTGAGGGAAAGGAGCGCTAGTAAGGGTTGGGCTGGCAGAGAGAGTTGCTGTCCTGTTAGAATTAGACCCCAACAGGTGTCTGTCTTTTCCCCCAATCTCTCCCAACAGACTATGCTGTGCAAAGAGCCCTCACCCGCATCCCTCCCGGACACCCTATCCCAGCGCTCCCGGAGTGCAGGCGTCGGGGCGCATCCTCCCGAAGCCCCTCGGGGAGGAGCGGGCGGCGCCGGCTGCTGGGAGGTCCCGTATGTTTTCCAACTTCACTATGTGATTTATCAGGAATCTTGGCTCAAGCCCTCGCCCGGGTGATAGGACCAGACCCCCTCCCCAGGAATTCGGCCCAGGGTCCGCTGTTCCGTGACCATCAGAGCCCAGGCGGGGGTCGGGGAGCCTCTACCTTCTCTGCGCCCGCTCTCTCCAGCTGCCCTCCTCGGCGGCCACCAGGGCCGGGAGCCCGGGGACAGCGCCGCCCGTGGCAGGCTCCTCCCCGCGCCGCCGCGCCCCGCCCGCCACGCGCCGGCCCGGCAGCAGCCGCCCACCCCGGACACCCCCGACGGCTAGAGGCCGTGAGGGCACCGTTCCCGCCCCCAGCCCAGGGTTTGGGACCCCATCGACCCTGGCAGAGCAGCCTTCGGGTGGAGCTTGTACCCAAAGAACATGGACAAGCGGCAAACTCGGAGAAGGGGGATTTACAAGCTGGACCCATGTGGCTCTTCTCAAGCTCAGATCCACCAAACCCAAGGCCCTCTCCTCCACGCAGCCCATGCCATCTCCTCTACTTCTTCCATGCTGGGCAGTGAATCGTGTGGCTCTGATGGCCGAGGACGTCTGTGAGCCTCGGTTTCTTCGTCCATAAAATTTTACACCCCGGAGCTTAGGGGAAGGAATGCACGTTGAATTATGAGTCAGACAAATTTGGATTTGAATTTCAGGCGGAGGAGCGCTTGCCAACTCTGTGGTGTTTCACGAGTACTTCAACTTGACCGCTGCATTGTCGTCTGTAGAATGGGAGATTTTGATGTGTATATTAGGCTCGGAAATGTTTGTCCATCTTCATGTGAAATAATGACTCAGAAGGGGTGCTAGAGGGAAGAAGGGATGAAAAAGGTTTTACCTTTTTATGCTTTTTATTCTATTTATATTCTGCTTCTATGTCTTTATTTATTTGTTTGTTTGTTTGTTTGTTGTTGTTGTTCATTTTGTTTTTTCCAGACAGGGTTTCTCTGTGTAACAGGTCTGGTTGTCCTGGAACTCACTTTGTAGACCAGGCTGGCCTTGAACTCACTAGATCCTCCTGCCTCTGCCTATTGAGTGCTGGAATCAAAGGCATACACTACCACCTCCTGGCTTGGTTGTTCATTTTTGAGGCAGGGTCCTAGTATCAAGTCGTGGCCAGCCTACACCTCACTCTTTAGAGATCCACCTGCCTCTGCTTCTGGAAGTGTGGGTATTAAAGACATGCACCACACCTGTTCAAACTTGTAAATTTTTTTGAAAACACGTAGGGCATAGTAGTGCATGCTTCTGATCTCATTACTTGTGGGGGGGAGCACTGGGGCAGGAGGAACACTGCAAGTAAGACCAGCCTAGGAAACTCAGCAAGTTCTAGGGCAGACTGAGCTACAGAGTGAGACCATCCCAGTCTCAACAATAAAAACAGCTGGGCTGCTGAGATGGCAACTCTTCTGCTCTTCCAGAGGATCCAGGTTTGATTCCCAGGAGTGGCTCACAACTGCTGTGACATCAGGTCCAGGAGGATCCAACATCTTTTCATCTTTACAAGCACTCATGTGTGTGCAAATTAAAATAAATAAATAGATAAATAAAGTATTTAGCAGGGCAGTGGTGGTGCACACCTTTTATCCCAGCCTTTGGGATATAGAGGCAGGTGGATCTTTGTGAGTTTGAGGCCAGCCTGGGTACACAGTAAGTTCTAGGATAGCCCTGGCTACACAGTAAGTTCCAGAGAAGCCCTATCTTGAAAGATCTAAAAAAATAAAAACACCCAAACACGGTCAAAGAGATGGCTCAGCCATTAAAGGCCAAGTGCACAACCAAAATGTCAAAACACTCAAATGTAGACGTTTTAGCAACATTGTCTTGTGACCCCACAAAACAACCCAGGCCCTTGATGACCTGACTAACACTTTTTGGATAGCTCTTGCTGAGGGCATAGAAGCTAATTTGCATCCCAAAGGTGCTCAGTCTGCATAGCACAGACCCTGCCAGTGAGCACAGACCACTTCCGAGTTAACATGGGGCTCTTTGGAAGCAGGAGCTATCTCAATGATGGGTGTGTCTGTAAAAGTGCTGGGGCTGGGGATGTAACTCGGTGAGCTTTACATACAGGAAGTCCAGTTTCCACTGCCAGCCCTGAAAAAGGCAGAATGCTACTGTTTGTTATTGAGACAGACCCTGTGATGACTATAGGACAGGTTGATGGAAACTCACCATGTAGCCCAAGCTGACCCCAAACTCAACTCCTCTGGCTTTAGCCCCTCAGTATGGGATTGCAGTACTGGGATAAGCCAGGATTTCTAACCTTATTTGAAATGTAATGTGCTTGTTTTGTTTTCTCAACAAACTGGATATTCTCTCAGAACAAGCTCTACTTACATACTTTTGTTTTTCATGTTCCGTATCGTGGTTTGCAGAGTTACAAGAAATAGGTGAATTGGTGGTAACAAATGTGATCCTAGCATTTAGGAGGCTAAGGTCACCCTGGAGGAAGAGGCTCAAGAGAGGACAGAGAGGTTTGGAGTACTTGCAAGGACCCTGGGTTCTATTCCCAGCACCCACAAGGTGGCTCACAAACGTAGTCCAGTTCCAGGAGATCCAACGTTCTCTTCTGACCCCCAGGCACCAGGCATGCACATGGCACATGTACATATGTACACATGTACTGGAGGAATACGTATACACATAAGAAAATACTTTTTAAAAGGACGTGGAAGAGAGAAAGCTTGGCTTTAAAAGAGGGGAGGGAACAGGATGGGGAGGGAAAAGAGGAAACAGGAAGGGAAGGAATAATGCCATTTGCCTTGGTCAGGGAGCTGGAGACATGGCTCACGGTTAAAAGCACACATTGCTGTTGCAGAGGACAGAAGTTCCGTTCCTAGCACCAGAGTCTAGGGCCTAGGAATCTGACCACCCCTGCAGGCACTGCACTCATGGGCAAACAACCTCCCTTGCACACACATAAACAATTTAAAAGCAGCTGGGTATCGCGGCACACACCTTTGTTCTACTTTATTTTCTAAGGACTTGTTTTTATTAGCTGGCATGGTGGCACCTGCCTTTAATCCCAGCACTCGATATGTAAGAGCAGGTGGATTTTTGTAAATTCTAGGCTAGCCTGGCCTACATAATGAATTCCAGGACAACCAGAGCTGCATAGACAGACCCTGTCTCACCCCTCTCAGTATATTTATTTTATGTGTATGAGTATTTGCTTGCATGTATGGATATTCTGTGTGTGCCTGGTGCCTGCAGAGGACAGAAGAGGCCATTGGGCCCCTGGAATTGACATTCCCGGTGGTGGTTAGGAAACAAACCTGGATCCTTTGCATGAGAAGTAAGCACTCTTAACCATTGAACTGTCTCTCCAGCTCTATTTTAAAAAGCTTAAATAAATAATTGCAATTAGTATTTTTTTAAAACTCACCTTTAAAGACTCATGTTGAGCTACTTTTAAAGATTTTTTTTTTATTTTAAATTCTTTTAGTGTGTGTATGTGTGTGCATGCGCGTGCATGCGCACATGCCCATGAAGGCCAAAAGAGAATGTCAGATTTCTTGGAATTGGAATTACAGATGGTGGTTGTGAGATGTGTGATCTGGAAGCTGGGAACTGAACTCAGGTCTTCTGCAGAGCAATAAACACTCTTTTTTTGTTTGTTTGTTTCGAGACAAAGTTTCTCTGTGTAACAGCTCTGGCTGTCCTGGAACTAGCTCTGTAGACCAGGTTGGCCTCAAACTCACAGAGATCTTCTGCCTCCGCCTCCCAAGCGCTGGATTAAAAGCCTATGCCACCACCATCCCGCGGAACAAACTCATAGCTGTAGCTGTCTCCCCAGCCAAGCCTCCACCATAACTCTTTTTGTTGAGTTATAAAATACTCTTAATTCAGAATTTGACATGTCACTAAAAACACCCAAAACAAATTTTGAAATCATAAAGTGTGTTGGATGGTAGAGGTATACACCTTTGATCCCAGAAATTGGAGGCAAAGGCAGAGAGACAGGCAGGTTACTGTGAGTTCGAGGCCAGACGGGTCTATAGAGCAAGTTCCAAGACAGCTAGGGCTACACAGAGAAACCCTTTTTGGGAAAATAAAACAAAACCCACAAAATAATACCCAAAAGCAAAAACTCAAAAAAAAAAAAAAAAAAACTACCAAAAAACAAAACCAAAAGCCCCCAAAGCTATCACAAAACAGGACAACCTCCACTAGGGCCTCTCCTTAGCCCAGCTCAGATCCTGGGTCTGAGTTGCTTCCTGAAGAGCTTGGGAAGGTAATGGTTAAGGCCCTCTCTGGAGGTGTGGCTTCTCTAGGACTGCTGTGGATACACAGTGCTGACCTGGAGGTGTATTTATAGAGCTGTCTTCTCAGGGAAAACCCCTTCCTGGGCGGCCCAGGGCAAGGGAGGATGCCTGCCTCCCCTCCCTGAAGGGTGCTGGGTGGAGAAAGGGTTTGAGGCCCAGGTGCTTTCAGTGGGGACCCTGGCTGTCCCAGCCCCTTGCCTGTGAGGACAGCGACTGCAGGACAGGCAGGCAGGTTTTACCCGGAAGGGGAGCTGCTGGAGGGAAGGTCTGCCTTTGACATTTGTAACTGCTGTGAGCTGAAGGTCACAAATAGTACTTTCCATTAAGAGAAGGTCGAGCACCAAAGAGATCCACAGCTGTCACCTCCCTGGACTTGGTGGTCTAGGGAACTTTCTGATGCCCCAGCAACTGATGAAGGCTAAGATTAAATTTGTGAACCCCATCTTGAACATAAAAAGGGTTTTATTGTTGTTGTTGTTTTTTTTTTTTTTTTTTTTTTTTCTTTCTTTCTTTCTTTTTTTTTTTTTTTTTAAGAAAGATTATATAAGTACTGGGCCAAAACCAGACCTGGTGGCACACTCCTTTAATCCCAGCACTCAGGAGGCAAAGGCAGGAAGATCTCTGTGAGTTCAAGGTCAGCCTGGTCTACAAAGTGAGTTCCAGGAAAGACAGAGCTACACCGAGAAACCCTGTCTTTGAAAACCAAAAAGGAAAATAGAAAAGGCTGGACCTGGTGTTCATGCCTGCTATCCCAGTATTTGGAAGCTGGAGACAAGAGGATTGCCCCAAAACCAGTCTAGGCTACACAGTGAGTACCAGGCCAGCCCGGGTCAGAGCTGAGACCCTGTCTTTAAAAAACAAGCTAAGAAAATCATGCAAGAAGTAGATGTTCACTCCAAAGCATCTCTGGGGAGGGGCAAATAGAAGACAAAGAGTGTTGACCAAATAGGACATGGTACTGTGCTCATAATCCCAGAACTTGAAATTGTAGTCAGGAAGATCCAAATATATAATATAACCAGGCTAACCAAGGCTGTCTTATACCATAAGGCCCAAACAGACAACAAAGGCAGATCAGACTTTGTGTTCAAAACAGAACATCCTCTTTCTTTTTGTATTCTTCAAAAATATGGAATGCTTCATGAATTTACATGTCATCCATGCACAGGGGCCATGCTAATTTTCTCTGACTTGATCCAATTTTAGTATGTGTTGCTGAAGCGAGCACAGAAAGTCCTTTCTTTGCTGGCTAGCTTCCAGAAAGGGCCATGCACTCTACGGCAGAGACAATATCAGTGGGCCAGTGCTGCATGCATACTCTGCATGTTACAATACCAACATGCCAGGCAAGCTCTGCCTACAGGGTAAATAACAGCTTCCTGGTGGAAAGCCCACGCAGCCAGGAGGCCACAGACCTTGCTGTGGAGCCTGCTCTTATTAGGCTACTAAATGGCCATGCTGTCAAATTGCCCTCTGGAGTTGGATGTTTGCACACAGACTTGGGTTGATCTCAGAGATCAGTGGATCAACTGCAGCGGGCCACTGTCAGTGCGGAGATGATTCCTGGTCGAGGTGCTGAGGACAGGAGACTGAGTGAGGGCTCAGCACCGCCGTGGGTCTTCTTTATTAAGTCATCCCCTCCCCCAACCCCCACCCCCCTCCCCCGCCAGGACTCAAGACGATGGGATGGGGCAGTGAAGTGCTGTCTCCTGGGTGTGACGTGGCTCAGTCATGAAGTCAAAGCATGGCTACCTACACAAGGTCAAGCCATCCAAAATTCCAGTATTGATGTGTGTGTGGTGTGTATCTGTATGTGTGTGTGTGGTGTGTGTGTGTGTATGGGTGTGTGTATGTGCATGGGTGTGTGTATATGTGGTGTGTGTGTGTGTGTGTATGGGTGTGTGTGTGTGTGTGGTATGTGTATGGGTGTGTGTATATGTGTGGTATGTGTGTGTGGTGTGTGTGTATGTGTGTGTGTGGTGTGTGTATGTGTGTGTATGGATGTGTGGTATGTGTGTGTGTGTATGTGTGTGTGTTTGTGCATGTGAGTATGATGTGTGTATGTATGTGGTGTGTGTGTGTGTGTATGTACTTTCCAGGCCCCACCTCTTACAGAGGTGTTATATTCGGGGTTATAAAAAAAAAAAAAAGCCAGGTGTGGTAACACAGACCTTTAGTCCCAAGATTTAGGAGGCAGAGGCAGGCAGATTTCTGAGTTTGAGACCAGCCTTATTTACAAAGTGAGTTTCAGGACGCCTAGGGCTACATAGAGAAACCCTGTCTCAACACCCCACCTCCCCCCAAAAAGAAGAGTGCATACTGCTCTTGCAGAGGACTTGAGTTCAATTGCCAGCACCCACAACAGGCAGCTCACACTCTCCTGTGACTTTAAGGAATCCAACACCTTCTGGATTCACACATGCACAACCCCACATGTGCACACAGACACACATTACACACATAATTAAGAAGAAAATAGATCTGAAGAAGAAGAAATGAAGTTGGGTGGGAGGGTTTCTCTATGTAACCCTGACTGTCCTGAAACTCACTATGTAGATCAGGCTGGCCTCAAACTCATAGAGATCCGCCTGCCTCTGCCTCCAGAGTGCTAGGTTTAAAGGCGTGCGCCATCACCACCTGGCTAAGAAAAATAAAATACATACTGGTTTAATAATGAGCTTCAGAGATGGCTCATCAGTTAAGAGCACTGACTTCTCTTGCCCAGCACTCATGGTCAGTCCCACATGGAAGGTCACAGCTGTCTGCAACTGTAGTTGTAGGAGATCCACACCCTCTTCTGGCCTCCTTGGGCACAGATACCATATGGTGAACTTATATACATCCAGGCAAACACTCAAACATAAAATAAAAGTAAATCTTAATAATAGAAACAGCATATCCTCAGGGTATACTCAGTGGCCAAGCTGAGTGGCAGGGCTTAGCATGTCCCCATCAAAGCCCTGGGTTTGATCCCCAGCACCAAAGCAATAATTTACTGACAGACATGTATGTAGCATTTACTCTGCCTGGGGAGGTTGTGAGGGGTTTGTGCACACTATATCACTCTGTCCTTGAGGTAACCCGGTAAGATGGGGACTGTCAGTCTATTTTTAGATACACAGAGAGTCCTAAAGCCAGCTGTGATGGCCTGCACATACCACTCCCGCTGGGCCTTCTTACTGGAGCTCAGGGGCTGAGAACACCCTGAAAAACTGGGGTCCCTGCTTCTGGAAGAAGGAAAGACAAATACACCCAGTAGATTTCCCTCAAATCTTACAGCTACAGAGGGACCCTGTTTGCACCCTCCTCCTCCTCCTCAGTCTCCTCTTTCTTAAGATTTGCTTATCTTTATTTTATGTGTGTGGGTGTTTTGTCTGCATGTATGTTGTCATGCACTGTGTGTATGCCTGGCGCCTACAGAAGCCAGAGGAGGGTGACAGACCCCCTGGGACTGAATTTACAGGAAGTGGCCACTAGATGCTGAAAATCAAGCCTGGGTCTCCCGGAAGAGCAGCTTAAACACCGAGTCACCTCCTGGGCCCCTTGTCCTTGGATTTCTAGTCAGGTACTGTTACCCGTGAGTATGTGTTTGTATGTGTCTGCTGTGTAGTCAAGAATGACCTTAGATTACTGATGCCCTTGCCTCTACCTTCCCGTGCTGGGATTACAGGTGTGGGCTATCTCAGCACTGTTACTATATATCTTGTGTACAAAAAAACTGAGAAATTCTGGTAAATTTATTCAAAAGCTTCTTTCTTGCCCAGAGTGTCTGTAACCTCTGCACTGACTGAGGCAGGGGGATTGAGAGTCTCATCTTGCCTGGGCTACATAATAAGGTTAAGTCTGGTTGGGTGTTGACTTAAACAACATGTTAAACTGAGTTCTCCTGTGAGCTGTTATCCTTAAAGGAAGTGCATAAAGGCAGAACCCAGGAAGGAATCTGAAGCTGTCTGTCTCCGGTGTGTCGTCATGGCAACCATTTCCTGAAAGTCTGGCCTTTGTCTTTCCTCCCCTCCGATTCATGGTTTACTCATCTCTGTTCCATTCACAACTGTTACATGCCTGGCTGCTCTCTAGCCATCATATCCTGGTTCTGCCACATTGTTCCACACTGTCCTTTCTCATCGATGATGCCCTTCTGACCTTTAAACTTTGGCTTGGCTTTGCTCACTCCCACACTGTTCCTGAGGGAATTTCCGCCTCCTGCTCTCATCCTGGGTGTCCAGAAGGTGGACCCTCTACCACGTGTACTCTGTGACTACCCATCTTACCTTGTACACAGTAGGTATTCATTACATGCTGTGGGATGAGCCCATAAGCAAGATGCGGTGAGCACCACCTAAACAACTCTGGCTACATTCCAGCACTTTCTGGCTGTTGTTTCATGCCATCATGGGTGAGCTGGTTCTTGGGTATTGAGACAATGAAGAAACAGGGCATGACCTATTGGGTAAGATGAGGACTGAGGTGTGGCTGGAAACTCTGGACTCCCAAGACAAGTGCTCTGTGAACTTCAAACCTAGAATCTCCAAAACCAGAATCCTTCCTGATTTGATCTCTGTATTTTCATCTACTCATGTCTCCCAGCCAGGCCCAGGGTCCCCACGCTGAGTGTACCTACTAGCTATTCCAGACTCTCCAAACAGGAAGTACATACCTATGGGATTGGACAAACTGATCAGACATGACTTCGACAGGCATTAGGGTTAGCAGTCATCAGTACTATGATGATTACATTAAATGTGTTTGATTGTCTATAAGTCTCCCTACATCTCTGCTTGGGAAACAGGGCCACTAAACAGAGCTTCCGGATTAGGCTTTTAAAATGTCCTCTGATGATTGGAAAGGTTTCTCAGACTGTCTTTGGTATTGTCTTGGTGTAGCCATTGTATAGATTTTTAAGATTGTTTGTATTTATTGTGTCTATCCGGGTTTCGTCTGCATAGGTGTGCACCTGGTACCCAGGAAGTTAAGAAGAGGAATCCCCTGGAATTGGAGCTGGCTACCATGGAGGTGTTAGGAAGTGAACCCACATCCTCTGCAAGATAAACCATCTCTACTCCCATTTTACATATTTGATTAAATGGCAGCTAGTAAGAGGGAGGAAAATGAGTACCTAGGGACTCCCTTCTTCAGACACAAGCCATCATGGAGCCCTATCCCTAGGGTCTTAAGGTACAAAGTAGCAACACATGTGGTTATCTGGCTGGGAATCCCCTCGTAGTACCTAAGACTTGCTGTTGTTGCTGGGTGGGCAGTGTGCCTGGAGATACATGGAAAGTACACAGCTTTGCCTTCTGAGAGGCATGTGACCTTGAGCACATTAAGCTTCAGCTTTCCCCTCTATGAAGTCTGGACTAATAACAGAACCCAGCTTATCTATTCATAGATTGTCATAAAAACTAAACGAGAAAACACGTGTGTGAAAGCTGTAGTCACATATAAAAATAGCACGATGTTATTGTTAATGATGCTGAAAGAAATTATTTTTAGCTAATGTGCCACTTAAAGTTGCCTATCTTATGCCAGGCAGTAGTGGTGCACACATTTAATACCAGCATTTCGGAGGCAGAGGCAATTGGTTCTCAGTGAGTTTTAGGCCAGCCTGGTCTACAAGGTGAGTTCCAGGACAGTCAGGACTCTTACACAGAGAAACCCTGTCTCAAGAAACAAAAACAAATAAACAAAAAAAGTTACCTGTCTTGATGCCTGTGGTTTGGCTGAGGATGCTTTGAGTCCAGTAGGACCCTGTTGCCTTTACTACCGACAGTATATACACATTTTCAGCCTGAGTGACCATGCTAGTCAGTAATAGCTCTGCCTCTGTACAAGAGATTCTAGGAAAATGTGTGTAGCTATCTGGGTGAAACCCTCTTCTGTTTTTGTTGTTTTTTTTTTTTTTTTTTGGTTTTTTTCCTGAGACAGACCAGCCTGACCTTAGACTCCTTCAGCCTCTGTCTCCCGAGTGCCAGGATTAGGGGCATTGAGCTAGGACCTCAACCAATGTGGCACCAGGACTGAGCTCTGTGATCTCTTCTCAACTTAACAATTTTCCTGTGCCATGAGGATCCTGACCTGGAATCAGAGATGGAAGTTTCCCTGACTTTTAACTGCAGATGCTCTGAGAGAGAGGCAGGACCGCAGAAGGAAGGCGGACACTTGCCTAGAGGTGGGGAGTCAGGCTGTGGCCTCAAAGCCTGTGGAGAATACAGAGAAGCGTATTGTTCTATCCTTCAGCCTGGAACTGCCGTTAACTACTAACCACAGCTGAACTGTGACCAATCCCCAGATCAATGGCAGATGCTGGAGTAAGGGCAGGAAATAAAGCGTTCTGTCTGGAGTAAAGAAGGTTACATAAACCCACCTTCCTTTGCAAAGCATGTCCTGGAAGAGCAGGATGATGCTGTGGTAACTGGGCCCGACACTGGGCCTGTCCATTCATCCAAGAAAGTAAGCCAAGTATGTTCCATTCAGGGTCCAGGCACACAGAGAGGTCATCCCTGGAGGTGACAAGGGCCCTGTCAGTCATTAGAGGGAGTGCCTCCTTAAGAATTAGAGAGAAAAGCAAGAAGATGGGGGGAGGAAACGAGCAGAACAAATTATTTCGTCCCTGATGCCTCAACAAGGCCTCTTTTCGTCCTGGACTGTGGCAGGCTGAGCCTCTGGCCACAGGTCACCCTTATCGTGGGAAGCATCCCCACACAAACTTTGTTCTGATGCCTAGACATTTCCTGTGCTTCCAGAGTTCAGTGTCCAATTGATCTTGACAAATTGCTCCGAAAACTTAAGAACTGCAAACACAAGGGATAGAAAGAAGGGCACAGCACTCCAGTCCGGCCAGATGTGGGTTGGGCAGTCACAGGAGAGGCAAGAATTTCATACATACCAATGGCTTGAAGTCAGAAGTAGGAGAGTCTCAGCCTGCTGTGAGGGAAACAGGCTGAGGCAGGGGTAAGTTGTTTGGTCTCTGGCAGTGGACGAAGGGTGGACCAAAAAGGGCCATGTCTGCTCTGGTGCTGGACCCGTCTTATCTGCTCACAGCCTTCCTTATCCCACCAGCTGTCAGGTCTTGCCCTGGCTCTTGGCCCCATGGCTAATCACAAAGCTTCTTCTTGCCGGACTCTGCCCCCTTTACAGTTTTACTAACCCAAATGGACTGAGCACCCCAGTCAGGGCCCAGATACCCTTAGAGCTCTCTGTGGGGACAAAACTCAGTCACCAAAGAACACTGGCACCTTCTTGGTACCAGTCACTCTGCCCAATCCCAATGGCCACTTGTCCACCCTAGGGCATCCTTCATGGTGTGCCTGGCTATTCCCCTCAGAGAATGCCCTGCTCACACCCATTAGAGAGATGCCTGGCTCTGACTCCTGAGGGAAGTTTGCACCCAAGGCACAGACAGGTATTCCAGACAAGTCCACTTTGATTCATTTCCCTGTGACAACAGATTTCCGGTCCAGGAGCTCACCACTCCACTGTCCCAGGCAGGCTTTTCTTTCTTTTTGTGACCCTGACTCAGGTTGGAGTCCTATGGGGAAAGGAAGCTCAGTTGAGAACATGCCCCCATCAGATTCTCTTGCAGGCCAGTCTGTGGGGTCATTTTCTTGGTGAATGACTGATGTTGGAAGGCCCAGCCTACCACTTGTGCACGCATGGTGCCAGCCTGGGCAGGTGGTCCTGGAATTGTATAAGAAAGCAGGCTGAGCAAGCCAGTGGCGGCAAGCCAGTAAGCAGCACCCTCCAAGGCCCGTGTTTCACTTCCTGCCTGCAGGTTCCTGTCTTGACCCTGTGATGGACTTGTGACCTCTATGTCAAATAAACCCTTTCCTCACCAAGTTTGCTTATGTCATGGTGTTTACCACAGTAATAGAAAACAAACTAAAACAGAAATTGGTACCAGGTCCATGGGAAATTGCTGTGACACACCTGCCCACATTTTGAGGATTGTGGAAGAACTTTAGAACTTTGGAGTAGAAGAGCCACGACTATTCAGAACCCGGTGGGTTGTTGTGGGAACTAGGTAATGCTTCGAGCAGTGTGGATGATGGAGACCTGGCTTGTGAAGTTTCAGAGAGAAATAAAGACTCTGTCAGGGCCACTCATGCTGCATTTTGTATTAAGAACCTGTGGTTCTAGTCACCTCGAGCTGAAGAGACCGCAGTAATTAATAAGAGACCAGAACACTGAAGTGAAGGGACTCTGGCTACGTCTCATGCTAACAGCTGGACTTGGTAATGTGTAAGAGTCACTCTGGTGACATTGGTTTTGAAGACATAAAGAGGTCATGGAGAGCAGCTGGGGCTTGTCACTTGGGCTGGAGCCCCTGAAGATAGTCTCCAAGAGGACATTGGTGAAGGTACCCTCAGTGGGAGTGGTGATCCTAGTAAGTTGGAGATGCCAGGACTGTGGAATGACCCCGAGGACAGCAGCGGCTGCAGAGTGGGGCTGGCCTGAGCCTATAGAAGTGCTACAGAGAACAGAACCAGAGAAGTGGAGCAGTCCAAGTCCTTTGGCGTCCAGAAAATCTTGCATGAGTTCCACACCATCCCCTCTTAGCTAAACAGTCTCCTGCAAGTTATTTAGCCTGTTGCTTTCCCCTTTTACCCCAGGGAGGGACTGGTAATCCAATAAGACTACCTCAATAGAGATAGGCAACCATTTTTGGAAGCAGTGACACCTGGGCATCATCCTTAGATAGAGGCTCAGAGAGATCCACAGTTAGTATGCTGCCTAGCATGGTACCTCACCAAGTTCCATACCTACCCTTTCTCTAACCTCTCACCTGCTCTGGGGATGGAGCTCTGAGGCTTGCACATGCTCAGGGATTGCCCTACTGCTCAGCCACATACCCAAGCTGTGCAACGGCATTCTGGCTTCACCGTGTAATTTTATTATCCTCAAGACATTGTGAAATGGGGTCACAGATTAGTGGGGTGAGGAATAAACCAGAAAGGCTTGACTTTGGGTGCAGAACTGCAGTCAAAATTTTTGTTTGCCCACTTCCAGCCCAGCTCTGACACCACCTGCAGGGAGCCTGTAGGGGGCCTGGGACCCGGGCAGCAGGGAGCAGGTGCTTCTATTTCGTTTTTATTTAAGCATGTGTGTTTGTATGAGTTTATACCATGTGTGTGCTGGTGCCCTCTGAAGCCAGAAGAGAGGCCCTGGAACTAAGGTCGGGTAGTTCTATGGGGAGTGGATGCTGGCAAGCAAGCCCAGCTCCTCTGGAATAGCAGCAAACACTCCGAACTGCTCAGTTATCTCTCTAGTCCATTTTATTTATTTATTTATTTTAGTTTCTCTAGACAGGGCTTCACTGTGCAGCCCTGGCTGTCCTGGAACTTGCTCTGTAGACCAGGCTGGCCTCGAACTCTGAGATCCACCTGCCTCTGCCTCCTGAGTGTTGGGATCAAAGGTGTGTGCCACTGCTGCCCAGGTCTATTTTATTTATTTTTAAAACAGAGTCTCTCTATGTAGCCCTGTGTGGTCTGGAACTTGATATGTAAACCAGACTGGCCTCCAACTTAGAGACTCCTCCTGCTTCTGCCTATGCCGACATTAAAGATGTATTCCTCCACACCCTGCTGTATTTTGTTTTATTTGTTTTGTTTTTTTTGAGACAGGGTTTCTCTGTGTAGTTTTGGAACCTGTCCTGGAACTACCTCCATAGACCAGAGATCCTCCTGTCTCTGCCTCCAGAGTGCTGGAGTTAAAGGTGTGTGCCACCACCACCTGGCTCTATTTTTTTTTTTTTTTAATTTAAACATTTTTGGATTTTTTGAGATGGTATGTTGGTGTGAACAGATTGGTTTGATCTCGTATGGAGCTTACCATTGCCTTTAACTGGTCATTCTCTTATTTGTCCTCCAAAGTCTGGGATGGTAGAGTCCTGGCACCTACTTCAGCCGGTGTTTCCCAAATGGCCTGCAGCATTTCAGAGCAGGGAGGGGCAAGCCTGAGTTCAGATCATCCCCTTCTGACACAAAGGAGAAGCTCTGACATTGCCAAGTGCTCCAGGCCACAAGGCCAATGCGGTCCACCAGCATTCAGAGGAATGTGGCCCTAGGATCAGCTTCCGTTAGCTCCCTCGGCAGTGTGTGTAAGGTGTCCTGACAGCACACATGTCTGATCTCCAGTTGCTGTGCGCAGACTGAATCTGGGCAGTGAGTTCTGAGAGTCCTTTTGGTTGTTGTTGTTGTTTGTTTTTCCAGACCTCAGATGTCCTGGTAAAAGATGGGTGTGGAGGCATAGACCTGCAACCCTAGACACAGACGGTGAGGAGGTAAGTGGCTTCTGAGAGCTCATGGGCCAGCCAATCTAAGCCATCTGTGAGTGTCCCATTCAGTGCGAGGCTGTCTCCACAAAGCACAACGTAGAAAGAAAGACAGCCAGGCTACAGTAGTACATTCCTTTAACCCCAGCACTTGGGAAGCAGAGACAAGTGGATCTCTGTGAGTTCAAGGACAGCTTGATCTAGAGCGAGTTCCAGGACAGGCTTCAAAGCTACATAGAGAAACCCTGTCTGGGAAGAGAGAGAGAGAGACATCAGAAGACATATCAGACATGGATCTCTGGCTTCCACCTGCATATGTGTGCAAACATGGATACACATACACACCACATTCATAAAAAAACAAAACAAACAAACAAACAAAAATAAACCTAATTAACAACCATTATTTGTTGGGCCTGTTTGTTTTGTTGTGACAGCCTTGCTGTCTCCTGACAACCCTGCCTCAGTTTTCTTGAATGCTAGGGTTGTAGGAATGAGCCACTCTCAGGGTAGTTTTTAATTTAGATGTTAAAGATTTAATCACCTTGAACTTTTAAAACTTCCATCTTATTTATTTATTGTGCATGTGTATGTAGGTGAGCGCACACATGACATGGTGCTAGCTAGCTCCTATGGAGGTCAGAGGACAACTTTCAGGGATGGTTATCCCCTTCCACCATATGGGTCCTGGGGATGGAATTCAGGTCTTCGGGCCTTAAACCATCTTGCCACCCTTGGTGTTAGAACACTTTGTCTATACAGTTTGAGGGACCTGTCACTGATAGCTGACTATGTCAGTCCTGGCCTCAGGTTTCTGGAGGATTGAATGCCAAGTGAGGCCATGGCTGCTACTAGCTGATGGCTGACAACAGGTGGGTCCTCAGGACTGGCCAGAACCAAGCAGTCCAAGCCAAGATTCTAGAGAGGCTGAAGGGAACATTATTCCTTTCCCTGCCTCCACCTGTGGGAAGGCTCGGTGTGACCTTAGGCAGAGCCTTTAAAGAAAGCAAAAGGGACTGCCAAGCTGGGCACAGGCCCTTCACAAAGCCACTGAAGCTCTGAACTCAGCAACGTGTTTATGAGGTCTGACAGCGTGTTAGGCCAGTCAGCCCTGGCTTCTCTCCAAGAAGATGAGGGCTCGGTGGAGCCCAGGGTATGGACAGTGGAGGAGAGCAGTGGCTTTGGTGACCTGAGCAAAGGGTATCATTGTGTAGGGCTCTCTCCAAGAGGTGTGCAACAGTCTTCTGGGAAGTTAGCCAGGTCCTGGTGAGGCACAGGCCTCCATTCCTTGATGTTGGAGTGGGAGCACAGGTCAGGGGAGCTGGGGACCACCCAAGGACCTGGAGGGAGGTGTGTCACCATCCTGCCTGGAATAAGAAAGCAACAAACAGTAAGGATGCAGAGGCCTCCCCCAGAGCCGCAGACAGCACTGCCCCTACCCTTCTGTTCTTTCCCAGTGAGTCCCTTACAGTGGGTGGGATTTGTTATTCTCTTGCTTTTGTTTGTTTTGAGATAGTGTCTCTGCATAGCCCAGACAAGCTTGGAACTCACTTGGTAGGCCAGGCTGGCCTTGAACTCATGGCAATCCTTCTGCCTCATCCTCCCAATATAGGTGTGAGCAACCCTGCCCAGTCCATTCTTTTTTCCCCCTCATTTTTGTTTGTTTTCTTTTATAATGCTAAGCTTCTAAACCAGGCCCGCTCTCATGCTAGGCAATGTTTACTGGTTAACTATGTTCCCCCGCCTGATGTTGCTTTCAGGGTTTGTGTGAGATAATTCTTCCCAGGCTGGTCTGCCTCATCTTCCCCAACAGCTGCGGCTTCAGGTCTATGCCACCATATCAAAACCACTCCTACCTCGGGCCTTTGTTCAAGTTGATTTCCTCAACAGCTGCCCTGATTCCTGGTCACTCGGGAGTCAGTGCAAACATTTTCTTTTTCTTTTTTTTTAATATTTATTTATTTATTATGATTACAGTATTCTATCTGAATGTATCCCTACAGGTCAGAAGAGGGGAGCAGATCTCATTACAGATGGTTGTGAGCCACCATGTGGTTGCTGGGAATTGAACTCTGGACCTCTGGAATAGCAGTCAATGCTCTTAACCTCTCAGCCATCTCTCCAGCCCCACAAACATTATTTTCTTGAGACAGAGCCCCAGCTATCCTTTCTAGCAGTGGGCACCAACCTACCTCACACCCTTCCTACTCCATTGTCTCCTTTTCCTTTTAAAGATTTATTTGTTGATGCCTGCTGTGGTGGCCCATTTCTTTGTCTGGGGCAGCAGGGATGTCTGTGAATTTGAGACCAGCCTGGCTTGTGTGGGTGTTTTGCCTGCTTGTTTACCTATGCACCATGTGCTTCTAAAGGCCAGAAGAGAGTGTCAGATCCTCTAGAACTGGAGTCAGTTACAGATGTCTGAGTGGTCTTGTGGGTGCTGGGAATCAAATCCTGGTCCACTGAAAGAGCAATGTTAGGTCCCTACACTCAAAGTCCCAGTATGCCAGCTGACAGTGACCTTAAATGGCAGTCTGGGCTCCGCACAAGCTGGACTCTGACAGGGTAAAGCAGAAAGTTTGCTTTGGGATAGATAAAAACTTACATGCAGCAGTCTCCCTAAACCTATGAATGGGTTTCCGTCTGCCAGGAAGAGCCCTTTCCCTTACCTTCCCCTACCAAATGCAGTAGTAAATAGGGCATCTAGTTCCCTATTGGCTCATAGCTGTAACACTATCTCACAACCTCCTCTAACCTGAACTGTAGGCTGTTCTGGCTTGCACTCTTTCCTCCCAGAAGCTGCCCCTCCTCTTTAACTGGCAAGGCTTCCCCTGCCTTTTTGCTATCCCCTCCGACCTTGTCGTCACTGAGCCCTTGAATGCAAGCAACAAGGGCTCTTAACTGCGGAGCCAGCCCTCCAGCCCCTCTTCGTCTTCATTTTCTCCACTACGGCACCTGATTCTTCACTTTTTTGTTTTTGTTTGTTTGTTTGTTTGCGAGACAGGGTTTCTCCGTGTAACAGTCTGGGCTGTCCTGGAACTTGCTTTGTAGACTAGGCTGACCTTGAACTCACAGAGATCCTCCTGCTTCTGCCTCCTGAGTACTGACACTGCTTGGCATCATTTTTTTTTTCTTTCTTTCTTTCTTTCTTTCTTTCTTTCTTTCTTTCTTTCTTCCACCCTCTTTCCCTCCCTCCCTCCCTCCTTCCCTCTCTCTCTCTTTCTTTCTAAGACAAAGTTTTATTGTGTATCCCTGGATGAC
The DNA here is from genome assembly GCF_943737965.1 of Phodopus roborovskii. Taxonomy (NCBI): domain Eukaryota; kingdom Metazoa; phylum Chordata; class Mammalia; order Rodentia; family Cricetidae; genus Phodopus; species Phodopus roborovskii. The sequence continues at coordinate 27,074,905 of NW_026126540.1, forward strand.
CTGGAGCTCAAGGTGTAGCCCAGGCTGGTCATTCTGCCTCAGCAGTTCTAGGACTGAAGGCATCAACCGGCACTATGGGCGAATTACTTTGCTTTTTAGTCATTTACAGTTTATCTTCATTATCAGGGGTTGTTCCCCAGACTTTGTCCTTGCCTGACACATTTCTCACATTACACCCAGCAACTACCCGGGGAACCCACACAGGACCCATGGGGCGGCTAGATGGACTCCCAAGCCCTGCTACTCCCAGAGGCTGGCACCAGCAGGCGGCTCCGGGCGGCTCCAGGAAGCCGGTGGCTCAGCCTGCAGAGGCCCTGCTTTCCTCCACGGGGCCTGGCCTCCCATTCCTACTTCGCTTAGCCACTCCTTCCGTAATCAGCATCTAACAAAAACTCTTTTGTGATTTTTCTGCCTGGGGGATTCATCTGAGTCAACTGCCACAGCTATTCGCTCGGAGCAGAGTCCAAAGGTCTGCTCAGCGTTTCCTACACTGAGGCCAGAGCCCCGCCCCTCACCCTGGAGCTGGCAAGGTACTTGCACTGGGATCTGGGGAAGTGGAGGATCACGAGAACACATGAGCAAACCTAAGGCGGGGTACTGTGAGATCCCGGGGGAGCAGGAAGGCTGGATCGTGAAACCTGGAGGAGGCTGCCAGCAGTGGGCGACGGCGTGCAGCCTGTGCGGTCCATCTTGGCTTCTCTGCCCCAAGTGTGTTATCCCCGACCATTTCAAGCTGATGGCAGAGGTTCCTTAGTTTCCTGAACTGCCCCTTATACAGTGCCTCGCCTGTAAAACAGGATTCCTGAAAGATTACGGATAACCTCGCTCGGCCTTTGGGCATCTTCCTCATTGCCACGCCCCTCAACCCATGCCTATAATAAACAGTCTCAGCCAGCTCCCCCAATCCCCTGCAGACTCCCCAATTTCCCGTGGGAGAAAGGCTGCCACTTGCTGAGTGTACTAATAAACAGAGCCCCAGCTGTGTTCTGGCTCCTGTCTTTTTCTGTCGCCTGTCCCTTTAAGCTGTCTCAGAAATCTTACAGTCCCAAGAGATGGCCTTTCAGCCTCCTACAAGTCTGACTTCTTTGCAGACCTGACAGGTTCCCCTAGCTGCAGGCTGCTGAACACATTTGTAATTTTTTTTAACTTTTTTTTGCGCATTTGTACTTGCACACTCAAGTTTCTTGTTAGCATATTTTAATTACCTGAACAATAGGCTTCATTATATTTTCATACACAAATATAATGCATTTAATAATATTCACCCCAATACTCCCTTATCCTAGTTTACTTTCTGTTGCTGTGATAAAACTATAACAAAAGCAACTTGGAGATGAAAAGTTTTCTTACATCTTAGAGGTTACACTCCATCACTGGTGGACATCAGAGCCAGGTCAAGGCAGGAACCCAGAATCAGGATAAGAAACAGAGGCAGGCCACTGAGGAACACTTGCTATGTTGTAGCTAGTCTTTCTCTGTCCTGCCTGTCAGCTACCAAAGCACGGCACACAGGCGTATTATTAATTATTGAAGCTCAGCTAATAGCTGAGGCTTGTTTCTAACTAGCTCTTATAATTTAAGACATTTCTGTGCATTCATGCGCTGCCACAGGGCTCATGGCTTGTTACCTCATCTCCTAATATGGTGCTTCCTCTGTGTCTCCCTCCTCCCAACTCTGCCCTTCTTCCCAGTGTCCTCTGTGCCTGGAAATCCTGCCTAGGTATTGGCTGCTCAGCTTTTTATTAAATCAGAGTGACATATCTTCACAGCGTACAAAAAGATTATTGTACATTTCCCCCTTTTGTCTAAATTAAAAGGAAATATTTTAACTCTAACACAGTAAAACTATGTATAATATGAACAATTATCAGGTAAGAATTACATTCACAATGTTCTGTCCATTTGTATTTGTCAGGTTCAGAGAAAAATACTCCGTTATCTATCTTATCTGGATGAGAGAAGAGTTTTGTACCTAATTTACTTTCTATCATAAATAAGGAAAATTCTATCTAGTATTCAACCCCATCAAAGACCTGAGTAAACAGGAAGTGCAGAGTAAACAACTTATAAAGCTTGAAAGGACAGGGACATCTGGCTGCCTAGACAGTCCTTCTGTATATATGTTCGTTTTATTGGTTGATGAATAAAATGCTGATTGGCCAGTAGTCAGGTCGGGAGTATAGGCAGGGCTACCAGACGAGGGAGAATTCTGGGGAGGAGAGGCAGAGAGAGGCCACCAGGGAGAAGCCATGTAGCTGCTGAAGGAGTAACATTCTGAACTGTGGGTAAACCACAGCCTGTGGCAATACACAGTTCAATAGAAATGGGTTAATAATTAATAGAGAGCTAGTCAGTAAGAAGCCTGAGCCATTGACCAACAGTTTCTAATTAATATCAGTCTCAGTATATTTATTTGGGGCTACAGCAGCTGTGGGACTAGGCAGAACAGAACTTCCATCTACAGTCAACCCAGGGTTCCTCTGCAATGCTGGGGTATCTATTTTCAGCCTATGGGCCTAGAATATCTGACAGACTTTTCTGTGAAGCAGGAATTTTTTAAAGATGTCATTCTGTAAATATGTTTCTCATACTGGTTAATGAATAAAGCACTGTTGGCCAATAGGAAAGCAAGATAGGCAGGACTAGGAGACAAGGAGGAAAGAGGGGAGAGGAGTCAAGATGGAAGACGGAGAGAGCAGAACACTGCCGGGCTCTCTCTCCGGTAAGATAAGACCACATGGAGATTAATAGAAATGGGTTAATAATTAAGACAGAGCTAGCCAATAAGAAACTAGTACCTGGACAACAGCACTATATCTAATACAGAGTCTCTATGTGTTAATTGGGGCGGCGGGACCAGACCAGCAGCGGGTGGAAAAACCTTCCTCCTTACAACCCTCCTACCCTGTCTTGGCAATGTTTGATAGTCACTTTCTTTTGTGTCCTGCTTACCCAATTAGCATACTGTCAGCAGTTGAGGTAAGGGCAGTTTATTGCCCAGTGGCTAACTTTTTCCACAAAGAAAGCAAACTCCATATGGAGGAATTTTGATAAATATCTTTTTTTTTTTTTTTAAAGTAAATTGGTGCTACCAGGAACAGACATGTTTCATTGTCATGAAAAGACTTACATTATTAAAACATCTTAAATGTCCTATTCTGTAGATCTCTGAAGTGCTTGAAGATCATCTTCTATATGTCTATATAGATGTTTGACATCAAAAACATACCTAACATGACTATAAGTTTGATTGTTGTAGGTGACTAACTACTAACCTGCATTTCTTTATTATCCTAAATAGTTTGTAATAGTAACTTTCAAGGACTAGAAATTATACATTGCATAGGTATAATACCTTAAATAATGGAAACATGTACAGTATGTTCTAACAAAAATAACCTTAAATTTGTATCAATATACAAAAATCCATGCCAGTGTAAAATATTTAAGGCTAGTAGTTACTTTTTTTTATTTGTTTGTTTTTTGTGTTTTTATTTTTTGAGACAGGGTTTCTTCTGTGTAACAGACTTAGCTGTCCTGGAACTCATAGACCAGGTTGGGCTCGAATTCACAGAGATCCGCCTGCCTCTGCCTCCTGAATGCTGGGATTAAAGGCGTGCACTACCACTGCCTGACTAGTATAGTAGATGGTTTTTTAGTAGATTTAATAATCTATATTTTTATCCTATCATTCCTATGTTCCCTTTTTTCCTTTCATGCTAAGATCCCTGAATCTAATCTCCTTTGCTTAGTTTCTACCCTGATTATGACCAGTAACAACTTGTAACCAACCCCCCTAAATGATGGTAAACATCCACAATCCACTAAACAAACAAAACCATCCACCCCACCTCTTGGGAATGTGGTCTTCATGTTTTATAGATTGCTTCCTGTTGTCTGGGGGCAGTGATATTTTTATAAGACATTGAGAAAATTAAGATAATGGTTTAGTCCCGGGAGAGCCTGCTGTTGTCTAGTCTTGGTGTGATAGGAAAATATAGGGCTTATCCGCAGTCTTGCTGGAGTAGTCTGTGATGCTCAGTCATCTCAGCCAGCAGCCTTGAAGCTGCTCTGGATGAAGAACTCTGAGGAAACCGCAGCAGAGGCATCTGAGAGGCTAGTGTACACAGAGTTTTTCTTCCTTCTGGTCCCACAACCATTTTGTCCCAAATAAACACAGAGTCTTATATTGATTACAAACGGTTTGCCCAATGGCTCAGGCTTCTTATTGGCTAGCTCTCTCTTAATTATTAACTCGTTTCTTTTAAACTAAGTATTTCCACATGGTCTTGGCTTACCGGTGAATGCCTGGACCTGTTATTCCTTTGGAGGCTACATGGCGTCTCTCTCAGCTCCTCTCAGCCTTCCTCTCCCCAGAATTCTCCTTGCATATACTTTCTGCCTGGCTACTGACCAATCAGTGTTTTATTCACCAAGAAATAAAGGAAACATATACAGAAGGACATTCCCCCATTAGGCTGTGTCACCTGGGCCACCCATTTTCATTGATGTATGGTCCCCTTGCTCTGAAAACACACAAACTTTCGAAGGTAACATAAATATCTGCATTAACACAAGTATGGAATGTGCAGTGTGCATAAGTCAGTTAAAGATGACTTTTTCCTATGTTTGCACAGGTAAAAAGCATCTCCCAACTTTATAAGTCTATTTGGACTATATAATCAAACTGTAATATAAACTCTATCCATGCCATACAAAAGGATGTCATGAGGACTCTGTAGCCAACCAGATTTATCATGTCTCATCTCATCTCTGAGCTGTTCCCATGACGAGGGATTATTGTACATATCACCTCTCCTGTAGTCTTTTTTGGTTCCTCCCACATATCTGTAGTCAAGATCCTCAGGTCTCCCCCAGTCAAATCTGATTTATTAACCTATTAACCTAGAAGGAATCCACAGTCTTTTGTTTCCTATGGAGGCAAAAGCATAACCTCTTCGCCAACATAATACATTTTTGAGTTCCATTTTAAAATTAAGCCATTTCTTTTCCTTTTTTTCTCTCTCTTTTCTTTTTCTGTTTTTGTTTGTTTGTTTTTTGTTTTTTGTGACAGAGTTTCTCTGTGTAGCTTTGTAGACTAGGCTGGCCTTGAACTCACAGAGATCTGCCTGCCTCTGCCTCACATGTGCCAGAATCAAAGGCATGTGCCACCACTGCCTAGCTAAATTAAGGCATTTCTAAAGTATATACTTAATTCAACAGTCCCTTCCAAATTCAATGTCTCTCAGCAGCTATAGTTTGTTCATTAGCATTCAAAAAAATTCAAAATTAACAAACCACCATTTAAGGTGTAAACTCCCTGTGTTATATTTCCCATCCTTACATGGCTTTTTTTTTTTTTTTTTTTTTTTTTTAACTTCTTTCTTTAGAGACTATTTTTTTAAAACTATTTATTTCTTAATATAAAACTTTATATTCTTAAGCCTACCCATATTGTTAAACACACTGTAACCTGTTTAGAGGTTTGTTCCATCTGACCCTGCTTTATCCTGTATTTGTAACATTTTCTGTTTGCATGAGCAAACCATAAACCACCACACAGCTTAGCTCATGGGCTGCTGGCAGCTCAAGCCTGCAGGTGATGGCTGGGAGATGTGTCTCTGTATAGTGGCCCACATAAGAGACTGCTGGACTAAGAAGCCAAGTTTGGCTTCATTTTTTTTGTGTTTGAAACATTTTTTTTTTGTAAGTTTTTTCAGCTCTTATGTGGAAATACGTGCTTACCAGCTCCCAAATAACCACACAGAGACTTATCATTAATTATGGAAGCTCAGCAAATAGCTTAGGCTTATTTCTAACTAGCTGTTATAACTTAAATTAACCATTAATTTATTAATTTACATGTTGCCACAAGGCTCATGGCTTGTTACCTCATCTCCTACAAGTCATGCTTTCTCTGCATCTCCTCAGGACTCCACACTTCTTCCCAGCATCCTCTGTACCTGGAAAGCCTGCCAGCTATTGACTGTTCAGTTTTTTTACTAAACCAATCTGAGTGATTTATTTTTATAGTGTACAAAAAGATTATTCTGATTGGGGATGTCCTTCTGTATATATGTTTCTCTTATTGGTTGATGAATAAAAACATTGTTGGCCAATAGAGGCAGGAAGATAGGCAGGGCTAAGAGATGAGGAGAATTCTGGGGAGAGAGGCAGAGATCGCTCTAGAAGATTCCATGTAAAGACTGGGAAGAAAGGATGAGCCAGGCATTCTCCTGTAAGATAAGACCACGTAGAAATACTTAGATTAGTAGCTATGGGTTAATAATTAAGAGGGAACTAGCCAATAAGAAGCCCTAGCCATCAGCCAAAAGTAATAATTAAGATGTCTCTGTGTGCTTATTTAGGGCTGTAGCAGCTGTGGAACCTGTTGGGACAAGAAACTCCAGCAACATTATCATACAACATTATGTAGTTTAAGATGATCTTGAGTTCTTGTTCCACTAGCCTGCATCTCCTAAATGCTGGGATCACAGAAGCCACTGTGGGGACATGCTGATGGCCTGTCAGAAATGAACTGTTCTATTCCAGCCAGAGTACTCAGACCTGAGTAATAATTTACACAGGTCCCCTGTGTTGGCTACAGAAACTTAATATTGACCTTTTTGCTCTGGAATGCCTGGGAGATCCTAGTGGCCTGCAGGCTAGATAAGGATAGGGATAATGGGCTGTGAGGTATTGACAGCTGCCTTTGCTTCTGTAAAACTTATGTATTGCTATGGGAAAGGGATGAAATGGTCTTTTTATTACTATATAGCATGAAAGAAATAAACAACTGAGTGAAGGAAAACAATGTTCCTGCCCAGCTGTGGATCCCATGGATAGTTATAATACACACCTCCCTGGTGTCTGCCTTTAAAACCCCATCCTACCCCCTTCAGCATGGCATGCTGTTTGGCTCCAAGGCTGCTATCCTTCTAGCAACAAGAGTAGACTCATTTAATTTAAATTTGAATAGAGTCTAAGTCTTTAGTCTTTCCCAGTGGATTTGAAGAAACACCACACCACACCTAGTTCATCTCTTTTCTTTCATGGTGGGGGGGGGGCGGGAGGACACCACACACACACACACACACACACACACACACACACACACACACACACTTAACTCAGGGCCTCAAGTGTGTTAGTTCTACCTCCAAGTTGTTCCTGACTTCTCTGGGTCATGAACCTTCTCTTTCTGTAAAGGTGTGAATGCCAGAGAAACTGACTCATGGAGCCCTTCCTTTCCTTCACTCAGCAGCTCTGTCTAGCAAGTATTTCTCTGCAGGGCTGCTTGCAAGGCCTGTGATGGCTAAAAAAAGCTCCATTTTGTGCTAGGCATTCCTGTTGGTACCCACCAGCCTCTGACTATGACTCCGGTGCCTGTAATACTGACCAGTGGATCCCCCCCCCCCAAAAAAATATGTTGTTCTGACTGTCTACTTTTTATGATGTAACTATCCTTTTTTTTTTTTTTTTTCTTCTGTAACTCGCTTACACTGATACCCAAAGATTGTTTTGAGTTTTCTTAACCACTTGGCTTGCTAGAACAGAACAGTTTTTGCTAGCTTGCATAGATGTTGAAGGTCTTCCATGGTTTTCCATGCACCTCTCTTTTATGGCAATCTCCAATGGATCTGAGATTGTTCCTCCTGCTAACAGCTAAGCAATAAATCTTTCAATCCCAGCACTCAGGAAGCAGAGGCAAGTGGATCTCTGTGAGTAGCTACCCCACGCTACAGAGCAAGTTCCAGGACAGCCAGGGTTATACAGAGAATTCCTGTTTGGAAACAACAACATCAAAATCACAATCAATGACCCAGAGATTTGGATGGTCTCTGTGCAAGGATGACAACGTGATTCCTGAAGTGTTTCATCACTTCGTGATTCTTTGTTCCCTTTGTTTGTTTGTTTGTTTGTTTGTTTTTGACCAGGGTCTCGTGTAGCTGAGTCTGTCCTTGAACTCCCGAGTCTTCAGGCCTCTACCCTCTCTCAAAGAGCTAAAATTATAGACAAGACCCACCATGCCTGATTAGCTTACAGTTTCATAGTTTAGAGAGAGGGACTGGGGGGGGTAAAAAAGGAAAGGAAAGCCTGGTTTGATGACATACACCTGAAACCTAAGGTTGAGGCAATAGAACCTCAAGTTTGGGGTCAGCCTGGGCTATGTGAGATAATAGTGTCAAAAAGACCAACAGTAATTATTAGCTAATTAGAAATAAGTAATAAGCCAGGCATGGCAGCACACACCTTTAATCCCAGCACTCTGGAAGTAGAGGCAGACAGATATCAGTGAATTTAAGGCCAGCATGGTCTACAGAATGTCTTCCAGGGCAGCTAGGGCATTTACACAGAGAAACCCTGTCTCCAAAAAAATTTCTTTTAAAAAGATTATCCCCAGAAAGATCAAGGTCAACATGAGCTACATGGGACCTCGCCTCAGAAAACAAAAAACAAGTGACTGGAGAGTTAGCTCAGAAATTCAGACCCATGCAGGACCCATGTTCAATTCCCAGCACCCACACATGGCCACTCACTCCAGTTCTAGGGGTGAGATGCTATCTTCCTCAGGCACCAGACACACACACAGTGGACGGTCGTTGAAATAGTTTTAAAACCTAAATCAATCCGTACAGGAAGAGCATGATTGTGGGTGGGGATCCGGGGAGATGTCTGCATGCCAGCACATTGCAGCCATGGTGTGGTTGTGGTGGGAAGATGTCTGTAGGGCAGAGCTAGGAATCCCAGTTTCATGACCCTGAGGGCTTCGTGACACCAAGATGGAGTTTCCATAGAAAAGGAAAGCCAGGGATTCTTGTCAGGGAATATCAAGAGGAAGGGGACAGGGGAGAGCCCTGGGTTTAGTCATGTCCTCTCCCTGCGGCTCAGCTCTACAGTTTGTGGGCTGCGGTCAGAGACATGTCTGTGAGAAGATTAAGCTGAGAAGATGGAGGCCGTGGGAACTTGGTGGAAAGGGCCTGACTTCTTAAAGGAAATGTAGCCCCAGGGCAGTGACAGTAACAAGGTTCTTTCAGGAAATGTGAGTCAGCCCCTAGAGCCCTCAGAGAAAGCCTAGGACCATCACAAAGTAGCTGCTATTGTCCTCCATTCTATTTTGTTGTATGGAGACAGGAACCTTGCTATATAGCCCAGGCTAGCTCAGACTTACAGCAACCCCACTGCTGCGGCCTTCGAGTGTCAAGATCAGCATGTCCTGCAATGTCTGGCTGTTACCGCTCTTTAAATCGAAGACAGGGTTTCTCTGTGCAGCTTTGGCTGTCCTGGAAGTTGATCTGTAGACCAGGCTGGCCTTGAACTCACAGAGATCCATCTGCCTCTGCCTCCTGAGTGCTGGGACTAAAGGCGTGCGCCACCACCACTACCGCCTGATTTATCTCTTTCATTTTAAAGATGAGAAAATGAAGCTCAGAGTGATCAAAACCCAGCAACAATACTATTTTTACATGTTCATTCATGTATTTTATGTATACAGGTATTTTGTCTGCCTGTATGTCTGCATAGCAGAAGAATAAGTCAGAATCCATGGGAATACACTTATAGACTGCTATGAGTCACCATGTGGATGCAGGGAATTGAACTCATGACCTTTGGAAGAGCAGCTAGTGCTCCTAACCACTCAGCCATCCCTCACTCCAGCCCAATTAATAAGAATTACTCATAAATGGTAGCTGAGTGTGGTTGCAATGAATTGCATGAATGACCTCCTTCCTTCCTTCTTTTAATCTCCTGTCTCTTAAGGAAAACAAAACAAATTCTCTTTGTGTGTGAATGCTGATCCCGACTCCTCAGTGTTAGTCATACACAATTGCACACCTTGCACAGCCACCACATTACATGCTACCACTCCTTGAACTGATAGAACCCTCAAAAGAAGAAAACTCTTCCCCTCCGTCTGTGCCACACTCTGGCTTGAGGACAATCAGGATGTGCCTACCCATCAGTCAAGCCAGACGCAATGAGTCTAATCCTGTTAGTGGGCTCACGTCCAGGTCATAGACCCCTCTAGAGTGCGCCACACTCTGTTACATCCTAGGGAATTCATGGACTCCCTTTAAACTGTCTAATCCTAACTACTGGACACCTAATCAATAAGGAAATACTTCTAGGATGGATGCCGAAGCCGGGGAATAGTGTTCAGTCTGGAACCAAAAGATAAGCCATGGAGCTCTGCATTTACTGGAAAGAAAAACCCATGCTTTCTAACACGTGCTCAGTCTAAGAACACAAAGCAGCCAGCTCACAAGCCCTCGTTTCTGGATCAATCTAATCACCCGGTTTCACTCCCACACCCAGGGTACTGTGGGGGAAATCTCATAATTCTGCGGTTTTTGCCAATGCACTTTTATGGTTCCCAGACCCAGTGGAGTCTGCGCTACTTGGCTCTCTTCCTTGAGCAGAACGCACACACCCAGTTCCCACAGCGGCCATCCCAAAGCCCTGCTGAACCAAGGTTTTCCTGTGGCTGAAGAGGCACAATGACACACATTTTAATCCCTCAGTATTTTTATCTGATCCCTCCTACCTGCTTTTTTTGTTTGTTGTGAGAGGGTCTCATGTAGCCCAGGCTAATTTCAAAGTTGTTATGTAGGTGAGGCTAGCCATGAGTTTCCCATTCTCCTTGCCTTTATTTACTGAGTGCTGGAGTACTGCCTTGTTCTAGCACACTGATTTTTTTTTTTCCAGGCAAGGTTTCTCTGCAGCTTTGGAGGTTGTCCTGGAACTCATTCTGTAGACCAGGCTGGCCTCAAACTCCCAGAAATCAGCTTGCCTCTGCCTCCCAAGTGCTAGGACTAAAGGCATGAGCCACCAATGCCCTGATGGCTTGATTTTCTTTCTTTCTTTCTTTCTTCCTTCCTTCCTTTCTTTCTTTCCTTCCTTTTTTTTTTTAATTTTTTGAAAAGATCTGGGTGGTAGTAGCACACACGCCTTTAATCCTAGCACTCAAAAGGCAGACACAGGCAGAGACATGGGTTCGAGGCCAGCCTGGTCTACATAGAGAAACCCAGCCTTGAGAAACAAACAAACAAACAAATATATAATGAAAATGAAAAAAAATGTTTTGAAATGGTTTCAATTTGTACTGCAAACTAGCCTCAAACTGATAATCCTTCTGCCTCTGCTTCTCAAATGCTGTCATTACAGTTGAGCATCAGTGACCACTTTTGTCTTTTGATTCATAGGATCCCATGCCTGATGCTGGGGGAGGTGATAGGACATTACACTAGTCTCGATGCAGGAGACATTTGAAGTAGTAAAATTGATGCTGTAAAGGACTTACTAATAAACCTGCGTAGGAAATACTAAGTTACCGAGGTAGAATTTAGCTAAAGGAGGCTGCGTTTAGTGACTGGAGATAAGCAGCGCTCTGTGCAGGCTGATTAGAAAATGTGTTAACAGAAAATTTGTACCATGACTAAAGTTTGGGTTGCTGAGAAACTGCTAAAGTTTACTCACCAAGACTGACTTCCAGTGAGGTCCCATTCCCACAAGACAACCCTGACTTAAAACTGGCCATTAGCTCCATCCGCAAATCACAGACCATGCCTCTTCAGGGCAGCTCAAGAGAACACCTCAAGGTCACAACCACATCAAGCCCTCTCTTATCAGGTCCTACAGATGGGCAAGAGGGACCTTTGTAATAAATATTCAACAAGAACAACATTTGTGGGGCTGGAGTGATGGCTCAGTGGCTAAGAGCACTGGCTGCTCTTCTAGAGGACCTGGGTTCAATACCCAGCACCCACATGGCAGCTCACAGCTGTCTGTAACTCCAGTTGCAGGGATCTGACACCCTCACACAAATACAAATGCAGACAAAACACCAATGCACATTAAAAATAAAGGAAGGAAGAAAAATAATTCTGGCAATATATTTGCTGTGTCAATATCTCCTTCTGCTCCAGTGGCCAGACTTGCAGTCTCCTCTCTCAGGAACTTTAAATAAATTGTTCAAACTGTAGCCTGGGGCCAGGACCAGAGAGAGAGAGAGAGAGAGATTTAAGGGTGACAGTTTATATGGAATGCTAAAAGCCCATGGTGGGTAGGTGGGCGTTTCCATCACATCAGCCATCTCTGTCCCATCAGCCAGCTCCTAAATAACCACACAGAGACTATTAATTATAAATGCTCGACCAATAGCCCAAACTTGTTACTAGTTAGCTCTTATGTCTTAAACTAACCCCCATTTGTTATCTACACTCTACCAGGTAGCAGTATCTCTGCTTCCTCTGCATCTGGCTGCTGACCCTGCCCTCCCTCGCTGCCCGTTTTTCTTTTTGTCCGAAAGTCCTCTACCTGTCCAGCTATTGACCATTTAGCCCGTTATTTTATTAAACTAATCAGAAGGTACTTTGGCAAAGACACATCTTCATAGTGCACAAAAAGATTATTCTATAACAATGGTGTATATATGTTAGTGAAATCTTCTGTCCTAGACAGCTTTTCTTTAAGCCAGACATGGATGCAATAGCTTCTTCCTGTATTAACCCCTAAGTGGACCAAGTGATTTCTCTCTGGAAAGGCAGGTTAATCCTGTAACAGTCTGCCCTCCTGGAACTAGAGACAAAGACAGTTACCCAACAATTATACTCATGATGAGGGGAACTTGAGGAAAAATTGAGAGGACTCTAAAATGCTCTGCTTTGAGGGCTTCAAGGATGTCTCCTTGAGAAAATAACATTTAAATGGACTATTGAGAGGCATGACAGCTAGAAATGCTTGGAGCTCTTCCCAGAAGAGAAAACTTAGGGTTAACAGTACCTCCCCACAGCATGAGGGCCGTAAGGACTCTTGCTTCCATAGAACATGGAAGCAAAGGGTTCCAGGGTACAAACACCAGCTCAAGAATACCCAGAACCAGGTGTTTGAGATAGGACCCACAAGGTAGAAGGAGAAAACAGACTCTGAAAACTTATCTTCCCACCCTCCCCCAACACACACATGTATGCAAAGTAAGTAAATAAAGATGAAATAAAAATATATTCAAGGCCACCAACTGACAACTGTAATTTTTTTTTTTCTTGCTTTTTCAAGAGAGGGTTTCTCTGTGTAAGAGCCCTGGATGTCCTGGAACTTGCTTTGTAGACCAGGCTGGCCTCAAACTCTCAGAGATCTGCCTGCCTCTAGCTCCCGATTAAAGGGATTAGAGGTGTGTACCTCGACGACCTGGCTTCTTTCTTAAAAAAAAAAAAAAAAAAAAAAAAAAAAAAAGGATTTAGCTGGGCGTTGGTGGCACACTTCTTTAGTACCAGCACTCGGGAGGCAGAGGCAGGTGGATCTCTATGAGTTCGAGGCCAACCTGGTCTACAGAGTAAGTTCCAGGACAGGCTTCAAAGCTACACAGAGAGACACTGTCTCAAAAAAACAAAACAAAACAAAACAAAAACAACAACGAAAAATTTAAGCCCAAATTCTAGAGTCTGCTTTCTCAGCCACTTCTCCCCTCCACGTGCTCTATTTTTCCTCTTGTCTATGCTGCAATTTCTCTCGGACTCCTAGAGTCTTCTACACCCTGCCAGGGCACCTACCTGGGTGCTTGTCTTATATCTCTCAACTCTGGCCGGCTCTGCTAAAGACACTTAATAACCTCCCTTTTCTCAGAAGCCATTGCTGCTCTCCCCTCTCCATCTCTACTGGGTAACTGTCACTTAGACTTGCTGGCCTTGTGTACTATTGTTGTACCCAAATTCTGGACCCCCAAATCACCAAGAGATCCAATCCAATGCAAAAGCAGAGTCTTTTATTAACAAGTTAACTGTATTAACTTGGGTTCTCTGTTCACTCAACATGGCAGGTGGAGTGAGAAGGACCCAGAGGGACTGTTGGCGGAGAATTTATTTGGGTAGAACAAGGGGAGTGTCTAGGGTCTGCAACAGCCTCAGGATTGGTGCATTTCCAGGCTTGGGTGACCTGTCCTGTTTGATTGGTCAACTGGTTGCTATGGCCTATAGGCCCTCCCAAGATGGTTGCTATGCTCTGTAAGCCAGTGTTACCGTAAAGCACATGCAGAGCCAGCCAGCTAACTCCTGATTGGTTCTTTGTATCTGGCTTCCTAGTAATTGGAAGGTCAGGCAAGGTCGGAGAAGCACACGGGGCCTTCGTCTTGCTGGATCTTTTCTGTAGCCTGTCATGGCTGCTAAAGCAGGGGGCTGGGTGAAGGTCCCGGCACTTCACTATCGCTCAAAAGCGACACTGATGTTCCAGAAAGCCCTCTCCCCTGCTTGGGCCCTGGTCATGTGGGAAGCGATGGGGCCACTAGTGCTGGGGTTAAAGGCGTATGCCACCGTAGCCCAGCTACATGGGTAATCTTCATTTGCTATTAACACTATATATATATGTGATTCCGCTGTTGTTTTGAATATACTGCATGTGTAACTTAGATTCAACTCTTGTTTAAAAATAGATCTCCAAAAAATGGTTATTTTAAATAGTAGCCACATAGTTGACAGCCACCTTCACTAATGTAAAGGGTACATGCCACATGACTTCACTACCATCCCGATTAAGATGACCACATGGTATAACTAAGGCAACGCTCAGAAAACTTCTCAGTGCAAGACAATTTAGATAAGAGCAATATATTTTCAATAAATAAGGTTTCTAAACCCCTAAGGTCTACCCAGATTCACAGTAACAGTTGTCTAGCTTCTCTGTCTTTACTGCCTTTGTTCAGCTTTAGCTACTTGGATAAACTGAGTCATACTGGAATATTGGTTGAAGATGTGTTACATTCGTTTAGGCTGTGGAATATTTGTTTAATGATGCAAAGATGTGTTGCATTTGTTTAACTCGTGAAGCAGCATGACTTTGCCTTCCTGAAACACCTGGTGGTCTAAAAAGAAAGCTGGGCAGGAGAAAGGATAGGTGGGCTGGCAGGCAGAGACAATAAATAGAAGGAGAAAGAGATGGGAGGAAGCAAGAAAAGGAGAAGAGGAGGACAGGAGCCACACACAGGATAAGAAAGAAAAGATATACAGAAATAGAAAAAGGTAAAAGCACAGAGGCCAAAAGAAGATGTGGTAATTTTAGTTAAGAAAAGCTGGCTAGAAACAAGCCAAGTTATGACTGGGCATTCATAAGAAAGAATAAACTCTGTGGGATTTATTTGGGAGCAGGGTGGCACCCAAAGAGAAAAGAATTTAAAAAAAAAAGTGATCAACAACAGTTGGTTTTGTCCTTTTTTGTTTTGGGGTTTGTTTATTTGTTTGTTTGAGACATTTTGGTTTCTCTGTGTAGCCTTAGCTGTCTTGGAATTTACTTTGTAGACCAGGCTGACCTTAAACCAGGGTGGCCTTGAACTCATAGAAATCCAGCTGCCTTTGCCTCCCAAGGACTGGCATTAAAGGTGTGGGCCACCATTGCCCGGCTGTTTGTTTTTGATATAGGGTTTCATTGTGTAGCCCTGACTGGCCTGGAACTCACTGTGTAGACCAGGTTAGCTTTGAACCCACAAATCTATCTGCCTCTGTCTTCTGAATGCTGTGGTTAAAGGTGTGCACTACTACGCCTAGACAGAAAACTAATTTTAAAAGAATCGGAGACTTCAGAGCCTGGAGAAATGGTTCAGTGGTTAAGAGAATGTACTACTCTTGCACAGGACCTGAGTTTGTTTCCAGCACCCATACTGGAGGATGGTGCAGGTGTACAAACACGAGAAAGCCCAGCTCCGGGAGATCTGACGCCCTCTTCTGGCTTCCGTGGGCATTTGCATCACATGTACACCCCCTGTTTAAACTGAGGATTTTGGCACCAGATACATAAACTGAGGACATGACCACTCCAAGGTATGGTTGATGTGAGGTTGTCTACTGTAGATATGAGGGAGAGAACAGAAAGCGGTATCTGGAAGAGTCCAGAGCAGAGGGAGTAGTAAACCACGCATGGCCAGCAGACTGGATCTGGCAATGAGAGGAGAGACGGAAGAGGAGGAGAGGACAAAAAGAGTGGGCAAAGGAGGCCAAGAGAGGAAGAGAGAGGGGCAAGAAGAGGGAGCCAAGACAGGGGGACAAAAGGGTGCAATTGCTAAAATGTTAGGAGCTGTAGAAGTTTGTTTAAAGTAGTGCTGAGAAGAACATGGGTATTTATTTTGTTTTTTTTTAAGGATTTATTATTTTTTAATTTATTATTATTATTATTATTATTATTATTATTATTATTTTGCAGTTTCAAGACAGGGTCTCTCCGTGTAGCCCTGGCTATCCTGGGCAGTTGGTACACACACCTGTGAGCTCATCCTAGACAGTCAGAGGCAGGGGGCTCTTGAGTCTGAGGCTTAGACTGATGACACAGCCAGAAGCTGCTCAGGAGAAAAACAAGTTCTCCCTGATGGAAGATGATATTGTCTTGAACCTCACAGAACTTTTTTCTTTGTGCTCTCTCTTTCTGATGAAATCATATGTAGTGTATGCTAGGCTCAAACAGCCTATAAGGCAGAGGATAATCTTACATTTCAGATATGCCTGCCTTTCTTTTCAAAGTACCACCATGCTCAATTTAGTGAATTTCTCCAATTTTTCAACAGCACATTTTATTATTGGGTTTTTATTTGGTTTTTTTGTTTGTTTGATTGATGGGAGATGTCAGTCTGTAAATATGTTTCTCATACTGGTTAATGAATAAAGCACTGTTGGCCAATAGGAAAGCAAGATAGGCGGAACTAAGAGAGAAGGAAGAAAGAGGAAGTAGTAAGGAGGAGTCAAGATGGAGAGTCTGGAGAGAGCAGGATGCCAGCCAGCTCTCCGGTAAGACCACGTGGAAATATATAGATTAACAGAAATGGGTTAATAATTAAGACAGAGCTAGCTGATAAGAAACAAGTAACTGGCCAACAGCTTTATATCAAATACAGAGTCTTGGTGTGTTATTTGGGGCTGGCGCGGTGGTGGGACCAGACCAGCAGTGGGAGGAAAAACCTTATTCCTTACATTTGATATTTGATTTTCTTTTTTTTTCTTTTTTTCTTTTTTTTTTTTTTGTAGACAGGGTCTTACTATTTGCTCTGCTGTCCTGGAACACACTCTGTAGACCAGGCTGGCATCCAACACACAGAGATCCTCCTGCCTCTGCCTCCAGGGTGCTGAGATCAAAGACATTCTCTACCACTCCTGGCCAAAGCCAATTTTTAAAAAAATTTTATTAAACATGTACATGGAGACTGGAGAGATGACTCAGTGGTTAAGAGCACTGGCTGCTCTTCCAGAGGTCCTGAGTTCAAATCCCAGCACCCACATGGCAGCTCACAACTGTCTGTAATATCAATTTAGGGGACCTGACACCCATGGCAAAACATCAGTGCATGAAAAAACAAACAACAGCAACTGGACGTGGTGGCATCCATCTTTAGTTCAACACTCAGGGCAGAGGTGGCCAGATCTATGTGAATTCCAGACCAAAAGGAAAAAAATCATGCCTAGCAGGCAGGACATTGCGTTCAATCTCCAGCACACACAAGGCATGGTGACACACCTGTAATTCCAGTGTCCTGGAGGTGGAGGCCAGAGAATCTGAGACTCAGATGTGAAGATCATCCTTTCGAGTTCAAGGCCAATATGTATGTGTGTGTGTACATATATATATATATGTGTGTGTGTGTGTGTGTGTGTGTGTGTATATGTGTGTGTGTGTATATGTATGTGTGTATGTGTACATATATATATACACACACATATATATATATACATGCATACATACATACATATTATGTTTTCTAAGCAGGGTTTCTCTGTGTAGCTCTGGCTGTCCTAGAATTTGCTCTATAAACCAGGCTGGCCTTGAACTCACAGATCTGCCTGCTTCTGACTCCTGAGTGCTGGGATTAAAGGAGTGTGCTACCATTGCCCAGCAAAAGTATATTTTTGGAACAGGCTTTCATGTAGCTCAAGCTGACTTCAGACTCAAAAGTATACACCATACTGACTTTGAATTTGTGATTCTTCTGCCTCGGCCTTCTGAGTGTTGGTATTATAGGCATGAGCCATGCTCAACCAAGTAAGTTTTTAAAACCCAGTATTATACAAAAATCTATTAATTATACCCCCTCTGTCTGTCTCTCTTTGTGTGTATGTCCTGGGATTCACGCCAAAGGGTTAATGTGTGAGTCAAATGCTCTATCATTAAGTTACATCCCCAGCTGTATTTGCTAGTGTTTTCCATTGCTGTTGTTTGTATGGTTGATTTTGTTGTTGTTTTGTTTTTTTTCAACTTGACACAAGCCAGGCTTTTCTGGGGAGAGGGAACCTCAATTGGGAAAATGCCTCCATCAGATTGGCCTGTGGTCAAATCTGTAGCATATTTTCTTGATTAGTGACTGATGTAGGAGGGTCCAGCTCACTGTGGCCAGTGCCAGCATGGGTAGGTGGTCCTGGGCTGTGTTGGAAAACAGATCCAAGGCCCTGGAAGTGGTGGTGCACACCTTTAATCCCATCACTCAGGAGGCAGAGGCGGGTCGATCTCTGTGAGTTCCAGGCCAGCCTGGTCTACAGAGCAAGTGCCAGGACAGGCTCCAAAGCTACAGGGAAACTATGTCTTAAAAACAAAAACAAAAACAAGCACACAAGCAGACCCAGCAAGCTTGAGAAGAGAGTAGGTAGTGTCCCTTCTCCATGATCTCTGCTGCAATTCATGACGAGTTCTTGCCCAGTTTCCTTCTCTGTGGCCCTTATGTTGTAAACAAGGAAGCCTTTTCTCCTCATGTTGCTTTTGGCACAGTGTTTATCACAGCATCAGAAGGCAACTAGGACACTCACTCATTTTTATTTTTGAGACAGGGCCCTGCTAAGTTACTTGGTCTGGAACAACTTCTGAGGCCCAGGCAGGTGTTGAACTTGTGATGCTTTTGCCTCAGTCTTCTGGTTAGTTGAGAGCAATGTCGTCCACTGCCCTGCGCTCTGAACTCTTTTATAGTAAGTGATCTTGACTTTGGTCCTGCTACCTGGGCCTCAAGTGCCTGGGTCACAGAGAAGAACCAAATAGGTTTGGCTCTAGATCTCATCATTGTTTTTCTTTTCTTTTCTTTTCTTTCTTTCTTCCTTCCTTTCTTTCTTTCTTTCTTTCTTTCTTTCTTTCTTTCTTTCTTTTTCTTTTTTGTTTGTTTCTTAAGACAGGGTTTCTCTGTGTTCAGCCCTAGCTGTCCAGTAATTCTTTTTGTAGGAACAGGCTGACAGGCTGGTCTCAGACTAGCGGAGATTCACCTGCCCTTGCCTCCTGAGTGCTGGGATTAAAGGTGTATACTATCATACCCAGTAACCTCTATGTCCTTCCTTCCTTCCTTCCTTCCTTCCTTTCTTTCTTCTGTCCTGCCTGCCTTCCTTCCTCTCTTTCCTTTCTTCCTTCTTTTTTTTTTTTTAAAGGCTCTATTTATTAATTTATTATGTATACAGTGTTCTGCCTGCATGTGTGCCCACAGGCCAGAAGAGGGCACCAGATCTCACTACAGGTGGTTGTGAGCCACCATGTGGTTGCTGGGAATTGGACTCTGGACCACTGGACGAGCAGGCAGTGTTCTTAACTGCTGAGCTATTTCTCCATGTACATATTGTATGTTATAAACATTGTCTCTCCCCTTCCTCATCCTCCCCCTCCCATTAGTCCCCTTTGTCCCAAGTTTTCTTTCTTTAATGGCCCATGCCAGGCCCTCTTCCCTTGCCCCTTTCTCTACCTGGTACCTGTGAATCAGCTGTTACTGCTTTCCACCATGCTTGATCATGGACTAACCTCTGAAACTGTAAGTAAGCACCTAATTACTTGTTTTTTTTTTTTTTTTTTTTTTTTTTTTTTAATAGGAGTTGGCCTTGGCTATGGTGTCTCTTCATAGTAATAGGACAGTGACTAGGATTTGATATAATTGTCTCCCATTGTATCCACTTTCCTGAAAATGGAAAATAATAAAATAAAATAAAAATCCATGTGGGGGCTGGGAAATGGCTCAGTTGGGAGACTTGACTTTATATCTCTAGCACGAACTTGCACACACACACACAGACACGCGCACACACACACAGACACACACATGCAAGGTACTTACACACACACACACAGACACGCACACACACAGACACACACACACACAGACACACACATGCAAGGCACTTACACACACACACAGACACGCACGCACACACACAGACACACACATACAAGGCACTTACACACACACACACACACACACACACACACACACCCCAGGAATGGTGGGTGCCTTGTGCCTGTAATCTCAGTTTTATAGAAGCAGAGATGAGAGATAGGGACCACTAGAGCTCCTTGAGCAGGCAGCCTGGGTAAATCAGTGAGACCCCGCCTCAAAAAGTTAAGTGAGGACATTTGTGAAAGAAGCTGATGTCTGCCTCTGGCCTCTGTGTGCGTGAGCACACATGTGGCCCTCACATGCACATACCATGTTTTCCTTATCTTGTCTTCTGTTGTTGGACACCTAGATTGGTTTCATCATTTGACTGTTGTGGTCAGTGCTGCAATAAACATGATGAGCGAGTATCTCTGACATGTTGAGTAAACACCCATGAGTGTAACAGCTGTGTCATAGGAAGAACGAGTCTCAGTTTTCTGAGAATCCTCCTTCCTGATGTCCACACTGGCGGGACTCATCTTCAGCTCCACCAGCAGTGTATAAGGTTCCTTTCTATCCACATCCTTGTCAACACTGGTGGTGTTTGTTTTCTTAATGACTAGGGTGAGATGGAATCTCAAAGTGGTTCTGTTCTCTGATGGCCAGGAAGATTAAGCATTTTCCATGTTCTTGGGCATTTGTGTTCCATCTTTTGAGACTGGTCTGGTCTGTTTATTTCATAAGCCCATTCCTTGGGTGGGTTGGGCACTTGTTTAGTTTCTTTAGTTCTTTGTGTATTCTAGATAAATCCATTGTCAGATGTATAATTGGAGAAGACTTTTTCCCATGTGTAGGCTGTCTTTTAACTCTTTCCTTTAAAAGTCTTAATTTTATGTGGTTCCTTTATCCAATTTTGGTCTTATTTCCTGAGTAACTAAAGTTGGGCTCCTTCCTCCCTCCCTCCCTTCCTCCCTCCCTTCCTTCTTTTTTTGTTTGAGACAGGGTTTTTCTGTGTATCCCTGGCTGTCCTGGAAGTCACTCTGTAGTCCAGGGTGGGCTCAAACTCACAGAGATCCATCTGCCACTACCTCTGCCTGAATTTAAGGCATGCACCGCTATACCAGGCTCATTTAAAAAGATTAAAAAGAAACCAGCCAACAGTGGCTGTGCATGTCTGCTGTCCTAGCACTTGAGGGTGGAGATGGGAGTTTGTTCTCTCTACATGGCAAGCTGAGGTCAGCCTGGTTTATATTAGAGCTATCTCAAAGAAAAAAATATCGAGATGCTGTGAACTTCATGTTAAAAGCACTTGAAAAATTTTATGAAAATTTGTAAAATTCCCTCAGAAGAAAAAATGTTTACAAAAACCTAAAGATGAGAAATCCTGATTAAACAGGTCCTTTAAAAAATATGAAAGAGAAGTGGTGGACGCCTTTAATGCCAGCACTCGGGAGGCAGAGGCAGGCAGATCTCTGTGAGTTCGAGGCCAGCCTGGTCTATAGAGCAAGTTCCAGGACAGGATCCAAAATCACAGAGAAACCCTGTCTCAGAAAAAAAAAAAAAAAAAAAAAAAAAAAAAAGAAAGAAAGAAAGAAAGAAAGAAAAAAAGAAAGAAAAAAAAAAAAAACAAAACAAACAAAAAACAAGCATAGAAGCAGGCATGGCCCATACTTAAAATTTCAGCACACATGAATTTTAGACTAGAGAATCACAAGTTCAAGGTCAGCCAATCTTAAACAGTTAAACTGCCTCAAAGTAAAATAAACGGTATCTACAAGACACCAGTAACAAATAAATGAATGAAAAACCTTCAGTATGTTTGTGATGTATTACTATGTAGCTAAACAGCCCAACACTAAGTAAATGGGAACAGCAGAATGTTATTGTGATTCGGTGCTTGGGGATTTTGGAAGTGGCTTAATTGGATCAGGCTCAGGAACCCACTACAATGTCTCCTTGTAGGAGGTAGGACAGTTGCCAGGTCAGTGTGCTGTGTATGGGGCTCCGGTAGGAAACACCAGCTTCATGCTGATGTAACGCCACTGACTGGCACCACCAACCCTTGAGTTCTTTCCTTTTTCTGTTCTCTTTCCTTCCTCCCTTTCTTCATTTTTGTTTTGTTTGAAACAGGATTTTATTGAGAACCTTGTCTTGCCTGAAGCCTCACACTCCTCCCTGAGATACGCCAATTTCAGCCTCCCAAATGTTGGGACTAAAGATGTGGGCCACCACTCTCTGACCTCTTTGTTTTTACATTAATATTTGTTTGTTTTGTTTTTCAAGACAGGGTTTCTCTGTGAAACAGCTTTAAATGTCCTAGAACTCACTCTGTAGACCAGGCTGGCCTTGAACTCAGAAATCTGCCTGCCTCTGTTCCCTGCATGCTGGGATTAAAGGAATGGACCACCACCACCCTGCCAGCTTTTTGTTGTTGTTGTTGTTATTATTATTATATGTCCATTTTATTGTTCTTTGCTTTATTGTATTTTATGGATTTTTTTTTTTTCTTTTGAGACAGGGTTTCTCTGTGTCGCTTTGGAGCCTGTCCTGGAACTCGCTCTGTAGACCAGGCTGAACTCAGAGATCTGCCTACCCCTGCCTCCTGAGTACTCGGATTAAAGGCCTATGCCACCACTGCCCAGCTGTTACCATTTTTTTTTTAAGCCACACTGTTTCTTTAATTATAAAAAATGAATTTTATTCAAATTTAAGCATAGATCTCATCTTGAAACAAAGATCTGTGTGCACAGGATCATGGAAGTCCTATCCTCTATTTCTACCTAGAAGACATGAAACTAATTTCCAGTAAGTCTAGTGGGATAGACAATTGAGGCTTATATTACTTTAATGAACTATCAAAATTAAAGTGGGCTGGAGAGATGGCTCAGGGGTTAAGAACACTGCTTGCTCATCCAGAGGTCCTGAGTTCAATTCCCAGCAACCACATGGTGGCTCACAACTATCTGTAATGAGATCTGGTGCCCTCTTCTGGCCTGCAGGTGTACATGCAGGCAAGCAGAACAAAAAAGTGTTGCTATCACATCTGGATGCTGCTTTTAAGTTGTTTTGGGTTTTGAGACCTGGATAACCTGGGCTATTTTGCCTAGAAAACACACACACACACACACACACACACACACACACACACACACACACACACACACTCTTACATATTTATAAGGTTTAAAAAGGTTTAAAAATTTAACTTTTTTATATATTTTGTCTGCATGTGTGTCTGTTCTGTTCACCACATGCATGCCTAGCATTCATGGAAGCCATAAGAAGGCATTGGATCCTTTGGAACTGGAGTTACAGACAGCTGTGAGCTTCCAGGTGGGTGCTGGGAATTGAACCCAGGTCCTCTGGAAAAACAGCCAGTGCTCTTAACTGCTGAGCCATCTCTCCAGACTTACCTACCTACCTATTCTCCTTCTGTCTCTCCCTCTCTGTCTATCCTCTGTTTCATGGATCCTCTTGCCTCAACCTCCCAAGTTTATTGTTAGAGGCATGATCACCTCTAACATTTTCCTGTGCTACTTTGGTTTTCCCTGGTTTATCTTAGACTCACTCAATAGCCTTGAATTCCTTCCTAATCCTCGTGCCTCAGCCTCCTAAGTACCTGGGACTACAGGTAAAGGACCCCATGCTGTTCCCCCTTCCCTCTTTATTTCTTCTAAATCATTAACACAGAATCTGGGGAAGTTTTAAGTTGTTACTAACACTTCTGAGCTGCTTCCCTTCCAAGGGTCACCTGTTCCTGTTTCTTATACGTTGCCGCTTGCCCGTTGTGCTGTTTGCTTTTTGTCAAGTTTGACACAAGCAAGAGTTATCTGGGAGTAAGGAACTTCAATTGAGAGAGTGTCTCAGTCAGATCGGTTTGTGGTCATTTTCTTGGTTCATGATTGATGTGGGGGACCCAGCCCACTGTGGGTGGGGCCACCCCGCGATTGGTGGTCCTGGGCTGTATGAGAGCAGGCTGAGTGAACGACAGGAACCAGCTAGTAAGCAGCTTTGGTTTCTGTCCCCAGATACCCACCTGGAGTTCCCGCTTAGATTTTCCTTGACTTTTAAGCTGAAACAAGCCCTTTCCCCTAAATGAAAGCAAGACATCCATCTAACCTAACCTAACTCTCCCCAGAAAATGGATGCTCATCAGTCTAGGCTCGGACCGAGCTCTTGTCTTGGTGGTGGATGAGCCTGTAATCCTTGTGGCACTTGGAAGGCTGAGACCCAAGCATATCAAGTTCCAGGCCAGCCTTGTTTGCTTTTGTTCTGTTTTGAGTTTTTGTTTGTAGCTAAGTCTATCTACGTAGTTCTAGCTGTCCTGAAACTCACTATGTAAATCAGGATGGCCTCAAACTCAGAGAGATGTGCTTGCCCTATGAGATTAAAGGTATTGCCACTATACCCAGGTTTCCATGTGAGCTTTGAATTCAAGTGATCCTCAACCTCAGCCTCCCCAGGACTGAGTCAAAGGTGTTTTCCATGTCACTTGATTTTTTTTTTTTTTTTTTTTTTTTTTTGGTTTTTTTCAAGGCAGGGTTTCCATGTATAGCCCTGGCTTTCCTGGAACTCACAGAGATCCTCCTGCCTCTGCTTCCCAAGTACTGGGATTAAAGGTGAGCACCACCACAGATAGGCCTCATTTGATTTATTTTGATGCATTCCTTCCAGTTAGGTTTAGATTCTTATTCATTAATTTATTTGTTTTTTTAGATGGGGCTTATCTAGTCCTGGCTGTCTTGGAACTATGTGGACCAGGTTGGCCTCAAACACTTGGAGGTCCACTGGCCTCTGACTCCCAAATTCAGGGATTAAGGACTTGAGCCACCATCAAATCTTTTTTTTTTTTTTTTCTCCCTGTTTTTTGGAGACAGGATTTCTCTGTGGCTTTGGAGGCTGTCCTGGAACTAGCTCTTGTAGACTAGGCTGGTCTTGAACTCTGGAGCCTCTGCCTCCAGAGTGCTGGGATTAATGGCGTGTGCCACCAACGCCCAGCTCACCATAATCTTTTTTACATCTTAATTGTTTGTATGCCACGTGTCTGTGTGTGTGTGTGTGTGTGTGTGTGTGTGTGTGTAGGGTGCTGGTAGAGGGAATGGGATCCCAGGATCTGTAGTTGTAGGCAGATGTAAGCTGCCTGACTCCTGGGAACCAAACTCAGGCTTTCCTAACTGCTAAGCCATCTCTCCAATCCCTTTCAACAAAAACCTGAATTTGTTTTTGTTTTTTTAATTTTCAAAAGTTTGACTAATTCTATGTGTTTTGTCTGCATGCCTGTGTGCGTCTAGTACTGGCAGGTTTCAGATTCCCTAGAACTGAAGATACAGAGTTGTGAGCCACCATGTGGATGCTGGAAAACAAACCCAGGTCCTCTGCAAGAGCAGCCAGTGCTCTTAATCACTGAGCATCACCCTAGCCTCTTAAGCTTTAACTGCTCCGTGGAATTAAGTTCTCCTCAGGAGCTCTGATTCCTGTGTCTCCCATAAACTTAAGTTCTTTTTTGTTTGAAGACAGTGCTTCTATGTAGTGCTGGCTGTCCTGGAACTTGCTCTATCCACCTGCCTCTGCCTTCTGAGTGCTGGGATTAAAGTATGCACCACCACCACCCTGTCTAAATTCTATCTTAATAGTTTATTTTCACATCTAATTGTTGTAAATTTTAACACTTCCCCTTTTCCTTGGTAACAGCAACCCCCTTTTTGCTGTACAAACTCACCGCCTAGTTACTAACAAGGCTTGCGTCTTAGCCCTTTATCTGGTTCCTTCTCCGAGGCTGCTTACTATTCATTCTTTCCACTTCCCTTCCCCTCCCAACACACTGTGAACCACTGCGGGCGGCCGGGACTGTGGAACTTGGAGCTGTGTGTGCTACAGCCTGCTAAAGACAAAAGTGTCATTGGGTGTGACTCGGTTTCCCCAGTTTACTTCCTCTGAGACTTCTGCGCAGACGCAGACGTACTGGAGCTCTTGAGCTCAGGACAGGGCTGGGGTGGGGCGATGAGCTACAGTTGCCTGCTTATTGGCCCTAGCGCTGATAGACAGGGAGGATCTGCTAAGTAGTTGCTTAGGAACAACCACTGACCAAAAAAATAAATAGAAGACTGTGGCGGGGCAGGAAGCGGCTGGTGAAGGTTGGATCCTAGCCAGGGTGCATGACGGGCCTTGGTGCACCCTTTCTGCCAGATCTGGGACTCGGAAGTCTGTGGTTCTAGAAAGATGTACTGCCACCCGGGTCACAGAGTACCCCCGTCCCCACGAGTATTCTTCCATTCCCAGCCTCAGGCTCAGGGTTCCGAGGCAGCTTCGGAGGGCTTGAAGGTCCTGTCACTGCCCTTGTCTGGTTCATCTCAGGGCTGGAGTTCAATTCCCTGGCCTAGGAACATGGCTGCAGACTAGACATTTTTAATAGCAAATTTGAGCACAACCTATCCCAGCTAGCCAAGGAGGACCAGCAAAGAGGAAGACCCTGGTGCTTGTGCTTGTGCATCCTGCCTGGTCATGTACCAGCCCCCAGGCCCCTCCTCCTATCTGCTGAGGAGGAAGCTTTACTACACTGCCCAGATGCTACCCCAATGCCATGGACTGCCTGCAGCTCAACCCCACCCCACTCGGGCCTTGTCCCGCTCAGACCCTGGCCAATACTCGTCATACTTGCAAACAGGTTCTTGGATTGTGAATGATCAGGACAGGGGCTGTGGTTTTAAAATGTATATTTCCCAAGTCTTACGTGATCATAAACAGGGGTTCAGCAAACTGATAATGAGCCAGAGTGGGAACTCTTAAGGGTTGAAAGTGATTTAAAATGCCAGGTTGGGGCTGGGAGATGGTAAGTGCTTGCCACTGAGTTGGGATCTCTAGCCATAAATGAAAACTAGAGGTGCTGGTGTGGGTCTGTGAGTCAGTGGGCAGGTGGACCCAGATACAGTCAGAGGCACTGCCTCAGCCTGGTGAAGAGCATCGGCAGACGGCACACTACGACATCGTGTCTGCACACCTGAGACCACACAGCCTGAGCTGGGAACGTGAGGACACAGCTCAGTGGAAGAATGGGTTTAGTTGTCAAGAGGCTGGCTCCATCCTGAGCACAGAAAAATTGAAATGTCAGGCTTGGGCTGAAGCTCATCGAGAATATCGACTCCATCTTTTCCACTTTGAATCCCAACAGCTTGTTACTGGGGTGGTGTTCTTTTAAAATACTTGATTAAGGTCACGGCGACAGGTGAGGGCAAGCCGCTTAGCTATGGTCCCACCTGAGGAACACCTCCTGTTCAGAGTGGAGAGGGCACTGGGCCAGGCTTGGGGAGTTTAGGAGGGCGTGTTTGTGCGCCAAGGACAAAGAGGGTGCCAAATCCAAGAGGCATTTATTGTAATGACTGCTCAAGGAGGGTGGAGAAGGGTGGGGTCCCCATCTAATCCTCGGAGGCTCAGGGTGACTCAGTTTTCTTCCTTGGACCCAGGGGCGGGGTTGGCGTTTGTCCCTCCAGTTGGGCCCTGCTGCCTCTGGCCAGTGGCGTCCCCACTGTCTCCGGCCACTAAAGCCACATTCCTCAGATAGTTGGTGTTGAAGCAGTTGGCTTGTTCATCCCCAGGAGACAGGTCACAGCAGAAGGCAGCATCTTTCCAGGAGTTCTTTCGGGGACCACAGAGATCCTCAACAAAGGCTAGTTTCTGAAAAGGGAGTGTAAAGCAGGGATCACTGGGGAGGGGGCCAGCGGCTGGCTTGGGGGCCCTAGGTCCTCCTCTGGTCATCATCCACTGCTCGCCCACTGGATTCCCTCCTGAGGCCCAGAGACTATGCCAGCTTCTCCAGCACAGCCAGATTCCTTGCGACAGATGTGCACATCTGAAAACGCCAGGCGTTTGAGGCCCAGGGCAGGAGGGAAGACATCTGCAACACCGAGGAAGTCTGATTCTTTCTTCCTCTGACTTCTGTGACAGGTTGGAGGGACTAAAAAGGAGGGCCAGCTCTACCTCGGCCTTCTCTCCTAACCTTCTGTGTTTCCTTCCCCACACACTCACCTCCTCTTCTCCGCAGCAGGCCTGTTCTGGGAAGGGCAGGTCACAGCAGCGAGCAGTCATGTTCTGGATCAGCCCAGGGATCTGTTTGCTGTGGTTGGTTATGAGAGGTGGGAATCAGGGTCTGTAGCATCCAAAGGCTGTCGGGGCCACAGATAGTGGCTTATGCCTATTACTTGGGTTACTAAGGCAGGAGGATTGGTTCCAGCAGAGTGACCGCAGAGTGGAACTCATTAAAATACCCCCCCACTACCCAAATGGCCCTGGGAGGCCATGATTTTGTTTTCCCCAAGGGCACCCCAGGAGGGAGGTTTGGACAGGCCAGGGTGTCGGGAAGATCTAGCTAAGACTCACTGCTTGGAGAGAACTCTTCCATTCCCACAGAGATGGCCCATGAGGTTGGGGGTGACTCGGCTGAGGTCAAGGGTCAAGATATCCCGGTCATAGTTGGGATAGGGAGCCCGGTGGGCAAAGCACTGGTCACGGGCAGGGCTCGGAGGGTAGTGGCAACACGAGTGGGGGTGGGTCTTTATAGCCAGCTCCCGATCGCAGTATTCATCCAGGGTGTCTTCCCACTGTGGACCAGAGAGAGCGCTCAGAGGCCTGGCTGCCTGACCCCTTCTCCCTCACACCTCATCACTATCATCTGTGAGCTGAGGCAGCTGCGGGGGTGGGAGGGAAGAACACAGATTAGTTCCTAGTCGGCTCTGGAGATGAGCTGGGTCAGTAGGTAAGAGGGTCAGCTGAGGCCAGAGCTGGACGGACGGACGGATGGACGGCAGACAGATGCATATGTGGGGTCATGGGTGGATGAGCCCAGGACGACAGCACGAAGACTCAAGGCGAACAGACTCAGATGACAGACACAATGGATGGACGGACAATCACAAGCAGACGGACGCGGATGTGCTCACGGGGAAGAACATGGATGGACAGCTGTAGAGTCAGCAGTTGGAGCTGGGTGGACAGGTGGGCAGGCAGACAGGCTCCTGAGGCGGCTGGGATGCCCACTTACGGCCTTCTGCATGCAGCTATGGTTGTGGCCCTGGCGGCAGCAGCGCTGGAACTCCATCTCCAGCTGGGTCAGAACCTGCAGCTGCCTCTGGATGGGGTCGGTAGCTGGCAGGTTGCGTGGCACAGAGCGGAAGCGTCTCAGGAGACAGATGTTTTTGACGTTGTCCAGAGTGGGCAACCCAGGGGGGAAAGGTAGCTGGGGCCCAGAGGACACGATACTCTGGGGGATGGGGCAGGGCTGGCGCAGGTAGTGTGGTTGAGGAGCTTCTTCCTGGAAGCAAGAGAATCGCTCCTCCCCGCGCTGTTTGCAGCACCGGTGGGGTCGGGTCTTGACAGAGAACTCAGCCTCACAGAACCTGGTCATTGCGTCCTCCCACTACAGTGAGAGGGAAGGGTCAGCCCAGCAATCCATTGTGCATATTCTGCCTTCCTCCCAGGTTCCAGGAACAGGACCCCAGTCAGGTAAAGAAGAAAGCCGCATGGCTGTCCTGTGCGAGGCCTTTGAGGTAGAGCCAGTGAACTCTCTCTCTCTCTCTCTCTCTCTCTCTCTCTCTCTCTCTCTCTCTCTCTCTCTCTCTCTCTCCCTCCCCCTTAAGGGACACCCCAGCACCAGCAGTCAAGCCCTTACCACAAGCTTTGCACAATCTAGGCGGTTAGTGTGGCTGCGGCAGCGACAGCAGCGGGAATACCCAGTCTCCAGCAAATTGAGAGCCTCTCCTTGGCGACTAAGGTGGGAGTAGCCAGTCTGAGGCAGGTTCCAGGGGCCGTACACCACATGTTGACGCTCAGGAAGGCAGATCTGGTTCAGATTGTCTGGAGAAGGCCGTCCAGGAGGGAAGCCATCCAGCCGGTAGCCCCAGCCACCTCTCCGGCCCTGTTGGCAGTGCTGAGCTGGATTCCGAGATCGAGGTCCTGGAGAACCCTGGACCACGGAAGGAGCTGGCCTCTCTAGAAAAGGGAAAACAGTGGGGAGGGTACGCTATGGTTGGATGAGCTGCAAGAACTGGTAGACCTTCGGTTGAAGAGAAAGGGTCCGGAAACAAGAAGCTAATCTGGGCTCCTTACCATCAGTCACAGAAAGGGAACCTAGTGCTGGGCACTGGTGGCGCACGCCCCGCACTCGGGAGGCAGAGGCAGGCGGATCTCTGTGAGTTCGAGACCAGCCTGGTCTATAAGAGCTAGTTCCAGGACAGGCTCCAAAGCCACAGAGAAACCCTGTCTGGAAAAACCAAAAGTAAATAAATAAATAAAAAGAAAGAAAAGGACCCTGGCTTGTTCAGGCCGCATTAGCTCTTTCATGAGGCTCAGGGCCTGTTGTCTCTCCAGGGGTGTGAGCCCAGGCTAATGCGCAGGGACAGACAAGTGCCATCACTCACCCTCTTTCTGCCCGCCATGGACGATGTCTTCCTGATGGACCAATGGGTCTACTTGGGTAGGAGGAGATGTGTAAGCAAAAGGTTCTGGGATAAGGGGCGCAAAGAGGCACCTCCTAGCCCACGCGTGAAGGAGCTCAATAGAGGAACAAGTAAGAAACAAACGCTATTTTATATCATTTAATCCTATACCTATGGAATAGGCATTATTTCCTATCTTCCTTCTCTCCCTTTTTAAAGAAAGGGCTTTATATACCCCAGGCTAGCCTTGAACTCTGTGTGAAGCAGAGGGTAACTTTCAACATCTGATGTCCATGCCTCCTCCCGAGAGCTGGGATTACAGGTGGCTGCCACCACAACCACTCTCGGCGCTGGGGATCAAACCCAGGCCTCTGCTGTTGCCAGACAAGGCTCAGAGAAGTAAGCAGTTCCCCGAGAGTCACAGGGGCATAAGTGGTAAGGCTCCCTACCCCTCGGCCTCCAAAGCCCACACTCTGAAGTAAAGGGGTCACTTACTTTCTTTCTGTTCAATGGAGACTTGGGGAGGGGGCTGCTCTTCCTGCAGGGGGATGGCTTCTTGAGGGGTAGGAGGACCCACTGTAGACAGGCGAAGGTACAAGGGAGGGTCAGCGAGAGCACATGGGATGGGATGGGATGGGATGGGATGGGATGGGATGTGGACAGGGCCAGGCCAGCACTCACCTTCACTATCATCAGACTTGGGGAAAGTGGACCATTCCTCTGGAGAGGCAGGAGGCTGCACTGCAGAAAGAGCAGCGGGAGCAGTCTACCCTTCAGTCAGACAGAAGCAGCGTGGGGGCTCCCTCTGCCCCACCTGAAGAGTGAGTGCCTCAGTTAGAGGTCTAGAGGGCAACTGGGAGTGGCTTGCGGTGGCCTTACCTTCCCTTTGTCCCTCAAAGAGAGGGTCGTGCAGAGAAGTTTCAAAGTGGTCGTGCACTCGGAATGTCCGGGTTTGTGGCGGAGAAGGGGGTGCTGCATAGCCAACTGGAGGTAAGAGGGGAGACAGAGCTGTAACTCCTTCTAGACTCCCATCTCACGCTTGCCCTCTCCCCCCCCAGTGCCACAGCCATCATCCTGTTGTCATTGACCTGGTTCGTTCTTGGGCAAGAGGCACTCACCTTCATGAAGGTGCAGGAAGGGATTCTCTGGCTTCATCTCCCTCTGCCCTGAAGGCTTGGAGGCTGGAGGAAGGAAGAACAGGTCAGAGGCAGTTTTGAGAGGTCCTTCCTGGTCCAAGCAAAGGATGGCGAGGCTATGGGGGCTGAGGATGTAGAAAGACCACTGTGTGGGAGCCTCCCCTACCAACCTTGATGTGAGTGCCGGAGTTCTGAGAAAATCTGTTTCTAAAGGGAATGTGACCCATGTGGCTGGGAAGGGAGGTCCAGTTTCTCCTGCCAGTGTCTCCCTTGGTTGGGGCTTGTAGCTGTCTCCCCATAGCTACTGCTCTGATGTTCCTCTAGCTTTTAGGGGACCCACCTCTCCCCAAACCTCTCCTACAGGTCTTTTAAAAAGGGCCCTTGGGTAGGAAGCCCAGCGAAGTGTTTGAGTGTATGGAGGTCAGAGGACAACTGTGGGAGTCAGTCCTCTCCTTCCCGTGTGGGTTACTGGGATTGAATTCAGGTCACCAGGCTTGGCATGCGCCTTTACAAACTAAGCCATCTCTATGGCCCTCCTTTAGCCATCTGACTTAAGTGTGTGGCTGAACTGAAGGCACAAGACTAGGGACCAGGACAATGAGGTGGACCTTTTCCAGATACAGGCTGCATCTCCTGAATAATATCCAAGCATCTCCCTCCCGTCCAGAGTGGGCATTCCATTTAGTTCAGACTTCAAAGCAGTGTGTGTGTGCGTGGTAGAAGGTGAACATGGACATCCCTAACTTCTAACCAGTGAGTCAAGGCTCCCTGGGTCAATAGACTGGTTTTGAGCAGCCTGAGGGCCTTTCTTCTTCACCAGCTTCACAGTCCTGCCTCAGACATGTCCAGGCCCCTTAGTCTGTAAATGTGCCCGTCCTGTGTCTTCTGTCTATTTGACTCCAATTTTTGTGTTTCTTGGCAACTATCTCTAGGCATCCCTCTCCTGCCCCAGGCCCACTGTGAGCATGTCCGTAAAGAGGAGACTCAGAAGCCAACTGGTGATGAGCCATTTGGAGCCAGGCTCCTAAGCAACTGCTACCCCACCCCGACTCACCTCCTGCAGAGGCAGCAGAAGCAAGGGCCAAGCAGGTCAAGACCAAGGCTGCTCTGGATATGGTCCCCATCCTGGGGCAAGGACTGGTCACTGCCCACCCAGAAGCTTGTTGTCACAGGTAGATCTGGACTTGAAGATTTGGGCGCGCCTGCTCCTCTCGATGCTGCTACTGCTGCTGTGGACTTCAAGGCCTGCTGCCTCCCTTTATATG
This sequence comes from Phodopus roborovskii, assembly GCF_943737965.1. NCBI lineage: Eukaryota > Metazoa > Chordata > Mammalia > Rodentia > Cricetidae > Phodopus > Phodopus roborovskii. The sequence goes on from NW_026126540.1 coordinate 27,107,816, forward strand.
CTATCTCCCGCCCTCCTGTTTCCTGCCATGACTCAGTACCAGCTGCTCCTCCTCTCTCAGCCACTCCCCTCAAACTCATCCTGGAGCCTCCTTGGAAGGTTGGGAGTAATGGAGGTGATGGGAAGGAGCATTCACAGGACCCCAAAGCTGAGGCAGAGAAGCATGGAGCAAGTTGATATGTGAATCAATTTGTGCCTCACTTCTCCGTCTGTATACTGTCCTCCGTAGAGAAGGGATCTGACAATCTCCTCAGTGGGAGTGGGGAAATGGCACTGAGGGTTTTACTCAAGGGTGGGGGAATGGCTGCCTCAGGCAGTTCCTCAGTACCGCTTTTCCTTTTCCTTAGCCTTGGGGCAAGAGGAGGACAACACAGGAGCCAGAGGAAGACACAGTTTACTTTCAAGTTTATTTTTTATTCTCCTCCTGTGCAAACAGTACAACATTCCTTCCTGGGCAGAGCCCCCAAACCAAGTGCATTTTCAGGAAAGCTATCTGAGGAGTCTGGGACATTCTGGGTTGCCAGTTGGGTTGGGATCTCCCATGGTAAGGGAGAGACAGCTCTCATAAGTCTGTTCCTCACCAGTGAACCACCTCAGAACATTTCTTCGGCATTGGGGACCCTGGCGTTCTGTAACTCCAACAGCCTCTGCACAGACTCAGCCAAGCCTCGCTCCCCGAGCTGTCGGTTATCTCGAGTCCGTATGTTCACTGTTCTCTTACTCTGCTCTCTCTGGCCGACCACTGCAGAAGGAGGAAAGAACTGCAGACCCGGGAAAAATCCACCCCATGGAGGATTTCCTTTTGCTTTGCAGAAACTTGAGTCCTGCATCTTTAGGAAGGGTGGGGGCAGAGGCTAGACACGGCTTAAAGAAGCACACATTTAGTTGTGCTTGCTCTGCTGCTGTCTGTACATTCTGAGGAGATAGGGAATGGTCCAGGCTCCATTCCCCTTACCACTGCCGGTCAAAGACAAACAGCTGGAGAGCCACACACAAAGAAAAACGTATGTGTATGATCTGGGGGGTGGGTACAATACAGGAAGGTGGAGGGGGGGTGGAGGTGGGGGAGTGGGTGTGAGGGGTCAGGGAGGGGCCGTGGCATAGCTCGCTCTTAGTGCGGGCAAGGCAAGTGGCCTCCGTGATTCCCAATCAGACGGTCTGGCTGGGGAACTTCTGCTTCTTGCCTTCAGAGAGACCCAACAGTCAGGAGCAACTTCCTTCCTTAAGGCATTTCTTGTCCCCTAGAGCTGCCTCCACCCACACAACAATAAACAAGGCTAATTCATTAATGGCACAGTTGGTTTTTTTGGTGTTGGGATCAAACTCATGCTCCAGCTCTCGGTTTATTGATAATCTTGCTGTATACAGCCCAAACCGGCTTCAAACTCTTGGCCCTTCTGCATGCATCTCCCAAATCCTGGAATTACAGGTATGCCTACCATGCCTGGCTTCAAGTATTCCTACCCCTCTATTGTCCCTTTCTCTCTGATGCTGGCTTGGTTAATTAACAGAAACATCCTAGGGTAGGGTTAATGAGAAGAAAACTGTTCCGAGGAATGGAAGAGGTTGTGGGAAGGAGTAATGGAAGGGAGGCAGATTAGTCAGGCTCCTACCCAGCCCAGGTAATGAGCCCCAATTAATTCAATGTACACAGAGCCAAACAATAGACTTAATACAGAGAATGCAGAGCCTGGGGCTCTGAGGTCCAAAGCTAACCTCTCTTACCAAACTGAAAATTGTAGTGGGCAAGCTGGGCCCGGCGGACTCTCCTGCTGAGGGTCAGTCCAGAGTCAGCATCGAGGTCACTGACAAGCCCTGCAGCCTGCAGGCATTGTTGTACCTGGAACACAGATTTTGTGATGAGTAAATTTCTTCTTTCTTTTTTTGAGACAGGGTCTCTCTATCTATCTCTGGCTGTCCTGGAACTCACTCTGTAGACCAGGCTGACCTTTGACTCACCTGCCTCTGCCTTCCGAGTACTGGGATCAAAGGTGTGTGCCACCATCACCCAGCCGGTAAATTTCAATAGAAGCTTGGGCTGCGACAGCTGCTTGTGTCATGCCCCACCAGACTCTCTTCTGAGACACCGAGGCCTCTGTCCCATCCCTGATCTACAACATCCGTGAACTTCTCACTGAATGAACCCTCAATTATTCTCTGGGCTCTGCTTGCTGTTAGGTGGGTACCCACTGTCCCAACCAGCTGTATAACTAACTCTAGTACTTTCCATATTCTTAATTTCCTTAAAAGACAACTTCACGAATCTCAGGCTATGAAGCGGTGATGAACATGGACTTTGCAGATGCTTCTGTTTCTGCCTCCTAAGCGGTAGGATTGCAGGTATGCGCCTGGCTGGTGTGCTGGGGACTGAGCCCACTGCTTTGTACATAGCAGGTAAATATGTTACCGACTGAACTACATGCCTAGGCCCCACCTCTAACTTTTGAAAAAGGGTCTCACTTTGAAGCCCAGGCTGGACTCAAACTTGTGACGCTTCTGCCTCAGCTTCCCAAGTACTGGTGCTATATGTGCTACTACTCCGGGTCATCAATTCTCTCTAGGAAGGAAAACTAAACCAACATCGTTGTGCTCTGTTGGCAATATTAAGCACCTATTAACATGCTTATCACACACACAAAGCAGGAGTTGGTTTTGTTTCTGAGATGCAGAATGTTAAGCACACAGGCCAACTGCCATCAAGCCCTTCCTACTACCCTGCAGAGCCTCTCTTGACAAACGGTAGGGGTTAGATTCACTACTGTTCCTGTTTTTGCTCTTTCCCTGCCCTCAACTCACCTGCCTGGCATAGTCCTCTTGCTCTGTCCCCACAGGGATGATTACCACCTGGAATGGGGACAGCCATAGGGGCCTGTTGGGAAAATACAGGAGGAAATTATTCATTTGACTGCAGGATAAGGTCAGACCCTAAGGCAGAAACTATGTGGCTGGAGAGAAGGACGGAACTCTGGTATGAGTGACTCACCATTTTCCCCCACAGCTTTCCGCCAGCACTCCCAACATCCTCTCCACAGAACCAAGCACTGCTCGGTGGATAAGGACCGGATGCTCCAGGGCCCCGTCCTGCCTTGGAAGGGAAAGGGGAAAGGGATGAAGTGCCACAAACGGAGCATACCAAATCACCTCCCAGTCACCAAGAAACACCTCTGATGGGGTGGGGTAGACTAGTCTGGGGAGTGGCCAAAAGCAGACAGGGCTGCAGCAGGGCTCTGTACCCCTTGTACTGTAGGTTAAATCTCAGTGGCAGCTGGAAGTCAAGCTGGATGGTTCCACATTGATGGGGCCGGCCCAAGGCATCGTGCAGGTGCACATCAATCTAGAGAAGAGAGGGGACGGGTGAGAGAAATCAGACCCAGCAGTACCCAGCATCTTCAGCAGCTAGCCCTTCTGCCACCCATGTCACAGGCTATGTATATGGAGAGCTGACCCCAATGGCCCATACTCCTTCCCTCCTCTCCACTTCCCCAAATCCCTCATCTTAGACACCTACCCCCTAACTGTTATCTCCCTCAGCGTCTACCACTCGGTCCGGCTACTCTTGCAGCCCACACTCCTATCACTGGATCTGCAGCTCCTTTTTCTCGTCCATAGGCCCATTGCCCCCTCTACCACTCTACTCAGCTGTAATCTTTTCTAGTTCCCTTCATTTCTGTTGTTGTTTTGCTGTCCAATCAATGTGGCAAATCCTACTCAGTCTTCTGTTCTACCTCCTTAGCCTTACAGAAGAACTGCTCAGTGCCACCTAACATGTCACATGCCAAAGCAGAGACTGATGCTGCTATGGAAATCAGTTTCAAGAGTCAGCTGGTCCCCTGCAATCCCTGGGCTGCCCTGATCAGCATTTTGCCTTATTTTCCTTAGGGATTCTCAAATTCTTTCCTCTCTTGGCCATAAGTTTTTCTTTTCTTTCTTTTTGAGACAGGGTTTCTCTGTGTAGCTTTGGAGGCTGTCCTGGAACTCACTCTGTAGACCAGGCTGGCCTCAAACTCAGAGATCCTCCTGCCTCTGCCTCCAGAGTGCTGAGTTAAAGGCATGCACCGCTACTACCAGGCTTCTTTTTTTAATGTGTGTATGCCTGTGTATACACATGTGTGCACGAGGCTAGAGAAGCTTACCTTGGGTCTTCTACTGTTCTCTGGCCTTATTTCCTTGAGGCGGTGTAATAGTAAATGTCAACTGTCAACTTGATGGGACCTAGACTGGCCTAGGAGACAGGCCTCTGAGCATGCCTGTGGGGGACTGTGTGTGGGGCCATTCCCTGTGAAGGGCCGTAAACTGCATAAAATGGAGAACCTGAGTTCAGCCCTGGGCCCATCCATTGCTCTGTGTTCTTGCTCGTGGGTGCAGTGAAATTAACAGCTTCATCAGGGCTATACCCCTCAACTGTGAGTCAGCGTCAGCCCCTTCTCCCTTAAGTAGTTTTTGTTAAGAGTATCTAATCACAGATAAGGAGGATCTCTCCCTGAACCTGGAGGCCCCCCCACCCAGGCTGACAGCTGGCACGCCCCAGTGATCTTCCTATCTCCACGCCCCAGAGATCACAGTTAGCTTAAGTGTGCTGTGTGCTGGGTTCCAAGCTCAGGTCCTCATGGTTGCACAGCAAGCCCTCTATCTCAGAACCATCTCTCCAGCCCCCTTTAAATAAAACAGTATCTTAGATTTAACAAAATTCAAAGTTTATCACTGACTACTAACTCTGTAACCTGGGAGCAGTATTTAACTTTTTGAATTTTTTAGTAACAAAAAGAATAGTGTCAAGCCCTCACTTAAATGCCTCTGACTTAAAATTAAAAAAAAAAAAAAAAAAAAAAGTTATCTCTTGGAGAGGGGGAAAACTGTGATTAGAATGTAAAATAAATATTTTTTTTTTAATTCTTTTAAAGTGTTATCTTTAACCAGGCAGGTTGGCACACACCTTTAAAACTAGCACTCAGAAGGCAGGTGGATCTCTGAGTTCAAGGTCAGCCTGTTCTTCAGAGCTAGTTTCAGAACAACCAGGGCTACACAGAGAAACTCTGTGCCCCCAAAAACAAACAAAAACACCACCAACAAAAAAAGATTTATTATCAGCCAGGCGTTGGTGGTACACACCTTTACTCCCAGCACTCCAAAGGCAGAGGCAGATAGACCTCTGCGAGTTCAAGGCCAGCCTAAGATTCATTTTTTATTAGTGTGCCTGTATAGTGAATGCCATTTGTGTGTATGACCACGGAGGCTGGGAGAGGGTGCCAGATCCCTTGGCACTGTAGTTTGGCAGTTGTGAGCTGCTTCGTAGGGCACTGGGCAGCAAACTCAGGTCCTCTGAAGGACCAGCAGGTGCTCTAAGCTACTGAGCCATCAGGCCCAACTCTGTTTTTTGTTCTTGTGGTTTGGTGGGTGTTTTTTGAGACAGGGTCTCACTATGTAGCCCCGAACCCACAGAGATTAAAGTGCCAGGATTAAGGCATGCATTACACCACCACATCAGGTCCCCAACTCTGGATTTTTAATTTTTTTTGGTTTTGTTTGTTTGTTTGTTTGTTTGTTTTTGTTTTTCAAGACAGGGTTTCTCTGGGTAACAGTTTTGACTGTCCTGAAACTTGCTTTGTAGACCAAGCTTTGAACATACTGAGATCTGCCTGCTCTGCCTCCCAAGTGCTGGGATGAAAGGTGTGCGCCACCAACTCCCAGCCTCCAACTCTGACTTTTTAAGAGCCAAATTCTTTTCCCCCTAGTATTTTAAGACAAGGTTTTGTTATATGACTTGGGGTGGCTTTGAACTCAAGATCCTCCTGTCTTAGTTTTCTGAGTGTTGGGGTTATAGGTATGTACCAAGATTATTCAGTCTTTTTTTTTTTACACTTGTGTATATGTATGTGTACGGGATGAAAATGTAGAAGGCAGATGACAACTTTTGGGAGTTGGTTCTTGCCTTCCACCATGCAGGTTCCAAAGTTGTTTTTGAGACAAGGTCTCACTATGTAGCCCTCATTAGCCTAAACTCAATATGTAGACCAGGCTGGCCTTGAATTCACAGAAGTCTACCTGCCTCTGCTAGTGGGATTAAAGGTATGGGCTACTATGCCTGGCTATAGATACATCTTTCTTTTTAAAAGAGTTTTATTTACTTATTATATATACGGTGTTCTGGCTGCATGTGTGCCTGAACACCGAAAAGGGCACCAGATCTCATTACAGATGGTTGTGAGCCACCATGTGGTTGCTGAGAATTGAATTCAAGACCTTTGGAAGAGCAAACAGCGCTCTTAACCTATGAGACATCTTTCCAGCTCCTAGATACATTTTGTTTTGTTTTGTTTTTCAAGACAGGGTTTCTCTGTGATTTTGGAGGCTGCCCTGGAACTAGCTCTTGTAGACCAGGCTGGTCTCGAACTCACAGGCTTCTGCCTCCAAAGGGCTGGTGCTAAAGGTGTGCGCCACCAATGCTCAGCTTAGATATATTTTATTTTATTTATTTGTTTATTATTTTTTCTTCTTTTGGTTTTCATTCACATGGTTTCTTTGTGTAGCATTGGCTGTCCTAGAATTCATTCTGTAGAACAGGCTGGCCTTGAACTAACAAAGATCTATCTGCTTCCTGAATGCTGGGATTAAAGGTGTGTACCACCACCACCCGATTTAGTTAAACCTTAAAAAAATTTTTTTAGACTATTTTATTTTTATTTATGTGAATTTGTGTTTTATCTGCATATATGTATGTGCACACATGTATGGCTGGTATCTGCAGAAGTCAGAAGAGGGTATTCACTCCCCTGAAACTGGATTTATAATGTATGGTTGTGAGCCAACATACCAGTGTTTGGAACTGAATTCAAATCCTCTGCAAAAGCAGCAAGTGCTTTTAACTGCTGAATGATCTCTCTAATCCCCAGAAATAAATAAATCTTTAAAAAAGAACAATACAAACAAACAAACAAACAAAAACTGGAAAAACAAAACTGAATAAACCCAATACCCAAGCTGGGTGTGGTAGAGCACACATGTCATCCTGGCACAGGGGAGGCAGAGGCAGGAGGTGGAGGGCAGTCTAGCTACAGAAAAAGTTCCAAACAGGCCAGGCAGTGATGTCACACACCTTTAATCCCAGCACTTGGGAGGCAGAGGCAGGTGAACCACTGAGTTCGAGGGTAGCCTGGTCTACAGAGTGAGTTACACAGAGTGGGCTACACAGAGAAACCCTGTCTTGAAAAAAAAACAAAACTAAGTATATAAAGTTCTAAAGCAATCTGTGCTCACATGAGACCACCCAGGAAAACAAAACAGGTGTCACCACATCTACACCCGAAGGCAGCCTCGCTGCCTTAGCTTTCTTCTTGTGGTGCAGGGAAGCAAGTCCAGGGACGGTGCAACTTGTCAATTGTTCTTACTGACCTGGTTTTGAGATCAGGTCTTTTTTTGCCACCCTGGCCTGAAATTCCAGAGCTCAAATGATCCTTCCTAAACCTCCCCAAGTAGCTGCAATTACAGTTCAGTGTCCACAGCAGCTTCTAACAGCCTTTGTGTCAAACAGCAGACATACACCAAGTCCTTTTTGCCCTATACTTTTTCATTTCTTCTAACTTGCTATGGGGATTTGTACCCCATCCTCCAGCCTCTGCCCACACCACTCCCTCCCAGAGAGAGCTCTCCTTGAGTAGACTGGAAACTGACTGCTGAAGGAGGTCTTTCCTAAACTGTGACTAGTGCTACACCCGTGGCACTCTCACAGGAGCTGACCAGCACAGGCCCACTGGGCTGACAGGGCCCATTTACCTACTGCAGCCTTTATGAAACTCTCAGCCACACATGGCAGAAGCGTACTGTTCTTTTTTACATCCTACACAAGTTTTAAATCAGTTCTTTGTAAGTACAACTTAAAGAAGCAGACTAAAGACAACTCTTAAGTGTAGTTCCAGCTTGCCTTAGGCCCATAGAAAGCGCCGTCTCCAGGGTTAAGATCCCAGGGTTCTCCAAATTCCTCCAAGGCTTGTTGTAGGACCTTAGAGAGAACAAGATGAGAAGAGTATATAGGAAACTAATGAGCAAGATAACCTGCTGGTCCATGAAAATTAACAGCCATACCTTGTGCCTTTATCTGAAGATCTTGGCTACCATATCCCCTCCCTCTCTATTATAGATCAGTTTATGTGCTTTGCTTCCCTTTGTCCTACTCACCTGCTCAGCCTGGTCCCACAGGTGAGGCTCTCCTAGGTAGCCAGATGGCCGAGTAGATAAAGCCAGGTGGAAGGAAAAACCAAGAACAGCATAAACAGATCGGAGGAAATCAAGGCAGCCTCGGATCTCTGCTTCCAGCTAGAGATAGGAAGTCAGGATGTCAGTTGTATTCCAACTAGAAATCCGAGGTGATGGGTAGTTTTGGGAAAAATGGAGACAGGGTGGGGGTGGGGGGGGGAGGACACAAACAGAACAGGACACGACAGACAGGTCAGGACCAGAAGGGCAGCTACACCATAGTATAAGAAGGCACCTGGGGCCTGCAGATGGAGCCTGGCTAGCATGCATGACACCCTGAGTTTGATTCCTAGCACCAAATGAACCAAGCATGATAGCACACACCAGCAATTGCAGCACTCAAGAGGCAGGAGGACTACAAGTTCAAAGTCATCCTCAGCTACACAGTACATTTGAGACTCCGTAAGACCCTGGGTTACGTGAAGGGGCAAAGGAAGTTGATGCTTTGAAGAACAAGGAAAGCCACCTGATTTGGTGCACAGAAGATGTGAGCATCGTCCTGTTGGAATCGCCAGAGGCGTGTTAATCCTCCCAGACTGCCAGAGGCCTCAGCACGATGCAGGACTCCAAAATCGGCCAGTCGCACAGGCAGTTCCCGCCAGGATCTGGGCCGGTGGGCGAACATCAGGCTGAGGTTGGGATGGGAAGGGGTTAGGGCCAAAGGGAAAAAGAGCCATGGTCTTACTAAGTAGCCCCGGCTTACTTTGCTATGTAGCCTAGGCTGGCCTTAAACTCATGAACTTTCTGCCTTTGCCTCCCCAGTTCTGAGCTTAAAGCTGTGTGCCACCATGCAATACTAGCTCCACCCCCTCTTAGCACACTCTCCCACTGAATCCTGCTAATCCTATCATTAGTGTCAGGTCAAAGGTCAAATTTCAGCAGGGCATGTCAGCCTTTAATACCACCAGACAGAGACAAGTGGATCTCTGAGTTTGAGGCCAGCCTGGTCTATGTAGTGAGTCTGGGACCAGCTGGAGCTGCAGAGTGAGAGCCTATTACACAAGAGCAGGCATCATTTACTGTGTCCATATTCTGTGATGGGTACATTGCTCAATAAAACAAAGGCCCAAGAAATGGAATAATTTCCCAAAATACACTTGGGTAAACTTGAATCTACTGGAGGTGGATTCAAGACCCAAATCAGATGCCCCAATATTCTTTCCAAGGAACTTTCTACTACCTCACATTTTTGTGACCTGATGTCCCAGCCCCAGGAGGAGCCAGGCTTCCCAACTCACCAGTGTGCAGGACAGTTCATGGGCTTGAGAGCAAGTGTGTCTTTGGGACACCTGGCAGGGTGGTCACTCTGAGAGATGTCTGGGCCATTACTGCCTGGGGGCTTCAGGGAAAACATATCTGCCCTATAATGTTCCCAGTGCCCTGACTGTTCCCAGAGTTTTGTAGAAAACAGCGTGGGAGTTTTCACCTCTGAGAAACCACGGTGGGCGTACTCAGCCTGCAAGGGTGGATACAGACACCAAATGTCAATGTAACTGGAAGGAGAGGAGACAGAGGACTCAGACCATGCTGACCACAGCCACAAGCGATTAAATGCCATTTCGACTCTAAGCTGCTTCATGTAGATGACACAACAGCAATACCTTTTTAAAAGTCACCAGGATTATATAAAGTTTATGTTCTTCTCCTATGACACAGGATCATGCTGTGACCCAGGCTGTCCTCAAACTTACTCTTTTGTGCTGGGACTACCGCCATGCACTACCATGCTTGAGCCAAATTCAAACACCTTGGTTTATTCTCGGCCCTATTCCTTTCCCCGCACATGTGCCCTGCTCACCCTGATGAAAGCCACCAGGGCATTGTAGACTCTTGTCCCTCGAGGCAGGAAAAAGCAGCTCCCAGGGCTCAGTTCATGGAAGAAGAAGAGCTCCTGTTCCTGGGAAAGAATATTACGTGTCAATCAAGGAGGGGAGGGCTTTGGAACTAAAGAAGCAAATGACACAGCTGCCCCTGCATTAGCTGAACCTCGGACAAATTCACAATCACATTCTTTGGCCAGCTGTGGTTGTTTGTTTGGTCTGTATTCCTAGTACTTGGATGTAGAGGCAGGAGGGCCAGGTGTTTGGCTATCACAGGAAGACAGCCCAGGCTACATGAGACCCTGTCTAAAAAAAAAAATAATAATAAAATAAAAAAATAAAACTGAAACAAAAATCAAGACAAAAAAGACCGACAAAAAGTCCGCTCCCATTCCTTCCCATTTCACTCTAATCACCATGGTTCCCGTTCTTCGGTGCTCTGTACCTTCCCGATGCGTCTGTGGTTTCTGAGCTCTGCTTCCTCCCTCTGTGCTTTCCAGTCCCTCAGTAACTCTGCTTTGGGGAAAGAAATGCCTGACACTCTCTGCAGTGTTTCTGGAGCTGCTGAGGACCTCCACAAGGCTGAGGAGTTCTGTGAGAGAGCAGAGGGATGGAAGATGAAGAGTACTGGAGGCATCGTCCTTTCTGTCACGCCTCTATGATGCTCTTGGTTCAGAGGTCACCACTGTTCTTCTCTCATTACTTTCCCACCATCAGTACCAGGAGGGTGGTATCTTCATCCTTTGCATCACCTGGATCAGACCTTCTGTGCATCCTGGTCAGATGTAATCTCATGCAGCCTACTTTTTCTCTGCATTCTCCTTGCCCTGCCAGTACCCTTATGCTTAGTTCTACCTCCTAATTAATGACTGTTTAGGAGAAAACTAAACTATGGTCAAATGTCAGACTGTCCACCATTCCCTATTATTATGCCATTCAGCTGCTAAAAAAGTCAACCTTCCGCACCCCATCCTACTCCTAGCCATATGAAATTCAAATACCCCTGCTTGCTCTTTAGCAGTATTAATAAGAACCTTTGCTGCTGTTTTAAAGTCAGGTTTCAAGTAGTCAAAGGTGACATCAGAGGTGATGCTCGCTCAAGGATAACCTTGAACTCCTGCCTCCATTTTCCAAGTGCTGGGATCACAGGCATGTACTAGCATGCCTAGCTTGAAAGAACTGACAATTTAGAGCCTTTTCCTTAAACACTCTCTTCTGTGCTTGCTAGCTGGCTTCACTTCTATGGTGTGGCTTTACCAGCGGTACAGGAATAGTCAGTCTCGTTTTATAGATAGGAGCAACAGGTAAGGATATTTGGTCAACCACACACCTCATTAGTACCAGAATGAGACTGTGCATATGGCACAATTTTCAGGTTTCTTCCTACACATCTGCCTGTCTCTTGCTACCTTCCATTCCATCCAGTAACACAATGTCTAGGAAGAGCACTTTCATGGAAGGCATGCCCTTGTCTTGCGTGCTCTCCCTAGTATCTGTCAAACAGGAGCACCTCTCTACTGGACAAGGTCCTCCTCATATGACACTGTATGTATAGCCGGCTCATGATCTTGCTTCATTTCCCTTAATCCAGACCCAGACTAGGGAGTCTAAATTGAATTCTGGACCCTGCCACGAAACTTTAAGATTCCAGAATGGAGGAAACTTTCTTCCAGATGCCCTCATTAGCCATGAGGGCAGAGAAGGGGGTTGGAGAAAGTCTCCATTCCACTCTGCACCTTTCTCCTGAGAAACAGGGCATCTATGCACCCACAGCTCACCGTCAGCAGCTTCAGTGCTCCAATCTGTCCGGTGTGCCGAAGATGGGGTCCCCGGCAAAGATCAACTGACATGCCACACCTGAGACAAAGAGGCTAGTTAGTGCTGCCCAGGTTCTCCTGTTTAGTTTTCTCCCTTTCAAGGCCTGCAACTGACAGACAAGGTGTGGAGGAAGAAACTGTTTTGCTGACAGAGACAGCAATGACAGATAAAAGCAAATTCCTCTTCCCATTTCTTTTTCTAGAGCAATAGAGACTATCTGGATCACCCTTCCTTTACCCCGATTGTGGCCTCCTCACAGCTCCCCTGTTTTCTTCACTCTTGATAAGGCTCACCCATACACTATTGCCGTTGGGCCAGTCACTTTCTCCTCGATCAGACGAAGCTTAAAGTGGTTATCCTAGATGAAGGCAGAAAGGGAGCATGAAGCTACAAGGACATCCAGATCTTATCCTATTTTTCTTGTGCACTGCCGACTCACCTTGAAGAGCTGGCGCAGTTGATCCCGAGAAACCTCTAGCCTCCGGAACGGCTGTGCAGCAGCTATGATCTCCTGGCAAATCTGCTCTAGAAGGGGCAGCTCTGAGCTTCGGACTGTCCTGGAAAAGGGAATTTGTGGACTTGCTTCTTCAGAGATAACCCCTGGAGCTGACTGATGACACATTAGCTAGGGAGTAAAGTTCTCCCCTTTGACAAAGAAATGTATAATTACTGGCAAAGACAAACTCAGAAAAAAACAAAACAAAACAAGACCAAAAAAAAAAAAATAGAAAATTAAGTATAGTTTTTGTTTTTCAAGATAGGGTTTCTTTGTGTTACCCTGGCTGTCCTAGAACTCACTCTGTAGACCAGGCTGGCCTTGAACTCATAGAGATTCATCTGCCTCTGCCTCATGATTGCTGGGTTTAAAGGCCCGCATCACCACACCAGCATAAAATTTTGTGTATGTGTGGTAATTGAGGATTGAACCCTAAGCCCATGCTCATGCTAGGCAAGCACTCTATACACAAGGCAAGGAGGATCATGAGTTCAAGACCAGCCTGGACTACAAAGAGGACCAGAGAGAGGAAGGAAGGGAAGGAAGGGGAGAGGGGGCAAAGAGTGTGCGCTGAGAGAAGGAAAGCTTGACGAACAAATTTACAGCTCAGAAGAGAACCCTCCTGGAGAAGGGATGTCATCTCTGGTTGGACTGAGAAGACTTCTTTCAGCTTCTCTAAACTGAACTTGTCCTGAGGCCCTGGAAAGCACCCCAGAATCAATCTTCTTCCTTGGACTGCTCACCGCTCTTTTCCCAGGAAGAAGTCATGGTAAAAGCCAGATTCCGTACTTGGGCCTCGGCAGAGAACAGCACCCATTCGTTGCTCAGCTGCTGCACCCAGAACATGGGCACTAGAGTGCCAGAATACCTGAAGTCAGAAGAACAAAGAGAGCTCACCGCTGCTCTGCTTGCCTGAGTCCCCACTCTGCTGCGATCGATCCTCACAGCTGGCTGGGAAGCTGCTGTGCTTGCGACAGGACTGACTGCTACAAAACGGAGAACCCGGAGCTCTAAGAATATCTTCTATAGAATAGAAGGTTATTTCCATGGGGGGCTGGAGAGATGCACCAATGGTTAAGAACACTTGCTCCTGCAGAGGACCAGGTTTGGTTCCCAGCACCCATATCAGGTAGCTCACAACCACCTGTAACTCCGACTTCAGGGGTTCCGACACCCTCTTCTACACTCCATGGGCACCATGCACATATGTAAACACACACAAGCACACAGGCACTGCAGTGTACACAAAAAATAAAATCTTTAAAGAAAGCAGAGAGCCATTGTTTTTTCTTCTGCTGAACAGAAGTGTGTTTCCTGAACCACGGGTACAGGAGCAGGAGGCGCTGGCCTTCTTTCCTGCTCCTGTAAGCGTTAGAGCTTTACCATATCACTATTGACAAAGAATGTGGTTCTAACTAGCTGTGCTGGCACACACACACAGAAGGCTATGATTGGAGGCTGAACTTGGGCTACACAGCAAAACACTGTCTTAAAAACAACAACAACGATAACCAAACAGCAGTTCCTTAAGTTCTGGCTTTGCTGCTGTTGTTTTTCTTGCTTGTGTGTGTGTCGCTACAAACCAGGACCTCAACCATTAGCTATCCCCAGCTTCTGTTTTGCACTTTAGTGCCATTTTTTTTCCAAGTCATGAATCTATTCTGATGGAACTATTCTTGGATTTGTTCACTACACAAATTTAAATGACCAAAAAAAAAAAAAAAAAAAAAATTTTTTTTTTTTTTTTTTGGGCTGGATTCTAATAAACAAGCTCTGTGAAACCTGAGCTGACATGAATTGAACAAAACAGAAGGCCTAGGTTTTGTTCTCAGTCATGGAAATCTATGAGAACTGAATGCATATCTTGGGTGACTTACACTGTATACATTCAAGAGCTGAAGAGTTGAATAGGCACATTATCTTCTGTTTCTCAGCCAATCTCTCCCTCTCACTAGTGCACAAGGTATTTGCTTAATAGAATAATGCTAAGTAAATGCCTTGATCAAGACTCCAGCTTCATCAGAATTAATCAGATGGTCAATTCAGTCTGTGTTAAGTCTCCCTCTCAGTTGCAAATTGAGAAACTGGGGCGAAAAAAAAAAAAAATTAGAATTTCCTGTTTAAAGATCATTCAGTGCCAGACAGTGGTGGTGGATGCCTTTAATCCCAGCACTCGGGATAATGAGGCAGGTGGATCTCTGTGAGTTCAAGGCCAGACTGGTTTACAAAGGGAGTTCCAGGATAGCCAGGGCTACACAGACTACACAGAGACTGCTAATTAAGTCCTGTACTTGCTATATGGAAGAAACTTACCGATTTGCCTTCTGGGGAATCAAACGTCAGGAATCTGAGGTGACAGTCTGTTTCCAAGGGTCGTTCTAGATCATAAATTTCTCCATTTACTTCAGCAGCTAATGCAGTATCAGCCAGTGTTGAACTGTAGCAGTGGGAGGGCAGCAGGGATGAAGGGAAGTGAGGGCTACAATCCACAGAGACAAAGGACCAACAACCTAGCAACTGTAAATGTGCCAAGTGGAAATAAGTTTTCAGAACAATAAAATGTATTATCCCTTTTCCCAATGGATATAGAAGGGCAAAGACTCTGAAACTATAAAGATAAATCTTCAAGGAACTTCCCCACTTTTAAAGATAGGTCTTGGGGGCTGGAGAGATGGCTCAGTGGTTAAGAGCATTGGCTGCTCTTCCAGAAGACCCAGGTTCAATTCCCAGCACCCATATGGCAGCTCACAACTGTCTGTAACTCCAGTTCCAGGAGATCTGACACCTTTATCCCAACACACGTTTTAAAAAAATAAATAAGGATAGGTCCAGGCTGGCCTTGAATTCTGGATCTTTTGTCTCCACTTTCTGAATGCTAAGATTATAATCCTGTACCACCATGCTTGGCAAGAAAGGCTATCCAAGTGTAGTGGCCCACCCCTGTAACCCAGCACTTGGGAGGCTTAAGCAGGAGGGTTTTTATAAATTCAAGGCCATCCAGGAATGAGACTGTCTGGATTAAGGGAGTGTGGAGTACAGCCCTTCTAAACACCATGAGGTGTCTGATCACTCTTCTGTGGCCAGAAAGTAAGAATGTTCTTTCTGACTTCATGACAACTTAGACAGTATGGCCTTTCCCCTCCCATCCATGACAACTTAGCAGGGCCCCTTGCCCTTTCTCTCCTCATTTTCTTGAGGCAGCTGCTAAGATTTATAGCTTTTGACTGCCCTGGAGGGCGTTCTTTTCCTTCTTTCCTTCCTTCCTCCCCAACCCCCCCCCTTTTTTTTTGAGACAGGGTTTCTCTGCATGGTCTTTGCTATCCTGGAATTAGACCAGGTTGACCTCAAACTCACAGAACCACCTGTCTCTGCTTACCAAGTGCTAGAATTAAAGGACTGTGCCACCACTGTTTAGTGGAAGGTTATTTTCTTTTAATGTCAAATAAAATTGTGCTTGAACTTGGGGGGGAAAGTATAGGTAGCCTAACTTAGTCTGTAGAGTTCTTGCTTAGCATTCAGGCTTTGATTGCCAGTCTGACATAAACTATGAACGGTGGTGGCCACCTATAGTCTCAGAACCCAGGACATGGAGGTTGAAGGGTCAGGATGTTTTGCTGTCAAGTCTGATGAACTGAGTTCAATCTCTGGAATCCACATAGTAGAAGGAAAGAATTTACTCCTGAAAGTTATTTTCTGACCGCCCCACGTGCACTATGGCATGCATGCATGCATGCATGGACAGGGACACACACACATACACTAAATGTTTAAAAAAAAAGTTTTCTTTTTTTTGGAGACAGGATCTCTCTACACAGCCCAGGTTATCCTGGAACTCACAATATCCACCAGGCTGGCCTTGTATTGAGAGGTCCACCTGCCTCATGAATGCTGGGATTAAAGGTTTACACCACCACACACAACAAAAAAAATCTTTTAAAAAATGCTTTTTTGGGGGGGGGGATAGTTGTGTATTCTCCCTTGGGAGTCATTAACCGTATTTTTAGAAACAGGGTCACTCATTGGTAAGGAGCTCCCCCAGCAGGGAAGGCTGGCTGGCCAGACAGTATAGGGATCTGCCTGTCTCTGCCTATCCACCAAAGGTATTACAATAACATATCACCACACCTACCCTTTTTATTTTTAAACTTAAACTACTATTTCATTTATTTATGAGGGGGGAATATGCTATAGTGTATATGGAGGTCAGAGGACAATTTGCAGGAGCCAGACTCCCGCTTATGTGGATTGCAGGGATCAAATTCACGTCTCAGGTGTTTATGCTTGTGTGGCAATTAAATAACTGAGTTATTCCCCTCTCCCTGACCAAACACTACCTTTCTAATAAGAAACAAAGAAAAATAAAAGCTTAAACAAACAAAAGAATGTTTCCTTTTCCTAGCCGGGTGCAGAGAAAATAGTGAACAGAAAAAATAATCCTTTTAGGTAGAGGATGGCTGATACCTGATCTGCTGGGCCAGTTGGTAAGGGGTCGTGTTCCACGCAACAGCATCTACCTTCTGGCCTTCAGGAAGTGATATCTTAATAGCCCGGGATTTCTTCTGTGTCATGCTTGCTAACCTTTTCACCTGAGCGGTCCATAGCTCCTCAAAAAGGCCAAAACGCTCTGCCAACCAATGTGGAGAAGTCGGCACAGAGGCCTGAAGAGAAAGGCACACATCAGGTTATCTCGGGCCATATTCCCACTATTCCGCAATGGGGGTGGTGGGGTTGTAGATGTCTAAGTAGTGTTGGTCCTAAGGTGACACTAGGTCTCAGGTTGGGACTCAAGGGGACCGCACATTTCCGAGTGGGGCTGCAGGGTCCGGGGGAGGCTGGACAGCCTGCACCTGGGACTCTGCTGGCCTGGACGGTTGAGAGCTTTGCATACCTCATGCACTGTATGGAGCTCGCAGCGGCGGAACCCCGAGAACGGGAGCCCGAGACGGCGCCACCTCAAACAAACACCCATTCTGCCTCAAGTCGCTGCCTCCATGCTCAGATCACCGCTTTTTCTTCAACAGACTCCTCATTGGCTTGAGTCAATACTACCCCTTTCTATTGGACAAAATAGCCGCCACTCTAGCCGGGTACCACCCCCAGGAACTTCACCGAGGCAAGTCCCATCCACAGCAGCAGTTGCTCTGGGAAAGGTTCCGGTTGACCGGAAGGGGGAAGTCGTTGCACACACCGGCAGCCTGATGCCCAAAAGTGTCAGGAAGGGGTGCAACTTTGACGGCAGGAGCAGACCTCCTGAGAGAAAGAGTGGGGAAAAAAAAAAAAAAAAAAAAACAAAAAAAAAAAAAAAAAAAAAAAAAAAGGAGAGGGAGTTAGTAATTTTTCTTTAATCACTTTTTAAACATCCTTAAAGCAGGCGGGAAACATCTAGTGTAAATCCTCGATGTGGCATTAACTAAGTAGTTTTTGGTAAACTGTTTCTGTAATCACCACTTTCTAATCTATAAATCAAGAATATAAGTATCCCCCTATAGCTGAGTGGTGGTAGCATACTCCTTCAATCCCTGTATTTGGGAGCCAGAGGAAGGCAGATCTCTGATTTCGAGGCCAGCCTGGTCCAGGACAGTCAAGAGCTGTTAAGACTGAGAACCCTGTCTTGAGGAGGTAAACAATCCGTTCTTATTTTTGAGGCGCATCTGATGTAAATAGCTCAGTGCTTGGTATATGGTAATGAGCACCAGCAGCAAGATACTGTTATTAACACTGGATATAACAACTCTAATAAAACTGGCTCTATTTGTGGAGGCCATCCCACGGACCTTTCATAGTCATGATGGAGAGGCTTTAAGAGACCTATAGGTATTTTATTTTCTGTCATTATTGTGAGGGGGTATTAAGTATCTTTGTGGGTGTGGGCAGCACGGTTGCAGAGGTCAGATGCTGACTTTCTGGAACCCACTGTCCTTTTTCACCTTATATGGATTCTAGGGATCATACAGGTTGCCAGGCTTGGGCAACAACTGCCTTTATTGGTCCCAGATATGGAATTTAAAAATCACAGAAGATAGCTTATGGTCACAAAGTGCTGAAGAGTCTAAGGTTTGTAGTCTTCCAGCATACCAAGTTCTTTTATAGTTTACTCCCAACAGACTACCTGATCACCTTAGAGGCAGGCATCTGACTCTACTCCTTACATAGACTTTGTTCCTCTCATTATTACTTCAGCCTTCATCTTCCTTTAGCCTTTGTTTTCTCCTCCATGAACTCCAGGGTACAGGATTAACCATATTTAATTAGCTTTACACAGTAAAAACAGAAACCTGGTCAGATGTGTGGAGAAGCACAAGGGAAAACGAACTTGTTAGCACCTGTTGAGGTTCAATCAATCCCCTCACCTGGGGGTGGGGATGTTTAGTCCATTTCCAGATTGCGATGGTGATAGGATCAAGGGGTCTTGTGGAAGAGTTGTCAGCAAAAGCTGCTTAACCTAGGCTTCCACAGAGGCCCAAAGTTCTGTCTGGGGAGGGCAGCTGACTTGAGTCACAGGCCACTCTGGGGCTCCATCTTCTGGTATGACACCCTGAAATACAAAGAAAGAGACAAGGCTGTGTGGAACAAGATTTTATGTGTATGTGTGTTCTTGTGGTCAGTGCACAGTTAAATGTCTTAACTAGCACTGAGAAAGGGTGGCAATGGCAGACCAAGATCATCTTGTGGAGCTGTTGCAGAGACAGGGTAGTGTCATATGCAGGCAACAAAATGGTAGGTGCTCAATATAAATAACCACTGAGTTAAATATGTACTGATCACATACTGACTGGAAATCATAGCTTTTGACACCATTTTAAAATGTATTCCACTGTGTCCTTCTCCTAGGATCACAGTGGGATGCCACCCTGTTTGACAGCTCCTTACACTCATCCTTCAGCATTGACTGTGTGCAATGTACTGCGCTGATGTTGATTGATCAGTTACCACATCATCACATATGTAATTTGTGTTGCAGTAGAGAAAGGAATGTTGTATTATTCCTTCACCCGTTGTAGCAAACCAAGCAGCTAAGGCCAGTCAGTGTATTAATTATTGGCTCTTCTGGTATATGCCTTGGCCCTGGTGAATTTAAGTCTTTAGTCTACCTGGAAAACATCTCCACAACTTTTCTGCCACCCCCCCCCCCACAACTCCTGCCTGAATCCTGAGGTGCAGCACTATTTTGTAACTCTATCTCATTCCTTGAACAACCCTGGTCAGTAGAGTTCTTATGCTCCCTTTAAACCATGGAAAATGATCCCAAGACCAAGTCCTAGTCTGTCCAAACCCACAGCCTGGGTTGCTCACCCTGCCACAATGACTCTCTAAGGCCAGATTACTCATAATGGATCGTGCTTGCTAACATGTATTTGCTTCCTTTTCTTTCCTGACACACATGACTCAGACACTTGTGGCCAAAGAGCATTTTTTAGAGTGAAGCTTTAAAGAAAAAAGTCAACAAAGACAATGTCTCCCAACTTGCCTCTATGTTCTGGTTATAGAAAATGAGAATGGTCCGTAAAAATACAACGAAAATCTACAATAAAGAATGTTCTAGAGCCAGGCGTTGGTGGCACAAGCCTTTGATCCCAGCACTCCGGAGATAGAGGCAGGTGGATCTCTGTGAGCTCGAGGCCAGCCAGGTCTACAGAGCAAGTTCCAGGACAGGCTTCAAAGCAACACAGAGGAGAAACCCTAGCTCAAAAAACAAAACAACAAACAAAAATGTTCTAGATCCTTAATCAAATTTTAGGAACTCAGATTTCTTCTACTCTTAGACCAGGCATCCTCAGTTGACTGAAGTTTTGTTAAAGCAGGGTATCATCTTTATAGCTTTAAACAATTTACAACTGTATCCAGTGAGTACTTTTCACTTATCAGGATTAGTACATAGTCCTTAAATCCATTTTAGCTCTTAGAGGCAAATTCTGCTTATGGGCACCCAGAATGTGAACATTCTTTGCAATTTCCCCTGGGGACACTGGGGATGAGCCTCACATATGAGAACTCTGCCATTCTTGCAGCTCCAACTCATCAAGCAAGTGCTGGGGAGTCAGGGCTAGAGAAAGGATTCATTAGTAATGTCTGTGAAGGTCTATCGTGGGACCAGCTTTGTACTTTACTGACCTCTATTGCCCTCAACAAAGACCAGCTGCTTTACTCAAGGCTCATATAGGGCACAGGCTCTATGATATGAAAGGGGAAGGGAACAACTGAATGCTATCAATGTCCTTTTTTCCCATTCTCACAGGTAGTCTAAGAAAAATATAGGAAGCATCAGGTCCTTTCTTTCCCACACATTAGTTGACAAAAGACTTCAGCATCTTACAAATACAGGAAAATACAATGAGATAAGAAACAAAATTTTTTGAGAACCTTTTAGTTTGCCATGAACCTAAACAAGTCCAGGGTAGACTGGGTTAGCCAACATCCTTTTGAGTCAAACGTGAACAGATGTGGCTTTTGTTTCTCAGTTGGCACTGAAGATCTTCTCAGTGCTTCCACCTATAGATACTCACCTGCCTAGGTGAGAACAAAGAGAGGCTGGGTCAGTTTAGTGCTTAGTATGTATGAGGTCCTGCGTTCAATCCCAAGTGTGGGCACGCGGGCACGCACGCGTACACACACACACACACACACACACACACACACACACACACGGACTCTCCAAACCAAATCCCAACTCAATCCCCTTCCCTAGTCCTGCATTCAATCCCAAGTGTGAGTACACACGTACGTACACACAGACACAGAGAGATTAAATCCAAACCAAATCCCAAGTCAATCCCCTTCCCTCCTGGCTCAGGGCCTTTTAAATGCTAAACAGGTCTATTATAAATTAGCCTGCCACAACCCCCCACCCCAAACCCCGGGGAAACAAACAAAAAGCCAAAGCTAACTTTGTAACTAAGGATTTTCCTCTTTTCACAAGTAACTCAGATTGTCTAGGTTTATATCACACTTCTTCCTTTATGTTCTTCCCTTCTATATAGAATAGAATGTTTGTTTTAGAGACAGCTTCCAGGTCTTTACAGCTGCAATGAGTTACTCCTCAGCAATTGTGGACAGCAACTGATCAGACTTGTCTATAGTTACTCATAAACAAGTATGAGAAACACCCTAATACCCCCAAACCCATTCTGATGATGTTACTAAGTCTACACACAAGAGGAGGTAACTCATTCCTGCTGTGTAAGATTGGACAGAATAAAACAAGCTGAGGTAGGGGGGAGCAGAAGCTATTTACTTTTCAATAACATGACCAGAGGCCAATGAGGAAGTCTAAAAAAATGTTGCTCCTTCAGGGGCAAAGCATTAGGGTGACCAAGGTGGAGACAAGGATGAAAAGGCAAGCAAGATTCCAGAGTCAGTATAGTGGTACACCCTGGCAGCTGGGTGTGTTCCTAGACTGCTGCCATTCATCTGAGGTCTTACGACATATGGAATCAGGGCTGCTATTCAAAGCCTTCTATCTTGCCAGTGACCCAAGCCTGGCCCAGATGAAGTGACTATCCTTTGTGATCCCTTTAAGGCAACATTCCATTTATTAAGCCTCATTGGGTTATGAAAAAGGATGGAGTAAGAGAGAAGAGCTAAGTATGGCTTTTGCATGACAGGTCAATCATCAATATGTGACGAAGGACAGAGTTGACCAAGATTCTTTCACATACATTTCCCCCAATTCTAAGCTTGCTTTAAAGATACTCTCTGAAGACTAGAGATGTACTCCTTTGGTAGGGTGCCTGCTTGCAACGCACAAGCCATGGGCTTATGCACAGCACCACAAGTTTAACAACCGTAACAACCTTTTCTCTTGGTTCACAACTGTACGTTTGGAAACACACATAATCCATACAGTATATCCCACTTCACTAGCAGTCACTCCCTCAGCACCTTGATCTCATCCCACCCATTACAGTAACACCGAGGATCAAACAACACCCACAAGGCCATGGAGATCCTAGAGGCCCAGAGAGACTTCAGTGACCACAAGTCAAGAGGACAGCTGGGAAACTTCAATGTGAGAGGGGAAAGTTAACCACACAACAAAGAAAACCATATTTTATTAAACCAGCAAACAAAATATTGGAGACAACCCCCCCACCCCCAAAGCTGGGAGAAGTTAAGTGCAAGCGGCTATAAGGAAAACACATGGGTGGTCTGCAGCACATAGGGTATGTGTGGGCACACATACCACTTTCTGTCCTTCCCACACACCCCGGTGAAAAGCCAGTACAGTGGCATCTTCAGGGCTATCCCCCAGCTTTTCTTTCTGCATTCTGTAGCCTGTGTCTCCTTTGCCCCTGGACAGTCATGCTGCATCTTCGACAGAGGAAATTTAACATCTCTAACCACAGGTCTGTGCTACAAAGCTGCAGTTTTTGGCTCCTGGAGAAGTCGTTTCTGTTTGCACTCACCAGAGAAGCCAGGGGCCCTTGTTCAAAGCTCCAGTCTCAAAGAAAAATATCAAACCTTTAGAACTAGTTATTTTATTAAATGATATTAATACACATTCCAAAAGGATTTCATTGTTTTTGTTGTCGTCTCTAAAGCATGTACTTGTTTTCCACACTGAACACGTGAGAATATCAATCCAACATATCTACTTAAAAAAAAAATCTTAACAGGTAACCCCACCAATTAAAAATATGGAGGTGGAGAGGAGGGAGCAGTAATATACAGCTGAAGCCTAACTGCATCAACAGGTAACAACAGGACTGAGTGAATATTCTGCAGTAAGAAAGCTGAGCCTATTCACATTGTCTAGATAGGCTGGCCGTACCATACGTATCATGTTGTTTCTGGTGCCAGAAAGGAGAAAGGTCCTCCACTGCTCACAGCACCCTCCAGGGATCAAACCAAGTTCTGTCGACCTCAGTTGCTGAGAGGGCAGAGAGGTGCAGGGAAGAGCTCCCATCTATGCTGAATGGAGAATAAACTCTCAGAAAAACTTTAAGGATCCTATTTCTGGTCTAGCATCATTGAATTCTGTGTGGTACTATCATATTCAAAGAATTCTTTGTCTGTGGTTTTACAATGAGCACCAAGGACCTTAGTGACAACTACTCATTCTGCTTCATATGACTCATGTCCTTGCTAAGACACACTATATTGTGCATTCTTTAAAAAATATCTTGTTTATTTTTATTTTTTTTTTTTAAACTCAGGGTGAAATACAAAAGTCAGAGCATGGTACGGAGTTTAAATCACAGACACAGAAAGAATAAAATCCCTTGTTTTATCTTTATGAATACCAGAAATGTCTTTTGTTTCACTATATCACATATATACAATTGTCTTCGTTACTATTGTAGACAGATTTCCTTAAAATATCTGACAGCATAATACAATCCTCACTTCCACCCTGAAACACACTGAAGATTTTGTGGCAAAAACAAAACAAAACAAAACAAAACCCCACAAAAACCCAACCCCCACATATTCCACCCTTGAACTGGACAAAAGGACTCGGGTCACGGATTGGCCACTATGCTTTTGAGGACAATTATCTTGCTCAACATTCCAGAAACCACATTCCTGATACTCCCATATTTTCTCAGAAAATCAAATAGTCAGAGAGCCTTTTCAAGTAAACAGTATGTTTAGCTTAAACAAGAGCGGTAGGAAGAATTCACATTCTTTTATTCTAGACTGAAAAACACCCCCACTTAATTTCTGGAAAAAAAGAGATCAATTCTGAAAGTCACAATTCCCTGACACCCACCCACCCCCATTCTGTTTGATAGTTTTCTACTAAACAAATGCCTTAAGACTCAATATAACTATACTTCCTTTGCTTTGCTATGCTATATACCCAATCCCCTCCACAAGGTCACATGGTATCAGGCATTTTTGTGGGAAGAACTACAGGGCAGAGAGGCTTGAGAAAGGAAAAGAGGAACTGGCTCAAAACGGGAATGTGAATGAGGATGCTGTCTTGCTGCACGCTTAAAGAGAACACAGATCCCGGATTAGGTTGGACAGCTTTTCTTCTGAAAAGTGGTTTGTTCTGAGATAAAGGACTGTCTTCAACCGCGTGCTGCACTTCCTTCCCTCCATCTTCCTACCCCACTAAGAAATTCAAACGCTCCTTTACTTCCTTATGTTCTATCCTAACTTGCTAAAATTCCTTTAAAAGCTCAACACATTGTTTTACACACCTACCTGGAGATCATCAGTGTTTACCGTGGTGCAAAATACCAACAGAAATTGTAGTAAGCAGTATTTGCTCCCCAGATAAAGAATAAAGCACTCCAAGCACAGTGATTGTCTTTTCCCCAAGTATCAGATGCAGAAACACAAACAAACCTTTTAATGCAGGGAAGAAAGCTCTCCCCTCCACAGCAATGACCCAGGCAAAATGTCTTATTAGCTGACAAGGGTGGGGGGGAGAGGTGGGCACTGAAAAGATCAAGTTGCTTCCTATCTGCTGAGGGCCAACTTGGTTTCATGAGGACCCACTTTCTATGTAAAGATGGCCAACAATACCCACCTGTCTCTAAGACACACCTACAGAGTAGCATGTAAGAGTACCGCTCTTCTCCTCTGAAACATAACAGCAGGGGTGAATACAGGACTTAGAAGGGGGAAATGCTAAAGATAAATATTTCCCTTTCTCTAATAGTTAATGTTTGCAGAAAACCACCAGTGAGGCACCACAGTAAAATGTGTGTCTACTTATACATTTAAGAAGGCAAGGATATTTGACCTACACCTGTTTAATAATGTAGTCAGAATAAACAACTGAGGGAGAAAATTCAGGGAAACCAATGGGGAAAGGGCTTGGAACTATCCAAATTCTTCCTATTTCCTTGTTTACAAAGGGTAGTGGGTCACATAGCACCATTTAATGATCCCTCCCCTAGCTTTACATACTGTGATCATTCCTAATTTTAATATTGAAATTATATTCAGCCCTTTTGTTCATTTAGAGGAGACTTTTTTCTTTCTTTTGGGGACAAAGTTCTACTATGTACCTCAAGCTGACTTCAAACTTGCCGCTGTCTTGTCCCTGCCTCTCAGCACTGGGGTTGTGGGTGTGTGCCACCACACCCAGCAAGAGAAAACTTTCTACAATATACAATGAAGTTGGTACTGCCTCAGATTCATTGCTTGGTAATAGTTCAGAGGATGCTGAAAAAAACAAAAGATAAAGAACTGTTTCAACATGTCTTTAGAATAAAGCAAATACACCTGGCAGGCCCAAAACTGCCCACATTTTGTCCTTTTGCAAACACCTCTTGGCCTTCAGCAGGGCAGAGAATTCAAAGAAGGGAGCCAAGCCAGTCATTGAAGTTGCTTTGCTGGAGAGGGAAGCAGACAGGGATCCTCCCGCTATTATTAGAAAGGCCAAGCCCCAAATGACACCCCAACATTGCACATGTTATTACCTGTACTGACCGAAGTTTTATTTCAAATGTGAGTTATCTGTCCAATAGATGGATTAAATATTGTTTTCCTCCCAACTCCCGAAAGAAACCCCCAGCCAAATGAAATGGCTTTGGTTATGTTTACTTTTTTTTTTTTTTTAAAGAAACAAAAACAAAAAAAAAAAAAAAAGAAAAAGAAAAAAAGAAAAGAAAAATACAAACAACTTGGGAAAGAAAGGTCCTAAGTGCAGAGAGGAGTGGAAAATAGTAAATTGTTATCATGTATATGTTTTGAATTTGTAAGGGAGGCCCTCATTAAGAAAACAAACAAACAAAAAAAAAAGGTCAAGAGAGGAAACAAAAACAAGAAACCAAACTGTTACTTCCAATGTTCTCTAGACTGTTCAAAATGCCTTTCCCTGATTTCCATCAGTACCTGGGAGGGAAGAATGGGCGTTTTGGTGCAAAGAACGGAGGGCCTCTAACAAAAGGTGGCCTGGGTCTCTTTAAACTGTGGAATGGGTCTCTGCCGAGAAAAGCTTCCCTAGGCCGAAAGTCTGGCCGGGGACTCCGTAAAATCATACCACTCCGGCTGATGGCGTCTCTGTGTGCAGGACCCAAGGGAAGGCCACTGCTGCTGGTGTTGCCTCCCCCACCTCCTCCAAGGGCAGGGCCTAGGTGCTCCAGAGGGTGGGAAGGCAGGCTCAGGCTCTCTCGTGCACGGCTAAGACCAGGGCCATTGAGGTCCCTGGGTCCTGTGAGGACCCCAAAATGCTCAGCCAGGGTCCCTTGAAGGAGGGAACTATGGTCCTTGGGAAAAACTGCCACAGGCCCAGTCACTCCATGCTCTGGCAGTGGTGGAGTTGGGAAAGGTACAACCCCAGAGTGGTCAACAGGGGGAGGGGGAGGGGGCGGAGTAGCAAAGGGAACACCAGTCCCTCCGCTGCTGCTAAGTTCCCCAGGGGGCGGGGGCGGGGGCGGGGGCGGGAAAGGAACTCCGCTGTGCTCTCCTGGAGCAGGTGGTGGGGCAGCGTGGGCCAGAGATGCCTCCTTTGTAAAGGGGTTCGAAAGATCCACAGAGGGCAGATGAGTGGGCGCCTCTCGAGAGAAGATGCCACCATGATCCTTAGGAGGGACGGGTGGGGCAGATGACGGCCCCACTGGCTCTCTTTGAAAGGGTGTCCCATGTTCCAAGGGGGATGGGGGGAGATGGTGCTCAAATGTTGAGTTGAAACTGCTGGGACGAAAGCTGGCGACACTCTCCTGAAACTGGGGCGCCCGTTCCTTGTATGGCGTTGTCTTAAAGCCAGTGAGGCCTCCGCTGCTCCCACCCCCAAGGGATGCCAACTCAGAGGCACTCGAGGGACCATTGTCAAAAGAGCTGCCTGTTGTGCTCAGATCAAACCAACCTACTCTTGAAACCTCCCGCCCATGTCCTCTATTTCCCTTCCCAGGGACTCGTATGGACTCTACAGTCTGTATCGGCTCCCCTGGCATCCTCCTATTGGCTGCATTATGATAACCCAGAGTTTCTATGGGGGCCCCCTTTTCTTCTGTGCTATCAGGTAAGTCTAAACAGGAGGAAGAGACTCGGGTTTCTATGCGATAGTGTTCTTCCTGTTGCTGTTCAGTGGTAGGCAAGCTGGGCTGGGTAAGGTTTGACAGACTGACACCATCACTTGAAGTACCCTTGTTGGGGGTCTGGCCAAAATGCTTGTCATCTGAGGGTTTGCGAGAGGCATTTTTAAGCATATTCTTAAACTCAATCGTCGATGTGGTAGAAATCGTGGAGGCCAGAACTTTCTCCATGCCTGAAGTGGGTGGGTGGCCCGTTGGAGCGGCAAGAGTATTCTGCGAAGAGAAAAGGGAGCGATGTGGGACTGAGTGAGCAGAGTCTGGGTACTGCTTCTGTGGCAAAGTGAGATGCCCAGTGGTAGACTGGGACAAGCTACTGTGGTTGGAGTCAGGGGCGAAAAATGAATCATTCTTACACGGTGACGGTGACCGGTCAGACCCAGGTTCATTCCCTCTTATACTGAAGGCACCAAATAGCCCAGGGGGAGATGAGAGATGGTCACAGTTCTCACTAGAGTCTAGGAGTGCCCTTACAGATGGAGGGAAGGCAGACTTTACCCCAAACTCTTGGGCCCTGTGGTTATAACTGGACATAATTGGCTGGAAATCGGTGGTGTCAGAAAGCTTGCTTGACTTGAGGATGGATTTGGCTGGTTTCTTCTCTAGGTTCATCACAGCAGAGGGCGGAGGTCCTGAATATTCAAAATCTCGGTAATCCTCATCTTCCTGGAAAGAAGTGTCAGGGAAGAACTTTTCCTGTGAAGAGTCCATCAGGGAAGACGGTCTCTCTACTCCCTCAGATGGCTGCTTGTAGGGAGCATCACTGGCCAGGCTGAAGGGCCGATACGCAGACACAGAATTGGGGAGCTCTTGGGAGTAGCTTTCATCTCTTCCAGGGGGTGGAGATCTTGTACTGCTTGGTGTTGAAGAACCCGGACTGATGATCTTAGATAGCAGGGACATAGTGTCTACACTGCTGGATGTGGGCTTGTCCATCATCTCATCCTGAGTGGGTGTCCCACTGCGTTCATCCCGGACAGGGGTTCCATCAGTGTTGTCAGCTGAAGTGCTAGTAGGACCACGCTGGAAATCTGAGGAGTGGCTCTCTGATGGGGCACTGGATCCCAAGCTGCTCAGGATTGGGATGTTTAAGTTTAACCCACTGAAACCAGGGTTACCTTTTAAGAAGTTGTGGATCTTCATTTCCAGGCTTGGGGAAGTGGACTCTGATTCCAGCTTTGGCTTGGAGACCTCTGAGGACTGACACATGGCAACTTCAGTAGGTGGGGCGGCAGGGCTAGTATTGTGGGTACCTGTGAATCCTAAAGAACTGGATGGTAATTTAAAAGTAGTGCTTGGGAGCACGGGACTTTGCCCAACTGATGCTTTGCCTGCTGAAGTCGAAGAGACTTCAGCAGTTGAAGAATTAGGAGAATAGCTGAAGCTTTTGGAGAGTACATTTCTCCCCTTCATGGCAGAGCCTGTGGTGCTGGCAGGGGAGGCTGTAGAGCTCTGGGATGTAGCTTCACTGGCTGTCACTGGGTTCCCAGTAACACTCTGAAGTAAAGATGACAGGCCTGCAAAAACACACATTACAGGGTTAAAAAGAACTACCCACATCAGAATGAAAATAGGCTTATCAGATACTATCATTCACTCCGGTGGGAACCAGATAGATTTTAAAACACAAAGTTAAAAGGAATCCAGACTAAACAGGCAGTGTCTAGATGTTACAGAAAACATCAGGACAATTTATCAATCGAAAACAGTGAAGCGTTCAGACATTCCCAGAACAATCCAGACACAAGTCCAGTACTAAAAGGTCACAGCAAAGGGGGATTTTCCATGTCAGAATCATTCACAGCTTAAACAAAACAAAGCAGGAGAGGAACGGAAGCAAATCCTTCTTAGCACAACATTCTAAGCCAGTATCTGTATCTGAGCTGTGGAACCACTCAAAACACAAATGAATATTCCCACATTTCCATCCATCACAATTTACTCCAATATGTTAGCATGCACTGTTGTTTTCAAGAACAACATATACAAAATTCAGAAATCTGCTTCAATAATACTCTTGCTAGAATACTGTCACTTTTAAAATTAATTTGTACGTGTATAGGTGTTTTGCCCCATATCTTCATATATGTCTATGTACCACTTGAATGCCTGATGACCAAGGAGGCCAGAAAAAAGGTTTGAATCCTCTAGAACTGGAGTTACAAACAGCTGTAAGTTATTTGGGTGCTGAACATCATCTCTCCAGTCTTTTTATAAAGTATTTTACTTAATTTTTTTCTTTTATTTTATGTGAATTGGTGTTTTGACATGGGTGTCAGACCTCATGGAACTGGAATTATAAACAGTTGTGAGCTGCCCTGTGGGTGCTGGGAATTAAAGCTGAGTCCTCTGGAAGAGAAAACAGTACTCTTAACCACTGAGTTATTTCTCCAGGCCCAGTCCTGTCTGTCTCTTTATGAGGGGTGGGGTGTTCTCCTGGCCTTACACTCTAATCCTCCACCTTCTTATCACAGAGGTTTTAAGTGTGTATCATAACACCCAGCTTCCCCCCACCTTTAATTCAAGTTTATTAATATTTATTTTTTGAGGCAGGGTCTCAACTTCATAGCTTCGAAGGGCCTGGAGCTTGCTATGTAGACCAGGCTGGAGTTGAACTCATGGAGATCTTCCTGCCTCTGCTTTCTGAATACTGAGATTATAGACACATGCCACTACAGCCCGGCTCTTTTCTTTTTTCCAAATTATTTTTATTTATGTGTATGTGTGTATATTTGTACGTGTGTATAGCCTGTGGGGGACTAAAGAAGGCATTAAATACTCTGGAGCTGGAGTCACTACCAGGTGTGGGTGCTGGGACAAGAACCGGTCATGTTCTCACTGCTGGGCCTGGGCCACTGCTCAGCCCCTTTTGGTTCCTTTCCAGTTTTTTTCTTTTTCTTTTCTTTTTTTGAGACAGGGTATTGCTGCTATGCAGGTCAGGCTATCCTCAAACTTTCTCTCTTTCTTTCTCTTAAAAAGGCAGGGATCACAGGTGCTCACCACAGAGGTAATGCTTTCAAGACCAACTTTGTTTGTAAAAGACAGCAATGATAAACAGAAAAACAGGCACCACAAAGCCAGACCAATAGAAATGCTGTTCTTATCATACAAAAGTCCACAACTTCTGTTTTATACCTAGGAAAACCCAAGGATTATTGATCAGTACAAACTGACAATGATGAGATTCAGCCCTGTATACTGATAAACCTCAGAACCATGGAAAAAAAATTCTTCGGTTCAGGCTGAAGGTAATGAAATCAAAGCGCTCCTGAAAATAAAACAAACTCCAGGATCTCCTTAAATAGCCAGAGTGGACTCAAGCTCATGATATTCCTGCTTGCCAAAATTACAAATGTATACTGCCATGTCCAGGCAGAAAATAGTCCACAAGACAAAAAATTGAAAAGGAAGAAACATAAGATACCCTTAAGCCAATCATACTTTCTCAAATTTACTCACTTTCTACTCATAAATGAAAATTTCAATTCTTACTAAATCTACTAAAACTATCTTTTGGCAATAAAACACCTAAAGAAAATATTTCTGATATTTCAGTAAGTGATTCTTCAAAATATCAATTAAAATGTCTTTAAATATCAATTTAAAATCATATTTACTAAGGGATCTCAATTTTTAAAATTTTCCTCAGACTTCTAATTTTTATAGTGAATTCTGTATGTGTACATGCACAAATGGGGCTACATGTGGAGGCCAAAGATCACCTTTAGGCATCAGTTCCTCAGGAGCCATCCACCTATTTTTTGAGGCAAGGTCTCTCATTGGGAACTGGGGCTAACTGATCAGGCCAAGTCAGCTGGGCAGCAGGTTTCATGACACCATGCCTAGATTTTAATGTGGGTTCTGGGGATTGAGCTCAGGTCCTCATGCATGCACAGACAGCAAAATTACCACCCGAACACATCCTAAAGTTAATTTAAGTAAATGAGCCTCATTGTGCCATGTTCATTTAACACGTCATTTAATTAACTTCGATATTCATCCTCCTCTCCTCCATCCTCCCTTTTGCTGGTCACCTTCCTCTCTGCAAACAATAATTCCATCTGCTTTCCTGGCACATCTATTTCACCCCCAACCAAGACCTTTTCTTCACCTCTCATGGATTTCTAGTTTAACATCCACATAGACACAGACACAATTTATTATGCCTTTGAGAGAAAATAAGGTTGTCTTTCTGTGTCTGGCTTATTCTGCTTAACACAATGATCTCCAGTTACACCCAATTCCCTGCAAATGTTGGTTTGTTCTTTTTTTTTATGGTCTTTATAAGGTTAAATTAAGTTAAATATGCATATGTACACATTTTATCTATCTGTGGATGGGTATCTAGTCTGGTTCTTGACTACTGAAAGTAAGGCAAAACTCACAAGGACACAGAAGAACCTCTATGGTGTGATCATTTCAGTTCAGATGTAGACCCAGGAACAATTATATCTGAGTTCCATTTTCTGGTAGGAAAGTTCATCCTGACTTGCATGGCAGCTAGACCAGTTTACAAATCTACAGCCTGAACATAAATCTTACTATTATTATTTTTGCTTCATATGCTAAGTGAATGCTCTATACTAAGCTACACTCCTGGTACACGTCTGTCTTTTGTTCTTTGTTGTTGGTTTTTTTTTTTCAACACAGGGTTTCTCTATTGCTTTGGAGCCTGTCCTGGAACTTGCTCTATAGACCAGGCTGGCCTCAAACTCACAGAGATCTGCCTGCCTCTGCCTTTCGAGTGCTGGGATTAAAGGCGTGTGCCACCAATGGCCGGCCTCAGGTCCATCTTTGGAGGCAGTCTTGCCCAGGATGTACTAGCACCTGCTCCTTAGCATCCACTGGCATAAACTGTGATCCTTCTGCCACTGCCTCCCAGGTGGGGGTCACATACACCACACCTGCTCTTTGTTTATTCTTTTGTTTTTCAAGACTGGATATTCTAGAACTCACTATATAGACCAGACTAGCCTCAGACTCAGAGCTCCACCTACCTATACCTCCCAGGTACTGGGACTAAAGGCATTCAGCACTATACCCCATTATTACTTATTTTGTTTTCTTAAATAGGCATATGCTATACAGCCCAGGCTAGCCTTGAACCCATGGCAATTCTACCCAAATGCTAGGATTACAGATGTGAGGTGTGTATGACTTAAAAAAAGAGATTCAGTATCATCTTTCAGATACAGTGGACATGCTCTTCCACAGACCACTGTTGTTGCAAAGAAGATACCGTCAGGCCAGTGAGATGGCTCAGCAGGTAAGGCACTTGATGCCAAGCTTCATGACTTGAATTTGATGTTCAGCACCCACATTGTAGAAGGATAGAACCAATTTTCACAAGTTGTCCTTAGACCTCCATAAGAACTGAAGCTCATGTACACCCCCAATAAAAATAAAAAAGATACTAGATTTCTGTAATATGTAAAATTCTTTTTTTATCGCTTTACTACATTTCTTTCATGTCAACAAGCAGTGAAGTCTTTCTCTTGAAAATTTGTCAACAAGATTATGGGATGACAAAAATAGAACAAAGTTCCTTTGTTCCTTCCTTTCTTTCCTTCAAAGACAGGGTTTACACACACACACACACAAAACAAAACTTAACACACACTAATCTATACTGAGAGTTAGGATTAATGTAACCCAGTGGTGCCATGGTACAGGTCAGAGTATTAAATAATCATCAAGAAATCTGGTTTTTAGTTTCAGCTCATCACAGATCAGACAGACCTGTGACCTTAACCAACCATTATCACCTCAATGAGCCTAGTTTTCTTACCTGAATGGGAGGAGAATAAACTAAATAATATTTAGTCTGCTTTAATGTTGGCATTTTCAATTTTATAAATCCCACCTCATAAGTGACAACTATAAAGGCACTAATAAATTAACTATATTGTACATTTCATGGCTTTGGATTCCTGAGAACTAGAATCCAAGTTACACTAGAGACAAACATTCACAATTTAAGTCCCTCTGGCACAGGTCAGTTTACCTTGGAGTGCAGGGGCTGACTGTGTCTGGGTTTTAGAAAGAGCAGAGAGAATGCTCTCTGGGGTGATCTCCACCTTTGAGAGGATATTTGCCAGAGGGTTGTGAGATGGTGTTGTGGCAGGTGCAGGTGTTTTCAGGCCACTGGCGAGGTTGCTGGGACTCGTAGGCGTTCCTGGAGAAGGTCTTGACGCAGAACTGACCCCTGGTGGCAGAAAGATGAACTCAAGAAAGTGCAAAACTCAATTCGGGACGCTTTCCACTCAATGAATGATTGTTTAATAGTTTCTTGGGACTGATCTACAAATAGTGCCCATTTGGACACATAACAAAGAAAAACATCTGAAAATATGAACTGTTCTATTTGGAATATTCTTAAAACAAACAAGCACTATGTTATTTTTACACACATTGGTTTTTGGAGCAGCAACCATGCAACCTACTTCTACTCCAAGGGTGTGGTGGGGTGAGGTGGTGAAGTGTGGGGTCAGGAACTAGGGCCCTGGGTGGAGCGTAGCTTGGGATCAGAGGCACTACCGTGCAGAACACTATCAGTACAAGTCTATGTTATTGACAAGGGTTTTTCTTTTGAAACAGCCTTTAAGATGACATTATACAAACTCCTTTACACCTTTACAATTCAAAACATTGAGTTGGTTATTAACACAGTAAAAAGGTAAATGGTACCAGGAGAAAAACATTTAGATTTCTTTAAAAAATGACAAAAACCATTATGAGCAGGTGTTTGTATTACAAAGAAATATAAATAAGTAAATAGAAAAAAAAAGCCTTTAATTAAAAGAATAGATATAATCTTTTCAAGACTGATTGTGACAACGGGAACGGTTAAGAACAACTAAATTTCCAAATACTAGACACATAAAACAGTATACTCTCTTAGATAACAATTTAGTTCTAACATATGAAAATACTTTTAGCTGTGAGGTAGTGGCAACACACCTTCAGTCCCAGGACTCCTCAGGCAGAGCCAGGCAGACCTCTGAGTTCAAGGCCTGCCTGGTCTACAGAGTGAGTTCCAGGACAGCCAAGGATACACAGAGAAACCCTGTCTGGAAAAACCAAAAACCAAACCATCAAACACAGAAACAGGGTCTCACAATATAACTAAGGCTGGTCTAGAATTCTCAATTCTCCTGCTTAGTTTCCTGAGTGCCAATGTTATAGGTAATACTATGTCTAGGTCACATGCTGACCCCACCACCCCAAATAATAGAGTAGGGCAGTGTACAGATGAAAATAATATGTTTCCCTATCTTTCTGCAGCTGTGTGTTGTACATTAGAGTACTTTTATTGTTGCTCCTGGTAATATGTGGATAATGGGGGAGCATGTGGCAATCAGATGACAATTTTGTGGAGTCAGATTTCTCCAGCAATCTTCATAAGATCCTGAGATTTGAATGCAGGACACATCAGGTTTGCACAGCATGGACCTCAGTATTCTTTATAAAGCAAAAAGCAGAAAACCTAGTCATGTCTAATAACAAGGATTACCCTACATGATAACAGTTATTAAAGCTGATATAAATGAATTTTCAGGGTTTTTTGTGTGGTATGTGCACAGGTACACACACCCACATGTGTGCATGTGGAGGCCAAGTGACACTGGGTATATTCTTCTGTCACTGTCTCATTTTGGAAGACAGTGTCAATCATTGAATCTGAAGCTTGAAGTTTCTTCTAGACTGGTTGCCACCCCCCAATATCTACCTGTCTCCACTTACTCCAAATGGGTTACAGGCACACGTGGCTAAGTCTAGTTTTTATGTGGGTGCAGGTGATCTGAACTCAGACACTCATACTTATGCATCAGGCACTTCATTCAATGAACCATTTCCCTGCCCACTTTCATCTTTTCTTCCAGAAAGGGTCTTATGTAGTTCAGCCTATCCTCGAACTCCTGACTTGCCTGCCTCTTCTTCCAAATGTTAAGAATATAGGTGGGCACTATCACAACCAGCTGTTTAGATGAATATGTAATAACATAAAAATGTGTGATACATACTTAAAGTTTTAAAATAAGCTGGCTTAAAAATAATATATACAATGTTTATTTTTTTTCTTAGTTTTTTGAGACAGGTTTTCTTTGTATAGCCCTGGCTGTCCTGGAACTCACTCTGTAGACCAGGCTGGCCTCTAACTCACAGAGATCCCCCTGCCTCTGCCTCCCAAGTGCTGGGATTAAAGGCATGTGCCAATGTCACCCAGCCAATGTTTCAATTACTAAAAGAAGTATTACAAATATGTAATCAATCAAATAAGCATCCATGCATATGTGTGGGTGGCTTGCTTTGGTGTATTAAGATTATTTTTGATCTTTTCTATGTCTATTCATTTGTTTTATTTATGTATTTTCTTTTCATTTATTTATTTATTTATTTTGGTTTTTCGGGGCAGTGTTTCTCTGTGTAGCTCTGTAGACAAGACTGGCCTTGAACTCACAAAGATTCGCCTGCCTCTGCCTCTACCTCCTGAGTGCTGGGACTAAAGGCTTGCACCACCACTGCCCAGCCCTGTTTATGTATTTTCATGAAAAAAATTTAAAAATCTGATCATCAACAACAACAACAACAATTCTTGATGGTTCAATTAAACCAAAGATGGAACTCCATGTTTTACTGTCCTCACTGGGATCACTTACCCGTGTTTTTCATGACTGATGTTAAGCTGCTAAGGATAGAACTGATTTTTGCCAGATCCACATTTGCCAAGTTTGGTAAAACCAAAGCTGGGGAGGGGGACAGAAGAGAAGTGTTCATGGGCTTTGGAAGAGGTGGAGCTGCTGTCGTGGGCACAGGTGCTGGGGCACAAGGTGAGGCCTTTGAGACACTTTCTGTTGACTTTGTGGGTACAGAACTGGAGACAGCTGGTTTTTCCAGGGGTTTTTCTTTCCTGTCCTCCACTGTTTAAAAAAACAAAAGAACATTCTCTGATAAGGCCACATAAAGATACACAGATTAATAGCTATGGGTTAAGGCAGGCAGTGGTGGCACACACCTTTAGTCCCAGCGCTCAGGAGGCAGAGGCAGGTGGAGTTTGAGGCCAGCTGGTCTACAAAATTACAGAGAAACCCTGCCTTGGAAAAAAAAAAGTTATGGGTTAATAATTAAGAGAGAGCTAGCCCCCATGGAGGGATACTCCCTTAGTCTAGACAGGAGGAAGAGCCTAGGCCCTACTCCAAATGACTTGTCAGATTTTGATGATCCATTTTGGAAGGCCTCACCCTCCTTGTGGAGTGGGTGGGGAATGGGATGGGAGGAGGAGTTGGGGGACATGGAAGGGAGGGAGAAGGAACTGGGATTGATACATAAAAAAAGAAAAAATAATAATAAAAGAGAGAGAGAGATAGTCATCAAGAAGCCTGAGCTGCCAGTCAATCAGTTTATAATTACTATAAACCTCCATGTGTTTATTTGGGATTAAAGCTTTGGCAGGAAAGAAACTTCTGCCCAAAAAAAAAAAAAACCACTTTAAAGTTGTAAATTCTTGGAATATATTTTGTTTATCTCAATACATCCATTTTTGTTTTGTTTTATTTGTTCAAGACAGGGTTTCTCTGTATAGCTCTGGCTGGCTGTCCTGGAACTCACTTTATAGACCAGGCTGTCACTCAACTCACAGTGATCCACCTACCTCAGCCTCCTGAATGCTGGGATTAAAGGCGTACAATACCACCACCTGGCTTCTATCCAAAATATTTTTGTATCAGTAAAGTATAAAAATCATTATGAACACTGAGCATGAAGCTCAGAGCTAGGTGCCTGTGGAAAGCCCTGGGTTTGATCCCCAGTACCATGGAAGAGAAAGCCTAATTAATTATTAGCAGGAAAGCAAAGTCAATACAGAATAACATGCTAACATGTCAGGACTTACCAATGATTTTTGCTCCATCGTCTTCCACATCTGAGAGCTCCATGTCTTCCACATCACGGTTATCTGTCACAGGCTCAGGTGTGACAGACTTGTCACTCTCCATGGTTGGTGACTGGGATTCCTCACCTCCCATCCCCTGAAATGGAGACTCAGAACCAGTTGGGGAAGGAGCATCCATACTTGGAGAAGGGACTGGTGATTCCTCAGGGTCAGGAAGGGTTGACTTCAATTGATCCAACTTCTTCTTCAAGTTGTTTACTCGATTAGCGAAGGTTTTGTAAGCCTAAAAGAAGAAAAAAAGAGCTTATTGGAACTCCCAAGCACTATTTTGACTATGGTCAGATTTCCTCATTATTATTAAAAACAACTAGCACAAAACAAGAGTATCACCATCTGCTGAGCCAGAGTAGTCTGGGTATCTCCTTGTGTTCAGTGAATATTACAACCCCACAGTTGTCTGGGTTAGAAATCTTTTAAAATTTTCATTATTGTTGTTATATGTGTATATACAATGGGATATGGATGGGCAGGCCATGGTGTGTATGTGAAGTCAGCTATTTCCTTCCATCTTTATGCAGGTTCCAGGGATCAACTCAGGTCTCAAAGGGCTTGTATACATAGTGTCTTTACTTGCTAAATCCTTTGCTCAATTAGTTAGAAATGCTCTATCAGTCACATTCATAAACCAGTACCAGTGTGATTATTTACTGAAGTTTTACTTTACTCAGATTTCCTCTTCTTAGCCCATTATTCCTTTTCTAAGTAAGTATTGTATTCCAGATTGCACAGAAGTTATGTTTCCCTGGGTTCCTCTTTTTTGTAATAATTTGTTTGAATTTCTTTGTTTCTGATAACCTTAACAATTGTGTGTACTTACCTTAACAATTCTGATGAGTACTAGTAAGGTCAATTAATTTTGGCTAGTGATTATGTCATGATTAGATAGAGGTCAAAATTTTTAGGGGGAGGCCCTGAGTTGTCATCCCCACATACTCATCAGCTCACCACTGTTAACGCTAATACCAATAATCTGGTAAAAACCCAAGTATCTCTCCCCCTTTCCTTAATATTTTACTGTGTGTATACATGTGTGTGAATAAACATGCCCCATGACAAGCAACTTTTGGAAACTGGCTCTTTTCTACCAACCCTGTGAGCCCTGGGAATCAAACTCAGACCCTCAGGCTTGGCAGCAAGAGCCTTCTTTCTTTACCTGCAGAGCCATCTCAATGGTCTCCTTTTATGCCTCGATTATCTTAATTGCCAAAATCTTAAAGCTGGGTACTTTAAAAATACCCACCACTCGGGAGACAGAGGCAGGTGGATCTCTGGGAGTTCAAGGCCAGCCTGGTCTACAGGGTGAGTTCCAGGACAACTAGAACTGTTTCACAGAGAAACCTTGGCTCAAAAATCCAAAAGCTAATTTGAGTGTGAGTGTGTGTGTGTGTACATGTTGGAGAGCATGTGCAGAAGTCTGAGAAAAGACTGTGGGAGTTTGTTCTTTCCTTCCATTGTTCAGATCCCAGAGCTCAAAGTCAGGTCTTTAGGCTTGGTGGCAGGTACCTCTACAAACTGAGTCACCTTACCATGACCCCTGCCCCCTTTGCTTTGCATCTTGAACCATCATCACATTATAGGTATTATTTTATTTCGGCTAGACATTCAAAAAAATTATTAAAAAAACAAAAACCCCACTAATATCCCTAGCACAGTAGCACCTGTCTATAATCTTAGCACTTAGATAGGTGCTCTTGCAGAGGACCTCAATTCAGTTTCCCAGAATCCACACGGTGGGTCACAACTGCCTGTAACTCCAGTTCCAGGAGATCCAACACTCTCTTATGGCTTCTGAAGACCCAAGGTACAAGGTTTTGTGTACATACATATGTGTAGGCAACATTGAAAAGAATAAAGGCAGGGGACTGGAGAGATGGCTCAGCAGTTTAAGAGCACAGACTGTTTTCTTCTGGAGGACACAGGTTCAATCCTCAGCAAGCACATGGCCAATGATAACCAACTGTAATTCCAGTTCCAGGGACGTGACACCTTCTTCTAGACTCTAAGGACACTGCATGAATGCAGTGCAAGGATGTATATCCAGGCATATGTTCATGTACATAAAGTAAAAATAAATTCTCAAAATAAATATCTTACAACACATCGCGCAGAGGAGGAGAATGGGAAAAAAAAAAAAATCTTACAACAACAAAATGAGTTGGCATGGTGGCATGTTCCTTTAATCCCAGTGTTCAGGAGGTAGGGGCAGGTGAGTGAGGCTAGCTTGGCCTACAAAGTAAATTTCAGGCTAAGTGGGTCTACTTAGACCCAGTCTGTATAAAAAAAAAAAAAAAAAAAACCAGCAAGACTGATGTAGAACACTGCCCAAGCATGTGAAAGGCTCTGGACTCCATTTCCAGTCCTGGAAACAAAGAGCTGTCAAGATGGCAAGATACATAGTGAAGGAAAGAGTAGTATCTAACCTCTACATGAAGGCTTTTGGATTATGCTCCATGAACATACATGCACACACATGCAAACAAACAAACACCAAAACAACCACAAAAACTCAAAACAAAAA
The DNA here is from genome assembly GCF_943737965.1 of Phodopus roborovskii. Classification (NCBI taxonomy): domain Eukaryota; kingdom Metazoa; phylum Chordata; class Mammalia; order Rodentia; family Cricetidae; genus Phodopus; species Phodopus roborovskii. Next base: position 27,147,659 of record NW_026126540.1, read on the forward strand.
CATAGTTTAACATTTAAAAATAATAAGGGGGCTGAAGAGATGGCTCAGAGATTAAGAGTACTGGCTGCTCTTCCAGAGGACCTGGGTTCAACTCCCAGCACCCACATGGCAGCTCACAACTGTCTATAACTCTAGTTCTAGGGAATCTGACACCTTTACACCAATGCACATAAAATAAAGTTAAATTACTGAAGATAGATAGATAGATAGATAGATAGACAGATAGATAGGAAAATTAGACAGATATGGTGGTGTATGCCTTTAATTCCAGCACTCCAGAGGCAGAGGCAGGCAGATCTTTGAGTTCAAAGCTACTCTGGTCTATAAAGTGAGTTCCAGGACAGTCAGAGCTACACATAGAAACCCTGACTTGAAAAACAAACTGTGGTAGAATATTATTTTAAGGTGTGTGACTTTTGTTAATGCTGCATTTGATGAACTGTGAAGCTGTGATTCTGTGCCTGTCTAAAACGCCTGATGGTTTAATAAAGAGCTGAACAGCCAATAGCGAGGCAGGCAGGAGCAAGGACAGGCGGAGCCGGCAGGCAGAGAGGATAAATAGGAGAAAGCAGAGCAAGAGAACAAGGAGAGAAGCCCTTCAGGGGTCAGCCACCCAGCCAGGCACAGAGTAGGAAGGAAAGTAAGATATACAGAAGCAAGGAAGAAAAAAGCCCAGAGGGAAAAGGTACACAGGATAATTTAAGATAAGAAATCAGCTAAGCTAAGGCCAGACATTCATAACTAAAAATAAGCTTCTGTGTGTGATTTATTTGGAAGCTAGGTAGTGGATACCCCAAAAAGCCAAAAGAGCAAAAACAAACAATGCATTACAATAAACCAACCAGGGGGAGGAGGAAGACTCCTTAAAAGCAAAAACAAAAACGCCAACCAAAATAGATAGATGAAACCCATAAGTCTCTCTAGGTACAATGTCTGCTGTGTAAGCTTTAGGACCTAGGTTCAGAAACCCAATACCCACTTAAAGATTGATGTGATGTCTATAATACAGTGCTGTGTGTGTGTAAGAGTGTGTGTGTGTGTGGGGGGGGGGTCAAAACAGGAAGACCCCCCCCAGGACTCACTGGCTAGCCAGTCTAGCAGAAACAGTAAGATCCAGGGTTAGTAAGAGAGCCTGTCTCAAATAAAGAGGAGGGCTGCAGAAATGCCTTAGTGAGAGATAAAACAGACTGCTCTTGTAGAGGACCTGGTTTACCCATTACCTACAACATGCACATGGTGCACAGACATACAAGTAGGCAAAACACCCATATCCATAAAATAAAAATAAATAAACAAATCTTTTTAAAGAAATGGAGAAGACACCTTAGGTCAGCAACCTTGGGCCTCCACATGTGCAATAGAGGCACATGCTCATACCTCCATGTATAACACACACAGTAAAATAATAACAGATACACATCCACTTAAAGGTATTGCAAAGTGTAGGCGCATCCAAAAGTTAGGTGAGGAGTACTAGCAGGAAGGCTACACGAGAAAAGCCAAGCTCTCATTAGTAGAGCCCTTTGTTCTGATGTTGATTTGGGGAAACAGTGTCAAAGGTTGAATATCCAGGCAAAAGGACATGAAGTAAAGGTACGCTGAGCAGTAAAGCTTTTACCAGTCTTTTTAGTATAGCAAAACAAAAGCTAGACATTGAAAAGATAGCTACTCTGACAAAAGGAAGGATGGAATTGGCTCACACATTTTTGTTTTCCTCCATGCATTTTCTGAGGGCCTGGGAAGCTCAGCAGATGAAGGTACTTGCTACCAAATCTGATAGCCGATGTTGGCTTCCTGGCATGCACAGGCAGAAGAGAAGCAACTTCCAAAAACTGTCCCCTGATGTCTATGCATGTGCCATAGCACCTGTGCTGTCCTACCCCCCTCCCCCACCCCATGTTAACACCCAATTAAGAATAATGTTTTGTTCAGTTTTTTTTGGTGGGGAGGTGTTTGCTTTTCAAGACAAGGTTTTTCTGTGTAGCCCTGGCTATTCTGGAACTCATTTTGTAGACCAGGCTGCCTCTCTGCCTCCCAGTGTTGGACTTAAGACTTAAAAGATGTGAGCTACCACTGCCTGGCTTTTCACTCATGCACCCCTCTCCCTCTCTATATGTATGATATATGCACATACATAATTTATATTATATATAATTTGGATAATAATATATACACATTTCATTAATATATAAACCACCCACATTCATTTTGGGGGTAGCACATGAGTATGCATATGACACAGTACACATATCGAGGTCAGAGGAAAATTTGTGGGAAAGCTGGTTTTCTCCTATCATGGTGACTGAATGCAATTCAACAGGTTTGGCAGCAAGTGCCTTTACCCTCTAAGCCATCTCATGAGCCCCCAAACTATTATATTCTATGTATAGAGTCATATTATGCTTTCATCTAGTCATAGTTTTCATTTCTATAATACTGTGAACTTCTACAAAAGACTACAAGAAACAGGAAAACCAAATATCAAGACATGATAAGCAAACAATCAAAAGCAGAGGGACTGTTACTATGAGTTACTATGGTGAACCAGGCATGTCTAGAGGTTGTTGGAAATCACTCCTTGTTAGATGACGCTGAAACCTTTAATTAAAACATTCTAGGAAATGATTGCAGGCTTTTCTTAAGGTCTATGGCCTATGGGAATAAAGTTCCCAAACTCCCATACATTTACGTCTTCTGTCTTTGTGAATAAGCATGACTTCAGGGGAGAGGTCTATTTCACTCCAGCCCCTCAATTATCAAATGTTTGCTTCTTTGACCACTTGCATGTTAAAATTACAAGGGTACCTTTAGTCATTCATGGTATCCCAACTTTAAAAAAAAAAAAAAAAAAAAAAAAATCTGAATAGCCTGGTGGTGGTGCATGCCTTTAATGCCTTTAATTCCAGCACTCAGGAGGCAAAGACAGGTGGATCTCCGAGTTCAAGGCCAGTCTAATCTAAAGAGGAAGTTCCAGAATAGGCTCTGAAGCTATACAAAGAAATCCTGACTCAAAATAAACAAACAAACAAAAACCCCTTTTTAATAGTCCAAATGTATGGGGCACTATAGAAAGAATATAAATGTCCCACACACACAGAAGGGGAAAAAAGAAATAGTAATGTACAATGGTTAGGTTGTTCATGAGTGTCGGTATCTGAGGAACCCATGTCTTAATCTAATCAACACCACTTTTTACCAGCTATGTCTTGTTTAAGGCCACTAACTATTCAAGAGTCATTCCTTCATCTGTGTCTAATGCTCCTCATTGTTAGTCACCCTATGCAAACAGTGTCTGACATACAGCATTCAATATAAAATAGTTGCAATTACTTACATTGGCCACCACTTTCACTTCCTTGTACTGTGCTTCATAGAAAATTCCAGCATTTTCCAGTGCTTCTGTTAATGAGGGCCCATGTTTCACCTGTTTATCTAACCCATTCACAAACTCCTCTAGTTTTGAACTTGCTTCTTCAAACTCTTTGGAGAACTTCTTTCCCCCTGTTTTATCTAAAAGAATAGAGAAAGTATTTATTTCAAAATTAGAAAAGTAAAAACAAATTATCTTAGGTAGATGGTGGTGGCCCTTTAATCCCAGCACTCAGGACGCAGAGGCAGGTGGATCTCTGTGAGTTTGAGGGCAGCCTGGTCTACAGAGAGAGTTCCAGGATAGCCAGGGCTACACAGAGAAACCATGTCTTGAAAAACAAATTTAAAAATCCAAACATTTATTCTTTAATTTTATGTGTATGGGCAAGTGTTTGCATGTATGTACACTACATGTATGCCCTTGGATGCCCTGGAACTGGAATTACAAGTCACTCAGCATGGCTGCTGGGAAATGAATCTAGGTCCTCTGGAAAGAAAGTGCTATTAACCACCAACCACCTCTCTAGCCCCATCAGTTACTTCTTTCAGCCATACTACTCCTTAGGAATATGAGAATTAAGCTCCATTCTTTTTACTTGTATCTACTTTCTGTAGTGCAGAAGGTCCTAACATATGTCTCTTCCATGAAAAAGTAAGGTTCAGAGAAGTCATCTCATACAAACAGTCTTCACTCTTCTCTGAAAGATGCCCTTCAAATTCAACAAATGCTTTTTTCCTAGTATCAGCTGGGTTAGAGTGGGATATGGGAATTCACTCTTTCGATGCCTTTCGTTAGCTACCCAACTTGAACAAGCTACTAATCTCTTCATGAGGCTTCAGCTTCTTTATAGGATGCTTCCAGGTTATGACTGGGATTAAATTAGATGGTCTATGTTCAAGTTGAAGTATGGTACTGTAGTGAGATATTCACTTTGTCTGCATCTGTGGCACTGACTATGCCCATTGGGGGAGGATACAGAGGCGGAAGTGACCCGGGGAACTAGGTCTGAGGAGGAGCTCAGCCCAGGAGTGCTCTTGCTGGCTGAACTGGGTCAGGAGAGGATCCAGAGGCATCCTTGGGACCAGGAACCTGCTGGTGTTCATCTCTCTATTTTGTAAGTTATTTTTCCCTGAATAAACATCTAATTGGTGTATTTGTCTATTCTGATCCTTATTAAACCACGATATCTGGTCAGAAGTGGGATCATACAACATGGTAAGTAGACAGGGCTGAATTCCATGGATAACATTCAAGACACTCTAATCAGCAAATGCATTATCATTTATTCTGACAAGACTTTTTGTTCACACTCAATGGACACATCCTTAAAAACATTACAGAAAAAAAGCCCAGGCATCTTCATCTTCGGTGACTAAATGCACATTAGCAAATTTAAATCACTGTTGTAAAACATGAGCAGAGACTAGAAGCACCATCTGGGTTGCTGTAAACTGTAAAAACAGTGTGTCCTGCTTTTATTCTTTTCCCTACTGTGGTTTAAAGTACAAAGCACTGTGGAAGGCAGATTAGGGTTAGCTACAGAAGTATGAATGGTTTTATTTTAGGGGAGAAGTAGTCTTGTTCTAATTTATGGTTTACTTCCTTTCCCCTTCTTTTAGAGGCCCTAGCTGTAGTGTTTAAACACAGCTACCCAGTTCATTAGACTATGCTCTCTAGCCTAGTCTAAGTTGATGTAGATAATATAGGTGACAAGCTTCATTGCTAGAACCAAAATGGAAAACATTAAATACCTCAGCCCTCACTAATAGTATTATGACTTTGCTGTCCAGTGTAGATTTTCCTCTGGGGAGGTGGGGGGCTTATGACTATTTTGTATGGCCTATGTGGAAACTTCTATAAATCTTATGTTCTACGACTTTAATCCCAGCACTCCAGATGCAGAAACAAGGGCAGGCAAATCTCTGTGTTTGAGGCCAGCTTGGTCTACAGAGTGAGTTCCAGGACAGCCAGGGCTACAAAGAGAAACACTGTCTCAAGAAAAAAAAAAAAAAAAAAAATTAAAAAGCAAACAACAGCAACAAAATCTTCTAGTAAACATTGTTATTCTATAAATAATTAAATAAAAAATAAAAGCATAGTATAGAAGCAAAATAGAACACAAAAATGAACAGCTAATCATCATTTATTCATTATTTTAAAGATATACATCAAATGCCTATTATGTGAATATTTAGAAATAGTCAAGTAAAATATAATCTCTAACTGTAGAAGGCTTACCTTCTAATAAGTTGAGTATAATTATATAATTATATATAATTCATAATATAAAAAAGGAGAGGAATTTACTAGATTTTAAAAGAGAATAGAGTAACCTTACTAAAGAATATCCTCAAACCAATTAGCCACAAAGAGGAAGTAAAACTTACTTTATACATAGCAAGAAAGTGGAAAGAGTAGGAATTTATATACAAAGCTAGGTGTGGTGCCCAGGAGGTAGAAGCAGGTAGATTTTGAGTTCAAGATTAGCCTGGTACACAGAGTGAAATCCTATAAACAAACAACTCCCTACCTCCAAAATGATAAAACGGGCTAGAGAGATGTGCTACGTAAGAGCACTTGCTGCTCTTGCAAAGTACCTGGGTTGTGTCTAGTAAGGATGGCTTATTACCAGGCTTAATTCCAGCCCAGGGGACCCAATGCCCTCTTTTAGCCTCTGTTGGCACCAGACACAGATGTGATGCGCATATAGACATTCTGGCAAAATACTAATAAATATAAAGTAAAATAAATAAATCTTACCGTCCCCCCCCAAAAAAAAATCCACAAAACATATTCACCTTGGAGGGATTTATTTATTTATCTATTTTTATCTATTTATTTATGTTTCTTCCTTCCTTTCTTTCCCCCCCCCCCCCTTGTTTTTCAAGACAGGGTTTCTCTGTATTGCTTTGGAGCCTGTCCTAGAACTAGCTCTTGTAGCCCAGGCTGGCCTAGAACTCACAAAGATCCACCTGCCTCTGCCTCCCAAGTGCTGGGACTAAAGATGTGTGCACCATTGCCTGGCTAATTTCTTTGTTTTTGAGGTTCATACAAATCAAACTGTTACCTCAATGGAACACAACTACTTCTGAAAACTGCTTTACTGACGGGGGTGGGAACCCTTCCCACTTCTCTTTTGTCAGGTGATCCCACCCAGAGCCATGGTTAAAGTTCTTTTTATGGGGCACACCGGTCTGAGTACCACAAAAATCAAAGATCTAGAAAGAAACTTTAAGCTATTGGAGTGGGGCATAGTTTACAAGACAGGGTTTCTCTGGTTTGTACTGGAACTCACTCTGTAGACCAGGTTGGCCTTGAATTCACAAAGATTCAACTACCTCTGCCTCCTGAGTGCTGGGGTCAAAGGTATGCGCCACCACCAACTGGCTACTTTGAGCTATTTTATTTAAAAGAATGTATTTATTACCTTTTAAACACTTGAGAGTTTCTGTGCTGCAAACATCCACTCTCATAGTTGACAACTGTTTCTCCTTCAATTCTATCTGATCTTCTGAGCGTTTGTACATCAACAATTCTTCAATGAGGGCCTGAGACTAAACATAGACCACAATTAATTTTCATTCACAAGATCAAATACTCTCTTCCTTAGATATGTAAGACTAATGACTAGCAAAGCTCTAAGAGGAAAAAACAATTTTCTTTTCCTTTTCCTCAGACCAACAGAAAGCAATCTTCAATTCTCATGCAAAAACTATATTCTTAGCTACACACTTTATTTTAAAAGATGCTATTAGGTTTTTGAAGACAGGGTCTTACTATTTGCCCTTGCTCCATGGGCCAGGCTGAACTCAAATTTGTCTCTGCCTCCTGGGTGCTAGGATTAGCCTTCACAATCACAACCAGCAAGTTATTAAAAAAAAAAAAAAAAAAAACCAAAAAGCCTTTAAATTACCAATGTTCTCAACTTCTGGTTTATTTTTTCATCTGTACATGTATGTAGGCACACAGTACCGTGGGCATATGTAGAGGTCAGAGGCTAACTCCTGCAGGAGTCAGCATTCCCCATTCACCATGTGGATCGCAGGAGTCAAACTCCTATTAACAGGCTTGGTGGCTATCTCCCCAGTCCCTAATTATTCAAGTTAACTTACAGATATAGGGTTAACACTGAAAGACAAGCCCCTTATACACTTTAAATTTAATTAGATATATAGTATTGTGCTACTCGAAGAAAATTTTAATTTAGTAGCACTGAATTTAAAAAAAAGACTCCCTAGTAACATGCACTAAGCATAGAACTAAGCAGGCAACAGATTTTCTAGAAGGTTATTTCCCGTCTAGGGAAACAGATAGAACTTAAAGGTAATCTAATCCTATTCTGAATTCCCCATGAACACAAGAGCAGAAATAAATATGACTGGAAACTGTGGCTTCAAAGGAGAATAAATGATCTTTAGTATACTTACCAAATTCTGGAACTTACCCGAAACTCAGCAACTATCTTAGATTTGAGAGCAGCTTTTGGATTGGTAGATGCTGTTGAATGAAATAAAAATTCATTAATAACACAGCACAAAGACTTAACCAAATCCAGGATAAATCTGAGATGTAGAGTTAAGGGTGTACTCTGCAAACATACAGCAGCCATGCACACATAAATCATAATATAATCCACAGTAAAATAATTGACTATGAAACGTAAGTACTCCTAATTATGGCCAATAAACTATTTAGATAAGTCTAACAACTTACCTCCAACAGACTTGTTAAATCCCAGAATTAATGATTTGGAGACACTGAGGTAGGTACATGAAGCACCTCCTTTCCTAGTCTCATCAGGTGTAAGAAAATCTCAGTATTTCAATGTAAGAGTGTCCAGGAACAAGATATCCAATTAATCCTGAGCACTAGCTCAAGAAAATTATTTATCAACTCTAGTTAAGTTTGGATTTTACTTCTTTTTTTTTTTTTTTTTTTTTTAAGCTGACTCAGTTCATGGCAACAAAAGGCTAAATGAATTATCACTGCAATTGAACTTTGGCCAAACTGATGGCTCCGCTGTTCCTAAGCATGCAATGTATGAGCAAAAGGATGCCAGAGGACTCCCTTAACCATGATGAGTATCAGATGCTTGATGAAGCAAAACATCCCAACTCTCGTTTCACCTCCCAATTCTCTACTGTCCTTCACCTTGTTCCCTCCACACTTTCCAGGCTCTGGATATTCCTCAGTTTGCCCACAACAGTCTATAACATGCAGCATTCCACTCCCTTGATATCATGCTGGGTAAATAGGACAAAACACAACAGGAGCTCCAGATAGAGGAGGAGTTTCTGGCCAAAATTGGAGGCCCATGTCTAATCTGGTAGTGTATCCCCAAATCTGAAGGCTTTCATGGCTCCCAGAGAAATGCTTCTCAATGCCTAGTCTCCTCTTCAGCTCTGTGGTGTAACACAGCCGCCTCTAACTTTGCACATCTCTGAATGTGGAAATTAGCCTGGGTACTAGCAAGTTTTTTTTTCTTCTTTCAATCCCCCACTACTCTTGGATCTTCGCTCAATTAAACCCTTTTTCTGTATTTCCTCTGTTTAACAGTGGTTTTTAAAAGAAGTAACTTCATGCTGGCTTGATTAGTCTAAGTCACTGGGAACATCCCAGGCCTGGGAACACAGGCTTGCCATGGTTTATGCCAGGTACGGTGTCAAATGGTCTACATTTTCTTCTGCTCCAAGAGGAGGAGGTAACTTTATATTAGTTGAGATTTTGTTCCTTACTTTGTGATTTCTTCCACTGCTTATTCGGTTGTTTGTTCAGATTTTCTTTCAGCTGCTTCTGAGTTTTGAAAGTGGTACCTGGAAAACATTGCAGTTTTTGCAGTCTGGCATTATGGGAAGCTGTTCTGTCTGTCCACTTCAGTGCCAAAATTGTAGCATGAAAAAAGGCAATCCAAGACTGTGTAGTTTCTTTCATTTCTTTTCTTTTATTTTTATAAAAACAAAAACAGAAAATACCCACCAAATCTAAGAAGCTATTAAATAATGTAATTTAACAATTAATGAAACCTCCAGTTCTGAAAAAGATAAGGCAGAGGCTTAAAATATCAATTACTTTTGAATATTTTGAACAGAACAAACTCATGATGGATTCAACAGCTTCTTAGAAGGTGTTCCTTTAAAAGTAAATTTCTAGAGAAATGGTGATCATGGCAATAATTATCATCAACTTCTATTTTGTGATTTAATTACATAAATCTTATATGGAAGAACTAATTTACTTAAAACACACACAGACACACAGGAGAGAACATGTATGTACATGTACACACACACACACACACGCACACACGCACACGCACGCACGCACGCACGCACAAGAATAGATACTACAAATCTAAGTCAAATAAGCTTAGAGACTATGCAAGCATTCTCACCGCCAAACTTAAAGATGTGAAACCATGCCTAAACTTTCCCCAACAGTAAGAAGGTAGAGAAGCATTTATTAAACACAACCAATGAATATTTTAAATACTTAATGAAAGCAAATACAGTAAAATACCCAGATGACTATCACCACTTAACATGTTTGATGTTTTTAGTCAGCAGAGACAAAGATCCAACTACCTATCCCAACCACTTCTATTTTAAGTCTAGATATTCATATTTTATGTATTTAATTTTGACCAATTTAATTTTGATCATATCAGACCTGATTCCCTCATCCCTTTAGTATTATACAACAGGACTAGATCTACAGATAGAGACAGGGTTGTAAAGACTGACTTAAATTCCTTTAGGAAAGAAGAGGAACTTACTTAATGCTTCTCTCAATGCCACAATCATGTCTTCTGGATACACATTTCTATCTTCCCAGATTTTAAAGATTCGCTCTACTGACTTAGAGACAGATGGATCCCTGGAAGAAAAGTAAAATATAAAAATGCTGACAGACCCTCCAACTAGAAATCTGGGAATAAAGTTATAACAACTTACTATCACATAAATTTCTTATGTTATGCTTTTTTTTTTTTTTTGATTTTCAGAAACAATCTACTTATTTATTTCATGTGTTTTGTCTGCATGTATATACATCTGCTACATGTGTACCTGGTACCTAAGGAGGACAGGAGCAGGTGCTGGATATCTTGGAACTGGAGCTAGGTATGGTTGTGAGTCACCATGTGGATGCTGGGGACCAAACCTGGGTCCTCTGGAAGACCAACAAGTACTCTTAACCAAGCTAATTCTCAAGCCGTTTGTATAACTTTAAATATTTTTTCCAGCATTGTTTATTGTTAAGGAAAATTACCTTATCCAACACTTTATAAATGAAAAAAATGAGGTTACAGATAATACACCTTGTGATGCTTGTGAAACACAAAGACCTAATCAACACCTGACATACCTGGCATAGAAAAAGCTGAATCTAATGAACTAAAAATAAGGGACTAGAGAGAGGGCATTGCAATTAAGACTATGTACTGCCTTTGCAGACACCCCATATTGGGTTTCCATCACCCACCTTGGGCAGCTTACAATTGCCTGTAACTACAGCTCCAAGGATCCACACCATCTCCTGACCTTCATGGATACCCCACACATGTAGTATATACTCACGCAGACACTTAACATGGAGAAGAAAAAAAGAGGGTATTTATTTTATTTTTGGTTTTTGAGACAGGGACTCAACTCTGTATCCTTGGCTGGCCTGTAACTCAGTATGTAGACCAGGTTGGCCTTGAACTCAGAGAGCCACCTCTGTCTCACAAATGCAGGGATTACAAGTATATACTGCCAATTTCACGCCTTTAATTCCAGCACTTAGGAGGCAGAGGAAGATGGATCTCCACTGTGTTTGAGGCCAGCCTGGTTTTATAGAGGGGGTGCCAGGAGAGGCTCCAAAGAGAAAAACAAAAAAAAAAAAAAAAAAAAAAACTATAGAAAAAAAAGTAAATACCACCATAAAAAGAATTTAAGTTGGACATTGTCCATACATGCTTTTAATTCCATCACTTGGGAGGCAGAAGCAGGTGTTTCTCTATGATTGTGAGGCCAGCCTGATCTACAGAGTGAGTTCTAGAACAGCCAGGATTACACAAAGAAAACCTGTCTCAAAAAGCAAATAAACTAAAACCAACCCCCCAAAAAAGGAAAAAAAAAAAAAACAGTTTTCTGTTTTTAAGGAAGAGCTTGATCAAAAAAGCAAAATTAGCCAGGCAGTGGTGGTACACACCTTTAGCCCCAGCACTCAGGAGGCAGAGGCAGAGGCAGAGGGAGCTCTGTGAGTTTGAGGCCAGCCTGGGCTACAGAGCAAGTTCCAGGACAGACAGAGCTACACACAGAGAAACCCTGTCTCAAAACAAAACAAAAATCAATGGCGTTATGGTGGGGTGGTCCTGGTAATCCCAGCATATGGGAGGCTCAGACAGATCATGAGTTTGAGATCATGCTGACTACTGTGAGAACCTACCTTAATAAAGAAAACAAGGGAGAGCAAGATGGCTCAGAAGGTTAAGGTGATTTTCACCAAGTCTGATGAATTGAGTCTATCCATGGAACCCACATGGTAAAATGAGAATTAACTCCTGAAAACTGCCCTCTGATCTGACCTCCACATATATGCTATGGGATGTGTACACAATACACAAATAAGTAAATGTTAAAAAAAAAAAAAATGGTGCTGGAGAGAGTTGAGCAGTTACAAGCACTTACTGCTTTTGCGGAGGAAGGCCTAGCTCAGTTCCTTTCACCACATGGAACTTATACCTGTCTGTAATTCAGTCCTAGAGGATCTGATGATCTCTTCTGGCCTCCACCAGCACCAGGAATTCATGAGGGGGGTGTGTGTGTGTGCACACATAACATTCATATGCATGAATAAAATTTTAACAAACCAAAACAAAGATGGCATGTAGCACAGTGACAAAACACTGGCCTAGCGAGTGTCCATACAGAAGACCCTGACTTCCATACTCAGCACCAAAACAAAATAGAATACAAAACCCAAAATAATTGCACTAAGAAATACTGGGTTTTTCTTCTTTTTAAGGTTTATTGAAAAATAAGCATCAATCAACTCCATACTACAGCACATGTTCTAAGAAGAGGATTCCACCCCCAGAGAAGAAGAATCAATGCCAGGTAGTATATGCCTACAACATCAACCACCAGGATGCTCATTTCCACTTTAAAGACTAGTCTGGGATATATAGAAAGACTATGCCTTTAAAAACATGGGCTAAGCAAGGTGGTGCACGCCTTTAATCCTAGAACCACAGAGGCTGACAGGTGGATGTCTGTTTAAAGCCAGTCTGTTCTACATAGTGACTTCCAGGACAGCCAGGGCCATGTGGAGAGACTGTCTCAGGAAAACAAAGCAAAACACACACCCACAAAATAAAAATCCAAAAGAAAAAAAAAAAAAAAAAGAGAGAAAAAGATAAGGTAGAGTTGGAAGAAGGAAACAGAAAAGAAAAAAATGAGAGGTCAAATTGGTATGATCTCAAAACTTAAAATAAGGACAAAAGAATGAGAGAATATTCTAACATTCTAATATATCCATCAAAAGACAAAACAGAACCATAACTTTTTTTGTTTTGTTTTTTGAATCAGGGTTTCTTTGTAGCTTTGGAGACTGTCCTGGAACTCACAGAGATCCACCTACCTCTGCCTCCTGAGTGCTGCAATTAAAGGCATGCACCATCACCACTCTGCAAGAACCATAACTTTTTAAGCAAATCTATCAAACTATATGGACACTAAAGTAAGATTTTAAAACTGCCAGGTTTTTGTTTGCTTTTCATTTGTTTGTTTTTCCGACACAGGGTTTCTGGCTGTCCTGGAACTCTCTCTTTAGACCAGGCTGGCCTCAACCTCACAGAGATCCCCCTGCCTCTGCCTTCTAAGTGCTGATCATATTCAACTTTTATAAAACTTTAACTCTGATGTTTTCTAGAAGTTTATTAACTGGAACAGACAGACTATACTTCCATTTCTTCTCCTCATATTTTTATGCTGAGATTCTTCCATTACTTAAAAAATCTGTAAACTGAAGAACACTAAAAATTAAACTACAAATGAGCACATAACAAGAAATGAAAAATGGAAATCCTCCCACCTTCTTTTGCTTTTTTGAGACAAGGTCTCATTGTGTAGCCCTGATGGCCTCAAATTCAAGAGATCTGCCTGACTCTGCTCTCCAGGTGCTCATATTAAAGAACATGCCACTACTCCTGGTCATGTACAAAATATTTTATTCGGATCTTGGAATATGCACAATTAATTATTCAAGTCTTTGCTAAAGAGCAATGGGGGGGGGGGGTAATTTAAATTTTCTTAAATCCAAAAGCACAGTCAGGATTTACTTACTTCACCAGAGCAGCCGCTTCGGGAAGCACATCAGCAAACGATTCACGGAATATGATTGCATTTTTCCTTTTACAATTCTGTATGACGTCATTGGCAAGGTAAAAGAGATTCAGACGGTGGGGATATGTAGCTGGAGACAAAAAACAAAAAAATTACTTTATATTTAGTGCAACTTGTTCCAAATATATTGTTTTCAAACAACTATTTTAAAATTATATTTTATTATTTTAAGTTTATGGGTGTTTCGCCTACTTGTATATCACATGAGACCAGTAGAGGGCATCAGAGTAGCCAGTGCTCCTAATGCCTGAGTGTCTCTCCAGCACCTGTTAACTGTTTTATATGAACTAATTAATTACATGGATGGAATAGGGAATAAACAATTAACTAATGCACTGATTTATCAAAGCACTAAAACACTAAACCACTTGAGGTTAAGTTTCTGTTCAAGGTACTCTTCAGGTAGACAATCTCACTCTGTAGATGTTTGGCACTAAATCCTTTAGTGGCTTTATAGACACCAAGACAAAATAAAATTGTTTCTCCAAATATTTGTGAAGATCAAAAAAAAAAAAAAAAAAAAAAAAAAAAAAAAAGTTGAATAAACTCAGTCTGTTACACTGAGCACAACACTAAACTCTAATCAGAAATCAACTGTGTAAATAATGTTTAATAGTATATCATACACAGATTCCTAGATCAACCAATCCAAACACTACTCACATAACATATGTACAAGTCCTCATGTTTATTGGCTGAAGCTATTTTAATTATCTAAGTGTTCAAGGGTAATTTGACTCCATATATACATGAGGGTTAAGCTTTTCCAAGGCTCAACCTACCTAAGGTTCACTGCTATGTGCTGGCAATTCCAATATTCACATAGGTGAGTCGTGTTTCTATGGTTCCTCGGGTTTCTCAATCTCAAATTCAGTAACTTCTAAGATCTCCCCATACCCCTTTCTCTTTCTATGTTCTCCTAATTCCATTATACTGGTTCTACAGTTTCAGACATCCGTTCACTTTCTAACTCTTCAGTCTCTCTTAGAATCACTTATTTCTGTTAATTCCAGAGGATTTTTTTCCTTTTCCTTCTCTACCTAATTTAGTTTTCTACAACACGCATTCAATAACATCCTAAATTTGGATTAGTTTAAATGGGTGCTTTTACACTACCTTTCTTTGCTGATTTTTTTTAAAAATTAGATTTATTAATTTTATTTTGTGTTTGGCCTGTATGTATGCATATGTACCATCTCTCCAGCCCCTTCTTTTCTGTGTGTTCATTCTCTCTCTCTCTAAGGTGTGGAGGTTTGAATAAGAATGGCCGCCATCTCTCTCCCTCTCCCCTATGGGACAGGGTGCAATTCTTTGCTATTTCACCACCACTCCTGCCCCCTGCCACCGTGATAATGGACCAAGCATCTGACACTATAAATAAGCCTTCAAATGCTTTTTTTATTTTATTTTTTTTTTAAGTAAGAATTGCCTTGCTCGTAGTTTCATCACAGCGATTGAACAGTGATTAAGACACAAGGTCTCACTATATGGGCCTGGGATTTGGAGGACAGACCAGGCTGCCTCTACCTCCAGAGTTCTTTACTGTTTTTGAGGTAGAGTTTTGTATAGCCCAAGCTGGCCACAGATTCCATCCTCCTGACTCCACCTCCCAAAACTGCCATTGCAGGTGTGTGCTACCATCTTTGCTGCTCCTTAATTCTGTTAGAGTCTACTTGAGGGAAGTGTATGTATCAAGAAGGGGACTAAAGTCCCCTGAGCCCAGTTTCCTTCCTCAACTGGGCCCTAGTGTTAAAACAGTGCCTCCTCATGACCTTCAGCATTTGCTCTAAGATGGTATTTCAAAATATACCATCCACAATACCCTCTACAGTACCACAGGTCTCTCAGTCTGAGGACATAAGCTTACATGCTATTTTATAAACAAAGTAGACCGTTAAATGAGAATTATCTTTTCTTAAAACACGTGAAATCTTGAGATAGAGTCTAAATTTCCCAGTCTGCCCCTTGAATTTGGGGTTGTCTTAGTTCAGCTCCCAAAGTGTGCCACCATACTTCAGTTCCTATTTCTTAAATGGACAAATGAAGGAAAATAAGAAGAAAAATACAGAGGAAAAGAAAGACAGAGTGAGTAGCCTTAATTTGTCTTGGTTAGTCGACCTCCAAGGCTTCTGGTATTACAGCACAGGTTAGACAGGGCCTAGACCCTGTCTAAGGTAGGGAGGCTACAGCAGAAATGAATCCATACACAGTGTCATTGTCACAACATTAACCCCTCAACATGCTCAAGCTAAGTGCTCAAGCTTTTATTTTTATTTTTTTATCACTATGGAGAAGAAGAAAGAGGTTAATAGGAAAATAAGGGTTATTCATTTTGTTTGAGATAGAATCTCATATGGTCCAAGCTAGCCTCAATTTATTATGTATTTTAAGAATGACCTCGGAGAGGGAACTGGGATCGACATGTTAAAAAAAAAAAAAAAAAAAAAAAAAAAAAAAAAGAATGACCTTAAGCTGATGAACCTCCTGCCTCTCTAGCTCCCTAATACTGTGATTGTACTATCAAATGAGTTACTTTTCCAACCTCTGGACTGCTGATTTAAATGTAGTAATATCAAAATAAAACTGTTAGCCTGGTAACAGAAAGACATGATAATATAAATATTTATGTCTACTTGACGAAAATGTTCAGGGGCAAAACCGAGAAATGGCTAAGCAGCTAAGGGCAATTGCTCCTTTTCTAGAAGACCAAGGTTCACAGCTGCTTGTGACAGGGTTCTCTTATAGCCACACTTAGAATACTGCAGGCACGTGGTACATATATATTCAAGCACTTACACAAACATAGTAAATAAAGAAATATTTATAAAAAAAAAAAAAAGGTTAAGTGGGGGCTGGATGGTTCCTTGGTTAATAGCACTGGCTGTTCTTCTAGAGGATCAGAATTAGGTTTCCAGCACTCACACAGCCAGCCCTAGGGTAGCTAATGCCCTATTCTGGCTTCTGTAGACACAAACATGGTACACAGACCTACATTTAGGC
Organism: Phodopus roborovskii; assembly: GCF_943737965.1. Classification (NCBI taxonomy): domain Eukaryota; kingdom Metazoa; phylum Chordata; class Mammalia; order Rodentia; family Cricetidae; genus Phodopus; species Phodopus roborovskii. The sequence goes on from NW_026126540.1 coordinate 27,164,414, forward strand.
AAAACACACATACACATATAATAATAATAGTAGTAGTAGTAGTAGTAGTAGTAGTAGTAGTAGTAGTAGTAGTAGTTGTTGTTGTTGTTGTTGTTGTTGTTGTCAAGGGCAAAGGCAATTAAACAGATCTGGAACCATGGAGAAATGCTAAAAAAGAAATGGAAAAACAAGTATGCTTACAAAGACGAACAGAAAGGACAACTAAAAAGTACAATTTTTCCTAAATTTGTTAGTGTTCCAGAAAATATTTGGAAAATTTAACTGTAACCTGTTGAATGAATGCAATGCTATCAATTACATTCTATAGTCTCATATTTCTTAGCAAAGTTTTTATGGGAAAAAATAAAGCCTTTAGTCTTAGCACTTGGGAGGCAGAGACTCAAGGGGACCTCTGTGAGTTCAAGGACAGCATGATCTACATAGTGAGTTCCAGAACAGCCAAAGCTACATAGAGAGACCCTGTCTTGACAATAAATTAATGAATATTGTGGATATTGTAATTAACAAAAATTTCAGATACTTTCAAGTCTAATCTTAGGCCATATTTATAGAATATAAGTCCTTCGAAAGTCAATTTTAATATACACTGAAAAAGGGAACCATATCCAACCTAAAATTCAAAGTAGTGTAAATTTTTATAAGACAACAGTCCAGGGGCCATCGAGATGATTCATTAGGTACATTCTCTGCCCTCCACACATCTGTCCGTCTGTCTGTCTGTCTGTCCATCTCTCTCTCTCTCTCTCTCTCTCTCTCTCTCTCTCTCTCTCACACACACACACACACACACACAAAATGAATGAACGAATGAAATTAAAAAAAACAAACAAACAAACCTACCAGGGACTAGGGAGATGGTGTATGGTAACAGTATTTACTACACCAGCATAAGGTTCTGAGTTTGAAGTCACAGTACCCATGTAAAAAGCTGGGGATGAATAGGCATGCCTGCAACCCACCCCAGCAATACAGACAGATGGATCCCAGGAAATCGAAGGAAAAAAAAGCTTAGGGGAAAGAAAAGCTTTAGTTTTAGTTTCAGTGAGAGATTATCTCAAGGGAATAACAAAAATGATAGAGCAGAACAGCAAATGTCTTCCCCACACATGTACATGAGTATACACACCTATATGAAAAAGAAAAACAGACAGGTCCACTCAAGAGCATTTACTGTGCATCAGAAGTGTAGCTCACAAATGAGCTCTAACGCTCTAACAGTCAAAAGAGAAGTAGAATCTAAATATCTGCTAAAAGAGTTGACTTACTGACTCTAAAAAATGAACATATCCATCCATTATCAAATGGAAAGACCTTCAAAAATTTTTAAAATCGTTTAAATGCTAAAAGTAAACAAACAAAAAACTTAAAAGTATGTCAGCTTTGAATCTTAATTTTCCTTCTTTATTTTCTTTGCCCCCTCCAACGCCCCCCCCCCCCGACAGGGTTTCTCTATGTCCTGGAACTTGCTCTGTACACCAGGCTGGTTAATTTTTCTACACATCAAAATCCCTGGTCAAAAGCTCTTAAGAGAAACATGGCTGCTGTGAATTGTCCCCCTTAATCTCATAGGGAGTGGCTCTATGGCACAACTGGGAGGTGTGGCTTTCTTGGATTGGGTATGGCCTTGTTGGAGGAAGCATGTCACTGTAGATAGAGGTAGGCTTGAGATTTCCTATGCTCAGGATACCACCCCAACTAGTGTCACTCAATTTCCTGTTGACTGCAAGATAAAGGACTTTCAGCTACTACTGCCCCTGCATGACATCTGCCTGCATGCATGTTCCCCACCATGATAATAATGAACTCAACTTCTGAAACTATAAGCAAGCCACCCCAATTAATTGTTTTATTCCTAAGAGTTGCTGTGGTCATGGTGTCTTTTCACAGCAATAGAAACCCTAACTAAGACAGCCACTATAAACAAAAATAATCCATAAAACATTTCCACTGTAGATTTAGAATACATCAATTCTCTTATAAATACCTTGATAACTGCATTTCTGGTTTTTTTTTTTTTTTTGGGTTTTGCTTTGTTTTTTTGTTTTTTAATGTGCATGGATGTTTTGCCCTCATGTATGTTTTGGTGCCATGTGCATGCCTGGGACCCTCAGTGACCAAAAAAGGCCATGGAACTGGGGTTAGGCAGTTGTGAACCCCTATGTGGATATAGGAATTGAATCCAGGTCCCTTGAAAGAGCAGCCAGTGTTTTTAACCACTGATAAATGCACTCTTAAAGTTTATACATATCACAAGAATCTACCTCGCTATGTTTTACAGTCTTTCATATTATTTTTTTTCTTTCTTTTTCCAGAAAGAGTCTCACTATGTAGCCCTAGCTGTCTTGGAATTTGCTATGTATGCTATATTTTCCTGGAACTCAGAGATCCTCTTGCCTCTGATTTCAGAGTGCTGGGATTAAGTGTATGAGCCACACTACACCAGGCCTCTCGGGATGTTTTTAATTCAAAATATAATATATATATCACATATAGTAATTAATTCACCTGACTTTAAAAAAAAAATCCACTATTGGAATGGTGGTTGTGGTAGGGAATATCTTAATCCCAGCACTTGGGAGGCAGAGGCAGAAGTAGGCGCATCTCTGGGTTCAAGGCCAGACTGGTCTTCTACATAGGCTGGTCTGCATAGTGAGTTCCAGGACATCAAGGGCTACACAGAGAAACATTCTCTAGAACATCTCCACCTCCCAAAACAATCCACAAAAGACAGGCAGTGATGATACATGCCTTTAATTCCAGTGCTCAGGAAGCAGAGGCAGGTGAATTTCTGAGTTCAAGGACAGCCAGGGCTACAGAGAGAAACCCTGTCTCACAAAAGAAAACACTAATACAAATTTACAGTGTTAATTTGGGTTTATTCCCATAATTACTAACTTTTGTGCTCAGCACTATATTTGGTTGCTTTAGGCCTTTATTAAAAATGATTTATTTTCCTTCTTCCAAAAAAAAAAAAATAGTCTTTAAAACTAATTACATGGGGCTGAATAGATAGCTCAGTGGTTAAGAGCACTTGTTGCTCTTATAAAAGACTCAGTTTGGTTCCAAGAACTGACAGATTTAACTCCAGATGCCTGGGTTCTGACTCCATTTTCTGAACCCCTTGGGCATGACCATACACATGTCCAAGCACATTAAGACACATTCTTAAAAAGTAAATATCAGGGCTGAAGCTATGGCTCAGTGATTAAGAGCAATAATCTTACAAAGAACTGGGTTTCAATACTTAGCACCCGTATGGCAGCTCGTAATTATAACTCCAGTTCCTGGGGATCTGATGTCCCATTCTGACCTCTGTGAGCACTAGGCATATATGCAGTGCACAGACATACATGTAGGCAAAACATTCATACACATAAAATTAAATAAATCTTTTGAAAATAAATTTTAAGAACTATTAAAAAACCAAATACCCCCCCCAAAAAAACACCTAACTCAAACCCAAGACCAGGTAGCCCCTCTTGTCCAACTGTATGACCCTTCCAAACACTGCTTTTCCTCATTAATACAATAGGATGCGAATAACAGTTTGTATCTGTTCAAAATAGTTGTCAAGTTCACCATCTGGTACATGATTGCTAAAAGTGTGAACTAACAGTTTGCTTCTAAGTGCTGTATGTATATGTATGTATGTATGTATGTATGTATGTATGTATGTATGTATGACTACACCGTTCTTCTCAGACACCAGACACCAACCCCATCTAGTTCAAATTTGCTCTCATTATCTGTTCTTCCCAAATTCCTGGCCACTAAAGATGCAGAGGACTCATCTTCTGAATTGTTCCTCTAATTACACCCACAACACTCAACTGTCTACTTTCTAAATACTCCTAGGATATTTCCCCTTCTTTGTTTTAATTCAAACTTTTTGATCAGATTATGTAATAGCCTTCTAACATTTCTTTCACTATATGTCACTATGTAGTTCAGACTGGACTTTTACTCACCATTATTTTTAGTAACCAATATCAGTTTCAGGTAGCAGTTTGTAGTCCTCTTTTAAATAATTGAACATAGTATTTTTTTTCCTCCTTTTATAGGAGAAAGGATCTATGTAGACCTGACTGGTCTTAAACTATGTAATCAAGGCTACCCTTCAACTCTTGATCCTCTGGCCTCCATTCCCAAATGCTGAGCCACACAGACCAGGGATACATCTGGCTTCACAAAATACAATAATGTTGGTATAACATAGAAGCAGCTTCATATTTTCCCCCACTAACTCACTGTCTAGCTCAAGGGGCCAGTAACTTGGTATGCAGCTTAGGCTGGCTCTGATCGTGTTTGGCTCCCCAGGTGCTGGGATTACAGGCACATAAATAAGCTTCATTACTTTCTTGGTTTTTTTTTTTTTTTTTAAATATGGCCTCACCAAGTAGTCCTAGCCAGCCACAATCTCAGAAATCCACCTGCCTCTGCCACCACACCAAGCTTATTTCTTGACTGTTTTAATGTTACCTATCCCTAATCTCACTGTCACCACAAATCCTACCCTTGTTGCCACCAAGCCTGGGAAACTCCCCTAACTCACTTCTCTCTATTGTGGTCACCTTTTCAACTTTTAAGTAAAGAGTGCTGGGCATGTATCTCGGTGGTAGAGATTATAATGCCCAGGGTTTAATTCCTGGCAACCCCTTCATACCTCACAGAATATGGACCTAAGAAGAAAGAATTATATCATGATTGAGGAAATCTTTCCTAAATTAGCCAAGGGAAAGTTAGGAGTTCAGCTTTCTTTTTCTTTTTGGAGATACAGGCTCATATAGCCTAATTTGTCCCAACCTTCTACTAAGCCAGGAATGACCCTGAATTCTTCTACCTCTGCTAAAAAGTTTAGCAGTTTTGAAGTGCTGGCCAAACAAATGGTTCTGAAAGAATGAACTACTTACTCAAAAGGGTTAAATGTGGCAGAAGATAATGAAATCCAATGAGCTTAGTACAGTACATGCAGTCCACAGGTGCTCCAGGCAAAGACCAAAGTCAGACTAGAAGCCTGCAGCAGTTAATGATTGGGCTGAAATATAATTCTTCTGTAAAATTATTTTAATTTTATGTGTATGGGTGTTTTACCTGCATGTATGTCTGTCTGAGTTACATGGGTGTGTATGGTGCCCAAGGCCAGAAGAGGGTGTCAGATTCCCAGAAATCAAGTTACAGAGAGTTCTAGGCCATGTGGATGCTGGGTCCTCTGGAGAAAAGCAACTGCTCTTAACTACTGAGTCACCACAGCTGTGATTCATATTTTAATGATAGTCTATGTTTACTTGCATTTTCACAAACTCAAGATTCTTATTAGATGCCCTAGAATATGATTGTGTATGATAAATATCTGGGCCTTGATTGATTGATTTCAGCTTTATACATTCTAAAGGTTTTGAGTAAAATCCACTTAAAGTTTCAGGGATTTGGTAGTATATACCAAATATATGTGTGTTTGCTTGTTCAACTTTCTGAAACTAGAGTTAGATGGTTGTGAGCTAATGTGTGGGTGCTAGGAAATAAACCTGATCCTCTCCAAGAGCAGAAAGCATTCTCATCTGCTCTAGCTGCCTACCACCACATTTTATAAACCAGCATGAGACTGGGGCTGTAGCTCAGTGGCAGAGTGCTTGCCTAGCATACATGAAGCCCTATAGCCAATCCTTAATACTACAAAAAATTAAATAATAAGCAAATGAATAAACTGGTGTGATACTACTTGCCAGTAAACCCAAGACTAGGGAAATGGAGGAAGATCAGAAGGTCATCCTCCACTACATAAATCAAGGCTAGTCCAGACTACATAATATCTTCTTTATTTATTTTTGGTTTTTCAAGACGGGGTTTCTCTGTGGCTTTGGCATAATATCTTCTTTAATCCCAGAACTTGGGAGGCAGAGGCAGGTGAATTTCAGTGAGTTTGGGCCAGCTAGGGTCATACTGTCAAAAACCAAAAATGGAACCAACCAAGAGCCAGCAAGTAAAAGTACTTGCAAACTAGGAGAAAATCAACCGCCACAACTTATTCTCGACAACACACGGTAGCATTTATGCCCCTTCTCAAACACACAAAATAAATGAATAAAAGAAATGAAGCATAAGCGAATACATTAAAAAAATAAAGTGTAGTATTTTGCCATATATCAGGCTTTCTAAAATGTCAAATAATCTACAAAGCATTTTATGTGATTTAAATTCTTCATTTAGCCCAGGTTGTGGTGGTGCACACCTTTAATTCCAGCACTTCCAGAGGCAGAGGGTTTACAGTGCAAGTTCCAGGGCAGCCAGGGCTACACAGAGAAACCCTGTGTGTGTGTGTGGGGGGGGGGGGGGAAGGTGCCTCCATTTAACTATAAAGTGAGTTTTACTCTTATTCCCATTTAAAAGCATTAAGAACTTAACTACTGAGAGCCGGAGAGGTGGTTCTAAAGGATCCAGGCTCAAGAAGTTTCTTTTCCCTTTTTTTTTTTTTAAGACAAGAGTTTCTCTGAACTGCCTGGCTAGAACCCCAGTTCCAGGGATTCAAAACCTCTTCTGGCCTCCACAGCAATGTGCGCACACAATGCAGACAAAACACCCAAAAATATAAAATAAAAACAAGCAGAATTTAAAAAAAGCCGGGCACTGGTGGCTCACATCATTAATCCCAGCAGACAGGTCAATCTGCATTCCAGGCCATCTTAGTCTACAAAGTGAGTTCCTAGACAACCAGGGCTATACAGAGAAATCTTGTCTTGAAAAAACAAAACATAGCTGGGTGTTGGTGGCACACGCCTTTAATCCCAGCACTCGGGAGGCAGGGGCAGAGGCAGGTGGATCTCTGTGAGTTCAAGGCCAGCCAGGTCTACAGAGTGAGTGCCAGGACAGGCTCCAAAGCAATACAGAGAAACCCTGGCTCGAAAAAACAAAAACAAAAAACAAACAAACAAAAGTTAACTATTGACTGTAACAATCCAAAGCTCATATTCTCCACTAATCCCAGAACTTGGGAGGCAAAGGCAGGAGGATCTCTGTGAGCTCCAAGCCAGTCTGGTCCTTTCTATGCTGTTTGGTGTCTCACCTGAATACTGAATGTGTCATGGTAAAGCAAACAGCCTCTGTTGGGGGAGTTCCTTTTAACTGGAGGTAAGGGGTGTCATGTCTCAGTAAATATGCACATATAAGTAAATTAGCTAGTTTCTAATGAGAAGACTATTAAGAAAACAAGGTTATATGATAAGAAGGCAGGGAAGGGCTGGAGAAATGGCTGAACAGTTAGGAGCACAGGCTGCTCTTCCAGAGGGCCTGGGTTCAATTCCCAAGACCCACATGGCAGCTTGCATCTATCTGTAACTCCAATTCTAGGGTTTCTGACACCTTCACAGAGGCATATATGCGAGCAAATCACCAATGAACATAAAATAAAAATAAATTACATATTTAAAAAGAAAAAAGCCAGGTGGTAGTGACTCACACCTTTGATCCCAGCACTCAGGAGACAGAGGCAAACACATTTCTGTGAAGCCAGCTTGGTCTACAGAGTGAGTTCCAGGACAGCCAGAGCTACACAGAGAACTCTTCTTGAAGGATAAATTTAAAATAACTCAAATAGTTCGAAGATTTTATTTTTTACTCTGAGATAATGTGCTCCTAATTCTAATAGTTTATAAAAAGTAATTATACCAATGGCAAAATTTTATGCTTTTTGGCAAAACAAATCGACAAACCTAAGATTTCACACATTCAAAAAAAAAAGAAAACTAAATTTAGGAAATAGTTTAGTTGGTAAAAGACTGCAATGGGGGGAGGGGGCTCTCTAGGGCTTGCTGGCAAGGCAACCAAGTACTAGGCCAATGCTAGAGAGGGATCCTGTCTTTAAAAAAATGGCAGCTAAGAGCATGGAATGTATTGCTCTTTCAGAGGACTTAGGTTAGATTGCCAGCAGCTACACGGGGGTTCTCAACCATGTTTGACTCTCTTCTGACCTCTTTAGGCACAGCATGCACATATGGAGGCAAAGAACTCAAACACTAAATTTATTTTTAAACCTTAAAAAAAAAAAAAAAAAAGGTGGCTACCTTGTATACCCATTCACAGGAACATGCACACACAGAAGTTAGTTGAGCTGGATACAGTGGTACACTATGGAAGCCAAGTCAGGGGAAATGCTAATAGCTTTTCACTAACATGGGCTACACACATAATTCCACATTTCAAAACTGAACAAAAGGAAGCAGTAGTTTGCCCCACGTGTTAGGTCCTGTGTTCCATTCCTAGTGCCAATGAATGAATGAATGAATGAATGAATGAATGAATGGGAACAAGGTAGCTCAACAGATGCCTCAAAGCCTGATGACTGTATTCTAACCCCTGGAACCTAGATGGTGGGAGGAGACAGCCAAAATCCTGCAAGTTGTCCTCTAACCTCCACATGAATGCTTGCACACATGCAACACACATAATAAATGAATGAATGAAAGAATGAATGCAGACATCCTGTATGCTAGCCCAGTCTGATATGTACAGTTCTCACCCTTCATCAATAAAACTTCTTTCAGCAACAGAAACCACAACTGGTCAAACCACAGAAAATAAAGGGCTATGGGTTTGCCCAACCAACACATCTACTACACGATTCCTACACCTAAGGTTCAATGAATATCATGAAAGATCGAGTAGAAAGATTATAAGGCACAGGACACCTATTGCTAAACAGTGTCCCCTAGGGATGGCAGGGAAAATACACCAATAAAACCTTAAAAAAAAAAAAAAAAAAAAAAAAAAGGTTGCCTGAACAAGATCAACATAAATGACAACACATTTGATATGCTAACTTGGACAGCAATATTTCCCTATGGCCCTACCCCTACATAAAGAGCTACAGGTGGTCAATAGCTACTGAGACAAGAAATTCTAGTTTCCTCCATGAATGAGCTCCCAAACAGGATGCCCAGTTCTAAGTGATTAGACCTATACATGTACATAGTAACAATACTTACTGGAGTCAGTAGGTATACATACATGTACACATGCACACACGCATACAACAATAATCAGAGACCATGAATTTGGAAAGAGGGGAGGGAGTTTAGAGAGAAGGAAGGAGTAGGAATGATGCATGAAGTTCGGGGGGGGGGGCGCTGGAGTGATGGCTTTGAGATTAACAGCACTTGTTCTTCCAAAGTAACCAGGTTCAGTTCCCAGCACCAACATGATGGTTCACAACCACACTACAGATCCAGGGAATGTGACACCCTCTTCTGACCTCTGCCAAGTTCCAGGGACAGAAATGGTTCACATATACATGCAGGTAAAACACTCATACACATAAAATTAGAAGAAAAAAAATTAAGGGATGATGAGTTAGCAAGAGTGCTCTTTCAAAAAACCCAGGTTTGATTCTCATCACCTACATGGCAGCTCACAACTGTCTATAACTCCAGTTCCTGAGGATCCAACAAGGAAACACATGCAAGCAAAACACTGATGCACACCAGGCAGTGATGGCCCACGCCTTTAACCCCAGCACTTGGGAGGCAGAGGCAGGTGGAACTCTGTGAGTTCAATCAAGGCCAGCCTGGTCTACAAATCAAGTTCTAGGACAGCCTGGACTGTTACACAGAAAAACTCTGTCTCAAAAAAACAACAAAAAAATTATCTTTATCTTACCCTGAAAGTTTTAATGTTTCAAAGCAAAGAGGAATAGCTGCCTTTCAAAATGGAGTAACTAGATTCTACTACTTTCTGTACAAGTTGTATATTTCTCCAGTTCTCCAATTAAAATCTGTGGTGGTGTTGGAATCTGTAATACCACAAAACACCAACTATTATTCTTTTCTGACAAGTAAACGAAAGTCAGTCTAGCTGATTTGTACAGTTCTTGGGTTGTTTTTTTTACTATCATCTCAGGTTGTTCTACAATTTAAACCTCCCGTGAACTTAGTTATCACCATCAAACTTTTTTCTCGTGTATTTTTATGTATGTTTATGTGTATGCTTGTCTGGGTTTGTGTGCACCAGGTGTGTGTAGTACCTGTAGAGACCAGGCAAGGGCTCTGGATCTACAGGAACTGGAATTACAGCTATTTGTGAGCCACCTATGTAGGCCTTCTACAAGAGCAGCCAGTGCTCTTAACCAATGAGCATCTAGTTCCACAGTCAAATTTTTACAATTTCAAATATCCCCACTGAACTTCTAGAAGTATTCCTGTTAAATAACACTTGGGGGAGAATAACTAGTTGGCAAAAACCTAAGAGGAGGGCAAAGCCATTATTTATTAATTTGTAAATGGCAAGAAGCCACCTCACCAAGAATAAATCAGTAAACCAGACATGGTAGAACACGCCTTTAACCCCAGCATAATGGAAGCAGAGACAGGTGGAATCTCTGAATTTGAAGCCATCCTAGTCTTCAGAGCCAGTTCCAGGACAGCCAGGGCTACACTGTCATTTTGTCCAGTGCATTCACTGAGTAGTAGCTGTTTCATAGCATCAGTCTTAAAGTTAGTGTTGCGATGTCTTCCCTTTGAATGTCTGCACCACCTTTTCTTTATTCCAGTGCATTAATAAGTTCATGAAGATACAGATAATACTTTTCCATGTTTCTTAGCAATGTTTCAAAAACATCAACATTTTTCTTAACCTGTGCTTCAGAGTGGATCTCAGCGTGTAAGCACTCCACCACTGACTTTCACAGCCAGTTCCCACCCAAGCATGAAAGTTAATTACTATGTCTAGAATATATTAAACATGGTTTTTGTGTTGGTATGTAGCCCTGGCTGTCTGCAAATTCACAGTCCTCATGTCTCAACTTCCTACGTCCTCTGGCAATTTAAGCAATGTAATGAATACACTAAAACAACTTCAAATCAGTGACTTATATCTGTGGATTATATCTCAAGGTATTTTAAAAAGCAGACACCCAAAAATTTAACATACTCAAAAGTAAATTTCTGGTCTACCTTTCAAAACCTGCTCCACTTTCAACCTTCACCAGTAACCACTAACTCTTTGTAGACAGTGAGGCAAAAATCAAAGTCATTCAGACTACTATTCTTGCCCCACATTGAATCCATCCAAAGGTATATGATATCCTTGTATGGAAAGGTTTTTATGAAACCCATCACTCCTTACAATGAACCAATAAGATATAGACTCATGTTCAGCTTTTAGGAAGCTAAGACAAGATGACTGATAAAAGTTTGAGGCCAGCCTGGGCTACATGGTGGGTTCAGGCCAGATTGAGCCATATAACAACATTAATTAAAGATCTAGTTGGACCAACCTGGAAAACTCAAGATTATTTTGTATCACCTCTCACAACAAGTACCAATACCATTAACATTTTACAAGAGAGTACACCAGTCATCTAGCTAACTGGTGTCCTTGTTTCTGCAGTAACCAGAAGAACCTTTAAAAAAAAAAAAACAAAACAAAAAAAAAAAACTTAAATTAGGGACAAGTAATATAGCTGTCTGTAAGACTTATTTTATTCTATAAGTTTTTCACCTGTGTATGTATGTGCACCACATGTGTGCTTAGTGCTCACAGAAGTCAGAAGATGTTGGATTCCTTGGAACTGGAATTATTACTGATGGCTGTACGCTACCATGTAAGTGCTGGGAACCACCCATGTCCCCTGCAAGAGCAACAAGCACTCTTTCTTAACTGCTGAGCCATCTCTCCAGCTCCTATAGGAGCTGTTTGTAGAATGCTTATCTAGCATTCACAATGTCTAACATTCTATTACACACACATCAGTAATCTTAGCACGTGGGAGGCAAAGGCAGGAAGGCCAATCCAAGACCATTAAGGCTAGCAAGGACTATGTAAGACTGTCTCAAAACACAAACATCAACTAGCATATATTCAGTCCTTGGTTCAATCATAGGCATGTACTAACATAAATCAGATACTATCCCTTCTCTGCTCAAATGGCTCTCAGTATAAAAGTCCTGGGCTAGAAATATGGCTCAATTCACAGAGGGCTTGCCTAGAATTCACAAGGCCTTGGGTTCAATCCCCAGCACTACGTATATTGGGCAGTGGCATATGACTGCAATCTTAGCACTCAGGACTTGGATGCAGGAGGATCAGGAATTCAAAGTCATCCTTAACTACAAGGTAAGTTTTGAGGCCAGCCTAGGTTACAAGAGAGACTGTCTCAAAACAAAACACACAAAAAACCAAAAAACAAAATCCAAAGTCCTTAAAGAGCCTATTAAGACTCTTGATGGCCCTGGTTGTGGTGGCACGTGCCTTTAATCCCAGCACTTAGGAGGCAGAGGCATACCCACTCTTGAGATCAAGGCCAGTCTGGTCTACAGAGTTTCAGGATAGCCAGGGCTACACAGAAAAACCCTGTCTGGAAAAAAACAAAAAGGGGTTGAAAGATGGCTCAATGGTTAAGACTGCTTGCTGCTTCTTCCAGGGCCCAAATTCAGATCCACGTCAGGTAGCTAACAACCTTCTAATACTCTAGCTCTGATGGATCTGGTATTTTCCTCTGGCTTCCATGGGTATATTCATGCAGAAGAACATGTACACACTAAGACACACTCATACACAAACTTTTTTTTTTTAATAAAGAAGACTCGATCTATTTATTGCCTCTTTACCCTCTCTCCCATCATAATCTTTGGACTATCTGCTAATAAAGCTCCATATTAACTGTTTTCCAGCCACAACGGTTTTTATTGTTCCTTTAGCTCACCAGGCATACCCTAGCCTCAGGAACTTAGTGGTCTTTTTTTTTTATTCTTTTGACTATTAACTTTTTAAAACAGATTCTTTTTTTTTTCCTTTAAGATTTATTTATTATGTATACAATGTTCTACTTGTATGTATACCTGAACACCAGAAGAGGGCACCACATCTCACTATAGATGGTCACGAGCCACCACGTGGTTGCTGGAAATTGAACTCAGGACCTCTGGAAGAAGTCAGTACTCTTCTGAGCCATCTCTCCAATCTGTCTTTTAACATTATTTTATTATATTTATTTTGTAGACATGTGTGTGTCGTGGTATATATGTAGGCAGCCCACAAGAGTTAGTTCTGAGAACAGAACTCAGGTTGTCAGACTTGTTGGCAAGCACCTTTACCAACTGAGCCATCTTCTAAAAACATTGCCCAATGTCTTGCCTTCTTACTCAAATGTTACCTTCTCAGTCTCCTTACCACTAATCTCATATCCCAACCTCCCTAACAACTTGCATTCCCTACTTCTGCTTTATAGCATTTGTCACCATTTAATAGATTTAATTATTCACTCTCTCTGTTGTTGACTTAACTCACTAGAATAAGTTGTTTGATAGGAAAATGCCTTGCCATTGTGTTAGTCTGCTATGTCCTCAGTGCCCAGACAGTACCCAGCACAGTAGGTGTCCTGTAAATATTTGTTGATGGTTAATAGATACAGGAGTGCAGCTACAGAGACAAGTAATTCTCCTGTTCTACAGCACAGTAAGGTAACTAACTATGCTAGACAACTATATTTCAAAACAGTTGGTACAAGTTCTGTTCTTTTTTAAAGATTCATTTTTATTGCTCATGTATCTGTCAAAGTACATGTATTTGTGTGTGCTGGTGTCCACAGAAGAGGCCATAGACCCCTTGGAGCTGAGTTGTAGGTGTAAGATGACCAATAGTCTATACAATCCAAACTTTGTTTTCATGATAGAGCAACAAGTGCTCTGAACTGCTGAGTCATCTTTCCAGCCTCTTGCAGAGGATTTTCAATGTTCCAAATGCAAAGAAATGATGTCTGAGGTATCACATAAGCAACTACCCTTATTTATTCATTACCTACCATATGAACTTACTAAAAAGTCACTCTGTACGCATAAATTTATAGAATTATTTTCTGTCATTTAAAAACAAAACAGAGTTGGGTAGCAGTGCAACGCCTTTAATTCCAGCACTTGGGAGGCAAAGGCAGGCAGATCTCTGTGAGTTCAACTACAGAGCTAGTTTCAGGATAGACATGGCTGTTACAGAGAAATTCTGTCCCAAAAAACCAAAAAACCAAAAAAAAAAAAAGAACAGTCTGGAGACATGGCTCAGTAGTCAAGATCCTCTTCCAGAGGATCCAAGTTCAATTCCCAGCATCCACATAGTGAGTCATAAAAACATGGTATCCATACCTACATGTAGTACTAAACACATAAAAAATAAATTTTTTATTTAAATTAAATTAAAACACAAATATATCACACTATACCAAACTGTACACTGTTGCTAACAATTATTGGAGGAAGCAGATATAAGTGAAGTGACTTATAAGTAAAACTCATCTTGGAGCTGGATGCTCATTCTAGTTACTTGGGAGGCTGAGGTAAGAGGATCCTAGTTCAATGACAGCCTAGACAACATTCCATCTCAAAACACAAAAGTTTTATTTTGTAACTCAAATTTAAATGCAGTACCTACTTCATCTATATTACTCATACACTAAGCATGTATGGCAGTATTGTTACATTCTACAAATCTAGCCTAAATACCTGCTACAACAGATAGATGACAAAGAAGGTAAATAATTAAGGGAAGGGCTATATTTCAGAGATCAGACCTGCACAAAATAATGCCATGCCTTTGCTAAGTATAATAATCAAAGGTAAGCTAGCAGGCTGAGAGTTAGCTCACTAGTACTGGAGATCACATGCCTCTGGCATCTCAAGATTCTTAGTTTAGTCCCAAGCTCTTTTACCCCACAAAACATATATGATACCACATTGAACTCTTTACTGACCAGCATGTACTTCAAATATTATATGACCAAAACTTCCTTTTATTATTTAATGTGACTCTCACATTCAGAGAGGTTTTTATTTAGTACACAGCTTAAATATGTTCAAATTGTTTCTCTGTATCTTTGGAGCCTATCCTGAAATTTGCTCTATAGACCAGGATGGCCTCAAACTCAGAGATCCACCTGCCTCTGCCTCCTGAGTGCTGGGATTAAAGGAGTGTGCGACCACTGCCAGACTAGGAACCTGAAACATGAAGTGAGAAATCATTGCACAGATCAAGACAGTAATTGTGATTCCAGGCTAGTTTGAGCTAAAATACATAAGTATATGTATATGTATACACAATGTGTTCTCAGAGCGTGGTGTTGCAGGTGCATGACTTTAATACCAACACTCAGGAGGCTGAGGCAGGAAGAGCTCTGTGAGTTTGAGTATAACAGCATGGTCTACAAGAGCTAGTTCCAGGACAGCCAGGACTCTTACAGAGAAACCCTGTCTCAAGGATCTGAGAAATCATTGCATAGATCAAAGGCAGTAACAGTGATTCCAGGCTAGTTTGTGCTACACAGTCAAAAAGCAAACAAGCAACAACAAAAAAATGATACCTGCACATGTAAAAATCATGTTTGAAGACCACCGACAAATGGGTAACCTTACCCTTTCCTCTTATCTTCCCTTTCTCCTATCTTCTGTAGACAGATTCTCTACTGGCCTTAATCATCCTAGCTGTGCTTTCTGGATGCTATGATTACAGGAAGTGCCACCATACCTGGTTGCCTTTCTATTTTTTGTAATTTTAACTAAAAATAGCTGAAGACAGGGCCAGAGTATTTGCTCAAGTGGGAAAGGAGTCAGTCACCAAACCTGATGATCTGAGTTCCATCCCTGGAACCCACATGATGGAGGAAGAGAAATGACTTCCACCAGTTGTCCTCTGACCAACAAGCACTGTGGCATGAGTATATTCCTGGGCCTCAAAACAAATAAATGCAAAAAAAGAAAAGAAAAAAAAAGTTGAATAAGAAAACTTAAGAAATGTTGTAGTTTACAAATAATTGCTAATTAAGCTTCTATTTATCCTGAATGAACTCATTTAAATTCTTTGTTTCTTAAAACATATTAAACCACTCAATGGTTAGAAATAAAATAAAACAGAGTCTGGCGAGATGAGTAGGTGGTTAAGACTGCATACTGCTCTTACAGAGGACCTGAGTTCAGTTCCCAGCATCCACATCCAGCTCCAAGGGATCGAGTCACATACCCTAGACAGACACATTGTACAATTTTTAAGAAAGATAAAATAAGCCAGGTGGTGGACCTGGGTCCCAGCACTCGGGAGGCAGAGGCAGGTGGATCTCTGTGAGTTCGAGACCAGCCTGGTCTCTAGAGCGAGGTCCAGGATAACCTTCAAAGCCACAGAGAAACCTGTCTCGGAAAAAAATAAAATAAAATAAAGATATCAGGAAACAATATATTTCACTTTTGTCTCACTAGATGTTCAGAGCACCTTATAATTCACTTAAGAAGTCCATCCAATTCTCTCCCCTAATAGGTGACCCCACCTCAGTACTCTAAGCAAAACCGTCCTGTAACTCTGGAATGCTCAGGGTCTCAGCAGTAAACAATTCATATTTTTGTAGGTTAATTCTATACTAAGATACATATATTATCTCCTTAAACCCAGGCCACAAATTCTTTGAGAGTACAATGCTCCCTGTAGATAAGAGATAAAGCCCATGGTTGAAGTACTTTGCACAGTTCGTCCCCAGGATGAAGCAATGGAGCTAAGATCTGAACCTAGCTCTAATTCTGAAATCTGGGTTTTCCATATAAGAGCCACATCCTGAACCAGCAAGTAAGCCATTATATTTATACAAAAGTATAAATTACATACTTTTGTAAACAGTATTTTTTGTTTTATTTTTTTCAAAATAGTTTCTCATATTGTTTTGGAGCCTATCCTGGAACTGGCTCTGTACACCAACCAGGCTGGCCTCAAACTCAGAGAGATCTGCCTGCCTCTGCCTCCTGAGTGCTAGTATTAAAGGTGTGCACCACCACCACCCAGTGTGAACAGGAAATTTTTAAAATGTGTTCAAATTTTCTTTTTCTTTTTTTGCAAGTGGGGGTTTAAGACGGTATGGCTCAGTTTGACTTCAAACTTCTAATCCTTCTGTCTCAGAATCCCAAATGCCAGGACTGCAGGCATGTGCAGCCAAGTCAGATGCAAGTATTTTATTAGCCATTTTGCAGTATTATTTTGGCAAATATTTATTGATCTATAAATATTGGAGATATAGATACAAACAAAACATAGTCCTGACATTTGAGAAAAATAGGTAATAAAGATATAAAAAGTAAATACAGTATTTTGCATGCTGAATATAATATGATATGCCTGCAAATGTGGTGCTGAATGCCTTTAATACTAGAACTCAGGAAACAAAGGCAGGCAGATCACAATGAACTAGAGGTCAGCCTAGTAGACATAGCAAGTCTAGGGCAGCCAGGGCTATATGCTATACAATGAGACCCTAATCTTTAAAAAAAAAAAAAAAAAAAGCCAGGTGTAGTGACCCACACCTTTATTCCCATCACTCAGAAGGCAGAGGCAGAAGCAGGTGTATCTCTGTGAGTTTGAGGCCAGCCTGATCTACATAGTGAGTTCCAGAGCAGCCAGGGCTACAACAGTGAGATCCCATCTTGAAAATGTGAAAGAAAAAAGAAAGGAGAAGGAAAGGCTTATAGGATGAGAAGGGTGAGCAAAGGCCTTCCTGAGGAGGGTTCTATTTGTGATGAGATCCACATGAGGCTCTGAAGAAGCCTGAGAAGCAGGCAGTACAGGTGATACAGGCTCTTGGAGGGGCCACAGTACAAAAAAACTTTAACTTTACTGCCAACAGTATATTACTGGAGGGTTAAAACGTAGCATGAGCTGGACATGGTGGCCCACACCTCTAATCCTTTAATCCAACACTTCAGAAGTAGAAACAGGCTGGTCTTTTAGTTCGCGGCCATACCATAGAACGATCACTTCAAAAAATAAGTGATGAGTAGCTACAAAACCAGCAACAGGCTGCAGCCTGGAGACCAATGTGGGCTACACTCTGAATACAACACCAGCCAGGGTAACCCCCAGACAGACAGAAGATAATGAATGTTACAGACATGCCTAGATGAAATCAATGGAACCTGCCTATGGAATACAGCTTCAGGAAGCATGTTGGCTTATTAAAGTTTTTTCTTTGCAATGCATTAAAAGTCTGTCATTGTTACTACATGCCTTAAGATTAAGGATGCAATGAAAACATCTGAGGACTTGAGGTGTATGTAGCTTGCACAGAATTCAGGAGGCCCTGAGTCAGATGCATCATAAAATGACAGAAAGAAAACATCTCTTGAATATCTAGCACAGTCACTTAAATTTAACTGAGGTCCAAATAACTAAATATTGGATATCAGAAGAAAAGGGAGATGCAACAGCAGCATCAGGTAAATGGACAGAGAGATTGGGAATGCCCAGTTATCTATCTCACAATTTTACCTAAACAAATTTAGCAACCAAACTATGTTAAGATCTACAAAAAATTAAATGAAAATCCAGGCCTAATATACCAACTATCTGAGTCCTACTCTTCACCACTCAGGCTTTGTAAGACAGACATCCTCCAAGTGTAAAACCACATATTCAAAAATTATTCTTAGTCATTTTAGAAAGTTAAATTCCACTCCGCCATGAAACTGACAGCAGGTTTTAGAAGGCCAAATGCATTTAACTTCTTTTAACTTATGTAAAATTCACTTCTTGGATAAAATATTGCTCTCCTACTCTTGGTACCAACAAAGGAAATAAGCTCAGACACTAAACAGCAGCAGGGGCAGGAAAAATTCTGACTGGGACAGTGTGTAACTGTCACTTGTGATCCCACAAAACAGAGATAGGGACCAATTTATTCTTGAAAATAATGTAACCAAAAGGTTGAAGCACTAGAGACCAACAGTAGGGAATGTAAAAATGCTTCATAATTTAAAACAGGGTGGAAGATGTTCTAATCACATCAGCACTAATACTGATGTACCAAATACATCAAACACTGTTTCAGTGTTAATGACAGATCCAAACCCTAACTACATCATTTTACTGAGTAGCCTTTAACAACCTGACATTTCTGAGCCCTTAGTTTCCTCGTTTGTAATTAATTCAATAGATTATAAAGTACATTATAAGGTTAAGGAAATGGCTGGCATGTGGCAGATACTTAGCATGTGAGTCTTTGAAGGTGGCAGCTTATTTGATATTGCAGATCTTAATTTTACCACTTGGCAAGAAATAAATGAAAAAATCTGATAATAATAAGCAGAAATTACCTAATTCTGTCTTTTTTTTCCTCAAGTATCTTTCAAGGCACCATATTTCAAAGAACCAGAGAACAACTATCCCATCAATAACTTTTTGAAGTTTTATCCATTTGTTCACGATCAAATAAACTCAAAAATATTACAGAAGCAAAGACAAATGTGCAATAAGAAATTGCACTTTAATCCCAGCACTCAAGAGGAAGAGACAGGTGGATCTCTTTGAGTTCCAGGCCAGTCTGGTCAACAAACGAGTTCCAGGTCAGGCTCTAAAGTTACTGAAAAACCCTGTCTCGAACCCCTTCCCCAAAAAAAGAGGCTGTAAGGATAGAAAGCAAACTAAAACTCAAATAAATATGTGTGAAATTGGGATTAAAGCTGCTTGGAACTTACTATGTAGTCCAAACTGGCCTCTAACTTGTGACAATCCTCCTGCCTCAGCCTCCAGAATAGCATGAGCCACCACGCCCAGTTTAGCAAACCATATTTTCAGAAGACCTCTTTTCTATATTAAAGTGGCGATGGGGGGAGAATCCCAAGGGTTGAAGGCAAAAACAAACAAAACCCCAAAACCCGTGTAATTGGGGGGGGCAGTATTATATGATAAAATAATTATTTAAAAAAATCTACTTCCCATTTTGATTGCCTATGCAAACAAACTCAATTCTGTAAAACGTACTTCAGGTGATTAAAAGTGGCCGGATACATTCTATGCTTCAGTACCAATTATAAAATACTGATAACAGTTTCTCAGGTGTGTGTCGTCAGTATCCCGAAGTCTGCGTTTTACTCTTGCAAACACAGGTAAAAGGGAAAACAGGTGGTCGCCTCACAGTCTGTTGGAGCTCATATTGCTACTTCACATTCAACCTCCTTAAAACACAAGCCAAGTTTTACCTATATTAATCAAGAGAAGGCCCCTTTTCATACACATCACAAGTTTCAGGTCGGCGGAAAACTGAATGGTTTAACATAATCCAGGAAAGTGAACAGCTTACACCATAGCTTGACTACTACCAGGAAACCCAGAAATCATTAACACGTCAAGGCCTGTAAGAAATAAACGGACGCTACAATTTCCGTGAAGGCTCCGAAAAATCAACAACACACCTTCCAAGGCTCGGAAGGAAACACGTAAATCTCTATGGGTCTAGGCCCAACGGCCCAAGGTCACGCCAAATGAGACGCTAAAAAATTCCAAGCAATGAGCCCCCTGCAGATCAGGGCAACCCTACCTAGCAATGGAGTCTGGGCTTGGGAACTCTCACGTACGAGCTTTACTGTAAACCCCAACTGAATGCAGGCCCCGTGGGCAAACCCCGGAGTGTTTCGGGCCGCATTTCCTCCATTTCCCTAGTATCCCCTTCCTAGTCGCCCCCACACTCACATCTCCGGAGCCACTTCATCCAATGGTAGACGATTGTACTGTGGTGTTTCTTGTTCTCTATACACCAGGACGACAAGCCTTGAATGGATTCCATGGTGTTGGTCACCGACTGGAACTTTCGATCCAACGAGGACTCCAGGGCCCCTGCGGACGAGGCCGACGAGGAGGAGGCCTTACTGCTGCCTCCGCCGCCGCCGGCCGCCATCTTCCCGGTTTGCACAAGCGCCGCTGGTCCTCTGGCGGCGGCGGCGGCGGCGGCAGCGGCGGCGGCAGCGGGCAAAACAATCACTGCGAGTGCGTGAAAGCCGCAGGAGGGGAGGGAGGCCAGGGGGTGGGGATGGTGCACGCGCTAGGCTCTTCTGGAGGTAGGAAGACTAGCTGCTGGGCACGCTGGCGGCTCCCACACGCTCCAAGGAGGGGCTGCGGGTTTCGAAGGTTTGTCAGTAATGGTTCGGGGGTCGTGTTTAAACCAGTAGTCGGGAGAGAGACCTACGCAGAAGACAGGACCTGAGACGCCTTTCAAAACGTCCAGCGCCGAAACTAATGGTTTTATCCTTAAGGCCCTCAACTCTCAAGGCCCTTCCCTCATCCCGTTGGCCAAACTCCGGTGAGCCAGGGAAGCCTCAGTACCAAAAAACGTAATACTACCAGACTGTCCCTTCGGCTGCAGAAAGCTTTTCCTTTGGATTCTCTACCACAGAGAGGGCCCAAAGCTACCTAGTCAGAATTTTTTTTGCAACGCAATAGCAGCAATGGACCAGCCAAGGCAGTGCGCACGCGCGCGGTAGCCCCGCCCCCTCCGCTTCCTTCTCAACCTTGAGGGCAAAGCGAGGCGTGATAGCGCTGCAATCCGACCAATCAAGGGAGGGGTCGGAGGAGCGCGCGCAGGAACCGGCAAGCCCTGAACGCTGGGGAGGCGCTGCGTTGACTTGCGCGCCTGCGCGTTAAGTCTGCGCACAGCGGGTTGGGAGGAAAACCTGGGGAGACAGGATGGAGGAGCTGGGGAATGGAGGACGTTAAGGGACCGGTGTTTAGTGCTCCGCCCTGCGCCTTTCGCTTCATAGCGAGGTTGCTCTCTTGCAGCCTTTAGCCCGCACAAGGCGGGGGAACTCCCCCCGTTTTGTGGCCACTGTTCCTGGCATCTGCAGCTACATCCTCTACCACCCCTAAATCGGGGGTGGACGCGCGACAAAATGGCTGGCACCCATCTTGCGGCGTGGTTGGAGGTGCGCATGCGTCAGGTCCAGTTAGCCGTTCCCTACGCAGACTCCTAGACTACTAAATGGTGTTACACACCCGATTTGGGTGACACCGTTCACAGCCAGTCGACCGCCCGCATTTAGAAAGACGGAATTAAACGAAAATATCACTGTAAACGAGTAAAGAATAATTGACAAAATGTGGCTTCTTTGGCCGGTTATGATAGCCTCACCGTTGCGTAATGCGATATAGTACAAGTATTGCGTTTATTAGCATAAATTCAGATTAACCATTACGTCTCATCTGCCTGTGTTAATCTTTTGGGAAATTTTGGAGGTTCGTGTATTTCTAATAAATAGAGCAATTTCACATTTAGTATTCATAATGTCTTTGTGCCAAGAACTGCTTTAGGATTAGGGAAATGATAGCAAAACAAAATTCCTTCAGCTTGAGTTGATAGCAGGATCAAACCACGAGTGTGTGTGCCAGGGAATAAAGAGGCATGGAATAGGGTTAAAGGAGAAAGACTGCGTATGCATAAAAATGGCGTGAACCAAGTTTTTTTTTTTTTTTTTAAAGATAACTTGGCTGGGCAGTGATGGCCCACATCTTTAATCCCAGCACTCAGGAGGCAGATGCAGGTGGATGTCTGTGAGTTTGAAGCCAGTCTGGTCTACAAAAGTAAGGACAGCCAGGGCTGTTACACAGAGAAACCCTTGTCTCAGTAAAAAAGAAAAAAAGAAAAAAAATGTAAGGGAGAGATGGCTTAGGGGTTAAGAGCACTGACTGCTTTTCCAAAGATTCAGAGTTCAATTCCCAGCAAACACATGATGGTTCAGGGGACCATCTGAATGAGATCTGGTGCCCTCTTCTGGCATACATGCTGAAGTTAATAAAGCCAGTAAGGCAGAAGAGGTCAGAAAGCATTGAAACAGGGTTTCTCTGTATAGCCCTGGCTGTCTTGGAACTAGCTCTGTAGACCAAGCTGTCATCAGACTCACAGAGATCCTGTCTGCCTGCCTCCCAAGTGCTGGAATTAAAGGCCTGTGCCTCCATGCCTGACTGGGGTTTCTTAAATAAAGAAATTACAACAGTTTTAAAGACCTTAATGACTCTTAAGATTCTAAAATAAAACAATTTCTCATTCCATACCATGAATATTCTGATGAGCTGAGCAGAAGCTTGGCATTGCAGATAGAAAAATAGAAGTAAAAACAGAGTGTTTGCAAGATATTTTCCTTCCAAAGGTTAAAGACAGGACTTCCTTATCATGCTGGCTATAACTGACCTGCTTGGGGATTTGACTATGAGCTCTTTCCTGGTTTCTTGGGAGATCAAAGTAAACAACTAAAGTTTCAGTTGATCACATGGAGCTTTAACATGTTTTACCTGTGGCCGGAAAGCTCCAGCAATCCTCCTGTCTACCCAACACTAGCTGGGGGTTCTCGGTTCATAGACACTAGCTGCCACAGTTTTTTGTTTGTTTGTTTGAGAAATGGTATAATTGCATAGTCCTGGTTGGCTTCAGAGATACACTAGCCTCTGCCTCAATGGGTTTACCTAGTGCTTCACCATGAATGGCTGTTGATGGTCTTAACTTTGTATTTTTCTGTTGGATATGTAACAGTTTCAGAGTAAGATTATTGAATCCTACCAGCCATTGAGGCTGTATTCTGGGATGGAAATGCCAAAGATCAACCTTAGGGTAAAAGAGGGGACTCTAAGCCTTTGAGCTCAAGAGTAGGTAGTAAATAAAGCACATCCTGATGGGAGATGTCATTCTGTATATGTTTCTCATACTGGTTAATAATAAAGCACTGTTGGCCAATAGGAAAGGAAGATAGGAGGGACTAGGAGACAAGGAGGAAATAGGAAGTAGTAAGGAGGAGTCAAGATGGAGAGTCTGGAGAAAGCAGTATGCCGCCGGCTCCCCGGTAAGAGAAATACATAGATCAGCAGAAATGGGTTAATAATTAAGGCAGAGCTAGCCGATAAGAAACAAGTAACCGCGCCAACAGTATTGTATCAAATACAGAGTCTCTGTGTATTATTTGGGGCTGGTGGCGTGGCGGCAGGACAAGACCAGCGGTGGCGGGCGGAAACACCATACACGTTACAAATGGCGCCCACGTGGCTAGTAAGATCTTCCACTAAAAATTTAACAAAAGGTTAAAAAAGGGTTTGGAAACAAAAGAACAGAGATAAGCAAGGTTTCTTGGTAGCAGCATTTTTCTCAGTTGAACTCTGCTTTGCTAGAGACAAGCAGATATTCGCGCTGCTCCTTTAAGGGAAGATTCCTGACTCAGCTTAAGTGGCAAAAAAAAACCGCACAGCTTTTAAATAACTCTGCTAACAATTTATTGGTGTGTATGAGAGATGGAAATGGCAGTGACCACATCTCCAAGCAGGCAGCATGCTTTCTGGGTGGCAGCGCAGACCAAGGCGGTGAGCACAGCTCTCAGTGCTGGCAGTAAGAGTACCCGCCACCATCTTTGGTAAACTGCGGCAGAAACAAAGACTTTCATTTTAACAATGTTGTTGTTTAACAGATAAAGACTCATGGCCAGAAAAAGATAAAGATTTACAGTAAAGACAGATTCATATTAAGAAAAACCTCTAAAGGTTTACAGTGTGTTTTAAAATATACGTAGACATGAAAAAAAAAAAAATGGTTTTAAAGAGACAAAGAGGAACTGGGTGTTGTAGCACACGCCTTTAATCCCAGCACTCAGGAGACAGAGGCAAGCAGATCTCTGTGATTTGCAAAGTAAACCTGGTATGCAGAGCAAATTCCAGGACAGATAAGAGTTACACAGTGAAACCCTATGTCAAGAAATAAAAAATAAAAGTAAAATAAACAGAGTAATAATAAAGCCACGTAAAGATGAAAAGCTCAGAGAGAATCTGGTTACTGTATGCTATAGTGTTGTCTCTGCATTGTTTGACTGCTGAGAAAATAACAACTGATAAAGGAAATGCTGCTGAATTAATTCAATTTATATATTTTAAAAATGCTTTGACTCAAACATTTAAGTTCAAGGACAAGTTACTGGGGAAAAGGATTTCTATTTTTGTTTCCACAGAAAATAAAAAGCTGTGGATTCCTTCCAGACTTATGTGGTTTGAGCAAGCCAGACCCCCTGAAACAGAGTCGCTGGTGATCCAACATTCAAAACAGCTTGGACAAGGCAGTCTTGCAGACTACAGCCAGGATTTCTACATCTTCTCAGGATCCCCCATGACAGCGCCCCCTGTCAGCAGGAAGTAGTTTGGAAAGAACGACGCCCAAATTCCCAAATATTGTTTATAAATGTTTGTTTTCATTTAAATGGACTTGGTTATAAATGGTTAATGATCATAGCCAATTCTTTTTAAAGGTAAAAAGGGAATTATGGTATAGATATGAATACTTTGTTTTGGAATGGATTTTCATTTATTGATACAATTTAAGGTCAATGTTGTATATGTATATTTCTCTTCTTGTTTATGTATTGTGTTTATATAGCTCATTTAAAAATGTAATGTATAATTTAGTACAGATTTTAGATAGTTACCTATAATAGTCAAAACATAGCTAGGTGAGTTAGGTTTTCTAGATATGCAGATGTATTTGAGATAGATAGATATTCTTCAAATCTTTCAAAGACCTACAGAATATGGCATTTAAAATGGTTTAGGGTTTTTCTTGACAATGAGACATAATTGTTCCTGGCAACACCACCTGCGTCAGAAAGGAAGATGAAGATGGACATTGAAGAAACTCATTATGGAGTTTACTTCCAATATGGCAAGACTAGCCATTTGGACAAGATACTGCTCTTGTCTGGACTGTTTGACTTTATGCTGTATATACTGGACATGCAGGACCCACAGAAAAGTGACTGCTGATTCAAGATGGACATTGCTACAGAGATCCTGCTTCATGGAAGAGTCTTCGAGACAGTATGCAGGACACAGAGAAAAGTGACTGACAAACTGCCAATACAAGAAGACAGTTTAAAGTTTCCTGTGTTGCTGAAGAGTCTGCCAGACACACTATGGCCTATGGGCTGAAGATGGAAGATTACAAAAGAACTTCGGGTGACCAGGCAGTGAGTTGTCCCTGTCATTTCTAGAGTTTATACTATCCTTCTGTGGTCTTTGAGGGACTTGAAGACAGAGAGTTATGGTTACAGTTTTCCTTAGTATTAAAGATAAGTTACTTAGACTTTAGACACACAAAGATATGATAGATGATGGAATATTTTCTTCAAATCTTGCTAAATGTTAATGGACTAAATAGTGTTAACTGTGATTCTTATTTGATAACTGTTATGTGATATATTTTGCTATGTTAAGGTTAAAACCCTTCTTTTTATTTAGACAGAAAAGAGGAGATGATGGGAGATGTCATTCTGTATATGTTTCTCATACTGGTTAATAATAAAGCACTGTTGGCCAATAGGAAAGGAAGATAGGAGGGACTAGGAGACAAGGAGGAAATAGGAAGTAGTAAGGAGGAGTCAAGATGGAGAGTCTGGAGAAAGCAGTATGCCGCCGGCTCCCCGGTAAGAGAAATACATAGATCAGCAGAAATGGGTTAATAATTAAGGCAGAGCTAGCCGATAAGAAACAAGTAACCGCGCCAACAGTATTGTATCAAATACAGAGTCTCTGTGTATTATTTGGGGCTGGTGGCGTGGCGGCAGGACAAGACCAGCGGTGGCGGGCGGAAACACCATACACGTTACAACATCCCACTTTTACTATTAAAGCAAGCAAAACATGATGTGATGTTTACAGTTAGCTTAAGTGAATACAAGGATAGAAGGGAATACACCTGATGTTATGTCTTACCGTCTTTGGTCATGTGAAAAGAGCCAAGAATATTCCTCCCAGGCCTTAGCCTTTCCCACAGAGATAATGTAGACATGACAGGGCATTCCATTCATGTCCTTGCTCGCAAGTTTATGCAGTGTTTTCTAGAAGGACTGTAGTTCTTGCCATTGTCTCTTGTTACCTCGCTGGCAATAAGTCTTAAGTTTGTATGTCCTTAATTTTCCTTTTCCTAGAGCATACTTGATATTTACTGTCTTTATATATAATTTCGTATCAAGCCTAAATCTTTTCTTTAGACTAAAAGAGGAATTGTAGTGGGATATCCACCCCGCCCACACCTGTAGCACTGACCACACTCCCTGGGACGTGGGGACAGGTTCTCGGGAGTGACCAGGGGGGACTAGATCTGGGGTCCTGGACCCCAGATGCTCTCTTGCTTCTGGGTCAGAGACCAGAAGAACATCTGAAGGTATCCTTGGGACAGGAACCTACCTTCGTCTGTCATCTGTCTCTGGTGTAAGTGATTTCTCCCCTAATAAACATCCATCAGCCTATCGTTTCCCAGATTCTTATTTACCATGTTATAAAGGTCACCTTGTGGAGAGAACATTCTGCACTGTGCCCCATTCATAGTTTACAGTAAATTCGCAGTATTTCTTACACAGACTGTCACACAAGATGTCTAAAAGTCAGCCTACTCGGCTGGGCATTGTAGTGCACACCTTTAATCCCAGCACTTGGGAGGCAGGGGTAGGCAGACTTCAGTGAATTTGGGGCAAGCCTGGTCTACAGAGCAAACTCCCAGGACATTCAAGTCTACACACAAAAAGAACTCTGGGGGGGGGGGGACTGCTGAAATTTAGGCTTTTCACTTGCATCTGCAATTGCGGGCATTTTTTCAAAACCTTTCCAATTTGCCTAAGTATTAGATGAGTTAATGCATGTACAGTGCTTAGAAAGTGACATCAGTTACTATTACATTCATTGGAGGCGATGGGTCCTCTGAGGGTTGTGAGCTGCCTGGTACCAACGCTACAAACTGAACTCTGGTCCTCAGGAAGTACAGCAAGTAGTTGAGCCACCTCACTTTTCCTGTCTCAGCCTTTTTTTTTTTTTTTTTTTTTTTTTTTTTTAATGTTCTTGGAGTCAAAGCTACAGCCTTTCCCATGCTATACCCCAAGCCCATTTAACTCTTCAGTTGTTATTTTGAAACAGAGTCCCACTTTGTAGTCCTGGCTGTCCTGGAGCTCAGTGTGCAGACCAGACAGGTCTCAAAGTGTCAGGAGATGCACCTGCCTCTGCCTCTCATGCTGGGATTAAAAATGTGCACCATTACCTTGCCAACTTAAATTTTTTGTTTGTGTGTTTGTTTCCTTTGTGTCTGTCCTCACTTTGCAGACCAGGTGCCCTTGAACCCACAGATACATACCTGCCTCTTCCTCCTCAGTGCTGGAATTTATTTAAATCTTAAAACTCATTTCCCTTTGCTTCTTATCCTTTTTCCAAAGATTTGGTTTATTACCTACATTCAGATTTATTTAAGTTGTACATCCTAGCTTTTATTGGTGTTTTATTTTGTTTTGGAACATTCTCATATTATCACACCAAATCCAGCAGATTCCGTGTGACAAGTTCCTCAGACTGAGGCGATAACTTCAAAAGAAGGAGGTCTCCTGGAAACGGGTGTGAAAACTCTCAGCCGGAGAAAAATATTGGGCTGTGATTCTTGTGTCAATTTCTGTTTGTTCTTCTGTTCTTTCTTCACATTAACGAAATGTCCCTGAAAGCCTACGATGACATTTCAAACGAGAGATATAGATAAGAAACCACCCCGAGGTGGGGTCACTAGCCATGACCTCATCTCAGGAAAAACCAGTGCTTTCCAAATCATTTACATCATTCATATAAGTACAAATAGTAAAAACTTTCCCAACAATAAAACTTCATATGGCTGACATGTGTCATCAAGAGCGGGCTTAAGTGGCTGGTAAAGAAAGCTTTTAATAAGAAAGAGTTGAAATAGTTAAAATAGCCAATATTTCAAAAAACAAAACTCATAAGAACTAGGTAATAGAGGTTAAAGAATAACTGACCATAAAAATATATTAATTTGATCTAAGAAACATGCAGTTAGCCTTGGATGATTCTGTTAACCAAGGATCGTTCTATGTTTTGATTAACCAAGGACAATTCTATGTTTTCACTAACTCCGATGATTTCATGTTTTCAATTTCTGTATCACTGTACCAAGTAACAATAATGTCATATGTTTGGGTTTGTTTAACAAAAACATCCCCTGAGAAAAATATCTGTATAAAAACCTTGCTTGAGAACTGCAAAATATACTCAGATTCCAACTGCCTCTGTTTGTTTCTGTTTGTCACCACTGAATCCTTACACACCTAGTCTTCGAGAACCCTCATCCCAGGGACCCCCATACCCGGCTGGGGTAGTCTGTGGTATCATATAGCCTAGGCTTGCCTTGAACTTCTTAGCCAAGAATGACCCTGAATTTCTGATCTTCTTGTATCCTCCACCACTGCCTCCCTACTATTGGGATTACAAGCATGTGTCACACCTAATTTCCTAGTTCTGAATCCACCCTTTGCCTCTGCCTATCAAACCTTACTTAGACCCTCCAGACTCTTCGTTAATCTTCTTACCTTCTGAGATTACCATTCTTATGAGACAAGTGCTTTAGTTAACTAAGCTACAAAGCCACCTGACTATTGTTTTTAATCAGTCATAAGACTACCCAAATGCCAGGTGTTGGTGGCACACGCCTTTAATCCCAGAACTCAGGAGGCAGAGGCAGGTGGATCTCTGAGTTCAAGACCAGCCTGGTCTACAGAGTTAGTTCCAGGACAGTCTCCAAAACCACAGAAAAACCCCCTTCTTGAGATAACAAAAGACTACCCAAGGCACCCTATTCATTTCTTTTTGCTATGACTAAATATCTAACAACAATAAAAAAGGAATCTATAGGGGAGTTTGTTTTGTCTCATAGTTTTAGAGGTTATAGTCCACCATTGCTGGAAGGCATAGAAGTGCTGGCTGTGTTACTTCCGTGGCCGGATAAGAGGGATGGATACTGATGCTCATATTTCATCCACCTGGTTTCTTTTATTCACTTTGGGACCCCCCAGACCATATCCACTGCATCTTTCCCCTTAATTAACCTGGAGATGCCATCATAGACACTCCCAGAGGGGTGTCTTCTGGAAGAGTCCAAGACTAATCAAACTGATGATGAAAATTAACCATCACAACTTTTGATTTGCACAGTGATATCCAACACACTTGTAAGTTCTCTATTTGAAAATAAAAACCACTAGGTATATTGGCATGCACACATAATTCCAGGATTTGAGAGGCTCATAAAGAATTCTAGACCAGCCTGGGCAAAGTGCAAGACTCCCATCTCAAAAACAAAACAAAAGAATTGGGCCAGCAAGATAGATCAGTGGTTAGAACGGCATAACCTGAACCTGAGTATGTACACATGCATACAGTTAAATACAAGTTCTCTCTAATTATTGCAACCTAATTTTGCAATAAATGCTTCTCACCCCCCCCCATGGTTTGTTTGTCTTTTGGTTAGCATATCTCGAAAATTTCCAGTTAGAATTATTCTAGCCTGGTGGTGGTGTTGCATGCCTTTAGTCCCAGCACTCAGAAGGCAGAAGGCAGAGGCAGGTGGATCTCTGTGAGTTCAAGGCCAGCCTGGTCTACAAAGCGAGTTCCAGGACAGGCTCCGAAGCAATACAAAGAAACCTTGTCTCAAAAAAAGAAAAAGAAAAAAAAAAAGAATTATTCTATAAAGAATGTTTTCTTCCCTTATAATGACTGTTTTTTCCCCAGTGCCAGAACAAACCCAGATCAGTTAGCACAATACTTTTCAAATACTGCACTACTGAACAATAGACCAAAAATTTTCTATTACTTTACATCCTTTTTTCCAAGACAGGGTTTCTCTGTGTAGCCCTTGATGTTCTACTTTCAAAGGAAATTATTTGTATGTTTTTGTTATCTTCAAACATATTGACAATCCTAAACTCCAGTTCTCACGAGGCTACAGAGTGAGTTCAAAGCTAATATTGGCAACTTAGTAGTTGCTATCAGGCTAGAGAGATGGCTCAGCTGTCAAAGGCTAGGCTCACAACCAAAAATACAAAAGTAGTTCCTATCACCAGGCAATGGTGGTACACGCCTTTAATCCTAGCACTTGGGAGGCAGAGGCAGTTGGATCTCTGACTTCAAGGACAGCCTGGTTTACCTAGTGAGTTCCAGGACAGCTAGGACTACTCAGAAAAATCATGTCTCAAAAGGCAAAAAAAAAAAAAAAAAAGCCAGAGGGTGGTGGCACACGCCTTTAATCCCAGCACTTTGGAGGCAGGGGCAGGCAGATCTCTGTGAATTGGAGGCCAGCCTGGTCTACAAAGCTACACAGAGAAACCCTGTCTCAAAAACCACAACAACAACAAAAAACAAACAAAAAGTAGTTGCTAGCCTCGCCTCTCCCTTTACCCCAAAGGACACATCAATATCATTAAAAAGTTGTATCTTGGGATTTTTTTTCCCTTTTTATTTTATGTGCACTGGTGTTTTGCCTGCATGCATGTTTGTGAAGATGCCAGATCCTCCAGACTTGGAGCTACAGACAGTTGTGAGCTGCCATGTAGGTGCTGGGAATTAAACCTGGGTCCTGTGGAAGAATAATCAGTGCTCTCAACTGCTGAGCCATCCCTCCTGCTACTTGAGTTTTTGCTTGTTTGTATGTTTGTTTTCCAAGACATGGATGGTTTCTCTGTTTAGACTTGGTGTCCTAGAACTCATTCTGTACAACAGGCTGGCCTCAAACTCAGGGAGCTCTTCCTGCCTCTGTCTCCTGAGTGTTCCACTGCCTGGCTATGTTAGGGTTTTTAAAGAAATTACTTTGTACTTGTGTGGGTGAGGCATTCATGCATGCCCCAGCACACTTGTGGAGGTCAGAGGACAACTTGCCGTTGTTCTCTTCGTGTGAAGTAAACACATTGATCAACTCCAAGTTACCAATAATGTGTTGGTTTTGCATTAGGAAATCAAAGTACAGGCCGGGCAATGGTGGTGCACACTTTAGTCCCAGTGTTTGGGAGGCAGAGGCAGGTGGATCTCTGTGAGTTCGAGGCCAGCAAAAAAAAAAAAAAAAAAAAAAAAAAAAAAAAAAAAAAAAAAAAAAAAGAAAAGAAAGAAAAAAGAAAAAGAAAGGAAGGAAGGAAAGCACTTCCCTCCTGGGGTCATTTAACTAAAAGTAAGTCCAGATTTGGATTCACTACCTCATGTTTCCTGTGTCTTCCATCCTGTCTGACTCTTGCCTCCCTGAAGGCTGTCTTGTGAATCTGATTGTTTCTGTGTCTGTCTCTGACAATCTCTGACAAAGGGCTTTGCTGTCGGTACTGAACAGCATGGGAAACATCACCTGGGAAAGGACAATGGGATATTTACCAGAAACCTTCAACAGAGTTTTCCAAGGGATTATGTAATTAACTCCAAAGACCCCAGCTGACTCAGATAGCAGTATTACAAACATCACTGTTTATCATCCAACATCCAAATGTTGTGCTACAACATTTATGGTGGATATTCATTTTAGAAGACTGCTTTCAATTTCTATTTTTGCTGCCTTCAGCAAGTGATACTCATGTACTAAGGGTCATGGGAATGGAAGAGTACCTAATTTAAGTTTACAGCCATATATTAGCTTGGGACATAAAAGATGATTATGTGAAAATCTAAGGCAAGTTAGCTTGGTTGCTATATCTCTTAAAGACAGGTTAAACAGTCTGAGTGGGTTATCAGTCTTAAGTGACCTCAAGATATATTAATAGCTCTGGCTATGAGGTCCCGCAAATGTTCCAGTCTTCTAGAATGTAAGAGATATTTTCATAACATTGTATCAACCTAGTCTACTTCTGTGAGTCCTGGGAATTGAACAGCAGTACCATTTTGACCTCTTTTAAAAACAAAAGAAGGCTGGGTGGTAGTGGCAGATACCTTTATTTCCAGCACTCAGGAGGCAGATTTCTGTGAGTTCAATACCAGCCTGCTCTACAGAGTAACTTCCAGGGCAGCTACACAGATGGTACCCTGTCTCAAAAAACCAAACCAAACCAAACACAGGGGCTCTATGTAGCCCAGGTTGGATTCAAACTCATGACCTTCTTGCCTCAGCCTCCTAAATTGTAAGATTACAGATGTGTGCTACCTTCTTCAGGGTTCACTCCTGAACATTCTGTTTGGACATATTGACATTAGCTCTTCACAATTACTAATCTTTACAATTTTAATTTGCATTTTAGTTTAATTCACATGCAATAATGTTTGCCTGCATATACATGCACTATCCACATTCAGTGCCCGAGGTCAGGAGAGCATTAGATCCCCTGGAACTGCA
Source organism: Phodopus roborovskii (assembly GCF_943737965.1). NCBI lineage: Eukaryota > Metazoa > Chordata > Mammalia > Rodentia > Cricetidae > Phodopus > Phodopus roborovskii. The sequence goes on from NW_026126540.1 coordinate 27,197,337, forward strand.
ATCAAATATGCTTGTGATCCATCATATGGGTGCTGGGAATTGAACCCAGATCCTCTGCAAGGGCTCTTAGTCACTGATCTTTACTACTTTAGAGTACATTCATTGTACAAAGCAATGGGTTTCATTTAAATACATCCCATGCTGCATACGATGGTATATCTATATTCCTAGCACTCAGGAGGCAGATGCAGGAAGATCTTGAGTTCTAGGCCAGCTATCAGAAAAGAAATATAAACAAGGGAGACTGTACCCCTTTTCCCCCCGAACGCTTGTCTTTCCATGTTTACTTACTCTAGCACTACTTTATAGGACCCTCCCATGTAGCAGTGTTGTGGGTGCTCCGCAGGATTTTGGTTGGAGCCATTCTTGTCACAGTTGCAGTAGGCAACATGAAATGGTAGGACAGGTACAGGCAGTCTTGTACTTGCTAAAATGGGCCATTCTGAGGTAAGATAAGGTCCCATGCTGAGTGGTGGCGATGCAAGCCTGTAATCCCAGCTTTTGGGAGGCAGAGGCAGGTGGATCTTTGTGAGTTCCAGGACATCAAGGGCTACAGACACAGAAACCATGTCTTGAAAAAAACACCCCCCCCCCCCTCAATGGGACCTCGAAGTTAAGCCTGGATGGCCCTCTGCTTCCTGCATGCTAGGGTTAAAGGCACACTACCATTCCCAGGTCTTTTTATTTTGAAACAGGGTCTCATTCTGTAGTCCTGGCTGGCCTGGACCTCTTTCTCTATGTAGACCAGGTTGGTCGTGAACTGAGATCTACCAATTCTGCTTCCCAAGTCATGGGATTAAAGGTGTGCACCACACCTGGCTTCCCCCGCTTTTTGAGGCAGGGCTCTCATACATCAAAGGCCAGACTTAAATTATGTAGCTCAAGGATCATCTTGAACTCCTCATCCTCCTGTCTCCACCTCCAGTAGTGTGCACCACACTTTTATGGGGTGCTAGACATCAAACCCAAGTCTGTACATTCTATTCGTTTGCTTAACTACATTCCCAGTCCACATATTATTTTTAGAAAAGAATATGGTTGGGCTTAGGAATATGGCTACTTCCACTTTGGGGGGGGGGTAAATATTTTGTATTTTGTTTTTTTAAAGACAGGGTTTCTCTGTGGTTTTGAAGGCTGTCCCGGAACTAGCTCTTGTAGGCCAGGTTGGTCTGGAACTCACAGAGATCCACTTGCCTCTGCCTCCCGAGTGCTAGACTAAAGGCATGTGCCATCATGCCTTTTTGTATTCATAAGACAAAAATATGTTGTTTGTTTCTTCAATAGGACCTTATCATGAACCCCGATTACCCTTCAGACTCTGATGCTCTTGCCACTTGTCACCAAGTGCAGACATACACTTGTGTGCATCACTATGCACGGCAAAAGTGGGCTAAGGTTTTTTTTTCCAATTGTTATTTCTGAGTGTTCCAGTTCAACTGAGAAGTATTTCCATGGGTTTATGTATTTAAACACTTGGCTGCACTGTTTGGGGGCTATGGAAAATTCAGGGCTTGAAGCATTGCTAGAAGAGTATCATTGGGGTTCAAACTTGAAGGTTTTGCAGATTTCCCTGCTTGCTGTGTGCAGGTGAAATGTGACAGCCAGCTTTCTGTTCGTCCATCTGCTGCCAGGCCTTCCTCAATACAGATTCCTCCTTTGAAACCATAAACCAAAACAAACTTTGGTCATGGTGTTTTATCACAGCAACAAAAAAGTAATCAGTACAGGGGGTGTTTGAGACAGGTCTCACTCTAGCCCAGGCTGTCCTGGAATCATCCTTATCAGGCTTGGCCTTGAGCTTGCAGGGATCCTCTTGAGAGTCTCCTTAGTGCTGTTTACAGACCTAAACTAACCATTATGCCTGGCTTTTAGTTTAAGTTAGGGGCTGGGATGGAAGTTGGCAGGTATAGTGTTTGCCTAGTATGCACAAAACCCCAAGTTCAATATCCCTAACAATATATAATACTGTGCTTGGTAATAAAGGCTGTAATCTCAGAATGTGGGAGGTCAAGTGAGGGTAACAAGTTCAAGGTAACCTTGAACATAGCAAGTTTGAGGCTAGTCTAGGTTACATAAGACCCTATCTTAATCCCCTCCTCCTCCCTAGAGGGTTTCACTGTGCATCCCTGGCTGTCCTGGAACTGACTCTGTTGACTTCGAACTCAGAGTTCTGCCTGCCTCTGCCTCCTGAGTGCTGGGATTTACTAGTATTAAAGGTGTGCACCACCACTGCCCAACTCATCAAAAATCTTTAAGTTTATATTTAGCATATTGCCAAGAAAGAAGTCATATGGCATTAACCGATCTACCTGTGAAAAAGTGAGCTCATTTCTTGAATTCTGTCTTAAGTTTACAAACTAATACCCTTGAAGTCTACGTGTCTATTTCAAAATATCACTACCCATTTGAAGAACTGATTTCCTAGAACCCGACCTTAGGAGAACAACACATCTTACTATAGCTATGAAGGTGAAGAAATACACACTGTGGACACTGGAGAGATGGCTCAGACGTTAAAAGCACTGATTGCTCTTCCAGGGGTTTAATTCCCATCAAGCACATGGTGGCTCACAACCATCTATGAGATCTGGTGCCCTCTTCTGGTATGCAGACAGAACACTGTATAAATAATAAATAGATCTTTAAAAAAGAGAGAGCCTGAGGTTGGTGGGGCACGCCTTTAATCGCAGCACTAGGGTGGCAGAGGCAGGTGGATCTCTGTGAGTTCGAGGCCAGCCTGGTCTACAGAGCTAGTTCCAGGACAGGTGCCAAAACAATACAGAGAAACACCGTCTCAAAAAAACAAAACCAAAAACTGCTTAACATCATCTTCTGATTTACTTGCTCCAGAAAACTGTACTCATCATTGTGTTCAGGATGAAGTCAGATATTTACAGACTTCAACTGCTGGGATCCTAGGTAAAAGGAAAATCACCCACAGACCCAAACCCTAACACCTATTGCAATATGAAAAAAAGTCACACTAAATTTAAAAATAACTCTTTAATCATATGCACATACAGGTTGAAGGGTAGCACCAGGCTGACTGGGTAAACAAGGTAGTCTCTTTGCCCCAACCACTGCCTGGCACAGTTCTGAGATCACACGCTCAAGGTGGGGGAAGGTCGGGAAGTAGAGTGAGAAGACGAGGAAACAAAGGCAAAGGAGACACAAGGGCTAGCAGTAGTCTCAGTCAGTGGACTCCAACACAGATTCACTCAGTGCAAGGTCCCAGTAGTGTTCAGCCCCATGCTTTTTGAAATGCTCACGAGCCATGTTCTCTGTAGGGCACTGTTTAAACTTCATTTCTCCAAAGCTCCGGTCTTTGGCTGTACCCTAGGTAAGAAGCAAAAATCTTATTGTTTACTTATTTGAAAACAATGACTTGCTATTAGCCCACATTGCCTTTGAATTAGAAATCCTACCTCAGCATCCTAATACAATATCATGTCAGGAGACAAGAATTTTAGTAAGCTTTCTAATTTACCCCCCATTTCCAGTGCTGGGAATTAACTTAGAGCCTTATTCATGTTAGGCAAGCAATCTACCACTTCGACTTACTTAAGACATTTTTTTTTTTTGCTGCCCCCTGAGACAGGGTTTCTCTATGTAGCCTTGGCTATCCTGGAACTTTTTCTTGCAGACCAGGCATGCCTTGAACTTACAGAGATTCCCCCGCCTTTGCTCCTGAGCACTGGGATTCAAGATGTACTGACATACTATTCTTTTGAGAGACCTAATTAACATTTGTGTAGCAACATGACTCGCTGAAATATGAGTCTATGATAAAATAATTATAACCCCATGTTACAGATATTTGCATGGTTATATATATGGATTTCTGGTTTTTTTTTTTTTTTTTTGTTTTTTTTTGTTACTGTTTTTAGAACCAGAGACTAAAACACCTTTTTCTGCCCCTAGTACTGGGATTGACCCTATATTGTCAGCCACATAAGGCAAGCAGGCTATACTGAGTAACATTACCAGCCTTAAGAACTTTTTCCTGCCAGGCGTTTAATCCTCAGGGCTTGGGAGGCAGAAGCAGATGGACCTCTATGAGTTCAAGGACAGCCTGGTTAGGGGCTGACTGCTCTTCCAGAGGTTCTGAGTTCAATTCCCAGCAACCACTTGGTGGCTGACAATTATCTAGACTATGATCTGACGCCTTTTTCTGGCAATGCAGTATACATGCAGAACACTCATACATAAAATAGAAATGAATTAAAAAAAATAATAATTATTTTAATTTTTAATTGTTTGACTTTTTGATACAGGATTTCTCTATGTAACAGCCCTCACTGTCCTGGAACTAGTTTTGTACCACGCTGGCCTTGAAGTCACAATTCACCTGCTTCTGCCTCCCCAATGCTGAGATTAAAGATATGCACATCACCACCTGGTTAAAAAAAAAAAAAAAAAAAAAAAAAAAAAACTACTACTCTGGCTGAGAACCCAGGTTCTATTCCAAGCACCCACATGGTGGCTCACAACCATCTGTAACTCCAATTTCAGGGGACCTGACACCATCTTCTGGTGTCTACAAGCATTAAGGCATGCATGTGATGTAGATACATACATATATACATGCAGGCAAAGCTTTCATATATAAAAAGATATCTTTTTTTTCTTCGGTCTTTTTTAAAAATAAGAAAAATGTGAAGGTAAGTACCTATCAAGGCCAAGGGGTAGAGAGCTGGAGTTAGGAGGTTGTAAGCACCTCCAATGTGAGTGTAGGGAGTTAAACTGGGGCCTGTTTGAATTTATTCTCAAGTATACCAACAAATCAGGGACACCAAATAACACCCATATTTCATAGATAAGGCAATAAAATCTGATACTGTTTGACTCAGATCGAATAGCTAATTGACACTTTGCCAGCAACCTATTTGTTTTGCTGCAGAGCTGAGGATCAAACTCAGGATTCCAATGAATGTTAGAGAAGCACTCTGGTACTGAGCTACACTTCCAGGCCCACCTGTCCACCATCAGATTCTTAGATCTAGTGCATGTTTCACTACACCCAGAGGGGGGAAATATAATTTACTCCCCTTTCACATCCAGACTTGGAAATATGTAATTTCTAATTGAGAATGTGTATTCTGAATTTGTATTCTTAACAGCAGCATTTTCCAACACACTTTCCAGTTGGTATGTACTAAAAACTGCTCTAAATGTTCTAGCTAACTTTCTACTTTAGTGTTTTACAAAGATTACCAACCTCCCATACTAGTACACATTTGTTGGTTTTCTTCACAGCTTCTTCATCAGATTCCTCATCATCTGAAAAAGACAAAAGAACTCAATCTTTCTTTTGTTTGTTGAGACAGAGTCTCACCCTGTAGACCAGGCTGGCCTCTGACTCACAGAGATCACCTATCTCTGCCCCCAAGTGATGGGATTAAAGGACAGTGCCATCACCTGGCTTTTTTCTTCTTTATTTTTTTGTTTTTCAAGACAGGGTTCCTCTGTGTAACTGTCATGGCTATCCTAGAACTCGCTCTGTAGACCAGGCTGGACCTCACTGAGATCTGCCTGTTTTAGCCTCCCAAGTGCTGGAATTAAAGGAGAGTGCCACCACCAACCAGCTTTTTTCTTCCTTTTCTTTCTTTCTTTTATTTCTTAAAGATAGGGTTTTATCCTGTAGCTCGAGTTGGCCTTCAATTTGAGACCATCCTCCTGACTCAGTATATGAGTGCTGGGATTACAAGCTTTTCTTTCTTCACCACCCCACCCCCATCCCACAGTCCAGGTCCAGGGCCTTGAACATGGTCTACCATGTTAAATGTTTAACCACTAAACTCCAGCTCTAGCTCCAAAGTATATGTTCTGTGGTTGAGCAGGATGGTCTATGCCTTTAATCCTAGTACTTGGATGGAAGACAGAGGAAGGTAGATCTCTGTTGAATATGAGGCCAGATAGTTCTATATACAAAGTCTCAGACCAACCAGGGCTACATAGTTGAGACCCTGATTCAAAATAACAATAAGAGGCAGGTGGTGGTGGCATACACCTTTAATCCCACCCAGCACTTGGGAGGCAGAAGCAGGTAGATCTCAGTGAGTTCGAGGCCAGCCTGGTCTACAAAGAGATTTCCAGAGAAGCCAGGACTGTTACGGAGAAACCCTGTCTTGAAAAAACAAACAAAACACCTGGAAAAAAGGCCCCCAAAACAACAAAACCCAAAGTATCTTCTCCTGTTCAAAGACAGCTTTCTGAAAAATGTTTTTATACAGGCAAAAATTCAAAAAAAAAAATATTTTTTTTGGGAGGAGGGGTTGGATATGTAGTCCATATCTCCTTAGTGGTTTCAAACCCAAGATCTTCCTACCTTCTAACTCCATATTGTGAGTGCTGGGGTTACAGGTAGATAACACTAGAGCTGGAGCAAATAAAAACACCAACATTTTTTTGTGTGTGTGATGGAAACTTATGTAGCCTAGGCTGCTTTAAAACTGCTACATAGCTCAAGATGGCCTTGAGCTCCTAGGACATCCTCATAAGTGGTGGGATTACAGGTGCGAACCACAGTGTGATATCTAACAAGAAACTTTTGACTACCTAGGTACATGTCTTTAATTCCAGCACATGAGAGGTAGAGAGAGGCAAGTCTCTATGAGCTCAAAGCCAGCCTGGTCCATAGAATGAGTTCCAGGACTGTTTCATGGAGAAACCCTATTTCGAATCCCCCCAAAGGACTAAATAATATGGGATACATACTGTATACATGAACTCATAGCTTGCTGACTTTAAGTATACTCTTGAAACCAGAATTTATAACCAAGGCAGAGAGGGAAGCCACCTGGGAGAAAATCCTTAAAGGATATGTAAAAAATTAATTTTTAATACTAGTTTGTATGATAATGCAATAAACACTGCGTAAACATATAGCTGTACTGTCTAAGTAAGTCAGCCTAGCTGAGCAGGGTGGCAAACACCTTTAACCCCAGTGCCGAGAAAGCAGAGAGGCAGATGATCTTAGAAGTTCAAGACCAGCCAGAGGTATACAGTGAGACGCTGTCTCACAACACCTAACAAAACAAAATCGAGTAAGTCTGTCTGAAACACTAGAGAATTTCAGGAAGGGTGAAAGAGGAATAGAAGAACTATTATCCCCACCTCCCACAGCGCTCCCATTTAATCCCGTCTAACCCCAATTCACCATCTCCCTTTGTGTTAGATGTCTGTTCATCCCACTTTATCCGGTGTAGCATGAGACGCTTAAATTTCTTCTGGGCCTTGGGGCCTAGAAAGAGAAGTTTGAGAGTTGCAAAGACACAATAGAAAGAACCTCTGAGCTTGTCTAATGCTCAGACAATACTGAGTAGGTGCACTAACCCCAGGATCCAAAGTGTGGCCTTCTACTGCAGCACACACAGAAACAGACACATATCAGTTTCTTTCTCTCCCTCTCCCTCTCCCCACAATGCCAATCACTTTAGGGTCAGGGCTGTCTAGTGACAGTTTCTCTGGATTCTCTGCACACTCACCCCCTTCCACTACTACCACGTTGACATCCTTGTGCAGTACCACCACCCCTGTCAGGTACAGCTGCCCAGCATTGGCCTCAATCTTGAACTTCTTGGCTGGGTTACTCAAATTTCGAACTCTAGAGGAGGGAAATTTTAGTTACGTCTTCAGTTTACCATCAAAATTGTCTGAATGGAATGGCAAATAAAGAAGGATCTAAAATGTTCATCTTTCTAAACAATCAAGACCTAAATACAGAACTATATTTCTACTCTCTTGTAAATACATTTCTTCCTTCCTTTTTTTTTTTTTTTTTTAAAGACAGGGTCTCATTATGTAGGTCTGTCTGGCCTGGAACTTATATAGATCAAGAGATTTGCCGGCATATGCCTCCCAAGTACTTGTACTATGTTTCAGCATTGTAGTTAGAATTTACTCCATGAATGAAGAAGAGGTACTTATTATCATCCAAAGTACTTATAAGTTCATTGTTCCAGAGAGTACAAAAACCTTTAAATTCTGTCCCCTCTAGATGCCTCCAACTTGAAACTGTCCTGCTTCTCTTATGTGTTGTATCATCCCACTTGGTCCAAAGTTCTAATCTGAATAAATACTAGTTTCATAATAATGTACTACTTCTGATAAAGAATTAGTTAATAAAAAAAAAAAAACGAGAATTAGTAGTTAATAGAAGTAAGTGCATCTAAAAAATAGAAGGCACACAAAAAGAATAAAATGAAGAAACAAAAGTAAATATATATTTCCAGGGTACAAATATATTCTGGAGTGAGGAGGGAAGGCCTACTACAGTCCATCAAGATAAAGACAGAATACTGAAGAAAACAAAAATTAAAGCTCAGGACAGCCAGAGTTGTTACAGAGAAACCCTCTGAAGAACAAAAACCAATCAAACAAACAAAAATTAATGCTTTCTAGAGGAATGAGGCATTTTATACTTCACAAAGGATGCATAATGTGGTAGGTATGTTTTAAAGGCTACAGTGATTCTGCCCTAAGCATTGGGTTATGATGGAGCACACCATTATATCAGGACTGGGGAGGCAGTGGCAAGTAGATCTCTAAGTTCTAGACAGCTGGGACTATGTAGAGACCCTGTCTCAAAAAAGAAAAAAATTTGGAGGCAGTTGCCTATATGGACACCTACCTATACACAGATATGTGCACCCCCTGTGAAATATCTTCTTTAAGCTTTTTAATTTTCTTGACCTTTCTCTGTTCTGCTGTAAGTTTTCGGGCAGCGTTGGCCTCTTCGTGCGCTCTGTCGTGACAGGAAGGACATCCACAAGTGAGAAAGGCATTGCAGATCAGAGGCAGGGCTAAGGGAAAGAGAGAGCAACAGAGGACTCTCCCCTCCCTTCAATATGGACCCCACGAGGGTCTGGAAAGGCAGTGTCCTGGGTCCCACCCAACCCACCACACTTACTTCTGTCTCTTTGCCATCTGAGCTCTGACGTGGGCTTCTACCTTCGTGGGGTCTTGAACTGCTTCTGTTCCTAATACTCGCATTAAATTTGAGATTCTCACTACAATGGAGAAAGGACAACAATCAATCTCTTAATCTCCTAAGTTATTTCTCTAGGTAGGGCAATCTGTTCTGTTGTTGTTTTCTGCTCACAAACACTGCTTATTTCAAATCTCTGCTCAAATTCACTTTCTACAATAATTTCTACCTTGAAAATCCCACTTGGTCAAACCATCTAAAAAATTCAGTATAGTTTTATCATTAAAAAAAAAAAAACATTTATTTCTCATTTATCAGCATTAAAAAAACCCAAACCTTATAAGCCAGGGAGTGGTGGTGTATGCCTTTAATCTCAGCACTTGGGAGGCAGAGGCAGAGCAGACTGATCTCTCTACAAAGCAGGTTAGGATATCCAGGGATATACAGAAACTCTCCCCAACAAGACTTCAGTTTTATTTTCTGTATATGAATCTTTTGCCTGTGAGTATGTAAGTGCACCCTGTGTGCATGCTTACGGACTGACGAGGGATGTTAGAGATGGTACAAAGTTGCCATCTAGATGCTGGGGGAACTAAAGCTAGGTCCTCTCCAGAACAGTCAGTATTCTTAACCCTGAGCCATCTCTCTAGCTTTTCTTTTCTTTTCCCCTTTTTTTTGAAACAGGGTTTCTCAGTAGCTATGGGGCTAGCCTTCAAACTCCATCTGTAGTTTAGGCTGGCCTCGAAGTTGTGTGCCACTATCTCCTGGCTATTTTTGTTTTCTTGAGAGAGGGTCTCCCTATACAGCCTTGGCTGGCATCAAATTTGCCATTCCTAAGCCCCAGATACTTAAGTACTGGGAAGACATGTGAGTATCACCAAGCTTAGCTCTGTATTTTTTGTTTTGTTTGTTTTTGAAAAGGTTTTTTTTTGTTGTTGTTGTTAGAGACAGGGTCGTTTTCTATGTAGCCATGGCTGACCCAGAATTCACTACATAGACCACGTCAACCTATGATTCCTCTTGATTTCTGGGATTAAAGGTGTTCACAACCATGCCCACTTTTTTTTTTTTTTGAGATAGTGTCTCACTATGTAGTAAGACAGGCCTGGAACTTCCTGTGTAATACAGGTTAGTCTGTAACATGAGATCTTCTGGCCTCACAGTCCCAAGTCCTAAGATCACCAGTCAGTACCATCATGCCTGTCTATATACTAAGAATTATGTATAAAATTCCATAAATACTATAACTATTGTCTTCATGATTTTGTTTGCTTTTTTCTAGAGAGAGTTTTTCTATGTAGCCCTGGCTGTTCTGGAACTCACTCTGTAGACAAGGCTGCCCCAACCTCTGAGATCTGCCTGCCTGCGGGAACCAGTACAGCAAATAATTCTTAAAAATAAGTCCTAAATGACTTCTCTAATAGAATGTCTTGATCTGTCACAAGGAAATACAGCATAGATTACAGAGAAAAAAAAAAAAAAGAAAGAAAGAAAGAAAGAAAGAAAGAACCTGTGAATGATTCAGAAAAACAAAAACACCCCAGCCACTTAAAGTGCCTCTAGGTGCAAAAAGGTAGACATACTGACTGACTGACTTCATGGTAGCAGGGCCAGTAGACACATACCTTTGGGTTCTGGAGGAGGCATCAGACCAAGCCTGACTTTCTCTTGAAGCTCCTTCTGTGCTTCCCTCCTCGTTTGCCTCCGAAGTTTCTTCTGTTCCTTTTTTGTAAGATATACCCCAAGGGTAACTGGTGTATCATTGTCGACTATGAGAAAGGAAACCGAGTTACCAAAGCTTAAGATCACAGAAGGATTTGGGTAAGTCTCCATCACATAGGGGAACAGAGGGAGGAGGTTGAAACAGTCTTCTTCGTAGCCCAGAGTGGCCGTGAACTCCACCTACTGCTTCCACCTCAAAACTGCTGAATGACAGGCGTTCATAACTGTGCTCGGCTCATTAGTTACTAAGTGGTGAGAGGGATAATTTGGTTATGTTTTACTAAATGTTAAGTATCAATCTCTGAAAAATAATGTTCTAAGTTGTTTTTCCTTAAATGGTTGACTACTTTCACCAAATACAATGTGTAAACAGGTAAGGAATTGGAGAAGTAAAAGTTTCTAGAATTTCACTCAAATCCTACTTTCTGAACTTTGTTATTTCCATGGAATACAATTTAAAAATCACTGACCCGCATAGCAATAAGTTTTGTCTTGGGAATGAAGCTATGCTAACCACTATAGAAACAACACCTCAATGGGGGAATTCTGTGGAAGGATTCTGGCTAGAGAGATGGTTCAGTAGTTAAGAGTACTTACTGCTCTTCCAGAGGACCCAAGTTCGATTCCCAGTACCCATAATCTGTAGTTCACAATGCCTGTAAACTCCAGTTCCAGGGGATCTGGCCATCAAAAGCACCACCCGGCGTGTGTGCGTGTGTGTATGCATACATACCCACACTACTCCCACAACATCCCCAGACCCAAATAAAAATAAATTTGTTTTAAAAAAAAAAAAAGTACAGCTGAATGGTGATGGTTCATGTCTTTAATCCCAACACTTAGGAGGCAGAAGTAGGTGGATCTCATTGAGCTCGAGTCGAGCTTGGTCTAGAAAGCAAGTTCTAGTACAGCCACAACTGTTACACAGAGAAACCCTGTCTCTAAAAAACAAAGCAAAACAAAATCTCACATTCCTCAGATACATACTTATGACGGTTAAATAGAATCTGACCAAGCTAAATTCCTGATTTTAACCTGTATTATAGGTTAAAATACGCCAAATCCATAATGTTTTTTGGACAGGGTTTTATGTATCCCAGGCTGACCTTAAATTCAGCTTGTATCTGAGAATGACCTTGAACTTTTAATATTCTTGTCTCTCTACCTTTTGAGTGTTGGAATTAAAGTATGTGACACCACACTTTGTTTATGCAGAGCTGGGGATTCAGTCTAGGGTTAAAGCATACATGGTAAACACTCTATCAACTGAATTACATTCCCAGTTTCAGACATCCAGGAAGCTTCACAAATTTAATTTTTGTATATGTGTGGTGTGCAGACACACATGCATATCCATATGTGTATGCTGTGTGTATGTACACCAGAAGTAAACTGGTATCTTTGATTGCTCTCTACTTTATATACTGGAACTCAGGGGGGTCATCTTTACCTCCTCAGGGAAACCACAAACAGGCCACCACACCTGCTGGGAATTTATGCAGGCACTAAGGATCCAAACTCCAGTCCTCATACTTGTGCATCAAATACTTTACCTTTGCCCTTGAAATAAAACCTCTTGACTATTACTAATAATCCACATTAGAAATGTTCAAATGCTATGCAAATCTCAAAATAAGAAAAATAAGCATCTGAAACACTTTTGTGTCAAACATTTCGAACAAAGGATGTCTGTCCTTTATCTTACGGTCTCAATATATTTTTGTGAACTTACTGGAACTATTGCCAAGTAAATTTGCTACTATGGCATTATCTCAATTCATCCTGAGAGAAAGAAAGTATTAGAATCCTTTAGGATCTACATAACATTCTTGGTTTTCTTTAGTTTGAGACAGGGTTTTTCTATGCATCCCAGGTTACCTCAAATGTGGGAGTGATTATCTACATCAGCCTCCTCAGTGTTAGGACTACAGAAGCATGTGCTATCATGTCCAGCTAACTTTTGTTTTTGGGAACAGGGTTTCCCTGTATAGGCCTGGCTGGCCTGGAACTCACTTTGTAGACCATCTATAGAGATGTACCTTGCCTCTGCCTCCCACATGTTGGCATTAAAGGCATGTAATACCACTGCCAGACTTCAGTGAGTACATAATTTTATAAAGATGGCTTATCAGCTGTTCTGAGAAAATTCTTAATGCTCTAAATGACTTACTGAAGACACTCAACTACGGAAATCAGCAACAACTACAACCTCTGCTGTCTCTATCTTAAACTACACATTACTCAAGTTAAATCATATGTATCCCAACACTGAATCACAAGTATCCATAGTGGTGGATGGTGGATTTATAGACACCTCTTTTGACTGAACTACCAGACATTTACTTAAAAAAAAAAAAAAAAAAAAGACTAAACAAAGCCAATTACCACACATGGGGCCAGCAACATGTGACTCTCAAGTTGTACCCTGATTTCCACATGAGTGCTATGGCACTTGAGGTGCATACACTAGTGGTGGCCATTGCTAGGAAACACCCAAAGAAATTCCAGATTTGGAGAAGTGAGTGAATTAGCATGCATTTCCAATTTTTCAGTTTTTCAGGCTAGAGACTGTGTCTCCAACAGACTCTTCACCATTCCACACCCTTACCCCCATCCAGGCACAGGAACAAACAAGTAGGCTTACATTTAATTAACAAATAGCATAATGGGCATCTGAAGCATTAGTTAGATTTTAATGCTAACAATGCTAAGGGAAGCCAGGGTAGGAAAACAACCAAAACACAGCAAGGGAAGAGTAAGAGGCCTGGTGGTGCAGACCTTTGCTCTCAGCACTTGGGGGGGAGGGGGAGCAGGCAGCAGGAGGATGTCTACAAGTACCAGGCCAGTAGGCCAGTAGTCTACATAGTGAGCAATGCTACAAAGAGAGACCTTTCTTTAAACAAACTAACGAAACAGCAGAATAAATAGTAAACACAATAATGTCAGAAGTGGTGGAATCAGCATAATGACAAAGTCCCACTTTTGTGGTATCCATCGAGACCAATTACAGATGAGGCCTGGATTTGGTAACTGATCTCGATGTTGTCTGTAGTCATCAGATTGTTATACTACTTAACTTAATTAAAATTTAAAATACAAGGCTTTCAGCTTAACTAGTGCAACTCAGTTTTCAAGGGCACAACAATCATGTGTGGATAGCACGGTTTATAGGTTGGAAAGCACAGGCAGAGAACTCTTCCATTCTGTGTAACGTTCTATTGGCTAATGCTGCTCTACAATCATAATCTATAATATTGGATAATCATAATAAATTGGATAATACAAACATTACCTGGAGGGTTAAGCTGGGCTGGATGTTCAACAAGATTTGTAATTCCAAAATAATCTTCTCTCTTGGGATTTTCCTCTGTACTGAAATTGGAGGAAGAAGAGAAAACAAGATATGTGGGTAGAGATGATAACAAGAGTAGCCTAGAGACACAATGAAAAAATAATCTGTTCTCTATGGGTTCTACTCTATTTACTACATATTACTTATACCAGGTACTTAGGTTATATATTATTTTCAAACTGAGAAAAAAGGGTCTCAAAAATGTTGGACATGTTCTCTATACTAGCCATTCCTAATCTCAGTATTAACTCTAATATCCCTGGTAGGCAGCCTATTTGCTTTTCCTGACTTATTTTTATGTGCATTGGTATTTTGCCTGTGTGTATGGGTGCCAGATCCCTCACACAGATCACTAGAAATGGAGTTACAGACAGTTGTGAGCTGCCATGCAGGTGCTGAGAATTGAATCTGGGTTCTCTGGAGGAGCAGCCAGTACTGTTAACTACAGAGCCATCTCTCCAGTTCCAAGCGTATTTTCTTGTTAGTAACAATGAGTCACTAAGAAGCACGCTGACTGACAATTTTTTTTTTTAAAAAAGATAAAGCTCCTGAAGTCATGTATCAATCAGTATGACAAACAGATACAAAATTCTCCAAAATAGTTTTTGTCTATGTACATGTTCATGTGTATGTATGTTGTGGATGTGTACACCCGAGGGGAGGTTGAGTGCCTTTTTCAACGTTCTCCACCTTACTCTTTTCAGGTGATTCCACTCTCAATGAACCTAGACCTTGCTTATTTATTTGGTTAAACTGGCTTGCCAGTAAGTTCTAAGAATCCTCCTGTCCCTGCCCACCCCAGAGCTGGGATTACAGGGATGCACCATTATACCACGCCTGGCACACATAAGTGCATGCTCTCACACCAGCTGTCTTGGAACTTCCTCCAAAGACAAGGCTGACCTCAAACTCACAGATATCCACCTATCTCTGCCTCCCAAGTGCTGTGATCAAAGGTGTGTGCCACCACTGCCTGGCTTTATTTCAGTTTTTATTTAATGTTCTACATGCATTTATATATGTGTGCCAATGTATGTGCTGGCACCTACAGGTCAGAGGAGAGAGTCAGATATCCTATAGCTGAAACTACAGGTGGTTATTGGCCATCATGTAGATGGTGGGAACTGAATCTAGGTTCTCTGAGAGACCAACAAGTACTCTTAGTTTCTGAGTCTAACACCTGGCTTTTTAACCACTGAGTTCAGGTTCTAAACCCTGAACAGCAAGTAGTATTCTACCAACTGAACAAGCTCCTCAGATAATGCTAATAAAGCTTGATTATCATTATTTCACCCATCAATTAAGAACTCTTGCCTTAGATATAGGAATTATAGCTCTGTAATAGAACACTTAAAACCACATAAAGTTGCAGATTCAATTACTAATACTTAAAAAAGATGCCAGCAGTGGTAGCACACACCTTTAATCCTAGCACCCAGGAGACTGGTGGATGTCTTCGAGTTCAAGGCCAGCCATGGCTAGTTATACAGTGAGACCCTATCTCACTAACTCACCTCCCACCCTGCCCGCAGTGGTAGAAATAAAGCTGGTGCACTCCTTTTATCCCAGATTCGGGGGTGGAGGGACAGAGGTGGTGGTGGTGCGCAGAGTTAGTCAAATCTCTATGAGTTCGAGGCCAACTTGGTCTACAAAGTGAGTTCCAAGACATCCAGAATTGTTACACAGAGAAATCTCAACCCTCATCTCAAAAAACCAAACCAAACCAAACCAAACCAACCAAAAACAAACAAACAAAGGAAGGAAAAGAAATTAGTTATAAAATAAAGCAAGAGGACTACTAGAGAGATGGCTCAGTGGTTAAGAGCATTTCTGTTTTTCCAGATGACCATTCCTAGCACTCACACAATGACTTATAAACAGCTATAACTCCAGGTCCAGGGCATATGACACTTTTCTGGTCTCTACTAGGCAAACATGTGGTGTACATACACACCCCTGCAAGGTATTCAGGCAAAACATTGCTGCATATACAAAAAAAAAAAAAAAAAGGAAGAAAGAAAGAAATAAAAGAAAGAAAGCAAGCTGATTGTGGCAAAACACACCTGAAATCCCAACACTCCTACCAGATGGGAACTAGAGGAAGAAAATGTGATGTGTAATACAGTGAAGTAACAAGAAAGATCCCTTCAAAAATGGGGGAGGAAAACCTGACTCTAAAAATTGTCCTCTGACCTCTACACACAAGCAGTGGCACACCTCACATGAGCACACACTCACTCACACACGACTGCCCACCTACCAGCTTTTCTTTTTTGTAGGTCTGGGGATTATACCTAAGTGCCTTCTACACACTAGGCAAGTGTTCAACCACTGAACTAGGTCCCCAGTCCTACAAATGGATCTTTACAAACATGTAACATATATAAAATACATACTAAGAAGAAAATGTAAAACTCTAAAAGGTGTCAAAAGAAGACAGGTCCTAAGTTCATCTCTCAGCTCCAAAAAAATAAAAAAAGTAGGTACATGTTGTATAGACTCACTCTTGTAAGTTTCTAATTCTGGTACAGTAACCCCAAACGCAAAAATAGCTCAGGAAGGTTTGAGAATATATGTATGGGCAATTATCTATTTTCTTTGGATTTAAAGTGTTATTTGACGCATATGTACCATCTTGTTAGTAGGAACTAATAAACTCACAGGTCAAAGCCATTGGGTATGATGTAAGAGTCCCACCACTCAATTTCAGGGATATCGCCTTCCTTTAGCTCCTTCTTAGGAGCAATGAGGGCAAGCCTAGTTGAAGTATGGATGCCTGTTTTTCTAGCAGCCTGTGAGATCTCTGCTTGGAGCTTCTCCAACTGAGCCTAAAAGCAAGGTAAAACAAAACAGGAAGGTAAGTTTGAGAAATGGCAAGTCACAGTTACAAATTTAAAAATACTCCTTGTTAAAATCTTTATACTTAATGCAATGTACTCATAACTTATGAAAGATAAGAAAGAAATTTTTCTTTAATCTATTTTTTTTTCTTTTTTCAGACAGGGTTTCTCTGTGTAACAGCCCTGGCTGTCCTGGAATTCATTTTGCAGACCAGGATGGCCTAGATAAATCAGTGATCGCCACCACTCCCCAGCAATTCTGCTTATTTTATTTCTTTATTCAGTTTATCTACACGCTCATTCTACCTATCTTCCTTTGCTCCATAGTTTGCAGCAGGTATGCATTAGTGTAATTTTATGAAAACCTCACTCTGAGAACAAAAAGGTCATTTCAATTCAACTTTCCCAACTACATGGATTTTCTGTAGTAAATTTTAACACCAGGCTATCTGTCACCGGAAGTCAAGACAATCTGAATTGTTTTCCTCAACTGTCAGTCTATGGGAAACATTTCTACACAAGCAGAAAGTAGTCAGTAAAAGAAATATGCTAACAACAAATATTTTGGGAATATAGTACTTAAACTAATTACTCATTGTTTTAAGTTATGTATCTAATTCCTAAAAACATGGAAGCTGACAGTGTCTTAACTTCTAAATTACCTTTGTCCGTAATCGTTGAGCAATCTTTTCAAATTTGCCCTTGTCATGGAATTTAAAAGTGCGTCTTTGTCGCTGAGAAGGAGCAATTGAAACTCGGGGGTCAAAAAAGGTATTAGATTCCATGTCTTCTGATGGCTTTTCTTTTAGTTGCTGCTTGAACTGCTCCCTCTTTACAGCTCGAATATTTGCTTTTAGGGTGGGCATCCGATGTGTCAGCTCGATCTCCTTGCCTGTTGCATCTACAGTGCGACCTTGTTCATCTAGGATCAGCGGTGTAGGTTTAGTTTGATCTTTTAACTCTACTTTCCTGAAAAAAAGTCCACAAAGAAATAAATCCTACATGTAGCATTAAAGCAAGCAAAACCCAATGGAAACAAAAGAAACCAGCCTAACCAAGACAACTGTGTAAAATACTTTTAGGGAAGGCAACCTCATCAGTGCTTAGTAAAATCTGGGTTTACAACATCAAAGTGGGGCTGGAGAATGGCTCAGCAGTTCAGAGTACTTGCTGCTTTAGCAGTGGGGCTGGGGTTTGTTTTCCAGCATCTTCTTGGGGCTCACAACCACCTGTAATGTGAGTTCTAGGGAATTCAATGTCCCCTTCTGACCTCTGTGGACACCAAGTACCCATGTACTACATAGATATACATGCAGGCAAAAAGTCATACATGTAAAATAAATGAATCTCAAAACAATAAACAAATCAGTCTTTTGTTTTTTTCTGCGAAAACACAAATAGCTAGGGTTATATCTCATTATTAGAGCACTTGCCTATCACACTGCCATTGGGCTCTAACCCTAGCACTGAGGGAAAAAAATCCACAAAAAATAGATCAAACTGAGTATCTGGATACAGAATATAATCAAATGAAATTAATTCTAAAATAGTGCGAAGAAAACTTTGTTATTTAATCTCGTTTTATTCCTAAATTCTTGTCTTAAATTTATTTTCAGGTCCTCTGGAACTGGACTTACAGATGCCATTAGCCAACCTGTGGGTGATGGGAACCAAACCCTAACCCTCTGGAACAGTTGCTGCAAGTGCTCTTAACTACTAAGCCACTTTCTGCCTGCCCCCCTTTTGATATTTTATGTACAATGAATGGTGCTTTTCCTACATGTTATGTCTGTGTGAGAGGATCAGAGAACCCCTGGAGCTGAAATTACAGACAATTGTAAACTGCCATGTGGGTGCTTGGAATTGAACCTGTGACCTCTGGAAGAGTTGCCAATGCTTTTAACCACTGAGCCATCTCTCTAGCCTCAACCCCCACCTTTTTTTTTTTTTTTTTTTTTTTTTTGTGGCGATGGTGGTGGTACTGTGGATTAAGAACCCAGGGCCTCCTGTGTGCTAGTCAAATGTTCTACTACTGGGATACATCTCTAACATCTGCTCCCAAATTCTTAAATCAATCTTAAACTGAGACAGGGTCTTGCTATGTAGTCCTGGTTAGCCTAAAACTTGTTATGTAGACTAGGCTAGAATTCATATTTACCTCATTCTTCTTGCCTCTCCCTCCTGAGTAATAGAATTGCAGGTATGTGCCACTAAATCTCACCCACGTCTAACATCTGGTCTCATTCAATATTGTTTAATGGCTCAAGCTCTTGAGTGGTAAGTCAGAAACCTGATTCTTACCTTCAATATTAGCTGAAAAATATTATTTTAGTTCTACCAATTATAAACACAACAAATTCTTCAACAAAGCCAAAAAAAATGTAATTGGTATTTAGATCATATATTAAAAAATGTGAAATGGTAAGAAATTACTTAATGTTTCTGGGGGAAAAAAAAATACAGTACCATAATAAATTACCTTTAATTTACTACTTCTAAAACTTCAGAAGTAATAAGGGATTCTGTGAAAGATACTCACGGTGGAGCTATGCCCATGGCATGGAGATTAGCCAGACCCACCATGTTGGCATTGCCAATAAGCCCTGGCTTCAAAGCCAACTGGGCTTGGATTCTGGCTTGTAGTTCAGCCGCTTTCCTTGCCTTCTCGATGGCATCATTCATAAAAGTAGCGGCCTGGGAGGGCTGAATAGTGTTACCAATTGGAAGTCGCTCTGGTTGGGATGAAGAAGGGGTCTTTGGCTATAAGACAGAAATGAAAAGAAATACAAGGGTTTGAAATAGACAGGCACACAGATATATACATATCATGACTATGGTAGGTAAATGTGGTTGGTACTTTCTGGACTCTCATGTGAATGAATGACAACACATTTTGTGCTAAATATTCTTTTCAGAATAATCTGGACACAATACCTGAGGTGTAGGGGGGCTAATGAAGCTCAGTTGTTTTTTCCTTTCTTCAATTTGTCGTGTTGCTGCCTCCATCATCTGTTTGATCTGTTCTCCAGAGGGAAAAATTAGAAAAGATCAATTTCTTCCATAAATGTTCCCAAATGAAAAAGCATTCAGTTCTAGAGACCTAAAAGTTGTCTACACACACACACTGTAGCTAGACTAGAAAATTTAGTAAAGAGCCAGGCAATGATGGTGCACGCCTTTAACCGCAGCACTTGGGAGGCAGAGGCAGGAAGATGGTTTTTGAGGCCAATCTGGTCTACCAAGATAGCCAGAACTGTTACGCAGAGAAACCCTATCTTGGGGGAAAAAAGAAAAGAAAATTTAGCAAAGATAAGCCTATAAGATTAAGTAGGATGGAGCGACGGCTTAGCAGTTAAGAGCACTGGCTGCTCTTCTGAAGGTCCGGAGTACAATTCCCAGCAACCACATGGTGGCTCTCAACCATCTATAATGAGATCTGGTGCCCTCTTCTGGCCTGCAGGCACACATGCAGGCAGAACACTGTATATATGATAAATAAATCTTAAAATAAGATAAAAATTAAGCACTAGAATTTTTCTTTCTCTCCTCCCCCCAAGGCTGGACTGGTATATGAGGTAGTATACACCATTATGGTGACTGAAACTAAGTGAATTTAGAACTGTGCCATTTCCTCCTTGTATTATGTTGGAAAGGCATTAATATCTTTACCTCCCAAGAATCTAAAAGGGGGAAAAGTAGTGCATGCACACTTCCTACCAAATTACTACATTAGAAGGTGGGCAGGGTTGGAGAGATGGTTAAGAGCTAAAACACTAACTACTCTTGCAAAGGACTTGAGTTCAGTTCCCAGCACCCACTCAGTGGCTCACAACCATTTCTTAACTAGTTCTAGAGGATCTGACACTTCTAATTTCCAAAGGCTCCTGCATGCACACAGTATACATATACATACTTAGGCACATAGAGGCACAAAATAAAATATGTATTACCAGCCAGGCATGTGGGTACACACCTTTATCTTAGCACTTGGGAGGCAGAGGCAAGCAGATCTCTGAGTATGAGGCCAGTCTCTTCTATACATAGGGAATCATAGGCCAGCCAGGGCTAAATTTTAAGCCTTGTCTCAAAATAATCATGCTATCATCTCCTCAAATCCTACTGAAGATAGCCATGGGTAACAGTGCCGGCCTCTTTAGAGGTGTTCCTATAAACCCTTTGTGTCCTAATGAAGTCCAGGAAGAAGCTCTAAGGATATAGTCAAGCCTCAGGCTATTATTTCATTTAATTTTCCCAATGATGCAGTAGACAACTGGGTAAACAGTGATATACACACTAGGTACTCAATAAATACAATTTTAATACTCCTTAGCTGGACTGTTTCTGATCAAACCGAGGACTGCTGGCATATAAAGTAGGAAATAAAACTTCCCCAAATGGTTAACACTAATTGAAAACAAGATCACAGTGAACTTGGACCCATGTGCCATTTGTTTTAACTCACAAAATCATTTTGCTTCTTTTAACTAACCTGGAGTTTTGTTAGCATGCCAGGGCTTTCTGATGGAGGCCCAGGGATCACTTCTGGTTCCTCTTCTACTTCCTCAAAACGGGGTATTCGCCGCTTCTTTACCCCTGATGATTCCTTTGAGATTTCAGAGTCATCACCAAACACCTCCTAAAGGAACCCAAGATGAAAAAAGAATTGTATCCCTCCCTAGGGGAAAGACTGAAGAACCATCCCGACCCTACAAGCATCCTGTGTTTTTCCCAGGGGAATATGATACAATCTTTCACATAGCTTTGAAAGGGTCTTTTAGAGTCCACCAACTGGACCATTTCACCCAACTTCATCAATTTCCTACCCAATTCAAGCAAATTTCATCCCCATGTTCTTATAAATGTTCCCATCTCAAGATCTTCGCCAATGCTACTGCCTACATTGAAGTGCTCTTCCTCCAATCCTTTCCCATAAATCCTTTCTAAAACTCACCTCCTCCAGGAAGTTTTCCTCATCATCTCATCCCACTCTGATCAAACTGTTCTTCCACATCCTCTTAAGCACTTACAACTTGGTTCATATTAGATTACATTATACTGCTGACACTGTTTGCCAAGTGTTAGGGAATACTTTCTCCCAATTAAAATCTAAGTTCTTCCAGAAAAGAGGCTTTTTCTTTTTTAGTATTCCCCAATAACATTTTCTTCTATCATACAATGGGAACTCAAATATGTTGACTAATTTGCAAAATGAATTTAATAGGACCAAGAGTGGCCAACTGGAAGGGACAATGGGAAAAAGCAAATGTACACACCGGTGGTAGGCTTTGGGTGACATCCCCTCTTCACTAGGAGGGCTCGTGTTTTGCAAGGACATATCCTCAGCCAGGGGCGAGCGCTTCCTGGAACTCCTACAGTTCAAGAAAAAGGACTCTCCCATAATATATTGTGTGGAGTGGGGACTTGAATGGACCAAAAATGGGACCCATATCCCATGCTATCTAGATTATCTCCTTCAAGAAACCATTTCTACTATCCCACCCAATGTTGTGTCAATTCAATCACAGCGTGAGCTTGGCACTTACAGTGACATGTACAATCATATGTATAATCTTCACTCTGTTGATCTGTACGGTATGTGGACTATTCATACCTCTTAAGATTAACACAAGTCTGAAATTCTATAATCAGTTCTAACATTAAACAAAACTGCTATTCAGGTTTTATAATCTATGGTTGATTTACTGAAATTCCTCACTTCTAATTTGCAGACTGATTTCAGGCAAGGATGTTGTCTAATTTTTCTGATCACCCTATAATGCTGTAAAAACCAAAGGGAAAGGAATTTCTGTATTTCTTGGTCCTATAACGTGGCCACGGGCTCCAGACAAGTCACTATTTATCTTTTTTTGGTGTCTTAGGACCAGCAACTGATATCCGAGGTATCTAAAGCACTTTACAGTGAATATGATGGTACAAGCTTGGAATCTTAGCACTCAGGAGGCTAGGCCAAAACCTGAGTTTGAGGTCAGCCTGGGCTTGGTGGCAAGATCTTGTCTCAAAAATCCAAAACAAGGGCTGAAGAGACAATTCATAGGTTAAGAGTGAGTACAGGCTCACAACCACCTGTAACTCAAGCACCAAGGGATTTGAAACCCTCTTCTGACCTTTAAGAGCATCTGTATGCATACACATACATAAAAACTTTAAATGAATCTTTAATAAAAAACCCCATAAACAAAACAAAACAAAAAAAAATCCACAAACAAAAGAAAACATATTAAAGACAAAGACAAGCTGATCATGGTACACACCTGCAACCCTAGTACTCAGAACATCACAGTTCAAGGCAGGCAGAGCTAGCTATATAGTAAGAACCTATCTCAGAACAAAACAATCAAAAACCCAGGAGAGGCAAAAGGAAGTCTGACAGAGAAATGGACTCTATTGGGGAACTGAGATAAGAGATCAGCTACTTGACACTACTCATATGTACAAAGGCCCTGACTACACAATAACCACAGAATAAGCACTTGGCAAAAAAGAGAGTATTTCTAAGTCTTTCACACATGCCACTCAGGGAGCCAGTGACCACATACAACAAAGGTGGACTATACGGCAGTTTCAGGCATCTTATCTACAAGTATATTAAATAGAAATCTCTATTAATGAACAACACTAAGGTCCACGGTCAGGAAGCATTGGAGACATTATGAAGCACCTTACTAGGCCATGGTCCTTACATCAGTTTATAGGTAGTAAAGAGGGAATTGTGGAAACGAAATGATGTATGAAAAAGGAAAGGACAAAGCTATCAATTACTTCCTTGGACTATTTCAAATGAATCTTTCTCATAATCAAAGGATGGTGATAATATAAATCCTACTCCTCTAATGTCTCAGGCTCCTTCTTGAACACTGGGTGTTCTATTTTATTGTTGTTTTTAACTCTTTATTTGTTGCAGTATTGGGATTGAGCCCAGGATTTCATACATGCTTGGGTAAGCACTAAGCACTCTATTACTGAGCTATAACCCTAGCCCCAACACTAGGTGTTCTATTAGTAGATGTGAAAGTGTAAGCAGGTAAGCTCAGCACATTTCTTATTCCAAACACTCCTGGGCTTATTAGATAGTGACCGTAACCTACCTTTAATTCTCGCTTTCTGCTTCTGTCACTGCTAGACTTGGAATGTCTAGAGCTTCGGCCTTCTTCCACAGCCTCAAACAGCTTATCCACAAATCGGAGAGTAGAATCATCAAGAAAAGGTTTCAGGTGATCTGACAGGAAAAAGGAGGCCATAGATTGAAAAGTAAAGGTATATAGTCCAATACCAAACATGTAATAAACAGCAGACTAGCATAGGAGGGAAAAAGGTTTTGCTCTTCATATTTAAGGTAATTTTATGCCTTGACTACACATGCTGCATGCCGGAGGAGGACAGTAGATAGCACTGAACACAGCCCTGGATCCCTTTGAACTGGAGTTAGACAGCCGTTACCTGACATGTAGGTGCTAGGAATTGAACCTGGGTCTGCCATAAGAGCAGCCAGTGCTCTTAACCGCTGAGCCATCTCTCCAGCTCAGGGAAAAAAACATTTTAAAAACTTCCTGGTAAGGGACTACAGAAAGGGTTAAGAGCACACACTGATCTTGCAGAGGGCCCAAGTTTGGTACCCAGAATCCAGAATGAGCTGCTGAAAACTACCCATGTCCTCAGGGGAATCTAATCCCTCTGAGGGCACCTTCCCTCACACACATAAATTTATCTTCCCTCACATACCCCTCCACAAACTTAAAACCATAAACTGTAGTGGCTCAACAGATGCCTTATCAATTAAGAGCACTGGCTGCTTTTCCAGAGACCTAAGTTTGATTCCCAGTACCCACATGGAGGCTCACAACTGTCTGTTGTAACTTCAGTTTTAGGGGATCTGACTCTTCTAGCTATCTGCACACTTCTGGGGCATATACATAAATGTAAATGAAACACTTATACACATAAAAAATAAAGTAAAAATAGCTTCAGACATGACAATATATGTCTTTAAATCCAGTACTCAGGAGGCAGAGTACAATTAAGGCTAAATAGTGAAATTTTGTCTTCATAACTAAGTAAATAGTTTTTGTAATTCCTAATTTCTGACATACTTAATGACCCTGATATATGAGGTAAAATGTTCCAATTTTTTTTTTGGAGCAAAAAGTAGTATAGCCAGAGAAATTTGCTTAAATTAAGATTCAAAGTTTAAGATGAGGGCTGAGAAAGTAGCTCACTGGAAGCGTACTTTGTTTGACAGACACAAAGGCTTGGGTCTAATCCCCTGCATCCGAAAAGATAAATATCACATCACTTAAACTTTTCCTATACAACAAATCATAGAAGACTACCAGCAAACCCACCTCCCTGTCCCTTTTCATGTATCTTATTAGACTTCCACACTCTAAGGTATCGATCGGATCAGACTATTTGACTGCACAGTGTTTCCTAAGCAAACTTGACTTAGGTGACTTGGGGATGATGGTCAAAGACTGATTTATTAGTGTGCCACAAATATTAAAGAGTAAGGAAAAGATATATTTAAGTTTTTCCCGTTATAACAGAAGGAAAAATAAGGAGAGAGGGTATTGCTCAGTTGGTACAGTGTTTGTCTAGGTTCTGGTTTTCTCCATCTCCAGGACTGCAAAAGCCATGTGTGGTACATGCTTATAATCCCAGGTTTCAGATGTAGAGCACTGGTTCTCAACCTTCCTAATGCTTCAGTGCTTTAATACAGTTCCTCATATCCATGAAATTATTTCATTGCTACTTCATAAGTGTAATTTTGCTACTGTTATGAATTGTAATGTGCAGGATATCTGATGTGACCCCTGTGGAATTGAGACCCACAGGTTGAGAACTACTGATACAGAGGAAAGAGAGCCATAAGTCTTAAGCCATCCTCAGCTACATAACGATTTGGAAGCCAGGCTGGGCACCACTAAACCCTGTCTTTATAAAAAAAAAAAAAGGGGGGGGGAGGGTGAGGAGGGTAGTATACACCTTTAACCCCAGCACTCAGGAGGCAGAGGCAGGTGGATCGCTATGAGTTCAAGGCCAGCCTGGTCTACATAGCAAGTTCCAGGCCAGACAAGGCTACACAGATGTTGTCCCAAAAAACAAAACAAAATGAAAAAATGTGGTAGAATCGGGAGAGGTTCACTAGTCTGACCTTTTCTTTGATTTGCCCATAATCTGGGGACGTTGAAATCAATGTCTGGAATGAATTTACACTTTAAGTAAGAAGAATCAGAAAGGTACATACCAGCTGCCTTCTTCTTATCCATGCCCTTCCCCACACAGTTCAATGCTGCTGTGACCACTGTGGGCTCGGAGAAACCCAGCACTCTCTTCACCGTCTTCTCTATCCATGGTTTCAGCTCATCCAGCTCTCGCTTAGACAGAGCCATTTGGGGGAAAAGGAGAATGATAGCTCAAATGGGAAGAAATACTTCACCTAAAAATAAACCAAGCAAGTGCTAGAGAAAAGGGAAATAAAACGGAAAAGTCAGGATAAGAGAATAGGAAGGGATGCTTTCCCCAACCCTATTTCCAACCCCTAGTCTTGCCCTCCTCTTAAAATGAAGTGTTTCCCCCAAAAGCCAAGCTTCAAAGCTTCAGGAAGCAGTGTCCCATTAGCTTTTCTAGTTCCTGTACCTACTCAGGGTTTCTCTGTGTAACAGCCCTGAATGTTCTAGAACTTTGTAGGCTAGGCTGGCCTCCAACTCAGAGGCACCTGCCTCTGCCTCGAAAGTGCTGAGATTAAAGGTGTGCACCACCACTGTCCAGCAACTTTTTTTGGTTTTTGAGATAGGGTCTCACTATGTAGTTCATGAAAAATTTAACACTTGCAATCCTCTTGCCTCTACTTGCCCAGTGAGGGACTATGGGAGTACACCACTATGCCCCCCTCATTTGATGTTTTAATTCTAATTCAGTGTCAGTCATCAATGCTATCTGAAGAATAAACAAACCAGGAATAACCTAGTCTGAGGAATGAGTTCAAACTTCCGACCCTGTCATACAAAGGACAAACATAATATTAAAGAGTCAATCTAGCAATTCCAGCACAAAGCAAGAAACAAAAGAGAGTCAATCTAGAAGTCAATTTTACTAGTCCTCCTCCTCTGGAAGGCATTCTAGAGAGCTAGAACCTAGCTCTCACCTAACACGTTTTCTAAGGGATGCAAAAGAGGGCTTATCCAAGTCAATCCTCCTGTATCAAAATTTCATAACCCTTAAGAATGCTGTCACAATTCTTTGTAGTTTTATTCATGGTGGTGAGCATTCTATATACCAGTAATTCAATATCACACTCTATAGAACTTGTTAGCTGACTTAATGAGAATAAATCCCTAAACTCAGAAAAAGGCTATTCATGTTTTCAAGTCTCTCCCTTCTCACTTTTATTCTTTTATTTATTAGCTCCAAACTCTCCACACAAACTTCTATTACTTAATTCAAGTTGGTATAAATTGCAGCACTACTCATGCTTACCTCTGGATAAAAGTAAACCTTAACTCTCAAATATCCTCACAAGCATAGAAAAAACTTCACTTCTGATTTTCTTTGAAATAGCTGTATAGCAATCAAGGAACTGCACTGACCTCAACTCCCCAGGTGGCCTCCCCTGAGCACTGCTGTGTATCATGGTAGGATCTGAGAATTAATCTTTCAAGATGTTTTTAGACATCTAGATCATACAAGACTGTCACTCCAGCACAAAGGAGGTAAAGACAGGAGAATCAGGAGTTTGGGTCTAGCCTTGGTTGGCTACAGAGTTCAAAGTCACGCTTGGCTACATGAGACCTTGTCATAAAACAGAAAGATGCAGTCTAATTAGCTCCTGCATTCTTAACAGATTAATTCCTCATAAGATCTATCACCATTTAGTATTAACAGTGATATATTTGAATGAAGCTGGAAGGCTGTTCCTCAGGGACAAGTTTTGTGAATTATCCTGTGATAGCATTTCTGGACCACAAGCACTAACAAGAGTGGAGAAAAAGCTCACTGAAACAGTATAAACACTAACCACCACTCTTATTTGTCCTTATGCAATCAAGTTAATCCCCAGAGCCTCAGTTTACTATCTTAGGAAACAGGAACATTTGGCATAGCACTCCATTCAATAAATAACTAAGGACACATACAGCAGTGATCAAGACAGTCAAGAATCCTTTAATGGGGCTTACAACTAACTACAATTGAATTAATAGGATAGAGCGTAAGCAATTTCAAAATCCAAAGTAATAGTTGAAGCATATTAGCAGATTGGATGTGAGCCCAAGCATTACACTACCAACCAAATGAACGTCTTCAAATTCGACCCGATTCTTCATAAATGTGCAGACGAGCAGTCAACGGATAAAAAAGTTTCAGTTACCAGAGTTGCCACTAACCAAATGTTCAACCATAACAGCGTGGAGGAGGCATCGTCGGTGTGGGGACGGGGGTGGGGGGTGAAGGGAGCAGAGGAAGGCAGGACGCTGTCTTATGAATGAGCAGGTAGCAGAATCCCAGCTTCCGAAGGAATCCCTTACACTACTTAGCTACAAGCCCTGGTAGCCAATGCTTCCATGTCTGTCTTTCCAATGGCCCCCGCCCCACCGAGTCCGACCGAACTCCTCACCTCAGGGCAGGTCTGCCCACCCTGCTCCTTCCCGCCCCCGCCCTTTTCCTCCAGCAAGCCCATTCTGACTCGCTCCCCCAAAGGACCGGGCACTCCTCTCAGCCTGCTTCCCGCCGAGCATTCCCGCCCAGTCCTCCACTCGGACTGGGCCATGTCCAGCCACTCGGAGCAAAGGCTATCCTCTCGGGGCGCGGGGCCACTACTCACCTCACAAACTTCAGCCCCTGAGACGGAGCCCGAACGTTACACCGGAACCGGAAACCTTCCAGTGGCCCTACGGCCCGCCGTCGCTACCGCCACAGCCGCCGCCACGCTGCGGCCCTCACGGCACGTGACCATGGAAGGCGGGACCACGGCTGCGCAGTCGCGGTATTCTGGGGGGGGGGCTCGGCGGCGAAGCGCATGCGCAAAGGGGTGCTAAAGATTAACCGGCTGACTCCCGGCTGAGTGCATGTCACATTAGTCTAGTCATTACTGCTGGAGCAGAAATCGGTTGGCAGCAGTTTCCCTCGCGTCAAGTTAGTGCGCTAAAATTGCTGCTAGCATTAAAGGCGGGGACTTCCACATTCGTGCTCAAAATGTCCTTGTAAAAAACAAAAAAAGTTATAATCACTAGCATTAACCACCCCTCAACTTTTTCTTCCTAATCTAACAGCTATGCCAGAGTCCACGCAACAGAAAGCACACATCCTCAGAGCTATCCCCTGGCTTTTCCATTCACCAGTGAAACACCAACGAGATCTGCCTCACTTCCTATTCATGTCCAGCTTTAAGTTCATTTTTATGCTTATGAATATCCAATTTCTCCACATTTAGTATTCTGATTGCTTACTCAGGCTCAGAATCTGGACCATTTCCTGGCTTGTCGCTTTCTGCCTTGCGTTGCTCTTTACTCAAGAAATCTACAAGATTTGCACTCTGCTCTCCGCGTTTCTGTTCATATTGGCCCAGAGAAACCTTTCTGGGCACCCTATTTAATTTTGATACTTGACACTCTTGATTGCTATTTTCCTTTTCTTACTGTACGTATAGTATAATCTACGACATTCATACAAGTTTACTTAGGCGTAGAGCTTGTTCTGTGACTCTTTTGTTTACTGATATATCTTAGTTAACACTCACACAGTTAAGTACTTAAATACTTGTCTACAGTGTCCCCCAGTGATCCACCCCATGCAATACAAGTTTTTTTTTTTTTTTTTTTTTTTTTTTTAAGAATGGAAATTCCTCTGGGAAAGGTGGGGGAGTGGCTTTCAATTAGATAAGTGACACCAAAATGCAGTTAGGTAAGCAAAATTGTTTCAGGTGTGCTACAGCATATGCCACCATACCCAGGTCTCATGTCACCTAGGCTGGCTTCAAACTCAATGCGCAGTGGCGGCTGACCTTGAACTCCTCACGCTCCCATCTTCTTTTTCATTATTTATTTATTCATTGCTTTTTTTTTTTTTTTTTTTTTTTTTTTTTTTTTTTTGAGGCAGGGTTTCTCTGTGTAGCCCTGGCTGTCCTGGAACTCACTCTGTAAACCAGGCTGGCCTCAGACTCACAGAGATCTGCCTGCCGCTGCCTCCTGAGTGCTGGGACCAAAGGCATGTGCCACCAACGCTTGGCTCCTATCTTCATTTCTTAAAGACTGAGATTACAGTCCTAAATCACCACACCCAACTCTCACAATATTTGTTAAGCAGGCTGTCC
Organism: Phodopus roborovskii; assembly: GCF_943737965.1. NCBI lineage: Eukaryota > Metazoa > Chordata > Mammalia > Rodentia > Cricetidae > Phodopus > Phodopus roborovskii. Next base: position 27,227,504 of record NW_026126540.1, read on the forward strand.
TTTCCCCTTGAGTAGCTTTGGCAGCCTTGTCAAAAAATGAGGTGAGGGCCACACTGTAAGCAGAGATGTCTGACAATGACCTAAATTTGATTTCAGGGTTCCATAAGGATGCAGGAGAAAATTGACTTCTAAGAGTTATCTTCAGATCTCCATGTACACACAATACAAATTTTAAAGAAAAGGTATTTTAAGTTAACCAGAACTTGGGATGTAGTTCAGTGCTATAGCACTTGCCTAGAGCATAGTTCAGACCTTAGGTGTGATACCCAGAACTACAATTTCAACAATCTGACCATATGAGTTTACTCTGTACTGTTCTGTTCATCCACATTTGTAGCTTATGCCAGTACCCCATCTAGTAGTATGTTTTACTATATTAGTCAATGCTCCTGATACCCTCTAAAGGGATTCCTATTTTTCCCTTCTCTGTCTGAGGTCTGTTTTCTCCAGATTGGCTTTGAATTCCTGGGCTCAAGTGACCCTTATTCTGCAGTTTGAATAGTTAGGATTAAATGTGTGTGTCACTGTACCTGAATCCTTTTGTCATTTCCTAATACAGGAAACAGTTCAGAAAACTTTGTTTTTCTGAACTTTTTTTGAGACAGGTTTCTTTGTGTAACAGTCCTGGCTGTCCTAGAACTCACTCTGAAGACCAGGCTGGTCTCTAACTCACAGAAGTTCACATGCCTCTGTCTCCCAAATGCTGGTAATTAAAGGTGCGCACTACCACCGCCAGGTGAGAAAATTGATTCAGCCACCAGCCAGAAAACTTATACAGAGGAATCACAGCCGGTAACTGAGAGATTAATACTTATTTTAAATTCATCTGATTAAATATTGAAAATAAAATCAGTCCCTCTAAAAACATTTCCCATAGAAAATTTAATCTAGATTGTTAAAAAGCACCGAAAAAAGGCAGGGCATGTTGGCTCAGGTTAATTCCAGCACTTGAGAGGCAAAGGCAGGCAGATCTTGGTGAGCTGAAAATCACTGTGAAAACCTGTCTCAAAAAAAAAAAAAAAAAAAAAAAAAAAAAAAGAATAATTTAGAATTACTGGAAATAATTCCAATAGAAAAAAATGGGAATACACTAATCAGAACACATTTTGGGGGAAAATCCATTTTATTCTTGAGACATTTCCAGCACTATCATCAAGGACCTTTTTGTCAGATTCTTGTAAAAACTAAGATTGGAAAATAGCCACAAACAGATGTGTTTGTCTAAAGACTGCACATGGCAGACAGTAGCCTCAAATTATGAGTACCTGAGCAATAGTAGCCCAGACTTCTCCAGCTTTATTCATATGCAGTGAACAACATGCACAGGTGCTGAGACAAAATGTGGCCCCAAATTACCATCTTGGGGTTGTGCTGGATAGGAATGGGGACAGTTTGCAGAAGACACCCTTGGCCAGCATTCCCAAATGAAGTGACTGTCAGACAGCTGCCTTCAGACTGGGACATGCTGGTACTAGGTGTTGTACATGTGAGACTGAGTGAGCTGAGCAACATGTCCATGCTACCCCACCTTGTCACTCAAAAGGCAGGTTTTATTCTGTTCTGTCATGTTATCCTAGCAGGGAAAGTGGTTTTGTTTGTTTGTTTGCTTTCTTTGTTTTTCAAGACAGGGTTTTTCTGTATTGCTTTGGAGCCTCTGCTGGAACTAGCTCTGTAGACCAAGCTGTCCCTGAACTCACAGAGATCCACCTGCCTCTGTTTCCCGAGTGCTGGGACTAAAGGCGTGTACCACCAACATCTGGCTGAAAGTGGGGTTTTGTAATTTTCAAAAGATTAAACTTATCTTTTAGCTGGGCAAGGTCCCCCATGCCTGGACTAAGGGCTGAGATCAACTATAAAGGAAGCTGATGTAGGAATTTTTTCTTTTTCAAGACAGGATTTCTCTGTAGCTCTGGCTGTCCTGGAACTTGCTATGTAGACCAAGCTGGCCTCAAATTCAGAGTGGGGTAGGAATATTACCCGTACCGGGGAGTTTAGGCCACCCTGAATAATGCAGCAAGAATCTCCTTCTTAAAGTCAGTCAATAAACTTTTCTTTACATTTTTTTTTTAATTATTCAATGGTATTTTGCTTGCATGAGGGTCTGGAGTTACAAACAGCTGTGAGCTGCCATGTGGGTGCTGGGAATTGAACCCGCATCCTCTGGAAGAACAGCCAGTGCTCTTGATTGCCGAACCCATCACTCCAGACCCTAATAAACGTCTATGTAGGTGGGCATTGATCCCCCCCACAAAACTAACAAACAAAAAAACCTGATACTACTGGGAAATTCTAATTCCCATCTTACTAGAAAATAACTGTATTTTCTGATGAGTCTACTACCAAGACAATATTTTGTAATTTTAATTTCTGTTGGGGCTGGTAAGATGGCTCCATGGGTAAATGTGCTTGCCACCAATTCTGGTAACCTGCATTTGATCCTCAGGACCCACAAGGTGGAAGAGAGCCAGTTCTCAAAAGTTGTTCTCTGACTTCCCAATGTACACTGTGCTATGTGCACATACAGAGCAAATAAATAAATGTAATTTTTAAAAGTTAGTGTTTGGCCTTGAGGTGGTGCACGCCTTTAATCCCAGCACTCAGAAGTCAGAGGCAGGGGGATCTCTGTGAGTTCGAGGTCATTTGGTTTACTGAGTTCCAGGGTAGATTCCAAAACTACAGAGAAGCCCTGTCTCAAAAAACCAAAAAGTTAGTTTTTGGCTGGGAATGATGGTGCATGCCTTCAATCTTAGCACTTACCAGACAGAGGTAGGCAGATCTCCAAGTTCCAGGCCAATATTTTGTACATAGTTAGTTCCAGGACAGTCAAGGCTGTACATCGAGGCCCTGTTTCAATTTTTTTTAAAGAATTATTAATGGTGCATACAATGTTCTGCCTGCATATATGCCTGCAGGCAGAAAGAGGGCACCAGATCTCATTACAGATGATTGTGAGCCACCATGTAGTTGCTGGGAATTGAACTCAGAACTCAGGACCTTTAGAACAGCCAGTGCTCTTAACCTCTGAGCTACTTCTCCAGCGATCCTCCCTCTCCATCTCAATTTTTTTTAAGTTTTTGTCTGGTTGGATGCAGGAAGATTAAGTGTTCAAGACCAGTTAACTACATATAGAGTTTGAGGTTAGTCTGGGCTGCAGGGAATACTGAAACCCAAGACCCCAGTAATATAGTTAAATTCTCATTAATATGAATGGTTCAAAGGCTTAAATTTTTAAAAGTATAAAAAAATTAAGAGCAAAAATTTATAAAACTGTTAGAAAAGGGTTAGTCTTCACAACACTGGATTTGGCAATGAATTTGTGGATGAGACACCAAAAACAAAGGCAACAAAGCAAACTGTACTTCACAGCTATGGAAAACTTCTGTGCACTGAGCTGGGCATGGTAGCAGATGCCAGTAATCCCTGGTTTGGGAGGCTGGGACAGGAGGCAGTTCCAAGCCAGCCAAGGCCATTTCACAACAAGCAAACATCAAAGGAAACAATCAACAGAATAAAAAGATAACCCAGAGTGGGTGGCAACATCTGCATGTCAGGTACCTGATGACAGACTTGGTCACAAGAAAGAAACAAACTCCAACTTGGAGGCCAAAAAATAATTTCAGAGGTGGCTAAGGACTTGAATGCTTCTTCAAGGGAGGCATGGTGAATAAGCTCAAGTAAGGGCTCAGCAGCTCCAGCCATTAGAGAAGCCTGTAGCCTCAACGGGAGAGGATAAGGCAGGTAGGTAGATTGTACATTTGAGGCCAGCTTGGGCTACCTAAAACCCTAACTCAAAAAAAGTGAAGGCGTTCTAGAAACCCAATGTGTTACACCACAAGGGGGCAATGTTTACACACTAACCTTAAATTCTATCCCTTAACTCCATGCACAGAAGGTCGTATCCTGGGAGAATACTGGCTAGCCTTCCTGCCTCTTCTACGGGTGCAGGTATCAATTCCTGGATTGCACAGGTTTGATTCTGACACTGTACTTCTCATTCCATTCCCAACACCTCCACTTTTTTTTTTCTCACTGTTTATTTACTGCTTTGTGTGTGTGTGTGTGTGTGTTTTTTTTTTTTTGTTTTTTTGTTTTTTTTTTTTTTTTTTTTTTTTTTTTTTTTTGAGACAGGGTTTCTTTGTGTAACAATCCTGGCTGTCCTGGAACTCTCTTTGTAAATCAGGCTGGCCTAACTCACAGATCCCACCGCCTCTGCCTACCCAGAGCTGGATCAAAGGCGGGTACCACCACAGCCCAGATCATTCACTGCTTTATCAGCCACCTAGCGCCTTTCCCCCTGAACTCTCTCCCTGAGCCCCTTCAGGAAACTCAAGGACAGAAACAGGAGTTAGTCTCCTTAGGTTTGTTCTTGGGATTCTTTAGGACAAGGATTTCAGCACTAGTTTAGTTGTTCTGTATTCTAGGATTTATTAAGAATACATACATACTTCTACTAAGAGGGAAGAGGGTAACTTAGTAAAGAGTCTCATCTGCATTTCCAGTGAAACTTGCTTTGGGGGTCATAAAAATTGAGTAGGAAACGCAGTCTATTTTTTTACAGTTGGAGCTTTTCCTTGCCTCCCCTAGACTCTAAATTTTTAAAAGCACAGCACTGTAGAGCACATCGTTAATTTCAGCACTCTGTAATGCTTCAACACTCAGAAGGCAGAGGCAGATGGATCTGCATGTGTGGGGCCAGCCTGGTCTACAGTGAGATTCTGTATCAAAAAACAAAAACAACAAAAACCAACAAAACAACCCCTCCCACAAAAAAACTAAAAACAACAAACCCAAACAAAAAAATCACAGCAATTTAACCAAATACTAAGTACATTTACTTACTTAAATTTATGAATACATATATATCTGTGTACCACATGTGTTTCTGGTACCTGTGGGGGTCAGAAAAAGAATCCCCTTGGAACTGGAGTTACAGTTGTGAGCCACCAAATGGGTGCCAGACATTGAATTCAGAGTTTCTAAAAGCCAGTTGCTTAAAAAGCTGAGGCATCTCTCCAGCTCCACATTCACTAAACATTTATATTTTCTGTGTAAAAAGTGTTCTGCAAACAGAGTAACCCTATCTTGAAAGACAAAAACAGTTTTGCAAATATGTATTCTACATACATGCAGAGGCCAGAAGGTGTGGAGAGGTCCCCTGGAACTGGAGTTAAAGACCTTGTGAGCCAGCCGGTAGGTGTGGAACTAAACCAAGGTCCTCTTTAAAGGACCAAGCTCTCTTAACTGCTGAGTCACCTCTGCAACCCTAATATACACTTTTTTTTTAATCACCATGGTTTCTAGAACTTTTACAAATCTTTATAAACAGAAAGTGTACCTATTACATATAACTCCCGATTGGTTCCTCTCCTAGACTGGCAACCAATATTACTGCTCCTATTCCATTTTTTGATTAATTTTTTTTAATAAAAGGGTTCATTGTGGACTGAGATAGCTTCTGTATGTTCAAGTCTTCTTGCTTATGTGTGATTGAGTTTACTGAAGAGAAAGGTAACAGAAAATGGGGTTGCATAAAGAAGAGTTAGACATAGAATTGTGGGCCTTCTATCCACAGGTCTTAGCAGCCCTGCCATGGATCTGCCCGGTTCTTTCGCATCAAGAAGTTAATCTTTCGAGCCATTTCCATGTTGTAGATCCTCCGACATGTCTCATAGCTCTCCCGCTGGCGGCGGCGGCAGGGCTTCTCGTAGTAGCGCCTTCGCTTTATGACTTCAGTAAGCCCATCAGTAGTGAGGATTCTGTGTAAAGACAAGCAGGGAAGACAGGTGCTGTGGCTCATCATTGTTCTTTACAGTTCACAGCCTATCAGAAGTCAAGGGACTAAAATAACTAGTGCTTGAAGTGAAGAGGTAACGGTACAGTACTGCCCTCTTCCCAGTAAGAACCTGTGAGGAAACTTTAAAAAGCAACCACAGCTCTTGCTCTTGGGGAGCTTATAGTCAGAGTCATGCTTTGGACTACCACAACACACCTGAGATGTGGGACAGCTTCCCCTGGGCACAGTGGCCCCCTCCCTGTGCAGTGCTTTTTATCCACGGGAGCATTCTGGAAACTGTACATGAAGCTGGGTGTATGGAAGCAAAAGTAGGCAGATCTTTGTGAGTTGGAGGCCAACCTGGGCTACAAAGAGAGACCCAAACCCAAACCAAACCAAACCAGAAATGGGGTAAACCATTTGTAATTAAAAGAAAAAAAAAATAAGCAAAACTGAAGTGATTCCTATTAATCTTTATATTTAAGAACTGATACAGTGGTGCATGTCTGTCAGTCCAGGACTTGAGAGACCAATGTAAGAGGATCTCTAGTTTCAGATCAGCCTGGCAACTTAGATCCTGCTTTAAAATAAAAACAAGTAAATAAATAAAAGGGGTATAGCTCAGTAGTAGAACACTTGGCCCACAAGTATAAACCCAGGCTTAGAGAGAAATTTTTTTTTTTTGGACACAATGGAACTCTGAGTAATATTGGGGGTCTACCTAAGTATAGGCCCTCATTATATCAGTGATACTAATGGAAGCATTACGATAGCCTCACTGGGGCTGGAGAAATGGCTCAGCAGTTAAGAACACTGCCTGTTCTTCCAAAGATCCCTTGAGTTCAATTCCCAGCAACCGCATGGAGGCTCACAACCACCTGTAATGAAATCTGGTGCTCTCTTCTGGCATACAGGCATACATGCAGGCAGAGCATTGTATACATAATAAATAAATCTTAAAAAGAAAAACTCAGCCATTTTGAAAAAAAAAAGTTTCACCATGTTCCAATATATAAGGAACTCCAGTCATGTAGCTGTGTGTGGACATATGTGTGTGTGTGTGTAGGTGCTTGCAGAAGCTAGGGATCAACTCCAGGAATTATTCCTCAGGTCCATCCACCTTACGTTTGTGGAGGGTGTATGTGTCTTATATGTGCTTTTGAGACAGGCTCTCTCATTGGCCTGGAGGGCACCCAATTGGGCCAGACTGGACAGATTTACTTAGACAACTGGGGGTAGGGGAGCAGGGTGAGGGTCCTCAACCAGGGGAAGGAGAAAATAGAGGCCAAAAAGATGAGATGCACTGAATAAAGATATCATCTCAATATCCAGGCATTTCTTTTTTTCCCTTAGTGTTGAAGGTGAAACCCAGAGTATTGATAAGCATGGTGGCCCACATCCTTTAATCCTAGCACTTTTAAGGCAGAGGCAGTCGGATCTCTATGAGTTCAAAGCCAGCCTGGTCTACAGTGCAAGTTCCAGGACAGCCAGGACTGTTCTGCACAGAAACACTGGCTCGAAAACAAAACAAAAGAAAAAAAAGTATGGAGCCTGGGATGTAACTCAGCTGGTAGAATGCTTGCCGAGCATGAAAGGAGCCCTGGGTTTGATCTCGGGGACCACATAACCCAGTTGTACACTGTCATTTGCCAGCATTTGGAAAGTAGAGGTGGTAGTTCAAAATCATACATGGCCAGCCTAGGATACATGAAACCCTGTCCCCCCCACCCCTCCCAAAACCAATCAAATAAACAAATCCAAAAGAACTCAAGAAGTAATTAATAGCAAAAGGGCTGTGGGTGTAGTTTAGTGGTAGAGTGCTTGACTATCTTATATGCAAGGCCCCTGGCTCTAGTTGAGGGGGTGGGGGTGGGGGGATGGGGGGTTGGGTTAGCAACTTACTAAAGTGGAGGATATATAGCTCAATGGAGCACTTTGGGGAAGGTGTTACTAGTACTGCTTCTGTTTGCAAAGGTATTTCTAGGAGTAGCACATGAACAGCTTAGTGTAAACAGATCAGCTTGGAGTTCTGGTGCCTGGCAACCTTACATGAAGGGGAAACCAGCTGCCAGTTTTAGTAAAATTCAACTATTATGTAAAAAGGACTGCACTGCTTACAAGGGGAAGCTGGGGGTGGCAGATCCACATGTCAGTGTAGCCAGCCTACGTCAACCAGTGTGTATACAGAAGGAGACCAGAAGCTGGCCATCAGGAGGAAAAGGGGTCAACCGGGCATGCTTCCAGGGTGCTCGTCTTTCCTAGTTTGGGGGCCAGCCAATCACACAAGGCTTCCTAGCAACCCTCCTCTCCATAGCCTCATCTGAGGGCTCCAATGAGCCCCTGGTTATATAACAGGCATTTCGTGGCAGTCCCTCTGGACAGACACATAGGCTTCTTCCTTTGTAAGGCTCCCCCCCCTGTGCTCCCAACATAGTAAAGGTTTAACAGCCTCTTTGTCCTCTCACTTTTGCTGTAATCAGATTACAAAACAAGCGATTTATTTTTAAACTACAACCATCAGAAAGCTGAGAAAGATAAGAGAAGGCAAGAGTGAGACAGGTATATAGAAAAGGTGACCAAAAGGAGAAACATTAAAGAGCAGCCAAGGAAAAGAGAATCGCTAAGTCAGGAAAGACAGCACTTAGATGGCAAGGAGGACAGGCACCCCAGGCCTCCAAGTGTGAGCTCGCACACTCTCGCCTAGAAAAGTACCCTAGGAGCTCACTGCCCCCACCCTTAAGCTAAAATATAATTTATAAGACATTTTCTGTAACAGGATCTTAAGTGTCTCAGGCTGGCCTCTTAATATGTACCCAAGATTAACCTTCAATTTCTTAACTTTCCTGTCCAAGCTTTCTTGTGCTGATTGGGATTATAAACGTGCCACCCTAACCAGTCTACTATTTTTTGTTTTGGTTTGGTTTCTCGAGACCGTGTTTCTTCTCTGTGTAGCCCTGACTGTCCTGGAACTTGCTGTATAGACCAGTCTGGCCTTAAACTCCCAGAGATCTGCCTACCTCTGCCTCCCAAGTGCTGGGATTAAAGTGCTGGGAGACCTTTGTCTGGTACCAGTCTACTTTTAAAATGCAGCTTTCTGAAGAGTGACTTTAAACTGCCAATACAGTCTCCATAAAGCCACAGTTTCAAGGTCATAAGGAAGCCTGAAGAGGTTAAACCTCAGGGTCTAAGTCCAGGGGCCACACTTCCTTCACTTACTCTTCTAAACACCTCTCTAACGGAAGTCTTCCTTGTTCTATGGAACCTCTCTCCTTCCTTCCTTGCTCCCTTCCTGGTAGTCTCATGTAGCCTAGCTTTGCCTCAAGCTTGCCCTACAACCAAGGCTAACTTGATACTCCTGCTTCCAACTCTGAATGCCAGGGTTACAAGCACTGACCACAAGGCATTTTCAATGGTATTGCTGACCAAGTGCCTTTCTACCAAGTGAGCTATATCCCCAGATCATATATTTTTTTTCTTTCTTGCCAATATAAACCACCCCCTCAAACTTGTAATTTCCTTGGTGTTTTAATAACTGAAGAAAAAAGTACTTTATGTCTTTTTATTTTACGGTTTGTGCAGCTCAAGCTTGAGATCCTCGTGCCTCAGCATCTCCAGGGCTGGGACTGCAAGCATAAGTCACCACTCCCAACTGCTTTGCATTTATTTGTCTATTTACTTATTTATTTTCTCAAGCAAACGGATTTTTAGGCTGGGGATGCAGCTCAAAGCTGGTAGTATGCTTCCTTGGCATATATGGAGTCCTGGGTTCCACCCCCAGAGCCGCAGAGGTGTGCATGGAGGAGAGAACACAGGTCTACAACCCCAGATTTAGGAGATAAGGGCAAGAGGATCAGGAGCTAAGGCTATTCTTGGTTATATGGTAAATTTGAGGCCAACCTGGGCTACATAAGACTCTATTCCCCCTAAAAAAAGGAAAAAAAAAAAAAAAAAAAAAAATCAAGATTCCTTAGAATAAGATCTGCAATAACACCAGGCCAGGTGGTAGACAGTATCCACACAGCAGCTACTTTAAAAGAAAAAGTTTTTAAAGATTTTTTTTTTTTATTATTATTATGTATACAGTGTTCTGCCTACAGGCCAGAAGAGGATACCAGATCTCATTATAGATGGTTGTGAGCCATGTGGTCGCTGGGAATTGAACTCAGGATCTCTGGAAGAACAGCCAGTACTCTTAACCACTGAGACATCTCTCCAGCCATCACAGCACCTACTTTTAAGATTATTATTTTATGTATGTAAATGTTTGCCTTAATTTATGCCTGTGTAAGTGGTATGTGCCTATTACTTACAGAGGCCAAAAACTGATGTCAGATCCTCTGGAACTAGAGTTACAGAATGTTGTAAGCCGGTATGTGGGTGCTGAGAATTGAACCTGGGACCTCTAGCAGAGCATGTACTCTTAACCACTTAGCCTTCTCTCCAGCCTCTATTTTCTGCTATTTATTTCTTTTTCCCTCAAGAACTACTTAGTTGCACCAAGAACCAGGAAGGATTGTATTTTTATTAAATCTTTAATGCTTTAATGTATTACCTTTATTTTGTGTGTGTGCAAGAGCACATGCTATAGAGTATTTGTGTATTAAAGAAAAATAAATCTTAAACAAACAAACCCCTAGTGATGATTAAATAAGACCGTGACTTCAACAAAAAGATAATCACCTCCTTCAGGCAGGGGATGATAAATATTTTATTTCTTTTCCTTTTTTTTTTCTTTTGGACACAGGATTTCTCTATAGCTTTGGAGCCTGTCCTGGAACTCGCTCAGTATACCTGGCCAGTCTCGAATTCAGAGGTCCACCTGCTTCTGCCTCTGCCTCCTGAGTGCTGGGACTAAAGACCTGCGACCCCACCGCCCAGCTATACTTTATTTATCTTTGCTTTATAATCTTGAAATTAGAAATGAAGAATACATTTTATCACACAAAAAGGACAGAGGCAGTAAATGCTGCTGCTGAAAATGAGCAATATGTGAAACGGAGGAGGCTGGGTTGCAGGGCACTGCTGTCTACATCAGACAACTCTCTCTTCAGAGCAACCTTCACATTACAGTAAAGCCCAAGGAAACAGGAGGAAAAACAGCTACAAAGGCAAGCATGGTGGCACACATCCCAGCACTCAAACTACAACAAAACAAAGCCAGAGCCGGAGAGATGGCTCACTGGCTTCCAGCACTCATGTCAGTGGCTCACAACTTCCCTGAACTCTCTAGCTCCAACGGGGTGCAAATGCTTCTGACCTCCAACAGTACCTGCACTTAAGTGCACATACCCACATACACGCAAGTAATTAAAATAAAAACTGTAAACGAGGTATGCCAGACTAGGGAAACCTAAAAGAACTAGAACAGTGTGGCACCAGTACCACACACCAGATGATTTATACCATAGTCTAGTGTTTAAATACCTTTTTATGGAGTCCCTCCTCTCCAATTATGTCATTTTTTAAATGTATGTATGTATTTTTGTTTATGTCACCTGCATGGGTATCTGCAGGGGGTGGAAGAGAGTATCAGATCCTTGACATCAGTTGTGGGCACTGAGAACCAAACTTGGGTCCTCTAAAAGAGCAGCAAGCACTCTTTACCATGGAGCCATCTCTCCAGACCCTAGCTACATACTTTTCTTTATTCTGTAATCCTCCTTTGAACTTGTAATGCTGTCTCATCTTGATTTTTTTCTCCAAGAATAAAATCAGAATTCATTGTTTTTTGAGTTGGCAGGTAAGTAGTAGTGGACAAATAATCTCAGAACTTGGAAGAAGGGGCAGGAGGATCAGGAGTCAAGGTTATACTTAGCTATACTACCCATTCTACACCAGCCTAAGCTACCGTGAGATGAACAAAATCACAAAGGAAATGATTTTCTCCAGTATCCTCACTCCACAGAAACAGTCTCAGCTATTTTTCGCGCACTATGCCTTTTCTTGTTGTTCATTTCCCTTCTAGCTCTCTCTTTTTTGAAATGGGAAGAGGTCAACTGAGATAAGAGTCTAGTCATGTAGCTTACACTGTTCTCAAATTCTTTCTGCCCCCACCTTCCAGGTGCTGACATATAGACAAGCTCAAGCAGGCACAGACTTACGGGCCCTTTCCAAAATCTCAGAGAGAATTCAGGTCCATCAAGGGATGGTGACTGCTGGCTAGATAAACGCCATCAAGTAATAGTAAATTGAGGTGCTAAAAAGAGTCCAAAGCCTAAACACTGGGTTAGGACCAGTCTGAGAACAGTTTATGTGGGGGTAAGCTAAGTGAGGGATAACCCTACAAGCAAAACTGATTCTTTTTACCTGGTCAGAGTCCTGTATGCACCTTCCACGTTCCCCTCCTGAACCATCACAGTCCTGGCAATGAACTTCAGGTGTTTAGCCATGGCCTTGTTTTCAAATCTTCATTCTTCAGGACTTACAGACTGGACAAGGAGCATGGAAACCGGAAAATAAGTAAGAAAATGAAGCCAGAATCACACATTACCATAGGTAGTTTTATTAAATCTGGAAATAGAGCTTGCTCAGGAACTCATGGAACCAGATAGGAGTTCTTCAAATCTTAGAAAGTGCAAGTTGGTCTGAAGAGATGGCTCGGTAGTTAAGACGACCCAGGTTTGATTCCTAGCACCCACCTGCTGGCTCACAACCATCTATCTGTAACTCCAGTCCAGAGGATCCAATGTTCTTTTCTGGCTTCTGTGGTGCACACACATACATGCAAGAAAAATACTCATACACGTACAATAATGTAATTAATTTTAAAAGGCAAGCGGTGGCACATGCCTTTAATCCCAGCCCTCTGTGAATTCGAGGCCAGACTGGTCTACATTGCAAGTGCCAGAACTACAAAACACTCTCAACACTGAAAAAATGTAATTTGAAAAATTCCGTCTCTAGGGACCAGGAGGCCACGCGAAATCCTGTCCTCCCGCCACACGCGCTTTGCCCAGTCACCTTGCCATTCACTTACACCTACTGTCTCCGCTCTCAGAACTCCGGGACGCTTCGGACCGGAAGCGGAAGCGGAAGCTACGGAATCCCCGAGGCGGGACGAAGCCGCGCTGAAGGGCACAGACTGCTGCGGAAGCTGCGCAGTCTGTCCTTCGCTTCTGAGCGCAGGCGCTGATCTATGCCTGACAAAGTCATTGACGGCGTCCTCGCCTTCCTATGGAGTCGTGGTCCTTGGGTCTGCGAGAAGGTCAGCCGGATCTGTAGCTCTTTACTAGATCTGAGCGATTTCGTTTTCTGGGTGGGAAATGGGAAGCGGTCTGAGAACGTTCTCTATTTTAAAGACAGATCCCGGCCGTGGTGGCGCACACCTTTAATCCCATCACTCGGGAGTCAGAGGCAGGCGGATCTCTGTGAGTTCAAGGCCAGCCTGGTCTACAAAGCTACACTGAGAAATCCTGTCTCGAAAAACCAGAAAGGACAGATCTTTTCTCCGGGTGAAAAATAGATTCACACCCTTCATCAGCCTAAAAGTTAAGAAAAAGAAATTATATAGTGTGAGTTTCCCATTTCGTCATTCATTTAAGCCATTTCACTAAATAAAATGGAATAACTAAAGAAATGGGGAACGTCTGTATTTTGTTTAATGCCAACGTTGTCATTTGTTGCCTTGTAAGATCTGGTAGAAACTTCTCTTTTTTATTTCTTCCACACTGTCTTGACAATCTTATGTATATGCTGTCCCCATATATCCCATGTATGATTGTTTACATGGGTTCAGAAGTAATGAAAGCAGAAAACCTCTCCACAAAACACACAGATGCATCTTCATCTGTTATTTCTTTTGAAAATTTGTTTTTATTTATGTGTATGTATGTGTGCCTGAGTGTATGTATATGCACCATGTGCATGTAGGAGCCCATGAAAGATAGGAGAGGTGTTGGATCCCTGGAACTGGAATTAACAGGTGGATACTGGGAACTGAATGTTCTTAACCACTGGGCCATCTATCCAGAACATTATTAGTTAGTAGGTACTCAGGCAAAACTTAAGGCTGCCTCATAATAAGTCATATCCAAAGTACCAAAGTGAAGCTACACTGGGACACTATTATGTTTGTCAACAAACTTTTAGTTGAATATATAGCCTCTGCCAGGCACTGTTGATACCATTCCGGTGTCTCTTGTGCTACTGGAAAACAGTATCTGGACACAAATTTTGACTGGGTAGCATATGATAAGTGCAAAATTAATCATATGAACAGGCACATAATACAGTGGAAAGTGTTCTAGTTTCTATTCATATTCTGAGACCCAGTTATTCAAACTAGGAGTCTGCACTTTTTTATATTAATAAAACTATTGGAATGCTATCATGTTTATTTGTTGATTGTGTATGGCTCCAATGGTGGAGCTGGGTAGAAGAAATGGGGATGGGGGCTGGAGAGATGGACGGTTGTGGGCCATCATGTGGTTGCTAGGAATTAAACTTAGGACCTCTGGAAGACCAGCTAGTGTTCTTAACCGCGGAGCCATCTCTCTAGCCCCATACCTGGGTATTCTATAACAGCAAAAAGTGTTCTTAACTGCTGAGCCAACTTTTCCACCCCTTTGCTAATTTTTTCTTTTTTACTGGATCAAAAAATTTTTTAATGTAGCCAGGTGATGGTGGCATGCACCTTTAATCCCAGCACTTGGGAGGAAGAGGCAGGTGCATGTCTGTGAGTTCAAGACCGTCCTGACCTAGAAGATCAAGTTCCAGGACAGGCTCTCCAAAGCCACAGAGAAACCCTGTCTCAGAAAACAGAAACAAACAAACAAAAAATTGTTTAATGTGTATGGGTGTTTTGTCTGCGTTTATGCCTAATGTCCAGGGAGGACAAAAAAAGGGCATCAGGTTCCCTGGATCTGGATTTACAGATGCTATGAGCCACCATATGGGCACTAGGAATTTAACCTGGGTCCTCCAAAATAACTATTAGTGCTGTTAACCTCTGAGCCTTCTGCCCAACCTCAGTGTCCCCAAGTTTAAGCCTAGTTATGAAGAAAAATGTTGGCATTGTATAGTTCACTAACAAAAGAGGAGAGTAATTAATTCTGTGTACTCAGGCTCAAACATGTGCTCATGTATTTGTGTCATAATAGAGGTCAGAGAACAACTTGTCAAAATTGTTTCTCTCCTTACACCAGGTGGGTTTCATGGTTTGAACTCAGGTCATCAGGCATGGTGGTGGCAGGGGCCTTTACTCACTGAGCTATCTCACCAGGCCTTTTATTTTAAAGACATCCCTGGCCATAAAATGCTAAAATTTTAATGAATTGCTTTTGTTTGTTTTTTTTCAAGACAGGGTTGCTTTGTGTAGCCCTGGCTAACCTGGAATCCACTATGTAGAACAGGCTGGCTTTAGACTCAGAGATCTGCTTGCCTTGGCCTTAAGTTTATGAGTGTTTTGCCTGCATGTATGTTTACAGTAGGCATGTCTAGTGCCCAAGGAGGTCAGAAGAGGGTATCAGATTCAGGACATCAGGTACCTTGCAATTGGAATTACAAAGGGTTCTGAGCCACCATGTGGGTGCTGGACACTAAACATTGATCTTCTGCACAAGTGCTCTTAATTTCTGAGCCATTTCTCTAGCCCTCAATAATTAAATAATAACAAACATATTTGTTTAGTGTGTACATATATGCCTACATGGGTGTGTGCATATGCAGAGGCCAGAGGACAACTTGTGGGAGTTGATTCCCTCCTTGCACTGTGTGGAACTCAGGTATGAAACTCAATAAGGCTTGCCTACAAGAGTCTTTAGATACTTTGAGCATGTTGCTGGCCCCTTCAGTAATTTTTGTATAAGAAGTATATAAAACTCCCCAGCAAAAATGTATACATTCAGTGTACCTTCTTAGGGCAAATGTTAGAACAGGAAATGAAGATTTAGCATTTATCTAAATTGAGGAAATAATAAAGGCAATAAAAAATGCAAAGTTAACATGTTTGGATATATGTAAGGAAAAGCTAAAACTAGCGCCCTGGAGAATACCCACACTCTGGGGTAGGTGGAAACAGGGCCATTAAGAAACCTAGAAAGTGCTGCCAGTTGGGTAAGAGGAGAGTTGGGACTGTGTGTAGTCACAAGATCTAAGGTAGGAAAGTTCCAGAAGGCAGCGTTGTGTCAAGTGATACAGTGCCCAACCTTTGTGAAGGTATCTGGGTTTCATGTGATTAGGTGGAAGGTATATTATAAAACATTGTAGGCTCATTTTGTGGGCTCATGAGTTACTTTGGAAGGTGCAATAACATGGAAGTGTGTGAACTGGGCTGCCAGCAATTAACTACAGTGGTGATGAGGTATTGGAAAAACTACTCTGAGGAATTGTGGGCTACTAGAGCATTTTCCTAGTATGCACGAGGCCCAGAGTTCAGTCCCTAGTACTGAGTGAGAGTGGGACTGGGGAAGAACTATAGAGCAAAGAAGAGAAAGAGGATATGTAAGCTTAAGCAGTATTTTCAGTAAGCCAATAACCCATGGCACAGCGCAAATATAAATTACAAAATTTTCACAAATAAAAGGAAATACAAGGGGCTAGAGAGATGGCTCAGCTGTTAAGAGCACTTGCTGTTCTTGTAGAGGACCTGAGTTCAGTTCCCAGCACCTATATGGTGGCCCACAAACCTCTATATAATTCCAGTTCCAGGGAATTCAGTGCCGCCTTCTGACCTCTTTAGGTACCAGACATGCATGTGGTACACATACATACATACAGGCAAATAATCATACACATTTAAAAACAAAACTAAAAAGGGGGCTTGAACGCTGGCTCAGCAGGTTCCAGAGGACCTGCGTTCAACTTCCAGCACCCACATGGCAGCTCAAAATTGTCTGTGGATCGAGTTCTGGGGATCTGACACCCTCATATAGACATGCATGCAGGCAAAACACCAATGCACTAAAATAAAAATAAGTAAGTAAATAAAATAAACCAGGCATGGTGGTTCATGCCTGCTTTAACCCCAGCACTCAGGAGGCAGAGGCAGGCCTGGTTTAGGTAGCAAGTTTTAGGCCAATCAGGGCTACATAATGAGACACTGTCTCCTAAAAGAAAAATATATATACATAATCTAGCAAAATCACACATGGAGCTAAAAGTGGTGTTTCACCTCTGTAATTCCTGGGGCACCAGGACCACCTTGATTTCCAGGCCAGCATGAGCTACACAAATAAGGTTTTGCCTTAGAAAGGAGGTCATATTTTCTGAAATAAAGGAAGATGATTTATTCCCCAGCAATGGGAAAGCTGACTAGTGAGAAGTGTGCTGAGCAGCTAAGAAGCAATGACTAAGATGACAGAATTAACTGATGCACTCACTGGTAAGGCTGAGAATGAGAGGACATGTTTTTGTTTGTTTGTTTGTTTTTTCTTTTGGTAGGAACTGAGACAAATTAGAAAGAAATAAAGACACAGAGAAGGGCAGAGAACCATCCATTCATGGACTTCACTCGGTAACACTTGAGTAGCTTTCCTTTGCCTAGCATACACGTTTAGCAGTTAGCAATGTAAGGATTGTGGCCCAGAGTCTGAGTCCCCCTATCCTAACAACAATTCTAGGGTACTGTGCCCTCTTCAGAACTGGCACCCCAGTGGCTGTTTTGACTTTTGCTCTTCTGGAGGCAGCAGAAGGTTACATAGACATTTACCCCCAAGCATTGATAGCTCCCATCAAAGCAGTGCTGAGCCAGAGCAGAAGAACCTGCTTGTCTGGCCAGCTGGAAGATTCCACAGGGAGACAAAGGGAAACGTACTAGTTTCTGAGTGTGAACGAAAAAAAAAAAACAAAAAACAAAAACCCCCAGCAACAAACCCACCTGAACTCTGAACCTTAAGTGTCCTAAGGGTGTCCCCTAGGGAAGCAGCAGCTACCGCGCCCCTGCACAGGTTCTGTTATCCCACTCAGACTCTACCTTGCGGAGCTCGTGCATTCACAAACACTTCTGTCCTATCTTCTTTTTAGAAGCCCAGTGGGTAAGATTTATGGTATTTAAGGCGGAAAGTTTTCAATTTACCACAGTCAACAAAGTGTTTAGGTTAAAAAAAAAAAGTCTTTAATCAGAAATGATTTATTTTTCCTCACCACAAATACATTAAAGGTAAAAAAAGAAAAAAAAAATGTACACATAAACATACATTTACACGAACTGAAAACTGGAGGACAGGTGTAAAGCTTGGGTCAGGGGCTAAGGAGCAGGGGCAACGACAGGATGGCTGGCCATCTGTGGCTCTGAGTGTGCTGCTGTCGTCATCTCTCTGACTGTGGTAGGTAGGACAGGGGGACAGACGGTGCAGCTCCAGTCTGATGGCAGGGTTACTGGCAAACTGTGGCAACAAGGCCCCTCTCCAGACAGTTTCTTCAGCTTGCCAGGGATGACAAGAGGCAGTGTAGTTGGTGGAACTGGAGTGTCTGGGGCAGAGTGGGGGAAGGGCTGCCCTCCTTTCTGGAGGACAAGGATGACACCAATGCTGTCCCCAGCGCCTGAGGAACTGTGCACAGGGGTGGAGCCTTGGGAGCCGAGGGGAGGGTTAGAAATTGGAGTGCTGTGAATCCAGGTGAGGTTCATAGACGGCCATTCTGTGAGATGCCAAGGCTGCTTTGGTTTCAAAATGAAATGTCCTAGCTGTGTTTGGCCCATCTTCTCTGTGAGAGGTGCAGCAGGAGAGGAAGCAGCTGAGTCACTGTGGTGGCTTGGGAAGTGCTAGAGAGTAGGGAAAGAAGACAAGCAACCTTTAAGAAAGCTTACAGATTAGCTCCACTTAGCTTGGACCTTTCCTATCCTTGAGAACTCATTGTGCAGTGCAAACACACACTATTTTGTGCAACAGGTGTGTTCTTGCCAGGTGATGATTAAGTAAAAATTTAGCAATCAAGTAATGGTTCCACTTATTCAACAAACAGTTGAGGGGACTCTGTGTAACACGTGCTATTAGGCTATTAAAAATGGACAAGATAAAACAGCCCTACAGTTCTCACTATTTACACAATGATTCCTGTTCAGTTTCTTTAAAGTACTTTTTTGTGGTGTTAAAAGAATCAAACCCATGGCCTGCTATGTGGCAGGAAAGCATTCTAATACACCTGAGCCCCAGCCCAAGAAGTGTAAGTGAATTAAAGTCCTAATTTCTGTATTGAAATCCTCATTTTCCATGTTTAGTTCTTCACGAGGCATGATCCTGTTACTTATTTTTCAGTCAATTCTTTTCACATCATTAAAAACTATAGTTGACTCCAAATCAATAGAGAAACCCTGTGTTGAAAAAACAAAACGAAACTATAGCTGACTTAGTTGGACATGGTGGGTGGCACTCGCCTTTAACTCAAGCACTCAGGAGGAAGAGGCAGGTGGATCTCTGTGAGCTCCAGGACAGCTGGAGCTACAGAGAAACCCTGTCTTTAAACAAAACAAAGAATCCCACTATAGACACTTAAGGCTTAGCCAAGGACTCACAGGAGTCAAAAGATGGATAGGGGAAGGGTTTGGAGGGATGCAAGGAGGAAAGATTTGTAGAGAACTGAGGAACCTTCCTCTGTGAGTCATTTGGCCAGAAAGCACATAAGTCTCAACAGGAGGGTAGGGTTAAATTTCGTGGGATCCCAACAAAATAGAACCAACATCTAGGTTAAATCTAAAAATTACAGTAATATATTAAAGTTAGGCATTCCCTTCCCTGAAAAAAAAAGAGAGAGAGAGAGAGAGAGAGAGACATTTCTCCATGCATAGTCCATTTCTTGATTTTTCTCCCATCTCTCCCTTGGTGTTTAGGTTCTTACCTTGTTTACCTGATGCCCGCTACCTCCTAAGGATGACTTCTGGACAGATACATGAGGAAACCAAGTCTTTAACATCCCTTCCACTTGAAGCAAGGTTCCTAGATAACGTTCTCTGTGAAAAAAAAATAATTATAAAAATCATTATGTATGACTTTTAGAAGTACAAGTCTCTCTCAATAAGATACTGAGAAGAAAAAACTTACCCCATCTGAGGCTTCCGCAAAACACCCACTATACGCTGGATCCGGTCCATGGCCACACTCTGCTGGAAGCTACTCAATCCTAAGGAGAAAGAGAGAGGGTGATCAGAGGGTGTGGGATGAAGCTCAGTGCCAAAGAGCTTGCACAGGGTACACAAGGCACGAGGTTCACTCCCCAGCATGAGAGAAAGCAGAGGTGGAGACTGAAGTAAATGTAAAGACAGAGATAGATAAAGGTTAAAAATGGATTCACCCAAAGAATTAAGTTACAGATGAAAACAGGGAATTAAGTTACAGATGCCCAGGTCCCCTACCCCGCCTCGAGAAATGTAATCAAGCAAGTTATTACCTCTATGGAAGCGGCCCATTTTTAGTCCATTCAGTAGGTCTGTAAGGGGCCGTATGAACCCTTGGAGTTCTTTACACTGTAGAAAAACAGCACAAAGACTAAGGGACCAGCAGTGGTTTTTCTTCTGGCATGTATCTGACAGCCAATACCATCCTCTTAAGGTCAACCAATGAGGTGTCTGACACTGCACTACTGTCTCCTGCTTCCTCTTACCTTTTGAGCAAAAAGCAGGTCTCCTTCTGTGGTACATTCCTGGGTGTGTAGACTGGTCTCCAGTTCACAGTGTCTGGATCCTCTGACCCTAGATCCTCGCTGTTCCAGGTGAGATGCTGTATGTTGGTTACTAGAAACCCTGGGTCGATGTCTGCATCGGATAGGACCTGGACTGGGCTGGGAACATCCCCTTTGCCCAACAGCGTCTGGCCTGAGCCCATGGGAGCTTTTGCCCTCCCTCTCAGTATCAGAGGGGAAGCTAAAGTCACTGTTCACAGGGGATGTAGAAAATGACGAGGAGAGAGAGGAGGAGGAATAAGAAGAAACGCTAGATGGAGAATCCATAAGTCCAGGAGCAGGGGCTGAAGAGCAGCTCCCGTAGTACCAAAGATCAGAACCTGCAACTGAAAAGCAAAGCGAGTGAGTTTGAAATCAGAGTCAAAGAATCAGGAAAGGGACTAGGAGACTGGGGTGTTATGAACAGGGTAACAATTTTTTTTTCTCGTTCTCAACAGAAACAAGAAAAACAAACAAACAAACAAACTTGCTTTTCCACCCCCATTCAAAATCCAGACCGCCGGCCCACGCAGAGCTCTTGACCCCACACAACCTTTCTTCCCGTGGGTTCAGAGTGAACACCCGACTTTACACCTTCCCCTCCTTCTGCTGTTCTGGGCTGTTCCCTGCCAGACCTCATAGTGAGCTTATCGACCTAAAAAGCCACCCGCTAGTGGCTGATCTGCGCACCAGAATCCACTTAAGGTCCTTATGGGTGCCGCCCCCACGAACACATCTCCACAGCTTTCGCATCTCTTACCGTCAGGTGCCCCGCGCCGGTCAGTCTATGGTCGCGCCTTCCAAGTGATGCAATTCCTCCCAACACCCAGATCCTGCGGTCTCACAAGCCTACTCCCTCCGTCGGGGTCAGTCTTCCGGAGCGCTCGGCTCTCGTCTGCTCACCTGGGTCTGCCGGCTCAGCCTCGGTCAGTATCCAGCTCCTTCAACGACTGTGCCAAGTCTAGCCGACCCACCTCCGCCTCACTCTGTGGGTACCGCCCCTTCCCCCTCCCAGACACGTGCGGCTCTGCACGTGCCTCCCCCTGCGTACACAGACCTTGTGCTCTCATTGGATAGCTTGCCGGCAACACGTGACTCTAGATACAGACACTCACAGTCCATTTGCTACAGCGTGCGGGGGCTCGGCCAATAGGGAGATAGCCTAGTGGTGATTGGCTGGAAGGGAAGCAGTCGATGCTCCGCCCGTACATGCGGCTCCTCCGGTGATAAAAAGGAGGATGGAAAAAAGTGAAAATGAAGGAAGGGGCGGAAAAGGGTGGAGCTCGTAGCCTTAAATAGGACGGCGCTGCGCGGGAGACTGCGCGGCTGGAGTATGCCGAGCGAGACCGTGCCACGGAGGCGGTGCCTCGGGACGTGGGCCCCTCTGAGCGCCTCCGCGCACGGGCGCAGCACGTGGGAGCCCTCAGCAACTCGTGTCCGCAACGTGTGTGACAACGGACGTGTGACGCCGGGCATCCGCTCCCCTGTCGGCGGCTCGCCCTCGTGACTCCCCACTCTTCCATCCTCCCCTACTCGTCTCCTAGTTGGGTGCCTCCTGCCCTGCTGGGCCAGGAGGGTGGGGACTGCAGCCGGAACACCGCGTCCTCTCCGGGGCTCCCGCCGCGGCTTCTCCAGCCGGTTCTTACATAACCTGCCATGCACGTTACCATCTCAGATGCCAGCCCGCCAAGACTCTAGGGGTCAAAGCTGAAATCGTCCCTGACTTTTCTGCCCCGGGCTCTTCGGACCCTTCAACTCAGAATTTTCTGATTCTCAGCACAGGGAACAGAGCAGACTAAAGTAGATCTTTGGTCCAGAAGGTTATGGCTTTATCTGAGTCCAGTTTATTTGTTCCTTTGAGAAGACTGAAAAGAAATCGAGGAAGGAAAAGAGGAAGTCACCAACAAACGTTAACATCCGTTTCACCATGCCATAGTTACAATGAAGAGCAGGACCTTGTAGGTTGGACAACAGAGGGATCGCAAGGGGGCACTCTAGTGCTGATTAGGGTAGGGAGAACAGAGACTTAAATTTGTTTTTTATTGCATATTTTTACTAAAAAAAAAGTTGGACAGGGATATATGTCGGGGTTTGGAGAATGCGTGATTATTTAAATATATTCGAATACTTTTTAACTTATATTTAGCAATGTGGTATGGTTATTTTAGAAAAAGAAAAGACGGTTCTAAATTAAACCTCAGCACTGTTTTCCCCAAACAGTTTCAATATAATGTCAAATAAAATGTAATTAAGCAGGGTATGATGGCTCATTCCTGTAATCCTAGGAGTTGTAATGCAGGACATCGGTTCAAGACCAGTCTGAGCCACACGGACATCGGTTCAAGACCAGTCTGAGCCACACGGGACCGTTAGGGAAAAAAAAGGTTACAGGCTCAGAATAAACATGTTATCTGTGAGTATTCTCTTTTCTACCACGCTTTAGATTTATTTACAGGATATGATTCCTTCTAATTAATTGACATCTAATTCAAGTTGTGGGTTTTGGTTTTTGGGGTTTTTTTTGTTTTGTTTTTGTTTTTTTTGTTTTTTTTTTTTTGAGACAGGGTTTCTCTGTGTAGTCCTGGCTGCCCTGGAGGAACTCTCTGTGTACCAGGCTGGCCTGGAACTCAGATCTGCTTGCCTCTGCCTCCTGAGTGCTGGGCATGCACCATTACACTGGTTTCTAATTTTCTTTCTTATCTGCCCTTCATGCCTCCCAAGTTTTGGTGTACACATCGGCGTTGACTTTAGAACAGGCCATCATTAAGAAGTAGACAAAACTTTTTTTATTTTGTCGGCGTTGACTTTAGAACAGACCATCATTAAGAAGTAGACAAAACTATTTTTTTATTTTTCATCCAACTTTTTGCCAAACTCTAGTTTGAAGAGTCATAGTAGACTTCTCTCACCTGGAGGGAGGGGGAATAAAAACAGGATCAGGTGAGTAACTCGGTGTTTAAGAGGACACACTGCTTTTTGTTTTGTTTAACATAGGATTTTGGTGCAGCTCTGGCTGTTCTGGAACTAGATTTGTAAACCAGGCTGGCTTTAAAATCACAGAGATCTGTCTGTCTCTGCCTCTCAAGTGTTCAAGTGTTGGGATTAAAAGCATGTGCCACCACCGACAATTGACAATTGGCCAGCTAAATTCAATTCCATGAACTCAGTCAGGTGGTTTCCAAATCCCTGTAACTCCCATTTCCAAAGCTCTGGTGCCTGTGGCCTACTAATCACCCATTCATGTATATATAACCCTCCTCTAGACATACACATAATGAAAAACATAAATCTAAGAAACAATAACAAGAGACCATCTTTATGCAAACCCCACAGATTTCATGTTCTGAGATGGATTCAACATTCTTTGTTGAGAAAGATGGGTCCCTCTCATGCCTCCTTCCTCCTTCTGCTAAACTTTGTCTTTTGGCTCTACAGGGTTGTAAGGCACCTGCCATAACTTCAAACATGGTCAGAATGGAATCAGCCTTGACTTTTTCCAGACTTGTTGGAAACTTGGAAAAGGCTTCTCCATTCAACCCACCTCTCTCCTAGGAGGTCTTGAAAGTCCTAGGAGATCAGAATATTTAAAAAAAAAAAAAAAAAAAGACATCAGAAAATTTATTCCAAATTTCTTCAAGATTAGAAAATTAGAAGTTTCTAAATGTGATCCCACTTCTTTCCTTAAGCATAGGAGGCCTGAGCATGTTGGTAAGAATTACTTCATAGCACTCCCACCAAAGCCAGTGGCTGCCCTCTTACCTTCTACATAAAATGCATCCCTCCTTGAAGGAGGGTCCATAAGAGAAGACAGGACACAGAACTCTGCAGACTGGACATGGCATCATTCTGATCTGGACTCTGATAAAACACCCCCCCACACACACAACAGGTCATTGTCACCCTTCCTAGAAGATCCCATTCCTCTTCCAGGAAGATAGCCACCCCTTTACACGAATCCCATTCTTCCTTCTCTCTGATCTCAAAGGAGGGTCAGCTTCCACCTTAGCACTGTAAAGAACTCTTCCTACTTGGGAGGCCACAACTCTGAATGACATTCCATGTTTCATCTTTTGTGTTCATGACTTTGAGCTAGTCATGTGGTAGGTGCTTTGGGGGGTTATAAATAAGACATAGTTCCTTGCTTAAGAGGGGCTTACCATCTATAGAGAACCTACTATACATTTAAAAATGTGTGGGATATTTACTGTCAGGCTTTGCCAGCCCTACTGGTTCCTCCCATTTGTGTTCAACTGCATGTAGGCTGCTTTTTGGTCCCTTTGCCCTTTATAGCCATTGGTATTCCTTTTTTTAAAAAAAATTCATATTTTTAAGATGGGTCTATTATTTATGATATTTCCTCATAATGTTCATCACACACCCCACCATAGAGATGAAAACTAGAGTCTTACAAATGCCAATGAGCTACATTCCCAACTCTCCTCTCCTCTTTTATTGTTTTGCTTTTTCAGACAGGGTCTTTCTACATAGCTCTGGCTTTCCTAGTACTCACTCTGTAGACCAGGCTAGACTGAAACTCACAGAGATCTGCCTGCCTCTGCCTCCTTCCTGAGTGCTGAGATTAAAAGCATGCACCACTACACGTACCTTTCTTATTTTTGAGATAGGTTTTAGGCTCTTGGTAGCTTTTGATTGATTATATCAAGCTTTCTCTTCTAGTCCCTATAACACAATTTGGCTGTCCGCCTGCCTCTTTCAATTTCCTTGGTTGATTGCTAGTCTTCTACTGACTTAGTCATTGACCTTTCTACTTTCACAACAATAACTTTGCCCTTAGGTATCTACTCCTGATCTAGCTCAGCTGCCTTCAGAACACCCACACAGGACTGTCAAAATTATCACTTCCTTTTTAAGCCACTCTGGCCTCCAATAGTTCCCATTTTAGTCAACCATTTCCCCAAACATCTTTATTAGGTTTTGTTTCATGTGTACATTGTCGATGTGTGTTATGTGAGTACATGTGTGTAGAGGTCAGAGGACAACATGAAGGAGTGGGTTTATTCTTCCCATCACATGGATCCTGGGAATTAAACTCAGATAATCTTGGTGGCAGACATCTTTACCTTCTCAGCCATCTCTCTGGTACTCTCCAAACATGGTTAAAGTCTGTAAGTTATTTTAACTCTCCATTATAGAATTATCACTGAAAAGATGCATTTTCTTCTAACTTATTTTTCTGCTCTCGGTTTACACACCACTCTCCTAGTCCAGTCCTTTAGCAGGTTTTTCTGGGACAGTGTAAACTTTTCCACTATGCATCTTGAATATAGTCAGGTGAAGAGTTTTCCTAAATTTTGATTCCATTTTTGTCACCCTGCTGGAGGACTTACCAGGCTCCTTATTGCTTGTCAGCCCAAAGTCCCAGCCTGATATCTCAGACTATCTATTTACCCCTAACTTGATGTATATATTACTACACAAAAAGGAAGGTCTTGTGCAATTTTTTTCCAGTTTTTCAAGTCAGGTTTTCCTTGTGTAGCTTTGGAGCCTGTCCTGGAACTAGCTCTTGTAGACCAGGCTGATCTCGTACTCACAGAGATCGGCCTGCCTCTGCCTCCCGAGTATGGGGATTAAAAGCATGCACCACCAAGCCCATTGACTTGTGCAATTTTTTTACATTTATTTATTTAGGTGGGAGGTCAAAGGACAACTCTTGGAATCTCTTCTAACCTTCTACCAGGCAGGTTTTAGATATCAAACTTGGCCCAGGTCCTCAGGCTTGTTAGCAAGTGCCTTTGTTTGATGAACCATCTCACTGCTCAAAAAAGTTTTTTAAGACAGAGTCTATGTAGATCTGGCTGTCCTGGAATCTGCTGTGTAGACCAAACTGGCCTGGAACTCACAGAGATCCACCTGCCTCTGCCTCTAGAGTGCTGGGATTCAAAGCATGTGCCACCATGGTGTCTTGCTGTATCATTCAGGCTGGTCTTGCTTCCATCCAACATCCCCACAGATGGCATCTTTAGAGTTTTTCTCTTCATCACCCACTCCTGCAAGGAAGCCTCCTGTCCCCCAACCCCACATAGGGATAACTTTCTTGAATTTCCTTTTCAGCACAACCCTTGTACATATTTTTATTTGTGCTGTTCCCCTCTGTAAACTTTCTTCCGTCATACCCGAGTCACCAAATATAACTATTTGTTCTGCTCCCTTCCCTCTGCCACTTTCATTCCTGCAGCAGCTATTCTTCCTAATTTTGTTTGTCCTCTTAGAACACCTACCGAGTGAGCAAAAGCTGTCCGTCTTAAGAGGTATCTAAAACAAAATCTGGACTGGCTCAGCAGGTAAAAGCATGTGCCACTCAAGCCTGACAAACTGACTCCCTAAAGTAGTCTTCTGGCCTCCACACATGTGATGTGGCACAAGTGTGATACCTGTCCTGCTGGTTCATTGACACAAACTAGAGTGACCTGGGAAGAGGGAACCTCATCTGAGGAATTGTCTTCATCAGATAGGATTGTGGGACTATCCTTGGGGGAATTTCCTCGATTAATGATTGATATGGAAGGGACCACCCTGCTGTGGGCGAGTGATATAAAATGCAAGCTGAGCAAGCCATGGAAGCCAGCCAGTAAGCAGCGCACCTTCAAAGTACGCTTCTGCTCCTGGCTCCATTTCTTGCCCTGATTCCTTCAATGATGATATGTGTCCTGGTAGCTGTAAGATGAAGCAAACCCTTTCCTCCCCAAGTCATTTCTGTCAGTGTCCTCCCCTTTACCAAAACCCACCCTCTGTTCATTCAAGGTCACTAGGCCTGGGATCTGTCAGGCTAAGAGATGTCTTATCTCCCTGCTCCTTAATCCCCGTTTGACTCACTGGTTCTGTTGCCACTGGTGTTGTCATGGTTACAGGATTGTGATGGTCCACAAGTTCTGTATGAAGACTGATAGTAGTCTCTACTGCTTCCGTTGTTACCTCCGTCTCCAATCTGTTCTGACCTCCGTAGGATTGGGAAACAGTTATCATTTCTTCCATCTAATATCCCCACAGATGCTCTATTAGGGTTTTTCATCTTTTCCTTCAAGCACCACATGACTAAAATTTAAGATCAGGATTATCTGAGCCCAGTGATAGCATGGATTATGTATGTATTCCATTCAACAAGTCCCTTGATTTCATGTGTTAGTAAGCCTACTAGGTTCTGGCTTCCCCACTTCCTAGTTTCTATCTACCAGGTTTTCTTACTTGTTTTCTTTTTTCCTGAGACAGTCTTACTAAATAATCCTGGCTGGATTAGAATTTGTTATGTAGACCAGGCTGACCTCCTGCCTGTGCATCCCAAGTGCTGGGATTATAGGAGTGGACTACCATACCCAGCCCCAATTTTTATATTTTATTTATTTATTTATTTATTTATTCATTTGAGACAGGGTTTTTCTGTGGCTTTGGAGGCTGTCCTGGAACTAGCTCTTGTAGATCATGCTGGTCTCGAACTCACAGAGATCCACCTGCCTCTGCCTCCTGAGTGCTGGGACTAAAGGCATGCACCACCACTGCCCCGGCCCTGGCCCCAATTTTCATTCTTGCTAATCAGTTACATTTCTGCACTTCCCAGTTTCTGATTGACTGTTATCCTGACCCTCTTAGATAGAAAAGGCAGTCACTCACCAACCTATCCTCTGACTCAAACATGGAGTAATCAACAGTGAAGTTCGCACTAAAGTCATCTGGAGAAATAAAAGGGGAGGAAACTGTTCAGAATACTTTACCTTATCTAAGTTATAAAATGTATTGGTACAAACCACTTCTAGTTATTTTTAGTGTTAACAATGTTTGTGAGTTGGAGCTGGAAGATGGCTTTAGCAGTTAAGAGCATGTATTTCTC
Source organism: Phodopus roborovskii (assembly GCF_943737965.1). Lineage (NCBI taxonomy): Eukaryota > Metazoa > Chordata > Mammalia > Rodentia > Cricetidae > Phodopus > Phodopus roborovskii. The sequence continues at coordinate 27,255,712 of NW_026126540.1, forward strand.
TTTCAGAGGACCTGAGTTTAGTTTCTAGAATCCATACTGAGCAGTTTTCAGTCTCTCGTAACTTCAGCTCCAGTGGGATTTGATACCTCTGATCTCCATGGCAACTCCACTAATGTGCAAGTACACACCCCTCCAATATAGATAATTTAAAATACTAATGGAAACTAAATCTTTTTTTGTTTTTGGAGACAGGGATTTCTCTGTTTAACAGCCTTAGCTGTCCTGGAAGTCACTCTGTAGACCAGGCTAGCCTGGAACACACAGAGATCCAACAGCCCTTTGCCTTTCAAGCACTGGGATTAAAAGCATGCATCATCACAGCTGGCTTAATCTTTTTAAATGGTAATTGTATATAGATTTATGTTGTCAATCTAGTGTCTAGTTACAAATTGGAAAATTTCCAAATTATCCCAAACATTTTCCAAAGAATATAAATATAATGAATTTAAGAGGCTGAAGAGACAGAGGTTAAGAGCACTGGCTACTCTTGCAGGGGACCTGGCTTCAGTTCCCACCACCTACCTGTTGGCCCACAACCATCTGGAACTCCAGTTGCTCTCTTCTGACTTCTGTAGGCACCAGGCATACACATGGTGCACAGACATACATACAGGCAAAATATTCATACACATACATTTTTTAGTTTAAAAAATTTAGTTTAAAAGAAGTTACAAGCTTGAGAAAAAAAATACCAAAAGTCTTGATAGGTTCTGCTCACAGCCAAAATTTTGTCTGGCCCTCTTGTGAAGGGCAATCTTTGAATTAAGTATTACCTAAATCTCTTCCTACCCCACTAAGAGTGAGAGCCTTTCTCATACGCACCATAATTAGGGGTAATTGTGTGATAATAATATACCACTTCATAGTATTCACTCTCTTCAAGCTCTTCTTCTTCCTCGTATTCCTGTCCTGCAGGGACAAGAGCTACAGGTCAAAAGCATCTGGAGCTCCTTAGCAACAGCACACATGGAGTTGATCCCAGATCTGCTGGGTTTTGTTTGTTTGTTTGTTTTTCCTTCTTGCCTCCTCTCTAGAAGTCTCATCTCCCTGTCCCTGGTCCTCCAAACCCACCCAGTCTCCTGACTCCCAGCTCACTCCTAGTTCTGCTTTCAATGTGGAACTCTCAGGACAGAAAGCAGATCCCTTCTCAAACTCTAAGCCCCAAGAGAGATGTAAACCCTTTATAAGCGGAAGACAGAGACTAGAAATTTAGAAAATCATATACATTCCTTGTGCTCCCACATTTTTTATGCTTGGGGGAGATCTCATCAGCATCTCTCACACAAACGCTAACAATCTCAGGCTTTTAGATTTAGGTTCACTTCCAGTCCATTTATATTCCCCACAACCCCACACTTTTTTTTTTTTTTTTTTGAGTCAGGGGCTCTCTACATATCCCTGGCTGCCTTGAACCTCACTATGTAACCTTGAACTTACAGAGGTCTGCCTCCCAAATGCCAGGATTAAAGGCAGAACCACCACAGCTGGCCTCACATCCCCTTCCTTAAAATGAGTCAGCTGGACCATGACCCATCATCATAGCATTTCTTCCCTTCCAAAACTAAAAATGTGTGGCATTGATAATTGAATCCAGAATTCTAGGCCTTCTGCTAAACACATCCCACCAACCCCAAACTAAGGACACAGGATTTAAAGGAAAGGGAAACAATGAGACACACCTGGCAGTCTGGAGAACAAAGAAGGGAAGGAGACAAGCCACTCTTGGGACTCTGCCCCTAAAGTCAGCCAGTCATAAGCCAATCTATATTTATGTCTTTTTAAGACAGGGGTTCAGTATACAACCCTAACCAGCTTAGAACTCATAGAGATCTTCCTGTCTCTGCCTCTAGAATGCTGGGATTAAAGGAGTGAGCAACCACACCCAGCTTGGTTTTTGTTTTTTGATATAGGGGTATTTATTTACTTGAGACAGGCTTTCTCTGTGTAGCCCTGGCTGTCCTGGAACTTGTTTTGGAGAGCAGGCTGGCCTGAATTCAGTTTTGCCTGCCTTTGCCTGAGTGCTGGGACTAAAGGTGTGAGCCACCATGCCTGGCTGAGGGGGCCTATTTTGAATCTGGGGCTAGTCAGGAATTCACTGTGTAGTCAAGATTGACCTTGAAGTTTTGGTCCTTTCCCCTCTATGTTCCAAGAGCTGGGGGCATGTGGCATCAAGCTTGGCTTTCATACCTATGTCTTTGCTAATAGTTTTTTGTTTTGTTTTGTTTTTTTCCTCCTCTTCTACTTTGTGGGAAGGAGCTACTCTGGCTTCTCTCACTAGTCCTACTCACTGGCTTCTAAGAGCCCACCTCTTTCCTTCACTGTTCCTCACAGCTTTTGCAGTGACAGTAACAGAGATCTGAGTTCGGTCTTGCTGAAGAACTGTTTGGGACTCTTCTCTGAACGGACTTCGGTTTGCTTTCCTTTTGCTTTTCCTGGCTCCACCTTCCACATCTCTACTTTGCCCCCAACCCTGGACTCCAGCAGCTGAGAAAGCACCATCACTGCCCGCTGATGTGCCCACTTACCTTCTCTTTGTATCTCTTCTCTCATTCCGTTTATAAAGAACTGGTACAAAGCTCAGGGTCAGAAGTAGACTTACCCAGGATAAGAGGCACAACAAGGAGGGCTATAAAGAAGACATCCATTCTGGATCTGGCACTATGGCTGTGAAAGTAAAAAGAGGAAATTGCACTGTTTCCCACAGCACTTACTCCGCCTCCCCCTCTGCTGTGAAGCTGGGACGGAGCAGGGATTCTTCTCCCAGGGGATAGAACTCTCCGCCTACTTGTTCAGTAGATCTGTTTTATAGCTGCTGGACTGAGGGGCAAGCTTGTCTGATGGATGCAAACTTGTTACTCTTGGACAGCCCCTAGCCCTAGATTAGGACTTCCACTACTGGGGTCAAAGTTTATCTTCCCTCCTCCCTCACTCCCAATCCCCATATTTTTTTTTTTTTTTTTTTTTTTTGTTTTTCAAGTCAGGGTTTCTCTGTAGCTTTGGAGGCTGTCCTAGCCTCAAGCTCACTGAGATCCTCCTGTCTCTGCCTCGAGAGTGCTGGGATTAAAGGTGTGCACCATCACCCTCCTACTTGCAATCCTTAACGTACCATTTACCATTGCCATGCACAGTTGCTCTTTACTCATAATCTCTTTTGTCACTGTGGGAATGATGTGTGGAAGGGCTGAAGACTTTTTCTAGACAGTAAATAAATTGTGCCTCTTCTCTGCCTGTCTTGGCTATAGAGGATGGGCGTGATGTTTATGAACCATTGTTTGACTCCCAAATCTCCTTCTGCATTGCTGCCGATAAAAATCTCATAGCTGTCAGGTCCAAAGGAAGCTCCAATTTCCCCACCTCCAAAAGGCAGTTCATATATCCAGAAATGAGCTCATCCTGGACTATAGGAGTATTTCTGGAAGTCAGATAAAAAGCCAGCATTCCACAGGAACTTGTGAAACTGGTTCCCATATAACAAATGGAGTCATTTCCCTTCCCCCTGTCAGAAGGGACACATGGCTACTGGTGGCATCTATCAGTTTATCAAATCCTATGCTGGCCTCCAAGCTCCCTCAGCATCACAAGAACCTGTTACACATTTCGAAGTCCACACTAGCATTCTAGCCTTTCTCACTTCTTCTACACCATACTCTCACCAGCTCAGGGACTCCCCACCCCCACCCCATGCATGCATTCTTCTTAGAACCCAGCTATTCTCACTCTCTGTGGCTTTTGCTATTCGCACTATGCTGGCTCTATTCTCTGTCCCCCACTATTTTCCCCTCTTCTTGCAAATAGCCCTGGCCATGTCTAGTCTGTTTGCCATGTTCAGTTTACTTCTTTCTCTTTTCTGAATTCTTCCAGATGCCTCTGGCTATTCTCTCTCTCTTAATAAAACCTTAACCATCCAGTGGTGTGGTCAAGCTGGCAGTTTCTTTACTGCTCTCCCTTGAATACAATAGCCAAAGCCACTTACTTCTCTCCACTTTGGGTTGACCTCACCCCTTCCCCGAAACTTATTGGACATAGGATGGGAGAAGAGAGGAATTAAATACCCTCTTTCCCTCTGCTGGGTGTCACGCCTGTCTCCCACTTTCAGACACATGGCACCTTCCTTATCATTCTGTCTGCTCTGGCATTTCCTATTTCCATTCAGTTCAATTCAGAAGTAATAGTATATTTATTAGACATAATGAACTAAGTTTAGTCTTATAGGCAATTGAGACCTCACAGACAAGACAATTAAAAAACAAACCAGTGCTAGGTGTGGCGTTGTGGCCCTTTGATCCCACCATTTGGGAGGCAGAGGCCGGTGGACCTCTGTGAGTTTGAGGCCAGACTTGTCTACCTACAGAGTGACTTCTAGGATAGCCAGGGCTGCATAGAGAAATCCTGTTGCAAAAAAACCCAAACCAAACAAAATCAACCAAATAAACAAAAAAACCACATACGTACACTAAACCAAAACAAATAAAGATTAGAAGTCAGATGACATATGACTACAAAAATTATTTCCAGACAATTATTTACCTATATTTTGACATAAATCTGTGAGCTTTGTTAATTTTGTAAAACAACGTATAAAGCAAATATATGTAGAAAATAAAGTATATTTAAAATCCCACATACAGTGGGCATGGTGATGCATGCCTTTAATCCTAGCACTTGGGAGGCAGAGGCAGTTGGATCTCTATGAGTTCAAAGCCAGCTTGTTCTACAAAGGGAGTTCTAGGACAGGCCTCCAAAGCTACACAGAGAAACCCTGTCTCAAAACACCAATCAACCAATCAACCAACCAACCAACCAAACAAACAAACAAACAAAATCATTTCCAGGAAGCCTGATTTTCTTCAAACAATTTCGTAGTTTGTTGTTGCTTTGATTACATTCTCAAAAACAGTTTTCAGATATGATCCCATTGTAGGATTCCTTTGCTTAGGCATCCCGTAAGGACCAGTCTGTCCTCAGACAAATGATGATTCGTTTTAATATGAAATCCCTCTCCCCATTTTGAGGAAAAGACACCACTCAAGTTTATTTTTCAGAATATAAATAGAGGAAGTGTGACATCAAAGGCAGCTGGGTGGGGGGAGCGTCATTTCCCCTCTTTCCCATTGCTCTAGTTGCTTTTTGACTCCTAGATTCTTTCTAAACTTTTCCCCAACATTTCTCTCCTGGCCCTTCTTGCTTCTCTGCTTCTGTCATTGCAGAATACAGGTGAAGTCTTCATTTGAGACAGACTGTACTACATAATTCCCATACGAGGCTGCTCAAAGCGCTCCAAATTTTAAGCTCAACTTTGATCCCTTAGGGTGCTTCTCTGGGTCATTTCCTTTAATTCAAGTAAGAACAATGCCCGTCTCTATCCTTCTACAATCCCTATCCTGGGCTCTTTTTTTATCTGTCTCTAGATTCAAAAAGGATTTCTCCCCGCCAAAGATCTTCTAGAAATAAGTAGGGTTGTTATCACCCTTCTCCATAGTAATGAGAAGAAACCGTCGCCAAGGCACAAGCAAATCCAGGAATCCTTGCCCTGATTGGGCCCAGTCCCGACCCACTCTTCTGGACCCACGCCCAGCACCAAGTGAAGGGACCTGAGGCTCGACAGACTACAACTCCCAGAAGGCCGTGCTATCGCGACCCCGCCTCTGCAGTTTCGTCCCATCAAGTATTCATTGGCCTTCCGGGGGTGGGGATTAGATGGGAGGTGGCCATGGGGCAGCGACCGGGGGTTGTTCCCTCTTCGGCTTCCGTAGACGAGGTCGGGCGGACCTTCGTCCGGGGTTTCAGTGCCCCCCCTTCCCCTTCCCCGGGGTCCGGGGGTGACATTGCACCGCGCCCCTCCTGGGGTTGCGTCGCCGCCCCACGCGGACTATCCCCCGGCGCGCTATTCCCATTCGCCTCCCTTGGCCAGGGCTTCCTCCCGCCCCCAGCTGCCCAGTCATGGGGGCTGCTGTGTTTTTCGGATGCACCTTCGTCGCTTTCGGCCCAGCCTTCGCCCTTTTCCTGATCACTGTGGCAGGAGACCCTCTTCGGGTTATCATCCTGGTCGCGGGGTGAGTAGCGATTGGTGGAGATGGGGCCAAGCGTAGAGAAAATGAATCGGAAAGGGCTGGAGGGACTGGGGTAAGCTTGGGAGCCTGAGTTGGGGAACAGAAGTAGGAAAAGGTTGAACAGGGTCAAATCTTGGTCTAGGCGGTTTTCCGCAGTCGGCTTCCGCCTTCCAGGGATTTCACAGATTACTCCCATAGTCCTCCGGGCAACGTCAGAGACGGCCCAAGGCCGAGACCAGTGAGGGGGCTGTGCTGACCTCAGCCAGCTGAGAACCCAGGAATGGATACTTTGCCCGTCCGTCTGTGCCCACACACTTTGACTCTCATCTTACTGAAAACTAACCAGATTTCTTCCCTTTCTGCTGCTTGCAGATTCCTACAGATGAGTCTGTTGGTGAAGACACTTATCCTATGTGGTCCCTGTCTTCTGACCATCCGGAAGTCTAACTTCCACTTTTCATGCTACAGCCTTGGCTGGTTCTCTCCTTGATTTTTCTGGCTGCCCCTATCCTTGCCTCTCTCATTGCCCTTGTGTTTTCTCAGAGCCTTTTTCTGGCTGGTCTCCCTGCTGTTGGCTTCTGTGGTCTGGTTCATCTTGGTCCATGTGACAGACCGGTCAGATGCCCGGCTCCAGTATGGCCTCCTGATATTTGGTGCTGCTGTTTCTGTCCTTCTACAGGAAGTGTTCCGATTTGCCTACTACAAGCTCCTTAAGTAAGGACAAAGGGTGGTCTGGAAGGGAGAGGGGACAGTGGTGTGCATTGTAGGAAGTGGACCAGCCCTTGGATGGTGGTTGGAGTAAGGGTTATTAAAGGTAAAGGAACATCTCTGCCCTAATATTTCCTCTTTTTTTATCCCAGGAAGGCAGATGAGGGCTTAGCATCACTGAGTGAGGACGGAAGATCACCCATTTCCATCCGCCAGATGGCTTATGGTGAGCCAAGGGAGAGGGACCAGAGGAGGGAGCTGGATACCCCTTCCTCCCTTTCAGGGTTATCTAAACATCCACATGTGCTAAGTATTTTTCTTCATACTTGACATCCAAGGAGAGGCGGTCTGGAGGGAGAGTAGGTATGGTAGAATTTTCACTGGGCAAGGGGGAGAGGTACTGGTAATGATGCTGTGGTGATCTTGGATGTTGATGAGCGCCTCCCCCCTCCCCCCCCAGTTTCTGGTCTGTCCTTCGGTATCATCAGTGGTGTCTTCTCTGTTATCAATATTTTGGCTGATGCACTTGGGCCAGGTGTGGTTGGGATCCATGGAGACTCACCCTATTACTTCCTGACTTCAGGTAAGGCTCGCTTCTAATCTCTCCTTTATGCCCTTTCCATCCCTGGCCCCGACCTGTCTTATTGACCTTCCCTGGGAGACTCCTCTGGCTCAGCATCTCAGGAAGCTGGGAGGAGGTCAGGGATGCATCTCCTCCCCATCTCCCTCCCTGCAGCCTTTCTGACCGCAGCCATTATCCTGCTCCATACCTTTTGGGGAGTTGTGTTCTTTGATGCCTGTGAGAGGAGACGGTACTGGGCTTTGGGCCTGGTAGTTGGGAGTCACCTACTGACATCAGGACTGGTGAGTTGGAGATAGGGGCCTGAGTCAGGGAGAAAGCATTTCATGGTGAGTGGGATGGGGTATGTGTTCTCACTTCATATCGGTAACTTACCTTGGGTGGAGGCAGGAAGGTGAGTTTCCAAGGTTCTGTCACCTCAGCCTCAAGTTAGGCCACTTGCTATGGGGAGGAGTCTCACTTGCTTAGTCAGACAAATTCAGAAGGCCTGAGGTGAATAGGAGGAGCTGAAACTTTTGAGGGAATCTAAAGTCAAAAGTTCCCCTTAACTACAAGCTGTTGATGCTTCGAAGGGAAGCATCAGAGTCTGAATAGGATGTCTGGGGGAGGTTTGCTCAGAGGTACAAAGTGGATATACCCATTTAGGTTAGGTGGGGGAGAATCTAACCTCTTTTCTGTCCTTATTCTCAGACATTCCTGAACCCCTGGTATGAGGCCAGCCTGCTGCCCATCTATGCAGTCACTGTTTCCATGGGGCTCTGGGCATTCATCACAGCCGGAGGCTCCCTCCGAAGTATCCAGCGCAGCCTTTCGTGTAAGGACTGACTACCTGGACTGCTCGCCCGACAGATCCCATCTGCCTGTCCACTGCCCATGACTGAACCCAGCCCCAGCCCGGGTCCATTGCCCACATCCTCCGTCTCCTCGCTGATGTGTCCCGCTACCTTCCGGGTTTGGCGTTGTCCATTTGTGACCTGTAGTCTCTAAGCTTTATCAGGAGCAGCCTGGGTGCAGCCCTACAGGGACTGGGGTTTGAACCTGCATTTCTCCCCACCACCTGGGGAGCCCCCCTTATCCAGGTCTCCCCGTGTGTCAGTGCTCTGGTCTCACCCTGCCCATGACTCACCCCGCTTCCCCTCTGCAGGCCGACGGCAGGAGGACAGTCGGGTGATGGTGTATTCTGCCCTGCGAATCCCACCCGAGGACTGAGGGAACATGGGGGGGACCCCTGGGCCTGGGGTGCCCTCCCGATCTCCTCGTCCTGTATTTCTCCATCTCCAGTTCTGGACAGTGCAGGTTGCCAAGAAAAGGGACCTAGGTTAGCCATGGCCCTGGTGGTGACATTACTGGAGGCTCAAGGGTAGATGAGTTCAGTTTTCCAATATCTCCTGCCCAGACTGGACATCATGGGCTTTTTCTCAGGTCTGAAAGGAACCATTTTTGGTATGATAAAGACCCCAGAAATGCCTTTTTTTTTTAAAGTGGGGGGAGGGAGGAGGTATATTAGGAACCTCATAACCCCCTTGGACTGTATTTTTGCTCCTGAAACTGCTGATCATGGCTCATTTCTATTTCTTTTTCCCCCTGGTCCCAGGCCCTGGGGAAAAGGAAGGAAGTGCATGTTTGGGAACTGGTACCACTGGAACTTATGTTTTAATGTCCGTGACCATCAGCACCCCTCCTCTCCCCAAGGTGAAGTGGAGGGTGTTGTGGGGGTTGGCCTACTCCATGGCAGTGCCCCTGGAGGAATCAGACTACCATGGCATCACAGGCCAAGAGGGCAGACATTTTTCTAGTTTTTAATTGGGGTGTGGGAGGGCTGGGGAGGTTTTCTATCACTGTATCATTTTTCTGAGGTTGGGATGTCCCATCCTTTTAATCAAGGTGATTGTGATTTTGACTAATAAAAAGGACTTTATAATTGTGGGGGAACTTGGCTTTTAAGAGAGGGGATAATGGATTAAGATTTCTAGCCCTAGTGGCTCTGGTCCACCCTCCTACCTAGCCTGGCAACCAGCGTTCACCATTGGTAGCTTTGGTGTGATGACAGAAGGGTCAGTTGGTGGCTTAGCTTGTGGGAAGTGGGCTAACTTTTCCCACAAGTAGATTCTTCCTTGTCTAGTAATAGGATCCAAGGAGTAGTACCCCAGTTTTCTTTTTCTCTATGTCTGTCTCTACCACCTAGAGGACAGAAGAACTCTCCCACCCTTGAAAGGCACAAAAGACAGGCCAGAATTAAGGTCAGAAACTTGAATTTTCAAACATACATTGAGTAAAACATGGCTAAAATCTTAGCAGCAGTTCTTTTTCCTAGAGGAAAAATATGTGTATGTATCTAGGTATACGTAGGGAAGGCCAAGAGGGGTGTCAGCTTCTTCATAGCTAAACGTTAAAGCAGGGGCCTCCTGACCTGCATGATTTGAAAGGCCAAAGGCTCTGCTCATTCTTAAACTGGGTCCTTGCTTCTCTGGTGTATGAGGGGGGAGGTGGTGTTTAGAAGGACATGTGTCTGCCTACTACTGGTAGTTTAGTCCCTGCACCTCTTAGAGAGGCTCCTTGACAGGTATGAGGGAAGGCGTTCATGGCATCTTGAGACAGAGTTTAAGCCTCTGTGGTAGCCCGTGCTGAAGTGAAGACCACACTCTTCCTGTTTCCTAGCCTCTTCTTCCTGGAAGGGGAAGCAATGGTTCATGGGAGTGACTATAGTGTCCTAAGTAAAGGTTAGGATAGAACAGTAACACTTTTTTTTCTTAACTCTATATGTATCTGATTATGACCTTAAATTTTCTCCTTCTTCCACCTCTTGAGTATTGGGATTACAAGTGTGCCAGCATGCCAGGTTTAAATGTGGTGCTAGAGATCAAAACCAAGGCTTTGTGCATGCCAGGCAAGCACTCCCATCAACTGAGCTGTAGCCTCTGCTCTGGCTGTCTTGAAACTCACTATGTAGATCAGGCTGCCCTTAAACTCACAGAGATCCTCCTGCTTCTGCCTCCCATATGTTAGGATTAAAGGTGTGTACTATCATGCCAGACAGAGAATGCATTTTTTTTTTTTTTTTTTTTTTTTTTTTGTTTTTTGTTTTATTTTTTCAGACAGAGTTAGTCCTGGCTGTCCTGGAACTCACTCTAAAAGACCAGGCTGGCTTTGAACTCAGTGATCCTCCTGCCTCTGCCTCCCATATGCGGGGATTAAAGATGTGCACCACCACTACCCAGCCTCTGAGAATACTCTTTAATAGAAAATAAGCTACTGCAGGGATAGAAAGTAGGATCTTACCTAATTTTTCGAGCAATGAAATAAACAGCAAGCAGAATGGAGAGACATCCAGCCAAGATTCCCACACCTAGACCCAGCATCTCTCCTGGGGGAGATAAAGATGTTAACAGGTACTAAGCCTTTCCATTTTTCCTGGGGCTCACACCCATTCACATTTCCATACAGGGCTGTCTTACCTGTGGTGTACAATGGTCCCACTGTAGAGGAAGAAAACTTGGGTTAGGGGAATTTCAGAACATCTTCCCATTTGGGAGCTTTTGCTTCCACACCTGGAAAATGACCTGGCACCATGACTAGGGGGGGTTCCCAGTTCAGTATGTGGGAACCCTCCCTTGGCCTTTTCCTGCCCAGGGCTTGACTATTTCATGCCTTTGAGTTCCTCAGTTTCCCATCTCTTGGGAGCCCTGCAGGTCACCTTGGATGAAAGAAGCAACGATGGTCCGCTGGTTGAGAGGCTGGGGGGCTCTGTAGTTTTGTACGAGGGGCTCAGATGGTTCTTCTTCTGTGGAGAACAGTGTCCCCTGGAGCTTTTCTAACTGAGGAGAGGAGTGTAGATGTCATTCTGGGGCCTGGGCAAGGGTCTGATGTTAAAGCAGCTCTTCACCACTCACCTGTCCCATTGAAATCTGGGCCTTCCTGTTGAAGACTGTCCAGAGTACACTCTGGTGGCAGGGGGGAGTTGTGAGCGAGCCATTGTAACGGAAGAACTGCTCCAGCTGTTGGGGGAATAGCTCTCTCACACTGAAGGGAGGCACTGAGGTCGTCTGACCTAGGGGTAACAGCAAGTGTCGACCTTCCTGGACAGGGTTCCTCTAGGCAGAATGCACTGCCAACTCTGCCTCCTCTCAAAGCCTCTTAGGTCAGGTTGTGAAAGTTTCTCTGAAGTTGAACTCTTCAGACAGGGTTTTTCTATGTAACAACAGTCCTGACTGTCCTGGAACTCACTTTGTAGACCAGGCTGGCCTGGAATTCACAGAGATCTGCCTGCCTCTGCCTCCTGAGTGCTTGGATTTAAGGCGTGCACCACCACGTCCAGGCTGCAGTTGAATTCTTACTGTAAGTTTTTAGGGCTCACCTTTATGTCTTATTTCATGCAGGTGACTCAGAATGTGATCATAAGCTGGATTCTCAGCCTCGCCCACCTGTAAAGGGAGTGTATGGTAGAAGCATGTTGTTTGAAGTAAGAGTGCATGGGGTAAATATCAGAGAGGCCAGCAACAGAACAGGCCTAAGGGAAGTAAATAAAAGGTGGAGAGAGATCTGAGGAGTTAGGGGTTACTGACCTCAATTAAGATGCCTAGGACAGCCAGGCCCTGAGGCTTCTGAGCAGCTTCATTCAGGCTGCCGTAGGAATCTGAGTCATAATGGACCACATGGAGCTGTGGAAGGCAGAAGGGAACTGGGTTGGTTACTTCATGTTTCTTCTTTCCTGGACTTTGACTTTTGTTACTACATAAATTCCCCAATCTAAGTCTCTACCCCCAAAGCTTTGCCTTGTCCCTTCAGTATGACTTTTCAAGGGTACAGACCCATCCTTTCTACAATATCAACTGAACTGTATCCCATGTTCTAGTTGGTACCTCTGCAGCAGTGGCTTCACTGTTGATCTGGTGCTCGGAGCCCTCTTGGGATCCTTTCTGACCCCAGTGCAGGTGGAGCTGGGCTGCTGTGTATTTTCGGGGCAGTCCACCCAGGTGTGGGGTGTGGGGCAGGGAGAGCTGCACTGGGAGCAAAAGACAGGCAGGATTGGTGGAGGGGTGTGGCCAGTTGCCACCGCTTGAGACTTAGCTGTCCTCTTATTTCTCCTTCCCAGAATTGCCTGGCTCCTCTCAGGCTATAACTTTTCTAGCAAAGTAGTCTCTCTGCTGATGACCTAATCAGTGTGACGACACTAACCTACATATTGAACTTCATAGACATCCGACCCCACTTCAGCTGCAAGAGCTGAATCTCTCATTTTTTGAGAGGGTTTCTCTGTATTGCTTTAGAGCCTGTCTCCTGGAACTAGCTCTGTAGAGCAGGCTGGCCTCGAACTCATAGAGATCCACCTGCCTCTGCCTCTCAAGTGCTGGGATTAAAGGCTGGTGCCACCAATGCCTGATTGAGCCTGAATCTTTTTTTAGACAGGGTTTTTCTGTGTAGCCTTGGCTGCCCTGGTCTATAGACCAGGCTGGCCTTGAACTCACAGATTTACCTGCCTCTGCCTTTGCCTCCCCCTATACCACCATCAGCCTGGCTCTGAACTTCATTTGTCCACATTCATTAGTATTCTGAGACTTTAAAAGTTAGATGCGTCTGTTCCCTCTGGCTCTTTAAGGCTTGAGCTAGAACCTGTAGTTACTTGGAGTAGAGTCTTTTACCTGTATGGCCATTATTGTGTAGATCCAAAGGCTCAGTACCAAGCTGGTCATATCCATGGGGCTGTACAGCAGGCAGATCAGGGTCAAATATCACACTGTCTGTCTGGATGTCAACAGGGGACTGGGCATTGCCTCCACACTCAGGGTAAGAGGTTGGCCAGTGGTCCTGACCATGTGGGCCTGGTGGAGGGATAAGTTAACATGGGGTAGGGCTGGGTGAGGTGGGGTCTCCACTGCGCTCTAGGCTGCAGCCGCTCTCACCTCCCCAGAAGCAGGGGTGATTCTCCAGCTCCCTAATTAGTGGGGGAGTTGTTGCTTTCACTCACCTGTAGTTTGAGAACAATGAAGCTGAATGAGGGGGAAGAGGAAATATACAGAAAGCCTGAATACTTGGAGTAGAGTCAGGGGGGAAAGGGGCCCTAAGCAGATGAGGTATCTCTGGGTTCCCTATCAAGTAGTCTTAGGGTTCAGATATCCTTTCTATCATTCATGTCTCCCCCTAACACTGGACCTTGCTTTGACCCCAGATAGGTCATTAATCAGAAGTTCAAAGGGATTGAGTTCCAGCCCCTAGAGTCAATACCCTGCCAGCCTCTTCATCCAGATCTCAGGCTGTCCAGTCAGGTTGGGGGTAGCACTGTTTGGGGAGGGGGGCAAAAGAAAGGCAGCCGAGCGCATTGTGCCTCTCCCCACCCAGTTTTCTTCATTTCCACATGGGTTTACAGAGGATTCGTTGACCTTTTTTTCCCCCCCTGAATCAGCAGATGAGGGATTTAATGATTAGATGGGGTCTAGTGGCCACATGTGTAAACCCCAGGGCTGGTTCTGTGTGGTGTCATGCAGGAGAGGGGCCAGTGTGCGAAGCTCAAGGGAAGTTCCTCCTCCCCAGGACAAGTCCCAGCACGAAAGGAGTTCCGGTTGACCAGGAGCACGGGAGGTGTGCCCTCACCTTCGTATGTCCAGTGGTGACCTGTAAGAGAGAGATTTGGACTGAGGCCAGTGGGACAGCACAGCCTGGGGCAGTGTCCTGGCCTCCGCTTTCCTCTCCCTTCAGTGCCCCCCCCCTTCTGCTCTCTCCCCCTACACTCCAGCGCTTCCCAAGTGAAGTCCTGAAACTGGACACCTCGGTGGAAAGATCGGGGGTCCTATTTAAAATAAGCCAGGCTGTGCCCTTGGTTAATGAGTAAAGAGGGAGGAGCAATGGAAAGAGATAACGCCAGGAGACTAAAATTAACCTGGAGCCAGTGTAACACTTGAAGATTGGGTCGGGTCGGGTAAGGGTGTGGGCAGAGGGCTTAGAAGGATAGAGAACAAAAAAGGACGGAAAAATGTTAAGTGTGCCGAGTGACAGGAGGGGCTAGAAGTCCTTTGCCTTGATGCACCACCCAACAGTGAAGGCACAGAACCTACGACAACTTCTTCCTTTCTGGTCTTACTAGCTCTACAGGAAAGCTGCCCAGCATCATGAACCTTGGCTCCTGCACTCTCAGACAGCTCAAGGAGGCAGGAGTCACGCTAGGGTCTATTCTAGGTTGAGGGTGGTGGGTGGGTGGGCACAGGCAGCCAGGCTGGCAAGGACAGGATGAAAGTGAAGCATTGTGTATAGAGAGGAGAGCTGCCAGCCGCGTCACATGCTAGGCTCCCATGCATTCTCTCTGGCCAGAAAGCTGGGGGGTCTCTGGATCTAACTATCCCCCTGTGGCTAACCTGCTTGGAGGAGAAAAGGAAGTCAATTTGTAGATTGGCTTGTAGTATTTAAATCTAGAAACGGGGGGGGGGGGGATCCTAAATTCCTTTTCATTTTTATCAGTCCTTTATTTTGTTTGTTTGAGGCAAGGTTTTGCTATGTGGTCCATACTGGCTATGTGGTTCAGGGTGACCTCAACAACTTGTGGCAATCCTGCCTCAGCCTCATGAATGTTAGTTTTACAAGCATGTGGTACAGTGCCCAGCTTCTTTGTTATTCCTTTAACTGCTCGGACTTAAAGATGTTTTGGCTCTCATCCTTGGTCTGTCCAGCTGGTCCATTCCGCAGCTCAAATAACTGCAAAATAGCTCAAGTGGCAGCACATGGTGGCCCTCACCTTTAGTCCCTGCACTCAGGAGGCAGAGGCAGGTGTTTCTTCCAGGGCAGCCAGGGCTACACTGAAACTCTGTTTTCAAAAACCAAAACCAAACAAACCTGCAAAAAGCGGGAGTGGGGTTGGAGGCGTCCACTCAGTCCCTGTCAGCAGGGTACCACGTCAGCCAGTGCCCTGGCTCTGGGAAGGTGCTTGTTCTTCCTGCTAAACACTCTGGGCCGAGTCATATGGTTTCCCTCTTTCCGTTTTTCTTCACAGAAAAGATTTTTGACTCCGTTTTCGTTTGGTTCCCTTGGTCCCCATTTGCCTCCTGCCTCTTGCTCTCAGGATCCTCCTCTCCTCCCTTAGTTCCTCCAACAAACCTTAATCCCTCACCTTTGTGCTGGGTACTGAATGAGACAGGAGAAGCACAAAAACGGGGTGTAGAAGCCAGGCAAAGTAATGCAGATGGAGAGCAGAAGCAAGAGACTAACTCAGCAGCATAGTGAGTTGGAGACAAATCTGGCTACACGAGACCCTGACGCAAAAACAAAGCCAACAAGCAACAAAAAAGAGGTATGGGAATTCCTGAGGCGTTCCTACACTCCAGGAACACCGTTTTCCAATAGTCTTACCCTATCTCCCACTTCTGAAAGTACACTGTAAAGGGCTAGTCACTGTGTTACTTTCAGGGAAATGGACTGGCTAGTTTCTGTGTACCCCTTGGCAGGTAGTGGGATTATCATCTGATCAGGTGGGAATCAGGGTCTGAATTGGGCAGCCTTGCAGTATGTTCTCTTCTCACTCCTGCTCTCCCTAACGAGCAGTGTGAACAAAGGGCAGGAGGGCTGCCTGAGACTAGGGCAGTAGGGAAGGAGCTGCACAGAAGTCTGTAGCTGGCCGAGTTTCCTACACATGAGCATTCACACAACTGGCCCTGTCTAGCTCGCTCCTGCCACAGCAATAGCAGTACTAGCTGGGCTACAGAGGAAAAGGCAAAGAATAGGAGAGATCTCCTCCGTAGTCTTAGAGCCCCTCCTGCCTTTTTCCTGGGCCCCTAGGCGTCCTTTTACACCTCCTCCCCCACTTAAGTACACATGGTGTGGACATTAGCACAGACCCAATTGTACCTACCCCCATCTGCAGCCAGGATCCAAGTCACCTTTAGCAGGAGAGCGAAGAACAACATATTATCTCCACAGTTGTGCACAGGGAACCGGGAATTTGGGAGCTAGGGGAGAGAGGTGGGGAGGGAGAGAGAGAGAGGAGTTTCAGGCGTTTAGTTCTTCTCTCTGCAGGCTTTCCAGGGATTTGATTTTCCTCAGGTTAGAACGAACTTCTGGATCCCAGGGTAAATCTCTCTCTCCTTCCTCTCTCTCTCTCTGTATGTCCCTCCGAAGTCTCCACACCACTTACTGGCCAGCAACTTCACAGTTGCCTCCCGCTTTTAAGGTGGCTCTGAACCGGTGTACGTGAGGAGGGGGGTGGTGCCTGGGCTGCAAGCGAGCAGCTCCTTAAATAGCGGATTAGGCATGCAGGATGGCCCAGCGGAGCCCAGCGCCCTGGCCTTGGCTCAGCCCAGCTGGTGTGAGCTCTTCCTTTGCCATTTATACTGCCGCTGCGATGGTGTCCCCTGGAACTCTCGGGCAGGGAAGGGGGGTTTCGCACCTCTCTCCCAGGACACTGTGTTCTCATTCGCCTGCCTGAGGAGCACATCCCTGGGTGGTGTGGGACAGCTGGTTGGGAGCCTATTTCCAAACTCAAGAGAACTTGAGCTAGTTGGGACCAGAAAGAGTTCAGACTTAGAGGTAGAACAGAATTTGGGGGCTCGAGACGCAAGTGGGGAGTGGGAAGTCAAAGTTTAAAGTCTGGATTGTGGAGATCAAGAAGTGGAGCGAGGAGAATTTGTCTTTCGTGCTGTCTTCCCACCCCTTTCCCTTGATGAGGCTTAGGTCCACGTGCCTGTGTAGCCTGGGGTGGGGGTGCGGTTTTGTTTGCCGTATAAAGCCCATTTGTGTGCACAGCGGGGGAGGGGTTGTCACAGCACCAGGGAGAGACAGCATTCTAACTACCAGACCCAGCCACCTCCCTCCCCGGGGAGCCCAGATCTAGGGCGCCTTTTGTCACTGAAGAGGACACTGACCCCTAGCAGAGAGGCCTGGGCAGGAGGGGCGATGGGTGACTGAAAACAATTACTGTCACCATGAGAAAAAGGCGGACTCTAGAGAAAGAGGGGGAGGGGCCAGAGAGAGGCCATGTGACTAGGGGAGGTGGTGAGGAGTCCAGGGGCTTCCCGCCCACCCAACAAAGGGTCGTAGCAGGTCCAATGGGACAGAGTGAAACCTGCCACCGTGGAGTTAGCCAGTGGAGCATGGAGGCTGCATGGCGTCTCAGGAATGTGAGCTGTTGTGCGCTCCCCCACGGGACTAGAAATCCCGATCGGAATGTACATCCTAAGTCCCTCATTAGTGAGTGTGAAAACCACAGATAATTTCAAGCTAGATGGTGAAATGTCTCTCTCCTCCATACCCTTCACTCACTAGCCTAGAAAAGCACGTACGTGAGGTCTTTCTGCCCTCCTTGCTCCTTACAAGTAGCAATAAATAGCCAAAACAAAGGGAGCAGAAGCCAAACAAGAGCACAGGATAAAAGCCAAATGAACAGAATAATGCATGGGCCTGGTCATCACTCCCGCGGAGACAGCAGCTCTGAGCTCTTTTCTGTCCCGTGACTGCGCTTCAGAGTAAGGCTGGGTTTTTTGTTTTGTTTTAATTTAATTTAATTTTTTTTAATGCTTTCATCGCTTTGTGAATTCTTCATTCCCCACGGAAAGGTTTCCGTCTTCAAGTCCCTCCAAAGTTCCAATCATCCCATCTAGGAAGAATAAAAGTTGTAAAATGTAAGTTAAGACTTCTTTAGAAGTTAATTAGGAGGTGGGGTGGGGGAGGGAGAACAGATACGTATTTCACAAGGTAGAAAAGAAGAGATAGAATGACCCGGGTCAGGCCAGAGCTCTCCTGGAGCATCTGCGACCGAGATTCAGTGTCCCATGCTGGAAGTGCGTCTCGCCTGGCGCCACCTCCTGGCTTCTCTATGAATTTAAAAATTTTTAAATGTGGGATTCTTCTGGAAAGCAGTCGGTGTTGGGCTTTTGGAGACTTTGTCTGCACAATTGAACACTGCTTCACAAAAGAAATCTTTGCCCCTAGTCAATGTTTCGGCTACCCGAGCAAGCAGCCTGTCCCGGAGTTCCGACTCCCCCAAATCAACAAGGAAAGGGAGAAAGTACGGTCCTCCTCCGACTTGACTTTTGTTTGGCTCTTTGGCGTTACTGTGAACAGCTTTCTAGCTGTTTGAAGTAGATGCAAAGGGATTAATATATGAAAAGGGAAAAGAGAAGAAAGAAGAAAAGGTGACTGAATTATATGACTTCCTCGGGGCAGTTTCTTTCAAACCCCGAGTTTTGGTTTAGATTTTGCCCTTTCCGCTCCCAAGCCTTCTCACCCTGCACCTGGCCCAAAGCCCACCTAACCCGAGACATTCCACTGCCGTATGGCGCCATCTCCTGTTCTTGCAAAGCAGTGAAACGTGAATGTCAGATCAAAAGCGTTCCAGGGTGGTGACTTTTTTGTTTGTCTTTTCTTAAAACTTCTTAACTTAGATATTTAAACTCTGTTTTAGAATGCTCCAGTAGCAAGCCCACTCAGTGCCCTGAGTTTTCGTGGTAGGGTACCAGGAAGTTCAATAAAGGGTGGAGCTAGGTTCAAACAACAATCAAGGTTAGATGGAATTAAGATTTTCTAGAAAAATAATAACAAAAACGACACACAGAAAACAAGCATACAAAAAGAAACGCTAATAACATTGTTGCTGAGATGATGTATGAAGGTACAAACATTCTAATTGGATAGGCAATCCCATTTAGCTTGTCTTCTGACTCCTCAGTCCTGAAGCCCCTTCAGCAAAAACAAAAATGTTCACAAGGCCAGGGGTTGATGGCCCATGCCTTTAATCCCAGCATTTGGGGAGGCAGAGGTAGGCGGATCTCTGTGAGTTTGAGGCCAGTTTGGTCTACAGGGTGAGTTCTAGGACAGAGAAAACTTGTCTTGAATAAAAAGAAATTGATATAAAAAAAGTTTACAAATTAAAGTCACTGAGGAATAGGTGATCTGATTCCTCTGGGTCTTTCTCACAGTTTCCAAATCCAATAGATGCCAGAAGAGAATCTTGTGGACAGAGAAAGGGTAAATTTGTCGTCAGAAATATTACAGGTTTTTAAATTTATACTTTATTCATTTTTATGTACATTGGTGTTTTGTGTATATATATATATCTGAGTGAGGGTGTAGGACCCCCCTGGTACGGGCTACAGACAGCTGTGAGCTGCCATGTGGGTGCTGGGATTTGAACTTGGGTCCTCTGGAAGGGCAGACAGTGCTTTTAACCGACGAGTCATCTCTCTAGTCCCACAGTTTTTGCTTGTTTGTTTTTTAAATTAAAAAGCAACTTTCTGTCATGGATTGAGTACATGGAAAGAATACTGTCGGGTTTATGAATACTTGTGGATTGAATGAATGACTCTCGTTACTCACTTTCGTTCTGCCTCTGGTGTTTCATAGACCTGTAGATCAGTGGGTCCCTAGGCATCCATCCAAACTCCTTGTTATGCTCAGTGGAGAATGAGGGATTTAGGGATTCAACTGTGGTTGATGAGAAAGCTGCTGCGCTAAACCAGCAAGAGAACCCAGGCCCCCTGAGAGCATTCCTCCACACCACTGGCTCTCAAGCACTGGTGAGCATTGGAGCCACTTGAAAAGCTTGTTAACACAGAGTTCCTGTGGTTTAAAGGCATGTGCCACCACTGCCCAGCTATTATTATTATTTTGAGACAGGGCTTCACTCAGTAACCCAGGTGGGTCTCAACCCTTGAGTCAACAAGCATAAGAGGGGAAGCCACAAAGTCCTGAGTGACTGTGTATTGTCGAAGAGAACACAGCTGGGTGCCACAGACCCGTGGGAATGGCACGGTCTCCCGCCATCTCAGAGGGATGGCAAGGCTTTATTTTTGTAGAAGTACAGATGTTGACAGTATATGCAGAAAATATCAACAGCTCCCTTCAAGATGCCTGCACCTGAGTCTGCTCCTTACAGAGACCCCCTCAGAGATTATTAGCTAAAGCCCCTCTTTCTCCTTTGTGTCATGCTTGATAAAGGCCCTGCTCTTCTCTCTCCATCATTGGTCACCCCAGGCAGGTCAATTTTAGGCTGAATAGGTCACAGCATGAGAGATCCAAGACCTCCACTGGAACTTGGTATGAATTAAGGCTGGCCTTTAACATCTGATCCTACTGCTTCTGCCTCTCAAATGCTGGGGTCACAATGTGCGCCACCATATTTGTTGAGAAACTCCCCCCACCCTCCACCGACAGTGTGTGTGCCTGTGTGCGTGTGTAACAGCCCTGCCTGTCCTGGAACTCTAGACCAGGCTGGCTTTGAACTCACAGAGATCTGCTTGTCTCTGCCTCCTGAGCACTGAGATTAAAGGTGTGTGCCATCATCCAGCTTATTGTTTCACTTTCTCCTCTATCTACATCTTTTCTTGAACGCTGAAGGAAGCACGTTAGAAAGATTGCCTTTTCACTCCCTATTTCTCTCTCCCTCTGCTCCACCCGCCCCTCTGGGTGCTGGGAACTGAAGTTAGGACCTTGTATATACTAGGCAAACACTAACACTGAGCACACTACACATCCATCCATTTCCTCCTTTCATTTTTGTGGTTGTTACTATTTTTATTTTATCCCCCTTTCTCAGATGAGGGTCCCACTGGGTAGTCGGCCTTGAACTAAGGTTTTTCTGTAGCCCTGAGGTTTTCTGAGTGCCGGGTTATGACTGTGTATCAGCATGCCGGGCCCAGTTTACTCCTTTTTTAAAAATTGTTTTCAGTTTTGGGAACTGAACCCAGGGGCCTTGTGTGTGATGGCTTCAGCCTCAGCTTTCTTGTTACTTCTCATTTTTGAAATAGAGTCTCACCAAATTGCCCAGGCTAGCCTTGAATTTATCTGCTTCCTTGCAGCCTCTCCAATGTCAGGAATAAAAGCCTTTTCAAAGAACAGAAAGAGCTAGGGGGATAGCTCGACAGAGAAAGTGCTTGCCTAGCAAGCATGAGGAGCAGGATTCAGATCTCTGGAGCCTGTGTAAATATGGACAGGTTTGGTGGCTGGGAGCCACCAAGGCAGGCCTCAAAACCTTATAAACCTGTGGTAAACTTTGGACACACACACACACACACACACACACACACACACACATGCACGCACACCCCACACACAGAATAATAAAAAGAAAAGAGAAAAAATAGTACTTGGAGTTGGCCCCAGAATAGTGGGGAACATCAGAACTCAGCAAATAATAGTTTTCTCCCTCATTTGTTATTTAAATTTTAAAAAGGAAACACATTTTCATTATAAAACATTGTTTAATAATGGTTAACAATTTATAAAATATTTAAAAAACTTGGAATAAAATTTATTTCATGTGTATGTAAACAAAATATTTAATAGTTTTTGTTTGTTTTGTTTTTAAACCCACTATGTAGATCAGGCTGGCCTGGAATTCACCAAGATCCAAGTGCTGTGATTAAAGGCATGCACCCCCATGCCCTGCTAATTATGGCATTCTAAAAATGCATGTTACATCAGGGGCTGGCAAGATGGCTCAGGCAGTAAGAGCATGTGCTGCTCTTTCAGAGGAGCAGAATTCACTTCTCAGCACCCATGTTGGGCTGTTCACAACCACCAACCACCTCTAACTTCAGCTTCAGGGATTCTGACCCCATCTTCTGCCTCCACTGACGTCTGCACAAACCTGCATCCATGCACAGCACACCAATACTGCTTTTCTTGCTTGTTTTCTTTTCTTCACTTTTTGTTTTAGTTTCTCAAGACAGGGTTTTTCTGTGTAGCTCTTGCAGTCCTGGAACTCACTCTGTAGACCAGGCTGGTCTAAAACACAGAGATTCCCCCTGCCTCTGCCTCCCAAGTACTTGCTGGGATCAAGGTGTGTGCTACCACTATACCTTGCCATGAATATATTATTTATTTATTTGTTTTTTCGAGGCAGGGTTTCTCTGTATCTCTGTATTGTCCTGGAACTCACTTTGTAGACCAGGCTGGCCTCGAACTCACAGAAATCTGCCTGCCTCTGCCTCTAAGTGCTGGGGTTAAAGGAGTGTACCACCAATGCCTGACGAATATATTTTTTACAATGTGTGTTTATCAGATAAGTTAGACTGTGTCCCAGATGAAACAATGTACAGAGAAAGAAATGAACTTATTCAACAAGATTTGGTTTTTAAAAAGTTGTGCATTATATACAGTGTTCAAACAATAGAAGCAAATACTAGAATGTCCCTAAAGTAATGCAATTTAAAATAAGAAAAAAAAAAAAATCAATGGCCAAGAGTGATGGAACGTTCCTTTAATCTCAGGAGGCAGGATGATCTCTGAGTTTGAGACTAGTGTTGTCTACATAGAGACTTCTAGGACATACACATAAAATAAAAATAAATAAATCTTAAAACAATAAGTTAAAAAAAGAGCAATTCACCCCTAATGCTTAACAGTCAGCCTGGTAGTGAGAACCCAGAGTCTCTCAAGTATTTTGCCATTGAGTATGTCTTCTTTTCCTTCCAACCTTTCTTTCTTTCTTTCCTTTTTAAATTTATTCCTTTTATTTTGTTTTCTTCGACTATGTAGCTTTGGCTGTCTTGGAACTCCCTACTATGTAGACCAGGCTGACATCAAATTCACAGAGAGATCCACCTGCCTCTGTCTCTCAAGTGTTGGAATTAAAGTCCTGTACCACCAACACCTTGAAATATTTAAAAACTAAAATAAAATAATTTCAAATAGTATATTTATTTTTATTTTAAGTACATTGGTGTTTTGCCTCATTTATGTCTGGGTAAAGGTAGCAGATCCCTAAAACTGGAGTTATAGACAGTCATGAGCTGCCACGTGAGTACTGGGAATTGAACCCAGGTCCTCTGGAAGAGCAGTCGGTGCTCTTAACCCCAGAGCCATCTCTCCAGCCCATAAGAATGTCAAAGCTCATCCAATTAGGAAAAGTTGAAGACTTTGAAAAGTCAGGCATTGTGGTCCAGGTCTGGATCCCCAGTACTTGGGAGGTTTGGGGCAAGAGGATCATGAATTTGGGGCCAGTCTGGATTACCTAACAAGATATCCAAAATAATATTAATATTTAAAAACGGCAATAACAGCAATAAAGGTAACATCTCTCAAAATTCAAAATTCTCCTGGTTGGAAACAAGCACCGCACACATTCTGTCAGTTGTTAATGTGAGACAAAGTCTCACCATGTGGCCCAGGTTGGCATGTAACTCTAATCTTCCCCCACTCCCAGGGACCGGGATAGATGACTACGCCACCATGCCTGCCTAACCTGATGATGATGCCTCCACTTCAGGGCATATCATTATGCCGAGGTTATCTGCTCTGGGAGATCAAATCCGGGGCTTTTTGCAGACTATGCAGGTGCTCTACCAACTGTGATGTATGTCTACAGTCACATTCTGATATCTTAGGAACTCTTTTCTGAGATGCTACAGATAAATGCATATGTTTTGGGTGCATATACATTTTAGATTTTATAAAAACAGGGCCATATAATATGCATAATTTGTGAAAGTTATTCTATATCAATAAATATATTGCCACAATGACTTCATAGTATTGAAATAGCATAATTTTGCCAGGCCTGATTTGGCAGGCTTGGACTCAGCTGCTCTGGGTGGGTGAGTCAGGAGGAAAGTTTAAGACCTGCCTGGACAACTGTGCTGCATAGTTTTATGTGAGCCTGACACAAGCTAAAGTCATCTGAGAGGAGAGAGCCTCAATAAAGAAAATGTCTCATAAGACTGGGCTATAGGCAAGTCTGTCAGGTATTTTCTTAATTAGTGACAGCCCAGCCCATTGTGAGTGGTGCCTTCTCTGGGCTGGTGGTCCTATAAGAAAGCAGGCTGAGCAAGTCATAAGGAGTAAGCCAGTAAGCAGCATCCCTCTGGGGCCTCTGCATCAGCTCCTGCCTCCAGAAGCTGACTTTAATGATTTTCTGCAATGCAGAAGTGTAAGACAATCAAACCCTTCCCCTCCCAACTTTGTTTTTGGTCATGGTGTTTTGTCACAGCAATAGAAACCATAACTAAGATAGCAATGTAGTGAGACCCTGTTTCAAAAGTAAAATGTAGGTTTGAGGATAGAGTTCAGTGGTAGAGTGGTTGTCTGGCATGTGAAAGTCTGAGAAGAAAAACAGCAATAATATTTATTTATTTATTTATTTATTTATTTATTTATTTATTCATTCATTCATTCATTTATGTTTGGTGCCATGGATTGAATGCCAGGGCCTTTTTCATGCTGAGTACATGCTCTCCCACCAAACTATACCTGCAGATCCAGACTGATATATTTCACCCCTCCTCTGTATCTGGACTAAGTCATTTTCAGTTTTTATCTTCTGACTAACAACAACTAGAATATTCTCACTCATATATATTTATCAGCTTGTCCATTTGTGGCTCAGAAGTGGACTTTTAAGTGGGTAGTGCAGCTTATCCTTCAACATTTCACCTTGAAAAAAGTTAACTCAGGCTAAAGGAGGTATAATTTATATGCAACAAAATCGCCCTTTTTAGTGTACACTTCTGTGAGTTTTGACAAATCCATAGGGTAACTACCCCATAATCAAGATACAGAACAGTTTCATCACCACCACCCCCGCAATGAGTCCCTTGTGCCCCCTTTGTAGTTACTTAACTTCTCTTCCCACACTCATCCTTTGGTAACTACCGTTTTCTGACCCTATAATTTTGGCTTCCTCAGCACATCTTATGGATCAAATTATACATCCTTTGGATGTGGCTTCCTACACTTAGCATCATTCCTGTTGTTGGGTATTAGGATTGTGCCCCACTTTATCACTGAGTTTCTCTGTGTGTAGACCACATTTGCCCATTTATTGGCAAGCTGGAAATTGTCTGGGCTGTGCCTAGGTTTGCAGGATAGAACCACTTTCAAGTCTTTGAATGAACACATCTTTTTATTGTGGGTCATATGCCAAACTTTCTCACAATGACTATGGGGTTTGTCATCCCCACCAGCTGTGTATGAGAGCTTTAGTTGCTCATTCTTGTTTTTGTGCATGTGTATATGCTGTGATGTAAGCATGTGTGTGCATACACAAGTATGGAGGCCAGAAGACACTCTTAAATGTCATTCCTCATGGCCTTGCTTTAAAACAATATTTAAATGCTAAGATAATCTTAGGTAGATAGGAATGCTGCTGTGAAATTGACTTTCTCCCTTTAATTCTGTCAGGGATCCCAGAACATAAGATGCTACCACCCAAGCCAGGGCCTTGGTGGCATACACCTTTAATTTCAGCACTTGGAAGACATATGCAAGCAACCAGATCTCTGTGAGTTTGAGACTAGCCTGGTCTACAAGAGCTAGTTCCAGGACAGGCTTCAAAGCTACAAGGGGAAACCCTGTCTCAGGGGGAAAATGTAAAGGGAAAAAAAGCTTCCTAGAATGGATCACTTCTGTGCCAAGGGGACCAGTACCAGTCCTTGTTTTCTGGGGAAGGATTTTTTTTTCCAGTTTCTTTTTTCTTTATTGAGCTATACTTTTTCTCCCACTCCCCTTTCCTCCCATCTCCCATCCTTCCCCTGCCCTCCCACGTTCCCAGTTTACTCAGGAGATCTTGTCTATTTCCCCTTCTTGGGTGGAGCCATGTGTGTCTCTCTTAGGGTCCTCTGGGTTCTCTGTGGTTGTGGCCTGTAGGTTGGTTGGCCTTTGTCTTATGTCTAGTTTCCACTTATGAGTGAGTACATGTTATATTTGCCTTTCTGGGTCTGGGTTACCTCACTCAGGATGACTTTTTTCTAGTTCTGTCCATTTACCTGAAAATTCAGGATGCCTTTTTTTTTTTAAACTGATGAATAGTACTCCATCGTGTAAATATACCACACTTTCCTTATCCATTCTTCGGTTGAATATGAATAATGCTGCTATGAACATAGCTGAGAAAATGTCTTTGTGGTGTGAGTGAGCATCCTTTGGGTACATGCCCAATAGTGCTAAAAGTGCTAATGCTGGGTTTTGAGATAGATTGATTCTCAATTTTCTAAGAAACCACCATACTGATTTCTGAAGCAGTTGTACAAGTTTGCAATCCCACCACTGGGAAAGGATTTTACAGAATTGCCAGTGAGAACTATTTCTGGGGGTTCCAAATCACTTTGAACTCTGAGGAAAAATGCTTTAGAAGCATTAGCTGTGCTTTATTTTGCAAGTGATCACAGATTAGCTAGTTTGTGTTTCTTTTTTCTTTTCTTTTTGTTTTGATGTGTGTGTTTTGTTCAGTAGTTCAGGCAGGCCTTGAACTCTCAGCAATCATTCTGACTCAGCCTCCCAAGTACTGTGAAACAGGAGCATGTTACTAACTCTGCTCTTAGTTTAGAAAAGGGAAAGTTAAGAGGAAGAACAACCAACAGTTATTTTAAAAAAATATAAATTATTGGGTGGTGGTGGCACATGCCTTTAATTCCAGTACTCAGGAGGTAGAAGCAGGCAGATCTCTTTGAATCTAAGGCCAGCCTGATCTACAGTCTTGACAATTTTTTTTTAAAACTTTAAATTATTATGTTTATTTGTATGTTTATACACATGGTGGTCAGAGGAAAATCTGAAGTAGTCAATTCTTTTTTTTTTTTTTATTGTTATAAGACAAGGTTTCTCTATATAGCAGTCCTGGGTGTTCTGGAACTCTCTCTGTAGACCAGGCTGGCCTCGAACTCACAGAGCTCCACATGCCTCTGCCTCCCTAGTGCTGGGATTAAAGGCGTGCATCACCACTGCCCAGCTGAGGTAGTCAAAGTCAATGTCTTCTTTCCACTGTGTAGACAAATATGTGGAAGGCAAGAGAAGAATAATGAATCTAAGCAGGAGAGAATGGCAATGCAGACCGAACAAGGGCCCCACAAAGTGCTTCGAAGTTGAGACAACCTTCACTTTCTGTAAGCTGGCAAATTGGCACTCGAGGTCTTCCAGATTGGTGCTGATTCGGACTTCCTCCAGAAAGAGGTGTAATGCTGAGAAAGGCAATTTTCTTTAGCAAAGTCAATCCCCTTCCAGGGGTGTTGCCTGCTAGGCTCATCTTCCAGCTGTACCCTTCGTAACTGGGGAATAAGTTCTTCATTCCTGATGGAGAGTAGCATAGGATCTGTGGCCTCCAGTAGAGGAGCCCAACCTTCTTCTGAGGACCTGGAAAGGAGGAAGGGAGGGAGGGACAGAAACATCTTGACCCCACTCTCCTAAATTTTGACTTCCTCCAGGACCAATGCCAGTGAGCTGTATGATTCAATGCAGTACATGTTGGTTTAGGGTAACAGAGCAGGATGGAGGCTGGAGGATAGACAGTGAATCTAGACAGGGATGCTTAGCTATTGTTCTGTTGCTGTGGAAAAATATTATGAACAAGGCAACTTATAGGAGAAAGCATTTAATTGGGGGTTTGCTTATAGCTTCAGAGGGTGAGTCTATGAACATCATGGCAAAGAGTGTAGGCATCGGCAGCCAGGCAGGCAGGCAGGCAGGGATCTGAAGTAGCTGAGAGTTTACATACTGACCAGAAGGCAAATAAGACAGTCAGTGGTTGAAGCTGAGCTTAGGTTCTTTTCCTTTTCAAGACAGGGTTTCTCTGTGTAGCTTTGTAGACCAGACTGGCCTTGAACTCACAGAGATCTCCCTGCCTCTGCCTCCCTTGTGCTGGGACTAACGGTGTGTACCACCACTGCCCGGCAGATTTGAATGTTAAAGACATGTTGACTTCAACTTTTTTTTTTTTTTAACATGTATTTATTCTTTTACTTTTGTGTGTGCCTCTCTGTCTCTTTGTGTCTGTGTTTGTGTGGCTATACATGTACCATAGCATGGATATGGAAGTCAGAGAGCAACTCTTGGGACTCAGTTCTTTCCTTCCGCCCTGGGGTTTTCAGGGTTAGAGACTCAGTTGTAAGGCTTGGCAGCCAGCGTCTTTACCCACTGAGTCATCTTGCAGGTCCAAGAGCTTAATAATACCCAGTGCTCCCTTCTCGCTGGCAGGTTAAAGGTCTTCTCCTTCGCCTCTTCTTTCTCTCTGAGACAGGGTCTATGTAGCCCTGACCAGCCTGGAACTTGATATGTAGACCAGGCCGACCTCAAAGTCACAGAGATCTGCTTGCCTCTGCCTTCTCTTCTATTTCTTCTTCAACTCCCATATATTCTCCCCTCTCTTCCCATTCCTGTTTCCCATTCCTGTTTCTTTAGTAGATAACTCCTTCCTCTCTCTCTCTCTCCCCCTCAGTCATGTTTTTGTCCCCTTTTTGTTATCATGCATGTCCTCTTGGGATATTCCTCTCCCCATGGTCAGCTATCAGGTAGGATCGGAATTCAGGATATATTCCCAGACTGGTCCTATATATGTTTTTGTTTTGTTTTTCTTTTTCATCCATCTCCAACCTGTGCCCAGCTCTTCCCCGACATTTTTGGTTTGTGTTTTGTTGTTTGTTTTGTTTTTGAGACAGGGTTTCTCTGTGAAATAGTCCCAGATGTCCTGGAACTTACTTTGTAGATCAGGCTGGCCTTGAACTCACCAAGATCCACCTGCCTCTGCCTCCTGAGTGCTGGGATTAAAGGTGTGTACCACCAGCCCCTTTACTCTTCCCTAGCTGTGTTTTGGTTGTTTTCATGTCCTGGCTTCCTTTAGCATTGTTAACATTAAAGCAAACAAAATCTAACTAACTCTTTGTATACCCTTCAGAGGCGAGGTGATATTTCATTACTATGCCATTTGTTATTAAATTAAGCCTATTGTTTGTTCTTGTGCCTGGGTGGGGCTAAGGGTGTAGAGTAATGAAAGTCTGTTGGAGACCCAAAGGTGTCTTAGGTTGAGAAACTAAAAAATGTGAAATGCATGCTGCTAATTCATTCACATTCCCAAATCATCGGGAATTTTAAAGGAGTGTGGCAGAATATAACAAGAACTCAGAAACGTTAAAAGCTTTAAAATAAAAAATAGCCAGGCGTGTGCCACCACCACCCCGCTTCCGTTCATGTCTTATTTATATTTTTGTTTTTGTTTTGAGACAGAGCCTGGCCTGGAACTTACTATGTATACCAGGCAGTCTTCTAGAGGTCTTTCTGCCTTCCCCTTAGGAGGTCTGTGATTAAAGGCTTGTACCATTATGCTTCGTCTTACTGAGACATTAAATCGATTTTTTTTTTTTTAAATGTGAGTGTTTTGCATGAATGCATGAATGTATCTGGCCCTGGAGCCTGTGAAAGTCAGAAGAGGCTATTGAATTCTCTGGAACTGTAGTTATGGATGATTGTGGGTACCGAACCAGGGTCTTCTGCAAGAGGACATCGTCTCTTCAGTCCCTTATACACTTTAAAAGAACATTTTAAGTAGATTTCTGTAGGAAACTTAGCAAAGGGAAATTGGAAAGGAGAGGCCTTGCTGTGGGGTTTCTGGGAATTGTGTTTCTTTAGGCCGGTGTTGCTTTTCCTCTAAGGTCCCAACTTTTTGCCAGCGACAAATGACCTCAGAATCAACTCCTCCAGGACAGTTTTATTTAAAGGTTTCTGACTCAACGTGCTAAACTCAACTGCTTTCGGAGTCGTTCCGCCTTTTACAGTGGAAGTTAAAATACCTTCTTTATCACGCTGTGGTTTAACAACACGCAAGGGCAGAGAAGGGGAGGTGTCGTGAACTCGCTGCTCACACCGCAGCCGCATAGCAGAGAGCTTGTGCTTTAAGACTACCAAAAGCTCTGGAGTGCCATGTGCTGAAGGACCCGCTTACACCCTGGGGGCGCCAACGACGCCTTTTCCCTCCCTTTAACCCCGAAGCCAGAAAACCCCCAAACAAACAAAAACAAATTCGACAGTCAAACCGTCCCACTACCGAGGGAAAGCGCGCCAATCACACAAAGAAAAGGAGGGGGACGACTGGGATTCAAAATCGTTTCTCCGGGATGTACACCCTCCCGGACCTATCGGAATTAACTGCGCGCTTGCTCAGAGCCAATAGACACTGAGTTTCTGGTCCAGGGCCCCCCTAAACACAGACGGGCAGTCCTCTCACCCAATGGAGTGGTGCGACGCTAAAGACTCGGCCAATACCGCCGGGCGGTGGGTGGGGTGTAGGCCAGGGGGTTGGCGGTGCCGTGTCATGGAGGCTCAGTCTCGCAGCAGCCATTGAAGGGGAAGGAACTGCGGGCGCGCGCGTGTCTCTCTGTGTGTGAATGTGTGTGCGTGCCCGTGTGTGCGCGCGCGGGTGTGTGGACTAGAAGGTGGGGGCAGCCGAGTTAGTCCCAAGTCGTCGGACTCCATTTGCTATTCTTTTCTTTCTCCCCCACGCCCGGGTGGTAGTGGGCGTTCGTCTCTGCGTCTCTTTTCATTCATCTCCAGACCTTTAGAGGTTTTTTAGGGTTGGGGGTAGTGGGGAGGGCAGGCGAGGGGAAAGGAGGAGGACATGGAGATGAAGAAGAAGATTAACCTGGAGTTGAAGAACAGAGCCCCGGAGGAGGTGAGATGACTCAGCCCCCACCCTCCCCTCCCGCCCTGTGTGGTGAGGGGTGGGCTCCGGGGGTCCGGGCGAGTGCGCGTGGCGGACTGGAAACGCGCCCCCACTCAGGGTGGGGGCGGGGTGTTTATTTTAAGTTTTAAACCACCAGGCTCTTGTGCTTAAAATGGCGAAGGGCTTAAGTTTCTAGGGGCATTTTCGAGGGCGCGCGGGGGCTCAGCCCCTCGGCGTCCCCGCAGTCTGGCGGCCCGGCCTCGCGGGGGCGGGCGACGTGGGCGCGACCCTCGGGCCTTCGCCACCTGCGAAGTTGGTGTAACTTTCCCGCGGTGCCGCCATTCGGCCGACCGCGGCCCGGGGCGTGGGTCTCGGGCCGATCTGCACCCTGCGCTCCCTGCGGCGGTGCCCACTCGCGGGCGGCGCGCGCCGGGGCCCGGGCGGCGGCGGAATCCCTGGGCTCGACGGCGCCGGCCGCGATCCTCGTGGCGCGCGGACCTCTACGCAAGCCCGTGGCTCGTGCGAGCCGCGCGGTGCTCTGTGCGGTCGTCGGGAAGAGCCGGGGGCTGGGAGGGGCCCCCGGAGGTGTCGCCTTCGAGCCCCCGGCCGTCGGATTCCCTTGCGGTTCCCGCCAGGTTCATGGGCCCGGCGGGCGGTGACGGCGCCTGGGGCTCGCCGGTTCCCGGCTGCTTGAAGACGAGGGACAAGGGAGCGGCGCAACGGTGGTCCCTTGACGCCCTAGCAAAGGCGCCGGTCTGCCCGGCCTTCCCAGCTGTCTTGCGGAGCTATCCGTGCCTGAGCCCTGTTCTTTTCTGTGGCCGGTTTGCAGTTTTCTCCCGACTTCAGCCGAGAGCGAGGTGGAGGGAAACATTGTTGCTGTGAGGGCTATCTCTGGGAGAACTAGAAGTTTTCTAGAGCGTATTAGAAGATTCTGGAATAATTCAAAGTTAAAAAACTGTCCGTCAGCGGGACATGGTAACTGATAGCTGTAATTCCCAGCCTTTGGAGGCCGAGATAGGATGTTGGCTGCAATTGGGACCCTGTCAAATAAGGCAAAAGAAATCAAAACTGGTAGTTTCTCAGAAGCCTTAGGGGCAAATGTGGGCCTTTCCCTGCATCCTTTTACCTCCAATTTGGAGGATTGCTGGACAGTATCATGGTGTAACAGGTTTATATAGGCAGCTTATTTTTATTTATACTTTTGGCGTTTTAAGACAGGGTTTCCCTGTGTAACTCTGGCTGTTCTGGAACTCACTCTGTAGACCAGGCTGGCCTTGAACTCAGAGATTCACTTGCCAAGTGGGCCACCAACCACTGCCTGCTATATGGACAGTTTATAAAGTGCCTTGTTTATTTACTTACGCCTTTGGAAAACTTGTAAACTGGGTTGTATTGTTTTAGAATCCAAATTAGCAAACAGGAGCCTCAAGGCAGTGAAGTGCTTATTCTGGGGGAAGAACTGGGTTCTGACTCTGAATCTATAAGCCCTCTTGCCCAGCTCTTAGCCCTGGATAAGATTTGGAATCCAAAGGTTTAAGAGGTGGCTAGCGTGATAGTGCATACCTTTAATCCCATAATCCTGACACTCAGGAGGCAGAGGCAGATGGGTTTCTAATGAGAGCTATCCGATCTACAAAGCAAGTACCTGGTCACTCAGGACTAAATAATGAAATGCTATCTCAAAAACAAATGAACCTGATGGTGGTTTTACATGACTTTGGTTGCAGTGTTCACCTTTAATCCCAGGGCTTTCAGACAGAGGTAGGCTGA
Source organism: Phodopus roborovskii (assembly GCF_943737965.1). Classification (NCBI taxonomy): domain Eukaryota; kingdom Metazoa; phylum Chordata; class Mammalia; order Rodentia; family Cricetidae; genus Phodopus; species Phodopus roborovskii. Next base: position 27,288,158 of record NW_026126540.1, read on the forward strand.
TCTCTGAGTTCCAGGCCAGCCTGGTCTACAGAGTAAGTTCCTGGATAGCCAGGGCTACACAGAAAAACCAAAAAAAAAAAAAAAAAAAACAAAACAAAAAAAAAAAAACAAAACAAAACAAAAAAACACACACCCCAAAACCAAAAATAAATAAATAAATGAAAAATAAAAATAAATTAAGAATCAAGACACCCTACCTTATACTGAGGGTATGAGCTATTAATGCAAGTCATTTTTTTCTTGACTTTGGCTTCCTGGTCTCTAAAAGCGATGCTATGGTTCCATTTCTGCTCATTGGAATAATGATTGCCAAAGTTATACTCAAGTAGAGAAGACAGCATTTGTTGTTCCTGATTTTTAGCCTTTAAGTAAACATTTTTGTACTGGGGACAGAGAACCAGGTCTATTCGGGTGCACTGGTGAGTTTTGTTACGTCTTGGATCTGGGGTTGGAGTGATACTCAGTAGTTAAGAGTACTTGTCCTTGCCCAAATTCACATGGTAGCTTCCAATTGCCAGGGAGTCCCAGTCCTGGCCTCAGGCACCAGGTGTGTGTGTGGTACACACATGAAGGAAAAACACCTGTACACATAAAGTAAAAGCAATAAGCCTACAACTCAGATCTAATAAGAACTCCAGTTCTGAACAGGAATAGTGGCTCAGGAATTAAGGACACTAGCTGGTCTTTGGGGGACCAGGTTTGAATCCCATAACCCACATGGCAGCTCAGAACTATCTGTAAGTCCAGCACCAGGAACCCAACACCCATTTTCTGGCTTCCATGGGTATTGCATTCACACAGATGTACATGCAAGCAAAAACACCAGATACAAAAAACCCGAACCCAAAAAAAAAAAAAAAAAAAAAAAAAAAAAGGAAATCTAGTCTCTCTCCAGGAATGGGAAAGTCCATCGAACTGCTTGAATATCAAGGAGAAATGATATTTTGTCAAGGATATTCTTTTGTGTAATAGTGTCTTCATTTGAGACCCCAAAGGTGGGTTGTTATAGAAGGTTTCTAATATTCCTTCCTGCAGGGCAATAAGGTTGGAATTCCACGGGCATTTATAGCCTAAGATACAGAGGCTTACACTGAAGAAGTGATAAACAGTTACTCTTCTCTCAGCTGGCTGTGTTTTCCACTGTAGCCCAGGACCCCTCCCTGTGGAGGTGTGGGTCGGATAGTGAGTCCACACACATTTTAGTAGGACCTTTTTCACAGTTGGTTTTCCACCTCTGATTTGAAGATTGCACTTGTTAGTCCACGTTCAGTTTAAAGGGTTGCTTCATACTTTTAATATACATGCATATATAGTATGGTGTGATCAGGGTCACTCCTTACCCTTCCTTATTCCTTCCCCCCTCTGATCCCCTTCTTCCCAGCTGATCTTCAGAGTGCCTTCAAGTCATTTTTGGAAAATTTTTTCAATGACTCAGTGAGTTACAGTAGGGTTGCTTACAGGAACATGGGTGAGGAGGAATGATATGTAAGGGACTGGTTGTTTTTTGAGACTACTGCTATGTTTCCCAGCTGGTTACAGACACCAGGATTCAAGTGACCTCCCTTCACTCCCAAGTAGCTGTGATTATAGCCTCATACTGTGCACCCAGTGTTGGGTTGGTGTGTTTAGAGTGCTCAGACACAGGTCTATTGCTATGCAGACTGACTATTAATATTTTTCTTCTGACAGGTGACAGAGTTAGTCCTTGATAATTGCTTGTGTGTCAATGGGGAAATCGAAGGCCTGAATGACACCTTTAAAGAACTGGAGTTTCTTAGTATGGCCAATGTGGAACTAAGTTCCTTGGCCCGGCTTCCCAGCTTAAACAAACTTCGAAAGGTGAGTTGGGAGTGGTTTGAGGTTTTTATACTCAGGCTTATAAGTTCTTGTTCAAGTGAAATAACCATTTCACCTGTTAACAAGAAATCTTTAGGGGGTGGGGGGTGGTGGCACACCTTTAATCCCAGCACTCAGGATTCTCTGAGTTTGAGGCCAGCTTGGTTTACAGAGCTGGTTCCAGGACTACTAGGGCTGTTACACAGAGAAACCCTGTCTCAAAAACAAAACAAAGCTGGGTATTGGTGGCGCACGCCTTTAGTTCCAGTGCTCGGGAGGCAGAGGCAGGAGGACCTGTGTGAGTTCCAGGCCAGCCTCTTCTACGAGTTCCAGGACAGGCTCCAACGATACAGAGAAATTCTATCTCAAAAACAAAAGAAAACAAAAAAGAAATCTTTAAGTTTCTAGAGATAAGAAAAGAGAAGGAGACTAGAGAGATGGTTTAGTGGTCAGGAGCTCTTCCAGAGGACCTGGATTTAATTTCTAACACAATTTCCAGTCCCAAGTTGTGACTCCAGTTCCAGGAGATCCAATATCAACCCAAGGACATACATGCAGGCAAAATACTAATGCACATAAAATAAAAGTAATTAATTAATTTAAAAACAAAAGAGCTGGGCAGTGGAGACACATGTGTTTTATCCCAGTGCACAGAAGGCAGAGGCAGCCAGCCTGGTCTACACATGAGTTCCAGGATGCAGAGAGACTAGCTCTAAAAAACAAAACCACAAAACAAAACAAAAACAATCCCACCCAAATAAAGAAAAGGACTATAGGATTTTGGAATTATTTTCAGTATTGTTTAGAAATTTAAATTAAATTGGATTTAATATCTACCACTGCCCCTCATCAAAAAATCCAAATTAACACACTGGAGCCACAGATAAGCTACTGTGTAGGGTTCTGACACTTTTGCAGATAGATGGGAATCAAGGAAGTCAGAATGAAAGATGTTTTTCTTCAGTTGGTGTGCTCTTAAAAGTTCTTTTTTTCTCTCCTTGTTGAATCTGTAGTTGGAACTTAGTGACAATATAATATCTGGAGGCTTGGAAGTCCTGGCAGAGAAATGCCCAAATCTTACCTACCTCAATCTGAGTGGAAACAAAATCAAAGACCTCAGTACAGTGGAGGCTCTGGTGAGTGGAATGATTGTCTCTGGACTTCATTTTGGGTTAATTTATCTGAGGTTTGTTCATATTCTATTGTATTGATCTCTGTTTAAGTCTGGAGTTTTCTGAAATACCTCTTGTGATCCAGATAGCTGTTTTTTCTTTCTTTCTTTTTTTTTTTAAACTAAAATGTCCAGCTGGGCTTGGAGGGACACCAAGGTGGAACCTGGGCTGCAGTAAGGCCCTTTCTTAAAAATAAAGGCCTCAGTAAGGCGTTGGCGGCACACACCTTTAGTTCGAGGCCAGCCTGGTCTACAGAGTGAGTTCCAGGACAATAAAGTAAATTCCAAATAAAGTGAGTTCCAAATAAAATAAAAGCCTCAAGTCAGGTGTGGTGATGATGCACTCCTTTAGTCTCAGCACTTGGGAGGCAGAGGCAGGTCTTTGTGAGTTCAAGGTCAACCTGGTCTACATAATAAATTCCGGGACAGCTAGGACTGTGTAGAGCTAACTCTACATAGTCTCAAACAAACAACTAAAAATAAAATAAAGGCCTCAGTGCCACTCATTTTTAAAGGCACTTACCACCAAACTTGAAGACCTGCGCCGACCCCCTGCAACCTTTGTATCTATAGTTCATGGAGAGAATCTACTTCCAAAAGTTGTCTCTGACACAGAAACACACACACACACACACACACACACACACACACACACACACACACACGGCATATGCACCTGTACTCCCTTTCAATATAATTAAATTGTTAAAAAAAAAAAAGATTAAAAAATCTGGATAATTTTTGAATCAATGACAAATTTATTTACTTTTTTTTAAATTAATTTATTTTTTACATTCTAATCCTGTTCCCCCTTCCTTCTCCTTTCCTTTCCCACTTCCCTCCCCAGACAAATTTATTTAATGACTTTACTCTGGTCAAATATCTTTTGAAACACCTATTTTTTTTTTCTTCTAAAAAAGGGACACATAGTAATTTTTTAGGTACTAAGGTATTTTCTGATGATAGAAGGAAAAGATAAGTATTACAAAACTGAAGATGGATGCTCAGACTTACATTTTATTTCATTATAGTTGTCTGTGTTATGTGTTTGTGTGTGGATGTGTGAGAGGGTAACTTGTGTGAAACGGTTTTCTCCAGTCCTGTGAGTTCCAGGGATTGAACTCAAGTTGTCAGGCGTGGCAACAGGCAGAGGTACCTGGTGAACCATTTGGCTAGCCCTTGTTCTCAGGCTTTTGAAGCAGTTGGGTGTGATGTGGTTGGTGGTACTTCCCTATAATGTTAGTACACGGGAGGCTAAAGTGATGGAGAGAGTTCAAGACCAGCTTGGACTACTACTTAATGAGACCCTACCCCGTCTTTAAAATAGAAGAAAAGGACGTGAGGTTAGATTGTTGGAAACAAGCTTAGATGCTGGTTTAAGGTTGTGTGCCCTTTCTTCTTCTGAGATGTGTGGCCTTTGTTAACCTAGGTTGATCTCTAGCTCTGCTCCTCCTACCCTGGCTGGGTTTGGGTGTGTACCACCACACTTGGTGTGCAGTTGGCCTGTTCTGCACAGATTCTGTCAGCAAAGATGCCTCAGGTGTCTATAAAAACAAGCTGTAGGACAGATGCTAGAGGTGCAGTGACAACCAGAGTTCTTCCATGCTGGAGGCACAGTGGTGACTTAAGAGAGCTGGCTGTGCTTGGTAGAATGACCCTTACAAAACACTAAAAATGTGCCCCAAAAAAACCCACATTCGTTAACTTCAAGTATATGCTTTTCAGATCTTCCATTAAAATTGAAGAACATGGTGTTTAAAATCTTGATTGTAACCTTTAACTTTACTTTTTCAGCAAAATCTTAAAAATTTGAAAAGTCTTGACTTGTTTAACTGTGAGATCACAAACCTGGAGGATTACAGAGAAAGCATCTTCGAACTGCTGCAGCAAATCACGTACTTAGATGGATTTGATCAGGAGGACAATGAGGCACCCGACTCAGAAGAGGAGGACGAGGAGGGTAATTGTTTTTCTTTTTGAGACAGCTTTTGCTGTTTTTTGGAGCTCACTGTGTAGACCAGGCTGGCCTGGAGAGCCACCTCCTGTGCTTCTGGGTGCTGGGATTAAAGTTGTGCACCCCATGCCTGGCAACAAGCAAGTTTTAGGTGGCTACAAAGTGAAACCAACTACAGTGTGTATAATGTTTGAAAATCTATTTTAGTGAATGCCTGTGTTTGGGAAGTTGCTTGTCCTTTGTCAGGCTGGGGGTGGAGTCAGACATGCTAGGTACATGCTGAACCGTATCCCCAGCTCCAGCAAAGGTACTGTTTCTCAGGTGATAAGTAACAGTGCCATAAAATGGAAGGCTTGGGGTTTTTTGTTTGTTTCTTTATGTTTTTTGTTTTGCTTTGAGACAGGGTTTCTCTGTAGCTTTGGAGCCTGTCCTGGAACTCCCTCTGTGAACCAGGCTGGCCTCGAACTCAGAGATCTACCTGCCTCTGCCTCTGCCTACCAAGTGCTGGGATTAAAGGCCTGTGCCGCCATTGCCTAGCCAGAATTTGCTTCTTTAAGAAAGGAGTGGGGACACCTTCGGGCACCCTCAACTGTTGTCTTGGGGGGGAGGAGTTAATTGGGCAAGAGTGAGGAGGGCCAGCATGCCAGTGAGAAGGGTTGGTTTGTCCGGCTATTTGCTCACCTTTAAAATGTATTTTAAAGATGGAGATGAAGATGAGGAAGATGAAGAAGAAGATGAAGCTGGTCCACCTGAAGGATATGAAGAGGAGGATGAGGATGAAGATGAGGATGAAGATGAAGCAGGTTCAGAAGTGGGAGAGGGAGAAGAGGAGGTGGGCCTTTCATACTTGATGAAAGAAGAAATTCAGGTGAATGGAAACTTGATATTTGTGTACAAGGCTGAGTATTGTAAATGGAGTTGCGTGTTGTTTCCTAACTTGTGGGTAAGCATCTGTCCAGTAGGAGGATGCTCCATAGTGTATCCAGACAACCATGAACATTTGTTGGTGTTGGTTTTTAGCTCAAGGACAGTTTTATTTAAAACAAACAAACAAACAAATAAAACAAAACTCCCAGGGTAGGCAAGCTGTTAAATCTCAGCAGCTACCTGGAGGAGAATGGAGGGGAGAAGAAAAAAACAAAACCAATGTGGTGTTACAGCTGGTGTTGAGGTCAGACACAGATTGGACAAGCCGTGGAGTGGCAGGGAAGGGGACTTCTGAGAAGGAGTTGGAAACCCAGTCATCAGAAAAAGAATTGGTTCTGGCCAGCATCCAAAGAAAGCAAAAGAAAACGCAAAGTTGCCTCTTTCTGACTTGGGCCTCAGATGGGCAGACTCAGCCAAATGTCATGGTGGCTCCGTAAGAACTGCTGTTGTTTGTTGCTGTTTATCTCAGATGGCCTTTGAATTGATTCTGCCCCCGGTGCCATGGGATAGTGGAAACATTTTGTGAATGTCTGAGTTGTCACATTATAGATACTGCAGAGCCCTGGAATAATGTCTTCCTTCCAATTGTGTCTTGCTTTAAATACTCTTGCATCTTGTAGTAGCTTTTCTCCTCCTATTCCTATTCCTTTTCTTTTTTTTTTTTTTTTTTCTTCCAAGACAGGGTTTCTTTGTATAGCCAGGCTGTCATGGAATGAGTTGTGTAGCCCAGGCTGGATCTCAATGACATCTTGGTTTAGGGATGTCCTCCACGGTGTACCTTTATAGTATGTAGATAAGGTCATTACTTGCCTTCTCGATATTCTGTAATGTGTCCCTTTTGCCACCAAAGCATGAATCATTATCTGTAGTTTTTCTTAGGTAATGATGGTTAGGTAGATGATATTTGATGGGTGGTTCTTATTTTTCTGATACTATTTTTAAATTTGAAATGAATGTACAATTTATTATGTATACAATGTGCTGCATGCATGCATCTTTGCAGGCCAACAGATGGTTGTGAGCCACCATGTGGTTGCTGGGAATTGAATTCAGGACCTCTGGAAGAGCAGCCAGTGCGCTTAACCTCTGAGCCATCTCTCCAGCCCTAAAAATCACATTTTGAAGTGTGTGGGTGTGTGGAGATGGTATTATTTTACTCTGCACCCCAGGCTGGCTTTAGACTCATGCATCCCATACTGCTATTGAATTTGTAGCAGTCCTGCTGAGTGCTGGGATCACACACATTCACCACTTCTGCCTTAAAAGTTATTTTCAACCAAGTGGGATGACTTACATTTAGGTATATTATTGTACTGAATGTTTGGGAATATTAAGTCAAAATGACATGGCCAAGCATAGATCAGAAATCTCTGAAATAAACATAGTATTAAGTTTGTGCAGGGCCAGGAAGCGTTTTCATTCTGGATGAGACAGTTTGGGTGTCAAAAATGAAGTCTTAGCTTAACTAGGTGTGGGTTGGCTCCTGACCATGGTCCCAGCAGAGGGTGTGGTAGTAGGACTGCAGGAGTTCAATGATAGGATAGGTTACCTAGTGTGCTCTAGGATGGCCTAGGCTACAGAGGAACCTGTCTCGGAACAAACAAACCAACAAACCTAAGAGTTCTTGTTTTTAGGAGCTAAGTGCCAGGTAAGCATCAGAGACTGCTGGTTCTCATAAATAAGAAGGAAAAGGAATATTTGATTATGAATTTATTTTTTTCCTTAAAATTTATTTTTATTATGTATGTGTGGGTATTTTGCTCACAGATATGTCTGTGTACCACCTGTGTGAATGGTGACAGATATGTGTGAACCACGCTGTAAGTGCTGGAAGCAGCACCCAGGTCATCCTCACTATTTAGCATTGAGCCATCTCTAGGTGGTTAATTTCCCTTTTCAAGATGGGGTCTTACTGTGTAGTTCAGGCTGTCTTTGAACTCACGGTCCTCCTGCCTAAAGCTTCATAAGTACTGGGATTACAGGCTTATGTCATCACACCTGGTTCATTCATTCATTCATTCAATCATTTATTATTTGCTTTTCTTTTCTTTTTTTTTTTTTTTTTTTTTTTTTTTTTGAGAAAGGGTTTCTCTGTATTGTTTTGGAGCCTGTTCTGGAACTTCCTCTGTAGACCAGACTGGCCTCGTACTCACAGAGATCCTCTTGCTTTCCTGCCTCCTGAGGGCTGGGATTAAAGGCGTTCTCTCATCACTGCACAGCTAAACAAAGGTTTATTTATTATGTATGCTGTATTCTGCCTGCATGTGTGCCTGCAGGCTAGAGGAGGGCACCAGATCTCATTGCTGATGGTTGTGAGCCACCATGTAGTTGCTGGTTATTGAACAGCCAGTGCTTTTAACTTCTGAGCTATCTCTCCAGCCTGTCTGTATTTTTTAAGTAAGTGTGTGTGTGTTTTTGTGAGTGTTCATGTGTGTGAGTATGGGCCATGACATGTATGCAGAGATCAGAAGACTGCTTCTCAGCTTTTGTCTGAGACAGAGTAGGTTTACTCCTGTGTTTGCCAGGCTTGCTGGTCCACAAACTTGTAGGTATTCTTTCTTTGACATCTCTCATCTTGCCAGTAGGAATGTTAGGACTACAGGTATGCATTGCTGCACCCAGCTTTATGATAGTTCTGAGGATCCAATCTCTGCCCCTCCCCCCCTTTTTTTTTTTTTTTGAGACAGGGTCTCTTTCTATAGATGTGGCTGTCCTAGAATTCACTATGTAGACTGGACTATATCCTTGAACTCACAGAGATCCCTCTGCCTCTGCCTCCCAAGTGCTGGGATTAAAGGCATGCTACCCTTACCAGCCTAGCAATCACTAAGCATTTACTACTTACTTACATTTTGTGCTGAACTTAGAACCAGAGTGGCTGACCAGCAAGTCCCAGGGATCTTCCTGTTTCTGCTTCCCCTGTGCCAAGAATGCTGGCATTTTGTGTGGTGGTTGGGAATCTGAGCTCAGGTCTTAATGTGCAGCCATCTCCGCAGCTCATCAAATATTTTTGAGACAGTCTTGTGATGTAGCCCAGGCTGGCCTTGAACTTACTTACAGTCGTCCTACCTACACAGCTACATGTACCACACCGCTATACATTGCTTGATAGAGTATACTTGAGTAGTAAACTTGTGTGGTGCTAAGAAGGACAGACTTGGATAGATAGTAGTACCAAATCTATGGTGCTTAGATGTTTGTAGCATAGCCAAGCTCAAAGCAGTAAGTGCAGACGGCTGCAGTGCTATGGTTTGTTTTTTATCTTTCTTACCCTTTTGAGGGCCCACCACTCCCAAATAAATCAACATACTTATGAATGCCCAGCCTTAGCTTGGCTTATTGTTAGCCAGCTTTTCTTATTCTTCAATTATCCAGTCTACCTTTTCCCTCTGGGCTTTTATTTTTTGGGGAGGTGTTCGTGTTGTTTTTTAAAGACAGTGTTTCTCTGTGTAACAGCTCTGACTGTCCTGGAACTTGCTTTGTAGATAAACCAGGCCTGTCTCAAACTCACAGAAATCTGCCTGTCTCTGAGTCCTGAGTGCTGGGATTGAAGTGGTGCGCCACCACCACTGGGACTGGAGAGATGGCTCACAACCGAAAGTCTTTTTTTTTAATCTTCTACATAACTTTCCTTCTTACTCTGTGGCTGGGTGGCTGGGTGGCTGGGTGGCTGGGTGGCTGGCCCCTGACATCCTCTTGTTCTCTTGCTGCTTCTTTTTCCTCCTCGTTTCTCCTGTTTGTCCTCTCTGCCTGCCAGCCCTGCCTACCCTTCTTTCCTTTCTGCATCTCTATTGGCTGTTCAGCTCTTTATTAGACTGTCAGATGTTTTAGACAACGAATAACAGCTTCACCCAGTTAAACAAATGCAGCGTAAAGAAGTCACATACCTTAAAATAATATTCTACCACACTCCAGCAGTCACAGTATAAGTAGTGAAAGTGGCAGCCCTGTTTGTGTAGGTGAGTATTTAACGTTGGAATTAATCTGCTGTCTCTTGCATATTCACTTCTGGTGCCCTGTTCTGAGTCTATGGCAGAATAAAATTGAAAGAGTAACTGATGCTAAAAAGAGGGTGTAAAAACTAGAAAAAGAAGCCAGGTGTTGGTGGTGCACACTTTTAAACCCAGAACTCGGAGGCAGAGGCAGGTGGATCTCTGTGAGTTCGAGGCCAGCCTGGTCTACAGAGTGAGTGCTAGGACAGGCTAGAAAACATACATACAAGAGAAACCCAGTCTCAAAAAACCAAAAAGAAAAACAAAACTAGAAAAAGAGAAAATGGGCCAGTGATGACTTAACTGATAGAAGCACTTTCTGTACAAGCCTGGTGCCCAGATTCAATCACTGGCACCTGGAGAGGTGGAAGGAGAGGACTGGCTACACCAAGTTGTCTTTGACCTCCACACATGTTGTATGGCATGTCCCCACACAAGAGCACACATAACAGTACATTTTTACAAGGTTGCTGAAGTGCTTACCTTTTAAGTACAAGGACTCGAGTGCATGCCTATACTCAGAGTGCTACACAGAGAAACCGCATCTCTAGAAACTAAAACCAAGCAATAAAGCTGTTGTGGTGGTATGTGATTGTAATCCTAGCTTCAAAGAAATGGCAATAGGTGAGTCTCTGGGTCAGTATAGGCCACATGGCAGGTCTAGGCCAGTGAGGGCCCCATCACCAAAAGGGTGGATAGTAACTCTAAGGAGCAGGACCAGGGCTTATCCTCTAGCCTCATAGCTGTGTCCATATGAATCCACACATGCGAATGTGTAGGTGTAAGCGTGATTGCACACACACACAGGGTGGCCTCATTGTTATGATGGCCATGTTGTCTGTAATCTCAGGCTGGCCTGGAACTTGCTCTGTAGACCAGGCTGTCTTAACTCACAGAGATGCTCCTGCCTCTGCCTCAAAGGCGTGCACCACTGTACCTGGTATTATATAGTGTCCTTAATATACTTGTAGTTTGACGGAAGGGGCAGATGACGTTAGCTGACATTTTCCGTTGGGTTGATAGTCAAAAATTTCCAAAGTTTGGGACATTCTGGATTTCAGATTTCTGGTTCATCTTTATTGATTGGAAAACTAAGGTCTAGAGAAATAATTTATTTACTCAACATGTAACTGTTGTATTTGGTGTTAGGGTTCAGATAATCTGTGCGTAACTTGTTTTTACAATAGTAAAGACCTCCTTCTGTCATGGTGGGCAAGGGTGGCTATTTAAAGACAATCTGGACAAAGTGCTGTGTGCCTGTAATCCCCAAACTCCAGGTGAAACCACTACTATTGCTAAGTAAGAGGTTATATAATGTATATTGTATAATGTATAATGGCTGTATAATGAGACCCTGTCTCAAGCAAACAAGTAATTAAAATTAAACTCAAATGCATCTCCCACATTTGTGCTGCTATGATCTGAGTGCTCACTAGCCCTTGGTGGCTTCAGTACTGCACAGCATGGCACAGCACAGAGAGCATTTGCACTGTTGGAGAAAGTTCTCTTTAATAGCCTATGCTTATAAAAATCTAGATGCTTTGTTAGGTTCAAAAGCAAAGCAGGCAGAACCCAGCTGAACTATGATTTCTTGTTGGGATTTGTTAAACAGTAAAAATCTGAGTCATGGTTTATTTGTTCTCACACTGAATATTTGAATTTGAAGGATGAAGAAGACGATGACGATTATGTTGATGAAGGGGAGGAAGAGGAAGAAGAGGGTAAGTGACATCAGCATCAACCAGTTCTGCACCTGAAGATAACATGTGGGGAGGGGTGTCGAGGACTGAGTGTAATGGGGATTACCCTTGGTTCCTTTGCTTTTGTTGTTTATCGTAACATGCATTGAGAAACAGAAGTGTTTTGAAAGAGTACATTCATTCCACCAAAACAAAAGAGCCAGCCTGCCATTGGTGGTACACGCCTTTAATCCCACCACTCGGGAGGCAGAGGCAGGCGGTACTCTGTGAGTTTGAGACCAGCCTGGTCTACAAGAGCTATTTTCAGGACAGCCTCCAAAGCCACAGAGAAGCCCTGTCTCAAAAACAAAACAAAACAAAAGCCAGCTTGTAACTTGTGTTTAAGAAACAGAAGTGAAAGCCAGGCATGGTGGCGCACACCTTTAGTCCCAGTAATGGGGAGGCAGAGGCAAGCGGATCTCAGTTTGAGGACAGCCAGATCTACAGGGGGAGTTCCAAGACAGCCAGGGCTACACAGAAAATCAAAGACAAGCAAACAGAAACCCCAGAAATCAAGTAAAAGCTTGTGTTCACTTTATTGCACTCTCAAATCTCATTTTTTAGAGAGTTGAGCCTCAGTCCAGAGAGGAATGGCAGAACCCAGGTGTCCCTTTAGTTTTCTCTTTACCTATTTCTTGAAAATGATGTTTACCTTAAGAATCACAGGGCTGGAGAGATGGCTCAGAGGTTAAGAGCACTGGTTACTCTTCAGAGGTCCTGAGTTCAATTCCCAGCAACCACATGGTGGCTCACAACCATCTATCATGAGATTTGGTACCCTCTTCTGGTGTACAGGCAAACATTGTATGCATAATAAATAAATTAGTCTTTTAAAAAAATTAAAAAGAATGACATTGATGTCAAGCACTTAGTTTCTTGACCTGTGTTGTGACTTGTCCATGAGGTGTTGGGCTCTCTTGAGTCTGCTTATACTCTGAAATTGAAAGAAATTCCAGAGTGGAAACAATATGATTTTCTCTTGCTATTCATATTTTACTAAGATTAAAAGCTTTGTAACTTAAATTAATTTGTTAAAATTAAGTGTCTTATGTACTTCCATTATAGAGGAAGAGGGTCTTCGGGGAGAGAAAAGGAAGCGAGATGCTGAAGATGATGGAGAGGAAGACGATGACTAGATCCTTCCAGGATGAGGTTGCCCACGCTCCTGGGCGTGCAGTAGAGTGACCTTATGTCTTTGTTTCTTCATGTATGATAGCTGTCCCTGTAGGAGATGATGTGTAACTTTTTATAGGAAAAGTATGGTTTTACTGTCTTGGCCTTATCATTCCGATTAAGATTTGCTAGTGTGTTAATCATAATGTACGTAGAAAAGAATTTTCATTCATCTTCCCATTGTGACATTCTCTAGCACTGTATTTAGATTCTGGATTTTTGTAATTCATGCTTAATGTATTAGACATTTTTAGCCCATAATTAAAACATGGTTGCTTTTACCGGGTGTAGTTTGGTGCATTTCATTCATAATGTTTTAAAGTTATTTATGAATTAACAAGTTATACTCAGCTGTAATATGAAACGGCATTAGTCTCTTGAATGACAAAGCTGATTGATTTTTGTTTTTAGAGGTGATACGGGTGTCAATAGCTTGAAGGCAGTTTTGGGTGCTGGGGTGGTGTTTGAGGACTGTCCTCACAGTTTGGAAAGTACAGGCGAGTGAGAGGGTTCTTTTCAGTAGCGTGGGCGGTGGACTCAGGTTGTCTTTAGTGACACAGCTCAAGGCTTCAGAGTCAGCCCTTTCTGTGGGTGGTGCTGTGCCAGCGTGTTGCTGGTTTTCAGGTGTGCATTCTCCCTCAGCTGTTTCTCTATCAGCACCTTCCATTGCTCCATTCCTCTCCACATCCAAAAGAAAGCTGGAAAAGGTGTGGATACCCAGGACACTGGCCATCTCTCTGGGTTTCAAACAAGTGACGTGGGCTTGCTGGCGCATTAGTTGAGATGCAGTGATGAGCATGAGGAGTGTTAGGAGACAGGCGTCACTTACTTTGATAACACATGAGGCTGTGTTAGGCTAAAGCAGTACCTTCTTCCTCAGGCCAGACTGATCACTATGTTCAAGTCTATTATTAAGTTGTTGTTTTTCTAGGTGATTGGATATCAACGCTGTGAAGTATTTATTATATTTCTGAGTGGAACCTTTAATTATTCTTTCTATAGTTTGAAAATCGTGATCAAATATAGTATTTGATTGGCATATAATAGCAGTTGGAGAACTGTTTGAAAATCAATATTGAAGTTGGGGTTTATTTCAGGTGGATATCTATTAACAACAGAAAAACATTTGGGGTAAGCCTATGTGCTTCTTCATGGCTACTAAATAAACATGAGGAGACAGGTTCCTTTTGTCCCAGAGGCTCCATGTTCCAGGAAATTTCTTTTTAAATCTTGGCTACTAATTTTTTTCCTTTTGTAAAGCTAAGTTTTTTTTTTTTTTTTTTTTTTTTTAAATGTTAGTATCAGCAAATTAACTGAAGTTCTGCCTCTGCTGGGACACAGAAATTGTTCATAATAGTAGGACTGTTACTTTTTTGAAGATGTTTAACATGGTGTTTTAAAATAACAAGTATGAAATTATTTGCAGAGAAGCTAACAAAGTTACATATGTGACTGAAATAACTGTGTGATATATTCAGTGTGGGTACTGGGATCTCTGAAAGAACTAACATTTTCTTCATTTCAATAATTGGAATGCCTGTTTTCAGTCCCCAAGAATTCTCTTGGCACACTATGCCAGGCTCAAAGTAAATGCTTATTTTTCAAAGGGAAATCTATATATTGACTTTTTTTTAATCAATCATCTATTATGCAATCAAAATTAGAGTTTTTGGGTTTAAAAACAACAAATAGGTCCCCCAGATAACTATTAAGACTTATTTATCTTTGTGGGTGATATTTTCATGCAAATAAGCAAGGGTGGGCTTTCTATTCTGTGCAGGTTCTGGGTTCTGTTTTACTACTCCCTGTACTGTACATACGCGGTATGTTAAGTCCTTAGAGACTCTGAATACTTTTGTGCAACTGTATTTTGAATAAAGCCACCACAGTGTTAAACACAAGGACAGGCAATACTGATTGTGTTCCTATTTCCGGTTTTTCTTCCGAATGCTGTAACTTAAGTTTTGAAACTGAATTGCTTTGAATAAATCGAAGAGTTGTTAATGATGACTACTTTCAGTGTTTGCTGTTCGCTCTTGAGTAATACCATCCATTGTTTCAGAGGTCTCTAAAAACAAGTGGATTGATGCTTACGAAGACTTAGTTGTGGCAGTACCACTAGGGCAGTGGTGGCGCACACCCTTGATCCCAGCACTCGGGCAGAGGCAGGTGGATCTGCGAGTTCAAGGCCAGCCTGGTCTACAGAGTTCCAGGACAGCCAGGGCTACACAGAAACCCTGTCTTGAAAAACAAACAAAAAACCCCATCTCCCTCAATCTTTCCAGATGCTAAAAAAAAGATCCTGGATTAGCTCAAATTTACCTTTTGAATTGCAGGTTGAGTCAGAAGTTTATTGCCTGTAGGTGAGCAGGTATTTATAAAAATGCTCACAGAATTATGGTATAGGTATGGGCTTCCTCCTAGAATAAGCCCAAGCATTTTTTCCATAGTATCTTAATTCCTATATAGGTTTTTTTTTTTTTTTTTTTTTTTTTTATCCCTAGTTTTGGGTTTCCCCTAAGTAATCTTTAATATGTTTTGTTTGTGGATGATTCTGGAATGTACTTTGTCAAGTTAGATATAAGTATAATGCTAAGTAATGTTTTCATGATTATGGTTACACATTGAGAGTTTTAATTATTGAATTCTGCCTTTGGAGAGATGGAAAATACTGAAGTATTTTTAACTGCAGGTAACTGAAATTTGTGGTTTTGTCTTTTTGAGAGGAGGAGACTCTAAGTAGACCAGGCTGGCCCTGAACTTGAAATTTGTGTGTGTCTCACTCCCAAATTCTCAAATTCAAGGCACTACAGATGCTGGCTTTGTCTTTATGACATTGACAGCTTGGTGTGTGCCTCATGCCTGTAATCCCAGCATTTAGGAAGCCTAGGCTGGAATAGAATTGCCACATTTAAGGCCAGCCTAGGCCTAGACAAGACTGTCCAAAAACAAACATTGCTTCCTTTATGGAAAATGATAGAGTCATAGAAGTTTTGGGTAAAATTATTAAATAATGAATCAATTTAGTGAGTGGTTGTGATTCAGAACTTTTTTATTGAGACAGGGCTTTTCTGTGTAACAGAGACCTAGCTGTACTGTAACTCTCTTATACCAACCAGGCAGGCCTTGACAAAAAAAAAAAAAAAGTGGATCTCTGAGTTTGAGGCCAGCTTGATCTACTGAATTCCAGGACAGCCAGGGCTACACAGAGAAACCCTGTCTGGGGGTGGGGAGGGGCTGTGGGGGAATATCTTACTAAGAACATTCTTAAGACTGTTTATTCCCTGTTCTGTTGATAAGAGGTTTTAAATTACATTTTTATCTAGTACTGGAGATTTCTGTTTCCATCAATAGATTTAGTGATATTCTGCAGCTATCCCTAAATTGCATCCTTACTACAGCATTCCTGTCCATATTCTAATAAGCCTGAGGACCCTGGGTGGCTGGCCAGCTACTTGAGTTTCTGTTCTATTGGCTAGCCTAACTTAAAGGAAAACAGATCATGTCACAAAATGGAAATTGCAAGGTGTGCTTTTATTTCAGGAGAATCTTTAAAATGACTAATATGCTGGTAAAATACACTTATTTCTGCTAGAGACAGGATCTCACTGTATCCTGGCTGGTCTAGAACTCATGGATCCACTTGCTTCTGACTTTCACGTGCTTCAGTAAAGGTTCCTGCTTTTATGCCCAGCCCTGGTAAGAAGTAAAAAGATTTATTGATTGATGTCTAATTCATGCATATGTGGGTGAGCCTTCAGATCCCTTGGAACTAATCCTACAGGTTATGTGAGCTGGTAACTGACCCAGTCTTTTGCAGAAGAAACAAGTGCTCTGAACTGCTCTGGCTCCTAAAATACTTTCATTTTGTACAAGTCTGTTCCTGGTAAGACCCTAGAGTAACCCCGATTAAGAAAGACTCAAAGGCCGGTATGTATTTCAATTAATTTCAGGAATAATGTCCCTCCCCCTCTTGGAGGCATCATTTGGATTTGGCTACTTAGGAAACTTTGGCCCCATTTACTCTAATGGCTGACATAGGCCGCCAAACAGGCTCTCAGCTCTGGTGAAGTCCTACTGTTCAGCTTTACGGTGTTGCCTGCTTTCTCCGATTGCTGTATTAAATACTTAGACTCTAAGAGAAGCCATGATCTCTTCCTACCACGTTGCCCGTGACTTTGGCCTGGATAGGCTCACTCCACAGCCACATAGCTTAAAGAAGGCGGTTTGGGTTCTTCACCCAGAGAAAAGGACAGGCATCCAACCGTTTGATATCAACGATGCTGGCTTTTACGACGTTCACACTTGAAAATATGAAATCAAGTTTCTTGTTTTAAAGCAAAAACAACCTTGTGTTTTAAGTTTGGGATTTTATATTAGGCTATGTGCTTAGCTATCTTTGGCAGCACGGGGGGGGGGGGGGTTCATGGAAAGAGCAGTCAGAACCATTGGAAAAATTGATAGTTTAGTTTTGAGGCAGGATCCAGTCTAGCATAGGCGGGCTTCAAATAGTTCTGCTTCACCATGAGCAACTAATACTGAAGAGCTGGACACCGCCCAACCTGCAGACCCACAGCTAGTTGATGCAGGGGGTTATAGAGCTTTTCCACCCTGCCTGCCCGCCTTCCTTTTCTGAGAATATTGAGTTAAACCTATCTTTGCAGCGCTGAGGATTGTTTGTAGACTAGTAAAAGTTTCTGGAGAGGACTGACAATGAGAATTTTTTTTTTTTAAATTAAAAGTTGGTGGATTTTGTTTTGTTTTTTGAGACAGGGTTTCTCTGTGTAACAGCCATAGCCGCCCTCGAACTCGCTTTGCAGACCATGCTGGCCTTGAACTCAGATCCACCAGCCTCCGTTTCCGCAGTGCTGGGGTTAGACTCGGGGCTCCAGCTCTCAGGATGAGATTCAACCTTTAAGGAGACTCCTGTCTCCGCGATCCCCCGCAAACCAGCTAAGGGTCTTGACAGGCTCGAACGGGTCAGTCCTCTGACGCAGCCCCTGGGAACCCTGGTCCCCGGTATTTATTTTCCGTTTTCTAGGTGCCGCTGCTGCAGCAGAGCGCCCCGCAGTCGCTGTGGGATCTCTCGCCGACCGGATCTCTGCAGTCGCTGTGGGATCTCTCGCCGACCGGATCCAGCCGCGCACTCGTTACCGAGCCAGCGAACGAACACGGCTGTGCCATCACTGCTCGCCCAGGGCGGATGCACCTGCCAGGCCCAGGCGCCTCTAAGCCAGACGGGGTTGCCCCGGGGGCTAACGGGAGAGGAGGGACACGCCGACCCGGACAGGATAGACAGCCTGAATCCTGTCACCAGGGCTGGCGCCTTTCTAAACTGGATTGGGCCACAAACGCCGCAGCGCCGGTCATGTGACGGGCGCGGGTGCCCCCTCCCTGCCCCAGCTGCGCATGCGGAGTCTCGCCGGAAAGCATGGTTCCGGAGCTTCCGCATCATGGATCCAGCCGGCCCCTGAGGCGGTTCTTTGTTGTCCTTCCACTCTTGCTTTACGATTCCTATTATCAAATACGGAATCATTCTAAAAGACCCCCCAAGAGACCCCAAGAGTTTGGAGCCTATCAGGGGGGAAGGCCCATACCCCCCAGAGATGAGACCAGATCACTGGATGCAAGTGCAAGAGGTTGTTTATTGTTTACACAGGTACCTGTGGACGCTTCAGTCTTTCGGGGGACTGAGCGTGCTGAGGTTAAAACTCAGGCAGTTTATATAGGGTTGGGGTGGCAAGAAGCAGGCTTACAGAAGCAGAAGCATGGTTACAGGGATTTCATTGTTTCATCTAAATGTAGCAGTTGTAGTTAACCAATGACAGTTGCTTATTCGGGTTGGGCACAAAGAATACAAAGAGTTCAGTTATGACTATCTCAGTACTCTGGTGGTCTGGATAGAATGCTCCCAGGACCTTCTGTTCCTGCTGACCTTGCTTTGGTCCAAGCTGCAGACCACAGATATCTGGTTGGCCTTGGATGAGAGCAGCACCTGGTTCCCTCCTGTACTTTTCCCATAACTTGACCTTGGCAAATTAGCAAGAGCAATTCAGACAGGCAATAAGCATAGTGGGGTCTTTCAATTCTAAAATATAACATTGGAAAATATTGCCCAACCCTGGTTAGCCAGCACTCGGATACAGCAGCAGTGTGTGTTCAAGAAACGAGAGCTATTTTTTTTTAATATTTTTAAATTTTATATTAATGTATATGAGTGATTTGCCTGCATGTATATATTTGTGCCACGAGTGTGCCTGGGTCCACGGAGGTCAGGATGGGGTGTTGGATCCTGTGAAACATGCTTGTGAGCCGCTGTGGGCTGCAGGGGATTCAATCCTGTGCTGGCTGAACCAGCAGCAGCCTGTGCTCTTAATCGGGGAGACATCGATTCACCTTCAACTAGATTTTTTACCCATAATTAGTTTTTAAATAAAAAGTTGATGCATTGGTTGCATTTGTGTGTGTGTGTGTGTGTGTGTGTGTGTGTGTGTGTATCGCAGTACTGATTTGCATAACTGGGGGGGGGGAGTCCGTTCTTCCCCTGTGGGTCCTGGCCAGCAAGCCTGGAAGCAGGTGACTTCGCCGGCTGAGCCATCTCGATGGGCTTTCAGATGTGTTTAAGATCTGTATTTGGAACTGAGGCCACTCTTGCTTTTCTATCTTGCAGGATCTGTCCCAGTTGACCCTTAGGTGCTCTTTTTTTCACTGACCTTGTCCTCTTGTCCTCGGGAGCTACTATGTCCCATCTATCCCCTTTCCCCTATTGGTGGCACGTGCCTTTAATCCCTCCACCAGGAGTTCCAAGACGGCCAGGGCTACACAGAGAAACCCTGTCTCAAAAACAAAACAAAAAGAAAAACAAAAACTAGATTAGTCGAAGCAGTTGCTGGGGGGAAAACACTGAAAAATGACAGGCAGACTACACATAAATCAAGTCTTACCTACACGGACTCTCTTCGAGTGAGGGGCTTCGTAAAGGTCAGTTGAAGAATTTGGACTTAAATGTTTTTTCCTTCATTATGGATGAAGGTAGTTTGTCAGAAGTAACAAATGAAGTAAACTGGTCCTTAAATTCTTTTTATTGTAATCAATAAGCCACTTTTAGAATATTTGCATCAGTTTGTTTTGTATAGTAGAAGTTTTGTGGGAAAGTTGGGAGAATCTTGAAGTGGAGCTAGCCTGGGCTACATAGTCCTACCTTTACACAAGCAGAGTCAAGGAGAGAGAGGGACAGTGGGGTGAAGAGTACAGCACGAAGCTGGTCCCTAGCCAAATGGTAACAACTTGGATGTTTTCTCCTCCTTTAGAGACAGGGCATCTCTATGTAGCTGGCCTTGAACTCACTATGTAGACCTGGCTGGCTTCAACTTCCCTCTTCTGTCTCTCAATTGCTGACATACTTAACAAGATAAAACATTGTTTTGATTCCCCCCCCCTTTTCCAGAAGCATTTTAATCTAAAAACAAACACAGGCCCCAAACTATTTTGCTCCTTTTTCACAATGGTGCATGTTTTAAGTATAACTTAGTTAGCAGTCACAATATACAAAAAGATTTTATAGTGAATCTTCTCTACATTATTTTAAAAAATCATTTGCCTTTCTAGCTTTCAACTGGCAAAACTATATCCACCCCCAAAACTATTGTACTTGAGCCATACCACCCAAAAAGAAAAAGAAGACACTCCTAGAAAACAAGCAAGGGCAAACACCTTTTTACTGGTGTCTTCTAGATTAATCTGACCCAAACCACGCGTTTCCCTGTATTTTCCAGCCCCCCTTTCCACAGTGTGAGCCAATTGGAATGTTTACTTTGGGGGCCATAGATTGCACTCAATGTCAACCTCTTTTAAAAAAAGTAGCATATTTTAAAGAATTTTTAGTTGTTTAAAAGATGAGGGGAAAGAAGTCAAGAATATGGTTTAGTTGTTTAGTGTTTAGACATCTGTACTGGCCTGCCTTTGGAGTTCTCTCAGGACACACCCTCAGCTGCTACCTCTAAAAGCACCACCTGTTCCTATTCACTGTGTTCCCTTTTAAAAGAGTTCTGCCCACCTCCCATCCCTCTCCCTCTCTCTTTCTCTCCCTCTCTCTTTTCCTCCCTCCCTCCCTGCTCCCTGTCTCTCTTTTCTCCCCAAGGCTGGTCTCCCCACTCCCCTTCCCCTTTTTACAATTCTTTTCCCTTCACAGAAACCCATCTGCTTGAACTCTGTCTCATGGTGTCTTTTCCTCTCGTGCTGCTTAAAAAAAAAAAAAAATATGGCATTAGTCCCTTCATGAATCCACCAATCTAAAACAAACAAACAAACAAATGCAAGAAGGTTTTATCTTTTGGGGAGAATTGCGGTGGGGGAGGAGTGGTTTTGAGACAGGGTTTCTCTGTGTAAGCCCTGGCTGTCCTGGAACTCACTCTGTAGACCAGGCTGGCCTCAAACTTAGAGAGATCCTGCTGCTTCTGCCTACCGAGTGCGGGGCACGCACCGCCATTGCTCTGCAAATTCTCATTGCTGCAAGTTTCTTAAAGTCTGTTTTCTCTCTACAAATACCTCACTGTTGAAGGGTAGAGAAAATTGACCCACGGTGCCTGCAAGTTCAGAGGGGGACAATGGGCCGTCACTGCTATTGAGACGCTTCTCCTCACTCTACCTGTATGGTCCGCACTTACAGCCTATGTTTCCTTATCTCTTGTTATTTTATTTATTTAGTTAGTTAGTTAGTTTTTTTTGAGACAGGGTTTCTCTGTGGCTTTGGAGGTTGTCCTTGAACTAGCTCTTGTAGACCAGGCTGGTCTCAAACTCACAGAGATCCGCCCGCCTCTGCCTCCCGAGTGGTGGTATTAAAGGCATGCGCCACCACCGCCCTTTTTTTTTTTTTTTTTTTTTTTTTAAATAATGAAGACTTCAGAATGCTATTTCAGGGGCACAGTAAATGAAATTCTGCTCTTGCTGAGCAGCATTCAAAAGCTTCTGCCATTTTTTGGTGAGTTTTATAATAAACACTGTCTAGTATATCCTTGTTAGGTTCCAGTGGACTGGCGGGATTCAGGTGTGCCTATAGCAGAGGCAGTTTGGCTCTGGACACTTTCCAAGCTCATCCACAGCTTCTAACTAGTGCTGTGAAGAGAAGCCAAAGCTTCTGTGAGTCATAGCATTTTCAGGAAGGGATTTCTTTTCTTTTTGACTTAGTGAACTTTTTTAATGCTTGGAAAATTATGTATATGGTACTTGCTTGGGTGTATGTCTGTACCAGTGCTCAAGGAGGCCAGGAGAGGGCACTATTCTGGAACTCAAATCGTAGTTAACTATGAGCCACCATGTGGGTGCTAGGAATTGAACCTGGATCCTCTGCGACAGCAGGCAGTGCTTTTGACCTCTGAACCATCTATCTCTCCAGTCTCTCCCTCCTTTATTTATTTATTTATTTATTTATTTATTTATTTATTTGTTTTGAGACAGGGTCTTACTAACTCAGGCTGGCCTGGAACTCACAGAGATCCATCAGTCTCTGCTTCCCTTGTGCTGGGATTAAAGTCGTGTGCCACCAGGCTTAGCCTGACATAGTAAGAATTTAAGAAGAGGCTTTATTGCTTATTTGTTTTATTTCCTTTTTATATTGAGCAGTTGTATGTTTAGCATTGTTTTTGACTCTGCCGTGCTATTAAAAAATAATTGCTAAGGTGAACTTGATATTGAAGTTGTTTTTTCAGCCCATAGGATACTGACGTGATATTACCATCTGGCCTGTGTCATGAGGCCAAAGTATCACACTGGTCTTTCCATGAACCTACTTTCCATTTTGTCTATCTGGTTTTTTTGTGGTGGTCTGTCTCCAGGATTTCATTCTTGATATCGGAACATAAGTGATACAGTCATGACTGACAGGCTCTCACTCCACATCAGATGCTATTCAATGTTTTCACTTTACACAACTGAATAATTTGCTTTCCTTTTAGTCTTTCTGTGTTTAATCTTTTCAAGTCATTTGTGATTAACAGATGAACAACAATACAGAATTACACACAAGTTCTTCTTGAGGCAAATACACATGTAGCCACCAATAAAGGTATCACACTTAACAAACATGAACACCTCTGCTTAGGGCCTCTGAGCAGTAGCTGGCAAGGTGAATAATTCATAACTGTCGCCTTTGAAGAACAAAGTGTGAACCAAGCGTTTGAGCAGGAGAGAAACAGCAGGCAGAGAAATGGTTGAGCTGACAGCTTGTACCCAGGAGGCTGACAGGATGCCAAAACTTCAATTTGCTCATTTCAGGGAAGGTCTGATTGCCTGTTTCCACTCCACTGTGTTCCTGCGACGCCCATCCATTTGTGACTTGATCTGGAGCCTCTGCTGTGTTAGCTTACCGGAGTCTGTACCCGGTGTTGACAAACTTGCAGGGAGGTTGCATGTTTGCATTGACTACAATAGTTTTGCTTGATTTGCATTCTAGATCCACACTCTCAAAGGGACTGATAATGCTATGTAGAATTCATTGTAGTGGGATACACTACACGTTGGGCGCCATTTGTAAGGAGTACGGGTTTTTCAGCCTGCCGCCTCCCGGTCTTGTCCCACCGCCGCACCAGCCCCAAATAACACACAGAGACTCTGTATTTGATATTATCCTGTTGGCCAGTTACTAGTTTCTTATCGGCTAGCTCTATCTTAATTATTAACCCATTTCTGCTGATCTATGTATTTCTCTTACCGGGAAGCCGACGGCATACTGCTTTCTCCAGACTCTCCATCTTGGCTCCTCCTTACTACTTCCTATTTCCTCCTTGTCTCCTAGTCCCTCCTATCTTCCTTTCCTATTGGCCAACAGTGCTTTATTATTAACCAGTATGAGAAACATATACAGAATGACATCTCCCATCATCTCATGTCACAGATGTGTTCAACATTTTCTAACAGTGGGGCTAAAAAAGGAAGAAACAATATTTTAGCAGTATATTTTATTTAACTCAACAAATCCACATATTATGATTTTAACACATAAGCGACATAAAAATTACTGAAGTTTGTTTTTCATACAAAGTCCTTACAGTCTGGGTAGGGTGGAGTTTTATGTGTCAATTTGAATTGACCACATTTCAAGTACTGGGTGACTAGGTAGAGAGCTAGCATATTCTATGTCTGGGAAAAGGTAGCTGAAAAACAAATGATGGGCTGCTGGCTCTCTAGCTGTTGTGCCAGCTGGTTTTGAGAGAGACTTTCTAAATGAATCTGACAAGTTTATGCTTCTTTGGTTCTATGCAGTCCATTTTTACCAGCAGGTATCTTTTTTAATGCATTTTTTAAAAAAAGGTTCATTCTTTAAATTTTTTCATTTTATGTGTATGTCTGTATGTCTGTACACCCTGTGTATGCCTGGTATCTGAAGAGGCCAGGAGAGGGCATGGGATCTAGACAAAGGAGTCCCCCAAACAGAAAGACTATTTCTATCTCCGGGCCTGCCAGCTCTGGGCATGGTTGCAAGAGCTGAATGCAGGGATGGGGAGGGTTAAGATGAACTGGGAGTTATATGGGAGAGGGGCCTTGAACCATTCTCCATTCCATCTTATAAAGTTATATGAATCAGTTGAGACACTGAAGTTGAATGTTCCCAATTCCAACCTGCTCTGGCTATTGTCCAGTGTGTATTGAGTCCAGACTGGGACTGCTGTGGCTGATCCGAGGTCTTCCAAATGGAGCTTTTTCAGATTAGACCACAGACAGGCTAAGGGTTTGTCCTTTGCCACAGACCATCTGGAACCCATGGCAGGTTTAGAACCAAGGTAAAAATGGGTCAGATTCAGCCACCGGAGGCATCCCTTGGGTTTTGAATTGATCAAACATTCCTGGAAAGTAGGATGTGTGTCTCCAGACATGCGCATTTCCAGGCTTAGAGGGCACTGCAAGTTCCTACTGGGAGAGTCTCAGTGAGATGGAGGCAGGGGGCTGGTAGAGCCCTTGAGAAATAATGGGGGCCTCCCAGTTAAGTCCCAGTTACTTTGTCCTGATATTTTTGGCAGTGTTGGATGCATGGAAGAACTTGTGTCAGAATGAAACAGAGCGGAGGAAATTGCTGCCTGAGAGGGACAGGCTGCCCTCGGGTGGGGCATGTGAATGAGATCAAGGGAGGTCTGTGTGCAGGGCTCGGGGCACCGGTGGACTTCCAAAGCCCTTCCCAGGTTTCAGCACCAAAGTTTAGATTTCTGGGGCAGTGTAAAGGGACAAAGGTAGAAAGAGACCAGCGTGTGACCCTCAACAGATGGAACCATGTTTATTAGCCCATACAATGAGGGGCAGCTTCTCTCCCTTGCGAAGTTGAGGGGGTCCAGCAATGGAAAAAGCTGTCTGCCACCGTTTATAGGAGCAGCATGAGGGACTTGGGAATGAAGAAATTGTTGCAGCGATGGGGGGGCTTCATGAGTCCTTTGCACCTGCACGCTGACCAGTGTACTGCCTGGGTGCATTTTGCCAGGTGACAGGGCAGGCCAGCATAATGCCTGAATCTTTACACTGTCTCCACCTTCCATGTGCTGGGATTACAGGCTTGGGCCACCATGCCCAGCTGCCTTGATGCTACAGAATACTTGAGCTGCTTGTGACTGTGGGAGCTGATGTTTTCCTGTTTTAGCTCATGAGTTAGTGTCACTAACCATCCTATGTTCCTAAAGCAAGGACCTGAGAACAGAATCCAGAATCTCCTGGGAGAAGGGCCTCTACGTGAGCTTGTGGGGTTGTCTTAATTGCATTACCTGATGTGGAAAGGCTCAATCTAACTGTGGGCGGGACCTGGGTTGTGTAAGTGTAGAAGTCAGCTAAGCTCCAGCATGCACACACCACTGCACTCTTCTGAGAGCAGCCATGTGGCCAAGTGTTTTGAGGAGGTATGTTGCTGGTATTTCTTGTCCTGCCAGGTCCTGCTGCTTCAGCCCCAAATGAACACACAGAAACATACATTAATTTATAAAATGTTGGCTGATGTCTAGGGCTTCTTACTGGCTAGCTCTGCCTTAATTATTAACCCATTTCTATTAATCTATGTATTTCCACATGGCCTTGGCTTACCGGAGAATGACCGGACCTGTTACTCCTTTCGGCTACATGGCATCTCCTTCCTGTCTCTCTCTGCCTGCCTTTCCCGGAATTCTCCTCGTCTCCTAGTCCCGCCTATCTTCCTGCCTCTATTGCCCAAACAGTGTTTTATTCATCAACCAATAAGAGAAACATATATACAGAAGGTTATGCCCCATCAGAGGTACCCTTAAATGCTGCCAGCTCTGTGTCCCCTAAACTTATTATTTATTACTATTTTTGATTTTTTGAGATAAGGTTTCTCTATGTAGCCCTGGTTGCCCTGGAACTCACTCTGTAGACCAGGCTGGCTCTGGTTCAGAGATTTGACTACCTCCATCTTCCGAGTGTTGGGATTAAAGGTCTGCGCTACTACACTTGCCTAATTTTGTTTTTTTTTTTTTTAATTATAATGATGTTCAGTCCTTTATCATTTTAGATAAAAACACTTTGTCTAATCTCTGTCTTCCTATTTGGGTTATATGAAGGTGCCACATATTTAACTAGTGAACCATTTTATTCCTGGTTTATCTAGAAAGTGTCTCATCTTCTGGAGATGAGAACTCAGTTAATTCTGCTTTGTTCTAGTGATGCTTGTTTTGATTTACTTTTATTAACCCATTCACCATCTGGAATTAGTTTGAGTGCATAACGTGTGGTCTGGGCTTAAACCATTTCCCCAAGCAACGTCAGTAAATGTTATTTGGTTCAAGCTGGAATTCACAACAGGAAGGTCTGCAGGATGCATGAGCCATTTACTCACCGTTAGGAGAGTGCTCCATGCACCCAAACGCACGTGGTGCAATGTGCTCAAATGCAGGAGTGACCTTGACAGTGCAGCTGGACTTAGGTACCAAACGGTCTGAGCTTGCTTGCCGTCTCACTAGGGAGCACAGCCCTGGATGCCTGTTAGCTCCCCGTTAGAACCAGGGCCATCCTTTGAACATCTTCTTGTCTCTGCATAACCACAAATTATGAGTCACTCCAACACCATATATTATTGAAAATCTGTCCTGTTGTCAATGATTTGTGATATTCCTTTTTTTTTTTGAAGGTATTCATTTTTTTTTTTTTACTCTTTATGTACAAAGACTAGCATGATCTGTTTCACTGAGTAGACAGTCTTGAATTAAAGGTTGTAGTCCAAATTAATGAAGCCTATGTCCTTCGAATATTGATGGAAACACTGATGGCATGTGTTCAGCGCATATTTCCACATCAGACCATGGCGGTTAGGACAGACGCAGCAAGAGTGAGAGCCCTGGCCGAACTTTCCAGGGTGACTCCAGTAGAGCTCCTCATGACCAAATTTGCCTTCAGCCAGCCAAAGAGGAAAAAGGCGTGATGTTCCTTTTTTGTTGTTTTGTTTTTTGAGACAGGGTTTCTCTGTGTGGCTTTGGAGCCTGTCCTGGAACTAGCTGTTATATACCAGGCTGGTCTCGAACTCACAGAGATCCGCCTGCCTCTGCCTCCTGAGTGCTGGGATTAAAGGCGTGCACACCACTGCCCGGCCCTTTTTTCTTTTCTTTTTAATATATACTACATTTTTATGGATTCTGTTTTACTTTTGTCTAATTATTTTAAAATAGTGATGTAGGGAGCAGAGGGAGCCTTGAGTGAATGTAAAGAGTAGATGAAGTCCTCAGTGAATATATATTGTTGGAGGGGCATGGCCATGCAAAGGACCTGTCTCAGACTCATGGGAGTGGCAAAACCTTCTCCCAGGGTGGAGCTTACAGTTTCAGAGGTTTAGTACATTATCTTCATCGTGGGGCATCGTGGCATGCAGGTGGGCATGGTGCTGGAGAAGGAGCTGAGAGTTAATACTTCTTGCTCCTCATGCAACAGGAAGTAAACTAAGGCACTGAGTGTGGCTTGAACATATACAAGTTCTCAAAGCCAGCCTCCACAGTGACACACTTCCTCCAACAAAGACACACCTCCTATAGTGCCACTCCCAGTGAGCTTATGGGGGTCAATTACATTCAGCTATCACATTCCACTCCCTGGCCCCCATAAGCTTGTAACAATATCATAATGCAAAATTCATTTAGTCTAACTTCAAAAGTCCCCATTGAAGCGTTTATCTAATTACTCTTTATCAATAAAAACTCACAAGTTGGATATCGGGGTTAGAACCTAAATGATCAGAGATGTGGCAGAGAAGCCACCAGTGACCTCCACATTCTCTCCTTCCTCCTCCAAAAGGGCTGTGAAACTTTCTAAACCCTCCTTACTACTCCTGTGTCTCCCTACATGTCCTTGCTTCTCCAAAACCTCTGTGGCTAATTTTGGTCAGCTAGCAGCTAGCTCTGCCCTCTGATTCAATGTAAACTTTGTTGGCAGACTTTGATCAAAATATCCCACAAATCCCATAATTTATCATAGGCTCAAAAATGTTTTAAAACCCAAAGTCCAAAGTCTCTTCTGAGATTCATGCAATCTCTTAACTGTAATCCCCTATAAAATCAAAATCAAAAAGCAGATCACATACTTCCAACACATAACGACACCGGATAGGATACACATTACCATTCCAAAATGTAGAGAAGGGAGCATAAGGAGGAAATAATGGACTAAAGTAAGATCAAAAACTAGCTGGACAAACTCCCAGCTCTGCATCTCCATGTCTGAAGTCAAAGCGCTCTTCACATCTCCAACTCCGTTCAGCTTTGTTGACTGTGACACACTTCTTTCTCTTGGACGGGTTCCACTCCCCGTTAGCAGCTCTCCTCAGCAGGTGTCCCACGACTCTGGCATCTCTAACATCTTGGGGTCTCCAAGGTGATCCAGGCTTCTCCTTCACAGCTTCACACAATGACCTCTCTAGGCCTCCATGCAGGGACACACTGACACATGCCAGACCATGCTTCTGTTTGAAGGAATATGGATCATAGGACTGTGGATTAGAAAAGCAGTTGAACTGGGTGATGGTCAAGCCTATCACAACAACACCCAACTTCTTGGTTAAGGTTTCTGTTGCTGTGAAGAGACACCATGATCACAGCAACTCTTATAAAGAAAAAGATTTAATTGGAGGTGGCTTACAGTTTCAGGGGTTTAAGTCCATTATCATCATGGTGAGCATGGTGGCATGCTCATGGAGACAGATGTGGTGTTGGAGAAGGAGCTCAAGCCACTGGGTGTGGCTTGAGCAAATATGAGACTTCAAAGACCCTTCCACAGTGACATACAAGGCCACACCTACTCAACAAAGGCATGCTTCCTAATAGAGCCGTTCTCAGTGACCTTATGGGGACCAATTACATTCAAACTACCACTGAAGGCAAAGCCTTTCTCTGGTCTGAGCAGAAAGTTGACAGTGTGTGGAAAAACTAGTAACTACAGCCTCCTCTTCCTGCATGTTCACTGTGCTGAGCCTAAGGAACCCGCTAAGGTTCTGGGTGGTTGGTGCCACGCTATCAGAATGCATATAGTCCACCTAAACCAGCTTTTCATTTTTCAGGGTCTATCCTTTCATCTCCTTGTCAGGTCAAGGCACCAAGCCACACTGGCCATAGTATCCTAATATTATTAATACCATGCTTTCAATTTTATAAAGTTAAAACTAAGTGTATAATCTGACCTATGAGCAATATAAATCCCATCATTTAATACAGGACTATCCTTCCTTCCCCCCTACCTCTCTCTCTCTCTGTTTTTGGGAGACAGGACCTCTCAACAGAGTTCTAGGGAACACACATATGTAGAGGAGGTTGGCTTGATCTCGAAGAGGTCTGCCTGCCTATGCCCTCCTGAGCGCAGGGATTAAAGGTGTGTGCCACCACGCCTCACTGCTTTTCTTTTAATCTATTCGGTGTGTATGGGTATTTTGCCTGCTGTGCGTTTGTGCACCACCTGTGTCCCTTTTGAAGAGGGCGTCAGATTCCCTGGAATTGGAGTTAGACCATTGTGAGCCATCATGTGGGTGCTTGGAATCGAACCCAGAACCTCTGGAAGAGCAGCCAGTGCTCTTAACCACTGAGCCATTTCTCTAGCTGCATCGGACTACTATTCTTATTTCTGAATTGTAAGTCCTATTTCTAATATCAGTAGTCATTACTAAGCAATGCTGAATTTTCAGAGTCTGTGGAATCTAAATACTGTTTTCCAAGAAAGACCAAACTGTCATCTATGCAAATTAAACTGTACAAGAATATGGTGGGAACTTCCTTTTAAATGTCACTCCCCTCAGTTGGCATCTTCCCAATTCCTAGGAAGTCAGCAGGAATGGTTATTTGTACTAAAAATGGAACACACTTGGAAGTACAATCTGTCTGGGGGAAAGTGATGGTAACGAGTGTAGAGTGCATTCCTGGAAGTGCCTGTTATTAAAATTTAAACAACTGAAGGATGCTCTGTTTTCCTCCTCCCTCCCTCCCCCTCCCTTTCCTTTCCTTTCTTCTCTGTCCTCTCCTCCTTTTTTTTTTGAAACAGAGTCTCATGATATAGGCCAAATGGAACTCACGGTCCTCCTGCCTTAGCTTCCCAAGTACTCAAACCCCAGCTCCACAGTCATTCTTTTCTTTCTTTTTTCTTGAGCAGGCTCTTACTCTTTCCCAGGAGTCAGGCCACACTACCCCGTCCCTCTCTGGACACAGTGGATGCGTGTGCTTTGGTTGTGCAGGCCCACGATCCCCAACCCTGCAGCTGCAAGCCCAGCTCCCTATACCCAGATGTCTGTGTCTCCTAAAGGACCCCATCACACTATCTGAGATGTCTGTGTCTCCTAAAGGACCCCATCACACTATCTGAGATGTCTGTGTCTCCTAAAGGACCTCTTTTTTGAAACTTAAGGACTGATCCTTCCCTTCAGGTTCAGACCATGGGTGCCTCTGATTGTGATATTTAACATTTCTGATAAAATGTAATTATTCTCAACTTTCTGTCTATGAGCCTGTAACAACTTTTAATGTTTATAACACAAGTGTTTCCATTTTCCAGAGAAAAACAGACACATTACTTACAATAATTATAAAGCTGAATACTGAAATTTGTTTGTGGAAACATTTGATTTTCTTTCTTGCTTTCTTTCTTCTTTCTTTTTCCTTTCTTTCTTTCTTTCTTTCTTTCTTCTGAGACTGATTTTTCCTCCTTTGGCTTAGCAGCTGCACATGCATCTACTGATATATTTTTTAAATTAATTTTATTCATCAACAATTTCATCAATCTGCCACTCCTAGATCTAAGATTCAAAACAGGTCTGAAAGAAGCAATTTGAGATTAGTAGGCAGAAAAAAAAAGATAAACTAAAACAAGAAAATACTTCTACTGGTACCTGTATCCAGCCCTTGGGAAGTGGGTGCAAGAAGATCAGGGTCCATTCGGTGACATTGAGGTGATAGCTAGCCTCGGGTACAGGCAACCTTTGGGGGTGTTAAAGAATTGGAAGCCTTTGTTTCAGTTTTGGCTGGTGGTGCTGTCTATGTGTTGAGTTTTGTGGCCTGTATGTCCATCATGGAGTCAGTGGTGCTAAAGTATATACATTAATAAGCTTCTTAGTTTCTTCTCATTTGTTTTAACATTCTTTCTAAAATAAGTACTCAAGAGTGGGTACAGGAATATTTGTTTGGTTCCTCCTCGTTAAAAATAACATTACAGGGGACTGGAAATATGGTTCAGTGGTTAAAAGCATTGACTGCTCTTCCAGAGGACCTTGGCTCAATTCCCAGCATCCACATGGCAGTTAATAACTGTCTGTAACTCTCAGATCTGACACCCTCATATAGGCACACATGTAGACAAAACATCAATGCAAATAAAAAATAAGTAAATAAAATGTTTTAAAAATAATAACATTCCTTAGTTTTAATACCAGGGAGGCAAAGGCAGGTGGATCTTTGAGTTCAAAGACAGCCTGGTCCCAGGACATCCAGGGCTACAAAGGCCTGGCTTAACAATGGAACTTTTTTGTTTTTGTTTTTTGTTTTTCAAGATAGGGTTTCTCTGTATTGCTTTGGTGCCTATCCTAGAACTCACTCTGTAGGCCAGGCTGGCTTTGATCTCACAGAGATCTGCCTGCCTCTACCTCCCGGGTATGCTGTATTCTGCCCACACGTATCTCTGCAGGCCAGAAGAGGGCACCAGATCTCATTATAGAGGTTGTGAGCTACCATGTGGCTGCTGGGAATTGAACTCAGGACCTTTGGAAGAGCCCAACAATGGAATTTTTATGCTCAAATTATTTGAATGAATAGCAGTTCAGGACCCCTCCCCCCAAACAGGGTTTCTCCTTTTAACTCCCCTGGCTGTCCTGGAACTCACTTTGTAGACCACGATGTCCTTGAACTCAAAGATCCGCCTGCCTCTGCCTTCTGAGTGCTGGAATTAAAGGTGTGAGCCTCTACCAATGCAAATTTAATGTTTTAAAGGTAAGATTTTAAGTCCCAAGTCCTATTAGCAGCCACCTAACTCCAGTCTTAGAGGACCCAACCCTCTTCTGGCCTCTGCAGGCACTGCACACATTTGGTACACAGACATACATTCAGGCAAGATATATACGTATGTGTTAGGGTTATTATTGCTGTGATGAATGACCATGACCCAAAGCCATTTGGAAAGGACCAGCTTTATTTGGCTTACATATCCCAAGTCACAGTTCACTGAGGGAAGCCAAGGCAGGAACTCAAACCAGGCAGGAGCCGGGAGGCAGGAGCTGATGCAGAGGCCATGGAGGGATGCTGCTTACTGGCTTGCTCCTCATGGCTTGCTCGGCCTGCTTTCTTATAGAACTAGGGGTAGCACCAGTCATAGTGTGCAGGGCCCTCGCACAACAATCGTTAATC
Source organism: Phodopus roborovskii (assembly GCF_943737965.1). Taxonomy (NCBI): domain Eukaryota; kingdom Metazoa; phylum Chordata; class Mammalia; order Rodentia; family Cricetidae; genus Phodopus; species Phodopus roborovskii. The sequence goes on from NW_026126540.1 coordinate 27,320,797, forward strand.
AAGAAAATGCCCACAGGACGAGCTACTGGAAGTATGTTCTCAATTGAGGGTCCTATTTCCCAGATTACACTAGCTTGTGTGAAGTTGACAAAAAACAACAAACAAAACAACCAAAACCCCAACCAAACCAACCAAACAAGCAACAGAAAACAAAACAAAACAAAAAAAAAAAAAAAAAAAAACAGGACACATTTGTTTTTTCAAAATTTATTTATTTTTATGTGCATCTGTGTTTTGCCTGTATGTATATTTGTGTGAAGGTGTTGTTAGATCATGGAGTTACAGGCAGTATGATCTGCTGTATGGTTGTTGCCGGGAATTGAATCCAGATCCTTTGGAAGAGCAGTAGTGCTCTTAACCACTGAGACATCTCTCCAGTCCCAAACCAGGACACTTACTAAATTCCTATCATAGCTTGGTGTTGTTCTTAGAAACTGTTAAAGTAATATACTTTAAATTCATCTCATTAGATTAACAAAATGATTAGAAGAAACCTTATCATGGAATAGCCTTTCCAAGGGGGTCATCCCCACTCTTCAAAGATAGGGCAACAGGGACCCATGATCTTATCAATGGGTGGGCTAGGGCTGGAGGTATGGCTTAGTGGTAAGAGTGCTTGCTGTTCTTCCAGAGGACTCGAGTTTTGTTCCCAGCACCCACATTTGGTGGCTCACAACCTCCTGCAACTCCCCCTCCAGGGGAGCTGATGCTCTCTCTTCTGGCTTCAGAGGGTACCTACATGGTACACACACACACACACACACACACACACACACACACACACACACACACACACAAATAAGTATACATAGCTAGAATAATGAAGCTTTTAGGACATAAAGGGCAAATACCAGAATTGAGGAATATTAATTATCCTGCAGTCCATTTGCTGGATGGTGAGCTTATGTGTAGGATGGGTAAGTGTTCTGCTCAAGGATGCAGAGGGAGGAACCCCTGGTCCTGCTTCTCTGAATGAGCTGCTAAGTGAGCTGGCCTGCTTGAATTCTTCCTCTCTGATGATCTTTGAGGCTCATGCACCATCCCTGAATCCCAGTTTCCTCATCTGTAAAATGGAGTGATTGGTTCAGTCGTAAGGCCAATGATTTAATCGATTACACCCAGGCAGAAGCCTGATTTCATTAGCCAGGCTCATGTGATGGTGTCCCTGAAACTACTCTGGGTGCTCTGCGGCATGTCCTGGATTGTGAACTTGCTGATGTGCAAGGACAAGAATGCCCAGATTCCATAGGAGGACATGGCAAGCTCGCCCCCATCTTTGTCCACAGGAGGACATGGCAAGCTCCCCTCCATCTTTGTCCACAGGAGGACATGGCAAGCTCCCCTCCATCTTTGTCCACAGGAGGACATGGCAAGCTCCCCCCCCCCCCCCCGCCGTCTTTCGCCTGCAGGCACTCTTCGATGCTGCTGTTCATAGAAGGCATGAGGTCCACATGCCTACAGCTTTTAAGCACTCAAGCTATTTTCTTCAACAACAGAAATGGATGCCTGTTCAGAAGGCTGGGGTGGATGCTGTTTAATAACCTGGTGATCTTTTGTTATTCTGTGGAGCCAGCCTGCATCTGAATTCCCCTTATCCTGAGCACTGTCTCTTAGTCAATAGAAGCCATCCTCGAGGAAGAGATCGCAGGTGCTTTGGAAAAGACACTAACTTTGCAAGAGAGTCCCGATGTACTCACGCTTTAAGCTTCGTTGTGATAGTTGTCATGAGGAAACTTCCCCCCAACGTTTTACTGTGTTTAAATATGTAAAAAATAAACCACTCATTGTCAGACTCCAGAAGTTTGAAAGAGCCCGGCTACGCTGTGCTGACCCGAGCTTCCTTCCTGCCTTTTTGGTTAGTTTCCCTGGTAGCAGTAGAGCTTGCAAGGACTTCCACGAGTGTTAAGGTTTGTACTAAAGTAAACATAAGTAGTACAGTGTCCTCAGGGAGTTTGAAGTTGTGCTAGCAAACAGCTTTGTGATGAACTGGTAGCTGGCTGGCCAGAGGTGTGGTTGGCTTGCAGCAGGACAGCTTTGTGAAGGACCCTGCCTTTTAGCTTGCAGAATCTGTCAGGGAACTGTCACAGTACACACAATGATGAACGTAACAATGGTACTTGTCCCCTAGCCCCTCATGAAGTCTCTTCTAAGTCACATTCTTCATAGATTTCGTGGGACTGCTGTATTTGAGGGCTCATAGCTCCCTCTATGCCTCTTTCCCAAATGTACAACTTAGTCAGTAACAGTCCTGTACTTGAAAACACTCTGTGTATGTCCATTATTTACTCATCGAGGTCCCCTACTCCAGTCCTGCCCTCACCTATTTAAGACATGATCTTTTGTAGCTCAGGCCAGCCTCGAATTTGCTGTCATCATCTTAGTTAGTGTTCTGTTGCTATGAAAAAGACACCATGACCATGGCATTTGTTATAAAGCAAAGCATTAAACTGAGGCTTGTTTACAGTTTTAGAGGTTTGGTCCATTAACTTCATGGCAGAGAGCATGGTGGTTTGCAAACAGACAGAGCTGAGAGTTCTATATCCAGATCCCAAGGCTGCAGGAAGAGAGACATGGGCTTGATATGGGTTTATAAAACCTCAAAGTCCATCCCCTCCCACTTCCTCCAACAAGCTCACACCTACCCCAACAAAGCCACACATACTCCAAGGCCATAGCTCCTAATTCTTTCAGACAGTGCCATTCCCTAAGCATTCAAATATATGAGCCTATAGAGGCCATTCTTATTCAAACCATCACAGTTATCATGGGCAACTGTCTCTCTCTTCCTGCTGCCTTCTTTGGCTGCATGGCACCGTGTTTCCTACCCTGACAATAGTAGACCCTGTAAGCCAGCCCTTTATAAGAGTTGCAGAAGCCAGGCATTGGTGGTGCACGCCTTTAACCCCAGCACTCGGAGGCAGAGGCAGGCGGGTCTTTGTGAGTCTGAGGCCAGCCTGGTCTACAGAGCTAGTTCCAGGACAGGCTCCAAAGCAATACACAGAAACCCTGTCTTGAAAAACAAAACAAAAACAAACAAACAAACAAAAAGTTGCAGTGGTCATGGTGTCTCTTCTTTGCAATTGAAACCTTAAGACAAAGACCCTGAACCCAGAGCCACCCCCCAAGTGCTGGGCGGTGCCACTGCACTTGGCTCGTGTTGATCCTTTCTCCATGTGTTACTTCCATTCTTTCCCTAAATGTAGTCTATTGCCTATCTTCTAGTTTCACCCAATTTTTCACTGCTGTAAGTAGTAGGGGGATTTGTGTCTCACAAAGAGATACGTTTAAGTACCAACTCCACTCATGGGTGTGACTTTCTCCAGAAATAATGTCTTAAATTATGATGTCATACTGTGCCAGGACTGGTGTCCTTGTAGGGGAGAGGAGATACATAGACAGAGGCATGGAGGAGGCCACATGGAGGGAGACAAAAACACTCCATGTTTCAGTGGAGACAGAGACTGAGGCAATGTGTGTGCAAGCCAAGGACTGGAGGGCCACCAGACGCTAGTCAGAGGCAAGCAAGGCTTCCAAAGAATGCTTGTCCTTCCAACATCTTGCTTTCAGATGTCGCCTTTAGAATGGCTAGAGAGAGCGCTGCGTGGTTGAAGTCTGTAATATTTTGCTGCAGCTGTCCAAGAAAAGAACACACCATTTCTTTGTGCTCATCACCATGTGTTAAGACCTCCAGGCAAGCTATTTTGAGACAGCCCCTCCCCAAGATAGTCTTCGTCTGTGTCTGTGGGTTGCTTGTCTTCTTGCTGTTCAGGGAAAACAGTGAAGGAATTCTCTCTCTCTCTCTCTCTCTCTCTCTCTCTCTCTCTCTCTCTCTTATGTACATTGGGGGAGGGTTAAGGTAAGTAACAAGCCTTTGTTTAGAGTTTTCTTCAGAAAGTTTCATGAGCTGGATGCAGAATAATAAGCAGAATCATTGGAAGTGAGAAGCCAAGCTGTCTACTGTGGAGTTCACGATCGTTACAGTTATTTGAGGCACAGCTTAAGAGTGTGTCACATTTCACTAGGCCAGTGCTTGTGATCACAGGGATGTGGGGGGGCTGCTGGCCCCCTGCACACCATGCAGAGACCCTACATCGAAGCTCCCGCACAGGTGACCTGGTGCCGAAAGGGGAGAACATGCTGCCAGGGATTCATCTATATTAAGGAGTGAGGTCTACTTTCCCTCATTCATCAAGTTCAGCTGTTGCTACAAAGGCAGCTGTTTCTAAACATCCATAGGAAGGTCTGCTTTCTGTTGCAGGGTCACTCCAAGAGGCACTGTTAACCTTGCCCCTTTGTCTTCTGAATTCAGATTCTGCTTTTGGAATTCAGTTTTAGCTTGTTCAAAGCCAGTATGGTTGGGTCCTGTCTTAGTTAGGGTTTCTATTGCTGTGATCTGTGATGAAACACCGAGAGAGAGAGAGAGAGAGAGAGAGAGAGAGAGAGAGAGAGAGAGAGAGAGAGAAGATTACATTTCAGCATTGTTGTCCATCATTAAAGGAAGTCAGGACAGGAACTCAAACAGGGCAGGAACCTGGAGGCAGGAGCTGATGCAGAGGCCATGGAGAAATGCTGTTTACTGGCTTACTCTTCATGGCTTGCTCAGACTCCTTTTTCCCATTCTTCTTTCTTTTCTCTTCTTATTTTTCAGCCTGCCTTCTTATAGAACCCAGGACCACCAGCCCAGGGATGGCACCACCCACCATGGGCTGGGCCCTCTCCCATCAATCACTAATTAAGAAAATACCCTACAGCTGGATCTTATGGATATGCGTTGGCATCTGGCTTACAATTTTGGAATATATTATTTGCTTAAAGGTGAATGGTAAGCATATTTTAGGTGAAGCATGACAGTAATAGCACTCAGAAAAAGGCTGCACGGAGGTTTTTTTGTTTATGTGTATGGGTGTTTTATCTACATGTATGTCTGTGCTCCAAATGCATGTGTGGTGCCCAAGGGTGCCAGAAGAGGGTATCAAATCTCCTGGGACTGGAATAACAGATGGTTGTGAGCTGCTATGTGGGTGCAGGGAACTAAACCCTGGTCCTCCGGAAGAGCAGAAAGTGCTCCTGAAGCTGTCTCTCCAGTCACACACATGGAGTTTTATAACAAATAATCCAGTGAGATTTGATTATTCAAATACAGAAATTCTAACAGGGTGAGTTACTAAAAACTTAATCAGCTAACTCTGTAGTCATTTCCTATGGTTGCCAGGACACATTCCCCCAAACATCACGTACAGCAACAACACAGGTCAATCTTACAGTTTTGGAATCAAGGCCATTTTGAGATCCAGATGTCTTCTGGGGGATTTAGGAGTGAACTTCCCCTTGCCTTTTCCAGCTTCCAGACACAACTCACATCCTGGCTCCCGAGCTCCTCCTCTTTTGAAGTGGCTATCATGTCCCTCTGGCCTTGGTTGGGTTCCTTCATCGTGTTTCTTTCTCTGCCTTTCCTGTGTCCCTCGTTCACTCACGAGGACTCCTGTGATCGCACTGGCCCTGACTTAGCCCACCTTGAACTCCTTAGCCACACCTGCAAAACTTTTAGTCCTGTATAGTGCCATTTACAGGGTCTGGGAATGAGGGCACAGACGTAGAGAGGAATAAGACAGCTCCTTAGGAAGGAGACCCAGTGCAAAGGGCTGTGAAATTACCAATGGGTTGGTTATATTAGCTGATTTCTAGGATTATTTGCTTAAGACAATTTCCGGATATTTTAAGACTTTTAACACAGCTGGGAAAATGTCCCCTGATGTGTGGTGGCATGCAGAGCTTTCTCCAGCCAGAGCACAGCTTTCTAGATTTCATTTCTGTTTAGTTGTGGCTCCCCCCACCCCACCCAGTGTGTTTGGGTGTTTTGCCTTTAAGTATGTCTGCGAACCACTCATGTACGGGTCTCCATTTCAAGCTTCTTCAAACAGGAGCTTGACAATTGTACAGCTACACTACTAAATAACATGTTATAAAACAGTATAAAAATGCACGTAAGTGACAGCTGGCATAGTGGCACATTCCCAGCACTAGGAAAGCAAAGACAGGAAGAACAGGAGTTTATGGGCAGCCTTGGCTACATAGTGAGTTTGAGGCCAGCCTGGGCTACATGAGAGCCCGATTAAGAAAAGAAGTGGGGGATGATGCTGGAAAAACATCTCAATGGTTAAGAGCTCTGGAAGAGCAGTCATGTTCAGCTTCCTGGACTCACACGAAAGCTCACAACCATTTGTAATGCCATTTTCAGAGGATGCAACAGCACCTTCTGGCCTCCAAGGACACTGCACACAAGTGGCACACCGATGAATGTACAGGCAGCACACCCATATACATTAAAAAAAAAAACCAAAAGAAGCCGTGTAGCTTTGTAACACACACACACACACACACACACACACACACACACACACACCCATGCCACTCCCCATATTTGGCCAGAAGAACAAGCTTTGTTTCCTAACCACTCGTCTCAGTCAGCCAGGGCGACTTGTTCCCTGGGGACCGTCAGTGATGTCTTTAGATATTTTGGTTGCCACACCTGAACCCGAGTTTCACTGCACCTGGTCGGTAGATACCAGAGTTGCTGCTAAGTATGCCACAGTGGACAAGACAGCCTGTGGCAACATCAAGTCCTGAAAAAAAAAAGTGGGTTAGTGAGATGTGATTTGATTTTTGGCCAACTTTGTCTTTGCTTTGATAAAAGGGGCAGCGTTTAAGTTTTTATTAACAAGCACTAGAGGGCACTGCCTGCTCAGAAGTTACAGTTTCTGTGGTGGTGGGGTCTGTAGAAAATGAAGCTATCTAAGCAACCGGGAGACGGCTAAAGAACTATTGGAATAGAATTTCCAGAACAGTCTTAGCGGTTACTGCTTCTGAAGCCAGTAGGGTAGAGCCAGCAGGCTTGTTTTTGTTTTCTATAATGCTGTCTTGGGAGCTTTTGCCAGACAAAAGGGGAGGATCTCGCTGGACTTCACGCAAGAACACCCAAGTCATTGGCACCTTCTCAGAGCAGGTGATTGGAGGCGCGATTCCGGGCTATGTGGGTGGATTACCGCAGCACAGCGTTGTGAGGTCGCATCTGGGACATGGAGCCAAGCGGGTGGCGGAGCCCAAGGCTGATGGATAAAGAACGGGCGTGCTGCCTGTCCTTTCAGGGGTCCAGGTTTGGTTTCCAGCAGGCACATGCTGGCTCACAACCATCTGCAACTCCAGCTCCAGGGCATCCCATGTGGTTTTTTGACCTCTGCTGGAACTAAGCACACACGGTGCACAGACATACATGCAGGCAAAACACCCACACACATAAAAAGTAAAAATAAAAGTCTAAAAAAAGAGCTAGCTTGTTGCACGAAGTCCTTCAGTGCGCAAGGTTGTCACAGCTGTTCCCTCCAGAGGTTCTGTCCAACTTTAAAAAATGAAACAATTGCTGTTCTGTTTTTAGTATCAGGTCCATAACTAAACATGTATGTTTGGATTTTTAAAATAAAAATGAGTTTCTTGGGTTGGTAAGATGGCTCAGCAGGTAAAGGTGCTTGCTGTCAAGCTGGTCGCCTGATTGGACCCCTCGGATTCACATGGAGGGAGGGCAGAGGGGAGACCCCTGCAGCTTGCTCTCTGCCCTCCACACGTAAAAGCAAAACATGGTCTTTCCTCACATTAACTCTCTATATTTCCTTTTATTTATTATTAAATACTTCAGGTGAACAAGATTCTAAGGATGGATATTCATAAACTTGACATTCAACTTAAAAATCTCAGCCATCTGAGGGAAGCCCACATCCTCATCTGTGCCCCCTGCCCACCCACCTCTTCTCCAGTAGCATGCCCCTCTTCTCCGCTCCCGACGCTGTGGTCCCCAGAGCCGGTATGTTTGATACTGAACATTTCCATATGCCTCTTTCTACTTGTACTAAATAAGTATGTTAGATAGGCATAGTAACATACAATTCATGCATTTTTAAAAACCTTATACAAACGGCCTTGTAATTGTTCCGTAATGTGTTTTTTTCCTTGGACATTGGCTTGTAAGAGTTACTTGTGTTGGGAGTTGGAGAGATGGCTCAGCAGTTAGCAGCACTGGCTGCTCTTCCAGAAGACCCAGGCTCAATTCCCAGCACCCACGTAGCAGATCACAACTGTCTGCAACTTTAAAATCTGATACCCTCACCTCAGTGAAACACCAATGCACATAAGATAAAAATAAATTATAAAATAAAGGAACTTCACCATTTAAAGAGTCACCTGTGTTGACATACTTAGTTTTGGTAATTATATATCAACGTTTTTTGGTATTTGCATATTTGCTAACCTTTTGGGTATTTGCATATTTGCCCATGCAGAGAGTGATGCTTTCAGCACTTTTCTCTATTGCTGAGCTTTTTTCACATGTAAGACTTCTGGGAAGGAGAGAGCTGGCTAGCCCAGGCCTTGGCCCATGGGTCCTTCACCTATTTTTTGTAAGATGGCTTTAAAAAATAAAAACAATAATTTTTGTGATATGAATCTAATGTTGGGATATGGAATATTATTGTCAATATTTTGACACAAAACTCCAAATTTGAATGTCCATAAATAAACTTAGACTGGAACAATACGCTGCTGGATAGGTAGTGCCTACAGTGTTTGGGCCCTTGTGAGTTAATTGTTACAGAGCAGATGACCTGAAAAGCCTGAAGTCCTTCCCCCAGGGCCCAGGGTTGCCTCTTCTGCTCTCTCTACTTGCAGGGACTGGGACTTCTGGGCTGCCCATATCTTTTACTACCTTATCAATTGAGTCTGAATTTAAAAATGCAAAATCCTATAACCTAGAGCACCAAAGTGTTTGCTTTCCAAAACTGTTGAACAATCATAAAAAGGATTCATTGAGTCTTAGCTTCCATTTGATTCAAGAAGTGAGTGGTAATGGCTTCTTCAATGTGGTCCCCACCTCCTCCAGGTGGGCACTGGAGCAGCATCCATCGGGGGACAAAGATTAGGTTTCTCTCTCGGAAAGAATGCTGGGAATGGGAAAAGAAGCAGGCAGACAATGGGCTAGTATAAATCTTGCCTTACTTTAAAGGCCACTTTAGAAGCTGGGTATGGCAGTGCCGTGACTGTGCCAAGAACGGAGAGTTCAAGGGCTGCCTCTCTACACCCCAGGCTGGCAGGGCAACCTCTCTATGTGCCCAGCCCCAGGCTGGCCAGGGTAGCATCTCTGTATGCCCAGCCCCAGGCTGGCCAGGGTAGCATCTCTGTATGCCCAGCCCCAGGCTGGCCAGGGTAGCTTCTCTGTACACCCAGCCCCAGGCTGGCCAGGGCTGCACGGTGAGATTCTTTTTCTAAAAACCAAACAATAAGAGCTAAGAGCAAAGAAGCTGACTACACCCACCACCCTCTACCTTACCGATTCACAGAATATACCATCTCAAGGATGGTACTGTTTGTCTGCTCTTCATACGGTGTGTCTAGTACACGATGGAGGTTCAGCTGTGGTTGTTGAATGAATGTGTACATTCTTTAGGGTGAACGTTTGAAATTCACTCAACTGTTGGATATTGGTGATAGTAAGCAACAGTGTGTGTGTGTGTGTGTGTGTGTGAGAGAGAGAGAGAGAGAGAGAGAGAGAGAGAGAGAGCTTGCCTGTGATTCCAGAGCATCAGGAGTTTGAGCCAACTTGGGTTACATGAGAATCTGTCTCAAAAACCAGACCAAGCAAACAAACAAAAACCCCAAATCAAACAAAAACCAACATTGATGTGCTTTGAAAACAACACCCCCTTAAGTGCTCATTTTCTACATTCAAGTATAACCTTTAGGTTTGTTATTTGAAGAAAACATCGACTTTCAGTTCTTAGGCGCTCTGATGCCTTTCTGGGGGCTGTTAGTGTTCACTCAGGGCAAGCTACATTAAATAAAGCATGGAGATAAATTCTCTCTAAAAGCTGTGGCGCACACCGAAGAATAGCCATAAGCAAAACAAGATAAAAGCAAACAAACTTTAAAAAAAAGTTTTGGGGGAACTGAACTGTTTTTAGGGATATTTGTCAGTCTGGATCATTTTGGGTAGTAATGTCAACAGATTTGGTTAAATGTAAAAAGACGTAAGAAATCAGTTGAGGTGAAATTCACTACTCCCACAAATTTTGAGAGGGACTTGTTAGCCTGCAAACAGTGGGTGGACCACAGGTGTTTATTATTTGGTTTTAGTTTTTGGTGCTCTAGGACCCGAGGAACAGCCTGCTGATTTCAAATGCTCACACTGGCACAGCTCTTCCTCTCTCTCTCCTAATTAGTGCTGTTTCCTCTGAGAGGCAAGGCTTTCTCTCACAGCTGAAAGCAGGGACTTCGGGGGCATTTTAACTTTTTTCTTTCCTCACTGTTTTAAAGGGGCCCCTGGTCGCCACCGCCGTCTGTCACTGCGTGCACCCAAGCGCAGAAGGGAAATGTGAAGCGAGACAGCTGTACACGAGCCTTTGCCTTTTAAAGAAGTTGACAGACAAATGGCACAGGGGTCCCTGCTCTTGCCAGCTGAGGGCTTAGCTTCCAGAAAGCGCCCCTCTAGGGGAACAAGGGAGGCAGTGTGGAGCTGCTGAAAGGCTGCTTTGAGGCCACAGCCCCGGGCTCTTGTAGCACATTGTCTGGTATGTGGTGCCCTTCGAAACCGCTCTCCATAGTCCTGCACCCCCAACACCCCTAAAGCTCAGGAATCAGACCCCACCCTTCCAACTATACTTGGTGATTCAAGCGCAATTTTCAAAAGGTATTTGCTCTTGTTTGTTTTTGTTTATTTTGTGCCTCTGGGGGTCGGACATGATTCCCACGCTCACTAGGCTTAACACGTGGAAACTCGCATCCTTGATGTCCCTGACACTGCTCTTGTGGGAACTGAAGTCTGGGCACAGGAGTGGAGGGGGATGCAACGCTTTAAATCATTTTTGCTGGGTCCTTAGCTTTCATGAAGATTTTTTTTCGAGAGATTTAAATTTGCACCAGAGAACAGCTTTCCCAAGGTTTCCAAAGTTACTAAACTGTATCAGTGAAGTGGTAGAGACTGGGACAGCTCCCTTCCCGGGGTGGTCACGGTCATCTGATAAAGGCTGGCCAACCACAGTTACATTCCTATTCCCGTACTAACAGAGAGTTTACGAGGGGGAGGCGTCAGACCTAAGAAACAATGTGGCCAGAGGTCCTGAGCTTTGAGAACACACTATGGTCAGCACCCTGTACCTTACTCTCCACAGAGCATGCCTTAACCTGCACCCTCCCTTACTCTAAAGGGAGCTGCAAATCCAGATTACGGAGAGAGCTAGACTCCTGTGGAAGTTGCTTTGTGGCTGTTAGAGAACAACTCAAGCAAATACGTTATGTGTTATGCCCTGGACCAGCAGGTGGCTTTCCAGTGACGGGTGTGTGTGTGTGTGTGTGTGTGTGTGTGTGTGTGTGTATGTGTGTCCGGGAGAGCAAGACGATAAAGAGAATAGAAGAGAAAGAAGATAAGAAAGTTTGCAATCGGGAAGTCTTGTATAATCTACAGGCATGCTCTTTGTTTTAGAGAAGGAGCTGTGTCCATAAATCAGGGCCTCAGGGAAAGCCCCAGCTTGTCAGTCCAGCCCCCACAGTGTTAAATGAATAGTTTGTAGCCACTGCACAAGGGAGAACTCATTTGCTAGAACATCGGAAAGTGAGGCAGAGTCTCAAGAGCATATGGTTGGGGCCTTGCAGATGACTTAATCTCTGGTCTTTATTGTTTGAGGTAATGTCCTTAAAAAAATCATATCCTTCAATTCAAGTATGAAGAAGGCTATAAATACACCCTGGATCAGAGCATGTGTCTGGCAAGTGTCACTGTCAAGCAGGCTAGGCTGTGAATGAGAGGGACATGTGCTGAATACCTACTCTTCCTAATTACAAGGAAACCCACAGCACTAGGACTTAGGATGGGAGAAGCGAAGTTCAAGCGGGCCATGATGTCTCATTTTACAGTGATTGTGTGCATGCATGCACGTGTGTGTGCTGGTGCCCATGGAGGCCAGGAGGGGGCGTTGGATTCTTTGAAACTGGAGTTACAGTTGTGAACAAGTCAGTGGGTGCTAGGAGCTGAACTCGGGTCCTCTCATAAAGCAGAAAGTACTCTTCACAGCTGAGCCGCCTCATCATTGGAGCTTCCTAGGCCATTCCACCTTTGGGGATGAACCCAGTTTGCCACAGCTTTGGCTCTTCACCAGAAGCTGGGTTTGGGGGTGGGGCTGCTGTAGAGAACACAAGTTACTTCCCATAACTCTGCTGGTCTTAACACATGGTCCCTTCTCACTTCTGTGGCCTGCAGTTCCCTTCTCTTCCAGGATTTCTGAGAGCAAAATGACATTTAACAAAGAGGAGATGTTTTCCTTTAACCAAAAGGAGGCTATGCACCAGACAGGCAAACTGGGGGTAGGGTTGGTAGGTGGTGGCGTGAGGTGTGGGGGATGAGAGATGGGAGTGTGAGGGTGTTTATCTTTGGCTGCCCTGGTTCTCAGTCAGTCTGATGGATGATGATGCTGGTGATGACACCGGCTCCCAGCAAGTCCTGTGAAAGAGTGGAGAGGGAGCGGGGAGGCTGTAAATCCTCTTAAAGCAGGTGGGGAACATGGGAATCGGTGTAACAGTTGTGACCAGTCTCATTGCACTGTGGAAATGGATTGTAGGAGAGGAGAAAGAGAAACAGCAGAATGGGAGTCAAAGCAGAAGACAGCTGCAGTAACTGAGGAGAGATGAGGTCAGAGCTTGAACTAAAACCCCAAAATAGTTCAAAACCTTCAAACAACTGTGTAAGTCAAGACCGGGCTTGTGCTCTAGTGTGACTCTGTTAGTGTCAAACCCAAACTCCAGAGAATAAGAAGCCCCTGGAATAATAATAATAATAATAATAATAATAATAATAATAATAATAATAAAAGAGGGGCTGGAGAGATGGCTCTGTGGTTAAGAGCACTGGCTGTGCTTCCAGAGGACCTGGGTTCAAATCCCAGCACCCACACGGCAGCTTACAACTGTCTGTAACCTCAGTTTCAGGAGATCTGACACCTTTACAGATACACATGCAGGCAAAACACCAATGCACATAAAATAAAAGTAAATAAATCTTTAAAAAATCTTTTAAAAAGGGGGGGAGGGGAAGATTATCAAGCCATTACAAAAGGAGCCAGGAATGGCCATCCTGGGACAGGTTAGGGGGTAGTTGGATGCCCAAGCATTGTCCCATGGGGAGTTTAAGAGAAGAAATGTACATTGAGTATACATCAATTACTTGCATCCAATCTTCTTTTCTAGTGCTGAAAATTGAACTCAGTCAGGCCTTGTGCTTCCTGCAAAATATTAAATGATGTCAAGCTGTATCCCCAAACGAGTTTCTCTGTGTGGCTCTCACTGTTCTGGATCTTGCTCTGTAGACCAGCTGGCCTCGAACTCATAGTAATCTGCCTGCCTCTGCCTCCTGAGTGCTGATATTAAAGGTGTGCCCCACCTTGCCTGGCTTGAGTTACAATCTTACTGCCTTGGCCAGGTTGGCTTGGAACTCACAATCTTTAGCTCAGGCTGGCTTTGAATTTGCATCCTCTGGCTTTAGCCTCCAGAGTAGCTGGGGTCACAGACTTGTGCCACTAGGCGCTTAGTGTGTTTGTTTTTCTTTTCCTTCTTTTTTGAGGCATGATGTTTTGTATCTCAGGCAGGCCTTGAACTCACTATATAGTTGAGGATGACCTTGAACTACTGACTTTACTGTCTCCATATCCTGAATGCTGGGATTATTCATGTGGTGTATGCATGCTAAGACCAGACCCAGCGCCTTGTGCATGCTGGGCCAGCAGTCTGCCTGAGCTGTACCCCCAGCCCTCGGAGGTTAGCCTCTGAAGTGCTGAGATTACAGCAGGGCACATCACCACACCCGGCTCCATCCAAGGGAATAAAGTGTGTGTGTGTGTGTGTGTGTGTGTGTGTGTGTGTGTGTGTGATATGTGTATGTAAAGTCCAGAAGTTGATGTTAACCACCTTCCCCAGTCACTTTCCATCTTGCTTTTTATTTGTTATTATTATGATTATGATTATTTTTTTTTGAGACAGGGTTTCTCTATGTAGCTTTGGAACCTGCCCTGGAACTTGCTTTGTAGATCAGGCTTGCTTATTATTATTTTACTAATTTATTTAATTTTTTATTTCATGTGCATTAGAGTAAGAGTGTCAAATCCCCTGGAACTGGAATTACAGACAGTTGTGGGTTGTCATGTGGGTGTTGGGAATTGAACTCAGGTCCTCTGGAACAAACAGCCAGTGCTCTTAACCGGTGAGCTATTTCTCCAGCCCTAGGCTAGGTTATTATTTTTAATGTGTAAGTCTTTTACCCAAATGACCGGTGTCCATGAAGGTTGGAAGAAGGCACCCAATCCCCTGGAACTGGAGTTACAGCCAGTTGTGAGTCATCATGTGAGTGCCAGGAATTGAACCTGGGTTCTCTGCAAGAGCAACAAATACTCCTAACCATAGAGCCATCTCTCCAGCTCCCACAACCTCTTTTTGAGACAGGCTCTCTCCTTGGAACTGGAGCTCATGGATTTGGATATGCAGGCCCCAAAATGTCAGAAATCTGTCTGTTTCTGTCTGCCTAGTCCCAGGATTATAGACATGTACAAGTGGACCTGGAGTTTTTCACAGGCATTAGAGATTCAAACTCAGATGCTTGGATGGAAGGCACTTTGCCAATGAGTCATCTCCTTAGCCTCCAAGTTTGTTTGCTTCTTATTTGGGAGAGTAACACACACCACAGTAACATCAGAATATACTGGAATGTATGTTTCTTTAACCAGTGCCCTGTGTGTGTGTGTGTGTGTGTGTGTGTGTGTGTGTGTGTGTGTGCGTGCATGCATTCTTTAGAGTTTTTGTGCCTTTCAAAGCTCATATCTACTATTTTTCTTTTACAAAAACTGGAGTGCAGTGTACACTTGTTCTTCCTCCACACTGTATCTGGCTGTCTTGTTCCTTTTCGTGCCTGTCCGATAGTGCACTGTAGGAATGTGACTTGTTCATCTACTCATGATTGTGTATATGTACTAGGAATTTAATGAACTCAAGTCTTCCTGCATGCTAGACAAGCACTCTGCCACTGAGCTACATGCTCAGCCCATTTTCAGTGTTTTTTTATTTTGTGACATGTTCTCATTACATTGCCTAGACTGGTCTTGAACTTTCAGTCTTCCTGGCTCAGTCTCCCAAGTAGGCCTATCCTTCCAAGCCTCACTCATAATTTGTTTATGGTCTCTAAACTGATGGACAATGGGGCTGTTTCTAATTTTCAGCATTTGAAAATATTTTAGAAAGAGAAAAGACCAATTAATGAAGGAATAATTCAAGGTGGTGAGAAATATTTGTACTTTTCTATGTTGAGAAGGCTCTTTCCATCTGCTCAGGCTACAGAGTGAGCTATCTATGGGCAGGTCAAGGGTGTTCACGCAAACCCTTTAGTTTATGTGTAGACCTGAGATGTGAAGTAGGAGCTAGGCATTTCTCACAGGCATAGATTGAAGCTGGCCATGCCTGCCACTCCATCAACTGAAGACCCCCTAGGAGAGGAGGCAGCCTCATATGAGAACACCAAACACACAGTCCTCAGCAGGGTTCTTTACCATCCATCCACAGATGTCACTGTGTTGGATCCATGTCGACCTGTTACTGGAATTGGTTTTTGATGCAGCCATTTTTGTGTAGTCTTGGGTTCCATCTCCATGTAATTCCCAGTTAGCTCAAGTTAATGAGCTAACAGAGGGAAAGGAATTAAATTTAGAAAACCAAGTGTTTTCAAACCAAAGCCAGTAGATAAAATCATTTCCCATTCTTCCCATTAGAAAATTCTTGCCATTTTTTAAAAAATTGGTGTGTGTGTGTGTGTGTGTGTGTGTGTGTGTGCGCGCGCGCGCGCGCGTGCGCGCGTGCACATGCTCATGCATCTTCCTGCATTTGGGGGCCAGAAGTCAACCTCAGTCATTTTAGAATGGTGCTGTTTTTCAGTGATTGTCCACCTTGTCAAATGAGACAAGGAGTTTTCATTGGCTTAGAGCTGGCAGAATATGCTAGGCTAGGCTGGTCAGTGAGCCCCAGGGATCCACCTATTTCTGCCTGCCCAGTATGGCAAGCATTAACAGCTGAAGTCTCCTTTGCTTCAGATTTCTGTATATTTGACAGCTCTTTATGGTTGGAAAAGGGACTTAGCAAGGGCCATATCTTATTGGACCTCGTAGCAAACCTTCCAGAAGGCCCACTTTATTCTCAGGCAACATGATATAACTTAGGAACCAAGGGAAGACAAACCTAAGTAGCAGAGAACATAGATCATTTTTTAGACCCTAGATGGTTATGTTTCCAATAACCGGAGTATAGTAATAGGCTGAGAACACATTGGATCCATATAATCTCCCACAGTATCTTTGTTCACAGTAGAGTCTGTGTCACAGGGCTGACTGGGCGCTGTGGCCACTGCCCACCCAGCACATCTGACGCTCAGTCAGCCCCGGAGAAGACCAAAACTCAAAATCTTGTTTGCTATGTGCATATTGCTGTTACACCTTTTTGAAACTGAAAAAGTATAAGCTTGGCTGAGGATTGCTGTACCTCAAGGCTGCCAAGGTGAGACACAGCTTTCCTGTTCTCAGCCTGCTCAGGCTTGGGATTCCAAGTCTGCTCTCCAATCGTCCTTTAAGACGCATGGCATTTCTGAAAAACTCCCGTGCCTGTGTCTCAGCACTCTGAGGCAGAGGGGGGAGGGTCACTTGAGACCGGGAGCCTTGGGGTTGGAAGGGATGGTAGTTGTGTGAGGGAAGAGAAGTAAATATGAGTAATTCCATGTTTTTGGATGAGGAAATAGATTTAGGAATTGAAAATTATCCAGTTTCAAACAACCACTCAGCAGCAGAGCCCAGAGGGAACACAGCCTTCCCGACGGCGGCTTTCGCTTCTGCTAATACTATTCATTATTTTATAGTACTGTGTGATTTTTTTAAAAGTCAAACTGGGTAACCCCTGTACTCAGTTGTAGGTGCTCACTGGAGGCACTGGCTGAGCACCTGTGTGAGCTGCTTTCCACTGAGTTGGGAAAAAGGAAAAAGAACATACTCTAACACTCAAAGGCAGGCATACCTTTCCATTTAGAGACATTTCCCCCTCTGTGTATGTGGTACTGCAGATGGAGCCAGGGCCTTGTGTGTGCTAGCCAGGCACTCTACCACTGAGCTGTGCCCCTCACAATTCTTAAGTTGATTTTGAGACAGAGTCACTGTTGTCCAGGCTGGACTCAAACTTGGGATCCTTCTGCATGACTGTGCTTCCTAATTAGCTGGGATTACAAAAAAGTACTTGACTTGTGTCTTTTTCTCTTCTTCTTCTCCTCCTCCTCCCTTTTTTTTTTTTTTTTTTTTTTTTTTTTTTTAAAGACAAGTTCTCTCCATAATATAACAGCCGTGGTTGTCCTGGAACTTGCTTTGTAGACCAGACTGGCCTTGACCTCACAGAGATCCACTTGCCTCTGACTCCTGAGTACTGGGATTAAAGGCATTCCTCACTATGCCTAGCTGGACTTGGCTTTTAATAAATTTTAAAAAATTACACTTATTTGCTTTTGTATTTATTTAGTGTGTGTGCCCACACATGGGGTGGCACGGTGGCTGTGTGGAGGTCAGAGGGCAGCCTATAAAAGGTGGTTTTCTCCCTCCACGTTTTGGCAGGAAGAACCTTTACCCATTGAGCCATCTCACTAGCCCCTCAGAAAATGCTTTGATGACAGCATGATGGTAATGTTTACTCCAAAGTCACTGACCACACCAATTTCTATAAAAAGCGGGAGAAAGAAGCCACACACATTCCTATTCACACACACTAGTGTGTAATCTGCCCCCTCCCAGTGCAGAGCGTCCCAATTCTACATTTAAACAAATCACTGGCATTTTCTTGGCATGTTGATCTGCAGGAAATTACAGGCTGTCGTGTTGTAGTTCCTCCTCAGAGAATGCCGTGCAGATGACAGTGGTTAGCCACATTGGTGGCACTGGCCTGTGTTGCTCTGGATTTTTCCTTACCAGATACATTGACTATGTCCCACTTCAGTGTTGTGGGGAAAAGAGAATTGATACTAATTTACTTAAACAGCTCTTCTCCACCCCCAGGATTGAACCTAGGGCCCTGGACATGCTAGGCAAATGCTTGTCCATTAAGCTGTCTCAGTCTAACAGTAAATTACAAAACACATTATTATTTTGCTGGGATCTTAGTGTAGCTCTGGCTGGTCTGTAATTCACTATGTAGACCAGGCTGGCCCAGAGCACAGAGAAACCCACCTGCCCCTGGGGTTCAGCACCAGGGTTTGGTATTAAAGGCCTTTGCTGGCCCAGCTCCCTTTCCTAGCTGCTGATTGGTCGGTTTATCTTTGTCCTTCTCCAGAGGAACACGTGACTCACAGTAGACTCCACAAGAGGAATGGGGAAAGAGATCGAAGACTAAATGGGCTGAGGGTATAGGACATTATATTTAGAATTTAAAAACAACAGTAAGGTGCCCCTTTATAATGAGGGATTAATTTTACCCACTGAGAAGACTTGACCCTATCTCCTGGAAGCTGATCCTCCAAAGGCCAGGAGCTCCCTGGGAATGGGGCACCTGGACTGGAAACTGAGGCCAATGTTGACAAGAGAACTTGCCTAGCATGTGCAAGATACTGGATTTGATCTCCAGGGTTTCACTGTGTAGCCCTGGCTGGCCTGGAAATCACTCTGTAGACAAGCTGTCCTCTAACTCACAGATCCACCTGCCTCTGCCTCCCACGTGCTGGGATTAAAGGTGTGCACCACCACCACCTGGCATATATTTTACTTTTAATTGAGGTAAAGAATGACGTAATTTTTCATCTTAACTGTACATAGTTCTGTGGTATTACCACATTCACGACTTTGTGCAGTAGAAGTCCAGAACTTGCACATTGCAATAGTGAAATTAAACCCATTTACAAATAATTCCACGTTTTCCTCCACACAAAACCCCAGCAACTATTACTCTGTTTTCTATCCTATGGATCTGGCTACTCCAGACTCCTCATGTAAGTGGACCCATGAGTGTTTGTCCTTTTGTGACTGATGTATTTCACTTACTGATGGTTCATCTGTGTTGTAGCGTGGCAACATTCCCTTCCCTTTTTAAAGCTGAATATAGTTCTGTCAAGTGTCATATCACATTTTTATGTGGGTGCACAGGTATGTATTGGTGGGAATGTGCACCCCTGTGGGTGGAGGAGGCCTGAGGTCAGTCTTGGGTGTTACTTCTCATGAGCCTCCACCCTGTGTTTTAAGATGGGATTCCTCAGCTAGGATGGCTGGCTCGTAAGCCCTTACCTTCCAATGTCTGCCTTCTTGGGGCTGAGATCACAAGTGTAAGACACAAGCCCACTTTTTACAGGGGTTCTGGGGACTGAACCCAGGTTCCCCTGTTTCCATGGCAAGCGCCTTACCAAATGAGCCATCTCCCAGCCCTGCCAGACAGTATTTTGCTTTCCTGTGAACAAGGGTGGACAGTTAGCTCTGCCAGGTTCTACATTTCATTATCCAGAAGATGCTGGATCACAAGGTGATTCTTTCTCTTTTAAAGATGATTTGAGTGGATGCCTTGTCTGTATGTCTGTCTGTGCACCATACACATCCCTGCTGCTCTCCAAATCCAGGAGGGGAAGAGATCACCTGAATTGGAGCTACAATACAAATGGTTTGAGCTGTCTAGTGGGTGCTGGGAATTGAACCTTGGTCCTCTGGAAGAGTAACCAGTGCCCTTAACCTCTGAATCACCTCTCTCCACTGGTAATGGAGCTGGAGTGGGGAGTCAATGGTTTCTACCAATAATCCCATTATTATCTTCATCTCTGGCCTGCAGATGCCACCATGAGTTTAGGGATGCTGCCATTCCTTACCAACACAATTCTTATAGCTGTGGCATAGGGTGAGTGGGGTGGTGTGTCTTCTATGACTCATAATCCATGATTAGGCTTTTTGTTTTTTTAAACAGTCTCATGTATCCAGGCCACAAATTCTTAAGCAGCTGAGGTTGACCTTGAACTTCTGACCCTCCCACTTCCACCTTTTGAGTGCTAGGATTATAAGCTGTGCCACCATGCCCATTTTATGTGGTGCTGGATATGGAACTGAAGGTCTCACCCATGCTAGTCAACTACTGTACCAACTAAGGGTTCAGAGGAAACTGGAAGCTAAAAAATCTTCAGGTGGCCAATAGGGTGACACATACCTGACTTCTGGCTACTTGGTGAAGAAGGAAGATCGTCTGGGCAGTTTATTGAGATGCTATCTTAAAATGGGGAAATCAGTTCCTTATCAGAAATCAGACTCAACAACCGCTCAAGACAATACAGGTGGCTTTCCTTACACAGTTACAGGAGGGCTGGCTCTCCTAGATCTGCCCCATTTCATCCTGACTGCCAGAATGACAACTAGGCGTAAGTCACAGCATAGTCAGCAGGAAGGTGAAGGACAATTACCACAGTGTGCACTAACCAGGGATGCTCCCACGGATCTGGACTTTGATGAGGCATCCAGAACCCCGAAAAAGTGATGGCTCACACTAGCAACAGAGAAATGTCTATTCCACAGTGCGGGAAGAGAGGATTGACACATGCCCCCATTCCCGTGGCGTTCCTAGAGGTCTTACCATGCCTTGAGCAACCTCCCTTAGTTTGAACTCCGCCTCCTGCCTCTGTGACAGGTCAGAGAATCTGAGCTGACCCTTCTCTCCTCTTTTCGCCATCACTTCAGGAGGTAGGGTCCCTTCGTCAGCCACTACGAAGGCCACTGGCCTCTGCACGTTCTGTTTGCTAGCCGTTTTCCTTACCCCTCTCAGATACCAAGGCCGGCCTGTACAACCAGCTGACTGCATTGTCCTTGTGCTCCCAGCTGGTGGTCCCCTCCAGCAGGTCATTCTTCTCAACTACCAGGAGTGAATAGTTTCTCCACTCAAGACCTCCCCAGGTCTCTCTGGACTTTCCCTCAACTTTGCTTATGAGCCCGAAGGCCCCTTTTATCATTCATTCTCTTCTGTAATATCTTACCAACATACAACAAGAAAACCTATTGGCATTTGCAGTGTTCCACCCAGAAGATTTCTCCAAGTTTATTTGGTGCCGGGTTACCACAGGCAACAGTTTTATCAGTCATTCTGCCACTGTGTAGCCTGGGAACCTTTCTCCATTCTCCAATATCGTCTCGTCCCCGCTCATTCGGCCTTATGCACACCGTCCTCGTTGCTTTTCTTGCTTCGGTCTGCTGCTGGTCACAAGGGCAACACCTCCTGTTTTAGGTTTTAATGATGGCGATATTCTACTTCCCTAAACCAGTTTCTTATTTTACTGTGCACTGCTGAGTAACAGAGTGGCTCCAAATCTCGGCACTTCAGACAACAAGGGCTGTTAGTTCCTCAGATCTTTAGAGCTTCGCCGGCCGTCGGTCTCTGGTTTGGCCCAGTGTTTTGCTTTCAGCTGTGTGAGATCTGGGTGCAGCTGTGGGGTTTCCGGGCGTCTTTTATCATGTGGTCTCTCGCTTAGGATGCTAGCTGAGGCTTCTCATATGCAGCTGAATTTTAAGAGAGTCAGAGTAGAAACTGCAAGATCCCTTATGGTCCAAGGGCTGGAACCTCCACAGTGGCATGCTCCACTGTCCAAAGTCAGTCAAGAGGCAAGCTAAGCTCAAACAGTGGCTGAGAAACAGCCCTTCCTCCCAAGTGAGAACAACATCAAGTCCACCTTGGAAAGGGGGAGCTTGGAGGAGCTTGACAGAGAGTCTTGTTTAATGACCTTGCCATAAATGGAATGACAGTTTAAGATACCTGTTGGTCACCCAGGTAGAGGTGCCAGGAAGACAGCCGGTTCTGAGGGAGAGTGAGGCCATTGTTTCTGTACCAGGACTGCAGGCTGTCTGACACTGCAGGGTGCTGCCCCTTTGTCACCCAGCTGGAGGAAGCAGGTGAAGGGTCTAGGTCCACTTCTTGAGTCCTTTCTGCCTGCTTCCCACCCCCACAAACACTCAACCTCGACAGGACAGGAAGGGACTCAGGGAGGAGAGGGCTTTGAGACTGGTTTTAATTATGTGCACTGGTGTGCATGCATGTGTGCGCGTTAGTGCCTACAGAGCTGCAGTTACAGGTGGCTGTGAGCTGCTTGGATGTGGGTCCTGGGAACTGAACTCAGGTCCTCTGCAAGAACAGTATGTGCTCTTTACCACAGAGCTATGTCTCCAGCACCTAGGAGAAAGGGACTGTTTGTTCTTCCGTTTTAATATCTTGAAGAATGAGATTGAGTATAGGAATTCCGAAAGGAGCGATTTCTGAGTTGTTCCAAAGCAGTAGGGAGGATGGGGAGTGAGGAGGAGGGACCAGGAGTCACCACTGAGGCTCTGCTGCTGACCCAGCTTGCAGGGCTTCTCGCCTGAGTTGCTCCTCTTCAGAAAGCTGCCGGTACCCATTGTATGAAGCTGCAGACCTCTGTGCTGACAGACTAGGGGAAGCTGGGAAGCTGGGGGTCGTAATCCTCTCCTTCAGGCATGGCTTGAATGTGCCATCCTCCTGCCTCAGCCTGACTGGGGTCTAAATTCCTCAACTGATCCCCAACACTGGTTAACTTGCTAAGATCCCACTTTGAATTGGGTCCAACTAATTTTTACATTCTCCTCATCCTTGCTTCTACCAGAGGGTTACAGTGGGGTAGGGCTGAGGCCCGTGGCCAACTTCCTGACCCCATCCCTTGTTTCCCAAGTGGAACTGGACTGCACTAATTGACCTGGAGGGTCTCAGCTGTGCTAAGTTGGGTTTGTTAGCTCTAGTTAGGCTGGTAATTAGTGCGGGAATCTAGGTCAGAGGCAACCAGTTGGAGTGATGGTCTCCTGGGGCATAAATAAAGGTGGGAGAGAGCAAACACATTCCTCTCTCTCTCTCTCTCTCTCTCTCTCTCTGTTTGGTGGGTGGGAAAAACCCGGGACAGGGGTATACACAGAGAGGTACAGGGTCACGTACAGAAAAGCACTCTCTCTCTCTCTCTCTCTCTCTCTCTCTCTCTCTCTCTCTGTGTGTGTGTGTGTGTGTGTGTGTGTGTGTGTGTGTGTGTGTGTTCGCTCCCGCTTTTACTCGGGTTTCCTTCCAACCTCTCCATATATGGTGTGGCTCTAGAGCTGGCTGGGGATTGGCTGCTGTTGTTGGGAGACTGGGAGGTAGGAGAAAGGCAGAAAAAGAAACCCAGCGTAGGGAGGGAGGAGAGAGCCTGGTAGCCAGGCTTCTAGGGCTACAGAAGGGCTGCTTGCCTGTTGGGTTGAGGTAGATTCGTTGGGGTGTGTTTCTAGGGAGAAGCGGGGCGCGGTTACTGTTGGCAGAGTACTTAGGGGAGTGAGTGGGGAATGGGACAGCCATTGCCCTAGGTCGCAGCTCTAGGCTTGGACCAGTTTGTGAGGGTTGGAGTGGGGAGGGAGGGGTCAAGAAACCTGTGCTCTACTCCTACCCCTCTTTTCACCCTAGACAGCTTACAGCTATGCTGTGGAAATCATATGCAAATTAGCTCATTAGCTTTCCAGGCCAACGCGGCAGACACCCTTCCTAATGGAGGAAGCTCTGGACTGCACCTTTATCCGTTCCCTCCAACCCTCCTAACAGTTTATGCAGGGAAACAGGAAAAGCTGAGGGGAATATCATTGAAATATGACTTAAGCATCTGGTTCTTCAATTCACCTGTCTCTACTCATCACCCTGGTTCAACTCTGTGTCCTGGATTCCCCCCTCCCCATCCCGGGGCCTCCCAGCGGAGTTTCCCTCTCCAGTTCGCTTGGGTGAGAAGACAGAAGCCGGGCTGTTGGGAAGGAGGGTAAACATGAAAACGTCTGTCAGCAGCTTTGCCGCAGAAAGTCACCCTAGGCAAGCACAGAGCTTCTTCCCTTCCCCACACATGGAGGCTGGAGGAAGGAGGAGAAAGAATGCAGGAAGTGGAGTATCAGGAGGGAGACCAGAACAGCATGCGGGGATCCTGACATGGTGGCTAGGTTGGAAACATTTTTACAGAGATCTTGCCTGCAGCCGCCCACCACGATCGTAGAATTTAGGTTGCTTTTCTAGTGTGGAACATGGCTTTGTGTTAAGCTCTGAAATGGTTGCACACCAGGAATCACGCTCATCCCTCCTACCAGCTGTCTTCAGCACAGTGCCTGGAGGAACCTCGAATGCCCTCCTTCTGAAGAGAGGGATGGCATGGTCTGTGGCCCATCGGAGGATGTGAGACAGAGTGGCAGTGATGGCCCTGTGGCCTTTGCCTCATTCAAGCTGTGCTCAGGCCACCTGATTGTGCTGTTCACTACTCACTGAGCCAAACTAGTCACAGCAGACTTGGAAGCCATCAATGGACAGAGGAGCAGAGGCCACTAGCTGTTCTTTACTACTCAACTCCATAGTTCAAAGAGGAGAAAATGCTAATGAAGCCATTTTGCCCAGGGCGGATTAACAAAAAAAAAAAAAAAAAAAAAGGGGACAGTCAGAACTTGAATCCAGACCCCTGTGGTTTCAAAGCCAGGCTCATCTTAGCACTGTAGAGTATGGATGCTGGAACACTTGCTGGGGAGTTGGGAGCTGCTGGTTTTGGGGTGTGTGAGTGTGTTTCCCTCCTCTGGGTACCACCGGTGATTGGCATGTTGGGACACATATGTCATTCTTGTTTTGCCTTTTTCTTCATGATGTGGGGGCGACAAGGAGGAGAAAGAGAAAATGGAAAATGCTGATAAAAGGAAAAGATGGGAAGGCATAAAGTGTTTAATTTTAACTCAACTTTCAGCATCTGTGGCAATGGCTGGCTTTGAAGACCAGGGCTTGGGCTGAGGGGACAGGAAGCCTGCTTCCCTCACTTTGTCCCAGGAGGGCCTGGGTATCAGTGAGATGGTAGTTTGTGTACTTTCCTTGGCTCAAGTGGGGTCCTTGTTTCTAGATAACTATAGCTAAGGAGAAAACTTTGATGGCAGTGAAAAGCAGGGGCTAAAAAAACAAGAGCCTGTCTCCCAGCAGGCTGGGAGGATGGTGCAGTGGTAAGAGCATTTGCTCCCAGTGTTCACATGTGCTGGAAAACCCAGAATCATCCCTTTCATCAAGACGGTTTAGTTGGAGGACTCCCCCCATCTGCTTACAAGGTGGTAATATCACAACAGAACAGAGGTCAAAGGGGTCCTCCAAAAATATTCTCTCACCACTAGTGAAGTTCTGAGACCTGGCAGCAGGGTAAGACCTCAGGAGGAGGAGCAAGGACAAAGGACTCAGGGCTCCATCTTTAACCCCTTGTATGCCAGATTCGAGAGACTATGTCCTTATCTTATGTCTCATTCAGATCTTTCTTGTCTTCTCTACTCTAGGCCTTAGCATTAGCATTAATAAACTCAATCTTAGAGAACCAGCCGTGGGGGACCTGCCACAGAGCAGGAAGTCAGGGAGCTGGTGGTGGTGGGGAGAGCTGTTTTGAAGCTGATTGCTGGGAGGGTGGAGGATGTAGGAGGGCTGTGGAAGGAACCCTTGCTTGGCAAAAAGAGGAAGCTGGGTACAGGTCTGGCTCCCCCCACCCCCCTTCCCACACAGCTGCCATCACAAGCTAGTTTCAGTTCTAGGTCAGAGCTGCCACAGGGCCAGCTGCTCCCCAGTTCCTGTGCTACTCCACCCCAGTCAGAGGACCAGGCCCGTCCCATCGATTCAAGCTTGTACCTTGAATCTCTGGTGGAAGGTAAAGGCAGCACCTCAGATAAGAAAACCGAGGCAGCTCAATGTTGTTTCTGTAATGCTAGAGATGCTAGGTGGTACAGGACTGGCCTTGAATGCGCCTAGCAAGTACTAAACCACCTAGCTACAGCCTCAGAGACCCCCACGGTGAGAAGTCAGTGTTAATTCCACATACCCTCCTCAGACCTGGGGTACATTTCACTTCTCTGATGGCATGGACAGGTGGCACTGGCCCCTGGTCCCTAGAACTCAAGTTGCACAGCTGAAATTTCACCCTCAGAATGAGAACCTGGAGTGGGACATCTGAGGGAGCCACTTCCCAGGCCATTCTAACCATTCTAAGCCAGAGGGGTGTGCATCCTCATCTGTTCCCGACCAGGCCTGGGGACAGGCGGCATGTGTGCAGTCAACGCTGTCTTTATTACTCTTTGTATGGTGAGAGCTCCTCAGGCCTCATCATTTTCTCCAATCTGACCAGCGAGCTGTCTAGGGGAGTCGGTAGGAAACGGCCATAGCGGGTCAGGCATCAGCAAGAGCAATGAGTTTGATATTTTTTTTTTTTGGATTGAGGTAAAAAAAAAAAAAAAAGCATTATCCTGCAACATTTGGAGATAGTCTGTGCCCCCTAAACTCCAGACCTGCCCCCTCCTTCACATTAGGCTCTTCCGGTATTGACTGTGCTGGGAGGTCTGTCTGAGGTGGGAGTCGGGGGTCTGCAGGTCCATCTGTCTGTACAGGTCTCGCAGCTCCCTGACTTCCTGCAGCACCCTCTTTGCCTGGCTCCAGTTGGAGGAAGCCTCTCCCAGCAGCCTCTCTGTCTCCAGCAGCAGCTGCTCTGACTCGGAACTGGGTGGAGACTGGGGTGGCTCCTTGGCCTTTCGCTTGCTGTCTCCCAGTCCCTGAGCCTCTGCCAGCAGCTCCTGAGTCTTCTCCAGTTTCCTTGCTACCAGGTCCTGGATCCTGGACAGCTGCCCCGGCTGGGAGGGAAGGGGGGCTGGGACAGTGTCCCTCTGAGACAGGATCTCCTCCAGGGAGGCACAGCGGCCCTTCTCTGTACAGGTCAACTTCTTTGGGGCTTGGGGGGTGTAGATGGCTCCCTTGTCTGGTTTTTCCCAAGGCCGAGAAAGGCTGCTTGCTCGGTGTGAAGAGGGCTGGATCCGGTCAGAGTCCGCTCTCCGCCGACTGCCAGCCAATTGGGCCACAGACTTGTCTAGATCCACCCGAAAGTTCTCAGCACAAGAGGCTGGCTCCTCAGGGGAAGGGTCTTCTTCTTGTATCAGGTCTAATGTCAGCATCCCATCTGAGGTAGAGGTCGAAGCCTGGGAAAGAGAATGTGGAAGAAAGGAGGAACTACCATTACCAAGTGTGGTCGCTTTCCTCAACTCCCATCCCTGAATGGGACCCTCCCCTCCTGACTGCGGCCCTCTACTTGGCTATTTTGGATTCCTGTGACGATGACTTGAAGTTCTTCCTTTTGTTTCTCTGTGTTCCCTGCTCTGCTACAAGCCTCCCGAGCATGTCTACTGTGGACTCTAATATCACATGGGATGGCCACAGTTCACAGCAAGGTACGCACAGAAGAGGAGAATGCTCTACCCATGCCCTCTTGGCCACACACCTTAGCCTGCTCTGATATTGGCATTCTTGCCTGGTAACAGACTTGGTTCTCTTGGTTTTAACTACTGTACTGTAGCAGTGGTAAAGGGAAGTCAGCACAGGCTACACCGCTGTTGCGCATGCGCATGGGCTGTTCTGGCCATTTCTCCCAGAAGCGCCTCACTACAAGACTCTGCCCCACTTCACAGCCAGGCACCCTAGAGACCACAAGTCTGCTAAACCCAAGGCCTGTGTCCTTCCTCCCGCTAGCTCAGCCTCTCCCTAGACCTGCAGCATGGCTGAATGATAGACTTCATGCAGTAGAAGGTTTGTGGTGGGGCATGTAGCATTTACCGTCAGTCATAAGGGCCACCGGCAACCATACAGCAAACGGCATGTATCACTCTGCACACACACTTCTATTTTTCTCTTTCCTAGGGACATTTCTCATTTCCTCAGAAGTTACTGAGAACACGGATGGATGTCTGACTCAGGGTAGGTGCTGAGTAAGTAATTCTGATTGGGGGACACAGGATGGACAGGCTGTCTGTGCCTTTGACAGTCCTATGAGGAAGACTCCCACAAATGTCCCTGCTTGTTCACAGCTGAGGTAGATGGACACAGAGCTGGCCCCGGGCAGGGTTTACTTTCTTGTAGTTTTCCATACCACAGCCATGAGGTGTCCCCGAGTAGGAGGGCGGCGGGAGTGCTGGATTTTTGCTCTGTCTCGAGTAGGGTGGGCAAGGAAGCTGTCCTCCTCAACGGTGACCTGAAGAGGTACACTGTGAGTCACAGGTATCTTTAGGACTCTGTCCCAGCTGGGCAACCCCTAACTTGCCAGGGGAATAAGCCCACCCCACCAACTATTTCTGAGCAGGGCCACAGGCAGAAGGATTTATGGACACAGATGCTGGCTCAAGCATCAGGAAGCTGGGGAGGATGGGTGAGCAGAGAAAAGACTTCAGAGGGAAGATGGGGACAACGGTGGGGGCAGGGCTTTAAAGATGCAGAGAAAGTAGAGTTGGGGAGAGCTAGAGGGTCCCCACCACACCCTTCCTCTAGTGTGAGTCACAGCCTGCTGTCTGCCCTGCCATCCCCTCCCCACAAGAGGCCCCTACCTCATCCAAGATGCGGTTCTTAGCCCTGGTGATGGCGGAGCTCAGGGCGTTGATCCACGACTCCTTTTCTTCAGGACTCACTGCCAGGAAGATCAGGTTGGGGGCCTGTGAGGGGAATGTTTCTTGTTTTAGCTAGTGTTTTACAAATAAATACAGAGATATGATACTCTCATCCCTCACACCCAGCTCCGGGAAAAGCCAGCTCTGCCTCTGGGGTCCAGAATGACTGAAGGGAGCCCTGAGTCTGTGCCTGCAGAACACACAGGTTGCTTTAGACATGATCAGGGAAGAGCAAAGAGTGCCACTGGATTTGAACTTGAGACTGCAGACAATCACGGAGGTGACAAAGCTCAGGTATTAGAGATCTTTAAATGTCCGAAGACACAGAGTGCGACAATCATGGCTTCCTTGGGTTCCCTGGAATATCAACCACCCACCAGGGCACCAGGACCAATCATTTTTCTTCCAAGAGAATGTATGTGTATATACAGTAGGTGTGTGTGTGTGAGTGTGTGTGTGTGAGTGTGTGTGTGTGAGTGTGTGTGTGTGAGTGTGTGTGTGAGAGTGTGAGTGAGTGTGTGTGAGTGTGTGTGTGAGTGTGTGTGAGTGTGTGTGTGAGTGTGTGTGAGTGTGCGTGTGTGCGTGTGCGTGAGTGTGAGTGTGTGTGTGAGTGTGTGGTGTGTGTGAGTGTGTGTGTGTGAGTGTGTGTGAGTGTGTGTGAGTGTGTGTGCGTGTGTGTGAGTGTGTGTGAGTGTGTGTGAGTGTGTGTGTGAGTGTGTGTGAGTGTGTGGTGTGTGTGAGTGTGTGGTGTGTGTGAGTGTGTGTGTGTGAGTGTGTGGTGTGTGTGAGTGTGTGGTGTGTGTGAGTGTGTGGTGTGTGTGAGTGTGTGTGTGTATGTGTGTGAGTGTGTGAGTGTGAGTGTGTGTGAGTGTGTGGTGTGTGTGAGTGTGTGGTGTGTGTGAGTGTGTGGTGTGTGTGTGTGTGAGTGTGTGTGCGCGTGTGTGTGAGTGTGTGAGTGTGTGAGTGTGTGTGTGTGGTGTGTGTGAGTGTGTGTGTGAGTGTGTGGTGTGTGTGAGTGTGTGTGGTGTGTGTGTGAGTGTGTGTGTGAGTGTGTGTGTGTGTGTGTGAGTGTGTGTGTGTGTGAGTGTGTATAAAGGGGGAAAGGGAGGGGGCAGGGAGAGAGCTGTCTTTATGGCTGGCCTGTCTGGAGGGAAGGGAATGGACAGAATATCCTCCAGTTAGATAATAAAATCCAGAGGGAGATAAATTCTGGGGGCTGTTGTGGGCCTTGAAGCCAAACTGTCGCGATGGATCGGGAGCCAGCATGGACATTTCCCTGCACCCTGCGGGCCAGGCCGGCAGACCTACCGTGGTGCCTGGCTGCTTGCATCGGGCCAGGGTGAACTTGCTGTGGTTTTTCTTGCTTCTGCTCTTGGATTTCCGGAGCTCTTCACACTTCTCATAGTCACTCAGGTCAAACACCTCTTGGATATTTTTCTCATCTTTTACCTGGGGGAGGTTTGGGGTGTGACAAGGATAAAATTACTCTGCTTCCACTTCTAAAGCAAGGGAAGGATGACAGAAGGAAGCTGTCCCACCCAAGGTATATATCTGGGGATGGGACTAAAACCGGAGTCCTTGTGTGTGACTCTGTTTAACCCCCTTGCCCTACAAGCTACCATTCTAGTGTCTTCCTCTACCTATGACCCTCACTCTGGTTCTGAAGGACACAGCTTTACAAGTCCTTAAAGGGACATGGTGAACAGACTGATTCCATCATCCCAAGTAAGGAAGATGCAAGTGGCCATTAACAGTCCCGGAGAATGGAAGGGACAAAGGGCTGCTTCTAGCCTCAGGGAATATTATGGTTCACAGCAGTGTTCCTTCCCACCTGCTTCCTCTCCTACAGGAAGACTTTATGGGAGACTTCCTGATCAGCAGGCTGGCCACCCTCTTCTACTGGATTGGAAATATGCCAGGAATGAGTTGGTCACGTTTCCAGGGAAAAAGTCAAAAGTGACCAAACGTGCCTCTAAGTAGCCCAATGTTTCCCTTGGCAGACCTCTGCCAGCCTATAGGGGATCTGCCCATCCTTTTCATTTGCTGATAACACATGCTGTGGGGAGCGGAGGGCATATTCATCTATCTCCATTTGTCTGACAAGGCTTGGCTCTCTAGGGTTCTTCCCATTCTAGGGCTCCTAGGCTTTTGTCTGGGAAGTGACCAGAGGCCTTAAACATTATGGTGGACATGGGACAAGGTGCCACAAGGAACATTCAAGAACAATTCACAGGAACCCAGGCTGGGATGTGGGGCCCTCCTCTCTGGCTCCTTCCCCAGAGAGACTATCAGCAGAGACCAGAAGGCTTGGCGAGGAAAGGGCTGGGTGTGTACGGCAGGGGAAAAGACTCACTTGTTCTGTTTTCCTGAGGGAAGGGAGGGAGGGTGCTCTCCCTGCTTGGACATGGCTGATAAGGCACTCTGGGAGCAGGAGGCGTTGACAGAGGTTAGGAAGGGCATGGGTAGGAGACGGGGTGAGACAGGCAGAGAATAAGTAAATGCCAGTGCTCAGAAAAGATGGACACCCGGCAGCGTGTTCTCTGCTGCACTCCGTCTTTTCTCACACCACAGTCCCAAAGTCTCATTTATGACTACATCTTCCAAATTAACCCTTCTGTCTTAGGGTCCACACACATACAAAGCATCACTTTCAACCTAACTTCCTCTCCCAGGAAGTCACCCCCGGCTGAAGATTGACCAGAAGACACCTCAGCCCTCTTAAAAGGGAGAGTAGGGAATGATCCACCATGGGAGGGCTTCTCTAGTGGAGGAAGTTGTGGGAGAGCTTGCTTTTCCAAGAAAGATGGACAGAAACTATTGAACGGGTAGGGATGTTTTCTTTCTTGCATCAGTATGTGAATTGCAAATACACTATGCTTTCGGTTTTAACATCTTCTGTGTATTGTTTTGCTGCAGCTTTTGTTTACAGGCAGAATAAACTGTCTTTTGGCAGCTTTACCACCGGATTGGTTCTGAAGAAGGGTCAGAATAAGGTGCACTTCCCTCTTTTCCAATGCCCTCCCCAGCAGGGGGCATCTGGCCCCAGGACTAGTCAGATGCCCCTGACTCAGAGGGCAGCAGCCACTCCAGGCTGAGGTCATCCTATCATCTCTCTACTCTTGAGTTCTTCCTCAACATTACAGGGTTATTAACCAATTAACCATGCACTTTTGTCCCCAGGTTCTGCCTTTTAGACAAATACAAGCAAAAAAAAAAAAAAAAAAAAAAAAAGAAAAGAAAAAAGCACCTTGTTTAGTTTCTTTAGCCTTTCACTGTCCTCTGGTTTTCCTCTGACATGTAGGAAGCCCTTCCTGATTGCTCACTGCTTTACTGCTTTTCCTGGCATTATGAAGTTCAGGGAAGACAGGAGATACATACACAGTGACACTTGCTGTGGCTTTTTTTTTTTTTTTTTAAATAAACAAAAGTGGAAAGCAAGAAAACTGTGGCGAGAGCTCTCTGTAGGATCTGGGACTAGGTGGCAGTGACCCTTCAAAGTATAGTCTCCTTCAAGCCTTCGCTCAGCTAGCTCCTAAGACTCTCCAGCAGTTATGTTTAGGCCCCTTCAAGAGGGACCTCGCCGCGGGCTCAGCGCTATTTAGTTCTCTCCACTTGTCTCAGTAGACAGTTTTCAGATGAGTACTTGGGCTGCAAGTGTGTCTGCTTCAGTACCATAAAAGGATTTATTTACCCGAACAGAACGGCAGAATGCAAGTGTCTAATGCTGAAAGCAGAAGGGGTTAGAACTGGGGGAGGACTTCCCAGTCCGTTCTGGGTGAGGGAACACAGTCAAGGGAGGGAGGGCCAGTCTAAGGGGGGGACACACTCTACCACGCTCTGTAAAAAGTCACAGGGAAGCAAGTTCGGCTTCTCAGCATTCCTGTTATTGATCCAAGAGTTACAAAAGGGGAAGGGGGTCTGGATTCTATGCTATGACCTGGCTCTATATTCTGACCCGGTGTGGGGGGTGGTTTCATGTTCAACTACAGTCAAAGCTGCACGCACACAGACGTTCACAGTCCTAACTCCATTCCCCCACTCCAGACATGATTTTTTTCTTCTATTTTTCTCTTTAAGTGGAGTGGAAGGTGAGGAAGAGATCTGTTTCAGGACGCTGGCTCCTACAAAAATCTGGCGTTCACAGCTACTCTACCTCAGGTCCCAGAGACTGATTGCAGTTTGTGCTTTCTGTGATTTAGGGTGACTTGCTACTCAGAAGACCTACATATGTCTCTCCCCCACTCCCTCAAGCTACAGACAAGGACAGAAAGGATGGTGGGCTGGGGTGGGAAAGACAGGAAGGGACTAGCGACAAGGTGACCAGCGTGTTTCAACAGAAAACTAAAACAAAACCAAACCCGTATTTCAGGGGGCTGCGGACGTTCAGAACTTCTGAGAAAGGTGTCTGCAAAGGCACATTTCATAAGTAAACTCCTAATTCCCACTCAGGTAAAGTGACTTTTCTCTGCCACACAGGACTTTTGCGACCCCTGAACTTGCAGAGAGAGAGGCGGGGCAAGCCGGAGCGCCAGCGGCCGCGGGGACCGGGTCGGGACGCTTGGGCAAGGGCGCCTACCTCCTTCTCGGAGACGTAGAGCTGGTCGCCTTTCAGCACCACATAGCGGTTTTTCCAAATCTCCCTGAAAATCCCTTTCCCGCAGAATTTCCGCACCCAGCCGACCTTCTCGGGCGCCGCAGAGTGATGGTTTGCATCCGGAGGCCCCTGCCCGGGGGAGACAGGAGCGGCGGCTCAGCCGGGTCCCCGCGCCCTCCCCGCCCCCGCCCGCGCCCGGCCGCGGCCCCATTGTCCGCGCGCCGCGCACTCACCCGCTTGCCGGAGCCGCTCTTCTTCATGGCGGGATCGGGCGGCCGCGCCCGCTGCTCGCTCGCCGGCTCGCGCTAGCCGCAGGCCGGGCCCTCGCTGCCCCCGCCACCCATGCCCGCCCCCGCCGCACGGGCCCCGGCCGCCGCCGCTGACGTCGCGGGCTCCGAATGAAGGGCGGACCGTGGCGCCGCCGCCGCCGCCGCCGTGCGCTCCCCGCCCCCCGCCTTTGTTTCCGACCCGGCACCCGGCGGAGGCGCGAGCGGATAACCGGGAGGCGCGGCGATGGGGGCGGGCCCGAGGCGGGGCGAGCCGGATGGAGCGGAGGCGCCGGGGGAGACCGGCCGCCTCGGACCCACGGACTCGGGCTAGCGCGGCTCCCGGAGGCTCCAGGGTCCACCTCCTCCCGCGCGGCCGTGAGCGCCCCGCGAGGCCTGCGGGAAGCACGCGGGCAGCGGCGGGGAGGCCCGCGAGCCTCCCGAGCCCCGAGTTTGTGACGGGGCCGGGCGGGAGCCCAAGTTTGAGGGCAGCTTTCCTCTCCACCCCGCGGTCTCCGTTCCCCCACCGGGTAAATGGAGGAGGGTGAGCTGACCCGTGAAAGCCCGGGAGGACCCAAGGTTGTCTTCTAGGGCCAATTACTACCAGACAATAAGCCAATAAACCTGTTACCTGGTGTATGGTAAACACAACAACCACGAAGTGAGTAAAGATCCCTGGCACAGAGCAGGGGAAATAGTCTTTTTCCAGAAACGTTCAAGATGAAGTGTTGGTAAGTTTGTGCTTGGAGGCGTGGAGGATGTTTGGGCTTTTTTTGGAATCTGTCAAGAAAGAACCTCAGACCTGCCTTCCTTCCCAATCCTGTAAGATGCTCTTTCAGGTGGACGCAGAACTTTATCCTTTCCAAATACTCTTATTTTGGCACTTAAAAATGTTGAGTATCATTTTGTAAGGCATATAGAATGGGGATATTATCCCTTGGGAATGATCAGTCGGGCACAGCGAACCAAATGACATGCTCAAATTGACACGCTACTGTTACATGAAATTAGAATGTAGGGGTTCTGACTTCCACACTGCCTTTTAGACTCCACACACAGAGCGCACTTCCCAAACTATCCCCTTCACATCGCCCCATCTCAGTTTGGTACTGTCCTGTTTAAAAGGTGATGAAAGTAAGTGAGAAAATGCAGGCTACATGAGGAAGCAAAATGTACCAGTCTGAGGGCATAGCTGGGGAAATTAACCTATAGGAGATTTTGGGAACTTGTTGGCTGGGCATATAAGAATGGTTTGGATTAATTATTTATTTATTTAGACAAGGCTGCTTTCAAACTTACTACATAGCTAAGCTGGTCTTGATGGGCCAGCCTTCCTATCTCCACCTGCCTTACATAGTTTAAAAGGGGCTAAGATCTCTTTGCCCAGCACTCAGGAGGGTCTCTAGCTCAATTGTCAGCACTGCAAGGAAGAAACAGAATGATAAATTGTGGCTCAAGAGGCAGAAGAAATTCATGACTTTGCCTCATCGCCCTCCTCTCAGGAGCTTTCACTTAGTCTACAGATACTAGAGTATCCCTGGTGTGCAAGACACTAGGCTCTCTGCTTGGAATCAAGCAAGAGCTAGTGCTCTGTGAAACATCAGGCAGAGGGACCCATTTAAAAAAAAAAAAAAAAAAACCAAAGTAATTTTCAGATTCTAGAGCAGATGCATGTGGGCTGCAGAGCCTTTGCTGCCTGTCTGTGTCTTAAGACGTTACATAAATCTCTGGCTGGTCCCCATCCCCCGACTCCCTCACCGGAACTATTAGGAAGCTCGTCCTGGCCATCTTCCTCACCTTTGCTTCACCTATGCCGGCTTCTGCCCTGGTTTGCTCTAAAGCAGACTTCTCTCACCAGGTGAACCTCATGGCTCCTGAATTTGGATTTAAGTGGCATTGTTTCCAAAGACCAGTGCTTAAGTGAGAAACTAGAATAAACACTTTTGATTTCCTTTACACACTTTTACAGCACTCAGGAAACTCGACATTCATACACACACACACCAAACACAAAAATACTTTGAGCCAATTTCTCTAGGGAGATAAGATCCTGGGAGGCTTCTGAATGTGTCCATCTCTAAGACAGCACCACCCATAGCTGTACTCTGCAGTTGGGCATTTTATAAGTGGCTCCACTTAGGGGAAAAACACAGACTATCAGCAGTAACATCTTGTGAATAGCTGCTTGCAAGTTTCCTGGGCAGAAATATCTGAGTTGTCATTTTAAAACAAATATTCTTGACTTTAAAATCCTACTTTTTGTTTTTTAAAAATAGGATTGATGTTTTGACCAGGGCATTTTAATTTATGGGACAGAGGGTTATTAAAAGCATGTGTTCTTCATTAAAAAGTTTTTAATAAGAAAAAAGCAGTAATAACAGAATTATCTCTGTAAATACTAAACTATATCTCTGTATTTAACCCTTACCATCACATTAGGAAGGCCCTAATTACTTTCATTTTATGGACAAGGAAACTGAGCCTGACATAAAGACCAATATTCCCAACAATAGTCACATAAATATGACATAAATTTGAATGATGCTAGAGAATACTTGTCAGCATGTATGTTAAGGGGCTGAAAGGATGGTTTAGCAGTTAAAAGTGCTTGCTGCTCTTGCAGAGGACCCAAGCTCAGTTCCCAGCATCTACTGGACAGGCTATAACTCCAGCTCCAGGAGATTAGATACCCTATTCTGATTTAAAGGGGTATTCATACCTTCGTATTTGTGTGTGCGCGTGCGCGCGCGCGCGCACACACACACACACACACACACACACACGAACAGGAACACATGAGAACACACACAGTCTTGAAACTTTAAAAACACACTCTACAGTGAACCAGGAGGACTATGCTGTGGCACTTTCTCCAATTATGTGAGGATACCTGAATTTCCTGCACTATTCATTCCATCACTTTTACTACTTTTAGGAGAGTTCTTATTTGCCCTGGTATAATTAAACATGCCCTGAGCACAGGCATGCTCCCACTGAACGGTATAACACCATAGTGAATCCCCATGAATGAAACTCAAAGAAGTCCAACAAAACCACCGGAATCTCTGCAGACTGCACACTTCTAATTGCAACCCTACATGGGTTCTCAATGCAAGTGTCTCCAAAGAAGGTACAGGACTGAGGTGAACAGGAGATGAGGGGCTGTGTCCTGGAACTCTTCCTGGGGCACAAAGCAAGAACAGACACAAACATAGGTACAGAAAAGCTGGGGCCAGGTGGGTTGTGTGTCCCTGATGACGCTTCAGTACTGCCATAGCAATCTAGAGCCTCAGGGCACTGACTACTGCCAGGGGGTGGGGTGGGGGCAGTCTCAGGCTAGCCTCAGTAGGGGGTGGGGTGGGGGCAATCTCAGGCTAGCCTCAGTAGGTGGTGTCTGTAGGGGCAATCTCAGGCTAGCCTCAGTAGGGGGTGGGGTGGGGGCAATCTCAGGCTAGCCTCAGTAGGTGGTGTCTGTAGGGGCAATCTCAGGCTAGCCTCAGTAGGTGGCGTCTGTAGGGGGCAGTCTCAGGCCTCAGTTGTGGAGGAGGGAGTGTAGTTCCTAGTTTTTTAGTGGTCACTCTTGCTAGAAAATTCCTACTTGGACAGAGGAAGGACTGATCTGAGGAAAAGGCTTTGCCAACTTGCCATAGGTCTGATGCCATGGTCCTTACCATGGCTGGCTCCTGTCACGCAGGCTATCAGGAGAAGACAGGGCATAAGAGATGGTACCATGGCACATGACTTTCTGATTCCCTCTCATTTTGACAACCCATTTTTCAAGAACGATCTCAACAAAGCCCATCAAACACAAAAGCGACCATGCTGTCGAATACACAAAGGACATGTTTATTTGGTACAGAATCACAAGTGGGTTGGGATGGGCTCATCATCGGCAGTCCCGGTCGGTGTCTGTGCCAGCAGCCCAGGAATTGGGGTTACCACAAACACAAGAGCCCTCCTGAGGCCCCCGGTCAGCAGGGAAGGGCCGTGCTATTCCCGGCGTTCTTCGTTGCCATCTCATCTTCTGCTTGCTGACCTCGAGGTGGCCTGTGAGCTCTCCCTGCTGCGGCTGTGCAGCCCAGAAGCCAGGACTTCCTCTAGGAAACTGACAAGGAGACTCCAGGTTATTTAGTAGAAAAGCAAAAGCCTCACCCAAAAAAGCGCATCACTCATGGCACTGAACAGAGCTAGAGAAGTTCTGTGTGATACTGTGTGCTGAGTATGCTGGGTAAAACAATAAGGCCTGGGGGATTGATAACACCTTTAAGTGCTTTCTTTTGTTTTTGGTTTCTCTGTGTAACAGCCTTGGCTCTTCTAGAACTTACTTTGTAGACCAGGCTGGCCTCAAACTCACGGAGATCTGCCTGCCTCTGCCTCCTGGGATTAAAGGCTTGTAATACCACCTTGCCTGGCTAAAACTTTCCTGTTTTTTTTTTTTTTTGGATAGGATTTTATGACAGCTCTAGCTGACTTGGAGCTCACTATGTAACTCAGGCTGGCTTCATATCCTTTTCCCTCAGTCTCCTAAGTGGTGAGATTGTAAGTGTAGCTGCCATGTCTCACATGTGCCACAGTGTTTGTGTAGAAGTCAGAGGACAGCTTGTAGGGGCTCAACTTAGGTCACCACACTTGGCAGCAAGTGCCCCTACCCACTGAAACTTTAAAAAGAAGTTACAGGACCTCGGATTTTTAAAAAGCAAGGTTTTATGTGTTACTTTAGGACAGTGTTTCTCAACCTTCTTAATCCTTTGGCCCTTTAATACAGTTCCTCATGTTGTGGTGACCCTCAACCAAACAATCATTTTGTTGCTACTTTATAACTAATTTTTCTGCTGCTATGAATTGTGACGTAAATATCTGATATGCAGGATATCTAATATGTGACCCTGTGGGGGCTGTGACTCAGGTTGAGAACCACTGTACTCATTATCTGCATTTTAGTAAATTACAGAGTTTAACTTTTTTTGTTTTGTTTTTTTGAGACAAGGTTTCTCTGTGTAATAGCACTGGCTGTCCTGGAACTAGCTCTGTAGACCAGGCTGGCCTCAAACTCACAGAGATCCATTTGCCTCTGCCTCCTAAGTGCTGGGACTAGAGGTGTGCATTACCACTGCCTGGCTATAAAGTTTATCTTACTGGATACTCTTTCCTCTTTAAAAT
This sequence comes from Phodopus roborovskii, assembly GCF_943737965.1. Classification (NCBI taxonomy): domain Eukaryota; kingdom Metazoa; phylum Chordata; class Mammalia; order Rodentia; family Cricetidae; genus Phodopus; species Phodopus roborovskii. Next base: position 27,359,355 of record NW_026126540.1, read on the forward strand.
CTTCCAAAAAAAAAAAAAAAAAAAGTACGTGTGTATGTGTGTGTGTGCATGTGCACATGTGTGTGTGGTGTATCAGGACCTGCATGTAGAGGTCAGAGGACAACCTTAGGCATGGTCCTTACCTTTCACATTGTGACAGGGTCTGCTTAAACTGAAGTTTTACTCAGCCACTTCTGCAGGACTTAGTAAAGCCACCCCCAAAACATAAGCTAAATAAACAAATTGGTGAAGGAGGCTTCTCTCTAACATTAGGGTTACTTTGATGGTATTTGTAAGCATGCTCAAGACTCAAGAGACAGCTGTACAGCAGAGTAAGATGAATGGAGGGCACCTCAACACAGCTTTACAATTCAGACCTTGAAGATTCTAGACTCCAATAGAGACAAAAAAAAAAAAAAAAAAAAAAAAAAAGAAAAGGAGTAGAAGCCAAGCTCCTGTATCTTCTACTGAAGTATAGAGGCCTCTGTCTGGCCTCACCTTTTGGCCATCAGTGTCAGGAGAGGAGGTGGTATTGCCATTTGCAAAGGTAATGGTCTCTGGCAATGGTTTCTAGTAAGAAGGAATCTGTGCTGGGGACCCTATAGGAATTAATTTTTCAACTCTAGTACAAAGGGAAAAGAACTTGCTAAAATTATACAGCACACTCCTCCCTTGTAGATCAGTAAGAGCGCATATTCCTGACTGCAAAGAGAAAACACAGTATTTGCCAAACCTAATTTTGTTTCCCAGGGCTATTGTGACTTTTCAAATATCTATTTAGGGACTTTGGTGAGTCACTGCTCAGAATGCTTAAAAATTATGGGCAATGAACATATTGGTAGCTGCATCCTAAATTTAGACTATGTTTAAAAACAATGAAACAAAAAGAATGCCTTTTCTTGTCTAGATTTTTAAAAATTCAATCTCACCTAAAAACAAACTAAAAAAATCTTGTGTGTAGCTAGAATGCAACCCAGTTCAGTTAAAATCAATTTAATAAATGTTTACTGAGCATGACTATGAACTGCATCGGACTACGTGTGGGCAGAACCACAGCCTGTGAGGCTAACTTTAAGGTACTCTCAGAGCCAGATATGCAAGCACACATCTGGGCAGGCTGTGGCATAAACGGACGGCACGGGACTGAGTCTGCACTGCTGACGCCAGGGTGTTTTCCCAGCACTCCAGAGCAGCACGTTTTCCCAGCAGGTGGAACGAGAGGAGTCTGACTCTCGGACAGCAAGCCTCGAAAACTCGGTCACACAGAAAAGCAGGCACTAGGCTAGATGGCTCAGCGGTGAAGAGCACTTCCAGAAGACCTGGGTTTGGTTCCTAGCACCCACAGAGAGGCTCACAAACATTTGTTAACTCCAGTTTCAGGGGATCTGATGCCCTCTTCTGGCCTCTGCACACATGCAGATAAACACTCATAAAAACAAAAACAAATCCTTATAAAATGCTTGTATCATCTTTACTTTCTAGTCTCTGGTCACAGATCAGAAACCAACACTCAGAGCATTAGTTTTCTGTTAATTACTAGGTAATTCCTATGGATAACTGTTGGTAAACAATTCTTCAACAGTATTGCACATGTAATCACAAACTAAGTCAGCATCTTTATCCTTTTCACTATAGTCCAGAGGCAGACATTACATGGGAGGAAGAAGGAAGAGAGGGTACAGGCTCATTTGTGGGGACTAATATTACATAATGCATACATGAGATGGCTTTGAGGTAAAGGTGCTTGATGCCAAGCGTGATGTCCTGAGCTCTTTGCATGCACGTGGTGGAAAGGAAGAATTAATGTCCACAAGTTGTCTTCTAGTGTCCACATATGTGCCATGCTATGCATACACACTAAGTAGTACAATGAAAGGAACCAAATATGTAGTTTTTATGTCTTTATGGACAGCGTTAACCCAAGTATGGTACACACACAGAACCCCATCACTTGGGGTTTTCTGTTTTCCTGAAAACCTTTGTACTTTTCTGCTACAACTTCATTTTATTAATTTAATTCTTCTTTGTGTATGTCCAAAATTATATGAAAATGCATATTCTAAAAGACACGTTGCATTTATTTGTGTCCTGGCATGTCCCTGCAAGGGAAATGGGCTCTACGGCAGAGAACTGCTTGTGGTCAGTCATACAGGTCCAAGAGGAAGTCAGCGATAAGAAGAAAGACCTCGATAAACTTTCTCACTACCACGAACACCCAAGACCACACCAGTTTGTTGGAGCAACCATAATTATAGGAGCAGAATTAAAACCCTAGCACTCAAGAGGTGGAGGCAGGGACACCAGGGGTTCAAGGCTAGTCTTGTGTACGCAGAGAGCTTAAGGCCAGCCTGTGCTGCATAAGACAATGTCTTGAAAAAACAGTTTAAAAGAACAACAAAACCCTTTTCTGGCTAGCAACTTAGCATTTAAAAAAGTTTATACCTCTATGCAGTCATCTCTTCAGGCTGCTGCTAGCATAAAGGGTAGGGCTTGAATGCTAGTGCCACGTTCCCAGATGTGACCCAAGCAGATATTTAATAGCCCCCTGGTTTTCCTCTGGAAGTTGGGATCACAATGACCTTACTTCTTGGATTAGGAAGGTTAAGTGAGATCATATCCACAGTGAAGGAAGCATTCTAGCATGGGTTCATGCTCAACTACTATCCCACATGGGTAGGACATAAGGATGCATATGGGGTATTTGTAGCAGTTTCTAAGAGTAAGAAATTGCAAAGATTATCAGCCAGCAGCTGAGAATGTGCTGAGTCAGTCAGGTACTTTCTTAGCATGCATGGAGCCCTGGGTTCAATCCCCAGTTCTGCATACAACAGGTATGGTAGCACACATGTGTACTCTGAGACCCAGGAGGTGGGAAAAGGAGGAACAGAGTTCATGGACATCCTCAGTTATATAGCAATTTGGATGTGAGCTTGGGCTACATGAGATCCTGTCTCAAAAAACATTGTCAAATAATATGTCTTAAGAGAGCTCCCGAATTAGTGCATAATATTTGCTAATGTACAAAAAAAAAAAAAAAAAAAAACCCCAAAACCCTGATGATTGATTGGTTAATCAAACAATATGATTCCATCAATAAAAATGACATAGATAGGTATTTTTTATTGAAAACACATGGTCTTTTATTTAAAAATAGCTGTGTGGTACCACACACCTTTAATCTCAGCATTCAGGAGACAGAGGCAGGAGGACTGAGAGTTCGAGGCCAGTCTGGGCTGCATAGAGAGCGCCAAAATCAGAAAACCAAGGGCCAGGGAAACAGTGTGTGCCTTCATTGGAAAGACTGAAGACTGCGCGCTAGGGCAGTGGCAGCAATCCTTGTGGTGGCAGTTTGATATTTTAGTACCTTATTTTTAATTGTGTTTATTATGAATAGTTTTAATATTTTAAAGACTTATTTATTTATGTGTGTGAGTACCTGCTGAGGTCAGAAGAGGGTCCTCTGGAACTGTTGTTATGGGTGGTTGTGAGCTGTCAGGTGGGTGCTGGGAATTGAACCTGGGTCCTCTGCAAGAACAAGTGCTCTTAATTGCTAAGCCATCTTTCTAGCCCCTGGCTGTATTATTTTTTTATATAAGAATTATATATTGTTTTTATGATGAAAAGTTGTCTTTAGTTAGTGTATACATAAATTAGAATCAGGAGACATACTTAGGTTTGAGTCCTGGTTAAATTCAATAAATTCAACTTTATTCTCCCAAGTGTCTATTTTTTGGTTAGGTGTAATCCCTCATGGGCACAGAGTACGGCTTCCTCTCCAGCACCCTGAACAGAACCTCATACTTGTCATTACTAAGGACAAGCTGGTCAGTGGCAGGAAGAGAACAAACCCACAAAGAAATCTACAAAGGTGATGTAGTTCTGGTGTCTTCAGAGGGAAGAACAGTGCTGTCTGGAACCCTTTCTCTTTAAAATGCAAATTCTGTCATAGTATCCTAATTTTTCTGTAAATAATTCAGGGATTGAACCAACTTGTGGTTACAGGAGAAGGGTCAAGTTTCTAGAGTTACATGTTAAGGTAGGGATCTATAATGCACTTGCTGACAGCATGTGTCAGCCCCTCCTGGCTTTAAGATACAGACACTTTTAAACCCTCATCAGTTTCCACTAATTAGTCAAATTAATTTTTTTATTTAAACTTTATTTGGGATGACAAAAAACCTAAAATAAAATGATTCTGGTTTCCTGCTTTTGTATTATTTCCTCACTGGGCAGAAGGCTCCATGTTTTGCTAACCTTACAAGTGACATTTAAAAGCAAAGGCTCTGAAAAAGCACAGCAGGTAAATCTTCCCAACTCTTAGCCGAGTGTTCAAGTGTTCAGGGGAGAAACAAACTGGGCTCAGCTCCAGCTCTACCACTGGCTAGCTTCATGACCTCTTTACTATCTCAGTTTCCTCACCCCAAAATGAGCTCTCATTGGGTTGTTATGAAAATTAAACAGGATTGAATGGGGGTCCAAGCACTTGGGAGGCAGAGGCAGGTGGATCTCCGAGTTTCAGGCCAGCCCTGGTCTACAGAGTGAGTTCCACCACATCCAGTGCTATGTAGAGAGAGACCCTGTCTCAAAAGACAAAGAAACAAAAACAAAATTGCAAGTGTTTAAGTCACAAATGTGAGATAACATAGATAACTTAAAATGTTCTAGTAGTCATTAAAAAAAAATAAGATGAAGGGAAACTTAATTATAATGAATAGTCTTTTAATTCATATACTCCCACAATTATCCTTACAGCACATAATCAACATAAAATTATTAATGAGAATTTTTTTGCATTTTTCTTTGAAATCTAAAGTGTCTTTTACACTTGCAATGCACCTCATATCCAACTAGCCACAGTAAAGAGCTCCATAGTTACACGTGGCTGGAGACCACTGTAGTAGATAGCATAGGTGTAAGTTATTAAAGCAATGTGTAGCACATAGTAGGTGCACACTGTAATTTAGTCCTTAGTTTAACAATATCTTTTTCTAAAAACAGATTTATTTTTATTATTTTTAAAGTAATGCATGCGTTTGTATGTACGTATGTGTCTATGAGAGCAGGTGCCCATAGAGGCCAGAAGAAGACAGGATGTTGGACTCCCTGAGCTGTAGTTACAGGTTATCATCTGATGTGGATGCTGTAAGAGCAGTTTCATTAGGAACCACTGGGCAATCTCTGCAACCCTGTAACGTCCTCCTTAGAAACTGCTATAGAATGTGCATTGGGTGGTTATGGGAACTGATATTCACAGTCCTGACACCTAGAACAAGCGAAAGATGTCAGTCTGGTGCTCCAGAGCTTTGCTTTTTCATACATTAAATTTGTTGCATGTGTCGCTGGAGACTGAACCCTGGCCTTGTGAAGCCAGGCAGGTACTCTATACTAGGCTGTATCCCCAGCCCTAACTTTTCATTTTAAGATGGAAATAGAATTCATAGATACTAAAACTCAGATTTCCAGGGTATCATTTGATGAGTTTGACTAATGAGTGTAGTCAGATAACTACATCATCAATCGAGACAGGACATTTCTACGACCTGAGCAGGGGCTCCTTACAAATTGGACAGAACTCAACATGAGTCAACAAGATGATCCCATACTAAATAATGTTAACTAAGTTGCTTTCCAGAAATGTCAAGCAAGTTTATATTTCTATTCAAGCCATACTTGAAATTGGCATACATTTAAAAATAATCAAGCTTAGGAATATGGACTTATTAATATATATAGTATTTATTGTAGCATTATGTATTTTAAAATGTAAACAATATAAATACCTAATTATAATGGTTAAAGCCATATCCCCCCACCCCCTGACACAGGGTTTCCTGGAACTCCCTCTGTAGACCAGGCTGGCCTTGAACTAAAAAAAAAAAAAAAAAAAAAAAAAAACCTGTTTTTGCTTCCTGAGTGCTGGGATCAAAGGTGTGTGCCTTCACCACCTAGTATATCTTTACATTTATATTAAATTAAAATTATTGTAAAGAATGTTGTAAACAACTGAAAATGTTTTCAATATAACAAAAATAAAAACAAATGTGATCTGGATGTGGTAGCTCACTCCTGTAGTCCCAGCACTCTGGGAAGCTGAGGCAAAAGGAAAGCTATGAGTTCAAGGCCAGCCTGGACCATGCAGTCATATACTGTTGCAAAAATTTCCCTCCTTGCCCAAAATAAACCTGTATGGATTGGTCTACACAATACTATCCTAGTTATATCAAACACAAAAATGAAACCCAAAAAAACCTTTATGTGGACATGTGGGCTTGTGAAATGTCTCAGTGGGCAAAGATTAATCAGAGGTCGATTTAGAGAACCCACATGATGGAAAGAGAAAACTGACTCCTGTGAGTTGACCTCCACACACCATGGCACAAGGGACTCTTGCCAATCCCCTGGTGTTTTTTATTTACCATTGGGTAAATAAATAATTTAAAGGAAAAAGGAGCCACAGTGGCTCTGAGTACCTCATTGTGAATGGATTTTATTTTTATATGCATTTACTTCCTGTCTATAGTGAGCATGGATTTGGTGCTTATACCACATGCCTTTGCTAGTTGGAAGAAGGTAACTGGAAATGAAATCTTTGATTGCTTTGCAGATTTACAGCCACTGAGGGCTTAAATGAATCCAATTGAAACTGAACTGAAACAGAGAACCCACTATGTGTCATGATTAGTCCTGATTGGAAAGGGAATCTGGCAGGAAAAGGATGGCTGGTTTGGTGTCAGCTAGCAGGATGCATCCTTGTCAAAAGTCTTAAGAAGGAATGAACAGATAGTTCTGGAGACCGATGTTCAGGAGGTACTTCTCAGGCCAGTTGGCTAATACATTTGTCTCGTTCCCCTGCACTTCTATCCTGAACTTCACGAAAACAGCGGTTCTAGTCCATTAGAACAACTATGTCCCACAGATCTGGTGCTTGGCTTCTTGGCTCACACAGCTAACCTAGTTGCTTCCAGTGAGGACTAGAACTGTAATATTGACTGCTTGTGAAGTGGTAAGGCTTAAAGTCCAATCCAAGAGTCACAATCATTTGCTAGGAAGGATCATGCTCTCCAGAAATACGAAAAGATGATGACTCAATTTATTGCAGATGATTAAATACTGACTACAGTCTACTTTACCTAGGATTCTGCATTTTCATAATAAACAAATGTTCACTTGGGAGATAACCCTCTTAGTTCACATTAGCTTCTAAAAAGTCCTCTAAAAGGTTTATTTACTTTTTATTTATGTGTATGTATGTTCCTGAGTGAGATTAGGTGTGCCAATTCATGCAAGTGCCCGTGGAGGCCAGAAGAGGGAGTTATAGGCAGTTGTTAGTGGCCTAGTGTGGGCACTGGGAACTGAACCGGGGTGTTCTGAAGGAGCACAACACTGCTAACTACTGAGCAATGTCCCAGCCCCCCACACTGGTTTTGGCAGGTCAGATGACATGCATTAGTTCAATGCTATGACCTATCTCACCTATATACACAAAGGCTCATACAGAAATGTTCTGAGGGGCGTTATTCATAGGAGCCAAAAGATGAAGACTATTCAGATGTCAAGATAATGTGGCACATGCATGCACTGAAATATATAAATCACAAACAGGAATGAAGTATGCTACTACCACATGGGCGAGCCTCAGAAGATTATGCCAGTAAGAGAAGCTACTCAAGAGAAAGCATAATTCTACTCAAACTGTCTAGAGAAGAGACACCAATGTGGACAGGAAACAGTTGAGGGCTACAGTGGGAAAGTCTTTAGGGGATGATGACAAGGTTCTAAGCAAGACCATGTGACACTTGCACATATTTGTAAATATGATGAAAACCAATGCACTATACACCGAGTCAATTGTGTGATATGTGCACTATGTCTCAACAGAGCCATTGGAAAAATGACAACCCAGGCTGGAGTGAGGCTCAGGTAAAGGCACTTGCTTCTCTCCCAGAGGACCTGAGTTTAGTTCCCAGCACCCACATTGTGAGGCTCATGACTGCCTGTAATCCATCCCGAGGATGGCTGCCATGGGCACCCCTCCACAAGTGGCATATACTCATAAGAACAAACAAACACTCTAACTACCTACCATGTTCTCTAACTTTACAACACTCTACATGGCCCTGCATGATCAGGCCTCTAGTGGTATCTAATCGCTTACCCCACTCTTGTGCTCACTCCACGCAGACTCACCAGCATTTGTGGCTCCCCCAATGCACTGCACTGTTCTAGGATACGGTGCTAACTGTGCCCAGGCTGCTTTCCCTCTGTATCCATCTGGCTTCCTCCTTTATGTCTCTGCACAATCACATCTTTTGTTTGTTTTTCCAGACAGGGGTTTTCTGTCCTTTTTCTGTCCTGGAACTCACTCTGTAGACCAGGCTGGCCTCAAACTCACAGAGATCCTCCTGCCTCTGCCTCCCAAGTGCGGGGATTAAATGCGTGTATCATTGGGCCTACAAATCACATCTTAACAAGGTTTTCCTGTCACCATATTGAAGTGTGACCTACTCTGTAAGCAATGTCAACTTCTCTTTTACCCTGTATTACACATATCTTCATAGTATATATCACTTCCTGATTACCATGAAATATATTAACTGAGTTATTTGTCTCCCCTATATCCTTTTGTTCACTAAATATCTGAGCAACAGACCACTGACTTGTTCTCAAGTATTCAATAGATATTTATCTATTCTAGACTGCTGACTATTCTGTGTAGATGGTGGTGAATGTACTTATGGTTCTATGTTAATGACTCATGTAATAGACACTTCACAGAGCACTGCTAAGGCAGGAGGCAACAGCCTGCACAGTAAAAGGCTGCACAGGCCACAGAGACATGTGGCCTAGGCCAGCCAGCTGCCCATGCTCAGGTCACTGCTGGATGTAACAATCACAAGATACTTCTCACCATATTTAGAAAGCAATTTTATTAGAAATTTGACCCCGGAGAAAACTATCTCCTGTGAAAACATTTGTTAATTGGATTACATACTTTTCTGGTGCTGGGATAAAACTCCATGACCAAGGCAACTTATAAAGAGTTTAATTAGGTTTACAGTTCCAGAGGGTTAGAGTCCATGATAGAGGAGAGAAGGCAGAGAGAACTAGCTGGAAATGGCATGAGCCTTTTGGAACCTCAAAGCCTGCTTCCATTAACAAACCTCCAACAAGGCCACACTTCCGAATTCTTCCCAAACAGTTCTACCAACTGGGAATCAAGTTTTGAAACACGAGCCTATGGGGGCTGTTCTCATTCAGACCACTACACTATCTTAGCAGCAAATAGCCTTCTTCTATTTGAACTGGTGTTTAGATCTAACCAAGGGCAATCACAATGACACCTAATCAGAGAGGACCCCAAAGAAACATGTCATATGATTACAGAAGACCTGCTCATCAGAACCCTTCGTTATAAATACCAGATAAGCCAGACGGTGATGGCATACATCTTTAAACCCAAAACTCTAAAGAAGAAGTTGCGCAAGAAAGGGACAATTAACTAACTGGGTATGGTGCTACACATCTGTAATACTAGAAGTTGAGAGGCTGAGTGAGGCAGGAGGATTGCTGTAAATTTGAGATCAGATTAGGGGAAAAAGTGATGTATTATCTCAAAAAGACAAAAATGAATATATAATCAGAGTTTTTTCTTTAAATTTTGCTGTGGTAATAAACCATTATTATTATTTTTGTTTTGAGACAGTATTTCTCTGTATAGCTTTGGCAGTCCTGGAACTTCCTCTGTACACCAGGATGCCCTCAAACTCACAGAGATCTGCCTGCCTCTGCCTCCCAAGTGTTGGAAATAAAGGTGTGAAACATCATCACCCAGCATAAACCATTATTTGTGTCTAAGATGCTATGGTAGCAACAGCCAATGCTCCTGTCTGAAAAACTTAAAAAAGAAAGAAAGAAAGGAAGAAGGGGAGGAAGGGAGGGAGGAAGGAGGAAAGGAAGGAAAAACAGACAAAAGCCACTTGGTAACTTGAATTTTAGATTGAACTAATATATATTTCTGTTTAAGTCCTAAAGTAGAAAGCCAGGCACAATGGCATATAATTGTAATTCCTGTACTTGGGAAGGCAGAGGTAGAGGATTGCTCTCAAGCTACAGAGTGACTTTTAGGGTCTGTCCCAAGGATGGGGTTGGCGTGGGGAGGCACATATATTTCCAGGTACCTTCCGGCTTAAAATGAAGAAACCTACTCAAGGCCCCATTGAAAGCAACCAAAGGTGGAGATACAGCCCAGGGACACAGTAATGCTCTAGGATGTACAGGTACTGGCTTAATTTTCAGCACTGCTATGTTCCAAAACACCACAACCCCAAAGAAGAAGATTCTTACCACAAAAAATTATGTTAATCCCAGAAGGGGAGGAAGGAAAGATTTCTTTTCTGTTTTTCCTGAGACAGGGCCCCAGGATGGACTGGAACTTGACGTACTCTACCTCTGCTTCCTGAGGGGCTGGGGCTACAGCTGTGCCACCATGCCCAGCATTTCTGTAGCCAGTGTTGTTCACAACTAAGATTTAATTTCAGCCTACAGAAGACAGTTATTAAATTTACCGTGAAAAGGGTAAAGGAGCCTGTAATTTTTTTAAAAACCAGATCAATTTTGACCCATTTATTCTGTACATTAGGTAACTTCTAGATTATAAACCATGATGATTTAAGCATGTTGTAGTAAGTAGTGTTTTTGAGATTCATCTGTAGAATTAGTCTGTGGTAGGCTCAGACTTTATTTAAGATTACAAGGACCAGGGAAACCAAATGACCTGTACCCATAGACATTCCACAAGAATCATTTCCCAGTCTGTCTTGACACATCCTACTCCATAGGATATGACTCTTTCCTGTTTATTGGGGCACTCATTATTTCAAATCCCTGGGAGGCAGTCCATACCATCTCTTACATAATCCTAACTATAACAGGAGGGCATATCTAACAGTGGACTGCTTTCTAATCCCCATAGTTTCCCAAAATAACACCATGCCACAGAGCTCTTGAGATCAAGGCTGCATCGCTGTCATTTAGTCCTGTGGGCTTTTCTTAAGAAACAGCGCAGCATCACATATCGTACAACAACAACCCACTAACCTGAACCCTAACAATTTACAGGAACAAATTAGTCAATGTATTCTCTCCATATTAAACTCTGTATTGCAAGATCATAAGTAACCCTACTATATCTAGCTATAATATTGTTTTGTCTCATAAATTATTAGCATTTCTCCTACTGAGAATCTGGGAGTATCTCATCTCATCCCAGAGCCTCATGAATGCTATGCACAGGCTCTACCACTGAGCTGCATCCCCAGCCCTCAGACTACTTTGATGGCATAAAAGATGGAAAGTCAGTGGGGTATACACTCAGTTATTCTTAAGGCTAAGGCAGGAGGATTGCGTGAGTCCAGGAGTTTAGGGTCAACCTGAGCAATACAGTGAGACCCTGACTTGAAACAAAACAACAAAGGGAGTAGTGGATTATTTAACAACTTAGTGATGCCTTAGGTAGTGTACACTCATCACAAGAATCAAGCTTTTCCACTTAAAGTTGAATTTTTTATATTACTTCCATAATTGGAAGCCTTTGTATTAAAGCCTTTGAGATTATAATAATGATAGTTTCTTGTTATTAATGAAATATTTTATTATTTATTGGCTATAGGCTATATATCTGTAAAAGTAAACTATAAAGATCTAATATTGGATCATTTATGAATTGCAAACATTGATTTTCTTCCCTCTTATTTTGGCAATCATCACAGCAAGTCCCTCTTCCTGAAAATGCCATTTGTCAGGGGTCAGTAAACAATTCTCTCCAAGATTTAAACAGCCCTTCTGTTGTATGTGCAATGTAAATGTTTAGCATGCTATCAGTAAGACAAAGAAATACCAAAGTTAGTTGCAGTCAGGGGCACCTAGAGGATTTTTTTTTCAGGGCTGTCTTACTTCTTTCTTTCTTTCTTTCTTTCTTTTTTTTTTATCAGTTCTATGAGAATTTCATTCAATGTATTTTTATCATATTTACCCTCCTCCCACCAACTTGTCCCAGATCCACCATCTTCCCTTCCCATTCAACTTTGTATCTCCCCTCACTTTTACATCAAGGCCAAATTGTGCTGCCCAAATGTCTTGGATGTGTAACTTTCCACTGGAGTGTGATTGACTTAGCAGGGACTATCAGCTTTAAAACTGACCCCTCCTCTCCCAGCAGCCAAAAATTGCCAGACATGACCACAGGTGTAACAGTGGCATAGATGTTATAGGAGTAACCAACCACTTTCTGCTTGGATTTAAAGGCCTGCTCCACAAATGAAATCTATACCTGACACCATTTGGAGGCTCCTATTTCTTAATTCACAAAAAAAATCGTTTGCTTAGGAACTTTGACACTATTTTATGAAAAAATTTATTTTTTTAAATAGTAAAGTGAAATTCTATTCAAAGTACTATTACTTAGCCAAACATCTGAAAATTCTTATTTACATTTTAATTTATATGTAGAAGGACTATTTAATTAGGATGTGCATTTATAATTCTTTGTAATTCTACTTATCTTTAAAACAAGCCATAAATGTTTAATTTTACACAAGATATTTCAAGCTAAAGGGAAGGTGCTACTTTCTTAGGTCATGGAGCTACAAGGACTCAGTAGAAAATATAACTCTCAGAAAGAGCATTTAAAGTGTTTAAAGGTCAATCAATATTTTGAACACTGATATAAAGTCTATTAAAAGCAAGAGAAAATTACAAACATACTAAAGTGCATATCTAAATGCTTTAAAAGCTAAAGGAGATAGGTGGTTACTCATCCCTTTAATTCTAGCACTGAGAAAGGAGAAGCAGGGGACCTCTGAGTTTGAGCCAGCCAGGGATACATGGTGAGACTCTGTTGCAATAAATGAATAATAAATAAGTGGGAGGAAAAGGCAAAGGAATAAAAAATTAGACAGAGAGAGTATAAGCCAGTCTACTGTAGCCTTCTCCCTAATATATACTGAGCAAACAGACACCCATTGCCAGTAGTAGCACTGAACATGGTCAGCTATTTTCAAAGTGCGTCTGGTTGGTTATTAGATATTGCCTTCTCTGAGCACAGACATCACAAAGCAGAGCAGCATGGCTGGGGCCTCACAAACATAGTTCCTCACCTCACAGACGCTGAGTGTTTGGCCATCAGTCTTTCCAAGATACAGGGGATCTGAACATAATTCACAGGGCATAGATAGAGCTGTGGGGCCGAGATAGTCTTTACCTTTTTGTGTTGTGTACTGTTGTCCCTCCCAGAACAACCCTCACTCCAGGAGTGGTACGGTTCAGGTTATAAACGGTTAGCGCCTCTTCATAGGTGGCTCCTCCAATAACAAACACGATGATATCCTGGGGCCTGTGGTGATGAACACAGAGAGAATGTCACAAGCTAAGACATAAAAAGGGGGCAAAGATATGTTATTATTATATACACAGTTTCAATTTCTAAACTCCCCCCATTTTTGGTGAAGGAAGCAGAATTAAAGCAGAATAAAGGGTTTAAAAAAAGTTTTAATTATCTCAAATTGGCAGGAAACAGAAGGAAATGCTGAATAGTGATTTGCTTTCTGCTTATGAGCGGATGTCTTATTTCTGTGCTGGGGATTTCAGAATAGCACAATGGTGTTTGCTGGAACCAAATGCAAAAATATTCTTTTATATTCCGGGTCTGCAGAATGCTGTACCGCTGCTCTCTAAGCAGCAGTGCACACTTGTACCACACCTCCTTTCATAGACAGCCCTGTGCTGAGTACTAAGTTATAGTGCTATGTACTGTGGCCCCTGCCCAAGGACACCCAGCATCCTGTAGAATACTAGTATCCTGGCATGTCCCTATGCTGTGGGACCAAAATCATTTGTGTGATGATTACATAAAAGAACAGGACACAGGGCTAAAGAGATGGCTTAGAGGTTAAGAGCACTGGCTGTTCTTCTGGAGGTTCTGAGTTCAATTCCCATCAACTACTAGGTGGCTCACAACCATCTACAGTGGGGCCTAATGCCCTCTTCTGGAATAACGTTGTAATGCAGACAAAGTACTCACATACATGGAATAAATAAAATCGTATAAATTAACATCGCAATCCCACTTCTGTATTCTTTGATAATAATAAGTGCACAGTTGGACATTGGTCACTGACACATCAGCTCTGCCCCTGGTTTCATCTGGGTGGCACTAAGTTGTTTCTTGTCTTTCTATCTTATCAAAATGGTTTTGTAATAAAAGAAAACACTTCCTATCAGCATCTTCTGAAGGTATAGCATATTTTCAGTTACTAAACTTTGTCTTTTTTTTTTTTTTTTGTGCCATCAAAAGAAGAGAAAATTAACCAGGCAGACAATTTTGTGACATTATTTAAAAACTACATCAAGCAGAAGCATCCATTTTGGAAGTTAGAGCCCCAAACCAAACAGTCAGGATACACATTTATACGTAGAGTATGGAAAAACACAAGTGTACATTTCCTCTTTGTGTTTCCTTGTGTCTTTCTAATGTACCTCAAAACAAGTAAACCAAGACAGTATTGTTCTTATAGGACTTCATGGAAACTCTCCATTGGAGAGCATGCAAGTTTGTTTTGGGTTCTTGTTTGTTTGTTTTGTTTTTCCAGACAGGGTTTCTTTGTGTAGCTGTGGAGCCTGTCCTGGAACTTGCTCTATAGACCAGGCTGGTCTTGAACTCTGAGATCCACCTGCCTCTGCCTCTGAAGTGCTGGGACTAAAGGCGAGCACCACCACTGTCTGGTTAGTATACAAGTTTAAAAATAAGAAGAGGTAGTTATTTTACAGTTAACTAGTTAGAGAGCCAATTATGACACCTTTATGAAACTTGTGACATAAAATCTTGCCTTTAAGACACTAAATTTACTTAATTTTTTTTTTAACAATTCATTTAATTATATGCATGGCCGTTTTGCCTGAATGGATATCTGTGCCTGTGGAGGTCAGAAGAAGATGACAGATCCTCTGGAACTGATTTATAGACAATTGTGAGTCACCATGTGGCGCTGGGAATTGAACCCAGTCCTCGGGAGGAGGTCAGTGCTCTTAACTGCTGGGCCATCTCTCCAGGCCCTAAATGTATCTTCTAAAATAAACTTCATTTAAAACTCCCACCAGAGGCTGGGGATATCCCCGGCACGTACAAGGCTCTGGGTTCCATTTTCAATACCATGAAAACAAACACAAACCACCCAGGCCGAGCAATATATCTAGCCACAGTGCTCTAAGAGTCACACACTGCTACATACGTTAAGAGATCTCACACATTCTTATTTACAAAATACAGCTTTGATGCATGTGGAGCATGCCAGCACTTGCGAGCTATAGGGATCTGGAGAGCTGAGATGAATTTAATCTATGTAGTGAGTTACAGGACAAACAGGTTCTATAGTGAGACAGTGTTTTTAAAAAAAAAATTGAGCAAAAGAGGTTGAGCCATTGGGTTTAAAAGTGCTGGTCGCCAAGTCTGATGTCCTAAGTTTAATATCCAGAACCTACGTGGTAGAAGGAGAGAACACACTCCGGCAAATTGTCCTCTGAACCCCGTACATATGCTCATATATATACACACTCAAACATAAATAAATAATGTAACTTAAATGTCAAACCAACCAAACAAACAAATAGGCAAACAGTAATAGTTAGACACTCCAAACTGTTTTGAAGTAGATAAAGGCAAGTACACAGCATGAAACACAAAAATGCTGGACATTTCTTGACTCTTTTGCTGTGTCATCCCTGTCCCCAGTTGTGTACCTCCCCAACCCCACCATTCCTGTGGAGGCAAACACTGTTGCTCATCTTTGTGTGTGTGTGTGTGTGTGTGTGTGTGTGTGTGTGTGTGTGTGGCATTTTAAAGCACAAACACAAAGCATTCTGTATACATTGTTCTGTGCCTACCTTTCTCTTGGAAACACAGTACATTTGTGTGTGTCTGTGTAGGCACTGTATTCCTGTACACTCTAAAGCATGTATATAGTTGTCAAAGGAACCACTTCTCTCCTTTTGCCATCTGGGATCTGGGCAATTCAACTCAGGACATCAGGTCTGGCAGCAAGTTTCTTTGCCATCTTGCCAGCCCCCATATTTACATTTAAACATTTGACATTTGACAGAGGGGGGTGGAGAGGTGGTTCAGCCATTAAAAGCCAGGCTCACAATAAAAAAAACTTGAGAGAGGGAACTGGAAAGATGGCTGGGTGGTTTAGAGCAGTTGCTATTTTTGTGGAGGACCCAGACTCAGCTCTGAGAACCCATGTGGTGGCTCACAGTCATTTGCAACTCCAGTTTCAGAGGATCCAGCATCCTCTTCTGGCCTCTGTGAACACCAAGCACACATGTGTGCACTTATATCCAGGCAAACACTCAAACATATAAACATCTCAGCATTTTACAAAGTTTTGAAATTGGGTATGGTGGCCCACACTCTCGGGAGGCAGAGGCAGGCGGAGCTCTGGGAGTTCTAGGCTAATCTGGTACACATATCATGCTCTAGGCTAACCAAAGCTTCACAGTAAGAGTCTATCTTAAAAAATTATATTTTTTTGGGAGCACGCTCTCCAAGTCGTTTCGCATATGCCATCACACCAACAGTGCCTATTCCTGCATGTGTCAGGACCACACACTTCAAAGCTGGTCTCTTTAATGTGCAGGTGACAAAGCAGAAGCTCATGATGACTTCTTATTGTGATCTGGCCATCTCATCTTAAGTCAGTTTCAGGTAGTTTGGCTCCAGAGTCCACTAAGTAACTTCTGTTGTCAGGGTTAGACCACACTGCTAATTCCACATAACTGTCCACCAGTCTCCTTCTTACTTCACCTGACAACAGCATTTGACAAGCTGATTACCTGCTTTTCCTGGATAAGATTCCAGGTTATTATTTTTCATTTTCCACCTACTTTATTAGTGGCCATTTGTTGCTCTCCCTGGGTGGCCAGAGTCTGCCACTGGGCCAATTCATAATCTACGCACACTATGGCGGTTTGAAAGAAAATAGCCACCAAAGGGAGTGGTACTATTAGGAGGTGTGGTCTTGTTGGAGGAAGTGTGTCACTGTGGGAGCAGGTGTAGTACGAATAATAAAAACCTAGAAACAGATATTGGGGTTCAAGATGAAGATCAGAAAAGCAAAGCAGCCAAGCCACCAGAGAGCTCTTACCTCTACCAGAGCTGGGGTGATCCTGACATCAACGTGGCTGGAGACTAATTGTCGTAGACTGAATACTGAATGCTTTGCTCCTATCTTAAATACCTCTCTAGCGCTGGGATTAAAGGCGTGAGCTCTGTTTCTCTCAGACTCTCACGTAGCCCTGGCTGGCCTTGAGCTCACAGAGATCCATCTGCCTCTGTCTCCTGAGTCCTGGGATTAAAGGTGTGTGGCACCACTGCCCAGCTTCTATGGCTTTTCACTCTGATCTTCAGTGGCTTTGTTAGATCATACTATATAAACACAGGCGGGCTTTGAGGTCCCTTTTGCTCAAGCTTTCCCTAGTGTGACAGTCAGTCGACTTCCTTTTGCCTGCAAAATGTAGGGTTCTCAACTATTCCTCCAGGACTAGATCTGCCTGTTTGCTCCCATGATGATAGTGGATTGAACCTCTGAAACTGTAAGTGAGGCCCCCTCAATTAAACTTTTTACTTTTTATAAGAGTTGCCACGGTCATGGTGTCTCTTCACCCAACTAAGACACACACCCCAGGTCTTCTTCACATGTGACTTAAATTAATGTAATTAAAATAAAATTTCAGCTCTTGAGTAGCACTGGTCACATGTAGCAAGTAGCTGCCAGCTATGGTTTGAGGATGTCCTCCAAGGGTTAGCAGGCTGAAATGTAATTCCCATTGTGAGGTATCAGTAAGTAGAAGCTTACTCTGACTACAGTGTTTGGTGGTGGGGGAGGAGTCTGGGACGATCAGGACTAGCTAAGGTTCAGGTGAGAGCCCTCAGGACTGTGGTTGATGTAAAAAGAGACAGATCAGGGAGAGGGTGGAGACATCCTATTCTCAGAAAATGAGTGTTGTTTTCATGTGCAGTGCTCCTTATGGAGAAGGACAATCCTGTGGCCCATCAAGCAGTTTGAGTTTGAATAAATAAACACTGATGGATTGCATAGATTATAAAGAAGGACAGACTGTCTGCTTTGCAGGGAGTGCAGTGATTCTCTTGGTGACTGGTGAGGGGAGTCAGACTGAGCTGGTAAATCAGAAAAGCCACTGAGCAGACAAAGAAAACACCCTGGAGAATTCGGTGGTACCTGTAGCTGCCCTTTATGTAGGCTATGCCCAGTGTGAGGACAGTACCCAGAGATGAGGCCAGAGAGATGGCTCAGCAGTCCTGAGTGCTTGCTGTGCAATTGTGAGGGTCAGAGTTTGGATCTCAGCACCCATCTAACAATCTGGGTGTCTCACACATGCATTGTGACCCCAGTTCTGAACCACGTAGAGACAAGAGGAGCACTGGCTTCCAGTCAGGCCAAGAAAACATGAGTTCTAGGTTCAAGAGGGACCCTGCCTCAAAAGAACAGGCAGAGAGTGTTTGAAGAGGAACCTAACATCCTCTCTGGCCTCTATATGTGTACACAAGTGTAGTTGGACATGTGCAATACACTCAAGACACGTAAGCACAAACACAAATCTTTAAACCAAAACAACCAAAAATTCTAGATAAAGAGATGGTCTTGGATTTGGTTCAATTACACACATAACAAAGATGACTATGACATACTACAAGTTTTTCTGAGCCTCCTGCTGCTGATTCAATGTGGCTAAATAACATTTATGAAAAACTTTAAAAGCAAATTTTAAAAGATTTTATTTTATGGTATATGCATAGATGTTTTGCCTGCAAGTTATGTGTTGATGGGAGATGTCATTCTGTATATGTTTCTCATACTGGTTAATGAATAAAGCACTGTTGGCCAATAGGAAAGGGAGATAGGAGGGACTAGGAGACAAGGAGGAAAGAGGAAGTAGGAAGGAGGGGTCAAGATGAAGAGTCTGGAGAGACTAGAACCACCAGCCACCTCTCGATGGTAAGACCATGTGGAAATACATAGAAATGGGTTAATAATTAACACAGAGCTAGCCGATAAGAAACTAGTAACTGGCCAACAGAATTATATCATATACAGAGTCTCTGTGTGTTATTTGGGGCTGGCATGGCGGCGGGACAAGACTAGGCAGCGGGAGGAAAAACCCGTACTCCTTACACCTGGTCCTGTGGAAGTCAGAAGAAGGCTTTAGATCCCCTGGAACTTGAGTTATGGATGGTTTGAGCCACTATGTGGGTGCTGAGAATTAAATCTGGATCCTCTGTAAAAACAACAAGCACTCTTAAACCCTGAGCCATTTCTCCAGCTCCTGAAAATTAACTTTTAAAAAAGCTTATTTTATGTGTACGAGTGTTTGCCTGAATGTATATCTGTGCACACCATGGTGTATATGAAGGTCAGAAGAGGGCATCAGATCTCCTGGAACTGGAGTACAGACAGTTGTGAGCTGCAATGTAGGCATGGGAATTAAACCTGGTCCTCTGCAAGAACAAGTATTCTTAACTTCTGAGTCATCTCTTCAGCTCCTGAAAACTTCTATAAAAGCCTGGAGAGATGGCTCAGTGGTTAAGAGCATTTTTTCTTTTTTCTTTTTTGCAGAGGACTTGAGTTTGGTTTCCAGCATCTACATCAGGTAACTCAGAAGTGCCTAGAACTCCAGTTCCAAGATGTCTGACACACTCTGGCCTTCACCAGCACCTGCTGCACATGGTGACATAAACCCATGCAGGCATACACACACACACACACACACACACTACATCTTTTCAAAAAGTCTCTGAAACTGGGTGTGATGGCTTATGCTCATAATCTCAGCGCTGGGGAGTCTGAGGCTGGAGGACTGTTGAGAGCTGGAGGTCAGCCTGAGCTACAGAGTGAGACCTTGTTGCAAACAGAAAATTAAAACAAAACTAAAGAGTCTCATAACATTTTTTTCTTTTTATTTCTTTCCCCAATGAATTTTAAAAGATGTTCCAGCTGGGCATGGTGACACATGCCTTTAATCCTAGCACTCAGGAGGCAGAAGCAGGTGAATTTCTGAGTTCCAGGCTAGTTGATCTACAGAGTGAGAATTTCAGGACAGTCAAGACTACAGAGAAACCCTGTCTCAAAAAAAAAAAAAAAAAAAAAAAAAAAAAAAAAGAAAGAAAGAAAGAAAAGAAAAGAAAAGGAAAGAAAAAGACAAAGAAAAGAAAGAGATGTCCCTATGAGAATAGTGGTAAAATATATAGAAAATCTCTTATGCATTGTGGAATATACAAATTCAAGTCTATGTGCATCTTTCTGTGCTCTGTAATTCACCATAGCAACCCAAAGCATTAATTAAGCAGTCAGCAAATGTTAGAAAACAGCAGCCAGTTCATGCAGTATCCAGCTACACAAGGACACTCTAGAGCCCAATTTGTATCTTATTTTGTTAAAAAAATAAAACATCAAATATATTATTTCTAGAAATTATTATTTCTATACATGAGTTAGTCAGGAAAAACTTTCCAAATGTAACACTTAACCTACTTTGTGGCTACTACACTTATGCCTAAAGTTTAAATTTTTGAATATACTTTGAGATAGTAAAGTTCTTTTGATTTTTTTTTCTGCAGGGAAAAAGGCTTTTATAGGAACAAAAGCAGTGATTGCAACAATGAGTCTATGAAATGTGTGCATATCAGAGATAAGCAACTGTGCGGAAAGATTTAGCCAGATAGGCAGGATACGTGAGTCCATCTGCAGAATGGAGATCAGCCCTCTATGTCCTTACTCTCAAACAGTAACCATCAACTACACTTTCAGCTAAGGCTAAAAGTACAAGTGCTCCAGCTTTGCAAATCTGCACTGTTGCCACGGTCTCATGATGCTTCCTAATACACCAACAATGATCCACCAAGACTTTCTACCAGGAGACCTAAGCCATCATAAAGATTAACTTCTCAATGTGATGGACTAGGGCCAAAAAAGTGACCAAGCAGGAGCAGAGCCAAAATTCATACCAAGTTAATGACAACCTACAAAAATCTGAATTATCAACTAAATTTATTCTTTTTTTTTTTTTTTTTTTTTTTTTTTTTTTTTGGTTTTCAAGGCAGGGTTTCTCTGAATGGCTTTGGAGCCTGTCCTGGAACTTGCTCTGTAGTTCAGGCTGGTCTTGAACTCACAGAGATCCACCTGCCTTTGCCTCCTGAGTGCTGGGATTAAAGGCATGTGCCACCAACACCTGGCCTAAATTTATTCTTGTATTTAAAGTTTTCAATGGTAAATTTTGGCGTATTTACTGCTATCTACATAATTTAATGAATAGTTATCGAATTCTTACTGTTTGTAAAGTACTAATGGATGATGTGAAAACCCTAAAAACTAATTCTTATTCAATATGACAATATCTAATACAATAGTTAATGAAAAAGCTATGTATGGAGGTAATGAACCACTGTCTCAATATACAGAGTAATAATTAGCAGTTTCTCATGTCTTCTTTCATAAATCATGCTATACACACATATGTATACATGTATTGTTAAGCACATGCTTACATATAAAGTTATATTTATGCTTATATTATTTTTTTCTACAAAAGGGGGAATGATGTCATCTTGATTTTCTATGAACACATCTTAGAGTTTTGCCTGTGTGCCATGAAGAATTATGCCATTTAAGAAAAGAACACTACTGGGCTTTGGTAGAACAGCAGGAGGCTAACACTGGAAGACTTTGAGTTGAAGGTCAGCCTAGGCTAAGTAGTGATTTCCAGCCCAGCCTAACAGTTGTGACTGAGCACCGGTCTCCTGTTGGTGAGTGTTTAGCCTGTCTCCAGACTATGCTGTGGCAATTACTGCTTCAGTGAATACTGGGCTTACATGTCTTTTTGTATTTATGCTTGTATTATTTGTTTACAGGATAAACTTTCAGAATTGGAATTGTGTTTCTCAAGTGCTCTCTACCTTGCTTCTGCTAAGCAGAGCTCAGAAGTAGCATAGAATAGTATTTTCTATGTTTGGACCATTTCTCTGTGTCCTTCAGATACCCTTAGCATGCTGCGCTATTTTCCCAACCTCCTTTCCTGACCACCCTCACTCTCTGGGTACCTGCTCACCATCCTCCTTTCCACTCTTCTTTTCAACACTTCCAGAGCTAAACACCTAAGACCTAAGTTAACCCAGCTTTACTTCTACTACTACACCATCCATGTTATAGCTTAAATTTCATTGTAACAAACAGGTGGGCTACCTATGGAATCATGCATTTAAGATCTCCTTTCCTCAATACTCATCCATCAACTAAAAAATTCCCTATATTAATAGTCATATGTAACATCACTCTGTATCTCCAATATAACCATCAATGCATACTTCACCATCCAGTCTTTCCTGTTTCCACTTTCTAGAATCCTGGTTGGACCTATATGTCTTCTTCACATTTAACCTTGTAGAATCAAAAAGGGTCATTAAAAACCACACAACTAAGCTCACTTGGTATATTTTAAACCAATGTCTACTACTAGGCATTTGACACACTATGGAAATTCTACTTAAATTTTTGTAGTAAATTAGATTCAAATACATGCTCCTAAATCATCTCTTATCCTATACAACTTCCTAAGTTAGCTTCTAAACTCACAGAAACTTGGCTTCCAAATCTTACTGACACTTGGGGACCACCAACAACCTCCCCACTAAATTGGAAGCGGCTTTACCTCTCAGAAGACTGGGCACTGGTTACCATGTGCTTGTCTTTAGACTCCCTGGCCTCTTGTTTGTCTTCTATTGTTCTGGTTCCTGTGTAGTCTGACTCCTGGCCTGTGCTCAGTGATGCATTCTGAGCAACCTTCTTTTCTCTTTCTCCTTTAGAGGTCCCATCTGATCTATATGGCCAATGACTTATTAACTCCCAACTTAAGACATTATTTTTTAGATAAGATCTTGTCATGGAATATAGGCAAGCCTTCAACTTTCTGTCTCAAGCTCTTTAGTGCTGGGATTACTTGTGTGAGCCACCACACCTAGTATAAGTGACATTTCTATTTTATTATTAAATAGGTACTTCAACAAAATTCCTAATTTTTCCTCAAAACCTGAGGCTTCTGTTACTCATGCTCTATGAATGCACTTTCTTAAACAGTTTGCTTTTCCTTCCTACCTAGCCAAAACACTTTCACATCTTATGCAGACTTCAGCAACCTCCCAGGGAGTCTCCTTTCTTCTCTGTTTGTCACTGAGCAATCCAGTCTCTTACAAAGTCATCATCTAAACACAATTCACAGCTGGGTGTAACACAAGCAAGCCTTTACTCCCAGCACTCAGAGGCAGAAGCTGGCAGACATTCCTGTGAATTTGAGGCCAGTCTGGTCTACATAACAAGTTATAGACAAGACAGGGCTACACCTATACATTGAGGCTGTCTCAAAAAACAAAACAACAACAACAACAACAAAAAAAGATATCTGTGGTTTGGTTCAATATTTCATGTCTCTCTATATTTACAAAACAAAAAAGAAAGAAAAGAAAAACAAAATTTACCAGGGCCTACAGGCCCCATGTGATCCAGTCCCCAGCACACTACACTCTACCCTGCATTTCTCTCTGACTTATTCAGCAAGATCTCCCTTCTCTGAGACCTTCGCTTAGCACCCTCTCTGCTTAAGTTGCCATTTCTAATCACTATGCTTGATTTTTATTTTGTAGTTAAAAATCCATTTTAAATACTACATCCTCAGAGAGGTTCTGTCCACTCCAAACTTACCTGGCTCCACAGTTTCTTTGCAGCTTACCATTCCATTTTTTTTTCTTCTGTGGCACTTTTGTTTACTCTAAAAGGGACCTTAATGGTAAATACCATGCCTTTCCTGACACTTCTATAGTCCTTGTGTGTAAAACAATTTTTAACATATTGAAAGCATTCAATAAGCATCTGTTGTATCAAAGAATAAAGCAACATAATTAACTGTGTACATGTTTAGATCACAGTAACAGATGCTAGCAGATGCCAACTGCTAATAAGCACTAGGGGGGGAGAACATCATTTTGAACTTTGTTTGGCAATGACTCAACACAGGAAGGTTTGCTGATGTACACTAATATTCTCATCCAATCCCTGGATTGCTTTTGGCAATAAAGAGCTAATTTTTCATTCAGCAATTCTTTAATATTTTAAAGTTAAACATTTTTATGTATGTGTCTGTATGAGCATATGCTCTGTATGTGTGGGTACCCATAGAGGTCAGAAGACAATGTGGAATCCCCTGGAGTTGGAGTTTAAAAAGGTTGTGAGTGTTACAAACCTGAATTCAGGCTTTCTAGAAGAGTAGCAAATACTCTTAACTGCACCCAGTAATTCTCATATGAAATCTGTAAGCAGATTAATGTCTTATCAAATTAATTAAAAGCCTTAAGGAGAAGACTTTTTAAAAGCTTCCCAAATAGTTGAGAAATTTGGAGCAGTTTTCATTTCTGTTCTTGGTGAACACCGTTGGATCTTAATTCATGGTCCCTAGAAACTTTGTTAGAATGATTGGATTGTACTCCCACCCATAACATCTGCTGTTAATCTTGTATTAAAAAACAAAAACAAAAACAAAAACAAAAAAAAAAAACCCAAAAAACTGAGCCAGGCAGTGATGGCGTATACCTTTAATCCCAGCAGATCTCTGAATTTGAGGCCAGTCTGGTCTACAGAATGAGTTCCAGGACAGGTTCAAAGCTACAGAAAGAATCCCTGTCTGGACCAAACAGTTTTCTTTTTAAGAGACTAAAGGGAAAAAAAATAAAATGCACAAGATTCACTCACCTATAAATCTCTAAGCATGTTCCCTTCTCTGAATTTCACTGTATCTATAAAACACTAAACTGCCAATGCTCTTAGATAATTACTGGTTGAAATAATACATGAATTATATCAACAGTAAAATTCTCACATTAAATTACCCAACAGATACTAACTGTATATGCTGGGCCCTTTATATTATGTTGTCCAATATAAACATATAGGACTATAATTCTTAACTAGCTAGAATTTGTATACATGTAAATTTTAAGTTGGTTTAAGTAAATTGGTCTGGACAAGTTTTGTTTTTATTTAAAATTAAATAACCACTAGATTAATGTTCTAACTAAAGAAAGTCATCATTTTCTCCTGGGACACATATGGCTTTGCTAGTCAAGCCTCTTACTTTGTGTGCTGGTCACACTTGGCTAAGTCCAATCCTCACCCAAACCAGCAACAATTCTCTCTGGCTGGAAATCAAGTAGCAAATCTATTTTGGGCATTAATGTTTGAAACACCAAATGACAGATGTCATAGAACACAAGAGGAAACTGATATGCTACTCAAATACAGAATATAGGGAGGGATTTGAGGGATCTAAAACACCTGTTTCTTTATTCCAAAGCAAGTAAAAGACTCAGGCTTGACAGGGAGCTCATACATAATGTGGACACATGCAAACACCAAAGACTCTACAGCCTGAAACAGCAGAAGGGGGCATGGTCAACATCTCAGTGTGATCAGAATAGTGGTCTAGACCCTTTGTTTCCTCAGTGACTCAGAGGACAACTTCAGAACTCCATTCTCCCCTTCACCATGTGGGTCCTGGAGATGAAGTCAGGTTGTAAGGCTTGGTGGCAAGCATCTTTACCAGATGAGCCATCCGTACTGGACCCTCTGTTTTTTTTTTTTTTTTAAAATCTATTTTTCATTGTTATGTAACAATGTACTAGAGAGTTGGTAAAGACCACAGATTTATATGTTAGAAATAAAGAAATCTTTAGGGTTCAGAGAAAATCTTTGATAACTCCTCTCAGAAAATGCATAAATTTAAATCTTCATTTTGTAAATAATTAGCTTCCATCTTGAAAATTGGTGAAAACCAAACTCTTATATAGGTTGTTATAGCATCAAAAAATTACTTCTGGAATGCTTGTAATGTGTTCTGACAGTGAACATAGAAATGTTTTATTCAGACTAAGTATGATTGCTAAATTTTAAAAATATTTTAATTTTTGAGTAACTGGGAATAAATCCAGAGCCCCAGTCATGGTAGACAAAGCACGCTTCCACTGAGTTATCGTTTCCTCTCTCTCTTCTGTTTAAAATTTGAAACAGGGTCTAAGTAACCCAGGGGTGGTGGTCTTGAACTCACACTGTAGCCTCTGCAGGCCTTGAATTTTCTGTCCTACTGCCTCAGCCTCCATAATACCTGGGCTTTCAGGCTTGCAATGCCAGACCAAGCTTGTACTTATGATAAGTCAGACTGACCAGTTTGTGACACTTTAAGCTACAACGTTTATAGATTTATGGTTTCTGTGGGTCAAAGCCCACATATACATTACATCTGTGTTCTTTGCTCAGGGTTTTATCAAGCTAAAATCAAGCCATCAACCGAGACTAGGACCTCATCTTAAGCTAGGAGTCCTCTTCCAGGTAGGTTCAGGCATTTTACAATGACAGGACTCAGAATCCAGCTTTTAGCAGCATTTGCTCCTTCCTCCCTACATGGCAGCTCAGTTCTTTTTTTCAAGGCCAAGATCTGGATGTCTTGGGTCCTTCTAGTTTCTCTGGCTTGTTCTATGATCCCAGTTTTTATTTCTAATCTTTGTCACCTTACCTGTCTCTGAGGGTGCTGGGGCCTAAATAAGGGTAGAGATTTTCCTTAAGCTTTCCTTTGATGAGGTGGTCCAGGGTCTCGTGCAGGAAAGGCTGATGCTGTGTATACACATTTTCCACTCCCTAAAACATGGAAATGGTTCTTGTGTTATTTGGGGGAAGCTAGCAATATAACATTTAATGATACATGAGAAAAGGGACATACACTCAATAGAAACTTTATGGGATAGAATCGAGTATGAACTGGATTGGAATCAAACAATTGACAGGATGTTTATGTGTATATGCACGTGTGGGTAAAGGTGCATGTGTGTGTACATGGTGTCATAGTCAATGCTAGAGTCTTTCTCATAGCTCTCTACCATATTTTTTTGAGATGAGGTCTCTTATTGAACTCGGAACTCACAGATTTGGCTAGATTGGCTGGCCAGAGAGCTCCCAGGACCGCTCCACCCCAGCACATTCCTCAGATGCATACCACTGTATTTGGTTTTTGTGTGTGTGTATTTGCTGGGGATCTAAACTCAGGTTTGAGCAGCAAACATTTAACCAATCTCCTCAGCCCTGAATTTTAGAATATTTAAAAATTATTTTAATTTGACAAAAATGCTCCTGTCTTACACAAGTACTATGTTTTGTTTTTTGAGACAGGGTTTCTCTGTATAACAGCACTGGTTGTCCTGGAACTCACTCTATAGACCAGGCTGTCCTCAAACTCACAGAGATCCTCCTGCTTCTACCTCCTGAGTTTAAAGGAATGCACCACCATTCCTTTAAAGCTAGTTATTTTCCATAAGGTTTCAATAAACTTTTCAAGGTATTAAAAAATCTGGAATCTTTTTTCTTGTCTGAATGTTAAATAATAAGCAAAAGAAACAAAGAAAATATTGTGTAGAGGAGATAGTAAGCCATGAAGGTAGAACAACACCAGGAAACACAAGAGATGCTACAGACGAAAACTAATTTTGAGCACTATAAAGAACAGGTTAGGGATGGAGGCAGCTCCGTCGGTGAAGCACTTGTCCCACAAACACAAGGACCTATGTTAGATCATTCTACCAAGTGAAAAGCTGGGCACAGTGGAGCCTCATTGACAATACTGTCAACCTGACAGATTCTAGAGTTACCTGGCAGTCAGGCCTTGAGGCATGGCTGTGGGGAGTTGCCTTGACTACATCCATTTACGGGGGAAGACTCACCTTAATTGAGAGAAAGATTTCAGCTTGTAAGTGAAAAGTAAGCAGAACACCAGGCCTGCATTTGTCACTGTCTTGGCTGTGGCTGTGATGTGACTGTTGTCTTTAAGATACTATGATTTGACCTTACCTAGCAATGATGGACTGTATCCTGGACTGTGAACTAAAATAAACCCTTTCTCCTTTAAGATGCTTTTGTCAAAATTTTATGCAGTACCAGGAAAGGAAACTAAGACATGCCCACTCACTGGGGTGGAGGAGTGGAGACAGATCCCTGAAGCTCAGTGGCCAGCCACCCTAGCTTTATCTGAAAGCCCCAGGCCTCCATGTCAAAAAATAAGGTGGTTTGCTCCTAGGGAATGTCACCAGAGGTTGACCTCTTTCCTCTACACACACACACACACACACACACACACACACACACACTGGGGAAGAGAGAGAGAGAGCTTAATAAATTTTAAATTAGAAACACAATAAAAAGAGCTGTGACTAGCAGAACTGTTTACACTTCCTGGAAACATGTTCAGTTATTTCCCACTCAGCTCCCTGGCCCAGGGCAGCACAGAAGACAACATTTCAAGAGACTGTCCTTTCACTTCATTGGGTGGACACAGCACTACCACCAGGAATATACTGTTAAAATCATATCAGTTCACGCTCAGCCTCAGGGTTTTTAACTGTTTCTCATTTAGGAAAGCAAAGAAAAGGAAGCTCTACCTTCAGTCCTTTGAGAAACTGCTTGGTAATAGCCACAGCATCTTTGGGGCTGAAGAGGTCACTTCCTCTAACCCGTTTACCACCGTATTCAACAACTGCTGACACTAGCTGTAAAAGGAAAAGAGGGGAGCAATCTTTTATTGCTTAGTTACCAAGAAGCTCATTTCATTAAAGAAAAATTTATTAAGACAATGAAAACACGAGAGGACAGAATTATACACCTTGTAAATAAACAGTGTGGTTTACCCTTTGTTGGGGCTGAGACTGTTAACAGACTTGGTTCCTAGGGTTTGGACTTAATATAAATTTGGCATTGGGTATTGTACCATGTTGTGGGTGATTGTTCTCCAAGCCAGGCAACTGCCCTCAGGGAGCTAGTTGTACCCCTTGCACCTGAGAATCCAGCAGCTAGCTCCTTACTACCTGTTGTATGCAACTCTGCCTTAATAGTATATAGTATCAGGAAAGGGTGACAGTACACGAGAGGGGGAGACTAAAGAAGGGGACACCATCTATGCAGCTATGGGGAGCCCTTATCTCTGCTGGGTAAAGGCTTTCCAGGCTTGGCCTTTTGTAGGAGGAACACCCACGCTCCTGTAAGTTACTCCTCAGCTATTCTCTGTAAGGGAGCCCAATAAACTGATCGGTTCCCTGGAGAAACTTTGGCAACTATGTCTTGGCATGTTGTTGGGGCCTTAGGAAGAAGGGTAGACATTGCTTAAATCTCCCCCTGGGAAGGAATCTTAGCAACACAGTACATGCTAGTAATTCTAGCATCTGGGAGGCAGGTAGGGGGATCTTAAGTGTAAGGTTCCCCCAGGGATACATAGTGAGGCCCTTGCTCAATTAAAGTAAAGCACACAGAGGCACAGACACCAGGTTACCTTTCGGTACTTCTCGGAAACACCTTTACTCCTGAGGTCCACTATGAGTCCTGGCAGGCTGTTGCTGCTGTGTCGCTCATAATGTAGAGCATACAGCATCACCAGACGAGCTGCATCCAATTCTGTGACTTTGGGGTTCTGCAGGAGTCTCTTCACATTCTGAAGAAAGACAGAGCCAATGCTAACCCTGCCACTTGAGTGACCTCTGTGTAATGCCCAGGACCTCAAGCTTATTGAGTGGTTGACACACATCTCAGCTGACATGCAGGTCATTCTGTTTCAGCTACAGACAGCAAATGCTTCTTGTTTAATGGAAGAATTAGATAGGAATACTAGTTCAGCAACTGTTCCTCTTGCCTTCCCTGATAGCCTGAGTCATCTCCATGGTGATGTAAGGAGCGCAGCCTACTTCCACTTCAGTCGACACAGTGCACAACAGAAACAACCATTTTCTGGTCAAAGGCTGCTTTCTTTTAGTGATGCTCACCCCACTGTATACAAATAGACAAAAGTTGGTAGACTTACACAGGGCTGGGCTTAATTTTCAAGAAACACCAGAAGTAACAACATGTCTCGAGATGCTTAAAAGAAATGTGTGTATAATAGCATGTAATCTCTAAAATGGAGAATGGTAAATCCTAAGAGGCAGGAGCTGGAAGCAAAGGGACAGAATAAGTCATGTTTGGACTTTCTCATCCTTACATAAGGGCCAACCTACATGACACATATTTATATTTATTATACAGTAAAGCACATAATTTAAGCCAAAAATACATTTTAAGCCCCCAGAGGGCACAATGCCAGGCGTTGTTGGGAAACACTGATGTGTTTGAGCCAATTTCTGTACTCAGTGAGTTTACAGACTCGTTGAGGGATGAAACAAATGTAAGTCACTCTGCCACAAAGCATGTTGTTTCAAAGTACTTCAGCTTCGTGAGACCGGAAAATGTGGACATTTATCAGCTAACACAGAAGACATATTGGCTCATATGTCAACTTTTCATCATGGACCTGGTTCCTTATGATAAAAGAGGACACGGTGCCAATACGTCAATAAAAGAAGAGACAGAAATCCTAGGGCTTCCTGCAAGAAGTATACAGCTCTTTGACTTTAGGAGCTGCCACACTTCCCACCATGTTAAGGGTCTGGGGAAAGGGCAAAGGCTTCAAAGATATTTCACTGTAACCAAATAAAAGCAAAACAAAAATACAAAACCCCAAATAACTAATGGACAGTCTTAGGTGGAATCTTCACTTTTGACAAAATTAATCTCTATAAAAGGCAAACGTTTTTTAGAACGTTAGAGCCTAAAGGAAACATTGTATAGATGCTGGTGAGCTAACTGTGGTGGTATTACTTTATTTAGTATTTTGGCTTTTTATGACAGGGTCTCACTCTGTCACACAGGTTGGCCTGGCACTTACTATGTGGACTTGTGGGGTTTCTCATGTGTATGCCTTCAAGTGCTGGTATTCTAGGTGAGCTACCACATTTGAATAGGGCTGTTGTTATTATTAGTGTTACAAAGTTAGATAGGTTTCTAGCTTTTTGTTTGTTCGTTTGTTTGTTTTGGTTTTTTTTGAGACAGAGTTTCTCTGT
Organism: Phodopus roborovskii; assembly: GCF_943737965.1. Classification (NCBI taxonomy): domain Eukaryota; kingdom Metazoa; phylum Chordata; class Mammalia; order Rodentia; family Cricetidae; genus Phodopus; species Phodopus roborovskii. Next base: position 27,390,409 of record NW_026126540.1, read on the forward strand.
GTAGCTTTGTAGCCTGTCCTGGAACTTGCTCTGTAGACCAGGCTGGCCTTGAACTAACAAGAGATCCATCTGCCTCTGCTTCCTGAGTGCTGGGATTAAAGGTGTGTGCCACCACCACCAGGCATCTAGTTCTTTTTTTTTTTTTTTTTTAATTTTTTAAGTTAGACTTTAAAGGGTCAACTTATAATCCTTCCCTCATAACTTTTATCTATATTTAGTAGGTGGTTTTGTAGAATATAAGCTTTTCAGGAGCAATGTGTAGTGCTATAAAAGCATTTCACCTCCATCATCAAAGCCAGAAGTTGAGAAATCACTGTAAGTGGGGAGGGAGTTGCCCTTGGCTGCTGAGGAGGAGGGAAACTGCAGTAAAGCAGGCAGCTTGTGGGAAGAACACAGTAGTGAGAATGAGGCTGAGCGCAGAGCCACCATAAGTAGGGACATGAAAATCAGAGGAAGAAATGTGACAGAGTAGCAAGACCCCTAAAAGGCACCTGATTCTGGGATGACAACAATTACCAATTCACAGTACTTTATAGCTCAGCATGCTTTGAAGACCTTAGTATATCCTGAAGAAAGCCTGAGCCCCGAGAATACGCTCTCTCCAGTACCTCTGAGCAGCCATGTCCAATGTGCAAGAACTCCTCTATATACAGGCGCAGGGCCTAGGATTATACAGGGATGACCTCAACTATAAGGTTCTTTGAGAGGCATCCCTGATGCTGTTTTTCTGGGTTAATGTTTATCATTACCTTTAAGGGATCAAAAGGGAGAAAAATCTCACTTAGACACCACGTTCATAAGAATTTCCTTATTTTCTTTTGTGGTAACTTTTCCACAGAATGTTCACAGAATACACCCACTGAGAATATCTGTTAAAACATTTCACTATTTCTTATCATAATGTAAGGACATTTTAGAGCAAAATTTATCAGATATGTGCATATATGTGACCCCCCTTCCCCCACACACTTCTCAACCAACCTGGCCAATTAAAACATTGTGAAATCTCATCTGTGTTGCTGCTGTCATTCCTCCAAGGCAAAGAACTTGATTTCCCACCCTTCAAGCCATCCCCTTTCACTCATAATCTGTCCAATTTCAGGCTAAGCCAACATTGTACTCTTAAGCAAATACACATGGACATTAATATGGAAACAGTCAGACTATTTGCAGTGATGGGTTTGTGCCCTTTCTGTTCGCTTCCTTTCTGATTATCTTCCCTGTGTTCAGAGTCTTGTCACTCATTATATTCCTTAAGATTCCCCACTAGCATTAGACTTCCTGGCTGGACTCTGTAGTCCCTTCAGGAACTTAGCTTAGACCCTCCTCACACTGTTTCCCAGGTCTGTGACTACTTTGACCTGTTTGGCCCATATTTTGTTAGACAAAGCTATTCTCTTATGGAAAAAAAAAAAAAAGTGAAGGTACAAGCTGAGTTCTTGTTTCTCTTTCAGGTATGCAGTCCTTGGAAAAGTAGGGCATTTTTGTTTGCTTGATCCCACGTTACACTTTGACTTCGTTTTGAACTACTGCCCTTGAGGTTACTTGGCTTGTCCACTTGACTAATAGGGCATAAATAACATGGATATTCCAGAATACTAACCAGGGAAGAGAAGACAGAGTTAGAGGGTGTCTGTACATGGTGTATTTATTTGTTGGATGTTTGATGATTCTTTTCTCACTCATAAGTCTCACCACTATACAGAGATAAAAAAGGATACTACTATATAACAATAAATAGTTGAGCTGGTAAAAGCAAAATGAAAGAAAACAAAAACTCTTGTACTCTGGTCCTCCATAGGCATAATCCAGAAACAGGTAAAGCAAAGCACACTGTCTTTGGTGGTCAAGTTTCAAAAGGAGCTATTTCAAACCCCAAGGAGAAAAACAGCTCTTTTCTGATGTCTAGAGAATCTTCTATTATTTAAGGTTGCCTATCACTCTACTTCATTTTTCTTCTATCAGAACTATAATTAAGCATCATTGCAGCACACTTTTTATGACATAAAAACATCTATCTAAATTATTGTACAAATTACAGATGAACTCAGTGGCTAATGAGACCCTCCTTTTTCCTGGTTTTAGTTCAGCCTTTAGAACTCCCCTGTTGCTGTACAGTCAGCAAATAACAATTAACCAACAGATGAGGACAGCAAAATAGAATTAGTAGAGTAGAGGCATGGACTCAGCAAGCTGCTGCAACAAAAATGACTCTTCCCCTAGCAGTCCAAGATAAAGTGCTGGAGTGCTGGAGGTTAGAAAGAGTCCTGAGAAAACAGTAGGAGGTACAAGACCTGATGTCACTAATGGGTAAAATATCTAAATCAGTGTTCAGGTTCCTGGCTTTGAGACAGGGTTCTCATGCAGCTCAGGCTGGTCTCAAACCTATTTTGAAGCTGAAGGTGATCTTCACCTCCTGATCTTCCTGCCTCTACCCCTCAAGTGCTTGGATTACAGGCATGTGGCCATCACACATGGCTGTATAACTGCATGTGCCATCACGCATGGCTGCATAACTGCATGTGATGGCCCTATCTTGTAATCCAGCACTTTGGAGTCTGAAAAAGGAGGATTGATACAACTTAAAAGCCAATCTGGGCTACTGAGTGAGACCTTGCCTCAAAACAAAATCCAACATGGGCCAATGAGATGGCTTAGCAGATAAAGGTGATTGCTGTCAAGCCTGATGACCTGAGTTCAATCCCTAGGACCCATATGGTGGAAGGAAAACAAATTCCTGATGATCTCCACATTTGTATCATGACATGTGCACACACACACACACACACACACACACACACACACACTAAATAAATGTGAAAAATAAAAACAAACAAAAGAAAAATAGACTGTGCTATTATTGCACATAGTGGTGACAGTCGTCACATATAATAAATACTAATATTTTCTCACATTTCATAGACAAAAGGACTGGGGTTTAGAGCAGTTAACAATCATTTCCAAACTCATCAAGGGCTCAAGTCTCTGCTGCTATCCCACGTGGCTTCAAACAGGACTTCGTCTCTTCATTTCTCTATATGTCATTAACAGTTTGATCAGAGATTTTCACCCAAGGTCAGGGGACAGGGTGTAAAACAGACCAGCCCTTTCTTCCAAATAAAGAGCTATGCTATGACAATATAGTTGCAGGCTGGAACTGCTTTCTTCCTGAAGATATTTCTCTGCAGGACATGAAAATCTTCACCTCCTATTCAAACCACTTTCTGAGGATATGCATGAGCTTCAGAGGTAGCACACCACACTTTGTTTCTAATGAAGTTCTTCCTAAATCAAGTTCCTGTTAGGTTTTTATCTAACTGGTTAGAAATGGCAAAAGTTTATAGATTAATTTTTACATGGGATATATGAGGATTTTACTCACACAATACACTTATTATTCAATAAAGCAAACCCTGCCTCTATTCAGAAACCTCAGTGCACTGCTTCATGACATTATTATCTAAGGTCAAGCCATTTGGGGTTGGGCCCCTGGCATCCATTCACTATCAAACAAAAGTTCCCTTTATGCACTATTTAAGCACTATTTAAATCATGTTGCAAAGAAATCCTCTATGGTCAGGGGAACCCAACTACTGTTGTCTGTACAACTCTAACACCCCACAAGGAACCTTAAAAAATATAAGTTCCAAACAGTGATCAGATCACAAATAGAGTTCTTTCCTGTTTGTTTTTGAGTCAAGGTCTCATCCTCAGCCCAGGCTGGCCTCAAATTCATGCAGTCCTTCTACCTCACACTCCTGAGTGCCGAGATGACAGACATGAGCAGTACCTAGGCTAGAGTTCATATCTTCTAAAGTATATATTATCTTTTTCTTTTAAAAAGTACAAAACTAAGCTGGGTGGTGGTGGCAAATGTCTGTAATCCCAGTACTTGGGAGGCAGAGGCAGGTGATCTCTGTGAGTTTGAGGTTAGCCTGGCCTACAAAGCAAATTCCAGGACAGCCAGGGATGTTACACAGAGAAACCCTATCTCAAACAAACAAACAAACAAACAAACAAACAAGAGCACAAAACTAAAACTTCATGCACAGGATTGCAATAACTCTAGCTCGTTTTCATATGATAGAGGGATGTAAATAAAAACACTGAACATTGACTAGTGATTAATTTTCAGTCTATTTTTATGAAGGAAAGTATCAGCTACTAAAGAAACATAATAAATTTAAATTTAGTTAAGGACAGAGTTTTATTTATCTTACATCTTTGCAAAGGAGAGCACACAGTGATTCAGATTGAGCCCCAAGGGTTCATGCAAAGACTCATAACTGGTCAGAGTGTTAAGAGTTAAGTGTCTACTGAGTGCTGGCCTACAGAAGGCCTCTCTATCACCTCCTCCAAGGTTCAGAGGGTGCTGTGAAGAAGGGGTGGACAGAGTGTAAGAGCTGGGGGCTGGCAAGGTAAAGGTGCTTGCTGTCTAAGCCTGGTGACTGGAGTTTGGTACCTAGGAACCACAAAAGAAGTAGGAAAGTACCAACCCCACCAAGTCGTCCTCTGATGTGCCCATGCATGTGGTGGCACACACACACACACACACACACACACACACACACACGTTAAAAAACAGAGAGAAAATGGAAGGGCTGTAGGACAGGGAGGAGGGTCACACACAGTGAGGCCTTTCTCACACTCACAGCTGCACCCACTTTCACAAGACCTACACTGGATGGAGCCCTCCAGTACGCCATCATGGATAGAAGGGCTCATGAGGGTTATCATTCCTCAAGGAGTTATTGGTAGTTAACAGTTGGGGGTAGGGAGTCATTTTTTCCAGTTGTGTAGCTATTACTAAGTTGCCCAAGCTCTAGTAAAGAACTCACCAGCCATGCTCGTGCAAGAAAACTAATTAAATTTAATGGCTCAAAAAAGAAAAGAAAAGAAAAGAAAAAAAAAAGAGAGAGAGAAAGTAGCTGATGACATGTTGGGAAGAAGAAAGGGTTCAGTGAAGGTAGGAGGAGGATGACAGGGTAAGGAGGGAACCAAAATAAATTATATACATATATGAACTTGTCAAAGATAAACACATCTTTAAGAAAATAAAATCAAAATATATAAGACTGAAGGTTCTTATCTGAAACAGTCTCAATACATGGTTAAATGAGGAAATAAAATGAAGGCTCTGTAGACTATGGTACCACTTGAACTAAAAAAAGACATAAACCAGCATATGGGAGGCAGAAGCAAGTGCATTTCTGTGAATTCAAGACTAGTTCCAGGCCAGCTATGGCTACATAGTGAGACCCTGTCTCAAACCTAATGCGCACACATGGCCTAGGAAAAACTGTAAGGGTATATGAAACTGTTAGCAGAATCGGGTTTTACTATACACCTCTTCCAACCTATATTTACAATATGCTTAAGAATGAAGACACGATGTCAGTATCAAGAACCAAGTTCTTTGTGAAGATTGACAGACCACGGACAATATATAAGTGATGAAGAAGATATCACAGAACTATAAAGAAAATGGCATCTTTATGATTTTTAAAGTGTTTTCAGAAAATCTTGATAAACATTTAAAACTCAAAAGCAAGACCTATGGATGCTGGTAAAGACTGGTGGATTAGAGCACCCATATGCTTTTGTCTGGTTGACTTTCATTTAAGACCCACAGCAGATCTCTGCCTATCTCAGCAAGCAGAATCTTACACACTTCCAAAGTCGGTTCCTGCTTATCAACTCAATCTTACCTCCTATTTCTCTTCCACACCCACTCTCAACAGGCCAAACTGTTTATTATTTCCTGCATACGGAAGTGCCTTTGCTTTGTTGTTATTCCTGATTGAACTCCTCCTCCTCTCAATTCTAGTCATTCCTCGCAGTCCACCTCAACATTTCCTTCTCTAGAAAAGCTTCCTAATAAAATAGCCTCGTCTATCTATGGTCAGAATCACAGTTTTGATGTAAGTAATATCCTAGAATATTATGTAATTTTTTTCTTGTGTTTTAGTTCTGTCTACTCAATCATACTATACATTTCTTAAGATTAGGGTCTGATTTTATAGTTTTTCTTTTAAAATCCTCTAGTGATTCCTATCATTTTAAAATTGACATGCAATCTCCTTTCTGTACCACAAGCTAGTCCTTTTCTGTCTCTGTCTCTCTCTCTCTCTCTCGTGTGTGTGTGTGTGTGTGTGTGTGTGAGAGAGAGAGAGAGAGAGAGAGAGAGAGAGAGAGAGAGAGAGATAAGGGATTTTGAACCCAAGCCCTTAAGCATGCTAGGCAAGCTCTCTACCACTGAGCTACAGCCCCTGCCCTTCAAGCTATCTTTCTAGTTTACCTAAACCACTCTTCAGCTTGTACTCCATGATCTTCACAGTACTGGTGCCCATGTCTTCACAGCTCCACGCCCATTTCTCCCTGAGAGTGCTGCTCCTTTCCTCTGCTTGGTGTATGTATTCCAACTTATCTATCTGTCCTGAACTAGTTTTCACATCCTCTTCATCAAGAATCTGAAAGATCATCATTGAGGAAAACAGTTGTTCTTCCTCTGTATTTCCACGTGCTTTTGTGAAGGTCTTGGCTATAAATTTACTACATACGATTACAGTTCCTTATCATTTTTATGTGTATGTATGTACTTGTTAGTGTGAGTACGTACACCTGTGTTTGGGTGTACGTGCACATAGATGCACCTGCATGGATAAGCCTGAGGTTGATGCTGGTGCCTTTCTAGATAGTTCTCCACAGGGCCTTTCATTGAACCTGAGGCTCACCAACTGGCTAGACTCGGTGGCATTACATCCCCATGACCTGTCTACCTCTGTTTCCTAGTGTAGGGATTATAGGTATATACCACCACACTGGCTTTTTATGTGTGTGTTGTGATGTGAACTCAGGTCCTCATGCTTGAGCATTAAGCACTTTGCCTGAGCCATCTCTGTAGCCACGATTCTTTAAAATTGCTTTCTTCTTCTTATAGTGTGAACACACTGAGAAGAATGGTATCTTATTTATCTTCATTCCTCTATACCCTCATCACAGCATTTATATGTAGTATGTTACCATGTTTGTGAAATGAAAAGCAATCTTTAGTAACTAATCCCCTTTTAGTGGTACTGGGAATTGGACATAATTTTAAATTTTAAAAATTTATTTTGAGGCAGGGTCTTACTAAGTTGCATATTCAGGCCTTAAACTTGTGATCCCCCTGCCTTAGCTCCTAAGTGTTGGGATTTATAGTTGGAGGCTACTACACCTGGCTTATACCCATCTTAAATGTGTTCATAACTCTGTGATAAACCAAGTTCCATGTTGGTAAAGAAGGGTTACTCGCCTTTGCCGTTTTCTCTGCCCAGCACAGTGTTCACACACAGTAGGTGCTCACCCAGTTAGACTGACCTGGAGAGCACTAGAATGATCATTCTGACAGGCCAGTTCTTGCTCAACCTCTGAAACCTCCAGCAGATTCCGCTCGCTGACCAACCGAGACAGCTCTCCGACCACTGTCACATGCTTTGATACAGTCCCAGACATCTTCTTGAACTGTGGATAATTCTCAACAAAGGCCTGTCATGGAAAAAGCATGAATGGGGTATGCTGTTACATTCTAAATAAGAATAGGCATTTGTAAAGAAAGATTATAAAACGCTGGGGTTACTCTCCTGCCCAAGGTAAGGTACCCATGATTCTCAACCACATGGCATTTTTATTCTTAAGAAGAGAAAAGCTGGCACATATCCTTAGGGTCTTTATAGAGTCCAAACATAACTGAGAATGGAAAGAAATACATGACTTATGATAGATGTGTCATCATGCTTTGTACTAAAGAGAAACTTTGTAGAAAATGTCTCAGACTAAACAAGCTGACTTGTTGGATGTGCTGAGCAATGCCTGTAACTGTAGCACTTGGGAGGCTGAGGCATAAATAATGCCATGAGTTCCAGCCAGGTCCATATAGCTACAGTGTGGCGTGTAGTAATAAATGCATTTCAAAAACAAAATAGAACAACACACACAAGAAGCCGGGCATGATAACTCATATCTAGAATTCCAACACTTGGAAGGTGAAGGCAGGATCTCCCAAGCTTGGGGCTAGTCTGAGCTACACAGTAATGACCAGTCTCAAATATTACAATTCATCCTTAAAAAAAAACTCATAAAAAAGCAAAGAATCTTAATAGAAATTAGACCTGTAATATTCCAAAAATGTTGCCTACATAAATAGTCCTAAAGACGTGTATGTAAGTCTCATGTGTGTGTGTGTGTGTGTGTGTGTGTGTGTGTGTGTGTGTGTGTGTGTGTGTGTGAGAGAGAGAGAGAGAGAGAGAGAGATTTACCTTCATGTCTGCTATGGATTCGAGCTTTTGCTGTTCTTTTGGCTTCTTCTTCTGGAAGTCTTCCATGAGATTCTTTATATTGCTACCAATCTCTGCAAAGTTCAGGTACATGTTCTGTGAAAGAGGAAGTCAGAAGTTCTAAACTAGCCTGGTTTTCAGATGTCATAAAAGAAGTGAGAAAGAATTTGAACAGAGACTTGAAAGACAAATTCCATTTTAATTACTAAGTCTGGACATTAGCCAGGACTCTAGAGATGAATACCATTATTATTCTCATAAAGAGCTAGCAGAGGGGAGTAACTATGTGGGCACTATAAAAAAACCCTGCCAAGGCCAGCTCCCAAGTCTTAGGCAGCCTGACATGCAGCCTCACCACAAGAAACCCTTATGTGCCCCCATTCCAACAAGCCAGTACTGACAGCTTACATAAAAACAAATTAAAAATCACGGCCACCTACATTAGCATAGAACTCATCATTTTCAGCAGACAGGACCACCTCTCTTAAGTCTTTGCTGATTCCTGGCACTCTGGAAAGATCAATCCGGTTGTTGTTTATGCCCAGTAGTTCATGGACCATGGCCTGATATGTCCACTAAAGGAATATGACAAAACATGGAAAGATCAAGTGTTTAGGAAAACAAAGAGCGATAATATTTTTAATAACTAGCCTGTTTCACTCCAAGTTTCTCTATTTAGGTCATTATTAATACTTTGTTCTCTAGTAAGTGTTAAGATTGCTTAAACACTCAAAAAAAGTCAAAATACTTTTATATTTCACACTTTAGAGAAAATGCAACAAAATTAATAATCTTGATAGAAAGAAAACAATTATAGCTATCATTAGCTTTTTGATTGTGAAGTGAGAGTATATTTTTGTCTTCACAGATAGGGCTATATTGGTACTGCAGTTACAAGCAGTACCACTTCCTGCACGCTTCTGTGGTTTTCTACTGCCTGAGAAGTGTGTTCTTGCAGATCTGAGTGGTGCTATATTTATCCCGGGAACACTAATATTATCAGGAAAAAAACTTGTGGGTTAATCAAAACACTGGCATAATCAGACACTTGCCTCAGAATCCATTTTATCTTATGTTTGTAACTGAGTGTAATTGTGAAGAAGGATTATTTCCAGCCTTTAAAAATGAAAATTTGTTTGATTAAAAACCAGAAAGGCAAAATGCCACAAATTTGCCATCTTACCACTATGGAGAGTAGATTTTTACAAAGCTAAGTATGTTTTAACAAGTTACTATTAAATCTAGAATCAAATGCTAGATATGTACATACAACAAACTAAATTTTATTAAGAAGCAATTTAAGAAGGCTGGAGAGATAGCTCAGTGATTAAGAGCACTGGCTTTTCCAAGGGCCCAGGTTCAATTACTAGCACCCACACGGCAGCTCAGAATTGTCTGTAACTCCACTGCCAGGGATCCAATGCCCTTTTCTGGCCTCCATGGGCACTGGGCACATTATGTTGCACAGACATACATTCAGACAAAGCACATACATAGTTTTTTTAAAGAAAGAATTTAAGATGCAATAAAGGAAAATACTTTAGAATTTGTTTATTTGTGTGTGTGTGTGTGTATGTGTTTCATGTGTGTGGATGCCCTTGGAAGCCAAAGGAGGGTATTAGATGCTATGGGTCTGGAGTTACAGTAAGTTGTGAGCTGCCCACCATGGATGCTGGGAATTGAACTTGGGTCCTCTGGAAGAGCAACTCTGAGCCATCTCTCTATCCCAAAAGAAGGTGCTTTATTGCCTAAAAGATTTGTCAAAGAGCTGGTTTTACCACAGTGCTTACTCTACATGTAAAATCTGTTTTCTTCTCTCTTCTTGAGACATAGGATTTTTGAGAGCAAGAGACTCTATCTTTTAACCCTTACATATAACAAAAGAAGTTCTAAGTGGAATTTATTTTTTTCTTTGGAATGTAGAATTATAGATAATTACTTTTTTATTTTAAAAAGATTTAATTTTTATTTTTTAATTATATAACTTTGAGTGTGGACTTATGCATGAGTACAATGCCTGCAAAGGCCAGGCAGGGCATTGGATTCCTTTGAAATGGGAGTTAAAGGTGCAGGCTGGGAAGAGAACTCAAGTCTTCTGCAAGAGCAGTATGTGCTCTTAGCTACTGAGTCATATTGCGGTAAATAAGGATCAGGATAAACAAATAGGCCGAATAGATGTTTATTCAGGGAGAAATAACTTACAACCTAGACAGATGAACACCAGGAAATTCAACCCGATCCTCTCCTGTCCGAGTCACACCAGCAAGAGAGAGCGCCTTCCTGGGCCCCCTCCGACCTCCTTCCTCAGGTCACCTCCGCCCATCGCTCCACCCCCCAATGGGCGTGGTCAGTGCTACAGAAGGACTACCTCACTACAATTCCCCTTTTAGTCTAAAGAAAAGATTTAGGCTTAATACAAAACTATATACAAAACAGTGAATAACAAGTGTGCTCTAAGAAAAGGAAAATCGAGAACAAAATGACCTACATATCTAGTCCTAGGGTGAGGGCATAATGGAGTTTACAATAGAGTTGTCCTAAGCTGGAAAACGTAAGTCTAGCACCTAATATAGAGCATAACTACATACAAGGAACTGCTTAACTTGCAGAAGAATAAACACGAGGGGACACAGGCTGCCTTAGGAGTGTATTACCTAAGACAGTGTCCAAACAACCAAAGGTGCAACTTAGCAACAGCAGCATGAGACTAAGACAATTCTACACAGCTTGAGGGAGAAAGTCAACAGTGCCTGGCTGAAGCAGTCTTTGAGAAGCTGTTCTCTGGCTTCCAAGAGCTTTCAAGGGAGAAATGTTTTGACAGGTAAAGCAGCGAAGAAAAGTTATCCCAGATGTCCCAGAGCTTAGATAGCAGTCACACTGAAAGCACAATGGCACGGGATCATGTAACTTTAGTTAAAAAAACAAAAAAAAAAAAAAAAAAAAAAAAAAAAACTATATATCTCCATACTCTCTGTGGCAGAGAGCTGTAGGCTTTAGGTGAAGTTTGGACCACATCCTGAAGGTGCTTGGGTGCCAAAATTGGAGTGTTTCACCCAGTAGGTAAATGGGAAACAACAAAGATTTTCAGGTCGGGAATTGTAATATAAGTTGAGAGCTGTCATTTGACAACCTTGGTTTTATAGAATATGGATTGAAGAGAAATCAAAAGAAGGACTTGAATAGATGCTTGTTTCACTGTTACTGAAAGATGGGATCACACCAACGAACAAGCAGTAAGGTTGGAAAGACACAGGAGACATTAGCGTTTAGACATTGCCCTGAGGAGAGTGGGACAGCAGATAGGATAGGATAGAGAGGAGAGAGGCAGACACCAGCATGAATGACTGGGGCTGGAAAAACAGGGCACCACACACCAGAAAAAATAAGGCAAAACCCAAGAACACTGAAGCAAGGAGGTGAATAGAATGGATGCTATTTCCATATTTGCATTTTAATAAGCGCCACTCAAAATCATCCTCCTTTATGCTAACAAAGGACTCTGCACCTGGTTGAGCAGTGGGGTGATGGCGTCATCACAGCGGTCTAGAATGAGAAGCAGTGGAGGAACCTCTGTCCGCCGGAATTCAAAGAGTTCATATTCTTTACTTATCACTTGCTGAGGATAAAAAGAAAAATGGTTTGGTTAACTGTTAGCGGTAAGTAGAGATGACAAAATAGGAAATGGATAAAAACACAGGTAGCAGTTTTTCCACCCTCACAGGCCTCAAAGTCTTCACAAAGTTTTGTAGCACACTGTTATAAATTCAGGACTTGAAGCCTACTTCACAAGTGGCTTACTTGGGCTCCTAGAGTTAAATAGCTTTGACTATTTCTTAGGCTCAATCTAAGGGTCTTAGTGCTAATTTGTTCCTTATTTTTTTTTAACTGTTTTAAGTTGTATAGTCATACTTTTTTGCCAATAAAACTACAAAGAAGATAATCTTTGTTCCCTGTCTTTCTGTCTGCCTTTCTTTCTGTCTTTCTTTCTCTCTCTCTCTCTCTCTCTCTCTCTCTCTCTCTCTCTCTCTCTCTCTCTTTCTTTCTGAGACAGGGACTTACCTGGCATGAAACTTGATATGAAGACCAGGCTGACCTTGAACTCACAGAGATCTGCCTGCCAAGGCATGCACCGACACATCTAGCATTTCAGATATTCTTAACTATTACAGGGTAATGGCTAGCCTTGAGGTTTTAGATCTAGGAACAGGGAATATGACACCTTAACACATTCTCCAAGTCTTCTTGCAGCCTCTGATGACAGCTGATATCGAATCATGGGGCACTTCTTCAGAGATAAAAGGAGAGCTGTCAGTCCTTCAGTTGTTCTGGATAGCTGGGCTGGGTCCCAATTTCGGCCCTTTTTGTTAAAAACATATTAAAAGAAAATTTCTTAATTTTCTCTAACTCCAGCTACTTGAATTAATTTCCACTTAATTTTGAAAATCCTTGTCATCCATACCTGACAGCAACCCAAAATATTGAGGGAAAACAGATGTGGATTCACAGCAATGTAATCACCATAAAATTCCTGCAAATAAAAAGTATCAAAATCAGTTAATCCATGGACTCCAGGTGTGCTGAATGATATGGATTCTAGCTGTACCAGGTACTGTAATCAAATGGGAACATACAGGTTGAAGAAGTACAAGATGTTCAAATAACTGAGTAGCAACGGTCAGTATGGGGGACTGAACTATAAATACTAGAAATGGTAAATCTTCTTTTAAAAAGTTGAAGTATATGCACCAATGTAAATTTTCAATTAGTAAAATAAATAAAACATTGTGTAGGATACACTATGTTATATACCCAGTGTATTCTTGTGTGGGAGGATATGATTTAAAATAGGTCATTCTTTTTATATGTTCTACCACTTAGAATATCTTTTTGAAAAATTTAAAACTAGTTTATTTGTTGCCTGTGAAGACAGTACTTTCCATGTAGGTGATAAGTATATTTAAATATATATGGTAGATGTATTTTAGAACACTGAACTATTAAAGAAGAAAAAAATTTTCACATGCTAATGTTATATATTATATAGCACACGAAATAAATGCTTAGGTGTTTCCAAGTGACAGCCTAGTTACAGTATGAGTCTCTCAAACAGAATACTAAGAAATTTCATGCACAGCCTTTGATTCCTATTCTCTCCCAGTCAGGCATGGTCTTATTGATGAAGGTTTTAGAAGTAAGGTTCATAAACTAACAAAGAGCTCACTTGACTGTGTCCCCAACTATGAAAATGTCCCACCAATTCATCAGCCCACTTTGCTCCTTCCTACTGATCCCATTGATTCTATTTCTATCTGATTTAATGCCTCCTTCAAATTTTCTAAATATAAGTCTAGTGTGGTGTGTGCACATTTACCTTGTCTGGTCAGACAGCACCTTCCTTATTTTAGACTAAAATCTTTTACTGGCCACAATACAAGGGAGGTTACAGGACCCAGGCCCTTACCTGAACTTCAGCCACAACTTCCTGCTCATCAGCTTCAGCTAATGACTTCACATCACTCTTGCTGATCACATTACTGAAATCTGAAACAGACACACTGCGTTTGACTCAAATGGCATTGGTTTTGCTGCGATTACACTTACACAGGCCTGAGGTAAAGCCTAACGAATCAGTGAAGTTTAGCACACGCTGTGGTACATGCCAAAGTCACACACCTTCAGGCTGGAATGAAGGAGCACAGGCTGTTTAATGATGACATCAGAGGGTGCTACAGACTCAGACTGCTATCTTAAACAGCAAATACAGGGAAGAAGTAAACCTTTGTCCTCTTTTACATGTAAGTTGTATCAAATAAGAGATGATGGAAGATTTTTTATAGAAACATTTCATCTAAAAATCCCAACTCCTATTGAATAATCAATCCATAAACACTGATTTCACTAGCAATACAAGAAACTGATTTCACTAACAATAGAAGAGCAACCAGAGAAACTGTACAGCATCACCTTTTGAGTGAGTATTCTTGCCAAAAAGAAACCAAAACTTAATCCATGTCAGGTTCTTTATCCACTTACAGACATACACAGATAAAGGAACTTTTTTAAATTGAAAGAATATGTAGAACTACCCTGCAGTGATGAAATCGGGAAAATCCAGCCTGTAGAAAATGTACCTGCTTCCTCAGTAATCCAGCTGCATGGGAGAAGAGGACCTACAGAAAACCAGGAGCTCAACATACTGAGCAGTGAGGGTTAGTTAGTGGATGTTACTTTGATCCCGACTCACACAAAGAAAAAAGACAGGGAGAGATGAGAAAATTTGAATATGAACACTGAATTAAGTTCACAAAACTAGGAGTTACTTTTCATTTTTACCGGATGAATCTCTCTCTATTAAAGACACATACTGAAATATTAATGGATAAAACTTACATGACGTCATAGATTGGCTTAAGAATATTGGTGGGTAGTAGATGGGATCATAGTTCAAACAAGACTGGATGTGGCTGGGTACCCTTAGGGATTCATCGAACTATTGTACTTGTAATCATTTAACATTTTCCACAATGCTTTTAAAGTCCTTTTTTTAAATAAAAGAGGCCTGTTATATAAGAGAGTTATAGACCTAAAATTATTAAAAATGAGATAAACAGAAGGCCAGTTTAGTGTTAAATTGTGCTAAAAGCCTATATTGAATAAAATTACTAAATATTAGTTTATTTTCATTTACTTTAACCAAATAAAATCCTGAAATTGATTGCCATACCCTATTTTCTACAATTTAGCACTAATGTGACCTTTCCTCTGCTACCCTTTGTTAGGCAGGGACACTGTGTGGAGAAGTGGGGCAACGTGATGCTATTCCATTTTTAGCAAAGAAACTCAGGCAATGAATGCTTCTATTATATACTGACTTAATATAGAACTCAGGGCAAACATAAATTATATATACATATCTAGAACTGAGGCTGTAGCTTGTAATTTGACAAAAAATACTAAAATGACTATACATGAGCATGGCCATTTCATGGAGTAATACCTCAGACCTATGGGGAATTAGCAAAGCCTCCTCTTGGGGCTCAGAGGGAGAGCAAAACTTTCCTCTGGTGGGAGTTAGAATGTTGGCAGTGTTAACTGGGTGGTGGTAGCACATGCCTTTACTCCTACCACTCAGGAGGTAGAGGCAACAATCTCTGTGAGTTTGAGGCTACCTTGTCTATAGAGTTAGTTACATGACAGTCAGAATTGTTACACAGAATCTTGAAAAAACAAAACAAAACAAACAAAAGAATAGTATGAACCAAACACTACCATCTGCAGCTTGCTCCTCCAGATGTGTGCAACCTGAGGCTGCCCTCTCTTCTACAGAGACCTCCTAGGAAGTTGTCTAAACCATGTACCTGCCACTGCTCCCTGTGCACAATAAACTTGATAAGGTTCCTGGTTGCTGCACAGCTGGTACTGCTCCATCAGAGTGCACACAGCCCATCTGACCCCAGCTCCTCATTCCCTCACCACTCTTAGGTTTCCAGGACTACGCTGCTGAGTAGAGGTGCATACCTGTCACACTGACTAAAATGGGCGTCAACACCATCAAATGACTGCAAGGATGCAAAGATACTGAACTACCCCTTCATTGCTAGTGGGGTTACTTTGAAGAACACTAAACATACCTTTACCATATGGCTCAGCACTTGTGCTACTGGCTATCAATTATCCAAACGAAATGAAGGCTGTGTTCACATGGAAGCCTGTTCAGAGGTTTATGACAGCTGCATCTTAGTCAAACTGGAACAACTCAGAAGTCCTCAGTGGTGAGTAGTTAAAGTGGAATACTACTCATCAGTAAAGATAAATTAACTTATATATACAACCACCTGAGAATTACACTGAATGAAAAAAATCCAGCTCCCAAGTGATGTACTGCTCTACTTACAGAACATTCTTAAGATAACAAGTGTTACAGAAAGAAAAGAGTATCAGTTGTCAGGGCTAATGATGGAGTTGGGTGGAAGTTGATATGGTCAATAAAAGAACACTATAAGGAATCCTAGTGGGTAGAGAAAGGCTCTGCTTCTTGACTGTGTCCAGTTAACATCCTGGGTACATAACACTGCACTACTGTCATGTTAGATGCTACAATAGGGGAGACTGGGTAAACAGCATTCCATTCTGGATTTCTTAGTTTTTATAACTATGTATCGCTTTAGCTTGTTTTCTCTGCCAACAGCACAATATCACTGTCTGGGTAAGTTAAAAAGAATAGAGTACATTGGCTCATAGTTCTAGTTCAAAGTTTAGAGGCCACATGTAGTGGGGACCTTCTTACGGGCAGTGAAGAGAGGTGCAGGGCATCACATAGCAAGAGACAGGGATACCTGGCTGAACTTGTTTCATAGCATGATGGGAGATGTCATTCTGTATATATGTTTCTCATACTGGTCAATGAATAAAGCACTGTTGGCCAATAGGAAAGGAAGATAGGAGAGGCTAGGAGACAAGGAGGAAATAGGAAGTAGAGAGAAGAGCCAAGATGGAGAGTCTGGAGAAAGCAGTATGCCAGCAGGCTCCCCAGTAAGAGAAATACATAGATCAGCAGAAATGGGTTAATACTTAAGATAGAGCTAGCCGATAAGAAACTAGTAATGGGCCAACAGATTATATCAAATACAGAGTCTCGGTGTGCGTTAATTGGGGCAGGCACAGCGGGCAGGAAAAACCCATACTCGTTACAATAGCAGACTCTCTTTTAGGACGTTAACCCATCAACCATAAGAGCAGATTAATTACCTCTTACAAGTCCCATCTTAACACTTCATATCAGGATTAAACTTCAACATGAGTTTTGTTGTTTTTCTTTTTTTGGGGGGGACAAACCATCAGGCATGTAAATCTACACTTATTTTTATATAGCTTAATTTAAAAAATAAAAACTATGACTATTAACTCAATAAACAAAAAGTAGGATGAGAAACTATTAAAAATATTTTACCTGTTGGATAGTGTAAGGCTCAAATGAAGTAGCATATGAGACAGTTCTTTATAAACTTTAAAATACTATTTAAAGTTAAATTTGGCATTATTATTATTATTATTATTATTATTATTATCATTATTTGGTTTTTACTGACAGGCTTTCTCCGTGTGACTCTGGCTGTCTTAGAACTCACTCTGTAGACCAGGCCTGCCTCCGCCTCCTGAGTGCTGAGATTAAAGGTTTGTACCACCACTGCCCATTTAATTTTTGGCATAATTAAATAGTACAATATGGTAAAAGAAATGTGTAATCCTAGAGTCCAAGATATACTATGTACTAAAATATAAGAAAGACCCTCTCAAGTGTCCTACTTTCTTCCCTCCCTCCCTCCCTCCCTCCCTCCCTCCCTCCCTCCCTCCCTCCCTCCCTTCCTCTCTTCCTCCCTCCCTTATTTCTGTTTTTAAAACAAGGTCTTTCTATGTAGCTTTGGCTAGCCTGGGACTAGACCAGGTGGTCATGATCTGCCTGCCTCTGCTCATGAGTGCTGGTCTTATAGGCATGTACCACCATCACCACTATGCTAGGCCTAAGTGTCCTACTTTCTGGGTGCTAAGTTTGCTTCCTGGTTTTGGAACCAGCTCCAGACTCTAAGTCTACAAAGAGCAATGTTGACACCTAGAGGAGACCAATTGTAACTTCCATAGCAGAATGGAAGAAAACTCCAAATAAATTTGAGTAGTCATGAGCCTGTTGGTTTCCAGAGTCTTCCTATACACGCCCCCATGTGGGCACACAAGGGATAACTGCTTGGAGATGTGTCCTTTCTTTCATCACATAAAACACCAAGATAAGTGGGATGAATTCATCTGCTGTATAGACACATTTTGCATTGTTCAATAAACTCACATACATCCTTCCCCAAATAAATTAGTTCCTATACTTCAATTCACAGGTGAAACACAGGAGTAAGTAAATACTCGATGGAGGAAAAGCATGCAATTTGACTAGTAATAATAAGTCAGCCTTTTAAAATGTAAAGTGAAGTAAAACGTTTTTATCTAAGCAATCATTGATGAGTAGAAATTATTTTGATTTTAGAAAGGGAATGATGGCTATGACCTAATTTTTAAAGGTAAATAGTTTTTATTTTATGTATATTTTGTCTGCATCTATGTCTGTCCACCATAAGTAGGCAGTGAGTGTCTGTGGAGGCCAGAAGGTATCAGATCTCCCGAAGCTGGAGTTATAGATGGTTGTGAGCTACCATGTGGGTGCTGGGAATTGAACAGTGGTCCTCTGGAAGAGCAGCCAGTGTTCTTAACCACTAGACCGTCTCTCCAGTCCCTACACTACTTTGTTTGTTGTTTGTTTTTTGGTGTTTTGTTTTGTTTTGCTTTTTGAGTCAGGGTTTCTCTGTGTAGCTTTGGAGCCTGTCCAGGAACTAGCTATTGTAGATCAGGCTGGTCTTGAACTCACAGAGATCCACTGACCTCTGCCTCTCAAGTGCTGGGATTAAAGGCGTGTGCCACACCTGCCTGGCTCTCTACACCATTTTTAATACTTTGAATATATAAGCTTTTAAGTTATGAATTCAGTGAACTTGATGATACAAGTTACTCAATAGCCTAGACTAGCTGGGACATACATTTGTGACTAAAACAGTGAACTAACATACTTACAAATAAAATATATACTGTATTTGGGTCTTCGGAGCTCCTGAATAAGATAATCCACATTCTCCTAGAAAACAAAGAACAAATTAAGAATGTGCAGAATTGCTTTAGTAAAAAGTAATAAGGACTGGCAAGATGGCTCAGAAGATAAGAGCATTTGCTGCCAAGTCTGATGGCCTGAGCTGAACTCCAGGTACCCACACTGTGGGAGGGGAGAACCAGCTCTCCATTAATGTAATTAAAAACTAGTAAGTATCATAGTTCATTAACTGATCTACTTAGAGTCTAACAGGATGCTGAGATCAAGATTGTACTTGAAGGATGCAAACAAAAAGAAATATATTAAATATATCAGGATCTTATACACAATTTAATATATACATGTATGCTAAGTATCAGTTATTTGTATTATTTTGGTTAAATTAAGGTAAAATTAAAGGACACATAGCATATAAAATATAGCATAAAATTGCTACTAACTGCTTCAAGCTGCTTATCAATAAATTGTATTCATCTGATCAAATTTCTTACTTGGAAGAGCAAACTGTGTATAGTTCTTTACAAACAGGAGAAAATATAATTTAACTATATTCACTTTGGCTTTTAATTTACTGAGGTCTAAGAGTTCATAACTACAACATTTGTGAAGTATTTGTATCAGCCCAATACTCCTCCTATTATTATGTATTATTATGTATTATTATGTTAAAATAAAATAACAAATGCTGGAAAGTTAAAAAAATAAAAAATCAGTCCCTTTAAGATTTTTAAATTTTGTGCATGCATGTGTGCATGCATGCGTGTGTATACATGCACAGTTGCCTGTGAATACATGCACAGTTGCCTGTGAAGGACAGGGGCATCAGACTACACTGGAGCTTGAGTTACAGGTGGTTGTAAGCAGCCCTACATAGATGCTGGGAATCAAACATGAGTCCTCTATAAGAGCAGTACACACTCTTAACCAATGGGCCATCTCTCCTATCCAGTTCTTTGTATATAGTCGAAACATGAAAATTCTAATCACAGACCATTCTGATGAACACTTAGTCCGACTTTGGTACCAGAACACATGGTTAAATTTCAAATTAAATCAAGCCTTAAAACTAAAAATTGGAGGACAAAAAGGTTCTGCTACTTGTCATTGTTATTATCCTTTAAACAATTAAAAAAAACTGTTTAAAAATAATTTTAAGAAATGCTCAATGCAACTGGGGATGGCGTTACACACAAAACCCAGCACTCATAAGGCATAAACCAAGAGGATTTGGGTTTAAAGACAGCCTGGATGACATACCCAGACGCTGTCTGAAAGCAGGCAAACAACTGAACAGAAGTATACAATGCCCACTCAATGGGAGAAAAGTATGTACATTATATATGTTTATATTATACATAAACTTTTATAACATTTCTATTATGAAAAGATTTATTTGCTATGTGAGTGTATGTACACACGTGTATGTGGGTGTACATGCATTGGGAGGCTGGGAAAAGGTGTTGAGTGTTTTCCTTTATCACTTCCTGCCATTCATTTGAGGCAGGGTCTCTCCCTGAGTCTCTCACTGGAAGCCAGTGAGTCCCAGAAGTCTTCTGGCCTCCCCTCCCCTTTGACTTGGGTTAAAGGCATAGGGGGCACCCAGCTAGTTATGTAGGTGCTGGGACCCAACCTCATGATTGTGCATCATGTGCTCCTAGCTGCTGAGCCATCTCTCCAGTCCTGTTTTATTTTCCTCATTGTTTGTGATAGAATCTCCTGGAGGCCAAGCAGGCCTCAAACTTACTATGTAGCTAAGAATGACTTGGAACTTCAGATCCTTTTGCTCTATTTCCCAAGTGCTGCGATCATAGACATGTGCTACCATGTCAGGTTCACTGTATAATCTTAAGGACAAACTGTTTTAACAAGTAATTTAAGTAATTTAACATTATTGTTTTATAGGGCCAGGTAAAAAGGTAAAAGGTGTGAAGCCAAGAGAGTTTGATAGAATATATATGGCTATAAAAGAGGTCTCCTCATTTTATGTTAGGAGATACCTGACTAGTTCATCTCTAAGACCACTCATAACAACCATCATTTCATGTCTGAAAGCTACAAATATGGGAAAAAAACACATTAATTTAGCAACTATTTCTTAAGCATCTTTTATGTAGCCAGCATTATGGGAACATGATAGGATGGACAACCAGATAAAATTTTTGCTATTACGGAGCTTATTGTGGTAGGTAAACTAGATATCAATCCCAAAACCCAAATAACTTTGTCAAATAAGTATCACATGCCTGTAATCCCAGAACTCAGGAGGCAGAGGCGAGTTGCAAATTTCAGCCACCCAGGGCTACACAGTGAAACCTTGTTTGAAAACAGACAGCTTCAGCCATGACCAGTGACAGAAAGTGGGGCTGTGTGAGAGGGACATCTGACATGCTCAGTGAGGCCAGGGAAGTCTCAGGCAGAGGGAGGGGTCCAGGCAAAGGCCATGTGGCACGATGAAACATCAGAATGTAAGTGACTGAAGGCTGCTGTAGCTAAGGTGCAGAGGGGCAGAGGCTCCAACAGTAATACAAACTAGCCCGCGATGGACTCGGCAGTCGACAAGGAAGGGCTATGTTTTTACCATAAAAACCATGAGCAGTCACTCGGGTTTCAAGCTGGGTGACATAATCAGGTTGTCATTTTGGAAAGTACACAATATACCAGCATGATAAAAGCACAGTGGAGTTGACTAACATACATATGAGACAAGGAAAAATGAAGCCAGGCACAGTGGCAGACACGATCCCAGCACTTGAGTGGCAGAGGCAGGAGGGCAGCCACAAATCTGAGGCCAACCTCGTTTTTAGATTGAGTTCCAGGCTAGCTAGGGCTCCATGATGAGGCCCTGTTTCAAAACAAAAACAGAAAGAGAGAATATTAAAAAATAAAACATAGGAAAGGGTTTTTTTGTTTTGTTTTTTCCAAGACAGGGTTTTTCTGCATATCTTTGGAAGCTGTCCTGGAACTTACTCAGAGCTTCAAACTCAGAGATCTGCCTGCCTCTGCCTCCCGAGTGCTGGGATCAAAGGCGTGTACCACTGCCACCACCACACAGCTAGGAATGGTGTTTTTGTTTTTTGTTTTTTTTTAAACAAAACAAAAACCAAGGGGGCCAGTGAGATGAGATGGCTCAGTGGGTGAAGACTTGTGCCACCAAACCTGTCAACCAGAGTGAGTCCTGGGATTCATAGGGAAGGGTAGAACTGACTCCTGCAAGTTCTTCTCACACACACACACACACACACACACACACACACACACAGCCTGTGGCATGTGACACCCTACCCCCACCCCCACCATATATGTTTAGTTTAAAGGAGGCACTGAAGCCACATTTTCAATATGCTGTACAAAAGCTGAGAGAGGTCAAGGAACAAATAAAAGATGGAAATAAACATGTGGAGGGATGGTAACAAAAGGCTGGCTCGGCTTACGGGACTAGACTTGAGCACAGGAAGTTAAATGTGTAAAGACCAAACGTGGGAGGAGGAACTTTTCCTGTGAGGCTACTGGATTTATTGAAGGAGTAAGACAGGCACTCTAGGGATCACTTGTTTTTTATGAGAAAGGCATGGTCATTCCTAAGCATAGATGGGGTTAAAATGACAAAGGTTCAAGATAAGAAGAGCTGTATGAAAGCATGGCAGTGATGCTCAGTGCTACGTCTGGAGGTCAGCCCAGAACTAAACTGACCTCCGTTTCCAGCATTAGTGGCTTTGGGACTAGCTAGTCATCTACAATTTATCTTGAAGGAAAAACTGGCCGTCAGGGGTGAACCAAGGCATGGAAAGGAGAGGAAGAAAGGCCACAACACTGACAAAATGGGATAATTATAGCCACAAAAGATGGTAACACAGATTTATTTTGCCTTCTTAATGCTTTCAGCTCAGTATTCTGCATTTGCCTGCGGAGATGGCAGCTCAGTTTGTGTAGTACCTTTGTAGGTCGAAGAAAACAAATTGCTTTGAGGTGTTTCATGATCTCTCGATTTTGAGAATCAATTCGTTCGAAGAGGTATACTTCCTTCTGAAGAATCTCTGACTGTGTGTAAACCATACTCACTATACCAGTCTGAAAAGAAAAAGAATGAACTAAGATTACACTAGTCCAGACTAATAAAAACATGCATCAATAGTTAAGCCTTTTCCCCATTAACACTTGGCTAGGCATTTACATGCTAATACACGGAATAATATTTATTGAATATCCAATACCGGCGCGATGCGTTACAACGAAGCCTACTCTCTGAACACGAACAACTCAGAAATTTCGAAAGAGAATTTTCTCCATTTCTCTAAAGGTTCTCCCCCACCCCCGCCCTTAAGCTGTGGCCAACAAATAACCTGTCATTTCAGCTTGAGCCTCAACCATTTACTTTTAAAGACAAGGCTGACAGAGTCACCCTAAAGTCTCCCAAGTGTTCCCTGTGTCACCATTAACAACTTTTTTGGCAGACACTATTTCAGGTACAAGAAGTTAGAGCCGGTTAGACTGCACACCCACTAGGAAAGCTTCAGACAAGTTTCCCACTGCCAGACAGAAGAGACCATGGTCGTTAATGAGATGCTAAATCCTACAGTGGAACCGGAGCAGCAATTCTGAGGGAGGGAGGGAGGGCTTCCTTCACAAATATTGAGCAAAAGCGAACTCACCGTTTCTTTATCCATGAGAAGTACCTTCATGCCGGGCCCGCTGTCCTCTATCATTTTGGAGATGTACTGCTTCACTGCAAAAACCACGTTCATTGTGGCGAATTGACAGGTGCCCCACAGCCCTTCCCGCCCCCTTCCCTGGCTGAATTAACCTCAGGCCTGTTGGCTGGGTCTCAGCTGCTTCCGGTCGGCCAAGTATTGGCTTCCGGGAGTCCGGGTAGCTCCGGTACTGGGAATTGTAGTTCCCCCGTGGGGTCGCGGAACCAGACTCTGCTGCTAAGTGCGGGCGCCATTCCCGCCCGGCCTGGCGCGTGCAGTGGAAGGCAGCCTGCTCCCGCAGCAGGAGCTGTGCCGGCCTCTGGTTCCTCGTGGGGAGGGCTTGGCGCGTCGTGGTAGACACAGGGACATGGAGCGTGGCTGTGCTGCTTGCCTAGCACCCTTTCTGAAGACCGGCGCGCGTGCTTGTCAGCGTAGCCCTGGCAGGCAGGTTCCAGACAAGTCCGTACGGTAGCAAGTTTCCGGATAGCCCGGCTGGATTACATAGCAAGACCCCGTTTTAAAAGTATCCAAACAAGCCAGGCGTTGGTGGCGCTCGCCTTTAATCCTAGCACTCTACACAGCGAGTGCCAGGACAGCTCCAGGCTCCAAAGCAATAATACAGAAAGCCTTGTCTGGAAAAACGGAAAAAAAAAATGAAGAAGAAGAAGAAAAAGAAAAAGAAATATCCAAACAAACTTGAAGCCGTGGGATGGCATTGTGTATTTACTAGGCCGTGGACGAGGTTCGTCTTCCCGACTCCCCGTGGTCATTACAAGGCAGGGACAGTGCCCGGTGTTAGAGCTGCACGTAAGACTCGAGTTGGTTTTTCGAAGAAAGGGCGCCTGAAATTGATCACATTGTTGATTCATTGTTGAATGAATGAACAAAAGGAAGACCCTTTAGGGACGTGTGGGGGAGACCTCAGAGACCCCAGGAGAGCAAAGAGCTTCCTCTACCGCCCCCGCCCCCGCCCCCAGGTCTGCGGGGACTGCGAGCCCACGGCGCCCGTGGCACTGGACATCGCTGGCTTGCTGGAGCGTCGGGTTTCCAGGAACCCTGAAATGAGCTGGGGGCAGTTAGTCATTGGAGCTGAAGTAAACTAAGCCGAGGATTTAAAGGGAAACATTTTTTGTTTTGTTTTAATCTGAGAAGCAATGAAAACAAAAGATTGCTAATGAAAGATTAGCAATTAAGTGAATCTTAAAGCATCGACTTCCAAAGGTTTTTTTGTTTGTTTTGTTTTTTCTCCTCACCTTTACGTTAGAGAACTGTAAAACCTGGAAGACAAATAACTGCAACAAATCACTGACTTAGTGTTTCAGACATTTCAAAAAAAAATAATGTGTGTATGTGTGATGAAATTGGAAAGGAGATCACTAGAGGGGTGAAAGATTTTAAGAGAGGGGGCCCAGACCGACGGAGTAAGGCATTACAAAGAATCAAATACAAGGGGCACAAAAACAGTAGGAGGGACTGTTTAGTTGAGGAAGGGAACCAGGGCTCTTTGGGAAGGGTGGGGTGAGAGGTTGTGGGGTTGAAGGCACGAAGGAGGGGAAAGAATTAGATCTAGGTATAACTGCAGATGGATCTCTATGAGTTCTAAGCCAGCCTGGTCCTACAGAGCAAGTTTCAGGACAGCCAAGGCTACACAGAGAAACCTTGTCTGGAAAAACCAAAACCAGCCAGGAGTTGGTAGAGCATACCTTTAATCCCAGCACTTGGGAAGAAGAGGCAAGCAGATCTCTGCGTGTTTGAGTCCAGCCTGGACTACAGAGCTAGTTCCAGGATAGGCTGCAAAGAAATATACCCCATCTCGAAAAAACAAAACAAAAAGCCTAAAACGAGGTGTAACTGTAATAGGTATGAAAGTGCCGTTATGAAACCCATCATTTATGCTAACTTAAAAATTAATCAAAAAAATTAACGCACTTGGCATCACTAAACATTAGTTCTTTTAACACATTGTAAGAAATACTCGTTAAACAGACCAGAAGAGGCTAATTGGGTTAAGCAAATTTTATGGGATTTCCAAACCTTTTGAAGTAGACCAGAAGTCACCTCTAAAATTGTGAAAATGTGTTCCTTTAGTTTTCCAGCCAAGTAAATAAAGCTTCCTACTAGGTACTTTGAGACTCTTTTTTTTTTTTTCCCCCTTTATTCTTCCTTCTTCCCTTTTTATTTTATTTTGATTTTTTTGAGACAGGGTTTCTCTGTGTAGCCTTGGCTGCCCTGGAATTCTATTTGTAGACCAGTCTGGCCTGGAACTCTTAGATCTTCCTGCTCCTGCCTCCTGAGTGCTGGGATTAAAAGTGTGTGTGCCGCCACCGGCTTTTTTCTTCCTTTTTGTTTGCATAGGGTTTTGCTATGTAACATAGGCTGACTTTGAACTTGTGATTCTCCTGCCTCCTCAGTCTCTCCTGTGCTGGAGTTATTGGTGTGCAACTCCTGTTCAGATGTGTTTAGAGAGAAGCCTTAAAGCTTTATATTAAAATGAGACTGTTACATTAACTACACACAAATGAAACCTAATATCATATAATTCTGTTTTATCAGTAAAACATTCATATATTATAGAAAACACTGAATCAGCAAAGAAAATAAAATTTCCCCACAAACCTAGCAAGCTACTGGTCCCAAAAAAAACCACTATCTCCCATGTCCCTTGGAATTTTTTCCTTACCTGGACTGCAATATAGTATGTCGTATTTTTTTGGTTGACTTTCTATATTTTACAAATAACAACTTGTAGGAAAATGATTGTCCATGAAATGAGTGCTGTCTCAGTCAATTTTTAAGAAATGAGTGGGAAAAAAATCCTCAGAGAGCTATGACTCTCTGAAGGAGAGGGGAAATGCCTACCTTAATAAAGTTCACTAATTCCCATCCCCATAAAATCCATGGAGGCCAGTAACAGTGTTACTTAACACACTGAATGAAAACAAATGTAGCCATAAGCATTTTGGAGAAATTGTTACCTTTATAATGGGTGCTGTGATGGCCCTGACATTCAACAGTGTCTTTCCTTCCGGAAGAAAACCACACAAGTTATTTTAAATGTTTCTACAGTAAGGACTAATTCTGTATTTCTAAAAATAAGACTGAAATGCTCTGTGACTCATCCAGGATAATCCCAGACTTGATATGTCACAGGAAAGAGAAAGCATATTCCCAAGGCAATATGAACTGCCTTACTTATTTTTTACTGCGTAAGTAAACTTACAAATATTTTAACAATAATGACATTACATTTAAAAATAAAACTATGATATTCTTCATATATGAGTGATTATTTGAACTATAAAAACCTTCAGAAATAGATATGTGATCAGTTTATATTTGTGCCGAGCATAATGGTGTATACCTTTAGTCCCAGCACTTGGGAGGCAGAAGCAGGCAGATGTCTAAGTTTGAAGCCAGCCTGATCTACATAGTGAGTTCCAGAACAGCCAGACTCTTGTTTTTTTTTTTTTGTTTTTTGTTTGTTTTTTTTTGGGGGGGGGAGGGAAGTTTATTTTTATTGGTTTCCAGAAGCCGTTGCTTTAAGGATATAAAAGAGGAAGTTAAAATGTGATATTTATGTCTGCAATTTAATTTAGACTTGTGCATTTTTGCATGTTAAATAAGTCATGATAATTATCAAAATAATTTCATGTACATTAACTTTTCCCCAAAACGTGTACTATTTGGATGTTTAAGAACCTATTTTATTTTATTTTATTTTTTTGGAAATAGGGTTTCTCTGTGTAGCTTTGGAGGCTGTACTGGATCTAGATTTTGTAGACCAGGCTGGTCTAGAAGGAGCCTATTTTATATTTAGCTGAAAAAATGACTTTTTTCTCTACTAGAACTCAATATTTCAATATAAAACAAAGGGCGGGTTCAATCCCAGCACTCTGGAGGCAGAGGCAGGTGGATCTATGTGAGTTCAAGGACAGCTTGGTCTAGAGAGTGAGTTCAGAGAACACTGGCTTGAAAAATCAAAAAACAAAGGATATGTAGGTAAGTTCCGTATATTACAATTACAATAACAATATGAAAGACTTTAGTTACATTAAATTATTAATTCTTGAATTTACCATCCTTGTTGCTCCATGTAAATACGTTTTCCTCATCACCTTTCCTGACTTTAAGCTCTACTACAGAGCTATAGTTCTGAAATCAGCCTGATACTGGCACAAAAATAGACAGGTAGACCAATGGAGTCGAATTGAAAATCCTGATATTAACCCACACACCTATGAACCTGATTTTCAAAAAACAGCTAAAATTATACAATGGGGCGAGGACAGCATCTTCAACAAATGGTGCTGGCACAACTGGATGAGGGTGTGTAGAAGACTGCAGATAGACCCATGTCTGTTGCCATGCACAAAACTCAAGTCCAAATGGATCAAAGACCTCAACATCAATCCAGCCACACTGAACCTCTTAGAAGAGAAAGAAGGAGGTACCCTTGAACAAATTGGTATAGGAGACCGCTACTTGAACAGGGGCACAGACACTGAGAGCAACAATTAATAAATGGGACCTCTTTAAACTTAGAAGCTTCTGTGAGGCAAAGGACACAGTGGACAAGACCAAACGGCAGCCCACAGACTGGGAAAAGATTTTCACCAATCCTACATCTGAACAAAGGGCTGATCTCCAAAATATACAAAGAACTCAAGAAACTAGTCAACAAAACACCAAACAACCCTATTAAAAAATGGGGTACAGAACTGAAAAAGAATTCTCAATAGAGGAAATAAAAAAGGCTGAAAGACACTTAAGAAAGTGCTCAATATCCTTAGCTATCAGAGAAATGCAAATCAAAACAACTTTGAGATACCATCTTCCTCCTGCCAGAATGGCTAAAATCAGAAACACCAATGACAACTTATGCTGGAGAGGATGTGGAGAAAGGGGAACACTCCTCCACTGCTGCTGGGAGTGCAAACTCGTACAGCCATTTTGGAGATCAGTATGGCGGTTCCTCAGGAAAATGGGAATTAGTTTACCACAGGACCTGGCAACCCCCCTCTTAGGCATATAACCAAATGATCCACATCCATACAACAAAGACATCTGTTCAACTATGTTCATAGTAGCATTATTTGTAATAGCAAGAACCTGAAAGCAACCTAGATGCCCCTCAATTGAAGAATGGATAAAGAAGATGTGGCACATCTACACAATGGAATACTACTATTATGCAGAAAAAAATAATGGAATCTTGAAATTCGCAGGCAAGCAGATGACACTTGAAGAAACCATCCTGAATGAGGTAACCCAGTCACAAAAAGAGGAACATGGTATGAACTTGCTCATATATGGATTTTAGACCTAGAGCAAAGGATCACCAGCCTATAATTCACACCGCCAGAGGAACTAGGATACAAGGTGTATTCTAAGAGATTCATATAAAGTCCCTTACAGAAGTGGGAAGGGACAAGTCCCCCAGAGCACAGGGGAAGTGGGGTGGGACAGCGAATGGAGAGAGAAGTAGGAGAAAGAGAGGGGGAGGAGAGGAAAGCACGTGTGACTAGGAAGATTGAGTCAGGGTAGGAATAGAAGATGAGAGAGAGAGAGAGAGAGAGAGAGAGAGAGAGAGAGAGAGAGAGAGAGAGAGAGAGAGAGAACATATAAGAGGGAGCCAATATTGGTTTGAAGAGAAAACTGAACCTAAAGAAAGGTCTAGAGACCTACAAGATTGCCGCCAACTAACAATTTGAGCAACCGTGGAAAAGCTACCATAAATGCCCTTCCCGGATAGTGAGATCAACAACTAACTTATCCATGGAGCCCTCATCTAATACCTGTTGGAAACAGAAGCAAACACCCATACATAAACACTGAGTCGAACCAGAATCCAGATGCAGACGGAGAGGACAAGACCAGGTTGCAGAAAAACATAGAGACAGCTGACCTGAACAAGGAGGAGCTAACGGGCCCCAGACTGATAGCTAGGAATCCAGCATAGGACTGACTCAGGCCCCCCTGAATATGGGCCTCAGCCAGAAGGACTGAGCAGTCTAAAGGACCTCAGACAGTGGAACCAGGATGTATCCCTGGTGCACAAAAGGACCTTGCGAACACATCCCCCACGGAGGGATACTGCCTTAACCTAGAGACAGGAGAGAAGTCCTAGTCCCTACTTCAAATGACTTGACAGATCTACATGACCCCACCTGGGTGGCATAGCCCTACATGTGGAATAGGGGTGGGGGGATGGGAGGGGAGGGTGGTCAGGGTGCATGTGAGGGGGCAGAGAGGGTAAAAGGGAGGGAGGGAGAGGGAACTGGGATCAACATGTAAAGTAATAAATTAAATAAAAAGAGAAGGAAATAAAGATAAAATTCAATGGAACTGAAGTGACTTAGATCTCTGTATTAGTCAGGGTTCCCTGGAGCAACAGAAGGTACAGAATGAATCTTTCTTTCTCATAGTCATGTATATAAAATTGTGGGCACCTGTGAGTGATTTTTTGCTAAATTTGAAGTAGGTAGATCCACTTCTAATCCAGCCCTTTGAGGTAGGAACACACACCTCTGGTCTGGACCACACCTGCTGGAGGCCTATGTAAGGACTTGGAAGAAGTAAGTTTTTCCTCTTAGCCAAGTCATTGTGTTTCAGTTAATTCCAGATGTAGTCACACTGACAACCAAGAATAGCCATCACACCTATCCAGCACACATTAAAAAAATATGAAGGCATAATTTAGTAAATTTTTCTTTAAATGATCTCAAAACCTTGATATCTGATCAAACGGACCAAGTCAAATAATTCATAAACTTATCCCTGTTCATGATTCAATAGTGAACTTCATGGCAATGAACATTTAATAGCTTTGCTTTTGATTTTTGTTTTTTGGGGTTTGTTTGTTTGTTTGTTTTTTGAGAGAGAGTCTCTCTCTTGCCCTGACTGTCCTGGAACTCACTCTGTAGTGCAAGCTGACCTCAACCAGCTGGCTAAGAGGATTTAATACCATTAAATCATTAGTTTAAAATTATTTCCATGGCCAGGCTTGGTGGTGCATGCCTTTAGTCCCAGCACTTGGGAGGCAGAGGCAGGCAGATCTCTGTGAGTTCAAGGACAGGTCTATACAATGAGTTCCAGACCAACGAGGACTACCTAGTGAGACCATGTCTCAAAGAAAAAAAAATATTTTCATTAAGAATCCTGTATGCACATTAAAATTGTTTCTTTGATTCCAGCTTTCTGGATAGGTTGTTTTCCATACATCTCATAGTGATGTATGCAAGATATTTTTAAACTTATTATACATTTGATTTTAACTAATTTTTATTGTGGTACATTGATAGTCATTTCTTTAGATTAGGGGAAATTTTCTTCTATGACTTTGTTAAAAATGTTTTCTGTACCTTTGATCTGGGTTTTTTTCTCTTTTCTCTATTTTTCTTTGCTTTTTAATTAATTAAATTTATACATTTATTTTACATCCCGACTTCAGTTTCCCCTCCCTCCTCTCTTCTCATCCCCTCATCCCCTCTGTCACCCGAATTCACTGCTCTGTTTCTGTTCATAAAGGGGCAGGCTTCCCATGGGTGTCAACAAAGCATGGTACATCAAGTTGAGGTAGGACTAAACTCCTCCCCTTGTATTAAGGCTTGGTAAGGCAACCCCGTATGAGGAATAGGCTCCCCAAACCCCTATTCAAGATCTTTTAATTATCCCAAACTCATACTATTGATTACAAATAAGTTTATCATTTATAAAATTTTAAGGCTCAATGAAAGATATTTGATAGAAACCTGAAAAGGCAAATTAAAGTCACATTAGTTACACTATTTCTTCTCTATCAAGTTGGCAAAACTTAAAATGTCTGACAATACGGAGTGTTGGTGAACATGTAGGACGAAAATTCATATGTTACCAAACTGAGGTGGGTAGTGGTGGCACACACCTTTAATCTCAGCACTCAGGAGGCAGAGGCAGGTGAATCTTTGTGAGTTCGAGGACAGCCTGACCTACAGACTTAATTATAGAACAGACAAGGATATAGAAAGAAACCTTGTCTTCAAAAAACCCTAACCCAAAAATAAATGAACAAATAAATAAATAAATTGGTACACTTTGAATAGAAATGTGGAGTTATCTTTAAAAGCTAATGAAGCTTTAAAACCTTGTACTTGTGGGATCAAAATTCCTACCCCTGGATATTCTTGTGTAGTTAGAGCATCCCTCCTGGATTTTTTTTTTTGTTGCTGTTGTCGTTGTTTGCTTATTTGTTGTTATTTTGAGACAGTGTTTCTCTGTGGAACAGCCCTAACTGTTCTGGAACTAGCTATGTTGACCAGGCTGGCCTTGAACTCACGAAGATCTGCCTGCCTATGTCTCCCAAGTGCTGGGATTAAAAGTGTGCACCACCACTGACAGGCTCCCTCCCAGATTGTTAACCCAGGAGTGGCCACACAGGGTGGGGGGCAGCTGGAACCCCCAGCTTCTGAGAAGCTTCAGCTGTCGGCTTTCCAAGTGTGCATATGTGTGACCACGAAAGGAATTTCATGCTCTAGAAAACTGTCACATGTTTATGAAGCATGTACAAAGATGCTCTTAAAAGTGTCACTGAGAGTAACAAAACAACCCAATGCCCATCACCCAAAGAATGAATAAATGGTATTCACCATAAGTAAGAATTTTAAAATGAACTACCATATCCAGTGATTGTGAACGAGCCCAGAACTAAGAACATCCTTGAAAATAAACCAAGTACTGGGGATAAAAGCAGCAATATAGTTCCTTTTTTAAAAAAATGTTTTTTTAGGGGGCTGGAGAGATGGAGAGTGGTTAAGAACACTTGACTACTCAGAGGTCCTCAGTTCAATTCCCAGCACCCACATGGTGGTTCAAAACCATCTGTCAAGATTTAGTGTCTCCTGTCCTGCATGCATACTTGCAGGCAGAACATTTTTTAAAAGATTTATTTATTATGCATACAGTGTTCTGCCTCCATGCCAGAAGAGGGCACCAGATCTCACCATGTGGTTCCTGGGAATTGAACTCAGGACCTCTGGAAGCGCTCTTAACCTCTGAGCCATCTCTCCAGCCCAGCAATAATAGTTCTTATAGAGCATACTACATATATGGTTAAGGGGATGGTGAGAGGGAGCAAAAGCCATACAACCGAGGGCCAGAACACAGGGTGCTTCAGCTGCGCTCTGTGGTCCAGCATCTGCAGTGGCTGTGGGTGTGGTCCAGCATCTGCAGTGGCTGTGGGTGTGGTCCAGCATCTGCAGTGGCTGTGGGTGTGGTCCAGCATCTGCAGTGGATGTGGGTGTGGTCCAGCATCTGCAGTGGCTGTGGTCCAGCATCTGCAGTGGCTGTGGGTGTGGTCCAGCATCTGCAGTGGCTGTGGGTGTGGTCCAGCATCTGCAGTGGCTGTGGGTGTAGCTCAGAAGCCCAGCACCCATCAAAAAGCCATAAAAGCTACCGAAAATACCCTTTGTAATGTGTCTCTCAATTATTTTCCTCCTTGTGGTTAACATACAAGTGAAGAAGAACACTCACTGAGATTATGAACATATGCTGTTTTTCATCACAATTTCACCAGTTAGTTTTATCAGCAATTTTCAGGTCTTGCATGTAACACGTGATTTTTACTAATTTCTTTTTCCTGTTGGGGGTAAGGTCTCACTGTGTAGGCCGGGCTGGCCTCTTAACTCTCATTCCTTCAGCCTCTGCCTCCAGGGTTAGTGTTGTGATTATGGCAAGCACCACAATCAGCTGTTTTTCTCATTTCTTCATTTATTTGTTGACATTCTTCTATAAAGATGAGTGTTTCTTTCTTTAATAGCTATTTATTTATGCATTTAATGTCAGTATAGACTCATGTGTACTCTGACATAGAGGAAGACGATAACTCTAGAATCAGCTGGGCATGGTCTTACACTTGGAAGGGAGAGGCAGGTGGAACTCTAGTTCTAGGCCAGCCTAGTCTACTTAGTTCTAGGCCATCCAAAGCTACATGGTGAGATGCTGTCTGAAAACACACACACACACACACACACACACACACACACACACACACACAGACTCTAGATCAGCCAACCTGGGTTAAATCTGCTGTCTGTCAACTGTGTGGATTTGCCAGTTACAGAGTCGCTCAGCGCCTCAGTTTTTGAATTCATAAAAGGAGAAAATAACAGCTACTTTTGGTTAATGGGAGAATTAAATAATATAATCATTAGCCAAGCTTACTTTTGGTTAGTGGGAGAATTAAATAATATAATCATTAGCCAAGCTTACTTTTGGTTAGTGGGAGAATTAAATAATATAATCATTAGCCAAGCTTTAATTAATTTTTCTTAGCACATACTTTATGGCATGATCAGTTTTACTACTTACAAGCAAAACATATTTATAACATTTTTAGTTCCCTGAGAAGTTAATAAAATTCATAAGATGAAGTCTTAATTTTTATTTTATGCATATGGGTGTTTTGCTTGCATGCATGTCTTGTACCACTTTCATGCCTAGTGCCCACGAGGCCAGAAGAGAGCATCAGATCCCCTGGGACAGGAGTTACAGTAACAGTTATGATTATGAGCCACTGTGGGGGTGCTGGGAACCTGGGAAGGGAAGCCAGTGCTCTGAATAGCTGAGCCATCTCTCCAGCCCCTCATAACATGAATTTTAAAATACCTTCCAATGTTAAGAACCTGCATAACAAGTTCCTTCTTTTTTTAGTATATTTTATTTATTCTTTAAGAATTTCATACACTGAATTCTTATTTCCTTTTCTTTTCCTTCTTCTTCCTTCTTCTTCTTCCTCCTCCTCCTCCCCCCTCCTCCTCCTTCTTTTTTGGAGACAGGGTTTCTCTGTAGTTTTGGAGCCTGTCCTGGAACTAGCTCTTGTAGACCAGGCTGGTCTTGAACTCACAGAGATCCACCTGCCTCTGCCTCCCACGTGCTGTGATTAAATGCATGTGCCACCATCATCTGGCTGAATTCTTATTTCTTAAAACCAACCAAACTATATTACTGCTGAGATCTCTTTTATGAATATGATTTTGTCCTTGAGCTGCTCATAGTATTAGCTATATAGATGACCATAAATGTGATTAAATTATTCTTCATATCTTAGACAATGCACCACAAAAATAGACAAGCCATATGACAGAAAATTCATAGTCTTATAACTCTTTAAGTCTTACTAGGTATAAAGGAGTCTAGACTATATTGTTTTTATGTTGATAACACTTCTTTAGGAATGACTCAGTGACTTGATCAATCATTTGATGAAGATCAGTGTTTTTTTTTTTAACAAGGAAGAATGTTTCATATTGTAAAAATAAGGTACAAAGTATTTTACTTACACTCTAAGCAAATGAAATGTCTTCACTGTAGGATATGATTATGTGACATTCCTTTGATAATCATAATAATCATCATGAAAAGCCACCTTGGTATCTGCAAAGATTTCACCATTTGCAACCTTTTCCTGAGGTGGATACAGTTGCTCTGCGGCTGGGAGGATTTGATTACCTTCCCTGAAGTGCAAGAAAGCAGCAGACTGGGAGATGCTGCTCTTTCAGCGGGTGGTGTGGTTGACTGTTTTTATCTCTCTCTCTCTCTCTCTCTCTCTCTCTCTCTCTCTCTCTCTCTCTCTCTCTCTGTGTGTGTGTGTGTGTGTGTGTGTGTGTGTGTACACGCATGGTTTTCACACGTTCTCTTTTAGACAATGCATTGTCATTTCTTTGAGGATAGAGAAGATTTTTAGCTATGCTTTTTTTTTCTTAGAACTGTGTCCTGCCCTTAGAAGATAGCCAATAAATATTTGATGTTGGTGAAACTCATTACTGGACACACTGCTACAATGCCATGTTAAATAAAGTATAGTTTTACATAGGCAGAACAAAGACATCAACATAATTATCTGAGTGGCTCATGCCTATAATTTTATTGAGTAATATGGAATAAATTCTGAGGAAAATAGGAAACTTCTCTCCAAATCATCCACAGGTAAACAGCAGGGGTGATGATTTAGTTGTCCCTGGGGTGGTGTCAGGAGTGCTGTTTTTTTTTTTTTTTTTTTTCCTGACTGTCCTCTGGCAGCCATTATTGATAGGACTGATCCCAGAAGCGGGTGAGTGAGAATTTCCATGCGGGCTGGCGAGATGGCTCCTCTGCTAAGGGTCTTGCTGCCAAGACGGACCACCTGCATTCCATCCCTGGGTCCCACCTGGTAGAAGCTATCCTCTGACTTCTGTATGTGCAATGGAACAAATACATTAGCACTCACACCCCCAATAGATTGTGTGTGTGTGTGTGTGTGTGTGTGTGTGTGTGTGTGTGTACATCAGCTCTCTTTAGCTTTGGAATTTTTTTTCTTTTAGTATTCAGATAGAGGGTGCCTTTGGACTACCAAGAAGATACTAACAAATGGGCTCCAAAACTGGGTGCTGTCCTGTGATCTGTGTGCATATGAATGAATGAAGGAAAGGCATTGTTTTAGCCAGAATAAATTACATAAGGTTGTAGTATACTTGTTTCTTGCTTGCTCTTGCTCTCAGTCTTTACTAGATTGCCCAGCCTGGAGGCCATGGGTTATAGTGTGAACTGCTGCCCAGCTCATCTGTTTGTAGCTTTGAATCCTAACTGCTTTTGTTTTGTTTTGTTTTGCATGTATTAGTGGCTATATATACCTTTTGGTTTCCTAAAGATTAGATAAACAATTTCTATGAGATTCTGTCTAACCTAAAATCGTTCTAGTTGGGAAGGTCTGTTTGGTAAGTGTGGTACCATCTGAGAGTCATCAGGTGGGGGACTGGTCTCATTTCTGCTTTATCTGGATGCACTTGCTGCCAGCACATCTCAGTGCCAAGCTGTGCTGCTTAGTTTTTTGTTAACTGACACAAACTAGAGTGATCTGGGAGGAGGTTTTTCTCCTGCGCCCCAGTTCCCGAATAACCACTCTGAGGCTTAGTATTAATTATAATTGTTTGGCCAATGGCTCAGGTATATTACTAACTAGCTCTCACAATTAAACCAACCCATTTCTAATATTCTGTAATTTACCATGATGGCTCATGGCTTGTTACCTCACATCCTGTTTCCCCAGTGGCTACATAGCATCCCTTTGACTCCACCTTCTTTCTTTCTATAATTCCGTTCGGATTTCCCACCTAGCTATATTCTGCTTGGTCACTGGCCAAATCAGCTTTATTTTTCAATCAATAAAAGCAACTTATATTCATAGCATACAGAAGGACATCCTACATCAGTCATCTCTCTCCTCCTCTTTTTGTTTTTGAGACAGGGCCTCTCTAAGTAACCCTGGCTGGCCTGGAACTCATAAAGATCTACCCACCCCGCTTCCTGAATGCTGGGATTAAAGGTGTGCCCCACTACACCCAGATGACCTTTTGGTTTTTTTTTTAATTTTTATTTATTTTTTAATGAACAAAATTATATGTATTTATTGCATACATCATGTAGTAATCCTTTTTTTTTTTAAAGAAGCAAGAAAATGGTGGGAAATAGAATAAAGATACATTGCATGAAATTATCAAAATTCTCATATTAAAAATGAGAACAGACACTTGGATCAGTTAGGATTACTTCTATTAAGGGATAGAACTGGATTTTATTCATTTTGGTTTTTCAAGATAGGATTTCTCTGTTTGCCCTGGCTGTCCTGGAACTCACTCTGTAGACCAGTCTGGTCACAGCACCCAGGAAAACTGAATTTTAAACCTGGAGGTGAATACCAGAATCCTTAGTAATATCTGAGGCATTTTACCACAAATAGCAGTTTCCTCTGTTCATGGCACAGAACGTACAAATAGTGAATTTGAGTTTCTTTCCTTTTAAACTTTCAGTTATTGTTGAAAGTACAAAGCAACATTCAAGCTTGCCATGCCTGAGTTTAGAAATGCTTTCGGGAAATCAGACTTTTAATTCCCTGGCGATATGAGCCTGGGTGCCAGTTGTAGAACATTCACATTTATCATGATGGAGTGAAAGGAATGCCAATTTGGGAAGAGGTAACCTGATGGATGGCACAGCCTACTGTCAATCAATAGCTACACTATTTAGGAGTGATTAACTCACTAGGCCTTTGCCATTGCTTACTTATTTGTCCTATGGGTGTGTGTGTGTGTGTGTGTGTGTGTGTGTTTGCATGTGTTCTCATGGGTGTGTGTGCCTGTGGATGTCAGAAGAAGCCAGAAGGTATTAGGTTCCCTTGAGCTCGAGTTGCAAGGAATTTTGAACTGCCTAAGTTTTGGGAATCAAACCTACCCTGTGGAAGAGCAGTGCTCTTAACCACTGAGCCACCTCTCTAGGCCCAACCTTTGCCTTTTAACTGAGACAGCTGGGAGAGATAGAGAGAGGGAAGAGAGGGAAGAGAGGAGAGAGGGAGGGGGAGGGGAGGGAGGGGGAAGGGGAAGGGAGAGAGAGAGAGAGAGAGAGAGAGAGAGAGAGAGAGAGAGAGAGAGAGAGATAGAGAGATTATCTTAATGTCTAAGGTCTTCAAGTTTTAGTGTTACTGTATGGAATTTTTCTTCTGGCATAGTCACCAACTGCACACCGCTCTTCAGTTCTGGGAGCAAAGCACTGATAAAAGTTTAACAAAGTCACATACCTGCTAATTTAGCGCTGGTGAGAGCCTCTGTGGCGGAGCTGTGGTCTTTGGCGTTTCTCAGGACATTTCTTCTGTCTGTGCACAGGTCCTGTGGGTAGCTTGTTCATTCCTTCTTTCATTTTGATTGAGGCATTTAAGGTGGAATATTTCCTTTCTCTTTTACAAAGATTATTTTTATTTTTCTATGTGTATAAATATTTTGCCTGCATGTATAGTCTGTGTATGCCTGGTGTCCACAGAGGCCAGAAGAGGGCATCAGATCCCTTAGAATTGGAGTGACAGATGGTTTGTGAGCCACTACCATGTGGGTGCTGGGAACTGAACCCTGTCTTCTGGAAAAGCAATCACTACTCTAACCACTGAGGTGTCTCTCCAGCTCCTACTTCTCTTCTTTAATTCCTAGTGGAATTCATCATCATTTAAGGGCATCATGTAGCCCAGGTTGGCCTCCTCAGCTGAGGAGGACCTTGAACTCAGGATCTTCCGGACTCTACTTACTAAATACTAGGGCTGTAATCATGTGCCACCATGCAGGTTTTTATGTGGTGCTGGGGTTTGAACCTGGGGCCTTGTGAATGGAAAGCTACCATTCTCCTAGCTGATCCCTAGTTCCAGCCTGGATTTGTAGACTGCATGAATATAAGACAGTGCATCTCTGATAGAGGCATATGGGATTGCTTCTGGAACTTAGGTTGGGGCAGCAAGACCTCAGAGAATAAGGAAATAAAGAGACTTGTTTAATAATTTTTTTTCTTGGTTTTTCGAGACAGGATTTCTCTGTATTGCTTTGGAGCCTGTCCTGGGACTAGCTCTGTAGACCAGGCTGACCTCAAACTCAGAGATCTACCTGCCTCTGCTTCCGAGCGTGCTGGGATTAAAGGTGTGAGCCACCAACACCCAGATCTTGTTTACTAATTCTTATACAAATGTTTAATTAAACGCCACTACTTTTAATTGAATGAAGATGCATATATCGAGTGGAATTTTTCTTTCTGTTTTTTTTTATGTGCTTGTATTAGCTTGTGTTAGTCTTGACACTGATTACTAGATTTGTAGAGAATGCTCATTTATTCAGTAAGCATTGTTGAACACTGGATATATGCTAGTAGCCATAGAAATATAACTTTGAACAAAACATAGAAATGTCTAACCCCATACAACTTAGTCTTGTGGGGAAAAAGCAGACTATAAATAAAATACATAGTAATTATATGCTGATAAATTCTGCAGAGGAAATCAGATTAATAGAGGGGGTTGGAGAAAGTATTGCATGTACACAGCTTCCACGTATAAATAGGGTATTCAGCGCTGTCCAGGGCTATGGGACTGCATGCCTGACGTAGAGAGATGGCCTCAGCCCAAGAATTCCAGACTGGCTGGTAGCAACACAAGAGAGCCCTGTCTTGAAAAAATTAGTGAATTAAGCAAGTATTCACAAAAATCATTCAAAGCTACCTGGGCAAAATCTTAAAGGACATGCAAGGCGTAGCAATGTGGATTCCAGATGAAAGCTTGCTGTGGTCGGTGGTCAAAGTGATGGCTCTGTGGTTATGAGCTCTTGCTTTTCTTGAAGATGACCCAGCTTGTTCTTCAGAACCTCCACAGTGGCTTACAACCACCTGGAATGCCAGTTTCAGGGGGTCCACTAACCTCTTTTGACCTCACTGGGCAATGCATACACGTGGTGCACATACATACATACATACATACATACATACATACATACATACAGGCAAAATATTAATACATGTTAAAAAAGAAAAGAAAAAAGCTTTCTGGGTGCTGGGGAGAGCCACTGGAAAGTCCTTGAGGTGGGTGGTGTGGGCTGTTCACAGGCCAGGAAGCGGCCAGGACAGCTGCCACTGAGTTCCTCCAGAGCAGGGGAGAGGACACAACAGACTGTGAGACTCTGTGAGTCTGTTCATGTTCAGGGAGAATGACCCTGGAAGCCATGAGATCCGTTCAGTGCTGGGCTGAGCAGATCCTGTGGGGAGAGCAACAGACTTTACAGAGGTCTGGGTGGGAGATGGAAGGCGTTGGCAGGGTTTCGGAGGCTGTGAGGCAGGTGTGGGAGGCTGTGACGGTTGGCAGAAAGGCAAGTTGTCTGGGAGAGGGTGAGGGGGATGGAGACTGCATTCCCACTTCAGTGTTACTGTGAGCTATTAATAGATTACCCAGATGCCACCTGGCTACAACTTTGAAAAGGCCAGTTTTATAATTAATGATTTTTATCTTTTGAAATTAAAACGTAATTATATTATTTCTTTCCTTCCCTCCTTTTAACCCCTCCCATGTACCCTCTCCTGCTTTCTCTCAGATTCATGGCCTCTTTTCATTGTTCACACACACACACACACACACACACACACACACACACACACACACACACGGGCGCGCACACGCACTCTTAATTTATGAATACATGTACTCAGTGCGTATAATGTAACTTGTGTGTATGTTTTCAGGGATGACCACTTGATATTGGGTAGGGCATTTGGCATTTCTTCTATGGGAAGACTATTTCTCCTGCTTCTAGCATCTCTTAGCTGCCTGTAGTTCTTAGTCTAGGCAACACAGCTTCTGTACCTAAGACTCTGAGAACAAACTGCAGAAGATGTGCCCCAAAAGACCCAGAGGAGTTGTGAGAGTGCATCATCAGGGAAGCTGCATCCATGAAGTCTCAACAGCATGGCTGCCTAAATAAGACCTGAATAGGGGACATGAATAGACAGCAGAATTTTAACTGCTTCCTTTACTAATTTATCAGACCAATTGTTTAGATCAGGTGTGGGGGAGGATTAGAGAGAGCTATGAAAACCAGAGCAATGCAAACTGACCTGGATGGCTGCCTTTGGAGTTTATTGTTTGTGGGATAAGAATCAAGTGGCCTAAACTGGCCTTGAACTCTTGATCCTCCTGCCTTTGTCTTGTGGCACCATTTAAAAAGAAAATTATGATTTTTTTCAAGAGTTTTGGAGGGGAGGGGTTGGGAAAGAATCTCACAATGTAGCCCAGGCAGACCTTGAATTCACAGTCTTCTTGCCTTAAGGATATGGGCATGCTTATGAACCTGATAATTCTTGATTTTGTGTTAATCAGCTTTTCATTTATGTAACAAAAAGCCTGAGAGGATCAACTTAAACATAAAAAAGGTTGTGTTGGCTCACGGTTCTGTAGGTTTCAGTCAAGGCTGTGAGCAGTTAGCAATCCCCTTGCCTTTGTCTCTCCCAGTACTGGGATTACAGGCCTGCCTCAATGTTTGGCTTACTTCTGCTTCATGTTTTTTATTGTTGTTTTGTTTTTTATTGGGTTTTTTTTTTGCTTCATATTTTAAACTCATTTTTCACCCTTGTGAAACTGGAAGAAGCATATGAACTATATTATAGAAGGCATATATTGTGTCATTATAAAGTAATTTTCCTTGCCCATAAACAATGGGTAAAGTTATTTTGATCTGATTTTGGTAGGATTCCTGTATTTTTACCTCTTAGAAAGAGAATAAGCCATCCAGGTGTAGAGATATTAGCTAAAAGAAACTATAATAGCTCTTAAGCTTGAAGACAGTATGAGTGATTTACTCAGACTAATTTTTGTGTACATTTTGTTAAATCGTGAATTATGTCTGCCCTTGACAATCCCAGTATTAATATTCACTAAGCTCATGCATCTAAAATGAGAACATGTTAAGAGTGGTAAGGGTTGGAAGATGATATTGAGTCTATCTAGCCTTGAGTACGCATCCCTTCTCAGCACATCTTGTGAAAACCACCCAGCATCTGGGGGATTATGTCATGACATGCTGAAGGTAGTTAGCAGGAAGCCTCTTCTGATTTGGAAGACCTAAAGTTGTTGGAAATTGACTTCTTATTTTAGAGCCAAAGTTAATCTCTAGTTTCTTAATCTTTTGACCACACCCTTTAAGGAGGAATATTATAGACTAAATTGGGAGAATGTTTTATAAGAGTAGTTCTTTCAGGTTCTGCCCTCCAAGTCCTATTTCTCACGTGTATACACGTTCCCTAGGAACCGAACCCAGGAACTCAAGCATAAAAAGCACAAGATCTAGACTGGAGAGACAGCTCAGTGTTAAAACATTGGTTGCTCTTCCAGAGGAACAGTGTTTGATTCCCAGCATGCACATGGCGGCTCACAACCATCTGTAACTCCAGTTCCAGGGGATCTGACACCCTTACTGGCCTCCACAGGCACCAGGCTCACATTCAATGCATATACATTAAGTGCAGGCAAAACACTTACACACTCACATAAAACAAAAATAAGTCTTTAAAAACATGTTTTATTATTGACCTACACCTTCACCCTCTTTCTTTAAAATTAAAAAATTGTTAATTCTTTGAGAATTTTGTAGAATATGTTTTGGTCATAATCATCTCTCCTCCAGCTTTTCCCAGGACCATCCCTTCTTGTCTTACCCAACTTGGTACTCTTTCTCTTTTGTTCTTTCTTCTTCTCCTTCTACCATTCATTCATTCATTCAATGATTCATTCAAGAATCCTTAAGTCCAATTTGTGCTGTCCATATACTCTTGGATGCATGGTCATAAGGGACTGCTGAACGCTTAGGCCTAAATGGGACATATATATCACACCCCCTCTCTCAGGGCTCAGGGATCATCGTGGGAGAAGGGGCAAAGCAAATGTAAGAGTGGATGACTAACAAGGAAACAGTGGCAGCATGCACAAGACCTAGGCATGCTCAAGCCAGACAAATCCATCTAGGGTTTGTTACATGAGTCCTGTGCCCTTTCAATGGAGTTGACTTGCTCTGAAACAAACGGAAGCTTATCAGTGTGTCATTTAGCAGAATTGTTATTTCATGGTACTATAATAGACTTATCTTGGGAGTGCTTGTTATAAATAGATATATATCCCTTGCTCCTGCATCTACATGTTCTGACACAGTAGATTTGTAGATGGCTCTTGGGAGACAGTATTTTTAATTAATTCCACTGGTGGTGCCGATGCAAAGGTCACTGGACCTCCCTTGGAGAACTAAGTATTGTTTCAAAATACCAGAATAACAGGCTGCCAATGTCTTTTATAAGGTGTCCACTGAGCAGGAAGGGCAAATGTGTAAAATGACCTTTACAAGGCAGAGCAGTGTGGAATGAGTATCCAGGGATCAGCAACCAGGCATCAGCAACCAGGGAAGGCATGCTGATCCTTAGCACAGGGCCCGAGGCAGGCTTGAGAATGTGTTCCTGTAGATGCCAACTACTAGCTACAAGAGTAAATGGAGCTGTCAGGCTAAAGGGTGAATGAAAATTAAAATCGAAGACAACACTGAAGACATACCAAAGTAGAACCTTTTCATACATAGAAAGTGGTGTTTAAAAATAAACTAGGGCCACTTAGAAGGCTCTGCAGGTAAAGGTGCTTGCCACCAAGCCTGACCATCTGAGTTTGATGCCTGGAACCACCTGGAGGAAGGACAGAGCTAACTCCTAGAAGTTGCCCTCTGACCTTGACAAGCTTGCTGTGGCAAGTATGTACCCCTTCCCACACAATGAATAAATGTAATGAAAGATAAATCAATAAAGGAGTTAAACAAAAGCTGTGCAACTGTAGAAATGCACTTAGTAACTTGAGAGATTGAAAAATCAATAAAGCAGATATTAAATCCAATAAGCTAGGCAAAAGCAAAACAAACAAACAAACAAAGCCAATCAAACAACAAATAAAAACAAAACCCCACCAACATCCCTGAAAAAGATAGAGTGGCCAAGCTTTACGATTTCAGGACTTGGGGGTGGGGGACTGGGAAGGAAGATCTTGAGTTGAGGCCAGCCTTGGTTACAAAGCAGACCTAATCTCAATAAATAAACAAACAAATAAATAAAACAGCAAAGTTAACAAAAATCCCACTTCTCAAACCCAGGAAGTGTGTGTGTGTGTGTGTGTGTGCGCGCGTGCATGTGTGCGTGCGTGTGTGTGTGTGTGTGTGTGTGTGTGTGTGTGCTTGACCACTGTATAGCAATAAATTTAAAATCTAGGTGAAACAGGAATTTACAGAGAAACACAAATCAAACAAAAAGTGGTAGAGAATCTAATGATCCAGTAACTGTTGAAGCAGCTGCAAAGATAGTACAAGGTATCATTAAAATAAAGATGGCAGCAGTTTGATGTAGA
The DNA here is from genome assembly GCF_943737965.1 of Phodopus roborovskii. NCBI lineage: Eukaryota > Metazoa > Chordata > Mammalia > Rodentia > Cricetidae > Phodopus > Phodopus roborovskii. The sequence continues at coordinate 27,434,794 of NW_026126540.1, forward strand.
CAATGATAGTACCCTGTGCACCTAACACCAAGAAAGGCTCTGGTGTGAATGAAGCTCACTGGCGGAGTGAGCACTGGTTGCGCACAAGCTACAGGGTCAACCTCAGTGTCTCCTGCTTCAAAGGAAGATAGTAAATTGGGGGGGGGTCTTACAATTATTTTTCCAAGGATTTAAGTGTGTGTGTGTGTGTGTGTGTGTGTGTGTGTGTATAGGTGCCCTCGGAGGACAGGAGCAGGAGTTTTTCTCTTTTTGATGCTAGAGGTCGTTACATATTCAAATGTCCTTATTTTGCAGGGATATTCATACCAGCTCCTCATATCCTCCCCCCCTTTGGTTTTTTGAGACAGGGCTTTTTTTCTCTGTGCAACAGCTCTAGTTATCCTGGAACTCACACTGTAGACCAGGCTGGACTTGAACTCACTGATATTGGCCTGCCTCTGCCTCCCCAGTGCTGGGATTAAAAGTATGTGCCTGCTGCCCCCATATTCCTCTCCTTTCCTTAGGCTCATTCAGGCTGTCCACTCCCTCCTTATACTCAGTTCATGTTGCTCATTAGAAAATCTTCAAGTACTGGAAGGCTATCAAGAGTATAATTTATAAAGAAAGCCCCTCAAATTAATTAAGCAATGAATTTTAGTGTTACAAAGTGCACTGACTTTTTTTTTAAATCCATTAACAATTATAAAATAAAAAACTGCAATATCCAACGTGTTATTTTGAACAAATCAAGGCCCACTAATTTATATTTTTGGCTTAATCTACTAGGACAATTCAAAAAGCAACCAAAAACTTGGGCACTTCTATTTTAGCACTGGAAAAGAGATTTCTAGATTATTCTGACAGAGCTCTATCTGCCAACAGCCAGAGAGGGATGAGCTGCTTCAAATGGGTTTGCAGAAATGACTTCCTTTTTAAAAGTAGCTCTGTCAGCTGGGAGCGACAGCAGAAAAAGGACAAGCTTGCTGGATGAGGATGCTCTGGAGCCGGCCCGAGCGCCCGCACCGCATAGCTCTGTAATGGGCATTACTGCTGCAGCTAGAAAAGCCTAAGCGAGCAGAAAATCTATAGAACTGTCATCTACATCCAGCTCAAAGTGCTTATGGGAGCGATTTTAAGTTCTAACTGCTGATAGGGTACTGGTTCGAACCTTGGTATTGAGCAATCGGCTCCTGGGTTCTGCCTATGTGATTTCCACATTCTGTGTGAGCTTTGTTGTAGAGACCCAATCTTTGAATTGGTTACAATATTTCTTCATTGTATTCACAGACTTGTCAGGGCCAAACTAGTCTATATGTAGGCCTTCTGAGAAGCTAAAAGAGGGAGGGCTCAGCGGTTAAAATTTTTTGCTGTTCTTGCAGAGGGCTCGTTTGGTTCACAGCAACCACATGGCAGCTCACAACCATCTGGGACTCCAGTACCAGGAGATCAAATGCCGTCTTCTGGGTTCCACGAGTACCAAGTGCACACATGATGTGCATACATACAAGCAGGCGAAATATTCACACTCATAAATTTTTTTAGAAATCTTTAAAAATCAAAACATTAAATGAAAGGGCCCAACAAAAGAGAATTACTAGAAGATTCTAGCATTGTGTTTTTAGATTTAAACTAGCTTGGACTTGAATTTGGCATTTTTGCTTATTGTTATATATCTTCACACAATACCTTCCTCTTCTTCCCTTCCTCCCTCCCACCCTCCCTTCTTCCCTCCCTCCCTCCCTCCCTCCTTCCCTTCCTCCCTCCCACCCTCCCTTCCTTCCTTTCCTCTCTTCCTCCTTCCTCCCCTCACTTCCTTTTCTCTCTTTCTCTTCCTCCCTTCTTCCCTTCTTCTGTTTCTTTGATGGAATCTCATTATTTTTTCTGGTCCAGCCTTGAATTCACAGCCATTCTCTCTGACTCCTCAAGTGCTGGGATTACAAGTGTGCACTACCATATCCAAGTTTACACAAATTCTTGAATCCTCGGTTTTGTTCAGTCTGATACTAACAGTAATGTTGATCTTAGGGGGTCACTGAAGGGCAGTGGGCCGTAGATGATGCCAACTGTTATGACAACAAAAGCAATTAGACTCATGCTGGTTTTGTATTTTAATGCCAGAGGTTAGCTGAGACTAAAGCTATTCAGTATCTTACTCTAATTATTCACCATCAATAGTATCTTTGAGGCAAAGAGACACTTAGGTAAGCCTGAATGTCACTGAAGATTCTGGGCTGGAGAGATGACTCAGTGGTTAGAACACTTTCAGCTCTTGCAGAGTTTAAATTTTGGGTATCCATATGGCAATTCAAAACCATCTGTAACTCCAGTTCCAAGGGATCTGATGCCCTCTTAACTCTTTGGGCATCAGGCACAAAGCATGTGGTATACATACTTACATGCAGGCAAAACACCCATGTACATAAAGTAAACATAAAGCAAAAATTAAAAAAAAATGCTCTTCCATGCATGAGAGTGAACTAAATCATTTAAATGTCTCACAATAGAGCCTGGCTAAAAATAAGGGCTGGGGGCAGTAGAGGTAGAGAGCTGGCTCAGCAATTAAATGCAGGTATTGATCTTCGGAAGGACCAGCATTTGGTTCTTAGCACTCACAATGGGTGGCTTGTGCCTGCCAGTAATTTCAGATCCAGAGGATCCAATGCCCTCTTCTGGCCTCTGAGGGCACCTGCATTCATATACACATACTCACATGTAGACACACGGTCTTACATACAGTTAAAAATAAAATAAAATAATCTTAACAAAAAGAAAGAAGAGGGGGTAGGGATGCACACTAATAGCTGAGTGATGGAGCGCTAACCTAGTCTGGTTAAGGCTCTGGGTCTGAGTCCCCATAACACACGGCTATATGGGGGAGGGGAATGGAGAGTGGGAGAAAAAGAGAGGAAGAAGTCGGGGAGGAGTGGTCATGATAAAGGAAGTCACACACACTAAAAATCATGTTTGAGCGTAAAGAGACCTCAAATGCCCTCCGGTGATTATCAAGTACACTAGCCGTATGATGGCGTTAGGGAGTGGTGCGGACTGTGGTCAGCTGGAGAGTTCACAGTCTACTGAGGGTATTAAAATGGAAATTCTAGAAAACAGCGTGCTGCCAAGAAAAGTAATGGACTTTTCCTTGCAAGTGTACCGTTGAAGGCCGAAATATGGAAGGACACTTATGGTATGTTTTTAAGTGACAAAAGCAAGTAAGAAAAATGCAACTAGGACCTAAGGATCTTGGTCAGGGGCCTAGTGTGGCCTAGAACTACAGTTACTGGCAGTCATGAGTCAGCATGTGGCTGTCTCCCTCTGGAAGAGCAACTGGTGCTCTTAACGGCTGAGCCATTTTCCAGCCCCCAACAGGAGGAGACATATGTATATATGGTATAATAACCATCTCTCAGTTCCGTTTGCAATATGTTTTTAAAGTATGTTTATAGGTATACCCATTTTCTGCCTGTTGATTGGTCTGTGGTAACTATTTGAAAGACCATCTGTCAAAATAATAATAGAAAATACATAGGCCTTACCATAGTCAAGGATTGCTGTAAGCATGTATCCTAACTAATTAAATCTATATAAAGCTAATGAGCATCATACCATCCTTGTTTCTCCAAGGGTAGATAGAGCTGTGGCAGAGAGATTAAACAATTTCCCGAAGTCTGAGCAACTAAAAAGCAACCAGATGGGATTCAGACGTAGACAGTAGAGACTAGCTATGCCGTGTTAAAATAAAAATGTTGTGATTTATGACTTCGCTGGGGTTTGTGTGTGCTTTCTCCTTTTTCTTGTGGATTCTGATGCTTCCTTATTCTATGATAAGCATGTATCTTGTCATCTGGAAAAGCACAATATTCTGTTTAAAGATCCACATTTATTGTCTGTTCGTGTGCTGCTTTGGGCTCCTCTAATTGCTGCTCTCTGTTAATGAAAATTAGTTTGTGTGCTTTGCTGGCTGAAAGCTTAGGCCCCGAAGGAATGAAAAATAGGACAGGTGAGTTTTACAGAGGTGAGGGAGACGGACAGGAGTAACCAGGCCTGCGGCCTCAGAGTTCACTTGAGCTGGAATCAGCAAGTGTAAGTTAATGAGCACAGCGTGGGGGTTGTCACTGAGAAAAGTCTGGCGTAGGCCTGGCCCCATTCACCTAAAATATGGCAGTTAATTGCTCTTTCAAGCCACTTGAAATTTTCTTTAATTTATTTAATAACTGTTGTTTGAATTCCTCCTGGTAAGGCCCAATGAAGCATACAATAAATAATTTAGTAAGGGAGATAATAAGAAATACAATAATTACTGATAAAAATCTTTGAAAGGGCATAGTGAGAGCTCTGTTCGTCTAATTGATGGAAGGGTGGGGTGGGAGGTTTGATGAGTCAGAGTGGAGGGAAAACATGGGAGGTCTCACTATGTAGCCCCGGCTGCCCTGAAATTCTCAATGTGTACCAACATGGCATCTAACTTGTGATGATGCCTCTGACTGCCGGGAGTCCAGGCTCCTCTCCCCCCTCCCCAGCTTATCCTGAATTCTTAGAGATGCTAAGGGGATCAAATGGTGAGGCAGACCCAGCTCCCACCTTCATGCAGTTTGTATTCTAAAAACCCAGACAGAGAAATAATGATGACTTAGCCCAGAAAATGAAAATTACTTTCCAGGTCAGTTTGTAACCGGATGAAGCCAGGATACAAAACAGCACACAAAAGGAATATGACAGTCCTTTCTTTCTTATGAACACGAGCACAAAGTCTTACATATTTCCAGCATGTAAGACCAGCAGTGCAGCGGAAGGATGACCCATTGTGGCCAAGTAGGACTCATTCTAGGTTTGTAGAACTGTTTTTAATATTAATATTAGAAAGTGTATAAATAAAACTCACTAGGTCCTTTATGTAGTAGAGGAGGTAAGACACACGATTATCTTAACAGACACATTAAAACAGTTTGAATCTGGCTGTGATGGGCCATGCCTGTAATCCCAGAACTGAGGATTGGAATGTGGAGGCCCCTGCAGATGTCATGGCTGGCAGGGAAATGAACCACATGAGGCAAGAAGAAAACTGGGTTTAACATGACTTAGCTGGTGTTGGTTCAAACTTCTGGAGTCTGACACTAGGCAGCTTATTTTATATACATTTAAGTACAGTAGCAATTATCCCAATCCCATGTGTACAATAAAGCTTAAGGCACATATACTTTTGCAAGGTATATGTGACCTCTACCATGAAGATAGGTTCCATAGTTTAAGGGCCCAGGATCTGCTGTGGTCTCTGACCAAGACCGTGTAGAGGTCAGCAAGCTATTAAGGGAGGGGGAGTCTGGGATAAACATTGTGGGGGTTTGGGTGAGGCCTGACCCTTCAGATAGCAGAGGTCACCGGGTCATTAAGAGCATCCACTCCCAGCTTTCTGGACAGCAAACAAGTGCACATCTCCACTGAGGAGACAACCGGTGCGATTAACATCCTGGTTTTCCCAGTGCTTCTCTGTGCACACTCAGTGCCGTCTGCAGGTGAAAGCAGGAGGTTCAGGACCAGGAGTTCAGGGCTAGTATCCACTAAGCGCAAGGTAAAGTTCAGAGCAACCCATGCTCCTGCCTCAAAAAGAAGCACAATGCTCAGCATGGGGTCACTGGCCTTTGATCCCAACACTCAGGAGGCAATGTGACAACATAAAAAGCATATACACTAGAAACAAAAATGCATTTGAAAATGACATAATGAGGAACTGGAGAGATGGCGGATGGTTAAGAGCACTGACTGTTATTCCAGAGGACCCAGGTTCAATTCCCAGCACCTACATAGCAGCTCACCACTGTCTGCAACCTCCAGAACTGACACCTTCACACAGACATTCGTGCAGGCAAAATGTCAATGCACATAAAATTAGAATTAATAGATAAATAGTAAAAAGCAAATGATCTATTGATTTACATGAAAAGAAAACTGATGAGCAAATAATTGAAGCCAATCAGAGTAGGCTGACATACAAAAAGTTTTAAAATATTTTTCCTTAATATTCATAGATGTACATAATATGTTTGGATCAAATCTACTCCCCTTGCTATCCCATCACCCCTATCTGCTACCTTTCCCCTCCCACCTTCATGCTTTCTCTCTCTCTCCCTCTCTCCCCTCCCACTAAGCATATTCAGTGTTGCCTGTGTGTGCCTGAATGTGGGACCAAAATCTTGTTTATTTATTACATTGTATTGATGTGTGTGTGAGTGTGTGTGTATGTGTGTGTGAGTGTGTGTATGTGTGTATATGTGTGTGTATGTATATGTGTGTGTGAGTGTGTATGTGTGGTGTGTGTGTGAGTGTGTATGTGTGGTGTGTGTGTGAGTGTGTGTATGTGTGGTGTGTGTGTATGTGTATGTGTGTATGTGTGTATATGTGTATATGTGTGTGAGTGTGTATGTGTGTGTGAGTGTGTATGTGTGTGAGTGTGTGAGTGTGTATGTGTGTGAGTGTGTATGTGTATGTGTGTGTGTGTGAGTTTGTGTGTATGTATGTGTGCAGTCAAAGTTTGTGGGACTCAGTTCTCTTTTTCCACCATATGAGTATCGAGGATTGAACCAGGTCACCAGGTTTGACGGGACGTACAATTACCCTTAGCCATCTCACCCAAAATGTTTTGCTTTACAGTGACTACTGTGAACATGGAATCACTCTTTGCCTTAGGCAATCCTCATCTCAACCAAACTGAAGAAGATCCAGAAACTTTGGGGTCACATAAGCTATGGCCAGGGCAGCACCGGGTAATTCTGGTTGCATCCTCCACCCACAGGATCAACTTCAACAAATACTCCTAGGTTACTTTGGGAAAGTTGACATGAGGCATTGCCACTTAACTGCCAGCCTGGGGAAACTGAGGACACTGGTCAGTGAGCAGACACTGGTAAGAGCACCCAGAGAGGAGGCCAACCCACCAACAGTTTGCGAGTGGGGTCTGATGATAAAAGATAGATACGGAGAATGTGGGTGTTAAGACAGAGGAGGATACAGAAGATAGTTACTGGTTATGGATCTTGGGATTTTAAGATTTCAGAGATGGCAATGAACTGAGACAAAACCTAGGCTTTAGAGACCCCCCTGCAGTTTCTGCGACATGACCCAGGGAGAGTCACCTAAATCTCTGCTTGTTTTTTTTTTCTTTTTACTAAAGATAGGAGGCCAGGAGAAAGCAACCTGGAAACCATGGAACCTGAGAAAATGAATTCTGTGTAGTGGAGGCAGCTGCAGATAGACGTGCTCCTAGAGCTTTGAGTCGGATTATTGGACTCAACTGAACTCTGCAGTTAGTTCATCCTTGCTCTACCTGTAGCTCACATCTAAAACATCCTGAAGCAGTGGAATCATAATTACATGTCCTTACCAGAGTTACTTATGTGCTGAACCTAAATATTTCAAGTACCAAGATCTACCAGACTTGAAACACAATAGAATTCCTGCACACAGCTGGTGCAATGGGCTACACAGCTTTTGCATGGGTCATTCTGCTGTAAGGTACCAAACTGGGTGCTGTTATTTTTTTTCAGTGCAAGTTCCCCGTCCCCTACTACCTCCTCCTCTTCTTTCTTCTCCTCCATTGCATTCTCCTTCCACTCTTCCTTGTCTTCTTTTATGGTGGTGGTGGCTGTTGCTGAGCACAGAACCCAGGGTCTTGTGCATGTAACACAAGTGTTCTACCTCCGTGACACAACCCTAGTCCATTAAAAGCTTTAATTATCAAACTAATAATAACAATCTGATCATCTGCATAAGCAAATGTATCCTTTCTGGCATCTTTGCGTATGTGTATTTGTATGTGTGTGTAGGACAAAGGTCAACCTCAAAGTGTTGTCTCTAAGAATGGCTGTTTAACTTGTTTGTGACTTTTGTTGTTTGTATGCCTTGTGGGGGGATGTCTTATTTTTTTTTTTAAAAAAATCTTCCTTTAAAAAACGATTTAAACTTTTTTTATCTTATATGTGCTGAGTGTTTTGCCTGCATGTATGTATATACACTGCAGGCATGCCTGGTGCCTGTGACAGTCAGAAGAGGGCATCCGATCCCCTGGAACTGGAGTTATAAAGACTTGAGGCTGACATATGGGGTCTGGGTCTTGAACCTAGGTCCTGTGCATGAGCAGCAGCTGTTCTCGACTGTTGAGCTGTGGCTCCAGTCATGGTTTTGAGATAGGAGATCTCATTGGTTGCTAACTGAGCACGAGCCCTAGAGCTCTTCCTATCTTTCTGCCTCCCAACACCAGGATGAAGAGTGACCTATATCACTTGCCCTTTATAAGTTGAATTCCAGCCTTCTGGAAGAGCAACAACTCAGTGGTTCTTAGCCACTGAACCCTCTCTCCAGCCTCTATTTCTATGTGATTGTTTCTGTGAGGCTTTTGCTCTCAAACTTCTATATTTCCATTTATAATTCTTGTCACATATCTTAAAGTCAGCTAAAAAAAAAAAAAAAGAAGAAGAAAAAGAATTTCTATAGTCTTTGAGAACACCTAGAGCTGAGTCCAGAGTAATAGTGTTTAGTATTCTTCCAGCCATCTGTTCCCAGTCTTTATCACCTCATTCCTAAACCCTTTATCCTCTTTACTGCTCTGTTCCTATTTACGATAAGGTCCCCTCATAAGCCCATGACATCCTTTCATTCCCCAGAATGCAAAGGCAGTAAACAGGGTCACACTCTTGACTGCTGTGGGTTTTTTGTTTTTTGTTTTTCTGGTCTCAGGAGAAGACCTGGAGATTGTAATAAATAATAAAACACAGGTTCTCAGAAAAGTGAAGCTAGGACTAGGTTCAACTGGTGGGACAGAATGATCATTCAATTGCTCTGTGTGGTAAGTACTTGCAATCCAGCGAGAAATAACTGCCTATCCAGTCTCAGCATCACCACAACACAGAGAGGGAGAAAACAAAAGCGAGTTCTGCTGGTGTAGTTAAATTCTGCCATTGCTCACTAACATGTGTAAGAGGAATCAGGAAGTGTTGATGTCACCACTGGATCACTACACCTTTAAATATTAGTTTAAAATGTATTTTTGTATTTTAATATACAGTAGTATGTTTTAGTTGAATATATATGTATGTATGGATGTATGTGTATATATATATGGACCACATGGTATCTTCATATTTGTGCTTACTGTGGAAGGACCAAATCAAACTGGTAACATACATGTCATCTCATGTATTTACCACAGTTTTGTGGCAAGAATGTCCAACATCTGTTCTTTTAGCAATGAAGTATAGGCACAGCAAACATGGCTTCCACGTTGTGTGGCTCTCTGAAACCTGTCCATCCATGTAATAGAAACTTCCTGCCTTTTCACCTAGGGCTGCCACTCTTGTCTTTATTTCTATGGATTCAGCCTTTCCAGACTATAGCATGAGGTCATACATTGCTGTCTTTCGGTATTTCACTTAGCACAGTGTGAGGCAGCTTCAGCCAGACTGTTACAAGTGGCAGAATTCCCTTCTTTGCCAACAAGCCTAACATTCAGGATCCCAAGGCAAGAGAACTGTGAGTTAGAGGTCACAATTAGCTATATCCTGAGATTCTGTCTCAAAACAAGCAAACAGTCTTAAGAGTGGGCTCAGTGGTTGAGAGCACCTGCTGCCCTTGCAGAGGATCTGAGTTTGATTTCCAGGTACGACATGGTGGCATCCATCTGTAACTCCAGTTTCAGAGGACCTCACGCCCTCTTCTGGCCTTCAGGGGCATTGCAGCACTTGTGTGCAGACATACCTGTAGGCAAACTCACCCAAACACATAAACGAAAAATAAATAGATCTTTTAAACAAATAACCTCCAAAACAAAACACATAAAAAAAACAAAACAAAAAATATACCTAACCTAACTGCCCCCCCAAAAGAAAGGGCTGCACGGGGCTGGAGATGTGGCTCAGTGGTGAAGTACTTGCCTAGCATCACAGGCTCCAGGTTGAACCCCAAGAACTAGAAACAGAAAGGTTATATAGAATTTCATTGTGTGTATAACCCATATTTTTCAAATCCTTTCATACAGTGAAGGGCATTTAAGTTGTTTCTATATCATGGCTTTGGGAACAGTGCTAAAATAATCAATAATTTGAGGTACTGTTTTTTTTTTTTTTTTTTTTTTTTTTTTTTTTTTTTTTTTGGTATATGTGCAATAGGATTGCTGATTATATGGTGATTCTAACTTTAGGCTTTTCAAAGCAGCCATACTAATTTACACCCCGCTGACAACCTCCACACCCCTACCAGTGCTGGTTATCTTTCATCCTTTTCAGAACAGCCATTAGGCTTGGTCTAGGGACTAAATCTCCACACTTTCGCCTCTGTGCTTTTGAAATGAGGATGACCTTGACTCTGCTGTCACACGACTTCCTAGGTCAAACCAATTTCTCTGCTTGCCTAGTGCCCCGTTCTTCGCTGCCAGCCATCATGTAATTGTGATAAACTTCTTGCCACGACGTTGGCAAGCACTAGTGTCATTGTGGATGCTAATTTTGTTTGGTGCTGCTAGGCAGAAATTCTTTGGACTCTTGAAGAGTGCTTGCGCCCAGGAACTCAAGTGAAGCCTGGGTAACACGTTGAAACCCCCATCTCAAAAAAGAGCAGGGAGGGGGTTCCCTTGAACTCTTCATTAATACCATACTTTAAGAGTTTTCTCTTCTTTCTTTCTTGGATATATATATGTATATGTATACATATATATATATATATATATATGAGACATGATGACATGATATAAGATGAAAGCGTGAAAGCGATGGATTTCCTTCTTTTTTGTTTTTGTTTTTCTTTTCTTTTTTTTTTTTTTTTAAAGACAGGGTTTCTCTGTGTCACTTGGAGGCTATCATAGAACTCGCACTGTAGACAGGCTGGCCTCAAACTCACAGAGATCTGCCTGCTCCTGCATGCTGAGTACTGGGACCAAAGGCATGCTCCACCACCGGCCAGCTATGGGTTTCTTTAGTTTGATTAAATGATGGTGAATGGAGAATGACTCTGCTGCTTTGCCCAGAGGGTAAACTCCCATGCGCAGCCAGCAGTTTGCTTGTTCAGAGACAGGGTACTGGGATGTCTTTATAGGCCTCCGGTGTCTGTGCCCACCCTCCTGCTGTCTTTTGCAGTGGGTTTCCAGGTGCTGGGTGGCTCCACACTCTGGAGTTCATGAAGTGTGTGCTTTGATTGTGTGTTCACTCCCAAATGTTCTCTCAACTAGATCAGAAGCTTCAGCCCCGAGCGAGGCAAGAGATGAGTTGGTAGAGTATTTGTCACAGGTGAAGACTGAGGAGTGAAGACTCATTACTTCCATTATGAGTTCCAGAGAGAAAGAGAGAGAGAGAGAGGAGAGAGAAGAGAGAGAGGAGAGAGACAGTCAGACAAAAACAGAGAGGCAGAGACAGACAGAAACAGATAGAAACAGAGATAGACAGAGAAACAGACACACACACACACACACACACACACACACACACACACACACACAGGGTGAATGAGAAGACAGCCTAGATCTTTCTATTTGATGAGAGACTATTTGTGTTTCTAAATGACTGGGTTGGATATAGTATCTGGTGGCAAGAGAAACCGATGTGCCTGTAATTTAGTGAATTTTGAATGTCTACCTTCACACCTGTGGCTTCCTCTGCTGAGGAAAGCTGCTGAAATGGACGGTCAGATACGCACATTTTAGTATATCTTTAAAGGTTCCCATAAATTCCACCAATCAAAGAGTTAAACACAGCAGATCACAGAGCATATGAGTTCTCCAGAGCTGTTGCTGTCGTGTCTTCGATGTTGTGTCTTTTCTCGACACACTGAGTTGTGTCGTTTACTCGTCCACTGCACACGGCAGCACATGTCTGGTTCACCGCACACCCGCTTTACCACTGGGCTGAAATTACTGGATTCCTCATCTGTGACATCATCTCCTATTTTGGGCTCTGGATTTGACCCTTAGCCTTGATATGACAGGAACTTACTTTTCTAGGTTAATACTTATTATCCCCTGCCATCCTTCCCTCCCACCCCCAGACAGAGCATTACACTCATTGGCTTCATTCTGTCCAACTCAGCTCCTCCTCCTTGCCTTGCCTTCCTTTTTACTCTACTAGCAAAACACCAGGCATCTAAAGCCTTAACAATGCAGTATTTGATACAGCAAACAGACCGTGTTCCTACAGAGAGGATATGACCTCCACAAGGGGAGAGCTGAGTCATTAAATAACTTTGTTTTCATTTATTTGTTTTGAGAGATGGGGGGAAAAGATAGCTATTAAACTTAGCCCCCAATAACAGAAAAAAAAACCAATCTTTTAAAACTATATACTTAGAAACACATTACCCCCTGGGGGGTGGACTGGAGAGATGGTTCCGTTGGGAAGTATTTGCTGTGTAAACATAAAGGCCTGAATTCTGATCCCCGGAACTCCTGTAAAATTTGGGCTTTGTGGACCTCTAGTCAGTACTCTGCTGCCCAGGTAGTCTAGCCATACTTGTGATCTCCCAACTCAGAGAAAGATCTTGTTTTTAAAAATAAGGTAAACAGGCCAGTGAGATGGCTCAGCAGGTAAGATGCTTGCTGCTAAGCCAGATGACATGGCCTAGATCCCTGAGAACCTCATAGCGGAAGAAGACCAACTCTGATTTCCCCATGTTGTGGTACATGCATACATACACAGCAAGTAAATGTAAAAGAAATAATGTGAGGAGAAAAATACAACATAGACCTCTGGTGTTCACATATATGTGAACATGGGAACATGGGAACATGTAGACATATACAAATGCACAGCACACACACACACACACACACACACACACACACACACAAGCATGTTTTGCTTTAGTCTGGCTAATGTAAACTGTGGAGAGGCGGTGAGAGTCCAAGCAGAGCAGGGACAGGACAGGCTGCCTCAGCATGGATCAGGATGTACCAGAGAGCCCACTGGAGGAGGGGGAGGCAGGGGTGTGTGTGGGTGTGGTTGTGGGTGGGGTGTAGGATCCAAACTCTTGCTTGGGAACCATGAAATCAACAAGTGCCCACAAGTATTTAGTTACACCAAAACTTTTGGGGGAGCATGTGATTTTATATACAGATATGATAGGGTTCTACTTCAAGAAAAATTTCAAAACTTTAAATAAATATTTAAGTTTCAACAATTTTTAATAAATTATAGGATAACATTTTACTGTTAAATAAGTAGTTATCTAATCTTAAGTACTTTTTGTTTTAAATAAGTCTCCCCCAACTTCCGTGAGTCTTGGGACAAGAGTAGAAGCCATATACTATATATCTATATATTTGAAAGTTATACATATAGTTAACAAGGTTTGTTAGATAAAGCATGTCTATCCTGTTACCATGACAAATATTTCTTCGTAACAACTTGTGAGTTGGATTCAAATATAGAATTATTGGATCCCCGAATGTGGCGGCGCAGGCATAGCATCTTATCACTGATGTGCTCATCCCTGGCAATATGGGCCTAGGGACCAGGCTTTAAAAGGCTCTTGAAGAGGGCTCTGGCCTTAGGGCCGGAGTCTCCAGACTCTTGGGCACTCCTGGGGTGGTCTTGAGCTTCCTCATCAATGGGAAAGTGGATAGCAAGGAGAGGCTCAGAATGAACCTTTTTCAAGCTTAAGGCTCAGGGCAGAGAGGACCTTAATAGAGGGAGCACTGGTTTGCCACCTGGGAGTCACCCTTCATTATCCTAAGTCTACTGCTAATCTGCCCTTATCTTTGCCTTTTTTCTATTTTCCTTCAGACCTCAGGAAGGCCACCCATTGTCCTGCTCAGATACTAGTTTTAATAAATAGGACACCATGATTGTGTCTTCCATCATTTCTCTCTTTGGATCCAATTACTTCTACTAATTATGTGGAATCTTATTAGCAAAGTTTACTCACGGGAGGCCTGTCAGTGAAGAATGTGGGAGGCAGTACATCTGGGAACAGATAGGTGTTTTTCTTCAGTGAGAAAGGCTGTCCAAAGGGTTTGCCCAAATTCCACTCTGTGGACAGAGGGGCAGAGACTTTGAGGAGCATTTATCCTGGAAAGGAAGACGCATTGCTTACTGCTCATGGCTGTCAAGGAGCAGAAAACCCAAGATGGACCAGGCCTCTGGCAAGACCATCTGAAATGGGAAGTGAACAACAATGCTGACTCTAGGTAAGTGTTTGTTTCCTAGACAAATGGCAGGAAATGGACAACGCAAAGGACTCCCATGGTATTCCCAGGACAAGTAAGCAAAATAAAGAAATCCCCTCTCCTCACCTATTTGGAACCAATTCCTGTGAAGGTACTCAGTGCTTTGAGATTTGAATGAAGTTGCCTTAAACCTGCTACCTTGCCTGAGATGGGACTGTCCCCATCTCTCCAAGGACCCTGGCTTTGAAGGTGAGTTGTGCGCCTGTCTCTGTCCCTAACTTCATGAGTGGATGACTTTACTGTTGCTGATATGCTGTGCTCATTTGCATCGTATATTGCCCTAAGATGTGACCCCACTTTAAGGAAGATGTTTGTGTATGTATGTTAGTTTTGCTAGAGGTTTGGAAGGTAATGGTGACACCTCACTGTAAGGAGTAGGGTTTTTCTGCCAGCCCGCTGATCTTGTACTAGTTTCTTATCGGCTAGCTCTGTCTTAAGTATTAACCCATTTCTGCTAATCTATGTATTTCCACGTGGTCTCCTCTTACCCTCGGAGAGCCGGCTGGCGTCCAGCTCTCTCCAGACTCTCCATCTTGACTCCTCCTAACTCCTTCCTCGAATCCTCCTTGTCTCCTAGTCCCGCCTATCTTGCTTTCCTATTGGCCAACAGTGCTTTATTCATTAATCAGTATGAGAAACATGTTTACAGAATGACATCTCCCATCACCTCACACTGCCATTTTGTTTGGCCCATTCTCTTCCTTTCAAGGCTCCTCATCTTTCCATGTAGCTCCCATTTTTTGGATGTACTTTGTTCTGATAGTCAGGGATTATTTATTGTGTCTTGCTAGGTAATGAGAAGAGCCAGCACAGGCTTACCAGTGGCCATCATTTTCTTCCACTCCTGTTAGCTGATGGAGGCAGTGCAAAGAATCATTTGACTGTCTACATGGATCATGTCCTCTCATGTTCAGTATTGATGTTGCTTTCTTTGTTGGTTCTACCACACTGTAGCCTGTGCTGGTCTCCCAATTGGAATCCTTCTGTCTCAGCCTCCTGAATATTTAGATTGCAGGTCGAAGACTCCACATCTGGTGGCTTTGGTTTTAAATAGCAGTATCTTCTTTCCCAGTTACACAGCAGTTCCAAAACAACCTATCAGTCCTCTGAATTCTGTTCATCCTTGAGATGAATAACATCAATCATAATAATTATAACAGAGATAATGATATTATTGTTAGTATTGACAGGAGGTAATGTCTCTTTCAAGGACAATGAAGGCTTTTGAACAGAGGAATAATATGACCAGAGCATAGTTTCCATCTGAGTAGATGAGAAAAGACCATATCAGAGGAAGAGACCCATTGTGGAATAGGTCAGAGGTAGTGAGCTAGGACAATGGCAATGAGAATTGTGAGAAAGGAATTGATGCAAGGGCTCAGTGCAGAGGCATTAAAAATAGATTCAAATATTGCAAACAGGATGCTAATTAATCTAACACAGGTACCAACTGTGTGCAGTGTTACCTAATTGTAGATGCACATATGAGTAGTGCTGGGGATCCTGCAGGAGTGGTAGGTCGAATACAGTCAACCTGCTGGGCTGTGCACCACTCAAGATTAACCACTGCACTCTCTTGCTAAGTCTTAGAAGCTGTTTATGGCCTCTAAGGCCATAACAGGGCATACAGCAGGTACCAGTTGTCTGAAAAAGAGATTCAGGATCAAATGGAAAGCCTCATGGGAATCTGGAAGTCAAGTCCAAGGGACTGAGTGGGCAGCAAAGGCAGAACAAACATCTACAGTCAAAGGCTGCATTGTCCCCGTACAATCCACACCATGCGATGGTTCATTCCCCTGCACCCAGATAAGATGAAGGACATATGTCAAGCAGAAAAGAATTTCGTACTTCCACTTCCTGGTTTGGTCATGAAAGTTTTGTGAGAGTAGTGATAGAATCTTTGCCTGTCGTATGCATGGCAGACATGGGAAATGGCAGCAAGACTCAAATATACTGTATTAATTTGCATTTTGTTGAGTAGTTATTGTTCATGTAGAAGCTTTAGACAAAGGGGTAAATAGGCTGATGCTAGATTCAGCCTTATTTATTGGCAGTAAAAAAAATAGAGCTGCCATTCTTGTATGACCTGTGGCCCAGGGAAGAGGAGGAGGACACTCCTTGGGGGCAGTGAGCCTGCAGATGTAAGGCTGGCACTCCCGACTGGCACGTAGGACCTCTTTCTATAGTCCTCCTGTCCACAATGGTCATTTCTTTCTCATCCTACTATTCTCAGATCTCATTCTTCTACCCCCCCCCCCCCGTTCTTCTACCTGTGGAGCCTTCTTTAGCTGTTGGTTTTATTCCACTAGTTTCTTCTGACCTTAGGATTTTATTTCTTCTTAAACTAGGAATGTTACCTAAATAATAATATTTTTCTTGTTCAGATTTTTATATTTTTCCTTTTCTTTCTAGCTAAGAATCCAAGTTTCATTTCTCACTTCTCTCTGAGTTTTGTCATGCTCTGCAGACTTCTCCACAGACCACGAGCAGCTTGGGGATAGCCATGATGATGCTTCCATACATCAATCTGAGAAGCAGCCGTCAATAACACGTCACTGAGAAAGTTTAGTAGATGCCAACTAGACACAGTTCCTGGGCAGATAATAAGCACTCATTTATAACTTGGGAAAGCATTCTTACTGTGCAGTAGTTTAGCATTAGCCATTAATGACATTTAAAAGAAAAAACAGGAACATTAGTAGGGGGCTCAAGTAAGTGCCTGGAAATAGTAATCAGAGCTTGCTGTAGCCACCTGTCTTCTATATCACTGAGTGTGCTTGGACTTGGCTTGCTTCCCAGTGCTGACCTGGTCAGGGAGCAGTCAGTTAGTCATTCCATTCCTGGGCCTCTCCTTATTGTCAAGGCTATTGTGTTAGTAGACTTAATTGTTTCTTCCAAGCCTGGGGGTGTGTCACCTGCAGTGGAGCTGGAGCTGACCCACCTGGTCCGCATTCCAGTCAGGTAAGGCAGCACCTACTCTCCTCTACCAATCTGCTGGCCTCTTCTGGCCTTAAGAAGCCATTCTAATAACCTCAGGGGATTTGTCAGGACCAGAAATAAGAACACACCCAACTTGGCCAAGGGCTCTTCAGTTAATGTCCCGTCACAGCTCACCCAGGGATTGTGCTTGCAGTAATTGGCAGCTAATAAGTCTTACTTGCAATAAAGTACCTCCAGTTCATCTTGGGCCCTCGGAGGGCAGAGATGTTCTTCTTAGGGATTCCCCTAATGCCTAATCCTAGGAAGTCTTTAGAAGCACACGAAGGTAATTTAGTGCCACTCGCTGGTTCACTGGCAAACTCTTCTTTTGGAATAATATTTATCCCTTTTGTTTAAATGTCAATTACGAACTATGAACAAACACTCATGCAAATGAACAGTTCAAGGCAATTGTCAAATTCCAATTGATCGGTGAAGATGCTTATAGTTTGAAGCTTTACATACAGCTGTTTAATGGGAGTGATAGTTTACACCTTGAGCTTTACACAGAGAGAAAAGGTAGCGATAGAGGAGGAAGTTGCTAGTTGCACAGCATTGTGCTGAGGTCACATCAAGCTCTTTCCCGCCTCCTTATTCAGTTACATTGCATTATAGTAGAAAGTCACCAGTGCATAAGTGCACCATGGAAACTGCTCTGTGCTACCAACCACAGCCCTTTCCCCTCTGGAGAGCTAGTTGTTAATACTAGCACACCATGGGTGGCAAAGACAGTAGAGCACAGAGGCAGAGGTGGGAATTAATGAGCTGCTGTATTCTGGAGCTTGAACCAGACTGAGGTCAGGCTGTACAGGAGCTTATAAAGGAGACTAAGAAATTTTTGTATGTCTTCATAATATCAGGGAACTAATGCCATTTGCTTAGTTGAGATGCTTTGGTTATGAGTCTTAGAAAATTTGATTCAAATGTCTTAATAAATAAGATGTACTAGCTTATGTAACAATAACGTCCAGTAGGGTCACACTTACCAAAGTTCCAGATTCTTTTAATTGTTTTTCTTCTGGATATCAACCAGTCTTCCAACCAACACAACAGTTCAAAATCAACATTCAAAGAGCAGGAAAAAGTACTTTTTTCTTTCTTCTTGTCTCTTTGTAAGAACAAAGACATCCCCATGCCCCCAAAAAGCCTCCAGCAGATTTCTTTGCATTCTGTATTGGTTAGAATTCTACCTGTCTAAACAAAGCCGAAAAAAGGGTAATGTAATTTCATAATCATCACTGTTTCACCTGTATCTTCCCCCACCACCTCACTGAAGCCAGCCTCCTCTGAAGTTCAGAGCCACACAGAGGAGGTTTGCTACTGAATATAACCAAGGCACTATAAGCGAAGAGGAAGGAGATGGACATTGATTTAGAGTCCTAGTTTGCTTTCTATTGCCATGATAAACACCATGGCTAAAAACAACCTCAAAAGAGTTTATTTTAGTGTATAGGCTATAGCTTGCTCTCAAGAAAAGTCAGGGCAGGAACTCAAGCAGGAACCTGGAGGCAGGAACAGAAACACACTATGGAGGATGCTGCCTGCTGGCTTGCTCCTTGTTTCTACTCAGCTAGCTTCCTTATACAGCCCAGGCCCACCTGCATCGGAGTGGCCCACCAAGAGTGGGCTAGGTCCTCCTCCATCAACAAGCAACAACAACAAGCAGGCAAGCAAACACAGAACCTCCACTCCAAAGACACGATTGCTCTTAGCCCAATCTGATGGAGACAAATCTTCATATGAGGCTCTCTCTCCCCCAGGTGTATCAAGCTGACAACCGAGAATAGCTGTCTTGCCTTATGTCTGTACTGCTTTGGGGAAGAGAGGACATTGAAGTACATTGTGAGGTATGATCTGGCAATGATAAGTGAGCAGACAGAAGGTCTGGGAGTAAAGCTAAACAATAGTACTTGATGGTGATGGAGATGACAACAACAACAACAAGAGGGTCTTCCTTTCTAGTTCAGCCTGGTCTTGAACTTGAAATCCTTCTTCCTTGGTCTCCAAAGTACTAGAATTTAGTCATGAACCACAATCCCTGGCTCCTGTTACACTGTTATAATGACAAGTGTCCAAAGCAATGGTTCTTAATGGTCAATTTGCTATCAAATTCAACTAATATTGAATGAACGCCTATCACAGACCAAATATTGTGGTAGTTACCATACATAAAAACGATGACTTTACCTCATGGAGATTTAGGATGTAGTAGGCAAAGTGAATATCAGATAATGTACACATAAAGTTATAACCTATTTAAGTATTACAAAGGAACTGTGCATTTTCTCTCCTTCTTTCCTTTTTCACCAGTAACAAAATTCACCTATAGCATTCTCAAGTATACAATGTGACATACAGGCTCTGCAGTGATGACTCAGCACTTAAGAGCACTGGCGGCTCTTAAAGGTTCAGTTCGCAGCATCTGTGGTATCTCACAACCATTTTTAACTCCAGTTTTAGGGGATATAATGACCTCTTCTGGCCTCCATGGGGGAATAGGCACATGGTACACAGATATACATGTAGGAAATATACCTGTATATGTAAAATAATAACAAAATTAAGACAAAAACTCCAATGTGACATACTGCGTGAACAGGTACTTTTAGTACAAACATCATATTCTATCACTTTAGAAAATCCTCTTGTGTTCCTCAGTACTTACTTTTCTTCTCCATTGGTGGCCTTGGCTGATCTCTACAATTGTGTATTTCTGTCTGTCCTTGAATTTGAATTTTGTATAAAATGACTTTTTTACCTCAGCAAATTATTTGTGTGTGTGTGCCCATGTGTGCCACAAGCAAACCCAGGGCCTTATGGATCCTAGATAAAGGTTCTATCATTGAGCAAAGATCAGTAGTCAAAAGTTTCTGAAGGACTTGCAGGGGATCCAGGTTCAGTTCTTAGCACTAGGTGCTTCACAACCATCTGTAACTCCAGTTCCAGGGAATCTGACACCCTCTTTCTGGCCTCCATGGGCCCTGCACACACATAGTGCACACACATGTAGGCAAAATACTCAAATACATAAAATAAGATAAATTTTAAAAAAGATTTTGAGTTTAACCTGATGTTATGTGCTTTAAGGTAGTGTGTGTGTGTGTGTGTGTGTGTACTTTCTGTGGTAAACAATGTAGATGTCCATCTTTTTTTTTTTTTATCATGGTCTTTGAAAGGTTTCCATTGGGTGACTATTAAAAATGAAGTTGTTATGAACATTCACCCATAAGCTTTTTATAGACACATATTTTCTTTTCTAGTAGGTAAATACCTAGGAGGGCAGGAATGGATTTAACTTAGAAAAAACCCTAGATTAAAAATACACACACACACACACACACACACACACACACACACACAGTCTCCAGCCCCAAGAATTCTGAGTTAGTCCGATGTTCCGAAGGACATAGTTTTAAAAACACCATGGAACCACTGGTCTAAATTATAGTTGTGGTGGTAGAGAGGAAGTCATTTCGATTTGGTTTTCTTTTCTACCACAAAAACATATGAATGCAAATAATTTCTCCTTTTTCTTCCTGGTTAGCTGCAAAAAAGCTTTCTCTGACTATTTCCCTGGCAGCACACCCATAGGCCAGGTGCCGGGTCCCCTTTGGGGAGCTCCAGTGAAAACCAAGTTAAAGTACAGGGAGCTTCTAGAAACTTTCAATCATTAAGATGAAACAAAAACAGTTGTTAGGGTGGAAAAGAACATTGAACTGAGTAGCAGATAAGGGGTGTGGCCTTGTGTACACTGGTGAGGTTATTTTTGGTACTTTCCATCCTTTCCTTACTATTCTACCGAGAGAGAGAGAGAGAGAGAGAGAGAGAGAGAGAGAGAGAGAGAGAGAAAGAGAAAGAGAGAGAGAGAGAGAGAAAGAGAGAGAGAGAGAGAGCTGAGCTGTCCTCAGCCTGCTGTGACTGTTCACTACGAGATGATTGCTTCTGAGTATGGGAAACAGTGACAGCCAGAATGGCTGCGTACCCCAAGAAAAGAGGCTCCTACTTTATAGGCAAAGAAACTGACAGCTTAGAAACGGGAAAGGAGTCACTTAATGGATTAGGGACTGGCTGAGCTGGGACCAGAACCCAGGTGGCCTGGCTTCCAGCCCAGCTGACCACACTGCTACCCACACAGACAGAGCTGGCCAAAGACAAGCAGCCCATTGAGCAATTGCACAAACAACAATGACTGATGGATGGTCAGAGTAAGAAACAGGCACAAAGCAACTGCAAACCCATCACTTCCTGACCCCTAAATTTCCAGGCGGGCCTGCGATGTGTGGTTATTTACACGGCTTTGACCAGCAACTTGGCTCAGCTTTTGAATATTGCCCACTTTTTTGTGGTCACAGCCAAAAGAAAGAGTCTGCCTTGTACTCAAGGTGGAGAGAGACTTTGAGCTGCATCCCCGGTTCTAAAGAGTCTGTGGGAGTGTTAAGCATAACAGACATAGTTAAGAGATGAGCACCAATTGGTCCTAGAGGCCTTGGTGAAAACAGCTTTCAGTTTTGCATAGTTCTTCCTTCCCACCTCAGATTTAGCTATCAAAGTCTAGTATGATCTAAGGAGGAATTCAATTAGGATCAAAAGAAGTGACAAAAGTCTAATTTGTCACTAAACAGTGGCCACAATCTACAGTCCCTGAATCTTTTAAGCTCTGGCCAAATGTCTCTGCTTGTTAAGTTGCATGGTAAATTCTGGTATGTTCCATGCAAGGTACCTTGCTCTGCTTGGCTGAGGTATGTACACATGGCCCTAGGTCCAGCCCTAAACCTCCAGTTCTAAACTTAACAGTATCCTTCAAGAGATACAGCTGTCCAGCAGGTTTCCTGTTTCAGGTGTCGGTTTCCAACTCTGGGTGATTCTGTGCTTCATTCCCCCCTCCCCTTTAGAAACCAAGCCAGGATAGGAGTGAGGAAAATGAAAGGCTGATTATATTATGTGTTTTTACATAAGTCCAATGATCATAATTTTGACAATAAACGCTGCTCTGAATATGTAGACTGCCCACTACAATGTTAGGTGTCTGAACTAAAATTTAGGATTCTTTTGGTTAGCAGAAGCTGGCCCCATTTTGTGTTTGCAATAAAGTGCTTCTTCTGAGAGTAGTCCATATTCTTTTACAAACATGAAAGGTTGAAATGGCTTGTTTACACTCTCTTAGGCACAGCTCATTGTAACCTACATGGCAGCTATGTCTGTTTTGTCTTATATAAAGTACTTTAATGCACTTTTATTAATACTAAATTGTAAGATCGTTTATGCTTGGGATTTATGTCTTTTAACTTTATCTATTTCCAGTATTATGGAGTGCAGTGCCTTTACACAGTAGGGCTTCAATAAACACTGGTGTCGAGTTGTGCTGAAATGTTGTAAAAACACAATAACAAAAGTACTATATAACTTCTGACTCTGCTAAGTCTGTGGCGAAGGTGTCATTAGGGAGTCATTGTTATGCAAGTAAATACTGAACAGAAAAGGGTATGTTCACGTCAAGAGTGAAGGAACAAGGGGAATGCATAACTGGGTGGGGCTGGTTTGTAAGAATCGATGTTCATTTTCCTCTGCTAGGTCCAGAAGGGCTGCGTAGAGTAACTAGAATTTCAACCCTCTTCTCAAATATTTTCATCCTTCTCACCTTTCGAGAACTACTCTGCCCGTTTCTATTTCTTCTTAAAGGTCTGGCGCCAACTGAGGCGACCCCAAAGTCTTAAAGAGTCCACGCCGAGCTCCCAGCTCCGGCTCAAAACTGCTTCAGCCCGGGGGCTGGGGGACGCGAGCCAAGAACGCGCGGGGTCACGCGCCGGGCAAGCGCCAAACTGGCCGCAGCCCCAGAGCGGCCCTGAGGGCGGGGCTGCTGCGGGGCGGGGCGGGGCGGGGCGGGACGGGGCGGGGCCGGCCGCACCGGGCGGGAGGAGGCCCGGGGGCGGCTAGGGTGTCACCGCCAACCCGCTCCGGCCGGAAACGGGCGCTTGTTTCCGGCCGGACGGCCGAAAGCCACCGATCCTGAACCAGCCGCTGGAGTCGGAGTGGTGACCCGGTGTGGAGCCGGCGGAAAGCCGCTGGGAAGAGGCCAGCTTCGGTCAGTCCCGGCTTGGCTCCAGCTCCAGTTCCTGTGGAGAGCAACAGTCGCGGTCGCAGTGTCCGCCTCCATCGTCGTCGGGGGAGGGGCCGCTCGGACCCCGGGGTCACTGCCGAGGAATGAGGAGAGGCGGCCGGGCCCCGCGCTCCGCCCCGGCCTAGAGCCTTGCCCTGAGAGTCGCGAGGGTAACGGAGCCCCCAGCCCTGACGCCCTCCCCGTCTTCCCCCGCCCCTCCCGCCTCTCCAGCGCCCCAAACTCCGCGCCTCCGAGCTCCACTGCTCCCTCTTTCTGACCAGACTTCACCTGAAGCCATCTCCCTCGAGCACCCGCTCCTCGCCTCGCCGCTCCCTGCTTCGTCCCACCTTCCCCTTCGAGCCAATCTTTCACCTGCGTCCCGCGCTCCCAGCCCTGCCTGGCGGTTCCTGCCCTCTCCCGAGCTGTGCTGGGCAGTTGGGATGGTCCCCTCTTGTCAGATAGATTTTTGGGGGAGGGATGGCGGAGGGGATGCAGCCGCCGGTCCCCTCGTCCCAGTGGGATAAAGTTCTTTTAAAGTCACTATAAAAGACAAATGAAAGACAAGTTTGTTCTCCTTATCCATAGCCAAATGGGGTGCGTCCAGTAAAGGAGGAAGGGGGTGGGGAGGGGGGGGGAGAGGAGAGAGACTGAGAGACTGCGTGTGAGTGTAGGTGTAGAAATTCTGGGGTAGGCTTATGGACTTTAGGAAAAAAAGAAAAGTTGCTCTGAGCCGATGGAAACTTTAGAGGCTGCTGATGAGTAAGCCGGGGGCTGCGTGATCTCACTCTTCTCATAATTACTAGGTTAACGGTGTGGCTCCTGTCGAGATGGAATGGGATTTGTTTACTGGGCCGGCGTATTTTTAGCCTGTCGGCTCACAAGGACCAGCCCTCAGAGTCTGTCTCTCCTCTCTGGTGATTGAGTGTCTCTCTAACCTAGGTGTCTTTTCTGGGCACAAGGCACATGTAAAAATGGGGAAGTTGAAAGAATCGGACTGGTGAAATTTCATCTAAGAGGCTATTCCCCCCCCCCAAAAGAAAAAACCTTCTTAGGGAATTTTCATGACTGCAAAGCCAAGAGCTAACTTGACTTTGGCTTTTGCTTTCCTTATCTTTTTGCGAGTACTACAGAAGATGTTTTATTTAGGAAACTAGAAGCTGGTAATTTGTCAGTCTTTGGCTTTTCCTACTATGTATTTAGGTCTTTCAGGAGGTTGGACCCCTTTGTCTCCCAAAACCTGTTTCAGAGGTGGAAAGGCTGAATGAGAAGTAGTAGTGGTGAGAAGATGAATCCAAAACAGTAGCTAATTTCTATCTTAGTTTTTTCTCTATTGCATAACTAAAAAGACATTTAGAAAATGTGTTTCTTAGTAAATGAGAGTCTTTTCCTGAAGGGATGGAGAAGCCTGCCCGGGAGAATCAGACTTGTAGTTAAATGTTGGCCCTAGGTAACTTTCAAATGAACACATTCTAGGTAAACAATGAGGAATTAATTATGTTCTTTGCCCTCATTGTTTTCAAGCAGGTCTTGTAAGTTTACTAACCTGCTGTGTTAGTCTACTGATGTTTTGAAGGCTGAACAGAACTGTAAGATAAAAGAAATTGGCTGTTCCTTATGTGCAGAGCTGAATAGCAGTCTGTTCTAACTTCACTAGTGAACTTGTATCTTCAGAGTGCCTCCCTAACACAGGCCATTTTCTGTGTACTTAGAGACGGAACACGAACACAAATATTAGCTCATGCTACAAATAATAGAGAAGGTAAATATGCTGAAAACAAATTCCAAAACCAAAATAGATTTTTTTCCCGATTTCTTCCTCATTTTGGATTATCAGCACCTTCTGCCAATCATTATCCATTAACGTGAATAATTTAGAATTGAATAGATATCTGCTTTGGACATTACACATTCAAGCAGGAAGTAAAGATGGAGGATTGTTTTCAAACTACTACTGATTTATTTATTTATTTTTGGTGGTCTGATTTGTCTTATTCCTTTCATTTAGTAGCAGGGACTTCTGTGGAGGAAAAAAGTAAAACTTTGTCAAAGAAAAAAGGCTAGTTTGTTGTATAAGGCAGGATGACCAGCAGTGGGTTCAGAAGTGTGTAAGGTCAGATGACTAGAGATGGATGCTCATTGTTAGATGCACTGTGGAGTTATGTCACTAACTTGGAAATGTTCTTGAAGTAATAATTGCTTTATTTCTCTTCCTCTTCTACCCATTAGTGGGAAAATATCTCAAATGGAGTCTAAAATTGGATTTTAAAAATCACACATATCCTCTTTAAGTTTTGACTTTTAATAGTTGGTTTTAATCCGTGTGAGTTGCTGGTAATGACATATGGGTAATTTTGAACTTCCTTTTGTTGAACTGTATATATTATTCTCCAGTGTGGGGGTTAAAGAGTTTGTGTAAACCTAGGAGTGAGTGTAGAGCAGACCACTAGATCTACCACTCTTTCTCAGTTCTTAAAAGGGTTGCTTTTTGTTTTTTTGGTTTTTAGAAATTTGAGGTACATTATAAGCAGTCATGTGAGCTATGATGGAACAATTTAGTATCACAAATAAATGTTTACATTGTTATGAGAGCATTGTATTGCTTGTTAAAGTTTCTGAGCTCCAAAATGCCTCAAGTATTCTAACAGTGCTGGTTGAGACTATTGGAGAGAAAGAGAGACAGAGACAGACAGGAGAGGTGTATGTGTGTGTGTGTGCGCGCACGTGTGCGTCTAGAGAAGTGTCCCCCTTACCATCACAAACACTTATTCCACCAAAGGGAAAAATCAGTCCTTGGAAATGTGATTTCCGTGCTTTGTTTCCTGTATGGAATAGCGACTAGAATCTTAGTAGTGCCTGATAGATTCAGACAATTAAAGATAGATTCAGACAATTAAAGTTTTGTGCAGGGCAGTTTTATCATGAACTCAACTGAATTCAATTGGCTTTTTAAAGATAATAGAAGAGAACACTTAAAAAATCCTTGCTGAAAAACAATTGAACACTCCTATGATTAAAGCAACCTCCAAGCTCCAGTGGCAGCCTTTGGGGAGATGGAAAGATGTACAACCAATGTCTTTTCCCTTGGAGTGGGGGATGAGGGGTAGCAAGGTAACAGGAGACATGGAACAGGGCAAAGCAGGCTGGTGACATATAAATGGAAAGAGGCTTTAGAGTTTAAACTCTTTAAAATGTGGGAAGCTGTCTAAACAGAACCAAGTTTAATGTGCTATACTGGCATGTGTATGGGCTGGAGAAAACTTGAAGTAACAAGGAATTAATGAGATTAAACAAAGGGAACTTTCTGAATTTGTTTTGAAACGGACTTGGGAGGTTATGGATTAGTCATAGAATTATGGACTATGAAATTAGATGGACTTTGGTTCTTCTCTTTATAACATTACCTTGCCCATGTCACTACCTATAAATATGTACATTGAAGTCAATGAAAACTGTTTTCTGTGTTAGGAATAAAAGGGAAAGATTTTCTGAGTGTCTAGGGATGCTTTCTTAGCATGCAGGGATCTCTAGATTCTGTCCCCGGCACTGAACAGATTGGGTGTGGTGATGCATATATGTAGTCCCTGTTCCTGGGAGATAGAGGCAGGAGGATCAGAGGTGGGGTATGGGAACCTTTCCTTGGCTATGTAATGAATTCAGGCCCAGCCTGGGATATATGAAACCCAGTCTCAAAAACCCAACGAAAGCATTTTCCAAATAAAGTATAGAATATACAATGTGCAATGATGGCGTGTATGAATGACTAAGTTATGTGTGAGAATGACTGATGAGAATGTGGGTTGGTCAAATCATGGGGAGTAAGAGGGTGGAAAGGACTCAGAGGCAGACTGTTGGATGTGGACAGAAGGGTCAATAGAGTCATTGTAGGGCCTTGAACAAAGGATGGATTTAATGAGAAATATTGAGCCCTTTGGTCTCAGGGACAAGGAGTCAGGCAGGAGCCGGTACATTGTGACTCTTCATCTTCTTTTCTGTACCATCCTGGCCCAAAGAGATTTAGCTAGTAGCTGAAAGATTCCATATAGAAGTTTTTGCGTTTGCATACCTTGCTGTCTGAGCTCTGCTTGTCCCTGTCTCATAGTGCACCAGCCTGTGGAGAAATCGCAAGACTATGGCGGGGTTCTGCTCAAAAGCTTGTGGTAAGGATGACACTGTTTCAAGGGCATTTAGTTCTGCTAATGTAGAGTACTTCATGAACAAATGTATTGTTTTAAAAATGCATTATTTTGTTTGTCAGTGGTAGCACATGCCTTTAATCTTAGCTCTCAGGAGACAGAGGCAAGCAGATCTCTGTAAGCCTGTTCTACAGAGCCAGTTCTAGATCAGCCTGTTCTACAGAGCCAGTTCTAGATCAGCCAAGGCTACCAAAGAAACCCTGTCTTGAAAAACAAAAACAAACACAAAAACCCCAAAATCATTATTTTTAAAGCCAGACATTATTTTGAGGGTTATACTGAAGTTTACATTTCTAAGCCTATATTACCACGTAGCAAAGAAAAGACTAGGAATGATGGGGTACAATTAATTTTGGCTTAAATATATGGCTTTAGAAATCCACAAAATTAATAGTTCAATTATGGGTAATTAAACTAGACTATACTAAGTATCTTAATGTAGGCTAACTTCAAAATCTGTGAAGGTTGAATGTGGCTTCTCAGGCTATCTCCCTCATACATGAGAACAATTGGTAGATGGTGCCTATATTCTAGCTAGAATGAATCTTCATTCACGGTATCTGGGGAACCTCACTGCATGTTAAAGACTAAGGTAGCTTTCTTAAATGTCTTGGACACTGAAAAATCTTCTCCAGATATCCTGGAGGAAAATTCTTTGATGACATGACTAATTTAAGAAAGGCAGTGGTGGTGGTGAAAGGTCTCCACATAGAAACAAAAGCACACAGCTGTTCTTTAGTGGATTGACACCCTCATCCCTGCCAGCCACCACCTTCTTGTAGTCATTACAAAACTATGTGTTTGTGATGTCATGAACACAGCTTATTACCATGAGTCAGGTGATTATGTTTCTGAATTGGAAACCAGAGGCAGCAGAGACAGCAATTTTATCATATACAGCTAGATTGGAATTAATTTCAACTGTATTATTTAGTATGTCTTATCTCTTCTAAAAGACAGTTTGGGATAAGAGGGGTTAATTAAACTTGTTTTTATTCAGTTCTATGCTAAGTGCTTGAAGGACCAGGGGGAAATGACAGCTTTGTGTCCTTGAAGAGTTTTGAGTTCAGTTGCAAGTAAGAGGAATGGAGTGAATATTTATTGAACCGTATTTACATGCCAGACACAGTTTTAAATTAAAAGTAAATTGATAATTGTATAGCCCAGGCCTTATACCATAGACACTTTAGGAGAAGAGTACTCTGGTAATCATGAAAGGTACCACTGAGGAATTACAGCATTTTAAATGCTTTTTTTTTTTTTTAAGTGCCTTAAGAAATCCAGGTATAATGACACACACCTGTAATCCTAAATCCTAGCATATGAGAAGCTGAAGATCAAAAATTGTGGGTTTCAGATCAGCTGAAGCAGCAGAGCAAATGGTGTACACACACACACACACACACACACACACACACACTCACTCACTCCCTCTCCCTAGGTGGAGGTGGCCATACCTTTAAGGGGAGGCAGAAAGAAGCAGGCAGATCTCTGAATTCCAGGACAGTCAGTGCTACATAGAGAAACCCTGTCTCAAAAAACAAAACAAAACAAAACCACCCCCCCCAAACCAAAACAATAAAAACCAAGAAATAAAAGGAACCAAAATCCTGGGAACAATAATATTCAAGATATTCTAGGGGCATTGATTAGATTGACCTAAGTAGTAGGAAAATGAGGGTTTTAGGATTGTGTTTATGGGAAGAGGGAGTCTTAAAAAGCTAGGCTAATACATTTATGTGTTAAGAGATAGAAAGTAGGGAAAAGGGAACCTATGAAGTTTTTTTTTTTTTTTTTTTTTTTTTTTTAATTAGAAATAAGACAGTAAGACACAAGTTGGCTTGTTTTAAAGGGAAGAGGGATTGATACCTGGAGTGTGAAGTGATGAGGCTTGAGAATGGTTTTGGTTTTGAAGGTGAATATTGAAAAAGAGTAGAAATGAGATAGTGAAAGGATAGTTGAAAAACTAGTGAGGATTGGCTGTGGGAGACACAGGAGGGCAATGAGTCAGATAGGACTTGTCAAGCCTGGGCTGTATGACACACTGACTGAGATAAAGACATTATGAAGATCTCCTTATTTTTACTTTTTTGAAGAATGTTGTATGTGTGTGGGAGGTCCTGCATGTTTGTATGTGTACCATGTGCATGTCTCTCTTGGCCATGTTAGGGTGTCAGATTCCCTAAAACTTGTTAAATTACAGGCGGTTGTGAGCCGCCTGATATGAGTGCTGCCCTGAACCCTGGTCCTCTGAAAGAGCAGTCAGTGCCCTTAAATCTCAGTTATCTCTGCAGCCTCACATTTCTTTATTTTTAGGGAAAACATGAGTTCAGTTTGGGATGATTTCAAGTGGCACATGTCTGCAAGAAAGCTGTTGTGGTTAGGAGCCTAAAGTTGGGTGGAGGTAGTGGATAACAGGTCTGAGCAGCAATGGACCCACGGTGGTTGTGTGCGGACTGGGTTGGAGAAGGCAGCATGGTGAAGACTGGCAGTGAGCCTGAGTGTCAGCACTCTTTCCCCCAGGCTCCCAGTTGTTCTTTCTCCTTTCCAGTTTATTTGGTTCTGTTTTCTATTCTTATGCCCCATCCAGGGTCTGTTGGATGTTTTCCATCTTACAAACTCTGTCCTATGTGCTAGAGATGGAGATGGGTCAGGAAAAGTCTCTGCTCTCATTTAGTGATTCTCAACCTGATGAATCACGACCCCTGTGATTCATGAGATTGATATGGGTCACCTATCAGATACTTATATTACTACTCTTAACAGTAGCAAAATTATAAAAGTTATGCAAAAGCAAAAGGTTATGAAGTAGCAACATGAACTGTATTAAAAGGGTCACAACATTATGAAGGTTGAGAACTACTGGTCTAATTGAAAGATAGTAAATATGTTAAGTGTGATAATAGCTGTAATAAAAGCTAAGGGGTAGAGAATGGAGGCCCACAGATCAGTTCTGCCTTGGGCATGCAACAATAGGACTAATGAGACCTCCCAGAGGAGATGCCGTTGACCAGAGAATGATGAACCAAGCATATAGCCTAAAGAGACCAAGAGTAGCACACTCTAGGCTGAGACTATACCTTGAGTGGAAAAGCTTAAAGGAATGAAACAGTCATGTAGTGCCTAAGAAATTATGGCTGGCAGACAAGATTGGACAAGGTTAGATCATGTGGAGCTTTATCACCTGTCAGTGTGTCCATCCATCCATCCATCCATCCATCCATCCATCCATCCATCCATGCGTCCATTGTTTATTGAGATGGAGTTTCATGCTGTAACCCCGGCAGGCCTGGAATTTAACTATGTGGCTCAGGCTGTCTTGAACTTACAGCTGTTCTTTTTCTAGTCTCATAAATGCTCCTAAGTACAGATGGGAACCTCCATGCCTGACTTGTGTTTATTTTGTGGTGCTGAGAACTGAACTCAGTGTCTCCTGCATGCTGGGTAAGTGCTCCACCACTGGAGTGCTTTATCCGGTAATAAGGATTATGAGCATATGGTGACGAGTTTCAAATCCAAGAAAGGTTTTTTTCAGTGGTATATAACATATATTTGGGATGAACAAAGCGAAGGGCCTTTCAGTAATTTCCTGTTCAACCAAAGCATATTTGTTGATGGAGTTTATGAAGTCAGAGAATTGGAGGGATTATGATGTTTTCTTATTAATTTGCAGATTGAATACCTGATGATTTAATCAGAATCACAGTAGTTTTGATAGCTCAGTCTAGAATTCAGTCTTCAGTGGCTGACCTTTGGCAGGTGATTAATAAATGTGAACATCACACTGTTCTCTCTCTTGTCCTATTTCAGGGTTTGTTTTATTCTCCCACCTTGTATTGTGCTAAAAGACAGAAGTGTTTGTTACCCCCATTCCACTGTCCTTTTTAACCAAAATGGACAGTGGTATTTCCCAAGGTTTAATTGAGAAAGTCCTGCTTTGAAAGTACCACTGAAGAGGGACTTTTGATCTGGGTCAATTAGGTGCCCAGGAGGGAGATGAATAGTATGGTAGGATTATCAGCTGTAATGGTTGGATGTAGAAGGAAGTCAAGGTTTTACTGAGTATGTAGATTTATTTTTCTTTCCCACTAAATTCCCTTCAGGTTGTTTTCCTTTAAACTTAGTTTTAGTTGGGCCAGCAAAACTTTTGTTAAGAATAGGCTATGGGTTATGGTGGCCTTCTATTGTAATTCCAGCACTTAGAGGGCTGATGCAAAGGATGGTAAGTTTGAGGTTAGCCTATACTACAGTAATGAGACCGACCCTATCATCGCCCCCCCCCCAATCCCCAACCACCATGGTGGCTCCTACCTATAATCCCAGCAATTAGTAGGCTAAAGTAGAAGGACTTCAGGGTATTTGAGCCCAGCCTGAAATACATAGTGAGCATTAGAACTGTTTGGATCACAAAATGAGACTTTGTCTCAAAAAGCAACAATGACAAACAAAAAGGACCTCAAACCAAAACAAACAGGCATAGTAAATCAGACAGTATTCTCAGATTCACACTTTCCTGTGCTTGTAATTGTGAAAGGAGGTTTTAATGAGAGTTTGTGTGTGTGTCCTTTTTGGCTGGGGAAGAAGAGGATCAGATAGAGAACATTTTCAGTTTCCTGATTCCCTGGGGAAGTTGAGACTGAGGTGTGGAAGGATGGGTACCTTCTGACGGCCTTCCTGAGATCTTGACTGACTTGCAGTTTTCTTCTGTTTTCTGAGCTGTGTCAACATCTTCCCCAGGGAAGGGCTTTGGTTTGGAAGTTGTCCACTTCAGCAGAGCTGCCAATTCTTGATTCTTTCTCAAGTGGGCAAGGGTACATTTTGTTTTTGTTGTGAGTGTTGGGGGAGGGGAGGAAGGGGTACAGAAGAGCTACTCACAGCCAGTCCTTGTCTGGGTTCCTGTGTAGCTGGAAGTTTCCTTGGCTTTGTTTTGGTGGAGATGACTTTGCTCCACCGGCATTTAAGTTATTTGGGAAGGTGGTTCTCACTGCCCTCAGCTATCTGATTGGGATGGCAAGTATAAAAACTTCATTCTCTTTTTTACATGTCGATCCCAGTTCCCTCTCCCTCCCTCCCTCCCTCTTACCCTCTCTCCCCCATTACATGCACCCTGACTACCCTCCCCTCCCATACTCCCACCCCAATTCCACATGTAGGGCTATGCCACCCAGGTGGGGTCATGTAAATCTGTCCAGTCATGTGAAGTAGAGTCTAGGACTTCTCTCCTGTCTGTAGGTTAAGGCAGTTAACCCTCCACCGGGGGTGTTGCAAGGTTCTTTTGTGCACCAGGAATACATCCTGGCTCCACTCTCTGAGGTCCCTTAGACTGCTCAGTCCTTCTAGCTGAAACCCATATTCAGGGGGTCTGAGTCAGTCCCATGCTGGACTCGCTTATATATGGATTTCAGACCTAGGGCAAAGGATCACCAGCCTATAATTCACATCACCAGAGGAACTAGGATACAAGGTGTATTCTAAGAGATTCATAAAAACTTCATTCTTAACCAGTATTGTCAACCCCTACTTCCCCCTGTTCTAGACACTTCTTGTGTATACTGTGTGAAGTATTTATGACTCTTCAGTCTAAAATGAAACCAGTCATGTATTCCCTTAAAACAGTGGTTCTCAACTTGTAGGTCGAAGCCCCTTTGGGGGTTGTTGAAGGATCCTTTCACAGGGGTCGCATATCACATATCCTTCATTTCAGATGTTTACATCACATTCACATTGGTATCAAAATTACAGTTATGAAGTAACAACAAAATAATTTTATTGTTGGGGGGTCATCATAATGGAGTGGTGCATTAAAGAGTTGTCTTAAAAGGTTAGGGGGAGTATCCTGATTCTGAGTGTTATTATTGCTTTATGGCCATTATTTCTGGTTTTCCTCTATTATGCTGGACATCAACCCCACGGCCACCTTTACATGCTAGGGGAGTACTGTGCCACTGAGCTATATTCCCCAACCAGTGATTACCCCTGTTTCCCAACTACTTAGACCTTCTTTTTTAATTTTTTGTTTGTTTTTGTGTTTTGAGACAGAGTTTCCCTTTGTAGTGCTGGCTCTTCTGGAACTCACTTTGTAGGCTGCCCTGGAACTTAGATCTACCTGCCTTTGCCTCCTAAGTGCTGGGATTAAAGGTGTATACTACCACTGCCTGGCTCCTTTTCATGAGGACCTAGTTTAAACATTTAGAAAAATGTATAGAAAAGCCGTAACAGATAATTTTGAGCCCACAACTCAAATACAAAGAATATTAATATTTTTATCATATTTGCTTTATATGTTTTGTATACTTTTAAACATTTCACAAATATAGTCAAAGTCCTAGCCTACATCCATCCCCCTTTTCAAGAGAGACTGAGCCTGATCATTTCATTTTAGATTTTAAACTTTTCCCTACATATTGCATATTCATAAACATGTTTATGTATATGATATAAATCCTGTGCAAGTATAGTCTTACTATAAACAGGTTATACAGTGTTTACAGTGCTCTCAAAATTACTTTTGCAGCTGTGTCTAGTTTATGCTGTCACTTAATCTTTAAGTTTACTTCCTCTTTCCACTGTTAAAGAACCCCTATCAGCCTTTAAGCTTTAGTGTTTGGTCTTTCACAGCAGGACAAAACTGTCCCACTGCTGATTTGTACCATTTTGTTGGTACTTGTCATTGTAGTGTTTGTATATTCTCATCCTTCAGTTTATTTGTGCCATTGGCATACCTCCTAAGCACTGTAAGTGCCTTAAGAACAGATAAGCAGTCTCTTTGAGTTTTGTTTTCCTTGTGGGTCTTACAACACTAAATATTTAGTAACTATTAGTCATCATTAGTGATTAAATGGTCAGATTAATAAAAAAAATAAAGGTATCCATTGCGTTAGTGAACTCTTTATTTAAAATTTTGACATGGGGGCTGGAGAATGGCTCAGGGGTTAAGAGAATGGCACTGACTGCTCTTCTAGAGGACCCGGGTTCAATTTCTAGCACCCACATGGCAGCTCACAACTGTCTATAATTCCTGTTTCTATTCAGGGTTCCATGGGACACAACATCCGTGGTGAAACACTAGTGCACATAAAAGTAAATAAATAAAAGAATGTCATTATTTTAAAAAATATTTGACACGGTCCTATAAAAATAAATTCTGCAATAAAAAGTATATTGAAATATACATAAAGTACACTTAGGACTCATTTCCTGCAGGGAATGAAAGCACACATTCCTTGGAAATTGAAGCAGAAATCGATAGATGATACCATCACAGTGGGGAAACTCTTGGGAATTGATCCTGGTGACTTTTGATCCTTGTATGCTCCTGTGGCCAGACTCACTTCACCAGCTATCAAGTTCTGCTTTTGTTGTCAAGGTCTTGACATCCTCATTAGAGATGAATACACACACACGCACGCACACACACACACACACACACACACACACACACACACACACACCCTCTGTTTATTAAATACTGCTGAGGACCTGGAAGTTTTGGCCTCTAAAGAAGAAAATGTGATACACAGTCTTACATGTGTGCATGTATTTTTAACAATGTCTCCTACCTCCAGCACACACACTTTCTTACATGTGTACATTTTAGCCATGTCTCCTCCCATCTCTGGCTTCAAAACTTTTTTTTTAAAGATAGGGTCTCATTATGTAGCTCATACTGGCCTGTCCTAGAATTCATAGTACTGCCTTGGCCTGCCCACTCTGGGATTACCAATTTTGTTGTTGTTTTTTTCGACACAGGGTTTCTCTGTGTCACTAGCTCTGGCTGATCTGTAGACCAGGCTGCCCTTGAACTCAGAGATTCAGCTACCTCTGCCTCTAGGATTAAGGGCATGCACCACCACTGCCTAGCTGGCTGACTTTCTCTCTCTCTGCCCTTTCCTCCCTCTTCTCCTCCCCTTCTCCTTCCCTAACCCTTTCCTTTCTCCTTCTTTTCTTCTTCTTTTTTCTTTCTTTCTTTTTTTTTAATTAATTAATTAATTAATTATTTTTAAATTGAGGAAGCCTAGCCAGGTATTGGTTGTATGCATCTTTAATCCTAGCACTTAGGAGGCAGATGCAGGCAGGTAAATCTCTTGAGTTCTAGCCTAGCCAGGTCTACAGGGTGAGTTCCAGGAAAGCTTGAACTGTTACATTGAGAAAACAAACAGACAAAATTGAGGAGGCCAGGATGTTTCAAAGCTACATCTGATTGTTTTAAAAGCTTCAAAAGTATATTAGTTCTACAGCATGGAATCCCAATTAAAGTATGTTTGGGCCTGAGTGTTATGCCCTACCTCCAAGTAAGACTTAAATATTAAGGCAACTGTATGAAGTTGTCATTATGTGGTTTAAACAGTCAAATACTGGTAATTTTATATACTTAAATTTATATGTTTAACAGGAAGTTTAATTTCCTCTTGGCGTTCGAAAGCATAGTATTGTTAAGTTTTTTAGGTAGATAATCCCAAATCCAATTATATCTCTGAAATGTACTCCTGAATTTTATTTCAACTACTTTTCTTTACAGTTACCATTAGGTCAAATTTTGATGGAGTGGCTATTTTGGGTCATATATATGGGTTATTGAAGAAGGTTGTAAGGGAATGTGTGGGTCCAAGGTAGCTTCAATTAATGTCTTCAGATTCAATTGTTAATAATTAGGGATGTGGAGATAGCTCAATCAGTAATTTAGCTTTGATCAAAGAAGCTGGTGGTGTACACCTTTAATCCCAGCACTTGGGAGGCAGAGAGAGGTAGATCTCTTTGAGTTTGAGGCCAGCCTGGTCTACAGATTGAGTTCTAAGACAGCCAGGACTGTTTTACAGAGAAACCCTGTCTTGAAAAATCAAAGCAAAACAATGCCACCCACCCCCCCACCCCATACACACAAAGAAGCCTGAGGTGAAAACTCTTGCTGTGACAATGTACATGCCATTGTGTTAGGTTTAATAAGTTTACATATCTTATAAATGATTAAACCTCCCCCAGGCTATCTGCATGTTGTCTTTCCAGTCTCCATAAGGGAGATCTGGTGTTGGAGAAAATTAACTGTGGTCTTTGACTTCATTTAGGGCCTTGGGGAAGGAACAGGGAAGGAAGGAGCCCCAGACTATTCTGCTATCTTGTGGTTCCCAGAGTATTCTTAGGTTGGGGAGGAAGATGCTGAAGTTAGGGAAAGATCAAAGAAGCAGCAGAGATTAGCAGGTACTGCACAATAGGACGGGGCAGGAATATAGCATCTATTCCTAACTTTCAAACCTGGTCTAAGGTTCTCTGTAAGCCTTGTAATTTAACTATTTCAGGCTATATACTCACAATTAATTGGATAAGTATGGCTGAAAAGGTCAATTTTGTGTTCTGCAGTAGGTGGTTTTTTTCTTTTAAGGCTATTTTAAATGAGTTATTCCTTTTGTGCCTTTTTTGTTTTGTTGTTGTTTTTGTTTTTCAAGACAGGGTTTCTCTGTGAAACAGTCCTGGCTGTCCTGGAACTCACTCTATAGATTAAGCTAACCTGGAACTCACAGAGATCCACCTGCCTCTGTCTCCCAACTGCAGGGGTTAAAGGTGTGTGCCACCACCATTTTGCCCTTTTGTGCCTTTTAAAGTATATATTTTTATTTTACTGACTGATTTGGTGTGCATTGGTGTTTTGCTTGCATGCATGTCTGTGGGAGGGTGTCAGGTTCCCTGGAACTGGAGTTACAGACAGCTGTGAGCTGCTGTTTGGTCTCTGGGAATTGAACCTGGAAGAGCAGTCAGTGTCCCTAAACCACTGAGCTATCTCTCTACCCCCTTTTGTGCCTTTTTAATCATTAGCAGCTAAGACCACAGGAAAAGGAACTTTCTTCTCTGAGACTGTAATGTTAGTAAAGCTTAATGTTATATGGAGCTGGTCTACGTGGGAAAGTGAGGTACAGATACTGGGAAAGTGTGAGGTTGACAACTGCACATTTAAGCAGCAAGTTTTTGTCTGTTGTTGAAGCCCTCTGTGAGTGTCTGCTTGTTTCCTTTGAACGGGGAGTAGCTAACTTGTCTGTTAAGCTCATTTCTTTTGATTTCCTGTCACTTATTAGGGGACAAGTCTCTGATGTCCCTGATTCTTGCTTGCTGTTGTTTACTGACCAGAGATAAGAGACTTCTCATTACTCTTCTCAGAATCCTGAAAATAAAATTTGAAAATTAGAGTTAAGTGTTGCCATATCGTAGCTTCTTTTTCATCATTGTTGTAATTTTTTATAATATACTTGTTTATTATGAAAATTAAGATTATGTAAATTTCCTTTGGTGTTTGCTGATTGGTGAAGATGATGCACCAATGATATTCTAAGAAGGTATTGTCCAATAAATAAGCAAGAGCAGGAGGATAGATAGGTCCTGTGGGGATTCACATTTTGGGTTAAATAGAACTTGGTTTACACACACACACACACACACACACACACACACACACACACACACACACAGAGAGAGAGAGAGAGAGAGGGAGGGGAGAGAGAGATAAACAGATGCAGACTGTGTAACATATATATCATCATACAGCATTTTAGAACTAAAGGAACTTTACATTCACCTATCATTTTCTAGTTGAGGAAAACAAGGACCAGAAAATTTGAATTACTTGTCCAAGATGGTAACTAACAACAAACACTGTATATTTGCTTTCTGAAAAGTTAGGCCTCCAAGTTAGAGTTATACTCATCAAAAAATTAATAGTTAGGGCTTGGGAGATAGCTCAGTTTGATCCCTGTTACCCATATAGAAAAGCTGACTGTGGTGATGGTAATGCTTGTAATCTCTGAACTGGGGGAGGGAGACAGACAGACCCTTAGGTCTCAGTGGCCAACCAGACTAACATACAAGGTGAGTTCCAGGCCAGTGAGAGATTCCTGCCTCAAAAACTAAACAATAAGTGAACAAATAATCAATAACTGAAAGCAGAATGACATTGAATATAATTCTGTGGCCTCCACATACACAGGTACATGTATTTGTGTCTGCACCTACATACACAGTGAACTTGGATGCACATGAACAAAGAAGTTAATAATTTTGTGAGTACTAAATATTTACAAATGAGGTAAATAGGCAAGTCATGAACACTAACTACCAAGTGAGGAATCAATTTATGTAGCATTCTATGTAAGTATGGAAGGGATAGGTAAAAATGTCCCCTGATGAATAGTGAAAAATTTGAGTGATTTGAAGAGAAATGCAATTTAGTAATTCTTATTGTAGAAAAGGGATATTTTCACATGGGATAGAGCAATAGGAAAGCTTAGTTGGGTTGGTTTTGGATACCTTTTTTGAGGTATTTGTGGTGGGAAGGAACCTTTGGAAAACTCTGATTGTAACCAGAGGCTTTCAGCTAATACTGAATTGAGAGTTGAAGTCACTAGTTTGTTTTTCTCCAGTAAGCAATAGCGCTCGGCCTGGAGCTCTCTTGACTGTCCTTCAGTGCTCTCTTTTACCGTATCATATTGCTTAGGAGAAGGTAGGTTGTGGTTAAAAGTGCAGATCAGATGCCTGGGAAATGGAATGGGAAGTTAACAACCACATTATGATGAGGTCTAACCACAGGCTGTTTCAGTTCTGGATAGGTTTTCTGTGTACTTAAACACTACTGTGAACTCACAGCTGTCATGCTCAGAGTACACTACAACAAGCAATTAGTGTTGTCTTCTTTTGAGACGCAGCTCTTTGTATTCAAAAGGAAAGTTTCCTTTGGATTTTAGATTTAAATTATATTCTTTTTGACTCTTAGGTTTAAAGATAAAATAATTTTTCCATTGCAAGTGGAATGGCTGCTTGGGTTAGCAAGCTGGAGGTAACATTGTCAGCAGTTAGGAACTACTTACATAGATGCTCTTACCTAAAAAGGGACATGAGTACTGTGAAACTGGTGAATATTTTTACTAACAGAGTAGAGGCTTTTACATGGTTTTAAGATATGTAACCAGATACATTAAGATAGTGCTCTTTTTCACCCCTCCCCTTTCCTTTTTGGCCACGATTTTATCTACATGTTGACAGATGCCCAAGGATTCAGAAAAACATTTTCTGAATTGCCATTTGCTATTTTTCAACTGTAAGGGCCTGGCACTGCTCGTAATTTCATCTGCCAAGACTGTGTTTGCTGGGTTCTGTGACTAGGTTTCTGGTAGTAAACAGCTTCTAACACATGGCTTGTACGGCCCATAACTTCTGACCTGGCTGGAGAATAAAAGGAAGACAGTATTACTGTTTGATAGTAGATTCTGCCCTGCCTTTAAGCCAGACACTGTATATTTCATTTAGTACAGCAGTTCCCTAAGTTAGATATTGTTGCGAACAGTTTCAGATGAATTATTCAAAATAGTCATTGTTGAGGTACTGTATTGAGTACTAAGGCATACTTAGTACTTTGTACTAAGTATAAGGCACTGAACACTAAGATACTGAGAATATTATAGTGAATGTCACATGAAGTCCCTGCCAGAACAACTTACCAAGTTACAAGAAGGGGAGTGATAGAGCTTTGATGGATTCCAGAGGTAACATCTACAACCATTATTACATTAGGCTGTCATATATATCATAATCTTTAAATACATAAGTCAGACAAATTATAAAAATTGGTGGGATATCCTGGATTCCTTTGTTCTGAAGGCTCTTGATGAATACAAGAAAGAAGTGTGTCTGTGCTGACAGTCTCACTTGCTCAAAATTGCCTCTTCTTCTTTCCCTACTGGACAATATGGCCTGCTTTAGACTGTGTGTCTTGAAGACTGGGAAGAATTTGCTTCCTTGGCTTCCTGAAAGTACCATGTCACTCAGTGATGAGTAATGCATCGTTAACAGTGTTATATAGTCAGTACAGAAGGGCCTTTTTTTTTTTTTTTTTTTTTTTTTTTTTGTCTTTTTCCCAGTTCTTCCTGATGAGTATGTGAACAGGAACACTTTAGTTAGATTTACCTTCTGCAGTTCATTCTGTTTTCTGTATCATAATTCTGGGAAAGAGTTTTGAGAGTGAGAAGAAAGAATTGGGTGTTCTGTGCTTAGCCACAGTCAGTTTTATTTGCATTCTAAGTGGATTCTTTAGCTCATGTTAGTAAGAGTACTCATTTTGTTCTTCCTCCTCCTTTCTTCTGTTTGGTTTGTCGGGACAGGGGTTCTCATGTAGCAGCCCTGGCTGCCCTGGACTGGGTTTGTAGACCACTCTGGCCTCCCAGGGATCGGTCTGCCTCTGCCTCCTGAGTGCTGGGATTAAAGGTATAATCATTTTAAATTATGGCCATTGTTGTCTTGTGCCAACAATTGGGATAAGTGATATTCAAGAATTTCAAAAGAGGTACAAGGATTTCTTTTAGAAATTACTAGAAA
Source organism: Phodopus roborovskii (assembly GCF_943737965.1). Taxonomy (NCBI): domain Eukaryota; kingdom Metazoa; phylum Chordata; class Mammalia; order Rodentia; family Cricetidae; genus Phodopus; species Phodopus roborovskii. The sequence continues at coordinate 27,475,589 of NW_026126540.1, forward strand.
GCATTATAAATGCTTAAGACTCAGAATCTGGATTCCATTTGTGGTCTAGAATTTAGGTAGGATCAAAGTTGTAGGTATTAGGGGCTGGAGAGGTGGCTCAGAGGTTAAGAGCACTGTCACAACCGTCTGTAATGAGATCTGGTGCCCTCTTCTGGTGTGCAGATACATATGGATATGGAGGCAGAATGTTGTGTATATAATAAGTAAAATATTTTTAAAGAAGTTAACCAAAAATAAATTAAAAAAAAATAAATGTATGTTGTGGGTATTAGAGCTATTTGGTATTGGGGATGCAGTCAGTTTTATATTGGGTGTTGTATACATAACTTCTCCTGTTTTCTGTGACTGAGACCAAAATCCAATTGGAACTTTTTGCTCAAGTTGCTTTTGCCATAGCCACCAGCTGTAGCCTTCTGAGTAATTGGTGATTTGTAACAGGAAGGGTGGTAGTGGAGTGCTGTCTAGCTTGTCCTGCAAGGATCTTAGTCTGCTCCAAAGCCTATTGAATTTTTCTGTTCCAATTCCATATAACGATCTTCATCAAGTTGTTCAGTGGACAGACAGACAGTTTAGGCAAGAAGGTGTATGAAAATCTGCCAATATCCCAAGAGTCCCTAGAATGCCTGTAGCTTTTTGATATTTACAAGCACAGGCTGTTATAGGATTTTGTCAGTAACATTGTCAGGTATCATATGCACCTCACCAGACCATAATACTGTAAGAAGTTTACAGTTGTGCCTGGACCTTGCACTTTGTGTAGACTGAGCTACCATCCTTGTTCTTTTAGATGCACAAAACACTTAGAGGTTAGCATTATGTCATCTGTATAACAAAATCTTTTCCAGAGGACAAGCAGGGCAAGGCAACATCCCGAACCACCATCCCATAATAAATAGCGGGGTTACAAAGATAAAGTTGGTGAAGCACTCTGAAAGTCTGTTGTCATGGATTCTGATCAAGTGTCAGGTGATCCCAGAAATTCACAACTAAAGATACTAAAGGCACATATAAGCAAAGTCTAATATAGCATGGAAAGATTCCATCTATTTGTATCAGTTGCTTCCTCCATAGATCATGGTACAAAGCATGGATGGGAGGTGCTAGCTCAGCTCCCTGTAACCCTTAGTCATTCTTTCTGAGCCATTACATTTCCGTATCCTGGAGCACTTCCATAGAGCCTCCCTACATTTCTCCACACCCGATGAACTCAGTGGGCCTGACTTAATCTGCTCAGACCTTCTACCCAGGAGCAGGGGGAACATGGTCTTGCTCTCCCCTGCTGTACCTGTAGGCTCCCTGAGTCCGACAGGCCCCGGGTTGACACTGTAGTGTTGCCTCCCTGTTCACTGTTCTGGCCGTTGAGGGCATTCCTGGCTGTTCAAACCATGTCCACCTCTAGCATAACCTTTTGCTGGAGGAAAACATGGTGCCCTCAATCTAGAGAGATAATTACTGACCCCTGGGACAGGCTCGATGGTTTTTTACCTATGCTACTCTGTAGCAGAGGTCTTTGGTGAATTGCTCCTTGGGTTTGAAAGCCTTCCAGAAAGCTCCTTAGCACACAATTTGGCTTTCTATCAATTCTTTTTTTATGAACTATATAGCTCAACACAAATATTGCCACATTTGTTTTTGAGTACTTCAGACAGACCTCTTCATCTGTTTTTCCTTAAAAAAATGTAATTATTTTTACTTTATGTGCATTTTTTTGTATGTATGTCTGTATGTCTGTATGATGGTATCTGATCCCTTGGAAATAGAGTTATAGACAGTTATGAGCTGTCATGTGGGTGCTGGGAATTGAACCTGGGTCTTCTAGAAGAATAGCCTATACTCTTAACTGCTGAGCCATCTTCCAGCCCACTTTGCTTTACTTTGTTTTTGTTTTTCAGGACAGGGTTTCTCTGTGTAGCCCTGGCTGTCCTGGAACTCCCTATGTAGACCAGGCTGGCCTTGAACTCAGAGAGATCCATCTGCCTCTGCTTCCCGAGTGCTGGGATTGAAGGTGTGTGCCCTAGCACTGTCTGGCTCTGCTTTACTTTTTTATTATCTTGTTCCCTCACTTTAGAAACCCTCTTTACATGCTGGGATGGAATGCCTTACTCTCTAAGGATTGAGCATTGGGTACCAAGGGACTCGGAATGTATCATGTGAGACTAGTGGGATAGCTGATGTGGGGGTGTCTAATGTAAGAAAAGTGTGATACTTGATAGTCTCCCTGCCCTTGCAGTCCTGGCTCACCTTGGACTCTGACTTCCTTCCCTAGCCTTCACTGTGCTGGTGTTACAGACATGTGCCCCTGTGGCCACTCTATGTTATGTTAAACCTTTAAAAAGTACTCAGGTGCCATGTGTGCCAGTTTGTCTTCCTTGGACATTTCCTCTTTTGTTAAGTATTTCTTCTTTAGAAAGTTATGTCCTAGGGCTGGTGAGATGGATCAGTGAGTAAAGCTTTGCATTTGCCACCATTTGTGCTGGCGTGAGTTTTGTACTTCAAATTCACATAGTAGAAGAGGAGAACTGACTCTCACAGTTGTCCTCTGACCATCATATGTGCCTTGTGGAACGTGGCCCTCTCTCAATGATAATAACAATAATAATAATACAAAAGCTTCCTAAGCATTTAACTGTAGGTGAAGCTTTTGAGGAAAGGGTGGAGGTACACAGTTTTATAGTTTCTGAGGATCTGTAGTTTTGAGGATCTGAGCCTAATACTTGCAGACTGGGTCAGTTTGGCCTATTAAGTGTATAATTTAAGGGGAAATGTGTTATTTTTATTTTGCTTGAGTTAGTCCTTTTTTCTTTCTTTCTTTCTTTCTTTCTTTCTTTCTTGCTTTCTTTTTGTTGATAGAAGTAACTTATTGATCCTTTGGTAGAATTAAGAATTGCTTTTGAATTCTTGTTAAGATAGTTTTCTATAGTGCCTTTTATGTCTTTTCTATTTTTAAAGCCAGTAATTATTACTACCCACACTATTACCACTGTAAATAGTAATGGTTTGATTTCTTAGGTTTGATTTCTTAGGTTAGTTTTAGGGAGAGATTCAGAGACCAGTGAGGTATATAGCTTGTGTACTAATTGATGTTTTTGTAATTTTTGTGGGAGAGGGGAAGGAAAGACCTTTCTTCTGCAAACTTGGTCTGATGCTATGTTCTGTGAAGGGTTACCTAAGTTACTTCTATCCAGTCTGTACGCACAAAGAGCTAAACAGTTTTTTTTGTTTGCATTGTATTTATGCATATGACCTAGAGCTTCTAAAGGTGAAAATGGGCTTGAATTCCCTCATACTTCTGGCATCACTTTAAAAATGCTGGGATTATAGGCAGACACCACCACACTGACTGTAGACTTTTTTTTAGTACATTTTTCTGGAAGCATCCATCTACATAGGAAACAGCTCATCCTGAGTTGGGTGGGGATAAGATCAACCACATTCTTCTAATATGAATCCTGTATAATAGATAGCAAATGTATTTGTCCAGTTCAGAGTCTGGTTGGCTCCCAAAGTAGTGAGCTTGAATAAACAATGCCTTTGATTGCATTATTTGATTAGGTATTTTATCAAAGGACTTCACAGATAACTTTCAGTGACTGGCTTTTTTGTTGTTTTTTTTTTTGAGACAGGGTTTCTCTGCAGCTTTGGAGGCTGTCCTAGAACTCCACAAAGAACCACCTGCCTCTGCCTCCCGAGTGGGGATTAAAGGCGTGCACCACCACCTTCTGGCTGAGCTGATTACCTGCCCCTTTTTGTTTTGTTTTGTTCCTGGAAACTCCCCATTAGGAATTTCTAGAAGGTAGCAGTGGCTTATATATTCCCCTTCACCTCACAGCCAGGCCGGCATTGAGTTAGGAGGTTACATTTCCATTAGTGGACACTTTGCACCTGGGTACCGTTGTGCCTCAGGATGGTGGCCCTTCCTTAGGAGGAGCACAGATATTTTTTTAAGAAGGAAATTAGCTTTAATAAACGTGAGGAGACTTCTTGCTTTGATGCTTTAGGCTTTCTACTTTGGGGCAAACAGGAAATGTATTAAAAGTTGGTGTTTTGTTTCTTGATTTTAGGTGTTTTTGTCCTGTTCTAAACTCAGCAGTGATTTTTTAATTAGTACAAGAGCAGTATGTTCAATAAAAATAAGTTTATTTTGAAAAAGTATAATCTTGCTTCAAACTATCAATATAAAAGTAAAGGAAAAATGATATCTCTATGATGCATAATTTCATCCCACCCTCTTGCCTTAGGCCTTAGGGTATGATGTTGCAGAATACTTCCAAGTAGAGTTTCTCTTTAGTGTTGATTGTACACAAAAGTAATTTGTTTTACTATGTTCCCCCCCCCCCATTGTCTTTATGGGTGATTTCTTTTCCTGAATATGGGTTGCTTAAGGGATTGACTTTTTAAGGGTATATCTTTTTCTTTGGTCCACATCTGATAAAACTGGGTGTACTGATGCATGACTTTAATCCCAGCACTCAGGAGGCAGAGGCTGGTGGATCTCTGTGAGTTCAAGGACAGCCTGGTATACAGAGTGAGTTTCTGGACAGCCAGGGCTGTTACACAGAGAAACTCTGCCTCAAAAAACTTAAAAAAAAAAACTGTCATGTTCTAAAAGTTCATGAATCTAAAATGTGACACAGAAAAACACTGACTTTCTGAGCCTACCTCTGTCCACATAGGATGTTAATTAAGTAAATGAGTACAGTGTAGTACACTGCCTTAGGTAGACTAGAATCATCAGATCGTGCTGTGTGCTCATACCTAATCTTATGTACATAAGTAGAAGAGGCTTGCATATTTTTTTTAAGATTTATTAATGTATGTATATATGTAGACCATGCAAATGCCTGGTGCCTTGTGTGGAAGTCAGAAGAGGACATTAGATTCTCTGGAATTGAAGTGACAGATGGTTGTAAGCTAACATGTGAATGTTGAGAACTGAACTGAGCTACTATGCAAGAGCAGTAAGGACTCTTGAACTGTTGAGCTATCCCTCTAGCTCCCAAAGTTTTACAAATTACTGTTTTATTTTATATGTATAGTTGCGTTGTCTACATGTATGACTGTGTAGCTTGTACTTGCCTAGTACCAGCAGAAGCCAGAAAAGGGTGTTGGATTCCCTAGAACTGGAGTTGTAGGTATGAATGTGGGTGCTGGGAACCAATCCCAGATCCTCTGGAAGGGCAACCAGTGCTCTTAACTGCTGAACCATCCCTCCAGCCCCAACTTATTTCTAAAAGAAAAATACTGTAAGAGGATCAACCTACACAAGTGCAAAAGCTTCAAAGAATGCTGGCGATAAAAGTGGACACTTTTAACTCCAGCTTGGATATGTGGGCATTCATGGGATTGGGGTAATTATTAGGAAGGATAGTAACAGCCTAGATAATATCAATAAGCATGGGTAGTATCTTTGAAAGAAAAATTATTAAGAGTTTTTCTTGTGACTAAACTGATGTGATTTTACCATAAATTTTTGGAGAACAATATGAGCCTGAATCAGAGTCAGAGAATTACCTTGCCATTTGAGTGTTATTTATATATGACAAATGCCTCTGTGTATATGTGTCAGCTATCAGAAAACACAGTTAAGAACCTTAAAGAGTATTTAGTTTAAAACATTTAGAGGATAAAGTCATGATGTGAAGCTCAGGTTGGCCTGGAACTCATTAAGTAGTTGAGGCTGTTCTTGAACTTGGGAGTTTTCCTGCATCAGTCTTTTGAATATTGCTATTACAGGTGTGTACTACTATAATTTGAAACTTCTTTTTTTTTTTTTATGATCTGTCAATGTGTATCACAAACAAAACTACAGAAGCTATTTAGTGGACTTACAGCTATACACATATAAATTGTATGTGTCTATACACCGTTCTTATATTGATGGGGCAGATCGGAAAATGGTAAATATTTGAAACCAACAAATAATTTATTAGCCTATTTTAAGTGTATATACATAGATTAGCATGAATATTTTAGAACCATAACTGTTTGTTACGTGTGTGTGTGTGTGTGTGTGTGTGTGTGTTAAGCAATATGTTAAGTCTGTTCCTAAGCTTTTAAAGTATAAAATCATAATACCAATATCAAGTATTTCCATCGAAATGTAATTTTGTCTCCAGCTTCCTACTGGCCTTAAAGGGTCCACTTCTTAACTCATCTGGGTAAAGTAGTTGTTCTTACATAGATTTGTGCGCTTAGTGACATTACAGGTTTACATTCATCACCCAGCTAGAATGCCTTGAAGGTGGGACCGTGGTTCCTCTTCATTGTATCCCTGCCCTTAAATCAGTGTCTAGAGGATGGTAGTTCAGGTCAGAGGTGTCTAAAAGACCAACTAATAACAATGGCAGGTGCTTTACATAGAACCTATAGGAGTTAAATGAGGTTTAGAGATGGCTAGAAAATATAGATACAGAACTAAAAAGAAAGTGATGAAAATCTTTGAGCTGAAGTATCTAATTTTTGTTGTTGTTTGAAATGCTATCTCACCATGAAGCCTTGGCTCACCATTGTATCTTGAACTCAAGACAATCCTCCTGCCTCAGCTTTCTGAGTGCTGAGATTACAAGTACACACCAATGTGCCTGGCTTTTAAGTATCTAATTTTATAAAAGGAAAACTTCTTTGTCTAATGAAGGCTAAAAATTATTAACTGTATGTGGAAGGAAATCAATTTAACAAAAGAGGGTTTTGATAGAAGTTAATTTCATATGGGTAACACAGTATAGCAGTTTGATTTTCCCCTCCTATCTGGTTTCTCCATTGACTAGATATTTTATAATTGACAAATAATTATCAGGTAGGGAGGTGGTTGGTTTTTACTAAAGGTTAGAGAATTGGCTTTTGAGAGATACTGTTTTGCATTTAGTGTAGGCTGTTGATTTGCTGTTACTGTTAGTAGTGGGATGGGTGTAAGAAATTCAGCAATTGTTAAAGGGTTCAAGTAGAACTTTTGTTTTTGTACGCTATTTTAAAAGTTGACTTTATTGAAAACCCAATTTTGGCTGAGTGTGATGACACACCCCTTTAATCCCAGTTCTCAGGAGGCAGAGGTAGGCAGATCTTTGTGAGTTTGAGGCCAACTAGTCTACATAGTGAGTTCCAGGATACCCAGAGGTACACAGAGAAGCCCTGACTCAAAAGACAAAACAAAACACAACAACGAGAACCCAAGAAAAGAAAACCTAACCTTGGGGTATTCTTAGCCCTATCTGAAAGGAAAAAGAAAAAAAGTGTTTAAAGTACACATATTGTCAAAATCTAAAACAAATAATGGCAACAAAAACTAATGCCTTAGGCACAGTAGTACAGGCCTATGCCAATTCAGTGCCCATTTTGGTTACAGAGTGAGTTCAAGGTTAGTTTGGGCTATACAGCGAGACCTGTCTTAAAGCAAACAATTCCCCAAACAAAAATGAATTGAGTTGGAGATGTGTCTCACTTGATGGAGTGCTTGTCTAACATGCATGAAGACCTGTGTTGGGTTCCCAACACCATATAAGCCAGGTGTGGTGGCATGTCTGTATTCCCAGTACTTGTGAGATAGAAGCAGGAAGACCAGTAGTTGAAGATCATTGGCTACACGGAGAATTCAAGTCCAGCCTGGGTTACATGCAGTCTTTTCTCAAAACACAAAACCAAACCACCACCACCCCTCAGCAAACAAACAAACAAACAAAAAAACCTTGAAAAAAACAAGAAAAGATTTGTAGGACTGGAGGGGTTAGTTTAGGAGGAGAAAACTTTGTAAGAAATAATATAGGTAGAGTGTTATGACAAGGATTTGGGCACAAAGGCAACTGACATTTCTCAAGGATATACTATGTATCAGGTATTATTCTAATATTTGTAATCCAAATGAGATCTGAACTGTGTATTTTTCCATTTTACATATTAGGCACAAAATAGTTGTATTCCCATGATTACACAGTCCTAAAGTGTTAAGTCGGGGATTTGTAATGAGTTGTGTCTGAACGTGGGGTGGATTCTTGGAGTGTGGAGTTGAGATGGTTAAGTGGTGAGGGTGGACTTTTGTATGAATGGATTGGTCAATCTCTCAAAGTGTGGTATCGCAGAAGAACCAGGTCTCTGGAGAGGTGTGGGTGACCTGAAAACATTTTGGTTGTGCTACTCAATTCCCGAGTAATGCTGAGGGATCACCTAACCTCCTTGAGCTTATTTGTCATTTTCAGATGTAACATGAACTTAGTGATACAAATCTCATCTTTTAGAGTTGTTTGGAAATTTAAGTAAGATGATGTCTAAAGCTTTAACACAGGATTTGCTTTCACTTTGTTTCCATTTAATGTTACATAGGTCCCTTGAAAATGGGGGTTGGTTATATTTTTGTATGTTGGAAGGACATGTATTAACCCAAAAAAAAAAAAAAAAACAGCCTGCCAAAACAGTCATTCATCTCTCCCTCCCACCTTACCAAGAATCGTGTTCCCCTGCCCTCCTCTCTCCCTGTCTGGATTCCTTGAAATTGACATCATAAGCATGGAGGAGTTTCTGACCTTTGAAAATTCTTAAGTGTTGTGGTTTTCAGTGAGTTTTGAGAGGAGTTGGAGAGGACACAGAGGCAGCTCCAGTGCACTGGTGGGGCCAGGAGAGCGGGTATAAAGTGAGAATGTGGGGGCCTTGGAGGGTGGTGTCAGGAGAGTGCAGGGTCAGTAGTTTCTCAAGCCCTTTCACAGAGGTCTGCCGTCTTCCACCAGGGTTAGCAGTGTTTAACTGTAGCTTCTTTTCTCTATCGCTAACTGGGACTCAGTATGTGCAGACAGGCTTTGATACAGGGTTAGTCTGCGTTAAGCCACCTTTAGGGAAGAGAAGCTATTCCAGATAAAATCATTTAACAGTCCTCAGCAAATGTCTTTGAGGTAAGCCACTGTAAATTTGCCTGTGTGAAATGTTGGTGTGTGTGTGTGTGTGTGTGTGTGTGTGTAGGTCTGTAGTTGGGTATTATACAAATACTTTTCAATTTGTTGGAATGAAAATTGAGTAACTGGTAGTGAGTGGGACACGGGAAATAAGGCAGGTATTTGCTTTCGAGTTGTTCCTGTTTGGTGGGGATGTAAGCATGTAAATAAAACAATGTCTTTGCTATGACCACCATGTGGTGATTTGAAAGAAAATGGGCCCCAAGGGGAGTGGCACTATTAGGAGGTGTGGCCTTGTTGGAGTAGGCGTGGCCTTGTTGGAGGAAGTGTGTCACTGAGAGAGCGGACTTTGAGGTCTGAAGCTTCAGTGGTTGTGACAGTCAGTCAACTTCCTGTTACCTTCAAGATGTAGCACTCTTGGCTCCAGCACCACATCTGCCTGCGTGTTGCCATGCTCCCCTTCATGACAATAATGGACTGAACTTCTGACACTGTGAGTGAGTCACCCTCAATTAAATGTTTCCTTTATAATTGTTGCTGTGGTCATGGGGTCTCTTTACAGCAATAAAAACTGCAGCTAAGACAGACCAAACGGTGATAGATGTGGAGGGTAAAATTCTTTTGACATGCCAAGGGGAAAGTGGACTCCAGAGAGCGATTTGTAAATGAGGAAAGAGCTCACCTGCATTGCCAGCAGTCCTCTCGGGCGGGGGAACAGTCTGCAAAAATGGAGATGAGAAACCGACTTCACACTTGATGGGACTAATGGCAGATAAAGCCAGGTCATGAAGAGCCTTTGTTTGTGATATACAGAGTTAGAGGTTAATGCTCATTGGCGAGCTGTTGAGGAATTTTGAGCACCAGGATATGATATCATTTATATTAAAAAATTCTTTACAGTAGGTGCTTATAGAGGTTGGTCAGTATTTGTGGAAAGAAAGAGGAAGTTATTTTCTGGGTTCCATTTATCAAAACTTGAGATGGAGTAAAAGCTTGTTAAAGGCATTGGATTAGAAAATCAGAAAACTAGCTGGGCCGTGGTCATCCACACACAGCCAGAGCTGTTACTCAGGGAAACCCTGTCTCAAAAACCAAACAAATGGAAAAAAAAAAGGGGGGGGTGGACTGTCTGAAAGATTATCCATGAGTATAAGGCAAGAGAGAAAAGTACAGTGTGCCTTCCTGACTTGTGGTTCTAGTGCATAGAGTAATGCTCCATTTGTTAGATTAGAAGATACTGTGATGGTTGGAAAGAGTGGAGGACAGAGATGAAAGAAAAAATGTTTTTTATGTGTCTAGACGTTTTTCAAGAAGAAGATAATAATGTTGTCTTAGAAAAATACACCATGGCCAAACCGACTCTTATGAAAGAAAGCATTTAATTGGAGGCTTCCTTACAGTTTCAGAAGTTTAATCCATTATCGTGGTGCATGGTGACATGCAGGCAGGTGCTAGAACAGTGGCTGAAGAGCTCCATACTGCTCTATAGGCAGAGAGACAGAATGTCAGCTTTGCATGGACTTTTGAAACAAACCTCAGAGCCCCCCCCCCCATTTCAACAAGGCCACCTCCTAATCCTTTTAATAACCACTCCCTGTTGACTAAACATTCAAATATGTGAATCTTTTGGGGAGAGGGGGGTGTCATTCTTATTTAAACCACTATAAATGTACAAGAAGGGCAGAGGAGAAAATCTAAAGAGGTCCTTTTGCCTTGCTTTTTAATTCTGTTGTTTTGTTTTTTCTTTCTGTGCAGTGGAAGTAAGATCGTTTACTAAGAATAGGTGAGATAGCTTCTTAGCTAGGAAGCTAGGGGCTAATGGTGAAGGTGTGGAATGGCCCTGACACAATTGCTTGGTGTGCCAGAGTCAAGAGAACGACAACAGTGTTTCCTTGAAAAAGAGACTAGCCAGGCAGAGGCGGTGCACACTGTAATCCCAGCACTAGGGAGGGAGGCAGAGTTTGAGGCCAGCTTGATCTACAAAGCGAGTTCCAGGGCAGCCAAGGCTGATTCATAGAGAAGTCCTGCCTTGAACCCACCCCCTCCCCCAAAAAAGGGAAAAAAAAGGAAATTAAATATACTTTGTCATCATATTGATCTACAGAATTATTGGGTCTTACTTTGCTCAGTCACTCCATCTAGTGGTAGAGAAGTTGAGTGGACTAGCCATCCAAGTTGATTAGATAAAACAGACGAAGGCTAAAGAAACTTGGTTTTGAGCAGGAAAGGTGGCTTAGTGGCTAAGAGCACTTGCTACTGGTATGAAAGACCTGAGTTCGTTCCCAGCATTCATGGTGGCTCCACAACCATTTCCCAGGGATCCAGTGTCCTTTTTTTTGGCCTGTGTGAGTACCAGACTTGCATGTAGTACTGCATATACATACATGTAGACAATAAATCAATTTTCAAAAAATAAATTAGGTTTTTGCATCAAGTTAAATTACGTAAATGATAAGTCATTGATTTCACTCTCAGTTGACCAAGAAGAGACAGATGAAATCTATTCAGTTTTCTTACTCTCTGTCATTCTACTGTATGTAGTTCATCATATCTCTTTAGCAATAATTTCCTAAGTCCACTGTGCTCCTTCAGATTCTTCCCACATTACTCAGTATGCTTGTAACAACAACAAAAGATATTTAAAACCTTTCAGTCTGCTATTTTAATTATTCATTTATGATCATTTTCCACCTGTGCTTACAACCTATCTGTGCTTATCATTACTCTTAGAATAAAATCTGAAACTTCTTAGGGTCTACTAGGACCTCTCTGTATTTTCTACCACTCTCAGCTGGGGTTAGTACCTTGACACATGCTTCATTGCCTTGGAGCAGTCTTCCATCCTACTCTGTCTCTCCAGGTATTCACTCTTCTTATTTAACAGCAATTCCATGGGGGCTTTTCCTCACTCCTTAACAGGAAATTACATTCCCATCTCTAGCATTTATTGTTGTATGACTTTATAACTTTTTCCTTTTCAGTGTGGACATTTTATAAGTATGGACATTGTGTCCAGTTCACTGTGCATGTCTATATTATTGAACATAGTACCCAATGTTCAGTTGGAAGTGGACTTTGTACTGTCTCTAGTATAATGTGGCTAAGAGATTAGATGTCTTAGTAAGAAAGTAGGTTAGAATGGAAAAGAAGAACTGGAAGCTGGCTGTGATGATTACACGATGCAAACCCCAGCAACCTGCGAAGCAAACAGGTTGGACAATCACCACAAACTGGATGCCAGTCTGGGTTACAGAGGTAGCTCCGGGCCACTGAGGGCTGTGTAGAGACATTGTCTTTAAAAACAAAAACAACAACAACAACAAAAATGAAATAAAGATAAAATTGTAGAGTAAGATGCTGAATTTTAAGACTGCCAGGGGAAATGCTTTCAGGACATTGCATTCGTGTGGCATGCTGAGTTTGTAGTTATGGTTGGCACCAATATTTATAAATGAACGTGGGTTCAAGCAAGTACTGATCCAGGGAAAGGGTTTATAAAATAAATGTCACTGACTGCCTCATGACAATGTCATGATGTTGGGCTGCAAGAGTATTTATGTAAAGAAATGATTTAATATTTTTCCATTGAAAAGTCCATCATTCTCAATTTTGCTGTTCTATAGAACAGAATAAGAACCATTATGCAAATAGTATTAGGGGAGGAGTCTGGTGATAGGCTTGGCTTTTGTTTAGAAGAAAACAATTCATAATAGTTGGAGCTGAAAGTAATGAGCTCCCTGTCAAAGTTTGTAATCATTTGGAAACTGGATGAGCTGCTAGAGATGTAATAGAAGAGTCCTTGCACTGGATTGAGTAATTGGTTATAAACCCTTTAGTAGTAAACTGGATGATTTTGATGCCTGAATCTGTCTGTACACACAATCAACAAAGATTGAGTGTACCTCCCTTTATTTGGAAAGTTGAAGGTTAGTGTTTTGTTTCCTTGTTTGAGTTTTTCCTTCCTGTGTGCTGAGACAGAGATAGACTGAGTCTTTGTCATTGTTTGATATCCCATTTGGAATCTGAGAAGTTTCAGCCAGGTGTTATGGTGATGTAACAAGAGCTGCTGTCCTTACCTGTTGGGCGAAGGACTATGTACCTGGAGAATCAAATATAAGAATGTGCTGCCAAGAAGTTTGCTTTAGTGCTTCACATTTTTGCTGAAGAGCCAGTCTTTCCAGATGTGAGTTATTTGTTTATTTTAGATGTTTTGAAATGAATGACCTACCTTCTGTTACCCTGTAAGATGCCAGATGCCACAGCACCCATGGTTTTCATTTGCTTCTGTCTCAGGAGCCTGAGCCTGGCTGAAAATTGTTTGTGTACCTGTGGCTTAGTCATATCTTCTCCTTTTTGCTGAATGCCATTTGTGTCTTTCCTGCATCCTCTCAGAAGGTTGTTAAAGTGGCTTACCTGGTTTGTTTTATTTATTTATTTATTATCTCTCTCTGTGTGTGTATTTATTTTCTATCATTTATCTATCATCTATCTATCTCTATTATCTGTCTGTCTATCTGTCATCTGTCTATTGAAACATAATCTCCTAGCTCTGGCTGTCCTGGAACTCACTATGTAGACCAAGCTGGCCTTGAACTCACAGAGATCTATTCTTCTCTGCTTCCTGAATGCTGGGATTAAAGGCCTGAACCACCATACTCATTAGTCTTATTTTATTTAAGAGCGAAGATTGAAGTTCATTTTGGAGCTAGGCTCTTGATTTTGGATTATGTATGTGTTGTTATTTAGGCAGTTCCCATGTTCTGTGACTAAAGTGGTGAACACAATGGGCCTTGGAGAGAATTCTCACTTGCGTTATGAGATGAAAAGCCTTTCATTCACCTGGGATTTCTGAACACATTTAATTGAATTTTCTTTTATTTTTGAGACAGGGTCTTTGTTTGTAGCCTTGAATTCTTAATCTCCCAGCCTCTGCCTCTTTGGTGCTGATATTACAGACAAGTACCACTTGCCTACCTTGAAGTTAAATTCTTAAGCACAAGCTGTAAGGGGACTGAATTGCTTTTTAGAAAGCTTGGTCAGGAATTCTTCCATGTAGTTCTGGGATAGTACAAGGTTAACAACCTCAGAGGAATATTGGCTTGGTGCTTAGGATATTGAAGTAGATAAAAATTAGACATTTGTTTATAATGAATGTATTCAGCAGATGCTTATTGCTGTCTACTATATTGCAAAGACCTTGCTAAATGTTGGGTTGGAATAGAATAAATCATATCCGGTACCCATTGATTTCTTGTATTATTAGAGCACTGTAAGAAGCAATAGTTTCTCTTTCACAACACAACACAACAAAACAAAACAAAAAAAAAAAAAAACAAAAATCAAAAGAACTACCAACAACAAAACAATGCAGTTATCAAGTTAGAGACTTAGAATTTTTATAACCAGCAAATATTTGCTATTTGCCTTACTATATTCAAGAAATGAAGAAACTTAGTATCAGGTCATACCACTAAACAAGTTGTATCCTGGGAGGAGAGGAGTGAAGAAAATGCCTAGGAGTCATTGTTAGGCATTAGGTTTTAGGAGGAATGTTTTGTCTGGGTCTCCTGTTGTTTTCAAGAATTCTGGTTTTGGCTTTCCCAAAAGGTGGGATCAGCAGGTACAGTGGGGCAGCTGGGTACCTGGGCACTTTATGAGTGAGCCCCCCTCTGCAGAACCGGTGAATTTGGTCAGAGGTTGTTATCCACCCTTCTTTTGCTTTCTCTACTGGGACTGTTAACCACAGAGGAATGTTGGCTTGGTGTCAGGCTGTCAGGTCAAGGACATAGTTCCTGCTAAAGTGAAGTCTGAAAGAAGCTATTTTTTTCCACAGGTAAACTTACCTGGCACTCATTTATCCTGGGAGGAGAAATGCACTTCTGATTCTGCCTGAGTCCCTGAAGTTAGTTTTGTTATGAGCCTTTGGGATCTCTAGCCAGGTGTGCAGAGCAGCCTATTATTTTATTTTGAGTGGTTTCAGGATTCACTTTACTCTTCTTGTTTTCTCAGAACATTAGTCCATCCTGAGATAGTCTGCTGTGTTTAGTAAGTATCTACTAAGAGCCAGTGTGCCATGTACTGTGTCAAGGGATTCATTCTGGTGATACATCAGTAAAGAAGACACACAACTTCTTACTTCTGAAAACTTGACATATGAAAATCAAAGATTAGACAGAGAATGATTAAAATAACTTCAGAGGAAAGCCAAGGCATGATGGCATATGCCTGTAATATCAGTATTCAAGAGACTGAGGCAGGAGGATTGCTACAAGTTTGAGGTTAGCTTGAGCTACATGATGAGGCATTGTTTCAAAAAAACAAAAAACAAACAAACAGCAAAACAGCCCTTAATAATAAATATGTTCAGGAAGGAAATGAACATGGCACAGGGTTAGGGAGCATTGCAGGTTGGGAAGCTTTATAGGGCCTCAGTCTGCTGCCTCCTTTAGACCGGAGAAGCAAACTTGGCCCTGGGGTGCCTACTATATGCAAGCCCTGGATTTAATCCCTAGCACACCCCTCCTTAAGTAGACAAATAAGTAGCAGAGGGAAAGCTTTGTTCAGAGTGGTTTGTAGTTATTGTAGGCATTAATACATTATTGTTAATGAGGATGTTAAATGTGATTCTTCATAAAAAATTTAAACTCACTTCCTTCAAAATTCAACTAGAATGAAGAAACCAGATTAGTTTACCATTTGGTTAAGAAACTGTTGAAATTAGGCTCTGAGGATGCTCTTCTATTTACTTGAGCCTTGGGCTCTTACCTTCTTTTCAGGGCAAAGCCTGGATTTTGATCTATGTTCTGCTCACATCCTGCTGCCTGAGAGTACTTGATGATCCCATGACCCTGGACATGGATGCTGTCCTGTCGGATTTTGTCCGTTCCACAGGTGCAGAGCCAGGGCTGGCCCGAGATCTTCTGGAAGGTAAGGAGATAATTCGAAAGAGAAAACAAAATGTCATATTTACTATTAGGGTGATTTGGAGTATTTAAGGTGATCAGAAAAATATTTTGTGTACCTGAGGACCTCCATTTAAGTTGCTTCTAATAATCTGCTTTGTGTGATCTGCTATACTTTTAAAATCCAAAATCCTCCCTTCACCTTGTATGTATTAGGTTTCTTCACCATGAGTTTATGTTCAGGTAATCAAAGAAGAAAGTTATATCGGCTCACTAAAACCATAATGGAAAACACTTGATCTTAACCTCTAACCTCTACACACTTGTATATGCACACCATACTTATATACCACATAGATGCTTTAACCTCTATAAGCACTTGTATGCATACAGCACACATGTATACTACACAGGTGCCCAACAACACACTCAAAATTAAGAAAAAATAAAAATGAAATAATCAGTGTCATGTCAGTGTCTGTGCAGTGTATCAAGTATATGCAAGGTACATGGGATGTGTTCTCTCAGCTGTATGTTATAACTTTGAAAACTGAGGTTCAGTGAAGTTACATAGGATTTTAATCTTGACTGGTTTTTAAACTGTGGCTCTTAATGATTATGTTACAAATTACTTCTTGCATGTTATAAACACTCATGGTATTAAAGAAAAGAAGCTGAGAGTCCTATGAGAGTGAAGATGGAAATCTGATTTAGCTCTAGAGTACAGGAACCTTTTTAGGAAGGCATACCCAGGAGAAATAGCTTACAAGATGACCCTAAGAGGAGAGAGATTGATGTAATGTATAAGCCAATAGTGAGTGAGACGGGAAGAGTGGTACAAGAGTGATGGGGAGCTGGTTAGGTGGACAGGAAGCAGAATATGGGGCCCTTTGTTGGCCATAGTAAGGAATTTACACTCTAAGTTCACTGGAAGTGAAGTTTTTAGTAGTATAAGAATAGTTTTTAAGTTTCAGTGTTTAATGTGTTCCAATAGGATTATATTGGAAGGTGGCCAGTGGTAAAAATAGGTAAGAATATTGCCATAGTGCCTGTGAAAGATAATGGTGACTTAGACCACAGTGTGGGTTTAGATATAAATTAGTAGCCTGAGAGATGGCTCAGTAGTTAAGAGCATTTGCTGTTCTTCCAGAGAACCAGGGCTCAGTTCCCAGCACTCACATGGTGGTCACAACTGCTTTGGAAAATGATGAGCAGGGTGATTCTAAACTGGGCAGTTGTTGCGAGTAAGGTTTTTCCTGCCACCTGGTCTCACCGCCACACCATCCCCAAATAACACACTGAGACTCTGTATTTGATATAATGCTGTTGGCCAGGTACTAGTTTCTTATCGGCTAGCTCAGTCGGTAAACATGAGACTCTTAATCTCAGGGTTGTGGGTTCGAGCCCCACATTGGGCACCATATGTAAGGAGTAAAGTTTTTCCTGCTGGCCTGGACCCACTGCTCCCATGCCCCAAATAACACACAGAGATGCTGTATGTGATATAATGCTGTTGGCCAGGTACTAGTTTCTTATCGGCTAGTTCTGTCTTAATTTTTAACCCATTTCTATTAATGTAAGTATTTCCATGTGGTCTCATCTTACCGGAGAGTAGGGCTGTTGTTCACTCTCTCCAGTCTCTCCATGTTGACTCCTCCCTACTACTTCCTCGAATCTTCCTTGTCTCCTAGTCCTGCCTATCTTGCTTTCCTATTGGCCAACAGTGCTTTATTCATTAACCAGTGTGAGAAACATATTTACAGAATGACATCTCCCATCAGGCAGTGGGGTAGGACTTACTAAGAAATTGATATTTACAAAGGTTCATCTATGTAGATGTACTAGAGGAAAGAGTCTTATGCAATACGAGTAGGCAGTGGAGAGGCCCTGGTGGGGAGAAGTCTTGGCGTTGTCTAACAGCAAAGAGACCAAAACACCAGTGGAGACTAGAACAGAGAGTGGAGAAAGGGTTGAACAGTGTTAGAATTAAATCAGCAAGCATGAGTAGTTGGAATAGCTTAACTGGAGGGTTAGAACAACAGCAGTAGTGGATAGATATACGTAGACTGCATGCAAAGCACTGTGCTTATGACTTATTTAACCTTCAGAACAGCACTGTGTGTCAGGCACAGCATTGTAAGACTTTTTCTGGGAAAATCTATTTCTACCCATTCCTGATAGAGGGAGCAGATCATAGAAGCCACCTCACCTGAGTCTAGCCTGCTGAACCAGAGCTTACTGAGGTTACTTTAGGAGTTTGGGTAGCATGTTAAGCATGTGGATAACTGGACAGCTATACCACCAAAAAGTCTGCCCTCTCAGCAATTGTTAGGTGCTTATATATCCTTGGGTAGAGGAGGGACCTTATGAACTTCATTAACCTCATTACCATCTCCCTACCAAGAAGGGACTTAAAAGAAAGGTTGGTCTTATTTTATATGTATGTGTGAGTGTCTGACATGTATGTATGTATACTATGTATATGTCTAGTATCCAAGAAAGCCAGAAGAGGGTGTCAGATGGTGATGATCACACCCAACCTGGAAGAAACGGATATACTAGTGCTATTATCTACATTTTCACAAATAAGTAAATTATAGCACAGAGAAAAAGCTAGAAAATAGGAGAGGCCATAGAAAGCCTTGAATAATGGGCAAAAAAGCCTTCTGTAGTAGTGATGGGCCATTACGTGAAGATTTTGAACATAGAAGTGAAATGATTATAACTGTGCTTTACAAAAATGAATCTCATGGGATTCCTTGAGTAGATGGAGGTGTTGGATCTCAGGTGATGAGTTAAACCAAGGCTGTAGTAGCTACAGTAATGCAGGTGCAGTTAGTCTACCTGTATTAAGCAATTTAACTAGAGAAAACTACCGTGGAGTCTTTCAAATAGAAAGTGTTTTTAAAGTGGGAGCAGTATCGCTCCTTTTGGTGCAGTGATATCTAGAAACTCTTCATCGGAGGCGTATACTTTGTACATATCTTCTGGTGGCTTATGACAGCCTAGAGTCTACCTCAGCTCCTGAGCCCTGGTACAAACTAACTGTGACTTTGAACAAGTTGTGGTACTTCTGTAAGCTTTGTCTCCTTTATCTGTAAAAGGAGTTTCATTTTAGGTGACTAAATCTCTGAAGGGCCCTTTGAGTTTGGAGACAAAAGTTTCTACCATTATGTAGCTCCCATAGGAAATAGACAATAAAGAAAATTGGTATTTCAGATTGATAAGAAAGTTAAAATAGAATTGGTAGTGTGCATCAGCATGTTCTTACTAGGTTTATTTATTTATTTTTTAGGTTTTTTTTTTTTTTTTGAGACAGGGTTTTTCTTTGTAGCTTTGGCTGTCCTGTCTATACCAGGCTGGTCTTGAACTCAGAGGACCACCTGCTTTTCTTCCTGAGTGCTAGGACTAAAGGCATGTGCCACCACTGCCCAGCACTGCTAGGTTTGTTTTTGATATGAGGTGTTTGAAACTGAGTCTGGGGTATCCCAGACTGTTCAAACTGATCCTCCTGACTCAGCCTCCTGAGTTCTAGCATTATAAACTTGTGCTGTCATAGCTTGTTTTGTTGCACTAGGATGGCTATAGTGGTCTTCCAATGTCTTTCTGCAGTTTCATAATACCCTGGGTATATAATGTTGTTTTGTTTTTTCTCCTGTTAGGAAAAAACTGGGATGTGAGTGCTGCCCTCAGTGACTTTGAACAGCTACGTCAAGTCCATGCTGGGAACCTGTCCCCACCCTTTAGTGGAGGGAGTAGTTGCTCTAAGACCCCTGAAAAAGGGTGTGCTGATAGAGAGTCCACTCGCCCTTCTCGACCAGTCCTCCAGAGACAGGATGACATCATTCAAGGTATTGTTTAACTGAGGACTAAGCTTTTGTGTGATTAGGAAGCGTCTGTGTGCTTCTTTAGGGATGTTTTCATTCCTTACTCTCTTCCAGCCAAACTAACAGTTCTTGCTTTATACCATGTCTGGCCAGTACCTGACAGCTGCCTAGCATTAGAGCTCCTGTCCCCTTGTGATAGTCGCCCATGTACTTCAAGCTGTGCAAACACATAATATTACACTGACAAATTTTGCTCATAATGTTGTATGGGCTGGGGCTTGCAGGTGCCATATACTGAAAACAAATGAAATGATTTGGGGACACAGTTTACATTAGTGTTTTGTTCTCTGGCATATTAAAATCTGATATAAATTTCTCCATAAATTTCTGATAAATATGAATACTAATAAAAGTTATAGTAAATAATATAGATGTTGTTGATGACACTGTTTTTTTTGTTTATGTTTGTTTTTTTGTTTTTTGAGACAGGGTTTCTCTGTGTAGCTTTGGAGTCTGTCCTGGAACTGTCTCTGTAGACTATGCTGGCCTTGAACTCACAGAGATCCACCTGCCTCTGCTTCCTGAATGCTGGGATTGGAGGCCTGTGCCACCACCTCTCTGCATGTCATTTTCTTTTCTGTAATGGAGATCCTTTCTACATCCTCTAAGACCCTAAGGATTACTGGAGTGATTATTTGACTAAATGCAGCCTAATAAAAGTCCGTTTCTCTTACTTGTACTTTCCACTAAAGAAATGACCCAGTTCCCTCATGCCCACCTCTCCCCTCCTCTTCCCCCCTTTCTCCTAACTCCCTCTCACCTCCTCCATGCTCCCAATTAGCTTAGAACAGGAAGATTGAGATAGGGAAAGAATAGAGGAGATCAAGAAAAGAGATACCATAACAGAAGGAGCCTTTATAGATTCAAGGAGGATCTGACACTAGGGAAATGTCCAGATATTTACAAGGATGAACCCAACTAACAATCAAAGCAATAGTGGAGAGGCTACCTTTAATGCCCTTCCCCGATGAGATTGACATCTACCTTATATGCCATCCTAGAGTCTTCATCTAGTAGCTGATGGAAGCAGAAACAGACACCCACAGCTAAACACTAGCTGAACTCCTGGAATCCAGTTACAGAGAGGGAGGAGTGATGAGCAAAGGGGTCAGGACCAGGCTGGAGAAACCCACAGAATCTGCTCACCTGAACAAGGGGGAGCTCATGGACCCCAGTCTGATAGGTGGGAAACCAGCATAGGACTGACCCAGACCCCCTGAATGTGGGTGTCAGTTAGGAGGCCTGGGCAGTCTATGGAGCCTCTGGTAAGGGATCAGTATTTATCCCTAGTATACTCATGGACTTTGGGAGCCCATTCCACATAGAGGGATACTCCCTCAGCCTAGACACATGGGGAGGGCCTAGGCCCTGTCCCAAATGATGTGACAAACTTTGAAGACTCCCCATGGAAGGCCTCACCCTCCCTGGGGAGCAGAAAGGGGAGAGGATGGGGTTTGGTGGAGGTGATAGGGGAGGATGGGAGAGTGAGGGAACTGGGATTGACATGTAGAACAACCTTGTTTCAAATTTTTAAAAAAAAGGAAAAAAAAAAAAGTGACCCAGTTGCTAACTGAATGGCGAATGGCTCATATTCATGTTGAAAAAAATGGCTGAAAAATGGGAGTCAAAGATAGTATCATAGGGAAAGGAAAGTCAGGGAAACCCCAGACAAGCTTAGAAAGATGAATACTGTTTTCGTACTACTGTGTCTACAAAAATGCCATTTTGTATATTTCCGCATTAGTGTTTGGCTAAGAAAAAATACTATGAAGTTCAGTAGCTGGTTAGGTATAGTTTTTCCTTGCCTGGAAACTGTCAGGCGGTAACCACCTCCATCTGTGGAGAGTTCTCAGAGCGGGTTGCGTATATTCTAAGGTGACTCCATTTCTCATTGCAGAAAAACGCCTGTCTAGGGGCATCTCCCACGCCAGTTCCAGCATTGTCTCCCTGGCCCGGTCCCATGTCTCCTCCAATGGTGGGGGTGGGGGGAGCAGTGAGCACCCCCTGGAAATGCCCATCTGTGCCTTCCAGCTTCCAGATCTAACTGTGTACAAAGAAGATTTCCGAAGCTTCATAGAGAGGGACCTCATTGAGCAGTCCATGCTGGTCGCCCTGGAACAGGCAGGTCAGTGGGTGTTTCCTCTTCAGTGATTTCCCCTTTAGACTCTGCCTGCAACCACATAAAGGGTCCAGCCTTCATCAGTAGCCTCTTTTAAAGTGTCTGATCTGGTTGCTGTCAAAGATTGGGGTCAGTCAGATACATGTGCTGACATGAATAGAAATTAACCAGGTGTGGCGGGGAGGAGCAGGAATAAACATTAGACACTTTGGAAAGTTCCTGTTTAATAGATGGGAAGCCAGATACATATGTACGTTTACTAATTGATACCCAAAAGCCAATATAGGAACAGTTATGACTGATTATAACTGGCAAACACAGAGGATGATGGCTGTAGATGATGCACTGAAAGTCACATCTAGTCATATGACTCTTTCCCCAGATTTATTTGTTGAGTTCATTTTAAATTAGCATTAAAATTAATTTGGAGGTCACAGAAAGGGACCCTTTTCATTTTGTACCCCTCTATATTAACTATAACTCTTTTTAGAAGTTAGCAAGTTATCTGGGCTAGTGAAATTATAAGCTCTTCTGCAGATTTTTAATTGCTGAAAAAAACAAAATTTTAAGTGTTATTTGTAAAATAGTTTCCTCCTGTAAATAATGGATTGGCAATTGTCTAGTTTACTTGGTTGTCTTATGTACTTTTTCTTTTTGTGTGTAACTTTAAAGTCACACCACACACCTGATGAGTGCTGTCAAATATGTAAACAATACAGGACACAAAACTTGCATAGTTTTTCTTTTGTTGGTGATTCAATTAAGCTGAGCATTGCTGCTATTGTATTTACCATTCTTCCTGCCAGAGTGAAGGATTCAGAGTCAAACAAAGTATCTATCAGTTTCAGCCTGGGCACTATTGACTTTTGATGCCAGATAATTTGTTGCCTTGAGCATTATCTTATATTCTAAATATAAGAATATGCTCTAAATAAATAAAGAATATGCTCTAAATAAAGATAATGTTCTCTCTGGTCTCTGTGTCTCCCACCAATTGTGACAAATATATCTTCATACATTGCCTAATAATCCCATGAGACAAAACTGTCCTTCATTAAGATCACTGATCTAAGCAGTCATGCTTGACAGATTCTAACTGTAAGTAAAGAAGATGTAAAGAATCAGAGATTAGGCTTAATGCTATATTCCTATAATCTCAGTACCAAGGTTATAGAAGGCAGATATATCAGGAGTTCAAGGCCAGCCTCAGCTACTTAGTGAGTTCAAAGGTCAGTGTCAGCTACATGAGACCATGTTTCAAAATAATCAATAACAACAATAATACAGAGCATGCAGTATCTCATTCACTAGGTTGAGGCAGAAGGATCATGAGTTCAAAGCCAACCTGGTACGTGTAGCAAAACCCTGTCTCAAGAAAAAAAGTAGTTTTATTCTAGGCTGTCTCCCTAATCCCCTTCTCCTTTCCTCCCACTGTCATGTCTGTAGGGCGTTTGAATTGGTGGGTCAGTGTGGACTCCCCCTGTCAGAGGCTGCTTCCTTTAGCAACTACTGGAGATGGAAACTGCCTGCTGCACGCAGCCTCTCTTGGTGAGTCTTGGAGAATGGCCCTCCCTCCCCATAGAAAGGAAGCAATGAATCGAGTATCACGTGTGAATGTTCATCTCACCACCCTTCTCAGGTGAAGGGATGGTTCAGGGAGCTGGCAGAGCCTTGCCTTGGCTTACTGTCTTTAGAAATGGGGGAGCCCAGGGTTAGTTTAGGCTCCACTCCACGCTGAGCCCTAGAGCATAATAAGCAAAGTTTGTGTGGCTATGTACATGAATGGTGGCAAAACTATACTTAATTATTCTTCTGGTTGGTCTCTGTGACACTTACTTTGAATTATTAAACTACTCACAACTCTCTGTATTTGTTCTTAGCTTTGGTCTGCATTTTCTAGCCATTTCGTGAGCTCTGGTGCTGATGGCTGTGTGATGCTGATTTGCTGAGGAGGGCTTCCTCTCAGGAGTTTGAGAAATGTTGTCCAGCCTTTCTTGAGGTCCTGGGTTTGATCCCTATCACCACAAAACAAAGGCTGGATTAGTAAGTGGAGCTCCTTTGCCTTCCTCTCTCCCTACAGGGATGTGGGGTTTCCATGACAGAGATTTGGTGCTGAGGAAAGCTCTGTATGCACTGATGGAGAAGGGTGTCGAGAAGGAGGCATTGAGAAGGCGCTGGAGGTGGCAGCAAACACAGCAGAATAAAGAGGTGGGTGAGTTTGGGTGGCAGCACCCTGTTTCCAAAGTCTCCTAGTGCTGATGATTGTATTTTCCGGTGTACTCCTGAAAAGTGAGGACATTGCGGCTAATACCATAGGACGAGCACCTTGTGACCAGCTTACACCAATCTCTACCTGCGACAGAAACGTGTAGTTCCTGTCAAGCCTTTTACAGATATTCAGTAGTTCTTAGTGGAGGTTTCTTTCTTTGTCTTTTCTTTTTTTCTTTTTTGTTTTTTTTATGAGCTATGATAACAAATATGTAATTTGTTTTTTATTATAAGACTAGATTACTCATTCATTCATTCATTTGTTGAGTGGTATATGCACTACTACAGTGTTTGTGGAGGTCAGAGGGTCAGAGGACAATTTGTGGGAGTTGGTTCTCTCCTTTCATTCTGGATTCCAAGGATTGAAACTCAGATTGTCATGCCTTTATCTGCTGAGCTATCTCATCTGCCCTGATTAATTTTGAGTCCCTTCTGTCCCCTCCTCTCTCTTCTTCCCTCCCCTCCCCTTCTCACTCTCCCCCTTCTCCTCCCCCCCCTTCCCTTTTCTCCTTAGGCAGGCTCTTAACTCTGTAACCCAGGCTAGCCTGGTATTTACTACATAGTCCAGGCTGGCACTGAATTTGCAGTAGTCCTTCTGCCTCAGCTTCTCAATTGCTGGGATATGGGTAAATCACTATTTCCAGCTTGTTTTAAATTCTTAAAAAAAAAAAAAGCATTTATTTATTTATTACATGTGCATGTGTACATGCCATGCCACACATGTGGAAGTCAGAAGACAACTTATATGAAACAGTTTGCTTCCACTGTGTGGGATCTGGAGATTGAACAGGTAGGTTTTCAGGCTTGGTGGCAAGCACCCTTAATTACTTAACCCACGTTTTTAATTCTTGTGTAAATGCTTGAATGTTTTTAATATTCTACAACTTTGCTTTTCATATACTTAGCTTTGGTTTGATTAAAGAATATAAAATGATACTTGTTAAATTGAATTTAAATATTAGTCTTCAGGGATTTGGCTGATATAATGGTTACTTTTATATAAGAAAGTAATGATGAGGGACCAGAGAGGTGGCTCAGAGGTTGAGAGCACTGGCTGTTCTTTCAGAGGTTCTGAGTTCAATTCCCAGCACCCACATGGAGGCCCACAACCATCTGCAATGAGGTCTAGTGCCCTCTCCTGGCCTTCAGGGAAGTAATGATGGATTTTTATGTTCCACCTCCACACCAGGGATTGGGAAAACCACAACTGTTTTGTTTTTGTTTTTGTTTGTTTTGGTTTGGTTTGTTTGTTTTTTTTAGTTTTGGTTAAAAAGGTTCACTGAAAGGTGTGTATTATAAATATAGCTGCTTTCCTTGTTTAAGCAGCACAAAGTACAGAGTGACATATGCTCTACAGAGCCTGGTGTATTTCCTGTCTGCTTCTCTATAGAAGAAGGTGACTGGTTCCTATAAGAATAGCATTGTACATTTATATAGAGCAACAGGCTTTCTTGTTCCTGTTTCCTTAGTTCTTGGCTCCTTTTCTCTGTATCTGCTATATTAGTATACTTTGTTTTCATGTGTAACTTGTTTTGTATGTATATATGTGCTTGAACATGTACATGTGCACAAAAGTGCCTTTGATGACACAAGAAAATATTGGTCCTTCTGGAACTGGAGTTGCAGGCAGTTGTGAGCTGCCCAGTGTTGGTGCTGGGAACTGGACCTGATCATCGCCAAGAACAGCATGTGTTTCTGTTGGGCTATCTGTATATTTCCTGCCTTTGGGTATTTTGTTTTGTTTGGCGATGCTTTGACTAGTTATTTCTGATATTAGATATGGTGATATCCCATTTCTTCCCTCATGCCCAGTTTTCATGGTTCCATTTTAACTGGCAATAATACAGAGCTAAAATAAAGGGGTTTTGTTTTGTTTTTGTTTTCTCCAGGCAGAGTTTCTCTGTGTAGCTTTGAAGCTAGTGCTGACATTCACTCTGTAGACCAGGCTGGCCTTGAACTCATGAGATCCCCCTGTCTCTGCCTCACAAGTGCTGGGATTAAAGGTGTGAGCCACCATTGCCTAGCTAAAATGAAGTTTTATGTCATTTTGAAGCTCAGTGTTTTCTGTTACAGCTCTTGGCACATAAGAATGCGGGCTAAAGTTCAGATTCCCAGAATTCTCATTAAAGCCACACAGGTTTGGTGGCCAGCTGTAACCTCAGCATTCAGGAGACAAGAGATGGGACTGTAGGACAGACAGCAGGGGCAGCTAGATTTGCTGGGCTCAACAAGCTGCAGGTTCAGTAAGATTTTTGTCTCTATAATAAAGAGATCAATCAAGGAGACACTTGACATCAGCTTAAGACCTCCATATAGACATGTATGCACATTCACACACATAACATACTGTTTTTTTAAAAGCAAAGAAACCATTTGTTACAGGTTGTTTCAAGTAGGATGGTATAGAATAAATAGTTTGAGGGTTGGAGAGAACTCAGCAGTTATTAAATTTGCTGCTCTTACAGAGGATTGGACTTGTGTCACCAGCTCCAGAGGACCTGATGCCCTCTTCTGGCTTCTATGGGCATCCACGTTTATATGACTCATGGAGACAAATAATTAAAATACATCTTTGAAAAGGAATCACAGAAAGCTGGGCAGTGGTGGCACACACCTTTAATCCTAGCACTTGGAAGGCAGAGGCAGGTGGGTCTCTCTTATTTGTTAGATCATAAACAAAATGCCATCACAGAGAGTTCCAGGACAGCCAGGACACAGAAACCCTGTCTCAGGGAGAAAAAGAAAAAATTATAGACATTTTCTTGATTAATCATTTTTGCTCCAAAGATAGAATCCATAGGGGCAAAAACACAAATTGACAATCTTTTTTTTTTTTTTTTTTCCCCTTTCTCCTCTGAGATGGAGATTTCTCTGTACAGCTCTGGCTGTATTGGTAGATCAAGCTGACTTCAAACTTTTAAGAGATCTACCTGACTCTGCCTACTGAGTGCTGCCATCATCTGGCTACAAATTGACATTCTTTATTATCACTCAAAAGCTGGGGTGGACCTTGTAGAAGGCTACCTTTCCTGAGCTTGACCCAAGCTGGCCTCAGATTTACAATTCACATTAAATTAGTAATGAGCTCTGCCTTTGATGCTGAGTGTAAGTCATAGCTGAGCTTTGACCACACCATGGACAAGGAAAGACCTCACCAGAGCGTGGCAGCTAATAAGTGGGAGTGACAGCAAAAATAAAATAAATGTGCTCACTTCTGATGATTAAGTCTACTATAGCTACTTTAAAGATAGGGCTAGATTTTACAGTGTTTGTCCAGAAGAACCAGCCATGCCTAAGTTCTTCCCTGTGTGTTCTTCCCTCCCTTCTGGGGCACATGTGTACAGGGAATAGAGGCTAGTGAAGGGGTTACTTTTATCCTTTGGTTGGAAATGTGTCATGCATGATTGTCTTGCTTGAACTTTGATAACTTCATTCCTTACCTTGGGAACAGGAAGGAGACAAGAATCATCTGAGATGCTTCTAGTTTTATGATACCAAAACTCAAATTAGTTATTTCCTGGACCTCCTTGATTTGTATAGAAATTGATGGTAAAACTTGTTGGGAGTGTGTGCCACCTAGTGGCCATATGTATTAAAGCAGGAAGCAGAGGGGCTGGAGAGGTAGCTCAGCTGTTAAGGGTACTTGTTCTTGTAGAGACCTGATGGCTCACAGCTGTCCATAATGCCAGTTCCAGGGGAACCAATGCCCTCTTCCAAACTCATTGAGCACCAGCAAGCATGTGGTGCACATACATACATGCAGCCAAAATACATGTATAAAATAAAACTAATTAACAAACAAACCCAGGCAGTAGCGGCACAGGCCTTTAATCCCAACACTAAGGAGGCAGAGGCAGGTGGATCTCTGAGTTCAAGGCCAGCCTGGTCTACAGAGTGAGTTCCAGGACAGCCAGGGCTACACAGACAAGTCCTGTCTCAAAAAGCCAAAACCCACCAGGAGTAGGTGACTGGGAGAGGAGAAAGGAGAGGCAGTGTATCAAAATGACATGAGCATTCCCTATATAACTTTCACATTGTACTGAAATCTGTGAGAGTATTTTACAAATCACAAATTGTGTTGCCTTTTTACTGAAGTAACGTACTTTCACAGTAGCTCTAGCCCTAGAGATGTTTGTTCTGGTGCTGCTCAGGATGTAGCTGGGCAATGAAATGCTAATGCTAAACAAAAAAATACTAATAAGGTAAAATTATCTCTCAAATCAAATCACCACTTGATCTAAAGCCTCCCCCCTCCCCCCACCTTTCTTCTCCACCCCCCCCCCCCCCCAGTTAGCCCAGTCTGGCCTCCAACTACTTTGTAGCTGAGGATGACCTTAACCTCCTCACCTTCCTGCCTTCATCTGAATGCCAGGACTATCGTGATTATTAGAGTGTACCACCACACCCAGTTTAGCTGATGCTGCAGATCAAAATCAGGGCTTCCTGCATGCTAGGCAAGCACTCTACCACTTATGCTGCATCCCCGTCCCCTAAAGCCAGGATATCTTAAAGTTGTGTGGCTGGATGTGGAGGCACATCTGTCAGGAGGATTAGTGTGAGTTTAAGGCCAGACTGAGTTACCCAATGAGGCCTTGTCTCAAAAAGCAAGAAGGCAGAGCAGATTATTTGTATTGTTATACACAACCCTTTAGTAAAAACTGTAACTTCACTTAGCATGGATTTATTAATTATTGATCACATAATAGGCACTGGGCCATGTTGCATGGTTCTTTCTTGTAGCGCAATACAATAAGAATGGACCTCTAAAGATATAGAGCCTGTCTCTGCCTCCTGTATGCTGAGGTGTGAGTCACTACTCCGACTCAGCTATGATGTCTATAATAGAGTTCTGTAGAGCAGTGGAGAGATTCAAAGGCAGGGGTGACTGATCTGCTGGGAGGCTTAAGAGAACTCCTCAGAGGAGAGCTTTGCTATTAAAGTTGAGGGTTTGTTTACCAGGTACGTAGGGAGTGGTCATTGCAGGCAGTGGGAATAACTTATGGAAAAAGTCAGAGTATGAGGCAGTTTCTGTCCAGAACAGCTCTGACCCGTGCAGAGAAAGGGGCAGGGCAGGAGGCAGGCTTTGCATACCATGCATGAGCAGTCAAGAGTCTTAGAGTGACTGTTATCAGGAAACATACCATTAGATTTTGATTGATGGGGGAAAATACCGTGGCCTAATAGGAATAGGTCTGAAGAATTCAGAAAACCAGAGAGATGCTTGCAGTTCATGCTTAGTAATTGTTGAGAGAGATATCCAGGTGTGGGACGGGTGAAAGAAGAGACCTCTAAGGTAACTCCCTGATTGTTAGTCTGGGTATCTGGATGATAGCGGGTGCTGCTTGATAAGCATATAGGAAGAAGACTGTAGAATTAAAGTCGCTTTAGATAGGTTGCAGTTTTTGGCAGACAGTTGGATATATGAACATAGAAATGAAAAGGAATTGTGGGCTTGAGAGGATTGATCCTAGGGTCCTGAGCACGTAGGTGGAGTAGATATGATTATAGCCTGTGAAGAGATCACCCAGAGGAAAGCAAGGTGCAAACAGTTGCCAAAACCCCAGTTTTGTGGTGAGGAGAGTTCAGAGACTAAGAGAAGGCAGTGATGTTGAAGCTAAAGTAGAATGTTTAGAGAGGCAAATAGACACACAGGCTATCAAACAGGAGGACCGGAGCCCCTTGACTGACAGTCTAGCTAGCCAGGGCATGATGGGAGATGTCATTCTGTGTATGTTTCTCATACTGGTTAATGAATAAAGCACTGTTGGCCAATAGGAAAGGAATATAGGAGGTACTAGGAGACAAGGAGGAAATAGGAAGTAGGAAGGAGGGTCAAGATGGAGAGTCTGTAGAGAATAGAACCACCAGCTGCCTCTCGCTGGTAAGACCACATAAAAATACATAAAAATGGGTTAATAATTAACACAGCTAGACAATAAAAAACTAGTAACTGGCCAACAGAATTATATCATATACAGAGTGTCTGTGTGTTATTTGGGGCTGGCGCAGCGGCGGGAAAAGACCGGGCGGCGGGTGGAAAAACTGTACTCTTTACAAGGGCAAGTGCCTTGTGTGGATGGGTAGTGTAGAGAGCAGAATTAGGAGTCAGGTGGCAACCAGTTCAAAAGGAGTAGATTAAGAAATGTGAGATTACTAGGCATGGGATCATGTACCTGTAATCACGGCATTGGGAGACAGATGAGAAGGACCAGAATTACAAGGCCAGCCTCAGTACATAGCTAATTCAATGTCAGTACATAAAATTCTGTCTCAGAAAGAAACAAGATGAGGCATGGTGTCACCTGCCTTTAGTCCCAGTACTGTAGAGGACAAGGCAGGCTAGCTTGATTCTAGGACAGCCAGGGCTACATAATGAGACCCTGTCTCAAAATCAACCAACCAGCCAACCTATTTTATGGGTTTTGACCCTGAAAAGGAGAAGTTTGATGAAGAGCAAGTATAAACTAAGTGCTAAGGGAATAGAACATGTATGTAACACTGGGAGAGTTGGGATGGGTATTGCCTTTAGAACCTAACTTCTGATTACCCAGTGAGCCTTCCTTCATTACTGCACGATTATTTTTCATAGTCAGGACTGGTGTATACCGAAGATGAATGGCAGAAGGAATGGAATGAATTGATCAAGCTTGCCTCAAGTGAACCCAGAATGCATCTGGGTACCAATGGAGCCAGTGGTGGTGGGTAAGTGTGGCTAAGTGGGAGAGCAGGGATCGTCTTTGAGGTGTCTTTAGTGAGTGAGCTCTCAGATCTCCAGCCCCAAATCTAGGCCTCTGTGCTGAAAGGATGTTGGGAGGAGAGAAAAACCATGGCAAGGGCACAGCGTTGTGTAGCAGGACAGCGTATCTCTGGAAAGAAGGCAGTGCAGAGAGAGTGATGGGTAAAATTGTGGATATAAATACACAAATACCCAGGCAGATGATAAAGGGGAAGTTAGAGTAGAGGCAGTTTTAGAAACAACTGGGTGAGGAATGTGGGAATAAACAGAGTGGTAGGTAGATATGCAGAAGGTATAAGAGCCACATAGGAGATGGAGTTGATTCAGCCAGGGAGTAGTTGGAGCTAAGTAAGAAAAAGAATAAATTTTTACAAACTTTAGTTAAGGTACTGAGTGGATGGTGAGGCTGTTCTTTAAATAAGAGAACAAGAACAGGAATTTGGAGGTTTTCTATCCTGTGACATTCATGTTGTGTGGGTTGCAGTGCAGGATGAAGCTGTGAGTTTGTGTATTTGACTCTTGGATAAAGAGATGTGGGAGGTGAATATTGAGAGATGGGGATCACCTGCAGATTGCTTGATCTTTATTTATTTGTGTGTGGAGGTAGGGAAGTGGCAAGTGAGTGCTCATGTGCATCGCAGTGTAGAGGTCAGAAAACAATTCCAGGGAGCCAGTGCTTCACTTCTGTCTACCTACCATGGCGGCAGCCACCTTGACCCATGTCACCAGTCCCTTACTCCCAGACCTGTAACACCATTTCAGCCCGTAGTAGCACAGAATACTCTGCAGAGCACTCTCCCTCCCCTGGAACGGGCCTCAGCACTCTAGCCTTGTGTCTTCCTCCTCCTGCTGTGCCTCCTCCATTCTCTTCCCTTGTAACTGTAGAGTGGAGAGTTCAGAGGAGCCGGTGTACGAGAGCCTGGAGGAGTTCCATGTCTTTGTCCTTGCTCATGTGCTCAAGAGGCCCATCGTGGTCGTAGCAGACACCATGCTGAGGGACTCCGGAGGGGAAGGTGAGTCAGCAGCTGGTTAGTCCTGTCATTGTGCCTCAAGACTTCTTGAATATAGAGACTTGGGCTGAACACAGCAGGACGTAGTGGAAAATTCTCAAGAGAGTCAAATGAAAGCTGTTGGAATTAGTTGGGATGGGGTGCTCAATTTAGAAATGGGATTATGGGGCTGGAGAGTTAAAAGTGGGAACTGCTCTTGCAGGGGACTCAGGTTTAGTTCTAGCATCCACATTGGATAGTCACAGCTGACTGTCACTCTATCTCCAGGGGACCAGGCACTCACACACTCGTGTGCATGCCCCACACAAGCACACGTGAATACCCATGCTTTAAAATAATAAAAAGTAAGTCTTAAAAAAGAGAGCAGAGCCAGGCGTTGGTGGTGCACGCCTTTAATCCCAGCAGTCAGGTGGCAGAGGCAGGTGGATCTCTGTGAGTTCGAGGCCAGCTTGGTCTACAAAGCTAGTGCCAGGACAGGTTCCAAAACAACAC
Organism: Phodopus roborovskii; assembly: GCF_943737965.1. Lineage (NCBI taxonomy): Eukaryota > Metazoa > Chordata > Mammalia > Rodentia > Cricetidae > Phodopus > Phodopus roborovskii. Next base: position 27,507,879 of record NW_026126540.1, read on the forward strand.
AGAGAAATCCTGTCTCAAAAAACCAACCAACCAACCAACCAAAGAGAGAGAGAGGGAGGGAGGGAGGGAGAAGGGGGGAGATAGGAGAGAGGAGAGAGAGAGAAGTGGGGTGGAGAGACTGAACTGTGCAAGAGCCTAGCCTTAGTAATAACAACCTTTATGGTTTCCTACAGCATTTGCCCCTATTCCGTTTGGGGGGATCTATCTCCCGTTGGAGGTCCCAGCTAGCCAGTGTCACCGATCCCCTCTGGTGCTCGCCTATGATCAGGCCCACTTTTCTGCACTTGTGTCGATGGAGCAGAAGGACAGTGCCAAGGAACAAGGTGAGGGTCCAGTGTCTGGGTCTGGTTTCTGTTCTTTATTATTTTTACTCAAAAATGGAAATGATAGTTAAGAAGGAGGAAAATGAAAGTCCAGATTCTGCCAGTTTTGGGATTTTTTTTTTTTTTAAACTAAGCTATACAATATTACCAAGAGTGTTTAGCTTTAAAAAGAGGGGGTGATTTGGTGAAAAAGGTGTCTGTCCCTGTTCTGGAGTAAAGATCTGTACTAAGGTACTGGCTTTCTAAGGGCTGCATTGCTGTACCTGTCTGTGGAAAATAGGCTGGAGTCCAGGAGATTAATAGACTAAATTGTGTACTGGGTGATAAGGGAAGTCCACTGGTTTTTAATGGAATTTTCTTCTAAGAGTTGAGGGTGGATTGACTACAGTCAGTCTGAGTTTAGTGAAGTCAATGCTGTTCATTTGCTTCTGCCCTTCTAAGGCAGACTTCCTGATGAGTGTTTTTCCCTCCCCAGCTGTGATCCCGCTCACAGATTCAGAGCACAAGCTGCTGCCCCTGCACTTTGCTGTGGACCCAGGAAAGGGCTGGGAGTGGGGCAAAGACGATAACGACAATGTCCGATTGGCCAGGTGAGGCAAGTTTAGCCTTTGCATGTGCATTGTAGCTGAGATCTCTTCCACGTGCGTAGCCTTGGACCCACCTTTCTTTCTTAGCTCAGCAGTAGCACAGTCACATCCTTAGTCTAGGGTTATTGGGAAGGTGGAAGGCAGGCCGGGGTCTTGCAGCTCCTTTGTCTTTCTTTTCTCAGAGCAGGGTGAGTTTTCCTGCCCAGAATCTCCAAAAATAGTGGTGAGAAAAGCAAGACAACCAAATGTGATTCTAAGCCAAAGTCAGAGGATTTTAAAACAAATGGCCAAAGTAGTCTGCTCTTAAATTTCATCTTTCAGGCATTTAGATAGCAAGGAAAATATGTTCTTTCTTACCTCCTTCTCAGAGCAGCCTCCTTATGGTCTTGATGTATCTCCTGGCACGTCCCTCTGTGCCTGCAGAGATGTTGGTATAACACAGGCCCCTTTTTTGCTTCCCTTTTTGGGCCTTTGCAACTTTGGGAACTGGCTGAAAGGTTTGATTTGATTTTAAGGTTGAGTACCAAAAAAAAAAAAAAAAGGCCTCATGGAGGCGTACACCTCACCTAGCACTCAGGAGGTTGAGACAGGGAAATCACTGGAAGTTCAGGGCCAGCTCAGACTACATAGTGAGCCCCTTTCTTTAAAACAAAAAGAAAACCAGAAGCTGTAGTCCTCACCTGATTGTCAGAATCTGCTAAGTAATGTCACAGCAATGACAATGGCTGCTGTGTGATATGTGGTCTCTGGACACTGCTGAGTCCTTTCCGAAGGACTACTTGCCTTTGAAGTAATAGCTCTTTCGTTTCTTTCCCTCCTTTTCACAGTATAATGCTGTCCCTGGAGGTCAAATTACACCTGCTGCACAGCTATATGAATGTGAAGTGGATCCCACTGTCATCTGACGCACAGGTGAAGGCTGTTCCCACCTGTAGCCCTTTGTGTGTCCTCGCTGTAGAGCCCATGGGCTCAGCTGGAAATCTGTTCTAGTGCCGTTTATGATGACGTCACAACATGTCCTCCTTGTGGCCCACCTGTCTCCAGTCTGCTTTTTCCTTACTTTGTTTTATCATTTGACTTTACCGCAGAGTGAACCGAGGACCTCCACGTTAGGCATGTGCTTCACCACTGAGTGACATGAGTAGCCCCAGACACTGCTTTCTAATGCTAAGCTTTCTTCTTTTGTTCTTGAGATTGTCTTTTCTGTGTCTCTGCCCCTTACTCTTTGGATAGCTCTGTTTTGGGCACTAGAAAGAGAATGCCAAGGAGTTTCTGGTCATGAGTTCAGGAACAAAGGCAGAGCTGCGAACTCTGGAGTATGGAGTGTATAGAAGCAGTGCTCAGGCTTGGATGCTTGTGGTTAGTTAAGGCTTCCTTAAAATTAATTCTGAACAGAATTTGACATAGGTAGACTTGTAATAACGAACATACTGGTATCTGCAAAAAAACTGTTTTTCCAGCCAGGTAAAGTAGCCAACACCTTTAGTCTCAGTATTTAGGGAAATAGAGGCAAGGGAATTGAGTCTTCTAGGCTACTCTAGATTGTGTAACAAGACCCTGTCTCACATGAAAGAAGGAGGGAGGGAGGTAGAGAGGAAGGAAGGAAGAAGAAAGGCCTCTGCCCACCCCGAGGCCATGCATGCAGTGCTTCATTGCTGGGCAACTCTCTGGCTGTCTTTGGGTCTCCCAACTATATCTGACTTCAGTAATTTAGATAGGTATCTTTTCTTGGCCCGTGACACACCTGGCTGAAGCTTTGTCATATCGGTAGCCCTTCTCTGGAGCTAGATAGTCACTCCACAGATGAAGTTCGTGGTGCACTTGCCACCTCTCCTAGTTTGTTTTCCTGTGCCTGTGGTAAAGACCATGACCAAAAAAGTAATGTGGGGAGGAAAGGGTTTATTTGATGATGGACATGTTTTGATATTACTCCATCATTGAGGAAGGCCAGGGTGGGAATCCAGAGGCAGGAACTGGAGTGGAGGCCATAGAGGAACGCTGCTTACTAGCCTGTTCTCCCCACTCTCTTACACAGCCCAAGACTACCTACCCAGAAGTAGCATCACCTACTGTGTGCTGGGCCCTCCCCATCAGTAACTAATGAAGAGAAGACAAAGTTTCACAGACTTGTGTACTTGCCAGAATGATGGGGGCAGCTCTTCAACTGACATTCCTTCTTCCCAGATGACCCTAATGTATTTCAGGGAGACAAAACACTAACTAGGATACTAGCCCTTTTTGTGTGGCCAATTGCTACAGTAGGGGCAACAGGAAGTCCTGTAAGCTGTTAGATAGCTCCCACGACTGTGGGAGCTTCCACACACAGCCCAGTGAGGTAACAGTCAGTGCTTGCTCTCTTACAGGCTCCTCTGGCCCAGCCCGAGTCCCCCACAGCCTCAGCTGGAGACGAGCCCAGGTCCACTCCTGAGTCTGGGGAATCAGACAAGGAGTCAGTTGGCAGCAGTTCTACCGGCAATGAGGGCAGCAGGCGGAAAGAGAAGGCAAAGCGAGACCGGGAGAAGGACAAGAAGAGAGCAGATTCCGTGGCTAACAAACTGGGCAGCTTTGGCAAAACCCTGGGCAGCAAGCTTAAGAAGAACATGGGGGGCCTGATGCATGGCAAGAGCCCCAAGCCTGGAGGGCTGGGGAGTGGGTCTGGGGTCAGCAGTGGTACCGAAACCCTAGAGAAGAAGAAGAAGAACAATTCACTGAAGAGCTGGAGAGGTGGCAAGGAGGAGGCCGCGGGGGATGGGCCTGTGTCAGAGAAGCCCTTGTCTGAGTCTGTTGGCAACGGAGGGAGCAAGTATAGCCAGGAGGTGATGCAAAGCCTGAGCATCATGAGGATCGCAATGCAAGGGGAGGGCAAATTTATTTTTGTTGGAACCCTGAAGATGGGCCATCGGCACCAGTATCAGGAGGAGATGATCCAGCGCTACCTTGCAGATGCTGAGGAGAGATTCCTGGCAGAACAGAAGCAGAAGGAAGCTGAAAGGAAGATCATGAATGGAGGGTTAGTTAGTGGGCCTCCTCCAGCCAAAAAGCCAGAGCCAGACGGTGGAGAGGACCAGCCCAGTGACTCCCCAGCAGAGTCCAAGGCACTGGCATTCTCTACTGGTTACCCTGGGGGCTTTACTATCCCTCGACCCTCTGGGGGTGGAGTCCACTGCCAGGAGCCTCGGAGGCAGTTGGCAGGGGGTCCATGTGTAGGCGGCCTTCCATCATATGCCACCTTCCCCAGACAGTACCCTCCTGGGCGACCCTACCCCCACCAGGACAATATCCCATCTCTGGAGCCAGACAAAGATGGAGTGCACAGGGGTGCCTTGTTACCACCCCAGTTCCGTGTGGCTGATTCCTATAGCAATGGCTACAGAGAGCCTCCCGAGCCAGATGGATGGGCTGGAGGTCCCAGGGGGATTCCCCCAACCCAGACCAAATGCAAACAACCGAACTGCAGCTTCTATGGACACCCTGAGACAAACAACTTCTGCTCTTGCTGTTATAGGGAAGAGCTGAGGAGGAGGGGGCGGGAGCCCAGTGGGGAGCTGCTGCACAGGTTCTGAATGGTAGAACCTCAGCCGGAAAGGGGCAAAACAAAGAAAGCTAAGCTCAACTCTGGCTCAAGACCCAGCCCCTATATTGATGGGGCCAGTGCAGGGATGTTTGTGGGAGCTGCGGTGCTGGCAGGCTGGCGAGATCAGGGCAGGGCTAGTACTACCTCAAGGGCTGTACTACTCCACTCATGCAGAGTTTGACTTGAGACTGCACCACGGAAGGGGAAGACTATCGCATAACCTCTCGTGCCGGTCCCAGGGCCCAAGGGAAAATAGGGAAATACTTGGTGTGTGTGGGTGGGAGGCGGGTGGAATCTTGGGGGCGGAGTCTGGAAAGAAAGTTCTCAGTCAAGGAAAGAATAGACCAAAGTTCATTGAATTTAGGAAAAAAGCACATGGTGGTGGAGTTGGGAGTATAAAGCGAATCTGAGATACTGAACAATTTTGATCTTGGTTTGAATTAGGTAGATGTCAGGCTTGGGTAAATTCTCCTTCCGGAAGGGTCAGGCAGTGTGTGCTTGGCCTAGTTAGAAAGGGCCTTTTAAACCCCAGTGAGTGAAATGGGAGAGGGAGGAACTTGAAGGGGAATTCTTTTTCCTAGTAAGTTTTATGTTCTTCTAGATAGTCACCTGTCATCCCCATGTTTCCCTCCTTTTTGAGGACTGAGCTCAGCTAAGCAGTGATTAAAAGTTTTTAAGAGCAAGTGCTCTTTGGGAGAAAGAAGGGTGGTAAGAGCAGCCTCATGTGGGGCTGGCTGTCTTCAGGTGGGTGGGTGCAGAGTGATCTGTTCTAACTACTAAGCAATAACTACATGTGGGGGCTGAGTGCACTGAAGAGGGAGGAGGAAGGCCAGAAGCTCGGCCAGACTGTTCGAAACAATACCAAAAACCTATATAGAACACTCCTCTGCTGCTGCATTTCTGTAGAAAGCAACTTATTTTACTGACTAATTTTTTAAAGGAAAATAAGACCCTGCCCCCCCAAAAAATTAAAAATTACTTACTCCCCACCCCCCATTTAAGTGATTTTTTTTTTTTCTCTCCTTCCTTTCTACTTCTGGAGAATTAACTTAACATCCTGGCTTCTTTTGTTAAGCCATAGCTGACCTTAATCTATGGTTAGTTTATTAAAATAATAAAAATACTTTGTAAGAAGAATTATTTTTGATATTAGGACTGGTGTTGAAGCGTGGGATGGGGTTAGGGGCCATTTATAAAGATAGCTAGAGAAATATATTTTAGTGAACCATAGCCACAGGCCCAGCTTAGTTCCAGTGAGCTGATCAGCTTTTGGATTCCTCCCTTTTCCTGAGCCAACCCTATTCTCCAGAGGGGTGGAGTGACCCCAGTGCTGAGAGCTCCCTTTGCAGTTTGCACAAAGCACAAGTCTGGACAGTGTATGCTCTGACCAGAGCCATTTCTGAGAGCTTTAAACCAGAAGACTATCCTTCGCCAATTACCCCTTTTCCATATATATCCCCCCCCCCCCGGGAAAAATCATCTATGCAATTGTATACACATGTGGCTGCATATGAACAAGGGGTGTGAGTGTGCTTACTTGTTCAGAGTGTTAACTGGGTTATTTCTGTACGTTGTTTGCTGAGGTATATCACCACCTACTAATGGAATGTAATGCCCACATTTGATCTAAGTCACAAATAGCGCTGTGTGTGTGTGTGTGTGTGTGTGTGTGTGTGTGTGTGTGTGTGAACTCCTGTCTACCTAGTCAGGAAAATGGTCTCACACTTCCCCTTGCTAATAAAGCTAGTTAAGAATTCCTCGTTGAAATTACTTAGTTTAGAAAGGCTTTTTCCCCCCCTCAAAAAAAATTTTTTTTGAAAGTAATCCACTTCCATATCTGCCAATCTGTTAATTTAGTAATTTCCCATCATTATTTTTAGACAATTTTTGTTTGTTTCTTTGCTGTGAGGCCCTGGCTGGCCAGCCTGGTACTTGCTATATAGCCCAGGCTAGCCTCCAACTTATAGCCACCCTCCTGCCTTAGTCTTTTGAATTGTGGGATTTAAGTGTGAGTCACCACACCCAGGTTTCTTTAGGCTGGAACCTAATATGAGACAAGCATTTCTGGCAGGTGTCTAATTTAAAGGTCTATCCAGAAATTGAAGTTTTTTTTTTTTGTTTGTTTTTTTTTTTTTTTTTTTTTTTTTTTTGTTTTTTGTTTTTGCTTTTCTTAGTTGGGTCCTAGTCTACACCCTAGGCTGGCTTCAAACATATGACCCTCTTGCTCCAGCTTCCCGAGTGCTGGCATCATACCACCAAGTATATAAGCGTAATATAAAAACCAGATTGACCAACAACATCAAAGTCTTGATATACAAGAAAGGTGAAAGAAGTGAACAAACCTGAATGAGGACAAATCCTGTCTATTTAAATTTCAATATGTTCATAGTTTATTTTTTTTTTACATTTTTGATTTTTGAAAAATATTGCATCAAGATAATATTTGTAGCGGTTTGTATGTTTTAAGCACTCCTTCAGTTTTTCTCCCAAGGTGAAGGAATGCCTTGTGCCTTGTTCTCATCACCTTAGACTTGTCCCAGTTTCTGGAGTTCTGATGACCCTGGTGAAACCAGCACCAGATGAGCCCCTCCCTTCCCGACACTCCAGACTGTGGTGCATGGTGTGCACTGCTCTGCTGTCCTCCCACAGCCCCATGGGTGCCTGCCTAGGCGGGTAGGAAGGAGACGGCTGGGCAGGGAGGGTTCCCTATAGAATAAAACCAGGGAGGCTGCCCTCCATTGAACTGCTGTGTTTGGACCTGATCTGTTACTAGATTGTATTTACCACTCTTGTTTTAAAAAGCAGAAAACTGAGGACAAATGAAGAGAAACAGAAACCTTGTATCATTTTGTTTTCATTTATATGGTACCCAGTCTTAATTGTTTGCCTTTTCAAAGCAAAAATAAAAGGAAGCTCCAGGGAAAGGGAATTCTAAGATCATGTGGAAAAGTGAGTTTTCGGCCCTTTAACTTTTTATTAAATTAGTTTTACTTGGGAGGATGACTATTAAGGCACCGAAAGGCCTCTCCATTCTAAGGATGAGGGGCTCTGAGACAACATTTTTTTTTAAAATAAGGGATGGTGAACTTTAATTTTCATTCTTTTGGTGGGCGAAGAAGGGGTTGAACAGGATGGAATTAAGGAATAATGTCTGGAAAACAAACAGATAAAGATTGGCTTGTATTTTGGAATAGACAAGCCCATGCAATTACTGTGGTGAGGAGAAGTGGGGGGGGGTATGTGGGGAGCATTCAAATGAGTAAAACCTCCAAGGAGGGTCATGTGAGTGACAGGAAGGCAGGCCCTGTATCCCTAGGTGAGGCATGGCCTCCTCTCTCAGGCTTTACATTTAAGTGCAATTACTCATGTTAATGCAGGGCATCTGGGCTCCTACTGAAGTTTAATGGAGAGAGGAGATATTCAGGGTTCTTATTTTTCTCCTTTCCACTTAACATGGTTACACTCTTATCTACCCTACATTCTCTGCCCTGCCCCCAACTTACAGCAAATACACTAGAGGGCTGGCCTCCAAATCCTTCCTCTTAACTCATGCTGGCTTAATTGAGAATTGCAAAAGATTTTCCTCATACTGTGTTTTATAAATAATATAAATTATGTCTCTTTATTTAGTTTTTAAGATGCAATTTCTAAGAGTGAGGGGTGGTGTTAAGCTCCCTGCTGTGCCTTAAAATAGAAGTACCTTCCCTCACCATAGGCTTCCGAAGTCCACAGACCAATAAAGCAAGAATTACCATGACTTTATATTGCACACTTGGGAGGTGATCCTGAGCCCAGAGAACGAGCTGATTCTCTGAGATCTGGCTCTTGTCTTTTCTTCCTTCAGTCACACGCCCAAGTTTCCAGGCACTGTGTTTTTCCTTCAATAAAGGAGCACTGGGAAATAACTGAGTTACTCAGACACCTCTGGGCTGTGTGTGCCCTCTTTTTCCAAGGATGCAGTCAGTGCCAGCCATACAGCCATACCATAGGTGAGAACAGAATTGGAAGCCATTTTCTGGCTTGGAAACACAGGTATCCCAGAGTCTTAAGAATTTCACCCTTCCCTCCATCTCCAGCTGCCGATTCAGTGAATCATAGAGGCACTCTGTCCCTTTTAATATTTGGCAGAAACCCAGTTGCAAACTAGGGCGATTGCCTCCTGTTCTTACGCTGATTAACTACCATGCTTCCACGTAAAATTCCTGCGCCCCTCCCTCCATTGGCTGTGTGGGTTGGGGCGGGAGAAGCGATGGAAGCTGACTGAGGAGTGGGGTAGGAAGGACCTTGGCCTCCTTCTGTGTTTATAACTGGATCTGTGATTCATCTTGTGAGTCACTCAGCTCCACCTCCCTCCCCCAGCTGCCCCTCCCAGAAGCCCTTGCTCCTGGAACAAATTTGTGACCAAAACAGGGGGTTGGAAATGGAAAAATCTGGTACAGCTTTTTGCTTCCCTATGCCCTCTCCATCCAGTGGACGTTTGGGTTTGTGCTGTAGGTGGGGAGTCTTCCTGTTACCTAACCCTCGGTTGCTACCCCTTTGCATTTCTGGTTGGGTGATGATCCACATCACCCAATTTATTTCTCTGATTTCTCCCAGTTCTGACCATTTCTTCCTCTGTAGTCTGCTATTCCCTTACCTCTAGGTATTAAAGAATAGCTTGAGGCTCTCGAAAAGTGGGGAGAAAAAAAAAAAAAGAGGATCATGGGATTTTAAACCTTCGGGGCACACCTCTTCGTATGCTGCTTCCTTATTACGGTTCATACTTTATTCCACAAGACATGGAGGTATGTGGTGGGGTAGTGGGGTTCGCAGCCATCTGGACTCCTGCAGTCAGGCTCGTGGGCCCCTTGCTAGCACGTACATACACCTGTTTGCTCCAGACTGACTCCGCTCGCTCGTGCTAGCTTCACTACTTACACAGTTGCAGCCAACATGGGGAACCTTAGAAGCTGAGGCTGGAAGGGTGTGTGCTGTGGGGAAGGGAGTATTGAATGTCACGGCCCCCACCTAAGGATTGCTGCCTCTGTACAGACTCAAAAACAATAAAACAGCACCTCATTAACAACTATTTTGTATTCATTTCCTGTCTTTTCCGTGTCGAAACTGCTGCCCTCAAGTTGCCTGCCCTTCGCCCCCACCTCTGTTCACGACTCCACCCCCATCTTTGCTTCTAGAGTTCATCTGGGAAGGAGGAGGGAGATGTGATCCTGGGCTAGCTGAAAGCACGTTTCCAAACCCTGGCTTTCAACGTCCAGAACATGAATCATTCATTAGCAGATCTGGTGACTGAGTTGGAGAGGAGGAGTCATGTACCTGGGCAGGGGCGGGAGCGGGGAGGTGCGCTTGCTGTGGGTAAAGGCTGGGTTAGATACTACGACTCTTTCCTAGGCTTTCTACACTGCCCCCCCCCCCTCCGAGATTTGCTCGCCGAAACACCGGTACTAGGTCTGCATCCCGAAGCACAAACTTCCGCCCACTTGCCCCTCGGCCTGTCACGCTCTCAGTAAAAGGACACAAGGTCCTGTTCCCATTTTTACACCTTCTTCTCAACCCCTGTTGTTAGGTTGTCAGAAGAGGTTGAAAATCAAAGACCAAAACAAGAACATAATCACAAAATTCATAAATAAACCAAACAAAAACAACCTGTTTCCTAGTGTTTCATTTCTCACTGAACAGTACAAAGAACTAGCCCAAAATGTTTCCATTTAATAACTGCATCACTGCTCCCCAACCCTAGCCTCTAATATTTACGAACAGAAAGAAAATAGAATGTGGAGTTGGGTAAAGGGAATCCCCCAGGTACCCCATTTCTCCCATCTTTCTTAAGGTCCTCCATTTCCTTTCTACTTTCCAAAAAATTGTGCGTATTCTCCTTTAAGGGGCTGGGCATCTCGCCTGCCTTCTTTAGAGCCACCGAAGTTTCCAAAGAGCCTCCCCTGTCTGGGCTGGACACACCTTTCAAATAAGGACCCCCTCCCCCTGGAACTGTGCTCTTCACATCCCAAACGCTGTTTCCCCTGGGTCCTCCCTGGCCTCTTTCTCCCCTCCTCTAGGATTTAACCTCTCCTCAGAGAGTGGGCATCTTTGAGGACTCACACCCTTAGCTGCTCCACTCCCGGATGGAGCCAGGGAAATGTGGTGGGGGGGCCGGGGCCAGAGGTTCAACATTGCCCCCCAGAAGGAGCAGCCAGAGATGGGGGTAAGGAGAAAGCTGGGCAGGACGCAGTGAATGGGGATGCTGTGGAAATTAAGAGGGAAGGAAAGGATCCAGAGAAGGGTGTATCTGTTAAATCAACTGTCCTGGAGCTTGCTCTGCCTGAGTTGTCTCATTATCCATTAACTAGCCCCACCCTGTCCTGTCTGCCAGCCTCAGGCCTGAGCTCCTGGTAGTCACTGGTCTCAGTTTCCCTGAGAGGGAGAGGCTCAGGGTGGGTCCCCAAAGGCAGCTGATGAAGAATTCCCAGATCCTGAAGTTAGGAAGTCCCAGATTAACCTCCCCCTTCTCAGCTCTCTGGACCAAAGTCTGACACAGGCAGCAGGATGCCGGAGCCCAGCAGTCACCAGCTTGGCAGTCACCAGCTTGGCGGTTGTCTGGCCTCTGGTTGCCTCCCAGGTAATAATCTGTCTTTTCAAGACTCCTTCAGAATTCCTCCTACCCCAACCTTCTTATATTCTCACACTGATAGCTATGTATTCCTTTCCTCAAAGTGTTTCTGCCTGAGGCTTGCTCTCCAGTCTCCCCAGAGCTGGTGGGGAGCTTAAACCTCAATGGTCCCTCTGCTTTCTTGCCTTGGTTAGCCCCTTTCTTATTAACTAGTCCATGACCATTGAGTGTCTACTATGTACCATGTTCTGTGCACTAAGTTATTAGAGGTTAAAAATGCAAATCACTTCCCTTCTATCTTACATTCTAGAAAGAGGTGTAGGTATGTAGATGTGTGGCAACATTGGGAACAGCTAGAATTTTGCTTCCCCTTTTCCCTTTTAGGGGAGAAGATCCTAGCATGGGCACCAGGGCTGAGGAAAGGGCAAGAACTGGAACTACCTGGAACTCTGATCTGCACTAACTTTAGGGTCACCTTCCAACCTTGTGGATGGCAGCGAAATCAGGTGCGATGGTTAGTAAATAGAAAAGACAGACCTGTGACGCCAATACTCTGGAGGATGAGATGGGAAGACCATGATCGTTCCAGACTAGCCTAGGCTACACAGCATACTGTTTCAAAAACACATAACAAATAAAAGGACAGCTAGAGTGAACTGGGAAAGGAAGTCTGGATTTGGACAAGCATGGATTAGGGGTTGTCTTTTGAATATGTTGTTGATAGGAGGAATTCTTTCTAGGGAAGTTGCCTTCTACTGGGGAGGGGAGGGGAGGGGAGGGGAAGGTAGGAGGCAGTATGGTTGGACAATGATGGCTGTTGGAGGTCTACAGCACCAGTCTTGTACTCCCTTTAGGATACTCCCCTGAGCAGTGAATATGATTTTGCTTTGATCAACATTGGGCGATTGGAGGCTGGTAAGTCTGAGGATTTGACAAAAGGGCTGTCAGAGCACCCCCTGCAAGTGGTGTGGGTCAGGATGGACTGGAGAGACTCCCCCTAGAGTGACCCATGGTTATTCACTCTAACTCTTGACTTCAGTGAGTGGCTTGTCAAGGGTGCAGCTCCTCCGTCCAGGGTCCCAGCTTAAGTTCATCCCAGAGGAGATCCTCATTCATGGCAGAGACTTCCGCCTGCTTAGAGTTGGTTTTGAGACCGGAAGGCTAGAGCCTCAGGCCTTTCAGGTAAGAGCGCTTTCATTTGAAGAACCCTCACCTTGGGAACCCAGGTTCCTCTCCATGCTCCAGCATCTCCGTTCATTTGCTAAGGCTGGAGTGAGAGTCTTATGAGGGGAGGGACCAGAACTGTAGTCTGGCTCTGTCAGTTATGAGCAGTAACTAAGTTTTGCCTCTGAAAAATGTGAAGAGTTGGATAATATTCCTCAGCTCCCCCTCCCAAATTAATCAATCAATCCATGGTTCTAGATTTGTTTCTGTGACCCCAGCACCTACCACTTGTGGAAGTCCCCTTCTCTAGGGCCTGTGTTAGCTACTCTGCTCTCTATTTGTGGAAAAGACAGTAGAGCAACACGTGCTCTATTTCATTCTTTTTACTTATTTAGTCTGAGGATAAGGATGGGATATGCTCTCCTCCCCAGGTAACCATGGCCATCGTTCAAGCCAGAGCTCAGAGTAGTCAAACCCAGCAGTATAGAGGAATAACCCTGAGCCAAGCTGGTAAGTGAGGATGCTTTAGGTCAAGGAAATGGGAAGAGAGTCTGAGACAGAAGGGGACAGTTGGATAAAATATTTCTTCTTCCTCTGTGTCTCACTCCTACTCCAGGCAAGGTTTCTGGCTCCAGAAAACCACCTATTCCTCTCTTGGAGACTTTAGAAGACTGGGAAGCTGAGCGGAAGCAGCAGGGGGCCAGAGGCTGGAGGGTTAGCTCAGTCAATGAGAGGTTCGACATAGCTACCAGGTGATGTCCCTATCCACCCCTGACTCCTGCTGCCCTCCAAGTCTTTCCAGAGTTCCTTACTCCAGTTCCAGTACTTCCCATGAACTCCAGCCTCTGTTACTCTGCTTTTAAAGCCTGAGATCCCTTAGAACGGTCTTTCCAAAGTAACTTCCTTGTCATAATAACTTCCCATTAGCAGAGGTCACTGACAAGCTGTGACATCACTCTTCATTTTACAGCCTCTCAGGTTACTTCTGGGTCCCTAATCGAATTCTGGACAGTGAGGTCAGAAGAGCATTTGCCCACTTCCATCAGGGCCGTGGACCGGTCAGTCTGAGATTAGAGGGTCAGGGGACCAGGGATGGGAGGGCTTCCTGTGAGGTCATTGTTGAGGCAAGGGTAGCTTAAGTGTAGTTCTTCTGCAATAACCGTCTTCTCACCCATATGAAGCGCCTGTCCTGGCACCACCCTGGCGGCAGTGACCTTCTCCGATGTGGAGGCTTCTATGTAGCCAGTGACCCTAACAAAGAAGACACCAGGTGAGGAGTTGCAATGAGACTAGGGGCTAGGTATTCTGAGAAGATACCTTGCTTTAATTCCTGACTCCCTCCCTCCCTCCCCTTCAGAGCAGTGGAAGCAATGCTCCAGGCGGGGCACTCTGATGTTGTCTTGGTAGATGCTATGGATGAGATGCCTAGTCTTGCTGATACTCAACTTGCCCACCTGAAGCTGAGGGCCCTTTGCCTGCCTGGTGAGAATAACCTTTGATCCTCAACCCTAACCTGGTTTACTATTTTACATATTATAAATAACCCTTTAGCTCAATGATTTTTTACTTTTCCATCCCATTTTCATTTCTTACAGTTTTACCAATAGCTGTTTTCTCCAAAGTTTTGTTTTGTTATTTTTCTATTTGTTTTGCTTTATTTTTTTATTCTTTGAGATAAGATTCTCACTCTGTAGCCCTGGCTGACCTGCAACTCACTATGTAGACCAGGCTGGTCTCAAACTCACTGGTTTATCTGTCCGTCTCTGTCTTATGAGTGCTGGGATTAAAGGCATGCACTACCACCGCACCCTGCTCCCCAACTTTAAAAATAACACTTTCCTGGCTGAATATGTGTGTAGTGGCACACATCTCTAATTACATCATTTGAGGAATAAAATTAAGAGGATTGCTATAATGAATTTAGGGCTAGTCTGGGCTGTCAGACCCTGTCTCAAAACAAAACAAAACAAAATAAATACCTTTATGAAATTCACCCTACCCATCTTAAGTGTCAATGAATTTTATTTATAATATTGTATACTCATAAAACATTTTTAAATGCTGAGGATCAAACCAAGGCCTCCATTTATATTTAATGTATGTATATAATGTACATGTGCATATCTGTATATCATGTGCTTGGGGGGGGTGCCTGTGGTGTTGGATCACCTAGAGCTGGAGTTGCAGGTGGCTATGAGCCACCTGACATGGGTACTGAGAGTCAAACTTAGGTCATCTGCATGCACTCTGTCTGATCCCCTGGCTGGTTTTTCTCTACCCACTAGGACCCCACAGCCACTTATAAGATAACCACTTAGAGACTTAATATATATTTATAATTATTTGGCCAATAACTTAGGTTTATTATTGGCTAGCTCTCTCTCTTACAAATTAACCCATTTTTACTAACCCATTTCACTAAACCCATTTTATTAATCTGCGGCTGTGGCTTACTGGTGATGGCCTGGCATCTTGCCTCCCCTGTGGCTACAAGGTGTCTCCTGACCCTGCTTTCTTTCTATCTCCGTTCAGGTTTCCCACCTGGCCCTACTCTGCTTAGTCATTGGCTGAAACAGCTTTACTCATTAACCAATAAAAGCAACACATATTTGCAGCATACAGAAGGACATCCCACATTAGTCATCTGAAAGAACAATGTGTCCTCTTACCACCACACCATTTCTCCAGCTCCCACTACCAAACCATTTTACGTATTTTGGTTTGCTTTTTTTGAGATAGGGTCTTACATTATAGCCCTGGTTGTCCTAGAATTCACTATGTAGACCAGGCTGGCCTCCATATCATAGAGATCTGTCTGCCTCTGCCTTCCAAGTGGTAAGATTAAAGGAGTGCATGACATATTGACCCTATCATACTTCTTCACCCGTTAGGGCACAGACCTGGATCCTGATCTCTTTGTTCTTGATTCCTTCTGCTAGATTCATCTGTAGCTGAAGATAAGTGGCTCTCGGCCTTGGAAGGAACACGATGGTTGGACTATGTCAGGTATGCCCAAATTTCTAATCTTGATTGATAATTCCAACTTTTTAGCCCAATGTAATAGCACACACCTTTAGTCTCAGTACTCAAATGCAGGGGTGGAGGCACAGGGCAGAGGCAGGTGGAGGTCTGTGAGTTAGAGTTCAGCCAGATTTACTTAGGGAGTTCCAGGATAGCCAGGGCTACTAGTGAGACTGAATTGAACTTCTCCAGCCTTTTCTTGACTTGGGCTTTCTGTCCATAAATCCATCCCCTTGGTTTCCCATGAAGACTGTATTGCTGTTTTTTTAGAAAGAGCAGGTGTTTGGAAGTCTGCCAATCTATTACTCCCTTTCTCACATGCCTGTCCAGGGCTTGTCTTCGAAAGGCCAGTGACATCTCAGTATTAGTGACGTCCCGGGTTCGTTCTGTAGTACTTCAAGGTGAGTTCCTTCATGTGATTGGATAGTGTGGATGGGGGATGTCAACAGAGCTTCCTTGTACCCTTAAATACCAGCATCTTCCTGCCTATGGGAGGCACTTGCACCAAGCATCCTTCAGAGCTACGCAGTCCCCAACTCTAAAGGTGGTTTGGGAAGTGTGGCTCTGCTTCCTCTGTGACACTGGGTGTTTCTAGAAGGTGAAGTGTACCAGGTCAATCATTTGAGCTTTGTTTTCTCTTTACTTCTCTGTACTCTTTCAATCCTGTTGTCCTTTCCACGCCCCTCCCCTCCTCTTCCCGTGTTTCCTCTCCTCATTCCCTCCTGTCCTAGTTTCTTGGACCCCCTTTTTTGTCCCTTCTTCATCACCCAGAGCGTGGTGACCGCGATTTCAATGGCCTCCTCTCTTCACTCGTCCAGCTGCTTTTGGCCCCTGAAGCCCGGACACTGTTTGGTTTCCAGTCACTAGTGCAACGGGAGTGGGTGGCAGCTGGACATCCCTTCCTGACCAGGCTTGGGGAAGCTGGGGCCAGCGAGGAGGTGAGACACTTAGGGTCTGTCTTTTTGGTGGTTATTACTAAAGAAATGAGGGTGAGAAAACGATACAGCCTAACCCACTGGAAATGAGCCTACTCTGAACAGGCTGAAGGCTGACCGAACACTCAGATGAGTCAGGCTCCCCCTCCCCCCCACTCTCAATCCCTATTTTAATCTCTGACCTCTTAGTGTCCTGGTCCTCTGGTCGCATATTTAGTTTCCCCCTTCTTTGTATCCCAGCAGACTCTCCATCCTCTCCTTTCTGCTTTAGGCCCCGGTGTTTCCTCTCTTCCTTGACTGTGCCTGGCAGCTCCTCCAGCAGTTTCCGGCTGAATTTGAATTCTCCGAGTTTTTTCTTCTTGCTCTGCATGACAGTATCTGGGTTCCTGACACCCTCACTTTCCTGAGAAACACTCCCTGGGAGCGTGGCAAGAAGAGTGGGCAGGTCAGTACCTCTAGATTTATTTATTTATTTATTTATTTATGTATGTATGTATGTATGTATGTATGTTTTTCCTGCAGCATTTCAAACTTTGAAATCTGGTCCTGATTTATGAAAACTGAGTTTTGTGGAAGGGGTTGGGGAGCTCACTTGAGATTAGACTTTTGTTCCACATGTGAGTGATGCCTGAAATAGGAGATAAGAGGGTCGTAATTTGTTTCTAGATGTGGGATGAACACGGACACACACACACACACACATACACACACAGGTTTAACCCTCCCTGTTTAAACGTTTGTGTGTGTGAATGTGGATGTGTGCGGGCAGCAGAAGCCCTGTGGAGGTCAGCGGACAGCTCAGGTGCCAGGCCTCACCTTCCACCTATTGCTTGTCTGCTGCATCCTCCAGGCTGGTCCCTGAGCTGCCAGGGATTCTCCTATGTCTGCTCCCCTCTTCCCATGAAAGCACTGAGGTCGCTGACCCTGAGCTCTATGGTTCTGGGAACTCAAATTCAATGTCCTCTCCTCACCCTCACACAGCAAGTGCTTTTATCCGCCAAGCCACTTCCTGAGCTCTAACCATCCCTTTTCTTGCTTCTGCTGTCTAGTTCAACTCCTATACACAAGTTTACACCCCCGAGTACTCCCAGTCCTTAGCTGGGAGCTCTGTTAACCTACAGCTGTCTGTCTGGGACTGGGATTTACGCTACAGCAAGGAACAGATATCACAGTTCCTTAATCCTGGCTACAATCCGGAGCATCGCCCAAATTCTTGGCTCCCTAGACAACAGGTAAAATGCCTACACTTCAATTCCCTTGACTTTCCTAGGTTCACACTACTAGATGAGATGTAGAAGGACAGGATATCTGAGTTCCTCAGAGAAAGCAACCACTGTTTTTTACAGCTATCACTTGTAACCCATGTCCTATTTGTCTTCATTTCTGTTTGTCTGCTTGTTTCATGTCCATATATTACAAGTTTCTCTAAAGTCAAACTAATAAGCCCAAAGCCCTAAAGCCTAGTGAGCCGTGAGCTCAGAGCCTTGGGGCTGCAGTCACCAGAACCATGAGTGTGTAGTAGTGGGATACCCTTCCCTTTTCAGAAAGCTTGTTTTCTCAGTTGCCTCTTGACTTCATTTTCTCTTTTAGGCAAGCTTCATGGTTCCGGGGCCCCCCAGTTCTGTGTGGCTGTTCTCTAGAGGGGCCCTGACACCCCTGAATCAGCTCTGTCCTTGGCAAGACAGTCCCTCCTTGTTGGCAGTCTCTTCTCACTGGCTCTCTCGACCTGCTAGATCCTCTGAAAGCCTGGCTGATCAGGAATGGGGGCTCCCTTCACACTGGGGAGCTAACCCTTTACCTCCTGGGTTACTTCTGCCTGGCTACCTGGGACCTCAGATCAGGTTCTGGAGACGCTGCTACCTGAGGGCAAGGCCTGAGGTCCAGGTGAGAAGGGAAGACAGACTGGAGGGGGAGAAAGCGCTAGAAAGGCAAAGGGCTGGAGGAACTGAGTGCCCTCCGTTTATCAGACCGGGTCCACTTGGGATAACAGGTGGCGGGAAAACTTGGATCATGCAGAATCTAGAGCACAGTCAGAAGAGGAAAGATCAGTTTAAGACTCTAGAAATAGCAAGGATCTTAAAACTACCTCCTTTGCCAGGCCACCCTGGTCTACAAACTGAGTTCCAGGGCACCCAAGGCTACACAGAGAAACCATGTCTTGGAAGAGAAAAGGCAAGAAAGCTAGCTGGAAGATGGTGGTGCATGCCCTGATCTTAGCACTTGGGAAGCAGAGGCAGGTGGACTGCTGTGAGTTTGAGGTCAGCCTGGCCTACAAAATGAGTTCCAGGACAGCTGCACAGAGAAACCTTGCCTTGAAAGAACAAAGCCAGAGAGGAAAGCCAGAGAGGAGGGGGGGGGGGAGGGGCGGGCAAGCTAGATTTGCAACAATATACCTTTGTGCCCTTCTTTTCCTCCTCCCCAGATGGGCTCCTCAGCTCCCACAATCTCTGGCCTCCAGGATGAGCTTTCTTGTCTTCAGGAACTATTAAAAAAATTGACACCAAGAGTATCTCCTGAGAATCACTGCAAGAAGAGAGATCCAAATACCATCCTCTCTCAGATCCGCTGAAACTGCTAGCATTCTCAAAGTCAGGGCATGGGGAATGTGGAGGGAGTTCTGCCCATCTTTCTTATTATCTGACCTCAGTGCTATAGCTTTCACATTCCAGCCACAAAGGAGCTCACTCAGTGCGAGAGTTCCTGTAGCAGACATGGTGCTACCAACCTCTGATCCCCCGGCTTGTTTGGCTCTTGGAGCTATTGTTTCTCTGGGAGAATAAGAACAGAACCACTTGGAAATGTTTCCTTTTTCCAGGCAATTCCATGCCCTTTAGATGTCAAACTGTCAAAACCAGGAGATCGGAGACACTTTAGTCAGTTCTAACAAGATATCCTAGAGACCTCATTCTCAACCCCTCACCACTGCTTTGAAATCCAGTTTTAGTCTTCTGTGGGAAAGAGTTGAACAAGGAAGACACCCTCTCCTCCCACTGTGTATTTTTGTAGTGGTATTTCTATTTAAGGGTTTCATTAAAGCACAGTGTTTCTACACATTACTGGTATTGTTTCTTGTGTTGAATGAGGATCTCAGCAAAGTGGTTGGGGGAGGGTATGAACTGAGAGAAAAGCACCCATATTATTGATATGGAAACAAAGGACCCAAATCAGGCGGGGCTCAGCAGAAGTCACATGAAATATGGAGAAAGAAGTACCTTCTTTTTTGTTTTTTGAAAGACAGGGTTTCTGTGTGTGGTCCTGGCTGTCCTGGAACTTGCTCTGTAGACCAGGCTAGCCTGGAATTCAGAGATTCACCCGCCTGCCCCTGTCCCCCAAGTGCTGAGATTAATATATTGATGCCATCACGCCCGGGAGAAAGGCTCTCTTTGTATCCCTTCTATTGGAGAAGAAGGGACAAAATGTACGATGCCGCTGAGTCCAGAGTGTTCTGGAGGTTGCATCTTTAAGCAACACCCGCGGTATCCTGCCTCAGATTTCCCAGATTGGTGGCGCTCTTCCTTTGGGGAGGACAAACTACCTCGCGGGCCGAGGGCGAATCTGCACGAGGGTCGTGGGCTGAGGTAGCAGGCGCTTCCGGAGCCAGCCTGGCCCGGCCCGGCCCAGCCCGGGGGTCGACAGGACATCCCCTCCCCCAGCACGCTTCTCTGCGTCACGTAACACACAAAGCTTAGTTTAGCACTTGAATTTGGACCGGGGTGTCAGACAGTGTGACTGACAGTCGAGAACTGCGCCAGGAGGGGCCGAGCGCTTCTGTTGCAGCACGGGTGCTGGGGTTGCTCCAGGCCGTCTTTCCAGGCACGCATCAGACTCCTAAGATGGCCGTGACACTTCCGGCCCCTCCCCTGCCGCCCGCCCCGCCCAATGTGAGCCTTGGCCCGGAAGTGGAAGTAGTAGCTGAGGTCAGAGGGCGGTGCTGCTCCTTAGAGACGGCGGGAGCCTCTTCGCCATGGCTGCAGGACCGATCTCCGAACGGAATCAGGGTAATTGGGAGAGAAGAGCCTAAGATGGGCCCAGGGGAGGTGGAGGGCAGATGAGTGCCAGAAGCGTTACCGCCAGGGTGGAGACCAGATTTCCCCGGTGTGAGGCCAACCTGTGGGTGCTGGGCCCGGGGCCTGGGGTCAGGCCGGGGCCTGGGGTCAGGCCGGGGCCTGGGTTCAGGCCGGGGCCTGTGAGGGGTGAGTGATGCTTCCAGATCCAGTGCCCTTCCGCACTCCCACTGCCAAACACATGAGTAAAACCCCACCGGGAAATACAGAGTCAGCAAGGACGTTAATTAGACTTGAGCGGACCTTCTAGAATAGGCAGGCAGAGATCTCAGGGCTTTGGGTAACGATTTTTATTTTTGCTTTCCTTTTGGCTCCTGACCTCGCCCTTACCTTCTGCTTTCTTGCTTTAGATGCCACGGTGTACGTGGGCGGTCTAGATGAGAAAGTAAGCGAGCCATTGCTATGGGAGCTCTTTCTCCAGGCAGGGCCAGTGGTCAACACCCACATGCCAAAGGATAGAGTCACTGGCCAGCACCAAGGTGAGTATGGCAAGAAGTAACTAAACATAGGGTTAAAGGCCCCCGAAGAGTCTCAACACTAGTCACGGCCGTTTTGGACTGAGCAACCTAAAGGCTTCTTTCCTTTAAGCTGCAGTCACAAGTTTGTTTCAGGAGTATTCTCTGAGCTCTAGTTTAAAGTTACTGGAACCGTTCTCAACTGAAGTGAGATTCTTCCATGTTGTGCTTTGTTTGGAGGCTGGTGAGTTAATGTTTCATTTTTAATCTCTTCACCTGAGTAGTCTTTCCTTCAATTCCCCAGGCTATGGCTTTGTTGAATTCTTGAGTGAGGAAGATGCTGACTATGCCATTAAAATTATGAACATGATCAAACTCTATGGGAAGCCAATACGGGTGAACAAGGCATCAGCTCACAACAAAAACCTGGATGTAGGGGCCAACATTTTCATTGGGAACCTGGACCCGGAAATCGATGAGAAACTGCTTTATGATACTTTCAGCGCCTTTGGGGTCATCTTACAAACCCCCAAGATTATGCGGGACCCTGACACAGGCAACTCCAAGGGTTATGCCTTCATTAATTTTGCCTCATTTGATGCTTCGGATGCAGCAATTGAGGCCATGAACGGGCAGTACCTGTGTAACCGCCCTATCACTGTGTCTTACGCCTTCAAGAAGGACTCTAAAGGAGAGCGCCATGGGTCAGCAGCTGAACGACTTCTGGCAGCCCAGAACCCACTATCCCAGGCTGACCGCCCTCACCAGCTGTTTGCCGATGCACCCCCTCCACCCTCTGCCCCCAATCCTGTGGTTTCATCCCTGGGTTCTGGGCTTCCTCCACCAGGTAAAGCCTTTAGTTCAAACTACAACAGTGAGAGCCCTTGGGAGGGAGGGTCAGAAGGCAAAAAACAAAACAAAACAAAAAAAAAAACCCAAAACAACCCCTGCAGGAGCAAGCCCCTCAATCAGCGGGCAGTGAGAATGGAATGAGGAGTGATGGTGGGAGGGATGGAGTTGTTAGGTTCTTTGGGAGACTGGAAGGAAGCTAGAGCTCTGTAAGACAGTCTTCACTGGATGAACTCTTTTCTTGTATAGGCATGCCTCCTCCTGGCTCCTTCCCTCCTCCAGTGCCCCCTCCTGGAGCCCTCCCTCCGGGGATACCCCCAGCCATGCCCCCGCCACCCATGCCGCCTGGGGCCGGAGGACATGGCCCCCCAGCAGCAGGAACTCCAGGAGCTGGGCACCCTGGTCATGGACATTCACATGCTCACCCATTCCCACCGGGTGGGATGCCCCATCCAGGTACGTGCTCTTTGCTGGGATTGTGAGGGTGGCTCTGTCGCTGCCGGTCAGTCCGCTGCTCTTTGTCTTGGGGGGGAAGTAGTCCAAAGTCCCCCTTTCCTTCAGAAAACTACTTTTTTTTTTTTTTTTTTTTTTTTTAACTTTTTCTGCAGAATAGCCTTACTGTCTTTTACTCTCAGCCTCTCCTCCCAGTTGCCAAGTCTAGGCGACATTTCTGCTTCTTTTTTGTTTTGTTTTCGAGACAGGGTTTCTCTAGCTTTGGAGCCTGTCCTGGAACTCGGTCTGTAGACCAGGCAGGCCTTGAACTCAGAGATCTGCCTGCCTCTGCCTCCCCAGTGCTGGGATCAAAGGTGGCGCCACCACTGCCCAGACATTTCTACTTAACCACTACTGTCTATGTGATTAGCTATATATTAGTGTTTGAAATGTTTGTGTTTTTCTGGTTTCTCTGTGTGACTTATCAAACTTAACAACTTGGGTCAGCCCCTTTTTCTGTCTGTGTAGTTTTGCTTGGTTCTCCTTTCTGTGTTTATCTGTTGTGTTAAATGTGCAGACACTGATTCCTTCTGGGTCTCTGGTCCATGGTTCTGGACAGGCTAGACAAGGCCGATGCCCAACTCACGGTTCACTTTGGGTTCTCCTTCCAGCACCCTCTTTCTATAGCCCTGATTTGTAGCAGCTAAGTTCACAACTCTGGGAGTTTGTATATTGTGACATCCAGTTGCAAGTTTAACTGACACATGTTTCTGCAGGTTGCCACAAGCCAGCACCCTACTCTACTGTACATATACTTACTGTGGTAATCTTCTGTCTCTTTGACTCTAATTTTCTCTTTGATGTGCTTTTACTGAGTAATTTTTCTAGGATGTTCCTTAAAATTACTGAAATTGCCATAGCACTCGGTACTCGGGTTTCTCCTGATGGCCTAGTTACTGGTATTATCATGTTTGGTGATTTGCACATGTCAAACCTTCTGCCTGGAACCGTTGATACCCAACCCACTCTCTTGTCCTCTTAAGGAGCCCTTTTTGGTGGTGGTGGTTTCTGCCGCCCTGACTCTGGCATTAAAAGTGCAGTACCGTGGCAGGCTAAACTTTTATTTTTTAATAATTTGTTTTGTATTGTTTGAGGCAGAGTCTCATGTGGCCCTCACTTCATTAGGTAGCTAAAGTTGTTCTACCACTACCCCTGATCCTTCTGCCTCAGCCTTCAATGTGCTGGGAAATGCAGATGTGAGCTGCCAGCCCTGGGGCCTCCTCAGGAATCCCGCCCCCCCCCCCCCCACACACACACACAGGGTTTCTATGCCTAACAGCTTTTGGAGCAGGCATGCCTTGAACTCACGGAGATCCGCCTGTCTCTGCCTCCTGATTGGTGGGATTAAAGGTGTGCACCAGCCTGCTAGGAGCCCTTGTTGGCCTTTTAGAATATGTCTGCCACCTTTCTCACCCTTGTAGAGCAAAAACACTGCTTATTGTATGCTTTGTTGTCAGCATCTCTGTGCTTAAATCAAAGAAGAAAAGTGAGTGCACATTTCATTGTCTTTTTTCTTCGCCTCAAGAAAAAAGGTATTTCTGATGTGCTAAATAAACTTGGAGGTCAATTAGCAGCATGGCATGTTAGCCACTGCTGTCAGTCACCTTCAGACAAATTGATTAAAAAAAACCATAGGAAAATGAAGAGCATGCAGAGTTGATGGGATTTTACTGTTGAAAGGGTACATGTCAACCCTGTCTTAATCTTCTTTCTGTCACTCTTGTCATCTTCTGTTCTCTTTGCCCTGTGTTCCGTCTGTCTCCTTTCTCTTTGTGTTTGTTTTCTTTTTATAGGGATGTCTCAGATGCAGCTGGCCCATCATGGCCCCCATGGCCTAGGACATCCGCATGCTGGGCCCCCAGGCTCTGGAGGGCAGCCACCACCCCGGCCACCTCCTGGAATGCCTCACCCTGGACCTCCTCCAATGGGCATGCCCCCCCGAGGGCCTCCTTTTGGATCTCCCATGGGTGAGTGGTACAGCCCCTTCTCGTCCTTCCATATATTTATGTGTGGGAGAGATAGGAACTCACACCTCCGGTAGCCTCGGTTCCTGCTCCTGTCACCAAGCTGCTGGTTCTGCATGTGTCGTTACAGCACATTTGTCATGGCCCTCTCCCATGCCCTGTCTTGGACTTCTCACCTTTCTTCTGTTCCCCTACTGATCTCAGCATCAACTGCTTCTTACTTTCCCTTTTATTAACTTTTCTTTTTCTTCCTGCAGGTCATCCAGGTCCAATGCCTCCACATGGTATGCGCGGGCCTCCTCCATTGATGCCCCCTCATGGATACACTGGTCCTCCGAGACCCCCTCCCTATGGTTACCAGCGGGGGCCCCTGCCTCCACCCAGACCCACTCCACGGCCCCCAGTTCCACCTCGTGGTCCACTTCGGGGCCCACTTCCTCAGTAAATTGCCATCCTTTGTCTCCCTCTTATATCCTCTCAGTATCTTCATTTCTTGGACCAATCAGAGTTGCTATAGCTTGTCGTGGCTAATGTACTGACCCCTCTCTGCAACTCTGTCCCCATTTCAATGTCATTTTTTCCACAGGGGTTTTTCTTCATTTTTGTTTTAAAATGTTGGTTTGGTACTAATTGTTTTACCAAACAATTATAAAGAAAATAAAATTGTACTTCTTGCTTACTCTTTGGTGAAGTAACTTTTAATAGAAGTCAGGGTATTGTGGTATTCAAGAGGGAGGGTGTTTACATGGTAGGGTTTTTTTCTGAACATGCGGCTACAGTGGCTTCACCAGCAGACATCTGCACTAGAGCAGTCACTTCCTGGAGTAGACCTTACCTTGTGGTTTATAATGGGGACATTAATGAGAAATAAAATATCTGGTGATATGTTAGCAAAAAGTAGCATGCACATAAATATCCATTGTAGTGCTAACTGGAGTTCAGTTGGAAAGTGTCAGTAAGGGGTTGGTAGTATGAACTGGTAAATCCACACACTAGAGCACTATGCAGCTTTGAAATAAGGGGGAACATGGAGAATAGGTCAGTGGTGGAGTACACCCTTGTAAGTTGTCAGGTCCTGGGTTCTGCCCTTGACACCAGAGGGGGAAAGATGTTCTTGTGAGATGTGTAGGTAATAATAAATGGAATTACATGTAATTTCTATTTGTGTATTTACAAAGTATGTGCCCATATATGTGATGTACTGTTACCTATCCAAGGAGTAGCAAGCACACAAGTGTGTGTTTGCTTATATTTAAAAAATAGATCAACCAACCAATAGAAATTATCACTGGGGAAGTAGGGAATATGGAGGGAAGGTTTTGTTCTGTTTTTTGAGATGGTCTTTGTAACCCTGGGGTTGTCCTGAAACTCACTGTGTAGACCAGGCTGGCCACCAACCCACAGAGGCCATCGTGTCTACTGGGATTACAGGTGTGTATGTTCAGCTAAAGCTTCACTTATTGAGTGTACTCTTAACATGCTTTTCATTTGGAGCCATGTAAATATCTTAAATAATGTAAGATAAAATGAGTAATTCACATTTTTTCCACTTGTATAACATTTTCTTAGTTCCTACAAACACTGCCTTCTAGAGGTGAAGACCCAAGGTCAGTGAGTATTGCTGTCAGGTTTGAGATAAGACACAGTTCCTGAAACATTTGGGGAGTGGGATAAAAGATACCTACCTACCTACCATGGTCTGGAAGCTCATGAAGACTTTCTTAGAAAAATAGTTGTGTCTGAATGTAGTCTTCTGGTGAAAGATGGTCTTACTAGCCAGACATGGTGGTGCACACCTTTAATCCCAGCATTCAGGAGGCAGGCAGGTGGATATCTGAGTTCAAAGCCAGCCTGGTCTACATAGTAAGTTCTAGGACAGCCAGGGTTACACAGGGAAACCCTGTCTCAAAAAAGGTGGTCTATGCCACCCCTAACCCAGGCTGGCCTCAAACTGCCTTATCTTCCTGCCTCTGACAGCAGAATGCTGGCCTGAGGGCTCCACAGCTCCTGGCTGAATTTGATCTTGAAAGGTAGAGTTGCTATGCAGGGGGCAGATACTGTACCAAAGCTGTGTGGTACCAAAGCTGGCTGAGGTCAGGGGTGGGGGTGGGTCTCCTGGAAGTATTAGTGCTGTTTAGATCTTTTCACTTGGTGACCATGGAACCTGTCAAAACAACATTGAGGTAAAAGAGAGGACGATTATTCAGCTGTGGCCTTTTGGCTCAGGAATTCCAGCTGCCCTAGTTAATATGTTTATCAGATATCAAGGTGGTAATGTTGACTAGGCAGGTGGAGACAGATCTGGATTGGAGATGTAAATGTGGGAATCACCTACATAGATAAAGTAACAAAGTTGTGGGGTTGCCTGATATGAACAAGGGGAGTAAAGCTGGAAGGGCCCAGGACCGAACCGTTAACGAATCCAGGGAACTGGGGAAGTACATGATTTAAGTCTTCCTTCAGATTTAAAAAGAAGCTTGGTTTCCCTTCTTCATTTGCTCTGTAGTACTGGGAATAGAATCGCCCCCTAAGTTCTACGCCTGGCCCTTTTTGCCTTTTTATTTTGATACAGGGTCTCACTAAGGTGGCCTTTAACTCATACTGTAGCCCAGGCAGGTGTGGGACTTGTGATCCTCTTGCCTCAGCTTCCTGACTAGCTGGGACTGTGGGCTTGTTCTACCACCTTTGTATACTATTTCTTCTGGGAAGCTAATGTGTCAGTGCAGAGTATGCTACTTCCTGTCGGCAAGGTTTGGCTACGACCTAAGATGGGAAATAATGTATTTAAATTAAAAGAGTATTGACCTTAAGTTTCATCAATGAAAGCCTAGTAAAGGGAGGGTTCCTGAGGCCCATGTGGGCAGAGTTGTTCCTTGTACCATCCTGGAAAGAGTACTTCAGCCAGCAGATTTAGAGTACTTCTAGAACATTGGCAAGGCTTCCCCAGAGGTGGGGCAAGAACTGTTGCCAGGTGAGTTTTGGATTCATTGGCACCCTACTGAGGATGGCCAGATGCCATTAAAGATACAAATCCTCTTGTTCAGTAATGTTACTATGCAACTGTATATTGGCACATCATGGTTTGGCTTTAGGGGTAGAATGTACTGGACAAATATTTTGAGTCTAGGTAAGAGGGTTTTTTTGGGAGGGGGTAAACTAGTATGTATTATGACTTTCAGTAAATTGTGAATTTTATTGACCCAAACATTTCCAAAGTCCAGCATTGGGTCCTACAAAACTTAGGTCGGCATTCCTATCATAGAAAATATAACATGTCAAACCACATCTGGGAACTCACTTAACACACAGGCTTCCAGCCTTTGGTATTTAATATATCTCAACATTTTGAATCTACATTTAACCAAGCAGACTCATGCAGTATTACATCTAAAAAAGACTATGTAGCACCTAGTCCAAAACACTCCATTTTCTAGACAAACCTGAGGTTCACAGCTCCAGGGGATTTGGCTAAAAGTCAACAGTGTATCAGACCTGGAAATCTGAACTGGACCTTGGTCAGTGCTTTGTCCAGACAATTCACCTGGAGTAGACTGGTTCAGGGTGTACATCCTCAAACCACCTCTGAGTTCTGGAGCAAAGATGATCACCAAGTGTTAGCTCTTGGATCTGTCCAGATTATCTGACAAGGACATGGGAACCCAAGCCATTTCACTTCCTCTGGAAGAGGGGTGTGGGGTGATTGATGTTTTTTTTTTTTGAGTCACTGGAGTGGATGGAAATGTCCAGCTGGTCAGACTTGCAAACAAACAAATCCCTTCTCAAGCACCAGCTTCCATTACCACCCACCGAATGGAAAAGAAGGGGAGGAGGTCGGCCTTGTAGGTAAACAGTATGACTGGTTTTGATGGAGACAGATGGTAGGGACCCGGGAGTCACCCACTCTGGCAGTTGTGTTCTGAAAAAGCACGTTGTTATCTCTGCTTTCACTTAGGTGAACCTGGGCTCTGTGCTGTGGGCTTGAGAGGATTGTTCTTCATTCCAGGGAGCAGAGTGTAGAAGGGGAGTGAGCAAGACAGCAAGAGCAGCTGGGGCTGGGACTCCTGGGTTCGGTCATCCCGACCGGGTGCTAAAGAAGAGGCTGCTTCATTCATCACCCCCTTTCTGTTTCCCCACTTGCTCCCCTAACCACTATTAGTGTCTTCCTTTCCTTTCTGTCATCTTTTGCTAGGAGGAAGGGGCTGGGAAAGACTGTCATTTCCAGCTGTCATTCTGACAATCCCCTCCAGTCCCTTCGTCATCTTTTTTTTCCTGCATCCCCTACCCATCATCTTTTCGTTTGCCCTCCCCCCCCCCAACAATGGTCTCTCCCGGTGCTCACTGGCGCGGGGGGAGGGGGGGTCGGAGGCGGGGCCGAGCGCGTGCGGGGGGGCAGGTCTGCAGTGCCGCTTCCCCTGATACAGGAGCAGTCGCTGCTGCCGCCTCAGCCCCGCGGCTGGACCCCCTCCCTCACCCGGGGACTCCCTGACCCGGGGAACCCAGCTCAGGTGAGACCCCTCTTCCCTCACCTCCACCCCGCCCAAGGCAGAAGCATCCTTGCCTAGCCTTGCAGCCATTTTATCTCTGATGCTTTGCTTACAAGGAGGGTAACTGTCCCTGCTGTAGGGGTGAGGGTGGTGGTGGTGGTGATATCGGTTTGTGGAATGGGCGATTTTTTCCGTTGCTTTGAGAATATACTTGAATAAATAAACATATATGGGCATATACACATATATGTCTATGTAAACACACACACAGATACATGCATACATATATATGTACATATATATACATACACACACACACATATATATATATATATATATATGAATGAATGAGGATTTTTTTTCTACCTTAGTCTAAGTCCTCATTACACTTTTTGGAGATAAACCTGACGAGGGGGGGTCTTTGGATAAGCTGAGGTTCCCTCAAACTCTAGTCCCCTCCTCACCTTGATGTATGTTGTCGTGTTGTCCCCGTTGCCCCCCCCCCACGGCATCCCATGATAAATATGACCTTGACTGGGGCCAGAGAATGAGTACTGCCTCTCTTGCCTGGACTGGGGTCTGGGGTGGGTTAGGGGAGAGGAGTAGGGTTGGTGAAGGATGGAAGGAAGGAAACATTGGAGATGGGAAGCAACCAGGTGGTGGGGCTGGGGGCAGTTACTGAGGGGGTCAGGGGCAGGGTGCAGAACGATGGTGGGCACCTGTGCAGCAGCAGGACCCGGGTGGGAGCAGCAGTGTAGTCAGTCCTAGGCCTCATGCTTTCTACCTGAGCTGAGGCCAGGGGAGGGTGGGGGTCCTTGCAATCGCAATCCTGGTAGAGGCCGTCTGTGTGGGGAGTGTTCTCTCTGCATCTGCGGCCTGGCCTCTCCTCTCCATGAGCAATCCTCCGTGTGCAGTCTCACTGACAAAACTGGATGCTCCCATCTTCCCAGCCCAGGGGTAGATTGTAGGGGTGAGGCTCAACCTTGTTGGTCCTGTGGAGGGGTAGGAGGGACAGTTACTGAGCTGTGATGTAGGAGCAGTGCTCTGGAATCCCCTACACCCTACCTTCTCTGTCTCTTGTCCTTTTCCATGAGAGCATTTTGATAAATGACTGCTTCTTAATGACCTTGTCACTTCTTAATGACCTGGGATAGGATGGGCTGAAAACCTGGGTGGCCCCCAAATCAAGGGCTTTGATTAGGGGCCTGGTCTGGACCTGAGCAGATGTCCTGAAGGAAGGTTTGTTTATGAGGTCCTTTCCATACGCCCTTTCCACCTTCTGCAGAAAATCTGGACACGCTTCTTCCGGTCAGGTGAAGCCAGTCAGCCTTAAAGGACTTGGTAAATCCCAGTCTGGTCTCCTCTATCTCCACCTCTCCCTGTGCTGTCTCCTTCCTCAGGCTCAGCCACTCTGTGCTGCTTTGCAGGCTAAATATAGCACCACTTCCTCACCAGCTCAAAGAATTTGTCTTCCTCTTTCTGCTGGGCTTGTTGGCCCTGGGGGAGCTGGCTGTTGAGACTCCATGGACTGTTGTGGCTGCAGGAGCCTTTCCTAACCCCATAGTCACCTATGAGGGATAAACAATGTCAACAGGCATAGGGAACAGCTCCTGGAGGCTCCAAATGCTTCCTTCAGGGTTTGAGGGGAGGTGATGGCTGGAAAGAAAGGCAAGGAATAAAAATTGCCTTGCATTGAGAATGGTTGGTCCCTGAACCATGAAGGAAAGGTGACATAGGGGTCACTATTGGACAACAACTGCTCACATCTGTCCTTGTGTGTGCTTTATTTCTGAATGACATAGCATTATTTATTCTTTCCCACTAGCATGCGTGCGTATGCCTATGTGTGTCTGTGTGCGTGAGTGTGCCTGTGCGTGTGTGTGTGTGTGTGTGTGTGTGTGTGTGTGTGTGTGACATTAGTCAAGGCTCTGGCTGGAACAGTGGATTATTTTAGGGGAATGATCTTGCTCAGAATCTAGGCCCGTGTCCTCTGTTGCCATGAAGGAGGTTATCTTATACCTCCCTTTGTGGGATGTCTTTTTTTTTTTTTTAAGGGGGAAGTCCTGGGCCCCCTTCATTCTTCACCAGCTGCCTACTGCAATGCCAATGCGGTATTTGTGAACTCTTTTTCATTGACTCATGAAGAAGCAGAGGGATTAAGGGGATTAGGAGGGAGACCCTGGAGGAATGAGGCACAAATGTAAACCTTAGACAATCGTTAGAAATGTGACCTCAACCAGTCATTTCTGCTTCCACCCCACAGGTGAAAGGGGCCTATATATGACATTATGAAGGAAGGGGATAGCAGCTACTGTCTCTTCTTGGCTATGATCTTCTTCTTGACATTTATATCCTGCCTTTTGGGGTCCAGATGTTGGAATTAGTTTAAAACACAGGGTTCTTGGGAGGATCCTGGGCATCAACGACAAAATATGGACTTCTGCTGACTGCCCCTGCTTCATCCTCACCTTTTCAACAGGGAAGGAAGCAAACTAATATCCATAGACTATTGGTGTGAGGTTAAGTTTCACAACTCTGAGAAATGGATTTTCCCAAGTTAAGTATAAGGACACTGAGGCTCAGGCAAACTGGGGCAACCTGCCTATCTGCAGTTAGCAAGTAGGGGATGGGGACTCCAAATGTCACGTGCTTTGCATCCAACCAGCATTCTCCTTGATAATGTCCCTTTCTTGCTGTTCACCCTGAAGAACATGCTGAGGGATCTTTGGGAGGGACTATAGGGTAAATCACTGTGGTCCTTGCCCCGTGACACTAACTTCTTTTTTTTTTTTTTTTTGGTACCAGGTCCCCTGGTTAGTATCTATGTACTGTCTCACTAAACTCTACGTTCCCCTTTCAGTAAGAGGGAACCAAGGCTTGGATATTCAGTAATGTGTCATACTCATGTAGAGCTCCAGACCCAAGTCTGTCTGACTCTGGAGGCTGAGCTTTACCTAACTGGGCTAAGTGGGAAGAAATCTCTCTTCAGGAGACCTCCAGGGAGCAACCGTGGACACCTCACCTTCAGCTCCATCAGTGGAGAGAGAGAGGGAACCTGGTCAGAGGGCTTGTCTTTCCACACATCACACTCAGGCTGTCTCAATGAGAACCCTTCAGGGACTAGACTAGAGCATGGGTGCTTGTTTCTCCTGGGGTTTCTTTGCCTTGGGTTAGAACTGGATATGGGCAGTGGTTAGGGAAGGGGTGATAGATGGCAGATTTTGGAGCAAATCCTAGATCTACTCTCCAAGGGCAAAGTGAGGGAACTTGTATGTTCAGTGGCCCACAGTTGGCCCGTATAGTCACCTCTCTTTAATGACTGGTGGCCTGAGGTGGAGGTACATAGTCTAGGCCTGTGGCTGGGTTGAGAGCCGTTCCATATTGGCCCTCCTTCACTAGCCTAGTGAACTTCCTTTTTCTTTCTTTCTTTCTTTCTTTTTTAGGTCCCCAGTGGCTCCTAGAAGAGAAGTAGGCAGCCCTCCCTGAAATATCTTGGCTCCTCACTTTAGCCTCTCCAACCTGGCTCCCCCTTCCCATCCTGTCCCCCTGCTTCCCTTCCCCCTCCTCCACTCCCCCTACTGAACTGGGTACAGAACAAAGCTCTTCCCTTCCCTTCCCCTTGGGACCTCACTGGCCAGGCCCTGGTACCTCGTATTCTGAGCCCAGAGATACCGGAACACATTTCATCTGGGGAGAGGGTCTTTTTGACCCCACAAGTCGTTGAGCAAAAGGCTGAAAAAGAAGCATCGAGGGAGTTAGATTAAGTGAGGTGCGCCCAAGCCCCATCATGGAAGAAAGCTTCCGAGACCGGGCAGCGTTCATCCGTGGGGCCAAAGACATTGCCAAGGAGGTCAAGAAGCACGCGGCCAAGAAGGTGGTGAAAGGCTTGGACAGGGTCCAGGATGAGTATTCGCGAAGGTCTTACTCCCGATTCGAGGAAGAAGATGATGATGACTACCCTGCCCCTGCTGATGGCTATTACCGCGGAGAAGGGGCACAGGATGAGGAGGAGGGTGGTGCCTCTAGTGATGCTACCGAGGGCCACGATGAAGACGATGAGATCTACGAGGGGGAATATCAGGGCATTCCCCGGGCAGAATCTGGGGGCAAAGGCGAACGGATGGCAGACGGGGCACCCCTGGCTGGAGTGAGAGGGGGCTTGAGTGATGGGGAGGGTCCTCCTGGGGGTCGGGGGGAGGCACAGCGGCGGAAAGATCGGGAAGAATTGGCTCAGCAGTATGAAACCATCCTCCGGGAGTGTGGCCATGGCCGCTTCCAGTGGACACTCTACTTCGTGCTGGGTCTGGCGCTGATGGCAGATGGTGTAGAGATCTTTGTGGTGGGCTTTGTGCTGCCCAGTGCTGAGAAAGATATGTGCCTGTCTGACTCCAACAAAGGCATGCTAGGTAAGAACCCTGTGAACGCTCTGCTGCTGGGAGCTGCCTGCTCCTCCCCAATAGTTGTGCAAGATGTACACAGAGGGTACTGATCCTACGCACACCATCCCCCCATAGACACCCTCTTCTGGAGGTTGAGTAAATGAAATTGTGTGTGAAAGAGAGGGAGTGTAGCTGGATTGGGGCTTTCACTAGTGTCTGAGTGGGTGGCAGTTTGCCTAACTGCCAGATATGGCCATGGTGGGTTGGGCTGCCAGTGCATTTGCAAAGCCTTCTATCCTGGTGCTGAGTTGCCTTTCCCTGCTGCAGAGCAACAACAACAACAACAACTTTGAAATGCTTTGGCATACATTGGAAGGGTCTGTTTGGAGTGGTGTGGGTAGGGACATCTCAGGCATGGGAGTAGCTAGGGACCAGGAATGTCTTTGATGGTTTTTCCTGACAGGGATCTAGAAGGAGGAATCCCACAGGCTCACTGAGCAATTATAGAGGGCTGGCTTTGCCATGGACAGGTCTCTGTCTTGGGCTTGGTTTGGGCATTGATAAAATGCAAAATTTGGAAATGATTTAAAAAAAATCAATTCCAATTACGGTTATAGGAAAGAGACACACAGAGGAATTTTAGGAGGTAGGAAGTATTGGGTCTAGAAGGATAGAGGAAAAACTTTGTGTTGGAGCCACCTTTCCAAGGAACAGGAGGTCTCCTTTGAGGGCATCAGGACTTCGATGGAGGGGAGAGGAGGCCAGGTGAGCTGTCCCAGCACTCAGGAGGCAGGAGCTGGTGCATCTGTATGTTTGAGGCCCATCTAGTCTACACAGAGTTCCAAGGCAGCCAGGTCTACATGGTGAGACACCATCTAAAACACAACAGTAACAATAAAAACCACCAAACAAATCCAACTGGGATGTAGGGTGGCTGCAGGTGCACGTAGGAACCTAGGCAGGTCTTCAGTGTGCCTTTGGAGGGAGAGAAGAGGAGAGGAAGAAGGGGACTGGGGAGAGGGGAGGGGAGGAAGGGGAGGAAAGTGAGGGAGGGCCTTTCTCAAACATTTGCCTTTGAACCCCTGGTCTGCAGTGATGACTGTCTATCCATCTTTGTTCACACATCATCGTCTCCCACTCTCCCTTATCTCTGAGTAGACTTCGCCTGTAGCTCTTCAGTCATTCTGCTAGAGGAGTTTCAGCCCCTACACTGCTCAGCTGATGGGAGAAGTGAGGCCTGTCTGCTCATGTCCTTCCGGTTTCCTCCTTTCCACAGGCCTCATTGTGTACCTGGGCATGATGGTGGGAGCCTTCCTCTGGGGAGGCCTGGCTGATCGGCTGGGTCGGAGACAGTGTCTGCTCATCTCGCTCTCAGTCAATAGTGTCTTCGCCTTCTTCTCATCTTTCGTCCAGGGTTATGGCACGTTCCTCTTCTGCCGCCTCCTTTCTGGGGTTGGGTGAGTGTCCACATCCTAAACCCTTAAAGACACTGTTGTCATATACACTTGGTACAGTGCCGGGCATACACCTTAAGTATATGTGAATCGAGTGAATGAGCCCCGTCCCACTCCCCACCCCCATCTTCAGGCCAGCTACGTCCGTCCGTTGCCTGTCCAGGGCCTGCCAGGCAGCATGCAGAATACTGTGCCTGGTCTATCCCTGCGTCCTCCAACTTGTCTCTAACTCTGTTTCTGAGGCTGTCTACACAGAGGTCCAGTGGGCCTCAGCCTTGCCCCCAAACAAGGTTTGATGCTTGTTCTATGCTTGTCCTGAGACCAGCTTGCCTGTTTCCTGCCATCCCAAGAATGGTGACTTGGTGGCTGGTGGCAAGTAGAGCTTGTAAGACATAAAATATGAGATGGAGAGGAGGGAGTGAGGATCCAGAGTATGGGGGTAGGGACTGGAACGATGACTGTTCTCTAATGTTAATTTTTGAAACGTACAGGATTGGTGGTTCCATCCCCATTGTCTTCTCCTATTTTTCGGAGTTTCTGGCTCAGGAGAAACGTGGGGAGCACCTGAGCTGGCTCTGTATGTTCTGGATGATTGGTGGAGTGTATGCAGCCGCAATGGCCTGGGCCATCATTCCCCACTATGGTAAGCAGTAGTCTCCCAGACTCTCCGTCCTCCCAGCTCTGCTGTGCTCCCTGTGATGGGAGCCCTCGGCTTCTGGCTTCTCTGCTGATTCTGTGACTGTCTGCCAGGGTGGAGTTTCCAGATGGGCTCAGCTTACCAGTTCCACAGCTGGAGGGTCTTTGTCCTCGTCTGTGCCTTTCCCTCTGTGTTTGCCATCGGGGCTCTGACTACGCAGCCAGAGAGTCCCCGCTTCTTCCTAGAGGTGAATGGATTGATTGCTTCTGCGGCAGGTTGGGGAGGGAATACAAATGCTGGCTGTGGGGTTGGTGAACTCTTATGACTTCTTCCTCATGCACGTGCCCGTGACTCTGGGCAATTTATCTTGCTTCTTTTGTCTTCAAATGTGTCTCCGGAGGGGTTTGGAGAGAGCAAGAACCTGCTCAGCTATGGGTGGCTTAAATTCTGCAGGCTCAAGTTGGGATCCACCCTGTACATCTCCCTTCCAACCACACCTGGCTCTAGCAGATTAAGATGTGGCACCTTCTCTGACCATAGACTCGAGCATCATTTCCCTCATCTTAAGCTTTTCCTTTCTATTTTACTGGGTCTGTGCTGACATCTGATCCCTTGCAAATCCCTCACCCCAACTCTTGCCCAAGTCTGATCATGCCTTGCTGTACCCCAGCTCAGACTGGTGTGTATCCCCATAGATCCGGGTTTCAGGGAGCTGGGAGTCTTTTTGTGTCTTGGGATCCTAGAAGCTGGATTGAAGGGATGGGTCTGCATATTGGATCTGAGAGCCCTGAATTGCATGTCGGGAATTACATTTGTGGTTCTAGAATGGGAAGCATGATGAAGCCTGGATGGTGCTGAAGCAGGTCCATGACACCAACATGCGAGCCAAGGGTCACCCTGAGCGAGTCTTCTCCGTAAGCGGCAGCTGCCCACTCAATCCTACAGCCCCCCTTGGACCCTTTCTGAATGCCCATTTTCAACCCCAGAGCACACTGTAGTTCAATGATATCCCCAGGACATCATGTCATTCCCTGCCTCCCATTTTATTTCTGAGAGAAAGAGATGGTTGGAGTTGTTGGGAAGTAGCATGTGATTGCCCGCCCCTTTTCTTGTGCCCAGGTAACCCACATTAAAACAATTCATCAGGAGGATGAGTTGATTGAGATCCAGTCTGACACAGGGACCTGGTACCAGCGCTGGGGAGTCCGGGCTTTGAGCCTGGGGGGTCAGGTAAAGGGGGATCGAATGGCGGAGAAAGAAAAAGGAGTGGGAGAAGAGGAGGGAGGGCTTGAGCCCGTCTGATGGTGAAGGTGAACTGGGAGAGGGGGGAAAAGCAAACAGATGGAGGTCTATGAGTAGGAGTTACTGTGGCCACCTTTCATCCTCACTGTCCCTTGAAGGTTTGGGGGAATTTCCTCTCCTGCTTCAGTCCAGAATATCGACGCATCACTCTGATGATGATGGGCGTATGGTTCACCATGTCATTCAGGTGAGAGGGCTAAGTGTGTGGACTGAAAAGAGCAATCAGCGTAGACCTGAAAGTCCCCCAAACCACAGTCCCTGGAAGGGGTGTGTGTGGGACGAGGCTGAGGGTATGCACGCAGGTGGACTGCTCACCCCTTCCTCGATGGGGTTCTGGTGTCTTATCTGCCTCCTTTGACTTTGACCCTCCAGCTACTACGGCTTGACTGTCTGGTTCCCTGACATGATCCGCCACCTCCAGGCTGTGGACTATGCCGCCAGAACCAAAGTGTTTCCGGGGGAGCGCGTAGAGCATGTGACATTTAACTTCACACTGGAGAATCAGATCCACCGAGGGGGGCAGTACTTCAATGACAAGTATGTGGGGACTTCTCCACACCACTCTTCCCTGTTCCTTCTACTTCCTGTCACTTTTGATGAGTCTGAGACCAAGACCAGGCGGTTTGGGGCAAAGCCTGTGTGTTGATCTCCACTTTAGGGGGGTAAGTCAGTGAAGGAGTGAGGCTGAGGGGGCATGTCTTGTCATCCTGGTCCTGCAGGTTCATCGGGCTCCGTCTGAAGTCAGTGTCCTTTGAGGATTCGCTGTTTGAGGAGTGTTACTTCGAAGATGTCACATCCAGCAACACATTCTTCCGTAACTGCACATTCATCAACACGGTGTTCTATAATACTGGTAAGGTGGCCAGTGGGTGTCAACGGCCAGGACCTTGATGAAGGGAAGAGGCTTCCTCATTCCCTAGCTTACAGTTCTCAAGCTGAGAGTCCCCTGGAGCCTTGGGGTTGCTTACTGGCTACTATCAGTGATTGGGGACATATAATGAACACTGGGCATTTTGATCCGAGAAAATGCCACATTTCTTTACCTTTAGCTGTAATTGTAAGAATTCAGTGAGTTAATGTTAATGTAATTTTGAAGAGCGTAAACTGCGTTATTGGGGAAAAGGAAGACAATAAAAAGGAACATTTAATAAGGAAAAGGCTGGGAATCATGGCATCCATCTACTTCTTAGCTCAGCCTAATAGCACAGACCTGTAATCCACCTTTTCAGAAGGCTGAGGCAGGAGGATTGAAAGTTGCTGGGCTTCAGAGAGAGTTTAAGGCCAGCCTTTGCAACTTTGTAAAATCCTGTCTCAAAATGAAAGGCATTGCAAGGGCTGAGAGTGTTGTCCAGTGGTGGGGCCCAGCTCACCGTGCTCTCTAGGTTCAGTCCCTAACTAAAACCAAACCAAACAAAACAAACAAAAACCCTGAGCTGAGTGTGCTGGAGCCGGCAGGAGGATCAGGAGTTCAAGTTCACTAAATAACAAGTTTGAGACCAGGCTAGGTTATATGAGACCCTGTTTTTAAAAAAAAAGAAAGAAAGAAAGAAGGAAAAATCTTTAAGGAAAATGGCTCAGCAGTTAAGAGCACTTACTCTTTTGTAGAAGAGCCAAGTTTGGTTCCCAGAACCCACATCAGGCAGCTCATGCCTGCCCGTAACTCTTGTTCTAGAGGCTCTAACATTGTCTTCTGGCCTCTGAGAGTTCATGTTGCGCACACACACCTGAGATAAATCTTTTTAAAAATATGTAAGAAAGAACTCTGCATCTACTTTTAAACAACAGTCTTGGCTAAAAGGCTGAGTTCTGTGGGGTAGCACCCTCCTCAAAATGGAGCACTGTGCAAGTTTTTCCTTCCTTGCATAGAAAAAGAGAGAGGGCAGGGCTTTAAAATTTATGTTTAATGTTTTCTTGAGAAGCAGTTCCTAGGTCAGCAGCAGGGCTCCTGTTTATAGCCAGCTTGGGTGGACAAAAAGGATGATCAAGAAGCAAAGACTAGTAAAGCCTCAGACACGCCATGCTTCTAAAGGTCTGCTGAAGAGATTGCTAGTTCCCATGGTGATCGTATGTGATGCTTTGCAATGAGTGCCAGGGATGATGCTGAGAGCTCCTGACTGTTAACTTCCTCAAGTGCAGCAGATCCCTAAGCCATAATTCCGTCTCAATGCCTGCTCTGTGTCTTGACCTCCTAGATCTGTTTGAGTACAAGTTTGTGAACAGCCGTCTGGTGAACAGTACGTTTCTACACAATAAGGAAGGCTGCCCATTAGATGTGACAGGGACTGGGGAAGGTGCCTACATGGTGTACTTTGTCAGCTTCTTGGGGACATTGGCTGTGCTTCCTGGTAATATCGTGTCCGCCCTGCTCATGGACAAGATCGGCAGGCTCAGAATGCTTGGTAAGGGCGTGAGGGCTGGGTGCTGGCTGGTCAGTATGGAGGCAGCCAGGGCTGGGGCAGGCTGTCAGTACACAGACTTCTCACCTCTTGCCATGGAAGGGATTGGCCAGAGAGTTTCTCCCTGTCGTGTTTTGTTTAGGGGTGCTGCAAAATGGGGGTGGGCATGGCATAGAAGTTACTCTAGGGGGTTAAAGGCAAGTAGGGCACAGGTTATAGGTTGGAAATTTGCTCCACCACTTACCTTGGGCAGGCTATTCCCTGGGAGCTTGCACCTGCAACATAGGAAATGATAGGTACATCTGAGTCATCAAATTACTTGTCTCAGAATTGGTGTTGAATAAATGGCTGTCACTGTTGTGATAGTAACAAACACGGGGGTTGAGGACTACCTTGGGACACAGTTACCCGGGAGGTTGTCGCAAAGCTAGCTAGCTGGTGGCTGGGCCATGGCTGGGTATCATTGCTCTCCTTTCTGGTTCCAGCTGGTTCCAGTGTCATGTCCTGCGTTTCCTGCTTCTTCCTGTCTTTTGGGAACAGCGAGTCTGCCATGATCGCTCTGCTCTGCCTTTTTGGGGGGGTCAGCATTGCATCCTGGAACGCACTGGACGTGCTGACGGTTGAGCTCTACCCTTCGGACAAGAGGTAGTGTGGTGGGGAAGGAGGAGGTTTAGGAGCTCCAGGCCAGGGGAGAAGTGTGGTGAAGTGGAGGGAGGGCCCGTGGGAGTAATGGTGTTGGGGATAGGACACACATCCCTGCTGAGCTTTTGTGTTCACTCCTAACTACTAACCTCTTGCTTCTGTCTCCTTTCTCTCCCGTCTATTCCCTCCTCCTCCCCTCATTTCTCCACCCCCCTCCCCTCTCCTGTGCACTGCTTGCCATCTTTCCCTACTTCACTTTTCCACCCATCCATCTCCCTTCTTCTGGGCCCTGACCACCACGTGTCCCGGCCGGGCCCCTCCTGAGCAGGACCACGGCCTTTGGCTTCCTGAATGCCCTGTGTAAGCTGGCGGCAGTGCTGGGAATCAGCATCTTCACATCCTTTGTGGGCATCACCAAGGCTGCTCCCATCCTCTTTGCCTCAGCTGCCCTTGCCCTCGGTAGCTCTCTGGCCCTGAAGCTGCCTGAGACCCGGGGGCAGGTGCTGCAGTGAGGAGGGGGTCTCGGGGCTTTAGGGATGGGTGGCAGGCACACTGTGAGACCAATAATTCCTTTGATCCCTTCCCTGCCCTGCCGTCCTGGCTCTCACTCCCCTGTGTTTGGTGTCTTAGTTGTGTGTGCCTGTATGCATGTGTGTGACCCCGATGGGCAGGGACTATAGGGATGGTCTCTTCATCCCACTTGTGGGACGAGGCACTCCCTACCTGCTGCCACCCTCAACTTTGCACAGGGGAAGGTTGAGATGCATCCTTCTCTCCCCCAGTGTTATTGGGGGCCCTTGTTTCCCTGCTCCAGGGTTCCAGAACTTCTGCCTTCCCTTCATTCCCTCTGCCTAGGCCCTGATGAACCACAGGTATGGAGTTATATTGGGGGCTGAGGCTTGGACCAAAAGAACTTACTGAGTGGAAAGGGCCTTGGGTGTCCTCTAACCTCCCAAGGATGCTGGGGAGTAGCAATAAACCTCAGCCCTCTGGCCTCCATCTTGACCTCAATGCAGGCTACAAATGTGAAGCCTGGATTTTGTGGAATTAGTTTTCTGATTCTTATTTATATAAGTTCTGAGGCAGCTTAGCAGGAGTGTGTGTGTGTGTGTGTGTGTGTGTGTGTGTGTGTGTGTGCGCGTGCGTGCATGTATGCCGTGGGGTAGGGGTACCACTGTACTGTTCAAATATAAGCCAAGGGTAGTAGTTTCAGCGAACACACACACAACACTGTTTTTCTGTATTACCTCCCAGAATCTTCCGTGTTGGAGCGGGAGGGAGAAGCACTAGCCAGGCTGGGATGAGAATCCTGCAATCTAGGGAGTCCTGAGGGCACCTGACAAGGCCTCACTCTCCTTCCTCCTCTAGAGAGGTTCCACCCACTAGCCACAGCCCTCCCACCTGACCTGTCCTCACAGGCAGGGGACCAGGGGAAAGAAAGGGAAAATAACCAGGCTTAAGGTCAAACCAGCAGATCCAAAGCACAAGGAGTTGGGGCAGGGGCAGGAAGCAGGGGCCCTCCCCTCACCCCTT
This sequence comes from Phodopus roborovskii, assembly GCF_943737965.1. NCBI lineage: Eukaryota > Metazoa > Chordata > Mammalia > Rodentia > Cricetidae > Phodopus > Phodopus roborovskii. The sequence continues at coordinate 27,548,738 of NW_026126540.1, forward strand.
CTCAGAGAGTGAGGTCCTTAATGCAGGGACCAGAAGCCTCAGTTTCCCCATCGCACCCTCCTCTAGGTCAGCCTCTGTAGGTACAACTGCCCCCTCCTACCCTACTGTGTGTGACTGCTTTTCTTTGGTACTTTCTACTCACTCCCTCTGTAGCTGTGATGTGTTGTAGTTTTTAGCTGTTTGTAAATGTTAAAAAAAAAAAAAAAGTTAAAAGGAAGTTAAAATAACCACAAAAAAGAAAATCCAGACTCACCCTCCTCCTGCTCCGTCCGGTGCCCTCCACCCTGAGGCCGGTCCCTGATTTTGTAACTGAACCAGGTGGAGGCTGTCCTCAAAGGACCACCTTCTTCCTCCAGTGCCCAGTGTAGAGTGTGTGCCCCTTCTCACCACTCCCTTGCTGGACGTAGCCCTCTCTCTCCCTTACACCCCTAGGGGAGACACAGCCACTTCCTTGTCTCCTGAGGAACCCTAAACCTGATTCATTGATGTGAAAAATGAAATGAAAATTACTGCAGAAAAATAAAGGGTACAAAACCTTAAAATTCGAAGTGGCTCTATCAGCTTCTTGGCGTCTTCACTCACATTTAACTCCGCCCTGACAGTCTGAGGAAGATAAAATGGTGTTGGAGAAACAATTCCTTCTCCAAAACCAAAATAAGCAAACCCTCTATTATTATTCTTGGTTTGTGGAATGAGCTACCTCAAATCTACCTTTTGTGTGTTTAAAAAAAACATTTATTTGCCAGGTGTTGGTGGCATACACCTTCAATCCCAGCATTCTCGAGGCAGAGGTAGGCAGATCTCTGTGAGTTTGAGGCCAGCCTGGCCAACAGAGCGAGTTCCAGGACAGGCTCCAAAGCAATACAGAAAAATCCTATCTCTAGACAAAAAAAAAAAAAAAAAAAAAAAAAAAAAACAACAAAATACCCCCCCAAACAACCATTTATTTATGGGGGCTGGAAAGTTGGCTCTCTGGGTCCATTGTTACCCTTGCAAAAAGCAACGTAAATGTGTTTTATGTGTGCGCATTTTGCTTACACATGTGCCTGGTACCCACTAAGACAGAACTGGGCACTAGATCCTCTGCTACTGGAGTTATAGTTGGTTGTGAGTCACCATGTGGGTGCCGAGAACCAAACCTGGATCCTTGGAAGAGCAGAAAGTGCTGAGTCATCTCTCTAGCCCCCAATTTTAAATGTTGCCTTGGGAATTTCTGCCCACAGCTTGCCCGACTGCCCTTTACTCTAGCCCATTGCTGCTTTAATCAAGCCACATTACATTTTTTTTCTCTTCCTTTTTTTGAGACATCTTACCATTTAACCCTGACTGGCCTTGAATTCAATGAGATCTGCTTGCTTGTGCTCTTCATGCTGGGATTAAAGGCATGAGCCTGAAACCTTAATAACTTTCTACTGCCCAAATAGGTCCAATCTAGGAACAATGTATCGTGAGATATGGTCAAGATTATGCTAGTCAAGTGCTCTGCCATTGGCACATCCTCTGCCCAAGCTATGGTCAGCAACACCTTTCTCTGATAACCTCCACATAAAGGACATTGGAGAGCTGCTTCAGAGTCACCTGAGCATCCCTTGAAAAGCTTTGTTTGTTTCCGTCCTTTTCCTGCTTCCTTTCTGGCTTAATTTTGGTATACCTGTAAAACCCAAATAGTTCACTTCCTCAAGAATCCCTTTTCTAGTCTGCACGTAAAAGGCCTGTATGGGCCTAACAGCTGCATAAAGCTGACGACCTCAGTTCCTAGAACTCTATGATGGTGGGAGGAAGGACTCCCAAGAGTTGTCCTCTGACCTTTATATGATCACCGTGGTGTCACGTACTCTCCATCACATACACAGGCAAGGCAACACCAATTTAACAAGTATTGAGAACATGGCTTTGAACCTCACGAGGCAGCGTCTCTTTTATTTTCATGGTCCTTTCTGATTCATCAGGACCCGGCAGCCATTCTTAACTAGCCCAAGCAAGGGCAGTTGTGAGTAGCTACTCCCTCCCTGGGCTACCTTAGCTTTCAGGGGCCAAGAGCTTCTTTGCCTCTGCATGGTGTATGTAAGCAGAAAGGGTAGGGATCCTGGTCCATACAAATCAAGGCGTGAGGTAGTAGTGATCTAGAGGTTTATTCTCATTCGCCCATTTTGATCGTTGTTCTCCCAGTCTGGGTATTAGGAAGTCCCTCGAGTTTTCTTGCTTCCACCTAGGCAGGGGGGACTGGTGTCCAGCTGTGGGTTCTCCCTCCACTGGGCGGGGGTCTTCGCCTGGATGGCCAGCGCGTGTACCGGCCCAGCCAGCTCCTCTGACAGCGCCGCGTGAACCAACCGGTGCCGTTGCAGAGGGCTCATCCCCTCGAACCGAGAGCTCACTACCGCCACACGGAAATGCGTCTCGCTGCCTGCTGGGACGGCGTGGCCGCCGCTCTCGTTGCGCAGCTCCAGTACTTCGGGGCTCAGGGCTTGCTCCAACTTGGCGCGGATAGCGGCCTCCACTGGCCCGCCAGCCGCCGATCCCGCGCCGTCCTGCGACACACACGCGCGCGTGGCCATGGAGACCATGCACCGGGCCAACTGCGCCCTCAGCATCCGCTGTGGAGAGACCAAGGTCACGGGCTGAGAGCTGGGTCCACACACCCTCCCCACGCACCCCAGACAGGAACACCCCAGAACCGCCTATGCACGGCGTGGCGGTTGTTCGAACGGCCGCAGCGCTGGGCACTAAGGGCGCTGGGAAGGCATGGCCGGGAGCTGTAAAAATGGAGGGTGTGCAACTTCGTCCTTTTGACTGAGTCAGAGCCTTAACGTCCCCTCCGAACCCTAGGGTGATACCTCTGGGCTAGCTGCGCGGCCTGTGTTACCTCCGCTTTAGGAGGCGTCGGGAAGCTCGCTAAGAAATGCAGTCCTGGTACGTCTGGCAGGCGTTGCGTAGTACCCAGAGGTTTCATGGGAAATGTAGTCCCTGCTCCTTCCAACCGGCGAAGTCCTGCGAAGTCAGGAATTAAAGCAACGCAATGTAAACACAAGGATAAAACAATTTCCTCCAAATTTGGCATTGTTGCTGCGGATTTGTTGTTTCTGGATTTTGTAACTCAAATAGCTTTCATTCCTTTATAATGAAAAACAAGGACTCATGTAGCACAGGCTGGCCTCTACCTCCTGCCTCTACCTCTTACGTGCTGGGTGGGATTACTGTCCAGTGTCACTGATAGAGTGCCTCCAAAGTAAAAAAGGGATTCCTATGCGACTACAGTAACTCAGAAGGGGATGTCTGCTGGGACAGCCTCGTTCCCGAGGTAATCTGTCTTGCTTGAAGCAGATAATCCCAGGATGGAAATGAAGACCCTCACATAGCTCTGTAAAGCTGCATCAACTTCCTCTTTCTCAAACCTCTCACTTACCCGACAGAGGGTCCCAAGCAGCTTTTTTTCCTCTCGCAGACACCTTCATTCCTCAGAGAGAAAGGCTGTCCCTCTCTGTGTGCACTAATAAACAGGCTCACCTGTTGAGGTCAGACTTGGGTCTCTTTCTGCTTTCTGTTTCTTCATTTTATACTCCTAAATCTAATAGTCACACCTCTGGATCCCAATTACTCTACCATACAGACAATAAATTGAAGGCTATTCAATTTCTTGTGTGCCCAACCAGTGCTGGAGGCTGGAGAATGAACAAAGGCCCTGCTGTCAGAGTTTACAGAGCATTGAAGAAATAGAGAGAGGGACTCTGTGACATGGTATGCCAAGCGTATGATGAGACTAAACACAGTTTATTGCAAGCATATTACTCAGACTTGGGAAACTACACTTGTCTTAGGGTTTCTGTTGCTGTGAAAAGACAACATGACCACAGGGAAAATATTTCATTGGAGTGGCTTACAGTTCAAAGGGTTAGTCCACTATTGTCATGGTGGGATATGGTGGTGTGCAGGCAGACATGGTGCTGGAGAAGGAGCTGACAGTTCTACATCTTCATTTGTAGGCAACAGGAAGTGAACCGAGTGTCACAATGAGCATATGCTGAGCATAGGAAACCTCAGAGCCCACCCCCACACTTCCTCCAACAAGGCCACACCTAATAGGGCCACTCCATAAGAGACTATGGGAGCCAGTACATTCAAATACCACACTTCACTCCCTGGCTTCCACAAACTTGCAACAATATCATAATGCAAAAACGCATTTAGTCCAAGTTCAAAAGTCCCCACAATCTGTAACAGTCTCAATAATGTTTAAAAGTTCAAAGTTCCAAATCCCTTCCGAGATTCATGCCATCTCTGAAATGTAATGCCCTGTAAAATCAAAATGAAAAAACAGATCACATACTTCCAATACAGAATGGCACAGGATATACATTACTGTTCCAAAACGTAGGGAAGGATGTGTAGTGAGGAAATACTGGATCAAAGCAAGATCAAAAACCAGCGGGGCAAACTCCAAACTTTGCATCTCCGCGTCTGATGTCAAAGCGCTCTTCAGAACTCCAACTCTGTTCAGCTTTGTTGGCGGGTTCCACTCCCTGTGAACACTCTGGCGTCTCTAATATCATGGGGTCTCTAAGGTAATCCAGGCTTCTCCTTCACAGTTTCACACAATGGCTTGTCTACTAGGCCTCTATTTGAGAGGACAGAATAAAACTACATTTTGGGGAAAAGCCTTTTTGAGGAAATTCCTGCGTGGCCCAAGACTGACTCCGCCCCAGGCCAAAGAGCCATGATCAGTTCTGAGAAAGTCCACAAACTGCCTGCCCCAGTCCTCTATGTCGGTGGTCAGACAATGAAGGACTAACGTTTGTAAACAACATCTGCCATCCTCGGATTGTCCTTGTCGGCATCCGTTAGTAACAGTTTTAGACCGCAGTCAATAGATTTAAAGGTCACAGACTCTTGCCCAACCCTGACACGTGAACACATGTCCCACCCTGCTTGCAGTTTTTCCCTTTAAAATCCCCTTACCCTAAGAGTTCAGGACTTCGTCCTCACCATTGGAGAGCTGGTTGATTGCCCAAGATCAAGCTTGTAATCAATAAACCTATGGGTTTGCATCGGTTACTGGCTCTGTGCTGGCCTTGATCAGGGGTCTCTTAACACGGGCACAATATGCGCAGGGACACCCCTGACACATGCCTAGCCTCTGCTGCTTTACTCCATAACTCCTTTCTGCTATCCTTGACTCTAAGTCCAGAATCACCTGTCCAAAGCTGCCAAGTTCTGCTGCTTGCTGGGGCTGGAACGTGGCCCCCTTACTCAAGTACATCTTCACCAGCTTATGTTTTCCAAGGTTTCCTTCACTGCCTGAGCTTGGCTGTACTGAACATGGATGGAACTGTAGACCAGGCTGGCCTCAAACTCAGAGGTCTACTTGCTTCTGCCTCAGGAGTGTTATGATTAAAGTGGTGTGCACCACCACTAAGATTTCCTTTAATTTCTTTTCACAAGTTGGAAATTTAGTTGGATGGGACCTTGCCCTGAGGTTACCATTCCCTTTGTTCTATTTCTTAATCTGTTTATCTCCTTGAACACAGGACTCAGCTCCTTTCCACTTCCTGGTGCTCCTTTTCTCCTCAAATTGTATTTTCCCCTGCTTAGCTTGCTCTTTTTCATTATAAATCTTTATAAGCATGAACACTAGTAACCATGTGACAAGAGTCTATACTAGGCTGTTTTGAGATTTCCTCTGCCAAAAGAATTAATCCATAACTCTTCACTTTATCCTCAGGCAGACTCTTTGGACAAGGGCAAAAAGCAGTCACTTTCTTCACTAAAATATCACAAGAATGATCTCTAGGCAACATGCTGAAATTCTCCTCTGAAACCTCTTGAGTGAGCCCCCCATGGTTCAAATCACTCTGGACATCATTGTCTTCCATGGTGGTACTAGTATGGCCATTAAGCAATACTTAAAGTGTTCAACTGCTTTTTAAATCCACAGTTCTCCACAGTTCAAAAGTCCAAGTGCAGGCAGACATGGTGCTGGAGAAGGAGCTGAGGAGTTCTATGCCTTGATCTGAAGGCAACAGATCCAAAGGAACTGAGACACACAGTGTAGTTTGAGCACAAGGGACCTCAAAGCCCATCCCCACAATGATACACTTCCTCCAACAAGGCCGCACCTACTCCAACAAAGCCCCACTCCCTATGAGCTTATAGGGGCCAATTACATTCAAACTATCACACTTTTCAAGAGATTTCTAGAGAGCAGTCCAAAAGAAACAGCAAGACTACTACTTTCTTATTTTATTTGGTCAGGATGTGGTAGCTGAATGAAATGAGACATGAACTCTCCAAGGTATGGCTGAGGAGGAGGTGTTATTATTATTATTATTATTATTATTATTATTATTATTATTATTATAGATATGAGGGAGAGTACAGTCAGAGGCAATTGGAAGAGTCTAGATCAGGAAGAAAAATTAGCAGCCTGAACCAGGCCATGAGAAGAGAGGGAGGGGGCAAGAGTATAAGATGAGAAGAGCTGTGTGTGTGTGTGTGTGTGTGTGAGAGAGAGAGAGAGAGAGAGAGAGAGAGAGAAAGAAAGAGAGAGAGAGAGAGAGAACAAAGAGAGTCCATGGCTGAAATGGCAGGGTTATATAGGAATCAGGGGATACTGGAGGGTGGGAAGAAAAGCCCCTGGGCTAGAGAGGTTTAGGGCAGGAGCTGAGTAAGAGGAGCTGAGGGGAGCCATAGGTACTGGGTGAGTCTAGTGGCCATTGTGCACTTTGGTATGCTAACAGACACCTCAGTTAGCTATTGTTATCTTTGGGATCTGACAGTAGCCTTTTATAGGCAGTGGGATGGTCAGCGGCTGCAACCTCTAGCATCCTGAGCCGTTTCTGTCAGGGACATCTATTCAGTTCTTGACTTTGTTGCAGAAAAGAATTTCAGGACAGTCAGTATAACACAGAAGTGGATTTTATTTTACTTATTTTGTTTTTATTACTATTTGCTTTTCTGAGAGTTTTATTCTCAACATAGCCCTGGTTGTCTGGAACTCATTATGTAGGTCAGGCTGGCCTCAAACTCACAGAGATCCACCCACCTATGCCCCCCAAGTGCTGGAGTTAAAGTCATATACCTGTTGCACAAATTCTCATAGGTCTTAATAATAAAAACCCAGAGTCAGATATTAGGGGGAAAGCTGAAGATCAGAAAAACAAAGCAGCCAGCCACTAGCTCTTGCTTCTACTTCAGACCAGATGGATGCGCCTGTCTTCACAAATCCTTGGACTGACTGCTTAGATTGCTGAGACTGCACTGAGCTCCTGTCAGGGTGGCCTTGAACTAACAGAGATCTGTCTGCCTCTGCCTCCTGAGTGCTGGGATTAAAGGTATGTGCCATCACTACCTGGCCTCTCTGGCTAACTAGTGTGGCTGCTGGAGTTAAAGGTGTGTGTCACCAGTGCCTGGCCTCTACAGCTAATTAGTGTGGCTAGTTTTACTCTATGATTTTCAGGCAAGTTTTATTTGTTAGATCATAAACAAAATATCACCACACTGCTAGAAGTGGAGTTTATTAAGCATGGAGGTTAACTGGGGTACTGAGGAAAAGGCTAGTAAACACAAGTGTGGGTTGTGAGCTACTCAAGGGGATTGGGTGAATCTTTACATTAGTATTTATATGATTTGGTGGCTTCTGAAGATACGTCCCTAAGGGTTGTAGGGCTTTAAATGTGATCACAGGTCATTTCTGTTTAGGTGGAAGCTGTGCCTCAGCATCCCCCCCAAAAAAACCCATCCCTCAGAAATCCCACCAAGGAGCAGTCCATCCCCCTGAGATGCTCAAGACCCAAGCCCTGACTTGCCATGTGATTTCTCTCCTGCCTTTCCAAGAGTCACCCAGGAATTGCCTTGTTCTGTTTATTAAAACCTGATCTTATTAATTCGGCTGGATTTGGCTTATTGCATCATCAGAAATCAACAATATTTACCAGTTTCTGAGATCCAAGAGATAGTATTACAGCTGATAAAGTAAAACCCCATCATGAGGTTTGTACAAGTGAGTTAAGGTATGCTTTTACTGCAAATATGGTTTATTGTCTTGTTTGTGAGATTTCCAGAAATCTATAATCTTACATCGTAGAAAGGCATGTAACAGATATTCATGCTTAGGTTGTAAGCATGGATCAGAACTATTTCATTGTTGAAATATTTCTATGTAAAAAGAACACTGTCCCCATGTAAGTAATGACCTCAGAAAACGTTAACCATATTGGAGCTCTTCACCAAAGATGTTGAGAAGCTTCAACTAGTTCTGGGGTGAGGTGTGCCTTTCCCTTCCCAGTTTCCCTTTGATGGGGGATGTCCTTCTGTATATATGTTTCTTTTATTGGTTGGTGAATAAAACACTGATTGCCCAGTAGCCAGGCATAAAATATAGGAGGGGTTATGAGCAAGGAGAATTCTGGAGAAAGGAGGCAGAGAGAGGTCTCCAGGGAGACGCCAAGTAGCTGATGAAAGAGTAATATGCTGGGGCATTATGGGTAAGCCACAGCCTTGTGGCAATACACAGATTAATAGAAATGGGCTAATAATTAAGAGAGAGCTAGCCAATAAGAAGCCCGAGCCATTGGCCAAACAGTTTCTAATTAATATCAGTCTCTGTGTGTTTATTTGGGGCTAAATGGTTGAGGGACCAGGTGGGACAGAAACTCCATCTTCACCCCTTTACCTTTTCTGCCTTTCTGTCCTTCCTCAACCTCATGTGCTAAAGCCAGGAAGAGGAGAGTCATTTCCTGTGGAGGCATGAGGCTATAGATAGGTATGGTTAGAGCTCTTGGGGTAGAGACATTGGTAATGATAGCATGGAGGATGCAGGAAAAATTCCATTTTCTCCACTGGTTAAAGAATTAAAAGGCAGGAAAAGTTCAAAGGTCAAGCAAAGCCAAAGTTTATTTAAAGAAGACAATTTTATTAGTGGTTTTGTTTTTAAAACAAAACCAAACAAATACCAGGGCAGGGAAGCTATAATCTCAGAATGAATTAGTACTTAGAAACGGGCTTCAGGCAGCAAGACACTCCTTTAGCCCTCCTGAAAAGTAAAGACATCTGGGCAGTGTCATCTATGAGGAACTGGCCTTCACCAGCACTAAGCTGTCAGCAGTTTGATCTTGACCTTCTATCTCTACAACTTAAAAAAAAAATCTGTTCTTTATAAATTACCCAGCCAGTGCTATTTTGGTATGTCAGTACAAATAGACAAAGTCAGTCATTCCCATCTGATGCTGAATCTTTGGAAATGCAGTCAAGGACCATGCATGGCACTTACATATGTAAAAGAGGCAAGGGGTGGAACTGGGAGGTCAGCTGGGAAGTTAATGCAGCTGCCCAAGTGAGAGAGGTGACCTTAACAGGGAGAGTGGGGCAAGGGTCACTGCTTCCTCTAGCAGCAGACTCAGCTGGGATTCATGTCACCACAGAAGAGACTTTCCGGTTGAGCTAGTATGAAGATGAGCTGGGGTTGTAAAGGAAGAGCTTTGGCGCAGAGTGGGAGCCAACACTCAGCTGTGGACATGAGCGCTATAGAGTTGGCTCAAATGTCTTTCCATATGTAGACTTTGGCGTCCACCGAGGTTAGATCTTATGGTTGCTGAGGAACTCAAAGGAGATCACAGAGTGGTCCCTAAGGAGCAATGACTAGGATCCCAGCTGATAAATTAGGTGTTTTTTCTGTAAACAAAGTTTTAAAATCTTATTTGTAAGATTTCTAGAAACGTTTGGATTTTCAGATTTATATCTGGGAAATCAATACATAGAAATAGCGAGCTTCATTGCTATTTTCACTTTCTTTTATGTTTTGTTTTGTTTTTTAAGTTTTTCAAGACAGGGTTTCTCTGTATAGTTTTGAAGCCTGTCCTGGACCTCACACTGTAGACCAGGCTGGCCTTGAACTCACAGAGATCCACCTGCCTCTGCCTCTCGAGTGCTGGGCTTAAAGGTGTGTGCCACCACTGCCTGGCAAACTATTTTCATATTCTTATTTGAAATATCTCTACATAAAAGGAATGTTGCCTCCACAGACAGTTTTGACAACAGTGCTTCAGGGCCTCTGGCTCAGTTGCTGAGAGACTTGAACTGGATTCCCAGTCAGTGAGTCCTTTTCCTCCTTAGGGCCCCTGACTTTTCCCTTTTTATCTGCCCTGTCTCAACCTGAGCCAAGTTGGTAGTAGAAACGGAGAGACACTGTGACCACAAGACATTACGAGAGGAAAACACACAGGTTGTGGAGATAACTTATGAGATGGGAAGTGTTGCAGTGATTTTCATTTGTGCATCTGAAGCTATGAAATAATCCAAACAATTCCTGTTATAAGCCTTTCCCTGTCATTTGTCCATCTCCCTCTCTCTTCTTGTGGTTCTGCAACATATGTAAACCCCTGACTAAAGTGTCTGGGAATCTTGAGTTCTGGGTGTAGACCTGGCACAGGTGTAGACCTGGCATAAGTATCTGAATAAAAGCATCTTCTTTGTTAAAATTTGTTAATGGTCAGACTGGGGAATCTCTGAATGAACTCAGACCCCCAACAGAATGACAAAGAAAGAAAAGAAAAAAGGATGAAAATGTTTACTCAAATGACAACTCTGGCTAGTGTGTGAGGACTGTATTTGAGGCCGCACAGGACAGGAGTATCTGTCACTGTTGTGGTTGAGTGAAGTCAGGACACACGATAGGTGATCATGGGTTCAAAGGGCATGGAAAGGCTCCATCAATCGGGTAATGATCTGGAAACTTGCTAATTCCCAGTGGTAGGGAATCCCCAGAGGTAGGGAGTACTGGGAAGCTGTGGTCCTGAAGATGAATGGGCAAGGACAACCAACCCGTGGAAAGAGGCCTCCAGACAGAGGACATGGCCTCTACTGTATTCTAAATGTGTGAGGCCACGTTCACAGTGAGCATACTTAGGTGTTCAGTATGAGGTACTAGATGAAATATGGTGGCACATGCCTGTAATTCTAATGAGTAGGAAAGGCTAAGGTAAGACTGGGCAATATGGTAAGACTTGTATTAACAACCAAACAGCCAACATTAATTATTACTACATTTGCAAAGGAAATTTTGTGGGGCTTCGACAGTGTTTTTCTTGTTTGAAGGCTTAAGATACTGGATGATTTTAGCATTTGAAAAGGTAAACTTAACTTTAGAATGACTATAAATGTATAATGGCCATTCAATAAAAACGAATTAGTAAAAAAGCATACAAAGGTAAGTTAGAGACATAAAGAAAGCTGTAGCAAATATGTCTAAATATGCATCCTTAGCTACTCATAGTACCACATACACATAAATGGACAGAACTTGGTAAGTAAAAATTGCTATTTTATTTGTTTATTCATTCCCTTTAAAAGAAAAAAATTAAATATCAGCTTATACAGTAAGCTTATTGTCTTTGTTTTCGATAGACATCACTGTTGCAATAATATCTCTTATTTGCTGAGGGGTCTGTCTTGGGCATATCAAGATTTTTTTGAGGCATTAGGTACTGAGAAATTATGGTGGCCTCTTTGTGTGGCCACAACACACAGCAAACACCTGTAACATGGGTTAGGGTGCCCAACAAGCCACTCACTGTCCCCCCATGATGTGACATCACTTTGTTATGTGTTCACTAACTTTTGTGTTCATTGAGGTAAGATTGACACATACAAAATTTAGGAATCTTAACTGCTCAGCTTAGTTTTCCAGGAGTGTACCCATATGAAGAGACAGGAAATTTCCAGTGCTTCAGAAGGCACCCAGGAAGTCAATAATACTGCCAGTCAATAGGTAACCATTATTTAAATCTTTCTTTTGTAAATGTTTATAGCTCCAGAACTGAAGAAAATGTCTCTCCTCTAGTGGCCTAAAATACTTACAGATTTTTAGGGCAGGATAACTCTCATCACCCCCACCCCCACTTCTTTTTAGAGGCAAGAGTCTCATCTATCCCAGGTTGGCTTCAAACTTGCTTTGTAGCCAAGGATAGCCATGAAGTTCTGATCCTTCTGCTGCCACCTCCTAATTTGCTAGGATTACAGGGATGAACCAGATGCCCTTTCTATGGGGTGCTGGAGATCCAACTCAGTGCCTTGTGCATGCTAGGCAAGCATTCTGTCAGCAGAGCAACATTCCAGCATTTGGTGGCATTTGGAAAGTTTTGTGAAGTAAAAACAAATACTGTAAGAGAAAAACCATGAATTCTCTAAAAGTATTGTTTAATTAATTTATATAAGCCAGGTAGAAGGAATCACTAACTATTGTTAGATATGGGGGATGAAATAAACATTAAAAAAAGGTAGGGGGCAAATGCTGTCACAGGGTGCAAACAGAGCAACGTGGACACCGGGTGGAAGTGGGAAAACCTCATGAAGGATGTGGGGCTGAAACTGGAAAGGTGAGAACTTGCAGGGCCAAGAGAAGATGAAACAAGCATACCAGTCAGGCAAGTGAAGGTTCAGGGGCAGAGAGCAAGGAAGGGGGGGGAGGGCTGGAAGGGGGAGGGAGGAAAGGGATGGGGCTCTGGTTGGATTAAAGGTAGAGCACAAAATACATGTTTGCTTAATTAAATTGTCTGGGAAGGAACTCAACTGCCTTTGGCAAATAATCCCAGAGGTATGAAAGGAAGCAGCAGGCAGCCTGTTAGTGATGATGTGCACTTTGCAAATGGCCTGCTCTGTTTGTTCTAGGAAGGCTCTGGTTAAAATGCTGGGATTGAGTTCTGGGGAGAAACAGACAACAATGAAGCCTGATACATACTGGCCCGTGTAGACCTATCTAACAAAGTCTCAAAATAATTATCTTTTTTAGAGGAGGAAGTAATGGCAGACAAGTGACTTCTGTAAGCCCTCAAGACACATGAGTGGCCAAGCCCCTTCCCCAGGGCTTCTGACTGCCAGGTTCCACCCACAGAATACTCTAACTGCCCTAACTGCTATATCCTACAGAATAAAAAGTCCAGTCTCTGAACATGAAATCCTGTCAATTGCCACCCTAGAAAACTCTACCCTGAAAAATTCACCCCCTTCCCAAGAACTATATAAGCCCTGTATCCTGTTCAGTTTGCTGCTGTTTCTGACCCAAGCAGAGGGAACCACCCTTCTGTCTTTTCCTCTCCCAATAAATCTCCTGTGTGAGGTTTGTTGTGTGGTGTGTCTTTGTGGTATTCCTTGGCTCTCAGCCGCCAGGATACTTTTCTATCCAAGCTATAATACAACTTCATTATGCCCAATATCTAGTTAGTGAAAGATCATGAATGAAGCCATAAAGAGCATAAGAGTATATTCTTTAAGTATGAATAATTTGGGTGAGTGACTACGTGACCTTCAATAGGTGCTCCTGAGCCCCCCCCCCTTTTTTTTTAATCTGTGAACAGAAAACTATTATCCATTTTGTAGGTAGCCTCTAGCACAGGGCTTGTCGGGTTCAGCAGCCTTTTTCATAACACAGGTTATGAAATCCAGAGATTCACCGGCCCTCCAAGCATGGCCTTATAAGGTATGAGGGCTGTGTGTAGGTGTTGCCTGTTATGTGGGAGAGAGTTGTCCTCAGCCCCAAATGTCTCAAAAGTTGACACCATTAGAACTTGCATAGTGGAAGGGTTAACAAAATATCTGGAAATTTGATAACAGCTTAGAATGAAAGTATAGCCAGCATTAGATACATTTCCCGTAACAGGTTCTCCTTTCTCAACCTCCTTTTGGCATCCCATCCCCAGACAGGGTTTCTCTGTATAGCCCAGATTGTCCCCGAACTTGCCCTGAGATCCACCTGCCTCTGCCTCTCCCAAGTGCTGGGATTAAAGGTCTGCACCACCACTGCAGTGATCAGTTTTGTGTGTGGGAGTGTTTTGTCTGCCTGCACGTATTTCTTGGTGCTGGAAGTCAGAAGAGTGTGTGTGTTCCCTGATGTGAGCCACCATGAGGGTGCTTAGAACTGAACTCAATTCTGCAAGAACAGCAAGTATGCTCTCTCTCTCTCTCTCTCTCTCTCTCTCTCTCTCTCTCTCTCTCCAGTATGTTGGCGAAACATAACATATGCCCATCATAAATGCCACCTGTGATCCCTGTGAATCATACCTTTCTGTAAACTCATTCACTTTCTAAAATGAAATAATCAAAAAAGGGCTAGAATTATTTTCTGAATCATGTTACATTTCACTTACTGAGGAAACACTTTTATTGACTTTTTTTTTTTTTTTTTTAAATTTTGTGTAGCCCAGGCTAGTCTTGAACTCCTGGCAATCTTCATACCTCAGCCTTCTAAATGCTGGGGTTAGACTTGTGACCTCATGCCCTATGATTGGATTTGGATTCCCCAAGTGTGTCACGGCATCTTCCCCAGGATTAATTTCTGCATATGGCTAACATTAATTCACTAACCTTCTGCCATTTCTAGACATTTCATCATTTGTACTATTGTTAATGACCTGTATTGTGCATTAGCCAGTGGCCCACATTCAATCAATGTCAGTTGAGGAGCTGGCTGTAGAAACGGTGCAACAATCATTGAGAGCACTGGCTAATCTTCCAGACGACCTAGGTTCGATTCTAATCACCCACAAAGTGGCTAACAGTTGTCTGCAAATCTAGTTACAGGAAATTTGAGGCCTTGCCTACCACTGGCACCAGGCGTAGATAAAACACCTATACACATAAAATAAAAACTAAACCCCAGAAGAAATGGGGATGAGAAAGAATATTGGAAGAACTCTAAAAGGGTAGACTTGAACTCTATTGTTTTATTTATAAGCGTAGTGCCAACCCAGGATTACCAAGGAAAGGGAGAAAGTTTTGCTGGGTAGGAGGTCGGATGAACCACTAGGAAGGAAGAAACAGGGTTTCCAGAAAGAGTTTTAAAGGGAATGTGCTGGTGTAGAGGGCGTAGGGGTTATAGGCGAGAATAGGAGAGGATCATTCAAGCCTAGAGTCTGCAGACAAAGCTATTCGTTCAGGGCTGTAGCTGGAATCTTAGGGAGGAATGCAAAGTGGACAAAGGCGGCTTGACGTTAAGAAGTAAATGACAAAGGCAAGATCAGATTCTGAAAGTTTGTGGGCGCAGTTCCTGGGAGAGGGCAAAGGAATACGGAATTCACGTTCAAAGCCTACAAGGTGCTTGCTGAGCAAACGAGTTAAATGTCTGGTAAGCATTGATACAGCAGTCTGAGATAGAGAAACGAGTCTGAATTAGCTGGAAGCTTGTAACCCTTCTAGAGTGAAGAGCTGGGATAGGATATATCGGCTAAAGTCGTGGATTTAGAAGTGGGAAGAGAACAGGAGCAGGGTAAAGAAAATCAGAGATCAAAAGAGGAAGACATCTTGAAAGCAGCGGAACAAGTAAGGTGGCGACAAGCGCCTCATAGAGGTCAAATGGGAGAATGGCATCTCATCTAATCCTTGGTCAAAGGATTCAATAGAGCAGAGGTGGGGATTGGGCGAACGACAAAGCTAAGGGAGGCAACTTCATTAGTTCCTTCACGGAGCCTGCCTAAGAGACACAGGAAAGGTTAAAGGGTAATTTAAAGCTCCAGGGGAAAATCCAATACTCTTGAGGGGAGTGGCTGTCTTCTTGTGCTTTTGGGATGAGTGTGGGTCTTTTTGGATTTTCCAGTTCTGAACTGGGCAAACCAAACAAACCCCTATAAGTTACCATACTAAAATAAACAGCTCTGCGAAAATCTTCTGCCTTTAAATTCCCTGGGGTGTAAACAGGGAGCTTTAATGTGGCGCTCATCGATTGGTAAATTAAAAAGAAAAACTCGTCATTTCCGGTACTGCAGGATGTAAATCTTCGATCTAGCTTCTGCTCTCCCATTGGCTGTTTGAGGCAGCTCCGCTTTCAGCCAATCAAACTACTGTTCCTTCACCCCCTCCCGACAGCTCTTATAAATTACACCAAATTGCTTCACCTTTCCATATCCTTTGCTTGGAAAAAGCAGCAGTTATTGCTTATTCCGCCATAATGTCTGGCCGCGGTAAGCAAGGAGGCAAGGCCCGCGCCAAGGCCAAGTCGCGGTCGTCGCGCGCCGGCCTGCAGTTCCCGGTGGGGCGTGTGCACCGGCTGCTGCGCAAGGGCAACTACGCGGAGCGCGTGGGCGCCGGCGCGCCGGTGTACATGGCGGCCGTGCTGGAGTACCTGACGGCCGAGATCCTGGAGCTGGCGGGCAACGCGGCCCGCGACAACAAGAAGACGCGCATCATCCCGCGCCACCTGCAGCTGGCCGTGAGGAACGATGAGGAGCTTAACAAGTTACTAGGAGGCGTCACCATCGCGCAGGGCGGCGTCCTGCCCAATATCCAGGCTGTCTTATTGCCCAAGAAAACGGAGAGCCATAAGCCCGGCAAGAACAAGTAATTCATTACCGCTTCCCATCCAAAAAGGCTCTTTTAAGAGCCACCAAACAGTCAACTAAGGAGCTGATCACGAACTAGCACACTTGCTCTTTTTATGGAGACTTGGTGGCTCTGAAAAGAGCCTTTTTGAATTGACATCAGTTTTCACTTGCTCTTAACCTTGTGGCTCTCGGTCTTCTTGGGCAGCAGCACGGCCTGGATGTTGGGCAGGACACCGCCCTGCGCGATGGTCACTTTGCCCAACAGCTTGTTGAGCTCCTCGTCGTTGCGGATGGCCAGCTGCAGGTGGCGCGGGATGATGCGCGTCTTCTTGTTGTCGCGGGCCGCGTTGCCCGCCAGCTCCAGGATCTCGGCCGTCAGGTACTCCAGCACGGCCGCCATGTACACCGGCGCGCCGGCGCCCACGCGCTCCGCGTAGTTGCCCTTGCGCAGCAGCCGGTGCACACGCCCCACCGGGAACTGCAGGCCGGCGCGCGACGACCGCGACTTGGCCTTGGCGCGGGCCTTGCCTCCTTGCTTACCGCGGCCAGACATGACTTTACAGTAAAACCAGTGCTTGTAGACTTTAATACTAAACTAGGTTGTAAAGTCTCTAAGGCCTTTATAAGGTCTCTTAGGGGTGGGGTCAGGAACCAGCTTTTCATTGGTCGTGATTTGGCCTCAGAGAAGTCCAATGAAATCTGAAATTTAGAGTCTTTGTTACGTACTGAAAACGCAAGTTTCATGTATGAGCCAATGGAAATGAAAAGTATTTTGAGGCCTAATTTACATAAGATGGTTATGAAAAACTCAGGTCCTTCGGCTTCCAGTTTGTTTTCCCACATACTAGGCCGCCTTGTGTTTTAATAATGCCTGAGCCGGCTAAATCCACCCCGGCTCCCAAGAAGGGCTCCAAAAAGGCTGTCGCCAATGCTCAAAAGAAAGATGGAAAGAAGCGAAAGCGCAGCCGCAAGGAGAGCTATTCCATCTACGTGTACAAGGTACTGAAGCAAGTGCACCCCGACACGGGCATCTCTTCCAAAGCCATGGGCATCATGAACTCATATTTGTCAATGACATCTTCGAGCGCATCGCAGGCGAGGCTTCGCGCCTGGCACATTACAACAAGCGTTCTACCATCACTTCGCGGGAGATCCAGACAGCTGTGCGCCTGCTGCTGCCAGGGGAACTGGCTAAACACGCTGTGTCGGAGGGCACCAAGGCGGTCACCAAGTACACCAGCGCCAAGTAGAGGCCAGCCTGGATGAGGCGCTGTCAGGCCCCTTTGCCCCCTTAAGGTTCTTGCAGAGGTACCCAGTTAAATAGGGAAGTTTTATCCACTTGCATTAGTTTCCGGTTCCTATCCCAAAGTTACTTTAAGGATCTTGGAGAGTGTGCGCTTCAGTTTTCAACATTTGTAGTTTTGAGGTTCCTGAGCTGCTTTGGCTGTAGAGCTCCTTGCACCCCATTTAGCTTAGCGTTCTTATGCTCGACCTGGTTTCTTCTGTGTCCTAGACTGTTGTGTTCGGGATCTTTATTTTATTTATCGACCTAAAGCGGGATGACTTGATTACTTTGGCGGTAAGAGGCCTCCGGGTCACACCTAAACCTGTGTCGACGAATGCAGTCATGTACGGCTGAAGCTGCTCGGTCCAGTTTATTATGTGTACTGGGCACTGGCTCTTCCGGTACTCAGGGCGGCGTCCTTGCCTTCCGCGTTGCTGCGGATTTGGTAGAAGTCTGTTGGGGTTTTCCCTCAGGCTTTAGAATCCCAGGCTTGTGGTTTTTTCTGCTTTTTCGCTTTTCTTCTTAATACTTTAAGTTAACCGCTGCTCATTTTCACTCTGGGCCCATGAAGCGATCTTTCTAATTCACCCAGTCAAGGAGTTAGCTTTTTCCTGCCTGTCGTGTCTCCACTGTCTGAAGTTTGCTCTCTTGTTTATGCTGTCTCTGGTCAAGCTGGCCTGATGTTCTGATACCTCCAGAGCCCACAAATGCTTGGCATAGCAGAAGCTTAAGTACTTGTTATGGAATTAATTTTTATATCACCGCTTTTGTGGCTGAAGCGGGGGTGGGCTTGTCCATTTGATGTATGTGAAGACACGATGGAACGGAAATGTTTGGGGGATTCTTTCTCCAAACCTGTCCTTACAGTTAATGTGATGGCTGTTCTTGGTTGTCAACTTGACCACATCTGGAAATAATTAAAACAAAAGTGACAGCACACCTTTGAGGGATTTATTTTCTTAATTAAATAATTTGAGGTGAGAAGAAGCACTTTTTGGGGCAAGAAAACCCTACCTGGGTTACACTTTCTTCTGGCAGCCGGTATAAAGGACATGGAAGAAGGAAGCTTGCTCTCGTTGACAAGTCTGTTTCTTCACTGGCATTAGGGCCTATACTTCTGGATTCCGGCATATACTGAAGAACAGCTGAGACATCCAGGCTTCAACAACTACCAGATGTGTGTACCTTCCGTTGGTAGGCAGCCATTGTTTGTTTGTCATACTAGCTGGATCCCAGCCTGTAAGCTATATAATATGTATGTATGTATGTATGTATGTATGTATATATACATATATATTTCATTTTATAAATTCTGTTCCTTGAGAGCCCCAACTAATACAATTACCTCAGTGTAATTTGTGTGTGTGTGTGTGTGTGTGTGTGTGTGTGTGTGTGTACAAGAGCTGGGCATAATAAGTTCCTTAATTTTCCCAATTTAGAGTAAGCTCTCGGATTTTCATTAAATTGAGAGCAGTAGGCTTTGGGGAAAGTCTCCTTTTACCTCCACCAGCATTCCAAGGTTTGCTGAGAATGCACAGAGGCTCTAGGTTCAACCCCCAATATATAAACACACACACACACACATGCCTCCAGCCAAACTTCTTCCTCACTGGTATTGGGGTTGAAATATCCTATGACAAAGCCATTGTTGATGCCTAGTGATTGAGAAATATATGACATGAATAAAAGATATTACAAACAAAATGTGTGAAGTAAAATCTCTAGTAAAGTTTAGCCAACGCTTGTAGAACGCTTGGGATGTACTAGGGAGTGCTTTACGCCTTTTATACATAGTGGCTCATATTATCTTAACAGAGAACTTTATGAAGTTTATTATCCCTCATTTTATAGCTAAGGGAACAGATGTATACTACTGCCTTTCCTCATAAAACATTAGAGAGTGAGTCTCCAACTTAGTTTTTTGGGACTTGAGAGTGTAGGATTATTCTCGTGTAAATTTGCGCCCCTTCTCTGCATTTGGGAAGAGGGGGTTGAAATATCCATAGTTCACATTCAACTTACCCAAGCTCTTCTGAGTGCGCCCTGCATAGAAATCCAGAAGGATGTTGGCTAACCTTGGGGATGGGATTAGGAGACTGACTTTCCATCCCAGAGGCCAGTTTAGCTTGTACTGGCAGGAGGAAGGGGTTGTGGGAGCATTGGAGGAAGGATTTCGCCAGCTCACATCCTTTCACCAGCTCAGAAGCTTAGTGGTAATTTGGGGCTCTCCCTATACCTCAATCTTGTGCTTCTATGATAGTCTTGTGGTAAACACAGATGAAGAAGGATCTGGTATTTTAACCCTGGATGAGAAATTATTAGTACAGAGAGATTAATCTTCCACTAAACCTCCCTGTCCAATTGCTTACTTTAGGTTAATAATTGATACAAAATAATCATTGCTTCTACTTACTGAGCATTTGACTGCGAACCAGGTCCTCTGCTTAGTGGTTTACACGAGCCGCTTATTTACTCTTCACAGCTACCGTTTGAGGTATGGTTCATCGCTATTGTCTTTATGTTATAGATAATGGGAAAAGCCTTAGAAAGCTTAAATGGCTCATCTGGGATCTCCCCGAACAAGATGTAGAACTGTAACCCAATGCACACTTTTTTGATATTTTTAGACAAAGTTTCACTGTGTAACTCAGGCTGGCACCAATTGTGCAGCAATACTCCTTCTCAGACACCCAAGTACTGGACTACAGCGAGAATTACCATACCTGACTAACATAATTAGAGATCTGTTCACTTTGTCACACACATATCCCTTTTTTTTTTTTTTTTCTGACTACAATGTAATTGTTAACCCACTTACCAGTTAATTTACAATGGGTTCTTCCCCACTCCTGCATTTCCTCCTTCCTTCTCCTTCTACTTTTTGAGTGCAACCCAACTTTGGGCCATGGCGATTCCATGGAGATGCACGGTAACGTTTTCTACTCTTAGTAGAAGAGGAACATGGAGGGAGGGATGAAACATACACAGATCTGTTCTGTGGAAGTGGGGGGAGGGTTATCTCTGCTGTCCTCTAGGCTCCAGTCTCCCTATGTTCTGCAAGTCCTCTCCAGTACAAAGCCAACCCCATCGCTTTGCTCACAAACCCCCACTGCCAACCCACCGCAGCTTATGAGTCTTAGTGAAACATGAAACAACACACCACATTCAGTTTCACATGTAAGCTGTGAAGTCCTGTGCCTCTAAGGGTAAAGCCTTCAGGTCTCTTGCTCTTAGGTGCTGAGGAACTCCCCATCCCTGTGGCTGAGAGCTGGCCTGTGTGAAGAAGAGTATGTGATCCTGTAGGTGACTTTGTGTGAGACAGAATGAGAGAGGACCCTTGCCTGTTGGGTGTGACTGTGTTTCTTTTCAAGTTAGTCACCCTGTGACAAAAATGCAAGCAAACAACAACAAAACAAACAAAAAGAGAGGGAGATTGTCTTAGCTCCTAATCCTCAGCTTTATCTATGTCTCGGGAACTGACTGACTGACCTTTATTCTTTATTTATCTTCAGAAACTGATGTCTAACCAAGAGATTGTCCTTGTGATTAGGGAGACTAGATCAACCATCTATTAAAATGCATGATTGAGAATGTGTGCTTTCATAAGTATTTGTTAACATTATTAAGAAAGGCTCTCTAGGTCATTTCTTCCTCATAGAAGCGTTATTAGGTGTAGTATCTTTAATTTGTTTAAGAATTTTTGGAGCCGGGCCTGCAATTAGCTTCTTTGTAGGCTGAGGCAGGAGGATCACAAATTCAAAGCCTGCCTGGAAAGCTTAGTGAGCTCTTGTCCCAAAAAGCAAGAAGAGGGCTGAGTATATATCTTAGTGGTAGGATGCTTGCTTCTCATGTGTGAGACCCTAGATTCAGTTCCTGAGGTCAAAGAAAAACATAATTCCAAGCTAGCACTTGGAAGGCAGAAACAGAATGATCTCTGTGAATTTGCGACCAGCCTGATTTACTGGTCTACAGAGCGAGTTCCACGACTACATAGACCTTGTCTAAATAAATAAACAATTATCTGTCTGTTAGATGGCAGCAATATTTTAGGCACTAATGATGTAAGATTAGACAGAACAGAGTGGCTTCTGGCTCCCTAGAAAGAAAGACAGATGTTAAATCATTGATGATAACAAATGATGGGCATTGTTAAGGTAGGGCAAGTACTGATGCAGAAAGTGTGATGGAAGGTGCTCTAATTTACCATTGGAGGTGTCTTAGTTACTCTTCTGTTGTTGTGGTGATTTGAATGAGAATGACAACCCCCCCACCATGGGCTCACATATTTGAATGCTTGTTCATTAGGGAGTAGAGCTATTTGACAGGGATTAGGAGGTGTGGCCTTGTTGGAGGAAGAGTGTCATTGGTTCAAAGGCTCTAGTCAGGCCCAGTGTCTCCCTGCTGCCTGTGAATCTGGATGTAGAACTTTCAGCTACCTCTCCAGCACCATGTCTGCTGTATACCATGCTCCCCACCGTGGTGATAAAGAATTGAACCTCTGAACTGTTAAGCCAGCCCCAGT
The DNA here is from genome assembly GCF_943737965.1 of Phodopus roborovskii. Taxonomy (NCBI): domain Eukaryota; kingdom Metazoa; phylum Chordata; class Mammalia; order Rodentia; family Cricetidae; genus Phodopus; species Phodopus roborovskii. Next base: position 27,570,846 of record NW_026126540.1, read on the forward strand.
TAAATGCATTCCTTTATAAGAGTTTTCATGGTCAAGGGTGTCTCTTCATAGCGATGTCATAAGATGACATCTGGGAAGAGACACATGACCAAAGCAACTTATAAAAGAGAAAGCATTTAATTGGGGGCATACAACTTCAGAAAGTGAGTCCATGACTACCATGGTGGGGAGCATGGCTGAAGATAGGTAAGCATGGCATTGGGGAAAAGCTGAGAGCTTACATCCTGATCAGCAGGCAGCACGCAAAGAGCTGACTAGAAACTGAGGAGTTTTGAAATCTCGAAGCCCACTCAGTGGCAGAACTCTTCCAAAAAGGCCATGCCCCTTAATCATTTCCAGACAGTTCCACCAACTAGGAACCTATCATTCAAACATATGAGCCTATGGTGGCCATTTGCATTAAAACCACCACAGAGGAAGGCAAGGTCTCTTCCAGAAAGAGGCTTATTGGCTAAGAGCAGAGAAGGTTGGGAATGAATGTCCCAAGTAGAAGGCAGCATGGGCAGAGGCCCCAAGGGGAGTGAGAAAGAGGGTGCTCAGGAAGAGAGGTGGAGTTGTAGTTTGCAGAGGACACAAAGAAGCTCACACAGTAGACAGAGCCATGCCTGCAGGATCAGATTTGACATAAGGTGACTTGCAAGAACTCGGTCGCAGGCTAGCTTGGCTAGGAACAGAAAGGCACTGGATGGCACTAAAGCAGGGAGTTCAAATTCTCCGAGGCCATATGGTGTCCTGGTCCAGCGTTCATGGGCACATGGCACCCTGACCTTCCAATGACACACTGCAATGGGACTTCCTTTAAATGGGAGACAGTGCTTCAGGCTAATCAGGTTGACAATAAGCAGCATGCACAGTATCATGCCAGTGGCTTTCTTTTACTATTTTATTATGTTTTGTACATGAGTGTTTCTCCTGCATGTATGTGAGCAGTGCCCACAGAGCCAGAGAGGGATTGGATTCCTTGGAACTGGAGTCAAAGATATTCGTGAGCTGCTGTGTAGATGCTGGAAATAGAACCTGAGTCCTGCATCCATCTCTTCAGCAAGTGGCTTTCTTATTGTAGTTTGGTTTTCTCTAACTTTTGGCCTCTTAGAACAAGTGAAAGATCCGTTGGACCCAAACGTGTACTTTGTAGGTACTTAGTAGCTATCACCTCTCATTAGAAGTTAAGAGCACAGGATGTGACACCAGACCGTCTAGTACTGAAGCTCAATTCTTTATCACTCACAGTTATATATGATGGTCCATTTTAATCATCAGTTTTACAGGATTTAGAATCACTATGGAAACAAACCCTGAAGATTTTTTTAAAAAAGATTTCTTTTAAAATGTATGCATATGTATGTATGTGTCTGTCTGAATGTATGCCAAGTGTGTGTGGGTGCCCATGGAGGCCGGAAGAGGTTGTTTGATCCCTCGGAGCTGGAGTTACAGGTGGTTGTGAGCTGCCCCATGAGGGTGCTGGGAAGCATATTTTGTAACTGATTTGTTGGTGTGCGGTGTGCATTTGTGTGAAGGCCCTCACAACTTGTGGGATCAGCTCTCTTGTACTTGGGTGGCTCAGCTTAACAGACTGCCTCTACCCCCGAACCATCTCTCTGGCCCCCATTCAAAGTGTTTTTCAAATACATACACAGAGATGGAAATTGAAATTTGAACACTAACTGCATCTTTAATAATTAGAGACAACTTACTGTTTTAGATGTGTGTTAGCCTCACAGCCTTTATCTTTTAAGGATCTGTAAAGATTTTCATTGTGACATAATATGGTATCTGGAATTTCCTTCAGAATGATTCCAGGTGAGTTGAGTTATATCATGTGAATGTATGACACATTATTTATTTTTGAGACAGGCTTTCACTATGCAGCTCTGGCTGGCTAGAAATTCACTATATTATACCAGACTGACCTCAAACTTTTGGCATCCCCCTGCCTGTGTGTTTCAAGTGCTGGCATTACAGGTGTGTGTCACCACGTCCAACTGAAATGTGTGTATTTTAAAGCTGCTAGCCAATGTCTGGACAAGTACCTCACCATTTTTTACTTAGAGGTTTTTGTTATGTATTTATATGTGAAAAATGAATCTTTGGTGGCTATGGTAGTACATTTCCAGCACTCTTGTGGGCAGGAGAGCCTCAAGTTTAAGGCCAGTCTTGACTACGTACTGAGACTTTGTTTCAAATAAACTTTAAAACAAAACAGAATCAACAAACACACACTTGGGCCTGAGAAATGGCTCAGCTGTTAAGAACACTTGTTGCTCTGGCGCAGGGGTTTAATTCTCAGGTCCCCTTTTTACAACCATCTGTAACTCCAGTTCCAGGGGATCTGACGTCCTCTTCTGGCCTCCTTGGGTACCAGGCATGCATGTGTTACACAGACATACATGCAGGCAAAAATATTCATACACATAAAATAAAAATGAATTAATCATTAAAAGAACAGAACAAACCTTCAAATTGGAATTGAGGAGACCTATACACACCATGATAGATTGTAATGTTTTCTAATGCTACAGTATCATGCATCCTCTTGGCTTTCCCCCAGTAATTCCTTTTTTTTTTTTTTTTTTTTTTTTTTTTGAGACAGGGTTTCTCTGTATTGCTTTGGAGGTTTGGAGGTTGTTCTGGCACTCGCTCTGGCTGGCCTCGAACTCACAGAGATATGCCTGCCTCTGCCTCCTGAGTGCTGGGATTAAAAGCATGCACCACCAATGCCCCCCCCCCCCGTTATTCCGTAGTAGAAGCAACTGATCTATTTCTGTCTTATTGATTGCTTTCCTTATCATATCACAGTCGCTTTCCTCTGTATTTCTAGCAAGTCGGTAGAGGTTTGATTAGGTTTAACTTCACATCTCACTTCTCGGTAAGTGGTAGGATCTCTTTTGGTATAAGTAGGAAAGAGTATGTAGGTATGTATGTATATGTTGTTATTATTTAAAACATTGTTCTGGGATTTTACATTAGAAAACCAATAATGATGGTGACTTGTAAGGATTTGGGGGAAGGGAAAGCTTTTCCTTATTTATTTTTATCTCTTATAATTTTAGTTTACTGAGCATGTGTTCTTGAAAACATTGGTAGCAAGGAGTGGCAGCTGGTAGATGGAGTCCCAGCACTGTTGGGTGCCTAGCAAATCCCTGAGCCCCTAGGTCTCCAAAGAAACCAAGAATATTAGTCTTTCCAATAGGAAAGATGAAAAACCTGTTCTTCCACCCAGAAGGCTGGGAAATGGAAGTGACTAATAGCCCAGTGACCTGAATTTTCTGTGGAGCCAGGCCATATCAAGTTCTTACAAGAAGGCTAGTAATCTAAATGACCCTTACAGCTAGAGGTCCCCCCAAGTACCGATAATTAGGACCAGAGGTGGCTAATAGCCCAAATGACCTCTGTGCTATCTGCATGACCAAGACCAGGCCTGAGTCTTCCCTAGGCCCTTAAGCTAGGACAGGCAGCCTATCTCTAGAACCCCTCTTCTTGGAAATCACCCCATTTCAGTGTAATTAAGCTTCCTTGTGCACTGGGGATTGTATTACATCAGGAAACTCTCCCCACAATTTATACTGGGCTTAAATATGTTGGGAAATAACCGCCCGATATCAGCTGCTTTAGAAGTCCTGATTCAGGCTGATGAAGTCAGTCTGATGGGAGTTTTCATTCTCATCTCTTTGAGGTTTGTTTCTCTGCCTGACACCAGTAGGGGCCCCCTGACAGCACTAGGGAGCCGGAGGCAGGAGACTGCTGCAAACCTGAGGTCCTTTTGGATGTCATAGAGTTCCAGATCAGCCTGTGTTACAATGTGAGAACCTGTCTCAAACACAAACAAACAAAACCAAACAATTCCTAATCTTATTAAATAAAAACTAAAACTAACAAGACAGAACTGTACAAAACAGCTACCAGGGGTGTTGGTACATACTTGTAACCAGGTCATGTGAGAAGCTGAGGCAGGAGGATTTGGAGCTTGAGGTCATCTTGGGCTACAAAGCGAAACCATGTCTCAAAAACTATTACTACCAAAACCCAACCAAGCAAAAGCTTCAAATAAAACAAAACACAGTAAACCCTAACCTAAACAAACAAAACCCCACTGCAGGGTTTTGTGGAAAGAATGTATTTCAAAATACCTGGGAACCTACTAGACTCTCAAAGCTTTGCAGTTAATTCTGAGAAATAGTTGAGAAAAATCTCAATGACACAAACAGCAACCAATTTAAATTAAGGGCAAGGATAAGGAGAACAACAAAAGGCACAGGAGTCCCTGGGGCTGGATGGTAACCTACTGGTCTGGGGTTGGGACTCCACTGTCCCCAGTCTCACTAAAATTACAGTCACAGGAACTCTGAACACCAAGCTGGTTCTGGTGGTGTAGACCGAAGTCCCAGCACTCAGTTACCCCAGGGAGGGCTCGAGGCTCCTCCAATTACCAAGCCCTACCCACCTCAACCTCCACCACCCCACCCCAGTGAGCACACCTCTGTCTTTATTTCTTTACACATTCTCTCTCTCTCTCTCTCTCTCTCTCTCCCTCCTTCCCTCCCTCCCTCTCCTTCTCCCCACCGCCTCTCTCTTGTTTTTTGTTTTTTGAGACAGGGTTTCTTTGTGTAACAGCTCTGGCTTTCCTGGAACATGCTTTGTAGATCAGGCTGTCCTGGAACTCACTGAGATGTGCCTGCCTCTGACTCCCAAGTGAAGTGTTGGGATTAAAGGTGTGCACCACCATTGCCTGGCTTTATTTCTTTTTTTTAAAGGCAAGATCTTGCTATGTAGGCCATATTGGCTTCAAACTCTCAATAATCCCCCTACCTTAGTGTGGTGGTTTGAATAAAAATGGCCACCCCAAGGCTTATATATTTGAATGCTTAGGGAGTGGCATTAGGAGGTGTGGCCTTGTTGGGGCAGGTGTGGCCTTGTTGGAGGAAGTGTGTCACTGGGCATGAACTTTGGGGTTTCAAATGCTCAAGCCAGGCCCAGTGTCTCTCTCTTCCTGCTGCCTGTTCATTTGGATGTAGAACTCTCAAGCTATTTCTCCAGCCATCATGATACCATACCTCCTGCCGTGATGACAATGAACTAAACCTCTGAGCTGTAAGGGAGCCCCAATTAAATGCTTTCTTTTATAAGAGTTGTTATGGTCATGGTGTCTTTTCACAGCAAGAGGAATGTGACTAAGACACTCAGTTTCCTAATACAGTGTCAGGACAATACAGGAATGTTCCACCACAAATAATTGTCATATTAAAAATATTTGTTTTTGTGTGTTAGCATTTGCCTGCATGTGTGTATATGTGCCTGATGATGTCAGTGAGGCCAGAAGAGGCTACCAGATCTTGGATTTGCAGTTAAAGGTTTTTATTTTGTTTTGTTTTTCAAGACAGGGTTTCTCTGTGTAGCTTTTGGAGCTTTTGGAACTCACTCTGTAGACCAGGCTGGCCTTAAACTCACTGAGATCCACCTACTTCTGCCTCCTGAGTGCTGGATCTAAAGTTGTGCATCACCACTGCCCAGCCCAGTTAAGGCTATTTTAAGCTGCAATGTGGGTGTTGGGAACTGAACCTGGGTCCCCTGCAAGAGCAGCCAGTGCTCTTGACCACTGAGTCATCTCCCAGCCCCTGTCAGCTTTTTCTTAAATATGATTAAGTCACAGCTTCTATTTCTACTGAAAGGAAGGGGATTAAATGAAGGATGCTAAAGGATAGCAGTCACCGAGACCACTTTAGAATTCTGCTTACCATAGCAACATAGAGGAAAATATTTCAGCTCATGTCTGCTGTTTTTCTTTGATTGATATTGCTTTTAACATAAAATAGTAAAAAATTTAAAAAAAAGATAACAATTTAAAAAAGATCAGGAAGCCTGCTGTATTCCAATGCTCTCAACACACCTTTTCAGCTCCTCAGAATGAGCCGTGGAAGGCTGACCTGAGCGTCAGGCAGGACAGATAAGTTGGACTTCTTCTTCCAGCACGTTATAAAGTTTCAGAGTTCTTTTGCCCAAAGAAAAACCATCCCCAGTCCACAAAAGAAGCTGGAGATCACGCAGGTGAAGTAACTTGGTGGTATGTTTTGATGCTTTTGAGTCTTACTAGTCTAAAATCTGCATGGGGTCTATGGCTGTGGCTCAAAGGTAGAGCACTTGCCTCACATACAAAAGGCCCTAGGTTCAATTCCTAGTACTACCTAAAAATTGTACATCGTCCCCAGTGTGATGGCAACACCTGGGAGGTGGAGGCAGGAGAACCATAAGTTAGAGTCTAGCCCGGGCTGTATAGAAAGGACCTGTTTCAAAATACCAAGGCCTTGAGCTATCAAGATGGCTCAGTGGGTGACACTTGCTGCCAAGCCTGACAGCCAAGTTGGATCCCTGGACTCACATGATGAAAGGAGGGAACAGACTCCTGGAAGCTGTCCTCTGATTGCCACACATGTACGGTGGCACATGTGTTCATACATATGCACACACACACACTCTCATATACAAGAAATAAATGTAGTCGGACAGTGGTGGCACACACCTTTAATCCCAGCACTCAGGAGGCAGAGGCAGAGGCAGGAAGATCTCAGTGAGGCAAGCCTGGTCTACAGAGTGAATTTCAGGACAGCCAGGATGGTTACACAGAGAAACCCTATCTCCACAAACAAAACAAAAACAAAAGAAAACAAAGAAAAAGAGATGTAAAAACCAAGAGTATGTAGAGTATCTGTTTAGTATGTGCAAGACCCTGAATTCAATCCAGCAACACCATAACTAGACAAATGAGTAAATACATAAATGAATACAAACTAAAAAGGGAAAGAAACCTGCACACGATGATGTGAAGGTCTGTTAATACATGTGTGTGCCTCGTCCTTCAGGCTTGGTCATTGAAACATGACTGGGGAATCAAGAAATAACAGACAGACAGACACACAGAGAGAGAGAGAGAAAGGGAGAGAGAGAGAGAGAGAGAGAGAGAGAGAGAGAGAGAGAGAGAAACTGTGATAGGGTGGATTGTACTGGCTTTGAAAGAGAGTCCCTGCCACACAAAACAAGGAGGCAGGGTAACTAGCCCAGTGGCATGTCCCTGTAGGGGAGTGATCTGGGGCTGCTACCTTCTGGGAGGAGCTAGCAATGGCTGACAGTTTCTGCACACACGGTCAATCATTCACAGACACTCACATTTGGACCATATTGGCCACACCTCTGAGCCTCAACTGAGGAAGGCTTTGCCATTTCCATGGCTCTTCAGGCATTGGGGTCCTTGACATGGCTATGCCCATGTCAATAATACTCATTCATTCAGGGCTCCATCCACCCCCCAAACACAGTTTTTGTTTATTTGTTTTTAATCATATTACATTTATTTATTTTGTGTGTAAGGGTATACACACAATACACAATATTATATAGTTTGTGTGTACGTACCGTGGCACAAGTATAGAAGTCAGACAAATGTCCTTGACAGAAAAGTAGAATATTAATGCTGAGAAGCATGTACAGGTCATATTTCCTTATTTTTTCCCTTGGTTTCAGGTATTTTCTGCCTTCCTTTCCTACCTCCATCAGCTCTGTAAGTGGTGCAGGTATTCCCCAGACAACTGTCCTGGGGCATAAACTCACCCCAGGGATTCCCCGAGCTTACTGTACATCCTCTGGGTGGTTGAGAGAAACCAGCTGTGTCTCTAGCTCTCTTTCCAGATCCAGTGCTAGCTGCCGAAAGGACAGTGCCACTTGCCACTGCCATTTACAGCTGTGCTTTGGGCACAACCTAACACTTCTCCTAGGCAAGGTCTTCTGTCGGGAGCCAGTCTGAACCTAGACTCTCAGAGGCCCTGATGAAAGTGCAAACGGAACCCTAATTCTGTGTCCTTGCTCAGGGCAGACTTGGCAAGGTTCAGCCAGCTGGAGCCAGGGACACCAAGGAATTGGTTTCTGGCTTCCCCCCAAGAAATGCTGTGGTTATCAGTCCAAGAGCTGCTGTGTCTAAGACATCCTGTTTTCTCTTTGCCAACATTTTTCTTCCAATTTAGCTTTCTGTTGACCTTGGCCCATTTCCCCTGCAAATAGTATATAATAAGATACTGTACTTCTTAATAAAGAAAGTTGCTGGACACAGCCATCAGCTCATGCAAGCCCTACTGCTCCCAAACTTTCTGTCTTCTTTATCTTTTTATCCCTGATCCTCCCCCTTGACATATTGTGTTTCGGGACCCTGTGGGTTCAGGTCATTCTCCCAAACTCCTGTCATGGGAAAGTTGGTGCTCTCTTCCCAAGAACTCAGGTAGAGAAGTCCAGAGTCACTTTAGTACCTTTTCTTGTCCAAGAGCTCCTTTCTGTTCTTTCTCCAATCCAAACCTAGGCAAGCTTCTGTGTGAAGTAGTATGAGTGGTTTCTGGCCCGTGTTTTGTGGAGGACTTCAGTCCCTAGGCCTCCCAAGGCACTTACTTTGTGCCTTGAGTACAAGATTTTTTTTTTTTTTTTTTTTTTTTTTTTTGCACTGTAAGATCCTTAGAATGAGGAGTCTCCCAGTTTCGGTCAGTACCCCCAAGAACTCAATGTCTACTCCAGTTGCTGTAACACGCAAGAGGCTTTAATGAGCAGGAAACATTTGCGCAAACGGACTCCCTTAGCATGCAGGCTAGAGAGAAGCCCCGTCCCCGGGCACAGGTGTTTTTAAAGGCAAAACCCACAAGCTTAGGGAGGGGGTGGGACCCTCTGTCCATTGAGTATGTGACCCTTTGAGGCCGGAGGGTCTCGCTATTAGTGTCTGGGCAAACCGGAGGTACAGTTATCTCTTTGTTTCTTAAGGACCCTATTCACCACGTGCTGAGTCACAAGAAAGGAGGGGCAGTGTGAATTCTTGGTATCTTGTTCTCTCAGGGCCTTGTGAGGGGAAGCTGGGTTAGCTTTCCAGGTTAGTCTGTCCTTCATTTCAAGTGGGGGATTTCTTTAGCTTTACTTTTTTTTCTTTCAGCCACCTACCTATTGCGGTTTAATAAGGGTCAGGATAAACAAACAGGCCGAATAGGTGTTTATTCAGGGAGAAATAACTTACAACCTAGACAGATGAACACCAGCAAGTTCCACCAGATGCCCTCCTCTCCTCGTCCCTGCCAGCAAGGGAGCGTTCCCTGGCTCAGACCTAGTTCCACAGGTCACTTCCACCCCTGGCTCCACCCAAATGGGCGTGGTCAGTGCCACAGAAGCAGACAAAGTGAATATCCCACTACACCTACCCAGGTAAGCTTTCTTCATATTTAGTTTAAATCTATCAGTCCAATTAAAGTCCATTGCTGTGTGTCCTTGGATATTTTCTTTTTCATTTGGAAACAGGTTTTCACATATGTAACTGGGCATGGGTTTTTAAATGAAATCACCCTTTAGGCCTTAAATTCAAATATTGGTGTTATATAAGAGAAAGAAGATGTTGTTTGAATCCACAGAGACACAGGGAAGAAGTTGGTGTGGGAAAGAAGGGGAAGCCAAAGGATAGAAGAAGTCACTGGGAACTAAGATTACCCCGAGTCCTTGGAGATACATGGCAACTTCATTTCAGCCTGGTCTCCAAACCTGTGTGTCTTAGGGTTACTATTGCTGCGATGAAATGTGGGGTTTGTATTGATAGGTGAATAGCTTGTGAATTTAGTCAAAGGCCAGGGTAAGGAGTCAGGGGTAGAAGATAGAAAGGGGGTAACTTTGCAGTTTAGGGGAGTAGGGATGCATGACTTTGTAGCTTTATACTTTGAATATTTAACAACAGTGAAATGTTTATATTGTTTGTTTAAGGTGACACATGTTTGCCATTGTGGGAGTTATCTCCTTAAACGCCTGCAAACACCACTGGCCCACCCCTTATCTCCACTTTAGAGAGCAGGGTTATCTTTTGAGATGAAGATTCTGATTCTGCCCAGCCCTGCTGTGGTAGGAGGTGGAGCCAGCACTCAGAGCCTGTGTCTGTCCCCTGCGGTGTCTGATCCTCTGTACTGGGCATGGGCTGTAGAATGAATGGTAAAGGGGTAAAGCGCCTGGAAAGATTTCAAAGCATAGGAGTGACAAACTCATGCCTGGCATTGTGTGGAGGAGTCTGAGGAGTTGAGCTGGGAAGCAAATGAATCAAGTAACAAAGTGAAGCACTGAGCCCTGGGTGTCCCATGCTTACCACTCCCCGTTTGAGCTTCCAGTGTGCACTGTTTGAGTGTTCTCCTTAAAGATATGAACTTTGGGGGGTCCCTTTCATACTTTTGCCTTGACACTACTTGTGGAAATTTGGGCAAAAAACTTGAGTGTCCTTGCCAGTTTTGTGAGGTTGCTATGATTCTATCTCAACCATTGGCACACCCGAGCTTAAGAATTTTGCTTATTTCCAAGTGTCACTGCACAGTGTGGCCCAGATGACAAGTGTCTGTCACTGCACAGTGTGGCCCAGATGACAAGTGTCTGTCACTGCACAGTGTGGCCCAGATGACAAGTGTCTGTCACTGCACAGTGTGGCCCAGATGACAAGTGTCTGTCACTGCACAGTGTGGCCCAGATGATCCCCTTCGCATCCCTCAGCCACTTCCTCTCCTCGTGGTCTTCATCTCTCCAGCTATCCTTTCTAGTTTAGGAGTTCTCCCATCAAAATTTTAAGGACTGAGTACTTAAACCTTAGTCTTCTTTGTGTGTGTGTGTGTGTGTGTGTGTGTGTGTGTGTGTGTGTGTGAATGAAGGTGCCTGCAGAGGCCAGAAGAGGATGTAGGACTCTCTGAAGCTAGGGTTACAGGTGGTTGTGAGGCATCTGACATGCCTGCTGGGAACTGAACTCAGGTTCTCTACAAAGGCAGTAAGTGCTCTTAACTGGCCATCTCTCTAGCCCCTTCTCTTCTAATGCACGGGTAGATTTCATCCCGTCCCCTGCCTTCTGTTATTATCCTTTTAGCTATCTGCCTAGAGCTTCCCCACAAATATGTCTGGCTGAGCCACCTCAATGAATAGGTTAAAATTCCCAACTCCCAGAAGAGTGTTCTCTTAGATGTCAGCAATCTCAGTGACTCTAGAATCAATTGCTTTTCTTGGCCATCATTTTCTGCCTTACTGAAATAGACTAGTATCTTCTAGTTCTGAGGGTCTCGACTTTCCTAATGCAGCGACCCCTTAATACAGTTCTGTAGCAGGCTTTGTTGGATTGCCAGTCCACAAATCGTGACCCAGAGACTTATCGTTAATTATGAATGCTCAGCCTCAGCTTAGGTTTGCTTCTAGCTAGCTTTTTTTTTTTTTTTTAAACTTAAATTATCCCATTTCTATTAATCTATGTGCTGCCCTGGGGCTCATTTGCCTCACCTACATGCTGTCCTTTCTGCTTTTCTGCTTTCTGCATGTCTGGCTGACTGGCCCCTGGCTGGCTAGCTGGCTTCCCTTTTCTCTCTGTCCTCTGCCTAGCTATTGACTAGCTTTTTTTAGACCAATCAGATGCTTTAGGCAGGCAAGGGACAATGCAACACATCTTACATAGTTAAACAATTATTCTGCAACACAAATAAATACAACACCTCTTTACAAAGTTGAACAAAACTCTATTCCAAGGCACAGTTCCTCATGTTTTAGCGACCCCCTCCCCACTCCAAAAGTATTTAATTGCTATTTCATAACTGTAATTTTGCTCATTATGAATTGCAATATACGCATGTTTTCTGATGGTCTTAGGCAGTGGCTGTGGAAGTCACCCAAGGTTAAGAACTGCCTCTCAGGCCAGAGGCTCCTTCCTCTCGCATTCTCTGAATGTGAAGTCACCAAATCCGTTTAACTATTCCTTTGCCCCTTTCAGCCATCTCTCCACCTGAGTTCACTTCCACCTTTGTCCCAGCTGAGGTCATAATTAGCTGTACAAAAATCCACAACCTATGAATAATACCAGCTTTGTGACTGACTTTCCCTGGAAACACCCGATATCATGAGAATGTTATTTTCTTTAAAATTTGTGTGTGTGTGTGTGTGTGTGTGTGTGTGTGTGTGTGTGAGAGAGAGAGAGAGAGAGAGAGAGAGAGAGAGAGGGAGGGAGGGAGGGAGGGAGGGAGGGAGGGGAGGAGGGAGGGAGGGAGGGAGAACACCATGACCCAGGTCAGATGACAACTGTCAGGAGTTGATTTTCTGCTTCTGGGGATTGAATTCAGGCTTGTTAGCAAGTGACTATTTCCTGAGCCATCTGGCCAGCTCTGTTATGAGAATTTTTTTGTTTGTTTGTTTGTTTTTGTACTGTCTGATCTCAAAGTGGAGCAGCCCTGCACTGTTACTTTTTATTTGTGTGTGTGTATGTGTGTGTGTGTGTGTATGTGTGTGTGTGTGTGTAACAATATGCCATATGTGTGGGTGTCCAGAAGCATTGAATCCCTGGAGCTGGAGTTACAGGTGGCTGTGAGCTTCCCAATGAGGTGTTAGGTGCTAGGAACTCAACTTGGGTGAAGATGGAGGTTTCTGTATGGGATCCTTCTCTTGGGTCTTCTGGGAGAACATTGCTGAGCTACTCTCCAGGTCCTACTTTGTCTTGGTTTCTCAAACCAAAAAGATTTAAAACCCAAATGTTTAAATGGGCCTAAGGTGGTATATCAAAGACAGTGTTAAGAGTGGAGGACAGTAGCAGGAATGTCAAGGGTCAGTGCTGTCATTACATTGCCTGTGACAGTTGTGGAAGCCTCAAAGGCTCTGGAGAATTCCTCTTGGTCTTCCCAACTACAGTAAGAGCCAAATTCTGTTTCCCCAGTTGTGGGAAGTTTTGAGGGTTGGGGGTGGTGTGTGTGTGTGTGTGTGTGTGTGTGTGTGTGTGTGTGTGTGTGTGTCCCTAAGGTGGCTGCTATGTCCTGGGGAAGCCTGGTTCCAGGCTGGGTGAGAGGTATTAGGTCAAATAACCTGTTATTTCCTCAGAAAGTAACCACACACTCATTTCTTCCCCAGTGAAAGACCAGGTTTAGGGCATCTGAGCAGAGAATGTGACTTAAGTCATTCATGGTCAAAGTCCACAGCTGTTGGATAGCAGCCTTGGAAGAGAGACTGTGGGGCAGGCACGTTACTGGCCTCAAAGGCCCGCCTTTGATAGGAAAGCAGGAAAAAATTAAATAAGAGAGGACTTCCACTGTCCCACACCAGCCAAGAGAGGCCAGGTCCTACATTGCCCTGTAAACCTCTCCATCCCCCATCCTTTTTCCATTTCCCCCTACTTCCTGTAGTCTGAGTTTGGCAAGCCAGTACTTACAAGTCATAGAAGAGAATGAAGCCATAGCTATTCCTACTAAGCTGGGACTCCTGAGTGCCTTAGAACATGACACATGCAGGCTTTGGCCATTCAGATTTCTGGTGTGGGTGGGGCAATTTTGGCTATCTTTGGTATCTAAATTGGTTGGCATCTTGCTGTTACATCTGCCTTAGTTTCAATTCATGGTGTAAATCTGCATGCTATGGGTCTGTTAGCCACTAGTGGCTTGATGTACTAGAAAGTCATTTATGATCTGAGAACTCTGGGGCTCAACCTTTGAAGCAAAGTTCAGTGAAGTACAAATGGGCTGTCTCCACACTGCTGTAAACCATTGCTAAACTTTCTGCTTGTGTCAGAACAGGTCGGAAGGACCCGATCAGCCACTGTGACTCTGAACAGCAAATGAGGCCCTGGACAGAAGAAACTAAGTGAGCTAAGTAAGTTGGCTGCAATCCTGTTGGTTTATTTTCTGTTGCTGTATGTAACAAAACACCCAGGGCTAAGTTCTTTATAAAGATGTACATTTGGCTTGCAATTCTGGTAACTAAATGGCCCAAACATCATGGTACTTGTCTGCATTACAATACCATGGAGAAACAGAAGGGGTCCTCTCAACATGCAGAAAGGCCAATCGGATAGGATGGTCTCACTTTTATAACCAGCTTTTGCTAGAATGATTTCCTGAGGGCATGCATCAATTAATTCTGAGGATGACGCACTCATGTTCTAATGATGTTGCAGTAGACTCTACCTGTTTCAGATTCCCCCACCCCCCAACTGAGCCACGCTGGAGGTTTTGAATGACACAATTGTGAACCCAGAAAGCTCTAGGGAAAACATCTCAAACCATAGCAGGCCACTCCAACAAAGTGTCACATACTGGAAAGTTTAACCAGAAGGGAGTTTCTCACGATTCTGAAGACTGGACATACAAAATCAGCATGGTATTGGGCCTTTCTCCCCGGCTTGCGTCGGCTGCCTTCTCACTGCATTCCTGCCTCCCTGTGTGTTCTAATACTCACATACAAACACCATTTTGTAATAGGCACAGCTGATTTAAAGGTTCTAGTTCCACACTGAGGTACCCGGGGTAGGTAGGGCTGCAACAAATGAATTGGGGGGGGGGGGTCCAGGGGCGTAATTCAGTTCACAGAAAACTCCAGTGGGGGCTGAAAACTAGGAGGAGCACCATACTCCCAACCCTCAGTTTCCCCTTGTCCACTCCTTTCAAAAGGGAAATATTTTTAAAAAGCATTTCTGCCTCAGTTTCTCCACTCCTCAGTGACTCACGTGTCAGTGATGAAGAGGATTGGGAACAGGATGTAATGTAGGTTTCCTGAGACTCTGACTCAGACACCAGTTAACAGGATGTCTTTGTTTCTCACATTTACTTGGTGCAGAGCAAATCCCAAATCCTCCTCAGAGCTCTGGGGGCTCCCAGGTGGCAGAGGTGAGAGAGCATGTTGTGTCCCTGGGTCACTGACCACCAGTATCACGGACTCAGAGACTTGGGTTGACTTCAAATATTTCAAATATTTCGACAAAGCTTAGTTTTGTTCCTCAGGCCAAGGAATAGCAGATCCTCCTTGACGTCCGGAGTCCATTTCTGTACAGAAGGGTTTGCAATATATCATGCATAAATATATATATTCATATGTGTGTGCATCTGTGCATTTGTATGTATAATACAGATGGATAGGCAATTTAAAGTTAATTGAATGGAAATAAGGAGAGAAAGTAACCAATTGTCACACAAGCCTAAGGCCAGGTCATAGTTAATATAATTAATTCCAAAAGGCTAACAAAGGATAATTCATTAAGTGTTTAAAGAAGAGAGGTGAGTATCACTGCATATTTTTGATAGTAGTCCACTTACCACCCACCGACCATGAGCACACTAAGTCCCCAGACATTGCCTAGCAGAGGCAGGGGAAGGAGCCATTTATCTTCAGCAGTCTAGAAATTTAGTGCAGCAATTAGGAGGTAACTGGAAGACAGGTCTTTTGCTTGTAGTTCAGCTAGTTTAGAAAGGCCAACTCTAAAATAAAAACAAAGATTTAAAGACGGGAGATGGTGACACATGCCTTTAAATCTCAGTACCCGAGTCAGAGGAAGGCCAGCCTGGTCTAGGGAGCGAGTTCCAGGACAGCCAAGGGTCCACAGAACCACAGCCCCCAGGCTGGCTGAAGGGGTATACGTGAGGTGGGAAGTTACATAGCGTCTGATCATGACGGAAATGCTCAGGAAGGCCTGCACTCAGGTGCTGGGTACCGCAACCAGTGTAGGCCACTTGCGGTCATCTTCGCAGTGACCTGAAATGCATAGAAGGACAGTAGTTCAACACCCTTCTGGAAACAAAACAGCAACATCTACAAAAATGTACCAGTTCAAAAGTTGCACAAATTTTAAGGCTGCTCGAGCAGACTGAAATTGTTAATGAGGTTAGAATAGAAAACCAAAACTTTTGCAAGCTTTCCTTAAAACAAGCCAAAAGGCCAAACAGCGGCCATCGTTGCCCGGCGACGGCACGAAAGGGACGTCTCCCCTAAAAGGGTAAGGACGCCAAGAGACAGGCGAACAGCTCTCCCGGGAGCACGTGGTGGCTCTGAAAAGAGCCTTTGGTGGGACGGAACCGGGGGCCGGGAGCTCAGGCCCGCTCCCCGCGGATGCGGCGGGCCAGCTGGATGTCCTTGGGCATGATGGTGACGCGCTTGGCGTGGATGGCGCACAGGTTGGTGTCCTCGAACAGACCCACCAGGTAGGCCTCGCTCGCCTCCTGCAGCGCCATGACGGCCGAACTCTGGAAGCGCAGGTCGGTCTTGAAGTCCTGCGCGATCTCGCGCACCAGGCGCTGGAACGGCAGCTTGCGGATCAGCAGCTCGGTGGACTTCTGGTAGCGCCGGATCTCACGCAGCGCCACGGTGCCGGGCCGGTAGCGGTGCGGCTTCTTCACGCCGCCCGTGGCCGGCGCGCTCTTGCGGGCAGCCTTGGTGGCCAGCTGCTTGCGCGGGGCCTTGCCGCCGGTGGACTTGCGGGCGGTCTGCTTCGTGCGGGCCATGGCGAACTCTGAAGGCGAAGAGACCAGGAGCAACTGGGACCTGCCCTCACCCGGGCCGGCCCTTTTATAGGAGCAGTCTCTCCCCCAGGCGGGGCGGGGACAGCGACTTGAAAGTCCCGCGCTGCCCGGCCATTGGCCGTGGCGTCACCGGCCCCGGGCCCGCCCATTGGCTCGGACCCGACCCGCCCCCTCGCCCCGCCCGCCCGCCCGCCCGCCCCTTGCCCAGCCCCGCCGCTGGCTGGCTGGCTGGCTCGCCCAGGCGCTCCGCGGGCGGGGCCGTCTGTGGTAGCTACCGGTGGACGGCCGGTGCCAGCTCTGCCGGAAAGACGCGCGCGCAACCGCCGCACCGCCCGCCCGGCGTCCAAAGTCACAGAGCGGGACACGAACCTCCTCCTAGACTTTGCCGGAGGGGCGAGCGGCAGGGGCGGCCGGCTGTGACTTAATAAGAGGTCCGGCCTGGCTGGCTCCGACTGGACTCCTGGTCGAGTCCCGGTCTCGGGGGAAAGTGGGGGCAGAGGCTTTCGGGGCGCTAGGTTGGGAGCCGGGGGGGCGCCTTACGAGCCCGACAAGCTGTGTGGGGTTCGTGTGTGTCGGGGAGACGACATATGGCGGGCGCAGAGTGCTCAGTACAACTGCTGCGAGACGCCAGACTCGGCGCAGGACACGGGGAGACAGACCCCACAGGATGCTTGGGAGCCCACGCGCAGCGGGAAGGGCATGGGGACTGGACGGAGAGCGAGTGGCGACGCCACACCCTACACTTTGGGACCCGGAAGCCACTAGGCCGACTACCGTGCCACAACCCTTTAATCTGAACCGGTGGGTGGCTCTGAAAAGAGCCTTTTGAGTTCGCGGGCGTCCTCCCGAGACGCGGGCCGCTGCGAGCAGCGACCTCACTTATTTGCCCTTCGCCTTGTGGTGGCTCTCGGTCTTCTTGGGCAGCAGCACGGCCTGGATGTTGGGCAGGACACCGCCCTGCGCGATGGTCACTTTGCCCAACAGCTTGTTGAGCTCCTCGTCGTTGCGGATGGCCAGCTGCAGGTGGCGCGGGATGATGCGCGTCTTCTTGTTGTCGCGGGCCGCGTTGCCCGCCAGCTCCAGGATCTCGGCCGTCAGGTACTCCAGCACGGCCGCCATGTACACCGGCGCGCCGGCGCCCACGCGCTCCGCGTAGTTGCCCTTGCGCAGCAGCCGGTGCACACGCCCCACCGGGAACTGCAGGCCGGCGCGCGACGACCGCGACTTGGCCTTGGCGCGGGCCTTGCCTCCTTGCTTACCGCGGCCAGACATGACGAAAAATAAATGCAAAACACACACGCTCACAAACAGAAAACTGCGCGCCAGCGCCGCCGCCTCACCCTTTTATAGGCAGAGCTCCGATTGTCCGCCCGACGCTCTCATTGGCTCACACGCGGCCTCACACCCTGGCCAATAGGGGCGCGCGCACAGGATCCGCTCATTTACATAAGCCCGGCTCCCTCGCCTGACCGCCGCCGCGAACGCGCGAATCACGACGCGCGTGGCCAGAGCCCTCATTTGCGTGCGGCCCTTCTAAGGGCCGCATCCTCCTGGGCTGTGTCGCCCGCCCGCCCGCCCGTCCGCCTGCCTGCCTACCTACCGCACTGGGCCAGTTCCGCCGTCTCTGCTAACCTTCCCTCCTCTCCCCACCCCTCCCCTCCCCTCCCTTCCCTGGGTGCGTCCCGCCTCCGAGAGGCCCGGCGGTGAGCGCGAGCGCAGCCGCGGGGACAGGTGTGCCGGACGTGGGTGACTCGGACGTCTGGTCCTGGGCCCGGAGCTGCTGCTTTCAGGGCATCCTGGGTGAGGCGTCTCGGGGGAGCCAGGTGGCTCTGAGGCAGCTGACCAGGTCACCAAGTACCGCCCGCCATTTCAGCTCCGCGAAGGCAGAAATATTGGACTAGAGTTCTTTGGCGGTGGTCGTGAAATTAAGTCTTCTGGAGAAACAGTCTTCTGTTGAAGCCCCCAGGTTTTTGGCTTGGACAAGTCTCTGGTAGATGAATATGAAGAAACATTGTTAAGTTGAGACGTTGAATGACTTGCGGCCTTTTCATTAAACTTGGTAACTTGATATTCAAGTCGATATGTAAAGTCATGTTTGAGATTGAGATAGATGAATCTAGGGTTCAGCAAAGACTCTAGTTTCCTTTTTTTCTCACTGTCACCTTGCTTCCCTTTCTCCTGGCTGGCTGTGCATCAGTTTTCTCTCTCCGCTGCCAGCTCTTAGCATTGTTTCCTTGGCTCCTGCCATGCTGTTCTGATTGTCTTGTTGCTGCGCTTTTCCTCCCACATAGTCCCTGCAGATTGTGGCACCTTGGGCATTTCTGCTCCTAGTAACCACATGCTTCTAAAAATTCAACAAAGATAGACTAGATCCAGACTCCTGTATAATTAATTCCCAGGGGCCTTCCTAAACAAGTATCTGACTACCAACAGCATTAGAAGTGGTGTGTAGAGGGTGGTTTGATTTCAGCTGGGAGAGAGCTACTTCAGGAACCTAGTCCCTAAAGAAGCAGATGCTCGTGCTTTTGAAAAAATAAAAAGACCTCTCGAGGTCAAGGGATAACAGAGCTGACTGAAAGCCTGCCCTCTCTGCCTTATTTGGTGTCTTGTCTCCTTTGGCTGAAGGCACAAAGATAAGTCATTGTCCTACCTTTCTCTTGCATCATAACAGATGCATGCAATTATCCATGAAGGCAAGGCCACACCCTAGAGCTGCAATGATCTTTCTTGTATGAGAAGGATGTCCTCACAAGATGACAGCTATATGGACTCCCCACCTTGCAAGATCAGAACTGTAGCAATGATCTAAGAAACCACACTCTATCAGGACTGCTAAATTACGCTTGCCTTGTGCCTGCCCCAGTTCCTCCTCTGCTTTAGGCTAAAGCTCATGCCAGTTAGTACCCTGAAGATAGACTTGAGGGGTCCAGTAAGAACTGGATTCCTATTCCTCTTCCCAATGCAGTCACCTTCCTTGACTAATTCTCTACTTTGATTTTCTTGAATTTGGATAAGTGATTGAGCCTAGCCAGGGTTCCTAGAGCCGAGGCCTTTACCCTAAAAGCTTTGGTTACTATGTCTATCTCCCAACCTGTTTTGTTTTATATTCTAATGACACTGGCACAGGTTTATGACTTTTGGCTTTGTGGAATATGGCCAAAGTGAAAGGTTGTATTGACAATATTGAAGAAAACACACTTTGAAAATAAATTGATAACCATGTTTAGGAAATGACTTGGAGTGGGGGAAAATGCATTTTTTGTTGGAGATCTTGGAAAGATTGTGAAGTAGTCAGTGGCAGAGTGCAATGGCTCAGGTGGCCATGTACACATTAAATATGACAGCTCCAGCTGTAGTTAAGAGGCTGCAGCTTTGAAACTGGATGTGTTTATTTTAGCAAATACAAAATGGCTTCAGTGCAAGAAGAGTGTAGTTCCAGAAAGCATTCATGTAAGACCTTGTAGACAAGTCTCAGACGAAATATTTAGCAACAGATAGTATATGACAAGTAGCAATGAAATTGGATTTTACAGATCACCCAAATGCTGAGGTCTTGTTACAAGGTACAACAGAAGATTGGCAATGGTAACAGGAAAGCTGGCCCTACATGGTAGAACCATAGGGATATTTTGGAATGTAAGCTGATGTTCAAATAACTGGCTAAATTTTATGTTTTAAATGCTTGCCCAGGCCCTCATGTATAGCTCTGTGCTCTGTGTTTAACATGGCAGTGGACTCTGGCTTAATGTTAAGCAAGTTAGACATTGGTAGGGGCATCACAGAAACCAAATTTCAAGCAAAAGTTTAATCCAAAAGGTTGATCGTGTTGCTATCCTCTATGGGACATTTCTCTTGAAGTCCCTGTATTGTAAACTGTTTCTTCCAAGTGAAAACAATTTCTCACGCAAAGCATGGCGGCCTAGAAGACCTAGGAGATAAAATTTACAAGGCTCAGAAAACTGCACAAACAAAAGGTACAAGACTTCCTCCCCATGGTTTTACAAGGAAAGGTGGTACGGTCCATAGGGGGATGGGCAGGTGAAAGGACAGAGCAGATGCCTTCATAGGCTGCTCAGTCTTCTCTCAGAGGTCAGACTGAACAAGCAGTGTCTAAGGAAAAGCTATGAATAAAGGACAACCAATCTCCAACAGCCCCAACATCAAGGAGGAGGCCTGGTCCATGTAGTACTAGGCCAAGCCAGGCCTAAGCCTACCTCCACAGCAGTATAGTGACAGGCCTGCCCAAAAATGGAAAACTATTTCTGAGCAGCCCCTGACTAGCCTGGGCACAACACAGGCTAAACTGTTGGCAGATTGAGGGAGCTTCTAGGGTGCCGTTTTCAAGAGTCCTCTTGTACCTGAGTAGGCTTTCCAGTGATGCCTTTGATTCACTCCATCAGCACTTACCCATACTCACAGGTGACCCCAATAAGCCCCCTGGCTCACTAAATTAGTCTTGGGTGAAATGGCCTCTTTGTTGGTGGTGCTTTATCTGGGGTGAACAGATAGATGTTCACATTATAAAGGGTAAGAGGTTCTTGTGCAGGCAGATAAGCACAGGGAAAGCAGGAAATGTTGTCATACTCATCTCTTCAAAGGAAGATGTTTACCTGTCTCCCACCATGAACGCTGGGGAAAGAGGAAGTTTATAACCTGGTTATCTGTAGGGTCAGGCTTTATCTGAATCACCCAGAATATTATGTGTGGGTCCCATAAAGATGGCTGCCCTCCATCTGGCACAAGGACAGAGAGTTCAAAGCTGTCAGCAAGTCATAAGACCTAAAGGTCAAAGGTGTGGCTACAGAAGGATGTTTCAGCCATCTTAGTCTAAATAACAACAGACCTGAATCTGAGGTATGTCTACTCCTAACTGTCAAGGCTAAGGAAGGAGAAGTTGAATCTGAGGTATGGCTACTCCTGATCTCAAGGCTAGGGAACAAGAAGTTTAGAGCTAAAGTGTGGTTATTGAACCCTTGGAATGAGTGAGGAAGAAAAGTCTGTTCTATATACATGATACTGTGTTCCACTTTTAGTTATGGTATATAAGAGTGGTGAAAAATAAACTCGTAGCATTTCAGTATTGACTGGTCTGCCCTCCTGACCTTTAATCTCTCTCTCTCTCTCTTTGTCTATAGCTAGCCTTTCCCTCATCTACACTCCCCCACTCAGGTATGGACTTGGGGAAGCTTGGCTGGCTCAGATTGCAGCCCCACAAAGATCGCTCCTGACAATTTTGTTTGTTTATCTAAGACTCACATCCCACAACCCCACTAAATCTTGAACTTTGCTTTTCTGTCCATAAAACCCATCCTTATGTGAGATGTCACCTCTACTTTACAACAGTCTAAGCTTCTATGTTATCTTAGAGCTAGCCCAATCCTGACTCCCACAGGCATTATGTATAGCTCAGCCATTCTCCCTAGACTCTTATCTTGAGCATTGTTGCTGAGTCATGAGTATCCATCTCTATGGAAGAATCACATGTATTTTGTAAATAGTTTCAGTGTGTGTCTTAAGCTTTGCTGTGCACACAGGACTGAGTTAATTGTCCTCAGGAAACTCTCCCACCCCCAAGTTGTGCTGTCTTTAAATATAGCTAAAATAAGCCACCAGGTGTCAGACCACAAATTTGAACTTAATGAAGTAATAGCTGTGGAATATGAGTGATGGTGTTTATGGATTTCTTATGTAATCTCAGCCCTTGTGTAAGGCTAGGAGTGGGACCACAGACAGATCACTGCGGCTTTCAGGCTAGCAAGTCTAGCTGAAACCACGCTCCAGGTTTAGTGAAAGACCCTTCATCAAAGGAAGGAAAGAGAGAGCAATGCAGAGGAAGAGAGGTAGAAACTAAACATTGACCTCTTGCAATATGGGAAGAGCACATCCATATATACACACAGCTAAGTCTTATAAAATGCCTTCCACCCATATATCAAATGTCAGCAGAAAGTCAGTATGACTTCATTAGATAAGTTTAGCATATTTAGAATGTGTAGATTTAGTTTAGTAATGTAGCATCGCATCATAGTGTTTTTGACATAATATATAACTGCTATATTATTGTAATGAAGTTTTGTTTGTTTTCCAAGACAGTGTTTCTCTGTGTAGTTTTGACTGCCATAAATTTTTGTATAGGTTTTATTGCTTTGATTTTTGTTTTCCAGACTGAAATCCTTGAAAGAGAGCTAGCTAGCAGAAGTATTTTTAAATAGATGTTGTGATGGCTATTCTTGTTTGTCACCTTGATTGTGTCTGGAATTAGCTGAAACCCAATGTCTTCATATATCTGTGAGGCATTTTCTAAATCATCTGAAGTGGGAAGACCCATCCAAGCCTTTTGAGATGGGAAGATTTCCCTTAAATCTGGGTCATACCTTCTTGTGGCAGCCTACATGAAGGACATGGAGAAGGAAGCTCTTGCTCTTTGCCTATTTGCACCTCTCTGGCATTAAAGCTTACTTCATCAGGATTCTGGGACAGTGTGTGCATCTTAAACCTTGACTACTTATCTCTGACCAGGACTTTGGTGATTTAGGGCTTATTCAGATGTTAATCCAGGATAATCTCTCAGCCTTAGAATCTAATAGGCAAATCCTTTTTCCCCGCTTAAGAAAATATTGATAGGTTCTGAAAATTTAGACCATGCACAGAGACGTCAACTACTGATAGGTTTTGAACTGCATCCACACAAGAGATATATTGAAGTCTAATTCACAGTAATTTAGTATTTTGCCTTATTTGAAAGCATTTGGGCAGATGTAATCAAGTTAATTACAGAAGGATTACATCCAGTATAATTAATAGCTTCACAAGAAAATAGAAACAAGGGTTAAAAGGAATAATGCCAGATGAATATGATCAAAGCACATTACATACCTGCATAAAATTAGGGAGAAGGCTGGGGATGATTGGAGTTATGCTACCACAAACAAAAACATTCCTGCTTCTAGGTGCAGAGAGATAAGGAAGCATCCTAAGACAGTGACAGAGTCTTCCAGCCCTGTCACACCTCCATTTCAGACTTCTAGCTGTATGACTATGAGAGAACAATGTGGTACCTAACTACAGCAGTCTCAAGAATGCAACTGCCAAAATCTCTAATATAATTATTGAAACTTATAAAATTTTAGATAAAAGAATTCCAAACTTTTGTATGGTAGTAATATTAATTTTGGCCATCATGAATTGCTGATTTTTAACATTTGCAGTTTGGGCCCAAATGTGTATTTGGAAGCCTCTATTTTTCCTTGTCAACCTATTTGACTTGTATAACACCAGTCAATACAAAAGTTCAGGGCTGGAGAGATGGCTCATGGGGTTAACAGCACTTGCTGCTCTTGGCAGAGGGCCTGGGTTCATTCAGTTGCCAGTGCTACGTGGTGGCTGGCAACTGTCACTCCCTGAAGGCACCAGGCATACATATGATGCACATACCTACAAGGTAAACACACACTATATGAATCAATAAATACAAGGATTCACATTCTTTTAGTCCAGGGAATCTCATTCTTGACACATTTCAAGGTTCAAACTAAGCAGGAATATACCAGACAAGCTGACTTAATTGGAGTTTAAAGTTAACATATGGCCCAACGTGAGCTGAACTCTGAGAGGCTCAGTTCGGATCATCTCAGTTTGTCCTTTGTTGGGGTTCACGGAGATGGCTCCCCTCATCTTGATTTGAGGTCAGAGAGTTCAAAACTATCCTTACTCTTCCAAATTTAAACGTAAGACCTAAAGGTCTAAGACATGGCTACTTTAGGATGTTTGGTATTAGGCATGGATGTCTTATCTAAATAAGGAGAGATTTAGTCTAAGATGTTGTTACTAAATGGAGAATTTAAGTCTGTTTCTTCCTTGTACCTTGATAAAGAAGTCCATTGCCATTTCCCCCTTTTTGATCAGGGTATTTAAGAATGTGGAAGGATAAACTTGGGGAATCCAGTATTCACTGGATTGCCCTCCTGCCTCTATTCTGTGTCTGTCTTTTCCTTTACCTGCCCTTTCTCAATCCACACTCCCCCGCTCTGGTACCAGTCAGGTACAAGTTGGCTGGATCTGACTGAAGCCCCACAAAGATGGGTCACAACAGTTTTCCAGTAACTGTTCCTCTCAATGTCAACCAGATGACATCTAGAATGACCTGAAAGATGGGCCTCTAGCTATGCACACAGGCGGTTATTTAGATTTTGATGATTGATGTGATACCTGCCTACTGTGGATAACACTATTTGTGCAGGCAGGGGACCCCTGACTGCACAAAACAGAAGAAACTGAGCACTGGCATACATTAACCCACTGCGCTCTGCTCCACTGTGGGTGTGATGTGACCAGTTCTCTCAAGATCCTGCTGCAATCACTTCCTTGCCAAGGGCTGTGAGCCAAATAATTTTCAAGTTTCATTCCTCAGAATATTTTATCACAGCAACAGAAAAAGAAACTATGGCATCTCTCTTAGTAGCTTTTTTGACTTCACAATTTCATCTTGATGTTAAAAAGCTTTCCTCCAGATAACTTTCTATGCTGTGCCATCCATGTTTGATCTATTGTGAGATGGTACTATTGATGCAGATGTCTGAAGGAGGCCGGGACAATTTTTAAACCAATTAGGTCAAACCTAAGGACTGTGTGTGTGTGTGTGTGTGTGTGTGCATGGGGGTGCTCTGTTTCCTGGACATGCTGTAGCGTGTTCAGTCAGCTCATCAATGCAGAGTTGTGTGGTCTTTGCTGAACCCTGGGTTTATCTCAATCTCTCAAATGTAACTTCACATGTCCACTTGAATATCAAGTTATCAAATATGAGAATTCTTGCTAGACATTCAACTTCTCAACTCAACCATGCTTCTCTGTATTGCATCCTACTAACACCATCTACCCAGACAGTTGTTCTAGCAAAAAACCTGGGAGCTTACTCTGGACTGTTTCTCCATAAGACTTACAATTCCACCCCCACAACACAACTCTAGCCCAGTATTTCTGCCTGTGTCACTAGGACTGTGATCCAGTTAATGTCTAATCTACTAGTGGTTCTCTCTGACACAGCAGCAGCAACCACAAGCTTATTAACACAAATCAGACTAGAACATGCTGGCTGTGACATTTCTCTAGGTACTGCTGACATGGTGCTAAAATTATGGTAGCCCTGAGATGGCACTTCAAGAGTGATCTAGCCCCAGGCACAGTGGAAGGCTCCTAAACGGAGCTTCTGAGTAACCATAGGGCAAATGATCTGCGAAAGCCCAGTGTCATCTTCGATTCTTGCACACATTCAGCCAAAACCCACCAAACCCTACGTGTTCTTTCAAGCACTCTCAATTCCTTTCAAGCATTTTCTTGCCATTGCATGGAAGTAACCCTTGAAAGTGAGGCTCCTAGCAGTCAAACAGTAAGCATGTAATCGGTAGACCTTAATGTTTCAAGTAGAAGACAAACAGGACATCAGCTAATTCCTAGGTATCAGAAATTAGGTTTCCATCTTCCTCAATGGAAGGTCTCTACGTAGATCAGCTTGTGCTTGAGAAAGAGCGTCCAAAGATTTGTAGAAGCTTAACTAAATAATGTTGGCTTTTTCTAAGTAAACATGAACGCAGCAACATTTATTTATCATACTTAGAAAATAGGTTTGTTGACTTAGTTATTCCAAAGTTGCTCGGCTCAAGCGAACCAGGTTGACAAAATGAACTCTGAAGACAACTAGAAGAGCAGGCGCACTCTAAAATATGCACGCAGCTGTACTGTATCAGGATCATTCTCGGGACCTAGGACTGTATGTCACCAGAGTACCAAAGGCAGAGACGCGGGTAAAAGGAAGAAGAGACCGAGCAGCCTTCATCTGCGGTTGAACCAGCATTATACCTAAGGATGGGTGTTTCCGCAAAGACCCTTCGCGGAGCTGAAATGGCGGGCGGTACTTGGTGACCTGGTCAGCTGCCTCAGAGCCACCTGGCTCCCCCGAGACGCCTCACCCAGGATGCCCTGAAAGCAGCAGCTCCGGGCCCAGGACCAGACGTCCGAGTCACCCACGTCCGGCACACCTGTCCCCGCGGCTGCGCTCGCGCTCACCGCCGGGCCTCTCGGAGGCGGGACGCACCCAGGGAAGGGAGGGGAGGGGAGGGGTGGGGAGAGGAGGGAAGGTTAGCAGAGACGGCGGAACTGGCCCAGTGCGGTAGGTAGGCAGGCAGGCGGACGGGCGGGCGGGCGGGCGACACAGCCCAGGAGGATGCGGCCCTTAGAAGGGCCGCACGCAAATGAGGGCTCTGGCCACGCGCGTCGTGATTCGCGCGTTCGCGGCGGCGGTCAGGCGAGGGAGCCGGGCTTATGTAAATGAGCGGATCCTGTGCGCGCGCCCCTATTGGCCAGGGTGTGAGGCCGCGTGTGAGCCAATGAGAGCGTCGGGCGGACAATCGGAGCTCTGCCTATAAAAGGGTGAGGCGGCGGCACTGGCGCGCAGTTTTCTGTTTGTGAGCGTGTGTGTTTTGCATTTATTTTTCGTCATGTCTGGTCGCGGTAAGCAAGGAGGCAAGGCCCGCGCCAAGGCCAAGTCGCGGTCGTCGCGCGCCGGCCTGCAGTTCCCGGTGGGGCGTGTGCACCGGCTGCTGCGCAAGGGCAACTACGCGGAGCGCGTGGGCGCCGGCGCGCCGGTGTACATGGCGGCCGTGCTGGAGTACCTGACGGCCGAGATCCTGGAGCTGGCGGGCAACGCGGCCCGCGACAACAAGAAGACGCGCATCATCCCGCGCCACCTGCAGCTGGCCATCCGCAACGACGAGGAGCTCAACAAGCTGTTGGGCAAAGTGACCATCGCGCAGGGCGGTGTCCTGCCCAACATCCAGGCCGTGCTGCTGCCCAAGAAGACCGAGAGCCACCACAAGGCGAAGGGCAAATAAGTGAGGTCGCTGCTCGCAGCGGCCCGCGTCTCGGGAGGACGCCCGCGAACTCAAAAGGCTCTTTTCAGAGCCACCCACCGGTTCAGATTAAAGGGTTGTGGCACGGTAGTCGGCCTAGTGGCTTCCGGGTCCCAAGGTGTAGAGTGTGGCGTCGCCACTCGCTCTCCGTCCAGTCCCCATCCCCTTCCCGCTGCGCGTGGGCTCCCAAGCATCCTGTGGGGTCTGTCTCCCCGTGTCCTGCGCCGAGTCTGGCGTCTCGGAGCAGTTGTACTGAGCACTCTGCGCCCGCCATATGTCGTCTCCCCGACACACACGAACCCCACACAGCTTGTCGGGCTCGTAAGGCGCCCCCCCAGCTCCCAACCTAGCGCCCCGAAAGCCTCTGCCCCCACTTCCCCCGAGACCGGGACTCGACCAGGAGTCCAGTCGGAGCCAGCCAGGCCGGACCTCTTATTAAGTCACAGCCGGCCGCCCCTGCCGCTCGCCCCTCCGGCAAAGTCTAGGAGGAGGTTCGTGTCCCGCTCTGTGACTTTGGACGCCGGGCGGGCGGTGCGGCGGTTGCGCGCGCGTCTTTCCGGCAGAGCTGGCACCGGCCGTCCACCGGTAGCTACCACAGACGGCCCCGCCCGCGGAGCGCCTGGGCGAGCCAGCCAGCCAGCCAGCGGCGGGGCTGGGCAAGGGGCGGGCGGGCGGGCGGGGCGAGGGGGCGGGTCGGGTCCGAGCCAATGGGCGGGCCCGGGGCCGGTGACGCCACGGCCAATGGCCGGGCAGCGCGGGACTTTCAAGTCGCTGTCCCCGCCCCGCCTGGGGGAGAGACTGCTCCTATAAAAGGGCCGGCCCGGGTGAGGGCAGGTCCCAGTTGCTCCTGGTCTCTTCGCCTTCAGAGTTCGCCATGGCCCGCACGAAGCAGACCGCCCGCAAGTCCACCGGCGGCAAGGCCCCGCGCAAGCAGCTGGCCACCAAGGCTGCCCGCAAGAGCGCGCCGGCCACGGGCGGCGTGAAGAAGCCGCACCGCTACCGGCCCGGCACCGTGGCGCTGCGTGAGATCCGGCGCTACCAGAAGTCCACCGAGCTGCTGATCCGCAAGCTGCCGTTCCAGCGCCTGGTGCGCGAGATCGCGCAGGACTTCAAGACCGACCTGCGCTTCCAGAGCTCGGCCGTCATGGCGCTGCAGGAGGCGAGCGAGGCCTACCTGGTGGGTCTGTTCGAGGACACCAACCTGTGCGCCATCCACGCCAAGCGCGTCACCATCATGCCCAAGGACATCCAGCTGGCCCGCCGCATCCGCGGGGAGCGGGCCTGAGCTCCCGGCCCCGGTTCCGTCCCACCAAAGGCTCTTTTCAGAGCCACCACGTGCTCCCGGGAGAGCTGTTCGCCTGTCTCTTGGCGTCCTAATGCTTTGGTAACAGTGCCTGTTGAACCGACCCATTAGACCAAATAGCTGCCCTGCTCATGCTGGCTGCCCCTATCTCACTACCTTGTAGCTGGTATCTAGGACACCACAGAGAGTATCTATACAGATGGGCCTGATTTGTTCATCTTTGCATTATGCAGTGGCACTGGACTCAAGGGGCTAAGTCTCTTGATGTTACGATCTGGGTTGCAATTATGGCAAGAACTTTTAAGGTCCTTAAGGCAGGTCCCAAATAAAGGCATCAGAACATTTCTCATAAGCAATGTCTGAAAAGCCCAAGGTGCCCATTGCCCCATAGTGACTGAACTAGCTTTAGCGTTCCAGATAAACTGAGAATTCAGATGGCTGTACTAAAACTAGCCCACCACCCCCAATCCCATGAGCACTCTCTGAAGTTTAATGGCCACTGACTGAACAGGCTGCTCTAAGGATTCAGCCTTGGTGAGCTTTCTTTGGGATTGAGCAGAGCTCGGGATGAGACCCGCCAAAGTATCAGCAAAGAGTGGCAAGGAGAGGGAAGAGAAAGGGAGTGGGAAATGAGCTTTAAGAACCTTGTTGCTATGAATTGGGTCTTATATCCATGGGCCCAATAAGACCCATGGAAAAGTAGGGCCAAACTCCAGACTCTTACCTGGAGTAGGGTCAAAGAAAAGATGTGGGCCTCAGTTTCTTTGCCCTGAATAGAATTGTATCCACATTGCTTTCTGTAAGAATGAAAATAATTTACAATTTCCACAAAATGCTTAAGACAAAGGCTCATGTGTGTTAGACCCAAAGGGAACCCCCAAAATGGCAGTTCTGGTGACAATGTGTCCTAAGCAGGACAGGTAAACAGGATTGTTACTGGGTAAGGAGGCACAAAAGCAGGTTTCTGTTTGCCAGGAACCTTCCTTAATCCACCCCAAAGGTCAGTTTACTTCAGGCAAAGGCATCTAGTTCCCAATTGATCCAAACAGTTTGGATCAATTTAAAGATTTGCCCTGCTGACCATTATTAAATCTGCTTGTTTCTCCACCACTTTGTTCTTCTCTCTGCCCACCAGGCAAGAGACAGATAGTCTTGTACTTTGATCTCTAATGAGCTTTTCTACCCAGTATGTGGGGTCCCTGCAACCTCATCACAGTAATGAGCGCTAATGGTATCATTAACACTAATGACTTCAAGATTGTATTACTAACTGTTCTTGTTGCTGTGAGAAATACCCAACAGAAACAAATCAAGTGAAGATGGAGTTATTTGGGGTTAAGAATGGATAGGGAAGCCAGTCGTGGTAACACACTCTTAATATCACTCTGGGGGCTGAGGCAGGGGGTCCCTGAGTTTGAGGCCAGTCTGATTTATGTGGTGAATTCAAAGACAGCTAGGGTTATTGAGACAGCTATGTCTCAATAACCAAAACCAACCAACCAAACAAAGAAACAAACAAAACCTAATGCATGGGAAATAAGATTCTGGGTCACAATATTGGCTGATGGATGTTTATTTGGGGAGAAATCACTTACACCAGAAACAGATGATGGCCACAAGTTCCCATTCCAAGGATGCCAACGGATGCTCTCTGTCTCTGACCAGGAAGAGAGCGAGCTGGGTGGGGTCTGGGGCCCCAGACCTAGACCCTACAGGTCACACCTGCACCTGTCCCCATGAACCAATGGGTGTGGTCAGTGCAACAAGTACAGGTAGGGTGGATATCTCACTACAAAACCCCAGAAGGGGTAAGGTGAAGGAATGGCAACGAGAGCTGGGGTCAGTTGATCACATTGCAGGAATAATCAAGAAACAGTTGTTGGTGCTCCCTCTGCTCACTGTTTAGTCTGGGGCCCCACTCCATTGGATGGCACTGCCTGCAATCCTAAGTAGTCTTCTCTCCTCAGTTAAGCTTGTCTGGGATCACACACAAAAACACTGTGGAGGTATGTCTCCTAGGTTATTTGAATTCCAGTCAACTTAACAATAAAGATTAACCACCATGAGTATCACTGTAAATCTTGATAATGACTGTCATGGAAAATAAAATGATGCCAAATCAATTGGCAGATAATGTGAAATACACTACCAGTTTCTAGACATGTGCTCTAAACCTGAAAGCGACTGTGTTCCTGGTCTTTCCCTAAACTCATTTGTTTTCACAAAGGCTCTGAGACAGAAAGACTGTTTTATTCCTGTTGAACACTCACAGAATCTATGCCTATGCAGCCAGTGGAACCTGGGTCTTGTGTTTTGCTTTTCTTTTTGTACCAATTCACTGTCACAGAGAACTAGACACCAACAACTACATGACCTATGGTATAGTATATCTTAGTGAAATTTGGAATCAGCTATAACTGATTTCTGATGACTTAAAACTATAGCAAAATATTCATTTTACCACCTAGTATACATATTCAAATGTATTCAAAATGGAAACTAATTGCACAAAGTGACATTTTCAATCCCAGTCTAAGCCATGAGATAAAAATTTCAAGATGATACTGCCTCCCATCTAAGGATGTTACCATGTACTAATAATGGGTTACAACCATGCAAGAGATATAAATTACAATTTCAAAAAAATATTTAAGACAGAGTTTCACATGTGGCAGTAAACTGGGCTGCCAAGATGGCAGAGTGGTTAAAGGCACTTCCTGCCAAGCCTTGTGACTTGAGGTCTATCCGGAGCTCCCACGGACAGAGAACCAACTCCAGCAAGCTCCCTCTCATACCACCCCAACCACTGGGCTACAGCATGCATGCACACACAGAAAATTAAAAAAAAAAGGGGGGGTTGATATCAATATCAACAGAAAATTACCAAGAGCATTGTAAAATCACCACTCATATAAATTAAAAACTTGCTACTGATTTATTTAGTGGGAATCCCAGCATGGTTTCATACCCACCTGGATGGAGGCAGGCATGTGAGGTTAGAGAAACAGAAATGAGACCTTTGGTAAGTAGTGGAGAAGGAAAGACTGAATTACCCACATTCAGAGGGGAAGAGCAATTCTTTCCACAATAAATCTTGGGACTGGAGCTGTCTGATGCAGGCAGAAGAAGCAGAAACTAAATAGAGAAACTGCAGGTGGTGACCAGGGTACAGAGAGGGGCAAAGGCAGAATAAGAAGCAAACGGTGGGTGGAGGCTTTGAGCCCAGACTATTAAGGGTCCTGAATGTTTTTCCTGGTTTTCCTCTGCCAGCAGAAGAGAAATCATATGAATGGAAGGTTGGTTATAAAAAGGAAGTATGAAATATGACCTCATGGGGCTGGAGAGCTGGCTTTCTGCTTCTGATGAGGACCAGTTGTGTCCCCAACATCCACATTGAGAGGCTCACAATCACCTGTGACTCCAGTTCCAAGGGACCTGACACTATCTTCTGGCTTCCATAGGTACCTCCCACACCACTCTCACACAATAAATAATAAAATTAATCTAAAAAAAAAACCCTAGAAATCACACAAAGGCAAGTTAAAATAGTACAGATATCAATTTAAAACGGCAAAGCTAAATCATGTCTAGGGATGGCCATGACGGAGGATATAGGTGCTTGACGCTGTCCTGGTAGCATGTGGGGCTAAAGCAGCCACCACTTAATACAAGTTTACATAGATCAAGGAACCAGAAGTTCTGTTTCTAGATATTTATCCCAAAGAAATTCTCATGCAAGTTTATGAGAAGTAAAAGGATAAAAATACAGCCTAACTCCCCAATGACCACTGGAAGTTAGAAGTTTAAAAGTATCCCCCAGCATGTATTTAAAAATCACCCTAGCTACATGCAAAGCTCAGGAAAAAGGAAACACATAAAATAGCCTGGTCTCGATGACCAGTTTCTGGAAATTGTTATTATTATTCATAACCACCTAGTTTCTGAGGGATGTTGTTATTCTCAACAACAGTCTGGTTTCTGGGAACTGTTATGGGTCATTTTGTTCAAAAAGTCATAACCACCCAAGCTTTGAACTGTCCCAAGGCCTTACTTTCCCGCTGAATAAGGATAATAGAAAATGAGTTGACCAGCTGAATATCTAACTTTAGTAAATTGCTTGCAGAACCCCTGCCCCAAATCCTAACTGCCAACTATCACTCCACCCAGGAGCCCACACCAATACAGCTATAGAAAAACAAAAATTGGTTTAAATTGATTGGCCCACACCACATGGGATCTTGACATTTTGGGATGATTGGTTTGGTGTATGGGCTTTGTTATAAACCCTTATTAAAAAAACTGTCTCAATTCTGCCCTCAAGGTCCTCTACATCTGCGTGTGTATGACTGTGGACCCCAATGCACTTGGAATAAAAAATTCCTCATGCAGTTTGCATCAAGACCGTTTCTTGTGAGTGATTTGGGATGTCACCTTTCCTGAGTCAGAGCATGAAGGTCCACGCTCTGCAGGTCTTGCAGAAGATACAATAAGTTTGCCCAGACACTGGGGATAATGTGGGTATTCCTCACCAAGAGAAAGAACACATAAAATATAGATTCACTCTGTCTTCCATCTGGGCTGCAGTGTTAAAATATTTTGGACTAGGTAGTTTATGAACAGAAATGCACTGTTGACCATTCTGGAGGCTGGGAGGACCAGGTGCCAGCAGATTTGTGTCTGGTGAGGGCATTTCTCAGAGATGGTCCTTTACAGGGTTCCCAACACAGTGGGAGACGTTCACAGTTCACTCACTAATCCCATTAGTGAGGGCTCTGCTCTCATGACTTAAAGTCTCCTGTCCTGTCTAGGTTTTATGTCAACCTGATACAAGCCAGGTCATCTGGGAAGAAGGAATCTTAATCAGGAAAACACCTCCATCATATTAGCCTGTAGGCAAGTCTGTAGGGTGTTTTCTTGATTAATGATTTATTTGGAGGACCCAACCAGTTGTAGGTAATGTCATTCCTGGGCAGGTGGTCCTGGGGTTATAGGAATGCAGGTTGATGGGGGATGGTTAAGAACACTAGCTGGATCCAGAAGTCCTAAATTCCCTTTCCAGCAACCACATGACGGTTCACTACCATCTGTAATGAGATCTGGTGACCTCTTCTGTCCGAAGTGGACAGAATACTGTATACATAATAAATAATTAAAAAAAAAAAGAATGCAGGTTGAGAAAGCCTTAGGGAACAAGTCAGGAAGCTTCCATGGCCTCTGCTTCAGCTCCATCT
Organism: Phodopus roborovskii; assembly: GCF_943737965.1. Lineage (NCBI taxonomy): Eukaryota > Metazoa > Chordata > Mammalia > Rodentia > Cricetidae > Phodopus > Phodopus roborovskii. The sequence goes on from NW_026126540.1 coordinate 27,604,567, forward strand.
TCCTCCAGATACCTGCCCAACTTGAGTTCCTGCCCTGATTTTCCTGGATAAAAAACAAAAATAGAAAACAGTCTGGACTAAATGTGGTGGTACCCAATTGTAACCCCAGTGTTCTGGAAGCTAAGGCCAGAGGATTACAAATTCAATTAAAGCTTGGACCACATAGGCAAACTTGAACTACCTTATGGAGGGGAAGTGGGAATTGATGGAATAAGACTAACATTGACTATATGCTGTAAAATGAAATAAACTTTCCTTTAAAGTTGCCTCTTTTTTTTTTTCTCTCGAGAAAGGGTATCTCCCCTCCGGCGTGCTGGGATCAAAGGCGGTGTGTCTCGGTGTTTTGTCATAGCATAGAAACTCTAAAATACTTTGTAAAGCCCTCCCCATCTTCTTCACACTATCACGTTGGCTAATAAGTTTTAATGTGCAAATCTCTCCCAGACATGTGCTGTGGGGAGGAGGTAGAGGATTTTATGTTCAGAAAACAACACTTAACAACAAAAAGCAGGACTTAAAAGACAAAACAAAACAAAAACCCAACAGTTCTGGGCCAAATGTAGTCAGAGAGAGGAGGGAAGAACTGATGGAATGAGATTAGCATGAAAAATTCTATTTATATAATTTAAAGCATAAACTAGGTGGTGGTGATACACACCTTTAATCCCAGCACACCTTTAATCATCAGGAGGCAGAGGCAGGCAGATCTCTATGAGTTCAAGGCCAGCCTAGTACAGAACAGGTTCCAGGACAGCCAAGGCTACACGGAGAAACTGTCTGGGGGGTGGGGACAAAAGTATATTAATATACATTTCATAACAGTCACAAGAAGATACTTTAAACATAGAATTGTTTTGTAGAAGGGTGGGAGATTAGTTAGTTAGTGTAAAGAGAAGAGGGAGGAAAGGAGGCAGTTGCTTAACAAATGGAGAATCAAACTGTCTATGAAGAGGATTAATAGCCAGGCATAGTGGTGCACACCTTTCATCAATCCCAGCACTTGGGAGGCAGAAGCAAGCAGATTGTTGTGAGTTCGAGGCCAGCCTGCTCTACAAAAGATAGAATGGGCTGTTATACAGAGAAACCCTCTATGAAAACAAAAAACGAAAGATTAGTAAGTGGATGTGAATGGAACCCGAAGGAACTCCAAAATCTCAGGCTTCAGGACAATAGCTGATGAGGGTCACAGCCACAGCGACTGTTCACTCTGAGGCATGTAGAAGCTTGTCTGGATCTGGATGAGGGGAAGGGAGGAAAGGGGCTTGGGTTAATCAGGGTTCCTATTGTTGTGAGGAAACACTACAACCAAAAGTATCTTGAGGAGGAAAGGGCTTGCTCTACTTATTACCTCCATGTAACAGTTAAATCAAGGGAAGCAGTTAAAGTAGGAACTCAACAGAGCAGGACCAAGGCAGAGGCCATGGAGAAGGGCTGCTTTCTGGCTTGTTCCTATGGCTGCTTAGCCTGCGTTGTTGTTGTTTTTGTTGTTGTTGAAGATAGCATTTTCTCCATGTAACAGCCCTGGCTATCCTGGAGTTCGCTTTGTAGACTAGGTTATCCTAAAACTCCCATAGATCCACCCGCCTTTGCCTCCCAAGTGCTGGAATTAAGGGTGTGTGCCACCACTACCTGGCTCAACCAATTTTCTTATAGAACCAATGGGCTGGTCCCTCCCCTGTAGTGAGATATCCACCCAGCCCACACTTGTTGCACTGACCACGCCCATTGGGGGCGTGGGCACAGGTGCAGAGGTGAAGAGGAAGGCTAAGTCTGGGGGTCCCGGACCCCAGTTCCATCTCTCGCTTCCTGGTCAGGTGGCAGAGAGCATCTGGATGGCATCCGTATAGCGGGAACCCGCGGCGATCATCTGTTTCATGTGTAAGTGAATTTTCCCCGAATAAACCTCATTCAACCTATACGAGTCCCAGTGAATCTTATTTCCCATGCATTACTCCCCACCAATCACTAATTAAGAAAATGCCCTACAGAGTTGCCTACAGCCCAATCGTATGGAGGCATTTTCTCTCCTGAGGTTCCTTCCTCAGATGACTATAGCTTGTGTTAAGATAAAATAAAACTGGCCAGCACAGAGCTGTTGAGGTAAAAACTAATCAAAATGGATGGACTGAACCTATGGCTTTCGATAGCTTCAGAGCCTGGAAGGGAGCTGCGGAGGAACTCGCAGCAATGCCAGAGCAGAGCTGCTCAAGGACAGGAAAGCTTCAGGACAGGCCTTGGAGACATCGGTACCACCTAAGTCTCCGGTGACAGGGAATGAGAAAGACGTTTACCCCGAAAACAAAGGGAAAATGAAGTAGGCAATGAGCATCACTTTGGTTTCTGTGGCACTTGTGGACTCCGTGTGGTTTTGCCTAGATCTTATTTGCTCTTTAAAGTGTTTCCAATGGAAAAGTAGGCAGTTTCAGAAACGCCAAAGATGAGGAAGTTTAGCTTTGGCAAAAATGGAATTTTCCATGGACGATGTCATCAAACCATCAATCATCTTATTATCTTGTGAAGAAATACATCCGTGTGTATTGTAAGAAATTCGAACAATTCAGAAACTTTCAAGGAAGAGAACAAAACCTATAAACCTATAAACCATGGTTAAATCTTTGTGATTATTCCTAATAATTCTCTGTATATCCATTCAGATATGTACAATTAGTCTCAGTCTGTCTAAATGTCGGCTCAGGTCTTTTGACTTAACTAGAGAAATAACGCATATAACAATAGTTACCATAGAGTAGAGGGTTTCAAAGGAAGGGATAGAATGAGGACAGGGAAAGGTGGCTAGCTTGGGTGTTTGTGAGGATGCTGCAGGGAGTCAGAGAGGAGAGGAAGTCAGACTTCTAAGTGTTTTTTAGGGAAATAGGATTAGTGGGTGGGACACTCTAATGCCACTACAATAGAAGCAGAACCATGGGCTAAACCTCTGCACTTATTTCTCAGGGATGCTCTGCCTCTACTCTATAAAAATGAGAGGCGTTAAGGTCTTCCTCATGGAGCACATTCAGGATCAGAAATGGAAAGGAAACTATTTTGTTAGTAAACCAAAGAAAATGAAGGATTACATGTTATATTCTTCACTGTTACGGATGGCTAGACTGGGTTTTATGGTCCTTCCTGTTATAGATGGCTGAGATGGTAAAGGAAAAAAGGGATTCATTACTGCAGTGATGCCTAACTGAACAGTCTGAATAGACTTGACATAGCTAACTTGATTCAGCCGTGTTTTAGCATAATATTGGTGAGACTGATAAGATGTGAGCAAACGTCATTAGTAAAATCATGCAAAAAAATCTACAAAAGCATGTATGTCATTGTCACTTGCTGGACATGGTGGTACACTGCCTTTAATCTCAGCACTCCAGAATCAGTGGTAGACTTCAAGGCTAGCCTGGCCTTCACAAAGTTCTAGGACAGGAGGGTTATATAGGAAGATGCTCTCTCAAGAAGCAAAAGAAAAGATAAGTAATGGTGTAAAGGCTGGATCCTGGAAATTTTTCAGAAGAAAAAAAACATACCATTCATTTAAAATTCAATTTTCTACTATTAAAAGCACAAAGCAGTATTATTTAATAAAACAAGCCTGTACCCTTTTTATTTCTACAGCCTGTATGTTTGCTTGAGGGGCAAAGCAACTATGTCTCTTTCTACCTATATTTTTTTTTTTACTTAATATCAAATAAACCAAGATATAATATTATAGCAAGCAGGGTGTCACTTGTGTCCTTTAACTAGGGATGGGGTTATAGTTTAGTGATAGAGAACTTGTATCAGCATAGAATGTACTGCATGTGATGCCCAGCACCATCACCATAACAACCAAAACATATCAGCTGGGTCCATAGTAGTTAAATGAGTGTCAGAACCACCTGGAGAGCTTGGCATTAAGGCACAAGTTGCTGGGCCAAACACCCAGCGTTTCCAACTCGGTTGGTCTACAGTGAGGCCAAGGTGATCTGTTCTGATGAACTGGAAATCTCACTTTCAGATCCGGGACTTCAATCTAGAAATGTTTCCTGCTTCCTTTATTTGCTGATTTAGTTTTCTGAAAGCCCTTGTAACCAGTGTTATAGAGCTCTTCCTTGAGAATCAGATGTTCTCATCTGGAGGGCCCTCACAGGTGGGAATCACAGCACTAGCTGAACTAGGATTGTAAATTGGAGGCGAGGCTGTAAAGGAAAGCCCATTTCTTTCTCAGCACAAATGGTCACAAATGCTATCCTTGCGATCTCCGGAGCCCTCGGGTTTACTGAATACCTAATTGGAAGGAAGGAAGGCATTCTGGATTTGACAAAAAAATGAAATAAACTCCACTCCTACCACTGAGCTTCCCTTAATTTTATCATTAACATAATGATTTCTGTAATTTTGAGATTCTGGAAATTATATTCCTCGTCTTATTCAGTATGGGCTACCTTGAACTGTTGGGCCCTCGAGAGCATGTGTGTGTGTGTGTGTATACATGGAGCACACATATACAGTTACCTAATATGTATTTCGAATATGACAACTACAGGTGGATCAATACAAATACACTGCTGATCCTTACAGCATTCCTGAGGTGGTATACACTAAAATCCAGTTTCTTGAATTGGAAGTTGAATCCTTATGTAATATCATGTAATTGAATATGGAGACTGCACAGTATTTCAAAATAAGAGAATTAACACACAATTAAACTAAGACCCCACAACCTCTAACAATCTGGACAGTAGGGAAGAGTGAAGCATAGAAAATGGCTTGCTATATTCTTCACTAAGAATTTGCTTTTGCCCTATCAACATTAAACTACACCTTCTGTGCTGATGGGGGATGGGCATGTCTTTCTAAACATGTCCCAACATGCCACATGCCTGATTATAGTTTGCCTCAACTTCTTGTTTATGGTTTTCTTTGTGACAGGGTCTTGTGATGCAAGGGTCTGTGTAAAGACGGTGCAGGCCCGCCTTTAATCACATCGCTCAGGAGGCAGACAGGTGGGTCTGAGAACAAGGCCAGTCTGGTCTAAGGCTGCAGAGAAATACTTTCTTACCCCCCCCCCCCAAAAAAAAACCCAAAAACCCAAATCTAAGAAAAGGCAGGCAGAAGCCATGTTAACAAGCCAGTATGTGCCACCCTTCCATGCCCTCTGCATCAGCTCTTGCCTCTGGATTCCCACCCCAACTATTTAAAAAAGCAAAAACCAAACAAAAAAAAAAAAAAATGGGACAATAGCCACCACGCCTATGCAAAGCCACTAATGGCAGTCCATTTTCTTACACCACTGCCCAAACTGAAGAGCCTTCCCAAGTATTGGGCACATGAGCCCCTCTTTAAACCAGCCACTTACCTGACAACCAGCTCATAGCTGTACCGCCACCGCCAATAGAAACTAGAAACAGCTGCCTATGAGCAGCCCCTGCCCTGAATGCTAAGAAAAACCGACATTGATAAACTGCAGTAAACGCTACTCCAAACCCGGCGATTCCATTGAGCACTCACCCTTAATAGTCTATCAACGGATGTAAAAGGGAGCAACCTGGTAAGATCTAGTATCACAGAGTGCCAGCTCTCCTGATGAACCTGTGGTTGGCCCTAAAAAGGGCCGTTAGGGATGGGAGAATGAAGCAGTGGCGATGAAGTCTTAGCCTCCGAAGCCATACAGGGTGCGGCCCTGGCGCTTGAGCGCGTAGACTACGTCCATGGCGGTGACGGTCTTGCGCTTAGCGTGCTCAGTGTATGTGACGGCGTCTCGGATCACGTTCTCTAGGAACACCTTCAGCACACCGCGGGTCTCCTCGTAGATGAGGCCGGAGATGCGCTTGACGCCACCGCGTCGCGCCAAACGGCGGATGGCAGGCTTGGTGATGCCCTGGATATTGTCGCGAAGGACCTTGCGGTGGCGTTTGGCACCCCCTTTGCCCAGACCCTTTCCACCCTTTCCTCTTCCAGACATGATGCTTGCAGTCAAAAGACTAGAAGCCTGTGGAACGCTGAGTGTGGCTGCCCTCAGATATATGAGAGGAGCGGACCAGATTGAAAACCGAAAGCGCGCGGGCGGGAACCTTTCTAAATCATCCGGGCCCTACATGTTGCGTCATTTCCTGTTTCCCCCCCCCTCTCTTCTTTGCCCTCTACCGGTCCCTCATAGTCCCTTGCCTTTCTTTTTTATTTTTCTTTTTAATTTTCTTAAATTGTAATGCCATTGTCCCTGAGAGAATTCAGATCCCCAAATAAAACTTAGAGATTCTGCAGTCTTTTACGACTCCGTTTCTTCGCTAAAAGGACCAAAGATTGGAGAAAGAAGGGGAATTCAGAGACGAGAAGGGGAGAGCGCCGCATCGAAGGGCCCCGAGCTAGCTAGATAAAAGCGCTGCAAAAGATGTTCCAGTTGTGAGGGAACCATGATCGGAAGCTTCGGAGCCAGGGATCTGAGCATAGTTGTTGCTTTGTTGATATATACAGTTTTCTGCTCAAGCAGAAACTAGGTCCTAGGAAAATTGGTCTGGGGATATTACGCCGAGGACAGCGATTCCCCCTCAGACCTCTCCCCAAAGACCTGCTGATAAGCAGAGTCTGGGAGAGGTACCACACTCGTTTCGACCAGTCCTTTGAGTTCTGCCGGTGTTTTCAGCCTGGGAATATTTCCCAAACTGGGCCCCCATGCAGCTGGATAAATTCGCTTTTGCAAGCGTGTATCTGCTTCATACAGTGACGCCCGAAATGACTCTGGACTGCTATCGTGTTCGTCGTTCCCAGAGCCCTCCATCAAAGAATGATTAGACATTTCTTTCTGCAGCAGAAAGAATTGTGATGAGTTGTTTCATTTTGTTTTTCTGGGGGGAAAAGTATTTTTTTTAAAAGGTAATTCTATATGCCTTGTTTTATATGTACTGATGAACCCTTGATTCCCCCCCCCCCATTCCGGATTTTCTGGCTCCAGGCTTGTAGGAAGATGTGGGAAGTTTTGAGTCCTGTTAGGCGAAGGGCTCAACGCCACCCCCACCCCCAAACTCAAATGCTTTAAACCTAAGGTCTGTGAAATGTGTTTCTTAGAAGGTAGGGGACTTGTCCCTTCACTCCCCCACCTCACCCCCTTAAACCTGGACAGTTGTACAAGTCTCTTGACTGACAGATTCCACTGTGGTCACAGCATGGACATGCCTACTTGCCCAAACCAGCACCCCAGAATTCACATAGCTTCTCCAGTCCAGGAGCTTCCTGGCCAAGATTGCTGTTTTCTGAATTCTATAGTCATAGGTAGCAGCTCCTGGAAAATGTGTTACTTCACACTTTGTATCTTACTGACTCCTCCACACCCTCAACCATGTTCCTTATAGGATGTGATTTCTGTTTGCTGTTTTTGTAAATTGAAGTGCAGTAGAGCCTCAGTAATTGCTTATGAATGAATGGACAGGGCCTGCACTTGTCTTGAAACACTATTTAAAAAGGAAGACATAATCAAATTGCAAAATAAAACAACCACATGCCAAGGGTGAAGGACCTTGGTACCAGGCCCCTAGGCATAATCAGAGACTGTCTACCATCTTAGTTGAAAGGGATTAAGATTATGTGCCCAGCGTGGACATGAGAATAATTTTGAATTGAAGGTATGAGATCCTGAAATTCCCTTCTCTGTCTCTAAGTAGAACCTGCAAAAGAAAAAGAAGTCAGCATATTCCACTTGCTGAAAATAACCTGGGGGGCAGGACTATGGGGGTGGGGGGAGCTGCTCTGACTCTCTTCTCAGAGCTGAGACCTAAGCAGACTTGTTTCAGGTCTGTCCTGTCCCTATCTATTCTCCTAAGGGCTATTTATTTCCCCAAAAAGTCATTTGATTTTTCCCTAAGTGTCCCTTCTTCCTTTCCCTTTCCCCTACATGGACCCTAAGTCCCAACCACCCATTTTGAACTACTCATCTTTTGAGAATTCTCATGTCTACTCTCAATATTTAGAAGAAAATAACATATTTAAAAAGAAAACAAATTGTTTTGACCTATCTTTTCTTGTAAGATTCAGTTCCAACTATGAAAGTTAAAGCAAAAATCTTATCCTGCAATTAAGCAAAAAACTTAGTCCGTACTTTTGTATTAAAAACAAACACAAGTAAGTACATACAAAATACTGTGTGCCCAATAGTTCATTTATTTAAAATTTCTGTTTGTTTGTCTGTTGTATGGGAAAAAAAATTTAAGCTTCTTGTACTCACCCCAATTAATAAAATTTCAGTTCTCAGTCTTCAAACTTCAGGCCCCTGTAATTTGTTTTGAGACAGGGTCTCACTGTGTAACCGGCTGTCCTGGAATTGACTCATTGTGTAGGCCAGAAGGGCCTAAAACTCACAAGAGATGCACCTGCCTCTGTCTCCCCCGTGCTGGGATTAAAGGCATGTACCCTTACACCCTGCTGTTATGGTGGAGGCTTCACCCCAGCCCCTGGCATCCACATACCCAAAGAGTCTGGGATGTTATGGTGGATTCCACACAAGCCCCCCGTCCCCTATCTCCTTCCAAACCCTGATGCATCTCAGAAAGCCTGCCAAATGATGACCCCTCCCCCCAGAGATGCTCAAGACCACTCCCACGGGTCATTTAAATTGCCCCCCCCCCAGACATGTGGTTTTCTAGTGTCTCTTTCCCCTCTCCTCTGTGGGTGGACCTTCCAGGAGCGTTGTATCCATTAAACATGAATTTTTTCTAATTCAGTTTGATTTGGTCTCATTTGGATTGCTGCATCAGCGGAGAGAGGCTTGTTGGGGTGCAGAAACTTTTCACCTGCTTGGCCCCTTTTAAGGTATATTTTAATGGAAAATATCAGGACTTTTCTGAGAAATAGTTCCTATGCCCCATAACTGCAGAGAAATGGTTTCTTCTATATCATAACCCCCTTCTGATAAGAGATTTGTTCCAGAACTTCACAAGAACATTATTCTAGTGGCCAATGTAAGAACCAAACACGACTGAACTAATATAACTCTGAATTGTTATTAAAGGCAGTATATAGTGGGAGGAATAAAAACTAAGCTTTCCGAGGCATCAGAGATATTGTATTTCAGGAAGTGTTCCTGACAACCCTTGAAAGCTTCCTTTTTTTATTTCTAATTTCTTGCCTTAGGATTCACATTCATAGTGGCATCCCTGTTTCTGAAAAATAGAAAACTCTTACAAGCATACTTTTAAAATTAAGAGAAGAGGAAGACTCTTGGGGTTTTCTTATTGTCTATTAAGTAAAATAAACTCTTGGATTCTATACTTGAAAGCAGTAGCTTTCTCTTACCCTCAGATGATGCAGTCCAAGATCCTGGGTCCACACCTAAGCATATAGATAACAATGTACATCACATATGCAGCTCTATATGTTTCCCTAGAGTATGTGTATATATGCTTATCATAAAGTTTAAGTTATAAACTTAAACTCAGTAAAAAGAGGAAAAGCAACAACGATGATCACGTTCCTTACTAAAGTTTGCACTTCAGTTTGCCCAAGATCACCTTTACCCGAACAAAGGCGCTCAATGCCTCAGCAGATACTATGAGAATGGAGGAGCTAGAAAGTGATTAATTTGTACTTAGTAGGGATATGGTGAACAAGGAGGTGATTTATGTCCTGAGTGAGAAAGCATGACATTTCATCATTGTTCTAGGAATAGGCATGCAATGTAAAACTGACTTTTATCCTGGAATTTTTCACTTAATATTATCTAAATTGAGGACAGAAATGAAAACCTCAGAAAAGGGGCATTAGCATATAGAGATTGAGTATAAGTTACAAAGGCAATCTAACAAGAAAACATGACATTTGGGTGGGTACTGTCCCCTTCTGATGGGAGTTTATGGGAGAAGTTTGAGAAGGTCTAGAGGATTTAGTGCAGAATAGGAAAGTGTTTCTGTGCTACAAAGTTTTGCCAACTGACCCATCTCACTGACCCTAGAACTACCTTTAAACAGAGCATTGCTGTCCATGCTTAAAACATTGCTAGAAAAAGACCACAGAAGGGGTAATGGTTCACATCAGTGATGCTTTTGTGCCCTATTTTGGAGATTGCTTCTGCTTCTGGGGGATTCTTAATGAAATTAATTTAGCTAGCAAACTTCTACATGTGGTCCCTCCTTTGGAATTCCTTTAAAATCAATTTTACCATTATAACAAGCACTTTCCAAAACATGGCAAGTAGCTGAAAGGTTTAAAAACAAAACAAAACATAAAGCTTCACTGTTCTTGGGAAGAATATAGAAAATGTTAGGCGTTTGTGGGAAAAACTTTGTTAGCACCTCAGTCATCAATAAATTACTAGTTTGCTTTGAAAGTTATTTTAATGTGTCACCTGGACAAAGGTTTAGTTATTTAGTAACTATTCTCTGCTGGAAAGGAGGTATTAATACTTCTAGTCTTATCCTTTGACAAATAAGCGTTTCGTCTGTAGGGCTTAATTGGTCTTTGATGTAGGGATGAAATGGAGGGTGGACACTAGAGGGGAGGGGCTCAGGGGCGGCAAACAACGTGGGTGAGTGTGCAGCTGATGTACGGCAATTTTGGTTGGGTACACAAGTAGATAAAATGTAATCTAGTTCCTTTTATTGCTTTGTCTATATATTGTTTTGTCATTCTTCAGCTACCATTATAAAAGCTTCCAAACCGCGGGGCCCAATGCCTGAAGCTAAATAAATGCTAACTGTAGAAGTTACAGTAATTGGTGACTGGCAACAAACTGAGTCGCAGTACCAGAAAGAGGCAAGCTTATTTCCGAAGGAACCTGTTAGGGCACACAGTGTGTAAAACACTGTACACTGCTTTCAGAAAAAGTACATCAACTGAAAAGAGCCACCTTTTCAATCGCTCCGTGGTCCGTCAATACAGGAAGAAGGGAAAGGCTCAGAAAAGATGGTGCGTGTAACTATCTCGTGACTCGAGGATCGAATTCTACCCAATCAGATTCCAAATCCAGAGACTCCTGTTTTTCGGGCCCAATCAAGACGAAGATAAGTCTATAAATATGGCTACTAGAGGCTTTCAAGCTAAAGTCGCAAAAACATGGCTCGCACAAAGCAGACCGCCCGCAAGTCCACCGGCGGCAAGGCCCCGCGCAAGCAGCTGGCCACCAAGGCTGCCCGCAAGAGCGCGCCGGCCACGGGCGGCGTGAAGAAGCCGCACCGCTACCGGCCCGGCACCGTGGCGCTGCGTGAGATCCGGCGCTACCAGAAGTCCACCGAGCTGCTGATCCGCAAGCTGCCGTTCCAGCGCCTGGTGCGCGAGATCGCGCAGGACTTCAAGACCGACCTGCGCTTCCAGAGCTCGGCCGTCATGGCGCTGCAGGAGGCGAGCGAGGCCTACCTGGTGGGTCTGTTCGAGGACACCAACCTGTGCGCCATCCACGCCAAGCGCGTCACCATCATGCCCAAGGACATCCAGCTGGCCCGCCGCATCCGCGGGGAACGGGCCTAAGCTTGCATCCTTACGAAGTAGATAAAAAAAAGGCTCTTTTCAGAGCCACCTATGTTGTCATTAAGAGCAGCTGTGTCCGCTTTGCAGAGGGTCAGGCAAAGCCTGAACTTTTGTTTCCAACGTATCCCCAAGTGTTTTTAAGTCTTAACAGTTGTGGCTAACCACAGACAGGATTTAAACTTGTAAGTTCAGGTTGGGTGGGTCAAGCCCAGGAGGAATTAGTAAGAATTAGTTATCGTGTACCCTGTGTTCAACAAATATGATAGCCCAGAAAAGTAAGTTATGTTTAAACCGGGTGCTCAATGATTGGGAGGAAGATGAAGGGCAGGTGAAGGAACTGCAGCTCGTTTACCAGCTAACATGAAATGGAGGGCTGCGATTGGCTGAGAAGACGCCTCTGGTCACCACCAAGGCGCGCAGCCAGAGTCTATTTGCGTAGACTCCACCTACTTGACGTTAACTCTAGTACAAATTAACCAATGAAAATGTAGTACTGTGTAAACCTTCATTTGCATACAAGCTCTATAAGTAGCGCATAACCAGCCGTGCTCCAACAGTTCCTAGTCGTCTCGTCCATTTTGTGCTTCTCTTTTGAGCGTGGAGGAAAATGCCGGATCCTGCGAAATCTGCTCCTGCTCCGAAGAAGGGCTCGAAGAAAGCCGTCACAAAAGTGCAGAAGAAGGATGGCAAGAAGCGCAAGCGCAGCCGTAAAGAGAGCTATTCTGTCTACGTGTACAAGGTATTGAAGCAAGTGCACCCCGACACCGGTATCTCTTCCAAGGCAATGGGCATCATGAACTCCTTCGTGAACGACATCTTCGAGCGCATCGCAGGCGAGGCTTCCCGCCTGGCGCATTACAACAAGCGTTCGACCATCACTTCGAGGGAGATCCAGACAGCCGTGCGCCTGCTGCTACCCGGGGAGTTGGCTAAACACGCCGTGTCGGAGGGCACCAAGGCGGTCACCAAGTATACCAGCTCCAAGTGAAGTGCAGCCGAGACGTGATTGATCGACTTTACCCCAAAGGCTCTTTTCAGAGCCACTTCAGCTCTCGGAGAAAGAGCTGTAACCACTAAAGGCCTATGATTCCTTTAGGTAAGGTGGGGTGATGAATTCTTGTCTCCTTGCGGGGCTGTGGCGCAATGCCAAGCATTTCAAAGAATGTTGGGCTGGTATTGCGCGGCGGAACCTGTCGCATTGAGTAGGATAGGTCAGTGTACTCCCTAATGGCTATTAAGGGCCGTTTGAGTTCAAACCGGAGTAATAGTCCCTCACCGCCCTGGAGCATCCGAATATAATTAGCCTAGAGCCTGTTGTGGGAGCAGTTACTGGCTTCAAACAATTGTCCCATCAATGCCACTGAGCAGTATGCTTTCCGTAAACTCGCAGTTGCAGGCCTTATCCAGTTTAGGTTATCGTAGGTTGCTTGGTAAAGCATGCATAGAAGTCGAGTGCTGGAGTCTCGCCCACCCCTTTGTGGTTTGGGGCGGCGGGGGTGGAGTGATGAGGATCGTTTGGAGGCAAGTTCTGCCTGCTGCGCCACTTCCCTGCCCGACTCCACGCATTTTTTACGGTCAGTATCAGCCGTAGGTGCAATTTCCACAGCAGAAACTGGCTTTTCTTACTCTAAAGGTATTCACAGCGGGAAATGAGTCCTAACCCTCACCAAGAACTGTATGCTTTAGAGAAAGGATTTCTTTTCTCTGATACTCTTACTGTCAGAAAGAAACATAACGGAGCCCTATCTAGGTTGGTTAGGGTTAAGTAAGAGAATGTGCTTAAAGCTGGAACCAGGGAGATGTGGAGTAGGAAGAGGCCGTTGCGCCCTGCACTTAACTTTCAGGGCTCTAAAAGGCACTTCCCTGAGCATCTTGCATTAAACTCCTTACCGTATAAAACATCTTCCCAGTAAGGCATCTAGACCTCTTGCAGGACGTGAATCTGTGGAAACTTCAAAAGTATCTTATGTGACCCCTGAGGGAAGGTGGGTTTTAAAAGTTGACGGTGGCCCATGCCTTTAATCCCAGCTCTCTAGAGGACAGATTCGTATCTGGCCTATATGATCTTTGGCGAAGTCCCTCAGATTGACTAGTCAAATACAATTTGCAGATGTTGCCAAAACCACATGTGTGGACCATCCCCGAAAGTCTAGAAAGATGGTATAGACATGGAGGGGTAATTCCTAAAACCTGGATATCCGAGTGTGCCATGTGTACACTACTTCCCGTACGCTGCTGCATGACTCACTCTGAGGTCTGATTGGGAATGTGTCCTCATCTTAAAATAGTAATATTTATACAGTCTTCAGAAACATATCTCACAAGATTAAATCATAGCTCATACTTACACTTTATTGTATTCAAAGTTTACATTATTTTCAAATTCACACAGAACACTGACCAAAACTGGCCACCAATTTGATATGAGAGACTCCCAGAGAGTGGACCTTCACGCCCTCACACAAGAAAGGCTACACCCCCGAATCACTCACAAGAAGCGGTCTTGATGCAAATAGCATGAGGAGTTTTTTATTCCAAGTGCACTGGGGTCCACAGTCATACACCACGCAGGGTAGAGGACTAAGGACCTCGAGCGCAGAAGAATTGAGACCGTTTTTATAGGGTTTACAACAAAGCCCACATATAGGTCACTGGGGAGGGGGTTTCACAAGCAGTTTACAAAGTCAGATAAGTGGTTAGCCAGTTCATTTTCTGTTATCTTACTAGGCCAAGATTACATACTCAAGGGCCTGTCTGCCGTAAACAGCAAGGAGTGTGGCCTTGCCTCTTTACTGGCAGAGGACAGGATCTGGAATTTGAGGTTTTCAGGGCTTTTTAGATAGTATTTCTAAAGTTTCAGCTTCCTGTGGTCATTGGAGAGTTAGGCTGTATTTTTCCATCCTTTCAGATACTTAATTTGTAAAGGACACACTCATTGATAACAAAACAATAAAATAAGCCCATCCCTACAATCACTGTTCTACAGAAAAAGCCACAGGTCAAAGGGGATTTCAAAATAAAACTTGCACAATCTTTAGAATAACAGTGAGATCACTGAATGTGTGGGAATCTCTGCAAGTACGCAGAGGGTAAATCATAGATTTACAGGATTGGTGGTGCAGGCCTTTAGCTCAGCACTCAAGAGGCCGAGACAGGTCAAAAGAATGGACTTAAAGAAAGTTGCGCTTTTAACTCAAAGGAAGGTCGAAAGAATAAATCTGAGTAAGAGCAGAATCCATAGGATAGCAAAGACTTCCCTTGGCTACCAAGACCAAATTAACTAATAAAACCAAAGACTGTTGTTGGACAACCCTCTCTTAAGCTAAGGTAAGGTACACAGCTAATGTTAAATGCAGAAGATATTGTAAATGCTATATGCTTGGGGCTTGAATTTGGTTTTGTTGTTTCTTTATTATGTGTATGAGTGTTTTACATTCCTGGTGCCCAGAGTTTAGAAGAAGGCACCAGACCCCCTGGAATCAGAGTTACAGACTATGAACCTTTATGTGGTTGCTGAAAACTGAACTCAGGTCCTCTGTAAGAGCCTCCAACTGCTCTTAATCACAGAGCCATTTTGTTCAGTTAATTGGTGTTTTGTTTGGTAACAGGCCCCCAGACCTTAGCACAACAGACCGCATGATGAAAATACCATTCTGGCCTTGAGACTCAGCTCATAAACAGTACTGTGTGTCCAAAGTTCATAGTTCTGGGAAGTCTCCAGATATACAAATCTTGCTTTTTTAGCTTCTATAGTTCTGCTTCCAGCTGTTATTGTTAACTGAAGTATGTCAACAGAGAATATTTTTGTGCTTAAAAGCTCACCCTGGAAAGACTCAGTATTAATTGGGATCCCCACTACCCAGTATAATAAAGACTTTCTCTTGGCCTAAACTCATGTCCAAGCAGTGTTCTGTGGTGGCTACCCCACAATAATAAAGATAAGTCACTCAGACTAATCTCAAATCTCAATCTTCCAGCCTTAGCTTCTTAAGTGCAGGATTATAAACCTGTAGCACCACGCCTTAAGTAGCTCCATGAAAAGGAGACTGTCTGAATTAAATGAAAGGAACTAGGGCTGGAGAGACGACTCAGCAGTTAAAAGCATTGGCTGACCTTCCAGAGGACATAGGTTTTAGATTCATTCCTAGCACCCATATGGCATCTCACAACTGTTGGTGTTTCTAGCTCCAGGGGATCTGACTCCCTCTTCTGACCTTCTCAGGTACTGCACACTCATGGGCCGCTCGCGCGTATACACACACACAGGCCAAACTCCCATACACATAAAATTAAAGAATAAGTCTTTCAATAAAATACATATATACTGGAGAAGCCGAAAAGATAGTCAAATACTTTCTTATAATTCCAGCCCAATGAGAGAATTAAGATAAGAAGTGACAAGTGAAAGAGCTATGAAATCTGAATTCTGTCTGATTGTGACCAAAACTTGGGAAATTTCAGGATATGACTCAGTTAAAGTTAGAAATTATTATTTTTAAAAATAAGAGTGGTACTTGTAAGCTATGAAAATGCTTATTCATTTGACTCTGTCTCCCCAGTGGGCCCTCAAAGACAGAGCCAAATTGAGAGCAGTCATTGCTTCCTCAAAACTAGCTTGTTAGCAAACATGACATGTGAAGATTTTATGCTCATTTTCCCAGAATACCAGTCAACTATTTCTGGCCCTTAGTGATGTTCCTTCCCATAGCAGGGTGCCCTCAGGGTAACAGGGATAGGAAGGGAAGGCAACTGAGGGAGAGCAGGCAGTGGCAACTGTACACTAACCAGTCTATGTCTGCGCTATACTTCGTGAACTGGTTTTCCTTTTTTGAGACAGGGTCTCATGCTACCCAGGAGTACCATGCTACTCCTTACATACTGAGGATGACCTTGAATTTCTGATCCTCCTACCTCACCTCCTGAATGCTGGAATCCCAGGCATGTGTCTCTATGCATGGTTTTATGCCATACTGAGGATTAAACATGCAGCATCATGCATGCTGGGCAAGCACTGTCCTGGAGCTACACCTTCAGTGCTTTCCAAACCTGAAAGGCCTTATGGAGTCCCGGATTTTCTACATACTAGTGTTTGGGGGTACGGGCAAGGGTGAGGAGTAGAGAATAGGGAGAGAGTAGAGTCTTCTTTTCATTGCCAACCTTAATATACAATTATCCAAGGGCTATTTTGTTTGTTTGTTTTTTGAGACAGAATTTTGAGACAGCCCTGACTGTCCTGGAGCTCACTCTGTAGACCAGGCTGGCCTTGAACTCAAAACCTCCTGCCTCTGCCTCCCGACTGCCTGCCGAGATTAAAGGCGTGTGCCCAGCTCCAGGGTTGGTTTTTACACTGTTACAGTTATGAGACATAGTCATCACCTAAGATTCTCCCTGTCCCATTTCACACAAATGAGAGCTATAGGCATGGTTCTAACAATACTTCTAGAAGAAAAATTCTAGCACCACTGTAAGATATCAGTAATGATATAAGCAGAGATTATGCCTTGTCATATTTAGGAACGTCAACATTGCCAAGCCTACTCTTCCTTTTTTTCTTGACCCCCACAGAAACACAGATCTACAGATTTAATGCAGTCCGTCTCCATATTAAGTAGTCTCATGAAAATCTGGCATGATTTCCAATCTTTCTAAGACTTTCCCCCCTCCCCAGCATTCCTTATCAAATATTCCCTATTTTATTTATATTTTTGTGGGGTTTTGTTTGTTGTGTTTTTGGTGGCAGGGCCACCCTATAATATATGCCTCTGGCTGTCCTGTGCACCAGGCTGGCCTTGAACTCACTGAGATCATTCCCAAGGACTGGAATTAAAAGCGGGTGCCACCACACCCAGCCTCTTATCAAACTCTTCACTGGCATTCTACCCAGCCTCTGACCAAAAATATGCACTTGTCCACTTACACTGATGATGTCACATATTGTGGAGCTCAGCATTCTAGACTCAGAACTACTGCTTTAAGGGTAATACTTGGGTTTAATAAGAATCTTAAATAAGGGCATTGGAGGTGCGGCTCAGTGTGCAGTGCGCTTGCCTCTAGCAGGAAGTTCTGGGTCAGTCATCAACAGTGCATACCTGCAACCCCTGCACTAGGTAAGTGGTCTATCTAGAACAAGTTCCAGACCAGAGGGATACTTGAGACTATGCCTAAAAAGAATCTTAAATAAAATATTGATCTAAAATCCTCGCTGCTTTCTATACCTTCCTGCCCTGTTCTACCACCCTGCTCCTCTGCTCAACAATTGGAATGTTTAATGTCCTGAGCCATGACCGCCACCATCACCCTTCTCTCATTTCCTGTTAGTGAATCAGAGTCTTGTTGACACTTTCTCCAACATATTGTCTCTGACCATTTCTGGGTAGCCCTGCTGCCACTCTGTAGCACAAGCTGCCCCTCCTCCCACTCTGGTTTCCGATCCCTGACTTAGTCTCTAAGTCTGTGGCAGCGAAGGGCTTACCCCTGAGAGCCACCTACTAGCAATATCTCCACTCTTTTCTCCGGTTTAGAATGACTGGGCAGACCTGGGCTAATCGCAGGCTCCACCTGGGCTAATCGCAGGCTCCTCCTAGAAGATAATCGGTAAATTCTGAAGGTACTGAGTAATGGAAGGCCCTGAATGGATTCGGCTACTAAAGAAGCCTAGAAATCTCTGAGCATTCTGAAATGGGCCTAGTAAGTCTGGAAAATGACAAGCCCTGACTGATCCATCCTCCTAACTAATTGCCTGTTTTGTACACAGTCGTGAAAGACGAGGTAATTAATTACAAGATTAAGCCAAGATCCTCTAGCACTGGTCTAGCAATGAAGACCAAACCACACCTCCCCTAAAAGACAGACCTACCCACTCTCCTCCCCACCAGATGCATCTTATCCCCCCTGTGCGGCGCCTCATTCTCAGTTCTGGAAACTTCTCGGGGATCCACTGGGTCCCTGCCTGCCAGCTCGCTGGATCGGCTGACCCAGGTTTCCTTCCTTCCGACAATGCTGGAACTAGAGGGGAGGCTGTGTATGCTGGACACGGAGGAGGCGGAGGTCGCAGTCTCCTCCTGCTGGCTCCCTGGCGTGCCCCCCACCCCCCGCCTAGTCTTGGGGCGGGGCAAACTGATTCTTCTCCCAGACTGCAGCGGCTGCAAGCCCCAAAGGTGGCCAGCAGGGGGCGCAGCGTGTGGGTCTGATCTGCGGCTGCGAGCTCCCGGAGGCTTCCAGCCTCGGGTGCTGCTGCGCTCGCGCAGAGGTGAAGTGAGTCCACCTGCGAATGGTACCCTTCCCTGTATCAGGGGGAATCGGAAACGCACGACCCTCTTCAACACGCTTTTTGCTGCCGCAGACTCAATCTAGATCGTTTCGTTCCTGCCACCTGGGGGGGGGGGAGGGGGAAGCAATTATTCACAAGTTCGGGTCACGTGGGTCCCCCATGGCAGCCTACCTTCTCGCTGACTGCAGTGTATGCAGATGCCACCAGATGGCGCCAGCGACTCACGCCGCCCCCTGACATTTTTTTTTCTCTTTCTCTTCTTTCTGTTACTGAGAGTCTTGATTGAATTTGTTTTCTCTACCAAATGAAGAATTAAAGGCAGAAAAAATATCGTATGACAGCTAGCAAAAAAGTAAATCCCAGACACAGCAGACAGAATCAACCGGTGAAGAACAGTTTTCATTAGGTTGAGGAAAAATTACACAGAGCAGGGCACACAGAAAGATTGGCAGTGATCTCAGAAGTCGGCCTCTCCTAGAGGGGTGGAGGCTTGAGGATCTTTGAGCGGCCTTACCCTAATTTAGGACTGATCAGTGTCAGTAAAGATAGAGAACCTGATGGGTTCACAATTCTGGATAAACATGCTTGAGTCGGGCCTTCACTTGGACTGCACTACCAGGCCCTGCTGGCGGGAGGGGAAAGCCCACCCAATCATTAGGTCAGGAGTATGTGGGGGGATAAAAGCAAGTAGTTTGCCATATTTATTATCTGTTACATCCCCTATGTGTCTGCCTATCAGGATCTAAACCTTTCTATTTTGTAACGTGATTGGGAGGTGCCACAATGTCTGGAGGCTGAACACATCTGCTTGCAGGAGAGAGAGAGGGAGTGATGGGTAAATGAGGTAACTACCAGCTCTCCCTTCACTGAAATTCAGGGAAGTTGCTGGGTGAAGCCACTGGTCATTTGTCAGCAAGCTTTTACTTCTGATTTAAGATGCAGGTCGATATGGAGGACT
Organism: Phodopus roborovskii; assembly: GCF_943737965.1. Taxonomy (NCBI): domain Eukaryota; kingdom Metazoa; phylum Chordata; class Mammalia; order Rodentia; family Cricetidae; genus Phodopus; species Phodopus roborovskii. The sequence goes on from NW_026126540.1 coordinate 27,624,225, forward strand.
AGGAGTAAAAGCGAATTAAAAGCAAAGACAAAACGGGGGAACTTCTGGCTTCTTTTTCATCCCTCTGGACAGAGATGAAGAGCTGGCTGGCTACTTGAAACAAAAGGCTGGCAGGCTTTTTTTTCCTGCAGTAGCTGCCCCTACAGCCCCTACTTGTGCCCACCCCCACCACCACCACATGCTGGTCAGGTAAACTCAAGGCCTGACCTGTACATATTTACCCAAAGCTGTGGGTTTATCAGATTCCCTTTCTTTGTCTAAACTGAGCAACCCTAAATAGGGAAGGGGAACCCCATTCCCACCAAAGACCCTGAAAACCCCTAGTCCTCCAGGAGAGGAAGTACCCCTCTGCTTTGCAGGAGCCTTGCTGCCTAGCTGGTGTGTGTGTGTGTGTGTGTGTATAGTATGAATGTGTGTGCATGTGTAGTATTCCAGTGTGTGTGTGCATATGATATGTGTGTGTAATGTCTGTGTAATTGTAGGGTGTGTGTGCATGCATATGGTATGTGTATGCATGTTTGGTGTATGTGTGTATGTGGTGTATGTGTATGTGATGTGTTTGTGTATGTGTGTGTATGTGGTGTGTGTGTGTGTTTGTGTGTGTGTGGTGTGTGTGTGTGTTTGTGTGTACACGTGTGTGTATGTGGGGTGTGTGTGCGTGAGTGTGTGTGTGTGTGTGTGATTTTCTTTCATGGCTTTTGCTGCTGTGTTTGAGATTCTCCTTGTGGCTACTTGCTGTGCTAGAGGTCTCTTCGATTGACAGAAAAACAACGTAATCCAGACCCCCTGACAGTAACACATAGTTCACAAAAATACATTCAGAAGCAAAGATGTTCCTTTGCCCAGTTAGAGGAAAAAGAATAGTTTGCTTTATGTACAAAACCACTGATATGACAAGCTATTAAATTACATCATTCAGGAATATCAAGCTTGCTTTCTGGTACCAAATGGTGATAGATGTGAATGTTTTTTTTTTTTGTTTGTTTGTTTGTTTGGTTTTTTTTTTTGCTATTACCATTGTTTATTTTTATTTATTTTAAAATAAATTATTATTAAATCAATGGTTGTTATCATTAAAATAAGTGGTTTTCTCCTTCCCCTCCCCGTCCTCTCTCTCTCTCTCTCTCTCTCTCTCTCTCTCTCTCTCTCTACTTGCCAACAAGATGTAAGCTCTCAGCTGCTGCTCCCTGCCATGATGGTCATGTCCTCACTCTCAGAAATTGTAAGCAAGTCCCCAATTAAATGCTTTCTTCTGTTAAGTAGCCTTGGTCACGATGCCTCTTCACAGCAGTAGAAAAATAACTAAGACAAGCAGTATATGTTCTCTAGCTGCTGAGCCATCTTTTAAAGATTTATTTGTATGATATTTACATGTATATCTCTTCATTCCTTTGGGGTAAGAGCTGTGGTGTTTTGGGTTTTGTTTGTTTTTATATTGAGACAGGGTTTCTTTGTGTAGCCCTGGCTGTCCTGGAACTCCTTCTGTAGACCAGGCTAGCCTCAAAATGACCCAAACTCATCCACCTGCCTTTGCCTCCAGAGTGCAGGGATCAAAGGTGTGCACCACCACACCCAGCTTGATTTTTTTTTTGTTTTGTTTTTTTAAGATTGATTTTTTAAATTGTTTTTGACATATGTTTGTGTCTATATGCCATGCATGTGTAAGTGCTTGAAAGGGGCCAGTAAAAGGGCACCAGGACCCCCTGGAGCTGGAGTTACAAGCAGTCACAGAAACTGAATTCAAGTCCTCTGGAAGAGCAGGAAGTGCTCTCTCTCCAGCTCCGGGACTGTTTCTCACACTGACAATTTGTGCATGCATTCTGCAACAGAGTGTATCTCCTCCAGTGACCATGAGCTGTTACCCCTGTCTCTCTTATGCCTATTGTTCCCTGGCTATAAAAGTTCCAAAGTACCCTTGGTATCCACTGATGGTTCTGACCCAGTGAGACTCATGCTATGCTGCACGGTCTCTGGGGACCGGGACCTCTAACCCAGCAGAGTCTAGAGTTCCAGAGATGTGAACTTTCAGCGGTTCCTTGGCAGAGACAGTGAGTAGAGATACAATCTATTCCTTATTTCTAGGATCCGGTCTTCCTAGTGTGGTCGCGGTGCTTTGGTGGCGTCCACATACGATCTGCACCTTCCAAGAAGTATTCCTTCGGTCAGTGTTCGGGCCCTATCCTAGGCTCCAGCTTGCAGGCAGTGCAGGAAGGAGAACCTGAAGCAGCCCCCTAGGGGTGATGACTGCTTGTCAGACGGTCATGCATCTACCCCAAAGCCTTCAGCCACAACTCGGCTAAGGCTCTGTGTGCAGGCTGCCTGGAAAGGCCGCTCGAGTGAGGCGGTATCTGGACCTGAGATTAGATGGATCCAACCTCAGCACACTGCCCACCTTACTCGCCAGCTGTTGCCACTAGGTCCTGTGGCAGCCTATCTGGGGAAGATGCATGAAAGGAGACCGTGGGAAAGAGAACACAAATTCTGATGCTCTCATGGTGACCAGCCTTAATCCAGCTTCACCCTAGGCTACGGTGCTAGTCCATATCCATGTCTGCTCCCCTAACACACAGGCTTCCCCCCGGGAAGCCCTCTGCCTGAAACCATCCACCCTATGAGGGGAGGCATTCTGGGCAGGAATGTCACAACTGCTCTAGTTCCCCACTCCTCACTCTGAAGTCTTCAGAGCTGGCTCCTGTTGAGAGGCTGGGTGGGGGTTGTTCTTCCTGTGGGATTCACTCCCGCTGCTGCCTCCCACTTTCCTGCCTCCCGGCTCATTACCAAACGGGTCTCAAATGAAGTCAGCTTGTACGTTTGCTTTATTTAAGAGTCGCATGCTGTGGTGCCACAGTCTCAGTGTCAGTCAACTTTTGCAAGTTTGTGCCCCACAGAGAGGGAGGGTGCAGGTTGCCCAGGTCCACAGCCACCGCGTGGCCCTTCTGGTGTGGTCTGCCTTGCCATGTCTCTTCTTCAGACACCTCATCGCTTCAAACTTGCTAAGAGGAAGTGTCTTTCTTCCCCTGATCAGAAACCAAAAGGACTTCTAAATTGTAGTTTTTCTTTCTTTGAAACTTCTTGTGTATTTTCACACAGAGAATTGTGTCCACCAAAAATATTATTCCCATTGACATATAGAAAATGGTGTGAAACCAGACAGGGGCCGATGACTGGGGACCTGGAAGGGGGAGAGGGGGGAGAAAAAATCCTTTAGAAAAACATCCTCAGTGGAGGGCTGAAGAAAGTTGTCTCTCCCCAGAGATAAGTTCAGGAGACAAGAAATTTCCAGAAGTTCCAGATAGGCCCTCCCTGAGACTATTACACTGCCCTGAACTTCAGAGACAATTGCTTTTAATGTTTTTAATGCTTGAACCCTCCCCCCAATCCAGCTAGATACAGACACGAGAATATGTTGTCTATGAGGGCAAACCGTAAAACCATCATGTAAATCCATCATCAAAGCACACATCCTTGTCCTGGCTAGTTTTATGTCAGCTTGACACAGCTAGAGTTATCTGAAAGGAGGGAGCCTCAACTGAGAAAATGCCTCCATAAAATCCAGCTATATGAGATTTCTTAATTAGTGACTGATGGGAGAGGGCCCAGTCCATTGCTGATGGTGCCATCCCTGGTCTGGAGGTCCTGGGTTCCATAAGACAGCAGGCTGAGCAAGTCATGAGTTGCAAATCAGTAAGCAGCACCCCTCCATGGTCTCTGCATCAGCTCCTGCCTCCAAATTCCTGCCTTGCTTGAATTCCTGTCCTGACTTCCTTCTGTGATGAGCAGTGCTATGTAAATGTAAGCCAAATAAATCCTTTCCTCCCCACCTTGCTTGTGGTCATGGTGTTTCATCAGAGCGATAGAAAGAAAACTAGGACAACCCTAATGTTTTCTGTAGCAGATGGGTGAGAAAGAGCTGCAGAGAGGGGAGACAGACAATGAAGGAAATAAAGAAAAGAAAGAGTATCAGGGAACTCAGGGAAGGCTGGAGGAAAGCAGTGCAGTTTGGAATGAAGTGTGGAACCCTGCTGGTGAGGGGCTCCCCTTCCAGCTGGGGGAGGAAAGGGGGGCCCCTACTTCCCGCACACTCACCGAGTATTCTAAGCTCCAACTCAGGGCTGTGCTTAAGGATGCTGCCATCCTCCGTGGCTACCTCACACCAGTATAGCCCAGAATCTTCTCTTTCAGCACTTGGGATGTGGTACTCCGAGGATGTGTTCCTATCCTCCAGGATCTTGCTGCCCACGTAGAAGGAGAAGTAAAGCGGCAAGCCAGGACTCTGTAGGAGCAATTTTGTCTCACAGCTCAGGGTGACCGGACTCCCCTCCAGGAAGGGAGATGGCAGGGACGATGTCAGCACTGGAGCTGTAAATAGCTCTAAAGAGGAAGTTGATGGGGACAGGGCTCTGTTCAGTGTCTGGTCTTTTCATGAGACTCCCTTTTGTGAATCTTGCCCCAGGAGAATGAGCTTCCCTCATTTTCAACAGAGGAGCTTCTCATTACATTTGCACTCTTCTATGTCTGACTGTGTTTATTATGAAACACAGACACCCCCTCCCCACCGTGGCAGTAACCCAGAGTCAACACTAACATACAATTGCCAACTAAGTCCTTCATTAGTTATGCTAATCAAAAAAGAGTCTGGGACAGCAATTTCTTCCCCACAGAAATGAACTGTTTTTCACACAGGAATACCTTGCCAGCGAGTGCTAAGAAGGTAAGCTATGGAGAGAGTTAAAACAAAGAAAGGCCTTTGTGCAAAGCAGATGGAGAAAAGTGTTTGATTTACAGAAGCTTAGAGAGTTCAGGGAGGCTAATGATCTCTGGCACATAGATGGGAAATAAAACCAATTCTTAATGTCTTTCTGGTTTCTATGGGACTTTTGTGGAACCTTCCCAAGGTTGGATGGATTATTTTCTAGTAACTCTGGCCACCTTGAGTGAGTGAGTGAGTCTCTGGCCTTAGCAGATAAAATGAACAAAGTGTCTAGTCGCTGTCCCCTGGCGTGGACATGCACTCCTGTGGCCACTGGAGGGCCTTTGTGGCTGCTGAAAAGAGCAATGGGTGGGGGTTCAGAGACCTCAGGGCTGCTTCTGGCCCAGCCAGTGGTCCTGGGGTGGCCGGCTACCTTTCACGGTGACAGACATCCCCGCAGATGTGTAGCGTTGGTAGTTTTTCCCTATGCCTGAGCAATGGTAGATGCCGGTGTGACTCAGGTTGGTTTGCAGAATGGTGACCTCAGAGCCTTGAGAAGACTGAAAGTATTTTCCATCTCGATAGAAAAACACGTTGTACACCAGCTTACTCTGCCATCCGTGACACCTCAAAGCCAGAGGTTCTCCTTCTGTGAGGACTCTTCGAGAGGCCTGGAGTAGCAGCCAGTCTGAAAAGGGAGGGCCACAGTGTTTGCATGCAACAGAGGAAGTAAAAGGAGGACAGATCTTGGAGGCATATATACCTTTTATTATTTGCAACCTTAGTTTCTGCTGTGGCCCATAGCTGAGTCCTACTTTCAAATCTCTTTGGCTTTGGTGGAAAGAGAATCGACCTTTCCCAGAATCTGTGCACACCAGCCCCCTCCATCCTTTCCCAGCAGCTGTGCACACCAGCCCCCTCTTAGCATCCCTTCTTAGGGCTCAGGAATGGGTTGGGACAAAGTTTACTTTGCATGGTAGAAAGAATCCTTAGAAGACCCAATGAATCATACATACAAAGCCCCCTGAATGTGATGTATGTACCCCTATGTCCAAATTCTATAGCCAAGAGAATATGACAGGCCAGGCACACATTTGCCATATCTGGCTTTCTTAGCAAGTTGGATAGAGATGCTCCTGGTGTCCTTGAAGCAGTAAGCTCTCATGATATGACATACAGCTTGTGAAGATGAGTATGCCTCCCCCCCCCATGGGCAGCCCAATTAGAAACAAAGAGACTAGTCCTATAACCACAGGAACTTTGTGAATTTGGAGAGGAACCCAAGGAGCACAGTCCGGTCAACACCCTGACTGCAGGGGACCTGTGCAGACTGAAGCATAATAGTTACAGGTGTCTGGGGCTGTAGGTTTGTGCCAGTCTACTATGCTGCAGTAGAAAGGGGGTGTAGGGAAGGCAGAACAGTGAATGTGAGTCCACTGCAGTGGGTGAGACCACAGACCCTGCCGCTTTCCTTCTAAATGCAGTTAAGACCTGAAATTCAATCTCACACTGCCCAGACACACCAATGTCTTTGCTTTGTCAGAAACACAATAGAGTTTGATGTGTCTCCTTATGAAATTATCAAAACACAAATATGAAAAAAGTTACACCCTGAAATTAGCCAGACTTGAGGTCTGTATATCCCAATGGACCTTTATATATATAGTTTAAAAAAAAAAAAGCCATTCAGAAAGGAAGCTGTGGCATTTCCCATTGGGTTTTATACTGTCGCTACAGAGTATATTTTTATGTACTCATCTATCGTCAAAAACAAAAAAAAATCCATGACAGAGATGATGGACCTAGAAAACAATTAGCTTTCTGTCCTCCTTTATGGCACGTGGTCTCTTACCCGTACTCTGTACTTCCCTTTCCTCTAATCTTTCCTTGTGTTATGCTGTACCCAAATGTATATTTGTTTACATATATTTTTGGCTAGATTCTACATCTGAGAGAAAATATGGCTGTTTCCCCCCTAACTGGGGATATTTCATACCAAACATGTGAGATACTGCTTTTAGCAGTATGTCTGATACAGACATAGCTTGCTAATTTCCTGTTCAGACATACCCCCCTCTTCTTCACTGCCTCTGAAGGAAAGAGACCCTCACTCTGAGTCCTATGACTAGAACTTGGATCCACCAACCCGCTGCAGTTTCTTGGTCCTGGGGACTCTATTGCTTTGGGTTTTCTTTGGGTTTTTGTTTTTTCTCTGCCAGTTAAAGATTTAAAAGGCAGGAAAAAAGTCTTGAGTGCAACAAATAGCAGCAGGGAAATTTTTTAACACAGAAAACAGCATTAGCTGGTGAAAAAACGCATACACAGCAAGCCCACAGAGACCCTCTGTACACACAAGCCCACAGAGACCCTCTGTACACACAAGCCCACAGAGACCCTCTGTACACACAAGCCCACAGAGACCCTCTCCAAAGCAGAAGGGGGCTGAGAACTAAAAAAAAAAAAAAAAATCTAATCTCCAGGTGGTGGTGGTGGTCCACACCTTTAGTCCTAGAACTCAGGAGGCAGAAGCAGGTGGATCTCTATGAGTTCAAGGCCAGACTGGTCTACAGAGTGAATTTCAGGTTAGCCAGGGCTACACAGAGAAATCCTGTGTCAAAATAAAATGAAATAAAATAAATCCAGCCTCTTCTCAATGGCTAGGGGTTTTTAAGTCTTTGATGAGTCTTTCTCCCATAATTTAGGGTTGGTAGCAGCTTGGCTCACAACTATTATGTAAGCATATACAGATCCTGTTGAACTCCTAGGCTGGTCCATCAGCAGAGGCCCAACTGGTGGAAAAAAATAAGTAAACAAATAAACATAGCCCTCCAGACCTGTTCTTTCTAAAGCGGCCAGGCTTATGTCTCAGACCAGGAGGATGAGGAAGAAGTCAGCCATCTTGGAAGTTTGCCACCTTTACACGCTAGATAGCCCTCTCCCTGTCTGCCTCCCAGACAGACAGTGTCTTAGTATTTTAGCATACCCAGACTGACAGTGACTAAGCATTGATGTAACCACAGTGGAGTCTTCCACTGTTGCATAACCATAGCAACACATTTTATAAATAGGATACAGAGAGCAGTAACCAGAAAATCCGATATATTAGATGACAGTTAAGAACTTTTTTTCCTTTTGTGGGGATGGGGGACCATTGAAAAGGCAAGCCACAGAGAAATTCCCAACACTTGCAAAACCCAGAATATATAAAGAATTCCTCTGAGCTAATGGGGTGAGGAGAAGGAGCCAGAGAAATGGCTCAGCAATTAAGAGTGCTTGCTGTTCTCCTAGAGCAGTGATTCTCAACCTGTGGGATCGCCACACCTTTGGCAAAGCTCTGTCTCCAAAGTTTTACATTACCATTCATAGCAGTAGCAAAAGTACAATTGTGCAGTAGCAACAAAAATAATTTTATGTTTGGGAGTCACCACAACATGAAGAACTGTATTAAAGGCCTCAGCATTAGGAAGATTGAGAACCACCACTCTAGAGGCCTGAGTTCATTTCCCAGAGCTCAGCCCTGGCAGTTTGTAACTACCAGTGACTCCAGCTCTAGGAGGTTCAACACCCTCTTCCGGCCATCAAGGGTAGGTACCTGTACATATGACATGGTAAGCATAAACACGCATACACACACACACACAAAGAGTACTCTGGCACACACAGAATAAGACCTTGGGGCCCCCAGCCCTCCTGCCCTGAGCCATGCTTACCTTTGTGGATTTCTAACTGTACAGGGTCACTTAGCATTGAGAGGCCAGTCCGGCAGCTATATTCACCACTGTCCTTGAGCATGGCCTTGGTGATACTGTAACCAGGCGTGGAGATCGGGAGGATTGTGCCGTTGATAAACCACTGCGTGGAACTGTCTCCGGGCAAGCGGGACCCCTCACACCATAAAGTGACATTTTCCTTCAGGAAAATACTGACCCATGGAGGCTGCAAGGTGACCACAGCCTTTGTGACATTTACTGTAGGAAAAAGAGGACAGCAACAACAGAGGGAACTCTAAGGGGAGCTAAAAGCAAGAACCGTGAGTGACTGGAAACATGTTGCACGCACAAGCGGGGGACATGTATATTTGGGTTAGTTTGAAAAAATCTCTCAAGTAGAAACCCAGGAAGCCAGTCAGCCTTCCAGCCTGGACTCTGCTGTGGGAGTTCTTCTGGGTTATTACACCCCACCAGGTGTTAGGATTTGGTGGCTGCTGATGAAACCAGCCGGGGTTCAAACCAGAGCAAACTGCCTCGAGCCAGTTTCCCTACACTCAGTGCTAAGCTGTCTTTTGTGGTGGGGAGGATCTTTACCTGTTTCTTCACTGGAAACTGAGGCTCAAGCCCTTGAAGCCTTCCTGTCTGAGGTGGGAACCTATCTGTGTTCTCAGGAAAGGGACAGGCTTGAGCAGCCAGTGGAACCCAGCCTGGCACAGTTGCTTCTGGGTTTCCCCGACTCATACAGAGACAGTGACTAAGACATCTTACTCTTGCCTGTCTTCCCCCTGCTCTTCCCTCCAGGACCAAGGAACCCGCCCTTTGAAAGCAGGACGGCGACAGAAGATGAAAAGTTGATGGAGGGTACTCACCCGCTTGTCCACCAACTGGAACTGCAAGAGACCAGAGACACAGACATCAGTTGGTGACTAGAAGACAATGATGACGAAGGGAGGATTGGGAAGAGAGTTCATATCACCTTTGAGGGCCCTGCCGGAGTCTATTAAGAGACTCTCCATCCCTCTTTCCCAAAATCAAGTGCCTGCAGAATGGTGGCTGGCTATTCATGATGCTGTCTTTATTCTGATGGCAGCTTGCAGGCTTAGTGCCACCAGATGTTTCCTTCCCATCCTTTGGAAATAAGCACCAATAAACTATTGGATCATTGATATAGCAACCTTCAGACTTGAGTTCTAGGCTAACATACCAAATGATGACAAAAGAAATCTTGACTCAACATGACCAGAAGCCAAGTCCCCCAGCAAGCTTCCCTAAGCCCAACTTACCCCAAAGGAGCAGGGTTGTTAGAAGCCACATGTCACCTCCAGCTGGCAAAAGTCTGTAATGTGTAAGACATTGAAGAGGCTCTATCAGGGGCTAGGAACCAGGGTTAGAAAAGAGGAAGGAAATGCCACTTCCTCCCACTTGCATTACGGTTGTGTTCCTTTTTCTGGAAAATACATCCTTAGTTCTTTCTTCCCCTCTAACAGGGTTTCCCGTAGCCCAGGTTGCCCTCACATTTACTAAGTAGCCAAGGATGACCTTGACTCCTGATCCTCCTTCCTCTACCTCCCAAGTGCTAGAATTATAACCTTGTGCCACCATGCCTAGCTACATATCGCTCCCACTCCTCTCTCCAAGGTCTTACTGTAGCCCTGATAGCCTGAAACTCATGTAGATCAGGCTGGCCTTGAATTTCCAGAACTCCACCTGCCTTTGCCTCCCAAGTAATATTAAAACTGTGGACTGCTGTTCCCGGCTTCCCATCCCTGATTTCTCCATTCTCAAAGCCCAGAGCCCATCCCTCTGTGTCTTAAACTCTGTCCTGAGTTTGTTTGCTCACTTTGTCTCACAAATGCTCAGAATCATTGGAAAGATTCCAATTTTAGTGACACTCCATTCTGATTATTTTCTTCCTCTACTATTTGTATTTCTTAAGGAATGACTATGACAAAACTCCATTTTACAGACTGTGTAATTTTATCATTTGGGTCCAGAAACTTCTTACATCAGCCTCTCTGAGAGATATGAAGAGTCCCCCAACACAAACCAGCCTCTGTTCCTTGGGCACACAGGGAACATCAACCATTCACAGCAGTGAAAAGTGAAGTCAACAGTAAATAAGCCATCTTCCTGAAAGATACCCTGGATTTATAACACTCAGCCTAAATCCAAGGAAATGGAATGCTTACTGTAAATATCATTACGAAGAAAATTAACTTAGACAGGTAGACAAGAATATCCCTAGGAAGGGAGCATCCAGGTTCAAGTTAGCATCTGTGCCCTCAGTCAGAGTGGCTGTAAAGATCTACTGATTCTAGGGATTCTGTTAGGAGAGAAAGACAGTTAAACAGAAAGTGGGGTGAGTTCAGTGAACACAGTGGGACTTGAATAGCAATCTCACGGGCAGGCGGTGAGAATAATGGTAAGAGCTGCTAACTGCCTTGGCCCCATGAACAGGTAAAGATGCAATCTGGACTCTCTACTGTGACTCATCCACTTGGTTTCCATTGGCCAAAGAAATGTGGATGGGAACATCATGTTAAACCTGAATTTAGAGCTAAAAGCATAACATCATCTCTCTCACTTGGCTGCTTCTGTGGTTACCAAGGTTAGAGTGTTCTCTAGCTAGCCAACCTCGGCATAGAACCGTCTGCAGTAGCCATGTAGTCTGAAACAGAGCTGGGCCAGTGGGCTACAAGCTTGCCAGGAGAAATGGATACTCACTGTCGTAGTTCACTAGATTTAAAGGTTGCTACAGTGGGGTAGCTGGCTAACACACATGACTGCCAAGAAGAAAGATTTGGAAAGAACTCTGGGTATCCTGAGAGAGACAGGTAAGACAATCCACTGAGATTCCATCAAATACTGTTTTCATAATTGATACACTATTTGCTTTCCAGGGTTTTCTGCTGCATGAATGCACCATAATTTATTTAGTCAACTTCTCTTCAGGCACATGCAGCCTGTTGCTAATCTAGTCATTATGACCAGAACTGCAACATCTTTAAATTTTGAATTATTATTTCCTTAGGACACATTCCTAGACTCAGATAAATACTACTAGAGGTGAAAATGGTGGAGCATGTTTATAATCCCACACTTGGGAGGTGAGGCAGGAGGATTGTGAGTTTGAGGCTAGCCCCTGCTGCCCAGCAGGACCAGCACACACAGAAAGACATCAGATTATTTATCAGCATAACTTATATTTGTATGTTACTAATGCACCAGGCAATTATTCTTCTTATGTATTTTCTCACTTATTCCTCACAGTTACCTAGAAGTGGATGCTATTGTTGCCTCCATTTTACAAGTGAAAAAAAAAAAAAGAATCAATTCAATTACTTGTGGAGTGTGTGTGTGTTGTGTGGATGACAAGTGACATATAAATTATACGTGTGTGTGTGTGTGTGTGTGTGTGTGTGTGTGTGTGTGCATTCAAAACCAGGCAGTTAGATCTCCTTCGCATTCTCATGAACAGAATATAACAGTGGCCCCTGCACCCCTGGAAATCCCAAAGTGGTGTACTGTCATGATCAAGTTAACACTGGGGGTAAGAACTGCTGAGGTCCAGGGATGAACACCCATGCACCTGTGACCTGAAAGGATAAAATGCTTTTTTTTTTTTTTCCTAATAAACATCTGTAGTTTCCAAATGAAATACCAGCCATAAATCTAAATCCATGTAAGAAAGGACTAGGGTCATGGGACACATCTCATAATTAGCCAGACAGTGGTGGCTAGCGATTAACGGCCAATGAAACGCACAATGCCCACAGGGGTCATGGAAGAATCCACACATATGTGTGACATGGACATGTCCACATACAGATGATCTGTTTCAATAGCCTCACTTTCACATGTTCACGGTTTTAAAATTGCTTCCGGACACTTCTCAAGAGTGAGTGCAGAGATACTTGATGATGTCTTCTCTACCGTGGAAAATTGCCTGGGGTTGATTGTTTGATACACCTCTAAATTAAGGTAATTTGAACCTCACAAAGAACTGACTAAAATTGTTTCACACATTTATTTTAAAAAGCAGCCAGTAATGCTTACTCAAAGAGTGTGTGTGTGTGTGTGTGTGTGTGTTTTATACAGGGTCTCATGCATCCCAGGCTGAAGCTGACCTTGAACTTCTAATCCTCCTGCCTCCACCTCAAGAGTAATAGGAGGACAAATACCATCTGCCACCATGTGGTTTATACAGGGCTAAAGATGGAACCCAGGGCTCATGTGTGCTAGGCAAGCACTCTGCCAGGTGTTACATCCCCAACCCCACAGGTCTTTCTTTAATGACCATATGTTTTAGGAACTAAAATGTTTCCATTAAATTTTATAGTTAGTGGAAATTGTACATAATTGGGCTGGGAGATACATGGCTCTACAGTTATAGCACTTGCCAGGCAAGCTTGAAGCCTGGAGTTTGAATCCCCAGAAACCTAAGTATGTTGTGGATGGGTGTGGCTTCCTTTAAACCCAACCCCCAGAATGCACAGACCTGGATGCCTCAAGGGAAACTAGCTAGCAAGATGAGCTGTATCTGCAAGCACTGTGTTTGATTGAGAGACTCTGACTTAATTAATAAGGTGAGCGAGTAATAGATGATCAACCTCTGGCCTGAATTCACATGCATGCACAACACATCACACTCTGCCATAGACATGGGCAAAAACATGCACACATACGCCTGCATACAACATGAAAACCAGAAAAATAAAAAAGTTGCACATAATTATCAAAATTACAATTATGCTTAATAAGTGTTATATATGGCATTATTTTTTAACATTGCTGAGAACTGAGCCACTGACTACATCCCCAGCCCTTTAACAGTTTTTAACCAGGTAAAATAGGCAGCTTTGGAGTGTGAACTAATACAAGAAGACCTTTAGCAGAAGATTCACATGAAGCAGGCATTGAAAGACTTAAACTAGCAAAGCAATGAAGTGAAGCCCAAATAATTGGAATGCTGGGCAGAATTTGCTAACCACTGGCCCTGAGATAGCAGGATACCAAGAATTCACACTGCCCCTCCTTTCCGTGAGTCAGCAGGTGGTAAATAGGGTCCTTAAGAAACAAAGAAATAGCTGCAACAAGATTAATTAGCACACCCCAAGGCCCTAAGGTCTGTTGGTTCACGTACTCAATGGACAGAGGGTCACACCCCCTCCCTAAGCTTGTAGGTTTTGCCTTTAAAAACACCTGTGCCTGGGGAATGGGGCTTCTCTCTGGCCTGTGCGCTGAGGGAGCCCGTTTGCACAAACGATTCCTGTTCATTAAAGCCTCTTGCGTGTTGCAGCAACTGGACTGGACATTGAGTTTTTGGGGGTACTGACAGAAACTGGGAGACTCCTCATTTTGAGGGTCTTACAGCATGCCATTTTCCTTCAACTACCGTTCATGTTAATACAAAGTCCTCACCAGAAACCATTGATGTCTCGATTCTGCTGTATCTATCTTTTCTGGTTTAAACATATTCAAATGAGAGCAACTCTAGAAATATGTCTTCAGCTGAGTTTTTGTGGCGGCCTTTAGAGTTTGTGGTTCTGAGATTTCCTCTCTAGGCTGTTTCAATTCTAGATGAGCATGTCCTTTCTTCTGACTCCACCTTGGTCATCACGAACACTTCATCAAACCGTTTGTCTGTGTGTAAGATCCATTTCTTCTTACTTTTACTATTACATACATATTTTCCATTATCCCTAGAGAGACACAGTCACTGTGCCTTATTTTCTTTATCTAGAAACAGGAATTTCACATGAATCTCCCCTCCAGCTTTTAAGTTTCTGATGGTTCAAGCCAGGGCACTATTCAAAGACCTTCACTGAGTCCTGTCCACAGGAGGTTGCTGGGTCATAGAGCTTAATGTCCCTAGTCTTCCTTGTCCCCCCAGCAGCATCTTGGGATCTCATTAAAATATCTTCAGAATCATAGCAACAGAATAGGAGGGCATTGTAGTAGGAGTAGGGGGTGCAGAAAAGGGACGTAAAGAGGTTGCCCACATATTCTTCCCACAAAGTATTTCAAGTTTATCCCAGACAGAGCACACAGTGGCCTTGGGACGGATAACTCCAGTCTCTTTGAAAGACTAAGGTAACTTCAGTTTATTCTGACCCCGTTTCCTGTTTGCTTAGGTAACTCTCAGTGCTTTCCCTACCTCCCCACACAGTCACCTCTGCTGGTGGTGCTGATCCCACCAAGTGAGAATGAAAATCATCATCCAAATTAAAGACAATTGAGCAGGCTTTATTTACTATGCATAGGACTGGCTCCCCTAAATAGGATTTGAGAGTACAGTGTGGGTGAACTTTTCAGGCCTCCTTTTATAGGGAAAAAGTGTAAACTGGGGGATTTTGTAGGCTTTATTTATTGCATTTTGACTTTTCTACTTTACTTTCATATTTTCAAGTCTGTCTTTATTACATAGTAAAATTTTATGAAATTGGGGATCCATTAAACATCATTTGCTTCAGCTCCACAACTTCTTAAAATGCAGAATGTCAACTTTGTGGTAAGTTGTGTTATTAAGTGCATGACAATGTGTCTACATTTGTCCAGTTCTAGTTTTTCTTTGGTTGTTTTTGTCCTTTTCTCACATATATATTCCTTCAAGGCTATCACTAAATGCCTGAGGTTTTAATTAGCACACAAAGTAATAGGCTTCACCCTGTTTTCACAAAGCCCCCCCAGAGCATCCCCATCCCTGTGCTCCTGCTGGGCCCTCCCCTCATCAGCCCCCTTCTCTTCCAAACTTCACGTACTCCATCCCTCTCTTTGTTTTCCAGCCCTTACTTCTTGAGACCCCTGCAATCCTCTTTCTAGTTGTATGACCTGTTTTTGTTAGTTTTGCTTTTATCCTTGCTGTTCTATCTCTGCTCCTTTCTGTGGTTCTGTCCCATCTCTTTGTTATGTTTGGTTTGTGACAGGGTCTTGCTGTGTAACCCAGGCTGGCCTCAAACTCATAATCACCCCAGCCCCTTTAGTGATTGGATGATGGTACACAACCCCGATCTGCCTGTTCTTTTTCTGATTACCCCAGTCCTATA
The DNA here is from genome assembly GCF_943737965.1 of Phodopus roborovskii. NCBI lineage: Eukaryota > Metazoa > Chordata > Mammalia > Rodentia > Cricetidae > Phodopus > Phodopus roborovskii. The sequence continues at coordinate 27,639,671 of NW_026126540.1, forward strand.
CTTACAGGGTTCATGTTAACCATTTCTAATGAATAATGAGTTTCCTTTTTATCCTAACTACTGTTTTATCTTAATCCAATCCTATAACTTATATTTATCTCTTTTGTTATCGTCATTGTTTTGTAGTGTGTGTGTGTGTGTGTGTGTGTGTGTGTGTGTGTGTGTGTGTGTTTTCGATTTCAAGGTTGGGTTTCTCTGTAGTCCTGGCTGTCTTGGAACTCACTCTATAGACCAGGCTGAACTTGAACTCAGAGATCCGCCTATATCTGCCTCCCAAGTATTGGGATTAAAGTTATGTGCCATCACTACCTGGCTACTGTTTGCTTTTTCTATTTCCATTTTCATCTTCTCAGTATATAGAATGTTACACACTATGGTGATTTTGCCAAAAGTTCACATGGGTGTTTTATATAAGAATGGTGATGACTACCAGGATGAAACCCTCAGAGAAAGTGCCCCTCACCACCCTCAGCTTCTGGTCAGCGACAAAAGAATTGTTGCCTAAAGTCCATATGGCATGGACTCCCAATGTAGATGTTTGTTGTTTTTGAAACAGAGTCTCAAGCTGGTTCAAGCTGGCTTCGAACCCCTTATGTAGCTGAGTAGCTGAGGCTGGCCTTGAATGTTTCGTCTTCTGAGTTCTGGGATTTAGGTGTGCACCACCTTGCCTGATTCAGACTGTTTGTTCTTTTAATTGTGTATGTGTGGGGGCGGGTGTGTGGGTGTATGGATGTGAGTGCAGTACTCACAAGGGCCAAAAGAGGGCGTCAGATCCCCCGGAGTTGGGAGTCACCTGATGCCGGTGCTGGGAGCTGATCTCAGGTCCTCCACTGAGCAATCCCTTCAGCCCCTGGGTGGTTTGTTGTTATTGTTTGGGGCTTTGCTGTTGTTTGCTTTTACTAGAGACTCTATTTTATCATCTTTTCCTTTAAACTATCTCAACTAAGGCAGACTCGTCTGTGAAGGTCTTATCGTGTTTGTGTGTGTGGCGTGTATTCAGCTTGATTATCAACTACCCAACACTGGACATATATACAAGAGAAATAACCTGTCTTAAGACAACATACTCCAAATTTTCAAGAACTTTTTTGGTGGCGATGTCGTTCTGTCCTTCTTAATATTCCCAGGACTTAATGAATGGATAAAGTTGATGGTAGTCCCAATGTAGCAACCTATGGGGTGAGGCAAACTAAAGGAGCAGTGGGGAAACTTCGCTGTGACTGAAATCAGCTGTCTGAAGAGCACTTCACATACATTACGGCACCACTACACAGCTTGCATTAGTGAGTGGCGGATGTGCCCCATCACAGCTCCTGCAGGACCCAGTCCAGGCAATGAGCAGCCTTGGCCCTCTGTCCCAGCTTGGGGAGTCTCAGAACTTCCAAAAGCTCTCAACTCAGAACTAGTGTGGCCAATGGACTTGGCGAGACCTTGCTGTGAAATAGTCATCTGTAGGGAAGTTTGGGATTCAGGGAGATCAAAAGGGATCCACACAGTAGAGCACTGTCCCTGAGTATGCCTGCTCAGTTGCTTCACTTTTTAAGGGTTTTAGCCAGTCTGTGGGTCAGGCTGAACCTTCCTTGAGGGAGGGCCGTGGCAGTCAGCAGCACTCTTCCATGGCTCCCGCTTCAGTCCCTTCCTGCAGGCTCCCGCCTTGGCTTCTCTCCATGGTATATTATAACTGTAAACTGAAATAAGCCCTTCCCCCACAACTTACTGTTGGTTACCGTGCTAACATCACAGCAACGCAAGGCATTAACAAAGGAAGGGCCCAACTGTTTCTGCCCACTGCTGACCAGCAAGGCGTGGGTAGAACCCTTTCTCCCTAGAGCTTCATGTGAGAAGAGATGAGAAGAGGAGAGCAGACGCGGTTCCTATGTTCTAATCATACCCTCTCCGGCTGGACTATTCACCTTCAGACCCGAGTCTCTACTATGGAGGAGTCACCGTCAGTAACATTCCCCAGATTTCTTTCCTGTCTTCAGAGTCAGCAACAACTGCCAAACAAGACAGATGAGATTAAAAGTCTGTGAGAACAAGAGCTGCCTAGATCTTTATTCTCCCCACATGGTTATGGTGATTAGTTTAGCTCAGAAATCTCCCATGGAGAGGCTATTTTCTGACTATAAGACCTTCGATGGCCATCTCCTTCAAGCCTTTAAGAGTGATTTCTCTCTCACACTCATACAGACATGCTGTTTTTGTAGCCCTTCTTTCTCCTTTCTGTGACCAAACCATTGTTGTTTTGTCAAGGCTTCTGAGATGAGTCCTAACGAAGGGTTCAACCATTCGGATCCTCTGTTCTCTACCAGATCTGGGTAAAAGCCCAACCAACATATTTAAGACATTTAAGGAACAAAAAAAAAAAAAACCCAAAAAACAAAAAACAAGCAGAAAACCAATCTCTTTGTGTTGTTTAGAAGAAACAGTGACAATTACAGGAAGGACATTTGCTTCTGTTGCTCAATTGAATCACAAGTTTCCCCATTTCCGGGGCCAGCTCTTTTTATAAATTTCTTCATGGTGTGGTTTGAGAAAACACCCTGAACTCCTTTACATAATAGGAAGATTACTTTTTGCTGTGTTCACACAGAGGGAGGTCCCCTCATCGTGCGTGAGCGAACGTGCATTTGTTACACGCTCAGCATTTTTCACTTCTGTATCAGAGTCCACACATTCATAAACAAAGAGTCAATGCCCTGATTCATTTGTGTGTTGCTTTGTAAGGACACTCAGGTGATATCATCAAAATGCTCGATGATGAATCCAAAGGTAAGCACATAACTGAATAGCAGAGCTTCCTTCCATTCTTGTCAACCCAGAGGGCAATTTGGATCCAAAATTAGAAATATGGCATTCTCTTCAGTTTCTGGCTAATGTATCTTGTGTACAAATATTTACTTAATGATATATTTGAAAACACTGCCACTAGACTAAAATACATTAAATGTAATTTTGATTCTATTTGTTTGGTTGTTTGTTTTTGAGACATTATAGTAGCTCTGGCTGTCCTAGAACTCTTTTTGTAGACCAGGCTGACTTCAAACTCATAGACCTTTGCCTACCTCTGTCTTCTGAGTGCTGGAACCAAAGGCATGCATCTTAATGGGAAAATAGGAAAAATTAACTCAATATCCAACATAGCTTAAAGAGACTAACTTCATATAAGCAATAAACAAAAATTAAATAAGTATCTTTTCTTTACAGAAAGATTTCTTATATTTACCAAGGAGAAAGAAAAGATTTTATGTAGATCATGGTCAGTGGAGGAGAGAATGGAGACTCCATGTCACACAGGCATTTGACATCAGATTTAAATGTGATTAACATTTTCCTTTACCCTAAGACTTTCCTCAAATAAAAACTAACCACAAGAAGGCTCTCTAGAACTCTGAGATAATGGCCATGCGTGGCAGATTAATACCTGAAGAAAATACTGTCTTGTAATTCCTTTGCTTGTCACAAATATGCAAAGCAGAGTGTTCAAGAGTCATCTAAGCATGGCTCAGGCTATAATCTCAGCACTTGGAGTATGGAAGCAGAAGGATCAGGAGTTCAAGGCCAGCCTGGACTTCTTGGGGCTCTGTTTCAGAAAACAGATGCCAAACATGTATGTATATCTATTTTTAACATATATTTTTTATTTATTTGGGGTGAAAAGCATCATGCTAAATATAAATGAGTCATCCAAGAGTATACAACTTCTCGGCAGCTATTATTAATTAAGTGATCGTGTGAGGGTGGCAGGTACCAAAAGCTAACACTCACTATGGACATACTGTAGACATTTTACAGGAATCCCCAGGTCCATTACCCATGAATAGGAGAGGCCTGAGACCTAGGAACAGAAACTGATCAAACCCAAGATTTGAACTGTATCTTTCTAGAGCAATGGTGTTATAACCCTTTAATATAGTTCCTAATGTTGTGGCAACCCCCAACCATAAATTGTTTTCTTTGTTACTTCATAACTGTAATTTTGCTACTGTTATGACTCAAAATGTAAATATGTGTTTTCCAGTTATCTTGGGGGTGGTGACCCATTGATTTGAAACTGCTGCTCTAGAAAATGCCATTTAGTATATTTTGATTTTTCAAAAATATTATTCACAATAATAAAAAGAGCTAACTGCTTTTAGTTTCAAGTGTTTATAGGTCAAAAAGGGATTGAGCAGGCTAGAATTCATGTTGCTAGAACTCATTTTTTTATTTTGATAACTCCATTGCTAGAGGCCCTCTGTTAACTACTGGTTATGTAGATCAGAAAATTTCCTCCCACTTAGGTTGTGAGGGATGGATCTGTAACATGAAAAATAAATGCCCAGAGTCAGATATTGGGGTTCAAGCTTCAAGCTAAAAATCAGAGAAGCAAATCTGCCAAGCTCTTATGTCTATCTCCACTAATCCTCAGAGGCAAAAAGCTGAGTTCCTGCCTCCTCCTGCCTTATGTTCCTTTCTCTGCCCAGCCATATCACTCCTGTCTCCACCTCCCTAGTGCTGGGATTAAAGGCATGTGATCCCAAGTGCTAGCATCAAAGGCATGAGCTCTGTTACTATTCATTCCTGTGTAGACCAGGGTGGCCTTGAACTCAGAGAGATACATCTGCCTGTTTCCTGAGTCCTAGGATTAAAGGTATATGCTACTATTGCCTGGCTCTATGGCTTGCTAGTAAGGATGCTGGGATTAAAGGTGTGTACATTATTGCCTGACCTTTATGGCTTGTGGTTAGCTTTGCTTTCTGAACCCTCTGGCAAGCTTTAATTAATCATAAATAATGTATCACCACATGGATCAAATCATTTCAGTTGCTCCTTACTTCCAAAGGTCTAAGTCCCAAGAAAACAACTTCATGGTTTGTTTTCCAGTTGACACAATTCACCATCCAAGAACTCTTCCTAAGCTTGTAGCTCAGACTCAGCTTGCCTTAAACCTTACAGGCTCTATGAAAAGTAATGTCCACATATTTTTAAATATCTGAGCTCTGAAGACAGCCTGCACTTAAAGGGTAAGAATGCAAGGAGCTGGAGAGATGGCTTGGGGTTAACAGCACTTTCTACTCTTGCAGAGAAACCAGGTTCAGTTCCCAGCACCCACATTGGGCATCCCACAACCACCTGTGGTTCCAGAGAGATCTGATGCCTCTGGCCTCTGTGGGCACCTGCCCTCATGTACATATGCCTACACATAATTAAAAATAAAATCAATTATTTCCTTAAAATGTATGTGCCTCTAATCTCAGCACTCAAAAGATTAAAACAGAACAGAAGGATCAAGATCGTGAACTACACGGCAAGAAAAAGGTAAACAGGAAGCAGTCACAATGACAGTTGGCAGACCCAACATTAAATTATGCATGAACCTGTAGTGCAGGCTCCACGATGGCTGGGGCACTTGAACATCAGTATCTTGGTATGTCTTAGTCTAAGACATTCTTTACCATTGGAAATAATCCGGGGATTATGACGTAGTCCAGTCATAACCCCAGAGCATTGGGAGGACACAATGGTGGACAGTTACTCTTAGTGAACACTCTTCCCACACTTTGTACGAGCTCCAGAATTACTTTGACAGCAGTACTGGTCCAGCTCCTAACCCTACTCTGGGAAGCATGAGCACCTGCTGAGAAGCCTCACTTTTGCTTTATTTATTTTTGCAATGCATATGCAAAGATAATAATAAGCACTAAGGTACTAGGAATTGATTCTCAATATGTCAGTGATAGGAAAAATTTCAGAAAAATCCATAAAATATCCCACCTAAAATTGCTCAGCAAACAAGTATCTGGAAGAGATTTACCTAGAAAGAGGTTTTCTTAGTGTCAGCTAAACATTCAGGGTTCCAAGAGGCTCAGGGACCACACGAGATACCAGTCAATTAGAAGGACCAAGTATAAGAACCACAGCTTACTTTAAAAGGGAGGAGGAGAGGTGGGAACAGGAACTGCTTCCCAGGTGACCATGCTGTGGGAGGGGCTGATCCACCCCTCACCTGCCTTATTGGGGCCAGGGTAGGGGTAGGGTGGAGGGAGGTGACAGCTAGGAAGCTGCTTTAGAAAACCAGGTCCCAATGAGCCATTATCTCTGTTAAGAGTGGTTTCCAGTGTCTACACAGGTGTGTGCATCTTACCTGCATCTCATACTCAGAAACTCTAAACCCACCCTCTCACCAGGGGCTAGGCCTTTTCCCCTGAACCAGGTGCAGTCCATCACTGGAGGTAAGGCATCAATAAATCCAACTGTTGCTTGAACCAGCCAGCCTCCCGTTTTAGGCTTGAAAGCCATTTTACAATAAAGGCAAACCAGATTAAACCTCTGTTTCTTAAGGATTAGGTTATGCACCACCTGTAACCTTAACTACAAATGGTTCTGTACTACTACAAACGGTTCCAGGAAACAGCAACCATGTCTTTTTGTTTCAAAAAGTTGTTACAACCATCTTGCAACCTACCTCTGTTTCAAAAGATTGTTACTACCTTGTTCTGACCACCTTGCAATAATGACTTTGTTTCAGGAGGTCATTAGGACTAACTTGTTATGTTTATGCCTGCTCCTGTATCCCTACCTATTTTTCTCACCAAATGCCCCATTTGGAAACCCGCTGTCCTGAGCTATAAAAACCTTGTCTTCCTCACATCCAGTGCTGATCTTTTGAACTCTACCTTAGGAAAAGGCAGCCTGTGTACATAAATAAAAAGGCTTGCTTAATTATAATTAATAACTTGTTTTAATTGATTTGGCCATAGTGATTTGGATCAGTGGTCTTTCTCCTAAAACCTTTGGGATTAATACTATGAAAGTCAAAATTCTGATTATCATGTAGAGAAAGGAAAAGGTTCTGTTAACACTTTAATTATTGGAAACGATAAAAGCAGATTTAGAGGATCAAATAGAAATTACTAAATGAAATAAAAGTAACAAAATCAACACTTCAGTGGAAGAGGTTAAAGAAAAAAAAAAAAAACAGCAATTGCTCCTGAGAGTCAGTGGAAGGTAAGGAAGGAAAAGGAAAACCAAGACACAGAGCAAAGCAAGACAACACTAAACACACCCAGAGATGAAGCAAATAGATAGGGTGAGAACGAGGAGAGAGAACAGAGATTTGAAGACATGTTTCTCAGTTTTTCAGCAATAGGAAAGTGTATGTTGGACAGACAAGATGGCTACCTGAGGGTTTCTATTGCAGTGATGAAACACCATGGCCAAAAGCAAGTTTGGAGCAAAGGGTTTATTTGGCTCACACTTCCTTATCACTGTCATCAAAGGAAGTCAGGACAGAAACTAAAACGGAACAGGAACCTGGGGGCAGGAGCTGATGCAAAGACCATGGAGGGGTGCTGCTTATTAGCTTACTCCTCATGGCTTGCTCAGGACCACCAGCCCAGGGACAGCACTACCCACAATGGACTGGGCCCTCCCCATCAGTCATAAATTAATAAAATGTCCTATAAGTCTTCCTACAGCTGGATCTTATGAGACATTTTCTTAATTGTGGCTCCCTCCTCTCAGATGACTTTAGTTTGTGTCAGGTTGACATAAAACTATGTAGCACATACATAAAAATACATGAGTAATTTTCTGGTGTATGTTAGCTTTCATTACTGTGACAAAATACCTTGGATAAACAATTAGTAAGGAAGAAAAGATTATTTTGGCTCAGGGTTTGAGAGGCTTCCATCTGTAGTTATTTAGTCTTGCTGCTTTGTTTTACTATGTAAAGACATGGTGCTGGTTTGCCTTGTCAGCCTAAGGCACCCCATTGCGCTAATAAAAAGCTGAATGGCTAGTAGTTAGGCAGAGGAGGAATAGGTTGTGTGTTGTTGTTGAGACAGCCTTGAACACTCAAGTCATTTTCTTCTGCCTTCCTAGTGGTGTGATTACTGGCATGTACCATCACTCATCCATCCCAGAGCCCAAGTTTTTAACTACATGGAAACCATGAGGAAGATCTCAGGACATCCTTCTGGCACAAGGATGGATGACCGTGCAAGGGTGAGACTTTTTGTCATTGTGACCATACCCAAAAGAAACGGTTTTGAGGAGGCCAGGTTTCTTGGACTCACAACATCAGTTCATGGCCAGAGGGCTTGTTGTCATGGCCTGACATGAGGCTCAGCATCGTCGTGGGGACCGTGCAGTGAGACAGAGTAGCATCATCGTGAGGACGGTGCAGTGAGAGGATCAACATCATCGTGGGGACCATGTGGTGAGGGTGAGGGGCTCAGCATCATCGTGGGGGCCGTGTGGTGAGAGGCTCAGCATCATCGTGGGGACTGTGCGGTGACACAGAGCAGCTCGCTTCTCTGCAGACAGTAAAAGAACCCAAAGCTAAGATACTCCTTCAGGACACATCCAGTAACTCCTTCCAGCTACGCCTCATCTTCTAAAAATTTCAACACCACCCAAAATAGTGTCACCATCAGGGAACAAAGGCACAGACACACAAGCTGGGCTGGGGAAAGGTGTTTCATATTCAAACCACAATGTGTCCAAACACTTAGCCTTCTGTTCCTCAGTGCTTGCCTGCTCTTCTATCTCTCCCTCCCACCGTAGGTCAAATGGTTTCTTTATGTCATCTCCCTCATCACTGAACCAATAGTCTTCAGAGATACTGGAACCTTTAAGAAGCAGCCTTTAGTGATAGGTCTTCAGGTCACTGGGGCATGCCTTTGAGCCAGATAGTGGGGCCCTAGCGGCTTCCTCTTTCTCTTTTCCTGGTTGTGTGGTAAAGGATTTTGTCCCATAGTTGCAAAGACCGTGATATCTGGCCTCACCACAGGCCCAAAAAGCAACAGAGACTATCGAAAGCGGTCTGAAATTTCTGTGATAGTTTCTTTGTCAACCTGACACAAGCTGGAATTATTTGGGAAGAGGAAACCTCAAATGAGAAAATTTCTCCATGGGATGGCCGTCCGGTACGCAAGTCTATGGGGAATTTTCCTAATTAATGATTAATGTTGGAGGGCCCAGTCACTCCTGAGCATGTGGTCCTGGGTTGTATAAAGCAGGCTGAGCAGTCAGGTGTTCGGGCGCACGTCTTTACTCCCAGCACTCAGGAGGCAGAGGCAGGTGGATTTGGGTGAGTTCGAGGCCAGCCTAGTCTACAGAGCTAGTTCCAGGACAGGCTCCAAAGCTACAGAGAAATCCTGCCTGGAAAAGCAAACAAACAAAAGCAAGCCAGTCCACAGCAACCTCCCATGGTCTCTGTTTCAGGCCCTGCCTCCCTGCCTCTAGATTCTTGCCCAGACTACCCTTCATGAAGGACTATACATTGTAAACTTACCAGTCATGGTGTTTGTCACAGTAGTAGAAACCTGAGATAGCATCTAAAACTATGAGTTAAAATAACATGGTTCCCTTATGTTGACTTTTCTTCAGTGCTTGTTTGAAGATGAGTAACACACTCTCTATCAATAGATATAGTTTTGTTTTGACTATAGATTGGGATACAATGTTGCAAATGGACCAGAGGGTGGGGGAGGCAGTTTTTGAGCCGTTTATTTAATGAATATAAGAAGTGATTCGTGACACAGTGCAGTTAAAGACTGAGCAGTGAGTCTGAAGAGAGTCAGTAAATCTAAACAACTAAACTAGGAACAAACTAGTATCGAGACTGGGAGTCCTTGTCTAAGGGAAATGGCAAGTTCTTGGGCTGGGCAGTTAAGATGAATGTGAATGAGATGAATGCACATGGACCAGGCAGGAATAAGAACAAGTTCTGTGATGGACTGAAACTGTCAGAACAGCACCACTCATAGGAAGATCACAGTGCTGACACCTAGGTTGGTGGCATGGAATACCAACCTTGTTAGTACAAAATGCATCTGAGGTTTCCTGTAAGTTTAGGAGTTGAGACTAGGAAGTGCAAGTTTGTAGACTGGAAATTATTGCAGTCCAGTCGATGCATGTGGCCCTTAGAAGGTGTATTTGCCAAAGCTATCTGTGTCTTAGGGGTCAGGCAAAGGGCAGCTAGAACCAATCACTCTTCAAGGTGGGTGAGCATAGAGCCACTTTCTTGCAGAGCTCAGGTTTGTGATTCGGTCAGCACCTGAGCCCAGAAGCTGATGCCTTGGCTTATCAATAACAGAAGCACAATTCCACAGGGTGACTCTTGTCTTTTAAAAAGTCAGGAACTGTTCTGTTCAGCTTAATTCCCTCTTGAAGGACTGAGGAAACAGATCTCTCTCCAACATTTAAACTCTGTCAAAATAAAAACAAAAAGAAGGCACATACCGTTGTTACGATAATTAGGAGACGGATAACTCAAAAAAATCCCATAACGTGATTAACTACGAAAACCAACTCTTAACCCAAAATTTGATTATGCCTGTCTTCTCCTATATTTCCTTTAATTTTAATTCTTCTCATTTCTTCCTTGATTAGACGTCATCTCAAAAACACTGAGACAAATACTGAAGCAACTCTTTGAAAATAAAAAGTGGAGATTGGGGGTCAGAAATAAGAGGTTCATGCAACCTAAAAGCTATTTTTCGGGTTGAATTGGGTCAGACAAATCAGACACGGTTTCCACTAGTACAATGCTTGTTTAAAAGCAACTGGTTTTGATGCATTAACTACTTTTTAGTCAGTACTGAAACCAATCAAAACACACACTCTTGTTGAAGAAATTAGGTCTTCCTATCTATCATAAAGATCATATGCAAAGCATTGGTGGTTCAGTGGTAGAATTCTCGCCTCCCACGCGGGAGACCCGGGTTCGATTCCCGGCCAATGCAGTGTTTTCAAAATTCGGTTTTATACTTCTACCTAATTAATAAGAACACCATATTATCGGCAGTTTTACAGTACACTCTTGTTAGATTCGGACAGCACCAAAGACTTTGAAAATGTTGGATCTGAGGTACTTGATGCTTGTTTTCTTCCTTCAGAACCTTAGAAACCTCAGAAGACAGAAGGTTCCCAATTCCAGCTGACTATTGGGTGAAATTCCCTACAAAGAAAGGAGAGCCGATGCAGGGAGGTGGGGGGCACAGGCCCTGGGCCGATCCATTGCCCTGGAAACCCAGATTCGGAGGCGGGCGGTGGAGGGGGTTGGCCAGTTTGTCACTACCGCTAGCCACCGAGCTCTCCATGTGTTCACAGGCCCTTTGGAAGAAGGAATGAGCCCATATCTCTGACAGTGTATGCCATCAGAATCGGCCCAAAAACTGTAGTTTTAATAAGAAAAAACAAGGTACAGAATTTGAGCTTTGTTTCTTAAAACGTGTACACTTTCTAAATATTTGTCCTTACAACTGCAGATGAGTGTAGTCCTCTCCCCTCATCAACGAAACTTCTTTTTACAACGATGGCGGCCGATACAGAAAAACACAACTCGTCAAAATGCAAAATTGTGGAGCCCAGTTCCAACGTATGAATCTACAAGACACTCCAAGGCGCAGGGAACTTTTCAGGAGAGGTGGCAGAGATCAGGGAGTTTGCTGTGAGTCTGTGGATGTCTCACCAACACGACTGCCTAAACATGAACTGAACAAGTACAATACACGTGCCAACGTGGACAGGGAGCCCGCGAGGCCTCAACCCTACACAAAGAACTACAGGCAACTAAGGAATGCTGGGGGCAGGGGGTCTTTTCCCAGAGAAGAGTACACCAGTGATCAACCCTGAAAACATTATACAGTAATGTATATACAAGTAATATTATACAGAAATGAGCAGGGTGTATTTACGTATTTAGAAATATATACACATAGCAATACAATGAATATGTGTGTAACGACAATTAATGAAAAAAGAGACCGCAAATTTGAAAGAGAGCGAGGAGAGGTGTATGGGAAGGTTTGGGGGTTGGAAGGGAAGGGGGAAATGACGAAACTTCATTACAATCTCAACTAATAACTATTTAAAAGAGAGAGAGAGAGAGAGAAAAAAAAAAAAGAATAGTACCGATTCAACAACAAGCTGTACTGGAGCTCTGGGTGGGGGTGGGGGTGAGCCTCACATAGGTCCCACCAGGGCAGACCCGGGTGGCAGATTTGCCGCAGGGCGGGGCAGGGCCTCTGAGCTTGGGAACGTTAGGAAAGGGGGGAAAAAATCGGCTGCTGTTCAGAATTCAGAGCGCAAGTTTCAAAGCACAAGAACTAATGGATTCGCCACTCCCAATACTCCAAGTTTTTAAGGAGCTGGAACTAACCCAGGAATTTTACAAGAGCTGTGCGTTATTGGCTAACGGACAACTCACTCTCCAACAGAACATGGCCAGGGAGGCTGCTGTGTCTCTGTGGCGCAATCGGTTAGCGCGTTCGGCTGTTAACCGAAAGGTTGGTGGTTCAAGCCCACCCAGGGACGCTGTATGGATTTTATGTAAAGTCTACAATGGTTGGGAATTTTCCTCTTGTGGCCTCTTATTCTAAGAGAAAGTCTTCAAGTCATTGGCTGCTGTAAACTGAGCAGGGCTCCCTTACCTTGAGGGAACCCTTTTTGGTCTTGGACAAGAGAAAATGTTCTGTACCAATAATATTTGGTTTTGGTTTTGGTTTTGGTTTTGGATTTTGGATTTCCTGGCAACTGTAATGTGACTATAATAATTCGTACTACATTATCTCCAGGACAAGCTGACTTTAATAATTACTCCATCCCATGACGCTGCCAGGAAAGGCAAAGCTCATCATTATCATGCTTGCCTAATATGCCTGAGCTCTCAGTTGATCCCAGCACTTAAAATAAGTTACTTGAAGACCTGAGTTTATGGCTGAATGGATAAGGATATGTGTTGCTCTTGCAGAGGACCCAAGTTTGGTTCCCAACACTTATGCCAAACAGCTCATCATGCTATTAGCCAGAAAATCTACCAGTGTCTGGCCCCTATGGGCATCTATGCACACATACACAAATTGTTTTGTAAAGTCCAGTAGCTCTGGGTCTCTTCTTCCTCTGTTGGGCCATTATCGATTCCTATACACGTTGCTTTTTAAATTAAGCTATTTCCATCATTTAATGCTCACACTCAATGCTACAGTAGCCATTCTTGTACTAATACTGTCTACCAGTTGTACATGTTTCTAGAAGACTGAGCCCTAGACTTACAAATGTTATGCCACAGGGATTATAGGATATGTGCTTCTCAGTAGCAAAACCTTATACATTTATTTTCCATCAATGTGGAGCCAATTTGTATTACAATTTATTTTGTTAAATAAAAAAAAAAACTGCAACTCCTACTAGGCTAGCAAACTGCTTTCTATACATCTAGGAATGGCATTCTATAGTGTCCATCTTCTATGAAATGGGAGGGAAGGCACAACACACAGCAAGGGCTAAGTAGGGTATCTCCCTATCTGCCTATCAGCTACATCTTCAAGGTATTTGGTATGATTGTAATTTTCTGGTGACCCTTGCATTGCTTTGTACTAACTGTCTTACCCAAAAGGAGAAACATGTCACTGACCCCTGGTGTTTGTACCTCCTCTCTCTTCTGTCGATGACAAGAGCGAATCAATATAACATGCTCTGTTATTCAGAGTTTTCCAGAGGAACAGAACCAACTTCTATCTATCTACATGTTGATCAATCAATATTTATTTTTAAGAAATTGGCTCACATAATTGTTCAGGCTTGGCAAATCCCAAATAGGCTGTGTGATCTGGCAAATGAATTCCAGAAGAGTTTTGGTTTAAGTGTGTCTTCTAGGACTAGTAATGTAATGTTAGAGTTATGTAAGTGTGTGTGTGTACATATATGTGTGTGCATATATTACATATATATATATATTTAATTATGTAAAGATGCATTGTTGTTTTGACTTGCCTGCCAAAGGCACCTGATTGGTCTAATAAAAGGCTGAATGAATGGCCAATAGCGAGGGAGAAGGCATAAGTGGGACTTCCAGGCAGGGAGAGTAAGTAGGAGGAGGAATTTAGGCCCAAGGTACAAAGAAAAAGAGATGTTAGGGATCAGCCAGACAGACACAGAGAAAGCAGAAAAGTAGGACATACAGAGCGAAAGAAAGGTGAAAAAGCCCTGAGGCAAAAAGTAGATGAATAGAAACAGGTTAAATTAAGCTTTAAAAGCTAGTGAGACAAGTCTAAGGCCAAGCATTCATAAATAAGTCTCTGTGTGTTTATTTGGAAGCTGGATGCCAGCCCAAAGAAAATCCCAACTGCTCCACTCAGCTTTTACTAATTTAAAAATTAACCTCATTTAAAGTGCACCTTTGCCTGGTCTACATAGTGAATTCAGAAAAGCCAGGACCATATAGAGGGACCTGTCTCAAAAAAAAAAAAAAAAAAAAAAAAAAAAGTAAGTTAACTAAATATACCTTTGCCAAAACATCCAGCATCTTGTTGGACCAAATATCAATGTACTGTGACCTAGCCACAGTGACCTAGCCTACAATGTACTGTGTAGCCCTGTCCTGGAACTCCCTTAGTAGACCAGGCTAGCCTTGAACTCACAGAGCTCCGCCTGCCCCTGCCTCCTGAGTGCCGGGATTAAATGTGGTGCTACCACCTCAACCCAGAAACAACTTGTCTCTCTTGGTGGACTGTCAATTCTTCATCTCCCGTCAGTAAAGTGCATGTGGACTTCTGGTTTGATTTTATGAAATGAGCATCAGGAATGCTCTCTGCTGAGCAGTGGTTAGCAATACTCCATTCTCTGTGAGGTGACAGATACATGGTAGCCAATGCAGTCTATGAGTCTGTTTTTATTGGTAGTTGATTCATTCTGAGGTATTTGTTATATTTTGTTTTTGGTATTTGGTTTTGCTGTGTTGAAAATGGTTCACAATTTATCTAATATTGGACACCTATGGGTCCAGTAGGTGTCAGTGTATATCCGTAACATGAACGCTTGCCATTCACAATCTTCTTCCTAAGAACACTAGCCTCAGTACAGCCCTCTACCTTAAGGCAAAAAGAAAACAGTATTCCTGGCTCCCAGTTATACAGTGACAGTCTCGGTATTGGAATGCTTTTACATTTTAAATGGGCTGCAGAAAGGAGGGAAGAGACACTCTGTCATTATGTGGCAGTGAATATGTGGTCTGGCACAGGGATCTCCAGAGAATAAAATAAAGACTTCTGGCAACCATGGAAGCGAAGAATTAACAATCATTTGTGTAACAATTACAATTTGAATGAAGGTGTAGTTATTAGTATACAGTTAGTTCTCTTAGATTATCCATTAGTTTGGGTTTTTTTTTTTTTTCATTGAAGGACTATAAATTAGTTTTTGAGGGAAGAAAGTTTACTTTGATTTACTTTGACTCACAGGTTTGGAAAATTTGTTTATGGTCTGGTAGACCTACTGCTTTCAAGCTTTCCATAGTGGGGCAGAGGCACACCTTAGTGGAAGGGTGAGTTAGAACAAAACTTTATCTCATGATCTAGAAGCAAAAAAGAGAGGGGCTGAGACTCTGATAGCCCCACCAGGGGTGGATATCCAATGGCCACAGGCCCTCAAGTCTTCCGTAACACAAAGCTGGGAGTAAGGCTTTTAAACAGAGCCTTTGGGAGACACTAAGATTCAAGCTCTATCATAAGTAATCAAATGACTTCCTGATGCTCACAGAACCAGAAGCCACCTGGACCATGGACGTAGCAGGGAGATATCCACCCTGCCTGCACCTGTTGCACTGACCACACCCATTTGGGCGTGGTCACAGGTACAGCCGTGATAGGGGAAGGCTATGTCTGGGGTCTGGGACCCCAGCTCGCTCTCTTGCTTCCTGGTCAGGTT
Organism: Phodopus roborovskii; assembly: GCF_943737965.1. Classification (NCBI taxonomy): domain Eukaryota; kingdom Metazoa; phylum Chordata; class Mammalia; order Rodentia; family Cricetidae; genus Phodopus; species Phodopus roborovskii. Next base: position 27,655,367 of record NW_026126540.1, read on the forward strand.
GCAGAGAGCATCCGGGTGGCAGGGTGGCATCCGTGGGGCGGGAAACCGCAGAGGTCATCTGTTTTATGTGTAAGTGAATTCCCCCTGAATAAACCTCACTTAATCTATACTGAGTCCAGTGAATCTTAATTCCCACGAATTACACAGTCAACTGGACCATGGACACAGCCACCTGGACCATGGACACAAACACCTGGATCATGAACACAGACATCTGGATAATTGACACAGACATCTGGACTATGGACACTGCCACCTGGTCCATGGACACAGACACCTGGATCATGAACACAGACATCTGGATAATTGACACAGACATCTGGATAATGGACACAGACACCTGTACTATGGGCACAGACACCTGGACTGTGAACATAGACACCTGGATAACGGACACAGACACCTGGATAATGGACACAGACACCTGTACTATGGGCACAGACACCTGGATCATGAACACAGACATCTGGATAATTGACACAGACATCTGGACTATGGACACTGCCACCTGGACCATGGACACAGACACCTGGACTGTGAACATAGACACCTGGATAACGGACACAGACACCTGGATAATGGACACAGACACCTGTACTATGGGCACAGACACCTACACCATGGACATAGCCACCTGGGCATTCTAATTTCTAAAATACAAAGCAGTTTTTCTTTCTTGCTATGCTGGGAACCAAATCCAGAACATGTACATAACAGGTAAATACTCTACCCAACCCTTAAAGAAAAAGAAAAAGAAAAGGCCATCTCACTTTAGCAACCTTAAATCCATGGTCCTCCTGCCTCCACTTTCAGAGTACTGGGAATAGAAGTGTGTGCCACCATACCTGGCTTCTTTTCAGAATCTAACACAGGCTGAGGTGGTGGCATACTCCTGTAACCTGAGCACTACCTATTATCCAAGCATTTAGGAGTCTGAGGCCGGAGGACAGACAATCTGGGATACTGAAAGAGCTCTTGTCTCAAACAAACAAAACCCTGTCACAATAAGGGATCCACCCACAATTCTGTTTTTCAAGATAGGGTTTCTCTGTAGCCCTAGAACTTGCTCTGTAGACCTGGCTGGCTTCAAACTCAGAGATCCACCTGCCTCTGCCTCCCAAGTGCTGGGGCCAAGGGAGTGTGCCACCATGGCCAGGATACATGTTTTTTTGCTGTTGTTGTTTTGTTTGTTTGTTTTTAAGACAGAGCTTCACTGTAACCCTGGCTGGCCTCCAACTTGACATGTAGACTGGGGAGCACAACCACGTCAAGGACTCCAGTGCTTCAGACCCATGGGAACAGCAAGGCCTTGGCATGATCAGAGTGTGGATGCTGAGCGTGTGTGTAGGAACTGTATCAACCACTGCTTCCTCCTCCCTGATGACTGCAGCCTGACATTGTTCCCTACAGAGAAGCCCTACTAAAGCTAGCTAACCCGCCCTTTTCAGTTGCATATAACAAACCTGAGTCCTCCTTCAATGTGTATGATAGCAGGCTGAGTTTCCAGGCTTATGGCATGTCTCCATCTGTAGTGGCTTCTTGCCTTGCCAGTGAACTTGAAGTAGTGACCTCAGACTTTGGGTGTGGGTTCATGTGTGGACAGGGCCCCTTTAAGGGATAGGAGCTGAGGGCTAGCATCTTCTGGAGAAGGAAGGCCCAGGAGCTTATTTACCCTTATCTGTGTAAGTTGCTCCCCAAATAAACACCTACTTGTCATTTATCTTGAGTCTGGTAAACTCAGTTAAATCCCACCTTCATCCATCAGTGCCTTCCCATTCGGACCCAGCTTTTCTGTATGTGTGTCTGTCATTTCTTCAACCACAAAGCGGTTCAGGTTGCATTAGTAGAGCAGAGATCTGCCTGCGTCTGCCTCTTGAGTTCTGGGAAGTACTGTGCCACCATACTCAGCTCAGACCTGATTTCACCAGTTTTTACTGTATGAAACTATTTTCTGCTCTGGTTCATAATCCTCTTTAATTGTGTGTGTGTGTGTGTGTGTGTGTGTGTGTGTGTGTGTGTGTGTGTGTGTGTGTGTTATGTGCACATGCCTGCAAGTTCCCAGAGGTCAGAAGGTGTTGAATCCTCTGAAGCTGTAGCTATAGGTGGGTGTGAGCAGATGGATATGTTGTACACTGAACCAAACTGGTCCTCTGCAAAAGCAGCAAGCACTCTTAACAACTGACCCATCTAGCCATCTCTTCAGCCCTAGCTAATTCTTAAAGTGGAACTTAATTGCTCTCTTCCTCTTTTTTTTCTCTAAATAACAAATAAAGCAACTCAAACATTCTACAGGTTACCTCACCAAGCAATAGTAAAATTGTCTAAGTGAAGCTGCCCTTCACTGATTAACTATACAAAAGTAAGGGCTTGAAAATTAAATCAACTAGTTAATCAACTAGTTTGCTGGGAGCCCAGCATGGTGGTGCACACCTTTAATCCCAGATGCCACTTCTAGCATTGGTTCACCTGCATTCACACGCACATACCCACACACACAGGTTTGTATTCTGTTTTTGTTGTTTTCCAAGACAGGGTTCTTTGTGTAGCCCTAGCTGTCCTGAAAATCTCTCTGTTGCCCAGGCTGGCTTCAAACTGACAGAGATCCTCCCTGTCTCTGGCTCCAGAGTGCTGGGATTAAAAGCATGTGCCACCACTGCCCAGCAAGACTCTGCATTAAAAAAAAAAATTAATTTTTTTTAAAAACGTGGTGTGGTGGTGCACACCTTTAATTGCAACACTGGGGAGGAGGCAGAGGTAGGAGAATCTCTGTGAATTCAAGACCAGCCTGGTATACATACCCAGTTCCAGCACAGCCAGAGTTGTGTTGAAAGACCCTGTTCCATAGAGAGACAGACACAAAGATTTTAAGGGGTCAGAGAGATGACATAAAGGTAAGAACTGTTGCCATCAGGCCTGAGAATCCACGGAGTCCGCGGTGGAAAGGGATCCACTGTCATAAACTCCACTAGCTTCCTCATGCTAAACATGGCACACACCTGCCCCTCCCCCACAGACGACACAGAAAAGAGTACTTATTTGTTTTATGTATATGTGTATGTGTATGTATATATGTATGTGCACAGCACACATGGAGGAGCCTGAGGAGGTCCAGAGAGGGCATCTTCTGCACCAGGAACACAGACTTGGGTCACCCCAAATACCGTGGTGTTTCTGCAGAAGAGAACGAAGAAAACCATGCACCTTTTAAATCATGCCCTTGAAAACACAGTGGTGGCAACGCGAGGCAGTGAGGTTCGAGCGAAGCGGGAGACCTCTCTCTGCTTAGGGCTGGTTCCGGAGCTGCCTGGAGACCTCGGGTTGGCGGAGGACAGGGAGGGGTCCGTCCGTTCGTTCACACCAACACCAGTGACAAGGCTGTGAGGCCACAGCGGTGGGCAACCAGCGGCTGTTCAGGGGTTTGAGATAACTCAGGAAGGATGATTTGTCTCTGGTCCTGCAGCACTCCATCCATCCAGCTGTCCTGGAGCAAGAAAGTTCACCAAACCAACCAGGCAAGGGGAGGGAGGGGTGTGATGTCACCCTTGGGTGCGAGTCGGGGGCGTGTCCTATGCAGATGAGGGTCGCGCAGGGGCTGCCGCGTCCGCACGCGCTGCGGGAACGCGAGGGATTTCGCGCGCGTCGTGGGAGGGAGCGCGGGTCGGCGGGTGTGAGCGCAGCGCAGGAATGGGGTGCGCGTCCGTGGAGGCCCCGGCGCGCGCGCGGCGGAGTGACCGTGTGTTGAGAGCGCAGGGCGGGCGGTGCTGGGCCGGGTCTGCGGCTGCGGAAGACATACTTACCTGGCAGGGGAGATACCATGATCAAGTAGGTGGTTTTCCCAGGGCGAGGCCTACCCATTGCACTCGGGGTGTGCTGACCCCTGCGATTTCCCCAAATGCGGGAAACTCGACTGCATAATTTGTGGCAGTGGGGGACTGCGTTCGCGCTCTCCCCTGGTATTTGTAACTAACAGTAGATTTATGGCATCTGCTTTAGGATCAGGTTGTTCAATATTTCTTTGTCTAGGTATTGTGTTTATACAGTTCTTGTGAAAGTGTGGTGTATAATTAAATACAGGTTATATATTGTTAAAACTTAAGTTTTCTAAATACAGAAATATATTTGAGGTAGATAGTCTTCAAAGCCTTTCAAAGGCGTTCAGAATATAGCATTTAAAATGGTTTAGGGTTTTATTTTATCATGACAGTGAGTCACAACTGCTCCTGGCAAAACCAATTATTTCAGAGAGGAAGAGAGGTATCAAAGAAAGTTGTTCTGGAGTTTTTCTTCGACATAGGCATTTGGGCAAGAAACTGTTCTTGCCTGGATTGTTCTTGTCTGGACTGTTTGATTGCATGTGGTCCAAACTGGACGTACAGGACCCACAGGAAAGTGACTGCTGAGTTTGCCAAAACAAGATGGACAGTCCTGCAGGTTCCTACTTCATTGAAGACAATCTGCAGGACACAGAGAAAGTGACAAACTGCCAATGCAGGCAGACAATTTAAAATTTCCTGCTTCACTGAGAAGTCTGCCAGACACTCTAGCCTATGGGCTGAAGATGGATGCACCAACGTTACAGAGGAACTTTGGGTGACTGTCGAGGCAGTGAGATATCTCTTTCAGTTCCAGAGTTTATATATTATCCTTCTGAGGTCTTTGATGTGTTGAAGACAGATAGTTAATGGTTATGGTTTTCCTTAGTTATGATAAAAGATAAATTATATGTAAAACTTTAGACTCACAAAGATAGGATAGATGATAGAATGTTTTCTATACATTTTGCCAAATATTAAAGGACTAAATATTGTTAACTGTTGTTCTTGCTTGGTAGTTGTTTTGTTATATATAATTTTACTATGTTAAAGTTAAAACCCTTCTTTTTATTTAGACAGAAAAAAGGAGATGATGGGTGATGGGAGATGTCATTCTGTATATGTTTTTCATACTGGTTAATAAATAAAGCACTGTTGGCCAATAGGAAAGGAAGATAGGCGGGACTAGGAGACAAGGAAGAAAGAGGAAGTAGGAAGGAGGAGTCAGGATGGTGGAGAGAACAGAACCGCCATTCCTCCGCTCTCAGTAAGACCACGTGAAAATACATAGAAATGGGTTAATAATTAAGACAGAGCTAACCGATTAGAAACTAACACCTGGCCAATAACATTGTATCAAATACAGAGTCTCTGTGCATTATTTGGGGCTGGCGACAGGACAAGACCAGGCAGTGGGTGGAAAAACCTATCCCTACAGATGGGGGATGTCCTTCTTTCTATACATTTCTCTTATTGGTTGATGAATAAAACACTGTTTGGCCAATAGAGGCAGGAAGATAGTGGGGCTAGGAGATGAGAATTCTGGGAAAGGTAGGCACAGACAGACCTCGAGGAAACACCATCTAGCCACCAGGAAGATAGGACACGCCAGGCATTCTCCAGTAAGATAAGACCACATAGGAATACTTAGATTAATAGAAATGGGTTAATAATTAAGACAGAGCTAGCCAGTAAGAAGCCCTAGCCATCAGCCAACAGTTTAATAATTAATATAGCATCTCTGTGTGTTCATTTGGGCCCAGACTGGAAAAGAAACTCCAGCAACAAGCAGTCTGTGGAGGGAAGGTGACTTCAGGCCATGAATATTACAGGTGTGGGTAGAAAGCTATAGTAGACATTTTCTCACACTCTATCAGCCAGCCTTTGCACTCGGTTCCCTGAGGAAGGCCTCTCCATCACCTTGAGCCTCCCTTGGGGAAGAAGGCCTTGCCACTCAGGACCTCACTCATTCTGAGCCTCCTCTGATCCCACAAGTATCTCTGAATTTCCCTATAAATTAACAGGGTGGTTTGTGTAACATGCATATTCCTGGGAACTTCTTCAGCTTCTAGTAAGTATTCTGTGTGATTTGAGGCAGACCACCCCTCAGAGGCTGGTGGGAATGGGGACAGAGACTCATGTAGTAGCCTCTCCTTGTCAGTGAATTTGTGTAGTGACCATATCCCTTTGGGAGTGGCTTCACTTGGGTATGTGACCGGAAGGTGGAGAATCATGGGGCAGGCTCTCTCTTGCTCTTTCTCTTGGGTCGTGGATCGCATGGGAAGGGCAGAGACTGCATCTTCTGGAGTAGGAACACAACAGAAGTTCTTTACTGTTTTCTGTGTATGTGTTTCCAAATAAAACACCCATTCATCGTTTATCTTGGGTCTAATGAACTCATTAATACCCCGCTTTCATTCATTCATATATATATATATATATATATATATATATATATATATATTCCCCATCTTTCAAATTTTCTTTTGGTATACTTGAACCTTCTGGTTTTGTCCTCACTTTTCCCATTTTGGAAAAATCCTTACTTAGTATAAAATTTTATCATCTAAAATATTTTCTAATCTAAGAGCATTTCCTCTCTGTCTTTTTTTTTTTTTTTACTAAAAATATCCTTTTGTTTTTGTTTTTCCTCCTTAGGTACTGAGGATGGACTATAGGTCCTAGGACAGGCTAGGCAAGCACCCTCCTGCTGAGCTACATCTTCAGGTCTCCTCTTTCTTACTTAGTATTTTGAACCAGGGTCTCAATCACTTGCCTTGAACTCATTCTACAGTCCACTCAGTCCTTGAACTGCAATTCTCCTGAAACAGCACCCTGGGCAGCTAGAATACAGACCTTCATCACCAGCCCATCAGAAACACATTTGTCAGGACAGGAGAGATGGCTCCGAAGCGTTTGCTGCTCTTCCAGAGGTTCCAAGTGTGGTTCCTGCCACCCATGTCAAGTGGCTCATAATTGCTTTCAACTACATCTCCAGGGGAATCTGAAGCCTATCTCTCTCTCTCTCTCTCTCTCTCTCTCTCTCTCTCTCTCTCTCTCAGACTTGAAAATCCTTTTTTAAAAATTGCTTTTCACCATGTTTTTCATACTTGCAGGTTCTTTTAATTTTTCTTTTTTATATTGTTTTATGGGGTTTTGTTTGGGGGGGGGTGCAGTGAAGATAGTTCAACTGATAAGATGATTGTGGCCATGTCTGATGACCTAAGTTTGATTCCCCAGGAGAGAACTGACTCCCACAAATTATCTTCTGACAGTTGAATGTGTGTGTGCAAAGTCACATATGTAAATAAACAAATGTAAAATTAAAACACTTTAAAAATGGATCAACAGTTCCAGATGCATTTTTATCTTACCAACAAATTAAAATTAATTTATTGGATTTATTTAAGTCTTACTGAATTAAAAGGAATTTGGACTAAGGTTATGTGTGCACTTACTTAGAAATGAACTTAAATGACACCCTTTTGGGGGAAACTTTATTATGTAAACATATCATATATCTAATGGTAGCATACAGAAACATATATACCGATAAGCCAATATAATAAAAAAACTTTTTGTCAAAACTTAATCATAAGAAAGAGCAAAATAATTTTACAATTTAGAAGTAAATTCAAATATATAACAGAATGAAATAAATGCAAACCACTATCTGCTAAACCCTTGTTGTTACTCAGAAAAACCCATCATTGCATAAACTTTAGAATGTTTCACTCTTATTTAGACCCAAGCCAATTTGATAATTTGCTTGGTGTGTGTGTGTGTGTGTGCGTGTGTGTGTATGTATGTGTGTATGTGTGACTAAGACCTGAACGTAGGGATCATCACCAGCCCTGATAATTACTCTTGCTGTAGGGTGAGTTGCGATAACAACCTTGAATAACAAGTATTATTATTGTAGTATATAGTATAATATGTAGTATTATAATATAATAAATTTAAATTTGAGACATGGTAGAGAGGAAAGAATTGCCAGGCTAGGAATGAATACATTCATTCTTTAGACCATAATCGGGTTTGTTGAGTATCCTACAAAGGGGCAGTAGGCTAGGCAACAACAGTAACTACAGCATAAGACAGTGGTTTGGGGGAGAATGGTTGTGGTGGAGGGGTCTTGTGATAAGTTTTTTTTGTATGCAGTTTCCTGGCATGTAATCCCTACTTTGCTGATATGAGTGTTATTGGAATTTTTAGAATCAAAGCCCGGGCCCTGGAGGTTCTAACAAACTCAGCTACTCATCATGAATATGCCAATTGAAGGGTCAGGAAGAGAGATGGCTCAGCAATTAAGAGCACATGGTGCTCTTGCAGAGGACAGAGTTTGGTTCCCACCACATAGGGTAGTTTACAGCTTTCTGTAACTACAGTTCTAGGGATCCAACACCCTCTTCTTTCCTCTGTGGGCACCTGTATGCTCATGGTATACATGTGTACACTCAGTACAAACACATATACATCAAAGTAAACACATTTGTTTTAAAAAGAAGGAGAAGTAATAGTGAAAGTCAGAGAAAGGAGATTCTTTCAATGTGAGCACATTAGGAAGAAGAACAGATCAACAGGTCCAGTGGTCTCAGAGTCCATCCTTAGGGCCCTGACATGGGTTCATTTTTAGACAGGAATGACCACTAGATTGTCTCAATCTTTTCCTTCTCCCAATGTCTGTCTTTCTTTCTTTCTTTCTTTCTTTCTTTTTTTTTTTTTTTTTTTTTTTTTTTTTTCCTCTTCGAGACAGGGTTTCTCTGTATTGATTTGGAGCCTGTCCTGGCTGGCCTGGAACTCACATAGATCCACCTTCCTCTGCCTCCCCGGTGCTAGAATTTACAGGTGTGTGCCAGCTGGGGATCCCAATTTCTTGCAGTCCATTGTTTCAATGGTCTATGAATCAAAGGGAGGTGTGTAACAAGTACGGTTTTTTCTGCCTGCCGCCGCCTGGTCTTGTCCCGCTGCCGCGCCAGCCCCAAATAACACATAGAGACTCTGTATTTGATATTATACTGTTGGCCAGGTACTAGTTTCTTATTGGCTAGCTCTGTCTTAAGTATTAACCCATTTCTGCTGATCTATGTATTTTCACATGGCCTTCTCTTACCGGGGAGGTGGTTGGCATCCAGCTCTCTCCAGACTCTCCATCTTGACTCCTCCTTACTACTTCCTATTTCCTCCTTGTCTCCTAGTCCCTCCTATCTTCCTTTCCTATTGGCCAACAGTGCTTTATTATTAACCAGTATGAGAAACATATACAGAATGACATCTCCCATCAGAGGTGTTTTAGAATATAGCCCCACCAGGAAGATCACAATTCCCTATTCTTTGTTTTTATATCCTAATAGTAGGATGAACTATACCTGTGTCTGAAACAATTACATAAACAGAATTTGTGTAGGATCCCAGGTTAGAAAATATTCAGGCCATGTAACCACGAGTAAGAACTATTTCTTCACAACTTCTTGACTTTAGTTCCTTTTAGTAAGGACTCAATCCCAAAAGTGACTCGCTTTTTGCTGTTGGCTTTGAGACAGAGCCTTACTATACAGTTTAGTCCAGGCATAACCTCCAACTCATAATCTTCATGCCTAGCCTCTCAGATACTGCAGTTATGAACAAGGGCCACTATACAGGTTGTGACATTTGTTTCCAGTCTGGAAATGCTCTCCTTTGTGTTGTGTTTTGTTTTGCTCTTTTGGCTTTTTTCTTTTATATTACTTTTAGTCTCTTTAAAGACTTCATTTTCACTATTATTATTATTATTATTTTAATGATTTCTTTCTTTGTACCTGTTTCTTTCCTCCTTAAGCCTACACACATTGCAAAACACACTGAAACATATTTAGAGGTTTTTCCATCTGGATCTCTTTTACTACATATCTTTAGTCTTTTTTGACTGAGCAAACTTTAGACAGCTAAGCTACACCTAATCCTCTTCATGCTCTATAGGCTCCCAACACTCTCCGATCAGGTCATGAAAGCCAAGCCTAGAGCCCACAGCCTAGTCAGAGGAGGTTCGTGACCAAGAACTGCATTCAACCTTTCCAGCTGGGGAAGCAGGTACTTGGGTTGCTGCCAGTGCTACGAAGGAACAGTTTTTACTTAGCTTGCTGTTTCTAGTTTCTATTTAGCGCTGCTGGCTGACATAGAAATTCGGGCCCACACTGGTCACTTTTCTCTCTTCTCTTTCTATTTACACTGCCTGCCAGCCCCACATATTCTTGCTCCTCCTCAGTGTTCGTCATTCAACTCCTTATTAGACCACCAGGTGTTTTAGACAGGCAAACAATCATAGCTCCACCAAGCGAATGCCGCATAAACAAAAGTCACATACCTTAGACTAATATTCTACCACACTTCTCTCTAAACAGTCTCTGAAGACATCACTGATTACCCACTGTCCCTCACTACCAGGAGGAGATCTGTCATGTTTAGTCTGATATGATTCCACATTGGTGGAGTAACAAATGTTGAGAAAATTACTGTCAATAAAATCCTTTATGGCCAATTTTAAGCAGCTAAGAGGGTGGGTCTTACTGTGTAACTCTGGTTGGCCTGCCTCTGCCTCTGGAGTGCTGGGATTAACCATGTGCACCACCACACCTAGTTCTAAGAACAAATACTTAAAGAGACTAATTTGAAAATTAAGTACTTGTTTAGAGATATGCCCCTTAAATGATCAATGTCAAATATCTTTTTTGAGGAAGTAACTTTTGGAGTGCAAAATGTTGAAGCAGTCTAATATCTTTAAAGAGAATTGCAATGGTACACTTAGGAGTGAACAAATGCAAACCATAAACACACTAACAATTCTCGTTGGATGGCTACCAGCTTAAGAGTTTTCCTTAGCATCACATCTTAGAAGGCTTATATGATGCACTTATAAAAAAAGCTGGCAACAATTAGCACTGATGAAACAGAAGAAAAATAAACAGGCGAGGGCCTCTGTAACCAGTACGGTTTTTCCTCCTGCCGCCGCCTGGTCTTGTCCTGCTGCCGCGCCAGCCCCAAATAATACACAGAGACTCTGTATTTGATATTATACTGTTGGCCAGGTACTAGTTTCTTATTGGCTAGCTCTGTCTTAAGTATTAACCCATTTCTAATGATCTATGTATTTTCACATGGCCTTCTCTTACCGGGGAGGCGGCTGGCGTCCAGATCTCTCCAGACTCTCCATCTTGACTCCTCCTTACTCCTTCCTATTTCCTCCTTGTCTCCTAGTCCCTCCTTTCTTCCTTTCCTATTGGCCAACAGTGCTTTATTATTAACCAGTATGAGAAACATATACAGAATGACATCTCCCATCAGGCCTCAAAACCCAGCAATTCTGTATTCTTGTCTTGGTCAGAGGCTAGAAATGCTAGAATCTCTTAGGGACACTGGCTACAGCTTATTGTTATTTTCCCTCTCATTATAGACAGCAGTGAGCATAACTTCCCAGAAACTGTGTATGAGGACATGACCTAAATTCCAGTCTAGGCACAGACTGGAGAGGCACATGGGAATCTCCTGGGAGGGACACCTAGACTAAGCAGCTCATGCCTCAATCTGGTCAAGTTTTGTTAACCCCTACATAGGGACTCTCGGGAGTAAGCCATCTTAGGGACCTGCTCTTGCAGGAGCTCAGCTTGCTTCCTGTACTTTTCCACTCGGTTTTCAAAATTTATTCATTTGTGTATGCATCTCTTTGTGTGTGCACATGTGTATTTGGGTAGCTTCTTATATCTCAAGCTCTCACCTATGACCCTATGATAAAGTCTTTTCTAAAAATCCATCTTCCTGTTGCCCATGAAATTCACCCATCAACTTTGCTAGACAAAGGATCCAGAAACCACTGGCCTGTAGTGACTTGGGTTGCCATTGAGCCATTGACTGTCTGGTACCCTTGCCCCCCAAGTTAACGATCACCTAAGTTGAGAAAACCTTTGCCACACTCATGAGGACCATGGCTTTATCTCCAACCTCCATGGTTATTATAACTACACACAAAAATCCTTTACACAGTAACTCGGCTTCTTTTGAAGCAAAATTTAGAATATTTGAATCAGTAGCATAATGGCTGGGCATATGTTCTTTTTGAGAAATATACCATTTAACTAACATGAAAATATATCGGTGTATTTGAAAAAGAAGGTCTTGTTTTGGAGTGGGAAGGGCATATTTTGGACATACTTACAAAATTATTCTTTATTCCAAAACACCAACAAGCTTTTGGTCTATTTTAATGTTTATAACGTGGGGCTGTTTGTGATTTAAAAAGAGGAATTAAAGAGCCTGGACCTGGGCAGGCACTTTTGAGTTCATACCCGCCCCCCATACTTTCTTTTGAAGTTCTGCCCCACAAAACAAAGGGCTGCTGGGCAAGGACCACCCAGGACTGAGACCTAAATCTGGGTTAGGGTAGACCCCAAAGAAATCGGTGTTCTTTTCATCCTGAGTAAGGGACACTCGGGCCTGTCACGTAGAAGGTTCTCTTCAGTGCAGAATCCACTTAGGGACGCTTTGGTAACAAAAGAGTTCTGTCACAAAGGGCGGGGCAAGGGGGCCACAGCTGCCAAGGCTCCCTGCGGTCAGGGGCCTTTCCTCCAGTTTACCCACCACCAGCGCACTGCAAGACTGTGGATGGCCTCCATCCTGCATGCCATGTCCTTACAACATACCATGACTCTACTGGGCTTCTGCGTCTGCGTCCCAAGTCTTCTCCTCACTGAACAAGTTTTGCTGGTAATGACCCAGGCGGATCCCATGGCGGAGTGGGTCCAGAACCCAGTTCAGTTGACTTCAGAGCCTTAGATGCCGACCAAACTCTGGTCTTGGCACCCATCTGATCATCAGCCCAAATCTCCACAAGATCATAAATCCCAGGCAGGTGCAGGGGGCTTTGATTACCTGGGGTCCTCTGCTCCCTCCCAGATGTTCTCCCCACCCTGGGAGTTGACTGACAGTTTTCTTTCATTCCAAGATGCAGATACTTCTGCGCAGCCGCACCCAGGTCAGATTAGTTCACTTTCACATCAGCATCTGACAAAATGACTCCACCCAGGAAAGCTGCCAGGGAACGTTTTAAAGCTAAATGGAGACTAAAATCAGTCTCCAGAATTCAAAAGTATTTCCAGTCTGGATCAGGCTGCAGATAACCAGTTATAGGAAATACTTGCTCCACCACTAGACAGTGAGAGTTCCAAAGTAACAAAGGTCATAGCTTTGCCTCAGGATTTGAACGTTCTAGTTCAGCACAGGAAACTTGCTAAAGTGGTTGTTGGAATTACAAACCAAATTGCAAAACCTGAACTCCAGAAAGAAACTATGGAGGATGATTATGGGGATCCAAGTATAAATGAAGTTTATTCTGACAGTTAACCTCTGCAATCCCAGAGAAACAGAAAGGAGCCTCTTTGAGCAGGTTGAGCCTCCTGAATTGCATCTGGAGGCACAAACTCAAAATTCAGAGAATCTTTGATGGGAGATGTCATTATGAATATATGTTTCTTATACTGGTTAATGAATAAAGCACTGTTGGCCAATAGGAAAGGCAGACAGGAGGGACTAGGAGACAAGTAGGAAAGAAGAAGTAGGAAGGAGGAGTCAAGATGGAGAGTCTGGAGAAAGCAGAATGCCCGCTGGCTCCCCCCACCCAAGAGAAGACCACGTGAAAATACATAGATCAGCAGAAATGGGTTAAGCCGATAAGAAACAAGTAACTGGCCAACAGCATAATATCAAATACAGAGTCTCTGTGCATTATTTGGGGCTGGCACAGCGGCGGGACAAGACCGGGTCTAAGAGGGCCCAGATCATCCCCCACTGCTCCCTGAGGAAGATGAACAAAGGGAAGTCCAGTTCATCAGTTGGCATTTGAGGGGGCTGCAGTAGAACAGCCTGAAACCAATGCTCTAATTCCAGATAGAAATGAAGCCCAGCACTGAAACTTGTCCAGTGTGAAGGTGGAGGTTACACTGATTTCAGAAGCAGATAAGGACACTCAACATACTTTGAGCCAGCAGCAGGCCCCAGCCATCTTCCTGAGAGTCCAGAGGAGGTAGGACTTTCATTAACCCAACAAGAGTTCCCAGTCCAGCTTTCAGAGGTCCTTAGGAGGTAGCGCTTCCATTAATCCAACAAGAGTCTGCAGTCCCAACTCCAGAGCTCTCTGGGAGCTGGAACCTTCATCAACCCAGCTGAGATTTTAGAGCTTCCTGAAGACCTTGGAACTTCTGGTAGCCAGTTAGAAGTTCCAGCTCTACCTACAAAGCCCTATAAAGAAGTCAGTCCTCCAGGTGAACAAGAGGCTACAGTTTCAACTCCAGAATCCTCCATGCAGAATATAATTGAAACTCCAGCAGCAACAATTCCACATCCCAGTCAGGATCAAGTTCACCATTATACTTTGCCCACAAAGATGTGGCAGTTACAATAACTTCTGAACCTTTTCAGGAAGTTGAGACTCCAACTCAGACTCCAGGTCCTCCTGTGCAAGGTGAACGTTTCCCTAGCCTGGAGAAGCCTTAGTTACACCTGCAGAGCTCCCCGAGGAAGCCACACATCCAATTAAGCAGGAAGCGTCACCTCAAGCTGTAGAGTCTGCTATTGAGAATATAGTTGAAACTCTACCAAGTCACCAAGTGACAGTCCAGCCAACTCAGACTTAAGAGCATCATTATCACTTGCCACACGTTACAGTTACACCTGTGGATGTGGAACTTACCATAACTTCAGAGCCTACCACAGAGATGAAACCTTCTCTGGGCTAGCAGGAGTCCCCAATGCATCATCCAGAGTATACTGGAGAGGGGGCACCTCTTCTCAGTGAGCAGGAACAGCCAGGTCAGCCTTCTGAGCTGGAAATGCCAACTCAATCTTCAGAACATGCTCTAATCCAACAAGAAAAACCAACTCGGTCTTCAGAACATCATGAAGTGACAGTTTCCCCCTCCACTCACCATCAAACTCACCATTCAAGCTTATCCACTGACTGTTAAACCTCCCAATGTGCAGCTTACCATAACACAGACACCCACAGCCTCCAGCACATCATGAGGCAACAGGTTCTGACCTGGTTCATAGTCAAGTTCATCCTCCAGCATCACATAATGTCACACCCAAGTCTCCAGAGTTGATTGATGAGGTTGAAATTTTAATCCAACAGGGGTTTGAACCTTCAAAAGACCAGCAAGAAGAAGTTACAACTCAGCATTCAACACCCCCCAGAAAATCATCAAGATTCCAGTTCATCCAGGGGTCCCAATCCAGCTTGTAAAGCTTCCTGGCGAAGTTTCTTTAGGTCAGCAGGGGAACTTGTCTCCACCCCTAAAACACCCTTTGGGAACAGAATTTTCACCATATCAGCAAGAACTCCCAGATCAGCCTCTAGAACCACCTAAACAGCATTTCTTTCTTCCTCCACTGGGAGATACCCTGTTCTTTTCACCTGAAGATCTAGAATCAATATTCAGATATGAGCATTCAATGCTGCATAAAACCACAGTTAAACAACCAAACCAAGCACATACCAGAACTCCAGAGTCCTCTATGGAAGCTGAATTTCTTCAGGTTCAGGAAGAGGGCCTAGTTCAGCCTATAGCTCCCAGTGAACAAGCTGAATTTTCACAAGTCCAAATTGAGTCCTCTTCCCATACACCAGAATTCCCTGAAACTGAATTTTATCAACAAGAGGCCATAGCTCAGAAAACAGGCCTCCACAAAGAGGTCTATCCTTTCCAAACTCAGCAGGAAGGTTTATATCTACTTCCAGATTCCACTATGGGTGCAGAACCTTCTCTAACTCAGCATATGACCCGCTCTCAACCTGCAGATCTCTCTGAGAATGTGGAATCATCTCCAATACTACAGCCCCCCCAGGCTTCAGAATACCCTAAGGAAATAGAGCTTTCCCCAACCCAGCAAGTAGTCCCACACCAGCTTCCAGTCAATGAACAATATTGTAATTCACCCTCCAACACATCAGATGACAGTCCCAACACCAGGTCAGATTCAAGCTGAGTATCCATCATCACCCATTGTCTCATTTCAGCCTTTGGACCTGGAACTCACTGTAACTTCACAATATACTCCAGTACCAAAGAGGACTACACCTCCTCCAACACTTCCCCAGGTGACATTTCCACATCAGACTCAGCATCCAAACTCAACTGAAGGAAGGTACAGCTCAACCTTTGGATCTGAAACTTACCATACCTCATCAACCAACTCCAGAGGAACTTATTCAAACTACACCTGAGAGCACAGCTCATCTTACAGAACTACCTACAGAGGGTACAGAAGTTGTAACTTCAGCCCCAATATATCAGGAGGTGACATTTCCAACACCACATCAAGAACAAGTTGTCACATTTCAGCCTTTGGACCTGAAACTCACCATAAGTTCAGAACCTACTATACTCAGCCCACTACAACCATGAAGAAGACTACATTTCCTCCTCCTAAGTACCTGCAATGACATTTCCACAATAGTGCCACATTCAGCATCCAAGTCCAGCTGAATTCACAGTTCAGCCATTGGATCTGGAACTTACTAAACCTACTCTTGAGGGAGAATTTCCTCATACTATTCCAGATCCCACGACTCACATTACAGAACCACCTAAATAGGTCATTGCTCCAGCCCCAGTATATCAAGAGGTAAGAATTCCAACACCAGGTCAGGATCCAACTGAGTATCCAACAACGCCTATTTGATGGGAGATGTCATTCTGTATATGTTTCTCATACTGGTTGATAAATAAAGCACTGTTGGCCAATAGGAAAGGGAGATAGGAGGGACTAGGAGACAAGGAGGAAGAGGAAGTAGGAAGGAGGGTGAAGATGGAGAATCTGGAGAGAATAGAACTGCTAGCCGCCTCTCGCTGGTAAGACCATGTGGAAATACATAGAAATGGGTTAATAATTAAGACAGAGCTAGCCGATAAGAAAGTAGTAACTGGCCAACAGTATAATCTCAAATACAGAATCTCTGTGTGTTAATTGGGGCAGGCGCGGCGACGGGACAAGAGTGGGGGCAGGACAAGACCCAGGCGGCGGGTGGAAAAACTGTACACCTTACACCTATTGTCTCATTTCAGCCTTCTAGAGAGATTCAGCCTCCTACAACCATGAAGACTACATTTCCTCCTCCAAAGCATCCTCAGATTCAACACTTTAGATCCAGAATTTACCATAACTCATCAAACTATTGCTGAAGTAGAGCTTCCTCAAAATGCAAGAGACCATAACTCAACCCTCTGATCCACCTAAAGAGATATGGGCTCAAGCCTCTGTATTTCTAAAAGTGTCATTTCCAACACCTTCTCAAGATCCTGATGAGTACCCAACAGCACCTGTTGTTTCCTTTCAGCCTTTGGACTTGGAATTCGCCATAACTTCAGACTCCACTAGAGAGGCAGAACATTCTACAACCCCAGTAATGACTATAGTTCCACCTCCAAAGCCCCCTCAGGTGACACTCCTAGAACAGTTTTGCTTTCACTATCCAAACCCAGTGAAGTCACATTTCAACCTTTGGATCTGGAACATAAAATAACTCCAAGCTCACAGGAAATCCTTCCTGAGCCTGAACAGCCACATGAGGTTACAGCTCAAGCTCCAGCATTTTATGAAATACCACCAATTCAGGATCAAACTCAGCATCCAATTCCTTCTGAAGTCACAGTTCAACATGTTCAACATATAGAAATAGAGCATACCCTAACTACAATATCCAGTATAGACTGAACTTCTTGCAGTCCCATATAATATTACAGCTTTTCCTCCAAAACACCAAAAGGTGACCCTTGTACCTGAAGACCAGGTTCAGGCTCAGCATATAAACCCTACTCAAGTCACAATTCATCCATCACAACCTGAGTTTTCCATAACTCCATGGCCTGCTTCAATGGTTAAACGTTCAGCCTAAGGAGACTGTAGCTCAGTCTTCAGTCCATTTTTGAAGAGACACTTTTAGTTCATGATCAATCCCAGCATCAAACTCAGGCTACACATTCCGATGTCCCAACAACTAATCAAGAGATTACACATTCCATAGTCCCAACAACTACATCTCCTCCTCCAACACACCATGAGGTGACACTTCCACCTTCAAACTAGGTTCAGACTCAGCAGCCAAATCCAGCTGAAGTCACAACTCAGGTTTCACACACAGAATCTTCCACAACTCCACAATCTGTTACAGTGGTAAGCCATTCTCCACCTATGACTGAGACTACAGCTCAGTCTACAGAGAATTATGAGACAACAGTTCTAACATCAGTTCAAGATCAAGGTCAGCCTTCAAACTCAGAAACTATAGAGGCTGAAGTCCTGACAACTTCAGCGCCTTCATTATATCCTAAGGTGATACTCCCACCTACAGAGCATGTTCAGACTCAGCAAATCCCAAGTGAAGTCACACTTCAACCTATGGATATGGAATTTACCATAACTCCATATGCTGCAAATTTTAATACAGAAAGAGTTAATTATTCAAATGAAACAAAATGCCTCCACAAGCACCAACATATGTGACTTCTGCTTGTGTGAAAATGAGATGCTGTTGTGCATTCATCTGAACCCAAAGCAGAGACTCCACCAAGTGTCTGTGCTAAGGCCCAACACCTACAACCCAGCACTGTTTTGTAAGAATAATCTTTTCTTGTGTCTGTTTTACATTCAATGTGACATGGATCTTTTCCTCAAAGCCTTAACGGACCTTCCTTGTTACCCTGACCAACACTGCCTGACTTTCTGCTTCATCTTTGTAAAGTCTCCCTCGCCCTCATCCTTCTTACTGCAGTGCCCCTTCTCCAGTTAGCCCCATTATATCATTGCTCAACTTTGGCTCTTCCATTTTGACTCTGGCCTCTCTATAACTCATCTCATTAATGCAACAGAGGGGTCAGGGGAGATTCCAGAGCCAGACTCCTGGGGTTTTAACCTAGGTCTTTCATGTGATAACTGCAACTCTAGGAAGAGTGCTTGGCTGTGACTCAATTCCCTCGCCTGTAAAATGGGGAGTATGATAGCTACTATTTCATAGGATTGTGGTGAGGTTTAGTTGCCTGCATGTGATACTTATCTTAGTTTATGGTGTACATGAATGTCAGCACTTAATACTATGCAGTCTTTCAGTTCTGTTCAGACCTCACATATAACCTTTTGTACACAATTTGGGATTAACAACTGTGAAATCCACATGTGTATGGTATTGTCTATAGAACATGAAAATGATACATTGGGAAAAGGAGCATTAAACCTTTACCTGTGGCTCAAAGGATGTCTATTGTTGAACAGAATGAAATTAGACAATACAGCTTAGACAAAGCCATGGGTATAAGAATAATGGGGATTTAGACTACTCAGATTACAAACAAGCAAAGATACTGTGTAAGAGCTGACTACCATCTATAGTATTTAGAAAGTGACACAGGGAGACTTGGAAAGCCATTAGAAGTTTCCAGGAAAGAGAGAAAAATTAATAAGACAGGAGAATAACTTTTTATAAAGACAGAATAAGAGTATAGTCTGGCCTGGAGTCTCCAATCCTCCTGCCTGACTTCTCAAGTTTCAGGATTATGGACATAGCCCACCATATCTTGGATCATTTTAGAATCTGTATACACACACACACACACACACACACACACACGCACGCACGCACGCACGCATGCACGCACGCACGCACGCACGCACGCCCTCCACCATGATTGCCCATGAGAAAGAGAAGACAGGATTAAGACTGAATGACTGTTAAATTTAGAGCTGGGCTGTAGAGTACACACAAAGAGAGAAGTAGAATGTGCACCCTCAGATTGGACGTTCAAGTTTGGAGGAAATGTCTCACTGCACTCAAAGAGATCTGCCTGCCTCTCCTTCTTAAGTGCTGGATTAAAGATATGTGACTCCACACCTGGCCTACAATTATATTCTTAATGGGTATAAATTAAATATTCAGATCTAGAGAATCCTTTCTTGTGTTCTAATTTTTCACCTCTGAGGTAATGTACTAGTTTTGTTTGGGGGTGATGAAGACAAGTACAAAAGCAACAGAGAGGGAAGCATTTATTTCATCTTACAGTTGTAATTCATCATGGATGGAAGTCAGGGTAGGAACTGAAACAGAAGCCAGGAGCCTGGGAACATCGCCTGAAGGGCTTGCATCCCTTCTCAATGCGCAGCCTCAAGTACAGCTGAGAGCCTGCATCTTCAGAGGTCCCAGGCACCCGGTATCTGCCTGTGATTCCAGGATTCAGGAGGCTGAAACAGGAAAAATGGGAGTTTGAGGTCAGCCTAGCCTGCATGGAAAGACCCTGTTTCAAACATAGAAAGCCATAACCTCTCAAAATAACTAGCTCAAAAAAATCTATCAAGAAATGTGTGTGTGTATGTGTGTGTGTGTGTGTGTGTGTGTGTGTGTGTGTGTGTGTGTGTGAATACTATAAATGATGAAACTCTTGGGAGATGGATGGATAAAGTAAGTGACTCTAAAATATTCAAATCCAAAGGTTTAGAGTTTGAACAAAATGTATTTTCTATTACAAGCTCTAAATTCTACTAGTGATACTAACTAGATATCTAATAGCTAAGCAAAACAATATTTCTCTTTTATGTTTCCTATGGATTTGTCTTGCAATAAAATGCATTATATTTAAAGAAGGCTATTTGAGTCATTACCTTTTTTGAGGTATAAGTTTCAAATATATCCCTTCATAATTGAATTTTAATTCCCCCTTGTGACTTTTTGATATCTGACTCACAACTTTGCTAGCAGGAAATAAGCTAGACTCAAAAATGACAAATGTTGCATTTGTTTGTTTAGGTGATGGGGACAAACCTAGGGTCTTGTTATCTGCTAAGCAAGTGTTCTGCCACTGAGCTACATTCCTAGATTTTATGTGTGTGCTGAAAATAGAAGAAACACTTGGGGGGGGGGTGAGAAGGGAGTCTAGAAGGATGGAGAACAAAGAAGATAATGGGATAAAGAAAGCTAAAACATCACCATTTCTCAAATATGGGCAATCGATCGTGCGTGCGCGTGCGTGCGTGCGTGCGTGTGTGTGTGTGTGTGTGTGTGTGTGTGTGTAACAAGACAGGAAAGTAGGACTGATTAGGGAGGGAGAAGACCAGCAGAGTGGAGAGTAGTGGGACAGGTAAGAGCAAAGTACAGTAAGATAGAGACATCTATATGAAACTGTCAGGATGAAATTAATTATTTAGTATAATAACTAAGACTTTCTGCAAGTCATAAGAATTCTATGCCAAATCCCTTTAGTCTGTAATAAAGACGAATATGAGAATTCTACCCAGTTAGTGTGTAGTGACCGTACCAGCTCTCAGTGTGAAGGTGCATCCTCGGCAATTGTGGATAAGCTACTGCCATCAAGTGGGCAGACAGCATAACTGATCCTCAATATCCTACCGTCTTTACCACAAACCTACACAATAGAGTGGTCCAACCCAAAATGTCAGAGGCGCTTAAAAACCTCTCAGAGAAGTAAAGATCACTGAAAAAATTATGAGCATTTACTGTGGCTAATGTATTACATATGTAAATATGAAAGTGAAAGTCATAAGCCAGTATCATCCTGGGATTTCTTTAGCAAATGGAGAAAGTATTGGGTTTATGTTTAATTATATATAAATTAGAATGACCACAAATGCAAACATTCTAAAGAGTATCTTCTCATTGGTTTATGTCTTTTTTCCCATTATTGTAGAAACCTTGGGTGCAATTTCCTCGCTGAACTGAGCTTTGGAACGTTTAAGCATGGCATGGAATGCAGTTTTTACAGAAGGTGTAAGTGAAGTAGAAGTTAAGCACATGTAAAAACTGGTAAAGGCAATTTTTTCTTTTTAAATTATTTTTATTTTAATTAAAAATAATTGCATTACTTCCCTTCCTGCCTTTCTTTTCCTCCTTCCAACCCCTCCAATATCTCCCCTTACTCCCTCTCAAGTTAACTTTTTAATCATTATTGCTGCATAGACAGATATATAAACATAAATATATAATAAGTCTTGGTGTTGCTTGTGTGTGTGATTTATGGCTGAACACTTTTATTGGATAACCATTTAGGCTCATCCCTGGGACAGACTAATTTTCCCTCTCCTCAATAGCCATCAATTGTCTATAGTTCTTTGTCTAGGAGAGGGACCTCATGATAATTTCCTTTTAACATGTTCCAGTTTTGTGCAGGCAACCATATTTTTGAGGTATCATGGGTATAACTGTCATTCCTAGATGACAAAATCTCACAGCTGACTTCCTGGTCCTCTGGCTCTTATAATCATTCTACCACCTCACCCCCTTCTGTGATGTTCCTAAAATTTAAACTAATATTTGTTTATTTATATCCATGCATTCATAATAAAGCTCTCTAAACTTCTGAATTTCTTCCTTGTGAAAACTGGGATTTCAGAAATTTATATATATATATATATATATATATATATATATATATATATATATATGACTGTTCTGTGGGCCAGAGAGATAGCTTCAAGGATCAAGATGTTTGCCACACAGATCTGGTGTTCTAAATCAATCCCTGGAACTCCCATAAAGGTGTGAGAAAAAGAACAAACCTCCATACTCAAGACATCACACATGTACCCACTTGCATCATGCACATACAGACACAATATATATATATGTATGTATGTATGCATATATATGTGTGTGTGTACGTACATACGTACTGCATGTATATACACGTGTGTGCATGCATGTACACACACAAAGCTAAAGAGATAGTTTAGTGGTTTAAAGTACTTACTTGCTACTCTTGCAGAGGACCACATGGTAGCTCACAATCATTCATAACTCCAGTTCTAGGGGATCCAATGCCCATTTATGATCTCTGAGGGCCAGGCACACATGAGGTACCCATACATAAACTCAAGGCAAAACACTCATACACATAAAATGAATCCTTTTAAGGTATACATATTAGCCAGGTGGTGGTGGTGGTAGAGGTGGTGGCGGCTGTAGTGGCTCATGCCTTTAATCCCAGCATTGGGGATGCAGAGGCAGGGACCTCTGTGTGTTCAAGGCCAGCCTGGTCTACAAAGTGAGTTCCAGGACAGTCAGAGCCACACATTAAAACCCTGTCTTGAAAAAACAAAAGCATATACATTTAAAAACTGTTCCACACGCAAACGAGTAAGAGATGGAGTGAAACAGGAGAGGTAACATAAATGTCCACACTCTATGAACTATATAACTGTGCTTGGTGCCTTGTTTCCGTGGACATGTGTATAAGGCACTGCCATCTGAAGATGGCTTAATACGTATGGTCCCAAGCACCCCTGACCTATAAGGCAGGTGCAGATGGCAGTGTTTGGTTCTCTTTTGTAGTGTTTCTAACACTGTGATGCCCTTTTGTTTATAATCCAAGAGCTTCTGGTTCTGGCTCTCCTAATGGAGCATGCCTAGATTGGCCGGCTCTGTATTAGTGCTCAGGCTAAAGTTCTTCTATCCACAGACTGCTTGTATACTTTTCG
The DNA here is from genome assembly GCF_943737965.1 of Phodopus roborovskii. NCBI lineage: Eukaryota > Metazoa > Chordata > Mammalia > Rodentia > Cricetidae > Phodopus > Phodopus roborovskii. The sequence goes on from NW_026126540.1 coordinate 27,678,682, forward strand.
TTAATTGTTTGTTTTTTGAGGTAGGGTCTCATTATGTAGGCTTGACTAGCCTAGGATTTGCTGGGTATTCTAGGCTGGCCTTGAACTCATAAAGTTCTGCCTGTTGCTGGACTTTTATTTATTTATTTATTTATTTATTTATTTATTTATTTTTACCAGGGTCAAAGGTGAATACCATGTCTGATATCACATGATTTTTTAAGTGTTTTTCTAAGCTGAGTGGCCATGGTGGTAATACCACCTATTCAGGAGGCTGAGGCAAACAGAACCCAGTCCAGTCCATAGGGGCAACTTAGTGAGACCCTGTATTCCAGCCATGAGCTTGTACTGAGGACTGAACATGAGCAGCTCTCATAGACAACCTGTGTGCAGATGAAGAGAAAGGTCAGCTGGGTGCTTGCTCTGCCTCTCTGAGATTGCAGGTTTCAGCTCAGCATCTGGCTCCCTAGTTTTTATTGGTAAATTGAATGATTGAGATTTAGTAAAAACACAACATTTGGTGCTCCAGCGTGTGGTATGACCACACAGACAAATCATGCCAACTGCAGGCAAACAGAAGACATCAGACTTAAGACACCTAGGATGTCCTCAAGGAGTTAAGTAATACTAAAAGGAAAAATCTTTCCCAAGTTAAGGATGAGAAATATAATACAAGGATCAGGGACTCTGTAGAGTACTACTTTAGATGACTTGAAAATAGAAGCAGAAAATGAAAAGATAAATGACTTACCTGAGATTGACATAATATCAATTATAATTATCAGTCTGGTGATTCATATTTTATCCTTAATAGCCATAGTGGTTTTTTGTGCTGAATATGAAAAGTGGATAGATAAGATACAATCCTTAGGAAGACATATAAATGAAAATAAGAAAAATACTCAGCACAGACAGGGCTTCTTATTGGATATCTTTGTCTTAATTATTAAGCCATAACTACTCATCTATGTATTTCTACATGGGCTTATCTTACTAGAGAACGCCTGGAGCATCCTATCCTCTATATGGCATCTCTAGGCCTCTCTGCCTACCTTTACCAGAATTCTCCTCGTCTCCTGGTCCTGCCTATCTCCAGCCTCTACTGGCTAACGGCCAAACAGTATTTTATTCACCAACCAATAAAAGAAACATATATACAGAAGGACATCCCCCATTAGGAGTATTTTGTTCTTTTCTTTACAGAAAAACAGAAAACACCTATCTTTAAGAAGCCAAAAAACATCGGACATATAGATGCTTAAAAAAGAAAGGGTAGCCTCCAGAAAGAGTCTTCAAAGAAGAGTCTGACTTGTGAAATCAATATCTATTCAGGGTAAAATTTCTCTACCTAAACACCTATATCTCCTCACTTCCCAGTACAGTCAAGTCCCAATTCACATAAAAAATCAAAGCTGTCTTTGGATTTGGATTTGACTCTCCTCTAAATTCAAGCATGTTGTTAAAATAAAATTCAGAGTGTCTGTCTCATATCAAAAAGCCAACTGGTGTAAGACAGAAGAAAACAAAACCTAGGGACTATTGTCAAAATTCTGTTATCTGTCATAAAAAAAAAAAACTAAATTTCCCTCATACTTATTTTCATCCTTATTGTTACCTTTCCCAGTATCCATACCTTTAAAAGGTAAACTTTCTGTGTTGATACTAATGTTTAAGTCTTCCACTGTGAACAATAAAATTTCCTAACAGCAATCTTTGAAGTCTCCAGAAAGAAGATGGGGCCCCACTACATCGATTCCACTTGATTCAACTTGTCTCTGAACTAGTAAACACCATTCAAGGACCGGTTTGGGACTAATACTGCTCTAGACAATTCCAGATTAGCTAGCTGAGATGGTGCACCTTCTTATAACTCTGGCCAGATTCAGACAAGCGTCACCTGCCACTCAGAGAGTAGCTACAAATGTTACAGGATCCCATAGAGTCACCTTTGCACCATTAAAGCAGGAAGTAATTCTAAGAAAACAATGCCCCTTTTCCCTAATGTTGGCATTAAGGGTATTTTGTTTTTGTCCCTGAAAAAAGGATAATTATCACTTGCATAGGGTTGTATGGAAGGTGATGGACAGACTTGGGTATCCCTTTTAGAAAAGTTTAAAGGTATGGAGGGGATGGGATATAGGTAGATTAACATATCTTCTTGTGAGCTATTTTTAGCAACTATTAGCTATAGATAACTTACATTGTTTGATTCTTGTATGTTGAAACTTATGTGAAATTAACCTTGTATTCCTGTCTTAGACAATTTGTATATTATATTTGTCACACTGTGTAGGGTCTTCTTTCTGTTTACAATGTTTTGTACACATATATAAAACTATCTTTATCATATTCTATGTACATATGCTTCTACATACGCTTAAGATATTTTATATATGATTACAATTTAGGGTATTTTATGATGTTGCATTATACAATTCTACCTCTGTTGTTGAGATTTATATGTATATTATATAGTTATATTTTGAAGTCATTGTCCTTGCTACACATCAGTTTTAAGATTGTTTAAATTATTTGGGGAAGCTTCAGCCATTGGACAATTATGTCTCTGAGAATTACAGATTATAGTTACCCATGCTTCTTATACCTATGAAGTTAGTCAGACATAGACTCCATCTGGAGTTCGTTCTCTCCTTGCTACTGGCCTCTTTGGCAAAAAACTGCTCCCATCTTGACTGTTGACCTTGGACAAGCTGTCCTAACTGGGCTAGCAGGAGATAAACTTAAAGAGACCGCTGAACCTTGCCAAGTCAGACAGTTTTTCAATTTCTGTGCTTCTGAGATGGTCTGTCTGATACATTAGGCCTTAGCCAAAGTTGGTTGCCTGGACGTTTCTGTGAGACCTGTCCAAGTAGCCTGCTGTTTCTGTCTTCACTTGCACCTTTTGGAAATCACATGCCTGCACTTCCTGCCTGCCCTGGTATTGTTATTTTCCTTCTCAGGTCTTTGATGAGGTTGAAGACTAGATAGTCATAGCAATATCCTCTCTTACCTGAGATAGAAAATAGTAGGTGCAAGACTTAGACTTTCCAGATTAGGACTGCTATTGAAGTACTCTCTGTCATGCCTTTACCCTGAAGCTGGACATGTAGTATGTGCCTTGCTCTATGTTGCTCTTGCTGGTTGTAGGTTTTAATTTGTGTATGTTTTTACCTTTCCTTTTCCTGGAATATACTTGACATTTGTTGTCATTGTATGCAATTTTTGCATCGGGCTTAAAACTTTGTAATGGCATCTCCTTGCCAGTGAATTTGTGTAGTGGCCACACCCCCTTTGGGCGTGGCTTCACCTGGGTATGTGACTGGGAGGTGGAGCAAGCTTTCACTCTCCATCTCTCTCTTAGGTAGAGAATCCTGTCAGAAGGGCTGAGACTTCATCTTCTGGAGCAGAAACGCTGTGCCGTTTCTTTACTGTTATCTGTGTAAGTTGTTCTCCAATAAAACAACCATTTATCATTTATCTTGGGTCTAGTGAAATCATTATTACCCGGCCTTCAGACTCACATTTATTGAATGCTCTATTTTCATCAAACCCTTGAAGCAAATTTACATATCACAAAGTTTGTTAGTTTAGTTCTGTAACTGACATTTTATTGATAAGCGTACCAGAATGTAAACAGCTTGAATAAATTGCCAGCTACTGTATAATTTGTAAGTACAGAATTAGGATTTATGTCCAGGAATGTACACCGCTCCCCAAATGGCCATGTAGCCCAAGGATGGACTTGAACTCCTGATACTAAAGAGCCAGCTATAAGATGATTTTTATTGGGGCTGGAGAGATGGCTCAGTAGTTAAGGTGTTTTTATTTCTACCTCTAGGGAAAGTCCATTAAATTCATGTTTGTTTTTCCACAAATACATATAAATCCACATGGAATTTTTTGGTGACAGGCATGTATGTAGGCACCCCAGACTATGAGGTAAAGACAGCAGCCCTTCTTTTCAAACGAAGATGCTCAACACTGCAGACATCTCACTTAAATACACTTGTCGTTGGGATGTGCTGTTCATTCCTTGAAAATTAAGAATAAACAATAGACCTAAATAACGGTACCAAGAATAATGGATAGGTCCCAGCCAAGACTCAGGGAGTACCTCAAAGTCAGATCAAAGAGACACACAGCACTACCAAAAAGCAGTATTAGTTTGGGGGGTGTCCACAAGTGGCAGAGGGTGTTGCCTTGTCCGGGACACATCTCACAACTGACCTGGAGCTGTGCCTGCCTGTGCAAGGTCTCAACATTAAGGATGGGGGCGGCAAGGGGGAGGAAGAGCGTTAAGCATGGTGAAAAGGTGTGCGCCTCAGGAACCCCACATCTTGACGGAGTCTGGCGGACACAGGACTGAGACAGCCAGCATAGAAAGCTGCATCGAGCTTTGGCTCCAGGACCCTGAACTCACCGCCAAGCTTCACTCCACGACGCACCTGGCACTCTTCCAGTCCTGGAAGCTTATTCTTCTTGAGTTTCTGTGAAGATATTAGGTGCCACTGTTTTCTTCCGAGCGTTTTCAATCGAGTGTGTAGACCATTGTCTACACAATTTCTCTGCATATTGAGCAAAGGCCGGGGAAGGCACTTGAGGTCATTTTAACCGGAATCTAAATTTGGTCTGGAAGTTGTTGAATTGGTCTATCGTTACCCGTTTTCTTTGATTTTCTGGCTCTGTTCCCTAGAACCAGTAAGAGCAAGGGCGGAGTTTCATCCAAGCCGACCGCTGCGGTTCCAGCAGGCACAGACTCAGCGCCAAGTGGACCCACCTGACAGACAGTCTTCCGTCTCCCGGCCCCGCTACCCTTCCCGCTTAGGTAACAAAATGGACATCTGCCACCGGAATTGGGTCTAGATGCGATCGAAGGAAGATGAGACCTCTCTAGGTGGGTCAGGATGTGGGGAGACACGCTACGAAGGGTAGGAGAGAAAAGTCCCTTGAAATGTCTCCATTTAAAGCTACCAGGAAGTCACTTTGGCTACAGAGAAGGACAAGCCGCCTCCTCCCCAAAGGAAAACAAACAGGATTGGAGAAATTGGATCGAGAAACGATGGATTAGTTGACTAATCCGCTCAGCCTCAGCCTCTTTTCCGGTTCTGGCAGATTGCTGTAAGGTGAGCTGTACTGAGTTAAAAATTCGCACTTCATTTATAACCAGTTGAACAGGAAAATAACAAGGAAGATGCTTCCGACTTTGTAAAGAATAAACTAAGGCTGCCGTCTGAAAAAGAACCTCAAACCAAAGAAGTTCTGAAGTCGGTGTTAGGGTTCCCAGTTATTTATACCTGACCTGGCGGCGGGGTCCTCAAACCAGTACGATCCAGGCTGAGGGCTCATGACTTCGCCTGGCTTGGTATTTGGTGTTAAAAATAAAAATAAAAAAAATAACTTGTAAGATGATTAAGTGCCGGATTTTGAGTTGCACAGACTAAATGACCGCAGTCGGAACCCGAGTGGCCCCCCTGGTGGAGACAGTAAAGGCTAAAAAAGGGCTTGAGAGGAGAGAGTGGGTGGGATCAGGCCACTCGAGCCCAGGGAGAGAGCAGGGCCTCTGGGGTGGAATGGACGCATCCGTCTGAGGTTCAAGAGTCAAGAACGTTGACTGACTGCTGGGAGGGGAGGGGGAGCCACCCTGCTGCCGCTGGCTTCCCAGGAGGTGCCTAGAAGTGAGGTACCCAGAAGCTGGGACCATCCAAATGCCTGGGTTCCAAGCTTCGGAAGTCCTGAGGGGCAGCATTCCGACCCAGAGTGCAGCCCCGGGCCTGCGCTTCAGCGTGGGCAGACTTTGAAGAGGGCTGCTGCCTGCCTGCCTGCCTGCCTGCCTGCCTGCCTACCTGCCTGCCTGAAGGATCGCTGGTGTCCCCCGGGACTTGTTTCTGTTACAATTTAAAATGCCTTTGGATTTCGTCTGTTAGAGAGGGATGGAGGTCGGAGATGCAGTTTTCACGAGGTTTCTCAAAAGTTTGCATTGTCTGTAGTTTCCGTAGTGTAGTGGTTATCACGTTCGCCTCACACGCGAAAGGTCCCCGGTTCGAAACCGGGCGGAAACAAGTGGTTATTTTAATAGGCTTTTTAACTGAAACTGTAGCAGTGGTTTACAAAAGTCTGGCCCAGTTTATGATTACACACTAGGGTAAGCACCCCACCCCCTGGTTAGGTTCGTTCACGCCCTTGCTCTCTCTTATTTAATCTTTTATAGACTCAAAAGCATCTTTGAAAGGCTTGACTCCCCTTCACCCCCAAAGCCTTCTATGAGCTTCTGAAAGGTAATCATAATAGTTGAGGACATGACAGTGCCACCCTCAGGACTAGGCCAGTGTCCTCAAATGAAGAACACCCCAGAGATCTGTTCTTCCCTCCCCGGGGTGGTCTATCTTATTGGGAATAGGAACCACGCCTCGTGTTCCATTTGTTTAAAGTGTAGGCTTTGATATTTTATTATGACAACCTGAGCTGAAAACCTGAGCTTGGCACTGTGGAAAGTTAGGGGTTTTAGAGGATTTCAGTACTGGTGAGAAGCGTAAGAATGGAAAGCGGAAGGGCGTTAGTGTTGACGCACAGGCAGCAAGTGGAGCGTGCAGACGACTTGGTGCAGGGAGCTTTGCGTCCTGAGCCTCAACTAAAAAGAGACCTGCTTGAGTGGACAGTGCGCCTGTAAAAATCACAGCAGTCTCCTGCGCAGAGCAACTTGGAGTTATAATGACATTTGGGTTGGAGGGAGGGTCGTGATCTTCAGGGAACAAGACGATAGAAGAGGTTTTGAAAGAGACCACAACAGTAACAGTTTCTCCACTGGCTGGGGGTGAGGGGGGTAACCAACGATCAACAAGGTGTTTCCCCTGGGTGAGACTCACACCACTGCGCTCCAGAGATGCTGATCCACGCGGGTTCTCCAAATGTGGGGATTTCGGCTGCATAATGTATGGTATGGGCGGACTGACGCAATACACTATTAAGGTCCACTCTGACTGTGCCCCGCCCCAACCAGCTTGGTCAGGTAGAGCTAGGTCGGTGTATCTGACTTGGGGAGGGGGCCCTGCTCTGCCGGTTTCTGTCATGTCTGGTCTCTCTAGCTCAGGTCCAGTAGGGTGCAAAGCACTGCCTGGGAAAATCTGGATGCAACATGATCTCCCCAGTTCTGTTTTGAAAGAATGTTGTGGTGTGCGAATGAATTTAGTCCCAAGTGTCTACTCGAACGAAGAGAGCTGTAGACTGGCCCATGGTCCAGTGCAGCCAACCGAGGCACTCACTCAGTGTGTGGTGGGGCAAGGAGGGGAAGGGGTCTCCACCCTGCGGGCTCTGCACGCCAAACCCAGAAGCAGAAGCAGACAAACCATTAGCCTGGGAGTAGTGGTTCATTCCCTTAATTCCTAGCACTCGGGAAGCAGTACCGGTGAGTTCAAACCCAACCAAAAGAAAAACAAAACAAAATCTATGCTGGCCACGTCAGCTTTCTCCCCTGTCTCTCTTGATTTTCTTACAGTCTCCGGAATTCAAGACCAACACCATTTAATGAGGCTTTTTCTTCCTTTTTATCACCGCCTCACCCTTAACCCTTTTGACACCGAAGAGCTAAGCATGCGCAATCTCTCAAAAGCGCTCTCTTCTCCCTGCTTTTTATTCAGAAGCCGGCACAGGAGAGCTGGTGCAGTACGTGTTCATTTCTGCTTAAAGAAGACCCACACAGAAAATCCAGGTTTCTCCTGATCAGCACCCTGACATGGTGCCCGCCCGCCCCCCACCCAGCCCCGCCCCCGCCGGCCCCCTGCCTCGCCTTCCCGCCCCGCTCGGCTGAAGCCAGCGGGGTGGTAGGAGCTGAGAAAAGGAGAGAGGGTTAAGGGGAGTGGGGAAAAGAAGCGAGGAAAGTAAGTCAGAGAAATGTGTTCGGATGGGAAGAAGGAAAGGAAGACACCAGAGAAAAGAGGCTCTGCAGCTGCCCCACAGAAAAGCAGATTTAAAAACTGTAAATTAAAAAAAACAAAGGCCACCAAAAGTGGCTTAGGATGCTACCGATGTGTTAGTGTGTGCCCACGGTTACGTCGGTCCTGATCTGAGACCTGGTAATGCGATGCCCTCAATTGGACCCACTGGGACTAACTCATGTATCTTTTGGGTTTCTTTTAATCCAGCTGGCCAGCGAGTATACTTTACCTCCCGCCGAGATCCTAGCGAGAGCAGCCGGGCAAGCGCAGGGAGGAAACGCTGAAACAAGCCGGAGACAGGTGATTTGTTTCTTAAAGAGAGGAGTAAGACCCGGTGTTAGGTGTCTCCGTGGCGCAATCGGTCAGCGCGTTCGGCTGTTAACCGAAAGGTTGGTGGTTCGAGCCCACCCGGGGACGTGCAAGCTCTCACTGAGAGTTAGCTCCTCTTTTCCACTGTGAATTCCTAAAATCGTTCCGCTTTTGTGTTGTTTTCCGAACCCAATAAGATAAAGCAAAATTCACTTCGGGTCCTAAATTGTGTGGGCAAGTGGAACAAAACAATGATTTGTTAAGATTTCCTTCCTGGTTTTGCAACTAATATTTGTCTTCCATAGACACTTGGTCTCGTGTTTCATTGTTATAAATAATGACAACAGCTTTTCTTTTACACTGATCTTCAGTCACTTGCGCAAGGACTTCTATAGGGCAGAGTCCTGAAGAACAAGTGTTCAATGCTAGTGATTAAATTAAAAACAACAAAAATCAATTGTCTCTTTTGTTGGCTTATTAGTTGTAATTCTTCCCTGTTTTTATTGAGTCGTTAAGGACTCAATCAATTTAGTAGTTTTTAACATATAGTCTACCTTCAAGTGTTATTGGATTATGCATTTGCTATTATGTATTTGCTACTGCATTATTTTTTCTTTAAAGATGCCAAAATCCGTCTTTATTACTTTTGTTTAAAGTCGGATGTATGTTAAGGGGTGAAACTGACAAAAATAGAAATGCTATGCTTGCCATTTTATTTGCATTGGTGTCCAGTACGGAAATCATTTACAAAGTTCCTCATTCTTGGTGTGAAGACAGATTCACACAGCTATTCAACGGGAAGACTCGGTTCTCATTGTGTGTAGAGCAGGAGGGTGCTGGCTCTTCTGGCTTTTGCAGAGGTCTCCCCTTGGTGCCCCTCTCCAAGTCCTTTAAACGCAGGCAGCCTACTGATCTTTGTGTTTTGTGTACATACCATCACTTATCCCTCTGATTCATTTTGAGATTTTTTTTTTCTTTACCACTAGGTTTTAGCCATATATTTCTATGTGCACAGGTGTGGTTTTCCTTGAGTGTCTAGTGAGTAGGATTGTTCAAATCCTTAGGTGAATTAATAATTATCATTACAATTGGAAAATTTTTAATCACTGTTCCTTAAATTATTTTTTCTTCTCCTTCAATCCATTCAAGATCCTCAGTTACTAGTCTTTAGGCCTCTTATACTGCCCTACTGCTCACCAATGCTTTTTCATAACCCTTTTTTCTTTCAGTTCTCAGAAATAGGGTTTCTCTGTGCTGTAACTCACTTTGTAGACCAGGCTGGCCTCACACTCAGAGATCCACCCGCCTCCAAGTGCTGGGATCAAAGGCATGTTGCCATCACTTGAAATATAGAGAAACTAAAATTAACTGACTTCTGGAAAGTGACAAGCCCATTTTCAGGAGAGAGAGAGAGAGAGAAAGTTTTTGTCTTTGTGAACTTCTACTGCAAGTAGGAATCTACAGTATGCGTGAGACATAAAGTAAGCTATTAGATATAAACAATTTTTGTGATGATAGGTAACTATAGTGCATTAGAATAGCAACAAGTTCCAATCACAGACCAAGTCATTTCAGGAAGGTGAGTGGCAGAGAAAGGATTTGATCACCTAGAACAGTCCCTGAACAGCCTCTATTAAAAAGCATCTGGGGGGGGGGAGGAGTCTGTTCCCTGGTCTGGTGGCTAGGATTTGGTTTTTGGTCAGGAAAATGTGTTTTGTAAGCTCTATCATGAAAGTGTTAGAAGTTTAGACAATCGATACTAACATCTTTCAGGAAAGGAGAAATTGACCTATTCCCTGGAATGCCCTTACTTCAGCCTCTCCCTGTGTAAGACCCTCAGAATGAGGAGTCTTCCAGTTTCAGTCGATACCCCAAGAACTCAATGTCCAGTCCAGTTGCTGCAACACGCAAGAGGCTTTAATGAACAGGAAATGTTTGCGCAAACGGGCTCCTCCAGCACGCAGGCTAGAGAGAAGCCCTCTCTCCCAGGCCCAGGTGTTTTTAGAGGCAAACCCACAAACTTAGGGAGGGGGTGGGACCCTCTATCCATTGAGTACATGACCCTTGGAGGCCGGATGTTCTGCTATTAGGATCAACAGACCTTAGGGCCTCAGGATGTGTTAATTAATTTTGTCTGGGCAAACCAGAGTTGCAGCTATCTCTTTGTTTCCTAAGGACCCTATTCACCACCGCTGACTCACAGGAAAGGAGGGGCAGTGTGAATTCTTGTTATCTCAGGGCCTTGTGAGAGAAAGTTAGCAAATTCCAAGGAACAGATATTGGTTAGCTTTCCAGGTCAGACCATCCTTCATTTTCTTTATTTTTTGGTCTTTCACCTGGTGCTAATACTCTGTTAAGCTTTTTCTGTTTCTGTGTTCTAATTGAAGCAGCATGACGGGGCCCCTCCCCTTTCTGTCTCCCAGGATACCAGCTAAAAGCCTGTGTGTTTGCCCTGACACTGAGTTCTCCTTCTCTGTGTCTGTCCATTCGCCACGTCCTCACTGCCCCGGTCAGCTTTTCACAGCCTGGCTCTCATCCACAAGGCTCTGGGTTCAATTCTACATAATGAAAGAGAATATAAAGGAAATGTAACTGTAATCAGTTTTAAAATAGAAAATCTTGGAGATAGGAACAATGAAGGACTAAATGTTGGGTCTGGAGGAATATTCCAGAAACAATTACAGCCCATTTGACTTCATGATGGAAATGACAGAAATTTAATGCACTTGAAGAGAGAGATAGAAATCACACACGAAGCACGAAGCACAGAAGCAAAAGGGGCAACTTTTCTAAAACTTAACACAACTTTGGAACCTGTGGGAGTAATGTCAAAAGTTGTAACATCAGGAAGATGAAGAAAATGTGGGAAAAATAGTTGCCTACTATCAAATTAGTTGAGACACGCTGTTGGTCAACGCCCACAGAGAATGTCGGTCCAGGAGAAGGTATGACCTGCAGACAACTGCAGCCCTCACACAGTGGCGACAAGCTTCACGGCCCTCTGCCCTTCCAGTGTCTCAAGGATCGCCTTCAGCCACAGCTTCCAAACGTCCACTAAGTAATCTTCACGACGAGGTCGAATTTGAATATGAAGCCTCTTCAGTCGGTGAACAGCAGGGGATGTGTGGCAGAAAGCAATAGATAGACCATTCTGAGAACACACAAGCACCGGCAACTGCAGAGTATCCTAGATAGTAGGAGCTCAACTCCAACTGAGCATCAGACACTAGAATCGATACCTTGCTCCTGTCTCCAAGAGAAGAGCTGGAGGGCCTTGTGCACCAACAGCCCCTGCCCACCTGCCTTCTTCCAGAATGTTCCCGCCCGGTCCCAGGTGAGTCACTTCGAAAGGCCTTGCTTCATTCATCCTGGAGCACAACTGACCTAGAGATATATGTCTGTGCAAAGTTGTCTTCTACACACTAAACACGATCCATTAAACATCTCGAGGACATTTTCACCCAGGTATTTTCTGTCAAATCTGAAGAATCTGTCTTTGCGGAGTACATGATGACCGTGGATGTCTGATGATGGTGACTTGCAGAGATGACAAGTATGACAGACTCCATCACTATCAATGACAGTTGTCTGATTTACTGTGCTAGGACAACATATTTTCTCATTTAGAAAATAAAACCAGCAAAGAGAACCCTATGGGATTTGTGATATTAGAAAAATATCTGTCTCTGTAAAATAAATCAATAAACAAACAAACAAACCAATAAGGATGGTTGGTTTTCTAGCACGCCAAACTCTTTTCATAAATGCGGTTCCTGTCTGATAATGGATACTTAAATTTTATTGGGACATAACTAAGACACAGTCTTTTCTGGAAATGGTCCTACTGGTACACAGATGCATCTCAGCAGTCCTAGGTATCTTAGTAATCCAGTCAAACTGACGATCGAAGCCAATTGTCAGAGTGGTTTAAAACTAGATCAGACGAAAAAGATGTCAAGGTATCCATAGTAAATTACGGGAATACGGGTGTTCTTTGTGTATTTGTCAAATGGATTTGTTTTTTGTTTTGTTTGGTTTGGTTTTTGTTTTTTTCAATAGTTGAGTGGCCCTGGGGTTGGGGTGTGGATATGGGATGGATGTGAGGCAAGTCAGAGGAACGTTTATTGAGAACACAGATCCATTGTTTGAAATGAAAATGTTGGGAGCGCAGTTGCTGAGATAAATACTATTGAGTAGGCAGGTGGATCATGCGGGGATTTGGGAGTTTTATACTTGTCATTTGGTTTTACATTCAGCCTTTTTTAAACGATTCATATTTCTTCTGATTTTGTTTACCATTTGTGATCCTCTCCCAGTGCTTACGAGCCTGCCTTCCGGAGCCAGGCTGCCTGAATTCCTTTGGTTCTAATTCTAGCTTTGAAATGTCATCCCGCTCCTGCAGTCGTTGAACTGCTGTTACTGGATTTCCCGTTTTCCACCCGACATTCTGCAGACTCGCCAGCACAACAGGGGTTTCAGCCAGCTCAACCCCGAAGCCGCAAGAGCAAAAGGACTGATGGTGCTAGAACCTCGTCCTGAGTACCTGAGGGAAGGAGCGAGAGTCCAATCCTTCAGTAAACCAGAATCCAGAGCGGCACTAAAGGATGCAGCCTGCAGACAGGGGTGGCTGCAGCCGTCTGGATCTCCGCGAGTGAACAGAGAGACCTTGCCACCCAGCCCCAGTGATCCGACCCGGTTCAGCGGACCTGCTGGGAAGCCTAGAAGTGGGTTTTGTGTGAGCACAAGAAAGCAGAAAAGAACTACTTTCCTCTGAAATAGAGAGGTCCCACCGAGACTTGAACTCGGATCGCTGGATTCAGAGTCCAGAGTGCTAACCATTACACCATGGAACCTACATATCTGCTAGCTATGTATCATCTTATTGGTTCTGTAAGAGAGTATTCGTTTTCATGTTTTGTGTATTGTATTTTTATCACAGAAGCCCCCGTCAAAAGCAATATGTTCTCACTTTATTTACCACACTGTCCTGAGATGAAATTTCTAAATGCGAAGGTGTTTATTTCTTAACCCTCCTCCAAGGAGGCTCAGTGATGAAAGGGTGTGATCTGGGACTCCTCTCTTCTCCCTTGGACGGCTGGCACCTATGATGTTTCACACCACCCATCTCTGTGATGACCTTCTTGGAGCCACACCAACACCGGAAATAGCCCCCACTCGAGTCCCAATTAGAGGAGCGCAGCCCCAGATCAGGAGAATGTAAGCATGCAATAGAAAGGTCTGGAGGGACCGTCATCTATTTCTTCATATTACATGTGTGTGCTTAAGCTTTTCCTGCAAAAGCAAGCAAGCAAGCAAACAAACAAACAACATGCATATTTATTGAACAAAATAAGAATCAGAGATGTTTTTAGGGTTATAAACCATTCAAACTAGACCACTTTTCCCAGAAATCTATCTGCGCTGGCCAAAATAGAAGACATGGCGCTGACATTTTCTGAGAGTTGGCCATGGGTTCCATTCCAATTCCCTTATCATAACTGGAAATTTTCGTTTCTTAAAGTTGAAAATATCCAAAGGTATCCAAATCACTCACTGGAGGGCCATAGGCTATATGTATCCAAGGTCTATGTATGTATAAAACACATAGATAGAAGTCAATATTCTATCTCAAAATAGTAATGTGTGCTTATTGCAGGAGTGGTTTCCAGGCAGCCTTGGGTTGTTAAAGATAAGCCTTTATTTGTTATGGTTTTAATTAAAAATTCTTTGCTCACTCACTTATTTATAATTTTGGCAGAATGAAGGCAATTTTGTGCTTTTCAGGGAGAGGAAAGAGAGGAATCCATAAACTGGTCATGAGAAACAAAAGTTACATTTGATTGGTCAGAGTGGAAATTACCTAGTTAGTCCTTTATGATTAGTAAAGTCTCTGGTTTTGTTTATATCTGGTCTGAACTGTTTGATTTGGAGCTAGGCAAACACATAAAAGCCAAGCTAGCTTCTTCCTGCCAGTCTTTCTGCCTGAGCCACCAGTGCACTGGGATTACTGACATGCACAACCAGTTCTCACTGTTTACCCTGGGCTTTGGTGTGCTTACCCAGAATCCCAGTGTGCTAGGCTTTCACAGCCAGCAGTGAGAGAGCCTCTCACACACACCACACTCACCTTCTAAGTTATGTGTGCACACACATGAGTGCAAGCACTCATGAAGACCAGAAGCACTAGATGGGGTAGAGCTGGAATTATTAAGGATTGTGAGCAACCACCATGAATACTGGGGACCCAGACTCTGGAAGAACAGTCAATAGATTCTCTTGACCAAAACCACTGAGCCATCTCTCTACCCCCCCCCTCCACCCCACCTTCCCACCCACCCCCTGCTTTCTTTAAAAAAACATCTTTGGGGGAAGCTGGTCAAATTTGGCTTAAACACCATTCTCAATCAATGTCAAAGCTGGTTGGCCTGTGACTGGTGAGCCATCCATGTCAGGCTCACTGAAGAAGTTTTTATCGCTGTCCGGCTTAGTTGATGTTGCTCTGACCACAATGAGACTTTGAACACAGAGGTCACATACTTAGAAGACTTAAGAGGATGTAGGAGATCAGGGAGATTCCAATGAAGACTGTCAAGAGGAGAATAGCAAAAGACTGCAGCGTGGTTCCTTACTTAAGTCCCCACCAAGGAAACAAGGATCGATGGCCAGAATGAACATTAAGCTCAGAAGAAGTTTTTGTTTGTTGTTGTTTTGTTTTTTGAGGCAGGGTGTGGTGATATTTTGTTTATGATCTAACAAATAAAGCTTCCCTGAGGATCAGGGTGCAAAGCTAGCCATGCTAGTTACTACAGAGGCCAGGCAGTGGTGCTATTTATACATCTTTAATCCCAACACTAAGGATGGATCTCTGTGAGTTCAAGGCCACCCTGGGCTACAGGAGAGTGAATCAGTCTAAACGGGGAAACAGAGCTCACACCTTTAATCCACCCCACCCCCCCTACCCCACCCCTGCACTAGGGAGGTAGAGACAGGGTTGATATGGCTGGGAGGAGAGAGGAATATAAAGCAGGAGGAGACAGGAGCTCAGTGCAGTAGGTAGCAGTTTGAGGATGGCCTTTGGTCTGAGCATTAGTAGAGGTGAGAACTCTCTAGTGGCTGGCCACTTTGCTTTTCTGATCTTCAGCTTGAACCCCAATATCTGTCTCTGGGTTTTTATTATCCATGCTATATGCTTTAATTAAGTTAGCCATGATTTAGCTCAGTGGTCGGTCTTCTTGAATTTGCCATATGTCTTATGTCATTTGTACTGCTTTTGACAAAGATAAAGCCAGACATTAGCTGAGGCTGTGAAACAGACTTCATTCTGTGACTGCCAAACACAGCTGCCACTGCTGTTTTGGACATGAGTACCCAGGCATTCTAAAGGAGAGCAGGGAAGCAGAGGGCGAGGCAGGGAGGGGTCACCACAAGAAAACCCACAAATGGTTTACCAGTGTAAACGCCTTTCTCATCAGGCTGCTGTGGCTGAGCTCCCTGAAGATTACACTTTGTCCCTTCCTCCCTGGAGATGCTGTCTGGGGTGCGGAGTCATTGTAAATCTCTGACACATTTTTCTACTAACAAGTACATTGGTGCCGGAACCACAGCATATCTACTCTTAATGGCAGCCAGAGTTACAATTCAAGGTGGAGAGTCAGTTACAAGAGATGGTGTACACTTTTTCTCCTGTCCCGACCAACATTTTTCCTAACACTTGAAAGATCCTGAGAGGCACATGCTTGCTTTCCTACCAGTGCTTTTGCTTTAAAACCATTTTCTAAAAGAAGAGACAGAGGGGAGGAGGATG
This sequence comes from Phodopus roborovskii, assembly GCF_943737965.1. NCBI lineage: Eukaryota > Metazoa > Chordata > Mammalia > Rodentia > Cricetidae > Phodopus > Phodopus roborovskii. The sequence goes on from NW_026126540.1 coordinate 27,694,705, forward strand.
GATAAAGAGGAAGGGAACGAGAAAGGGAGGGGGTGTGGAGAGAAGGAGAAAGTGATAGAACCTTGGCTGTGAGGCAGAAGAGGAGTGCCTAGGAGCTCCCCACCCACCGCAGGCCTGAAATGCCAGGGTTAACCCCCACCGCTGTGACTGGGTTGAGCATTGGGCCACAGAAGCAAGCAAACTTCCCCTTAGCATTAGATCCAGGAATCTGCAACTTTCATCTTCCTAAGCTTCTACGAGTTGGCAGTGTTCAGTGTCTAAAAACCAGGAAGTTTTTTGTTTTTGTTTTCTGCTGAAACCCATTTGCTTTCTTCCCTCCCTCAGCACATCTTCAGAGCAGAGCATCTAGTCAGGGAGGGGTGGTCGCAGTCTCTACCCAGAGAGCCAGGGGTAAGTCTCAGGATGACTGACTGTCTACTGTAATGAATGAGATGGTCCCAGAAGTGGAGCCAGCATGCCAGTTGCTCCCTTGAGCCAGTGCCACAAAAGGAACCTGAAAGACGATGTTCACCACACGCCGCCGCGAGAAAAAAGAATATAGAGTTAGGGAGATGCCATGTGTTCCTTAGGAAAGCAAGATGTGATGAGATAACAAGCCTCAAACCTTCGTGGTGAAATGCAAACTATTAGAAATTGGTTGATTTGTATGTAGACCTAGCCAGTAAGAAGCCAGAGCCATTGGCCAAGCAATTATATTTAATATAAGCCTCTGAGTGATTATTTGGGAACTGACGGTCGGAAAAGGGGGGGGGGGAGTCCATTTACATCTAATCCTTACTTTCAGCATTTACTTGTAAAGGACATATGCAGTCCTCCCCTAGTATCTAATGGTCAGGATACCCAGCGTCCCTCTTGAACCCTCATAGGTTTGGTCACATACACTTAAGGTCCACAAACACAAGAATGCTACCCTAGGACTCCACCAAGAACCAAGGAGACTTGTGGACTATCCAGGAGAGGCCAGTATAGGCAGAACTCTCAATCCCTACTCTGCTCATCAAATCACCCCCAAACAGCAATTCCAGTTGCTCTCTTCTCAAAACAAGAGGCGTTGGGGAGATGCTTCTGAGGTTAAATGTGCTTGTTGCTCTGGTAGAACGACCCAGGTTCAGTTCCCAGCATCCATATGGTGGCTCAGAACTGTTTGCTCCAAAGGACTTGGTTTGCAGACAACAGACACACATGTGATGCACATATGTTCAGGGCTATACATGAATATCTTACATTTATTTATTCTTCTCTTGTATTGTACATTCCAACCACAGTTGCCCCTCACTCCATACACATAATTTTTTAAAAACGGATATGACTTGTTTCTTTTCTTTCAGGACAATTCATCAGGCCTGACCAGACAAAAAATTAAGCAAACACTTTGACTTAGAAATTGCTTTTTCAGATTTTTATTGTGTAATATATTTGTTATATTGCATATTATATACACACATATAATATATAAAATTTATATTCATATTTACATGTTAAATATAATATATAAATATTATATACAGAGAGCACAGATTAGGAATTTTTAAATATATACTATTTCATCCATACCACAAAAGAATCTGCAATTTTTGAAAGGCTGGTACAGGTATGGGACCAGTGTTGTGGATAGGTTCTTTTTTACATTTTTTAAAAATGTATGTGTAAGGGTGTCTCACCGGCACGCCTATCTTTGTACCACATGTGTGGTTGGTACCCAGGAAAGCCGGAAAAGGGTCCTGCGTTGAGTACAAAAGAGAAAGCTTTTACTCTTCTCTCTTGGAAGTTGTAGTGCACTCCATAGCCATATGCTCCTGCTACTATGTCTTCCCACCAAACTACAAGCCAAATTTAGACCTACCTTCTTTAAGTTGCTCTTCACAGATATTTTGTCACAGAAAGTAAATCCAAGGAGCCATTTACTTTTGGGGACAACCTGCAAAGAAAGCACTTCTACTTAGCCTGCTTCAAAATGCAGAAATTTAGGTACGGAATCCCTCAGTGATTAGTCTGAAGTCTCCACAGCCACTGAGGCTGCCCTCAAGTCTGCTGCAAGCTTCCAGTCCTCCTCAGGTATTGGCAGCTTCCCAGAGGCATGAAGCTTTTAAAACCAAGTCAGGAGATTGGGTCCAGAGGGTAGGTTTACAAAGTGTAGCTAGGAAGTGGGGTTCTCGAGCTCCTAAACCAGCATTTGTGGGAAGAAAATAAGCTACAACCTTTTCAGGATTTTAATGTTCTGAATAAAACTTTTAAGTCTTCAGGTGCAGATGGGGCTTTCTCAATGTTCTTACAGAAAATCGCATAGGTGAAGGGCAGGACATGATAGTTACGGGGTTACCATATGTCTTAGTGACTTGAAATGACCAAACTTTAGTTATTTGTCCCTGAATGCCTGAACTGATAACATCTCCAAACAAATTTGTAGAAAAGGATTTACAGATGGTTGCGAGCCACCCTGTGGGTGCTAGGAACCGAACTCCGGAGGGTCCTCTGCAACAGTATTCTTAAACGGTCTCTTGCTGACTGTTTCCTAGGTGAATTTCGCTGCCCTTCTGAGTCACTTTAGAGATGGAAGAAGCAAGATGCAATGCAAGATTCACCTAAGAGGAAGAAGGAGACTGTCATTTGGACACAGCTCTTGGGAATTAAACTTAGATACTACAACCCTTAAAGCAACTGTTAGTGTTAATAAGCCTGCAGAGAGAAAATGGAATGCTAATTGGCTGTAAGACAGGTGACAGGAGGTCCGGACCGGGAGCGAGGCGTTTTTCTTGGGAGCCGAAGCTGTCTGTGGCGTTAGAGTGAAGTGAGATCTATGGAAATTACGGGTGCGCGATGCTGCCATGTCCGCACCCGCTTTGAAAACGCGAGAAATTTCGTACGGTGGGAGAGAGGACCGGTCAGTGAGTGGGTGCAGAGGAGCGGGGGAGAAGTGAGTCCGGGGAGGCCAGCCAGCATGCGTGACAAAGTGTCGGTATGTTCTGAGATCGGGGCTCGAGGGCTGAGTCGGGGCTGGGGGTGGGAAGGAACGCTTGCTTACCCGGCAGGGAAAACACTGTTCTCCGGAAGGGGAGTTTCCCTAGAGACTCACTTAGTGCCACTGGGGTGTGCAAACCCGTGACTTCCACAAACGCCGGGAAGTCCGCTGCATAACTTGTAGTGTTTGGAGCTGCGTTCAGGCTTTCTTCTTATAATTTGTCACAAAAGATAGCTGAGAGAGAAATGACTGGCAAGAATTTGTAAGGGTTTTGTTTGATGACCTCGCCTGCCTCTGTTTAGGACGCAGCTCGGACCGGTAGGGACAGTGGAGATCGGAAGGGAGTTCGTATGTGGTTGCTGAGAGTCAAACTTGGATTCCTCCTCTCGTCGGAGCCGCCTCTCTCTCTCTCTCTCTCTCTCTCTCTCTCTCTCTCTCTCTCTCTCTGCCTCTCTCTCTCTCTCTCTCTCCTTATTAAAGAGTTTCTTGATGAGTCTTAATCTTGGTGAAAACATTAAATAAAGTGAGTTGTTGTTCTCACGCAAAAGAATTTTTGCGCTGGTGACACACTGGAACCCTTACTCAAAACTTCTTACTCAAAAGCTACAGTTCAATGACACCGAAACCTCAGGACGGGACTCCTAGGGATGAAAACCTTTTTGTTTGTATTTAGCTCTGGCTGGCAGGCCTGAAGCTCGCTATGTAAATCAGGCTGATAGCGAACTCGAACTCACGAGATCCTCCTGCCTCTGACTTCGGAATGCTGTAATTAAAGGCTTGTGCTGATTTTAACCCCAAGGCACTCCCTTCTCTGTATCTTCCAAGCAGGCGTTACCCTGTAACTTGATTACAGTCTAAAGCAGATAGGCGGAAGCCTCTGGGGCTGGTACTCTTCCCTGAACAAAAATATGTTTGAATACCTTCTACCTATCTTCCTTTTCCTGCCTAAAATATCGGTGTGAAGCCATCTCCTGCCATGAGAATAAAAACTTCAGGCTAAGGGTGTCTGGATGGAAACGGAAAGAACTTGGAAATAATTGAAGAGCCGTGGTAAAGAAATTCGATATTCCATATTTGTAAGATTATGCCTAGACTCCTTGATACAAACTGCTAATGCCGCTGGTAAGTTCTTTGTTAACATTTCAGGCAGCAAAACACTGCCTAAAAAGATAAGACTTGGGTCCTGGTCCTGGTCTCTCTGATCCCATTACAACACCCTGCCTGTGGCAAGCAGAAGGGGAAGAAAACAAAAGCCAAAAAAAAAAAAAAAAAACCGAGCTGCATTGGCCGGGAATCGAACCCGGGTCTCCCGCGTGGGAGGCGAGAATTCTACCACTGAACCACCAATGCCCTCCGTAGGATGCTCTATGCCCTCCACAGGATGCTTTATGGCCGAGTGGTAGTGGTGGTACACACCTTTAATTCCAGCACTGGAGGCAGAGGCAGGAGGATCTCTGTGAGTTGGAGGCCAGCACGAAGAAAAAGAAAACTGTGACAGCACATCAAGAAAAGGCAAAAGAACCCATGCATCTCAGATAATTTCTACCGAAAAACAGCAGTAAATCAACGTTCCCTCGAGACTTTCTGTGTTTCCCAATGTTGGAACAGCAACGCAGGGCCTCCCACATGCAGGCTGTGATATATCACGCACGGCAAAGAGAAATTTCCTTACTGTTACTCAAGTATTTGGTCCTAGATGCTTTGCTGGCCCCAAGAAAACATTAGAGAGGAAAACACCCTCCATTACAGTGCATTAGCCAGGAATCAAACCCCAATCCCCAGCGTGGGAGGCGAGAATTCTACCATTGAACAACCAATGCACCCTTGAGAGTACCTACTGACATCACAATTAAAAAAAAAAAAAAAAGAAAAAGGTAACAATCCTTCCATCTCTGTCTTCACTGAATGATAGACAGCAATGTAGCCCAATATCTCCTTAATTGTAAATACAGTATCTTGTATTTCCCAGTGTTGAAAAAGGGAATGGCCTCCTATATGCTAGGCAGTGAAAAAGCCAAGTCCTCTCACCCCTCAATCTGGGCTATGAGTTTTGGGTCATGGAACCACAGAGAACCCAAACAGAAAAGACAACCAAAGGGAAAGGGCTCTAATTCCACACCTGGACATCAGGACGACTCATGAGATGAGTCGTTGCTGAGTGGGGGACCACATTCTCAGTCTCCCCTGGTTTTCCAATTTACTAAAAGCAGAGTACAGATGGTTGAAGCGAATCACCGACTATTGCTTTCTCGTTTTATTAAACGTTTTAATTATACGTACTCTTATATTACAAAGAGAAACAAAATGATTGTAAGAAGTCTTGAGTGTGCAGTGTCTTTTCACCTACAGTTAAGTTAATTTCTGGGTAGCTCCAAATCAAAAGACTGAACAAGAGTGTAACTGAAGATGCCCATGTTGTCCGTCCATTGGGGAATGTAGTAATTACGGTGCACATTGCTATCCTGAGGGAAAGTTTTAAGGACCTGAACTTGAGTTCTAAAGATTTTATTTCCGGTTGCAATTAAATAAATACATGTTGCTGACGAGTGTAGAAGTCACTCCTCCATTTGGTGCATTTTAGGCAACACCTTTTCATTTTTAAGAATAAACTGCTTATGGTGGTAGACAACTGGTTTTATTTCCCTGTACAATGCACATTAGAGGAGTCCTGCCTCTTCATCTGTACCGAAAATGAAACCTGCATTAGGACTGTCCCATGACTTCACATGTTTAAATAATACAAGCATGTATCTGCAGGTGAGTCCCGTTGATTGGTGCTCCCCACACCCTCAACTCCTTCTAATTTGTGTTTGCACTTTTGTTAGTACAATAGACTTTTGCATAGCTTGCTTTTTGTTTTAAAACAGAAACCAAATTGCTAGTCTGTAACTCTCTAAGGTAAGCCAGCTGGCCGCATTTCATCGGAGGATTTGCATGCCTCTGGGTGCTGAGATTAAAGGTGCAAATACCCCTTCGCCCCCCCCCCAGAAGTTTCTTACCATGTGTGTCATACATAGTGCAAAATGGTTTCATTTAATGTTATGTGAGTTTTGCCAACTCCCTGTTAAGATATTAGTAGAGGTTCTCAACTTTCCTAATGCTTTGACCCTTATCGTGGTTAAATAAGGATCAGGATAAACAAATAGGCCGAATAGATGTTTATTCAGGGAGAAATAACTTACAACCTAGACAGATGAACACCAGGAAATTCCACCCGATGCTCTCCGACCTCCTTCCACAGGTTGCATCCGCCCATGGCTCCACTCCCCAATGGGCGTGGTCAGCGCCACAGAATGACTATCTCACTACAGACCCTTAATACAGTTCTTCGTATTGTGGTGACCTCCAACCATAAAATTATTTGCGTTTCTACTTCATATCTGTAATTTTGTTGTTATGAGTCTTAATGTAATTATCTGTGTTTTCCGATGGTCTTAGGCGACCCTAAGGGTGATAAGACCACGAAAGGGGTCACCACCCACACGTTGAGAACCACTTCTCTGAAGGATAAAGAAATGGCCCCAAAAGCCCAGTTCAGAGTCTCTGGCAGTAGGTGGAACCCACCGTTCTGACATGGCCAGCCCACCCAAGTGCCTGCCCAGTGGCTTAGCTTTTGACCCTCCTGGCTGGCACATCATCACCCTTCCCTAAGATCTATGAAACCTCCCTGCTTTAGCCCAGGCACTTGACTTCCCTAGTGCTGTTCTTTGGGACTTTTGAACCCACCCTGGAGCAATGCCCAATAAACCTGCATCTATCTGGTTTTTATTTGGTCTGATCTGGCCTTTTGCATTGGCAGAAACCTATCAACCTGTTGTAAGAAACAAATGAGTGCACACACAGCTCCCCAGCAGTGGCCAGCACCTGGCAGACTGTAGGGACTCATTGAATGAGAACATTCCCACCTAGGGCACAACACTTCAGGGACAAGACATTATAAACACTGATCGTAGTCAGGTTACAGCCTCCGTACGTAACCATGTGGCAGGCCCTGTGGTTCCTGTCCTCCCTGTGCAGCAGCAATTCCTGTGCTGGAGGAATCCCAGAACCCAAGTCCGCAGCAAGTCTGTCTGCTCTCATAACCCTTCCCCCCTCCCTGTTCCTTCCCCCCCCCCTCTGTCCTCTATTTCCTGTCTCTGTCTATGTGTTTATTTATTAATTTATGTGCATTGGTGTTTTATCTGCATATTTGTCTGTCTGTGTGAAAATCCTCTGGAACTGAGTCACAGTTGTGAGTGGCCATATGGGTGCTGGGAATTGAACCCCAGGCCATCTCTCCTGCCCCAACTTTGCCTCTTATCCTCTGCCCTTTGCCCCGCTGGAGCAAATAAATCTCCTTTGTGTTGAGAACTTGTGCTGAGAAGCTGGTCCCTTCACTTGGCTCTTGGCTAACACTCAGGGAAATGCAGCCAGCCAGGCCAGCTGCTCCCTCCTGTGCTCCTGTCTTCAGGTCGCTGCTGTGTGACAAGTCTTGGGGGATGTGAATGTCCTCTCAGGCCACAGAGCAAACCTATTCATCTCAGGTAGGAACAGAAAGTAAGACAAAGTAGGGATACCACCAAGGCCATCGGTGAAGCAATGAATTTCACCGAGGTTACTCACAGACGCAGAAAGAACTCAAAGGATAGCCGCAACCCAAAAGCCTGTCGTAGCATGGATGACAGCTCACAAAAGCTGGGGACCTGGAGTGCACTGCACAGCCTGCAGGCAGCTCAACAGCTGGGAAAGTACTTCCCAGGCAGCTCAGGTGGTTGGAGGGTGTCTGTCTCTCTGCAGTCCTTGCAGCTTGTGGAGGGAGGGCCCTAGTGAATCCAGCCAGTTTCAGTGACTTCCTGAAGCTAGTGAGTTGTTTACTCTTGAACTTCCTTGCAGGAACTTTCTTCCCAATATCCTTTCTTAACTTCCCCCTAGAACACCTGTTGTTTCACTTCCCCTTTAAATCCTGTCTCTTAATGAGAGTCCCTCCAATACAGGTTTTAACCTCCCAAGAAGAGCTATACAACAGCACCTCTCCCGGAGTTTTGGTGCCTGCTTGGAGTGGGGAAAGGGGATGTGGGGGAGGAGTGAGTGTCCTTCCAGCTTCTGCTAAATACGATTAATATACTTAATGTACTAAAGTGCCATGTTTAAGGCCAGTGTGTTCCAAACCCATCATACCTAAGATGCAAACCCCAGAATCCAAATAGCGATATAAGTGACTTTGAAGATTAATTTCAAATGCTTACATCTATACAAAGGAATGAGTTTGTATTTACTATACTTTTTTTCTCTCAGGTTTATGTGTTCAAATCTTATGGAAACAACAATCCCCTGAACACTTGAACATGTCCCCTAAGAAATGCCATCATCACGAGTGCAGTTGCCATGTTGTTTGGTATTTATCTCAACTCTGGTGACTGCTTTTTTTATTTTATTTATTTATTTATTTATTTATTGGTTCTCTCATTCTCCGGACAAGGCACTCAAAGCTGCCTGCAGTGGGAGTTTGTGGGTTCCCTCCCTAGGCCATGCCAGGGGAGCCAGCAAGGAGTCTACTCACAGTTACCTCTGTCAATAACCATATCTTGGCCAAGTAAGGAGGTTTCTAAAGCAAAGGCCACCTCCTGCCTAGGCATTCCGCTGGGAGGCAGGCGCTCGGGTTTTCTTCCAGCACAACTGAAAAGTGATCAGTAAAAACTGAGATCCAGGACAGAACAGGCAAAGCCTGGCCTCATTTCCTGCTACAATTCACCTACTGGGGAGTAGAAGTAGTGATTCCTCTTAGTACCCCTAAGGTGAGCTTGGGGTCCTGTGCACGACTACCAGGATTTCCTCTTTTAAATTAAAGGAGCATAAAGGTCCCACCGAGATTTGAACTCGGATCGCTGGATTCAGAGTCCAGAGTGCTCACCATTACACCATGGAACCCATACGCTAAAGCTTCCTCCTGGCTAATATTTCCTGGGCTGTGGAATGGACTAGCCACCGTGCAATAATGTCCTACTGTCTACACCTGTGAAAATGAGACCAAGTCCCCCCCAACTCAGAGCTGGGAAAGACTCCTTGCAGCCTGCCTCATCCATCTGACTGCCACTCCTTCCTGTCCTCGGACATTTCTCCTCCAATAGATGGCGTCAGTGTTCTTGTCGTTTGCCGTTTTCCTCACCTCCCAGGAACACCAAGAGCAGGATTTGTAAGTTCCTGCCTTCCTTGGCCGTCTGGCAGTCACAATGGCCTCCACCACTTCCTAAACTATTTTAGATGGATCAGCAATGGAGAGGGCTTTGGAAAGCAAGGGGATCTTTACATTTTTCACCATATATACACATGTATACATTGGTGTACCTTTGGTTTTGTGTTTCTTACAAAAAAAAAAAAGTATGTTTAAAAAACAAAGTTAAATGCAAACAATTCTATTAAAGGTTTACATAAAACATTTAAGCTAGTGTTAATCCCAAAAATGTAAGGAGAAAGATCACCAACCTAAATCATTGTCAAATAAATTAAAGCAAGCTTTTTAAGTGATGTACACCTGTTACCTCCCCCTAATGTGGGCTTAAAGAGGTCAGCACTGGCGGTGAGGAAGACAAGGTTTTTATAGTTCAGGGGGTTTCCAAATGGGAGGTTTGGCAGGTAAAATAAGTGGAATTACAGAAACAACATAACAAAGTGGTAATTGAAACAAAGGTAGGGTTGCAAAATGGTCGTTCTAATTTTTGGAACAAAGGCATAGTTCTCATTCCCTGGAACCCGCAGTTCAGAACCATTTGTAGTTAAGGTTATAGGTGGAGCATAGCCCAGTCCTTGAGAAACAGAGGTTTAATCATGAACAGGTACGAGTCTAGTTTGCCTTTACTATAAGATGGCTGTAAGAGATCAGTATTGGCTCAGGAACTCCAAGACCAAGTTCTCATCACAAAGGAGATGTAATTGCCCCAGAGAAGGGGGAGAGAACAAGGGAGAGGAGAGAAAGGCAGAAAGGAGGGGGAAGGGGTATTTGTCCCAGAGGGACAAGGGACTGTCTCTGAGTAGAGAGGAGAAAGACATGGGCCATAGGCAGATGGCAGTTTATAAAGGTATGGGGGGAAACCCCATGTTAGGTTGAGGTGTTTACTTTTAATTGGGAATGTTAATTAGGTGATCCAAAGGGAGCTTTTGATAGCTGGACTTTGGTAGTCAGCCTCGGGAGGAAGAGGAAGTGGCCAACTAAGGGAATAGACCTTGTTTATAGCAAGGCAGAGAGAATGGGGGAGAAGGGCAAGGCCCACCAAAAGCTTCATGTTCGAGAGGGCTAGTGTCCTTTCAATGGCTTTTAAGGCCAAGATGGAGGCAGGCTGACTCATTACTAGTCCATACTTGCCTGTGTTAAAATACCATATGTCAGACTAGAAAGGCAGTCTTATTTTCTGATTTATTTTCAATAGACACCTAGCAATAGCCATTTTTTTTTAATTGACTATAAACCTGGTATGGAAACATATACCTTTAATCCCAGCACTTGGGAGGTAGAAGGAGGCAGATCTCTGTGAGTTTTAGGCCAGCCAGCCTGGTTTGCAGAAGGAGTTCCAAGACAGCTAGGGCTACACGATTAGATATTGCCTCAAAATAAATACATTTAAACTTATTAAATTGTAGTGTATTTGCCCACCCATGTTTTGCAAAAACATTTTTAAATAACACTACAAACGTTCATCTTTTGAACAAATAGCTGCATAAATTGCTTTGAAAGAACAAACACCCCTCACTTCTGGGTCTCCACAGGTCTTAACTCCGGTAAAGGCGGATGCCTCTCTTTCCTCGCCTTTCTTTCCATCGACCTTTCCTGCTCTCACTTCCCAGGCCCAAGCCCGAACAGCGCCCTGATTCCAGAACACCCTTGGGATGACCAGGGCTGCTAAGGATCCGACCATGAAGTGTACATGGGCTCCTACGCTCAGTCCTGCTGGGCACCTGGGCCGCGACCCCGCCAGCCAGCGTGGAGCCCAGCCCCCGGGCCCCCAAGTGGCGGCGCGATCCCAGCTTCGGAAGGCGCGGGCAGGACATGTGGGATTCATAAAGTCCATGTGAGCCCAGAAAGCCGGCGCAAGGCCTCCCCAAACGGTTGTACCGAAGCAAGCACTTGTTGAAGACTAAATTCTGCCCTGCGGTCACCACAAGGTATAGCCGAAGGGGTCATGTCTCACTCACCAGCCCAGTCGCCCAGATGTAGCTTGGGACTGTCTCTGTGGCGCAATCGGTTAGCGCGTTCGGCTGTTAACCGAAAGGTTGGTGGTTCAAGCCCACCCAGGGACGGCTGAGTGCCATTTTTAATAACACCCTCATAACCTTACTGGAGTGCTAACCAAGGACACCTAGGAAACAGAAGGCGAAACCTCAAGAAGAAAGTTTACAGGATTATCTTGTCCTTGGGGGTGTGATGGATTCTTAGATTGTGGAGGAGCACGAACTAATGTTGTTGCCATTTTACTTAATTTAGTTTAGTTTTTTAAACAAATTTCTCACTAATTTGCATGGACTGACCCTTCTGCCTCCACTGCTGCAGTGATGAGATTAAAAGCAAGAAACATGGCTAGCACACGCCTTTCATCCCAGCACTCAGGAGGCAGAGGCAGGTGGATCTCTGTGAGTTTGAGGCCAGCCTGGTCTACAGAGCTAGTTCCAGGACAGCCTCCAAAGCCATACAGAGAAACCCTGTCTTGAACACCCCCTCCTTCCCAAAAAAGCAAGAAACATCACACTTGGCAGAGACTATTCTGAACCAGTCATTCCGCTGGATTTCCAGATACAAGCTTTTAGGGTGGTTTCCTTTGACTCCTTGTTTGGGTTCGGACACTTGAACGTTGAGGGTTCTAGACCTACAGGGAAGTCAGCTTGCTGCATGCAGCTTTGGCTTCATCTCCATCACACTCACTGCTTACTTCGGGGTTGATCCTAGCACCTGGTAGAGTTGCAGGAGCAGGGAACTCTGCATTTCTTTCTTTTTCTGATTTGATTTGTTTATTGAGACAGTTTCTCACTGTGTAGCCTTGGTTGGCCTGGGATTCACAAACATCTTCAGGCCACCGCCGCCAGCCAGAAAATTGCCTTTAAGTGAGTTATAACTGTTGTGAAAGTTAGCATACACTTGTTGACTCCCACAGATGTTTGCTACTGGAGAGACAGGTGTTGCCATCATCACATGATGGTGTTTATATCATGTTCTACTCTGAGCCCACTCTGCAAATGTGTCTTCCACGGGGGTCAGTGTTCCCAGCTGCAGCCCTGTTCCTTTCTAGTTTACTTGCATGCACAACAAACTTTCTCCCAGGTGTCTCCAATGCTGACCTAGGGCAATGCTGCCATCCCGGCTTAGCTCAGAGGGAGGCACAGCCGAGGACCACACACAGTGCACAGGCACACAGATACTATACAGCATATTTTGGGTGGAAAAAAGGCACTCCAGAATCCTCCAAAAGCTAATTGTTTTCTGTGATGACCTGGCCACTCAGATCAAAGACAACTGGCCAGTCTGGCTCTTGGATAGTTCACTGACAAGCTGCTTGTCCAAAGGGAAGAGAATTTTGATTGCTCTTGTCAGTTTTGCTCCTCGCCTCTCCTCTTTGCTCTTTGAGTCTTGGTCTGGCATATAAGGAGTTTGTTATAAACAATGATATCAGTGCTCCCCCTTCCCAACAGTTGTGTGCAGCCAGGAAACTCTACAGTGTTCTTGACAGAAAAGTATGTGAGTTCTGTCATTGAAAAGTCTCCATCTGAAACACTGCTGCCACTGTGCTTTTCTTGCCCTTTGGAAAGAAACATCCACTGTCTCGGGGAACTTGTGTCCAATGAGAAACAAAGGAAGGGAATCTTTGCAAGTGTTAAGTATGATGTCATAGAACCCTCCTTAAAGCACTACAACACCCATATCCTTGCTGGTCCTTGGCTGCCTAAAATAACAGAATATTCCATCAGCAAGCCTATCAGTCTGGAAAGGGGTCAGCACCGGTGCTAGGATTTGACCTTTGCAGAGATGGGCTTTCTTCCTGTTCTTCTCTGTCCTTTAGGGGGAACCATGCAGAACCTACACCTTGGTCCATGTGGACAAGAGCAGTTCCTCTGGGCTGACAGGGTAGTTCCCAGAGCATTCCCCCAGGCTTCCAAACCCAAGGCTTCTATGTACTGCTCTGTGGTATGGCTCTTTGGTGAAGCAGTCCAGCATGTTAGGGGAACTCTGCTAGGTAGATCCCTTAGCCCAGTTGCTAAGGCCGTAGCCATAGGAACCTAAGCCTGTCTTCCATGTGGTGTCAGTCATAACTCATCCACGCAGCTCCCGGTGCTTCTCTGACAGGTGCTTTTTCTGCTCAAGGACAGACACTTCGGATTGGCATCAGGAGATGACTTTTCTTCCAGGTATCTTTTTCATTCCTCTGCCACAGGTGGCTTGTTCTAGAATTTTCTGTCTGCATCTTTCTCTAATACTTACATAATAGCTTTTTTTTCAGCTATAAAGAATGAAATTGTTTTCTTGAAAATGGACACACCTCAAGATAACCATAGAATTAATTCAGGTTCTGAAAGACAAATGTGACATTTTCCCTCATATGTGTTTCCTAATTGTTAATATCTAATGTTTGAGACAGGGTTATCTCTGAGACATGAAACATATTCTGTTGACCAGGCTGGCCTCCATCTCAGAGATCTGCCTGCCTCTGCCTCCAGAATGCTGGGATTAAAGGTGAGCAGCACCATCCCCAGGCCGGTGATAGTTAATTTTTTCTATCAATTTAACTAGACTCTAAGACGCACTGATATTTAGGTAAGCATTTCTGGATTCAGCTACAATCTGAGTCAGTAGACTGAACAAACCACACTGTGCTCCTCCCCACAGTAGATGAACTTCAAAGAACTCTTGAAGCTTGAGTAAGATGAAGGCCAAGAAAGAAATTCTTGCTGCTTGACCATCCTTGAGCTGGAAAATTCTTTTCACTGTGGGCTTGAACTGGGATGGGAACGATTGCATCACTTCTCCTGGATCTCCACCTAGCCTGCTGCAGATTGTGAACTCAGTCAGTGTGTGGTAACCGTTCCTCACAGTGAAAGACCCCACTATGCTTATTGCCTGTTTGAATTGCTCTTGCTAATTTGCCAAGGTCAAGTTATGGGAAAAGTACAGGAGGGAACCAGGTGCTGCTCTCATCCAACGCCAACCAGATATCTGTGGTCTGCAGCTTGGACCAAAGCAAGGTCAGCAGGAACAGAAGGTCCTGGGAGCATTCTATCCAGACCACCAGAGTGCTGAGATAGTCATAACTGAACTCTTTGTATTCTTTGTGCCCAACCCGAATAACCAACTGTCCTTGGTTAACTACAACTGCTACATTTAGATGAAACAATGAAATCCCTGTAACCATGCTTCTGCTTCTGTAAGTCTGCTTCTTGCCACCCCAACCCTATATAAACTGCCTGAGTTTTAACCTCAGCGCGCTCAGTCCCTCGAAAGACTGAAGCGTCCACAGGTACCTGTGTAAACAATAAATAACCTCTTGCACTTGCATCCAGTGGTCTGGTCTCGTCTCTTGGGGGCAAGGGCCTTCCCCCCTGACAGGCTCCAAACTCTTGGGGTCTCTTGGGGGTCTTTCAACAGTGAGTCTGAATCTGTGTATATGTATATGAGAATGAGCATGTGTGTGTGTGTGTGTGTGTGTGTGTGTGACACAGGAAGGAGAGAACATGCAGGCCAAGGTGACAGTGTGGAGATCAAAGAACAGGTTGTTGAGACAGATCTCTCTTGCTTCTGTTGCTAGCTGGCCTGTTGTGGAATATTTAACAATGTAAAGATTTGTCACATTTGTTTATGCTGTGGATATTACTTTAATTGTTGTGGAATATTTAACAATGTAAAGATTTGTCACATTTGTTTATGCTGTGGATATTACTTTAATTGTTGTGGAATATTTAACAATGTAAAGATTTGTTACTTTTGTTTACGCTGTGGATATTACTGTAAAGGTGTGTTACATTGTTTCCACTGCCTTTGTTTAATTACTTAAGGATGTTTGCATTTGTTTCACCTTGCCTTTCTAAGGCACCTGATTGATCTAATAAAAATCCCGAGTGTCCAATAGCTAGGCAGGAGAGGAATACACAGGCCTGGCAGGAAGAGAGAATAAGTAGAAGACTGAGAAAGAGAAGATCACGCCTGGGGCTAGAAGTCAGGCTCACAGCCAAACAAACACAGGAGCAGTGACAAGAAACAGAGATTACCTATGTTTCCAAGAATCAGCTTTGTTTAGTTAAGACTTGTTTTGTTTTTTAGTTTCACAGGCATTGATTTCAGGTCTCCTGTCTCCATGCTGTTCTTCTCTGTCTTGTGCTCCGGGGCTTAGACTGTTGGTCTCTTATTCTGACCTTAAAACCTGACACATGCCCCCAAGGCATTGGTCTCCAACAGGACTGCTGACAAACCAGCCTGCCCCCATCTTGGGTTTAAAAGCCATTTTATAATAAAGATGAACTAGGTTCTTTCTTGTTTATGATTAAATCTCTGTATTTCAAGGATTGAGCTATGCCCACCTGTAAACTTAATTACAAATGGTTCTGTACTGCCTTTCGCAGGAAAACATAACCATGCCTTTGTTTCAGGAGGTTTTTAATGACCAACTTGTTATGCTTATAGTCTGCTTCTCTCTCTCTCTCTCTCTCTCTCTCTCTCTCTCTCTCTCTCTCTCACACACACACACACACACACACACACACACACACACACACACACACACACAAAACCCCGCCGCTTATGCCAAATCCCCCATTTGGAAACCCCTTTACCCCTGAGCTATAAAAACCTTATCTTCTCTTGAACCCATCTTAGGGAGAGACAGCACTCCACACACACACTTGCTTCATTTTGGCTATTTGGGTTGATGGTCTTTCTCCAAGTGTCTGTAGATTTTACACTGTCAAACCACCAAGGTGTAATCGGATACAAACCAACAAAACAAAACAAAACCAAAAAAAAAAAAAAAAAAAAAAAAGGCCAGAACGGTGGGAATCTCTGTAGGCCTAGAGCTAGAGCGATTCAGGTCGCGGATGACAGTGAGAGGATAGGGTCTGAGGTCCTCGCTGATGAAGCGCTTATCCTCGGAAAAACTCCAGGGCAACGAGCGTCTGCAGTTTCCACGGTGTCCCACTCTGCGCGGAGGAATCCCGGCAGCCGCCCGGGGTCCACAGTCATAGGCGGCCACCGTTTCCCTGGACGTGGGGGCCAGGCGGTTCCTGCTGTGGCGGGGAGAGTCAGCGGGGTACAGCTTGTGGTACAAGCATGTGGCGCTTCCTTATGGAAGGGGAAACATTCGTGACAGTCGGGACCTCAGGCCAGAGCAGGAGTCCCTAGATACGGTGTTTCGAGGAGGAGGATGGCCGGAGGTTCCTTCCGTGCCCGCCCGGGGTCTGTCAGGGCTATAGTCTCCTGGTCAGCAAAGATTGACAGACTTCTGGCGCATGCTACCACAGGCGAGCACTTTGCTGCTATAGAACTTGAACACGCAGTGGCTGATTTGCGGGCAGCCAGAGTTGCGCTCACTGCATACACCACAAGACTTTCCTGGTGACAAATTCACCAAGGACCTCGTCAGCTTGTTCTCCATCCCTTTGGCAGTTTTCCATAGATGCCAAACTCTCTGGACAGGACCTTGTTAGCTATCCCACCTGTTACAGTCGCTCAAAACACGAGTTTGTGAGCGGTGGTGGAGCACGCTTTGATCTCAACATTCGGGAAGCACTGGAAGGCGGAGCTCGGTGAGATGGAGCGCCAACCTGGTCTACAAGGCGCGTTCCAGACCGGGCAGGGCAACACAGTGAGCCCTGTCTCAAAAACAGAACAGAACAATTTTTTCTAAAAGAGACAAAGATGGAAGAGGCAGAAAGAGAGGGAGTGGAAAGGGAATTGCGAAGGTTAAGGAACACTGCAGGGCCCTTACTCGCCTCCAGTTACCTGCTCCCCGCTGGGGCTCATCTGGCTCCCCGCTGTGAGTGAGACGGAGGCCTAGAGGTAGTCGTAGCAGCCGCAGCCCTTGCCCTCTGCGTTAGATCCAGAAACCCACCTCTTTCACGAAACTCCGCCTAAATCCCTCCCTGCTGACCGGCGCCCAGGGTCTGAAAACCAAGAGAAACCAACACGGTCAGAGAGGCGACCCCAGCCTGTCCCTGGAGGTCTTCGGATGAGTGCGCTGTAGTGACTGAGGTGACGGGGTGGGAACCCGAAACTCGGAGGAAGAGACAGATGTACCATCCCGGCGCACTTGGTGCGAAGGCTGGAGTGGAGTGGATTCCATATGCGCTCCCCTGTCTGTTGGTTTTCAGAGGCTGATAGACCCTTACCCAGGCAGTAAACGGGAGAGATGATGATGGCTTGGGACTGGAGGAGCGGGCCAAATGCCTGTCCTGCTAGCTTTGGAAAGCAAGTAAAGTTTTCCTCTGTGGAGTTTGCTTGAAGAGGTCGATCAGACCAATTATTCGCTCCCTGGTGGTCTAGTGGCTAGGATTCGGCGCTTTCACCGCTGCGGCCCGGGTTCGATTCCCGGTCAGGGAAGTTTCGTTTCTTCTTTGCATTCCTTTCTGATTCTGCTACGACCGACTTTAGACAATGCTGTAAGGCACAAGACCCCTGGCCTTGGACTCACAAGATCCCAGAAGCCTTCCAACAGGCAATTCTTGTGGGCTCTTCCAGACAAGTGACTTTGCTGAGTTTGAGGAAAAAGGTTAAGAGAGGGGAAATGGGGGACATTACTTATTGATTACTTATAATCAATGTCCTTCTTCAAACAAAGGAGGAAAACAAAACCTCAGAAACATACAGTGACTTTATTCTTCCCATAAACTCCCAACTTAACATGTTTCCACTTTGGAATATTTTTCCATTGGATAGCAATTCCCACACATCAAGATCTCTTGGTTGGGCTATGGTGGCCCTTTCCTCTAAGGCCGGGGGAAGGCTTTATCCTCCTAGAGAAGCCCCTCTGGTCCCTTAGAACTCAATATTCAAACTCTTGGAGAAGCTTCAGATAGAGGCCCTTTGGGTTTTCCTGGACAGTCCAGGCCAGGCTTGTCTAGTGTAGCTCTGAATGTTCTAATTTTGCTATCCTAATGGCATTAGCTGCCCTCCATACTCATCCTGCTTGCTCTGGTAGTGTCTTGTGTATCCTGGCTGTCCTGGAACTCACCATGCAGCTGAAGATGGCCTCCATTCAACTCTCCTGCACCTTCCAAGAGCTGAGATGGATGTATGCCATCATACCTTGCTATCCTGTGGGGTCTTAGGTCAGCATGAGCTGACCACATCCCATTCCTGTTGTCAAAGACAGCTGGCTTTCTTATCGATAACAACTTAAATTCTTTTTGTTTGTTCATTTTGTTTTTTGAGATAGTGTTTCACTATGTAGCCATGGCTAATCTGTAGACCAGGATGATCTCAAATTCACAGAGCTCTGCCTTCCTGTTGTCTTCTGAGTGCTGGGACAAAAAAGGCTCAGCCCAATCTAAATGTTCAACAAACCACTGATGCAATCTTCTCCATTCCAAATCTAAGACACAGGAGCATGTTGGAGCCTGCCTAAAGGTGTGTTGCCTGAGGGGCAAACAATCTGCGCTAAATAAACTCCTTTACTTCTTAAAGGATCTGTGCCTCTTTTTCTTATATAGATCTACTCATTCAAAGAATTTCGACCACATTCAGTACATTAGAAGATGCAAGATAATGCTCAGGATGTTTATCAACTGAGTTATTATACTTCTGCTAACCATTCACTTGCATTATATGACATACACATTTTTATTAACATCTAGTGACCCTGAGAAGTTTTACAGCAGGACCCCAATAGCTACGACTGGCACAGCCAAGGGGAGTTAGACTCTATCTCCAGTCAAGGACATAAATTAATCTGTAGTGTTGCCACCACATGCTTCTGGAAAATGGAAAATCAGCCCTACTTTCATCTGGCTTCACCTTCCTAAAATGGCATGGACCTCATGGTGACCATTGCATTGCTGCTTGACAAAGTTCCAGCATTTCGACATTGCAGAGCATGCTTCTCCAGCACTTTTCAATTTTTCGTTCTCAATATTAATGCCTTTCCCTTTGGGGAATTTTGTGCGGGCTCAGTTAGGTGTCTGCCTCCCTGAGATCTGAAGACACAGTGGAAGCTTGCACTCTGGGAGAATGAAATGTTCCCTGATGACATGGGGAAGCTCTGACCCAGGACTTCTTAAGCCTTCCAGACTCAAGCCTATGCATATATTCATTTGTCATACTTTTTAAAAACTGGATCTCACTGAAGCCAAGGCAGGAGGTGAAGCAGGAGGATGGAAAACCACTGCTTACTATTGGTCCCCAGGACTTTGCTCAGCCTGCTTGCTTTTCATTCCTTTTATTTATTTATCTGTTTATTTATTTATCTATTTGAGGCAGGGTCTCACTATGTAGCCCCAGCTGCCTGGAACTCACAACTCACACATTCACCTTTTTTTGCCTTCAAAGTGCTAGGGTGAAAGATACATCTGAGGCATTTTCTTGATTGAGGCTCCTCCTCTCAGATAATTCTAGCTTGTGTCATGTTGACAAAAATAACTAACCAGGACAGGCCAATAGTTTGACCATGTTCTTGTTCTTGGGGGCCACAACAAAACATAGCCTATTGATATTGACACATTCTTGTTGGGAGCCCTGAGGCAAAGCCCACAGGGACAGTCTCACCAGGGAAGAACAGGTGGATGTCCAGACAGCACAGAATACTGCAGGGACCTCGAGGCCTACACACTCTCTTCTCTCTCATAATATTGGTGATTCTCCTGGCTGTTTTTAGTGTTACTTTGTCACATGGGACAGATGTGACCATTCCTGGAAGCCCCATTATTTTCTCCAATATTTTCCCCTAAAATACTTTGGGAGCTGATGCTTCCTGGGTTTCTTGTCTGGGGATGCCAGCTGTCACTCAAGACCCCGGGAGCTATTTGGGCCCTTACTTGTGTGAAACTCATCTGGTGGCTGGGTACTTCATTTCTGCTTGGAGGCCCCTTTCCCCTCTCATGACCTGAACCCGGGCACATCAAACCAACCCAACAGCCCGGCAACTACTCACCCCTGCAACAAATCATGAGTATAAGAAAAGTATTGCTTTGAAAACACAAACCCCCTGGCAAAAAGCTATGATGCTCATTTATGTGGATTTTAAAAGTAAGAAAAATTAATCCTAGAAAGATTTGGGGTCGGGATGAGAAGAAAGGACTTCTGGGCTGTTGAAAATCAATGGTCTGAACTAAGAAATGAAGGTTCGTTTTGTCAAAATTCAGCAGGCTAAACTCTGGATATCCGTGCCCTTCAATCAGCATGAATTATACTCTAGTCAGTCACTGACAGAAAAATAGTTGAGGAATGTCTTGGTTTTTAATTTTAGTATATTGCTAAAATTAAAATAGCCCTTTGAGTAAGAACTCCGATCTCATATCTGACTAGGCCTACAAGTCGAATATGCTCGAAATATCTGAGATAACAAAACGAAAACAAAAACAAAAAAAAAACGGATTTGTCCAAACTGTGGCATTAGGGCACTTGGTGGCGAGACTGATAATGCCAAAACCGAATTCTCCTGCTTTCTTGGGTGTGCACCAGGCAGTTTCCATTCCTTCTGCCTCGGTAGTCCTAGGTAAGGCTCGCACTGTAGTCACTGGTAAATGAAGCAGTAACTTGGAGATTAGAAAGTGAAAGAAAACGACAGTCACTCCGTAGAAAGCCCATTCCCAGGTCTCGGATTCGAACAGTAATCGCAGTGTCACACGCAAATTACTAAGAGCTATGCAATAACTTGAGGATGGGGCATCTGGGCAAGCATGAACTGCAGTTCAAGAGTCTTCTTCGTTTGTGAGTGTAATGATGGTTGGCTTAGTTTAAACATTCAGACAGATAGAGTCCCGTCGCTCCTTCCCCTGCTGGCTCTTCTGGCCTCCTCTCCTAACCTTCGGCGCCCACAGAAACCCATTCGCGAAGCCTCGCGAAGCCTCGCCAGCCACTGATCTCCTCAGGTGTGGAGATCGGGCTTCACCTCGCGTTGCGTTCCCTCTCTTCCCCGCTCCCGCCCGCCCCTCCTCTCTAACCACAAGCACCGGAACGAGACTCTGACTCAGCCTTTCCCGCCATCGCAGACCAGGCAGAGAGCGGCTCCAAGGCTCCAGGCGAGTGGGTGCTTGGGATCTGCGGAGGACTAAACCCTAAAGCGCACGCGATTTCGTTCACCGAGTCCTGTTGGGGGCCCAGGTCGCGCCCCTGTCGGCGTGGAGCCCCTGGCAGCTCCAGGGTGGTGTCTGGATCCCAGCGCCTAGGAGAGGCTGAGGGGAGCGCGGGGCACATCCATTCTGGGAGACTAGTTATCATTGGATCCTTATTGACAGTTTCTTCCTAAATAGAGTTGGTTATTCCTGGCTGACATCCCGAGTTTGTGTTGAATCTCTGAGCAGTTTCTTGGTTGTAGTTTCGTTTTGTTTTTGTTAGTTTTTTGTTTTAGATCACCCTGTAACCTTGGCTGGCTTAGAGAACTCACTATGCTGACCAGGCTAATTGATGACAGAGAGCCGCCTCGTGGGCTTCTCCGATGGCGTTAAAGGCGTGCGCCACCACTTCTCATCATTCTCTCAAAAACGGTTCTATAGAAGGGGACACAGAATGGAGATCGAAGAGGCAAAAGAAAAGGAAATACAAAGGAAAAGCGAAGGAACGCAAGACCCTGTCCTTAAAAAACAAAACAAAACAAAAATCTTAAAGGAAGAGTCCGGGAAAAGCAGTCACAAACATAGAGAGGCGTTTTCCACCTTCATCTTCGACCAACTCAGAAATCTGCATGGCTTCCCGCTGTGAGACCACGCGCTGTAGCCCGAGCCCTTGCCCTCTGCGTTAGATCCAGAAACCCACCTCTTTCACGAAACTCCGCCTAAATCCCTCCCTGCTGACCGGCGCCCAGGGTCTGAAAACCAAGAGAAACCAACACGGTCAGAGAGGCGACCCCAGCCTGTCCCTGGAGGTCTTCGGATGAGTGCGCTGTAGTGACTGAGGTGACGGGGTGGGAACCCGAAACTCGGAGGAAGAGACAGATGTACCATCCCGGCGCACTTGGTGCGAAGGCTGGAGTGGAGTGGATTCCATATGCGCTCCCCTGTCTGTTGGTTTTCAGAGGCTGACAGACCCTTACCCAGGCAGTAAACGGGAGAGATGATGATGGCTTGGGACTGGAGGAGCGGGCCAAATGCCTGTCCTGCTAGCTTTGGAAAGCAAGTAAAGTTTTCCTCTGTGGAGTTTGCTTGAAGAGGTCGATCAGACCAATTATTCGCTCCCTGGTGGTCTAGTGGCTAGGATTCGGCGCTTTCACCGCCGCGGCGCGGGTTCGATTCCCGGTCAGGGAAAGCTTTTTTAGCATACCAGCTCTGGCCTTGGATTTACAATCCCAGAAGCCTTCCAACAGGCAATCCTTGTGGGCTATTCCAGACAAGGGACTTTGCTGAGTTTGAGGAAAAAGGTTGAGAGAAGGGAAATGGGGGACATTACTACTTACAATCAATGTCCTTTTTCAAACAAAGGAGGAAAACGGAACCTTAGAAACATACAAACAGTGACTTTATTCTTCCCATAAACTCCCAACTTAGCATGTTTCCACTTTGGAATATTTTTCCAGTTTGCCTATTTACCCCATGATTGGAGGGTAATTCCCACACATCAAGATCTCTTGGTTGGGCTATGTTGGCCCCTTTCCTCTAAGGCTAGGGGAAGGCTTTATCTTCCTAGAGAAGCCCCTCTGGTCCCTTAGAACTCAACACCCAGACTCTCAGAGAAGCTTCAGATAGAGGTCTTTTGGGTTTTCCTGGACAGTCCAGGCCCTGCTTTTCCAATGAAGCTATTTTAGTCAGGGTTTCTATTGTTCTGATGAAACACCATGGCCAAAGCAACTTGAGGAGGAAAGAACTTTATTTGGCTTACACTTCTACATCATATTCCGTCCTTGAAAGAAGCCAGGATTCAAACTGGGCAGGAACCTGGAGGCAGGATCTGATGCAGAGGCCATGGAGGGGTGCTGCTCACTGGCTTGCTCAGCCTGTTTTCATATAGAACCTAGGACCACCAGCCCCGAGATGGCCCCACCCACAAAGGACTGGGCCCTCCGCCATCCATCACTAATTAAGAAAATGGCCTACAGGTCTGTCTACAACCCAGTCTTATGGAAGCACTCTTTCAACTGAAGTTCCCTCCTCTTAGAAGACTATAACTAGTGCCACTGACACAAAACTATCTAGCACAGAGGCTCGGAAGATAATTATAATTAGTTTGCCATTCTAATGGCATCAGCTGCTCTCACACCCTGGACCTTTTGATTTAGTGGCTACTGCTTTTGCCTCCCCTTCTTCCTCCTCCCTTTCTCTTTCTTGACAGTATCCCAAACTCCCTGGCACTCACTTTGTACCTGAAGATGACGTTCAACTCCTGATCGTATTGCCTTTACCTTCCAAGTGCTGGGATTGCAGGTGTGTGTTATTATACCTGACTCTGCACTGGAGTAATGGGTCAAACTTAACTCTACATTGACTTCACAGTTTGCAACTGCCCTCACCACCCGAGGCATAGACACGTGCATTCGGCACTGCTCGCAATGCAACCGGGAGAAATCACTTCTGCGGTCCCGAAGACCCGGAAACTAGCAAAGACAAGTTCCTGCCTGGTGCTGGCCTGTGCCCAGCGGGGTGGGCAGCTCACCTTCCCGGAAAGCAGGGCAGGAGGCGGCAGTACGGGATCGAGCCTGGGCAAAGAGCACCAGTGCAAAAGTCCTCCTGTCGCTGGGCTTGTGGCTCGCCGTGATCGTATAGTGGTTAGTACTCTGCGTTGTGGCCGCAGCAACCTCGGTTCGAATCCGAGTCACGGCACTATCGTCCTTCTGCCCAGTGATATTTTGCTAAAAGCTCATCTACCACCAGTATGTATGGGGAGAAGCTAGTGCTCTTTCTGGAACTCTGGGATTGCTGGCGCTTGAGCAGCTCACAGCGGCTGTTTCCAGCATCGCTCTGGGATTTTTCCAATTAAACAGAATGAAACTTAATGCCTTACTAACGGAACTCATTACTTTGAGTTCGTCTTGGTTCTACTTTCCCCAGATTTTATGCCAACAAAAAAGGATTGAACCACATTTCGGTTGGAGTTCAATATATACTGCCTTGATTTTGACAAGGGTTATCCATACCCAAGTCAAGTTACTAATAATTACTTTCCCACAGCTTAATGAGCACTGACCTATACATAACCTCCTTTCCTTCCTTTTTTCCCCTCCCTTCCTTCCTCCCTCCCTCCTTCCTTCCTTTCTTCCTTCCTTCCTTTCTTTGTTAACAGGGTCTTACTGTTTAGCACTGGCTGACCTGGATACTATTCAGACTTGAACGCAGAGATCTACCAGCTTCTACTTCCCAAGTGGTTGGACTACAGGCCTATGCCACCATGCCTAATTTCAGTTTTATTTGACAATAACGTGGATACCTGTACCATGCTTCTTGCTTTTTAAAAACTGCCATGTGAGCCAGGTGGTGGAGGGTGGAGTCCCAGCACTCGGGAGGCAGAGGCAGGCGGATCTCTGATTTCAAGGCCAAGGCCAGCCTGGTCTACAGAACAAGTGCCAAGAAAGGCTCCAAAGCTACAAAGAAA
Source organism: Phodopus roborovskii (assembly GCF_943737965.1). Classification (NCBI taxonomy): domain Eukaryota; kingdom Metazoa; phylum Chordata; class Mammalia; order Rodentia; family Cricetidae; genus Phodopus; species Phodopus roborovskii. The sequence continues at coordinate 27,719,343 of NW_026126540.1, forward strand.
ACCCATCTCAAAACAAAACAGAAACAAACAAAAACCCCACTTTTGAAATCTGTTTGTGTTGGGGTGCTTATGGGCTTTGTAGTGTGTGTGTGTGTGTGTGTGTGTGTGTGTGTGTGTGTACTTACAAACGCACTGTGCATTCATCCAAAGGCCTAGGGCATAATGAGTACCTTCTTCACTTTTGAGTTAGAGTGCCACCTTTGATTTGGGTCTTGATCAGTGTTGCTATACTGTTTAAACGGTGAAGAAGTGTTCCTGCTGTGGGACATGGGAAGAGGCTTGAAAATACACACTCTGTGTCCCCCACCTGAGTGCATAAGCTAGGTCTTGGAACACAGAGCACTCACCTACAGGTAAACAGTCTCTCACATCTGGTGCTAAACTTGACTCTTGTTAGTTTGTTTAAGGCAGGATTTCACACTGTAGTTCAAGCTACCCTCAAATAACTATAGCCCAGAAAATAGCTTGTACCGGTTGCTGCCCTCTTGCCTCACTCAGCCTCCTAAGTGGCGTTGAGCCACCATATTTAACCTTGTCAGACTCAGTGTGAAGGGTTTTGTGTTTTTGTTTTCCTGCCTATGTAAGTGCATTGCATAGCATCTGGCCATCTCCACTGCTAGTTATGTCCCCTTTGGCAACACTAGAGGGTTGTGCAGACCATTAGTACCTCTGCCTATTACTAACAAAACCTATCCTGGTATATCTTCAGTTTGAGTACTGTCAGGTGCTGGAGTGTGTCTTTTCTTCAATGAGCTCCAGACCTAAGAGAAGCATCGTACATAGAGACTTCTAGTCTCGATGAAGAGCAATAGATGCTACTTTAAATATATATTCTGTTTTGGGTTTTTGGTTTTGTTTTTTAGAGACAGGGTTTCTCCTTGTAACCCTTGTTGTCCTGGAACTCATTCTGTAGACCAGGCTGGCCTCGAACTCAGAGATCTCCCTGCCTCTGTCTCCAGAGTGCTGGGATTAAAGGCATGCACCACCACCTCTTGCCTAGATATATATTCTTCCAAAAATTATGTTTATTTTTATGTATCTGTATGTTGGTGTATGCATATACATGGAGGATTTTTAGAGGCTCAAATCCATTGAGCCGGGGTTAAAGGTTCGAGTTCTAGGTACCAAACTCAAGTCCTCTGAAAGAGCAGCAAGTATTGTTAAGTTCTGAGCCATTTCTCTAACCCAAGAATATATATTCTTTTTGCTTTTTGTTTGATTTCATTTTGTTTTGAAAGTGTTTCTTTGTGTATGTCTGGCTGTCTTGGAACTCACTATATAGACCAAGCTGGCCTCAAACCAGAGACCTGTCTGCCTCTGTCTCCCAAGTAATGGAATCAAAGGTGTGCACCAACACCACCATGCCAGAATACATGTTCTTAAGGAGTCTCTCTCTCTCTCTCTCTCTCTCTCTCTCTCTCTCTCTCTCTCTGTGTGTGTGTGTGTGTGTGTGTGTGAGTGTGTGTAAATGCTTTCGTTTCTCCTGAGTCCCTAGTACTACAGTGGCATTGGAGTAAGTTTGATTTTATTAGAAGCAGCCAGATTCCTTTAGCATGGTTTTTCATTACCAGTGAAAGTGGCAGTTGCTTTATATTCTTTTGATTGTTCATGTGTTAAGACAGGGTCTTAAGTAGCCCAGGCTGGCTTCTGTCATGGAACTCAATATGTAGTCTAGGCTCAAACTTAATCTATAGTCAAGGCTTTAAAGCACCGCTACAAAACTGGCCTGTAGGTAGAGCATTTTCTTGATTGACAATTGGTGTGGGAGGAACCAGCTCTCTGTGGGAGATGCCACCCCTGGGTAGATTGTCTTAGATGGTATAAGAAAGCCGGTTGAACACGTCATGAGCAAGCCAGTAAGCAGCATTTCTCCATGGCCTGCCTTGAGTTTCTACCCTGAATTCCCTGGATGATGAACCATAAGCTGTAAGATAAAACAAATTCCTTTTCCCCGAAGTCACCTTTGGTCATGTTTTATTACAGCAATAGAAACCCTAACTAAGACAGTAATCAAATATTTGTTTCAGAGAACTCACCTTTACTCTTCATTTCCCCCAAAAGACACATTAATGCAGCTGACACAGAAAATTATTTCCAGGGACTGGAGAGAGGCTCAGTGATTAAGAGCACTGGCTGCTCTTCCAGGGGACCTAGACTTGAGTCCTAGAACCCACTTGGCAGCTAACAACTCTCTGTAACTGTAGTAAGGAATCTGATGTCTCTTCTGGCTTCTGTGGATAGTGCACAAACATGAGATAAACATGCTTGCAGGTGAAATACTCATACATATAAAAATAATAAACCTTCAAAAGTTATTTCCAATTGAATTCAGCCACAATATTCAAAAAAATGGAAAAAAACTCAGCCTAAAAATGAATATCCCTAGAACTACAACATGAAGGGTTAGCTTTCAGTTTAACTATATGAATTTAACTATATGAGCAAGGTCACTATGCCAAGCAAGCTCTAGTTACAATGTGAACTCTCAGTTAATCAAGGCCAGCCGGGTCTACAAAACAAGTTTCAGGACAGCCAAGGCTGTTACACAGAGAAATCCTGTCTCAAATACACACGCACACACACACACACACACACACACACACAGAGAGAGAGAGAGAGAGAGAGAGAGAGAGAGAGAGAGAGAGAAAGAGAGAGAGAGAATCATTAAAATGGCTTAAACTTGGGGCAAAGTCACACATTTTAAAATTCAAGGGGCACAGCTGGACAATGAGCAGAGAGCAGGAGACATGGAGTATTCGATACTAAATGGGATGTTTTCATGAGACCCTTCCCCTCAGAGCTCAGAGATCCATACAGAAGAGGAGGGAAAAGATTGTGAGTGCGGGAGGTGGTAGATGGCTCCGAGGACACAGGAGGACTGATGCTGTGCTGCAACACACATGGGGCTTAAGTAGGCTCAAGCCGTCCTTAGTCTGGAGAGAGGGGCCTGAACACAGGCTCCACCCCTAACCAAGAAGCTATCTGCAATCAATACCCACTTGCAAAGGAAAATTTTGTTTTCTCCAATGGAGTCTAACTAAGTATACTAACCATACCCAGGACAGGCTCTATGCCCTGGTAGTCAGCCAACACAAGATTAACTCAGTGGTATTGGGCTTTTTTTGTTTTGTTTTGTTTTTTAAAGAGGGAGTTGGGTGGGTGTGGCGATATGGAGGGTCTGGCAGTTGGGGGGACAGCTTGAATCGAATATATTGTATGAAAAAAAAACTCAACATAAATAATTAAGTCGGAACAGTGGTGGCACACCCCTTTAATCCCAGCACTTGGAAGGCAGAGGCAGATGAGTTCGAGGCCACCCTGATCTACAAAGTGAGTTCCAGGACAGTCAGTGCTACACAGAGATACCTCGGGGAAACAAACAAACAAACGAACAACAATAAAAGATTAAAAAATAAATAAATAATTCTACTTCCGGCGTGTGCATCTGGCGTCCATCCACCGCGGGATGGCGGCTCTGAATAGTTGGATGTCCAGGAGCGTTGCCTCCCTGTTCAGGTATGGACAGCGTTGTCCCCGTCGTGGCTATAACTCTAAGAAACGCTGTTTCTCAGCATTGATAAGACCGTAGCACAAAACGATTGGCTGGATTCGGCATGACCCTGTGTGCAGTTCCTATTGCTCAGATATCGGAGCCTCAATCTTAGCATGACTGAGGAAGGCTGTCTGTGGTGACAGATTGCCACCTTTCTGTCCCAACCCACGTATGCTCTGATCGAAGCAAATCACGGAGTATACAAAGGCTGTTTATACATTAGTGTCTCTGAATCGACAATATACAAGTTTACTTGGGAAAATGAACTCACAAGAGGAAGATGAAGTGTGGCAGGTGACAGGGGCCAGAGTTGAGGTGACTTCAAAGCAGCAGGAATACATGAAGCTAGAAACTACTTGGATGACTGCGGTTAGCCTGTCAGAGATGGCGGTAAATTTTTGCTGTATTACTTTGTTTCATGATTATGATTTCAACCTGAGATTTATATCATCTTATTTACTTCTGTATGCTACTTTTGAATATATACTGTATCACATATTTACATAACAAAGTTCTCCAAGTGGCTTTTATTCCTATTGGCCTATGTACACCTTTAATCCCATCACTCTGGGGGCAGAAGCTGGCAAATCTCCAGCCAACCTAGTCCACATAGTGAGCTCTAGGGCCAAGTGGTGAGAGGGCTTCAAAATAATAAATTTAAAAGATGGGTGCTCATAGAAAATTAGTTCAGATTCTTTTTAGTTCACGGGACTTACATCTCTAATGAAGAAACCGAATTAGTTTTGTTGGTAAGGCAAAATAAAACACATCCTGTCCATCAGCATTTTCCCTGTGTGTATATTCATGACTGTGGGATGCTTACGGTGTCATGTCTGTGGTTTCCATGTGCTTTCAACAACATTGATGAGATAGGGCTAAGGAGGAAAATGATTTCAGGCCCAGGGCTAAGCCCAGGCAAGGGTCTTAGCCCCGGGGAATATCACATTCCCAGGCACATAAGGATGATCTACCTGACCCATCAGAGAAACCAAATCCACAACACTAAAAGAGAATGGCCCAGTGGAAACAGAGGTGACCTTTGTCTATTATCTGTGACCTGACAACCATCCTGAGGTCACCCATTAGTTTGACAATTTTAATTTACCTATATTTGGTTTCCTTAATGGTTAATAAGTCTGCAAAGGGAAGATTTGCTTCTTTCCAATATGGTTGTCATTATGTCTACTTGCCTGACTCCCTGACAGAAATCTCTGACAAATTTTTTTTCTAGATTTATTTGTTTTCTTTTGTGTGTTTGAGTGTTTTCCTTTATGTATGTATATATGTATGTATGTGCACTACATGTGTGCGTGGTACCCACAGAGTTCAGAAGAGAACCTCTGGAATTGGAGTTATAGATGGCTGTGAGCTACAATGAGGATGTTGGGAATTGAATCCAAATCCTTCTAATTTAGACTATCAGATGCTGGTATTAGATGTGTGCCACCATGCCTGGCTTCCCACAGTAACATTGATGACAAAAAGTACAGGGACTGAATTCATGTCTGTGGATCAGGAACTATCTAGATAAATACCGCTTCACTCTTACCACAAAAGAGAGCATACTTATTTGAAACATTGATGCCAACTGTCATAAAAGAGTGGCAGCACCCGCATTAATAATAGTGATGAATGCTAAAAAAAACTTATCTTGCTGAGTCCTCAAACTCCACATTTCTCCCCAAAGTGTCATTTAATGTTAGGGACAATGTGTGGAGACAGTGTTTCTTACCTGTCTGTTTTGTAATGTAGAAATGTAGGCCCAGAAAACCTCAGTGAGTTTTCTAAGTCTCACCCCGAGTTCTGAAGCTTCCCAGTGGAGTGTTGCAAACTTCTCACTCCCCTCTGTGAGCATCAGCAGCATTTAGAGATGCAGCCTTAACACCTGCTCTGGAGAAGCTAGAGTAGATCGAGATAAATCTAGGCACATTCTGGAAGTCCAGAGATAATATTCATGGGGAAAGTACTATTTTAGGGTTTTTATGTTGAACAGATCTATCTTTAAACTTCAGACAGGATTTTCCTTTTGGATGTTAAGCAGAGGAGTGCCAATGCTTGAAGGTACTCGATATAGATGAATGAGGGCAGGGAGCCCAGAAATAGGAGGTAACCACGTGTTGTGGGTGGGATGGAATGACTATGCCCCCATTGAACACACCACAAAACAACCTGTGGTGGCCAGACATGACTGGTATGTGCCACTATGAAGTGTCTTTAATAGTGCCTCCTACTCACAGGCTAGTGAGTGCCATCAAAAGTGACCTCAGAAAACTGAAGTCCAGATGATGGTAGGTAAGCTTGAGAACAGTCTGGACCATCAGGGACAGGCTGCTCAGAGACAGACTGAGCAGAGTGCTTGCTTGAGAGTGTAAAGTATGTGGGTCAGGGAGACCTGGTGTCACGTCTGCCCCACTTGTGCAAGTCTGTTTCTCTACCAAGTAAGGATTACAGGATGAGAAGTTTGTGCTCCACAGCACACGCGCTTTATTGCAGCAAAGACAGTACACACTACACAAAGCCAGAGTCCCCTGCATCACAAGCCACAGGGTATCCAGAGAGGGACCCTGTCCAGGTGGGTCCCTGGGGAATCTGGGTTTATACGCTTTTGTTTGTTTGGTTCTTGTTATTTTGAGACAGGGTTTCTCTGTGTCAACAGTCCTGGCTGTCCTATATCTCACTCTGTAGACCAGGCTGGCCTCAAACCCATAGAGATCTGCCTGCCTTTGCCTCTTGAGTTTGGGGATTGAAGGTGTGGGTACCCACCACCAGGTGGGGCAGTTTATATGCTTTTTAATAAGGTGTTTAGCAAAACTTAGCTCTTTTTCCCTTTCTTGAATTAGACTGTGCAGGATGCATTTAGCTGGTTGGGACATTTTAAATGATAGCAGGGACCTGGATGTATGCAATGTACAAGGGGACTTTTGAAATTCTTGGGAAGACAAAAGTCCACGGAGAGCCACCGGGCCTTGTTATCATCCTATTAGGCAAGCTGCTTGATAAGCAAACTGCTCCTTCAGGCCAGTCTTCACCAGATTCACTTGGGTGAAAACAGGAGGGAACTGTTGGCCTTCTTGGATGGCTTCCTGGGCAGTTTGGGAATGTAAGAGTGTGTCTGGGCTGACAACCATGCCTCCCTCTTGTACAGTGTAATAAAAGGCTGTGTTTGAATTTGAGTATTATGTTGGAACATCGTTGCTTCCATCGTCTTAGGTTTTATAGAAGTTACAACGAACATTAGAAACAAACGAGGATACTACTGAACTTTTGTTTGAGGAAAAGAAATTGACTGATGCCAGGCGGTGGTGGTAGAAGCAGAAGGATCTCTGAGTTCCAGGCCATCCTGACGGGTCTACAGAGCAAGTTTCAAGACAGCCTGTCTTAAAAAAAAAAAAAAAAAGAAAAGAAAAGAAAGGAAGGAAGGAAGGAAGAAATTGGACTGTTTAGACAAAAATAATAACAATAAATTGTAGGGTCAACAAACTTGTTAGAAGCAAAATTCACGGTAAGAACAGCGTAAGCACCAGAAAGAGAAGAGTAATACTTGAGCCAGGCTGTGGGAAAGCAGAGGGGATGCTGTAAGCCTTAGAGCAAAATACAAAATTTGCTACAATTAATGAGTCAATAAAATAGCTAAAATGGGATGATGGTAAACTCACACAGGAAGGAAGAAGGTCGCAAGAGGGCCGTGATCTATGCAGATAAGGGCGCGCGGACAGGGGCTGCCACTTCTGCATCTCTTAGGAAACCGTAGGGATTTTTTTCATGGCTTGGGAAGCAAAGCCGAACCATAGGTGGCAAATAGCCTTAGAAAACATTAAGTGTCCAGAAAGCTAGCAACTGCACGCGCTGGAGTGACGGTGTGCTCAGAGCGCAAGGCGGGCGCAGCTGAGTCGGGCCTGCGCGGGCAGAACGCATACTTACCTGGCAGAGGCGGAACCGTGACCAAAAAGGTGGTTTTCCTGGGGAGAGATCTACACTTGCGGTGTTTTGATGCCCGCGATTTTCTCAAATTCGGGAAACGCAACTGCATAATCTGTGGTAGTGGGGAACTGCATTTGCGGTCTACCCTGGTTTTTGTTGTAACAAAAAAAAAAAAACAAAAAAACAAAACAAAAAAAAAAAAACAAAAACAAAAAACAGGAACTTTTGTTTTGCTGCCAGTTTCTTTTAAGTGTACTTTGCTAGGTTTTTATTTTTTCGAAGTTCCCTTATCACCCATTTTTCATCCACTTAAAACACTTGAGATGTTTTCGTCATTCACACGTGCCTACTGCTAAAGGGTTCTTCCCCACCCCACCCCCGCCTTTGTCTTTTCTGATCTGTAATACTTGAAATGAGATTGTAATAGGCCAACGAAGTTTGACTTTTGGATTTTTATGTGTGAATATTTTACTTACTTTGTACAGTGAGGCTGGCACCATGGAGGTCGGAAAACAGTATTTGTGTGTGTTCTTGGAGTCGAACCTAGGTTTGTGGAAATTTTACCCTGGTGGGAACTAAAAGTTTTAGCTAAGCATATAGTTAGCATTGCAGTAGTCCCAGTTCTTTGGGTTTGGAACCTTCTAAAGTTTTTTGTTTGGTTGGTTGGTTTTTTGTTTGTTATTTTGTTTTTGTTTGTTTGTTTGTTTGTTTCCTTTTTCTAGTTCTACATTTAGGATTTGATGTAGTTGCTGTCTTCATACAAAGTTGTCGTCAGAAAGGATGGTTGCGGTGAGAGACATTCTTACCCTGAGACTTCCAGTTGGGTCTTCATTAACTGCGGTTGAGGGTTGATGAGAAACACAGGGACAGGATCCTGTTTGGTTGTTTCGTCTTTGGTTGGTTTCTTATTGTTGTTTGTTTTGTTTTGTTTTTAGGTGGTGGAATTGGTTGTTGATTTGTTTTGTTTTGTTTTTGTTGGTGTTTTTAGAGACAAGTCCACTATTCAGCTCTGCCTGGTCTGGAGATTACTATGTAGATAAGGATGACCTCAAACTCACAGATTCTCCTGCTGGGTTAAAGGTGTGTGCCACCGTAGCTGGGTTTAACCCCAGCAAACTTGACAGTGACCTCCCTGTCTTACAGCCAGGCGTTACCATATAACTCTGTTACAGTCTAAAGCAGGTAGGACGAAGCCTGTGGGGGTAGCACTCTTTCTGAATAAAAAACATGTTTGAATACCTTCTGTCTGCCCATCCTATCTTCTTTTTTTTTCTGTCTAGAATATGGGTGTGAAGCCGTCTTTTGCCATGAGAATAAAAACCGCAGGCTAAAGGAATGGAGACAGGAAGAATCTGGAAGCAGTTGAACAACTGTGGTAGTGGTATTCGATTATTCGCAGATTTGTGCCGGGATGTTCTCTGCTCGCAGAAAAAAAAAAGGTTATGAGTGAAGGGAGTAGAGAAGACTGAACTGCATTGGCCGGGAATCGAACCCGGGTCTCCCGCGTGGGAGGCGAGAATTCTACCATTGAACCACCAATGCACCCTTAAAGAACCCATCTGACAGCTCATTGACAAAAGGTAAGAGAAGCTAAATTTCCACCGAAAAACAGCAATGTAAACTAACGTTTTGAATTTTCCAATGTTGAGGAAATGCAAGTCCTCGTACATGCTAGGCTGTGATAAATCTGGGCCAGATTTGCCACTCAAGGAGTTTCGAGGCATGACCTCTAGAATTTCTTCTACTTCTGCCAGACTTTATAGCTCATTAGAAGGGAAATGCTAATTCAGTTCAAACTCGTAGCTCTGAAAAGCCTCCCTTGAAATTTACCAATGCCCAAACTATGCTCAACTGAGAAGTAGTCAAAGGCACACGACATAGATAGCGGGATAGTTCCATAACAAAGCCCGAGCTGATCTGTGTGAACAGACTGATGAAAAGCCTTCTCTGAGCAGTGTTTATTCTATTCCCACTGTATCGGACAGGAAGGAGGGAGAGGCGCGAACAAAACCAGCCACTGGCCTTCAGGTTTACGGACTGTTTTGTTCAGCAGCTGCTCTTCCAGGACGTTACAGAAGTGACCAGTGTGTGAAAAAAAAGTAGTGAACTACTCCAAAGCTACACAAAGAATCCCTTCTAAAAAAGCCAAAAACAAACAAAAAGTAGCAAACTAACCAAGTACCCATTTGTGTGAAAACTCACACTGTTCTCTCTCTCTTTTAACTTTTATTTATTCTTTGTGGACTTCACATTATACATTCCCATCCCACCCATCTCCCTATACCATTTTTAAAACCACCCAGGAGGGCAAAAAGCAAAAAGGGAGAGGCAGAAATTCATCCACACACCCACTCTCCCGCTCCACCTGAGACACTGCTGATGCTGAAATCTGAGCACTGGTGGACAGAGGTGGAAGGAGAATTGGATGTGACTGTTCATGTTGACCTGGGGTGGGTGATGACTAATAGGTCACCTGCACCATGTGTGATGACAGAAATCAACCTTCCATCACGTATCCATCTAGGTGATGGCTCATTTTGTCAGTCATGATAGCCATAAAAAAATACTTGAGGAATGTTGTTGTGTTTGATTTTATCTTTTTGCCTAGAGTTTACTTACAGTACTGCTGTGGAATGAGAACGCTGATGTCCCTTCACATTTGGCTCGGAATTCCCAGGCAAAAGGAAAAGAGGAGGAGGAAGAGATGGAGAGAGGACAGATCTGGCCACACAGCTGCATTACCCTAAGCTCCAGGTGAGATGGACTGATGCAGCCCCTGGTGTTCTGAAAAACAAAACAAAGACTCGCTTTTAAGAGAAACTTACTTTGATTCTTTTAGAAGTTCAGGCTCTGTCACTGGAGAGACACATCCCAAAGTCTGAGTTGATCTTCATCAGGACTTTGAAACATTCACATCCAGTGGGCACAGGACTTTTCCTCATGTTTGCTCTTATTGGCATTGTGTTAGGAGTAAAGTTTCTTCATGCTGACCTGGGCCCAGAGCTGCGCCAGCCACAAATAACACACAGAGACTCTGTATTAGATATGTTATTGGCCAGGTACTAATTTCTTATGGGCTAGCTCTGTCTTAATGATTAACCCATTTCTATTAATCTAAGTATTTCCACGTGGTCTCTTCTTACCGGAGAGTGGGATCCGTGTTCTGTTCTCTCCAATTTCTACATGCTGACTCCTCCCTACTACTTCCTCAAATCCTCCTTGTCTCCTAGTCTCACCTATCTTGCTTTCCTATTGGCCAACAGTGCTTTATTCATTAACCAGTATGAGAAACATAGTTACAGAATGGCATCTCCCATCAACATTGGTGTCCCTAACCTTGGAAGCAAGGATGTAGGAAAAGTAATGTCAGGGATAAATCCTCACCTCCTAGTTAGGAAAAGCTATTATGTACTAAGAACAAGAGTCATCCCAAAGGTCTCATAGCTCAGCTCTGTGAGAGGCTTTATACAGTTGGCGCTTTCTAACCTCTGACCTGATAACAGCACCAATAAACCCAAATAATGGTCAACACATAATTAATTTAGGGCAGGTGCAGAAAGCTTTATTAAAATATGGTAATGGAGGACTGGAGAGATGAGTCAGAGGATCCAGGTTTGATTACAGCCCCAGGAAATCTGACATTCTCTTGTGGCTTCACTGGGCACCAGACATGTATGTAGTACATAGGCATACATGCAGGTGAAACATATATAAAATTCTAATTTCATAAAATATATAATATTAATGCCCTCCTAGTCCCTGGTATTAAAATATATAAGCCACAAATACAGCGTGAAGACTGGCTATCAGACTTGTAAGAAAGGATCCCCATTGGATCAGCCCCTCACCAGACAAAGAGGACCTTCCTTACCAGGTCATCTTGAGCAACCTCCTTCAATCAAACTACAATACATTCTTTGTGGATTTACATCTGTAGGGTTAAAATTGTCCCTGCCAAGACTCCATAGCCTCAAGCAAATCATGAAGAGAAAGCCATCATCGTATCTGTGTGATGACATCCTAATTCACATTGGAATCCTCCTATATTTGTAATTAAGAAAAAAAATCAGGTAAATGGGAATTTTTACAAGTTCTTAGACAACTTAACAAAAGCATGGAACTCATTGGTGCTTTGCAACCAGGATTGCCTGCTCTATCAGCCATTCCTAGAGATACCTTTTAGATAACTCCATAATTGAAAGATTGGTTTTGTATCATTCCTCTGGCTCCCAGGGATTGTAAAAGGTTTACATTCAGTGTGCCACCAGAGAATTTTAGAGAGCCTGTGGCCAGAAACCAGAGGACAGCTTTGAACTTCTAACCTTCTGCCTCTATCTCCCAAGTGATGGCATGGCAAGTGTGTAGCACACCATTGTCAGCTCTGTGGAAAATTGAAACATGTCTCCTATGTATGATATGCAATGTGAGGCTGGACCTTTGTGGATCCTATGGTGAGGGACAAACAAGCCAGTATGTAGAACTTACATAGAAAGTTTATCGGGGGAAGGGAAGGGAGTAATGGAAGGGGAGGGAAGAGAGAGAGGGAAGGGAGAAGAGAAAAACAGAGAGAGAGAGAGAGAGAGAGAGCCCTGCCTCTTTGGAGAAATAACAGAAAGAGAGAGAGAGGATGGGTCATGATTGTCTCTTAAAGGGACCTTTTCGCCTTCATACAGAGCCAGGGGCTGACTCTTCCAGGTCCCCAAGGAGCAGGGCCAGGTTTGCCTAGATGATAACATCCTACATTTTAGGTAGGTAGGTACTCTAACATCTGAGCTATATCTCTACTAGCCTTATTAACATTTTTTAAAAATCAGTAATCCTACTAGCTAAGAAATAGTATCTGGTGTTCATTTTCAATCAAGTGGCTAATGATGCTGAATACCTTTCAGAACATGCACTTGTTGGCCAGTTGTATGCTTGCTGTGTAGCTACAAAAGGCTTTGTCTCCTATAAATCGACCTATCTTTTAGTTATTGAGCTGTAATCACTGTTTGTTATTTTGAGGACACAACTTCTCTAAGCAATGCATGAACTGCAACTATATTCTCTCTTTACTGAGAAAGCTTTTCTCTTTCTTGAATGCACTTAAGTGCTTCACGTCTAGATACAGCAGGGTGATGTTGGATACAGGGTTTGAGAGTGTCAATGAATTCAGGTTGCTCCAGAGGCTGAGTGGGAAAGGGACTCAACAGATCTGCATAAGATGGGGTGTCATGACAAGTCTGCATATTTGGCTGTATATGGAATATATTCTGGGTACTTTGTATTCTCAAGTAGGCCCCAGAGAAAGAAAATCCTTTCTCATCAAGGCATCATTGGTAAGAGCTGCAGCCTCTGGATCTTATACTACACATCCTTAGTTTTTTCCTTCGATGTCCCCCTGAGAAGGCCCCTTTAATCAGTTAATAGCACGTGATACAAGTCACATTCCCTCTGAGACTTAAGTTTGCCAGGATATTTTACAAGTCACATGGGGGGCAGGGGTGGGATGGGACTTGAAGCATCTGCTTTTCTCAAAATCCTATCAGCCTTCCTGGCTCTGAGAGATATGCATGTCCTACTCTCAGAGAGTTATTAATAATGTGCCTGTGGATATAAAAACTAGAAGCCTTGTGGGATCCAGAGATCTTTTAGAAGAAGGAACTTTTGGAGACTTTTTAGAAGGAACTTTTAGATCTTAAGAGAACTTTAAGAGAGCTTATAGAGGGAAAATTATTAGAGAGAACTTTTAAGGAGAAATCTTAAAGTGTTACTAGCAGTTTTTCCACCAGCCTGGACTCACAGCCACGTCAGCCCAAATAACACACAGAGATGCTGTATTAGCATAAAGCTGTTGGCCTGTTACAAGCATTTCTTATTGGCCAGCTCTGTCTTAAATATTAACTCATTTCTATTAATCTAGTTTTTGAGAGAGAACTTTTGGGAAGAACATTTCTGAAGAATAAAGAGACATGAGAGGAAGGAATGTGTGAGCCCATTTATTTCCTTTTTACCCTCAGATCAGAACTTTTTTTTTTTAACCAAGCTCCTATGAGCTTTTTTAACCAAGCCTTCTCCATGATAACAAACCCCGGGGCTTGGGAGATTTCTGAGAGGGTAAAGGCCCTTGTTGTTCTTCCATAGGGCTTGAGTTGGGCTCCTGGCACCCACATTGGGTGGCCATAATTGCCTGTTAACTCCAGCTCCAAAGGATCTGATATCCCCTTGTGACCTCCATGGACAACTGCACTGACACATACCCCCTGTGAGGGCTATTCTTGGTTGTCAACTTGACTGCATCAGGAACTAACTAAAGCCCAATGACTGGGCACACCTGTGAGGGATTTTTTTCCCTCTCAATTACATATTTGAAGTGGGAAGACCTACTTCTAATCCAGATCTTTGAGGTGGGAAGATAAAGTTTCAATCCACCTTGAGAAGATCCACCTTTAATCAGGACCACACTTCTGGTGGCAGCCTATATAAGGACATAAAAGAAGGGATCTCTCTCTCTATCTATCTATCTCTCTCTCTCCCCCTTCTTCCCTCTCTCTGCCTGCTTGCTCACACTCTCTCTGGCAAGTCCATTCTTTCACTGGCAATTAGAGCCTACTTCTGCAGGATCCCAGTGTATACTTAAGACCAGCTGTGACATCCAACATTTTGAAGTGAACAACTACTGGATTTTTGGAACTTCTGTTCACAGGTAGCCATAGTTGGATCAGCTGGGTCACAGCCTGTAAGGTATTGAAAGACAAAAAAAGTAAAGTTAAAGAACCCCCCCCACCACCACCACCACTTGAAATAAAGGACAGTCTGACCTGGAATTTGCTAACCACCAGCCCTGAGATAGCAGGAGACCAAGAATTCACACTGCCCCTCCTTTCTGTGAGTCAGCAGGTGGTGAATAGGGTCCTTAAGAAACAAAGAGATAGCTGTACCTCCAGTTTGCCCAGACAAGATTAATTAGCACACCCTGAGGCCTTAAGGTCTGTTGACCCTAACAGTGAGACCATCTGGCCTCAAAGGGTCATATACTCAATGGACAGAGGGTCCCATCCCCTCCCTAAGTTTGTGGGTTTGCCTTTAAAAACACCTGTGCCCGGGGGATGGGGCTTCTCTCTAGCCTGTGTGCTGGAGGAGCCCGTTTGCACAAACATTTCCTGTTCATTAAAGCCTCTTGTGTGTTGCAGCAACTGGACTGGACATTGAGTTCTTGGGGGTACTGACAGAAACTGGGAGACTCCTCATTCTGAGGGTATTACATTATTCTAATAAACTCCATCATATATAATTAATTCAAATTAATCTTCCTTTAAAAAAAAAAGCAAACAAAGAAAACACCTGTGTGTCAGAACATGGTCCCTGAAGAAAGCTGTGTGAGAACTCTAGTGCCTGTGAGAGAACTCCAAGAAAACAGGACTCCAGGCCTTCAAAGCACAGGGTTGTTCTTGGAACATGCTTTCGTGCCCTTCCCAGGTGTTGCAAATGGGAGTGGGTTTGCTCCAGATTACCCATTGCTGTTTACTGTTGTTATCCAGTTACACACAGCTTGTCCATGTGATTGTATGTAGCTTGAACCCATGTGACCTTTGCTCATATTACCTTGCGTAACCCTCACAGTAAAAACTGTCTAAATAAGGTTGGCTAGTGCATGAAACTTTATCCTGCCGCATTCATAGGCTGCATTCTCCCAGATCCCACTGCTTCTAAAGACATCACTGTAAACCAAAGCAGGGGCCACATTGGCCCTGGCCAACTGTCCTTTTGCCTTAAGAAAATGTCTTCCCAGGCGCCTTGATGACTTCACTTGATGGGTTCTTGCATTTACTTTTAATGCCTGCTTCCTAACATCGATTATCCCTACAGCTGTTTCTTACCCCAGGGGCAGTCTTCAGCCAAATTATCTTGACAGCTGTTATCTAGCAACCTTAACCCTTCCCCATAAAGGGACCTCAAAAGCCACTGAGGGGCTGCTCTCCAAAACCCTAACTTAGGGGGAGTCCCTTTTGTACTTCTAAAAACAGCTTGTTTTAATCAGTCGTAGAAATGTCTAACACAGCGCCTGTGAAAGACTATTGGGGTTTGAATGTAAATGTCTCCCATAGGCTTAGGCGTCTGAATACTTAGTTCCCAGCTGTTAACACTGTCTTGGAAAGCTCCGCGTGATCTTTGGGAAGTGGAGACATGCAGGAGCAAGTAGGTCACTAGATACCAGCTTTGACACTAGACAGCCTGAGCCTGCCTCCTCCCTGCATTCTGCTTCCTGATTTGGACTCAGTGTGATGCCGCATCTCCGGCACCATAGTGCTTTCCCCACATTGTGTCCCCTTAAACTGTAAGCCCAAACAAACCCTTCCTCCCCTAACTTACCTAATGTCAGGTACTTGATCAAAGCAACAAGGAAAATAGCCACTACAAGGACTAATAGAGCTGGTTGTCAGCGTGCTAATTCTGCTAGTAAGGAGAGAACATGCATCACTGCATCCAACACAGACAAATGCAATCCATAAGGAAAACAATAGACATGGCTTACACCTTTAATCCTAGCATTTGGGAAGCAGGTCTCTGGGGGTTCAGGCCGGCCTGGTTGTCTACATAATGAGTTCCAGGACAACCAGGGCTACATAGTGAGACCCTGTCCAAAAAAAGAAGAAAAGAAAAAAAAAGAAAGAAAGAAAAAAAGAAAGAAAGAAAGAGAAAAAAGGGGAGGCACAAATGTCTGGGACTAGCAAATTCCCCCTTCCTGTTAGATGAGCTGTTTAAAGGAAGCAAGGTGGGCTCATTCCAGCCAGTCTTCTCTGGGCCTGTGCAAAACCCAAGGACTCAATTATCACCATTGGAAAGAACCAAAGGATACCAGGCATGCCAAGGCCCAGGTGGCTATGAGCCATAACAATGGAAAATTCCACCAGTGAAACAGAATCCAATGTGTCATGGTGTTAGAATTACGAGACGAGACTTTCAGTTATTCTGCCTGAATTTCATAGGCCTAAATCTTCAAAAGGAGACTCAGAATATTTAAAATCAACCAAATGAGGTATTAGAAATCAAAAGTAAGATGTCAGAAGGGCAGCTTTTTTAAAGGGATTAGCAGCAGCATACACATTGCAGAACACCTAATCAATGAAATATATCCATAAGCAATTGGAAATATCCAATCTGGGGCTGGAGAAGTGGTTCAGTGGTTAAGAGCACTGGCTGCCCTTCCAAAGGACCCAGGTTCAATTCCCAGCACCCACCCAGTTGCTCATTACTGTCTAACTCCAGTCTCAGGGAATCTGATGCCTTCTTCTGGCCTCCTAGGACACCAGACACACATGTGTTGTGCATATATACATGCTGGCAAAACCTCATACACATATAAATAAATAAAAAGAAAATATTCAAACTGAGACTTAAAGAAAAAAATTTAAAAAAGGTACAGATCCATGAATTGTAAGACAAACTTAAATTGCCTAATATTAGAGAAGAAAGAAAAGTGTTTGAAGAAACAATGGCTGAAATTTCTCCAGCCATAACAGGATTATGTTGTGGGGTATCTGCCAGAGAAGACTATTCACACACAGGTTTAAGCCAACAGAAAGGTATTAGTAAGCAGGGCGTGATGGTGCATACATTTAATCCTAGCTCTCAGGAAACACAGGCAGGCATCTGTGAGTTTGAGGCCAGCCTGGGCTATAAAGTGAGTTCAGAACAACTGTTATACAGAAAAACTCTGTCTCACAAAACAAAAACAAACAAAATAGAAAGTCATTATTAGTAGCACTTGTGTGTTTTGGATACCAGTGTAGATGGAACCTTTCTCAGGGTGGCTACTATGTCCTGGGTTCACACACTTCAGTTAATAAGAACAGTTAGTCAGAAGCAGAACCATAGAAGCCCAAAAGCAAGGTTAGTGCATTTAGAGGCTTTCTCGGAACTAAGACTTTGGTGGATTGGGTCTTTGTTTTTGTTTTGGCAGGTGATGTTACATGCTGCATTCCATGGCTTGAATGGCACTCCTAGCTGGGCTAAGTAAGGTCTGGGGCCTGTCACAATGAAAGCAAGAGGTGCAAAGTGCTGAGGAGCTCAATCCAAGAGTCAGTATGCAAAATAAGCCCCAGACAGGTTGCAATCAACTCCAGTGAAAATGATGTTACACATACATGGGAACAAAGAGAAACCTGGTGTCAAATTTCTTTCTGTAGTTCCCAAGATTATCTGAAGCCACAGAAAAGGCATAAAACAAACAAACAAGCAAACAAACAAAAAACCACCAAGGGTAAGAAAAATCTATGCCATAATATGTTGTGGATTAATCTTTTAGTACAGTGTGAAGATGTATCTCTGCTAAACCTCTTGATTAATTTTAAAAAAGAGCTGGATGGCCAGTAGGTAGGCAGGAGAGGTTAAGTGGGATTTCAGGAAAGAGAGAGAAAGAGGGGATAAATCTAGGCAGGAGAGGCCAGAAGAGGACACGAAGAGGAAACAAGAGTTACAAAGTCACAAGGCAAAACGTAATCAATATAAATGGGTTAATTTAAGTTGTAAGAACTAGTGGGACAAGCCTATGCTCTAGGCCAAGCCTTCATAAATAACAAGTTTCCTTGTGGGAGCTGCTGGCAGGACAGAAAGAGACTTGTTACAGTAATATTTATCTTCTAAAAGTGGATCCAGGGGGAAAAATCCAGGCTTGATGACATAGGTTTGGAATCCCAGCACTGGAAAAACTGAGGCAGGAGGATAGCGGGTTCCAAGGCCATGTTCTATGTGTGGGGAACTGAGGCCAGCCTGGGCTACATAAGGTCTTACTTAAAAAAATAAGTTGCCTACACAAAGGCACTTCAGGAAATGCTGAAATAATTCACTGACAGATGACACACCAAAACAAAACAAAAACAAAAATAAAATAAACGGAGCCTGCTGGGGACTGTTGTATCAGTCGACTGTGTACGGCTGGTTTTCCTCCCTGGCTCCTGGGAAGGATCCCAGGGAACGACTTTTAACTTTTCTTTTTTTACTTTATTATCATAGTTGTTGTTTTGAGTAGGGTCTACTGTGTTCCTCTGGCTGAATTACTATATAACTCTAGCAGGCCAGGACCACCACCACGCACAGCCTTTTGAAGTGCCTCAGCCACAGCGAAATCTTGGAGGGCAATTAAAATGTCACAGTCTTGGGAAAGTAAAAGGGACCGGAACGGGGGTGGGGGAAGGGGATTAAAGAAAACAACAAAAGACACAAAGAGAAAATGAAAGTTGAATAGAATCGAACGTTTCACCTTCTTATAACCACACACCCTCACTAACCAACTGAACCACGGAAGGAAACAGAAATTACTCGTATCGCAGCAGAGGGAAGTCTCTAGCTTGGTGCTAGGTGCAGCCATAGTTTTCTGTGTCACAGGCCACTCAGAGGTGTAGCAGATCCATCCGCGCCCGCCCGCTTCCAGCAGAGCAACCGGGAGCTGGAATTAACGCGCAGGGAACCCTGCAGACGCAGACACAGGGATCAGGACTAGGCGGAACTGGACCGAGGCTCAGCCAATTGTACCAGCGCTAATGACGTGCACATCGCTCGGTGTGTGGCTTGCCGTGATCGTATAGTGGTTAGTACTCTGCGTTGTGGCCGCAGCAACCTCGGTTCGAATCCGAGTCACGGCACTATCGTCCTTCTGCCCGGCGATCTTTTGCTTCAGCTAGAGCTCCCCTCCTCTTGGGAGCGCAAATATCCAGCACTGCTCTCTCACAAGCTCTGGGGTGGGCGACAACACTGAGCCTCCCTCTCCGTTCCCCTCCTCCCCTGCGCCACCTATAGCAGCCTTAAACGAGGGCCGGCCGTGCTCTCACGGTCGCTGTTTCTAGCATCCCCGAAGATATTTTGCATCAAATAGGAACAAATTGGATGAGTCTTCAAACTCATCCTTACCGTCTACAGCGGGTTGACAGCAATTAGAGTTCCCCTTTTTCGTATTTGTATCTTAACAAAAGTATTAAAGCATCTTGGAATAAAATGGGTTTTAAAAAGTCAACATCTGGAACAAGTTACTGTGAATTCCCCTCGTCCCAGCAAGGTCTGTGAGAGGATGGAGTGGAGAAGGAGGGGGACAGGGAGAGGGAGCCATTGTGAACCTATGAAGGTCAGAGTTTTCAGAGTTGAAGGAACCCAGCTTCGCTAGACTTGCAGGGCAAGTCCTGTCGTCCACCTTGAAAAAGTGAGGCCCAAGCCTGGCAGTGGTGGCCAACGCCTTTAAGCTGAGGCAGGCAGATCTCTGTGAGTTCGAGACCAGCCTTGTCTTCAAGAGCTATTTCCAGGACAGGTCCGCAAGCTACACAGACAAACCCTGTCTCAAAACAAACAAACAAAACCAAAAGAAGTAAGACCCAGTCTACAAAGCGAGTTCCATTATTTTGGTCTCATTGATGAGAGAGGCTACAGCGTAGGAAGAGGTGTTTCTGCTGCTCTTGTGTGAAGTGTTGTAGAAAGGCTGTTGGGTGCACAGAGTCTTTCTACCACCCGCTCTAAGGCACAGGAAAGGATCTGTGGCCCAGAAGACTTCCTTACTTATGGGAAGGAGAGTCCTTATATTCAGTGCTAAATTTACCAGATCTCACATTGTACCCCAGTGTAGCCTAGAAATCCCTGTGTGGCACAGTGAATGTGGCCTTAATCTTGCCTTAGTGTCTCAAACACTAGGATTGTAGCCATGAGCCACCACCTCCAACTAATTTATCACCTTTTACTGAAATCATTCTCTGTGTGCCTTTTAAAAATACTTATTATTTTTAAAATTATGTATACATGCAGGGGGGAGGTATAGGAGCATATACCTGTATGTACCAGCAAAGGCCATAAGAGGGTGTCAATTGTAAGCCATCTGATATGGATGCCAAGACCTGAACTTGGGTCCCGTGGAAGAGCCAAATGCTGCTCCTTCCTTCTGTTTCCACCTCCCAAGATCTGGTATTTCAGGCAGACTTCCAAATTCAGCTGTTAGGAGTAGTTTTTCCTGCCGGTCTGGGCCCACTGCAGCGCCAGCCCCAAATAACACATAGCGATGATATATTAGATATAACGCTGTTGGCCTGTTACTAGCATTTCTTATTGGCTAGCTCTGTCCTAAATGTTAACCCATTTCTATCAATCTAAGTATTTCCACATGGTCTTATCTTACCAGAGAGAGAGCCCAGTGTACAGCTCCTTTTTTTTTTTTTAATACATATTTTCCTAGGTGCTGTTTAGCATATCAACATATCACCTTCACCTTGAAGTACTTTATCACTAAATTATAAGGTTTGGTCTATGACACACACACATCAAATTAACTTTTGGGCGTTGCTGGGGAATCACACTCAGGACCTTGTCCATGCCAGGCAAGTACTACACCACTTTAAACTCACAGCCTCAAATTAATGTTTATGGGTACTGTTCATCAGGAATACAGCTGATGACATTTAACTGGACACTGAGTTCAGTTGTTCTGACATCATTTATTAAAGCTGTTTTCTTTGCCTTAGTGAACTGCGTAAGCTGAAAACCAACTGATCAAATAGCTATGGGTTAGTTTCAAATATCATCATTCTTCCATTGATTATTTCATGTGTAAATGTTGGATCCCCTGAAACTGGAACTGCAGACACTTGTGAGCTGCCATGTGAGTGGTGGGAATTGAACCCTGATCCTTTGAAAAATAGCCAGTGCTGGTGATCTTAACCATTGGCTGTCTCTCCAGCCCCCACACCCTCAGATTGAAGAACTCTTAGAGGCAGTAGTGTTTCAGGATTAAAATTTTATCATGGCCCAGGCAGTCATTGACTGCCGCACGGGTTGGGGTAGGAGGCATTATCACCCCTTTCCGTATTAACTCCCTGCTTTGTCCAGTGTCTGACTTCGAGTGCTTCGATTCTCTGAGGCTGAGGAACTTACCCAAGAGTTGCTTGCTCAAATAAACTCCCCCTTTTACTTTTTCAGTTTGGCTTGATCTGGTTTACTGTGTCAGAGGAAAATCTATTATCGAGATACAGAAAACCTATGAATGGCTGCACTCTGAAAACCTCAAGTCAGTTTTGGAATCCTGGGAAATCTCTCTCTCTCTCTCTCTCTCTCTCTCTCTAACATCTGGAAAGGCAGCTTCCAGATAACAGCTCAGTGGATTTCTGGTAACCAGGGATCTGTGGAAGAGACAGGATCCAGTGCCTGTAGCTATGAGGTATCTTCACCAGGCAAGGAGAGGGCACTATTTCTGGCAGCCTTTGTGGCCAGTTGTTTGGGGGATGGCGGCTTTCCTACCCAAGGACTTTAGAGTGCATGGCTTGGTTCAGGCCAAACAAATGAAATCTGAGAGGCTTTCTGTGAGCACCGCACTGCTGTTGCTCAAGGAGCTCAACTGGACGATGCTATAGTAAACCACCACTTGTCATCTTTAAAACTGTTATTAATAACCTGCTGAGTGCAATTAGCGCTGCCCACATGCACATGGGTATGGTGATATATTATTTATGATTTATTAAAGCTTGCCTGAGGGTTCAGAAAGCAAAGCTAGCCACAAGCCATAGAGGTCAGGCAATGGTGACACACACCTGTAATCCCAGCAGCCATACTAGCTAACCATAGAGCCAAGCAGTGTGGCACACACCTTTAATCCCAGGACTCAGGAAATAGTGATGCACGATTAAGATACACAGGACAAGGATAAAAATGGGTTATATATTTTATTCTGGGAGAAGTCACTTACACGAGAAACCAATAACCAGCAAGTTCTGGCTCCAAGAATCCACAACCAGGCTGCTCTCTGTGACTCAACCAGAACCAAGAGCAAGAGCTGGGGTCCGGGACAGCAGACCAGCCTACTGTACTGTCACATCTGCAACTGTGACCATGCCTGTTTGGCCATGGCCAATGCGACAGGTGCAGGCAGGGTGGATATCTCACTACAATTCCCCTTCTAATATAAAAAAAAGATTTAGGATTGATACATGTAGGGCCCTGCATGGACCCCCGAGGCACCTTGAGCAAGCCTGAAGCTCTTGGCTGGAACATCTTGTCCCCCAGAGTTGTTATTGGTACTCTTCCTGTTTTGCTAACACACATTTGTTGGGGAGGATCTAAGCCCGAAAACTTGTACTCTTGACCCTGTTGTTTTCCATTGTGCTGTCAATCAGTATATAAGCCCACCCCTTCCCCTCAATAAACGTCATTCTACATTCAGACATTGCTGTTGAATGAATCACCTGCTGTCTTATCTCTTATTTCAATCTCTAGGCCTTCACCTGATTCGTGGATCATAGCACGGGTGCTACAGATACAAAACTATATACAAAGACAGTAAATATCAAGTATGCTCTAGGAAAAAGAAAAGTAAGAACATACACACTTAAACCCTATTGCAGTGAAGCGACAAGAGCAAATTGGGAAGAGCTACTATCCAGTCCTAGGGTGGAGGATAACAGAGATTGCTAGAGAGTTGCCCTGTTCTGGAAAGTTTAAGTTTTGTACCTAATATTTCTATCTAGGAAGAGGGAACAATAATTGTGACAGTCTAATCTTCAACCTCATCAAGATATGAGGAAGATAACAATACTAGGGTAGGCAGGAAGTGTGGATGGGCAACTTCCAAATGGTGCAATGAGGACAGAAACAGCAGGCTACCTGGACAGTCACCCAAAGTCTCACAGCAGCATAGGGGCAGCCATCTTTGGCTAAGGCCTAGAGTGTCTGACTAACCAACAAGAAACAGGGAGATAGAAAGGCTGTCTTACCCTGACTTGGCAAGGTTCAGCAGTCTTCTATGTTTGTCTCCTGCAAGCACAGTAGGACAGCATGTCTAAAGTGTGTAGTTGAGGTGGGGATAGTTCTTTGCCCAAGAGGCCATAGACAAGAGGAGAATGGACTCCAGAAGGAGTGACATCAGTGCCCAACATTTTCCCAGAAATAGTTCAGCACTATCAGGAGCAAATGTGTCTCATGTCAACAGGGTACTAGTATTGAAACACTTAAATGCCATATTCTGCAAGTCTATGAAGTGTTTAAAGATCAAAATCTATGTTTGACTAATCTCATAGGTATAAGAAATGTGGGTGAAAATATCTGTAATTCTCAAGGATCTAGTTGTACAATGGCTGAAGCTCCCCAAATTAATTTAGCAAGAAAAGACTCAAAAAAATGTAACTATATACATATATATTTTTTTCTCACTAATAGAGAGAGAGCTGAAATGTCCTGATTAGAGGTAGAACTGTAAAGAGCAACATGATAAAATATCCTAAGTTGTAGTAATATACAAAATGTATATACATCAAGATAATTTTAAATTTGTGTGCAAAACAGGGTAAACAGAAAGAAGACCCTGAACTGTCAACATACAGAAATCTAACAATTTAAGCTATCAAGGATCTAGTAATTTGAGTTATCTATAGCTAACTCTTGATAAAGTTAGTACACTAGAAATTGTGTAAATCTACCTGTATCCCATCCTAACCATACCCTTCCCAACCATACCCTATACTTATCTAAAAGAGATACCAAGTCTGAACATCACCTTCCATACCCAATCCTAAGCAACTAAAAACCAACCCTATGTAGGTGTATATTATCCCTTAATGCCAACAGTAAGGAAAGGGGGTGTTGTTTTCTTAGGATTACTTTCTGCTGAAATGGGTTGACAATGACTCCATGAGATCCTGTAAGGGAAAAAAAATATGGCAAGAAGGGACTGACCAGCTGTAACATTTGTAGCTAGTCTCTGCATGGCAGGAAATGTTTGACTGAAGTTCTTATCTGAGGCTCTGGCCAGGGTGTAATAAGTAGGTGCACCATTTCTGCTAGCTACTCTGGAGTTGTCTCAAGCATTATAGTTCCAAACCAGCTTTAGGGTGATGATTGCAGTCCAGATATATCAAGTTGAATCAAGTGGAATTGATGAAGTGGGGCCCCATCTTCTTTCTGGAGAGTTCAAAGATTGCTGTTAGGAATTTTTATTATTCCTTGTGGAAAACTTAAACATTAATATCCACACAGAAATTTCAGCTTTTATAGGTATGCATAATGGTAAAGGCTGAATGGTAAGGATGAAAATAAGCATGAGGGAAATTAGAATTTCAGAAAGAAAACCAAGTTTAGACAAATGACAGTTCCTAGATTTTGTTTTCTTCTGTCTTACACCAATTGGTTTCTTGATATAAGACAGAAACTCTGAATTTTATTTTAACAACATGCTTGAATTTAGAGGAGGACAGCCAAATCCAACTCAAAGCCAGCATTGGTTTACATGAATTGGGGCTAAAAGAGTACTAGGAAGCAAAGAGATAGATTTTTTTAATAGAAATAGTTCACCAGAATTAGATATTGGCACCATATGTCAGACTCTTCTTTGTTAGATGGTTCTTTCTGGAGAGCTATCTTCTCTTCTTTGGGTACTTACACGTTCAGTGTCTTTTGGCTGTTTAAAGATGGGTGTTTTCTGTTTTCCTGTAAAGACAAGAACAGAGCATTCCTCCTACCTTTGAGAGATCTCCATACAACTCATGGGAAATAGGTGGATGACCTATTATTTCTCCTCGTCAAGAGAGTTCTCTTGTTCAAATCAGATCTTGATCAAATTAGATGGTATCCAAAGCTTTTCTTCTCCTGTAGATACAAAGGTGAAACCCTTTCCCCTATGTAACACATATCCTGGTTTCCATACTGAGGTCAATACTTCCTTGAAGTACACCGACTGGTTTAGTTTAGAAGTTTTTTCTATTGTCCAGTGTCTTTCTGAGGCTGTTTTTCCTTTCTCATTATCATTTAAAAAGTTTAATGTTAGTAAGGCATTATGTAATCTGTGTTTGGGTGTCTTGGTTCCTCCTGCCTGTTTATAGAGCATTTCCTTTAAAGTACGATTGGATCTCTCAATCACTGCTTGTCCTGTAGGATTGTGTGGTATACCAGTTATATGATTTATGTTATAATATTTAAAAAAAACTGTTTCAATTTGCTAGAGACGTATGTTGGAACCTTGTCAGTTTTTATTTGTGTAGGTACACCCATAATGGCCATTAACTCTAATAGGTGTGTAATAATAGAATTAGCCTTTTCAGAGCTTAGAGCAGTGGCCCATTGGAACCCTGAAAGTGTGTCTATTGTATGGTGCACATATTTTAATGGATAACTCACTACAAGGAAACAGGCAGATGGATCTTTCTGAGTTCAAGGCTACCTTGGCCTACACAAGATGGACGATTAACAGAGCTCATACCTTTGATGCCAGCACTTGAGATCACACACCTAAATACCAGCACTAGGGAGGTGGACACAGGAGAGATATGGCTGGGCAGAGAAAGGAATATATGAACTCAGAGCTTTTGCCTGGGAGGATTCATAGAGATAGGATTACCATTTCAGCTTGGTAGTGGTGAGATCTACTGGCTTGGCTACTTTGCTTCTCTTATCTTCAGCTTGAAGCTTGAATCCCAATGGCTGTCTCTGAGTTTTTTATTCTTTATGTTACACATGGGTGTGTGGGCTCCAACAACCACCATGAGCCCAGCACTGAAGGAGAGTAATTCATTCCACAGCAGCCATCTATCTACATCATATCATTTTGGGATTTTGTTTGTTTTTTGTTTTTTTAATATTTATCTAGTAGTCACAAGTGTTGTGCCCAAGTCACAAAGATCTCCAAAGAGACCATCAAGGAGACAGACCCATTGAACTGTAAAAGCAAGGTTCATTGTTCATCCAACCATGAAAGGAACCTTGTCCAGTTGGCTGATGTAGCAGCCACCAGAGGAAGTGAATTCCCTGTCCAATGCCAGGTTTTTAAAGGCAAAAATCACAGGATTACATCAGTAGGTACAGGTTGGTTTCTGATTGACATTTGGGGAACAATTAGGGGAATTTCTCAAAGTCATATTTTGGCATGAAATACCTGTGCACCAATTATTCTCATTGGTCAGTGCTGAGAGAGAACATTCTGTGGTTTCTTATGGCTTTGTCTTGTTACCTGCAGGTGGCCTGTTGTTCATAGATACCAATAGTTTTCAGAACTGTCTCCTGGAGTCTATGGGGGAGTTTTTTGTCTCCTCTGTAGTTTCTTTTGTGGCCAAACAGTTCCCAGGAACCAAGTGTCTAGGAAGCTGGTGTGTGTGTGGGGGGGGGGGTCTGGAGTTTTTTATGTTCAGTTTTGGCCCTAAGCTCCAGAAGGCTGGGGGATCTGGAGTTTCTTTGTGTCATGTGCTGAGTTGGAGGCCTTGTCTTTTCTGTACCCTACTACGGCTGCTAAAGCAGGGGGCTGAGTACAATTTCCCTCCAGTGAATTAGAAGTGAAGCCTTTGAGTTTAGTTTACCCCTTTCAACAAGGATGGCCACAAAGGTGGTCAACAAATAGCTATGCAGCTAAGATAGCCCAAGATAACCTGCCTGCCCACTTGTACCAACCCAGAGATCCCAGGAATCCCAATCAGCCAATCAGCCTGTAAAACCCTTAACAGAGGTGTGGTTTGTTCTGGATGAAATGGAAAAATTAATAAAAGTCTAATAACTTAGATTCCAAAAGCCCCCCCAAAAAAGAAAGAAAAAACTCTTAAGCCCCTCTAAGTTCTGAAAAAGTCAGCCCAACAAATAAGGCTAAACAAAGAGCTGGGTACAGAGGCCTGGGAACAGATAACACAGTCCAGCTGTGTCAACATTTCTCTGTCCTAAAGAAGATCAGACAGCTGTCACTTCACAGTTGTAAAAGTCCCTGGCCCAGGAGATAATTAACAAACGTATCTCCTCTACAGCATCCTGCTTAATTGCATCCTGCCTAAATGTACAGTTATTGTTTCATCCTATGATCCTATGTAACCATGAAAGCTTTGTAATCCAGTCTTTTGAACTTTCCCCTTAAAAAGACCTCCTCAGCCAAAAAGTGGAACTCTGCTTGTTCCAGAACAAGCAGGGTCTGAGCTGTAGCTTGTAATAAAGAAACCTTATTTATTTATTTATTATTTTGCATTTGGTGTGTTGCTTCCTCAGTGGTGGGTTTCGGGGGTTCCTCAATAGAGGCATAGCACTGGGAACTTTCATCTTCAGTCCCCCTTGTTGGCTTTGTACATGAGGAGAGGAAACATGATTGTAAGTCCCTCAGTGCTAAAGGACTCATTCTAGGATGTGGTACAGATAAGGCTGTATAGGCAGGAAAGCAATCTTCAAGGGAAAAGAAATGGTTGGTAACCCATAAAAGGAAGACATCTGCAGATCAGATTATCAAATGCATTTAGGTATCAGGATCTGGTTTTGATTTCTTTCTTTTCCATCGGCAACCTAACATCAACACATGACACAACACTGGAGTGTTACCCCTAAGGTTAAAATAATGGAGACCACAAAATGGTCCAAACAAAGGTGGGGTTGGAGAGATGGCTCAGAGGGTAAGAGCCCTAGCTGTTCTTGAGTTCAGCAGAGTTCTGCTCCTAGCACCACATCAGGTGGCTCACAATCACCTGTAAATCCAGCCCCACAGCTTTTCAGGCCTCTGGCCACTGGAGTCATTTGCCTGCGGCAGCCCAGGAAGCCCAGCTCGCAGGGCTGCCTCTCAGGTAGCAATAACAATGCCTTCATAGCAGAGATGACTTTGGAGGAATTTCCTGTCTATCTAAAGGAAAAATAACACCTGAGGGTCGTGTTCCTGTCATTTCCAGCTCTCAGAGTTCTAAGTGTTTAGTTCCCATTTTCTAATTCTAAATCTTTAGTTCCAATTCTCTCCAGTTTTCTCTTCCAATTCTCCTTAGCTCCTTTGTTGACAAAGCTTATGTGCACACTGAACCACAAACTTTGGCAATAAAAAAGTTTACCAAAAACGTCTTCTCAGGGCCACAATGCATTCCTTGAGTAAACAATAAGAGGCAGAGCTATTTACCATGGCAATGCATAGGCGGGGACATGGAGTCTGGCACTTCCCTGGGCAGTGGCATTGAAATGTCCCAAACCTAAAGATACAGTAAAAAAAAAAAAAAAAATCCTGCATGAAGCCCCAGAGCATAAGGAGGGAATTACAGGAGACGGAGACAAGCTTGTAGCTTTTTACTCAAGGCTGTTAGCCCAGGCTATCTCTTGTAGTTGTGGCTGAAAGACAAAAAAGTAAAGTTAAAGAAACCCCCCACTTGAAATGAAGGACAGACTAACCTGGAAAGCTAACCCAGACCAATATCTGTTCCTTGGAATTTGCTAACTTCCCCTCAACAGGCCCTGAGATAACAAGATACCAAGAATTCACACTGCCCCTCCTTTCTTGTGAGTCAGCAGGTGGTGAATAGGGTCCTTAAGAAACAAGGAGATAACTGTACCTCCAGTTTGCCCAGACAAGATTAATTAGCACACCCTGAAGCCCTAAGGTGTGTTGACCCTAATAGCTAGACCATCTGGCCTCAAAGGGTCACATACTCAATGGACAGAGGGTCCCACCCCCTCCCTAAGTTTGTGGGTTTTGCCTTTAAAAACACCTGTGCCCGGGGGATGGGGCTTCTCTCTAGCCTGTGTGCTGAGGGAGCCCGTTTGCGCAAATGTTTCCTGTTCATTAAGGCCTCTTGGCGTGTTGCAGCAACTGGACTGGACATTGAGTTCTTGGGGGTACCTACAGACACTGGGAGACTCCTCATTCTGAGGGTTTTACAGTGACCATCAATGAAGCCTTTCCAACCAGATCTAGGCATAAAGCCGATTCTCTCCAGACCCTGGTTAATTGGTTGTTACTCTAGTCTTTCATATAAATTTTAGGACTGAAACGTAAACAGTTAGTTGAACCTTGACTTTTGTACCATAAACTGAGGTTAGAAGTTTGTGGATACATCTGACCGAGGGCTGATTTCCAAAACATACAAAGAACTCAATAAGCTAGTCACCAAAACACCAAATAATCCAATTAAAAAGTGGGGTACAGAACTAAATAGAGAATTCTCAATAAAGGAATCTAAAATGGTTGAAAGGCATTTAAGAAAGTGTTCAACATCCTTAGCATCAGGGAAATGCAATTCAAAACAACTCTGAGATACCATCTTACTCCTGTCAAAATGGCTAAAATGAAAAGCACCACCAGCAGTTTATCCTGGAGAGGCTGTGAAGAAAGGGGAACACTCCTCCACTGCTGGTGGGACTGCAAACTTGTACAGACACTTTGGAAATCGGCATGGTGCTTCCTCAGGAAAATGAGAATCAGTCTACCTCAAAATTCAGCAATTCCACTCTAAGGCATATACCCAAAAAATGCATACTCATGCAACAGAGACATCTGTTCAACTATGTTCATAACAGTACTATTGTAATTGACAGAACCTGGAAGCAACCTAGATGTCCCTCTGCTGAAAAATGGATAAAGAAAATGTGGTACATTTACACAATGGAATACTACTCAGTGTGAGTGTGTGTGTGTGTGTGTGTGTGTGTGTGTGTGTGTGTGTAAACAATGGAATCCTGAAATTTGCAGGCAAATGGATGGAACTAGAAGAAACCATCCTGAGTGAGGTAACCCAGTCACAAAAGGACAAACATGGTATGTACTCGCTCATATATGGATATTAGACATAGAGCAAAAGATTATCAGCCTATATTCCACACCACCAGAGAAGATAGGAAGCAAGGAGGACTCTAAAAGAGACATACATGGTCCCACAGAGAAGGGGAAAGGGACAAGATCTCCTGAGCAAATTGGGAGCATGTGGAGAGGGGAGAGAGAGTTAGGAGAAAAAGAAGGGGAGAAGAGGAGGGGAGAGGAGGGCATGAGGGAGCAGGAAAGGATAGAGGAGAACAACAAAAGAAATACCACAATAGAGGGAGCCATTACACCTATAAAGAGAAATCTGGCACTAGGGAAATGTCCAGGGATCTACAAGGATGACCCCAACTAACATCTAAGCAATAGTGGAGAGGCTACCCCTATAATGACATTAATGACTACCTTATTTGCCATCCTAGAACCTTCATCCAGTAGCTGATGGAAACAGAAGCAGACACCCACAGCTAAAACTGAGCCAAACTCCTGGAATGCAATTGCAGAGAAGGAGGAGTGATGAGCAAAGGGGTCAGGACTAGACTGGAGAAACCCACAGAGACAGCTGACCTGAACAAGGGGGAGCTCATGGACCCCAGTCGGATAGTTGGGAAACTAGCATAGGACCAACCCAGACCACCTGAACGTGGGTGTCAGTTAGGAGGACTGGACAGTCTATGGGGCCTCTAGTAGTGGATCAGTATTTATCCCTAGTGTACAAATGGACTTTTGGAGCCCATTCCACATAGAGGGATACTGTCTCAGCCTAGACACACGGGGAGGGCCTAGGCCCTGCTCCAAATGATATGACAGACTTCAAAGATCCCCATGGAAGGTCTCAGGGGAGCAGAAAGGGGATGAGATAGGAGGCCAGTGGACGAAGGGGAGGAGGAGAGGGAGAGGGAACTGGGATTGACATGTAAAACAAGATTGTATCTACTTTAAATAAAAAAAATAAGAAGTTTGTGAATAGTGTTAATTGCTAAGGAATTTAGTAGGGAGTGGCTGCTGTTCTGTTACCAGCTGGGCCTGGCTAGAAAAGCTGGTATACAGTTCTAGGCTGCTTTTTATTAATAACCTTGGTTAGACACCTGCGACTATGTCCTTGTGTTTATCTGCAAAGTTTTTAACTTATGGTGTTTATAGAGACATTCAGTCCAGTTTGAAATTGTTGTGAGGTCTTAAGTCAGCTAAATGTATGTAGCTTGTCTTAGACTAGGGAGAAATTGTCATTTTCTTATGTTAGTCTGAGTAAAGAAACAAAAACAGGCTTCTTAGTATCTTACAGTCCTTTTGGAACAATAGACATATCAAAACTTTACAGGTTAAGGAGAAGTAATTTCCCTGATCATCTACAGATATGCGTGCCCATTAGATTGACATGTAATCATGAGATGACATATACACATTCAAGAAATCACACATTACACTACAGGTATTGGGGAGACACCATCGCTGTCTTTGCACATGTGAATTTACAGACAGAAGCAGTCAGTTTCCAAACTATGTAGTCATGAAAGCTTTGCTCCAAACAAGTGTAACACAAAAAAAATAAAAGACTCAGAGACAGACAATGGGGATTCAACCTGAAGATCAGGAAAGCAAAGCGCCCAAGCCACCAGAGAGCTCTCACTTCTAAAAGGGTTGGAGGATTCTTATTCTCAACATGGTTGTAGAATGAATCATTAACACTGAGCCTTCCTATCTTCAGTGTGGCTTGAGAATCAATGCTCCTGTCCGCAATGTGAAAGCCTGGAAGTAGACATGCTGGGGGATGTTGTCCTGTATATATGTTTCTCTTATTGGTTGATGAATAAGACACTGTTTGGGCAACAGAGGCAGAATGATAGGAGGTACTAGAAGACAAGGAGAATTGTGCAAATAGTAGCTAGAAAGAATGTGGGAAGCCTCCATGCAGGGGAAGGAGTAAGAGGACTGGACCCTTCTCCTGTAAGACAAGACACATGGAAATACTTAGACAATAGAAATGGGTTAATAATTAAGAGAGAGCTAGCCAGGAAGAAGCCCTAGCCATTGGCCAACAGCTCTATAATTAATGTAAGTCTTTGTGTGCATATTTGGGGCTGAGAAGGGAGGCAGGGACCAAGCTGGAAAAAGAAACCTCCAGCAACAGAGATCCTGTTTCTGTCTGAAATACCTCTCGAGTCCTGGGAGTAAAGGCCTGAGCTCTGATTCACTCTCAGTTAGCCCAGGGTGGTCTTGGACTCAGAGATCCATCTTCCCTCTCTCCTCAGTCCTGGGATTAAGGGTGTGTGCCATGCTTCTATGGCCTGTGGCTGACTCTGCTTTCTGAATCCCCAGGCAAGCTTTAAGGAATCATAAATTGTCTCACCACAAACAGGGTTCTCCTCCATCAGAGACTTATCCCTCTGGGGCACTGACATCTGAATTATCAGTTGTCATCTGCTGTACTTATTTGTATCACAGCCTACGACAGCTCGTGACACATGCCACCAACCCCTTACTGGCTCACAAGCCCTTATACAAAGTTTAAACAAATCTATTTAAAAAGTGTGTGGGGGGGGGAGGGAGAGGAGGAAACGTGTTCTTTAATTAACCAGAAACTTTATGTGTTTTTAAAAACATATCGAATATCCTTTTTCCTGGCTAGCCTGGAGCTCACCAAGTAGACCAGGCTGGTCTCAGACACACGCAAATCCACCTGTCTCTTCTTCCCAAATACTGAAGTTAAATAACTTTCCCACCTGATGGAAAAAGTATTTTACCAAATTTTAGATTGAAGAATAAAGAGAAAGTCGCATTAGGGACAAAATCACATAACAATATAGTTGTTTTGTCTTGTTTATAGGAGGACTTACTTGTCTTGCCTCTTGAGACAGGTCTCGCTTTGTAACCCTGGCTATCCTGGAACTCACTTTTTATAGAGCAGGCTAGCCTCACACTCACACAGATCCACTTGTCCCTGCTTCTGAGTGCTGGGATTAAAGGCGGGCACCACCACGCTGGCTGTGGTGATTTTTATTTTACGGGAGCAGGCGTTTTGCCTGAATGTCTGTAGTGTATCACACGCATGCCCAGTGCCTGCGGAGGCCAGAGGAGGGCTCTGGACTTCTTGGAAGTGGAGTCACGGTCTTTTGTGATACAGCATGTGGGCAGCGGGAAATGAATGTGGGTCCATTGCAGAAGCAGCAACGCCCCTAACTGCTTGCTGGTCCACCTCTCCAGCTCCCACCATAGGAGTTTTTAACTCTCCTTTGAACACAATTACTCTTTTATGTACCAAATAGTGTTAATAGCAAGGGGTAGCAACGAACAAACGAACCAAAGTCAGACCTGTCAAACATCAAGACTTGCAGGTTTGTGGTGAAGAGCCTAGAATAAGAAAAGTGTAAGCCCGACAGTTACTGTGTACAGAGGTAAGCTTGTAACAGTTGCTGCCTGCCTTCCGGCCAGGCAGTCACTGTGGACAAGGGTTGGCTTCCAACTGTTGCCTCCATGGGACTCCCTGGAGTCCTTCTCCTTGACTCTACTCTGCCTTGCATTCTTTCGGGGACAGCAAGAGGCAGCTGTGTCAGCCACAGGCTTTCCCAGGCCTTAAGTTAGCATCCTATAATCAAAAGTCGCAGATCTTACAATGTAATGTAACTTTAAGCCCGACCTCAAGATTGCAAAGGCTCTTTGACCCACACCTAGTGCTTGATTTTACTACAAGGAAGGAGAGGCTCAAAACCGACTCCCTTTGTCACAGTGTCAGAGGCCCGAACTCTGTCTGGCCTGTGTCTCCAGTGAGCTGCAAGTTTTTTTTTTTTTTTTTTTTTTTTTTTTTTTTTTGTGGCCCTCGATGACTGGAATGAAATCTGCTTCTGGTTCCCAGGCTTCGGTAGTCTGTTCCCTGTTATTAGTGGGCATAACTAAATAGTACTGCTTTATTTTAAGTTAGAAAGTGAATTGGGACTCCAATAGGAGTCACTTTATAATATTGTCGGTTGCTTATTGGTGAGACATAAATGTTAGAGACTGGAGAGTTGGCGGAGAAGGAGGAGTTAAGAGCCCTGGCTACTCTTGTAGAGGACCCCGATTCAGTTCCCCCACACCCATATATATATATATATATATATATCTCCAGATACAGGGTTCTGATGCCCTCTCCTGACCACCATGGGCACTGCGTGCATGCGGTAGACAGACACACAATGGCAAAAGCACTCATATGGGTAAAGTTAAATCTTTAAGATATACATTTTATTTTATTAAACTTTTAAATCCCCGGGTGGGCGTGCTACAAGGCTTTTCGGATATTTGTTTAATCAAGAAACATGGGCTTATAGTTATAAACATCGTGGGCGTCGTTCTCATCGAACGTGTCTTTAGACTTGTATAAACTTCATAACAAGGACTAACTGAAAGCTTTGAGTATTTCTAGTAAGAGTCTGCGGGGGTGGGTGGGTGGGTGGAGAGATGGCTCATCGGTTAAGAGCACTGGTCCCTCTTGTAGGGGGGACCCAGGTTTGGTTCCCTGGACCCATGTGACATCCCAGAACCATCAACATTTCCAGTTCCAGGGGATCAGGCGCCTCCAAAAGGCACCAGGCACTCAACTTAGAGAGAACGCTATCTGAAGGGACGTCAGCCTGGCCGAGCATGGCAATGATGGCTCTGGCAGGCCTTGTCCTTCTCCTTCCCCCCCCCCCATTCCCTCTGCCCTCCTAAAAACCTTTAGATCACATTCCTAGAGCTAGCCACCAAGTTCTATCCCCTTATCTGGCCACTTCCTCCTCCCGAGGCTGACTACCAAGGTCCAGCTATCAAAGTATTGCAGTCTAGCAGTCAAAAGCCCCTTTGGCTCACCTAACTAGCATGCCGGATTAAGATGAAACACCTCATCTTGACCCTGGGTTTCCCTCTTTTATCCGTATAAACTGCTATCTGCCTATGGGCCACGTCTGTCTGTCCCCCCTCTATCCAGAGGCAGTCCTTTGACTCTCTGGTACCAACCTCCCTGCCCCCTGCCCCCTCTCCCTTGTACCCTTCTCTTTCTCCTGACTCTTGCATCGGCATCTCTGTGTCTTATTCCCTGCCCTCTGTCCCTCTGGGGCAAATGCATCTCCTTTGTGCTGAGAACTTGGACTTGGGGCCCCCAAGCCAATGCTGAGCACTTCCCTATCCAGCTATCCAGCTATCCAGCTACAGCAAGCCCCCGAATACCCCTGAATACACACAGCTGAAGCACAAGGAAACGACCTTAAAACCAATCTTATGAAGATGATAGAGGTCCTTAAGGAGAAATGAATAAATCCCCCAAAGAAAGCCCAGGGAAAGCAAACAAACCGGTGAAGGAAATGAATACAACTGTTCAAGCCCTGAACATGGACGTAGACCCAGTAAAGACAA
Organism: Phodopus roborovskii; assembly: GCF_943737965.1. Lineage (NCBI taxonomy): Eukaryota > Metazoa > Chordata > Mammalia > Rodentia > Cricetidae > Phodopus > Phodopus roborovskii. Next base: position 27,754,655 of record NW_026126540.1, read on the forward strand.
CAGGTACTGTGAGAATCATGGAGAAAACACTGTTTTCTTTATCAGACAGCTATACTCCAAACAAAACTCCAGGTAGCTGTATCCAAAACACAGGAAACCAGTATTTTGTATCTTAGGCATCTAACAATTATAAATACGGTCAAACATGTTAAGAATCCCGCAGACACTTATATTTTCTTCTGACCACTGAAACTGCACTAACCAATTTGTTAGAGCTTTCCCTTTCGAGCGTTGAGACGGTGAGAGCAGAGTTACTGATTTTTGTTTTCCCTTTACTATTGGATCATCACGTATTTACCTTTGTGATATGCATGCACGCCTGTTCATCATTTGATGAGTATTTTACCTCAATCACTTTAACCTTCTTTGCGCCTGAAGCTCCGGATAAATCCTTGTTCCAATAACGTTGTACAAGGAGAGAACTTATATTTCTGATGTAATGACAAACCATTAGGACCATCTGTGAACCTTAAGGCGCTGTATTATGTCCGCGAGTGGGCTAAAGAGGTTTTAAGGCAGCCGGGCGTGGTGGCAGAAAGCTCTTATTCCCAGCACTTATGTAGGCAGCCCCTGTCTTGGGGTGGTTGTGGGGAGGGCCTTGCGGAGGGATGCAGGGAGGCAGAGAGGGAGAGATGGGTTAGAGAGGGGGAGTGGGAGATTTTTAAAAGGGCCAGAGAGATGGCTTATAGGCAAGGGCAAGGGCTGTTGCCATCAGGCCCGACAATCCAAGAGCTTGTGATCCACGGAGCAGGCAGGGCGGAAAGAGATCTGACTGTCACAAACTGTCCGCTGGCCTCCGCATTCCAGCGGTGGCACACACACCCGCCCCTCCCCCAGGGCACAACGCAGAAAAGAGAAGAGTGCTTATTTATTCTGTGCATATGTGTTTGTGCCTGAGTGTATGTGTGTGTGTGTGTGTGTGCACGACATACATGCAGGAGCCTGAGGAGGTCCAGAGAGGGCACAGTGGGTCCCCTGAACCAGGAACCCAAATACCAAGTCCCGACTAGGTGTCAGTTGTGTGGTGTTTCTGCAGAAGAGAACGAAGAAAACATGCACCTTTTAAATCATGCCCTTGAAAACTCAGTGGTGGCGACGCGAGGCAGTGAGGTTCGAGCGAAGCGGGAGACCTCTCTCTGCTTAGGGCTGGCTCCGGAGCTGCCTGGAGACCTCGGGTTGGCGGAGGACAGGGAGGGGTCCGTCCGTTCGTTCACACCAACACCAGTGACAAGGCTGTGAGGCCACAGCGGTGGGCAGCCAGCGGCTGTTCAGGGGTTTGAGATAACTCAGGAAGGATGATTTGTCTCTGGTCCTGCAGCACTCCATCCATCCAGCTGTCCTGGAGCAAGAAAGTTCACCAAACCAACCAGGCAAGGGGAGGGAGGGGTGTGATGTCACCCTTGGGTGCGAGTCGGGGGCGTGTCCTATGCAGATGAGGGTCGCGCAGGGGCTGCCGCGTCCGCACGCGCTGCGGGAACGCGAGGGATTTCGCGCGCGTCGTGGGAGGGAGCGCGGGTCGGCGGGTGTGAGCGCAGCGCAGGAATGGGGTGCGCGTCCGTGGAGGCCCCGGCGCGCGCGCGGCGGAGTGACCGTGTGTTGAGAGCGCAGGGCGGGCGGTGCTGGGCCGGGTCTGCGGCTGCGGAAGACATACTTACCTGGCAGGGGAGATACCATGATCAAGTAGGTGGTTTTCCCAGGGCGAGGCCCACCCATTGCACTTGGGGTGTGCTGACCCCTTGCGATTTCCCCCAAATGCGGGAAACTCGACTGCATAATTTGTGGTAGTGGGGGACTGCGTTCGCGCTCTCCCCTGACATTCGAGGTAGACAAGGACAGACATTTTGGCTAAGTACCTTTCGTTTAGGCTTTTTCGCGCCTTTGTAAAGTAGGCATGGCATTACTCTATACATTGTCAAGCCCTTATTCCTCCTCTTCCTTAACTCTGTGGAGCGAGCGGCTTTTGCTTTCTCACTCCAGTGCTTGCCTGGGGACACCAACCCTTCTGAGCTCAGGTTTCATGGACACTCTTAAGACAGAAACTCCTGCTTAGGAAGCTTTGCTTCTTTCGCATTTGTCCTCCCTCCCCTGGCTTTGCGATAAGAACTCCCTTGGGCTCCTTCGCCGAGTCGGAGTACAGCTTGCGAGCCCGTACCGGTCATCAGCCCGCCTACGTGTGGGTGGGGGAGACCCTGTCGGCCCGGGTTCCCGACGCGCGGCCGGCTCGTGCGGGGTTCATAAGGTTCGTGCGCACTGGAGAAGCAAGCAGTCGCGGCGCTCGTCGGCTCCCAAGACTCCGGCTCTGGCTGCGCGGCCGTCCCAGGTGCGTCCGCCGCGGTGACGCCTGGCTCACCAAGGAGACACCGCGGCCTGTTCGGCACCGTCTCTGTGGCGCAATCGGTTAGCGCGTTCGGCTGTTAACCGAAAGGTTGGTGGTTCGAGCCCACCCAGGGACGATACGAGGCTTTTAACTAACAGCTCTCCTAGCTAAGAAAGTCAGTCCACTTGCGGACGAGCTGATTCCGCAGCTGGAGAATGCACTCATGCACTGCACATTCCTGCATCCTATTCTATTCAGAAATCCCCGGAACCCACCCTACGGCTCTGTTTATTTATGGCCTGGCCCCTGGCAACGAAAACTACAAAGCCAATCTTTATTTGGTGTGGGGTTGGTGAGCACCTGTGGAAACTCTTCCTCCCCCCCACCCCCTCACGCGCTATCTTTGTTTTATTTGGGAATGGGTGGGTAGAGTGGGGATCCTTTCTTAACAGAGGAAAGTTATGAACAAGTCGCCAAAGCACAGGAAACGGACCAGATTTTAAGAAAACAGGTAGACATCACACCACTGGTTAGAGATACGCACGCGGCAAGGGCGACCGCAACGTGATTCGTAATCAGAAAATCCTAGAACCAGTTTAATTCGGAAACCCATTTGGTGTGAAAACACCGAAATACAGCACGGAAACGGGCAGGACCGGCCGTGTGGTAAGGAATCCGGGGCTGGCGGGGACGTTTGGGTCTCTGCAGGCTGGCGGCGTCTCTGCACGTAGAGACGTGCCCAGAGGGGCCGCTGGTCTGCCACGGCGGAGAGGAGGGCGATGGAGGTCTGTCGCGTGCTTGGGGGAAACACTGCACCTGCGAGAGCGGCGTCGACCCACGGGCTTCACAGTTCGCACCTGCCCTCGCCACGCAACCGAGGCACAGACGCCTGCACCCAGGACCGGTCTGGGCTGAGGCCCGTGCAAAAGAAGCCGCGGTCAGGCATCGGTCGCCTGGCTCGCCGTGATCGTATAGTGGTTAGTACTCTGCGTTGTGGCCGCAGCAACCTCGGTTCGAATCCGAGTCACGGCACTATTATCATACTTTGTGTCCTGCGCATTGCTTTCTTGTCCCCCCCCTGCACCCCACGCCTCATTAATGTCTTCTTGCCACAGACTCCAGTCTCCCTCGTTCGGTATTATTACAGTTTGGGGCTTTCACCTCGGAGACCTTATAGTTTGGGGCTTTCTTCCCTTCTAGAGCAATGCCCTAGTAATAACACAGCAAGTGGAAAAGCTTCTTTTATACGTTGTGGCATAAATAATGAAAACCCAGAGGCAGATAGACACCGGGGTTCAAACTGGAGTTCAGCGAAGCAAAGCAGCCAAGCCGATAGCTCTTACCTCTGCCAAGGCTTGGGCTGGGATCCCGACCTCAACGTGGCTGGAGACTAATTGTCAGAGACTGAATACTGGAATGCCCTGCTCCTATCTTAAATACCTCTCTAGCGCTGGGATTAAAGGCGTGAGCTCTGTTTCTCTCTTAGACTCTCACGTAGCCCTGGCTGGCCTTGAGCTCACAGAGATCCATCTGCCTCTGTCTCCTGAGTCCTGGGATTAAATGTGTGCCACCACTGCCCACCTTCTATGGCTGGTTTTGCTTGCAATCTGATCTTCGGTGGCTTTGTTAGGTCAATAAACAATATATCACCACAATATGTCCTGCCCACCACCCCTCGATAAAATCTTTATTGTCTACATGCTGAATAATTACTGAAAATGAAAATCCATTCTAACTAAGCAACAAGACTACAATTCCCATAGAACACGCTATGATCTAATCAACATGAGAAACTATGAATAACGTGTGTGTGTGTGTGTGTGTGTGTGTGTGTGTGTGTGTGTGTGTGTGTGAGATTTAGACTATCACCAGGTTTTTTTTTTTTTTCCTTTCCTTGGAAATAGATTCTTTTCTCATACAACATATCTTGATTATCGTTTCCCCTTCCCCCACCCCTCCCAGTTCCTCCCCACCTACCCTCCCCTCGGTATCCACTCCCTTTCTGTCTCTCATTAGAAAAGAACAGGCTTCCAAGAAACAACCAACCATGGTAAATTAGAATGTAATAAGATGAAGCAAAAACTATCGTATGGAAGTTTCACATGGCAGCCCAACAGGAGGCGGAGAGGCCCAAGAGCAGGCACGAGTCAGAGGCCCACCCGTTCTCACGGTCAGGTGTCCCACGAAAATACTGAGCTGATAGCTGCGATATACATGCAGAGGACCTGGCTCAGACTCACGCATGCAGCCCCTGTGCTTGCTGCTCTCATCCCTGCGAGCTCATATACTCCTTGCTTACTTGATTCAGAGGCCTTATTCTTCTGGTGTCCTGTGCCACTCAGTTCTTACCATATTTCTGCCTCCTCTTCCATGGGTTTCATTGAGCTCCTAAGTTACTTAGGATTTCTACATATACAGATATGTATTTGAGATTGGCATTCTTCAAACCTTCCAAAAACCTACAGCATATGGCATTTAAAATAGTTTAGGGTTTTTCTTGACAGTGAGACATGACTGCTCCTGGCAACACCACCTGCGTCAGAAAGGAAAATGGACATCGAAGACATGCTTTATGAAGTTTACTTCTAATATGGCAAGACTAGCCATTTGGACAAGATACTGCTCTTGTCTGTACTGTTTGACTTTATGCTGTATAAACTGGACATGCAAGACCCACAGAGGAGGCAGAAATATGGTAAGAACTGAGTGGCACAGGACACCAGAAGAATAAGGCCTCTGAATCAAGTAAGCAAGGAGTATATGAGCTCGCAGGGATGAGAGCAGCAAGCACAGGGGCTGCATGCGTGAGTCTGAGCCAGGTCCTCTGCATGTATATCGCAGCTATCAGCTCAGTATTTTCGTGGGACACCTGACCGTGAGAACGGGTGGGCCTCTGACTCGTGCCTGCTCTTGGGCCTCTCCGCCTCCTGTTGGGCTGCCATGTGAAACTTCCATACGATAGTTTTTGCTTCATCTTATTACATTCTAATTTACCATGGTTGGTTGTTTCTTGGAAGCCTGTTCTTTTCTAATGAGAGACAGAAAGGGAGTGGATACCGAGGGGAGGGTAGGTGGGGAGGAACTGGGAGGGGTGGGGGAAGGGGAAACGATAATCAAGATATGTTGTATGAGAAAAGAATCTATTTCCAAGGAAAGGAAAAAAAAAAAAAAAACCTGGTGATAGTCTAAATCTCACACACACACACACACACACACACACACACACACACACACACACACGTTATTCATAGTTTCTCATGTTGATTAGATCATAGCGTGTTCTATGGGAATTGTAGTCTTGTTGCTTAGTTAGAATGGATTTTCATTTTCAGTAATTATTCAGCATGTAGACAATAAAGATTTTATCGAGGGGTGGTGGGCAGGACATATTGTGGTGATATATTGTTTATTGACCTAACAAAGCCACCGAAGATCAGATTGCAAGCAAAACCAGCCATAGAAGGTGGGCAGTGGTGGCACACATTTAATCCCAGGACTCAGGAGACAGAGGCAGATGGATCTCTGTGAGCTCAAGGCCAGCCAGGGCTACGTGAGAGTCTAAGAGAGAAACAGAGCTCACGCCTTTAATCCCAGCGCTAGAGAGGTATTTAAGATAGGAGCAGGGCATTCCAGTATTCAGTCTCTGACAATTAGTCTCCAGCCACGTTGAGGTCGGGATCCCAGCCCAAGCCTTGGCAGAGGTAAGAGCTATCGGCTTGGCTGCTTTGCTTCGCTGAACTCCAGTTTGAACCCCGGTGTCTATCTGCCTCTGGGTTTTCATTATTTATGCCACAACGTATAAAAGAAGCTTTTCCACTTGCTGTGTTATTACTAGGGCATTGCTCTAGAAGGGAAGAAAGCCCCAAACTATAAGGTCTCCGAGGTGAAAGCCCCAAACTGTAATAATACCGAACGAGGGAGACTGGAGTCTGTGGCAAGAAGACATTAATGAGGCGTGGGGTGCAGGGGGGACAAGAAAGCAATGCGCAGGACACAAAGTATGATAATAGTGCCGTGACTCGGATTCGAACCGAGGTTGCTGCGGCCACAACGCAGAGTACTAACCACTATACGATCACGGCGAGCCAGGCGACCGATGCCTGACCGCGGCTTCTTTTGCACGGGCCTCAGCCCAGACCGGTCCTGGGTGCAGGCGTCTGTGCCTCGGTTGCGTGGCGAGGGCAGGTGCGAACTGTGAAGCCCGTGGGTCGACGCCGCTCTCGCAGGTGCAGTGTTTCCCCCAAGCACGCGACAGACCTCCATCGCCCTCCTCTCCGCCGTGGCAGACCAGCGGCCCCTCTGGGCACGTCTCTACGTGCAGAGACGCCGCCAGCCTGCAGAGACCCAAACGTCCCCGCCAGCCCCGGATTCCTTACCACACGGCCGGTCCTGCCCGTTTCCGTGCTGTATTTCGGTGTTTTCACACCAAATGGGTTTCCGAATTAAACTGGTTCTAGGATTTTCTGATTACGAATCACGTTGCGGTCGCCCTTGCCGCGTGCGTATCTCTAACCAGTGGTGTGATGTCTACCTGTTTTCTTAAAATCTGGTCCGTTTCCTGTGCTTTGGCGACTTGTTCATAACTTTCCTCTGTTAAGAAAGGATCCCCACTCTACCCACCCATTCCCAAATAAAACAAAGATAGCGCGTGAGGGGGTGGGGGGAGGAAGAGTTTCCACAGGTGCTCACCAACCCCACACCAAATAAAGATTGGCTTTGTAGTTTTCGTTGCCAGGGGCCAGGCCATAAATAAACAGAGCCGTAGGGTGGGTTCCGGGGATTTCTGAATAGAATAGGATGCAGGAATGTGCAGTGCATGAGTGCATTCTCCAGCTGCGGAATCAGCTCGTCCGCAAGTGGACTGACTTTCTTAGCTAGGAGAGCTGTTAGTTAAAAGCCTCGTATCGTCCCTGGGTGGGCTCGAACCACCAACCTTTCGGTTAACAGCCGAACGCGCTAACCGATTGCGCCACAGAGACGGTGCCGAACAGGCCGCGGTGTCTCCTTGGTGAGCCAGGCGTCACCGCGGCGGACGCACCTGGGACGGCCGCGCAGCCAGAGCCGGAGTCTTGGGAGCCGACGAGCGCCGCGACTGCTTGCTTCTCCAGTGCGCACGAACCTTATGAACCCCGCACGAGCCGGCCGCGCGTCGGGAACCCGGGCCGACAGGGTCTCCCCCCACCCACACGTAGGCGGGCTGATGACCGGTACGGGCTCGCAAGCTGTACTCCGACTCGGCGAAGGAGCCCAAGGGAGTTCTTATCGCAAAGCCAGGGGAGGGAGGACAAATGCGAAAGAAGCAAAGCTTCCTAAGCAGGAGTTTCTGTCTTAAGAGTGTCCATGAAACCTGAGCTCAGAAGGGTTGGTGTCCCCAGGCAAGCACTGGAGTGAGAAAGCAAAAGCCGCTCGCTCCACAGAGTTAAGGAAGAGGAGGAATAAGGGCTTGACAATGTATAGAGTAATGCCATGCCTACTTTACAAAGGCGCGAAAAAGCCTAAACGAAAGGTACTTAGCCAAAATGTCTGTCCTTGTCTACCTCGAATGTCAGGGGAGAGCGCGAACGCAGTCCCCCACTACCACAAATTATGCAGTCGAGTTTCCCGCATTTGGGGAAATCGCAGGGGTCAGCACACCCCAAGTGCAATGGGTGGGCCTCGCCCTGGGAAAACCACCTACTTGATCATGGTATCTCCCCTGCCAGGTAAGTATGCCTTCCGCAGCCGCAGACCCGGCCCAGCACCGCCCGCCCTGCGCTCTCAACACACGGTCACTCCGCCGCGCGCGCGCCGGGGCCTCCACGGACGCGCACCCCATTCCTGCGCTGCGCTCACACCCGCCGACCCGCGCTCCCTCCCACGACGCGCGCGAAATCCCTCGCGTTCCCGCAGCGCGTGCGGACGCGGCAGCCCCTGCGCGACCCTCATCTGCATAGGACACGCCCCCGACTCGCACCCAAGGGTGACATCACACCCCTCCCTCCCCTTGCCTGGTTGGTTTGGTGAACTTTCTTGCTCCAGGACAGCTGGATGGATGGAGTGCTGCAGGACCAGAGACAAATCATCCTTCCTGAGTTATCTCAAACCCCTGAACAGCCGCTGGCTGCCCACCGCTGTGGCCTCACAGCCTTGTCACTGGTGTTGGTGTGAACGAACGGACGGACCCCTCCCTGTCCTCCGCCAACCCGAGGTCTCCAGGCAGCTCCGGAGCCAGCCCTAAGCAGAGAGAGGTCTCCCGCTTCGCTCGAACCTCACTGCCTCGCGTCGCCACCACTGAGTTTTCAAGGGCATGATTTAAAAGGTGCATGTTTTCTTCGTTCTCTTCTGCAGAAACACCACACAACTGACACCTAGTCGGGACTTGGTATTTGGGTTCCTGGTTCAGGGGACCCACTGTGCCCTCTCTGGACCTCCTCAGGCTCCTGCATGTATGTCGTGCACACACACACACACACACACATACACTCAGGCACAAACACATATGCACAGAATAAATAAGCACTCTTCTCTTTTCTGCGTTGTGCCCTGGGGGAGGGGCGGGTGTGTGTGCCACCGCTGGAATGCGGAGGCCAGCGGACAGTTTGTGACAGTCAGATCTCTTTCCGCCCTGCCTGCTCCGTGGATCACAAGCTCTTGGATTGTCGGGCCTGATGGCAACAGCCCTTGCCCTTGCCTATAAGCCATCTCTCTGGCCCTTTTAAAAATCTCCCACTCCCCCTCTCTAACCCATCTCTCCCTCTCTGCCTCCCTGCATCCCTCCGCAAGGCCCTCCCCACAACCACCCCAAGACAGGGGCTGCCTACATAAGTGCTGGGAATAAGAGCTTTCTGCCACCACGCCCGGCTGCCTTAAAACCTCTTTAGCCCACTCGCGGACATAATACAGCGCCTTAAGGTTCACAGATGGTCCTAATGGTTTGTCATTACATCAGAAATATAAGTTCTCTCCTTGTACAACGTTATTGGAACAAGGATTTATCCGGAGCTTCAGGCGCAAAGAAGGTTAAAGTGATTGAGGTAAAATACTCATCAAATGATGAACAGGCGTGCATGCATATCACAAAGGTAAATACGTGATGATCCAATAGTAAAGGGAAAACAAAAATCAGTAACTCTGCTCTCACCGTCTCAACGCTCGAAAGGGAAAGCTCTAACAAATTGGTTAGTGCAGTTTCAGTGGTCAGAAGAAAATATAAGTGTCTGCGGGATTCTTAACATGTTTGACCGTATTTATAATTGTTAGATGCCTAAGATACAAAATACTGGTTTCCTGTGTTTTGGATACAGCTACCTGGAGTTTTGTTTGGAGTATAGCTGTCTGATAAAGAAAACAGTGTTTTCTCCATGATTCTCACAGTACCTGTTGTCTTTACTGGGTCTACGTCCATGTTCAGGGCTTGAACAGTTGTATTCATTTCCTTCACCGGTTTGTTTGCTTTCCCTGGGCTTTCTTTGGGGGATTTATTCATTTCTCCTTAAGGACCTCTATCATCTTCATAAGATTGGTTTTAAGGTCGTTTCCTTGTGCTTCAGCTGTGTGTATTCAGGGGTATTCGGGGGCTTGCTGTAGCTGGATAGCTGGATAGCTGGATAGGGAAGTGCTCAGCATTGGCTTGGGGGCCCCAAGTCCAAGTTCTCAGCACAAAGGAGATGCATTTGCCCCAGAGGGACAGAGGGCAGGGAATAAGACACAGAGATGCCGATGCAAGAGTCAGGAGAAAGAGAAGGGTACAAGGGAGAGGGGGCAGGGGGCAGGGAGGTTGGTACCAGAGAGTCAAAGGACTGCCTCTGGATAGAGGGGGGACAGACAGACGTGGCCCATAGGCAGATAGCAGTTTATACGGATAAAAGAGGGAAACCCAGGGTCAAGATGAGGTGTTTCATCTTAATCCGGCATGCTAGTTAGGTGAGCCAAAGGGGCTTTTGACTGCTAGACTGCAATACTTTGATAGCTGGACCTTGGTAGTCAGCCTCGGGAGGAGGAAGTGGCCAGATAAGGGGATAGAACTTGGTGGCTAGCTCTAGGAATGTGATCTAAAGGTTTTTAGGAGGGCAGAGGGAATGGGGGGGGGAAGGAGAAGGACAAGGCCTGCCAGAGCCATCATTGCCATGCTCGGCCAGGCTGACGTCCCTTCAGATAGCGTTCTCTCTAAGTTGAGTGCCTGGTGCCTTTTGGAGGCGCCTGATCCCCTGGAACTGGAAATGTTGATGGTTCTGGGATGTCACATGGGTCCAGGGAACCAAACCTGGGTCCCCCTACAAGAGGGACCAGTGCTCTTAACCGATGAGCCATCTCTCCACCCACCCACCCACCCCCGCAGACTCTTACTAGAAATACTCAAAGCTTTCAGTTAGTCCTTGTTATGAAGTTTATACAAGTCTAAAGACACGTTCGATGAGAACGACGCCCACGATGTTTATAACTATAAGCCCATGTTTCTTGATTAAACAAATATCCGAAAAGCCTTGTAGCACGCCCACCCGGGGATTTAAAAGTTTAATAAAATAAAATGTATATCTTAAAGATTTAACTTTACCCATATGAGTGCTTTTGCCATTGTGTGTCTGTCTACCGCATGCACGCAGTGCCCATGGTGGTCAGGAGAGGGCATCAGAACCCTGTATCTGGAGATATATATATATATATATATATATGGGTGTGGGGGAACTGAATCGGGGTCCTCTACAAGAGTAGCCAGGGCTCTTAACTCCTCCTTCTCCGCCAACTCTCCAGTCTCTAACATTTATGTCTCACCAATAAGCAACCGACAATATTATAAAGTGACTCCTATTGGAGTCCCAATTCACTTTCTAACTTAAAATAAAGCAGTACTATTTAGTTATGCCCACTAATAACAGGGAACAGACTACCGAAGCCTGGGAACCAGAAGCAGATTTCATTCCAGTCATCGAGGGCCACAAAAAAAAAAAAAAAAAATCAAAAAAAAAAAACTTGCAGCTCACTGGAGACACAGGCCAGACAGAGTTCGGGCCTCTGACACTGTGACAAAGGGAGTCGGTTTTGAGCCTCTCCTTCCTTGTAGTAAAATCAAGCACTAGGTGTGGGTCAAAGAGCCTTTGCAATCTTGAGGTCGGGCTTAAAGTTACATTACATTGTAAGATCTGCGACTTTTGATTATAGGATGCTAACTTAAGGCCTGGGAAAGCCTGTGGCTGACACAGCTGCCTCTTGCTGTCCCCGAAAGAATGCAAGGCAGAGTAGAGTCAAGGAGAAGGACTCCAGGGAGTCCCATGGAGGCAACAGTTGGAAGCCAACCCTTGTCCACAGTGACTGCCTGGCCGGAAGGCAGGCAGCAACTGTTACAAGCTTACCTCTGTACACAGTAACTGTCGGGCTTACACTTTTCTTATTCTAGGCTCTTCACCACAAACCTGCAAGTCTTGATGTTTGACAGGTCTGACTTTGGTTCGTTTGTTCGTTGCTACCCCTTGCTATTAACACTATTTGGTACATAAAAGAGTAATTGTGTTCAAAGGAGAGTTAAAAACTCCTATGGTGGGAGCTGGAGAGGTGGACCAGCAAGCAGTTAGGGGCGTTGCTGCTTCTGCAATGGACCCACATTCATTTCCCGCTGCCCACATGCTGTATCACAAAAGACCGTGACTCCACTTCCAAGAAGTCCAGAGCCCTCCTCTGGCCTCCGCAGGCACTGGGCATGCGTGTGATACACTACAGACATTCAGGCAAAACGCCTGCTCCCGTAAAATAAAAATCACCACAGCCAGCGTGGTGGTGCCCGCCTTTAATCCCAGCACTCAGAAGCAGGGACAAGTGGATCTGTGTGAGTGTGAGGCTAGCCTGCTCTATAAAAAGTGAGTTCCAGGATAGCCAGGGTTACAAAGCGAGACCTGTCTCAAGAGGCAAGACAAGTAAGTCCTCCTATAAACAAGACAAAACAACTATATTGTTATGTGATTTTGTCCCTAATGCGACTTTCTCTTTATTCTTCAATCTAAAATTTGGTAAAATACTTTTTCCATCAGGTGGGAAAGTTATTTAACTTCAGTATTTGGGAAGAAGAGACAGGTGGATTTGCGTGTGTCTGAGACCAGCCTGGTCTACTTGGTGAGCTCCAGGCTAGCCAGGAAAAAGGATATTCGATATGTTTTTAAAAACACATAAAGTTTCTGGTTAATTAAAGAACACGTTTCCTCCTCTCCCTCCCCCCCCCCCCACACACTTTTTAAATAGATTTGTTTAAACTTTGTATAAGGGCTTGTGAGCCAGTAAGGGGTTGGTGGCATGTGTCACGAGCTGTCGTAGGCTGTGATACAAATAAGTACAGCAGATGACAACTGATAATTCAGATGTCAGTGCCCCAGAGGGATAAGTCTCTGATGGAGGAGAACCCTGTTTGTGGTGAGACAATTTATGATTCCTTAAAGCTTGCCTGGGGATTCAGAAAGCAGAGTCAGCCACAGGCCATAGAAGCATGGCACACACCCTTAATCCCAGGACTGAGGAGAGAGGAAGATGGATCTCTGAGTCCAAGACCACCCTGGGCTAACTGAGAGTGAATCAGAGCTCAGGCCTTTACTCCCAGGACTCGAGAGGTATTTCAGACAGAAACAGGATCTCTGTTGCTGGAGGTTTCTTTTTCCAGCTTGGTCCCTGCCTCCCTTCTCAGCCCCAAATATGCACACAAAGACTTACATTAATTATAGAGCTGTTGGCCAATGGCTAGGGCTTCTTCCTGGCTAGCTCTCTCTTAATTATTAACCCATTTCTATTGTCTAAGTATTTCCATGTGTCTTGTCTTACAGGAGAAGGGTCCAGTCCTCTTACTCCTTCCTCCCCTGCATGGAGTCTGCCACAGTTTCTGCCTACCATTCCCACAATTCTCTTCTTCTAGCCCTGCCTTTAGCCAACAGTGTTTTATTCATAAGCCAATAAGAGAAACCTATATATACAAGGACATTACCTCATCAGTAGTGAAGAAAACAACCTCCACATTCTAAAGATACAGAGCATTGCTTTGGTTTGGGTATTTAATGGTTTATGGATGTCAGTCTTTAGGGGTTTGGTTACAAGTTGTTATTCGTCATAGTCAGAAAAAGAATACTAACCAAAATAATTAAATTTAAACCTCTCTTTCTAAAGGAAAAAAGAGGATATGATATAGAAATGATGAGATAAAAGGGTTGATTATTGAATTTTCTTTAATCACAAAACTACCATTAATTTCAAAATATTTTGCATTGGCATGGTTATTAATTTATTGATACATTTTAAGGTTAATTTGTTATACAGTATATATGTTTCTACAATTTTTTTGTTTTTTTGAGACAGTGTTTCTCTGTGTAACAGTTTACTTGTCCTGGAATTCACTGTGTAGATCGAGCTGGCTTTGTACTCACAGAGATCAGTGTGTGCACTAGCCACACCTGGCTTGTTTTACTTTTGTTTTCAGTATTGTGCTTACACAGTTCATTTTAAAATGTAAAGTGTTAGTAATAAATACAGATATAGTCATTTGTAATAATGAAGCTGTAGTCATATTAAGTATGTTGTCAATGTTAAACCGATGTATTTGGATAGATAGATAGTCTTCAAATACCTCAAAGACCTACAGTATATGGAACTTAAAATATTTTAATAACATGAGGCTTGTCTTGACAAGGAGACATGTCTGCTCTTGACAGTGTACATTCACTTCAAAAGAAGATAATGAGCATCAAAGAAGCTCCATGTGGAGTTTACATTCTTTATGGCAAACGCTAGCCATTTGGGCAAGGAAACTGTCCTTGCCTCAATTGCCGAGTATATTGTCCAAACTAGACAAGCATGACAGAAAAAAAAAGTGACTGGTAACCTTTGCCAAGACAAGAAAGGACACTCCTTCAAAACTCCCTGCTTCTCAAAAATGTCTGTCAGATTTATTAGGCCTGTGGGCCAGAGTTGAGTGGCCCAATATTTCAGAAAAACTTTGTGTGATGGCATTAGGTAGCATTACACCCTTCTGGGATCTTTGAGGGAGTTGAAGACTAAATAATTAAAGTTTTCTTTAGTTATGATAAAAGGTAAATTAGATATAAAACTTTAAACTCACAAAGACAAGACATATAATAGAGTATTTTCTCTAAATTTGCCAAATACAAATGGACTGGACATTGTCAGTGTAATTCTTACTTGATAATTATTTCTGTTGTATACAATTTTGCTATGTTAAAGTTAAAGCCTTCCTTTTTATTTAGACAAAACGGGGGGAATGCTGTGACATAATCCTTCTGTACATTGTGAAAATGTGTTGTTCTCATTGTTAATAAAAAGCTGTTTGGCTGACTGGGCAGGATGTTTGAGTCAGAGAAAATGCTGGGAAGAAGGGCAGAGTCTGAGGGGGTCTCAAACCAGACTCAAAGCAACATGGGAAGTTCATAGATGAGGTAAATGAGCCTCGGGGAAGCACATAGACTAATAGAAATGGGTTAATTTAAGCTGTAAGAGCTGGCTGGAGATAAGCCTGAGCTATTGGCTGAGCATTTATCATTAACAATAAGTTTCTGTGTGGTTATTTGGGAACTGGCTGGCAGAGTGGAAAAGTCCACCTACAGAGACTTGTGAACCCCAGGGTTCCTGGGGAGGGCAAATAAAGGAAAGGGGACAGAGACTTGAAGCAACATTTGGCTCAAGGTCATTCAGCTTATGAAACTGGATATGAAACAGTGAATATGAATTTAGCCATCCTGGCTCCTAAGAATATGCCAGGCAGTGGTGGCTTACGACTTTAATCCTAGCACTTGGGAGGCAGAAGCAAGTAGATCTCTGTGAGTTTGAAGCCAGCCTGGTCTACAGAGCAAGTGCCAGAAAAGGCTACACCAAGGTAGCCAGTATCAAAGAAAAAAAAAAAAGAAAGAAAGAAAGAAAAAGAAAAAGAAAAAAAAGAAAGAAAGAAAGGAAAAAAGAAAGATAAAGGAAAAAAAATATATATATATAGATAGATAGATAGATATAGATTCAGAACCGCTGTAGTTATCCTGCTTACACAGGCACACAAATGATAGCATCTTTTACAGAAATGTAACTGATTTCTGACTGGATAGCATGTATGCAAGCATGCTGAACTTTCCCAAAACTCACCAAACTTTCTGGAAGAACTGGGCAAGCACCAGCCCACAAAGTGACACAGTACTAGAAAGGCAAGGGAGTGTCCTCAGGACAGGAAACCTACAGCGGCCACCTAAGCAATTTCCCTTACAAAACAAAAATTAAAAAGTATACAAAGGAGATGGTTCCCAGAGCCAGACTACAGATCTAAGAGGATGCTGGTTAGATTTTAAAGAAAAAAAAGTTAACAGCATATGTCTAGAAAGAAAACAAAAAATAAGGGAGGAATTGTTTCCTAGCAACTTTTTCCCTGTTCTTTCCTTTGCCAGTGACTCAACTATTGCATTTCAAAACGTCATTGAGAAGTGTTAACACTGGGGACTAGACTCAGGTTTGGTGCCTGTTGAAAAGGTCAGAAGCCAATGAAGAAATTCAAGCCAAACTCTGAACTACATGCCTCGAAGTACTCTCTCTGGTTTTTTAGAAACAAACACTCCAGACTTAAAAATCTTAACAGATCTTCTTCCTTTACAACTGATTAACCTGCCATTTCTAAGAACTAAAGACTTGACAAATAGACCACTACTCAGATAACAGAGGGGAAAAAAACAGTATATCAGGTTTTTGAAAGATCTTAAATAAGTTCAAGTGTTCAGTACCGAGCACTGAAGAAACAAAAACAACAAACATTGCATGTTTCTGAGTTCAGTTCTTGTTGCTGTTTGTTAATTAGTTATGGAAAGTAATTTCTGTGAGAATTTATCACTATACACTCACCACTTTTTTTTTCTCCTAACCATTTTTTCACTGGTCCAGGTTGTGTAAATAAACCAATAGACAGAACTAAAGAAAATTAAAATATGAATATGCACACATTTTATCTGTTACAAACAGCCACTTGTTGAAGGTATGTGTCTGGCCCGGCCATGTCCCAAAGCCCTTGAGCTCCAAATAAACCTGTTGGCCGGTGACTAGGGCTTCTTATTGGCTATCTCTGTCTTAATTATTAACCCATTTATATTAATCTATATATTTCCACATGGTCTTGGCTTACCAGACAATCCCTGGTGTGTCCTCTCTTCCCTGGCTCACATGGTGACTCTGTCTGCCTACATTTCCCAGAATTCTTCTCGAATCCTAGTCTGGTAGCCCTGCCTAGCTTTCTGCTTGGCAAATCAGTGCTTTATTCGTCAACCATTAAGAGAAACATATATACAAAAGAACATCCCCATCAGCCACTAAGTAAGCTACAACACACACACACACACACACACACACACACACACAAAACCTTGATGTTTTCAAAGGAAAGGAAATGCAAGTTTTAAAGTCTGTTCTTAACAACCACATATATCAGGGGAAAGTATGAACACAGTCTGCCACTATCAGAAATTTATCGTGGATTAATAAGGATCAGGAAAAACAGGCTGAATAGATGTTTATTCAGGGAGAAATAACTTACAACAGAGACAGATAAATGCCAGAAGGCTCCTGGTCCCAAGGATGCCTCCGGATGCCCTCTGTCTCAGTCCAGCAAGCAAGAGAGCACTCTGCGTGTGTGTGTGTGGGGGGGGGGGCTTCCTCAGACCTAGTTCCCCCAGGTCATGTCCACCCCTGTCCCCACCCCCACAGGTTCAGACAGAGTGAATATCTCACTACAGAAATTATACAGTTTTCACAGTTGAGTTTCTCAAATTTGTGGCAATCATAGGGGTCAGAACAACCTGAGTACAATGGGTGAACCTCATCCTGGGAAAAACATCTTCCAGATTATGATGTCTCCCCTGGAAGGTAAGTAGGCTTACCACACCCGAAGCCCCAACAGAGGACAGTGGACAGCCCCATGAGAGGCCGCTATGTAAATTTAAAACAATCATTTTAAGTTTTCTGGAAGTTGCATGCGCTGTGGATGGCAGAGCTAGATAAGAGGAGCTGCCCAGCCAGACCCTCTGGAGCCCAGATCGTGAGTCACAGATCTTGCACACTAAGTAAATTACATTTGGAGTTTTAATTTTACTTTGATTTGATTGTGCCCTGGTTCTTCCCTCTCGAAGTAAGGAAGTTTGTAAAATATTTTTTGTTGTTTTAAAAATATTTACTATGTTCATAAGTCACATTTAAATTGACAGAACTGCTTTTGTTATAGATAGAAAGACTTACTGTCATCATGCACAGAAAAAGAAGGTATGTCTAGAGCTGAGGAGTCAGCAGTAACACAAGGATGGCTTCATAGTCTCCAAAAACAATGTTTGCAAGTTGACCAAGGTGACAGTTGGCCTGAGACCATAACTGTTCCCTAAAAGTATCTCCTATGGTTAAAAAGAGCACCTGCTGCTCTTCCAGAGGTCCTGATTTCAATTCCCAACAACCATATGGTGGCTCACAACCATCTGCAATGAGATCTGGCATCCTCTCCTGTCGCGCAGACATATATACAGACAGACACTGTATATACATAATAAATAAAAATCTTTTTTTTTAAAGAGCAGTGAGTCTACTGTATATGACACTTGTAAAGAGAAAATTATCTCTAAGTTGCTGGGCAGGTTTTACAAATCTCATTCTCCTATGATAAATGGTGGCTAAATTATTATATAACAAAGATAGTCCCATAAGGCATGCTGAGAAATCTTTTACAACCAGGGAAATTCTTAAGCTAAAATAAATATCCACATGTACCAAACCTATACACTGAGTTAAAATGGAGCTGGTACTGGGTCCAAAACAGGCAGAATAAGGAAGTTTCTTGAATAACAGCCCTGTTTTCTTTCTTTTTCTTTTCTTTTCTTTTCTTTCTTTCTTTTTTTTTTTTTTTTTTAAGAAATAATGTTGTTGGCCAGTTAGTAGTTTCTTATCGGCTAGCACTGTCTTAAATATTAACCCATTTCTATTAACCTAAGTATTTCCATGTGGTCTCATCTTACCGGAGGGGCTGGCGTTCTGTTCTCCCCATCCTACATGCTGAATCTCTTCCCTACTACCTCCTGCATCCTCGTCTCCTAGTCCTGCCTATTTTTGGCCAACAGTGCTTTATTCATTAACCAATAAGAGAAACATATTTACAGAATGACATCTTATTGCGGTAAATAAGGATCAGGATAAACAAATAAGCCGAATAGATGTTTATTCAGGGAGAAATAACTTACAACCTAGACAGATGAACACCAGGAAATTCAACCCGATCCTCTCCTGTCCGAGTCACGCCAGAAAGAGAGCGCCTTCCTGGCCCCCTCCGACCTCCTCCTCAGGTCACCTCCGCCCATAGCTCCACCCCCCAATGGGCGTGGTCAGTGCTACAGAAGGACTACCTCACTACAATTCCCCTTTTAGTCTAAAGAAAAGATTTAGGCTTAATACAAAACTATATACAAAACAGTGAATAACAAGTGTGCTCTAAGAAAAGGAAAATCGAGAACAAAATGACCTACATATCTAGTCCTAGGGTGAGGGCATAATGGAGTTTACAATAGAGTTGTCCTAAGCTGGAAAACGTAAGTCTAGTACCTAATATATCTAACTAGGAAGAGAGAATAATAGTTGTGATAGTTTAATCTTCAACCTCATCAAGACCTGAGAAGGAAAATAACAATACTAGAGTAGACAGGAAATGCGGATGGACAACTTCCAAAACGGTGCAGCAAGGACAGAAACAGCAAGCCACCTGAACAGTCACCCTAGGTCTCACAGCGATGTTGGTACACCCAGATTTGGCTAAGGCCAAGAGAACTTGACAGACCACAACAACAGCAGGGAAATAGAATGGCTGTCTTACCCTGACTTGGCAAGGTCAAGCAGTCTTCTATATTTGTCTCCTGCAAGCACATAGGACTGCATGTCCAAATCAGTGGTCAAGGTGGGGGCAATTCTATGCCCAACAGGCCATTAGCTGAGGCGAGATTGAACTCCAGCAGGAGCAACAACAGTGTCCAACATATTTTTGGGAAAATGCACGGTGCTGTCAGGAGCAACAGTGTCTCATGTCAATGGAGTACTAATATTAAAACATTTAAATGCCATGTTCTGCATGTCTATGAAGGATTGAAGATTAAGCATCTATATCTGACTAATCTCATAGGTACAGGAAATGTGAGTGAAGATAATCTGTAATACTCGGGAACTTAGCTAAAAAGACTGATTAAAACTTTCCTGAGTAAAGCAGGAACAAATACTTAAACAATATAACTATTTACATGTACCTACATGTAAATCCCTAAAATAGAGGTAGAGTATAAGTGCCAAGACAAGAGGTAGAACTATAAAGGGCAGCAAGATAAATATCCCAAATTGTATCAATATACAAAATGTCTTGAATACAGGAAAAGTATACATACATAGAATATGGTAAAAAATAATGTGCGTAAATATTGTAAGTGGAAACATTTAACACAATATAACAAAATATAAACTTAATTTTACATAGCTTACCACATAGGAATACATAACAATGTAAGCTGTAAAATACTATCTCATTCATACTCAAATTCTCAAGGAAACAGGCTAATCTACTTATATCCCCTCTAAACCATACCTTTACCCACCATTCCCTATTCCTGTCTAAAAGATAAACCCGAGTGTAAGCATCACCCAATCCCAAATAACTAAAACCAACCCAAAGACGATGACTATTATCCCAAAATTCCAAGGGTAGGGAAAGGGGGCGTAGTCATATAAAGATTACTTCCTGCTGAAATGGGACGATGATTGCTCCAATGGATCCTGTAGGAAGAAAATTTTTAGCAACCAAATTTCTCAATAGAACTGGCTGTGACATATGTAGTTAGGCACTGTGTGGCAGAAAATTCTTGACTATAGTTCTATTTGAAACTGGCCAGGGTGTAATAAAAAGGTGCACCATTACAGCTAGCTAGTCATGAGTTGTCTCGAGCAAAACAGTCTCAAACCGGTTTTAGGGTGATGTTTGTAGTTCCGATGCATCAGGTTGAGTCAAGTGGAAATGATGATGTGGGGCCCCATCTTCTTTCCGGAAAGTTCAAAGACTGCTGTTAAGAATCGTTATTATTCCTTGTGGAAAAGTTACACATCAATATTAAAGTAAAATTTTCAAGTTTTAAGGTATGCATTAGGGAAAGACAACAATAAGCATTAAAAGTATGTGAGAAAATTAGGATTTCAGAGAGAAAATTGCATAAGATATGAGTCCCCAGATTTTGTTTCTTCTGCCTTACACCAATTGGCTTCTTGATTTAAGGCAGAAACCATGAATTTAATCTTAACAACATGCTTGAATTTAGAGAAGGAAAGCCAAATCCAACTCCAAAGCCAGCATTGGTTTACAAAATTTGGGACTTCAGGAATACTAGATAATAGAGAGAAATAGATTTCTATATAGAAATAGTTTACTACAATTAAATATTTTTTTTTTTTTTTTTTTTTTTTACCATATATCAGATTCTGCTTCCTTAAGTGATTGTTTCTGAAGAGCTGTCTTCTCTTCTGTAGGCACCTACATGTTCAGTGTCTTTTGGCTGTTTGATGATAGGTTTTCTCTGTTTTCCTGTAAAAACAAGAACAGAACACTTCCCCTACCTTTGAGAGGCCTCCGCACACCTCATAGGACCTAGTTTGTTGGATGACTTGTCATTTCTCTTCATTAAGATGCTTCTCTTGTTCAACTCGGATCTTGATTAACTTAGATGGTATCCATAGTTTTTCTTCTCCTGTAGATACAAATGCAAAACCCCTACCCCAACGTAACACATATCCTGCTTTCCATTCTGAGGTCAGTACATCCTTGAAATACACTGGCTGATTTAGTTCAGAAGTTTTTTCTATCGTCCAATGTCTTTCTGCAGCTGTTTTTCCTTTTTCATCAGCATTAAGAAAGTTTAATGTTAATAAAGCATTATGTAATCTGTGTTTGGGTGTTTTGGTTCCTCCTGCCTGTTTATGGAGCATTTCTTTTAAAGTACGATTGGATCTCTCAACCACTGCTTGTCCTGTAGGATTGTGTGGTATACCAGTTATGTGCTTTATCTTGTAATACTCAAAAAACTCTTTCAATTTGCTGGAGACATATGCTGGAGCATTGTCAGTTTTTATTTGTGCAGGTATGCCCATAATGGCCATTACCTCTAAAAGGTGCGTTATAACAGAATCAGCCTTTTCAGAGCTCAGAGCAGTAGCCCACTGAAACCCTGAAAATGTATCTATAGTGTGATGTACATATTTTAATTTTCCAAATTCTGCAAAATGAAACACATCCATTTGCCATATTTCATTCCTATTTATACCTTTAGGGTTACTGCCTGGTGGTAAAGGAGTTTGGTTATAGAATGAGCAAGTAGGACATTTCCTTACTATTTCCTTGGCTTGTTCCCAAGTGATAGAAAAATCCTTTTTTAAACCTTTACTGTTCACGTGGTGTTTCTTATGAAACTCTGAGGCTTCTAGCACACTTCCTATCAATAAACGATCAATTTCATCATTGCCTTGTGCTAGAGGACCTGGCAGACCCGTATGGGATCTGATGTGTGTTATATATATAGGATGAGTCCTCTTTCTGATAGTATCTTGTAACTGTATAAACAATGAAGTTAATTCTGTATTGTCAGGAATAAATTCTGCAGTCTCAATGTGTAAAACTACTCTCTCTGCGTATTGAGAGTCAGTAACTATGTTGAGGGGTTCTTTAAAATCCATAAGTACCATGAGAATGGCATACAATTCTGCCTTTTGTACAGAATTGTAAGGGCTTTGAACCACTTTGCTAATATTTCCTGATTTATATCCTGCCTTACCTGATTTATTTGCATCAGTGTAGAATGTATGAACTCCAGAAATAGGTGTTTTTCTTACAATGCGTGGAAGAATCCAAATCGTTTTCTTTATGAATTTGATTCTCTCAGTTTTGGGATAGTTGTTGCTAATTGTTCCCAAAAAGTTACTGCAAGCTCTCTGCCAATATTCGTTATCTTTCCATAAGGAAGAAATTTCCTCATTAGTTAAAGGTACTATAATTTCTGCTGGGTCCCTTCCTATTAGCTGACGAAGTCTTAATTTACCTTTTATAATCAAGTCAGAGATCTTTTCTATATATGTTTTCAGTTTTTTATTCTGTTTATGTGGTAGGAATATCCATTCTAATATGATATCTTCTCTCTGCATCAAAATCCCTGAAGGATATTCTCTAGATGGTAATATAACCAGAATACAGTCTAGGTTTGGATCCACACGGTCCACATGTGCTTCTAGTATCCTCTTTTCTACCCATTCTAATTCCTTCTCAGCTTCAGCTGATAGTATTCGTGGACTATTCAAGTCCTTATCTCCTTTTAGGGCCATTTTCAAGTTTTTCAAATCATGCCCTTCTACTCCAATTATGGTTTGCAATTGAGAAATCTCTCCTAGTAATTTTTGAAGATCATTAAGAGTCTGGTAGCGATCTCTTCTGATCTGTACTTTTTGTGGTCTAATTTTCTGTAGACCTATTTTATATCCTAAGTAGTTGATAGACTCTCCTTTTTGTATTTTTTCAGGTGCAATTTGTAATCCCCAGCGAGGTAAAACTTCCTTTACTTTCTCAAACATTTTTTCTAATATTTCTCCTTTAGAGTCAGCTAACAATATATCATCCATGTAATGATAGATTATGGATTGTGGAAACTGTTTACGAATTATTTCTAACGGTTTTTGTACGAAATATTGGCACAGGGTGGGGCTATTTAGCATTCCCTGTGGCAAAACCTTCCATTGATATCTCTTCACCGGTTGAGAATTGTTATAATTAGGTACCGTGAAGGCAAATTTCTCTTTGTCTTGTTCTTGTAAAGGTATAGTGAAGAAGCAATCCTTTAAATCAATAACTATAATAGGCCATTCTTTGGGTATCAAAGAAGGCAAGGGCATTCCAGGCTGTAGAGAGCCCATTGGCTGGATAACTTTATTGATGGCTCTCAGGTCTGTAAGCATTCTCCATTTACCAGATTTCTTTTTGATCACAAATACAGGAGAATTCCAAGGGCTGGTTGATTCCTCAATATGTCCAGCATTTAGCTGTTCCTGAACCAGGCTTTCTAAAGCTTCTAACTTCTCAGAGGTCATAGGCCATTGTCCTACCCAGACAGGTTCCTCTGTTAGCCATTTTAAAGGTAGGGCTTTTGGTTCCTCTGTTTGTTCAGCATTTGTATTTTGTTTTTGTACTGCCTGGATATTTGGTCTCTGTCTTGTATAGTACTTAACAGTATTCTTTCCACAATCATGAGGTCGTCTATGGTTCCTATCTAATACAGGAGGAATGTTAACCTGTGTATTCCATTGCTGTAATAGATCACGACCCCATAAATTTATCACTACATCAGCCACATATGGTCTCAACCTCCCTCTCTGTCCTTCTGGTCCTATACAGTCAATCCATCTCGTGCTTTGTTTTACCTGAGCCAGGGTTCCAATCCCTAAGAATTGAACATTTACCTCATGCAGGGGCCATCTTTGAGGCCAAGATTTATTAGATATGATAGTTACATCAGCTCCTGTGTCCACCAGACCCTCAAACAGTCTATTATTCATCTTAACTATCAATCTAGGCCTATGACTATTTATAGCAGTTTGCCAAAATATACGTTTTTCATTTCCTTCTGTCATGTTTGATTCAACTTCCGTCACTAGTTCGTCATCCAGAGCAGTATGAGTTTTTATAATAGGCACAGAATTTTCTAATTGTCCTGTGGGAGATTGTCTTCCACTGTGACTGGGAATGTTCGAACCACCTGTGACGTGGGGGCCTTCGAGAGGCCCCCCAAGGAGTTTCCCGATGGTAAAGGGTTTCCTTGCTTGTCTCTGGTCGATCTACACTCATTTGTCCAGTGTCTGCCTTTGCCACACCTTCTACATAACCCAGGAGGCTGAGGCCTTCTGTTTGATTCATTCCTGGGGGTGTTACTTCTAGGGAAGCTTTGCCTACAATTTCTTTTTAGATGTCCTATCTTACCACAGTTATAACATCTGACATTATGATATCTTTTCAAACCTTTGGGGATGGCTTCTCCTACCCAAGCTTCTAAGTCACCATAGTAAGGAACTCTGTTATCTTGATATCTTCTCTGACCTTTAGATATGGCTTCTCCTATCCATGCTTCAGTCTTATTGTCATTATACTCAATGTTGCCTGTATATAGGACCCATTCATCCAAGGGTGCTGATCGCATTTTTAAAGGCCAAAGCACCTGTTTGCATTGAGGATTCGCATTCGTATAAGCTAAAGATTCTATGAGTATTCGCCTAGCATCTATGTCTGCTATCTCTAATTGTACTGCCCTAGATAATCTTTCTAAAAAGATACTAAAACGTTCTCTAGGTCCTTGCTTTATCTTGGTATAAGGTTCTATCCTCTCTCCTAATTCATGAACCTTATCCCAAGCATTCAAAGCTGCTGTACTGCATAGAGACAAGATGTGTTCATCATAGGCAGCTTGGGTTTCTGGGTCAGCATAGAGACCCTCACCAAGAATTTTATCTTGGGGAGCTTTATACCCTTTCTTTAAGCCCTGAAGTTCAAGAGCTTTTGCTTCCTCTCTCCATAAAGCCCTCCATTCTATTTGAGAGGCGCTTTCAAGGACAGCTGATATTAATTGATCCCAATCCTTAGGGGTTACCTTGTTATTCCATGCCCATGATTCTACTAATTGCTTCACATAAGGTGAATGCATGCCATAAGAGACTACTGCTTCCTTTATACCTTTTAAATCTTTCATACGTATTGGTTCCCACTGATATGCAACGACACCTTTTGGATGTTTCTTCGTTGCTGGCTTTTCATGAATAGATACAGGGAAAGCTCCCCTGACCCTAAATGGTGTGGAAAATTTTAAATCTTTTTCATGCCCTATTACCTGTAGTTCTTCTTCTGATGTATCAGACTGAAGGTCTTCTAAAGCCTGAAATCTATTCACCATTGTTTCTTTGAGTGTCTGAACTTCTTGAATCAAATAACTTTCTAGAGACTTCATTGTATCAGTCAGTTTCTTACTTTCTCCAACTACAAATGATTCCATGTTTTTAATCTTATCATCCTTAGATATTATCTGAATGGCGTGTAAACTGCCTTCCAGAAACAATGTTCTATCTGCTAGCTTGCCATTATCCTCAGACATGGAAGAGATTCTGTCATCTACCTCACTACAACATCTCCCATCACTCCAATTCAGAAATGTGTTTAAAAGAGATACAGAATCTGCTGTCTGAAGAATGTTCAGTTCACTTATAATAAGCTATCATACATATATTTGATCCTCTTTAGCTTTACTAAAGAGAGTGAAAAGTATATGGGAAAAAAAAAAATCTATGTGGATCCCAGGGATTGAGCCCAGGGATTGTCAGTCTTGAAGCAGGAGCTTTTCCCTACTGAGACATCTCTCTGGCCCTGGTACTCCAAAATTCAGAGGGGTTTTCCAGTGTTTCTAACAACAAAGTCTATCAATATCCTTGTTACAATCACCTGAAATTAGACTTCTTTGACTACACCTAATTAAACAGAAGGAAAGATGGTTATCACTTGGCATTAACAGTTTGGGCATGAACTTTATAAACAAAAGGTAAAGGAGGCACTATATCAAGTTTGTGAAGATAATTTTCTTCACTTAGTATTTTGGGGATACACAAGGAAATTTCCTTCTGTTGTTCTCTCCACTTGAGTGTATCCTCTGACAGTTCTTCTGTCTTGTTCACCAAAATATCCATCTGGGCTAGTGCCTCGCTCATTTTCTTTAGGTTTGTATCTAAATGAGGGACATTTCTAATTGTTTCAAGATTGTTTTCCAACTTCTTGATGAAAGTCACAGCCATCTCCAACAAATGTACCCTGTATCTGTGGTACATAGCTTCCATTGGCAAGTTCTCCTGGCATATGGGCCTCAGCAGTCTTTGCCTGATGGCCCGCCTCTCTTTCAGCACCATTTCCAGATGACTGTTCATGCTTTGCACAGTGTCACACTTCTCAACTAAATAGGAAGGATGAATAGGACCTGCTGTATCCTTTTCTAGTTTTAGAAGTTCAATTTCTAGGTTGTTCTGGTAGATTTCAGCTTGAATATCTGAGATCTGCTGTAATCTGGAGAAGTTCACAAAGCAAGGAGCCATTTTCTTAGGTATGTCTAACGTCTCCTTTCTTTCACCACCTAGTCATTCTCCAGTAGACAGATCAAACATAGCAGCTCAGCGACTGTCCCCGAAGCCACCCAGTGGTTCAGCAGTAGCCCAGCTGCGCTCCGTGCCGGGTCCCACACTCCTCTCCAGCCCTGTTTTCTTTACATGTATTAAAATAGTTAAATTCCTCATCTGGATCTTGCCACACTCATGTATGCTATAGGATTAATTGAATATCTTTAAGTAAAGCAGGAGATAAAGCTTTTGCCTTAAGAATTGTAAAACATGTAGTTGTACTTTCTTGTCAGAACTGCCAGTCCACAAATAATAACGTCAAAACTTTTTATTAATTATGAAAGCATGGCCATTAGCTTAGACTTGTCCCACTAGCTCTTATAACTTAAGTCAACCTGTCTCTCTCACTCTACTTTCTGCCACATGGCGTGGTTATCTGATGGGGGATGTCCTTTTGTATATGCTTCTATTTTTGGTTGATGAAGTAAACACTGTTGGGCCAATGGCCAATAAGGCGGTAAGATAGGCAGGACTAGAAGAGGAAAAAAGTCTGAAAAAGATAGAAAAGAGAGCCCGCCAGAACAATCACAATGTAGCAGGCAAAGGAGTTGTAGGTCCCAACATTCTCTGGTAAGCCAAGACCACTTGGAAACATATAGATTAGTAGTTATGAGTTAATAATTAAGACAGAGCTAGCCAATAGAAGCCCTAGTCATCAGCCAACAGTATTATATTGAATATATTGAATATAAGTGTCTGAGTGTTCATTTGGGGCAAGGTGGCTGCAGAACCAGGCTGATGGGAAAGAGTGCTCCTAACAGTTATCTTTGTTCTGTACCACATGTCTGACAGCTTCAGAGTCTATGGGGAAATGCGAGTGCCCACATTCCTCCTCCTCTTCCTCCTTATCCCTGGAAATCCCACCTATCCTTTCCTGCCTAGCTATTGTCCATTTAGCTCTTTACTACATCAATCACAGCAATACATCTTCACACAGTGTACAAATATCCCACAACATTTCCCCCTTTTGTATAAATAAAAGGAAGGTTTTAAACTCTAACATAGTAAAATTATATACATTAAGAAAATGATGATATACATTAAGATAATGACATTTATAGGGCCTATAGAGATGGCTCAGTCATTAAGAGCACTGCTTTCTTTCTTTTAAAGGTCCAGAGTTCAATTCCCAATAACCACATGGTGGCTCATAACCATCTCTAATGAGATCTGGTGCCTTCTTCTGGCCTGCAGGCATAATTCAGGCAGAACACTTTATACATAATAAATAAATATTTTTTAAAAAGAATTACATTTATAATATTCAATCCATTTGTATTTGGCCAATTTGTAAAAATTACTCCATTATATGTTCTATCTTGGTGAGTTCAAATATGGGCTCATATTTTGAATCTCTCTTCCCTAAACACTGAAGCTGTTTGGCTAGGTTATAGAAACTTTGGAAGGTGGGCTCCTAGAAGGAGAAAATAAGTCATTGTGGGTGTGCCTTTGAAGGTTACAGGGAGAATGAGCCCTGAAACCATTTTCTAACATAACTTGTATTGCCATCCTCAAAATTTAGTCTATAATTTAGACTCAAAATTTTAGTCTACAAATATCTTCTTAGATAAACAACTTAAGCTTTTATGTTTCCTAATTTAATAAGCTTTTCATCTTTCATATAAGTTTTTTCTGAATATGATAATAAGGAAAACTGTAACTATAACTTGATGGGAGATGTCATTCTGGAAATATGTTTCTCATACTGGTTAATGAACAAAGCCAATAGGAAAGGAAGATAGGAGGGACTAGGAGACAAGGAGGAAAGAGGAAGGAAGAAGGAGTAGTCAGAATGGAGAGACTGGGGAGACCAGACGCAGGCTCCATTCCCCGGTAAGATGAAAGCACGTGAAAATAAGTAGATTAACAGAAATGGGTTAATACTCAAGACAGAGCTAGCCAATAAGAAACTGGTACCTGGCCAACAACATTATATGTAATACAGAGACTCTGTGTATTATCTGGGGCTGGCGCGGCAGCAGGACAAGACCAGTAGCTGGCGGAAAAACCTTACTTTACAATAACTATCTAGTCTTTAACCTCCTCAAAGACTGGAAAAGAACAAAATTTTACCTGAGTAAACGGGAAGTGAAGAGCAAGCAACTTCCAAAACTAAGAAATGACAATAATGACTGTCTGAACAGTCACCCAAGATTCCTCTGCAACGTTGGGGCATCCATGTCAGCCTACAGGTCTTGAATAGCTGACAGATTATCCTATGAATGTAATGAGTAGGGTTTTTCCGCCTGCCGCCTGGCCTTGTCCCGCCGCCGCGCCAGCCCCAAATAATGCACAGAGACTCTGTATTTGAAACAATGCTGTTGGCCCAGTTACTTGTTTCTTATCGGCTAGCTCTGCCTTAATTATTAACCCATTTCTGCTGATCTATGTATTTCTCTTACCGGGGAGCCGGGGGCATACTGCTTTCTCCCGACTCTCCATCTTGGCTCCTCCTCCCTCCTTCCTCTTTCCTCCTTCTCTCCTAGTCCCTCCTATCTCCTTTCCTATTGGCCAACAGTTCTTTATTCATTAACCAGTATGAGAAACATATATACATAATGGCATCTCCCATCATATGAAGAAGGAATTTTAGATGACTCTCTTACCTTATCTTGGAAAGTCCAGCACTTACCTTCTTTTGTGTCTGGCTTGTGCAGTTGAGACAGCATACTGTCAGCAGTCAGGGCAAGAGCAGCTTCTTGTCCAGTGGCTCACTTTGCCACAATAAATCAGACTCCACATAGAGCTTCTTTGATGCCCATCATCCTTTTTGAAGTAAGTTGTTGCTGTCAGGAGCAGATGTATCTCACTTTCATGAAAAGCCTTAAACGCCATATTCTGTAAGTCTTTGAAGTGTTTGAAGACCACCTATCTAAAATATATCTCTGTTTAACTTTGTAAACATACCTAACATGAATAAGTTTGATTATTACAGATGACTAACTACGAACCTTTATTTCATAATGATACATTATATTTTAGCTCTATATGTACAGAACTTTAAACAAGAGAAGAAACATATATACGGTATAACAAAAACTCTTGAAGTTGTATTAATACACAAAAATATCTTAAACAAGAGTAAAAATGTATATAAAATATAATAAAAATAACCTTAAATGTATATCAATATACAAAAATCCATACCAATATAAAATATTTAAGACTAGTAATTTCTCATTAGGTTAAAAGTAGATTCAATAATCTACCCTTTCTACTACTATTTCTGTACTATGTCCCCCCCCCCGCCCTTTTTACCTTCAGAGATACCTGAATCTAATCTTTGCTCAGCTTTCTTCCTGACCATGACCAACAACTTGCAACCAACCCCCCTAAACAATGATAAACATCCATAATCCTTTGAATGCTGAAAAACCACCAACCTCAACTCTTGGGAATGTGGGTATCATGTTCTTTAGACTGCTTCCTGTTGTCTGGGAACAACAGCATCTCTAGGGAACCCTGAGAAAATCGAGATAATGATCAAATCCTAGGAGAGTTAGCTGTATCGTTCGTTGTCCAGTCTCTGTGCAATGGGAAAGTCCAGGGCTGGACCATCTCAGACAGTTGCTTTAAAGTTGTTCCAGATTTTTGAGGAGTTTTGAGGAAACTGCAACAGAGACATTCTGATGATGGATCACCTGGACTGCTTGTCATTGGTGTCTGGTCTTTTTGTTTCTGAAAACACACTAACTTTTAAAGGTGTCATGCTTGCTCTTGTGTGCATGCATGTGTGTGCATATGCCTGTGTGTGTGTGTCTTAGCTGCTTCTAAGACAAAGGGCTGCTCTCAAAAAAATAAGTAAAGTAGTTCAAAGCCTTTATAATTCTGTATAAAAGGCAGAATTGTAAGTACACCATTCTCATGATACTTATGGATTTTACACAACCCCTCAATATAGTTACTGACTCTCAATATGCAGAGAGAGTTGTCTTACACATTGAGACTGCAGAATTTATTCCTGATGATACAAAATTAACTTCATTGTTTATACAATTACAAGATACTATCAGAAAGAGGACTCATCCTATATATATAATATACATCAGATCCCATATGGTTCTGCCAGGTCCTCTAGCACAAGGCAATGATGAAATTGATCGGTTATTAATAGGAAGTGTGCTAGAAGCCTCAGAGTTTCATAAGAAACACCACATGAACAGCAAAGTTTTAAAAAAGAATTTTTCTATCACTTGGCAATAAGCTAAGAAAATAGTAAGGAAATGTCCTACTTGCTCATTCTATAACCAAACTCCTTTACCACCAGGCAGTATCCCTAAAGGTATGAAATATGGCAAATGGATGTGTTTCATTTTGCAGAACTTGGAAAATTAAAATATGTGCATCACACTATAGATACATTTTCAGGGTTTCAATGGGCCACTGTCTGAACTCTGAAAAGGCTGATTCTGTTATCACACGCCTATTAGAGGTAATGGCCATTATGGGCATACCTGCACAAATAAAAACTGACAATGCTCTGGCATATGTCTCCAACAAATTGAAACAGCTTTTTGAGTATTATAACATAAAACACATAACTGGTATACCACACAACCCTACAGGACAAGCAGTAGTTAAGATATCTAATCATACTTTAAAAGAAATGCTCCATAAACAGGCAGGAGGAACCAAGACACCCAAACACAGATTACATAATGCTTTATTAACTTTCTTAATGCTAATGAAAAAGGAAAAACAGCTGCAGAAAGACACTGGACAATAGAAAAAACTTCTGAACTAAACCAGCCGGTGTACTTCAAGAATGTATTGACCTCAATATGGAAACCAGGATATGAGTTATGTTGGGGTAGGGGTTTTGCCTTTGTATCTACAGGAGAAGAAAAGCTGTGGATACCATCTAAGTTAATCAAGATCCAAGTTGAACAAGATAAACATCTTAATGAAAAAAAAAAAAAAGATAAGTCATCCACCAAAGTAGTCCCATGAGTTGTGCAGAAACCTCTCAAAGGTAGGGTGCCAGGAGCAATCGTGGCATAAGCCTTAGAGATTGCCAGCTTTTTCTTAGAATAGCGCATTGAGTTAGAAGATTTGCTATCTTGAATCCCGATCTACCTTCTCCCCCACCCCAACTTTCTGAGAAGTAGAATTTAGGGCTTACAGGAATGCAGTTAGGTAACCCTCCCTTATGCAGTTATTTAGCAACTCCAAAGACCTCTTCCCCTGCTAACAACTTGCTTATCTGCATATCCTGCTCACCTTCAGTGACCTATAATGAAGAACACTAGGCGGTCCAGTTACCAGGCAGCAACCTCCTCCCCCCCCCCCATATCCCGCCTTACCTAGCTTCCCACCTAACCACTATATAACATGCTTGAGAAAAGTAAAATTTTGCAGCTTGATCAGAAAGCCTGTCTTGATGCCAGTTTCTTGTGTCTCCTGTCCTTCATTCCAAGTCCTTTGGGGTTCAGGCCTTCATTGCTGCCCCGCTGCAGTAGGGGAAGTGTTCTGTTCTTGTCTTACAGGAAAACAGAAAACACCCATCTTCAAACAGCCAAAAGACGTGTAGGTAGCTACAGAAGAGAAGACAGCTCTCCAGAAAAACCATTTAACGAAGAAGAATTCAATATATGGTAAAAATATTTAATTCTAGTGAACTATTTCTATACAGGAATCTATTTCTCTTTACTACCTAGTATTCCTCTAGTCCTAGTTCATGTAAACCATGCTGGCTTTGGAGTTGGATTTGGCTTTCCTTCTCTAAATTCAAGCATGTTGTTAAGATTAAATTCACAGTTTCTGCCTTGTGTAAGCTAATTGGTGTAAGGCAAAAGAAACCAAAATCTGGAGACTGCCTATACGCAGTTTTCTCTCTGAAATCCTAATTTTCCTCATATACATTTTCATGCTTATTGTTGCCTTTCCAATATGCATACCTTAAAGGTTGGAAATTTTTACGTTGATATTGTTGTTTAAGTTTTCCTCAAAGAATAATAACAATTCCTGAACTCTCCGGAAAGAAGATAGGGCCCCACTTTGTCATTTCTACTTGATTCAACCTGATGCATCTGGACTACAAACATCACCCTAAAACCGGTTTGGGACTGCTAATGCTCAAGACAGCTCCTGACTAGCTAGCTGAAATGGTGCACCTTCTTATTACACCCTGGTCAGAGTTTCAGATAGAACTTTAGTCAAGCATTTCCTGCCAGCAGAAACTAGCTACAAATGTTACAGACAGTCCTATTGAGAAACTTTGTTGCTAAAAATTTTCTTCCTACAGGATCCCATGGAGCAATCATCATCCCATTTCAACAGAAAGTAATTTTAAGATGACGATGCCGACGCCCCCATTCCCTACTCTCGGCTTTTAGGAATAATATTCATCTTCATAGGGTTGGTTTTAGTTACTTAGGTTTGGATATGGAAAGTGATGCTTAGACACGGGTATCTTTTTTAGACAGGTATAGGGTAGGATTGGGAAAGGTATGGTTTAGATGGGATATAGATAGATTACTTTATCTTCTTGTGAATTATCTTGGTATTATCAGTTATATACAGCTTACATTGTTATAGATTCTTATATATGGTAACCTATGTAAAATTAAGTTTATATTCCCGGATTATTTGTATATTATATTTTGTCATATTTGTAAAGTCTATTCACAATGTTTTTTGGGGTGTTTTGTTTTGTTTTTTGGTTTTTCGAGACAGTTTCTCTGTATTGCTTTAAAGCCTGTCCTGGTATTGACAATGTTTTGTGCACAATATCCTTACCATATTCTATGTATGTATACTTTTACTTATGTTCAAGACATTTTGTATATAGATACAATTTAGGGTCTTTTTATCATGCTGCACTATACAGTTGTACCTCTGGTCAAGACATTTCTACTCTACCTCTGTTTTAGAGATTTACATGTATATATATATATATATATATATATATATATATATATATATATTATTGCTTTACTCAGGGAAGTTTCAACCAGTTTTATAGCTAGGTTCCTGAGTATTACAGATTATCTTCATGCATATTTCCTGTACCTATGAGACTAGTCAGACATAGATGTGTAATCTTCAAATACTTCATAGACCTGCAGAACATGGCATTTAAATGTTTTAATTTTAGTACTCTGTTGACATGAGACACTATTGCTCCTGACAGCACTGTGTATTTCATATATATATATATATATATATATATATATATATATATATATGTCAGGCACTGTTATTGCTCCTCCTGGAGTCCATCCTCGCCTTGGCTAATGGCCTCTTGGGTAAAGAATTGCCCCCACCTTGACCACTGATTTGGATGTGCTGTCCTACTGTACTTGCAGGAGACAAACATAGAAGACTGCTGAACCTTGCCAAGTCAGGGTAAAACAGCCTTTCTATCTCCCTGCTTATGTAGTGGTCTGTTAGATATTCTAGGCCTTAGCCAAAACTGGTTGCTCCAACGTTGCTGTGAGACTTTGGGTAACTTTCCAGGTATCCTGCCGTTTCTGTCTTCACTGCACCATTTGGAAGTTGCCCATCCACACTTCCTGCCTACCCTAGTAGTGTTATCTTCCTTCTCAGATTTTTGATGAGGTTGAAGATTAAACTATCACAATTATTATTCTCTCTTCCTACTAAGAAATATTAGGTACTTGGCTTAAGCTTTCCAGCTTAGGACAACTCTATTGTAAACTCTGTTATGCCTTCACCCTAGGACTAGATATGTAGGTCTTAAGTTTGTATATTCTTGATTTTCCTTTTCTTAGAGCATACTTGTTATTCACTATTTTTGTATATAGTTTTGCATCAAGCCTAAATCTTTTCTTTAGACTAAAAGGGGAATTGTAGTGAGATATTCACTCTGTCCACACCTGTTGCACTGACCACACCCATTGGTGGTGGGGACAGGTGCAGATGTGACCTGGGGGAACTAGGTCTGAGGAGGGGACCCTGGAGCACTCTCTTACTTCTGGACAGAGACAGAGACCATCCAGAGGCATCCTTGGGGACAGGAATCTGTTGGTGTTCATCTGTCTCTGTCGTAAGTTATTTCTCCCTGAATAAACATATATTCAGCCTATCTGTTTTTCCCAATCCTTATTATTCCACAATAGCTTGTCTTCATTAGTGTCTGATCTTTTTGTTTCTGAAAACACACAAACTTTTAAAGTTCGCATACTTGCTCGTGTGTGTGTGTGTGTGTGTGTGTGTGTGTGTGTGTGTGTGTGTGTCTTAGCTTCTTCTAAGACAAAGGGCTGCTCTCAATAATTGAGAGCAGGATCTATTGCTGATGTAAATTTCACACAACTCACCAAAGATGGAGAATTTGAGCTGGTACATATATAAAGCCTTTGTCTGTATGTTCTAGTTTTCCTGATTTGTTTTGGTTTTTTGTTTGTTAGTTTTGATAAGGGAAGATATTCTGCAGGAAAGAGAAATGTGGATACTAACAGTCACAAAACCTTTGAACTATAATCTGTCCTGCCTGCAAAATATGCAAAGACAATGGTAGCAGAGACATTGTAGCAGTAGCCAATCAATATCTGATTTTACTTTAATCCCATTCCACAAAAAAGGTAATAAGGATCAGGAGAAACAAATAGGCCAAATAGATGTTTATTCAGGGAGAAATAACTTACAACATAGACAGATGAACACCAGCAGGCTCCTGGTCCTAAGGATGCCTCTGGATGCCCTTCTGTCCCTGTGCTGCAAGCAAGAGAGCACCCCGGGGCCCCTTCCTTAAACCTGGTTCCCCCAGGTAACATCCGCCCCTGTCCCTACCCCCAATGGGCATGGTCAGTGTCACAGGTGCAAACAAAGTGAATATCTCACTACAAAAAGGAACCCACACACCCAGCACTTGGGTAACGAAGAACCAGAGTGGATAGATAGTAGTAGATAGGCCAGAGACCTATAGTAAAGCCAAATACTACTGGTTTAAACACAGAAGTATCGATAAAATGAGTCCTAATGATATTTTGCTACATTCATAGATCAGTGCCTTATCCAGACATCATGAGTGAGGCCTTTTTCCAGCAGCAGAGAGGAACAATGCAGTTACCCACAGCTAGAAATTCTCCCAAGAGAGTCTAAATGGAAGGTCTCCATCAAATTTCTCTCTTTTGAGATCAGTTTGGCCCATGGAAGAGAAGGCAGAAAGATTGCAAGAGCCATAGTAGATGGAGCACATGAGAAGGACCAGGCCTTTTTCATCAACTAAACAATGAGTATATGAGCTCACAGGGATGAGAGCAGTAAGCACTGGGCCCACTCAGGTCTGCACCAGGTCCTCTGCATGTATATTGTAGCCATTAGCTCAGTGTTTCATGGGACACCTGACCGTGACAATGGGTGGGTCTCTGACTCGGGCCTGCTCTTGGGACTCTTTTCCTCCTGTTGGGTTGCCATGTGAAACTTCGATGATAATTTTTGCTTCATCTTATTATATTTTATTTTGACATGGTTGGTTGTTGTCTCTTAGAAGCTTGTTCTTGCCTACTGAGAGAAAGAAAGAAAGTGGATCTGGAAAGGAGGAGAGGTGGGGAGGAACTGGGAGGAGTGGGGGAAGGGGGACTATAATCATGATATATTGTATGAGACAAGAATCTATGTTTGAATTAGAGGAAAAAACTGGAAAGTGATACTGTAAATAATATATATAATAAGCAAACAGAAACTTTCAAATGAGATAAAATCATGAAAACATTTTTAAAAAGTGTGAAAAAACACAGTTTGCTAGAGTGAAAGGAGACAGGTGGTTTTATAATATTTAATGTATTTACTTATTTAGGTTTTTCAAGACAGGGTTTGTCTGTGCAGCCCTAGCTGTCCTGGAACTAGCTGTTGTAGACCAGACTGGACTAGAACTCACAGAGATCTACCTGCCTCTGCCTCCCAAGTGCTGGGATTAAAGGCATGCACCATCATGTCAGGCTCCAATATTTGGTGTTTTAACCAAACACATATAGAGCCTATTCTAAAAACTAATTTTAAATTTTTGATCCTCAATTTACTGAAAATAAATAAGCATTCATTAGCTGAAGGAGAAAAAGAAAGAAAACCATATTAAAACAATGCTGTTGTAAGCAACTCTCATTGTTCACAATGTGACAAGAATTTTTTTTTTGCAGAGAAACCAATCATTTTTCAAAAATCCTGATAAGTTGGATAAATAAGTTACCAGTTCCTTACAGAAACTTAGCATAGTAAAGGAAAGATAACCTGAATTAATTGTAAATTCCGATCATTCCATTTATTCTGATGTTGGACTTCACCTTATTTGGATGAGGACAGTTGTTAAATATTGAATTTTGAATATACACAACAGAATAATGTCAGACATTATTATGGATGAGACAACCAAGTTCAAAAGATTACTGTTATTTTAAGGATTTCCAAGATAACAAAATGTAAATCTTCTATACTGCAAAATTTACAATTTTAACCATTCAGACTCTGTATGCTTAGTGCTATTATAATTTATAGAAACCATTGTACATGTTATAGTTACATAGTTTATTAATGTACCTTTCCATAGATAGTAAAAAATACTGTGTTTTCACAAAATGACTGATTGGCAAGATGGCTCAGACTGTGAAGGTATCTGCAGACAAGCCGGACCTCAAGTTTAACCCCTGAGTCCACAGGCTGGAGTAGGAGAGAACCTGACTCCTTCAAGTCAGTCTTACCCCCAGAGCATGCTGGGACACATGTGCTCACAAGCACAAGGGAGCTTACACAAACACATGAACATAATTTTTTAAAGTTTTAAAGAGCAAATCAAATTGTTTTCCACATGTCCATCAATCAAGACCTTCTTCAGCTTCTGTCTTTTATACTGTGAGATTATTGCACCCCTATAAAACGTGTCAAATGGGTTTCAAATTAATTTCAAATAGCCTATAAAATGCTTATTCTGTAATGCAACTAGTGAAAGTGTTTCATATCACATGCTTGAAGGACACATTGAGACACAAACGACCTCCCATCCTGGAATCCTGCATTGTGACGAGCAGCAGTTTTAGTTAAGTGTGCTAGTGTCATGGTCTCATCTCTCAATGGAGCGCTGGAGAACGGATTCCTGCGAGATAGGGGGGATGTAGTTCATGCTTCTCGGGTCTCCTTGTTTAGGGTGTGTGTGTGTGTGTGTGTGAGAGAGAGAGAGAGAGAGAGAGAGAGAGAGAGAGAGAGAGAGAGAGAGAGAGAGAGAGAGAGAGAGAGAGAGAGAGGAGAGAATTTTCTTCTGTTGATTAGCTTGTATTCTACGGAAATTGTAGTCTTCTTGCTTAGTAATTATTCATCATGTAGACAATAAATATTCTACTCACCCAAAGTGGGAGGGCAAGACACATAAAAGAAGCTTTTCCACTTGGTGTGTTATTACTAGGACAAATAAATACCAGATAGGCACATTAACACCTTGTATCACAGGGACTAAGACCAAAACGAGGGGTGGGGCATTGCTCTAGGAGGGAGGAAAGGTGCTTAGTATGGCCGAGGTCTCCGAGGTGACTGGCAATTGAGACAGCGAGATTGACAATGCAGACAGTGGGGTGCAAGGGGACAAGAAAGCAATGCGCAGGACGGAAAGGACGACAATTTTGCTGTGACAAGGATTCGAACCGAGGTTGCTGCGGCCACAACGCAGAGTACTAACCACTTTACGATCACCGTGAGCCACCCGACATACGACATGTGACAGCTTCTTTTGTATAGGCCTCAGCCCAGTTCATCCGGTGACGACCGGTCTCTGCTGGTTTCTAGGCTTCGGTACCGGAACCGGCGCCCAGTGCAGGCGTCTGTGCCTCGGTTGCGTGGCGAGGGCAGGTGCGAACTGTGAAGCCCGTGGGTCGACGCCGCTCTCGCAGGTGCAGTGTTTCCCCCAAGCACGCGACAGACCTCCATCGCCCTCCTCTCCGCCGTGGCAGACCAGCGGCCCCTCTGGGCACGTCTCTACGTGCAGAGACGCCGCCAGCCTGCAGAGACCCAAACGTCCCCGCCAGCCCCGGATTCCTTACCAC
Source organism: Phodopus roborovskii (assembly GCF_943737965.1). NCBI lineage: Eukaryota > Metazoa > Chordata > Mammalia > Rodentia > Cricetidae > Phodopus > Phodopus roborovskii. Next base: position 27,793,199 of record NW_026126540.1, read on the forward strand.
ACGGCCGGTCCTGCCCGTTTCCGTGCTGTATTTCGGTGTTTTCACACCACATGGGTTTCCGAATTAAACTGGTTCTAGGATTTTCTGATTACGAATCACGTTGCGGTCGCCCTTGCCGCGTGCGTATCTCTAACCAGTGGTGTGATGTCTACCTGTTTTCTTAAAATCTGGTCCGTTTCCTGTGCTTTGGCGACTTGTTCATAACTTTCCTCTGTTAAGAAAGGATCCCCACTCTACCCACCCATTCCCAAATAAAACAAAGATAGCGCGTGAGGGGGTGGGGGAGGAAGAGTTTCCACAGGTGCTCACCAACCCCACACCAAATAAAGATTGGCTTTGTAGTTTTCGTTGCCAGGGGCCAGGCCATAAATAAACAGAGCCGTAGGGTGGGTTCCGGGGATTTCTGAATAGAATAGGATGCAGGAATGTGCAGTGCATGAGTGCATTCTCCAGCTGCGGAATCAGCTCGTCCGCAAGTGGACTGACTTTCTTAGCTAGGAGAGCTGTTAGTTAAAAGCCTCGTCTCGTCCCTGGGTGGGCTCGAACCACCAACCTTTCGGTTAACAGCCGAACGCGCTAACCGATTGCGCCACAGAGACGGTGCCGAACAGGCCGCGGTGTCTCCTTGGTCACCGCGGCGGACGCACCTGGGACGGCCGCCAGCGGCCATGCAGCCAGAGCCGGAGTCCTGGGAGCCGACGAGCGCCGCGACCGCTTGCTTCTCCAGTGCGCACGAACCTTATGAACCCCGCACGAGCCGGCCGCGCGTCGGGAACCCGGGCCGACAGGGTCTCCCCCCACCCACACGTAGGCGGGCTGATGACCGGTGCGGGCTCCCAAGCACGTACTCCGACTCGGCGAAGGAGCCTAAGGGAGTTGTTATGGCAAAGCCAAGGGAGGAAGAACAAATGTGAAAAAAGTAAAGCTTCCTAAACAAGAGTTTCTCTTTTAAGAGTGTCCATGAAACCTGAGCTCAGAAGGGTTGGTGTCCCTAGGCAAGCACTGGAGTGTAAAAGCAAAAGCCGCTCGCTCCACAGGGTTAAATTAAAGAAAGAGGAGGAATAAGGGCTTGACAATGTACAGAGCAATGCCTTACCTACTTTATAAAGGTGCAGAAAAGCCTAAACGAAAGGCGCTTAGCCAAAATGTCTATCCTTGTCTACATCGAATGTCAGGGGAGAGCGCGAACGCAGTCCCCCACTACCACAAATTATGCAGTCGAGTTTCCCGCATTTGGGGAAATCGCAGGGGTCAGCACACCCCAAGTGCAATGGGTGGGCCTCGCCCTGGGAAAACCACCTACTTGATCATGGTATCTCCCCTGCCAGGTAAGTATGCCTTCCGCAGCCGCAGACCCGGCCCAGCACCGCCCGCCCCGCGCTCTCAACACACGGTCACTCCGCCGCGCGCGCGCCGGGGCCTCCACGGACGCGCACCCCTTTCCTGCGCTGCGCTCACACCCGCCGACCCGCGCTCCCTCCCACCCGGCAGCTAGATCTCACTCGCATTCCCGCAGCGATTGGGGACGCGGCAGCCCCTGCGCGCTTCTTATCTGCATAGACCTCGCCCATATTCCTGACGTCAAGGACGGCACAGGCAGGAGGCAGAGGCAGGCACATTGCTGTGGATTCTGTATGTAAGGGGGACAGTAAAGAAACTGCCAACGTGACTGCTCCATGATATGGTTAAGGGGAAGGTTTTTATTATAGGTGAAAGTGAGAAGGTATATCCAAAGGCATCTATCTGGCAGAGTCCAGAGCAGATTGAGAAGTTGACTGGACACCAACACTGGGGAAGCATAGGCAGGTGGATCTCTGTGATTTCGAGGCCTGGTCTGTAGATCGAGTTTCAGGACAGCCAGGGTTACACAGAGAAACCCTTTCTCGAAAACCAGAAAGAGAAAGAGGGAGCCGAGTAAGAGAGAGAGTAGTGAGAATATCCAGGTTATAAGAAGGATGTGTAGCACCAAGTGGTGGTGGCGCACGCCTTTATTCCCAGCACTCAGGAGGCAGAGACAGGTGGACCTCTGTGAATCAGAGGTCAGCCTGGTCTACAGAGGAGTTCCAGGACAGTCTCCAAAGCTACAGAGAAACCCTGTCTCCAAAAAACAAGAGACAGAAATAGAGGAGGAGGATGAAGAAGAAAGGGTATGCAGCTGAGGGAAGTTTAGGGTAAAGGAGGGGGCAAGCAGGGCTAGGGTGCTAATGAAGTTTGAAGTGTATAACAGGTTCTTATGATACTGAGGGAACATGGAGGCCAGCATAGGACTTGTTATGCTATAGGTGCCACAGATAGCCATTTTTCCCTTCTGCCCAATGTAAGGGAAACGACCCCTTTTGGCAGATGAGAAACCATTTCATAAGTTCCTGAGAATGCAGGCTTTTATCCAGCACCAGAAATCCCATAGCCGAGTTTAAACTCATATCTGGATATTTGGACTGTGACCAAACAACTCCCAAACCAGCCTAGTCTGTGTAGCGAAATCCAGGGCAATCAGGGCTATATATTGAGACCCTGTTTCAAAGATGAAAGGAAGAAAACGTGGACGTGATAAGACGGCCCATGTCTGCAATCACAGCACTCAGGAGGATGAGGAATTCATTATCATCAATGGCTACATAATTACAGGCCAGCCTGGGTTATATACATTGTTGTTTTTTTGTTTTGTTTTGTTTTGTTTTTTGCCTCAAAAACACAGAAAGGAAAGACTCAAGTATGGGGCAATAGTCAGTAAGCCAGATATGGCAGCAGGCCTTGCCTGTAAAGACCTTGCAGGAATGAATGTAAATCACAATATGAACCTTGATGTAAAACACATCAGAATTCAATCACTTAGCTTGCTCTAAATGAAACAAACTTTAATAATTGCATGTTAACTTAAAAATCCTGTGAAGTGGAACCCTGATACCATGTCCCAAAGCAGCTGAGATGCTGCAAATAACGTAGGAACCAGGAAAGAACTGCCGGGTGTTTGCGTTCCCTGTAGACAGAAGGACGATAGTGCTGTGACTCCGAGGGTGCTGCAGCCACAATACAGAGTACTAACCACTATAAGTTCACAGCAAGCCACACGCCCAGTGACAGGGTCATTAACTACTTAGTGGTTTCAAGCAGCCATACCCCTGGGTGGTAAAAGGTCCCCCTCAGAACCACGACTGTAAAGACCCTCTCCGAGCCGCGGTCCAGTTGCCCCCATTCTGCCCTTGACCCTCTGGCCCTCTGCTTCCTGCTGATCGTTGGGGTGGGACTCCCAGGCGGCCACTTAGTGGTGGAGACGAGCAGAAGTTGCCTGCTGTCCATGCTTCCCAGTACAGAAGGCGGTGCAGTACAGAAGGAAGGCGGTGGCAATGGCTAGTGCCTAGCCTGAGATTTCTCAAGTCTGGGCTTCACTTGGATGGTGAGGGCTACTGCTGTGGAGTTCGTGGGTTGATCCCACTCTTGCAGGTGGAATATAAGCTCTTTAGCTATCCCCTCCCCCCACAATACGTGGTAGACTAGACTTCCATCGCCTTCCTCTCCGCCATGGCTGGGGCACCTCGGGAGTAGGCGAACTGCCATGGGATGCTTCCCAAGAGCCGTGGAGCAGACCAGCGGTCCAGAGAAGTCCAGAGACGCCGCCAGCCTGCAGAGACCCAAACGTCCCCGCCAGTCCCCGGATTCCTTACCACACGGCCGGTCCTGCCCGTTTCCGTGATGTATTTTAGTGTTTCCACGCCACGTGGTTTTCGAATTTAGTTGGTTCTAGGATTTTTCTGATTACGAATTACGCTGCGGTTGCCCTTCTCGTACACGTATCTTTAGCCAGTGGTGTGTTTCTATAGGGCACAACAGTTACCCTATAAATAATGTCTCTGTGTTTTATTTTAAAACAATTTCGTTCTCTCCTCTTAGGGGACTTATTATCTACAACTCTTTTTATTATTGTATTACTGTAGAATTTGTGATATATGCCTTTAGGTTCCAACATTCTGTGTTCAAGTACATTCTTCATATTCTGGGTTTTACTATACTATTGTCAAGTATTTTTGCTTCTTCTCATGTTATGAACCCCACACTCCAGGTCCTTACTGTTGCCTCCAGGGTCAATGTTTCGAAAAGTATGTCAGTATCAGAACATGTCGATACCCTCACCATTTCTCAAATTCTTGGTTCTTTTGTGCCTAAAGGACCCCCTCTGTGTTTCTATGGGGGTGGTTTTCGCTGGTTATGATTTTGTTACTTTATTTTGAGGCAAGGTCTAGTAGCTCTGGGCATCTTGGAACTCCCTATGCAGACCAGCAGGCTAGCCTTGAATGGCCACATCTGCTTCCTGAATACAAGAATAAAGGTGTGGCCCACTGCCTCTGGCTAGTTCTGAGTTCTTATGGTATTTGTTTATTTCTTGATGTACTCTTGTTTGGGTTTTGTTGTTTTGCTGCAGCTGTTGTGTGTGTGTGTGTGTGTGTGTGTGTGTGTACACGCGCGCATTAAAAATGGTCTTTGCTGCCACCTCCCAGCTAAGAGGGGTTTTCTTTCCCCTTAATCATTTGAAGTGGGAAGACCCTCTTCTAATCTGGATCTTTGAGATGGGAAGCTCCACCTCTAATCTGGGCCACACCCTCAGCTGGCAGCCTAATAAGGGATATGGACAAAGAAACTAGCTCTCTCTACCTGCCTGCTGTTACCCTTGCTTATAAGTCCATTCCTTTCTGATTATTAGAGCCTACTTTTGGATTCTGGCATCTGCCAAAGACCAACTGTGACATCCAGCTTCCTGGAGTGAACAACTACTGCATTCTTGAACCTTCCACTGGCAGACAGCCATTGTTGGACTAGCTGGACTAGCTATAAGCCATTTTAACAAATCCCATATATATTCATTCTATAAATTGTGTTCCCAGATGCTGGGTGGTGACAGTGCATGCCTTTAATCCTAGCACTTGGGAGGCAGAGGTAGGTGGATCTCTGTGACTTCAAGGGCAGCCTGGCCTACATAGTGAGTTCCAGGATAGCCAAAGCTACACAGAGAACCCCTATGTAGAAAAACCAAAAAGTTGTGGTCCTAGAGAAATAAACTATGGGGATGGCCTTGATCCTCTGATTTTCCTGGTTTAACCTCTCCTATGCTGAGATGTGTGGGCCAGCACTTAATTTTTATGTCACAGAATCTGCAGTTAACTTTCAGTTTTCTTGCTTCAGCACTTTAAAGATTTGGTGTGACTCATATGGCTTCTGGTAGAATACAGGAACTAAAGAAAAACTCACACCATCCTTCCTTTTATTCCTGTGCATACACATTGTGTTTTTCTGGGGCAATTTTTGAAAATGTTTCCTTTGCCCTAGGATTTGATTACAGTGTGTCTGAGATAATTTCACTTTGTGTTTCTTGCATTTATTTGCTACAGAAAAAAGTCAGTCATTATCAAAGCATCAACTAATTAGTTTGGTAGGGACCACAGGGTGTTGGATCCTAATTCCAGGGACCTGATAGGCCGGTGGGAGAGCCTTGCGAAACAAACACCAAAACCAGGAGATGCAACAAGCAAGAGGTGTTTATTGAACGTGTGCACTCGGGTGTCAGCAATCTCTGGGAAAGCTGCACACCCCCCTAAAGGTTCAGGCTCCTTTTTATAAAGACAATCTGCAAATCAGCATACATGCATAGGGCACAAGGAGACTGATTACAAAGTATGATCTCATGTTTGAGAGATCATCCAAGTATGACCTGTTCTTATTCAAAGGATATACCATAGAATGACTTGGAAAGTCCCCAGACTGTCCATTGGCCAAGAGTGACCCAGACAGAGCTGTTCATCTGGAATCGTTTGTTCCAGGATTGGGGGTCTATTTCCTTGTTGTGGGCCAAGACCTGTGAGAAACTTCTTTTATATTCTGGCTTTCTCTTGGCTGTACATTTAGAGCCTTCAGTTATTCCACAAAGGTTTGATGATTCAGTAACTAGTCCTATTTAATAAGATCAGCCTTGCATATAACCACCAGCCCCATCACCATAGTAACCTTTCTTGTTCTTATAATTCCTGATGTTTCCTCCCATGTCAACATCCATTCTTTATGATTTTCTATATTCTGCTTGCAAGAATTATTCTTCTGCCCCTTTCCTACATCCTTGCTCTGCAAACTAAAATCTTTCAAGGGAAAGCTCAAGGGTTTCAGATGCTGTCTGTTGACTCCCTTTTTTTTTTTTTTTTTTTTTCCTTTGATTGGTAGGTCGTACTTGTCTGTTTTTTTGTTTTTGTTTTGTTTGTTTGTTTGTTTTTGTTTTGAGAAAGTGTTTCCCTGTGTAGCCCTTGCTGTCCTGGAATTAGCTCTATAGACCAGACTGGCCTTCAACTCATAGAGATACCCCTGCCTCTGATGGGATTAAAGGAATGAGCCTTTAATCATTTTAAAGGTTTTGTTGGTCATAAGATGGTAGGTGTGACACAAGTGAGCAATGAATAGCCTTCAAAGGGAATAAAAACAGCCCAAGATTGTTACAAGTAGTTTTTCCCTGTGGCCGGTCTTGTCTCACAGCCCTGCCAGCCCCAAGTAACACACCGAGATGCTATATTTGATATAATGCTGTTGGCCAGGTACTAGTTTCTTATTGGCTAGCTTTGTCTTAAATATTAACCCATTTCTATTAATCTAAGTATTTCCTCATCTTACCAGAGAGAGGCTGGCATTGTGTTCTCCTCAGTCTCTACATGCTGATTCCTCCCTATACTTCCTCTTTCCTCATTGTATCCTAGTCCCTCCTATCTTTCTTCCTATTGGCCAACAGGGTTTTATTCATTAACCAGTATGAGAAATATATTTACAGAATGACATCTCCCATCATCTCCTCTTTTCTGTCTAAAGAAAAAAGAAGGGTTCTAACCTTAACATAGCAAAATATATCACACAACAGTTATCAAATAAGAATCACAGTTAACAATATTTAGTTCATTAATATTTAGCAAGATTTAAGAAAATATTCCATCATCTATTTTATCTTTGTGAGTCTAAAGTCCTTTATGTAACTTATCTTTAATCCTAACTAAGGAAAACTATAACCATAACTATTTGTCTTCAATTCCCTCAAAGACCACAGAAGGATAATATATAAACTCTAGAAATGACAGCGACAACTCCCTGCCTGGTCAGTCACCTGAAGTTCTTCTGTAATGTTCCATCTTCAGCCCACAGGCCATAGTGTATTTTGCAGATTCTTCAGCAAAGCAGGAAATTTTAAACTGTCTTCTTGTATTGGCAGTTTATCAGTCACTTTTCTCTGTGTCCTGCAGACTGTCTGGCAGACTCTTCCATGAAGCGGGAACTCTGTAGCAATGTCCATCTTGAATCAGCAGTCACTTTTCTCTGGGTCCTGCATGTCCAGTTTATACAGCATAAAGTCAAACAGCCCAGACAAGAGCAGTATCTTGTCCAAATGGCTAGTCTTGACATATTGGAAGCAAACTCCATAATGTGTTTCTTCAAGGTCCATCTTCCTTTCTGACGAAGGTGGTGTTGCCAGGAGCAGTTATGTCTCACTGTCAAGAAAAACCCTAAACCATTTTAAATGCCATATTCTGTAGGTCTTTGAAAGGTTTGAAGAATGTCTATTTATCTCAAATACATCTCTGTGTATCTTGAAAACCTAACTAACAAGTCTAAGCTTTAACTATCATAGGTAATTATCTATAATCTGTACTACATTATACATTATATTTGTAAATGAGCTATATAAACAAAATACCTAAACAAGAGGAGAAATATACTTATCACAAGATTGACCTTACATTTGTATCAATAAATAAAAATCCATTCCAAAACAAAGTATTCATACCTATATCATAATCCCCTTTTTACCTTTAAAAAGAGATGGGTTGTGGTCATTAACCATTTAAACCAAGCCTACTTAAATGAAAACATTTATAGACAATATTTGGGAATTTGGGCGTCGTTCTTTCCAAACTGCTTCCTGCTGGTAGGGGGCGCTGTCATGGGGATCCTAAAACGCAGAAATCCTGGCTGTAGTGGTCTTCAAGGCTGCATTGTCCCATGGACATTGCTTCAGGGGGTCTTGCTTGATCAAACCACATTAGTCTGGAAGAAATCCACAGCTTTTCATTTTCTGTGGAAACAAAAATAGAAATCCTTTCTGTAAGGAGTACGGTTTTTCTTCCCACCGCAGCGCCAGCCCCAAATAACGCACAGAGACTCTGTATTTGATATTATACTGTTGGCCAGGTACTACTTTCTTATCGGCTAGCTCTGTCTTAAGTATTAACCCATTTATGTTAATCTATGTATTTCCACATGGTCTTCTTACCCAGAGCCAGCTGCCAGGTACTGCTCTCTCCAGACCCTCCATGTTGACTCCTCCTTACTACTTCCTATTTCCTCCTTGTCTCCTAGTCCCTCCTATCTTCCTTTCCTATTGGCCAACAGTGCTTTATTAACCAGTATGAGAAACATATACAGAATGACATCTCCCATCACCTTTCCCCCAGTAAGTTGTCCTTAGGCTTAAATTTTGGAGTCAAAGCATTTTTCAAATATATAAATTGGATTGATCCAGCAGCATTTGTTTTAACAGTTGTTATTTCCTCAGCAGTCAAACAATACAAAGACAATATACCATACAGTATCCAGATTTTGTCCATTTTTATGTGGCTTTTATTTACTTTGTTTCTTTTCTTTTTTTTTTTTTTTTTTTTTTTTTTTTTTTTTTGAGACAGGGTTTCTCTGTGTAGCTTTTATCTGTCCTGGAATTCATTCTGCATACCAGGTTTACTTTGCAATCACAGAGCTCTGCTTGCCTCTGTCTCCTGAGTGCTGGGATTAAAGGCGTGTGCTACCACACCCAGCTCCTCGCTGTATTTTTTTTTATTATTTTATTTAATTTTATATAACAAAGTCCAATTAAATGAAAACAAACATTTATATACAATATTTGGGAATTTGGGCATCATTCTTTCCAAACTACTTCCTGCTGGTAAGGGGCACTGTCATGGGGGATTTGAAGAAGATTCAGATATCCTGGCTGTAGTCTGTAGGGCTGTTTTGTCCAGCTGTTTTGAATGTACTCTGTACCTTGTACCTTGTACTCTGTTTCAGGCGGTCTGGCGTGATCAAACCACATTAGTCTGGAAGGAATACACATCTTTTCATTTTCTGTGGAAACAAAAATAGAAATCCTTTTCCCCAGTAACTTGTCCTTCAACTTAAATTTTGGAGTCAAAGCATTTTTTTTTAATTTAATTTATTATTTTACATGTTCCTCGCTGTATTTTTAAAACCATTTTATTCCTTTTCTCCCCCAAGCCTACATATTTACAGAATGACATCTCCCATCACAAGGTAAGTTGAATCTGGTCTGAAGCCTTTTAACAATTCTCCACAACCCAACTGTCAGCATTACAAAACCTTTAACACAGGTAGGATTTCCATTTTCTGGGAACTTGGGTTTGTAGATGTGATGCAGTAGGATGGCATATATACAGCAGCAATTGCTGGGGGCTAAATGTACTATGCCATTTATAGGCCTTCTGGCACATCCCTGGCTCTGGAGAGGACTCTGTTTAGTGATTATAACAGATGAACAGAGCATTCAGGTTGAGGTGTGTGGAGGTGTAGCACAAACTTTAATATTTCTTAATAATAAGAGCCCAGAGTCAGGTATAGGGTTAAATGCTGAAAGATCAGAGAGATAAAGGAGAAAACCAGAGCCACACCTTACCTCCTCAACTTCCCAGCAAAAAAGAGACTGAGCTCTTGTCTTCTCCCGCTTATATTCCTCTTTCCTCCCAGCCATCTCGTTTCCTGTCTTGTTAGAGCATGCTCCAACGAGTCAGCTGGGTTACCTGAAACAGGGGGCTTAAGACAAAGAAGACAAAGACAACCAGAGTCGGGAGGACTATCAGTTGATGCCTCCCAGCACACCAAACAGCCAAGAGTTTATTTCAGAACATGCTTATATACAGACTAAAAGCAGAAGGCAAAAATAAAGCACAGCATAGTTAGCTTGTAAGACCCTCAGAATGAGGAATCTTCCAGGTTCGGTCGATACCCCAAGAACTCAATGTCCAGTCCAGTTGCTGCAACACGCAAGAGGTTTTAATGAACAGGAAACGTTTGCGCAAACGGGCTCCTCCAGCACGCAGGCTAGAGAGAAGCCCTCTCCCCCGGCCCGGGTGTTTTTAAAGGCAAACCCACAAGCTTAGGGATGGTCTGCTATTAGGGTCAGCAGACCTTAGGGCCTCAGAGTGTGCTAATTAATCTTGTCTGGGCAAACCAGAGTTACAGCTATCTCTTTGTTTCCTAAGGAACCTATTTACCACCTGCTGACTCACAGGAAAGGAGGGGCAGTGTGAATTCTTATCTCAGGGCCTTGTGAGAGGAAGCTAGCAAATTCCAAGGAACAGATATTGGTTTCCAGGTTAGTCCATCATTAACATTACTTTTTAGGTCTTTCAAGCTAACCACCTCCTTATCCTGTCCTTGAGTTGTGGAACCTGCATTCTGGCTATCTCTGTCACGTGCCTCTGGCTAGCAGCCTCAAGTGTCATTTTCTATATCACACTGTACCTCCTGCCACATCAGCAGCCTGCATCTTTACTAGATACTGTGTCCTTTCTAATGAGTTTAATCAGAACATTCTCCAGTTCTCAAAGAAACTGGAGCAAGCAAGCTGAGCTTATAAGTCAGAATAGACTCTAGATGGAAACTGAGTCACTTGTGAGCTCCCACAATTCCCCCTATTTTAAGACTCCACAGAATCTCTCAGATGACTGTGCCTGTCTTCGGTTGTTTCTTTCTCCAGACTTACCCGTCATGGGAGCATGAATTCCATTATTCATGTCCTGTTTTAGGTTGAAAGGAGGCAAAGAATGCTGGGTGGTGGTGGCACACACCTTTAAATCCAGCACTTGGGAGGCAGAGAGAGGCAGGCAGATCGTTGTGATTTTGGGGACAGCCTGGCGTACAGAGCAAGTGCCAGGACAGGCTCCAAAGCTACACAGAGAAACCCTGTCTTGGGAAAACCAAACCAAACTGGGGAAAAAAAAAAAAAAAAGGCACAGAGAACTTGCCTGTCTTTGGCTACCAGCCTCTGCTAGCAGGTTAAGGGAATGTGCAGAGTTTACTCCATGAAATTCTGAGCACACTTTCCACAGTGAGTCCATATCAGCTTGAAAACTTCAGGCAAACAAATTATTCCCAATAGAATACATGCTCCAATAACTGCAATACTACTAAGAAGGAAATGCTGACCATGATGGAACAGCCTTTTAAAAATGTTTCAAAATATCTTCAGCTGCTTTTGCTGCATTAAAATCTAATTTAGCTAATCTCCATAATTTCTTGATGTAATTTGGCCAAATCTAAGGATATCAAATTCCTTTAGGGTGTGCTTTAACTCTTTCCTATCCAATAGCACATTCATTTTTCACAGAAGATGCTAACACAAATCCATCCATAATTAACATAGCATTTCAATTGTACTCTGGTTTCCAGGCTCTGAAGCTCATCTCCCAAAAATTGTACCATATCAAACAATACATTCAATTTATACTCCATTTTTACAAATATATCTCCTTGTGTCTCTAATGTTATAGAAGATCTTAGATAAGTGATTAACAAACCCCGAATTCTGAATGGATTGAGAGAAAGCTGCTGAAGCAGCTCCAGTAGTAGTAAGCATAACAGCAAGGGCTGAAATTCCTGCTGTAACCCATCCAACAGCACATTTCTGTCTACTTAAAGCTGTTCTGAGTTTTTCAGTTACTTGCAATCCTTTGTCATCAAACCAATGATCGTCTCCATACACTGGCAACATTACAAAAGAAGGTGTTTTAACACTAGTACAGGTATGATCATCCACTTGAGAAGTAGAATTAGTCAAAATGCAATTGAGGCATGATGCAGCAAGCATAGAACCATTCATAGAAATATGCACCTTTCCCACTAAAAGAACATAGGGCATTTTCATACAAGCCAAAACAGTTCCAACAGATTTCAAACAACTGGATTACCCTTTCTTCCTTCCTTCCTTTCTTTTGATAATTTTTCAAAATTTAAATTTCAAACAAGCTTGCAAATTTCCATCAAAGTCTTATTCTGTGATTTCTTCCAGCAGTCTAGAATATTGCATTAAAAGACCTGCAGAGCGTGGACCTTCACGCTCCCACTCAGGAAAAGTGACACCCCAAATCACTCACGAGAAGTGGTCTTGATGCAAATAGCATGAGGAGTTTTTATTCCAAGTGCACTGGGGTCCACAGTCATACACCATGCAGGGGTAGAGGACTGAGGACCTCAAGGGCAGAATTGAGATAGCTTTTATAGGATTTACATCAAAGCTAACAAGGCCAGTTTCAAAGCTATCCTGTTACTTTCACTAGGCCTAAAAGCAAGGTCATGGATAGTTCAAAACTTGGAATGGTTAGTAAGGTTTCCTAGGTTACAGAGATTTCATAGAGTACACAGTTTTTTCGAGGCAGGATTGTTTAGCGCACCTGCAAGGTTAGGGGTTTTTCTTTCTCTAGGACCAGCAGGCTCAGTGGCCTTGTCCTTAAGATAATGGGGTCAGAGAGAATGTACTCTCCAGTCAGGGAGTTATCTATACCTTTTGGCAGAGGCATATGTTCTTTCTAGTTTTCCCTTCTTGCCATGAGTCCCCGTCTCTTTTAGTTATTAATTTTCTTTGTAGACAGGATGACCCATAATAATTCCCAGACTGTTGTTGAGAATAACAACATTCCTCAGAAACTAGGTGGTTATGAATAATAATAATAATTTCCAGAAACCAGTCATCGTCACCAAGCTATTTCATGTGTTTTCTTTTTCCTGATCTTTGCATTCAGCTAGGGTGATTTTTAAATATGTGCTGGTAGTTATTTTTAAATTTCTAACTTGTAGTGGTCATTAGAGAGTTAGGCTGTATTCTTGTCCTTTCATTGCATAGGTACAAATTTCAAACAAAAACAGAAAATATACATGCATATAAGAAAAACTTAAATTTGCATTAACATATAAAAACCTGTACCAATGTGAAACATTTTGAGACTAGCAAATTGGACCCAATTTCCTTAAATGATGACAAGTATTTGTAACCCGTTGGATGTAAATAACTAAAACCCATATATATTTTCTTTTCCTGTGGAAACAAAAGCATAGTTTTTCCCCCAAACATAAAGTATTTTTGATTTTTATGTTAAAGTCAAAGCTTCCCAAAGTGTACAGGCTGGTATAATTTAACATTTTTCTTCAAGCAGTATCAGGACAGAGAAGGCTTAAGGTGGGAAGCTACTGGCCAGCAGAAGAGACTTTGACTGTTATCACAGTGAAGAATTTTGCTTAGGAATGAAGGGAGGAGCAGCTCTGGTGGGCACAGAGTGTGTCCTTGGCTGCCAGTGTTCCTGAAAAAGAAAAAGAAAAAATATTTCTTAACTTCTCCAATCACAATCCCAGATTTTCAGTTTCACATTTTGTAGGTTGCATGTCTTCCCATAGTCTCTCTACCCAACTGGGCGTGTGCACCCTTGCCCTCTCTATGAGCTGCAGGCTGGCTATGGGCCAGAGAACAATGTAAGGAGGTGGTCTCTTTCTTTGAGAAGTTTTTCTTTCTAGACAATAAGCCTCAAGGCTGGCTAAGGCCCCAAAGTCCTGGAACTGATCTAATAAAAATGCTCAGGGAGGTAGAGGCAGAGGCTGCTTGCTTTCTCTCCTCTAGGATAGCAAAAAAAAAAAAAAAAAAAAGTTAATAAACAGAAACAGATAACAAAGACACAACCAAATCTGGGAGGGGGACCCAATCCCCTACAGATACAGGTGGGCTCCGGCCATCTCTAGACCCACTTGGGTGGCTGCCATCAGTGCATCCACCTGGCATAGTTTTCAGATAGCTTAAACTTTCCAGAGACATGAACACATGGAACAGAACAGCAATATAGTAACAGTCAAAACACAGACAGAGACAAAGAGTGCTCATTCACCTACCCTTTTCTAAATCTCGAGACACACAGCCCCTTCTGCAGAGAGCCAGGGGCATACGTCCCTTACACATCTCAAAAACTGGAGCAATTTCTGTTGCCCTTCCTTAGTACCCCTGGCCTTTAAAATATCTTTAAGTAAACTTATAAATGCTAACAATTTACAGTTGTTGATGTCCTACTTTGGTACCTCTGACCTTGAAAATATTTTTAAGTAAATGCACCAGGCCAGGCATGCATGTGGTTGGTGCACAGATGCACATGTAGGCAAAGCACCTATATGAATAAACACAGTAAATCTAAGTGTAGCCACTTATCTGCATACTATTCTCTGTTATATGGGAGCAAGCACCAACTGCTAAAAGGAACCTGTCACTTGTAAGGAAAAAAGGAAATACAGGGAGGGAAGGAACCATGGGGATATTCTTCCCCCCTGGGCAAGCAGTTTGTCAGGAAACTAGGAGTGGTTCTCAATTTTCTAATGCAACATTTTAATACAGTTCCTCATGTTGTGGAGACCCCCAACCATAAAATTATTTTTCCTTGCTACTTCATAACTGTATGTTTGTAATGTAAATATCTGGTATGCAATCCTGTGAAAGGGTTGTTCTACCACAAGGGGTCTTGACCCATGGGTTAAGAACCCTTGATCTAAGAGCATGTGTTCTAGTGTGTGTGTGTGTGTGTGTGTGTGTGTGTGTGTGTGTGTGTGTGTGGTGTCGGTCTTGTCTGTCTCTCTCTCCCTCTCTGGGCCTGCTCTCTCGGGATCTGAGTGAATGGGACACCATAAAAAGCCATTGCGGTTACTGGAGTACTTTGAAGTATCTTAGGAGTTTCTGTCTAAATGTACAACATAGTTGCCCCGACCCTTGGGACAGAGGAACCGGGGAACATGTAGAAGTGAAAGAGGGGCACAGGACACAAAGAATGGACAGCAAGACAGTATTCTGATCAAGCTGACAAATTTTATTCTCTCAGGGGAGGCTCATATAGGACCATGGGCAGGATGTGATCAGGGTTTGAGCGTAGCCAGGCCATGGGCACTGGCACATAGGCAGAGTGAGAAGGTCAGTAGAAGGAATACACTAAGTTGTTTAGCTAACCTGTAATTGGCTGTAAATTGCAGCAGGAGAGATAGCCCTGAGCTATTCTTTAACTGACTGTGAAACCTCAAGCCTATACCTTGGAATGTTCTGCTGAACATTCCGTTTCTTTCTTAAGAGGCAATAATTTTCTATCTCTGAGACCTGAGGCTGTGAGTCTGGTGATGGTCCCCAACACATAGTATCTGTGTGCCTGTGCACTGTGTGTGGTCCTCGGCTGTGCCTCCCTCTGAGCTAAGCCGGGATGGCAGCATTGCCCTAGGTCAGCATTGGAGACAGCTGGGAGGAAGTTTGTTGTGCATGCAAGTAAACAAGAAAGGAACAGGGCTGCAGCTGGGAACACTGACCCCCGTGGAAGACACATTTGCAGAGTGGGCTCAGAGTAGATAGAGCATGATATAAACACCATCATGTGATGATGGCAACACCTGTCTCTCCACTGTTGAAGAAAACGTTTGCAGAAGTCATCAAAAACATGGTGCTAGAAATGATTGCAACAGCATGGCTTGTAATTGTAAATCTGGAAGAAAAATAAAAAACAAACCAAATAATTCATAATTTAAGGAAGAATTCTCTTTCCTCAAAACAATGGTTATAGCCCCCAGAACGCTATGGGCAGAAGTAGGAGGATTTTGAGATCAAGACTAGCTTGAGCTAAATTTTAACCAATCAACAGCATTTATACTGATGGCCCCTTTCTGTGACTGTAAGACCACTGCCAAAGCAATTGATTTTCTTGCCCTGAGGCTATGGACAAATTATGACTGGTCAATTTTCCGTGCATCTTAGCAATTTTTGCTCTCACTATGCAACCCTGGCTTGCTTGGAACTCACAAGAGATCTGCCTGCCCTGCTATCTCTGGAATGCTGGGATTAAAGGGCATCTCAGTTGTAAAAGTAATGAGTCAGAAGCTGCCGTAAAAATGGAAGCCGGTGGGTGCCCTAAGGAAAGGTGAATTTACCAGCTCTGGAATTCCACCGCCCGTGACTTTTAGGGAAGCCGCTAAAAACTTAAGGACATCTCTTGGTAGCTCATTGAGTCACACAGACAGTACAGGAGACGCCCTGCTGTCCATTGATGTGCAAGCAGTCACTGCGGCCGGCCGCCACCTCTGGGATGAAGACGCCAGGCCCAAGGCCCTGCAGTAGGCGCAGGAGGCTTCGGAGCCACCTGGTGTGCCCAGCGCCCGGTACTCAGAGACCGCTTCCTGAGCTTGGACAAACCGAATGACCCCTGCGCGTTCCGCTGCCACCCGGGATCGGGGGGGGGGGGGGCTTTGGGACTTCGCGAAGTTCAAGTACACTTTAGGGCCCCGATCTTTGTAGACCCCAAGCAGGGACGCGCGAGGGGCTGGGTGTGGGGGGGTCACCCCACGTGTGTGCTGGAGCCTCAGCGCGGCCCGCGTGGGAAAGGCGGCAAGTGTGGCTCAGGGACCCCCGACCTGAAGGAGGGGAGGGTAGAGGATGGGAGCAGGGTTGCGGGGTACAGGGGAGTCAGCACAGGAGCCCAGTCGCTTGCAGAGCGTGGCTGGTAGGGGTAAGAGGGTTCTTTTTGTTTTTGTTTTTGTGGGCACAGAATGCAAGGGAATGGAGGGCAGAAAACCCTGCAGGGGAAGGAGCCACGACCTTTACCTGTCTGAATTTTTTGGGAGGGCAAGGGGTTCAAGACAGGATTTCTCGGTATACTCTTGGCTCTTCTGGAACTCACTCTGTAGACCAGGCTGGCCTCGAATTTACAGAGATCCTCCTGCCTCTGCCTCCCGAGTGCTGGGATTAAAGGCGTCCTCCTGTCCTGTCCTGTCCTGTCCTGTCCTGTCCTGTCCTGTCCTGTCCCGTGGCCACCGATTATTACACTTACACTGAACAGACAGTGAAGAAGCAGCGTCTTTGTTGGTGTTCCTGTGCCTCTCTCAGTGATTGCAGTTGCTAGTATTTTGCGTTGTGGTCAAAGTAATGTGGATTCGAATCCAAACCATGAAGGTAATCTCTATGGTGAGGTAAAACGGCCCTTCCCGTCTCCAGTCTTTCCATCACTGAGCCGTAAGTGCACACGGCCAAATGAAATGAAACTGGATTTACCTATTCTGAACAAGGTACATGAACCGAGCCACCCTCACCGAGGTAGATTTAATCCAGGGATGTAGTCCCTAGCCGTTCTTTTCTGTGGTGGATGTCTTTAAACACTCGGCCTTCCTTCTTAAGACAAATCACAAATGAGATGAGAGTTCCCACCTCAATTGAATATTTTGAATAACATGTAATAAATGTAATGAAAGTAAGCCTGGTGTTATGACTAATGCCTGTAATCTCAACACTTGGGAAGCTAAAACAGGCAGATTAAGTCGCTTTCCAAGTCAGCCTGAGATACATAGTGAAATCCGACCCCCTCCTTCCACACGAATTAAACACGATGACTGTCCAGCTACTTTTTTTTTTTTTTAACAGTAAGGTGAAGTTTACAGACCAAATTGAACAACTCTCTGGTGCTTTACCGGTGAATTTAAGGAAAGGAATTGCTCTTCCCCCCCTTTCTTGTTGTGGTGATAAAATACCCTGACAAGGTCCTTTCATGGGAGAGACACTTATTTTAGTTCTCAGAATCATTTTGAGGAAGTCACAGTGTTTGTTGTAGCTGATCACTTTGCATCCTTATTAAAGAAACAGAGACCAATCAATGTGTGCATGCCAGAAGCCTCCCTCCACTCACACTGTTCACACTGCCTAAAGGATGGTGTCACCTCCAGCAGGCAGCTCTTCAGACCTCCAATTAATCTAATCAAGATAATCTCCTGCAAACAAGTCCACAGGCCAGCCTGGTCTAGCTAAGGATGCCATCAGCATCTCAGACCTATAGAAAAGCTCCCCCATCTTTCTATCTCTGATGTTCCCACTGATGTATTTTAAATTTGTCTTGACTTACCACTTTCTTTGTTCTGTAAAAGTGTAAAGTTTCATCAAACTGCTTCCATTTTGAAACATGTAATTTGGAGTAGCCAAATTCCTGTTCCTGGGTTATGGTCTGTAATGAGATACTCACTTTGTCCGGACCTGTTGCACTGACCACGCCCATTGGAGTGGGGACAGGTGCAGTTATGACCTGGGGGAACTAGGTCTGGGGCTGGGGACCCCCCAGAGCTCTCGCTTCCACAGAGGGCATCAGAGGCATCCTTGGGACTGGAACCTCCTAGTGTTCATCTGTCTCTGTTGTGATTTCTCCCTGAATAAACACTTATTCAGCCTGTTTTCCCCGATCCTTATTTTTCCACGATATGGGTCACTCTAAATGACTCTCCCTTTAAGACGAGTGCTGTGTTTGCTTTTTGGGTTTATTTTTGTTTGTTTGTTTGCTTGCTTGCTTGTTTGTCTGTTTTTGCATTAACAGTATCTACTAACACTTTGTCTCAAAATAAACAACAACAACAAAACCATGAAAACTCTAATCAAACAAAAACAGGGCAAAGACTGAGTTCCTATAAGTCCAGCATTTGAGAGGCATAGGCAGGAGGATCAGTTCGTGGCTTAAGAGGCCTGCCAAGGCCAAGGCACCGTCCTTATTGATGCCAGAAGAACTGGGGGGAGGGAGGGGGCAGGAGACTGACTCCAGGCAAAAGAGCACAAGACTGTACCTGCAGGGTCATCTTTATTGTTACAGCCCCTTTGATAACAGTGCAACAAGGACACCTGATTCCAAGTCAACATGTTCAAGCTTCTATAAAGCACAACGACGAAATTTGTCTTCAGAAAGACGTCTGAGACATGAGATAGGTCTATTTTTTATAAATTAAGGAAGGTCTGGGGAATTCTTGTGTTTCTTTCCACACTGGCTTACATTCTGAATTACCTTCTTGAGATACATCGGCTTCGGAAGGCCCCATGTCTGTGTCACAAATTCATTATATCCCCTCATACATAACCTTAGTTTAAATCCCATCAAAGGTCATCTTCTCCTACAAAGTTGAAGCCAGCCTGAGCTGTGAGACCGCATAAAGACAAAAGAAGACCAAACTTAATAGCAAAAGATTTTTTTTTTTTATTTACTGCAGACCAGGCTGGCCTTGAACTCACTGAGATCCACCTGCCTTACACTGCAGTGCTGGAATTAGATGTGTGCACTATCATGCCTGGGCAAAATAAATATTTTATGATTTTGATGTGGGTGATTCAGGAGTCCTTGTTATATCAAACAAACCAGCCATGATGTATACTACAATGGCACCAAAGCACAAATTTTGGTCAATTCCCCACGAACAAGTGTTACTTTTTAAAAATAAACAAAATTTTCTTCTGAAGATGCTATCAGGCTGAGAAAGCCTGGAGCTACAGAGCTGCTAGTAAGCAAATGAAAGCCCAGGCAGTAAACACCAATTAGTCTCCAGCTAGCTACCTTCCAGCCCTGGCTACTTCCCAGTTTGGCTAATTCCTGCTCTGTCCGATCATATAGATCTGTTTTACTGCTCGTAAAGTTTCCATTGTCCAGCCTGCAGAGTGCTAAAACCATTGGCAGGGTGCCTGATTCCAGTACTACCAAGTACTCCAAGAGATGCTTTAAAATGTTAAATGCATTTTGGGGCACCCCTCCACCCTCTCCCATCCTGGGCTTTTGGGTTTTTTGTTTTGTTTTGTTTTTGTTTGTTTGGTTTGTTTGGTTTTTTGAGATCTCTCATTATGTAGCCCTGGCTGGCTAGGAACTTAAAGAGATGTACTTGCTTCTCCTTCTCAAGAGCTAGAATTAAAGGTGAAGGCAAAGATTATTGTTTTTAATTTTTAAAATAGACATTTATTATAAGAAACAAAACCCACCAAAGACACACGCAAATGTGTATATATGAATAAAAATATGAGCCAAGTGGTGGCGGTGCACACCTTTCATCCCAGCACTCAGGAGGCAGAGGCAGACAGCTTTCTTTGACTTTGAGGACAGCCTGATCTATGGAGCGAGTTCCAGGACAGCCAGAGTTACACAGAGAAACCCTGTCTTGGAAAAAGCAACAACAACAACAAAAAGGTTCCCCACGTGGAAACTCCCCCTCCATTGCTGACCCACCTAATACAGTATAGGAAGTGGTGGAGGCCATTGTGGCTGCTAGAGGGCCAAGGAAGGCAGGAACTCACAAATCCTGCTCTTGGAGGTGGGGAAACGGCAAAAGACAAGAACACTAACGCCATCTATTGGAGGAGAAATGTCCTGAGGACAGGAAGGAGTGGCAGTCAGATGGCTGCAAGGAATCCTTCCTAGTTGGAGAGAGACTTGCTCTCATTTTCACAGATATAGATGAATTACAGACTGGATTGTGGCTAGTCCATTCCACAGCCCAGGAGTGACTAATTGGTGGGCACACTGTGTGGATTCCATGGTATAATTGTGAGCACTCTGGACTCTGAATCCAGCCATAACTACTATCTATGTATTTCTACATGCCCTTATCTTGCTGGAGAACACCTGGAACGTCCTAGCTTCCCAGTCTCTATATTGTGTCTCTTATGGTCCCTCTCTCATCCCAGCCTTCTCCTTGTCTCCTAGCACTGCCTGCCTATCTTCCTGCCTCTACTGGCTATTGGCCAAACAATGTTTTATTCATCAACCAATAAGAGAAACATCCCCCATCATCTTAAACCCTTCATCCAAGGTGTGAGTCCGGGTCAGCAAGGTTCCAGGTCCTGAACCAGTGCAGAAAGGTTGGAGAGGACAAAATTGTCCACACCGCACTAGGACTACCATGCCTGGGGCTCCCAGGTCCTCAACACCCACCAGACACAGAGCTCATTGAAACCCCTGATCTCTGTCCTCTGCACAGGTGAATTGTAGCAGGAAACATGGTCACAGCTGCCCTTTGATACCTGGGAGCAAGTTTTGAGATGCAGGCTGGAGCAGAGGCTACAGTTGCCCTTCTGCGGTTGACTTTGTTTCATGCCTGATCTTATTTTGTTGATTGTTTTCCAGTAATGCTGGGAGGACAGAGTCGAGGAACTTAGTCAGCAGGAGCTGGCTTTGGCCAAAGCTCAGGACAGAACATGGGAGCTGTTCAGAGGTCATCTGGGGGCAAAATCCTTGCTGGCTCCCCTGGCATCGCTAGGTAGGGAACCCACAAACTCCCACGTTCCCTCTGCAGGCAGCCCTGAGTGCCTTGTATGGAGAATGAGAGAACCATAGAAATATCAAACAACACAGTGACTGCACTCATGGATAATGGCATTTCTTAGGGGACAAGCGTTCAGGGGACTGTTGTTTTCATAATAAACTTGGGAGAAAAAAATTAGAGTGAATACAAACTCATTCCTTTGTATAGATGTAAGCATTAAACTTTGCAGTCACATCACTGTTTTTGATTGTCGGATTTGCATCTTAGGTATGACAGGTTTGGGACACACTGGCCCTAAACATGGCACTTTAGTACATTAATTGTATTTAGCAGAAGCTGGAAGGGCACCCACTCCTCCCCCGCATCCCCACAGGTGCCAAGATCCTCATGGGAGGGGTTCTGTTGTACAACTGTTCCTGGGAGGTTAAAATATTCCATATTGGAGGGACTCTCATTAACACACAGTGTTTAAGAGGAAGCAAAACAGTGTTCTAGAGGGAAATTAAGTCAGGGTGGTAAAAGGGAGATGAAGTGAAACATTGCATACAGCAAGGAAGTTCAAGAGTAAACAACTCACTAGCTTCAGGAAGTCACTGAAACTGACTGGATTCACAAGGGCCATCAGGAGCTGCCTGCAGACTGTGCAGTGCACTCCAGGTTCCCAGCCTTTGTGAGCTGTCATCCATGCTACGCTGGGCTTTGGGGTTGCAGCTGTCTTTTGAGTTTTCTGCTTCTGTGAGTAACCCCAGTGAAATTCACTGCTTCATGGATGACTGTCTTGGTGGAGTAAGATCTGCCTAACACTTTGATGGGAGAGTTTGACCTCTTCAAACCATCAGTTTAGCCTTATTCACAGTTATTAAGACAGGAGATGTGAGAAAACCAGTAAGAGCAGAAACATATGCTTTGAAAAGAGAATTGGAAACAAAGGCAACTTAGTCCCAGAATCACTATGCCACCATCCCACACTAAAAACAACCATGTATTTGTTTAAAACCAGAGGAAAATCCTATGACAGGTGAAAACTTGTTTCAAATATCGTCATGATTTACTGGTCTCCATGTTCCCACCACTTGAAATTACCGTTATAGATTGTAATCTGTTTTAAAGTTCTCTTCTTGTGCGAAAGTATATATACTCACTTATTGCATACAGTTGGAACAAATCAGGAAAAGCACACATAGGGCAAGTTGTTTCTTTGTAACGCCTTACGTTAACAATGTTTTTATTCACAGATGGCGCACAGAGACTTGAAGGCTCCCCACCCTCACCCCGAATGAACGTCATTAGGAAGGAGAACCCGGAGCCCACGGGAGCCCGCGGAACGGAGACCTAACCTTGAGCCGGGAGAATTAGGAGCGCTAGGAGAGCTTAGCCTGAAGTAAAGGAGCAAGCAGGACAGGGAGGTGCCACGGGACAGGGTGACTCGGGAACACGCCACCAAAAGGGCTCAGACACCAACAAGATCTATGTGCTCTGCGGAAGCGGGGATCTCGGGTCCTTTTGTCCCAGCGGACAAACTGCATACTAGGAGAGCCCGCGGGATGGGTGTGTGTGTGTAGTCTAGCAGATAACTGCAACGTGTCCTGTTCATTCGGGCATTCCAAAGGCAGGGACAGACCCGCGGCACGTTACACACCTTTGGAAGACCTGAAGGGCACATTCGGTCACTCTGGACGCGAGGCCTCAGAGGACAAACCATAAGTCTAAAATTTAGTGGCCGTTCGCCTATTTGAAGCAGAGCACCACGGTAAACTTGGCAAGTCTTCCTGGGAGTTCTATCTACAGGCCACTACTACTCACAAACACAGCACACTGCAATAATGACTACCTGAAACTAGCGGTAGGCTAAGTGACGCGAACACGCCAGGAGTAAAGGTGGGACGAAGTGTTAACGGGGAAAACAGTGCTCCAAGTAAGTAGGAGATCGGAAACGAGTGATCTTACTTTTGCACAACATTGTCAGGGGAGAGCGCGAACGCAGTCCCCCACTACCACAAATTATGCAGTCGAGTTTCCCGCATTTGGGGAAATCGCAGGGGTCAGCACACCCCAAGTGCAATGGGTGGGCCTCGCCCTGGGAAAACCACCTACTTGATCATGGTATCTCCCCTGCCAGGTAAGTATGCCTTCCGCAGCCGCAGACCCGGCCCAGCACCGCCCGCCCTGCGCTCTCAACACACGGTCACTCCGCCGCGCGCGCGCCGGGGCCTCCACGGACGCGCACCCCATTCCTGCGCTGCGCTCACACCCGCCGACCCGCGCTCCCTCCCACGACGCGCGCGAAATCCCTCGCGTTCCCGCAGCGCGTGCGGACGCGGCAGCCCCTGCGCGACCCTCATCTGCATAGATCGCGCCTATATCCGTGACATCAAGGATGACGTCTCCGTCCCCAGCCAACCAGTGCGTCCGTCCCCCGCCTGGGAGGCGGTGGTGTCACTCTGCCGGCCCCTTTTCTGCACCTCATCTGCATAGACCACGGCCCTCCCCTTCGCTCCCTTGGCTTGGTGAACTTGCTTTTTTCCCCCCTGGGTACACTGTGTTAACAGTCCTGGCTGTCCTGGAACTCACTCTGTAAGCCAGGCTGGCCTGCGATTTCCCCAAATGCGGGAAACTCGACTGCATAATTTGTGGTAGTGGGGGACTGCGTTCGCGCTCTCCCCTGACAATGTTGTGCAAAAGTAAGATCACTCGTTTCCGATCTCCTACTTACTTGGAGCACTGTTTTCCCCGTTAACACCTCGTCCCACCTTTACTCCTGGCGTGTTCGCGTCACTTAGCCTACCGCTAGTTTCAGGTAGTCATTATTGCAGTGTGCTGTGTTTGTGAGTAGTAGTGGCCTGTAGATAGAACTCCCAGGAAGACTTGCCAAGTTTACCGTGGTGCTCTGCTTCAAATAGGCGAACGGCCACTAAATTTTAGACTTATGGTTTGTCCTCTGAGGCCTCGCGTCCAGAGTGACCGAATGTGCCCTTCAGGTCTTCCAAAGGTGTGTAACGTGCCGCGGGTCTGTCCCTGCCTTTGGAATGCCCGAATGAACAGGACACGTTGCAGTTATCTGCTAGACTACACACACACACCCATCCCGCGGGCTCTCCTAGTATGCAGTTTGTCCGCTGGGACAAAAGGACCCGAGATCCCCGCTTCCGCAGAGCACATAGATCTTGTTGGTGTCTGAGCCCTTTTGGTGGCGTGTTCCCGAGTCACCCTGTCCCGTGGCACCTCCCTGTCCTGCTTGCTCCTTTACTTCAGGCTAAGCTCTCCTAGCGCTCCTAATTCTCCCGGCTCAAGGTTAGGTCTCCGTTCCGCGGGCTCCCGTGGGCTCCGGGTTCTCCTTCCTAATGACGTTCATTCGGGGTGAGGGTGGGGAGCCTTCAAGTCTCTGTGCGCCATCTGTGAATAAAAACATTGTTAACGTAAGGCGTTACAAAGAAACAACTTGCCCTATGTGTGCTTTTCCTGATTTGTTCCAACTGTATGCAATAAGTGAGTATATATACTTTCGCACAAGAAGAGAACTTTAAAACAGATTACAATCTATAACTCAAGGGGGAACCTCGGCACAGCAGGGACCTTCTCCTGGACCCAGGTTAGGCATAACCTACATCCAAACATGAGCGATCCTTTATTAAACGGGGAGGACAAGTTAAAGTGGCTGCTTTCTAACTCACTCAGAAAAACAGCAGCAAATGACCTTGCAGGTGTAATTTTTAAGAGGAAAAGGGGTGGTCTTGTTAGAATGGACTAGATGCAGTGGTAAAGGAGATAGGGGTCAAGTGAGAAGGGATAGAAATATTTGTCCTGGAGGGACAAAGGACTGCCTCAAGATAGAGGAGAGACAGGTGTGACACATAGGAAAATGAGAGTTTATAAAGGTAAAACAGGAACCCCTGTGTTAGGAAGAAGTGTTTCATCTTCATGCTAATTAGGTGAGCCAAAGGGGCCTTTGATAGCTGGACCTTAGTAGTCAGCCTCAGGAGGAGGAAGTGGCCAAATACGAGGACAGACCTTGGTGGCTAGCTCTGGGAATGTGATCTAATGGCTTTTAGCAAGGCAGGGGATAGGGAGAAGGGAGAAGGCCTGTGAGAGCCACATGCTCAAGTGGGCTAGTGTCCCATCAATAATGGTAGTATCAAGTGGCACAATATGGATGGCTTGTTATGGTCTCTATATTTCATGCACGTTCTTAAATTTTTTCAAGTTTTTTATAGATTTATTTATTTATTATGTGTACAGTGTTCTATTTGCCTGTATCCCTGCAGGCCAGAAGAAGGAACCATATCTCATTATGTATGGTTGTGAGCCATCATGTGGTTGCTGGGAATTGAACTCAGGACCTCTGGAAGAGCAATCAGTGCTCTTAACCTCTCCAGCCCTTCAAGATTTATTTTTTAACAGATTGATTTTGTATTTAAGTTATAGGACTGAGGGAGGAGGATATGTGCAGATGAGTATGGGTGCCCATGGAGGGCAGAGGTATTCATCCCCTTGCAGCCGGAGTTACAGGTGGTGTGAACCACCTGATATGGGGTCTAGGAACCAAATGTGGGGCCTCTCTAGAGCAGTACCTGCTCTTAACCACGAGTCATTTCTCCAGCCCCCAACCCCCCACTCCAAGATTTATTTTTAATTCTTTTGTGTCTGTGTAGCAGGTCAGGTATTCTCGGAGGTTAGATCCTCATTCTATGTGATTCAGTACCTTTTCTCAGTGCAGCATTTACATCTTACTTCCTCTACAGGTGGCTGGGGACCCCTGACTCTGCCTTCCTCTTCCCAGAATTCTCTCAATCTTACTCCACCTATGCTTCCTGCCTGGCTACAGAATTTTATTAAATGAAGTAACAAACCTTGGCAGTGTACAAGAGCATTATCCCACAGCATTTCCCCTTTGTTGTCTAATAAAAAGGAAGGTTTTAACCTTAATATAGTAAAACTATATGAAACAAAACAGTTACTAAGTAAGAATTACAATAACAATATCTGGGTGGTGGCATACACCTTTAATCCCAGCACTTGAGAGGCAGAGGCAGGCAGATCTTAGTGATAGTGTAGACCAGGCAAACATGGTCTACAAAGTGAGTTCAAGGACAGCCAGGACTGTTATACAGAGACACAGCCAGCACTGTTACACAGCAGGTCTGGAAAAACAAAGGCAAAACAAAACAAAATCCCTTTTTAAGCTTTTGTCAAGTTTTACCTGGAAATTCTTGCTTCATGTTGGGTGTTACATGTAGTGAAAGATAAGTTTCTGTCCTGCCCTGTTCCGACAGCAGGAAGTAAATTTAAGAATACAGTGCCCATTGGGCTGGAGAGATGGCTCAGCCATTAAAGGCTATGCTCACAAGCAAAAATATAAGAATACAGTGCCCACATTCCCAAAGAGGTTTGGTCATTCAATGGGTTATAAATATTTGTCATTGTTTATGGGGGTTACAAATTGTTATTGGTTAAGGTCAGGAAGAAAGTTAAACAAAGGAGATTAGATTCAGAGTTCTTGTTTTGTAAAGAAAAGAAGGGGGTTTATAGATATGATATAAAGGTAGATCATTGAATCTACTCTGAAAAGAAATAAGGGGATATAGAAATAGGATAAAAAAAAGTTTTTTGTAATGTTTTACGTGTAAAATCTTGCCTCGTGTTGGGCGCCACAATGTTTTCATTATAAAAGCCTGGAGGAAATAGTAAAAGAGCAGAGAGAAGAAGGAGCAAGACACAGCCACACCTTACTTCACTAACTTCCCAGCAGAAAATAGACTGAGCTCCTGTCTCCTTCCTTTTCACTTTCTGTCTGTCTATACAGACTTCCAGACCCCTATGGTTAACTAGTGGCTAGCTCTACCCGCTGATCTTCAGGCAAGCTTTATTTGTTAGAATACAAACAAGATATCATTACATAGAGGCATAGTGATTCTGAGCATGTTTTCTGGAGCCATGCCTCCTTGGTTTCAAGGTCCACATTTGAAATGCCATGTCAGTACATGTGACTGTCTCTGCCCGGTTTTCTCACAGGCCTCTGTGTTCACCAAAGCCCTCTGCTAAGCATGATATTTTCCTGAGATGGCCGAAATTCTGCCATCTTTCTGCTATTTCTTCTTTCAGTGCTTGGGATAGAATCTGCGCTGCTGGCTTCTGTCAGAAAGAGGCATTCTTGCCTAATCTTCTTTTACAGACAGCTACCTCCAGCAAGCAGGACATCTAGCTTCCTATTAACATCTATCCAGAACACTTACTAAACTCCCCACACTAGCTCCCAGGCTCTCTGCCCCCATTCACATATTCCTGTAACACACACTGGTTCTACACTCGTTTCCAGGCTGTTTTGGCTTGCACCCTTCTCTTCCCAAAGCTACCTGCCCTCTCTTACAATGGTCAAGGCTTTCTTTCCCTACTGTTTGCTGTTTTCCTCAGAGAGATAGCCACAGCAGTTTGAAATTCACCAATTGTTGTGCCAGGTTCAAAGAGCCCTAGACCAACCCAAGGAGCCAGACAATTCCGATGGAAATGCAAAGGTTTCTCTTTATTGTTCAAGCTGGCCAGCTTGGATCTCACTCAGTGGTGGGGAATGAGATGCCAACCAGTCATAAAGGGAAGCTTTTAAAGGGGGAAGACCATGAGGTTGAAGGCCACAAATTCCAGGGTTTCCATGGCTACAGAGATTTCTTAGTGTACAAGTTACAAAGTTTTCATACAAGGTAATTGAGAGACAAAGGGTATTTAGCAAAGGTGTTGTAACTGTCATCTGCTCAGGCAGATTAACAACACATCCTGGGGGCTGTGAGAGCTTATCTAGTCCCCTGTTTCTTTAAGGATATCTGGGGGATTTATGACTAGCAGGTCAGAGAGGCTACCTGGTTCCCAGTCTTCTTAATAGACAATGGGGTGGGTAGTGATGTTTATACAGTTGATGAACTCAGACTTCCCTCTTCTTGTGGGAACTGCTCGAGACTTCCTGTTCCATAGCCTAGAGTCCCTTTGCTTAGTTAGGGTCTTTTTATTTTTCTCATTACACCAATAAACCTTTCTATGCATAGAGTAGTCCAGTTCCATGGTTTCACTGAGCGCTCGCGTGCACCGTGAGCACTCATCCACTGAGCTGTGTCCAGCTCTGTTTTTCTCTCCTTTGACTTTGTGGTAGGGTGTTACTGAACCCCAGAGGGACCTTCAGTTCTTCCTGTAGTCCAAGCTGACCTTATGTGACCCTCTAGTCTCGGGCTGCCACAGTTGATGAAATAGTGGCCTGAATGAACAGGCTAGGCTTTTTGTTTTCAACACTCACAGTTCGCACAGCCGCTGGAGACCTGAGCATGAGGTCACTTTACCTCGAGAGGTGGAGAAATCGGGTTGTGTTTAATGCTCGTGGAGTCCCAGTTGAGGACCTCTGCCAGATTCCCAGACTCTAACAGCTCTGGGAATGTTAGTAAGAGCTGCTCAAAAAAAAAAAAAAAAAAGAAAAGAAAAGCAAGCTAGCAGGTCTCGGGCTTGCTTTTCTCATTCTGGAATCCCCCACCCTGACGTTTTCCTTTTGAAGCCACGTGGTGGAGTGTCTTCATGGGTCTTTCATCAGGTGCTAGGCGTGCTCTGGCAAAGGCGACCAAGTCCCAGGGCAAAGGCTGTGAGGACAATACCTGAGTGGGCAAGTAAGCGGCGGCTGTGACCAGCAGAGGGCGAGCGATTTTCGAGACTGAAAAGCTGGAGCCCGGTGATGGGAGGGAGGAACGAAGCTGACTTAGACTGACAAACACGCCTACTGGCCTCGGTGTGTGGCTTTAGTTTCTGGAATGCTGGGAATTGGGCAAGCCACAAAAATGGGGGTGGCCCGCCAGCCGCAAGCTCAAAGCTCATTCTAAGATTAGCAAATGAATTTATAAGCGGAGCCCTGCGTGTCTCTGTGGCGCAATCGGTTAGCGCGTTCGGCTGTTAACCGAAAGGTTGGTGGTTCGAGCCCACCCAGGGACGGTGCCTTTTGCCTAATTGGAATTCTCCTTTCTAGACATTTAAAATCAATTCCTGTTTATCATCCATGCTCATCGAGAGTCTTTGAATAGTATGATGCGATAACAAGACACAAATTCCATGAAAGCATGTAAACTGAATAATTCAGCAGAAATGTCTTTTCAGTAGTGCAGGTCTTGGGGCCTCAGGTCTTCAGAGCCATTTAACATTTGTTTCTCTGCGTCACAATTAATTTCATGCGTGTACACCATGCATTCTGGTCCTCAGTCCACTCCCATTTCCTTCAGACTGAGACTGAACAAATTACCCAATTCCCCCAACTGTGGAAGAGGGTTAGTAGGAACACTACCTTTACAAATCCACTCAACATTTGATGAGAAAAGCTTGAAAACCATTTGAGCACATAAATCAATGTTCATTAAATATTGGCCACTATAATTATTTGCAGTTGCAGCATCATTTTTTTTTCAATATTTACCTCAGCTTTATTCCCCTCCTCTCTTTTTTAAGGGGATAAATTTGTTCACCTCTCTCTCTCTCTCTAAGGTGGGGTTGCTCTCTTTTTATTTTGAGACAGTTTTATTAATTGCTAAGCCTGCGCTTAGACTAAATGTGTAGAGCAGGTAGGCCTTGATTGTGACTCTCATACCTCTGCTTCCAGAGGTAGCTGGAATTACAGACTTGCATGGCCAGGCCTGGCAACCCTCTGATATGAGTAAAGGCATTGTTGTGTTGCTCCCTAGTTGTTGAGAAAGAAAGAAAAACAGCAGCACAATGCCTTAGAGTGCCACCAGGTTAGAGGTGGTCTGACTAAAACACCTCAGGCAGGCTGTTCTATTAAGAGTAAGAAATCTGGGCATGATAGCACACACCTTTAATATAGCAGCACTCGGGAGGCAGAGACAGGCGCATCTCTGTGAGTTCCAGGCCAGCCTGGTCTACACAAAGACTGTCTCCAAGGGGAAGAAGAGTGAAAAATCTGCAGTTGTGGGTACTGAGGCCAGAGGATCAGGGCCAAACCCGGGCTACAGAGCCAGACCTGTCCAAAGACACACACTCTCCTTCCCGAACACGGAATCATATCTGTATCAGTTCCAATAGTTTACCAATTTTCTTTTTTAGCCCTGCCACCCACTCTCGCCCTACCGACAAAAAAAAAAAAAAAAAAAAAAAAAAAAAAAAAAAATTAAGATTTCCAACTGGGGAGGAGTCTGGCACAGGAGCAACTATTTCTCCAAGACTAGAATGAGCCTGGTCAAATCAGTGGAACTCTTGTCTCCAGCACATTGTAAAAAGCGTTTGGTAGGGTTGAAGGCTTAGCTTAGTGGGAGAACAAATTTGAAAGCCCTGGATTTGGTCTCCAAAACTCAAAAGAAGAACAAGCAAAAAGAAAAAAAGAAAGAAAGAAAAGAAAAGAAAAGTAGAACGGCTCTTACGTTTTCTCCGTGTTGTAGTGAACCAAGAAGACAACATGGTCTGACAACATTGTAGAAAATAGATACCATCTGATGCATGATTATTTGTTCTCTCTCGTGTCCCTTCGCAGAATTTCATTCAGTCTTCTACTTGTTCCCGCTGTTTTGAAATGAAATTTCTTAGTTTTACCCACCATGTGGAGTCCACAGTGGGCCCTTTCATTATAAGAATTTAAATTTCTTGGATATCTATTATTCCCAACGTGTATGAACCAGTAAAGATGTACATTTTCTTGCCAATACTAGCAATCTTCTGATATAAATAATTGCCTATTTTAAGTGATCCTCATTTTGGAATTGTTTTTCACTTACTTTTATGTATGAATAATTTAATTTCCCAAGGATCGGGGAACAAGTGTCCAGCTAAGGGTCTTCTTAAAGCAGGGTCGTGGGTGAGATGAAAGGATGTGACCTGCTCTGAGTTGCACAGCCTTTCCCGGCAGTTGGCAGGGCACAGGACTCCAGCTCGCCCGTGGCTTTGAAAGCGCTGGCTGCATTCTTCTCCTTTAACGTGTTTGGTGTATATGGGACGAAGTTTTGCAGATATTTATCTTATCATCGCCACCATCATCACTATTAATGGTTATTTTGTTGTTGGGTTTTCTATTGTTATTTTGTTACTTTTTTCAGACAAGCCTTTATGTACTCCAAACTGATTTTAGAAGCCCACCTGCCTTCACCTTCTAACGTCAGCTTACTATAATTTAAAACAGTGGCTCCAAAGAAATTTAGATTCTCATGGTTCTGTTTCCAGAGCTAAGGTGAGAATAAAAACATCAGGGGGAAGAGATTTTTAAAGCTGGAAAAGTAAGCGCCCAACGTGGGGCTCGAACCCACGACCCTGAGATTAAGAGTCTCATGCTCTACCGACTGAGCTAGCCGGGCGTTGGAAAGCTCCTTCATCCTACATTTATATAATGTTTATGACTAATGGCGCAATCACTCCGGTTACTCTTTTTTGGCATTAACAAAGTTAATAATCTATGAATTGATGTTTATATTAACAGCTTTTTCTGAAACTATTCGGAGGACCCTGAAGTTCGGAAAGTGGAGGGGACTACATAGCGCCAGATGGGCCTCTCTCTTTCCTCCAGTTCCTTCTGAGAGTCGCCTGAAGCCCGAGCTGGGTGTCTAGGGCGCGTGGCGCTGAGGACCAGAGCGCGGGGACGGGGAGGGCAGAAACTCGTGCTCCGAGAAGCCTGAGCTTTCGCGCTCATGCCTTTTGGCGGCTAGACCTCAGTGACGATGGCTCCGGCATGAGGGACCCTTACCGGGAAAACAGGTCCTGTTCACTCTTCTTCGGTGGAAGTTTCTTTTTAAACGCCAAGTTTGGCTGCCCGAGAATTAAGGCCAGCGCCATCCGGTGTAAACTCCACCGAGACACACTGGTTTAGCATTTGGTGTAGTATTTGCTGCAGAGGCAGGCGCTTGGCTCCCCAGGTGTTTCGTTTTCCGACCAGGGAAAAGGAGGGAAGGGTTCTTCCAGTTTAGGTTCTCCGCAAAGGCAAAATTGAAAGGTTGGTATTTTTTACACAGTAAGTAAAAGAGCTGCAAAGGGACGGTACTACTAAATGCCGTGACTCGGATTCGAACCGAGGTTGCTGCGGCCACAACGCAGAGTACTAACCACTATACGATCACGGCGAGCCACCGGATAAGCAGCGGACTTTGGCGTCAATTTAATGGCTTTTGAAGGATAGAAGATTGCCTGCGATACCTGATTAATTTACTGAGGTCTACATGATTGTAGTGTTAAATATCTGGCTTTGTAACCTTGTCGCTTCCCGCATGCTGGCGCGAGTGTCAGTTCCTCCATCTTCCAGGCCTCCTCCGACCTGGGATGAGAAACCGACGCCCGCCGCACCGGCCCACCTCTTCTTATTCCCCTCCAAAGGAGCAAGTCATCTTTGCAGGCAGCCCCAAACGATATTCCTATTTACACTCCAGACTGTGCTCTGGAATCAAGGATTTTGTTACAAGAATGGTGTAATTGGAAAAGGAGCAGAGCTGGCGAGCTGAAGAAAGAGCGAAGGAGCCCTTCTCCGGGCTGGTGTTTGCTGACCCCACTTACCAAGCTAAAAGACCCCACGCGTTCCCTCCCGAACCGAGTCAAAGAAGAGTAGCTCCACTTCAGGTACTTTCCTAAAGAGTTCCAAAAAGTTAATCTGTACTAAACGGGCCGTTGGGCAGGACCATATTATCCCTAGATAAACTTGGTGAACGAACTCCGAGGTTTGGAACCCAAGTGTCACCAGTGACGATTAAAAGTATCTGCTGCGTTGGCCGGGAATCGAACCCGGGTCAACTGCTTGGAAGGCAGCTATGCTCACCACTATACCACCAACGCTCGCTATGAGGCATTGCGACTGGTTTTTATATAAAGAGTACTCTACCAAGTTTTTTTTTTTTTTTTTTTTTTTTTTCCCAGCAAATTTCTTCGACTGGAAGAGAACAAAAATAAAAGAGAGAGAAATAAACTCCAAACTCTAGGATTCGTCCTGCTGAAATTATTATGATGGTTCTTGATTTCCAAGTTTAGAGAAAATTAATTAGTTCCTTTTACCGTTTGAAAGGGCACTTCTGGATCCAGGAAAAGGCCCTGTTGTGGGTGGCTTATGGGAGACTTTCTTTAGACATATGTTGCCGATCTGCTCACTTTCATCGGCTGGAATATGCCTTCTTCTCTTCTTTACAAAAGTACAGGATGTTATTGTGGCGTCTCGCTTTAATTTGTATTTATTTTATCACTATCGAAACTGATCATGTTCCGTGGTTTGGCAGTTATTTACACTAGTGATTCGCATTTACTGAGTTTTATGTTTTGCCTGGTTTTTCTATTCAGTGTTTATGTTTTCCTTACTGATTTATATCAGATCAGC
This sequence comes from Phodopus roborovskii, assembly GCF_943737965.1. Lineage (NCBI taxonomy): Eukaryota > Metazoa > Chordata > Mammalia > Rodentia > Cricetidae > Phodopus > Phodopus roborovskii. The sequence goes on from NW_026126540.1 coordinate 27,826,644, forward strand.
ATTTGCCTTTAAATAATAATTATGAGAATTTTTTAGATAGGCAGAAGTGTTCTTCTTTTATATTCTGAGGCTCGTAAGTTTCGTTATTTATGGTCCCTGCTTTGCTTCTATCTTGAAAAGGTCTCTCCAGCCAAAAATCTAGACGATCTTCATAATTGTTTTCTTGTAACTTTATAATGTTTGCGTTCTTATGCTTTAATGCTCGGTGGTATGAGATACCAGTTCCACAACTAGACATTTATCCTGTGGAAATACCTAAGGATGCACACAAAGATTCTACATGGAAACTCGTCAAAAAGTAAAACCACAAATTTAGTTGGGGCGGAGGGGCACTCTAAACGTCCAAGATTGTTTAAATTCAAACCATGTTTACTTTGTTGAGCATTGCTGGCGGAATATTACTTTCTGAAGAGCAATTGGTAACGTCTACCCACAAACAAACATAACTTCTGAACCAACATTTTACCCCTACGCTTTAAAAATCGCACATGTGCAAAATGGCATACGCATTAAATTATTAATGATAGCACTGCTTGGTAATGACACGGAGTTAGAAAACAGAACATAAACAAAACCCTAAGTCTTCATCAGTAGCAAGCTAGTTAATTATGGAATATTCAAAGGATTGAATGGTACATGTCATTAAAAACAAACAAACAAAAACAACAACAACAAAAACCTACTTCTAAAAAAGCCTTGTTAAATAAATCAGGCCCTGGGAGGCAGGTATGCAAATTTGAGGTCAACCTGATCTACAAAAAGAATTGTCAAGCCAAGAGGCAGATAAAGCGCCTCCGAAGTTGAGATTTACATTGATCACCTCAGTAGATTCGGAGGGAATGTGACATGGAAGTCAGGTTAATCAGCTGTGCGTTTTCGCAAATTTGAATCCTTTATGATTGAATTCTTTTTAAAAATTAAGTGGACGAATTTACCAAAGAATACTTTTGTCTTCTGGAAAGTGTCAGAAATGAGTTACCTTTTAAAGCTTTACGGCATGACTTCACTTTTTTCATTAAGGAAAAAAGTGCACTTCCCTGACCGGGAATCGAACCCGGGCCGCGGCGGTGAGAGCGCCGAATCCTAACCACTAGACCACCAGGGACGCTGGCTACAAATGCCTGTTAAGACCATATGACTCCAAGTAATTGTGAGCGTCCATTTCTCCATTGTTCTTTTGAAGTTTTAAGATTCTACATTCTCCTTATCGAGACAATTTCTTCAGCGCGTTTCTTCAAAATAGGAAATAGCGAAAGCGTTCTCAAGCCTGGCTCTTAAACCCTGAAGAGGATTGCGAACACAGGATCACAGTCCCAAGACCACAAAGAGACAAACCCCTGCAGAAAGACAGCTCCTCCCGAGAAAGTCCAGTCTCGGCCTAACAGGGGCTTTGCCAAAAGAACCACGAATTTTCCTGAGAGCTTATAAAGGGCATCGCGGGAGAAACCTAGGCTTTCCGTGGCTACCAGGCTTCAGCGCCCACCACAGACAGGCGATGCCGAGGTTGCAGAGAAATCCGCCTGCTGGTTGACGCGCAGAAGCCTCAGTTTAACTCACTGGGGCATCTCCCAGCTTAAAAAAAAAAAAAAAAAAAAAAGCCAAATCTGAGAGTGGGGAGGAAAAAATTGGCGTGCATTTCCAGATGAAGAAACCTTTTAAAGTTTCCTATTTCCTCCTACCCCATCAAGGCATTGCACTGAACATGGGGGAAAAGAGACACACGGACAGGCAGAGAGAGACACAGAAAGAAAGCAGACATGGCAAAATGTTGGCAACAAATAGAACCTTATACCCATTTTTCTGTAGGTTTGAAATTGTTTAAAACAAAAAATTTGACAAAAAAATTAAGCAATCAAAAACCTCACCTCTGGCCTTGTTTTTTGTTTGTGTTTCTGATGTGTGTGTGTGTGTGTGTGTGTGTGTGTGTGTGTGTACTAACCGTGATTTTAACTGTACACATCACTTCAACTAGAACATTTCAAAAGTATTTCCTTACATTTGAATGGAATATTATTATTATTATTATTATTATTATTATTATTATTATCTTACTTTCAAAGCCTTACCTAGAGTGAATAGACGTCTCTCTTGATAATGGATTATAAAGAAACAATTTAAAAACTCAATCTATCAACAGAACCTAACAGGAGTGGCCGGGCCAGAGGGGGATAGCAGGGGAGGTAGGATACAGGAATGTTTGACGAAAGGATGTCTTTCTGGCTGTTTTGCTTTGTTTTTAGTGAGTACGCTAAGATGTTAAGTATTAATCTTCCATTCATCCACTCTCCGCCTCCCTGTACGTGTAGACTCTGCTCAAGCCACAGTTTCTGCCGCGGCCTTCCCTGGCGCTGTCACAAATACTGACAAGCACCCTGAGGCGACTTTGTGAGTCCCTATCTGACAGGAAGTCCAGTGCGGGGACATCTCACCTAGGAAGTGAGTTAACAAGTCCCACCCTCTCCCATTCCTCTGCCGCTGCCTGGGACCCCCAGCTGCCTCCTCTTGCAGTCAAACCTCTAGACCACTGGGCTCCGACACCCTTCAGAGACTCTGCCACGGTGTCTGCCTGTCTCTGGTGCTGGCACCTGAACTCTCAGGAGACCTGGGCGTGCTGCTGCTTCTCTGTCTATCGGTTCGTGACATTAATAAAACTCTTCTAATGAGCTCCTTTATCCCCATTCATCTGTCTCAGTGTCTCTTGAACCCCTCCTATCCCAGACTTAACAGGTACCCAAACGTTGCACATTTATTTTCACAAAAACTCAGGAATCCTGTCCTGTCGCGGGGGAGCCTAACAGCCCTCTCGCTCTTCACTTCAGAAGTTTTCACTGGAGATCAGACAAAAACCCTAGGGAACTGGTAAAAGGAAACAGATTTATTTCTCTGCACTCGCAGCTGTTTCCTCTGTTTTGCAACATTTCCTGCTGCAGAGAAACCCCTTACCCGGGTTACATACTTAGTAAACAATTGCCAGGGAGAAGACTTTTAGTGGGGCTGCCTGAAAATTGTACAGGGGACTCCAGCGATCGTCACCCACGCGGGGCTTTTCAGTGACCCAAGAAACCCGAGTTCCTATATGTAACTCAAACTCTGGGTCAGCAATAGACTTGGGTGGAATTATTCCTTTGGTTTATCTCCAGAGCCTTACCTGGAGTGAATAGACATACGTTCAGTGTCCTCAAGAATTCATACAACACTTACAAGAAATAAAAAATTCTAAAGAAATAAGTCTTCGGAGGGTAAAGATGATCAAAATATATTGTATGAAAATTTTTAAATAGAAACAGCAAACAAAAATAGCGCAGACTGCTCTTCAAAAATGGCCTCTGATCAACAGAGCCTTTTCATCTATTACGCTGCCACCTGCTGGTGATTTTTGGCAACACATGAGAACCTAGGAAAAAAAAGTGTGTGCTCCGGGAATGGCACTTGTCCCGTTAGAAAATGGGTCTGGGCGGTCCCAAGGAAAAGATCACACAATCCAAAATATTTCGGCAAGACAAATAGTTTTCCTTCCCGTGAAGGTGCGTGCCTATGTCAAATCAAGCAGGGAAACACCCTCAGCGGGGTCCCCATGTCTCTCAAACTGAGACCATTGCTACCTTAAAGCCTCGCAGTTGCTAAACTGAATTCATTCCCAGCACCCAGTGTCCCTGAGTATGTATTCTGATTTCAAGAAGTGTTGACTCTGGAGAAATTAGAATTTCTGCCAAACCGTTTCTTTATAATTTAATTTTGTTTTATGAAGTGTCAATATATTACCCTTTAGTAGAAAAGACCCTTCATTTCCCACACCACCTGTCTCAACATCAGAGAACAGGACAAGTCTCCTCCTCTTCCTGGCACCGAAGATAAGAGTGGGATGATGGTGTTTCTTTTTCTTTTTCTTTTCTTTTTTCCTTTTTTGTCAAGCGTTTGTAAATTGTGCCTGAATACAGATCAATGATACAAAGAATTTTACTTAAACTGTCCCCATCTGGTGAAAACAAGCCAATAAACCTGTGAGTACACAGGAATGAACCAGAGAAGATTAAGTCAAGCGCACCCTGGACATTGTGTATAAAGGAAACAGAAGACTGAAAGGTAGAGAGAAGGACTCAAACCAGCCAGAAGTAAGGGTCTCTCTGGGCTCTCTGCCCCTTTACCCCCCTCCAAGTTCAGATTTGGAGCCTAAGGAAGCTGGCAACTTAGACGGCCAGCATTTGGGACATGGAGGCAGGAGTATTAGTTCAAAATCATCTCAGATACAGGGGAGTTCAAAACCTGGCTGAATAAGACGCTGTCTACAAAAACAAAACATAAATAAACAAATAAATACGTTAAAAAAAATCTCTGGACTGCTTTTGGTAGCTCATACCTCTAACCCTGGCACTTGGGAAGTAGATCAGAAGTTCAAGGCCAGCCTTCACTACACGAGCCCCTGTGTAAATAAATATCTGAAACTAAAGCCTACTATATCAAGCCAGAGGGACAGGAGAGAGGTCGCCTTGAAAGACAGAGTACTGTCGAATAATAATAGCTCTGTTCCAGCCAAGACCACAGAAATAAACAGTGGCTCACTGTACTCTGAGACTGAAACCGGTGCCCCTACTTCTGCCCTCAGCAGCTCTCAGAGGAAATGGTCCTTCCTGCTCAGATGACACCAGAGAAAACTTAAAACATGAACTTGAATTTTCAGCAAAGTTCATTGATAAGGAAAAAAACTTCACCTGGGTAGTGGTGGCACACACCTTTAATCCCAGCACTTGGGAGGCAGAGGCAAACAGGTCTCTGTGAGTTTGAGGCCAGCTTGGACAGGGCTACACAAAGAAACTCAGTCTCAAAAAACCAAGGAGGGGGTGGGGGAGAGAATAAGCTGAGGAAATGCAAGCAGTTGAAAAGACCCTGTATAAAGCAGAGGTGATACTCGGGAAGCAGAAAATTAGTTTCTTCTCCAGGTCTGGAGTCTTAAGGCCTGTAATAATCTTACTCCTCTACTTTAGGGATGGTCAGTTTGAAGACAGATAGGATGGTTGGTTGGCCCAGAACTGCCTCCAACTGTCAAGCCAGTCCATCAGCAGGAGGCATATAGTGGGAGACAAAATTGTCTCAGTGGGCTTTGTCTCAAGTCAGGAGAGTAAGGAAGAAAATTCTCCATCTTTATTGCTAATTACTTGCAAATTTGACATATGTATTATGCATTACTTATATTTATATACAGAAATATATTAAACATATAATTATAAATAAATAATACTGTTTATTACTTTGTTATTTATTATTTATCTATGGCCCTCTTCCTATCTGCCTAACTTCTGGTCTCTCAATCTGGCTCCTTCTTTGGCCTCTACAGGCACAAGTAGTGCACAGAAATACCCTCAGGTAAAACACACATGCATATAAAATAAAAATTAATAAATAAGATCTCAAAGGAGTAAAAAAAGAAGTCTGAAGTGAAGGGAGGGATTTGGATAAAATAATCCCCCAAATTTGATGAAGAGCCAAACCTACAGATGTAAAAACACAGCAAACAATGCCAAGGCATGTCCTAGAAGCTGCTGGAAGTTACAATAAGAAGAAAGGAGGAAAAAGCAAAGGATGCTGAAATTAAGGACAGGAAAATGGTTTGAATGACAGTGGATTTCTCATTAGAAGGTACAAATCTTTCTAAAGTTCTGCAGGGCTCTCAAACCAGAGTAAATATACCCCTCAAGAATGATGGGGACAGGGATGCTGGAGAGATGGTTCAGTGGTAAAAATGCCTCCTACTCTTCTAAAAATCTGCCAGTTCACAACCAACTGTAACTCCAGCTCCAGCTCCAGGGAATTCTGCCCTCTTCTGGCCTCCAAGGGTTGTAGGGAGTAAGGTTTTTCCTCTTGCCACTGGTTTGGTCCTGCTGCCCCTGCGCCTGTCCCAATTAACACACAGAGATTCTGTATTTGATATAATGCTGTTGGCCAGGTATTTGCTTTTTATTGGCTAGTTTTGTCTTAAGTATTAACCCATTTCTGTTGATTTATGTATTTTCACGTGCTTTTATCTTACCAGAGAGCCTGCTGGTGTCCTGCTCTCTCCAGACTCCCCATCTTGACACCTCCGTTTTACTTTTTTTTTCCTCTTTGTTTTTTAGTCCCGCCTATCTTGCTTTTTCTATTGGCCAACAGTGTTTTATTTATTAACCAGTATGAGAAACATATATACAGAATGACATCTCCCATCAAAGGGTAGCACACTCATGTGCTCAGACCCATACACAGATAGACACACATACACATAAATAAAAATAGAAATGAATCTTTATTCAAATGACCAACAAGAACATGAAAACATTAGCCACAGGGAAATAAAAACAAAACCACATTTAAGGCAGCATTTATACCTGTCTTAGTATCCTATTGCTGTAAGAAGACATCATGACCATAGCAACTTGTATAAAGAAGAACATTTAATTGGGGCTGGCTTACAGTTCAGAAGTCCAGTCCATTATCATCATGGTGAGAAACAGAGTGGTGTGCAGGCAGACACGGTGCTGGAGAAGGATCTAAGAGTTCTACATCTGGATTGGCAGGCAGCAGGAAGAGAGAGAGAATCACTGGGCCTGGCTTGAGCTTCTAAAACTTCAAAGCCAAACCTCCAGTGACACAGTTCCTCCAACAAGGCCATACCTACTTTAACAAGGTCACATGCCCTAATCCTTTCAAATAATGCCACTCCCTATGAGCCTATGGGGGCCATTTTCATCCAGATCATCACAACTATCAGCTGTAGATGGCTATAAATTAAAAAAAAATAGGAAAGAGAAAGTGATAAGCAATTGGACCCTTGGGACCTACTCGTAGAAATATAGAACAGTGCAGCTGCTATGGGAAAAAATGGGAGCTCTTCCATGAGGTAAGTATAGAATATGACTCAGTAACTCCACTCCTGGGAATAAACCCCAAAGAACTAAAAGCAAGTAAATACATATTTGTATATGAATGCTACCTGGAGCATGTAGAGATATGTGAAATATGGATACCTCCAGATCTCCGTAAACGTAGAAACAAATGAAGGGATAAAATGGCACCTGAGAGGGTCTGCTGTTGTAGCTCAGCAGTAGAGTCCTTCATGGGCTTTGTCTCTAACACTGAAGAAAACTTTCTCCAAGAGAACTATGAATTCTAGCGTTCATGAAGCCAGCCTTCAGCGTCTAGTGATCCATGAATATGTTACTCACTTATAAAAAGGAACAAAACACAAATACGTGCTACAAATACTTCACCCTATAGCTGGATTTGGGGGCTCATGTCTGAAATCCCAGCACTTAGAAGGCAGAGGCAGGAGCATCAGGAGTTCAAGGGCAGCCTGGGCTATGTGACACTTTGTTTCAAAAACGTCTCAAACCAGCCACCTTTAATCGTAACCCTGGGGGAGGCGAGCAGATCTCTGTGAGTTCAAGGCCAGTCTGGTCTCTATCAGCAGTCCTATGCCAGCCTGGGCTACATGGGAAGACCCTATCTACATCACAAACAAACAAAACAAAAGCCGTCAAGAAGTTAGACATGAAGGTCATGCACTGGATAACTTCATGTATTTGACACGTCCAGAGTGAGTTTGTAGGGACCGAAAGTCTGGTAGTCGTCAGAGCTTGTGGAATGGCTGTTTAGCAGGTTCAGAGTTTCTTTTTGGGGTAGTGAAAACATATAACTAGATGGTTGCACAGTATCTTTAATGTATTAAACATACCGTTGTTTTCTGACACAGGTTTCTATTGTGGTTAAATAAGGATCAGGAGAAACAAATAGGCAGCATAGATGTTTATTTGGGGAGAAATAACTTACAGCATAGACAGATGAACACCAGCAGGTTCCTGGACCCAAGGGTGCCTCCGGATGCTCTCCTGTCACCGTGCTGCAAGATAGCTGTCCCAGGGGCCTCCTGCCCAGGTAATGTCCACCCTTGTCCTCACCCCCACTGGGTGTGGTCAGTGCCACAGGTGCAGACAAAGTGAATATCTCACTACAGGTTTCTCTGTGCAGCCCAGGATATTCTGGAACTCCATCTATAGACCATGCTGGCCTCCAGCTCATAGAGATCTGCCTGCCTGTGTCCTGGGATCAAAGGCACTGAAAAATATACTGTTTTTTGTTTGTTCGATGTTTTGTTGGTTTTGTTTTGGAGACAGAGTCTCATGTCGCCCAGCCTGGCCTTAAACTGACCATGAAGCCAGGTCATTACCTTAACTCCTGGTCCTACTACCTTTATCTCCAGGGTACTAGGATTTCAGGCTTGAGCCACCATGCTTAACTCAAGATCTTGTGTTTAAGGCCAGCTTGGACTACACAGAGAAACCCAGGTTCAAAAAGGTTAAAAAAAAAAAAGCCTTTAAGAAAATGCTGGAGAGATGTCTCAGTGGCTAAGAGCATACTAGAGAACCTGAGTTCAGTCTACAACACTCACCTCAGGCCCTCACAGACACTCCCTTTTTCCCCCTCCCTCCCTCACTCATTCATTCACTCCCTCCCTCCCTCCCTCACTCACTCATTCACTCACCCACTCCCTCCCTCCCTCCTTCATTCATTCACTCATTCATTCACTCCCTCCCTCACTCATTCACTCCCTCCCTACCTCACTCACTCACTCACCCACTCCCTCCCTCACTCCCTCACTCATTCATTCACTCCCTCACTCATTCACTCACTCACTCACTCCCTCCCTCCCTCACTCATTCACTCCCTCCCTCCCTCACCCACTCCCTCCCTCACTCCCTCACTCATTCATTCACTCCCTCACTCATTCATTCATTCACTCACTCCCTCACTCACTCACTCATTCACTCCCTCCCTCCCTCACTCATTCTCTCACCCACTCCCTCCCTCACTCATTCACTCATTCATTCACTCCCTCCCTCACTCATTCACTCCCTCCCTCCCTCACCCACTCCCTCCCTCAGTCCCTCACTCATTCACTCACTCCCTCCCTCCCTCACTCATTCACTCCCTCCCTCCCTCACTCATTCACTCACCCACTCCCTCCCTCACTCATTCACTCATTCATTCACTCCCTCCCTCCCTCCCTCACTCATTCACTCACCCACTCCCTCCCTCAGTCCCTCACTCATTCATCACTCCCTCACTCATTCATTCACTCCCTCCCTCCCTCACTCACTCATTCACTCACCCACTCCCTCCCTCCCTCCTTCATTCATTCACTCCCTCACTCACTCCCTCACTCATTCACTCCCTCACTCATTCACTCCCTCACTCATTCATTCACTCCCTCCCTCACTCACTCACTCACTCATTCCCTCCCTCCCTCATTCCCTCCCTCACCACAGGCCCTCATGGCCACTTTTATTGCCAGTCCTAGGAGGATGAGGATAGTTACCCTTTTTTGGCTTCTGTTCTTCTGCACATGTATATACTCTCACTATGAAACCCAGGCTGACCACTATGTAGACCAGGCTGTCCCCAAATTCACAGATATCTACCTGCCTTTGCCTCCCTAGTCTTGGGATTAAAGGTGTTCACCATCATGCCGATAAAAATAAATCTTTAAAAAATGAAAATGAATCGTGATGCAGAGGCAGGTGGATCTCTGTGAGCTCCAGTCCAGCCTGGTCTACAGAGTGAGTTTCAGGACAGGCTCCAAAGCTACAGAGAACCCTGTCTCAAAAAAAACAACCAAACAAAAAAGAATAAAAGCAGCCATCACTTGCTGGCCACCCCATTTATGCTATCATATTGTCCTGCATAGTGATGCTCATCTTAACTTAATCACCCATAGTGCTGCCTACCAATACTCCTGTGTGCACCATCCTCTTGGGCCAGTGGTCTAACCATACAGATGGTTTCTAATCTCCGAATCTGAGTCTCCTCCCCAGGGATTCTGGTTCAACTGGTGTGGGTACAATCTGAGTGTGGGCACCTCTGAAGCTCCCCAGCTGCTTGCCATGCACCCCAGGCTTTACTGAGGCTATTTCAGGCCAGCAGGGCCTGCATCCCAAGGATGCTGTGTTACTTTTGTCTTACATTCAGCTGTTACTCCTAATCTGAGCAGATTCAGTCTTCGTGGAAAGACTGTCCAAGCCTAGAGGGCCTTAACTGTTTCATATTTCTAGCTACTCTTATATGCCTGGCTAATACTTGAAGGCCCCTTTTAGGCCCAATAGCTGAGAAAGTCCTTGTGTTGTGCCAAGATTCAAGTTTAATTTAAGATAATGCAATCCAAATTTAAGGTGGAATGGGGAAGGAAATAAAATCTAACATTTAATGAGAAGGCACTAAACAGCAGTGGCCAAAGCACAGGCCTAGTAACACTATACCTGACTAGCAGTAAGTGCTCAGGGATAGGAAATGACAGAACCTTAGTACTTTAGCTATCAACCCTGGGGGCATTAGTCTCCTGTAGTAAATTTCCTGTCAGTCTGAATTATTTTATCTTGTAGATTATAAAAATGTATGTCCAGGGCCAGAGGGATGGCTCAGCTGGGTGAAGGGTACTTTCAGGTCAGGCCAAGCCTGGCAGCCTGAGTTTGATCCTAATTAAAAATTTTTGAGTTACCTGTGACATGTCTTTGATCCTAGTACTTGGCAGGTGGAAGGAGGTGGCTCCTTGCGTTTGAGGCCAGCTGGTCTATAAAAAAAAAAAAAAAAATCTCTAGAGCCAAGTGGTGGTGTATTCCTTTAATCCCAGCACTCAGGAGGCAGAGGCAGGTGGATCTCTGTTGAGTTTCAAGACCAGCCTGATCTACAGAGACCAGGACAGCCAGGGCTACAAGGAGGAACCTTGTCTCAAAAAACTAAGAGAGGGGAGAGAGAGAGAAGAGGGGAGAGAGAGAAGAGAGCTCTCTAAGCCACCCAGTGCTACATAGTGAGATCCTGTTTTTAATAAAAATATTTTAAAAATATACATCAAGACTCTCCAGCATAGTCCGGGGATATAGTTCAGTGGCAGAGTGCTGGGCTAGCATATGTGAGGTCCTAGATTTGATGCCTAACTCTAGAGAGCAAACAGTCCTTGTTCACACAGATAAACACTGGGGAAGCCAGGAATGTTAAACTTGAAGGCATCCTTCAAAGGAAGCAGTGTTTAACATTCTTCCTCCTGGAATGCTGGGAATGGACGTAGTTTACAGCCTGGTAATCCTGTGCTCTCTGGTGAGCCAGGCTCTGCCCATGACTTCCAGAAATGGACCCTTTCTCCCTAAAACCCTGACCATTACTTCTAGGCCATGGAACTCATCTATGTTATTTGTGCTCTACAGCAACCTAGTGACTTCAGTATTATCGTAGAGCCAGGCCAATCCTGACTCCCACAGGGATTATGTTTACATCAGTCATCTCCCTAGACCCTCAACGTGAGTACTGCTTCAAAGCCAACAAGATATAATCTCTACTGTATATCAATAAAATAAAATAAAATCGAGCAACTAGACCCAACCAAGTGTTGATTCGTTGACCTATATCATGGACTCTCATCACCTGTATCCAAGGCCCTAAAGTGTCCACACATTGAGAAGCTGTCGTCCTATGTAATTTAAACTAAACGTCACCTAACCCCACCTAATGTCCAAGATCATATGAATTCTGCTGAGATGAGGAGACAGAGGAAACACCAGTATTGTAAAGATCATTGGCTCCCAGCATGATGTCCCTTGACTAATCCCATTAGTCCAGGATGTGCAGCAGAAGGATCAGGAATCCAAGGTTATCTTCAGTGAGTTTCAGGCTAGCCTGAGCTAGATGAGACCCTGTCTAAAAAAGTTGAAAGAAAGGAAGGGAGAGAGGAAGGAAGATACTAAAAAGACAATTTACACTTACTAGGTTTTCGACTCACGTTAGCAACTAAGTCCCCTTTTCTACTAAAATAATATTCCATGGTATAAAACACCTCAAAGCAGAGTTGTGTGGTTAGACTGGTATCGTGGTTAAATAAGGATCAGGATAAACAAATAGGCCGAATAGATGTTTATTCAGGGAGAAATAACTTACAACCTAGACAGATGAACACCAGGAAATTCAACCCGATCCTCTCCTGTCCGAGTCACGCCAGCAAGAGAGCTTTTTTCGGCTCTCCCTCTGACTTCCTTCCACAGGTCACTTCCGCCCATGGCTCCACCCCCCAAGGAATATCTCACTACAGACTGGGGTATACGATATCCCCAAACTCTAAGCACCATGTGTATAAAAGACAGCATCTATAGGGGAAGGGTTAAGATTCATCCTTGTGTATTTTCGATCTTTAGAGGCTCTGAGAGAAGCCGACCATATGAATGAAAAGAAGTTAAACACCACTCATATAAAATACTTGGAAGGTCCTCTTAGCTCCTCAGAAATGGGTTTTTCTAGTACTGAAGCGAGTGTTGGGGTAGGAGCCTCAGATCAGTCCACCTGTCTTTACACGGTCAGACAGAGGCCTTCACGGGGGCCCGGGGAATCTCTGGGAGCCTGAGCTGGAGTTGGAGCTGGAGTTGCAGACTTCTCATTGATTTGGGCCTTGCCCTTTGGTTGGCAAGAGTCTGAAACCCTTAACCTTGCAGCCATGAATCCACTTCCAAGAACAAGATGACTAGTGTTCTGTGCTGCTTTACAAACAAACTTTGTGGCAACATCTGTTTGTTGTTGTTGTTTTGTTCTTTTTTTTTTAAGATTTTATTTATTATGAATACAGTGTTCTGTCCAAATGTAGAGGGTATCAGATCTCATAGATGGTTGTGAGCCATTCTATGGTTGCTGGGAATTGAACTCAGGGCCTCTGGAAGAGCAGCCAGTGCTCTTAACCTCCGAGCCATCTCTCCAACCTGTTGTTTTGTTCTTCAACCTATAGAAGAGATCAAATATATAACAAAACTCTACGAAAACAATCTTAAGCTAATAAAAATAGTATAAAGCTGGTTATGGGCCAAAGGTCATCCTCCTCTATTCAGGAAATTTGAAGTCAGCCTGAACCACATAATACTGCTTTTTTTTAAAAAAAAGTATAACTGACTATTTTATTATATTCTCCTGAGAACTTCTAAACAGTTAAAACAGAAGGGGGAAGAAGGGAAGTTCTGTGTTTCTCTTTTTGTTTGTTTTGAGACACGATCTTACATGTAGACCAGGCTGGCAGAGAAGTGACAGGCTATGATTAAAGATGTGTGCCACCACACTTGGATTTCTCATTTTTAAAAAAAGTGTTTTTTAAGTATGTGAGTGGTTTGCATGCCTGGTGCCTTTGGAGGTCAGAAAAGAGCGCTGGATCCCCTGAAACAAGTTTTGAATGTTGTGAGCCACCCACCATGTGGGTGCTTGGAATTGAATGCCAGGTTCTGTCCAAATATATAAATGTTTTTTGATACACACACACACATACACACCAAGCTATCAAAAGGCAGCTATTATATAGAGAGTTTGTCAAGTGGGCCCTTATAACAGTGAGACCCCACTGCTAGGTTCATCCAACATGAATTTTAAAGAGGCTTATTATTTTTTTTTATGTCACGTTTTCTTTAAAAGTTTACTAACTTTAAAATTTGTTAAATTTAAATTTTTTAAAAATGCCATTTATTTATTTTGAAATAGGGTGTCACTTTGTAGCCCAGACTGGTTACTAATTTGTAGTGATCCTCCTGCCTCAGCCTCCTGAATGCTGGGATTTGTTTTTACCATCTGACACAAAATAAATGATGCATCAGTCTGATTTTTCTATTTATGCAACAAGTGAGAGGTTCAGGAATGCAAATCACAGGAAGGCCTCAGAACTCTGTTTATCTCCTCTACCACAGGTGTGCTGGAGACTAGCTACCCAGTCTCCCCCTTTTTGCTCCATAGTGATTGGTTTTTCTCTTGGCCAGAGGTTTTAATCCAATCTCCTAGAGTATCAGTTCTCAATCTGGGGGTTGCAACCCTCCACAGGAGTCACCTAAGACCATCTGAAGACACAGAGATTTACATTGCATTTATAACAGTAGCAAAATTACAGTTATAAAGTAGCAACAAAATAATTTATGGTTGGGGATCCCCACATTGTGAGGAACTGTATTAAAGCATGGCAGTATCGGGGAGGGTAGGAACCACTGTCCTGTAGATTGCCTTCTCTGCCCTCAAGACCTCAAGAGTCTGAGTCTGTATCCTTCCTGTTGATTGTCACCTAAACACAGCTTAGTGAATCTACTACTGAAACCACCTTGATACAAAGTACCGACTTTGGGCCAGCTAAACCTGGATTTAAATAGGGTGCCACTTCTCACTTATAACAAAATTATAAAGTCTTGGGTGTCTGCACTCTTCTGAGAAGCAAAAATTAAGATCTGTCTCACAGTTGTAAGATTTGAAGACACTTCCATTCTGTTCTCTCATTATGGCTCTGACACCAAGCAGTGTTGGCAAGAATTTCAATTTTATGGTTACTCCTGTGGTCTGCTTCAGAGTGGCTCAGGACTGCTGTCCCTAGGTGTAACTGGAGTTTCTTTCCTGCCAGGTCTCACCTATCTTCAGCCCCAAATAAACACACAGACCAGACAGTATATTAATTATTAAACTGCTGATCGATGGCTAGGGCTTCTTACTGGCTAACTCTGTCTTAATTATTAACCCATTTCTATAAATATTTCCACATGGTCTTGGCTTACTGGAGAATGCCTGTACCTGTTGCTTCTTTGGTAACTACATGGCATCTGTTTTCAGCGCCTCTCTGCCTCTCTCCTCAGCATCTTCTTCATCTCCTAGCCCTGCCTATCTTCCTGTATCTAATAGCCAAACAGTGTTTTATTCATCAACCAATAAGAGAAACACACACAGAGAAGGACATCCCCATCACCTAGGCCCTCAGGACTTCTCTCTTACTGACTAAAACACAATAACATCTCCTTGCCAAGTTTCTCAAATGTCCAGTGAATCTTGTCTGAGCCTTTCCATGCCTTCCAATGTGGCTCCCCCGAAACACCCATGGAGTATTTTAGTCTGGACAGGTTTGTCTCAGACACTCTGTTTATGTCATAATCTTTACTAGCTGAAGCTTCTTTACCGCTTTAAAAAAAAAAAAAAGTAGACATTGTTAAAAGTGGTAAACATTGCTAGGCAGCTCCTGGACTTACACTTCTTAACAATGTGTTTCTCACTGTTCTATTGCTGTGAAGAGACACCATGACCAAGGCAACTCATATAACAAAGCATTTAAATTAAGGGCTTGCTTATCATTTCAGAGGCTTAGACCTCCTTTATCATCACGGTGCAGATGGCAGCAGGCAGGCAGGCATGGTGCCAGAGCAGCATCCTAATCCACAGGCAGCCGAAAGATAACAAACACAGGCCTGGCATGGGCTTTTGAAACCCCAAAGCCCACCTTCAGTGACACACTTCTTCCAACATAGCCACAGCTGTGCCACATCTCCTTATCCTTTCCAAACAACTACCAGCTGATGACTAAGCTGGTAAGAATATAAGAGTCTATGGGTATTTCCATCCTAACTACCACGAGCAATGTGAGAATCTCAGAGTTTTAATAACAATTCTCACTACATCCTCTGTTAGTCTTCGTTTTATTTCCATAACTAGGATTTGTTTTGGGAGAGGAAGGCTAAGACAGGGTCTATATATGCCAGGCTAGCCAGCCTCAAGCACTCAATATTCCTTTCTCAGCCTCTAGAATAGTTCTACGGAGTTTCCAGGGGTGGGGGACTTTGGCCCGAACCACCATGCCTGAACCAAGTAAGATTTGTTTCCCCTCTTGTCTTGTGTATGGTGTTCTTCCTGCACATACGTGTGTGCCACCTGCATGCAGTGGCTTTGAAGGTCACAAGAGGGCCTTGGATCCCCTAGGACCATGGTCACAGACCATGTGAATTACCATGTGAGTTCTAGGATGAGTTCTGGGAATCAAATCTTGGTCCTCTGGAAGAGCAACCAATACTCTTAACCACTGAGCCACAGTAGTAAATTTTTGTTTTGTTTTTCGAGTCTGTGCTGTAACCTGTAACTCACAGAGATCCACCTGCCTCTGCTGTGATTAAAGGCATTTGCCACCACCACCTGGCTAAAGTAGTCATTTTTAACAATAGAGTAAATACTTAGATTTGCCAGAAATCTCTTTGTGTGTTTACTATTTTGTCTCCCCTCTGAATCCATCTTTCTGTGCTCCAAATCATTCTTTTTCAGTAAATCCTTTGACCGTTCTTTTCACAGAGATTTCTTGAGGTCAAATTTATGTTTCAGTTTCTTTGAACACCTTCCCCTGTTTGATTGCTGTGTTTGTCTGTTTGATTCCCCCCCCTCCCGCCCCCCACCCAGTGGATCAAACATCAGGCCCTGGGCATGCTAGACCAATGCTTACCACTGGGTGCTATCTCCAGTCCTTTGATGTCATCTCCAGTCTAATGCTTCCTTCTCCAATTGTTTCAATTTACTTTTAAACCAGCTATTTGTCCTGTAGGACATCTTTGTGATCTAAATTTGCACCTCAGAGGTCCATTTGATGTTTCCCAAGTTTCCTGTAAATTAGTAAATTGTTCTAGATCAGGGATTGATGAAAATCAGATTGAAATGTTTTTGTTTTTGCTTGCTTGTTGGGAGCCCTGCAGCCTAGCTTCAGAGCAGTATATGGGTGCTTGTCCAACCCGTCTCCAGATGAGGCAAAGCCCACAGGGACGGTCTCACAAGGGAAGAACAGGTGGATGTCCACTCAGCACAGAATACTGCTGGGACCTCGAGGCCTGCACGCTCTCTTCTCTCTCATAATATTGATGATTCTCCTGGCGGTTTTTAGTGTCACTTTGTCAGTCACACATGGGACAGATGTGACCGTTCCTGGAAGCTCCAATATTTTCCCCTAAAATTTCTTGGGAACTGATGCTTCCCTGGTTTTTTGTCTCGGGATGCCAGCTGTCACTCCAGACCCTGGGAGCTGTCCTGATTCCGTGCTGACAGGATGAGAAGTAGATAACCCCTATTTCTGTAAATATGCTTTGTTAAGTTTTGAATGAACCTCCGGACCCAGCAGCATGACGTCCACCTTGGAGAACTACATCAACCGAACCGTTGCTGTTATCACTTCTGATGGAAGAATGATTGTGGGAACACTAAAAGGTTTTGACCAGACCATTAATTCAATTTTGGATGAAAGCCACGAGAGGGTATTCAGCTCTTCACAAGGAGTAGAACAAGTGGTATTGGGATTATACATCGTGAGAGGTGACAACGTAGCAGTCATTGGAGAAATTGATGAAGAGACAGACTCTGCACTGGACTAGGGAAACATCCGAGCAGAACCTCTGAACTCCATAGCACACTGAAGACACAGTGTGTGGTTAGATGTCTGTAAATCCTGTACAGAAACTGCTTCTTCTGAAGATGATGTTTAGATTTTTTATGAGTGTATAATTGTGGATTTTGACTTTGTGTTGGTACCTTGTAATATGTAAACTTAAGTATTTCTACATTTTTATTGGGAAACATTGCCTAAATTAATAAATGCAATTGTCTGATTTATTTTTCTACTGATATATGAAAATCTAAGGATCATTTTGAAAACTTAGAAAATACCATTACTTTGGTAATTTAATATTTATGGAAAATTGGCTGTAAAGAAGACTTAGGCTATTATTGTAACTTATACATGCAAGTAATAGTAATAAAAGATACGCTTCTTTCTGTGTTTTTTAGAAAATGACCAGACAGTAAATTGTCTTCTTCAGGTACTTGAGCCGTAGATGTTTATCCCACTGCCCTATAGCTCTACAGTGGATGAAAAATTGTTCTTTAGGTCTAAGAGATGTGAATAAAAATTGAGTAATGAAAAGCTTGCAAGCTTAAATTGTAACAAAAATTAATAGGAAAGTAAGAATGACCAGGAAGATGAGGATAAATCTTTAGATGCTCAGTAAGGTCCCAGAATTCGGTGTCTGAAAACAGATTCTGTGTATCTTAAATAGTGTTGGACTGCTGAATCTTTGAAAAAAGAATGGGGGTGTATCCGCTATTAAAGGAGCTTTTGTTCAATGTGGGTATTTACTTAAATGCAGAGCAGTGATTTGCTGTCTTACTTCATTCATGTGTTTCATGAAGCTGCTTTCATAAGCTTGACTTTGCAAAGAATTCATGGAAGCAGTGATGTAGGTTGTGTTTACGCTAAGTATTCACAAAACTCATCAGTTTCATATGTGGGCCAAAATGGATAGAAGAGAAAAATGTGTACATTCTTGTAATTCAAATAAAATCCATCTTTTTTGTGTCTTAAAAAAAAAAAAAAAAGAAAGAAAGAAAGAAAGAAAGAAAGAAAGAAAGAAAAAGAAGAAGAAAAAGAAAATGTATGCCTGCTTATCACCTTTTAGTTTTGTAAAGACAGGATGTGCCTGACTCAATAATTGGCCAAGCTAGCAAAATGATAAGTGTTTTTGGTTTAAAGCTATTTTGAAGCTGGGTAGCAGTGGCATACTGTTAATCTCAGCACTTGGGAGGCAGAGGCAGGAGATCTCTGTGAATTCTAGGCCAGCCTGGTCTACAAAACTACACAGAGAAACCCTGACTCGAAAAATCCAAAGCAACAACAACAAAAAAGTTTTGTTGTAAAAGTTAGGAGAAAACATATGTGACCCATTTGTTTTTGCCAAAGGTTAAGATGGAGGATGGGAAAAACTGGTTTGTTAGTATGGAAAAAATGCTTGTTTTGATGTATAAATAAAAAATAAAAACAGCTGAAACTCATCTAGTGGTCAGACATTTCTTCTGGACAACGCCCCTTCCCTGTCTCAGGACCTGAACCCAGGCTGCAATAGGAGCAGGCCATTGGCTGTTTGTTTGTTTGTAACAGGATCTCCTGTAGCCTAGGCTGGTCTTGACCTTCTGACCCTCTTGCCTCCTGCTGGTCATCAGTCACACTCCATCATACCAAGCTTCAATTTTTTGGTCTTTGTTTTTTTGTTTTTAGAAAGCAAAGTGGAGTTGTATACCTAACTACAATCAGGAGAACATATTTTTCTCTTTTTAGTAACTTAGTGTATCTATTGCCTAGATATATTAGCTTACTAGAAGTTATAAAATGCAGGTATTATGTTATGGTGTCTTTATTATTTATTTATTTATTTATTTTTGAGAAAGGGTCTCAAAATAGTTATTTTTAACATATGATAAAAACTTAGATTTGTCAGGAATATATTTCTGTATTTAGTAGCCTAGGAAAACCTGGAACTCTTCAGCTTCCCATGCATTAGGATTAAAGGTTGGTCCCTCAGTGGAACCAGGATGTATCCCTGGTGCACAAAAGGACTTTGGGAGCACATTCCCCATGGAGGGATACTCCCTTAACCTAGAGGCAGGAGGGAGGGCCTAGTCCCTACTCCAAATGACATGACAGATTTTGTTGATCCCTCCTGGAAGGCATCACCCTAACTATGGAGTGGGGGATGGAGGGTGGTCAGGGGGTATGGGAGGAAGGGGGAAGGGAGGGAGAGAGAAGGAGGGAACTGGGATGGATATATAAAATAAGAAAAAAAAAAGCTGGCCTCTTCATGCAGTACATCATCTTCATCTGTTTACTGAGTATTTCTAGAAATGTTCCATTATTTTAAAATAATGGAAAAACACGATAAAGCTGGGAATGGCGGCCCACACCTGCACTCAGGCTTGTGGGAGGGTGGAAGCAGAAGGATCATCTTAGGCAACATTTGAGGCTAACCTTTGAAACTCTGTTTTCAAAAATACAAAACAAAACAAAACAAAAACAAAAACAAAAAAAAAAAAAAAAAAAACAAACAGGGCTGGTTCTACCGTTTGCTCAGTAGACATAGATGCTCAACACCAAGCCTGACACCTTCATTGGATGTCCACATAGTGGTTATGCAAGTTGTCCTGTGACTTCCACTCCTGTGCAACATAAAATACAAAGAAATGTAACAAAAAAATCAAAACAAAACAAAAACAATCTATTTCATTCTTTCCCTTTACCAGCAGTTTTCAAAATGGACTGATACAACACCTTCTCCAGTAAGGAGCAATCACTTTTCACTTTTAAGTATAATTGTGAACTTAGGTTTAAAGTGTTTGGTGTGTTTCAATACAATACATACTGTAACAGGCTTTCTTTTTGGCCACCAACCAGTTCCCAAATAAAGACACAGAGGCACACTCGGTCTTATCTTAGGCTTGTCCCACAAGCTCTTATAACTTTTTTTTTCTGAGACAGGGTTTCTCTCTGGCTTTGGAGCCTGTCCTGGAACTAGCGCTTGTAGACCAGGCTGGCCTCGAACTCACAGAGATCTGCCTGGCTCTGCCTGCTGAGTACTGGGATTAAAGACATGCGCCACCACCAACCAGCTAGCTCCTATAACGTAATCTATTTCTCTTCGGCTATGTTTTGCTTTGGGGCTTTTTACCTTTCTTTCATTCTGTACGTCCTACTCTGTGTCTGACTGGCTTGCAACTGCCTGGCTGGCTGGTCCCAGGTATCCGGTCCAGTCCCCCAACACCCACTCCCACCCGCTTCTCCCTCTTTCTCTTCTCTTCCTTTTCTCTGGAGCCTAGATTGCTCCTCTACTTATTCTCTATGCCCACCAGCCCTGCCTATTTCTCGACTACCTAAATATGAGCTGTTCAGCTTTTTATTAGACCAATCAGGTGCCTTAGGCAGGCAAGGTGAAACATCAACACATCTTTACATAATTAAACAAATACAACATAAGCAAGTGCCACACACCTTTACATAATTAAAGTAATATTCCACAACAACATACAATATCCATTTGATGATTGGTTCTGTCTTTGGCAAGTGACAACTACCATATTCTAGTTGCCTTCTATTTCTTTTGATACATTTTTTGTTTGTTTGCTTGCTTGAGACAGGATCTCACTATGTAGCCCAGGGTAGCCTGGAATTCCTTATGCAGACCAGGCTGACCTAAAACTCATAGAGATCCATCTGCCTCTGCTTCCTGAGTGCTGAGAATAAAGGCATGTGCCACATGCCCAGATTGATACAAATATTTTAAAGCTTTCTTGCTTATCTTGGATAGTTCCTGGCCCCAAATGGAATGAACTATTTCTCCAAGGAATCCTGGGGTTTTTTGTTTGTTTGTTTGGTTGGTTTTTGGGGTTTTTGTTGTTGTTGTTTTGTTTTTTGTTTGTTTGTTTGTTTTTGTTTCTTTCTTCATTTTTTGGCCCTTTTTTGGGGGGGAGTGATAGGGGAGGTTTCTAGTCAGGGTTTCTCTGTGTAACAGCCCTAGCTGTCTGGAAACTAGCTCTGTAGAGCAGGCTGGCCTCAAACTCACAGAGATCCACCTGACTCTGCCTCCCAAATGCCGAGATTAAAGGCATGCACAACCACCACCCAGCACCTTTATTGGTTTTTCAAGACAGGGCTTTTGCACTTATTTGTGGTTTTAGAGTATATTGTAGCACAAACTCTAATTGGTATTAATAATAAAAACCCAGAGACAAATAGAGCAGAGAAGCAAAGTGGCCAGGCACTAGAGAGTTTTCACCTCTACCAGTGTGCAGACCAAAAGGGTGATCATGTACTTAGACTGCATCTCCATACTGCATCTGTCTCCACAAAACCTCAGACTGCACTGAGCTCCTGTCTCTTCATGCCTTATATTCCCCTCTCCTCTCAGCCACATCACTACTGTCTCCACCACCCTAGTCCTGGGATTAAAGGTGTATGATCCCAAGTGCTGGTACCACCTTTGTGTGAGCTGTTCCTCTTTTAGACAGATTCAATCTCATGTAGCTCAGTGTGGCCTTGAACTAACAGAGATCCTTCTGCCTCTGTCTCCAGAGTCCTGGGATTAAAGGTGTGTATGTATCACCATTGCCTGTCCTCTCTGGCTAACTAGTGTGGCTGCTGGGATTAAATGTGTGTGCCACCACTGCCTGGCCTCTATGGCTAGCTAGTGTGGCTAGCTTTGCACTCTGATCTTCAGACAAGCTTTATTTGTTAGATCATAAACAAAATATCACCACAGTAAATGCCACTTTGCATATCATAGACAAATTATTGTCTTAAAGTCACTTGATTAGTTTAGTTGGAGGGGCCTTTTATAGAATACAAGTTCTTCTGATGTAGGCTTATGAGATGGCTCAGCAAAAAGAGGCACCGACATTTGATCACTAGGACACATGTAACTTGGGAGGAGAGCTGACTCCTCTGACATCCACATGGATGTACACACACACAGAGAGAGAGAGAGAGAGAGAGAGATACAAAGAAGGGCTAAATAATGTAAAATATTACAGTATGGTCTTGTATAGTTGAGAAAAAAACTATATATACACATATATATACATACATACACACATGCATACATACACACATGCATGCATACATACACACACGCACGCACACATACATACATACATACACACATGCATACATACATACATACATACAATACCTGCATGCTCCCCACACCTCTGCTTTGTAGACTGTATACTTGTAGAGTATCTGGACCTGTAGACTGAACTGGGTATAGAGCTGACAGGGCCAGAGGCTTTGGTGGCACAATTTGTGAGCAGTCCTGTGCTGCTTTCCCTTGGCCAGTCCTGAGAGATGGTGACCCAGAAATGCCTACAGGTGCAAAAAACAGGGCAGGAATAAATTCCTTGGTTCTAATAATATCTTCAGAAAGTCATAATCTTTCTACAGAAGTATATTCATGGCTCTCTTCTCTCCCAATCCATCCAATCACCTTCCCTTCCCCATGGATCAGTAGTCTTCAAAAGCTTCTCCTCCTCCAATTCCTGGCCTTTGTCTCTGTTATCACCCTCCCTACCCTGCCTTCCCCCCTTCCCCAGGCCAGAAGCTTAGGGGTTTTGTGTGTATTGATGAGGGGGAGAGAGGACAGAATCTTGCACAAACTAGCATCATGGAAACGGTGGAGATGGGGTAGACAGCTGCAGAGATCCCTGCCGGACAGACAGAATAAACCCTCCTCCCAAACAATTGTGCTCTCAAATTTCTCCTAGGGACAGCTGAACCTTTCAGCTCCTGAAATACTCTGCAGATGGGGAGGGTCCCTGAATGAGGCTTGCTGTCCATCTTCAAAGCCATCCATGGAAACTCAATGGGATCTCAGCATAGAAAGGACGGGGACAGTAAATGAAAGGCAGTCACTGCCATTCTTAAAGGCCAGGAGCTCACTACTGAGAACGCGGGAGAACCGGCGGGGAAGGGAAATCATACAAGCTGGAGTTAGATATCTGACTTGCCTGTTGTGTTTCTTTACTCTCTCCCTCACTTGGTACCCAACAAACCATATTCCATCCATTCTGCTTATCGTTCTCGCTGCCTTCACTCCCACACCCTACTGCCACCAACGTTCCTGGAATTTTGGACTTAGCTATTTTTAAAACTGTCAACTCAGTGGCCACCTCCCTCCTCCTCTCAGCTGTTGAGTCCTTGGGCCAGCCATATACTCTCCCTTCCCCCTCTCCCTGCATCAAACCTTCTCTGGCTCTCTGACCTCAGTGAGATTACAGCCAGTCTGGGGAACGGGGAGAGGCATGGAGAAGGAGATGGGGGACCCCTGGCTGGAGCAGGCCAACAGAACAGGCAACTATGGCTGGAGAATCGGGTATCAGAGTAATGTTTGACCTCGGGAAACAGTAAGTCCAGATGAAATTGCAATTGCTTGATAAGTGTTGGGTTGGAGGCAGGGATTTCATAAAATTACAGACACCTGTTCTGAAAACTAAGATTTCTCCTTACCAAGTACCCACCGCCACTCCTCCTGCCTCAGTGTTTTGGTTTCCAAGCCCTGTCTGCTTGGAGTTGAATGCTGCCTCTTCTCCTACCCTCTAATTCCCCTCTGCACTGTATTACACTGAGACTTGGAGTGGGCATTGGGGGGTAGTGCTGGGAATTGAACCCTTGAGCATGGTAAACACTCACCTACTACTGAGTTACACTCCCAGCCCCTAACTCAAGACCTCTCAGATCTCCTGCAGGACTCCTGCCCGATTCATAGACTTACTCCAAAGAGGGGATTTTGGCAGGAGAAAGGGAGACAGATCCTCTCCAATACCTGTCCCCCTTAAAAGATCAGGAACTTTGGGATTTGCAAAGGTGGGGGGATGCACGGGGGGGGGGGCAATAGAAAGTGTTGCTTTTCAGGTCTGGAAAAAACACAAGGGCTAATGACCAGGAAAAAACAAATACTAATTTGAAATCTTGGTTTGTATCCTATGCTGTGAAAGAGCATAATGCCAGCCCTCTAGGGTGACTAAGAGACTGGTTTCCTTTTCACTGGAAAAGTGACATTCTAGAAGGCACTTGTCTATGATATTTATCCTTTGTGCCCTTCTAACACAATGAAGAAAGAGAAATGGCGCGTGGCTGGCCTCTCACGGTTGGGAGTAACACTTAAGTGGTATGTTTTTAAAGCAGTTTCAGATCCTGATGCTTCAGGGGAACCCGCTGAGGAGACCAGGAACTCACTCTCCCCAGGAATCCCTCCAGTTTTGACACATCTGCTATTTGGTAGTCAGGATGGGGTAATACTCTGGACTCTGCCCACCGAGGTCATTCAACCTTCCCTCCACCCCCGCCTAGGAGTATTGCACAAGGGACCTGAAGGTGGCCACAGGAGCAGGGCACAGAAGCTCACCAGCCAGAAGCCTCCTGCTTTCCAAGCTCCAGTCTGTATAACTCTTGTCTGGATCTCCCCAGATTCTCTCCACACCATCTTGACCCGTCTTCAACCCTTCTCTCTTCCCCCACACCCGGTCAGATTTCTTTTTCCAGTCACAGAACTGCCTGTCGAAATTCACTAGGTAGGAGGTTCATCAGCTGGGAAGAACCGGCGCCTGGGGGGATCTGGCTGGATAGGTATGGGGGATCGAGGCCAGCCTCTTAGTCCCCATGGCGGTCCCCCAACTCTAAGCACACTCACTCTTCTGCTGCTCCTCTGTGGACAGGGTAAGGAAGGGTTAGGGGAAGGGCTGGTCACATCTAGAGGTCAAGCTGCAGGGGAGGGGTGGGCATGCAAGTACCTGTGAGTGAGGGGGAATGGGGGCTGAATCCCTGTCACTCGCCAGCTCTGGAGGAGGCCTGTCTTGTTTCCGGTTTACCTGGAGAAAGGACACATATGGAGTCCTTGAACTTTAGGGAAAAGAGGTCCGACTGGATTACACGCTTTTTAGTAGAGGAAAAGGGGGAAGGAGGCTAGGAGTAGGAGGGCTGAAGGTTGGGGCTGGGAAAGCGCCCACGCTGGGTGGTAGGAATGGCGGGGATGGAGGATGCCTTTTGGCAGTTAGGCGCGTAATGGACTCGGCTGGAACCTACTACGTGTGGGCACCGTCTCACTGTCCGCTCTCTTCCGTCTTCAGCTCAGTCCCAGTGCAAGATCCTCCGCTGCAATGCCGAGTACGTCTCGTCCACTCTGAGCCTTCGGGAAGGGGGCTCACCGGGCACGCCTCGCGGAGGCGGCCGTGGTGGGCTGGCCTCAGGTGGCTTGTGCCGTGCCCTGCGCTCCTATGCGCTCTGCACTCGGCGCACCGCCCGCACGTGCCGCGGGGACCTCGCCTTCCACTCAGCGGTGCACGGCATCGAGGACCTGATGATCCAGCACAACTGCTCTCGCCAGGGACCCACGGCCCCGCCCCCGGCCCGGGGCCCCGCTCTTCCCGGAGCTGGCCCAGCACCCCTGACCCCAGACCCCTGTGACTACGAGGCCCGGTTTTCCCGGCTACACGGTCGGGCCCCGGGTTTCTTGCATTGCGCCTCCTTCGGGGATCCCCATGTGCGCAGCTTCCATCACCACTTTCACACGTGCCGTGTCCAAGGAGCTTGGCCCCTGCTGGATAACGACTTCCTTTTTGTTCAGGCCACCAGCTCCCCGGTGGCATCCGGGGCCAACGCTACCACCACCAGAAAGGTCAGGGATTCAATTTTCCTCCTAATCCACCTTCTGAAATCCTCTCCCGTCACACCTCTGCTTGTTCTCACTCTTCTCAGCCGCCCAGATCCTGGTTCCTTGTCTTCCCCAAATATTCCCTTCCATCTTGAATGGCTTCCTTCTACTGTCAAACATTCACTCTTGCAAATCAAATCCTCTTCATGGGGATTTTATTCAAATGCAGGTAACACCGGGGAAGAGGTTGGAGTGGCAGCCAGGGCTATGAGAACTGAGGAGTCAGAAGGGACACTATTTTCCTAGGGGTTGAATAAGGGTCAGGTACAGTTGGAAGGCAATAGGGGATGGGATCAAAGACTGAGGACCATGGCGATGACACCTTGTATCTGCTGGGATCAGATCCCTGACAATGTATGCTGCTTGATTGCGGGGAGAATACATTGAGTCCTAATAAACTATTTTCCTCTTTGCCCGCACAGATCACCATCATATTTAAGAACATGCAGGAATGCATTGACCAGAAAGTCTACCAGGCTGAGGTGGACAATCTTCCTGCAGCCTTTGAAGATGGGTCTATCAATGGAGGAGACCGACCTGGGGGCTCGAGTTTGTCCATTCAAACTGCTAACCCTGGGAGCCACGTGGAGATCCGAGCTGCCTATATTGGGACAACTATAATCATTCGACAGACAGCTGGACAGCTCTCCTTCTCCATCAGGGTAGCCGAGGATGTGGCGCGGGCCTTCTCTGCTGAGCAGGACCTACAGCTGTGTGTTAGTGGCTGCCCTCCGAGCCAGCGACTCTCTCGCTCAGAGCGTAATCGCCGTGGGGCTATCGCCATCGATACTGCCAGAAGGCTTTGTAAGGAAGGGCTTCCCGTGGAAGATGCCTACTTCCAATCTTGCGTCTTTGATGTTTCAGTCTCTGGTGACCCCAACTTTACTGTGGCAGCTCAGACAGCTCTGGACGATGCTCGAGTCTTCTTGCCGGATTTAGAGAAATTGCATCTTTTCCCCTCAGATGCAGGGCCTCCTCTCTCCCCAGCAACCTGCCTAGTCCAGCTTCTTTCAGGCCTCTTTGTTCTGTGGCTTTGCGTTCAGTAAGTAGGCCAGCGACCTCGAGACTAGTTTGGAGCCGATTTGTGGGTAGAGGTTGGTGTAAGAAAACACTAAGAGGAGACAGCGGGAGACAGGGGGTGCAGGAGACAATGACACTCACCAGAATCAGACGAGGCCGCCGTCAGGGCTGCCATGATTCTAGAATAAGGGTTCTGGGCCAGGGCTTTGCATTCCAGACCATGGTAGGTAGGGACTCTTCACCGTGAATGTCCCCCGTCCCATTGGTCCACTCCACACACACCTGATATCACTCCTACAGGCCTGGAAATTGTGAGAGTGCTAGTGAACAGCAAAACATTAAAGCGTTGAGACTTCTTAAAGGCAAGAACTAAAAGCAGGAAGATGTGATTATCTTTAAGAAAATCAAGAGAGAAGAAAATGAGTAAGGAAAGCGTTTGGCCTTGTCTAGCTCTCAGACAAAGGAAGTCAGCTTCTGGAGACTAGTACCAAAGCAGAAACTGGCATTCCCATCCCTTACCAATCTGTTATTAAAGCTATGAATTCTCCACACTGTCCTGTCACCTGTGCTGAATCCCTTTATGGATGTGTGACCTAGAGTAGAGACAATGTGTTCACTCGACTAGAAAGGTCTCAGAATCACCAGCTATCCTATTTGGCCTTTTGGAGCTCACAGGCTATTAGACAAAACTGGATCACAGCAAGGAATCATGGGTACTATTATTATTTATTACCATTTGCTTTTTATTTTCAATGGAGCCTCATGTAGCCCAGGCTACCCTTGAACTGCTGGTCTGACTGTCTTTACTCCTCAAGTGCTGGAGTTAAAGTGCACTTACGTCTCCAAGGGTATCATTCCTCACCCAATTCTTCTTCTTCTTCTAGGTTTGTTTGTTTATATGTATACAGTGTTCTGCCTGCATGTCTGCCTGCAGGCCAAAACAGGGCACCGCATCTCATCACAGATGGTTGTGAGTCACCATGTAGTTGCTGAGATTGAACTCAGGACCTCTAGAAGAGCAGCCAGTGCTCTTAACCATGGAGCCATCTCTCTAGCCCCTCCCCCCCCATCCCGGACACATACACACACACACACACACACACACACACACACACACACACACACTTTTTGTTGTTGTTGTTTGAGATGGGGTTTCTCTGTGTAGCTTTAGAGCCTGTCTTGGAACTCACTCTGTAGACCAGGCTGGCCTTGAACTCACAGAGATCTGCATGCCTCTGCCTCCTGAGTGCTGGGAGTAAAGGCTTGTGCCACCAACACCCAACTACACTTTTCAATTCTTATTATTTACATTGTGTGTGTGTATGTGTACTTTACCCAGTGCTGTACCTTAAGTTACAGACAGTATGTGCATTTTGATGGTGTTTTTATTTAGTTTATTGTTTTACAGGGTCTTATGTAGGCAGAGCTGGGAATTTGCTGTTATAGACAAGGCTGATGCTCCTGCTTCCATCTCCCAAGTTGTGGGACTACAAGCCTGCACCACCATGCAGTTTATCCAGTGCCAGGGCTTTGTGTGTGCCAGACAATTGTACTACCAACTGAGCTGCATTCCCAGCCCCACCAACATGTTTATACAAAATTAGGGTTCTTGCTTAAAGAGCAACTTTATCCCTTAGATGTGGGGATGTCAAAGAAGAATTCCGTAACTATTTAGCTGATGACACTCTTTTATGACACCTGTCATATAAAACCCTTCCTTTGCTGAGTCTTGGGATTTTCCCAACTGGATGTTTAAAAATGAATAGCTCAAATAAACACAAGACAACCGGCCTTACTAATGATGAGATGCTAATCAGAAGGAGAAGCGCGATGAGGAAAGGCGGGGACGATGGCTCACTTTGGTGCTTGCTGCATAAGCTTGAGGATCTGAGCTCAGGTCCCCAGCACCCACCTAAAGCCTGGGCATGGTGATGCAAGTCTGTAACTCCAATCTAGGGGACTGGGGCAGGCAGTCCCAGGCTCAGGGCTCACTGCTCAAGCAGCTAGCAGACATAGTGACATTCAGGTTCAATGAGACAGCCAGTCTTAAAAAGCAAGGTGGGGTGGCAGTGAGGTGTTCAGTGGGCCCATGTGTGAATGTGGCAAGAAAGGCTGTGCTACTAAAATTCCTTCCCAGGGACATTAAGCACAAGCTACCCCTTTCTCCTAAGGTCCTGAGGACACACCAAGGCACGATTCTGCCAGAGCTCACTCTGGGGAACCAACAAGTCTACTGGGCTTCCTTACAGAGCATGGGTAACTTGGGAGGATTAACATACAGGGGTAGGGCACTCCTCCCCTTACCTGCTAAACCTGGAAAGCCTTACCCAGCAGGGGTGAGGGCTTTCCCATAGCCTCATAGAAGGATGGAGCCTCCCCTCCCTCCTCTAAATATTCTAACCCAGTGATCCTCAGCCTTCCTAATGTTGCCATCCTTTAATACAATTCCTCATGTTGTGGTGACCCCCAACCATAAAATTATTTTGTTGCTACTCCATAATTATAATTTTGCTACTGCTATGAATCATAATGTAAATATCTGATATGAGACCCCAAAGGGGGCTGTGACCTATAGGTTGAGAACCCCTGCTCTAGCCCCTACTCAGTTCCCTTACGCAGGGGACCATGGCAGAGGGGTGGTGTAAACCATTAAAAACACAGCTGGGATGATCTTTTGCAAAGGGTGCTGCTGAACTCCCCAAGATGACAACTGATTGGCTATAAGAGCAGCACTCACGTTAGACTGGCAGCTGAGCCTGAATTATGCAAAGGTGGAAGGGGAGAAACAAAACTGTCTTCTGACCTCCACATCTGGAACCTACCAGATGTGTGCCAGAGTGTGCATGACTACATACTCACAATAATTAAGAAGGTGGAGCATCCAGCTGGAGAGACAGCTGAGCAGTTCAAAGCACATGTTACTCTTGCAGGGGACTGACTCAGTTCAGTAACTAGCTTCTTGAGTTCTTTGTATATTTTGGAAATAAACCCTCTGTCAGATCTGAGGCTGGTGAAGACCTTTTCCCACTATGTGGGCTGCCGATTGGTCTTGTTGACTGTGTCTTTTGCCCTACAGAAGCTTTTCAATTTCAGGAGGTCCTATTTATTAATTATTGATCTCAGTGTCTGTGCTACCGGTGTTATGTTCAGGCCCCCCCCCCACCTACTCTTTTGAATTTAAAATTTTATATCCAGCTTTTTTGTTTTGTTTTGTCTTGAGACAGGGTCTCACTATGTAGAACAAGCTGGCCTTGAACTCACAGAGACCCACCTATCTATGATGCCCAAGTATCGGGATTAAATGTGTGTGATGCCTAGTGTCCTGCTTTTTGTTGTTGTTTGTTTATTTTGCCAACTTGACACAATCTAGTATTATCTGGGAAAAGGAACTTCAACTGAGAAAATGCCTCCAACAGATAATCTGTAAACAAGCTTGTAGAGCATTTTCTTGGTAAATAATTATTGTGGGGTGCCACTCCTGGGCTGTGGTCCTGAGTTGAATAAGAAATCAGGCTGAGCAAAGAACACATGGCACCAATTCCAGCCTCCATGTTCCTCCCTGAGTCCCTGCTCTGGGTGTGATCTGGAAATTGTAAACTGAAGCAAACCCTTACCTTCCTAAATTGTTCTTGATCGTGGTGTTTATCATAGCAACAGATACTTTGCAGATCCTACTCAGCCTTTTAAAGATTCATTTCGTGTGTGTGTGTGTGTGTGTGTGTGTGTGTGTGTGTATGTGTGTGCATGTGTGTGTGTGCAAATGCAGGGTTAGTTGGATCGCCCTAGAATGAAGTGGCAGGCAACAATGGGTCTCTTGACATGCATGCTGGGGACTGAACTGGTCTCTGGAAGATCTGAATGTGCTCCCTGCCCAGCCTTTATTTTTAGACTTATTCATTTTTATTTTATGTGTGTGAGCGTTTTGCCTGCTTGTATGTCTGTACACTGTGTGCATGCCTGGTACCTTGAAGGCCAGAAGAGGACATCAGACCCCCTGGAGCTGAAGTTATAGATGTTTGTGAGCTGTTTTGTGGGTGCTAGAAAGCAAACCTGGTTCCTCTGTAAGAATTGCAAGTGCTCTTAACTGCTGATCCATCTCCCCAACTCCATGCCCAGCTTTTAAAATGAGGACTCATGGGAATCAAAAGTTAGGACTTCATGCTTGCAGAGCAAATATTCTATCAACTGAGCTCTCCAGCCCTTGGCAGGTATTATTAAAGGTAAGCATACACTCTTGGCATCATGGAATCTGACTACAAGTCCAGCACATAGACAGCAGAGGCAAGAGGCTCACTACAAGCTCCAGGACAGATTAGTATATGCACATAGGTAAACAGGGAGCTCACCTTAGCCAGGGCTACATAGTATATTGGGGCAGGATGGGGGTAGGTGAGGAAGAGGGTAAGGGAAAGGAAGGAAAAGGGAAGAAGGGAGAGGGAGGGAGGGAGGGATGTGGCTCTCTTGGAGTGCCCGTTAATGAGCATGAAGTCCTGAGAGCCATCCCTAGCACTGCATAAAATGACTTCGTAATGCACTCCTCTAATCCCAGCACTTGGGAGGCAGAGGTAGGCAGATCTCTGTGAGTTCAAAGCCATCCTAGTCTACAGAGAGAGTTCCAGGACAGTTGGGGCTATACAGAAAAACCCTGCCTCAAAACCCACCCCCCCCAAAAAAATAGAAAGAAAATATCTGGAGGTAGAAGAATCAGAAGTTCAAAGTCATCCTCAGCTACATAGCAATGAGGCCAGCCTGAGCCACATGAGATCTTGCTACAAAAGGAAAGAAAGGGCTGGGGAGATGGCTCACTAAGTACTGGCTGCTTTTCCAGCGCCCATGTGCCAGCACACAGCTGTCAGTAACTCCAGTTCCTGCACCTTCTTCTGGCCCTCCGTGCGCGCCTTGCATGCATGCAGTACACACATATATACATGCCGACAAAATTAATGCACATGAAAGTAAATATTTTTTTAAAATGAAATGACAATAAAAATGTTTATTTAGCATCAATCTATTTAGGAACGATTCAAAGGAAATGACAATATGTCCACACAAATCTCTCGAGACACACTGGCAGTGTGTAGCCTTTCCTGGGAAGATGTGAATTCGTCTTTGCTTTCCAGCTGTGGCACCGGGGACAGAGCGAAATCGATTCCATACGAATGAATGTAGCTGGGTTGAAATGGTGACTTCACTGGGGTCACAGACAGGAGCATGGCTGACTCATGACCCATAGGTGGCAACTGTGAAAACTGCATTCCTGGAGCTCCTTGAACAACTTGTTTTACAAAACGAGCCTCCTTTCTCTAACAATTCCATATGTAATACTCAGAGATGCCTTGTGCATCTGGACATTTCTGATCAGAAGGCCCATACCTTCCATCAGCTTCTGGAGCATTCTTCTCGTGTCCAGAAGGAAATGTTTCCATTGGGAGGAAATTGCTAGAAACAACACCAACAAGTAAGGGACAGATAATCTGTGACTAACATGTAGAATAGGATAACCACTCAGCAATGGCATGAAATCACAAACACACGTAGGAACACACGGCAACATGAGCAAACCTGTAACAGCCTTGTTTTCTGTTGTTGTAATGAAGTTCCAGTGACTGGATAACTTCATAAAGAAAGGGGGTTATTTAATTTAGCTCCCGTACTGGCTTAGCTCTGGTTAGGAAGTCATGGTATGTGATGATATACTGTTTATGATCTAATAAAGCTTACCTGAAGATCAGAAAGCAAAGCCAGCCACAGCCATAAAAGCTTTAATTCCAGGACTCTGGAGACAGAGGCAGATGGATCTCTGTGAGTTCAAGGCCACTGCGTAAGAGTGAATCAGTCTAAGAGAGAAACAGAGCTCACGCCTTTAATCCCAGCACTAAAGAGGTATATAAGACAGGAGCAGGGTCTTGTATTCTGGTAACTAGCCTCCAGCCATGTTGAAGACAGGATCTCCCCAGCCTTGGTAGAGATGAGAGCTCTCTGGTGGCCTGGCTGCTTTGCTTTTCTGATCTTCAGCTTGAATCCCGGTATCTGTCTCTGAGTTTTTATTATTCATGTTACAATGGTAGATGGCACCACAGCAGTGGTAACATAGCATGAGAGAGAGGGACACCGAGGGACAGGAAGTTAGAGAAGTTCAAGTCCCAGGGTGGGTTTTCTCTTACAGCAAGATGCTCTGGTGAGAACTGACTCAGGGCCCCTGACAGCTACCTCTATTTCCCCTGTGGGCAATGGTCCCAGTAACTAAAAGCTATCCACTAAGGTCCATCTCTTACACATCCCTGCTCTTCAACACTGCCACAGTAAAGACCTTCAATACTCAAGGGATAAGCCACATCAAAGCCAGGGCACAGAGCCAGGCCAGCTGTTCTGGAGGCTGAGGCAAAGGATCTCAAGCTCAAGGTCCACCTGTGTTATGAGCCAGCCTGGTCCTACAGCCACATCAGCCCCAAATAACACACAGAGACACTGTATTAGATATAAAGCTGTTGGCCTGTTACTAACATTTCTTATTGGCTTGCTCTGCCTTAAATATTAAGCCATTTCTATTAATCTAAGTGTTTCCACGTTGTCTTATCTTACTGGAGAGAGAGTCTGGACTTTCTTCTCTCAAGTCCCTACATTTTGACTCTCCTCTCCAACATCTCCCAGAATTCTCCTTTTCTCCTAGTCCCACCTATCTTGCTTTCCTATTTGCCAACAGTGCTTTATTCATTAACCAATAAGAGAAACATATTTACAGAATGACATCTCCCATCAAACCTGGGCAACTTTGACTCAATTAATTAATTAATTAAATAGGACCTGGCCAGCTGGCACGAGTCTATAATCCCAGCGCTTGGGAGGATCATATGTTCAGTGACTGTTGGACTACATAGAGATCTTGTAGTAGGGCACTATTACTATTTTCTTCCATTTATATAAAAACAGAAGATGCAAACTGACATGTAGTTAGAGATGATCAAAAGATGCTTGGAGATGACCAAAGAGAGGGAAAGGAGAAAGAAAATCTCAACGTGGTAATCATTTCATGGACACATATATGTGCATATCTATATTTTATTTTATTTGTGACATGGTCTCAATATAGAGTTCCACTTGTTCTGGAAACCAGGCTGACCGAGAACTCAGAGATCATACCTGGCTGTTGGATAAATATATTAAAACTCATAAAGGTATATCCTGTCGGTGTGTGAAACTTATCATAAATCAAGCACACCTAAATAAAGTTGCCGTTTAAAAGGGGGAGGAGCCTGCATGGTGGCCTTTACCCCAGCACTCAGAAGGCAGAGGCAGGTGGATCTCTGAGGGATTCCAAGACAAGCTGGACTACACAGAGAAATCAAGTCTCAAACACACACACACACACACACACACACACACACACACACACACACACACACACAAAACAAACATAAAAACAAAAATTAAAATCCAAACCAAGGTAATTCACATTTTCCTCTTCCTCTGGTGAACAGGATGAAACAAATATTTAACCCTGTGAACAGTTCTGACAGTCCACAGAAGGTCAGCAGGTGGCGCTCATGACTAAAAAGTTACTCAAAGACGACTCCAGGAATTCTCCAGAGAAGAAAAGCAATTCCTTTCTTTCTCTTTTTGTTTTTTGAGACAGGGTTTCTCTGTGTAGCTCTGGCTGTCCTGGAACTCTCTCTGTAGGCCTTGAACTTACAGAGATTCACCTGACTCTGCCTCTTGAGTGCTGGGATTAATGGTGTGCCCACCACTACCCAGTGATAGAAATCAATTTCTTTCTTCCTTTCTCTCTTTCTTTCTTTTCTCTCTCTCTCTCTTTTTTCTTCAAGACAGGGTTTCTCTATGTAACAGCACTGGCTGTCCTGGAACTCATAGATCAGGCTGTT
Source organism: Phodopus roborovskii (assembly GCF_943737965.1). NCBI lineage: Eukaryota > Metazoa > Chordata > Mammalia > Rodentia > Cricetidae > Phodopus > Phodopus roborovskii. Next base: position 27,861,385 of record NW_026126540.1, read on the forward strand.
CTTGAACTCAGAGATATCTGCCTGCCTCTGCCTCCCCAGTGGGAATCAATTTCTAAAGAGCACCTGAGCCCCATCCCACCCCACCCCAGCAATACAGATTGCTGTCATTGCTCTTGGTTGCACAACATAACTAGGTTTTGAGATCCTACTACAGAGGACATCACGAGTTTCAGTTGCAAAGAACATGGAGAACTCAATCAGTGCCAACTCTGCTTCAGCAGGGTTCATGCCTCAAAGAGGACACGTGGAAGAAAGGGGGGAATGCACACCTGAAGATGCAGCTGCCCTCTCCCTCCCTCTCTCTCCCTCTCTCTCCCTCCCTCTCCTTCCCTCTCTCCCTCTCTCTCTCTCCCTCTCCTTCTCCCTCTCCCTCTCCCTCTCTCTCTCAAATAGGGTGACTCCTTATTTATGTAGCATATTGACTACACTAGTCATTTGACAAACATCAGAGCCCTGGATCTCTTTTTCACTTCCCCATTAAATGTCCAGGGCGAAAAAGCCAATTACAAAACAGGCAGCCTTATCTGAAGCAACATCTTTGCAAAGTGTCTGTCAAATCAGGAAGTTACAAAGTTTCCGGGGTCTGCAAAGCATAGGCCCTTCTCTTTTTAGTCTGTGTCTTGGCTGGCTGCTCATGGGGTTACAGGATGTTAGAGAGTCTGAAATTATTTTTACCTTAACCATTTGATGTTTTCTAAAATGCAAGCTTTACAAGCTAACTCACAATAAGTATTTAATTGGCTGATTATAGCATTTTTCCGTTCCTCTATTGTAAGTAGAGTCTTGTTTTCATATGCTCCCAGAAGGGCTGGTTCTGGTATCGCATTCTTTTCCCACCAACCCACAATATTCCTATTCCCTCTCTATAGGCTCCAGTATAGGACACTGGATACACTTGTGACGTCTTGTATCCAGAGCTGACCAAGAAATTTCTCAGAATCTACCCTATTGGTACCACAATCCTTGGGACACAAGGAAGACTCTTCCTTCTGTGACGTTCATTTCAGGCTACAACTGCCCACCCACCCCCACCCTGTCTTCAAAGTTTCCCTTGGCAACATGAATATATTCCCCAGGGGCTGTATTAGCAGAAAACTGACCTTATGCCAACAACTGTTCCTAAAAGCGAGGGCAAAAGCCAGCACAACAGCTACTGAGTCCCTTGGCGAGATTTCACTGGAACTTTGTCAAGCAGCGTCCTCCCCCCCCCCCTTTAGAACTCCAGCCATCCCTTGTGCTTTGGACTGCGCCACAATTTGCAACTGACCAGGAAATTTCTAGCTTTGATGGTGCCAGAGGGTGCTAAGCAGGCCACTACGGAAGAAAAGGCATTACTCCACAGTGGACCCTGCAAATACAACACAGATGCAATAGTGGCATGGCTACTTGGGGGGGGGTAACCAATGGCTTTCTGTTCGCATTTGAAGGCTGCTATTCCGGAGGAGCTCATGATTGATGTGACAGTCATTTCATGGAGATACTTTTTTTTTTCTCATGAAGTTATACTCTGTAAATATGTGCTATTCATTATACACTTAGTATTCTGAAATAAAGCTGCCATTTTAAAAAGTGATCTACTAAAATTTTACTTCCTCACTTTTTCAAACACCCATTGATTTCCTGCCTCAAGCTATGTACAGTTTGAATCTTTTGGTTTTATATAAACAAAAGAAAACAGTGTTTTCCTTCATTCTGTTTCTTTCTTTCTTTTTTTCAGAGACAAGATGTCTCTATGTAGCAGAGCTGTAAACCTAGTGGAAAATCTGTGGCTGGGAGGCCCTAGCAGGAGCTTGTAATTGTCAACTGGTCATGCATGCTGTCAAACTGCTTTCTAAATAGTTATACTTATACCCACAGTTTTGTGTCATTCGCAGGTTGCCCATGTGTATAGACAGCACAAATTTACTCATGTGTTATTGAGGGGGAAAAAAACCAGTCATAAAGCTGCATGTATGTGTTGAGAGTTGGGAGTTGGAGGGAGGGAGTGTAGGGATGAATGTGATCTAAATACATTGAATATACACACGATATTCTCAAAGAATAATCTTTAAAAAACTTATCTAGCCAGTTTTTGGTGGTGCATGCCTTTGATCCCAGCACTCGGGAGGCAGAAGCAGGTGGATCTCTGTGAGTTTGAGGCCAGCCTGGTCTAAAGAGAGAGTTCCAGGACAGCCAGAGTTTATACCCAGAAAATCCCTACCTGGAAAAAAAAAGATTATGTAGTTCTGGCTGCAAATGGCCTGATCTGACCTGTGAAAATGGTTCACTACAACCAAAAGGCCCTACAAAATTATGTAAATCAAGGTGTTTGAATCTTTATGTTCACTTTAAGGACACTTATAAAACTGTCTTCAAGGAAGCCTTGTGTACTGTTCAGGCAGCGTGAGGGCAGTCGATGAATGTGCCCAGGGCAAGTAGTGGAGCTGCTCAGGGTCGATGGCTGAAAACCCTGCTGAGATTTTGCTGCACATGCTCCACAATGCAGAGGGCAATGCTCAAATAAGGGTTCAGCTGTGCATCCTCCTGTTATTGGACACACCCAGGTGAGCAAAGCATCCGGGTGAGCAGAGCACCCACTACCAGAGTTCATGATCATGTTAACTCATGCATGAGCTCTTCCTGACACATGGAGGTAGCCCTCATTCAAAAGAAACAAATTGTTCCTAAGCCTGAAGAGGAGGCTGCTCAGAAGAAAGACTGCTTAGACAGTGGTTCTCAACCTTCCTAATGCTGCAGCCCTTTAATATGTTTCCTCATACTGTGGTGACCCCAACCATAAAATTCCTTCATTGCTACTTCATCACTGTAATTTTGCTATTGTTATGAATCATAATATAAATGTCTGATATGCAGGATATCTGATATGTGGTCCTCTGTCATGGGTTGAGAACCACTGTCCTAGAGGAAACTGAAGCAACAAAACCTCACAGTAAATTCAGCACAAAATAAATGCAAATAAAAAAAAAAAAAAAAAACAGATCGTCTGATATATTTTAAAATTCTGTCTTCTGAAGAAAAGGAGAAAATGGAAAGTATATATGTGTATGATAAAACATGCTGTTATTTTATTTTATAAAGCCATGTCTGGTGATGCATGCCTTTAGTCCCAGCATGAAGAAGGCAGAGGCAGGAGGCTGTCTGTGAGTTCCAGGCCAGCCAGGGCTTCATAGTGAAACTCTGTCCAAAACAAACAAACTAACAAAACATATAAAATTAGAAATATTAAAAGAGCTTTTATTCTTAACATTTTTTATATTTATTTTGATGATTTTTGAAAGAATTCTAAAGAATTTTCTTTAAATTATGTCTTGAGTGTGGGTTTGTCAATGTGAATGTGATTGCAATGCCTATGGAGGCCAGCAGAGGGCACTGGTCGGATACTGGAATAACAGCTGTCAGAAGTCTGGGAACTCAGCTCAGATCCTCTTGCAGGAGAAGCTGCCTGAGCCTTTAATCCCGGAATCGTCCCTCCTACCCCACATAACACAATTCTTAACTACACTACACTTCATTTGGAAGCGAGACATTTCTATCTTGGCTTGAATGTTCCCAGGGTCTTAGCCTCCGACCCACTGGGTAAGCCCGGCCCCCACTGCAGAGCTACATCCCCAGGCTAATCACCACAACTCCCTACTGTGGCCGTGGCTGGCCTGGAACTCATGACATATACCAGGCAAGTTTTAAATTATTCTGATACTATGTCTGACTCCCTTTCTTTTCTGTTTGTTAGTTTTGTTTTGTTTTGAGGCAGGGTCTCCCTATGTAGCCCTGACTGTTCTAGAACTTGCTGTGTAGAACAGATTGGCCTAGAACTCACAGAGCTCTGCCTGTCTCTGCCTCCTGAGTGCTGGGATTAAACGCGTGCACTACCACACCTGACCCTTACTTTTTAAACTTGTGATTTCAACCATTTCACAAATCAAACTGCAACCCCTACCCCACCCACATATACAACACGGCAAGTTTCTCCCCCATCTCAAGGAGAACAGATAATAGCAAAGCCAGGGAATTGCAGGTCTCAAAATCAGAGCCAGGAAACTGGAGCAGCAACAGGGAAGGGAGAGAGGACAGAGCATTTGCTCAGTTTCTGCCCTTTTCAAGACAAAATGTTAATCATCACTAGAACAGTGACATTACACACTTCCTGAAATAAAACTTGTGTATGCCCTCTCATCTGTACAATCTGCACACACATTGTCATGAAACCTATTGCTTGTATGCCACTAAAAAGAAAATAACCAAAGAAATAAAATAAAAAAAAACTGGCTGGTTATATATAGTGTGGTACACTTATGCTCCCAAGACAGAAGGATCAGGAATTTAAGGTTAGCCTCTACTATATGACAAGTCAAGGTAAGCCTGTGTAGCAAGAAATCTTTTTTTTTTTAAACAAACAAGTAAAAGCAAATGACACCCCCCACACACCCACACACACACACTTGTGTGAATGGAGGGTAAGCATTGGAAAATCAAAAGAGAGCTGAGGAAGGGTAATTAAAGAGGCTTCGTTGTGATATTAACTGGCCACATGTTGTTCACATGTGGACAAGGCTGTTAGTTCACAGAACCAGTGCTTCAATACCAAGGGTGTCATGTCTTTAATATAGAACATCTCCTACCTTCAAACAATTACTTAAGTCATGTGTACATACTTGTGGTTTTGTTTGTTCGCTTGTTTTTGAAACAAGGTCTTACACTGTAGCCCAGATCAGCCTGGAACCCATTCTCAATGTGTGGCTTATCTTGGTTGGCTGTGAACAAGAGCTGATCACCCTGCCTCTGCCTCTTGACCACTGTGATTACATCTACAAGCCACCTTGAGAGTCTTATTAAATACACACACACACACACACACACACACACACACACACACACACACACATTCTATGGACCAGGCTGGCCTCGAACTCACAGTGATTTGCCAGCCTTTGTTTCCAAGTGCTGAGATTAAAGACATGTGCCACCACTGCCTGATATGTATGTATGTATGTATGTATGTATGTATGGTTAAGTGTTAGAGAGATGGTTCCGTGGTTAAGAGTACCCGTTACTCTTTCACAGAACCTGAACCTGGGTTCAGCTCCCAGGACCCACATGTGGAAGCTCATGACTATTTTTAACTCTAGTTCCAGGGGATCCAACCAATTCCCACATACCTAGCCAACTGTTTTTTTAATTAGTTTTTGTTTTGTTTTGTTTTGTTTTTTAGTAGTAGACAAACAATAGTTTCTCTAGGCACCAGCCATGCACATGGTATACATACATACATGCCGCCAAAATGCTCATACACATAACATGAAAAAATCTTACATTTTAAAAATTAGGTTTAAACAGTCTCTCCATCCACTCTTGCAGTTCACCCACTGCACACAAGATCTGAAAGTCCCTTCGCTAAAATTAAATCATCTGAAACAGAAAGAGGTCATGTCATGGTTTTATTTTCTCTTCGTGAGGAAATGCATTGTCTTGTTTCTGTCACAGCCAAGTCTACAAGACAACCAGAAGGGTCTAGATTGGGCTAGAATAAAAAGCAAACAAATAAACAAACAACAACAACAAAAACAGAAATAAATGTGGCTTATACCTGTAATTGTAGTAGTCGGGAAGTGGAGGCTAGGGGATGACCTCTTGTTTGAAGCCAACCTGAGCTACATTAGCTGATCAGGCTAGAACCCAGAAGCTGAAGTATTTCATGGATTTTGTTTTGTTTTGTTTTTGTTTTTATTTAAGGCAGGTTTTTCTGTGTTACCCTGGCTGTCAAGGAACTCACTCTGTAGACAAGTCTGGCCTCAAACTCACAGAGATCTGCCTGCCTCTGCCTCCTGGGATTAAGTCCAGGCTGGCCTATAACTCAGAGGATGACCTTGAACTTCTGATCCATTGCCTTCCATCTCCCCAAATGCTAGGATTACAAGCATGGGCCAACAGGCCTACTTAGGCACCGGAGATCATACCCAGGATGTTATGATGCTAGGAAGAGCTCCGCCAACTGAGCTACCACCTCCCCACCCTGTGACCATTCTTTAGAACTTCTGTGCTAAGCCAGGACTTCACTCTGTCCCAAGCTGGCCTTGAACTCCTAGCAATCTCCTGCCTCAGCCTTCAGGTATAAGAATTGTACTTATTCTTTAAGATTTCTGAAGGCCCTAAAGTTAGGCCATGTGATAATACAGTTCGAACCTTTGAGGAGGTCTATTTAGTGAGGAGAGATAGACAAACCACTACAAAGTTGGTAATCAATGCTTGCACAGAAGGTGCTTACCCTGCTGGTGGTACCCAGAGGTTAGGGCTGAGTCTGTTTGGAGAAATCAATGGAAATGGCAAAGGAGATGTTGTTTTACTGTTTGAAGGATCAGGGAGATTAGTTTAAAGACTTTTTGACCCATACATCAGATGATATGGGGTTGAGCTATGAGTGACCACAGATGCCCTGTCAATCACAATATTCTTTTCTTGGAGAAATCGTCTGCCATCTCTGAATAGTTGGGCGTTGCTGGCACACACCTTTAACCCCCAGCACTTGAGAGGCAGAGGCCAGGGGATCTCTGAGTGCAAGGCCAGCCTAGACTACAGAGTGAGTACGAGGACAGCCAAGACTACACAGAGAAAGCCTGTCTCAAAAAACCAAAAATAAATAAATAAATGTCAACTGTCTTGCCATTTTTTTGAGGGGGGGCAGGGTTTCATTATGTAGATCAGGTGGCCTAGAACTTACAAACATCCACCTGCCTCTGCCTCCTGAGTGTTGGAATTAAAGGCCTGTGCCACCCCAACCCCCCAGTTTACAACTATTTTTAAAAATTATTTTTGTTTTTTTTTTTTTATGTGTATTGGCATTTTGCCTAAATATATGTCTGTTCAAGGGTGTCAAATCACTGGGAGCAGGATTACAGACAGTTGTGGATGCTGGGAATTGAACTGAGGTCCTCTGGAAGGGCAGTCAGTGCTCTTAATTGTTGAGCCATCTGTCCAGCCCAGCAACTATTTTTTTTAACACAAGCTAAGAAAAAAAAAAAAAGTGCTGCTAAATGTCACCCTTGTGAAAAAGAAGGGAAACTGCTTTAATACATAGTTTCTTCCTCGGTCATAAACACTGTTTCCTTCATCTATTCCTTTTTCTCATGTTCAAGAACCATCTCTTCAGTTCAGGGGAATATTCTAGATCAAGTGTCACAAAAGTGCCCATGTTAGACAATTGTTGCAACAAGGATCTAGCTGCCCACTAGGTGGCAGGGCCGAGCCAACCGAATTCCAGAATAGTGAAGAAAGAATTTCTCAGAAAAGAACAAATTTTCAGGAAAGGCTAAGGACGAAGTGTCCAGTTGCCCTGAAGCGTTTACATCAACACAGAGCAGCTGAGCAACACGCCATCCTCCCTGGCTGCCTTACCCCTTGTTTTGATAAGTAATTGATCTACCCATAGATTTTGAGTTGGGAAGAACTGGAATTGAGGTTTAAAATCTAACATTTAACTACAACAATCAAAAGGAAAAAAAAAAAAAAAAAAGTAAAGAAAAAAGAAAGAAACTAAAAGTCAACCTTTCAACCTTGGTCTGAAACAACACCAGGTTCCAAGTTGTGGCATACCCTCCTCTAGAGAGGTTCTCCTTGCCCTTAGCTCAGTCCCTGCTTACCCTGTGAGCCGCACTCTTATAGGAGCTAGGAAGAACATAAAGCTACAGGAAGGACAGCCCTTCTCTCTAGAAACTTCTTATCTAGGGGGAAAAAAAAAGGCAACTTACCTATGAATGGACCTGAGAAATGCAAACAACATGCTAAGGAGTGTTTAAAAGATAATAATAAAATAGTATTTAGTTATAAGCAAAAATAAAAAGAGAAGACTTGACCTCAAGACTTCAGAGAGGAAAGCCGTTTGGCTGGGGCAAGTTGGGCTGGGCTGGGGGCTCAGGGTCAGAATCCAAACCCCAGAACTGGGGAGGGAAGGCAGCTGTTCCGGGTAGAGAGAAGCATAAGAGCTTCTTCACACAGGAAGGGAAGGATTTAAGAACACTGAGTTCCCAGGCTTGTCGAGGTGTAGAGTGGTAGATCAGGAAGTAGTGGACAATGAGACAGGCAGGTTTGGCCAACCATTTAGAGACTAGGATGGAGCATTTGGGTGAGGCTCAATAAGCACAGGGTTTTGGAAAATTGCAAGAGCTGACAGGAAAGAAATCCTGTTGGCGTAATCTAGATTACAGTATAGATATAGTGCAGAGATTAGACAAAGACTACTAAGAAGTCTAAGGTGGCTGTGAGGTGCTTGGGAGATGGAGGTGGGAAGATCATGAGATAGAGGCCAGCCTGGGGTACATAAGGTCCCCATGTCCCTCCCGCCCTCCCATTTTTAAAGGATACATGCTGGTGAATGGGAGCTGGGGGGGATGTGTATTCATTAATGGATACATTGAATTTGAGTTGCTGGTTAGAATGCTGGAACAGGCTAATAACAGTGTGGTACTTTTCTGTTTGTTTTTTAGCCTAAGCTCTCAAGTCATCCATGATGGCCTTACCTTGAACTTCTGATCTCCACCCCACCCCTTGGATTTTCAAGACAGGGTTTCTCTGTATAGCCCTGGTTGTCCTGGAACTCACTCCATAGACCAGGCGGCCTTAAACTCTTAGAAATTCACCTGCCTCTGCCTCCCAAGTGCTGGAATTAAAGGTGTGCACCACCAACTTCCTGGAGTGGGCTTTCTCCCCTTACCTCTTAAATGCTGATCAAACCTAAGGCTTCATGCATGCTGGGCTGGAATTGCATCCCCCAGTCTAGTTTGGGTTTTTGTTTTTGTCTTACCTTTATGTTATGTGTATGGGTGTTTTGTCACAAAAGAATGATGTACAGATGGATGAAATGAAAAGCAAAGAGAGAGTCTCAGTGGACTGGAGAGCTGGCTCAGTGGTTAAGAGCACTTGTTGCTGCAAAGGACCCAGGTTTGGTTCCCAGCACCCACATGGAGGCACCAGGCATGAATGTGGTAAACAGATGTACATGAGGCAAAGCACACATACATGTAAAATAATAAATATAAATCCAGGAAACACTCTGAGAGAGCCGGCAGAAGGAAACCAAAATAGAGTTGTTAGCAAAGAAAACAGAATGAAGTTCAAAAGTCAAGATGGATGTCGAATTCTTTAAATTGTGGTGTTTAAACTATATAGTTGTCAAAAACAAAAACAAAAAACAAAAAACAAAACAACACCCCACTTTGTTGTCTTCCAGAAACCTAGAAGAAAATCTTCTCAGCCTTCCCAATGCTGTGACCCTTAAATAACAGTTCCTCACGGTGTGCTGACCCCAACCATAAAATTATTTTGTTGCTACTTCATAACTGTAATTTTGCTACTGTTATGAACCAGAATGTAAAATCTCAGTTTTCCGATGGTCTTGGGTGACCCCTGTGCAGGGGTTATCCAACCCCCCAGGTTGAGAACCACTGTCCTAGAGGGAAGAGAAGAAGTTTAGTCAAACAGACAAAGCTGACTGAAGATGCCCTCTTTCAGGTCTCAAGCCAGCTGTGGTGTAGTTTCCAGGGCTGACACCACTCAGAAGTGGAGGCAGGAAGATGAACTGTGCTCTGGAACTTCAAAACTAGCCTGGGCAGCCAGGCAAGACCTTGTCTCAGGTGTCTACAAAGAAAAGGAACTGAGCACCTCAATAACCAAAGAGTGGACTTCCAGATGAGGCATTTTATACAAGAATCCTCCCACACCAGGCATCAGTACAAGCAAGGTCCAACCCAGGAATGGCTCCAACCAGACATTAATTGGTTGTCAGAGGGGAAACCATGTGACCAAAATAAGAGAGCTATTTAGAGTCCTCTAAAAGTCTCAGAGTCTTGCCCTGTATCCTTTGTGGTGTCTTTACAAAGATCAAACAAGACACATGTCAAAGACTGAGAAACAATGTCTCACCATAGCCCAGGTTGGCCTGCAGCTCATGTCTCACACCACAGCCCAGGCTGGCCTGAAGCTCATGTCTCACACCACAGTCCAGGCTGGCCTGAAGCTCACTATGTAGCCCAGACTTGTCATGAAGGGGTGGTGGCAAACTTCCTGCCTTACTCTCCCCGTGCTGGGAGTGAGTCACCTGCCTGGCACAGAACAAATAGACCTAGGTGTAAGTTCTGGGTGTAGTCATAAAACCTGTGACCCCGAGCAAATCACTGCACCTTTCTGTGCCCGATTTAATTAACCTGCAGCTACGGGGTTGTTGTAAGAATTAAATGAAACTACACAACTTTAAATTCTGTTTAGAACAAGATGATAGATGGCTTTACAAATAAAGTAGCCTTGACTAAGCTCGAGGAGAACTTGGGCTGGGGCTGAGTCTCAGTTGGGAGAGTGCTTGATCATGTGTTTATTTCCAGTGTCAGGAAGGCAGAGGCAGGTGGATGTCTGTGAGGTTAAGGATAGCCTGAGATCCATAGTGAAATCATGTCTTTTAAAAAAAAGAAGTTCGAGGTCATCCTTGACTACATAACAAGTTTGAGGCCAGTCTGGGACACATTCAACCTTGTCTAAAAAAAAAAAAAAGTTTCTTGGAATTCTTAACATATCATAGAATTGTTTAGGTGTTCTTATTTACCTATGACTTGGAGTCATTTATACATCTGGGCAGTCTCAAATCCTATAGTCTCATTTAACAATTTTTCCCCTTTTAAACTAACATTCCTTAGGGAAAAAACAAGAAAGAAGGGAGTGGATGAGGGAAAAGACAACTTTACAGAGTGGAGGGTCCCGACAAGAGATTAAGAAAACACGCTGTTTTGCATTCTTAGCTGAGCCCCATACAACCCTAAATGTCTGTAAAGCCAGAAGTGAAAGAAATGAAGTCATGGCTTCCCCTCTTCCATCCGGACTTTCCAGCTGCCAGCACTGGCTATCAGGTCATCTAGAGCAAAACAAAGGACAACACCACTGGCTTCCTACTGGCACTGGGAAGAAGAGGGTGGGGAAGGGGCAGGTAACCGATGACCTCACTTGCAAAACTCCTGAGCCCAGCCTTGCCTTTCTGCTCCTCCTGGGCACATCTGTCCTTGTCCTTGTACCCACGGGCGTTTGTACTGTTTGTAGGGCAAGAGTTTATAAGACTTTTTCTTTTTCCCATCCAAGAACTGAGAAGGGTCTGTGTGTGTGTGTGTGTGTGTGTGTGTGTGTGTGTGTGTGTGTGTGTAGGGACAGATTGTTATCAGAATACCAGGTGAAAGGTTATAAACAGCCTGTCCAGGAGGCAGCCAATTCAGAACATGCCTTGGCTATAGGCCCAGGAAGCAGCTGCCACTGCCAAATTTAAACAGATTTTTGGCCTAATGCAGAACAAACAAGTGGTCTGCACTGAGTGTCTCAGGAACAAGAAGAAATGGCAGTCGCACAGGCGACAAGACACAGAACTATCCACAGGATTGTTTTTGCTTTTGGTTTTTGTTTTGTTCACTTGTTTTTTTCAAGACAGGTTTCTCTGTGTAACAGTCCTGGCTGTCTTGGAACTCCACTTTGTAGACCAGGCTGGCTTCAAACCCAGAAATCCGCCTGCCTCTGCCTCCCAAGTGCTGTGATTAAGGGCATGTGCCACCACTTCCCTGCATACAGGATTGTTTTAAATAAAAAAAAAAAAAAAAAAATTAATACTCCACAGACAACCTTACATACTAACATTACCTTTCTCTAAGATGTCCCAAGCCAACACCCTGAGACCTGTTAACAGGCACCTCTCCTCTCTTCCGATCTCCTCCAATCTTAAACAACAACAATTGTTTACATCTCATTTATTTTGTGTTCTCTGGGAGTGAATAATAGGGTGGGGGAGGTCAGGATTGGTTCTCTCCTACTTCCAGGGTTCTGAGGACTGAACTCAGGTTGTCAGGCCTGGTACAGTGTCCCTGGTTCTCCTCAGTCTTAAGTAGCTGGGGCTGAAGAGATGGCTTGGTGGTTAGTAGTATCAGAGGACCAAGGTTCGATTCCCAGCAACAAAATAGCAGTAACAACTCTGTAACTCCAATTTCCAGGGCATCTGATACCCTCTTCTGGACTCTGCCTACAGCAGACACTCATGTGGCAAAGCTCCCATACACGTCAAAATTTTTAAATCCCATATTGCTACATTCCACACTATTTAACAATATTGATATATACACTTTTGGTAAACATTTTGATGTTTTATACCATCAAGCTATTTTTTTTTCCAAGATGTCTGCTACAGTTTGAAACTAAAATTATTGAGAGTCCTACCTCCTTTGTTCTTAATTAATACTGTTAACTCAAGCCTAGTTACCTGTCTAGAACAAACACACACCCCCTCAGGATCAACATGTTCCTAGGCTTTGGTGTTGTATATGTTTTTCAACCGTGTGATGTCCAACTCGGAGCTTGCTTAACATTGAGGCTGAGTTGTAACTTGTTGGCCTTAGGATGTCAACCCAGTTAAGGCATGTGAGCAAAGGGAAGGTGTTGTTTATTAAGAGCAGTAAACAGGCTGCTAATTGTACAGAAGGCAGAATTTTATATATGCAAAGGCTTTTTACTTCTCCATCTTAAATTCATGACAATTTCAAGCACAAGGAACAAGGAGACAATCTCCTAGTAACTCTGCCCAAATATGGAAGGAGTCTAGGGCTCAATGACAAGACAGGGTGGACGTGGGGAGGGGGGTCGCAGGGTGGACGTGGGGAGGGGGGTGATCCCTCGCGGGGTGGACATGGGGGGTGCGATCCCTCTTCTACACACAAGGTTTTCTTAGCACATTCAAGAGCAAGAGTTATTTCCTGAGTCAGCACCTAGCGACATCTCTGTCTGCTTGGTCTAGCAGATAGCCAAGCAAAGCCAATAGAACCTGAGCAACAGGCTTAGGAATATGCATTTCATTTAGTGACTCTGGAGAGAGGATGAATACAAAAAAAAATAAAGTGACAGGAACTCTGGAACAAAGTCAGGAGTGATGGATGGATCTGTTTCTTTCTTTTTCTTTTTCTTTTTTTTTTTTTTTTTGTACCCACCCTTTGTTTCCTGGAGAAACAGGGACGGAGGTAGACATCAGTGTAAAGTACACACCTCATCAAAGCTGCAATGAGGTAAATGAGGGAACATATACAAGGTGTTCCCCAATTTCACAGGTAGACTGAAGAGATGAGAGGAAAAGTAACAGGATGTGGACACTCCCATACTGCTTCCATTCCAGAAAACAGAAGAGAGTGGACATGGATGCCCATAGGGGCAGGAAAGGAAGGGGACACCCCAGAACAATGTACCGGCTTTCCAATGAGGACTGGAAGGGGACCTAATATCTGACACACGCGTTTTGTTCTTCAGTAGACATGCAACAGGAAGACACGGGGTGGCTTTCTCACTAACACTTCTGCACCCTCACCCTCCACCCAGTGCTGAAGAATCCTTGGGGCAATGGGGTTGTTTTTCACAGACTTGTGAACTTGGAAGCCAGGAATAAACAGTCGCCTCGAAATGAACTGTGCTGCCTAAGACGAGGCATGAAATCCTGTCCTAAGCACATTTTCCCTTCTCCTAAAAAGAGGAAAGAAAAAAAAAAAAAAAAAAAAAACCAACACACCCAAACAACCCTGCTCCCAGGCCCTGGATGGGGTTCAGGGTCGCGGGGTCAGTGCCATCCAACTCCCAAGGGGGGGGGGAGAGACGTCCGCGGCCCCAGCCCCGCCCCTCCTCCCGGCAAGGCTGCGCACCCGAATAACAACCGTTTTCCCCGCTAGAGCACACCGTGTCCACGCGCCCCTGCGGCCTCGCTGATTGGTTGGAGGCCTGGTAAACAAGGACCAAGTAGCCAATGGGAGAACTGTGCACGAGGGCTGCACGAGCCTCTGAGCCAGCGCTCGCGTGGTGCTTCTAGCCAGGCAGATATATAAAGGCGTTTCCGGCTCCCAATTGACATCTCTGCTCTTGTGATCTCCTGGTTTTCCTGAGTTCCTCCAGCCGCTGTTGCAAGGACAGCAGCCGTTGCTTTCCTCTTGAAAGCCTTTGGCACAGCCTCTCCGGCACCGTTTCGAGAAGCTGTTAGGGTTTGTCGAAGGGCTTCTTTAAATTTTAATTTGGGTTTTTCAAGCCCGGTCTGCTTTCCGGAGAGTGAACTCTTTATTTGCTGGGAAGGGCTCCTTAAGAGTTTTTCCTCTGCCGCTTCCGTTTATCTTGAACCCACTGAACCCAACCATGGTGATGTTCAAGAAGATCAAGTCTTTTGAAGTGGTCTTCAACGACCCGGAAAAGGTGTACGGCAGCGGGGAGAAGGTGGCCGGCCGGGTGATAGTGGAAGTGTGTGAAGTTACTCGAATCAAAGCCGTCAGGATCCTGGCTTGCGGAGTGGCCAAGGTCCTGTGGATGCAAGGGTCTCAGCAATGCAAACAGACCTTGGACTACCTACGTTATGAAGACACGCTTCTCCTAGAAGACCAGCCAACAGGTACAGACTTTTACCTCCAGCTGTTCTTCGCAGGGCAGATGGTGACGGAGGAGGGGGCCACTGGAGGGAGCTTTAAACGGAGGCACAGGAGCCTCTACCAAGTGTTTTGAGTTGTTTATTTAGTAGTCTGAATTGTGTTGGTCCTGATATTTTAAAGTTTTAATTTGCAAGTATTTCATTGCACCCCTCCTCCCCCCCCCCAAGGCCAGGGTGATTTGCACAGTTTCTGAGGTGCTGTTTGCAGAAGGTGTTTTGTTTGCCTTAGCTGCTTAAAGATTAATGTATTCACACAGTTCCTGGGGCAACTGTGCTGGATGGGCCTTTTAGTAATTGTGGGCTTTGCAACTCTCTGTTCAAGAATGTGCACTGGAATCTTTTATTCCACCGTGGAAGAGATGAAAATGGAAGTAAAATAACCTTGTCTGCTGCCCAGTTTTCACAGATGCCTTTGAAATGTAATAGGAAACCTAATGGACCCTTGCCTTTGTTTCTCTGCAGGTGAGAATGAGATGGTGATCATGAGACCTGGAAACAAATACGAGTACAAGTTTGGCTTTGAACTTCCTCAAGGGTAGGCATCCACCAAGTGCACCTTGGACTCTATTTCTAAAAGTCGTTCCCCCCCCCCCTTGACCTCTTACTGTTCTTAGAGAGCATTAATTATTTTTTTCATTGTTTTGACCCAGGCCTCTGGGAACATCCTTCAAAGGAAAATATGGTTGTGTCGACTACTGGGTGAAGGCTTTCCTTGATCGACCCAGCCAGCCAACTCAGGAGGCAAAGAAAAACTTTGAAGTGATGGATCTAGTGGACGTCAATACCCCTGATTTAATGGTGAGGTTTAGTTTATTAAGGTTCTGTTCTCCTTGGTCGGGGATAACAGATTACATGTTTGGGGCATGGAAATATCTCAAAATGTCGTGTCCTTCTACACAGGCACCAGTATCAGCTAAAAAGGAGAAGAAAGTTTCCTGCATGTTTATCCCTGATGGGCGCGTGTCCGTCTCTGCTCGAATTGACAGAAAAGGATTCTGCGAAGGTAATATCATGCTTAAAATACAGCCAGTTTAGCCAGAGCTGGTGCTTTGGAGGGGCCATGGAGTAGAGGGAAGGAAGTGCCCTGAAGTTAATGGGTATTCATCCCCTCTTCATCGTTACCCCAGGTGATGACATTTCCATCCATGCCGACTTTGAGAACACATGTTCCCGGATTGTGGTCCCCAAAGCAGCTATTGTAGCCCGACACACCTACCTTGCCAATGGCCAGACCAAAGTGTTAACTCAGAAGCTGTCCTCAGTCAGAGGGAATCACATCATCTCGGGGACCTGCGCATCATGGCGCGGCAAGAGCCTCAGGGTGCAGAAGATCAGACCATCCATCCTGGGCTGCAACATCCTGCGTGTGGAGTATTCCTTGCTGGTGAGTGTTGTAGGGGTGTAGTTCTAGAAGAGAAACAGTCCTTGTGTTAAAATGCAGTGCTTTCTCTGTACCACCCATCTTAACAAACTGCCACTTTCCTTTCTAGATCTATGTTAGTGTCCCTGGCTCCAAGAAAGTAATCCTTGACCTACCCCTGGTGATTGGCAGCAGGTCAGGTCTGAGCAGCAGGACATCCAGCATGGCCAGCCGAACAAGCTCTGAAATGAGCTGGATAGATCTAAATATCCCGGATACCCCAGAAGGTGGGTATCTTTGCTTTCTTTGGGCCAGATCGGGCTTGTGAAATTGTGATCTTGGCTGACTTCTCATCCTGTTTTCTCTTTGTAGCTCCTCCTTGCTATATGGACATCATTCCTGAAGACCACCGATTAGAGAGCCCCACCACTCCCCTGCTGGATGACATGGACGGTTCTCAGGACAGCCCCATCTTCATGTATGCCCCCGAGTTCCAGTTCATGCCCCCACCCACGTACACTGAGGTGAGATGTGCTATTCTTCATTGTTAACATTTTGTCTCAGGCCTCCTGAAGGAAGGAAGGGTTATTAAATGCATGGTTTTTCTATTGCTTACCTAAAACACTAAAATGTTCTCTTTCCTCTTCCTCCCCCAGGTGGATCCCTGCACGGTTAACAACAACAACGTGCAGTGAGCTCGTGGGAGAAGAGATGCATCTGTACTCACTCATTTCTTTCTCCTCTCTGCTTGGACGCCAGTGTTTCAGAGACTTAGTCTGGAAGTGGAGAACGGGCCCACCCCAGCCTCTGACCCACATCTGGGTGGTGATCAGCAGGCAGGTCCCCGGCTTCAAGTGGTGCAGATACAGCCAGTACCTAAGCTGTGGTTTAGGAGTGTTTGCTGGATGGATAGAAGAAAATACTCTAGAAAAATTCAGACCCGGTCCACTTTCTCAGATCTTGGAAATGAAGACATTGTCTGCAGTTTTTGAGTCAGTATAAATGACCTTCCGGCATAGGCATGGTCTTTCCAAGGTTGTTTTTTTTTTTTTTTTTCCTTTGAGGAGTTCTAGGTTAACAGCAGACCATGAACTTCTGTGGCATGGGGGACAGAATCACTTTCACATACTAGAAAAAGGAAAATCATGGCCAAAATGTTGGAAGAGATGTTGTTTTTATTATTTTTTAATCAGTGTTCCCTTTTTGTAACCTTACAAAGGAAAAGGAAAATCTTCCAATCTTCTGAGGCTGATGTGGTTTGGCTTGGGAGATAGTGGGCACCCTGTAACTTACAGGGCAGCTGCTTAAGTGAACTTTAACCTGGCCTTAGAGCACTTGTGGCTGTGCCCACTCACAGCCATAAAAGCCATTACAGCCAGTTGCACTTAATCAGATGGGAGAATCTGTTATTTCCGTGTGACTCCTTGGAAGTGATTCCAAGGTGATGATTTTTAGCACTTTAGTTCCTGTCAATTTTGTTTTAATCTCAATTGCAGATGTAAACTCTACTAGTATGTCTTAAAGGTTAAGCCCAATGACAGGGCAAAGGGGAATTTTTGTGGTTTTGGGGTTTTTGTTTTTGAGATAGGGGGTCTCTATCTTTTGTTAGCCTAGAACTCTACATAGAGCAGGCTGGCTTCAGAGATCCCGCCTCTCTGCCTCCTGAGTGCTGAGATTGAAAGTTCAGCTTGGTTATTACTTTTGAGACTTTGTCCCAGTTTGCAGAATTGTGTAATTCTGATTTGAATATGAAGGGTTGCCACCCTGTGTGTAAGCCTCTGCATCGAGATGCCCCAGGACTGATCAGGGCCCTCGGGTGGAATGGGAATGGCAGGTTTTCATGAAAGCCCCAAGCCTATTTTCAGCCCAGTGTTAGGAGAAAGGACTCTTGACTGCTTTCACCGTGACCACTGGCGCCTGATCAGTCATTCTCAGCCTAGCACTTTGTCCGTTGTCCTGTGTCAGCACTGAGTTCCCCCTTTTCTGAGAACTATGCAGCCAGAAAGCATGTGAGCTGATGGTGGTTTCATTTTTGTTGTTTTTGTATTTCATGTATCTTTTTGTATGACAAAAAACTATATTTTGTACTTATCCAAATATATTTTCACCCCAAGGTGGGGATATCCTTTGTAATAAAAATAAAGTTTTTTAATGGTTAAAAAAAAAGTCTTTTTCTTGTCTGTGAAATGACATGAGAGAAGTTATTAGAAAGTAGGTGTGCGGTGTGCATACTAGCTGTCCCCTGCTTCACGGTACTGAAAACCCTGTGGGAGAGAGCAGTCCCTGTAGACCCTAAGTGACACTGGAGTTGAAGAGAAACAACAGTTCATCAGCTGTTTTTGTATCCATTCATACTAAATTGGTGGGATCTGGTGATGGAAGCTAACCACATCCTCAATTCCTTCAGACTTTCTCCTTGAACTTTGGCCGTGCCTCTCAGGTGCTGGGATTAAAGTCATACCATACCCAGGTTTTTCTTTTAGGTGTTATTTTGTTCAGTGTGTGTGGATGCAGGCAGGAATGTGGGGCTTAGAGCCCACCTTGAAAGAGTCGGTTCCCGAGATGTGGGTCCAGAGACGGGGTCCTCAGGCTTTTGAAGAAAGTCTTCACCCGCTGAGCCATCTCGACAGTCCTCCATGCTTGCTCAGTTTTATGAATTCTTGAAGAAATAGCTTTGAGGGGATTTGGAAGGGAAAGAGTGAGCTTCCTTTGTGTGTATTTTAGCCCGTATGTTTTATTTACACAAAGGCAGGGAGGATCTGGGGAGAAGGGCCTGGAGACTAATATGAGGGAAATTAAACAGGTGTTACTCAGGTGGGAGACAGGAAATCAATACTGGACCCTATGGATCTCGCTCATGGTCCTTAAAGTTCAGTGGACACTAAACCCAGAGTGAGAATGGGTCAGGACCAGCAGCCTCCATTCATCTGTGCAAGGATGGTCTGTGAGATGGAGTTTTGTTTTTGTTTTGTTGAGACAAGTTCTCTAGCTCAGGCTAGCCTCAGCCTCCCAGACACGGGTTAGAATCATATACCACCATTCCTGACTGACATTCTCTTTCATAACATGAGTGATTTTTATTGTAGAGATTCCCCCCCCCCCATATCAACCTGGTTTATATGCTGAAAAGAATAATTATTTGGGACTTAAGAGTTTTAGTTACAGGTATCGGATGTTTTAGAGGTAGCTACAGTTTCCTATCTTTTTAGAATTAGAATGGTTTTTTACTATTTAGCCCCGCCCATATTCCTTGGGACCTGTTCTGGCAATTTCTATTTCTCACAAGGAATTGATGACTGAGAAGCTGTTTCAAGGCTAACTGAAATCATTTCGTTCCTGAAGAAGTCACACACAGAAAAGAGTGGTGGAGGATACCATACAGTTCTTCCTGGGTCCTGGTTCGTCTAAGTGTTTTTGTTTTCCGAAAGGGGTTTTCCATTAGCTCTCTGTATACTAATACAGTCAGAAACCAAGGCAAAGCCTGCTGCAGTGGGGCACACCTGAAACCCAGCGTCTGAGAGGCAGAGGCAGAAGGATTGATTGCCAAGAATTCAAGGCAGCCATGGCCTAGCACCACCAGGTCCGCTAGGGCTATGTAGCAAGAATGTGTGTCCCCAAAAACACACCAAAGCCACAAAAAGCCTGTGAACACTGAGCTGAACAGCAGATGAAAGTGAACACAGCAAGCTTTTCCTACTCCAGCAATTGATCTTTATCATTCATCCCGACTTCTTACTTTTCTGCCTCACATAAGAAATGCTCATTTGTGTGTAATGTGTGGGTGTATGCCACATTGCACACGGGGGTCAACTATGGAGTTAATTCTCTTCTACCTTTAGTATGATCCGGGGATCCATCAAACACGGGTCACCAAGCTCACACAGCTAGCGCCTCTATCCGCAGCCTGATGACCTTTTTCTTCGTCTTTTGAAACAGGGTTTCATTTAGCCTAGGCTGTGTCATGAGGGTGACCTTGAATTTCTGATCCTCTTGCCTCCACCTTCCCAGTGCTGGGATTATAGGCATTGCCTGTGTTACCATGCCCGTTTACATGCCAATGAGGACTGAATACAGGCTTCATCCGTGCTAGGCAAACATCTTAACAGCTGGCCCTCCTGGCACTCTGTTCTGGCTCCTTTCTGTGTATTTACAATGTGCCGGTACCTTGCGGCCCCACTTCTCACCTGTTCAAACATGTAGTAACTCCACCCCTTTAAATTTATGATCAGGAAAGTAGGTCAAAGTTGACAGAAAAGTGTTTTGGTTTTTTTTTTTTTTTTTTTTTTGGTTGTTGTTTTTTTGTTTTTGTTTTAATGCAGCTTGGTTTCCAGAGATGGAGAGATGGGATAGGCCTGCAGCCAGGTATTTGTATGCACACACAGTCTAGTTACTCAGACTTCACATGAGTGGCCAGGAGAAGATAACTACAGCCCAGGCCACTTAAGAAGATATTTGCACTTGCAAGAGGCAGAACAGATGCACCCCCTCCTGATATCCTAACCCCCTATTCCCACCCACCTAGCACTGTCTACAAGATTTTACTGTTTCTGAGAATGGTCTCACTCACCCAAACTAGCGTGGGACTCATTGTTCTGACTGGCAATCCTACTGCCTCAACCCCTGAGCACTGGGCTAACGGGTGTGAGTCACCACACCTGGCCAAAGGAGTGTTCTCTGCTGACGGAAATGCTGTGTGCACCTGTGCTGTTGAGTACAGCAACCACGAACCACGTGAAGCTGTCAGACCGTGACTGAAAAGTGGCTTTTTTAATTCTGTATAATTGACTTAGACTTAACTAGTCAGCGCAACACCGTTCAGCTCAGCTCATTCTGAGGAAGGAAGTTGCCAGAACTACTCCCCAAGAGGAAACGCGTCCCCGCTGAGAGCTCAGCAGGCTGCACTCCACTTCCTTTTTGCCTCACCCTGGGACACTGTGTGCCCGCAGGCTCGCTGAGCACAGCGGCTTCCTCAGTGCCAGTGCAGAGACGCTTCCCCCCTTCACCCTGGGTCTTCTTTCCCCGGCTCCTCTCATGTGCCTTTCAATCTTTAAAGAGCTACAACCTACACGTACAGCCAGGGGACAGACCCCGTTCTGAGTGTTACTTATTCAATAGGTTCAATCCAGTATTGGAAGAGCTGAGAAAAGTCAAGAAGAAAATTAAAGAAAGAGAGGTGAAAAATACCCTGAAGAAAACAGCAGGGCCTTATGGCAGGTGTCTGTGATCCCATCCTTGGTAGACTGAGGCAAATGAACCAAGAGTTCAAGCTACTTTGAGCTACACAGCAAGATTTTTTTTTTTTTTTTTTTTTTGTTTTCGAGATAGGGTTTCTCTGTATTGTTTTGGAGCCCGTCCTGGAACTTGATCTGTAGACCAGGTTGGCCTCGAACTCACAGAGATCTACTTTTTTTAAGACTAGCCATGAAATCCAGCTGATAGAGTGTTTGCCTAAAATATGCAAAGACACAGCCTCCAGTTTGACCCTCAGTTAGGTGTAAAAAAGGCATGGTGACTCACACTAGTAATCCCAGAACTTGGAGACAAGACGCAGGAGGATCACACACGTTCAAGTCAGGCTCAGCTATATAGTGAGTTTGAGGCCCGCCTGCGACACATGAGACTCTCTCTTAAAAAATGAGACGGAAGAACCAGGAAATCCAGTGACATAGTAGGCCAGCCTGGGCTGCAAAACTACAGCTACAGGTAGGTACTTCAAAAACCAAGGGCCTTCTTTGAACATGAGGAAAATGCAAGGATCCACCTAGAGCTGGGGCACTGAGAAAGAGAGGATGCAACTAAGCATATAGTCTGCAAGAAATCCTCATGCATGGCTAAGGACACTGACTAATTCTGTGTGTGTGTGTGTGTGTGTGTGTGTGTGTGTGTGTGTGTGTGTGTGAAAGAGAGAGAGAGAGAGAACCTGAACACAATTTCGGGTGTTGTTGCTTTGTCTACAATTGTTTTTAAAGAGAGGATGTCTCAGATAGGCTAGGGATCCCGTCTCCACTTCACCACTGGGATTACAAACACTAGCCATTTCCTGCTTTGCTTTTCCTTCCTTCCTTCCTTCCTTCCTTCCTTCCTTCCTTCCTTCCTTTCTCTTTCTTTCTTTCTTTCTTTCTTTCTTTCTTTCTTTCTTTCTTTCTGTTTTTTGGTTTTTCAAGACAGGGTTTTTCTGTATTGTTTTGGAGTTTGTCCTGGAACTAGCTCTGTAGACCAGGCTAGCCTGAACTCACAGAGATCTGCCTGCCTTTGCCTCCCCAGTGCTGGGATTAAAGGCGTGCCCCACCAACTCCCCGCCACTTCCTACTTTTCAAGTGCGCCTTGGGGAATCTAACCCTAATTCAGACCCTCAAACTTGTGTGGCAAGCATGTTACTGACTCAGCCATCCAGGCAGCCAGCCTTTGACTGATTCTTTGGACAATCCACAGAGCCTTGCTAGAATTTTGTTTTATCTTGAGTCACCACTAGGTGACAGAACACAGAAAGGAGATAGAGTACATTTAACTGGCCCTCCTGTTCTAACCACCTGACAGGAACAAGATCTTACCCTCCTCCATGCTGATCTCCTGCACACTGTATTTCTGAGGTTGAAAACTCCTTCCAGAGACGCTACAGATAGATCTAGGGTTGCAGGCCTTGGCCCAATAAGCAATGAATCTAGAACGTGGAAAAAGTTTAATGATGAGCCTTCCCATACAGTTCCGTCTTACTTTATCTTTTATTGCTGTGATAAACACCATGGCCAAAAGCGACTGGGGGAGAAAAAGCCTTTATTTGGCTTACATGTCCAGAGCACAGTCCATCACTGAGGGATCCTGGGCAGGGACTTGGAGGCAAGAACTGAAGCAGAAGCCCTGGAAGAAGGCTGCTTATTCCTTCCTATAAATCTCAGAACCGCATGCCCAGAGATGGCACCGCCCACAGTGGGCGGGGCCTCCCAATCAATCAATAATCAAAATGCCCATAGACTTGCCTCCAGGCCAGTCTGATAGCCCCATCTCCTCAGTTAAGGTTCCCTCCTCCAAAATGACTTTAGTTAGGGTCAAGATGACAGAACAAAAACAAACAAAAACCAAAAACCAAAACAAACAAAAAACACAAACAAAAACAAAAGTAACCAGCGCAAGTACTTAGGAGAAATAGTTATTAAGAATGTGGACCCTAGAGCCAAACTGATTTCTACACCTCCTGCATCTCCTGCACGCGTGACTCTCCATGCCATAGGCAGTTCACCCACTATTACTTTGCTTTACATTTTTAATTCAGCATGCATGTGTGTGTACATGTGGTGGCCGGGGGATGAAGTCAGGTGTCCATGTCTGATAACCTCCATCTTACTTTTATGGGACAAGGCCTTTCACTAAATCTGGAGCTCACAGATGGCCAGACTGGCTGTTCAGCAAGCCTTGGGGGTCCTCTTGTTAGCTGGCACTGGAACTATAGTCGGAACTATAGTACCAGCACACCTGGCTTTTTATGTGGGTGCTAGGATTCAAACTCAGGTCTCCCAGCTTGCTCAGAAAGCACTTTACCCACCCCCTAATTTACTTGTTGTCATTTGATTTTTATATTTTTAAGGCAGGATGTCACTGTGTAAACCTGGCTGGCCTCACACTTGCCTCCATCTTCCTGCCTGGGGTTCCTAATAACTGGAAGTACAGGCGTGAGCCACATTTCCAGCTAGTGTGTGAGTGCGTGTGTATGTATGTTTTGTTTTTGAGAAAGGGCCTTGCCAGATAGCCCACACTAACCTCAGACTGTGACTCTCTTGCCTCCTCAGCGCTGGGGTTGTAGACACGTGTCACCAGCCCTAGCTCAGACTGTTCATCTGTAAAGCGAAAGCCAATGATGCAGTTGACTGCAGAGGTGGCACAAACACATAAACAGGGCAATGACATAACTCAGTGGGTAAAGGCATTTGCCACCAAGCCTGATGACCAGAGTTCAATCCCCACTGCTCACATGGAAGGAGAGAACCGACTCCTCTTAAGTTCTCCTCTGACTTCCACAGGAGTGCCATAGCGTCTGTGCACACACACACACACACACACACACACACACACACACGTGCACGCACGTACACTGAAGTAGGGCTCGGTGAATAAGAACACTTGCTGCTCTTCAGAGGACCTGACTAAGTTCCCAGGACCCACATCAGACAGCTCACAAACTCCAGCTCCAAGGGATCTGAAGCCCTCCCTCTTCTGGCCTTCTTGAGCACACCACAGACATATGGTATTCACTCACACAGACACACAAACATTAAAAAAATAAAACAAAAAACCAAATACTTTTTAAAAGAAATACATAAATCATAGTAAATGAAGAATACATCTGGGCACTGTTGGAATAAAAAATGTTCATTACTCAAAATAAGAGTAGTCTGGGCATAGTGATGCACACCTACTCCCACAAATTGTTCTCTGCCCTCCACAAGTACACTGTAACTGAATCCTCTAACCTCTGCAGTTCACACATTAAAGGGAAAGCTTTCTACCATCTAGTATGGTGAACTGAGGACCAAGAATGCAGACATACAATGCAAGACTGGAGAGATCTCAAATTCCTCTTTCTTCTTCTCCTCCTTTTTTTAACATTCCTTTTAATATTATTTTATTTATTTACTTATTTATTTATTAGTTTTTGAGATAGGGTTTCTTTGTGTGGCCCTGGCTGTCCTGGAATTCACTTTGTAAACCATGCTGGCCTTGAACTCAGAGATCTACCTGTCTCTGCCTCCCAAGTGCTGGGATTAAAGGTGTTCATGACCACTGCCTGGCTTTAAAAAAAATTTTTTTTTATGTGTATGAGTTATACTCCTGGTGCCTGGAGAGGTCAAAAAGATCCTACAAATGGGTGTGAGTCACCATGTGCATGCTAGGAACAGAACTCGACTTTGGCAAGAATAGTAGGGGGTATAATCTCTGAATCCTCTCTCCCATCTTAGAATTCTGTTCTCTAAGGCATTCTGATCCTTCCCCAGAGATGGACTGACTGGGTGTGCAAGGGTCAGAGATATCGAGACTACTCCTGAGGCTCAGTTTAGTTGATCTACATTGTTCTTGTCCTGTCCTGACCTTTTGCTGGGCCTTGCCCTTTCTATACTTTCTTTAGCCTGTTATGTAAAGAGAAAAGAATGAACAAATGCAGTGCACTGGGATTTTTCTGTGTACTGATTGCTTGGTCATCTCTAGGCAACAGGGTGATGGAGGGAGAAAGATAGCACATGGGGACAGGATTGTGAATCCCACATGACCTGAGTCTTGGGTTGTCAATGGAGGGCCATTCTCTGTCTTTTTTTGGGGTGATGGAACTGCTGACTAGACGTCTTCAAGTCAACCAAGTGGTCAGTAAACAGGTTCTTGGAAATGTCTGGCTAGGTGCTCGCCATGGCTATTTTTAACCTCTTGGACGGATGGTTTCAGGAGCTGGGAGAGGAGAGGAATTGAGAGGCTTCTTTTGTATAGTTCTATGGATGAGGACCCCCCCCCCACACCTGACATCCTCCCCTACCCACCCAGACTCAAGGCCAGTGCTGTGTGTCCTGCTCTGTCCCTTTCTCCCGGTGGTCCTTCATCCTTGCCTCACCTTCCAGCTGCAGAAGCCTTGCTTCCTGTTCCACAAGCAGATTTTTCCCTCCTCCACGCCTCCCCTCCGAAGATCAGTGAAAGTTGGGTTGGGCAGGGAGCGATGACTTAGTTTTCCCCACAGAGGAAGAGGTAGCCCTCCTGGGCCGCATCTGAGTTCTCTATGGCTACCTCCCTGTCTGCCCTGCAGTGGGGCTCCAAACTCTTTTGAAACCTCATGGGCCCTACTGTCCCTCTTCCTGGGAACAGAATTTAAGACTGAAAACCCAGGTTTGGACTTTATATACCTGGAGAAAGTAGAAGAGATGTCTGTGGAGGTCAGAGAGGTCAAAAAATGGTGACAAGTTGACTGCTGCCCAGAAAACTAGGTCACATGGGAGCTGGCCAGTGGCAAGCCTAAAAGATCCTATTGGCTATGGGGTGGGGGGTCCTGGAAATTAGGCATGGATGTGAGGGGGCAAGAGAAAGATTATAAAACTTTTCAATGTGGCCTTCGTATTCTCTTGGAGTTCTTTTTAAACCGTACACCTGCATCCTCCCCTCCCTTTGCTCCTTCCTGTGCCTGAGTGTCTCTTCCCATACTCTCTATCCTGTTCTGGGGTAAAGGAAGGAATCCTCAACACAGATGCTCCAAGGATTCTGGGAAGCCTGCGGGGAGATGGAATTTCAGTTTGTGACAGAATCCCTAGCACAAACACACTGTGATTTGTGTTTCTCTTCCTGTATCTTGATTTTAGCTGAAGTTGACAAAAAGGAGCACAAACAGAGGAAACGCTAAGCCAGAGGGAGAGCACTAGCCAAAATAGCTTGCCGATGTTTAGAAGCTTGTACAGTTTTTTCCTAAAGGTCTGAGTTGGTTGTAAATATTTAGAAACTATGTTACTACATTTTAGGGACCTGGCGAGGCATTGCATTCCTGAAACCCCAGCATTTGGAAGTACCACGCAGGAGGATTAATAGTTACAGGCCATAATTGGCAATATAACAAGCTGCTCTCAGTATCGAAGGGGGTGGGGGGGTAGGAAAAAACGTGAGATGGCTCAGAAGTAAAGGCACTTTGCCACATGAGCCTGGTGACTGAGTTCAATCCCTGGAGCCCATGTAAAGATGGAAGGAGAGAACAGAGTCCACAAAGTTGTCCCCTGAGCTATGTGTACACTGTAGCATAAATGCACACACACCTGCACTTCCATACAACACATATATACATACACATACCACACACACACCACACACAACAAACACTTATCACACACATACATACATCACACATACACACACACCAAACACATATCACACATGTACATACATACACACACACCACACGCACACATACACACCACACACGTACATACATACACACACACACACACATGAATACACACACACACACACACCACACACACCAAAATCCAAGCAGGGGTGGAGGGTTGGGGGGAGAATCTCGGCTCTAGGGCAGATGAGACAGGCAGATCAGGAGTTCAAAGCTATTCTCTATATAGCAAGTTTCAGATCAACCTGGGTTGCATAAGATTTATCTGTCACAAAAACAAATAAGAGGTAAATTATTTGAAGAGCCCTGAGGACTGCAAGGGTAAGTCTGAGTGAAAAGCTCTCCTGGTTCACAGCCACCTCTCCTGGCCAGGCCGGGTACTTCTCCTGAGAGGTCTGGAGACAGTGCTGACACCCCTGGACAGGTGGTTTGGACTGGAAAACAAGACTCAAACCAGGATCCAGGCCAAGTAAGGGAGAGGTGAGGGGCTGAAAGGCGCCAGATCCAAGTATGGTCAGACAGGAAAGAGAGCCTGGGTACCAGGAGAGAGAGAGAAGCCTGGAGGAAGGAGACAGGCTTTATGAAGCCCAGCTTCTTTCTGCCTCTCTCCCACAGAGCGCCTGCCTGCCCATCTCTGCTTACTTCCTTTTACCACCCTGCCTGCTGAAAGCATTAACTGCAGCAGGGAGTTTCCTCTCAAAATGGTTGCATCTCTGCTCACAGCAGAACAAAAGAAAAACAAACATCAAGGTTTTCTCCTTGTCCAAAGGGGACTGTAGGAAAGACCTCTAATTTGGGTGGGTTCACTCATTTCCTCCCTCCCTCCCTTTTCTGTTTCTTTTTGAGACTGGGTCTCTTACAGCCCAGGCTGGCTTCATGCTCTCTATGTAGCCGAAGATGATCTTGAACTCCTGGTTGTCCTTTGTCCTACCTTTACTTCCTAGTCGCCTACCCTTTGTCAGTAGGGTTTAATTGCTGGGTGTGGTGGCATGTTTGTAATCCTAACCATCCCCACCCCCACCCCCACCACTCAGGAGCCAGGCTATCAAATTTGAGACCAACTGGAGATCCAGTCTTAAAAAAAAATAAAATAAATTGCCAGGAAGTCTGGGGAGATGGCTCAGTCAGTAAAGTGCTTGCCATGCAAGCCTGAAGCCTGAGGACACCAGTGTGGTTTCCATCCCTTGCAATCACAGGGCTGGGGATATGCGCACAAGCGGATGCTGAGGTCCATGTCCAGCCATCCTACACTACTTCAAAAGCTCAAAGCCAGTGACAGGCCCTGTCCCAAAATACTAGGTAGATCATACTCGAGGAACAACACTTTAGGGTAACTTCTACCCTTCATATATAGACACAGATGAGCTCATACATCTGCACACATATATGAATATGCACACACACAAAACCTCAGCACATCAGGATAGAAATAAACCAAGTGGTACAAGCCTATAATCCCAGAACTTTCCATTGTCTCTCTCTCTCTCTCTTTTTTTTTTTTTTTCCATTGTTTGCTTTTTCTTTTCAGATGGATTTCTCTGTGTAACAGTCCTGGCTGTCCTGGAACTCACTCTGTAGACCAGATTGGCCTCAAACTCACAGAGATCTACCAGCCTCTGCCTCCCAAATGCTGGGATTAAAGACGTTGAACCACTACACCTGGCAATCCCAGCATTTAGGACTCTGGGTCAGAAGAACTATTACATGTGTGAGATTAGCCTACACCACACAATGAGCCCCAGGTCTCTCCATCTTAAATAAAATAAAATAAAAACAATCCAGAAGTAGTGGTGTGCCTGTACTCTCAGCATTTGGGAGGTAGCGGCCCAAGGACTAGAAGTTCAAACCCTATGAAGAAACAGGTTACTGGAGACAGACATTTGGTTTTTTTTTTTTTTATTCTCACTTCTTTACTATAAACTCAAAGGGGTAGAATCATAGGAATGTTGCCACTCGGGGAGGAGGAGTCTAAGCTGTAGGGAGCTGATGATCCTGGGGGTAAGAGGATGTTTGAGAACGTAGTCACAGACCCTCTGATTCTGCATGTAGGGTTAGATCAGCGCATGTCTACTAACTCCCTCTGGGTGAGCCAGTTGACAAAAGAGACACCTTAATTCCCACTGGATTAGGTAAAGTATTCTCCATGGTAATACTAGAAACTAGAATTCCGCAGTGGGATTGCAAATTTCTATATTTGTGATTTCCTTGGGGGAAATATGGGTCTCAGTAGGGGAAAAGTCAGTGGAGAAAAGGTCATTGCTAGTCTGGCCAGATTACCTAACTGAGCTATTCCTGTCTAGCCCATTTATCGCCTTGGCCTTCAGGCCAGGCGTATTTGAGGACAGATAGGGAGGACTGATATCAGCAGTCCCTTCTTTGGTCTGAAGTCTGTGTTGTCCTTGCTGTATGTCCTGACATGCAGGTTATGACTTGACCTCTCTGCTGCAGGGGTCTTCTGCGCTCTTACTAGCTGCAGGAATTGCTGATCCCCAGCTACTCTGGCTGAAGAGGTTCTTGGAAGCAACTGGTGATGTACCTGATATATCTTTAGCCTGCCTGGCTGAAAATAAGGCAGGGAGATCAAGGGGATCAAATGAGCTTGGTGAAGTAGGGACATGCCCAGACATTTGGAGGACCAAGGTTGGAGTGACCGATGGCAATCGGTTGTACTGCCTCAAAGACAAAATGTCATAAAAATCAGGCCATGTTTGAACTCTGCCCTGCCTGGAGTCTTGCTTTTCTTAGCAGGTGACCTTGCTGGATGAAACTGATGACATGAGACCCAACACCATTTTTACCTTTGCAAGTGGACCTACACCAACTCTGTTGGGTTGTAGGGTTCTCTGGAGACATCTAGTGCAAATTCATGTATCAGACAAGAAGAAACCGAGGCATGGAGTCTTGATATGACTTTCTGAAGGGTACAAGACTATGGAGTAGGGAAACTAAAGCAATGAGATGTTTGGCCTGAGATGACAATCATTCCCCTTGACTTAGCTTTCCTTCTTTCTTGTCTTTTGAAACAGCGTCTCCTATACTCCAGCTTGGCTTCAGTTTTTCCATGTAGTCAACCACGGGTTGTAGGCATGTGTCACTATGCTTGACATTTATGTCTTGTTGGGGATAGAACCAAGGCCCCTGTGCATGCTAGGAAAGTGCTCTACCTACAAAGCTGCACCACCCCAGTTCCCCACCCCTTGCTTCACTCTTGAACAGCCTACACCCTTTTTTACTTTCAAAGGTCAAACAACCATAAAAATAAATTTCAGGAACCAGCTATTTTCTCCTTCCCAACCATAGGTGCCTCATCACTCCACCGAACTTCTGCTTTGCCGTTTTCTTGGTTCTCCATGCTCAACCTAAACCACATATTGCATCCAGATCTCTGTTTGGGCTTCCCTCAAACCACTGGAGTCCCTGCACCCATTTGCAGACTCATGATGTCACATGTCCTGTCCAAGTAGGAGAGGCCTGGCAGGGTAGGGGTGGAACATGGGTCAGGCAGAGTAGGTTTCTTGCCAGAGAACCTACTGTGTAGTCTGGTAGTGGGCACCGGAGCAGTTTAGACAATAAACACTGTCGCTAATGGGTATTATGTACACACGTGGCAAGTGCTGCCTGGGTCTGATGTAAACGTTTGTGAGCGGGACCTCAACTGTTAGGGTGCCTCTCCAAGAAGAACAGCTTCACCCTGGCTCCTGGACCTAGCCTCCAGCCTCTGCCTGTCTGCTAGTGCTTATAGGAAGTTGGGGAAAGGTCAGTGGAAATAGTTTAACTCGTGCTTGGAACAGCTAAGGAATCTGGAGAAGGTGCTGGGTCTCGTGTTATAGGCTTTGTCCAACAAGGTCATCTGCCAGGAAAGGCAGCAGTCCAGGCAGCAGAGTCCAAGAATGGCCTGATCTTTATGACACTTTGTCTTTGAGGCAGTACAACTGATCCCAAGTGGTCATTCCAACCTTTGTCCTCCTTTCTCCTGTATCATGGGAAAAGGGACGTGAAGGAATGTGAGTGTGGAGAGCTGGGTGGAGATTCATTTCCTGCCCTTCTCGTCCACCTCTTGTTTGTCCCCATTGCTTTAAGAAGTAAAAGGGGACAGTGAGATGGCTCTAGGGTGCCTGCCTCCAAGCCTAACGCCTTGAATTTGAGCCCCACATTCATATAAGCGAAGTGTGGTAAAAAGGGAGTTTCCAGGGGGAAGGCGGCAGCGCTTCCCAACATAGCTATGAATTTAAGTGACAGGTTAACATAGAGAGGGCGCACTGGGGGGGGGGGGGGGCAGAAGGGGAAAGACAAAAGAAAACCGGTCAGGATCTTTCTCTTGTTTTCTACTGTTCCCTCCCTAGCTACAGTCACCAGCTGTATAACTGTGGGAAACCCCGGCGACAAGTGCCCTGGCTCCACCCTTCACTCGGCGAGCTAGAAAAGGAAACACATCAATCATCACAAATTGCTCAAGAACTCTGGAATGTTCGTTTCTATTACCTTCTCCGTTTTCTTGGCCGGGCTTCTATCTTAACACTTGCTACCACATTTAAACGAGGCTTTTAAACGTGCTTTCCCTCCATGGAGTCTAAGCCCCGCTTCTCCATGTACAATGCGGTCAGAAATACCTGACTTTGGGTCTGTAGCTCACGGTGCTGTAGGAAATTCAGTCAGCCTGCCTAAATGCAATTGAGACATTTGTTGACACTTCTCCCACATTGCATCTTACGACTTTTAAATACTCAATGGGGTCTCCGGTGCTAGCACCCCAGATAGCTAAGCAGGTCCTACTCAGGTTCTATACTGGACACGCAACTTACTCGTGGCTGTGGCATGTCAAGTGCATGCAACCAATCAGCTCGAGGAAGGCTTCCTCAGAAACCAATCAGAGCGTAGGGAAGTGACCTCAGCCAAGGGAGCGCTGTGTGGGCGAGGAAGCCTCTCTTAGAGTTCTGTCCCTAAATCACTCCCTTCCTCCCCACCCTCCTTACTTCCTGAAGGATAACACCACCCACCCCTCCCCAAAGTAAAGTGAGAAAGGCTAACCAAAATCCACAAAGGGAAGGACCAAAAGAGAAACTGCAAGCCACATGACTCTGGGTGTGGAGAATAGGATATTTAGGGTTCCCTAAATATGCCTTTCAAAGGGGGCTCTCCAGGCCCTGGAACACAACAGTGTAGCTGGAAACTGTGCGTCACTCCTCTCTGGCCCCTGGCTTTCTCGACTCTGCATAAAAATAGCTGCAATCATTAGTAAATAAGGCCACAACCAAGGTCAAGTGTGAGAAAGAGAGGGCTTGTGTCCTTGTGAACACGCCTGAATATACAGGATCACGCCCTGGTGCCGGAAGTCAAAGGCCGGGGCAGGCAGCTGGGAGACCCTGTGCTTTCCCCCAATGCTTTCAGGTAGCACTGCGGATGAATTCCCGAATGTGCCCCACTGCAGGGGGGAGAGGTAAAGGACAAGCAGAGGGTTGACGCTGGTGGCATATGCCTGGGATCCCAGCCTCTCGGGAGGCTGAGAGTGTAAGGCCTGTTTGGGCTACGGAGTTAGTTCAAGGCTAACTTAGGCAACTTATCAAAATATTGTCTCAAAATAATATTACACACACACATAAAGAGCTGGGGATATGGCTTAGTGATGGAACACTGGCTTAGCACTGTGAAGCTGTAATTTCAATCCTCAGTACTTGGGGCAGGGTGCAGGGTGGGTTGTGAGAAAGGCTTGAGTGGACATCCCCTTCAGCTTTCCTCAGGCCTCTCCTGGTAGACATCACTCTGAGACAGATGAAAACATTTTATTTAAAAATACAAAATAGGCCTTACTCCTCTTAAATGTTTCCACCCCAAGTATGTCCTTAAGGGCTTATAAAAATCAAGTAGAGGTGTGTACACAGCTGTCTCCATGCCAACAACCAAGTTACATTTCAACCCTTCTTTCACACTAAGATATCAGTCTTTCCCCCCAAATGTGAGAGGTGACACAGAGATTTGTCATTCCGTTCCTCACAACCCCCCCCCCCCCCCAGGGAACAGTCAGGTCACCTGGATTCTGACTATGATTTTCCCCCACAAGGGTAAATCATAGGAAGTCTGGTGTGATGGTGCAGTAATCTCAAGACTTGGAAGGTGGAGGTAGTAGGATCAAGAGTTCAGGATCAACGTCAGCTACATACTGAGTTCCAGGCTAGCTTGAACTATGTGAGATCCTATCTCAAAACCAGTAAGAACAAAAAGAGGGGAAACCCTAAACAGTTTTAGACCCTATATGGAAAATCAGGAAGGGTATAGGCGCCCAGATTTTCAGTATATAGCCTCATCCATATTGTCATCACTGTCACCTCCAAAGTCCTCTCCATTGTCAAAATATGACATGATATAATCAGTTTCCTGCAATGTAAAAACAAGCAAAGATCAGCAATGACTTCAGAGTTTTTCTTCCCTTCTTTTTCCAGGCTCTTCCCTCCCAGACACCCCTTCCTGGTCTGGGATACCCCACCAGCTGTGAAAAGTTTACTTTATGCTTTATGTGTATAGGTGTTTTGTTGGCACCTACGTCTGTGTACTGCTTGCATGCCTGGAGCCCTCAGATGCCAGAAAATGACATCAGATGCTCTGGAACTGGAGTTACAGGCTGTGAGCCGCGATGTGGGCACTGGGAATGGAGCTTGAGTCTTCTGGAAAAGTAGCAAGTGCCCTCAACCACTGAGCCATCACCCCAACCCCCTCTATTTACTTGTTTTTGTGATTATGTGTGTATGGGTGCGTGTGTACGTGTGTGTGCCCTAGTGCATGTGTGGAGGTCAGAGGACACTTGCAGAAATGAGTTCTGTCCATCACATAGTGGGTTCCAGGGTCTGAACTCAGCAGGCACCTTCACCCTCTGAGCCCTCTTACCCACCATGTTACAGAAGCAGAGGGAATGGAGCCATTGGTGGCACTGTCACTTTAGGCCTCACTCTCTGAGGACATCTCCTGTGTAAGAGTTGAGAGCTCAGCACAAAATGAACTTTCTGCCAAGCTGAAGGTCTAGAACCCACACAGTAGGAGAGAACCAACTCCCCAAATTGTCTTCTGACCTACACACACACACACACACACACACACACACACACACACACACACACCTCTTTTCTATGATAAGCCTGGTGGTGTAGTCCTTCCAACACTAGGAAGTAGTGGGGAGTTCCAGGCCAACCTAGTTTATATAGTGAGACCCTGTCTCAAAAACAAAACAAATGTGCTCACTTGGGCAGCACATACACTAAAATTGGAATAATACAGCAAAGACTAGCATGGCCCCTGTTCAAGGATGACACTCAAATTGGTGCAGCGTCCCATATTTTTCCCACCTGAGCATTAAAAACAAACAAATCAACAAATCTTTGAGAGAGAGAGAGTTGAGAGCCCAGGGCTTGGGAGGGAAGGGGTGTGTGAGGAGAGCTTGGGAGGGAAGGGGTGTGTGAGGACAGGGAGGAACAGAATCCCCTTCACCTCTTCATGCTCTTCTTCATCGTACTCCTCTTCCTCCCCCTCTTCCTTTTCTTCTTCTTCTTCTTTCTCTTCGTCCTCCTCTGAAGTCACGTCCTCCTCCTTCTTCTCTAGAGTCTCATGTGAGGGTGAATAGGAAGAGAAGCTCACACTCAGCTAACACCCGGAGAACTGAGGCTCTAAGGGACCTGGAGCCCAGCTGTCTATCATACGTCCTCCTCACCTCCAGCTTCTGTATTGTTTCCTCCTTCTCTTCTGTGGTCTTAGGGGGCCTCTTGGGGAGTATAATGGTGGCCCCTGTTTGGAGGATCAAACAGTGAACCCTTAGGGAGCACATCTCCTGGCTAGCTTTCTTATCAGTTTTTAAATTAGGTGTGTGTGCATATATGTGTGTGTATGTGTATGTGTGTGTGTATATGTATGTTTGTGTATATATGTATTGTGTATGTGTGTATATGTATATGTGTGTATGTGTGTGTATATGTATGTATGTGTATGTATGGGTGTGTATGTGTGTATATGTGTGTATATGTGTATCCATGTATATGTATGTATGTGTGTATATGTATATGTGTGTATATGTATATGTGTATGTGTATATGTGTATATATGTGTGTATGTATGTATGTGTATATATGTGTGTGTGTGTGTGTGCCCATGGAGACCTGGAGAGGGCACTTGATCCCCTGCAGCTGGAGTTAGAGGCAGTTGTGAACCTGCTGTAAGTGAAAGCAGTACATGTGCTTAAGGACTGGACCATTTCTCTGGTTCTTTTTCTTCCTTTTTTATTTTTCACAAAATGCTTTTTATATGTTATTTTAGTGTGTGCACACACATGCAATCTACGTGTGGAAGTTAGAGTAGGTTCTCTCTACCGTGAGCTGATCCACTTCTCCCACCAGCCTAGCTTTCTAGGCACCCTCCCGCAGCAAACATGCCACTCTGCTGCCCTCATGTGGTTATTATAGGATCAGCAGATGAACCCCCATCCTTTTCTAGGCTCACTTACGTTCCTTCTGTAGTTTCCGAACTCGAATCTTGAGCTCTCTGGGTAGACGCCGCCAATCTGGGAACAGTGAGAGTGTGAAGGTCAGCAGGACCCTGTCTGGGGGCTTCTGTGAGTGATGACTGGTACTAAAGGGATGGTGAGGGTTTTAAAGGACAGGAAGGAGGGGGCTTGAAGTGTTTTAGAAAGAACAGGACTGTTGGCTGGACGCCTCTGGGGAGGTGCCACTGTTAGTCGGTTTCTCAAGTAGAACCTGAGAGGGTTGAGAGCACATCTAAGACTCTCCTTTCTAGATGCTGTACAGGAAAGGGAAGGTGGTGGTTCATGGCACCCAAGTACCTCAAGGCACCTCTAAGGAAGGGCATTCAGTGAGGGCCAGTCACCTACCAGGGTTCCAGTCAATGGCACTGTCCATCGGCCCAGACATCTGGTACTTGTCTGAGTACCGTTCCACATCTGAGAGGTCAGAGGTCATGAGTCAGAGTTTTATCCGTAGAACAAATTTGCTCCTAAGAGTCTACCCCTCTTAGTTCTAGGGAATTATTGATTACCTCACTCCAAACCCAGAGCCCAGTGGTGCCAACTTCAGTGAAGACCTTGTCCCTCTTCCAACCTGCCTTTTGTTACTCTTTGCTTTATTCCAAAGGCTCTGCTTTTCTGAGAGACAGTGTCTTCACTGGACAGTATACACCAGGATAAAAACCAGGGTTCAGTCTTCTCTCTCCCTCCTACTAATGGGGTTAGCTTGGTAAGTCTCCCATCGCCGCGGCCCCTCAGCTCTCAAGACCTCAGTACAAAAGCATTAACTGCCAATTCCTCACCATGGGTAAACAGATGTTATCCCAACCTGCCAGCAGCACAGCCTTCTCCAGGCTCCTGCTCTTACTGTTGAAGGGGAAATGCTTGGCATAGGTAGGGTGCTCAAGAGACCTAGCCAGCATTAGGGTCCTTCCAGTTAGTTAATAGGCTGTTGAGTTGTGTTACAGTTTGTTCTGCACCCCCACTTAAACATATGAACTAAGACGCTAATGCTTCAATATCAACTCAAACCTCGAATAAGGTACACTTTTCAGACACATAAGGGGATTTTAATGCTCTCTCCATTAGATAGTAAACTTCCTGAGTCTCTCTGGGCCCCCAAGGGTGCTGAGCATCTGCACTGCCTACAGAAGGCTCTAAACACGATGCCAGCCTTTCCACTGACCTCTCTTGGGGACAGCTGGCCGGATGAAGTATGGGAGCTGCCTCATGGCCCCACGCAGCTCTTGCTTCAGTGCCAGAACATACTCGCCTTCCTCTCCCGGAGGCAGAGGCACTGGGTGGAACTCTAAGGGCTGAGGCACAATGGTTAGTTTAGGACAAAAATGCGGTAAAAACCTTAAAGGACCTTTCCCCTAGTTTGAATCCATTGCTCCCAGTAAACAGAGCCAGAGAAATGGGAGAGCAATGCAGCATCTTTTGAAAGCTGGGGAGTGGGGAGTATGAAGAGAAAAGGTAAATACTTCTTTGTCTTCTGTGGGTCGGGACTCTGGAGGCAGAGGGTCAAGGTGAGGGTGGGTTAGGGTGGGCCAGGAGGATGCTGTGGTCAGTGGGGGGGGCACAAGGGTCTTAGGAAGGAGGGGACACTCACGGGGAAGAGTGGAGAAGGCTGTAGAGTGGGTGGGGGTAAAGCATCACCCTTCCCAATGCCCACAGCCTCCATGTTGAAGGTCAACTGGCCTCGGCCACGACCCCGGCCCCCACCCCGGCTGGCCATGGTGGAGGGGGCCTGGATACTCTGAGATCCAGTGAGAAAAACCTAATAAAGACAAAAACAAAGAGATAAAGAAGTACCCAATATTCTATAGCAGGTGACATTTTTCTCAGCGCTAAGGTTCAAACCCAGGACCTTTCTCATACTAAGTAAGTACTCTACCTCTGAGCTATATTCCAAATTATTTCTCTGTGGCACCTAAAAAAGCCAAGGGTGCTGGGCAGTGGGGCATGCCTTTAATCTTATCACTTGGGAGGCAAAGGCAGGCAGATCTCTGAGTTTAAGACCAGCATGGTCCATAGAGCAAGTTCTAGAATGACCAGAGCTATGCAGAGAAACCCTGCCTTTAAAGAAAAAAGCTAGATAAATAAAAGATGTAATTAATTAAGTAAAAATGAATAAAACCTGAAATTAGGAGTGATGCAACAAATATGTAATCCCAGTCCCACACTTGGAAGGCTAAGGTAGGAGGATTGCAAATTTGAGGTCAGCTGCTCTACACAAAGTTTAAAGCTACTCAGAGCTCAATAGCAAGATCATCTCTCAAAAATAAACAAATAGGGATCTGAAGAGATTGTTCAGTGGTTAAGAGTATGCACTGCTTTTTGCAGAGGAATGGCATTTGGTTACTAGTACTTGTGACTAGAAAAAAGAAAGAAAGGAAAGAAAAGAAAAAAATAATGTACAAAGAGTGGTTCATTATTTGTAACAGATGCATTGTATAATATTCAACGTTAATAAAAGGGAAACTGTGTACCAGGGATATATGGGAACGCTGGGGGTTATCTGCCCAGCTTTTCTGTAAATCTATTCTTTTTTTGTTTTATTTTACCTTATTGTTTTGCAGAACTAGAAGTTGAACCCAGGTTTTTCCACATTCCACAGTCACTGAACTACAACCTATAACACTTACACCTGTAAACATTGTTTTTATTCAGGTGATGGGCTTTCATGATTGTTCCTCTTCTTCCTCTCTGTGTATTCATTTTTCCCTGTAATGTATGAATACTTCTTTTCTTGGGGGGGGGTTCTCTGTGGCTTTGGAGGCTGTCTTGGAACTAGCTCCTGTAAAGCAGGCTGGTCTTGAACTCACAGAGATCTGTCTGCCTCTGCCTCCTGAGTGCTGGGATTAAAGGCATGAGCCACCACCACCTGGTGAATACTTCTTTTTATAAGAGAAAATTATCGGGTAGGTCTTGTGGCTGGAGCCTATAATCCCAGCACTTGGAGGTGGGGGGGGGGCGCTGAGGAAAGGAAATCTGGGCTACAGAGATATTTCCAAATTCATAGTCCTCCTTGCCTTTACCTCCCAAGTTCTGAGATTACAGTTATGTGCCAGCATGACCAACCAATAAATAAAACCATTGACTTAAAGTTTTCACCACAGGTCCAAGGAGAAGTCTCAGTGTGCATACAAGCCGGCCACCTGAGTTTGAGCCACAGAACCGATGGGAAACAAACAGAAGGACTGGTGGAAGTTTATAGGCTAGCTAGCCTGAAGTTCACTCAGTGGTTAGAGACCCTTGTCTCAACAAGGTGGAGGCAGGACAGACCAGGTCAGAGAACTTTGGCAATTCTCTCCCCCTTCCCTCCCTCCCTCCCTCCCTCCCTCCCTCCCTCCCTCCCTCCCTCCCTCTCTCTCTCTCTCACACACACACATACACACAAAGTAAAAGTTTAAAAACTGAACTAAATATAAATATATGTCTTATGTACAGAATCGTATACAAGAATAATCTGTTGCAGGAAGAAGATGGGTATCTGAGGTGATAGAAGAGTCGAACTACCATGAAAAAAATGGAAGGAATGATTGCTATTGAGAGTGGATGTTTGACAGCCTGCATCAGTCTTTAGCTCTTTTCAAGGAAGAGGACTAAACAGCTGGCTTAGGCCTCTTTCCCTTTGACAGATACAGCTCCAGCTGTGGAGGACAGAGTGGTTCTAATGGCAAGGCAATGAGGAGCTAAGAAAAGCCATGAGCTTGGAGGCTAGGCAACTCTAACCCCATCGCCACACACTCATGCATTAAACAGGTGGCCACCGAAGAGCAGAGGAAAAACGACAAATGCTGTTTAATGCAGGCTGTTGGTTCTCTTAGCCTGGGGATCAGTAATGAATCCATTTATGATTGTAACAAATAGTACTGTAAACCCACTCAAAAGCTTCCAGCTATGGAGATCAAAGGTCCAAGTGGGAAGCTACTGCTGTTGTTCTGCTAAACACCTCCCCGATAACTGTGGTTTCAACTCATGGATTAGTGCTGTGGTCGGCTTTGGCAGAGGAGCTTCCTTTTGTTACAGTCAGCGGTGATGGTGACACTAGAAACCGGTCAAAATACAGAGAATACAGGACTTCTGTTGCCAAGCCACAAGACACCAGTGTCACCCACTCTAAGGCTGAGAGGACTTCACAGGGAGGAAATGCTGGTGTGTGTAGCACACTGATCTCTGGACATGGCATGGCTGCTGAACACGTGTGGTTAACTACACAAGATTGGCACAAGGCAGGGTCTGTTCATATCCTGTCACTGTAGGAGGGGATCATGGGAACCTACTTCTCCCTAAGAATTTATAAGACCTTAGTAACTGATGGGAGAGGGAGAGGCATTTTCTTCAGTGTTGTAGCCACTGGTGAGGTCCTCAAGCTCCTATAAAGAAACACTCCCTGAGCCTGGCCTGTGGTACACACCTTTAATTCTGGCACTCGAGAGGCAGAGGCAGGGAGCTTAGGCCAGCCTGGTCCACACAGGGACCTCCAAACCAGCCAAGGCCACAAGGAAAAAAGAAAGAAAGAAAGAAAGAAAGAAAGAAAGAAAGAAAGAAAGAAAGAAAATAATTTCCTATGCTCCACAACCAACATTAATGAAACTGATTGCATCACACACTGAAAAGACACAAAAGCACAGAGGCTCTACTTGGGAAGAAGGGGGTTAGCAGGGATGGGGCAGAACAAGAAAGGGTAACTGTGTGTGTGTGTGTGAGTGTGCACGTGTGTATGAGAGAGAGAGGGAGAGAGACAGACAGGATATGGTTGCAATACACTGTACATAGATTATTAAAGTTCATCTATGAAAATGTCATAATGGAACCCGTTGTTATGTAATTAACATGCACTAACAGAAACATTAAGAAGAGAATCTTGAGGACATTTCAAGTCTCCTACCATGTTAGTGCACTGAGCTTTCCCCACACCCATCTTCCACAGCACACATGCAGGCCCAGGTATACACACCTTTGTACTGCAGTAAAAGTTACTAAAGAGCACATTTCAACAAAACATACAAAAACAACAAAACACCAACAAACACATGGTGTTAAGGATGGTAGAGCTGGGTGTGGGAGCACATGCCTGTGATTCTGCCACTTGAGATGTAAAGGCAGGATGCTCTGGAGTTCAAAGCCATCCTAGGCTACGTTATGTGCCAGGCCATGAGTCCCTGTCTCAAACACCAAAACCAACCAACCAAACAAACAAACAAAAGTTCCAGTTTTGTCATTTTCTAGCTACACAGACTTCGGTTCTTTGTCTGTGAAATGGGAGTGATAGTAATAATAAACCCACCACTCTAATTACTTTTAAATTTTAAATTGCTGTGAAGAGACACTATGACCAAGGTAGTAACTTATAGAAGAGACTTTATTGAGGTCTTACAGTTTCAGAGTGTGAGTCCACAATCATCATGGCAGGGATGGCAACAGGCAGGCAGGCACAGGAGTCGCTGAGAGCTCACTTCTCATCCATAAGCAGGAGGCAGAGAGAGACAGAGAAAGCTAACTAGGAACAATGAAGGCTTTTGAAACTTGAAAGGCCACCCCCTAGTGACACACCTCCTCCAGCAAGGCCACACCTTCTAATCCTTCACAAACAGTTCCACAAACTGTGGACAAGCAGGCAGGTATATGAGCCTCTGAGGGCCATGCTCACTCAAACCACAACACCTACCAGGTGCCATGAAGTTGCCGAATGCTGACAACAAAGCAGGGAGAAAAATGGACAAACTAAACAATAACAAAACTCGTGGGTACCCCTGGTGCTTCCTACATGGAATATACTCTGGTGGGGTCATCAGTTTACAAATAAGAGTTTAAGCCACAAGAGTAGGTGAGGTCCCGAAAGGAGACGATGTAGTGGTCAGTCCTGGGGCACTCTAATGCTATATTTGTAGTAAACAAGGTAAGACGTAATACTATGTTAGAACTCCTGGAGATCTAAATGGAAGAAAATTCATTCCCTACAAAAGAAATGCTAGCTGGGGATGCATCTCCATGATATATCCCTTGTTCAGGAGGTGTAAGGCCCCAGGATCAAGACCCTGGTACTAGAGGGGGAAACCAACAAGTTCTATAGGCATGTTGTATGTATCTGTAATTCCAGCCATTAGATAAGCTGAGAGAGGTGGATTGTAAACTCTAGGCAAGCCTAGGCTACATAGTAAGATATTGTCTCAAAAAACTCAAACCAAACAAATAGAAAACAAAGCAAAATAAACAAAGGCTGGACATAGTGTTGAGTACCTTTAATTCTAGCACTTGAGTTCAAAGACAGTCTATTCTACAAAAGAGTTCTAGGCCAGCCAAAGCTACATAGTGAGACCCTGCCTCAAAACAAATAAACAACAACAACAAAAATGGACAAAGAATATGAATAGAAAATTGACAAAAGGATGGTCAATAAAACCACATTAAAATATCTATCATCTATCCATCCATCCATCCATCTATCTATCCATCCATCCATCCATCCATCCATCTATCCATCTATCTATCATCTATCCATCCATCTATCCATCTATCTATCCATCTATCTATCATCTATCCATCTATCTATCTATCTATCCATCCATCTATCCATCCATCCATCTATCCATCTATCCATCTATCTATCCATCCATCCATCTATCTTTCTGTGACAGGCTCTCTCTACATAACACTGATTGTTCTAGAACTATATAAACCAGGCTGGTCTCACACCCACAGAGATCTGCCTACCTCTGCCTTCAAAATGTCTGGTCTCTTTCATTCAAGACATATTTATTTTTAATTATGTGTATTGTGTATTTGTCGGTTATGTGCATATGAGTCCTGGTGCCCATGGAGGCCAGAGGGGTCAGATTCCCCTGTAACTGGAGTTGCAGATGGGCATTGGGACATAAACTTAGGTCCTTTATGAGAGCAGTGTACCCTCCCAACCCTGAGCTGTCTTTCTAGCCCCTGCTTTAAAAAACATATTTGTATGTGTGTGTGTGTATAAGGTATGCAAGTGCATGTGTTTGTGTGTGAAGGTGTATGTGGGTTGTGATGTGTGTGGAGGTCAGAGGACAACTTTGGGTGTGGTCTTCACCCTCTGCTTTGTTTTAAAGGTAAGGTCTTTCTTGTTGGCCATAGGTGGCCTGAGAGCTTCTGTGGTATTTTCTGTCTTTACCTCCTATGTCACCATCGGAATGCTGGTATTACACCACAGGTCACCATATCTGTCCTGCTTTTATATGGATATGAACCTAGATTTTCCAGCTTGAGATGAAAGTATTTTTTTTTAATGGATTGAGCCATCTCCTTAGCCCAATAAAACCATTTTCTACCTAACATAGGAACTAATAAAAATGTAAACAATAATAATCAGGTTGTGGTGAGATTCCCCTCAGATGGACCTTGGCTGTGCTGGTTAGTTTTCTGTCAAATTGGCATAAGCTAGGGCCATCTGGAAAGAAGGCATCTTAATTGAGAAAATGACTTGCTGTGGGCAAGTCTATGGGGGCATTTTCTTCATTGATGATTGGTGTAGGAGGGCCCAGGACACTGTGGAGGTGCCATCAGTGGGCAGGTGGCCTTGGGTTGTATAGAAAAGAAGCTAAGCAAAGCCTTGGAGAGCAGGTCCCTCAGCAGCTCTCTTCCATGGCCTCTGCTTTGGTTCCTGCCTCCAGATTCCTGCCTTTGCTTTGCTTCATGAGAGACTGTACCTGGGATGTGGAAACTAAATAAATAAATGCTTTCCTCCCAAAGTTGTTTTTGGTCATA
Organism: Phodopus roborovskii; assembly: GCF_943737965.1. NCBI lineage: Eukaryota > Metazoa > Chordata > Mammalia > Rodentia > Cricetidae > Phodopus > Phodopus roborovskii. The sequence continues at coordinate 27,904,313 of NW_026126540.1, forward strand.
GTGTTTTATCACAGCAATAGAAAGCAAACTAAAATATGAGCACACCTCAATGGAAAGACTAACAACCTCTCAAGGCTTTGAATGTTTTATTCTCACTCTAGAAATCTTGTTTAAAATGTGGAATATTCTTTTACACTATGTAAATATATGTCACTGTGGTCAGGTTATAAAGAAACTGATTGGACAACAAATGGACAGGTAGAGGCTTGGCAGGACTTGCAGACAAAAAGAGAGCTTCAAGAAGGGGAGGGGGGGTCTCAGAATAGGAAGGTGATGCAGAGAAGGAGATAAATTTGCTAAGCTGAGAAAAGGTACTGAGCTACATGGCAGAGGTAGGTAAGATATATAGGTTAATTTAAAATGTAAGAGTTAGCTAGTAACAAGCCTGAGCTATTGGCTGAGCATTTCTAATAATACCTCTCTGTGAGTTTGTTTGGGAACTGGCTAGTGGGACAGAAAAGTCTTTCTACATAAAATCCATTCTAAATAATCACATATTCTGCAATAAAAGTATACAAATGTTTGTTAAAGAGCTACTTATGACAGCAAAAGTTCTAATATAAACTAGTTATGATGATGAATACCTATACTCCTAGCATATAGGACCTAAGGCAGGAAGTGGTCAGTCTGAGGCATATGGAGTTCCAAGCCAGCCCAGGCTATATAATGAGACCTTGTTTCAAACAACAAATTCTGAAATTACATACGTGGTTTAATAATAGATGGCTTAAAAAAACAAACCATTTTAGAGTATTATGTTATCATAAGTGTCATGATCAGATTATATAGAGGCAGAAGAAGGTTGATAATATGGAGTGTGAGGGGCAAGGGGGAAATGATATAAAGCCATGTTTATCTGTTATTTTCTTTTTGTGTTTTCGTTCTTGGTATTAAAGCTGAATATATTGTGTGGCCCTATTTACTTATAAAACACGCAAATTTATGCATAAATACAGAATAAACTGAGAGTATATATCCAGATCCTGGTAACAGGGGCAGGCAAAATGGCTCAGTAGCTAAAGGCACTTGCTGCATGACAATGCAAGTCTAAGGACTTGAGTCCCATTCCTGAAACCACGTAAAGGTGAAAGGAGATATAACCTTACAAGTCTGTCCTCTGATTGTGACATGTGTGCTGTGGCACATGTGTATACATGTAATAATAATGAGGTTTAAAGTTGTAAAATATTAATCAGTAAATACTACATTAAGATTATGGAATAATGCACACTTTCTTTATATTGCTATATTTGCAAGTTGTATGGAATAAATGTTTATCCTACAACTAACAAGTAAAAAGGATGTTTTGTTTTTAAGAATGCAGGGGAGGGCTAGAGAGATGGCCCAGTGGTTAAGAGCACTGACTGCTCTTCTAGAAGACCTGGGGATAGATTCCTAGCACTCACACAGTGACTCACAACGGTGTCCCAGAGAATCCAACAGCCTTTCCTGCTCTCTGAGGGTTTTCGGGCACACAAATGGTACAAAGACATGTACACAAGTGGTACAAAGACATGTATGCAGACCAAACACCTACATACAAACAAGGATGCAGAGGGCCGGTGTCACACCCTTTCCTAGCAATTCATGTGATGGGAGATGTCATTCTGTATATGTTTCTCATACTGGTTAATAAATAAAGCACTGTTAGCCAATAGGAAAGGAAGATAGGAGGGACTCGGAGACAAGGAGGAAATAGGAAGTAGGGAGGAGGGAGGAAGGGTCAGCATGGAGAGACCAGGGTGACCAGACGCCTGCCTCACTCCCCGGTAAGGAGACCACGTGAAAACACATAGAAATGGGTTAATAATTAAGGCAGAACTAGCCGATAAGAAACAAGTAACCGGGCCAACAGAATTATATCTAATACAGAGTCTCAGTGTGTTATTTGGGGCTGGCGCAGCGGCGGGACAAGACTAGGCGGAGGGAAAAAAAAAAACGTACACCTTACATTCATGAGGGTGGAATTCCATCTGCCCTCGTGTGTGTGTGTGTGTGTGTGTGTGTGTGTGTGTGTGTGTGTGTAAACAAAACAAAACAAAAATCACAAATAAAATCCCACAAAATTAAAGCTTGCTTGCACAAAACCATGGGCCAAGTCTGTCATTCAGAACTTTGAGTTCATCTTTGGGTCTATAGTGAGTTTGGGCCAGCCTGAGCTCTATAAGACCCTGTCTTAAAAGGGGGGGTGGGCTGGAGAGATGCCTCATCCCAGCACCCACATGGCAGCTCACAACTGTCTGTACTGAATTCCAGGGGATCTGATACCTTCTTTGGATTCTGCAGGCACTGCATACACATACTGCACAGACATACAGGGGAGACACCCACACACATAAAAAAAATTGTGACATCGGTGCAACCTTACAATGGAAATGTAGAACACACTCCATTCCTCTGATCTTCACATATATGCCACGCACACACTCCACCTCACCCCATCAATAATGAAATTAAGTTGAACAAATATAAAGAAAAAAGTAAATGGTGGAATAACCTGAGAAGAACTAGAGAGTTCTTTTATTAAAGATTCTGGCACAGGGATAGGGATGTAGGTCAGGGACAGAGTTATTGCCCACTGTTTGTAAGGCTGGATTTAGTAGAGCCAGGCATTGGTGGCACACACCTTTAATCCCAGCACTCAGGAGGAGGCAGAGGCAGGCAGATCTCTGTGAGTTTGAGGCCAGCCTCGTCTACAAGAGCTAGTTTCAGGACAGACTCCAAAGCCACAGAGAAACCCTGTCTCAAAGGAAAAAGAAAGAAAAAAGGCTGGATTTACTCCTCACAGTTAATTTTTTTTTTTTTTTAAATTTGGGGTGTAGTGTTGCAAGCCTGCTCTCCCAACCTTTCAGGAAGGCTGAGACAGAGGATCAGAAGTTCAAGGCCAGCCTGCTTGCACTGCATAGCAAGAAGCTGTCTCAAAAATATTTTTCCACATAGTCATTAACAATTTACTGAATAGATTTTATAGTAGAGGGTTCACTGTGATCCTCATTGTCCAGCATTGTAGTAGGTGATCAGGAAATAGCTGTTGCTTGAACAATGGCCACATGAGTCTATAGGCCTTCTACACTTGAGACTCTGCGAGATATAAAAAGTCCCATCCCGTTCTCTTTGCTGCTTTCCTTCTCCGGTCTGAGAGTAATTATAAAACATTAATGCAATAAGCCACCAATTTAAAGGCCTTTAATTATACACTATGTTGTCTTCTATTGTCCCCTAATTATATTAGGAATTTAAATTCGTCCTCCTTGACAAGAGCACTGGTTCACAAACCAATTCCATTCAATTAATGTTTATTGAGCACAATGTATTAAGTACCACAGTCTGTCCCCGCAAAGCTTCCGCCCAAAGAATAGAAACTTCAAAAGAGAACCTGCAATCCTAACACATAGCAGGAGTCTGCCAATAAAAAAGATGGGAAGGATGGAGGTGTGCGAGCCTCATGAAATGGTAAATACAATTGCTGCCAAGAGGCCAGGAAAACAGACTCGCTCAAGTTGTCCTCTGACCTCCATGCGCAAGCCGTTGCCCGCACGCCCCCACACAGATACACAGATGCGATTTTTAAAAATTAAAGAGATTCCAACTGCTAAACCGGCAGTGTCAGGCAGGGGCTCAACTAATTAGAGAAAGGCAGTCCAGGAAAGCGGTGGGCAGGGGACAGACAGCGTTTCAGCTGACTTGGTAGGTAACAGGAGTCTGTCAGGCTCTAGACCAAGCCTAATGTTAATAGATGCGTGAGAGGGTGGAACCATAATAAGAGTCTGAGCTACAGGAATGAGCGTTCCGCGCCTTCTGCTTTAATATCTGTCCCCAGGCGCGACAGCAAGCCCTGTCTCTGCTGTACAGTCAATACAGCAATGGGAGCCCAGGGAGAAAGAAAGGGACGGGATCCAGAAGGGGGCTGACCCGACAGGCTGACGGAAAGCGTTGTCTGCCTTGCTGTCGGCCACCGAAGACTAATTCGGGGAGTACCACACCAAACCGGGTCAGAGTCACCAAGTCGAAGCCTTACCTGCCGTCCCTCCCCCACTCGAGGCCCACGCAGCGGCCAACTTGAAATTCGCTTTTCTTCCTCCAGCCCGCGTTCTAGGCCCGCCTCCCCGAGCTCCCCATTGGTGGGTTTCCAGGCCAATCTTGGAGAGCGGGGGAGGGCGGGGCGAGGCGAGGAGGCGGGCGGGGCGAGGAGGCGCGGGGAGCGAGCTAACCGGAACTGAGGCTTGGCGAGTGAAGCACCCTGAGACCTGAGGCTGCAGTCTTCACCTCGGCCCGGACCGAACAGACTGGATGGCAGGAGTCGGCCAAGATGACCTGCTCCTCAGAGCTGAGCCAGCAGAGGAGAGCCGCTGCTGGGAAGCGTCCTCCTGGGTGGGAGAGACTAGACTGCTCAACAGCGAGTTCGTTCCCAGCGCCCGCCTGGAGGCTCCCAAACGCCAGGCTCCAGCTCCAGGGGTTATGGCGCCCTCTACTGGCCCTCAATCGCGCTGTCTTTTGGTGACTTTTCGACCCTCTCTTTAATCTTACTTAGGCTGTCCCAACACCACCAATAAATACTTAAAAAAAAAAAAAAAATCTGATCTGGTTACCCAGTTTAGGGTGGCCTTGAACTCATCCTTTTGCCTCTGCTATTACTGAGTACTACCAAGCTCAACCCAAAAATGCCTTCCAACACCCCGTGGATTGGAGCTGTGTCTGAGAAATGGGAGCAGGGAGGAGGCTTGGAGAGAGCAGTCAGGAAACCAGTAAACCAATGCCCTTCAAGGCCCTGGGTAAAGATTGAGGAGGAACGGGGGGACGGGGGAGTCATGCTTTCACGCAGTAGAAAGAGGGAACTACCTCAGGATGGAGAGAAAGCAGACAACAAGAATATGCCAGATGTCAGAGAAAATGGCCTCTAGACTGAGAAGTTGTATGTGGGTGTAGTGTCAAGTGCCCAGTTTTTGGGATAGTATGAAAACATAGCTGTGAAACTTGGGAGAACTTTGCTTAACCTCATTACCATTTGTTACAAGAAGACAATAGTTCCCACCTTATAGAGCCGTGAGGGTTGGAGATGTATGCAAAGCAAACCACTTGACACATCAATATCTAGTATAAGTGGGTGTTTTCCCTATAAATATTTTTCTTCCTTTCCCAGTAATTTTTTTTTTCATCTGTATATGGTGGCCTCCATCATTTGAATTCTCTAGGATCCTTGGTAAGCGTTCCAAACCCTTAGTACCCATTCAATGCCCCCACTTCCCTTGGTACCTTCCAACTGGACACAAACTCATCCCTAAAATATGCAGATGGAAGCCTTGGTAACCATGGAGACAGGGCAGGTGGCACGGAGAGGCAGAGGCAGCGAGAGCAACAGATAGGAAGAGACAGGGAGTGATGCAGGCAGAGCCCTTTAAGCGACATGGGGAAATGGAGTGAAGCGGTGTGCGGAGAGCACCCGTGTAACAGGGTTCAGTCACCGCTCTGCCCCTTTCCTCTCTCCTATGGACACCCCTTGAAATACGGAGGGAATGGGGTTCCGAGAATGCCCCTTGCCCTAAAAATGCCCTGGAAAAGCCACCTTCCTTACATTCCTGAGGGACCCAAGGGAACTGAGGTTCAAGCGTCTCTGAGGTGTGTGATGTTTGAGAGAGGTATAGCGGGGATATCCTGCTGTCTGATTCCAGGCTATACTCTCCCTGATATTTAAACTACGGGAAGAGAGCTACATCTCCTGCCTCTCTCTGATCTGTGTGGACGCCACTGCAGCTCCCAACCGCCTCCCTACACCACTCTGCACAGTGTGCCATATGCAGTGTGTGGCAGTCAGGTCTGGCATACTGGAGATCATGTAGGTCTCCTGAAGCTCAAAGATTCAGAATCGGGATGACGGTTCCTGAATGGGTCGCGGGAGAGTCCCCTAAGGAGCGCTTAGGTTTGTTGGGGCTGGGGGAGGTGGGTTAAGAGAGGGGAGTCAAGATTGGGGGCACTAGATGATTTTTTTTTTGTTGTTGTTGCTTATGTGTATGCGCATGGGGGTGGGGAGTGGCTTGGTGCCGGACGCCCCCACCCGCAGAGACTGGGATATAAATAGCACAGCAGAGCTCCGCCCCCACCCCCCCTTCTCTCCTCCGGAGCCGGCGCTGTGCCCGGGGCGCACCGGGAGGAGGGACCAGGATCCAGCGCTGGGGCGCAGATACTGACACCAAGGGAATCCGGGTGCCCCCCCACGCCATGTGGGCCCCCAGGTACCCGGCTCCTCCACCCCGGAGGCCCCCATGGCCCCGGCCTCAATCCTGGCCATACAAAAATTATGCGGATATTCAGGTATCTATTTGGGGGTACAGCCTGGGAGGGAGGAAGAACAAGGAGCAACGGGGAACATAGCAGGGGCAAAAGAATCCCTAATTTTTCCTCCACCCCTTTAGGTCCCAAATGCAAGCTGCTTCCTCCCCCCCACTCAGTTTTTGGGGATGTGGCAATCTAAAAGAGGTTAGGAATAGAAATATGTGTATGACTGTACGGGTGCATGTGTGTGGGTGGGTGGCGTTCAGTATCCCAGAGAGGGGGATTCCAAGTGTGGATAAGAAAAGGGGGATGTTGGAAAGGTCTGATAAGCCGTGGGGTGCGGATGGGGGGTGCGAGTGTCTCTGCGCGTGCATGTACGTATTTGCACGAGCCCTCATCCATCCTTCAGTGCGGATGCACCCTTCCCACCTCCTCTGGCATGCGCTGGGGGGAGGGCCTCAAAGGCAGGAGTCTGTGCATTGGAGACGAGGAGCCCCCCCCCCTCCTGTCATACAACAGACACCTTCATCGGTGCCTCAGTTTCCCCGCTGAGCCTGTCAATAAGCTCTCTCTCCTCTTTTTCACAGGGATAGGCTTTACCACCAAGACCTCAGGCCTCTCTCAACCACCACCCCCACACTCCTAGCCATCTTCGGCAGGTCCCATTCCCGGCTCCATCGGTGCTTTCGCCCGAGCCGCAGCTATGCTGCACACCGAGGGCCACGCTCTTCTTCGGGCGGTGGGACAGGGTAAGCTACGCTTGGCCCGTTTGCTTCTGGAGGGAGGAGCCTACGTGAATGAGGGTGATGCCCAGGGGGAGACTGCGCTAATGGCGGCCTGCAGGGCTCGCTACGACGACCCTCAGAACAAGGCGCGCATGGTACGCTACCTCCTGGAGCAAGGCGCCGACCCCAACATCGCAGACCGTTTAGGACGCACCGCGCTCATGCACGCTTGCGCCGGGGGTGGGGGAGCCGCAGTGGCCTCCCTGCTCCTTGCCCACGGCGCAGACCCCTCAGTCCGAGATCACGCTGGTGCTTCGGCGCTTGTCCACGCCCTGGACCGTGGGGACCGCGAGACCCTTGCCACGCTGCTGGACGCCTGCAAGGCCAAGGGCACGGAGGTCATCATCATAACCACGGATACCTCGCCCTCGGGCACCAAGAAGACCAGGCAGTATCTCAATTCCCCACCGTCCCCGGGGGTAGAGGACCCTGCACCCGCTCCTCCTAGTCCAGGGGTCTGCACGTCGCCTTCGGAAGTCCAACTGCAGACTGCAGGAGGGGGACGGGGGTTGTTATCCCCTCGCGCCCAGGAAGAAGAGGAGAAAAGAGACATATTCGAATTCCCCCTTCCTAAGCCCCCTGATGACCCTTCCCCTTCCGAGCCTCTCCCCAAGCCGCCTCGACATCCTCCAAAACCACTCAAAAGGCTCAACTCCGAGCCCTGGGGCCTTGTGGCTCCTCCTCAACCGGTCCCTCCTGCCGAAGGGAGGCCAGGGATGGAGCGCCTGGCCGCTGAATTTAACGGCCTGACCCTGACCGGTAGACCGCGTCTTTCTCGGCGTCACAGCACGGAAGGCCCGGAGGACCCGCCCCCGTGGGCGGAGAAAGTGACTGGCGGGGGTCCTCTCTCGCGCCGAAACACAGCTCCCGAGGCTCAGGAGTCAGGTCTGCCTTCAGGGCTAAGGCAAAAACTGAGCCGCATGGAGCCGGTGGAGCTCGATACCCCTGGACACTTTTGCCCTGACTCTCCCGAGGCCAGCCGCTTAGCCCTGGAGCGCCGGCGATACAGCGCCTCTCCGCTGACCCTCCCTCCAGCGGGCTCAGTTTCCTCCCCACGCCAGTCCCAAGAAAGTCTGCCCGGGGCTGTCTCCCCGCTGAGCGGACGGAGGCGGAGTCCCGGGCTGCTAGAGCGCAGGGGCTCCGGGACCTTGCTCCTGGACCACATCTCGCAAACACGACCCGGTTTCTTGCCTCCTCTCAACGTCAGCCCCCACCCTCCCATCCCCGACATTCGCCCCCAACCCGGAGGTCGGGCACCGTCACTGCCTGGCCCTCCTCACTCTGGGGCACCAGGGTCTCCCAGGACCAAGCGCAAGTTGGTGAGACGCCACTCCATGCAGACTGAGCAGATTCGCCTGCTAGGGGGTTTCCAGAGTCTGGGCGGGCCAGGGGAACCAGGGCGCTGAGAGAAGTGAGAGGCACCGAGGAGGGGAGGGTCAGGACCCTGATGGCGGGAGAACCAGCTGATACCTCGGACATGGGATCTCTTGCATGTGCTCACGGCACTGTGCACGCACACATGAGTAAGCATGTGTCCACAAGCACAGTACACTTACTAGCGAGGATGGATAAATACTGTGTTTACTGGGCGTATAGACCCACGCATTCGTGTCCTGGTCATTTCACAAGCACGCGGCACTACTTGGGTACCCAGAGACACAGCACATCAACAGAGGACCATTTGTGCTAGGGGTCCCAGACTCACTGGCATTTGTTCAGGAGCAGCAGGGAACCCCCCACTTAAGGCTGGTCTCCTGTATCTTTGCTCTCCTGAAAAAGCAATCCCTTGCTTTCTATGTATGCCCTGAAACGTGGCCTATCATACTTTCTCATATTCTACTTTCTCTTCATGAATATCTCACCCCATTCTTCAGGTCTTGCTTCTCCATGCCTGGCTCCTTGATCACACCCGGCTTCCATTCGCTTTTCAGGATGTCTTCTTCACTTTTCTTAGGGTTCCTGCAGCAGATCCCAGTCTGGGTTCTCTTGCTGCCTTTCACGCTCTCACCTTCCTGCTTTTTATTCCCACCTTGCACCTCCCCCCCCCCACACACCACTACAGACTGTCTTGTTTACCCCAGGGGGTGGGTCATGGGCTCTAAGTTGCTCCTGTGTGTGTGTGTGTGTGTGTGTGTGTGTGTGTGTGTGTGTGAGCTTATGAACACCCCCTACAGGTAGAACTGGGGAGTAAGCCTATGCCAGCCCTCTTACCACTTGACTTGTCAAATAAATGTGTTCAGAAGTCTCGGTTTTGTCACTGCTGCCTGAAGGTGTGGGGCTGGGGTAAAAAGGAAAGGGGGGGAGGGGTTGCTAACTTACAATTACAGCTACCCAGGGAGGGCATCTAGAGGTTATGGCTACCTTCTTTCCAGGAGACCCAACGACCAATTGTGGTTGTAGAAGAAAAGGCAAGTGAATGATTTGAGGCATATGATAGCCCCCCCCCCCGCCACTCTTCATGTCTGGCCTTTAATGATTTAAGATTCTTTTTAAATTAATTTTTATTTTATGTACATTGGTGTTTTGCCTGCATGCATGTCTATATGAGAGTATTGGATCTCCTAGGAGTCACAGACAGTTGTGAGCTGCCATGTAGGTGTTGGGAATTGAATCCTGGTCCTTTGGAAGAGCAGCAGTGCTCTTAACCACTGATCCATCTCTCCAGCCCCCCATTTAAGAATCTTACAGAGTCCTCCCCACCTTCTTCATAAGCAGATATGACTTCCTATTTCTTGGCATTTTTTGTTTTGTTTTAATTTTTAACACAAAGTTTAACTTCATTTCACCAGGTATGCCTCATCATCCATTTTGTTTTCACCTCCATGTTTTATCTCTGAGAGAGGGTGGGGCTAGTAACTTCACCCAAGAAAAAAAAAATAAAGACTGATAATCAACAAAAGCGTGTCATAGTATGTGCTCATGGGTGTCTGTGTGGGGATGACAGTTAGGACTCAGCCTGAGTAGAGTTCTGTGCACAAAGTTACCCTTTCCAGTCTATATTCTGAATTTCTCAGTTGGGCTTCTGCGTGTATTCTAGCTTCTTTCTGTACGGTGATAAACACATTCTACTTTCCCTTGGTGAGTAGCTGAAGTCAGAAAGTCATCCCTAAATGTATCAAAGTGAAAATGAAAACATTTGAATCAGGACACTTATGTCTGAATTCCCCTTACCAATGAGCTATTTGACTTGGGGCTGTCTGTCTAACCTTCCTGAGCATCACTTTCCTTGTTTGTAAAATAATAAAATCTGGGTTGTGCTTGCGGTTCTTAAATAGGACAGTGCACTAAAGAATACTACCTAGCACATTCTCCTTAAAGTCAGCATCACACTCCATTTAAGCTTTACTACCAATTGTATATGAACTTAGAGACAAGCCATATCACTTCTCTGAACCGCATCTTCATCTAGAAAGTGAAGTGACCAGACAAATGATCTTTAAAAATCCTTTCCAGCTACAAATCTACTCAGCCTTGCTTCCAGGCCTATTTTTCCTTCAAGCCCCGCCCCAGGGGTCTGGCCAGATTTCTAGCGTTTGCCACAGGATTCCTAAAGATGCTCCTAAGCTCTCCCTCTTAGACAGTATCATCTTTTCTCTTTGCAATTGGTTCCCGCAGCCTCCGCCTTTCTCAATCATTTGCCTAAGGTGGCGCAGGGGCCCGCCCCTTTTCTCCTTCTCCACCAGTGATTGGCATGGCATCTGGCTGGTCCCCGCCTGCTCTTGACTGACAGCTGGATCCCGGCACCGCCCTCAGTCCCTCGGCTCTTGCTCACTAGGGTAGCTGGGACCGTTAGCTCGCTAGGCTGGCAAGCTGCGGGGCCCAGCTCTGCCGTCTGCCGAGATGGAGACGTTGCGAGCACAGCGGCTGCAGCCCGGCGTAGGTACCGGCGGGAGAGGCACCCTGCGAGCGCTGCGGCCTGGGGTGACCGGGGCCCCGACTAGCGCCGCCACACCCCCCGCGGGCCCGCCGCCCGCCCCGCCGCCCCCCGCCCCGCCCCCGCCGCCGTTGCTCCTGGCTGGGGCCCCGGGGCTGCCCCTGCCCCCCGGCGCCTCGGGGAGCCCTGCGGTGCTGCGCGAGGCCGTGGAGGCGGTGGTGAGGAGCTTCGCCAAGCACACGCAGGGCTACGGCCGAGGTGAGTGTGGGGGGCTGGTCTCCTGCGGGACATACTCTAGGCAGGAGGCTGGCTCCCACTATCCTCCCGGTGGCTCCGCTTGGCATCCAGCCTTCGCATTCATTTCCTTTTGGGGAGTTTCCTTCTGGACACAGACACACACAGACACAGACACAGACACAGACACAGACACAGACACACACACACACACACACACACACACACACACACACTGAGTTATTTGTGTATTCTCCAGGAACTCCGTTTTTTCAGATACAGTCCTCTTTTCAACTTTTTCTCTGTCAACAGCAGAACTCCTGTAGCTTAAGGTTTTAACGTCCTTTCCCCCTTTGAGAACGGGGCGCTATTGTGTGGAATCCTGTCCTTTATCTCAGACCCAGGGCATTTCTCATACCCACCTTTCTCCTTTCCTCTTTGATTTCATCAATTCCTGTACTCCGGCTCCTTAACCCTGACTTTGTAATTCTTCACATCCTTATCCACCCCACCCCACCCCAGTCCTGCCATGAAATTCCCACTGTGACTTCAGATCTGCTGGGGAGTGCTTTCAAAAGTCACTCACAATAATCTTTTCTTTGAATCTGGACCCACACCATTGAGGCCTTGCCAGCTTCCTGTGACTTGGTGCCTCACTTTAATGTCTTTCAGTTTGGAGCCTCACAACTTGGGCCTCTGTCTGCCTGGCTCTGTGTTTCTGGCCCCTGCCCAGGAACTGAGGATAAATCTCAGGCCTTGGCTCTCTCAATGCTAAATTCTGTGGAAACGAGCCAGGCAGCAACCCTATTTTGCTTAGAAATCTCCAGTTTAAAGATGCCTAATTTCTGAGAAGAGGGATGTGAGGATTTTCTTTGTTGTTTTTGTTTAGGCAATGTTAACCAATTTCCTGTCAGAATTCTGGTTCCAAATTCAGAGTTTAAGTGACACGGACACACAGTGAAGGGTGTGTGACTCAGACTTTGAGTCTGGAATTTGAAACACTTGTGTTTGCTTGATCAGGTCCTCCTTGGTCTGAAAGTAACTGCATCCCTCCTATTTTAGTAGAAGAGAAGTTGCACAGCCTTCTCCTCCTAATCCTCCTCCACTCCTCCAGCTCCCAACTGCTGCCCCCCTCCTCCCCTCCCTCCTTCCTCTTTGCTTCCTCCTTGAGGAAGCTATAGTGAAATCAGCATGAACAGGCTTTGGGGAGACCTGTCGCTTGCCAACTCTTGTCTTTAGGGGAAGGGGTTCCTAACTTCACCGAGCAATGGTTTCTTCAAGGGTTGTACTATGGATTAAGATTCTGCTACTGACAACATAATGAGCACTTAAAATGATTGGTGGCTCAGATTTTCTGGTTAGCTCTTCCTTAAGAACATGTTTCGTTTTCTCCTACTCTTAAATATTTGTATCTTCATAAAACCAAAGATTTCAATGAAAACAGATATTCAGATCCACTTTGCTGATGTCTGACAGTTCATTTACTATTAATTTCCCTACAGTCTTTAGCCAGATTGAACTCCAACCATGGCTAGGACTCTGTAAGGCTCTGGGGATACAATTGGATATATTTCTGAAATTTTTGAGCCAATATAGTTACTTCCCAGATGGTTCCCTAGGCTTAACGGGGTTATATGGCAGAACTGCCATCAGCTATTTCCTGTGGTCTCATGTCTTTTACTTCAGTTCCGAGGGAAACATTTTGCCTTGGGGTGTAGTAGTAGCCAGTAGTCACCCTAATTCTGGAGTTCCTCTTGGAAATGTCCAGGCGTTTGATCACCATTATAGAGGAATGTACCCTCTTTTCTTGCCTGTGTTTCTCTGCCCTGGAGAGCCTGTGGTTTGGCTTCCAAACCGGGTGTCTAGAAACCCTTTTTATTTGCCTTAGAAAGGATGAGGGAACAAAGGGACTGCACTGACAAAGAGCAGTGAGCTAGGTTTCATACTCTGTGGCGAGCCTCTCCTTCAGCCCCCACCTCCCAGCACACTCTTATTATTCTTGAGTTTCTTGTTTCCAGTCTGGGTGTCCAGCTAGTGCTGTAGGAGAATTTGGCTCTCTGCTGGTTTGGCTCAAAGTCCTTCACCACATGGAACCACTTATTCTGCTTCAATTAATAGGCAAAGCTTCCATTGGCATGTACCCATATGCCCTTGTGACTGATGGCATGATATTCAGGGGATGGCTCGATTGCTCTGAATGTAATTTACTTTGGTCTCGGCCCAGATCACTCTCTCATCTAGCAATGCCTTACACATCATCTTCAGTTCACATCCTTCATCTTCATCAGCACTACTGTCTTCTTAGAGTCATCTCCACCAGTGTTGGATTCCAACACACACACACACACACACACACACACACACACACACACACACACACACTCCCCCTTCTGTGATTTCCCTCAGCTTTCCTACTCCCCATTTCCCTATCCACACCTGCTAAAAGGTTACACTATTGTGCTGGCTATTTTGTTTTGGTTTTGGTTGTTTTGGTTTGGTTTTTGAGACAATGTCTTGGTATATAGCCCGGGTTGGCATGGAATTCACTGTGTAGTTCAGGCTTTTGAATTCTGGGTGATTCCTCTGCCTTGGCTTCCCAACTGCTGGGACTAAAAAAAGCATGTGCTGCCATCATGTTTGGCTTGCTGTTGGATCTCACCTCAGCTCACAGTGTATAGGGTTTGGATTGGGAATCTGGCCCTGTACACAGTGGCTGTGATCGTGGCAATATTGCCTACTCTCTTTATGCCTTATCTGTTTCATCTAATAATTTAACAAATATTTACTGCCCACCAGATGCAGTGGTGAACAAGGCACATATTTGGTCTCTATCTTGATAGAGTTCAATCCACTTTAGCGCATGCGAGAGGATTAATGGTGCGATAGAGCAAGATAATACAATAAAAAGAGGTCTTGTCTTAGAGCCAAGTGAATTACTATTTCTTAATCTTGGTTCTGTTACTTCTGGGCTGTTCCTTAAGTTATATACTCTTGGCAAAATGGGTATTATAGTACTTGTCTTAATTTTTAAACATTCTGTGTATATTGGTGTTTTTCCTGCATGCATGTCTGTATTCCATGTTCATGCCTAGTACCCACAAGGATCAGAAGAGGGTTACAGATAGTTTTGAGCACTATGTGCATGCTGGGAATTGAACCTGGGTCCTCTGAAAGAGTAGTGAGTGCTTTAAACCAGTGAGCCATCTCTCCAGCCCAAGAATAAATGAATTTTGTGTGATATTTTCTGCTTAGATACTCTTTGTCATTAGAATCCCAGACAGATTCTTTTTCTAAAAATATCACTGGAGATAAACTGGAATGCGTGCTTACAATTTTAGAAAATATTGGTTCAGCACCCTTGTTAATTTCTTGTGGCTTTCATAATAAAGCACCACAAATTGTGCTGCTTAAAACAACAGAAATGAAGTGGGTGTGGTGGTGCACATCTGTAATCTTACTTGGGAAATGGAGACAGAAGGGACAATGGGAATTCATGGCCATCGCTGGCTATACCTGGGTTATGTGAGCCCTTGTTAGTGTGTGTTCTACAATTGTGCAGGCCAGACATCAGCATCAGTATCACTGGGTCAAATGCATGTTAGCAGAATCCTGCCAGAAAGTCTATCCCTTGCCTTCTCCAGCTTCCGGTGGCAGCAATGTTCCTGAACCCTGATCATGACCATCACTTTGTCTCTGCCTCTGTGCCCTGTGTTTTGTCAACTCTGAGCACCTTTTGACAGTTTTGTTTCTGTTTTGTTTTTTGAGACTGCCTCTTACATATATAGCTCTAGCTGGCCTGAAACTGACAATGCAGATCAGGCTAGCCCCAAACTCATAGTGATCCGCTTGCCTCTGCTTCCACACGCCACCAGTATAATCTATGATGATTCCCGAGTCAGGTTCCTTAAACACATCTGCAACAAAGTCTTTGTCATATGAGGCGACACCCATAGGCTCCAGGGACTAAATAAGCATATCTTGGCAGGATGCACTGTTTAGCTTTACTATGTCCCTACCAAAGTCTCTGCTATGTCACAGTGCTGCCCTTCTAAAACGCCTGTGCACCGTAGGCTAGTCATGATCTTCTAAAAACTGGAAAAGGAAATCATAGATAAAATACTACTAAGCAGCTTCCCTATTTCCCATAATATTTTTGATGAACCTCTGCCAGCTTATTTTTAAAAACCTGTATGAACAGGGAAAACGACTTACCTTTCCATGTCATTACCTATTTGTTATCTTTCAACTCCTTCATCCTTACCACCATAATGTCTTTATTCTTTTTTTCTTTTCTCTGTATTTGTTTGGGTTTTTGATTGTTTTGATTTGTGAAGCAGGGTCTCATATATAATCTGGCTGACCTCAAACCTGCAAACCTTTTGGCTCAGCTCCTTAGGGCTGGGATTCTAGGTGTGTGCTTCTGCCCCTGACCTCCTACTTAATCTTTTATTATTACTATTGTTGTTTCTATGTTACTCTCCTTATCCACCACAGTGTTTGGGAATTAAACCCAGAGCTTTGTGCACATTAGGCTAGTGCTCTGCTACTGAGCTACACCCTCAGTCCATAGGTTTATTTCCTGTTGTAGATCTATTTTATGAGGGGTGTGTGTCTGTGTGTGGGTGGGTGGCTGGGTGTGTGCAGGTGTGTGCGTACCTCCATTCATGAGAAAGCCAGAGGTGGAATTGTATCCCTCAGAGCTGAAGCTACAGGTGTTTGGGAGACACCTGCTTGTTCTGTGGGTGCTGGGATCTGAACTTCAGTCTCTAGATTGCTCAGCAAGTGCTCTTAATTGCAAAGCTATCTTTCCATCCCCTCTTTTTATTTTCATGATTTCAGATGTTCTTTAGTTTCATAGTTTCTTTGGGGAGCTAAGGGAAGGGGATATTGGAGCTGGGCTTCAAGGCTTCAAGGAAGCTAAGCACACTCTTAACAACTGAGATACAATTCTAGCCCTGGTGTGTTATTTTAGTGTCTTTATCCTTGTGGATATGACTTGTCACTAACATTTCATTTGCTGTTTTATTTCTTACAGGTAACCCTCTAAACCCCTTAGTGTTCTCACAGCACAGTAAAAGAATGTAAACATCCTTCACTGCTCCAACCCAGCATCTGTCAGTAACTTCCATAAAACATTGCATCTGTCAAATATGTATCTGCTCAGCACGTCTTCAGATACCTTATAGAAACCATTATGTCTATGATTCGTCACTGAAAATCTGATTTCAAACAAACAAGCCTGCCGTTCGGGGGTGGCACATGCCTGTAGTTCCAGCAGTTGTGAGCAGAGGCAGGTGGATCTCTGAGTTTGAGACCAGTCTAGAGTACACAGCAAATACCAGGACAGCCAGGGCTCCTGTTTGGAAAAAGCCAAACCAACCAACCAACAACAAAACAGAAAACCCATGGGCTATTCATTTATCCTAGTATAAGCTCACACAATACACACATATGTAACGAGTATGGGTTTTTCCTCCGCCGCCAGGTCTTGTCCTGCCGCCACGCCAGCCCCAAATAATACACAGAGACTCTGTATTTGATACAATACTGTTGGCCCGGTTACTTGTTTCTTATCGGCTAGCTCTGCCTTTAATTATTAACCCATTTCTGCTGATCTATGTATTTTCACATGGCCTTCTCTTACCGGGGAGGCGGCTGGCGTCCAGCTTTCTCCAGACTCTCCATCTTGACTCCTCCTTACTCTTTCCTATTTCCTCCTTGTCTCCTAGTCCCTCCTATCTTCCTTTCCTATTGGCCAACAGTGCTTTATTATTAACCAGTATGAGAAACATATATACATAATTGCATCTCCCATCACACATAGAACTTTTTTTTGTAAGTTTCAGGGGCCTTGTGAGCCCCTTTGAAGTTCAAACATGGGATCTTGGGTTAGGCTTCCCAAGCTGGAAAGAACATCGGCTTTAGGATATGTAGATTCATGCTGCCACTCTGTTGGGCTGTGAGTCCTGGAGTAAGTCATCTGCCCTTCCTTAAGCCCAGCTGAGCTACTCAGGCTCCATCTTCCCCCACTGATGGCATCACTCTTTAAGCATTTCCAAATGTAGAACACAATTAATTGCTTTAACAAAACAAAACAAACAAACCTTTTTCCTGGTCTCTCACTCATACGCAGTGTTTATGGAATTAGCTCCCCATTTGACTTTGAGTAATCATTTAAAAAAGAAAAAAGAAAAAACAGCTCCCTGCTGTAAGATAGCAGTTAGTTTTAGATAGGGCAGACATAAGCTTTTGGATAGGCCCTTCCCCATGGTGGCTTCCCCCTTTTCTTTCACCCCACTGTGTCCCCTGTTTGCATGTTAGGGGACCTGTCACTTGTCTCAAAGAGGGGACAGAGACTGAGAAGACTCGGTGGAAAGAACAAAGCTACCAAAGCTCTCTGGGCAGGACTGAAGAGTCTTGCCAAGCCAGGGAGGCTCCTCTCAGGGGAGAGAGCCTTTCCTTTCCATGCAGTCTTTTGACAGAAGAATGAATATTCTATCAAGTCAGTGACATATGGGATATGAGAAAAGGGTTCATGCTGCTTTCCAAAGTGGCTGCTCGCCCTCTCTCTCTCTCTCTCTCTCTCTCTCTCTCTCTCTCTCTCTCTGTGTGTGTGTGTGTGTGTGTGTGTGTGTGTCTGTCTGTCTTTGTTTTAGTTTACAGAGCAGGTAAGAGCTGATTTATTGGCCCCTTGGTTTCGATCCTCTTGCTAGCTAAAGTTATGTGCTATTCTTTCCCTCCTTAAAGACAAGCTTTGCATAATGAAAATGTTTGAGTCAGATCCCTCCTCAGAAGCAGAACTGGCTCCCTCTGGGTCCATCACATTTGCACACAGGCCGCACATGGCTCCTGTCATTGTCCTAGTCAATGACTGAGCATGACAAGGATGTTAATGCAGGCACCTGGGGTGACATGAGGAATTCCTTTGACATAAAGATTTCTTGGCTTGGCCAAGCCTTTCTTGGAACTACACTGCGGCCTGAGCATCTGAAATCTAAGTGAGCCTCTTTCCTTCCACATGTCAGACCTTCATCCCTCCCTCCTTCTACTTCTCCAATAAATAAATCTTTCTCCATGGTTTTTTGTTTGTTTTGATTCTGCCAAGACAGGGTTTCTCTGTGTAACAGCCCTTGCTTTTCAGCCCTAGCTTTTCAGGAACTCACTCTGTAGACCAGGCTGGCCTCAAACTCAGAGATCTGCCTGCCGATGCCTCCAGAGTGCTGGGATTAAAGGTGTGTGCCGCCACCACCCAGCCAACTCTTGAATTCTTACCTCATCTTAGTATCATCTTGACAGACCAAAACCAAGACAATTGGAAAAAATGGATGAGTTTTTGTGGTATCAGGAATGGGAGAGTGGTCATGCTGTAAGGTGAGAGAAAGCATGTTTGAAGATTTAAAGCCATTTGACCTGTTTGAAACCCTGGAGACCAAGTGTTCCACTCCAAAG
The DNA here is from genome assembly GCF_943737965.1 of Phodopus roborovskii. Lineage (NCBI taxonomy): Eukaryota > Metazoa > Chordata > Mammalia > Rodentia > Cricetidae > Phodopus > Phodopus roborovskii. The sequence continues at coordinate 27,922,925 of NW_026126540.1, forward strand.
CTGAATCCCAGCCCCCACATGGTGGCTCCCAACCATCCAAAGTTCCAACTCCAGGAGGTCTCACGCATGCTTCTGACCTCCATTGATACCTCAAACATGTGCTCAGATATACATTCAGGCAAAAACACACATACATAAAAGAAAATAAATCTAAAATTTTAATGCTGTAAATGGACAAGCCATCTTTTCAGCCTCACAAACAATTTTAAATTAAACATTGTAACACAGTACAATCCAAAAATACACTCATTTTGTAATTACATGCTGGGGACTGATGGGAAAATGTTGTCTTTGTTTTCCATAATTAAGCCATTATGTTCCCACTATCCCATTTATTTACCTGACCCCAATTAAGGCCACATCCCCACCATTTAAGAAGCCAGGAGCTGGAGAATTGGGGAGAAGGGAGGCCCAACTTTGGTATGCCGGTTTACCAGTCTATATGTACTAATTTGTTTTTAAGTGGTGACCAGGAGCGAGACTTGGCGCCTGCCGGCACCCCAAACCCCTGCAGCACTTGGACCTGTTCTGGTGCTGAGTTGTCTTCTCTCCTCTTGCAGTGAATGTGGTGGAGGCACTTCAGGAATTCTGGCAGATGAAGCAGTCCCGGGGTGCCGACTTGAAGAATGGGGCTCTGGTGGTGTACGAGATGGTCCCTTCCAACAGCCCTCCTTATGTCTGCTACGTCACTCTGCCTGGGGGAAGTTGTTTTGGGAGCTTCCAGGTAAGAGTTATGAGGCGGCAGCAGTAAGGATAAGTGTGGAAGTGCCAATAAGAACTTCATTACTTTGGCCATTAATTTCTGCCTGAAGTCACATATTTGGGTCACCAACTCCGGGCAACTCCTTCTGGCGAGCTCATGGGATCACTGAGGAGCCTCATCAGCACACTACTTTGAGCCTGCAAAAATGTCCTTTCTTGCTGTATCAGACTCCCAGAACCTAACCTTTGCATTAGTCTGGCTTCCACCATTGCACGCCAACAACTTAAATGTGTTTGAGTGTTTTGCCAGCTTGTATGTCTGTGTGGCATGTGTGTGGAGTGCCCAGATAACCCTGGAACTGGAATCCCAGATGGTTGTGAACCGACATGTGGGTGCTGGGAATCAAATCTGAGTCCTCTGGAAGAGCAGCCAGTGCTCCCATTTATTTTTACTTTTTTAAATTTTATTTTATGTGTATTGGTGTTTTGCCCACATTCACGTCTACATTAGGGTGTTGGATCCCCTGGAACTATAGTTACTGACAATTGTAATCTGCCATGTGGAGCTGGGAATTGAACTTGGGTTTCCTGGAAGAGCATCCAGTGCTCTTAACTGCGGAGCCATCTCTCCAGCTCCCTGATTTTATTTTTAATTACACGTACGTGTCTTTGTGTGGGGAATGTGTGAGCGCAGACGCCACTGAAGCCTGAAGATGATGGTAGACGCCCTGAGGCTATGTTACAGGTGGGTTTTATCCTGGTGATGTGGGTTCTGAGAATTGAAGTCAAATCCTCTGGAAGAACAAGAAGTGCACATAACCACCCAGCCATTTTTTCCCAGCCCCTCTTCCTTCCTCCTCTGACCCCCCAAGAAAGGATTTCATGTAGCCCAGCCTGGCCTCAAACTATGTAGCTCAGGATGACGATGCTGAACGTTTGGTCCTCCTGCATCCATGTCCCTAGTGCTGGGATTTTTCAGAATAGTGCTATCACTGTCTATTCATGCAGCATTTGGGGGCTGATCCCAGGGCCTCCTGCATACCAGGCAAACACTACAGATGAGCTCCAGCTCTCTTCCCCAGGTTTCATTGTTCTGAAAGTTTTCTTACTGCTAACATTCTATATAGATAGGAAGAGTGACAGTGGTGAAAAGAAATAAATACTTTTATATGCTGGTGAGAAGTTACAGTGAGGGGGGTGCCGAAGAGATGGTTCAGCCATTAAGAGCACTTGCTGCTCTTTCAGAGGTCCAGCATTCAGGACTCAGCACTCATATCAGACAGTTTGAAACCACCTGTAACTCCAGCTCCAGGGAGTTACAGGTCTCTTCTGGCCTTCACAGGCACTCACACCCGTCACACACACACACACACACACACACACACACACACACACACACACACGTAAAAATAAAAACAAATTATAAAAACTGTAAAAGGAAATTATTGTGGATTGATATGAATATAATCATCACGAATTGATCCAAACCCCCCCCCCATTTCAGACAGGAAGGCAGCCTTCTAAAATGACAACTTCCAAGAGTCTGGATAGGAATTTAGAGAATAGACACCTGTGATTAGTTTTCATGTGATTGTCACCTGTAGATAAGGCTGGGGTGTGTCTAGGGTCCCCCCCACCCTAACCACACCCCCATTCCATTTATATGTATACTTGTATGTATAACAGGATTGGACCCAGGGCCTTGCAAACTGTCTTCTTTGTTGTTCAGTATTAAAAACCTGCCACCCACTCACACCCCTAGCAAAGACAATTTATTTGTTGCATGAGTAAGAGCCATTATAGCTCTAGTTTTTGCCTCAAACAGAAAGTTCCAAAGAAACCTTGTTTTATTTACTTATTTTGTTTTTCTGAGACAGGGTTTCTGTGTAGTCCTGGCTGTCCTGGAACTCACTCTGCAGAACAGGCAGTCCCAGAACCCATGGAGATCTATCTGCCTACTTCTGCTTTGGAGTACTGGGATTAAAGGCCTGTGACATTACACCTGGCTTGGGAGCTTTGTTTTAAATCACATGACTATGTTTTTTTGGCTCAGCACTTGAGCCATTTCAGATAAATAAATATAAGCCTAGGATGACTAATGTTTACATTTAGTGTTCCATTTTCATGTGTGTGGTATTCACAGAGTGGGTGCATGTACAGGTTTATGTGTGCATGTAGAATCCTAGGTTGATGTGGGGAAACATCCTCATTTTTCTTCCACATTACTCACTGAGGAAGTCTCCCAGTCAAACCATAGTTTGTAGACATGGCTAGCCTCACTAGCCAGCTTGCTCTAGGGATCCCATCTCTGGTATCCTGAGGCTGGAATTTCAGACAGGCATTATGTAGGTTCTAAAATCTTGGGTCTCAATCCTGGCTTTCACGCTTATCCAGCAAGTACTTTAACCACTGAGCCCTCTGAGCTCCCATGTTCCTTTACGAAAGAATATGGTTCCTTCCAGGCATAAAGAAGACTAGTATGTCTCTTGGCCTCTTGGCTATGCTAGGGACTGGAATACAAACCTTTCAGCATTGTCATTGTGGGCCCTTTATTTGGGGGGGGGGCACCACATCTCCTGGCTTGTGTCCAGAATCTTATCTTACTGTCCTAACCTGGCTCTTTATCTGTTGTCTCTGAGGATGGGAAGAGGGGTTCAGCCTCAGTAGGTGTTGCAGAGGCTGCCAGAGGGGGATGCATAGGCCAATCTCAGCTTCCACGCCCTCTTCCACCTGTCTCATCCCCGTTTCCTGTGAGCCCCACATCCCTCAGTTTGCCCAAAGTGAGACATTTATAAAACAATAAAAATGATTTTCTAAAGAGAAAAAAATGAATATGGTTCCTTCTCACCTCGTCACAATCCAAAGGGCAGCTAGAATTTTATCAATCATTAAGGAACTGTTTTTGTTCTTTGTTATTTTCTGAAAGTGAAATTATCTGTTCTTGGCCTCTTTTAGCTTATTTTTACATCCACCTTGGCAGGGAAAATTCTCTCAGGTGTTTTTCTTCACTGATGACTTTTTCAGTAGTAGTATTATGGGATAAAGTGGTAGGAATAGGGAAACTAAAGAAACAGAAAGCATTGGTGTGAATGTATCAGGCTCCGCATGTTGTCTTAGAGGGAACTGTCCACTAAAGGAAATTAGGAGTGATCAACAGATATAGTTCGGCGACAAACATCTCCCACTCTCCTTTTAAAGCAGAAATATCAGGGCTGGTGAGATGGCTCAGCAATTAAAGGCTAGGCTCACAACCAAACATATAAAAGCTGAAATATCAAGCCAGTGTGGTAGCACCACGTCTTTAACCCCAGCACCTGGGAGGCAGAGGGATCTCTGTATGTTCAAGGCCAGCCTGGTCTACATAGTGAGTTCCAGAACAGCCAGGGCCAGAGACCTTGTCTCAAACAGCCACTCCCTTAATCATGAATGGCAGAGGGCACAGAGGCACCTGATAAGAAGACTAATTGTACCAGAGCAGTGTGATGGTGGGGGATATGACATTGGGATGATGTAAGACTTCAGAAAATCAAATTTGCCCTGATACCCATGTTGGCCACAGTTTTTAAAAGTTATTGTCTCCCTTACTTTGCTCAGTCTGTCTTCCTTGCATCTACCGTGGAGGGAAGAGTCATCTTCAGACTTAGATCCTATTGAGGTAGCTCCTTTGGCCTGCCTATTTTCAGCTAAGAGTGAAGAGCAAGAATCCCAGATGGGTGCTCCTAACGGGTCATGGCGGGTTTTAATCTTGGGTTATCTAGAATGCAGACACCCTTGCCTGAAAAGCTGGCCAGGAACTGGCTTTTGAGTAATTAGTTCTGTTGACAGTTCAAATAGAGGCATTTTTTATGTCTTATGTTTATATGCTGACTTCAGCAGCCTTCCTTACTCTGTATTCAATTTGGTATGAGCTAGTCATCTCCAATTCTTTAATGACTTCAGGATGTTGAATCAAAGTTGTTTTCAAACATCCCAGCCATTTCACAGCAAAGCTCCGGAAAGTGTGATGAACGAAGCTGATTCATGCATGGTGCCCGAACGTCGTCATCCTCAGGCCCCCCCCTCCCCCCGCCGTTTCTCCTCCCCTCTTAGATGCACATGTGTACTTACTCTTTCTCCCTGCCCAGTTTTGCCCCACAAAAGCTGAGGCCCGGCGAAGTGCTGCGAAGATTGCGCTAATGAACTCCGTGTTTAACGAACATCCATCCCGAAGAATTACTGATGAGTTTATTGAGAAGAGTGTCTCAGAGGCCCTGGCATCCTTCAATGTAAATAACGTGGAAATGGGAGGCGGGAGAGTGGGGGGTGGGTGGGAGAGCCGGAGGCCCCATGCGTTTTTGTTTTTTTTTTTTTTGTTTTGTTTTTGTTTTGTTTTTTGTTCTCCAAAATGTGTTTATTGGGACGGTTCCCACTCAGCTTGAATCAGGTGCTGTTCAGTGCTGCTTCCTCCTGAAGGAGCATCCTTCTGTCAGCCGCGCTTTTCCGCCTGTGGGCTGACAGAGGACAGTGGAGCAGTCAACACACAAGACTACCGTTTGTGCATGGCTGAAGACCGTGGTGATTTTATAGCATCCTGGGCATTTCACATCCATAAAGTAGGAATTGGGGCTCTGCACCAGGCGCTTTTTCTTGTGTTTCCTCTTTTCCTCTTCCGGAGAGGGATGAAGGCGATCCTTTGCGAGAGGCATGTTCTTGTAGGGAACTGGAAAGGCGCGTTTTCTTTTCTGTCTGCATTTCTATTATGTTTATTCTATCATATTTGTGTGTGTGTGTGTGTCCTGGGTTCCATATCTGTCTTTAATTCTGTATCTGTGTTTTTATGTTTAATGATTTGTCTCTTCGTTATCTAGATACTTTTGATTCAATATTTGTGGAATTCAAAAAATTTTATAATGATGGCCATGGTGATACATATCTATGTATACATTCCAGCACTCAGGAAGCAGGCAGATCTATGTGAGTTCCAGGATAGCCAGGGCCATGGAGAGAACCTATTTCAAACAGACAAACAAAATAATAAACTTTTACCATGTTTATATGCATGCTATGGTACATATGTAGAGGTCAGAGAACAACTTCTGGGAGGCCTTTCTGGTTCTCTCCTTCTACCATGAAGAATCCAGTATTAGAAGGGAAGTATCTTTATCTGCTGAGCAATCTCACTGGCCCCAATTTAAAAAGACTTCAGAGCTATTAATAAAATAACTTCATGCTTGAATTTTACTTCTCATAAGTTTGACTTAAAATTTCAGTTCCTGTCCCTTAAAACTAGGTAACTCTGTGGCATGGCTGGGGAGAAATGCCCCCCCCCCCCGACACCTCAGGCTGATGGAGAAGAACTTCCCTGCCCCCTCAATAGCTGCAGCACTTGGGAAGAGTGTCCCTACACTTTGCCTGGGCAACACGGTAGAGCTGGCTCTGAAGGTGTGGGTGTGGGAAAACCAACCCTGAGGACATGAAAGCTGGAGAACTGGCCCTGCCCCTTGCTCATAGCTGCAAGGGGTGAACCAGGCAGGGCAATGCTGGAGAGTCCACCCTTGGTAGCAAAGAGAGAGGAGTGGAGGGCTGACCAACCCTGCAACTACCCAGGCCCAGAACCAGGGTTGTGTGTTGGCCCACCCCACTATCCACCCCATCTGTGATCTGCTGGAGTACAGCGGTGGGAGTATTTGCCAATCTGGTTGATCCCTCGAGGCTGCAGGATCTCAAGGACACAGGGCAGCAACAGGGTGTCCAGAAAGAGTCCCATTGAGAGCCCAGTGTCAATGATGCTGCAGAGACCAGGGGCCTCAAACCAGACCAGTTCTTTTCAATAACAGCCTTCATGTAAACATATATGGATAAAAGGGCTTATGTTGTGACTCATCATTTCACACTGTAGCTTCCATGAGATTTATCCACTCCCCTTTTCTCTTAAATTTTATTTTGGGACGGGGAGGGAGATGGCTGGGATTGGGAGACATGATGTGATCGACAGGTTTTTTGTTTGTTTGTTTTTTGTTTTAAAAAGATAACTCTGTGAGGAGTGGAGACAGGCATGTCCCAGGAACTTAATGGCCATTAGCTGTAGCCAATCATAGAGCTCAGAGTTCACTGAGAGACCCCGTCTCAAAAATTAAAGTGGAGACAGAGGAAGACACCCAAAGTCAATCTCTGGCCTCCACACTAGTGTCACACAGAATACTTTTAACCTAGTTTTATTTCAATGTAGCAACTAGAAAATTTAAAATCAAACAGGGGAGCTGAAAAAATGGCTCAGCAGTTAAGAGCACTTGCTTTCACAGAGGACCCAAATTCAGTTCTCTGTTAGGTGAGCTGCCTGAACTCCAGTCCCAAGGAGATCTGCTACATTCTGGCCTGTTGGCATCTCTCTCTCTCTCTCTCTCTCTCTCTCTCTCTCTCTCTCTCTCTAAATCTTTTTTAAAAATTAAATATGTGGCTCATGAAGGGCTGGGAGATGGGTTAACAGATAAAGCATTTGCCTTGCAAGCAGGAGGTCCTTAGTTTGATCACCAATGCCCACTTAAAATGCTAGTGTGGTGCTCACATGTGTAGTCCCAAAGCTGGGTGTCCCTAGGGCTCTTTGGCCTGCCAGTCTAGCATGATTGGTGAGCCTCAGGCCAGCAACAGTCTCAAAGGAGGTGGTCAGTGTTTCTGAGGAGTAATACTTGAAGCTATCCTCTAGCCTCCAGACACATACACAGAAACATAATTTCTATTGGATAATGCTGGTCAAAATGGTAATTCTGATTGGAAACCACTTCTTTTTCATTCCTGTCACCAGGGTAACAGAGAGGAAGCCGACAACCCAAATACAGGGATTGGTGCTTTCCGATTCATGCTGGAATCTAATAAGGGCAAGTCAATGCTGGAGTTTCAGGTACTGTCCCACCCACTTCCCTGGCTTTAACAACACAGGCCAGCCTGACATACCACCTACTCAGCACTACCTCACTGCTCTGAAAATCGGATATCAAAGTACAGTTACTTTCTTCCCCCAAGGGCACACCAGTATTGGTGACTAGATACTAGATGCTTCCACAAATGTTTAGAAAAAAGTTCCTCATTTGATTCTGCTGCAGTCTAACCTAAAAACACTATCCTGGATGTATTAGTCAGGGTTCTCTGGAGAACCAGAACAGATAGAACACACACACTGTCTATCTCAAACACACACAACTTGTTAGAGAGGCTTATAAGCTGTGGTCTGACTTTTCCAAAAAAGCTGTCTTCAAGAATCTAGTAGTTGTTCAGGCCATGAGGCTAATGTCTCAGCTGGTCTTCAGTATGCACCAGAATCCTAAAGAAGTAGGCTGTAATACTTCCTCCATGTCATTTACATAGGCGGCTGCAAGTGTGGCCCAGATTTAAGGGAGGAGTGTGTGTGTGTGTGTGTACACCTTGTCACTTCAAATGATCTGATCAAGAAAAGTCCCTCACAGCGTACCCAGCAGCTTGAGGTTTACTTAATTCCAGGTGTTATCAAGTTGACAACCAAAATTAGCCATCATGCTGGTATTTCATCTTCTTCCCTTAGGAGCTAATGACAGTTTTTCAGCTGCTGCACTGGAATGGCAGCCTTAAGGCCATGAGGGAAAGACAGTGCTCTCGACAGGTAAGAGCTGGGGGAAAAGGGTAGAAGAGCTGCTTTGGGCTGTGTTAATGGTTACCAGGCTGTAACTGTGGAAGGCCATAGCTCAGCATCCTCTTTGCTATTTTTTGTTTGTTTGTTTGTTTTTAGGGTTTCTCTGTGTAGCCCTGGCTGGCCTGGAACTCATTCTGTACACCAGGCTGGCCTTGAACTTGGAGATCTGCCTGCCTCAGTCTCCTGAAGGCACCCAGTCTGCTCTTGTATTTTTTGCTGTCTGAATGTCATTGTGATCCTTATACCATACTTCCCCACTATAAAGTTTCCCTTAAGAAACACTTGGGCTGCCTTTTTCCTCTTTGGCCGCCTCAAGTCAAGATGGGTCACCAGCAGCAGATGGAGTCACCCGCGGAAGTTCGGCCAGGGCTCTCGCTCTTGCCGCGTCTGCTCTAACCGCCACGGTCTGATCCGGAAATATGGGCTGAATATGTGCCATCAGTGCTTCCGTCAGTATGCGAAGGACATAGGCTTCGTTAAGTTGGACTAAGCAAACTTGAGTGGATTATTCAAGACTCTACCCAGCGAAACAGATCATGCTAGTCTTTGTACATAAAGAATAAAAAAATGAAGACCTTGAAAAAAAAAAAAAAAAAAAAAAAAAGAAACACTTGGGCTGAATTGGACTTGATAGCTCATACCTTTAATCCCAACACTTAGGAGGGAGAGGCAGGTGGATCTGAGTTCTAGCAAGTTCTATGCCAGCTAGAGCTACATAGTGAGACCCTGTTTCAAAACAAAATAACCTACCTCCTTGGCCTGTTTCCTAGCTGCCATGATGTGAACTAGTCTGCCTCAACATGGCTCTCCTCCAAGATGGGCTGACAGCCCTGAAACTGTCACATTCTAGGTGTCCTTCTCACTAAGAACCAGAAAGGACTAAGTCTATCACAGTAAATCATCAATCAGCCTTCAGTGTTCCATAGAGGCTTTAGTTCCTTCTAGAACAAGGAGCAGCATGGCTCAGAAGATGAAATAATCACTGCATTTGTAGCATAATTTTGCCAAATGATGGGCATTTCTAAAGACCTTTGAGCATGTGTTCATGGTGACGTGAGTGTGCTGAGGTTTTCACACATTTAGGAGATTTTGTTGTGATGACCAGATTTCCCACCTAAGTTAGACACCTTCTGCATGCTGCTGGGGGCACTGAAAGTGTGGTTCGCCCCAGAGCTCAGAGGCTTGGCTGGTCTGAATTATTTCACTGTGCTCCCCATGGAATAGCCCCAGTGCCTCCCTTTCTGTGCATATATTCAACCCCTCCCCCCATTTCTAATCTACTTAAACTCTTACGAATCTTTGTGGGTCATGTACTAACTTCAGTTCAGACATCAAGGCTGTTTCATTGGAGTAACTGTGCTATGTAATGTGTATGGCATGTGCTTGTCTATTGGGGTCCCTGTGCTGTATGGAATGTTTTTACCTTCTCAGTGATCTTTGCATTCCTCTCCCTAACCAGGAGGTACTGGCTCATTATTCGCACCGGGCCCTGGATGATGATATTCGCCACCAAATGGCTTTAGACTGGGTGAGCCGGGAGCAGAGTGTGCCAGGGGCACTGTCTAGAGAGCTGGCCTCCACTGAACGGGAACTGGATGAAGCCCGGCTGGCGGGCAAGGAGCTACGCTTCCACAAGGAGAAGAAAGACATTCTCATGCTGGCTGCTGGGCAGTTGGGCAACATGCATCCTTCCAGCTGCTGAGCACCTGCCCTCTTGCCATGCTCTTCAGCCCCTTTTTGTATGTCTCCTTTCTAAGACGTAGGGTGATTTTTTTGTATATACTTTATCAATTTTATACTTTAAAATATAGACATATATGTATAAATTCTACACCCAGATTCCTATTTGCTGAGATCCCTTTTCTAACTTCCAGTTTGGGGATGTAGTTACCTTTGAAATATCACTGTTCCATTTTAGAGCTTTATTGGCTCTTAAACCTTCAGATTAAGTGTATAAGTCATTTCAGTAGTACAGTATAATTTACTAAAAGTGTTCATGTCTCTTTTTTCTTAAAATAGCAGTCACCTGGCCAGGTGGTGGTTGCACACACCTTTAATGACAGCACTCGGGAGGCAGAGGCAGGTGGATCCCTCTGAGTTTGAAGCCAGTCTGCTCTACAGAGCTAGTTCAGGACAGCCAAGGTGATGCAGAGAAACACAGTCTCAAAAAGCCAAAAACAAAACCACAAAAACTAAACAAGCAAAGCAGTTGGGTGTGATGACTCATAGCTATAATCTCTGCATTCAGAAGTCTTAAGACAGTATTCCTGTGAATATGAGGCCAGCCTGGACCACACAATGAACTTACAGGTCAGCATGGGCTACGGGGTGTAAGACCATCTCAAATCCCTCTTCTCCTACATATAAAACAAGTCAATGTGTTCCACCCTCACCAATATTCTTGCTTTCTCTAGACTAAACGGTATGAACTCTGGCTTGAGGCGGGCCTTATTATACTCCTCCTCCTCTTACTTTCCTCCTCCCTTGCCTCCACAGGCTGTTTGGGGACTTCCCTGCCTTATCCAGAAGGAACAGATCTGGCTTTTTTGTTTTGTGGGACACCTCAGTAAGTAGCTCTGGCTGGCCTGAAACTCATTCTGTAGGCTAGGAGGGTTTCATACTTGTGGCAGTATTCTTGCTGAGATCATAGGTGAAGTCACTCCTGAGAAACTGCCCAAGAACAAGAGAATTTATATGCAGGGTGGGAGACAGCACTACCTCAACTGCCTCTGGGCTTACGGATGCCCTTCCAGCAGTCTAGATTTCTGGGTCTAAGAGGAGGGTGAGGGCTTCCGATACTTACCTTTCGCCATTCCCTCTTCTCACCATACTTAGTAAAGACACTCTCTCTTTCTCTCTCTCTCCCTCTCTATTTCTCTCTATTTCATTTTGTTTATGTAGCCCAGACTGGCCTCAAATGTAGATGAGAATGATCTTGAACCCCTGAGCCTCCTGCATCCACCTCTCAAATGCTAGGATTACAGTGGAGCATCACCTCATCTGCCTTAACCCTTTCTTCAGTGATTGGAAGAAGCATTCTGCTCTTTAGAAACTGCACCTGTTCTGTTCAGTGAGAACCTGTGAAGAATCTCAGGCCCATCGAGTTGTGCTGTTTACTCTTAAATGTATACACCTCAGATTCTCATCTCCTGTGTCTTCCTTTTCTTCCTCCACATTGACTGTGAGAAGGAGTTGATGACCCATGGATGAGAATGTGGTTCTTCCTAAGTGGCACCTGGGAAGCCTGCAAAAGGAAGAGAACTAGTTAATGTGTGTGAAGAGAGAAATGACCTAGAAGATAGGCAGAGCTCTATTTCCCTCTTGTTTCTGTGGTCTCTGCCATGCTATATCATTGTTCACTTTCAATGTACTGCTACTATAATTCGACTTCCCATTGAACAGTTGCAGTTTGCTTTTAGATTAGGAACTGGGCCTGGTGAGTACAAGTCTGTAATCCCAGTTACTCTGGAGGCTAAGGCAAGAAGATCAGAAATTCAAGGTCCATCCTAGCTAGAGTGAGTTCAGAGGCAACCTGGGTAACTTAGCAAGACTGTCTCAGAAATATGATGTAAAAACAGGGCTGGGGATATAGCTTAGTGGTAGAATTTGACTGGCATGTGAGGCCTCAGTTTAATCTCTACTGCGGGGGGGGGGGGCGGTGAGGGGAGCGGGCGATTTGGAGGAAGAGGAAAGGGAAGGAGTAGATTAGATAAGTTTTCTTTTTTCTTTTTTTTTTTTGCAATCATCTGTGACAAGGACACAGGGGATCAGGTAGTGAGCCCAGTCATCACAGTGTCAGTGCTTAAAAAAGGTTCTTTGATTCTTTTAGCCTGCCTCTTTATTTCATAAAGCACACTGGGTTGGGGCAGAGGTGCCCACATTACATGACAGGTGTATTTTTAAATTGGTATGTATAAGCCGGAAGCCACGGACCCTCCCATTTCTCCTGCACTCTTTTCTTTGTGTAACACCTGTTAAGGAGTATGAGCTTGGGGGAGAATCGTCCTTGCACCTCCTGGATTTACTATTTTTCTCAAAACCACACAACTCCAAAGAACAAGAGAAAAATTGTTCTGTCCACTTCTGATGTTGAAGATTTTAGTTATCTTTTTGGTACTTTGTATGTATTTTATATGTAAAATTTTACACAATTAAACATGGGTTTTTGTCTAGTAAGCCAGAATGACTTTTTTTCCCCCTGTGATAGGATCTCATGTAGCTTCCAACTTGCTATGTATCTGAAGCTAGCCTTGAATACTTCATCCTCCTACCTCCACTTCCCAAGTAATGAGATCAGGGCCATGCATCACTCCTCCACATCACAAGCAGCGGTGGTGGGAGTGGGTGGTGGGGTGGGGGATGGAGGGGTGTTCATCTACTTGCTCGCCAGCACCTCCTCAGCCCATCCATTCCTTCTTCGAGAACCCAGCACACCAGATGAGACATCCAGCCTCATCATGGGACTGAGCAGCTCCTATAGTCTTGGACTTTCCATTCATAACTGGCCATTGTTAGACAGCAGAGAACCCTAGCTAATACAGTTTAGAATAAACTACAATCCACAAATGGAGGGCACACTTGTGAGAAAGTTTCTCTTTGAAGTGGATGAATCCATTTCTAGTCCAGATCTTGAGGAAGGACACACTCCTTTGATCCCGACTGTGAGGTGGGAAGGCACACCTTTAATCTGGGCCACACCTTCTGCTGGAAGTCTATATAAGGACATAGAAGAAGGAAGCTCTTGCCCTTTGCCTGCTAGCACATCCATCCCTTCACTCGCATTAGAGCCTACTTCCAGATTCCAGCAAATACAGAAGTCGCAGCCTTGCCGACTGAGCAGCCACTAGAATTTTGGACTTTCCATTCACAGCTAACCACTGTTTGCATTAGCTGGACTGAAGCCTGTAAGTCATTCCAGTAAATCCTGTGTGTGAGAAAGAGGTTCATTCCATAAGTTCTTGACTCTAGAGAACATTGACTAATACACCATACTATCTTCAAGGATTGTAAAGCTGCTGTTTTTAAGACTCTGATACCTCCTTTCCTTCATGTCTAGCTCTGATTTGCGCCATGCTGAGGAGGAAACCTGGGGTTTCATGATCACTACTGTAAATATATTTGTCAATTAAGTTCATTCTCAGTTCCAGAGAGTAACATAAAAAAAAAAAAAAAAAAAAAATTGAAGATGGGTGTGGTGAGGAACATCCCACCACTCCAGAGGCTGAAGCAGACAGCTCTCTGTGCAAAACAAAAACTTTGCTATCTGCCTGGCCAATCAAATTTCAATTGATTGTTTTTTCATCAATTTTTTTTTTTTTTTTTTTTTTTTTTTTTTGTTTTTTGTTTTTTGTTTTTTGTTTTTCGAGACAGGGTTTCTCTGTATTGCTTTGGAGCCTGTCCTGGAACTTGCTCTGTAGACCAGGCTGGCTTCAAACTCAGAGATCCACCTGCCTCTGCCTCCAGAGTGCTGGGATTAAAGGCATGGCTTGTTGTTTGGGTATGGTCACAGGTGCGGGAGTGATGGGGTAGGCTGGTCGGCGTCCTGGACACCCCTCCCCTTGGTTCCGGTTGGGTTAGGGAGAGCAGCCTGGGTGTGGATACTTGGGAGCAGGACTTTCGGGTCATCAGTTTTCTCGAGTGAATGACTTCTCCCAGAATAAAATATATAACCCATATTTTATCCTCGTCCCGTGTATCTTAATATGTGCATCATTAGCTTATATACTAGTTCTCCTAAGATTCTGTGCCAGAGGCAGCTTTTGAGCTAGTATTGATTTAACTAATTCTTTTAATGCTTCCTATAAAGATTAGATGGATTTTTCAAACAAGTTATATATGCTTAAGTTACTTTTTAGTTTTAATTTTTCTTAACATTAACTTATTTGTATTTATGCATGTGTTTACGACTTGTTTGAAGGCAAGCATATAGAGGTCAGAGGACACCTTGCAAAAGTCGTTTCGTTTCTTCCACTTTGTGGGTGCCAGGGATCGAACTTGTTGGCAGCAACAAGCCTTTTCTTACTCTCATAAGTACCAACCCTCGCTGTTTGAAATTAAAAGCAAAAATTCAATTCAACTGCCATTTCCTAGTATGGAGTGGAGAGAAGAAAAACAACCCTCTAATAAGGACGCGGCTTTATGATTTCTTGTTAAGGCCAATGACTTCACTCACCCTTTGAATTAGTCCCATCGCAGAAGCGCTCGCGACCTGCTCAATATGGCCGGAGGAACACTTCCGGAACCGTTTTATTTTACTATTATTTTGTATTTTTGTGAGGTAGGAACTCACCCTGTAGCCTTAGAGCTCGGCCTGGTGGCACACGCCTTTAATCCTAGCACGTGGAAGTCGGAGGCAGGTAGAGCTCTATGACTTCGAGACCAGTCAGGATTACTTAGAATGTCTCAAAACAAACTATGTAGCCTTGGCTGCGCTGGACCTTACCAAGTAGATTAAGATGGCCTCGAACTCAAATCGACGCACTGGGATTGAAAGCCGGCCGCCACGCCAGACTCGGCTCCACTTTAAAGTGGGCCGGTCCGCGTCTGAGAATTTTCACCACGCCGAGGGCGGAGCTTGGGGACAATCTTTGATTGGTTAGCCTGACAGGTGACGTTTTTCTTCTGCGACAGTTTCCCGAGGTGCCTAGCTCCTAGCGGCACGGACGAGAGCTCCGAGAGAAGCAAGATGGCGGACGTGCTGGATCTTCACGAGGCCGGGGGCGAGGATTTCGCCATGGATGAGGATGGGGACGGTGAGGAGAGTGGAGGCGGCTGCGGGAAGAGGGGAAGGAGCGAGAGAAGAATGCAATAGGAGAAAATCTCCTGGGTTGCGGGCCCACGAACTGGGTCTCGACTAGAGACTCCGCCCCCTTGGGAAGGAATTAGGGGCGGAACCGGGAAGGGACTGAAGCCAGAGTCCCTGTTTTATGCTTCCAGATAGCCATGGGAACGAGAAAAGTTCTTAAGAAAATGACTTTTATTTTTGTTGCTTCTTATTTTCTCGCCTGGGACGCTAGAGAGCATCCATAAACTAAAAGAAAAAGCGAAGAAACGGAAGGGCCGCGGCTTTGGCTCCGGTGAGTGTGGGGAACAGGATAAGAGTAGTCTAATAAGGGGGAGTACGCGAATTTTGTGGTCCGATGTGAACACATATGAAGGCCAGTTTTCGGTGATCTAGTATGTGTTCTTTTAGAAGAGGGGTCCCGAGCGCGGATGCGAGAGGATTATGACAGTGTGGAGCAGGATGGCGATGAACCTGGACCACAACGCTGTAAGTAAATAGGACTTCAGGGGAATCTGTATGTTTTGGCACTTTAATGGGAATAAGGTAAAAGATAGTTTAACCAATCTATCTCTCTTTTTCTCCCTCTTCTTCCCCGCCCCCCCCCCCACTTCCCTCTAACTCCCTCACCATCCCTCCTTCACTGGCTCTCCTAGAACTCTCTTTGTAGACCAGACTGGCCTTGAACTCTCAGAGATCCACCTGCTTCAGCCTCTGCCTCCAGGAGTGCTGGGATTAAAAGCTTGTGCCACCATGCTCCTGCCTTTTTTAGGTTTTTGATAACAGAGTCTCACTGTGTAGCCCTAGCTGACCTGGAACTCACAAATCTGCCTAATCTTGCCTTCTGAGTACTGGGCTTTTTATCTTTGCTCATACAAAACCCTCCCTTACCCAACAGCTGTTGAAGGTTGGATTCTCTTTGTCACTGGAGTCCATGAAGAAGCCACTGAAGAAGATATCCATGACAAATTTGCTGAATATGGGGAAATAAAAAACATACACCTTAACTTGGACAGGCGTACAGGATACTTGAAGGTAGATTTTCTTGCTTCCTTCACTCATAACTCTTAAATACACTGGTGGTTATTTTGTATTTGCAATGGTTGGCCAAGAACGGGGATTAAGTGAAATGACATGGGAAGTTGATTTTGTTACCCACAAGAAAGAATGTAAACAAAATGTGTGTATAATGGGGATATATGATGTACTTTTAACTGTATGGAGCTGGTAAATTTTTCTGGTTAAGTATGCAGTTTGGGTTTAAGTTGGTGATGTAAACTTTTGAATTTTCCCCAGGGTTACACTCTAGTTGAGTATGAAACATACAAAGAGGCTCAGGCTGCCATGGAGGGACTCAATGGTCAAGATTTGATGGGACAGCCAATCAGTGTCGACTGGTGTTTTGTTCGGGGTCCACCAAAGGGCAAGAGGAGGTAAAATAGAGGGGGGCAAACATGAACAAGGTAAATACGGATTTTGTATTGTTCCTCTGATGGATCCTCTTTCTGTTCATTTTCCTTAGAGGTGGCCGAAGACGAAGCAGGAGTCCAGACCGGAGACGACGTTGATAGATCGTCTGTTGCCCAGGTGGTCTCTCCATGAGTCCATTTGGTTATACTGCCTTGCATAAATAGGGCTAGGGTAGAACCTGTGTTTATATTTAATGTCTTACCCTATCTACTTAGTAGTGCTTTGAGTTAAAAAAAAAAAAATAATAAATGTTCCATTTTGTTTTCTACATTTAAAATTATTTTACTGTTCCGGAGACTGAAGAACTGTTTACAGTAAGCCTTCTGAGTCACTGACTGGGAGTGGAATTCTGAGTTTCTAGAGGCTCGGACAGAGACTGCTCATCATTTCTTTTTCTTAGAAGACCAGAGAGCAGGGGTAGTGAGATTTTTGTGGCATTCAGGAATGATTCTTACATACTCTTGTGAGCAGATATTGTATTAGTGTTTTTCTTACACAGTCTTATGTAACCCAGGATGGCCTAGAACTTCTGTTACTTTGCCTCTGTGTCCCAGGTGCTCATACCCAGTTTTTGTGGTCCCCATAACTACAACACAGGGGCTTTGGGCATGCTCAGCCAGCTCTGCTTTGAGTATGGTGCTGAACATATAGTTGTTAGGTCCTACAATGCAAAAGAAACCCAGCTTGAGTTTATGTAACAGTGTGCTTCTGAAAAGGGCTTTGCAGCCCAGCAGTGATGGCGCACACCTTTAACCCCTGCACTTGGGAGGCAGAGGCAGGAGGATCTCTGAGTTCCAGGCCAGCCTGGTCTACAGAGTGAATTCTAGAATAGCTAGGACTATACAAAGAAACCCTGTCTAGAAAAACAAACAACAAAAAGTGACATTGCTATTCCTTTTTCATAGTTTTTAGTTGAAGTGATTTGTTGGTATGTCTGTAGTAACTTTGTGGGATTTTTTTTGTTGTTTTCAAGTTTATATGGGTTACTATGTGGCTCACATTGGCCTCAAAGGAGATACTCCAGTTTCCCTGGTGCATAATAGCAAATATTAAACTTATCATTTTTCCCCCAGATATTATTGGCTGCCCTTCCCTTTCTTTTGGTAAATTGCTGGGGGTTTTGGATTGAATTGGCTAAGAATATATTTTAGCTTACATTTGCAGGGTGCTTTGTGTGTTTTTTTTTTTTTTTTTTTTTTTTTTGGGTAATGCAGATTGAATATTAGTTTGTCAAAAGATTTCTAGATTTTGAAGTATTTGAGAGAGTGAGTTGAGCAAGCATGGAAGACTTTAGGAATATAGTATCAGCCATAGTAACATTAGATGGACTACTTGGGTATGACTTGGCTATTCTGAATCTGTTGGGAAGATCCTCTTCTATAAATGATGTTCTTTGCTTTCTTGGGGAAATATAAAAATAGCTCAGAGGAATAGGGATGTGGTTTAGCTGGTAAAATGCCTGTCTATTATGCACAAGCCCTGAATTTTGTCCACCAAAACCGCATAAAATGAACGTGGTGGCTCTTCCTATAATCTTAGCACTAACAGGAGGCGAAGGCTGAAGAGTTGAGTCATCCTCAGCTACATAGGCAATTGACAGCGTGGGCTATGTGAAATCTGTCTCTGGGAGAGGAGGTAAAAGGGAAAACTCACTGGTTGATTGTGTGGCCTTTTAACTTTCCTTTCTCCTACAGAACTTAACCATGTGTAGTAGGAACCCTCCTTTTAACTACTACAACTTTGAAACTTGAACTTACACAAATAAGTAATTTCCTGTTATTCCTAATGCCATTCTTTATACCATAAAATTTTTTAATTTTGTCTTTATGTGTATCTGAATGTATGCCATGTGTCCCAGTAGTTTTTTGTCTTTGTTTTGCTGTTTATCTTATGAGTGTTTTGCCTGTGTGTGTATTTGTACGTCACATATGTGCCTGTTGCCTGAGAGTAAGAACAGGGCTCCAGATCCTCTGGGACTGGAGTTACAGATGTTGTGAGCTGCCATGTGGGTACCTAGATTGAATTGGTGTCCTCTGAAGAGTAGCCAGTGCTCTTTTTTTTCCTCTGAGACAGGGTTTCTCTTTGTAGCTTTGTAGACCAAGCTAGCCTTGAACTCACAGACATGCTGGAATTAAAGGTGTGCACCATAGCCACTGCTCTTAACCACTGAGCCAACTCTCCAGCCTTTTTAATAATAGCTAGTAGAGATCTTATTTGTAACAGTCACTTTTTTTTTTCTGCCTTAGAACTATAAGTCAGGCTTTTGCTGTGGCTGCTGCTACTTTTTATGCAAGTTCTTAAGACTAACTAGATCAGGCTAGCCTGGAACTCAACTAACTGACTACATTTCCCTCCAGAGCAGAGTTGTTGAGATAATATGTGCAAACCAGTTAATTGGGATTATTTTAAATTTCCCATATTTTATGATTTGAGATTAAGTCTTTTAATAGGAGAGTCTTGCTTTATTGCCCTTGTTGACCTGAAATTTATGACATAGACTATGCTGGTCTTGAAATTGTGGTCCTCCTGCTTCTGTCTCTAGAGTGTTGGGATTACAGGCATATACCACAATGTCTAATTTTAATAGCTATAAAGTTAAGAGTAAAAATCACAAGCTGAATATGTCACCCTCCACCTTGTAGTGTCTCTCTTGTCAGGATGAACACAAACTGACCTGGCCCACCTTTTGTCTTGCACATTATTCATTTCTAATCCTCTAACTTTGTGGCTCGGCATACCAGGCAGGAAAGTTCCCATAAGTACCTGTTGCAGTGGAGTATATTCAAGGGTTGATGGGCATTATTTCTTGAATGGAATGAAAACCACAAGAGTTTAACCCAAAGCTCCAGACTTTTAAAGAAAAAAATAATTATGTGTATGGTGTTTTGCTTTACATGTTGTGTATCATGTGCATACCTGGTACCTACTGAGATTAGAGGAGGTGTTAGATCTCCTGGAATTAGAGTTACAGATGATTGTGAGGCATCATGTATGTGCTGAGACTTGAACCTGGGTCATCTCCAAGAACAAGTGCTCTTTGAGTCAACTCTAGCCA
This sequence comes from Phodopus roborovskii, assembly GCF_943737965.1. Lineage (NCBI taxonomy): Eukaryota > Metazoa > Chordata > Mammalia > Rodentia > Cricetidae > Phodopus > Phodopus roborovskii. The sequence continues at coordinate 27,942,575 of NW_026126540.1, forward strand.
GATTTCCTCCCTCCCTCCCTTTCTTCGTACCAGTATCCTAGAGGGAGGTATTACAGGGATGCAAAGTGGTGGAAATCAAGCACCACAAAGCCAGCCTGGGGGAAGACACAGATGCAGATAATAGGGTACTGCTTTTAAATAATTGTATTTTACATGCATGAATGTCAGCTTGACATGTGCATTCCTGGTGCCCATGGAGGCCAGAAGAGAGCATCAGATCTGGATCTGAAGAGACAGTTGTGAGCAACCATGTGTATGCTGGTAATTGAACCCCAGTGCATGGAAAGAACAGTGAGCACTCTTAACTACCAAGCTAGCGCCCACCCCTAAAGTCAGAATCTCAATGTGTAGCTCTGGCTGGACTGAGTGGAGTTCTGTAGATAAATTTATTTGACTTTAATCTTTCATTGGTCTCCTGCCTCTGCCTCGTAAGTGTTGGAAATTACAGGTACTGCCATCACGTCCAGCAAATTGTAGGTCTCTATCACGTAAATAATCTTTCCAGGAGGTAGCAGAGGCTCCTTCCGTGAGGATCCATGTGGCCTGCAAAGAAAGCACCATGTGCAGTAACTTCTCAGACACCTACTGGGTAGCCAGATTCCTGTTAAGCACAGCCTGCTCCCCTGCCAACTCACCTAAGGCAAGCAAGAAACCAGGTTTCCCCCATCCATTTCATTAACACCTGTTCACACCTTCCACCTGAGTGCTGGGTTAAAGCCAGTTGAGTACTTCAGGGCAGGAAAGCCAACCACATGACAATTAGATTTTAGAGGCGTGGGGTCTAAGATGCAATGCCTCCAACTAGACACTGGACAGGAGTATTTCAGGTAACATCTAGGGGCATAACCGCAGAAGTAACCGTTAAGCTGGCAACGGTTAATGAGTCAGAGAGGTGGAGCTGGGAAGGGATAGAACTGGCTGCATTACTGTTGTGGCGCTGACCACAGCACAGCCAGGTTTCCTCCAACAAAGTAACGCAGAGCACAATGGTCACTCCCATTCTGACCTTGCTACCCCTGAGAAGGTGGGCATCTCTGACCTATTTCCACTCCTGTAATTTTGCCCAGACTGTCATTCACCACTGCTGACCCCGAAGATGTGCTGGGGCCTGAGATGTGGTAGCCTGTGAGTTTCGTCCACTTAATTCTGCCCCCGGACTCTTCATCATCTACTAGGGAGGAGTTGCCAAACAAGATCTCATCGCACCCTCTTTCCCTTGGACAGTTAGTCTGGGCTACAGGCTTCTGCTGCCCTGGGCTCTTTATTGACCACAGTGGGATAGTATAGAAAGCCTTGGCCGACATCCTAAGCGCCTCCGAGCTCCCGCAGGCCCTTCCCCTTGCTGCTGAGAAATTAAGGCAGACTGCTCCTGGGGGCGTGCTTAGAGGCTGGCGCCCGACCTAGAGGCGGCGATCTACCGGAAATGCACCCACGATTTCGCTTCACGTCCTGAAACTCCGCCACAGAGTCGGCTCCGGCTGTTTGGCTTTCCTGCCGCCGTTTGTCCCTCGCGAAGCCCCGTTGCTCGCCCGGGAGGCGTGACTAGGGGCTGGAAGCAGGCGGGCGGCGGCGCCGTGGGCCCGGGCTGCCGCTGTCATGGACGCCTGGGTCCGCTTCAGCGCGCAGAGCCAAGCCCGGGAGCGGCTGTGTAGGTGCGGCCGGCGGAGGAGCACGGGCGGGAGGGTAGAGCAGGTGCCCGCGAGGCGACGGGCGCGCTACGGGGTCCCTAAGGGTCAGCTGTGCCTACGGGGGCCCGCACGGCCCGGGAGGCGCACCCTGTAGCCGGTTGTGAGATGATTCTTTCTGCTCACGGGAAAGATGGGGAAACTGAGGCATGAGTGGGCCAGCGGGGAGGCCGCCCAGGGTTACCGTGTCCACAAAGCGCAACAGTTTCCTCACTGCCGTGGTGGCATGAGGGGCGATCTTCCCGGTTCTGCGTCCTCTCAGCGCTGTCACCTAGGAGCAGCGCTGTCCGGCTCTCCTTCGGGTCCCATACGGTTCAAGGACCTTAATCTCTTAGTTCACCTATCCGGAGGAAAAATCCGCCCTTCAACTAGATCGCCCTCTGTCGTGTTTCATATATAAACTCATGTGTGGACGCTTGCGATGGATCCCGGCTCTTACTGGCCCCTTTAGGCCTCCCCATTTACTCTCCACCCTCTCAGTAGGCTTTGGTTTTCCTCTTATGTCGTCCCCTTCTCCTGGCTTTGAGGAAAAACAAAAAGATTGGTGTAAAAAGAAGGAAATGTCCCCGGAGGACTTTTGTTTTCAGATTTATTACTGTTTGTCTGAGAGTTCTGTCTGCAAGTATGTATGTGCACCACATGTGTGTCTGGTGCCTGCAGAGGTCAGAAGAGGGTGATGGGTGTCCTGGAACTGGAGTTACAGACATTTGTGAGCCACCATGTGGGTGCTGGGAATGGAACCGGGGTCCACTGCCCTCTGCAAGAACAAGTGCTCTTAACTGCCTCACCAGCCTGCTGGAGGGCATTTTTGGCAGAGAGGTTAGGGAGGCCTGTTCCTTACTTTCTTGTCCTCCCCTCCAGGGCTGCCCAGTATGCCTGTTCCCTTCTTGGACATGCTTTGCAGAGACATGGGGCCAGTCCTGAGCTGCAGAAACAGATTCGACAACTGGAGGGTCATCTGAGCCTTGGAAGAAAGTGTAAGTGAACCAAACCTTTCTATTAGCTCATTGCCTCTCCTTCCTGTATTTTCCCTTTCCACTAGTTTGCCAACATTTGTCTCTTCTGCATGCCTCCAAATGAGATAAGACAACAGATTCAAGAAAGTAAACACAGGTTGGAGAGGACGGGGCAAATGGAAATAACTAAACTGGGGCAAGAATTAATTACAATTAGAATTAGAAAAAGAGCAAATTATTTTTCCTCTGTATGTTATTCTTGCTTCCCAACGTTTCCTCCCTCCCCCCCCCCCCCGCCCCCACCTTTGCCACTTTACTTCAAATCCCTTGCTTTCCCTTGTTTTTCTCCACAAGTGCTACGTCTGGGTAACTCGGCAGATGCTCTTGAATCAGCCAAAAGAGCTGTGCACCTATCGGATGTTGTCCTGAGATTCTGCATCACTGTTAGTCATCTCAATCGAGCCTTATACTTCGCCTGTGACAATGTTCTGTGGGCTGGAAAGTCCGGACTAGCTCCCCGTGTGGACCAGGAAAAGTGGGCGCAGCGTTCATTCAGGTTTGATTTTTTTGTTTTCTCCTACAAGACTATTTGTGGCCTCCATTCCTTATAGCTTGCACACACACAAGCACACACAGACACTCACACACCAACATTTAAATATTTTACTTTATGTGTTTGGATGTTTTGCCTGCATGTATGTCTGTGTACCATTTGTGTGCCTGGTGCTGGCAGAGGCCAAAAAGAGGGCACCAGAATTGGAGTTACAGATGGTTGTGAGCTGTCATGTGGGTTCTGGGAATCAAAACTCAGGTCCTTGGGAAGAGAGGGGTACATATACATATAAATATACATATACATATACATATACAAAAGCATATACCTATGCTTTTAAAAAGAATGGGCTGGAGAGATGGCTCAGAGTTTAAGAGCCTTGCTTGCCCTTCCAGAGATCATGAGTTCAATTCCCAACAACAACATGGTGGCTCACAACCATCTGTAACAAGATCTGGCGCCATTTTCTGGCATGCAGGCAGAATACTGTGAACATAATAAATAAATCTTTTTTAAAAAGTATTAATGCAGGACAGGGAGAGCACTACAGCACACATCTTGTAGGTCAGAGGACAATGTGCTTTCTCCTTCCACTGTGAGTTCTAGATCCCAGACTCAGGCCATCGGGCTTATGTATCAGGTGTGTCCATCTCCATCTCTCTGGCCCATAACTTGCTGTTTACGAGACAAGGTAGCTCAGGATTTTCTGAGTATACAGTTGTCTTTTCATAGCTATTGTTTCCACATCTTTTGATTCAAGCAGCCACAATGCATCTGAATTGAACATGTGACAGTGGTTTGTGTCATTATTCCTTAAACGGTATAGTGTAACATTTCTTCACGTTGTATATATATATACTGTGTCAGATATTTTAAAATATTTGGAGGTTGATACAGATGATTGTGTAGGTTACATATAAATGCAATTCCATTTTATCTAAGGGATTTAAACAGCTGTGGATTTGGGTAGGGTTTGGGTGGGTGGGCTGAGTTCAGGATCCTGGAATTAATCTTCCATGGATGCCAGGATTATATATTATTCATTCATTTGTCTGTTTTTGAGACTGGGTCTTACTATATATCCCTGGTTGACTCACTAACTCACTATATAGACTCTTCTGGCTTTGAACTCACAGAGATTTACCTGACTGCCTCCAGAATACTGGAATTAAAGATATGTGCCACTGTGACATGACAAATATCTATCTTAATTGACCATTTGGTTTCCAATCTTCATTTGTATCTTAACCCATAAAAGAGTAACAATATCGGGTGAAAGTTAGATTTGCTATGCCATAAGTGGCTGAGATTGGAGGTGGTAAATATTGTATTACTTTAATTATATCTAAACCATAGATAGTCTACTCTCATTGCTTTTATTTATAAATTTTTTTCCTCTTAAAATTTTTTTATTTATTGGCTGGGCAGTGGTGGTGCATGTCTTTAATCCCAGCACTCTAGAGGCAGAGGCAGGCAGATCTCTGTGAGTTCGATGCCAGCCTGGTCTACAGAGTGAGTGCCAGGATAGGCTCCAAAGCTACACAGAGAAACCCTGTCTTGAAAAAACAAAAACAATTTTTATTTATTTATTAGTGTGTGAGAGGGGCAGGAGGCATTGCCACACTGTGTGTGGAGGACAGTTTGCAAGAGTTGGCTCTCTGCTTGCACCATGTAGATCTCAAGGTTGAACTCAGGCCATCACATTTGGTGATGGAGACTTTACCCTGCTGAATCATCTTGCCTGGTTTTTGTTTGCTTGGTTTTTGTTTTATTTTGTTGTTGTTTTTGAAATAGGTCTCATTATATAGCCTAATTTAGCCTTGAACTCAGGATTCTCCAGTTTAGGACAGGATTAAAGACATGTGATACCATGTCTAGTTTCCTTTCCTTTCATGATAAAGGGGTCCCATAGGACTGAGATAACACAGTTCTACAATCATGAAGACCTGAGTTTGATCCCCAGAACCCCTCTCATACACATACAACCCCCAACACACACACATAAGCCAGGGATGGTCATGCGCTCTTGTAATCCCAGCAATATGGAGGTTAATCGGGAAGATTCCTAAGGCTCTCTGGCCAGCCAGCCTGGAATAATGAGCAAATTTCAGGCCAAGTGATAAATCTCGCCCCCAAAACAAGGTGGACAGCACCTGAGGAGTGACCCCAAGGTTGAACTCTGGGTTTCACATGCATGTGCACACGAGTGCATACATACCCACGAATGTATGCACCCACATGAAAGAGATGGGGGTCTCCTATGTTGCTCAGGCTGGTACAGAATTCCTGGGTTCATACGATCCTCCTACCTTAGCCGTCCTAGTAACAGGACTCCATGAGCATGTGCCACTACTACTGTGCTTGGCTTTTCCAAAAATATTTCTTAGTCTCTTACTATGGGCCAGGAGATTAAGCAGAAGCCAAACAAATGCGGCGCCTGATCCATGGAACTTAAGGTCTGCAATGAAATGACTCTGAGTAAAAGCAAGCAGACCTGGTGATCTGAGTTGGATCCCTGGCACCCAGGTAAAGGTGGGAGAAAAACCCACTCCACAAAGTTGTTCTTTGACTTCAATATGTACACCATTGTACTTGTGCCCCCCCACATACACACTACTGCACATAATAGTTATAAATGAAACAAATGAATTTAAAAAGAGAAAAGAAACCAAGGCTCATTACAGTGTAGGTAGGGAGCCAGTTATTAAAACAAATCATTGTGCCAATGAAATGGTCCAGTGAGTAGGTTAAGGTGCTTGCTGGGTGAACCTGGTGGCCTGAGTTCAATCCCTAGGGCATGTTATGGGAGGAGAGAATTGAGTCCTACAAGTGGGCTCCCCAATCTCCACACAAGCGCCATAGTATACCTGTACCTGCACGCGCGCACACACACACACACACACACACACACACACACACACAAGCACACAATTTTTGAAAACAAAAGCAGGGGAGAAATAGTTCAGTGGTTAAGAGCACTGGCTACTCTTCCAGAGGACCTGGGTTCAATGCCCAGTTCCCACACAGCAGTTCAGAACCATCTCTTAATTAACTCCAGGTCCAGGAGACTCTGACTTCCTCTTCTGGCTTCCACTGGCAACACATGGCACACAGATATATATACAAGCAAAACAATTATATACATAAAATAAAAATAAATCTTTTAAAAAAAGCAAAACCTCAAAAGTAAATAGCAATTCACAATAAGCAGCAAGTTCCAGATCATCTACACACACACACACACACACACACACACACACACACGGAGAGAGAGAGAGAGAGAGAGAGAGAGAGAGAGAGAGAGAGAGAGAGAGTTATAGTGATTATGGAAAGAATGATACAAGGTAAAATTAAGAGTGGCTGAGGATGTAGCTCACTGGTAGAGTGTTGTCTAAGGTATCTAGGTTTCATTGTAATTAGAGAAGAAGAAAATGAGCAGATGTAATGATTTACACTCATGCTACTAATAGCTACTTTATCAAACTCAATGGTTGGGGAGGACAAGAATGGCCACAGAGAGACTAGTTAAAAGACCAAAGTGATAGTCTAGATAAGAGGTGATTGTGGCTCACACTTGGTGGTAGAGAAATATCATTATATTTTATTTCCCAAGGGGAATACAAAAAATTCCAGTCTTTAAATATTTATTTGTTTTCATTTTAGTTATGTATGTATCTGTGTTGGCATGTATGAATATGAGTACAGATGCCTATAGATGCTAGAGGTGTTGGATCCCACTGAAGCTGGGTTTACCAGTGATTGTGAGCCACCTGACATAATGCTGGAAACCAAACTTAAGTCCCCTGGAAGAGCAGTACAAACTCTTTAACAGATGAGCTGTCTCTCCAGCCTCTCAGAATAGGTTTTTAAACTAGGATAATTTATTGAGTATAGATGACTGTTGGGAGAGTGGATTAAAAACAAAGCACAGGCTGCAGAGATGTCAAGTGGTTGCATGTAAAGATGAGGATCTGAGTTTGGGTCCCCAGCACCCACATAAAAAGCCAGGTGGAGTGGTTCATGCCTGTGACCCCGTTCTGGGAAGTGGAGACAGGGGGATCCCAGGGTCTTTGTCCAGCCAGCCAGTCTAGCCAAGTGGAAAGCTTCAGCAAAAGACCCTGTCTCAAGACATAAGGCAGTAGAAGACATCTGGAGTCTACCTCTGACCTCTACATGTTTGTACCTTATAAAACACACACACACACACACACACACACACACAAATCTCATAGACTTTTGTATTTAAGACTTAGCTAATGAATGCCTGTAAATCAAACAGTAAGTAGGTAGGCAGGATGGGGAATTCATAGCCACCCTGGACTAACTACATAGTGAAACAAACCTTGTCTCAAAACATAATAAAAATGAGCCAGGTATGATAGCGCACGCCTTTGATCATCCCAGCACACAGGAGGCAGAGGCAAGCAGGTCTCTCTGAGTTTGAGGCCAGCCTGGTCTACAGAGTAAGTTCCAGAATAGCTAGGGCTACACAGAGAAACCCTGTCTTGAAAAAAGAAAAGGGTAAAAAAAATTTGTTCTGGGCTGGGTATGCTGGTGTATGCCTTTAATTTCAGCACTTGAAGACAAAGGCAGAGGGATCTCTGTAGGTTTGAGTATGTCTGTTCTATATAGTAAGTTCTGACAGCCAGTGCTACAAGGTCAAAAAGAGTATTTTGGTGCTTAAGGAGTTTATAATCTAACATTTAATGTCTCTGGACCTTTTCTTGGGGGGGTTCTTAAAGATTGGATTTAAATGCTCTAATGTATGTATAAATCTTTTTTCTTCTCTCTTTCTTGAAGCCCAGTTTGTCCTTGAACTCCTGATCCTAAGTGTTGGGATTATAGGCATGAATCACCACTTCAGGCTGTATCTCTTGAGCAACTAAATTGTTCCGTCAAGATAGTTTGCATTATTGGGGTCAGGTTAAGTATGGGGTGTGTGTGTGTGTGTGTGTGTGTGTGTGTGTGTGTGTGTGCCTGGGCACATGTATATACCTGCGGCCAAGCTTGGCTTTGGAAATCTGTCTCTGTTTCTCCACCTTATTCACTGAGGCAGGCCTTTCAGTTGAATCCAGAGCTCACCTGTACAAGGTTAGTCTGACTAGCCATCTTGTTCTGAGAGATTCCCTATCGGCATGCCTACCAGCATTCATGTAGGTTCTGGGGATCTGAGCTTGGGTCCTCACATTTGCATGGGGAGCACATTACCACTGCCATCTCTCCAGCTCAATGTGGTATGTTATAGGGATTGTCTCAAAAATGAAACTTGAAGTCAATCTTGGCAGATTTCATAACACTCAGGAATTTTCAGCCAGAATCTTAAGGTATAATACAGTAGTAGGAGAGTTCTTTTTTCTTTATTATTTTGGTGTATAACTATATGTTTTTAAGCATACAGTGTGAAATAATCACCATGGTCAATATTTTTAATATACTTATAATAAGGCTGGAGAGATGACACAGCAGTTAGAACTCTGCTTGTCTGTCTTAGTTTGAGTTTTATCACTGTGAAGTGACACTGTGACCATGACAACTATTATAAAGGAAGTCATTTAATTGGGGTGGTTTACTGTTCAGAGATGTAGTCCATTATCATCGTGGTGGGACATGGCAGAGTGCATGCAGACATGGTGCTGGAGGAGGAGCTGAGAGTCTACGTCTTGATCCATATGCAGTTGACGGAATCTGGGTGCTGGGTGTGGCTTGAGAATATATGAGACCTCAAAGCCCACCCCCATAGTGACACACTTCCTCCAACGAGGCCACATCACCTAATAGTGTCACTCCTTATGGGCCAAGAATTCACACACATGAGTCTGTGGGGGCCATTCCTATTTAAACCACCACACTGTTCCTCCAGAGGACATGGTTCAACTCCCAGTGCCCACATGGCAGCTCACAACCACCTGTACCTCCAGTTCCAGGGGATCTGACACCCTCTTCTGGCCTTCTTGGGTGCCAGGCATGCACATGGCACACAGACATACATGCAGGTGAAACACTCATATACATAAAATGAGTAATTTAAAAATGATCATAACCTTATGGTATTAAGAACACCTGATCTGTGATCTACCTGTTTAGCAAATTTCAAGTATTTGATGCAGTTATATTAAATGTAGTCACCATGCTATATGTTAGATGTACAGAACTTAGGTATTTTGTAGAACTGGATGTTTATCCTCTTGGCTAATGTCTTCCTGTTTCTCACACCCTCTAATCCTAGCAGGCAACCACCATCTTACTCCATGCTTCAGTGAGTTAGGCTATTTAGATTTGACCCGTAATGAGATCTTGTGTCTTTCTATGTCAGATTTATTGTCCAGAAGGAAGGACAGTTCCTTTGTTGGTGTTGCTGAGATTGAATTCAGGGACTCATGCATGGAAATCAAATACTCTTACCAGTGAGCTACATCCCCACTTCTAAGACAGGATAAAGTCCTTAACTTAAAATTTTTATTCATTTTCTATTTATGTATGCATGTATGTTGCATATATGGGTGCATGTGTGTGCCATGGTGTCTGTGTCAGAAGATTACTTGAGGACAAAAGTTCTGTCTTCCATGTGGGTTCTCAGGGTTGAACTTAGATGTCTGGCTTGGTGGCAAGTGCTTCCACCCACCAGAGAGGACATTTCCAGTGATGGGTTATAGCATTTGCTTCTGATGCACTAAAGTTGAATCCCTTTGCAGTTCATGAGAAAAGTGTTCAGTTTATGTAGGTTATGCAGAACAGAGGGCATGCCATTTCTAACCTGTGCGTCTGTCCTGTACATCTCAGGTACTATCTGTTTTCCCTCATCATGAATCTGAGCCGTGATGCTTATGAGATCCGCCTACTGATGGAACAAGAGACCTCAGCTTATGGCAGGAGAATGAAGGTTTCTGGAGTCCCAGGAGGAGTGGAGACGGGGGGACCTGGAGGACCAGGGACCCCAGGGGCATGCCTGCCACAACTGGTTCTGAAGTTCCGACTCCGAGTGCTACTCCTGGCTCGTGTCCTCCGAGGTCACCCTCCTCTTCTGCTGGATGTGCTCAGAAATGCCTGTGACCTCTTCATCCCACTGGACAAACTAGGCCTCTGGCGCTGTGGCCCTGGGATTGTGGGCCTCTGTGGCCTCATCTCCTCCATTCTGTCTATTCTCACCCTAATCTGTCCCTGGCTACGACTCAAGCCCTGACACCATAGTACAGGATACTGAGAGACCCTGAATTGTGAGATGGAATCTTAGATTGTCCCCCAGTGCCAGCCTCATTCTAATTTGACTCCCTGATTGAAGGCACAATCCAGACACTTAGGGATGAAGGGAAGAACTTTGCCAAAGACGAGGTCAGGAAGGCGATGTCAATGGCAAGACTCAAGTATGCCTCTAGAGGCGTTTGGGCTTCTCTGACAATGCCAGAATCTCTTTGCCCTCTTCCCTTTATCTGTCCTGAGTCTGGTTAAGAATTTGTCACCATGCGACAGAATTGTTTTTCTTAGTCCCCTATCCAGATACTTAGATTACTTTTTGGTAGGGGAAGTGTAAATTTGGGGTTTGGTAAAGCGCTAATTGTATTCTTTGTCTGAAGCAGCATGTAGCATATTTTCTTTCCTTCACACCCCACAATTTTCAAGACTTTGTGTCATGTCCCAGCAGGCTCTTCCCTTCCATATCCCCACTGAAGGCCATTTGACAATTCTCCCCTCGTGTCTACCTCAGCAGCCTCACTCCTGATTTGGCACTGACCCTCCTCTCCTCCACACTCTCCAGTGTCTGCTTACACTTTGATATTAGTGTTCCTTCCTCAGCTGCCTCTTGCCCTTTCTTTAACTATCCAGATTGATACTGTGTCTGGCCTCTTGCTGTAAATACTGTATAGTGAATCTGTGTAAATAACTGCGGTCCATGCCCACAGTGCAAGCAAGCCTTCCAGGTCAGCAAATTAAAGATGAGTTTGCTCACTGACTCATTTATTCAGTTTCAAGATGGGGGTCTCAACTGCTACCCAGGCTGGCCTGAAACTGAGTTCTCTTGCCTCAGACTTTAGAGTAGCTAGGAGAACGGATCGTTGACATCTGGGCTGGCCTCTCATGTTCTGGTCATTTTAAGCCTGAGTTCCTGTGACTATGGATGGGTTTCTGTGGCATTGACAATAACATCATTACCTACAGGTTTTCATTGAAAACTTAAGTTTTAAGGGAAATTAGTAAGTAGGTGGTGGACAATGAAAAGTACAAAGATGTCTACCATTCTTGAGGCATGTATAGCCTCCTTAAATTGGGAGTGGGATATCCTAAACCAAAGCAATTATATGGACGCTACAAAGCACACCTGTTCACAGACAAAGACTCTCCAAAAGCTATTAAACACATAAGCATGAGCAGAACTCAGTGGACTACCCTTCACACAGTAGGCAGGAGGACACCGCTCTGTCATGGCTGTCAGATTTGATTTTGCCTATCCTAGGTTGAGATTAATAAGGCAAAAAGAATTTGTCTCTAACTCCTACTTTCCTTCCAAATGGGAGGAAATCACTATTGAACAGATAAACTGGGGAAAGTAGCCTCAGAAAAGGTCAAAAGCTGTGTTCTCGTTGAATGTTAGCGAAGGCCTCCAGGGGGCAGCAGCGAGGCAGAGGCCTGGACTAAGATCCTTCTGTCCTCTTGGTCTGGGGCTCCCCACGGTTCCCCACCACCACCCCTCCCACTCCGTCCAACTTTATTTTTAGCCGCCAGTGGGAGGGGGCAGGATAGGAGGGGAAGTAAAGAAAGCAGCAAAGGCGAGGGACAGAGAGGCACAGAGGACTTCTTGGACGAGACGAGACAAGCAGGCAATGGCGCGCCTCTCCTTCCCCCACCTGTTCTTGTCCTTGGCGTTGCTGACAGGTGAGGGAAGCAAAGTCATGGTTTCTGTTGGGGATGGAAGATACGAACATTGCTTAGAATTGGGACCATTACCGTTAAAATTATTTGGGAGTTCGGGTCAGAGGTTAATACTGATACTGTATTTCATGCGTGCGCTCATATTTTTTGGACAGAGGTTGAGTAAGATTTGTAACTAGTTATCTAAAATCTTTGCCCTAAACTCCACAGAAATGAGGATACAGAATAGAAAGATATTTCTCCTCTTCCATGCAGCTAGTCTGGTCCCATCTTCTCCCTACCATTCTGCTCCCTGAGGCATAATTGCTTTACTATGTGGTCAGAACTCTGGGTCCATCTGAAGAATGATCTTCAGTTCCTGGTCTTATAACCCTGCCAATTTCCTGGATACAAAAAGGCTCACACACAAAATACCTTTCTGAAAGTGAGCAGAGTTTGAGTTAGAGTTACAGATGCTGGGGTGTGGGAGTGAGGCGGAGAGTTGCTTGAATGTAAGGGGCAAGACCACAGAGAAGAGAAGCATGGGAGGGACAAGAGGCCTAGAATTTTCCCCTGCTGGGTACCCTATAATCTCTGTTTCCTAAAATACCAGCTCTGATCTTATGGCAATTGGGGTCAGAAGAAAGGGATCAGCAGGACCCCATTGGGGACCCTTAGAGTGGACCAGTTTCAGGGAACTACGGGAGTAGGCTAGGGGTAGTTGGGAGGTGGGGGAGCTACGCAGCAGGTTATGGGGAAGTTTTTTGGGGGGTTGGTAGGACCATTAACAAGGGTAGATGGCAAACCATGTGTGTGGGCAGGCGGGTGGATCCACCCAGTTAATTAGCACTGAGGTTTGTAGGGCTGGAAGCAACCAGCATCCTAGGCCTTGGAGAAAGAGTGCAAGTGTGACAATGTCAAGAGAGATTGGAAAGAGGAGCCACCCAGACACGGAGCTCTTCGCCTTCCTCTTCCCCTCCCCATGGCCCTGGGTTTGGGAAGAGGTGGTTATTCTGAGGCTGCAAAACGGTCCTCTCCCTCTCCTGACTCTTGTGGCTTAGGAGGGTGTGTAGGAGGAATGATGTGGAAAGAGTAACTTGACCTTTCCAGATGAGTCTGCGAATGAGATCTCAGGAGTGAGAATGGAAATGCAGCTGTGCCTCAGCATGGCAGAGGCCCTAGGACCCCACGCAGGAAGAGAATCATCCCGCCTGGGGCTCTGAGTACATGATGTTGACAAAGGCCAGGAGCACTCATGAGCAACCAGGCAGACGCACTGAGGGGGTGCCTCTCTAGTTCTACTTCAGTTGATCAGTTGATGCTAATTGTGGTCCTGGCCTCCCAGGTCTCTGCTCCCCGTTTAATCTGGATGAGCATCACCCACGCCTATTCATGGGGCCACCAGAGGCGGAATTTGGATACAGCGTCTTACAGCATGTTGGGGGTGGACAGCGATGGTGAGAAGGAAACAGGAGGACCATGAGACTGGGACTGGGGTAGAGCTGGTAAAAAGGGAGGCAAGGTAGATGGGACTCTAAGTTGGTCTTTGAAAGTCCTGAGGGCTCTAAACTTGCCACCTCCGTGCACTTTTCCTCTTGCCTATATTAAGAGCCATGTTCACCTGATGCCTATATCCATATTCCTCTCCCAGGATGCTGGTCGGCGCCCCTTGGGATGGGCCTTCAGGTGACCGGCGGGGGGATGTTTATCGCTGCTCTATAGGGGGCTCCCGCAGTGCCTCATGTGCCAAGGGCCACCTGGGTAAGAAGATGTCTGACCCTTCCCCTCCTAATCCCTGATGTTGACACCCAGAAACCGAGTCCTTGTACATCAGCTTCTTTGCCCCCGTAACCCATACAAACCTTGCCTTCAACTTGATACTGACTCCTTTTCAGTGTCTTCCCAAACTCTCCTGAACTAAAGCACCCAACCTTTGACCCCATGACTTCATTCTCTTCTACCCCTCCTCCAACCAGGTGACTATCAACTGGGAAATTCATCTCAGCCTGCTGTGAATATGCACCTGGGCATGTCTCTGCTAGAGACGGATGGTGATGGGGGATTCATGGTGAGCTAAAGGGCCTCAGAAGTTCATGGCAGGGAAAAGAGCATATGGTAAGGGAAACCATTCTATACAGAAGAGTCAAGGAATTCAAAAACCCTAGAGAACAAGATAGGGTACCCATGGAGAGAGCTCGATGTCTTTTTAACTAGATGCATGTTCTGAGGGGCCCCTTTCAGGCCTGGGAATAACTATTTCCCCTGCCCATCCCAGGCCTGTGCCCCCCTCTGGTCTCGTGCTTGTGGCAGCTCTGTCTTCAGTTCTGGAATATGTGCCCATGTGGATGCTTCATTCCAGCTTCGGGGAAGCCTGGCACCCACTGCCCAACGTGAGCCAGTGCAAGGGCCTGAGAACTGGGTTCCCAGATGAGGGCTGCTGGGCGGGAAAGTAGGAGCAAAGCTCCACAAAGGGTCTGCATGGCTGTCCTCACTCCCAAGGCTCAGCAGAGGGCCTGCATGGCTGTCCTCACTCCCAAGGCTCAGCAGAGGGCCTGCATGGCTGTCCTCACTCCCAGCTGTGGTTGCAACAGGGTCTGCTCTCTGCTAACAGATTCAAATCCAGACTCCTCACCAGAGCATCAAGACAACAGGATCTGGCTCAACCTTAAACCCCAGCTTGTCCTCCCCACATCCTCAGCCATCACGTTTACGTTTTTATTCCTGTGTGCCATTTATTTTTGGACCTCTGTTTCCCTTTGCTTACAATGTTCTCTACGCCAGTGCATTTTCTCAGAACCTTCATTATCTTATTTTTGTGGATCATATGCATACCCATTGAGCACTCTGCTATTGAGTTCTCGTCTACTCCTTTTATATATCTTATTTGCTGCCTTGTTATAAGCACTTCCCCACCAGCCTGGTCCCAGAGCTGCATCAGCCCCAAATAACATGCAGAGAAACTGTATTAATTATGAAACTGTTGGCTGGTTACTAGCGTTTCTTATTTGCCAGCTCTGTCTAAATATTAACTCATTTCTATCAATCTAAGTATTTTTACATGGTCTTACAGGAGAGAGAGAGAGAGAGAGAATCAGGATCACTTATTCCTCTCACAGCCTACATCTTGACTTGGGATTTGACTGCCTCAGCTTCTCAAGTACCAGGACAATAGACATGTACTGTCATGTGTGGCTGCTGCTACCTCTTTGGTTTACCACTATCAGAAATGACCCTCTGGGCTGGACCTGCCCCTTAGTGGCACATTGGCAGTACTTGAGTAGAGCCCTTAGTTCAATTCACACACACACACACACACACACACACACACACACACACACACACACTGCTCTCAGTCTCCCATAGCAGAGAGTAGTGGTGGGATTCTACCTAGTGCATGTTTCATTCTTCATACTTGCCCATCTCTTTTTCATTCATTTCTACACTTAGGACCCGGCATCGTCCTTTCCTTGCATGTAAGAAAGAAGTCCCTGACAAATGCTTACTTTGAAGCATCCTCCTGTGACATTTTCCCCTGTTGACTCCATTCCAGAACCCTTCCATGTCTTTGTTTCCCATCACTATATTCCCTCTTCTAGGCTGTCCTACGTACATGGATGTTGTCATTGTTTTGGATGGCTCCAATAGTATCTATCCCTGGTCTGAGGTGCAGACTTTCCTTCGGAGGCTGGTAGGGAGACTGTTTATTGATCCAGAGCAGATACAGGTAAGTGAAGGACACATGGATAGGCTCAGAGTGAAAGAGATAAATACCTATGGTCCCTTCAGTGTAATCAGGCATGCCCAGCCTCTTGACATGACACCAGGACATTGTCATCTAGAGAACTCATGCTCAAGAATTGTGCAGTTAAGTTGCCAAAAAAGTCACAAAAACCTCATACTGTCTGAAGTAAGTTTGTGATTTTTGTGTGGGCCATACTCACAGCTGTCCTTTGCTCCATGAGGTTGCTTGGGGCCCACAGGCTGGGCATGCCTGAGAGGTGTTCATTTCCCCTCCATCCTTTGTTCTCCATCCTCTCCAAACATCCCATTTGGGTACATACATGGCTTATTATTCTCAGGTAGGACTGGTACAGTATGGGGAGCGCCCTGTGCACGAGTGGTCCCTGGGAGATTTCCGAACCAAGGAAGAGGTTGTGAGAGCAGCAAGAAACCTCAGCCGGCGGGAGGGGCGAGAGACAAGAACTGCCCAAGCAATAATGGTGGCATGGTGAGGCGTGGCAAAGAGGATATGGGAGCGTGAAGGATCCGCGGGCTTGTGAGAGGGCCTGGGGTGTAGGTGTACATCACAAGATGCTCTGCGCGCTTGTCTTCTTCTTGGTGCCAGGGGCTCATGGAGGAAGGCTTGGTTGGCTGCTGCCACTGCATTCTCAGCTACTGTGTTTTACAGTGTCTGTGGGTGTTCCTTTCCTTGTCTATTTCTGTGGCCAGAACCCCATTTCTTTTCCTCTACTCCTGTGTCAATTCTGATCTTTTGCTTTTCAACCGCTAATGTCCTAGCTTTCTCTCTAAACACGATCCTAAACTAACCTCTGGGGAGACTGCCTGACCCGACGACTAGTGTCTATATTCCATTCCCTTGATTTGTCAACCCAAACGCAGCATTTGCTGAATAAGTCTATGAATGAATAAAGCTTCTACTTATTTACACTGATGATAGGTTATTCTGTATGCTCGGTGGCATCCAAACAGTCAAACTGTGACTTTGTTCCAGTTTGCACGTTAGACACTGTTGGGGAATGGCCTGGGAGACACAACATCTGAATTCAGTGAACTGCTGACAGTGTTAAATACATTGTGTGTCAGTGTGTGTGAATGTGTACATGAGTGTGTGAGCATGTGTGTGTGCCAGTGAGTGTATACTCACATGCACACTTGTATGCATAACCATATCGCATCCTTTTCTCTTCTTAGCACAGAAGGGTTCAGTCAGTCCCGGGGGGGCAGACCTGAGGCTGCAAGGCTGCTGGTGGTTGTCACTGATGGAGAATCCCACGATGGAGAGGAGCTTCCAGCAGCACTAAAGGCCTGTGAGGCTGGGAGAGTAACACGTTACGGGATTGCGGTGAGACTTGACTCTGGTGCTTTTTGGGTTTGTTTTGTGTTGTGTGTGTTTGTATATGTGTGTGTGTGCACATAGCACGAGTGTGTGTGTGTGTGTGTGTGTGTGTGTGTGTGTGTATGAGAGAACAACCTCAGATGTTAGTCCTCACCTTTCACCTTGTTTGAGACTGTATACAATAAGCCAGGCTAGCTGGCTCACAGGCTTTGGGTAAGTGTGGCCAGCAGTTCCTCTTTGCCTTGTACTTGTGGTAGGCACGGCCAGCCTTTAAGATAGGTTTGTCAATTCTACCTCCACCGGCCACAACACCAACAACAGCTCTGTTGGCAGAGGAAATAACCTTCTGATGCAGCTTCCTGTCTCCTGGTAGGGCCATGCAGGGTTGCAGATAAGCTTGAGCTACTGTGTCCAGCATTTTATGTGGGTCTGGGGATCTGAACTCAGGTTGTCAGGCTTGTGTGACAAGCACTTTACTCACTGAGTCATCTCCCAAGACCAAGAATTGACTCAATCTAGAAAGACAGATGGAGAAAGGTTTTCAGGATATGAAACAGAGAAAATAGTATTAGCTACTGCCTAGACTTCAGTCATTATTCCCTTCCCTCTTCTTTAGTTGGCTATGTTCTGTATCAGCTCTAACAACTTCAAGATAGACCTCCATCTTGAACTCAGGTCCTTGGTCACTATCTCCGAAGACAGAGAGACCCTAGCTCTTTCCTTCGGGAAATCAGAGATATCGCTAGTGATCCAGATGAGCGATTCTTCTTCAACGTCACAGATGAGGCCGCACTGACAGACATTGTGGATGCACTGGGAGACCGAATTTTTGGTCTCGAAGGTGATGATTATCCTGGTGAAATGGAAGGTCAGGTTGGGGGCATTCTAGAGTGAGTTCTGTAGAACGAGCTCCCCTGATAGCGCTTTGCAATTATCTCGTGCCCAAGGGTCCCGTGGAGAAAATGAAAGCTCCTTTGGACTAGAAATGTCTGAGATTGGCTTCTCCGCCCACCGGCTGCAGGTTGGATAGACCCCGATCCTCTGCAATCCCCGACCCCTTGATTTCTTCATAATCCTCTCCAGCCTCTGACTCAGATAACTGCAGTCCTAAGACCCTTCCAGATTTCTCCTTGTACCCCCTGCTTCCTGACCTTCTCTGCTTTTCTGACTACAGTGGACTCTTAAGAGAGCTCCTTCTCAGTACTCTCATTTGGCTCTGCCCCTCAGGATGGGATTCTCTTTGGGATGGTGGGGGCCTATGACTGGGGGGGCTCCGTACTATGGCTTGAAGAAGGTCGACGCCTTTTCCCCCCACCAACGGCCCTGGACGATGAGTTTCCCCCGGCACTGCAGAACCATGCAGCCTACCTGGGTAAGTAACAGAGTTGCAGGGAGCTGGGGAGATGGGGGAGACTCAGTAGCAGATGTTAGGCACTCGCTCTAAGGGCAGCTTTCCCCTGATCTCTCTTGAGAACTCACCTTATGCCTTTAGCACACCCTCTGCTCTCATCATCTTCTTCTTTTATGTCTGATCCCTACTCGCTTCTAGGTTACTCTGTTTCCTCCATGCTTCTACCGGGTGGACGGCGCCTCTTTCTCTCGGGCGCACCGAGGTTTAGACATCGAGGGAAAGTCATCGCCTTCCAGCTAAAGAAAGATGGGGCTCTGAAAGTCGCCCAGAGCCTCCAGGGGGATCAGGTATGATCATGGGAGGGAGGGACCCTTGGGTCCTCAGCTTCCAGGCTGAAGGAAAGAGTGAGAAGGGAAAGAAAGCCCATGCTGGATTCTGGTAGGCAGGCTGTCAGGGATGTAAGGACCAGACTGGCAGAGTGGTGAGTGATGAGTGCTTCCTGCTGAGTCAGCAGTCCACCGTGACCTTCCCTTTTCTCTGGGATCATCACCGCCCTCCACACCCAGATTGGCTCATACTTTGGCAGTGAGCTCTGCCCTTTGGATACAGACAGAGATGGGATAACTGATGTCTTACTTGTGGCCGCCCCCATGTTCCTGGGTCCCCAGAACAAAGAGACTGGACGTGTTTATGTGTATGTGGTAGGCCAGGTAAGAATTGGAGGGACCCCCTAGGGTGTGTGTGGGGCGATGGTGGAAGGAAGGGAAGAGAGAGACACATATATTTGAGAGCTTGCTAAGGGGTGAGGGTCACCAGATAAGTAACTCCTTCTATCTCCTCACTACCACAAGCAAATTTTGCTGATGCTCCAAGGAACTCTTCAGCCAGAACGCTCCCAGGATTCTCGATTTGGCTTTGCCATGGCTGCTCTTCCTGATCTGAACCAAGATGGTTTCGCTGATGTGGCTGTGGGGGCACCCCTGGAGGATGGACACCAGGGAGCACTGTACCTGTACCATGGAACCCAGACTGGAATCAGGCCCCATCCGACCCAGGTGAGCAGTGCTGGGATAAAAAGCAGTGTGACGGCACATGCCTTTCATCCCAGAAGGCATCTCTGTGAGTTCAAGACCAACCTGGTCCACAGAGTGAATTCCAGGCTAGCCAGGACTCCATGGTGAGATGCTATCTCAAAAACAAAATAGGAACAGACAATTGAAAATGGGACACAGTAGTGGGAATGGGAGTTATTTTCTTTGCTTATTTATCATCCACTTGGCTTAAGAGTCATACCAAGCCAGTGCCTTATTTATAGATTAAAAAATGAGATGGTAATTGAGGGATTCTCAAGATAAGCAAATTTTTCTTATTCTCTTGATGGATGGAAATGTTAGAAATAGCACTCTGGAGGCAGAGGCAGGAGGATCTCTGTGAGTTTGAGGCCAGCCTGGTCTACAGAGTGAGCTCCAGGACAGGCTCCAAAGCTACATGGAGAAACCCTGTCTTGAAAAACAAGACAGAAAGGAAGGAAGGAAGGTCCCAACAGAAGGAGAGAGGAGCAGGTGTGAGTCTTCCTCCGTCTTCCTTCTCCTCCTCTCAGCGGATTGCTGCCGTATCCATGCCACAGACCCTCCGCTACTTTGGCCGAAGTGTGGATGGCCGGTTAGATCTGGACGGAGACGATCTTGTAGATGTTGCTGTGGGTGCCCATGGGGCAGCCATCCTGCTCAGGTGAGGAATTCAGCTTGGGTAGCAGTGAGCAGCATGGCGCAGCTTGTAAGAACAAAGGTCACAGATTGAGATTTGGGTTTTTTGGTCAACTAATCTGATGCCTAAATTCCTAGCTCATAGAATGAAAGTAGTTGTCACTTACTGGTTTACTGTAGATATCAAATAAGGTAATCTATGTAAAGATTGTTAACAGTGCTCACTTATTTTTGTCTATTTTATGTGTATGGGTGTTTTGCACTGTGTCTGTGCACTGTGTATACGTGCAGTGCCTGTAAAGACCAGAAGAGAGGGTCAGATCTCCTGGAACGGAAGGTTTACAGCTGGCCTTGAGCCACCAAGTTGGTGCTGGGAATCCAACCTGGGGCCTCTGGAAGAGCAGCCAGAGCTTTTAACCGCTGAGCCCTCTCTCCAGCGTGACAGCAGTGTTTATCAGATGGAATGTATTGTTGTCTGACTTCTGTCATAGGCTTCTGAGAAGCGTGACATATTCAGACCTTAAATTTTGTACACGGGGAAGCATGGACTGAGGTTGCAGTTCTCTTCCCCTGCTTCTGGAGTACAAGCTCAGACTCTCAAGAGCTCTACCCCCAGCTCCATCCCCCAGTCTCTCAAGAGCTCTACCCCCCCCAGCTCCATCCCCCAGTCTAGGGTTGTACTTTTGGGGGTGGGGTGGGGGTGGAGGGCACTTGCTTATTCCTTTTAGCATTTCTTTCCCACCTTATTCCCAGCTCCCGGCCCATCATACACCTGCTACCGACCCTGGATGTGATGCCACCACACATCAGCGTGGTTCAGAAGGACTGTAGGCCGAGAGGCCAGGAGGCGGCCTGCCTGACTGCAACCCTGTGCTTCCAAGTGACCTCTCGCACTCCTGGGCGCTGGGATCGAAGATTCTGTGAGTGACTACAGTGTATCCAAGGCCACCCTCAAGTGCTGGCCCACCCTGATGCCTGCCTCTGTGATGTCTGCCTCTGTCCCCCCTCACGCTAGCCTCTCCCTGCAGACATACGGTTCTCAGCGTCACTGGATGAGTGGACAGCTGGGGCGCGTGCAGCCTTTGATGGCTCTGGCCAGCGGCTGTCCCCTCGGCAGCTCCAGCTCGGTGTAGGGAATGTCACTTGTGAACGGCTGCACTTCCATGTACTGGTGAGGATGGGACAGGCATGACTTTGTACCAGGCCTGAGCGTGTGGGAAACCTGGGTCCCAGGGGAGTTTCAGCCAGGTCAGCAACAAAACTGAAGTAGAGAGATTGAGACCATTCAGACTCTGGGGTCAGGATGGTACGATTGGAACCCTAGGTCTATAGTTTGTCACCATGAACTCTGCCCAGTCACTTAGCTGCCACATCTCAGTGTCCTTGACTGGAAGGGATGGTATGTCCTGATAACTGTATCATTCCATCGTACTGTGACAACCGTGGGACAGTGGCCACCCAGGACATAGAAAGTGCTTCATGTATGGTCACACTTAACGTATTCTGCAGAGCCTGGCTTCAGCTCTAACCCTGGTTCCCCAGGATCTGCCCTTCACTCTGCTTTCCCTTAGGATACATCGGATTACCTCCGGCCAGTGGCCTTGACTGTGACCTTTGCCTTGGACAACACCACAAAGCCAGGGCCTGTGCTGGATGAGGGATCATCCACTTCTATCCGAAAGCTGGTGAGCAGTACCATCCATGATGTTCTGCTCTGTCTAGGGCCTCCATCCTGCCCTCCCAGTGTACTTAAAAGGGGGAGCAGGGGTCACATACGAATGGTGAAATCTGATCCAGGCTCTGGTGATCAAAATGTAGCCTCTCCTCACTTTTCCTCCGTCCTTGCCTGCCTTCCAGCCCTCAGACCATTAACTCTCTTCTAGGTCCCCTTCTCTAAAGACTGTGGCCCTGACGATGTATGTATCACAGATCTGGTGCTTCAAGCTGAGATGGACATCAGGGGCTCCAGGTTAGGCGGAGATAAGCTAGGCAAACCAGAAGGGACTCAGGGGAGCTAAAGAGTTGTTTTGTTTTTGAGACAGGTTCTCTCTATGTAGCCCTGGCTGGCCTGGAGCTTGCTATGTAGACCAGGCTGGCCTTGACCTCACAGAGATTTACCTGCTTCTGCCTCGAAAGAGCTGGGATTAAAAAGCATGTGCCCCATGTTGGAAGTGAGACTTTTGATTCTTCTTTACCTCTTAGTCTTTCCTTTATCTCCCATTTGTAGGAAGTCCCCATTTGTGGTTCACAGTGGCAGACAGAAACTGCTGGTGTCAGCAACCCTGCAGAACAAGAAGGAAAATGCCTACAATACTAGCCTGAGTCTCAGGTTCTCTAGAAACCTCCACCTGGCCAGTCTTACTCCTCAGGTACCCTTGGGGGGAAGGGACTAAGGCAAAGGAGAGGAAGGAGGAGGAAGTTGGGAACTTCAAGCGCTGGCTCTGGGGTGCTCTGGAGAAAGGCTCAGTGTCAGCATTTTAGAGGGTGGAGGTGCAGCCCCAGCCCCAGCTCTGACTTCCATCCCTCTGCCTTCAGAGGACCAAATCAGTGAAGGTAGAATGTACGGTCCCTTCCGCGCATGCCCGGGAATGCATCGTGGGCCAGCCAGTCTTCCAGGCTGGGGCCAAGGTGAGTGTGGGCCCACAGTGAGGAAAGGGTCTGGGATCCACGGGGCATGAAGTTCTGCGGGCGGGAATAGACATGGCTCTTGCTCCTCTGTGGGTTTTTTCCCAAAGAAGAATGTATCATTATCCCATCTGCATCCCTTACCCCCAGGTGACCTTTCTGTTAGAGTTTGAATTTAGCTGCACCTTCCTCCTGAGCCAGGTCTTGGTGAGGCTGACTACCACTAGGTGAGAACAAAGGAGCTTCCTCCAGCCCTCTCCCACCTCTTCAGGGGTCTTGGTGGAAAGTCAGAGAAGTGGGTGGCTGGAAGGAAATAACACTGACTCCTCTAGTAGCAGAGAGGGCCCCTGAGAAGGGCCTGGCATGTGAAACTCTCCCCCTTGGCCCTACAGCAGTAGCCTGGAGAGAAACGAGACCCTTCAAGACAATACAGTTCAGACCTCTGCGTACATCCGATACGAGCCTCACCTTATGTTCTCTAGGTATGGCTGGGCTCCCGGGGCTGGGACCTGCTTTGACCCGGACTCATGCTCTTTGTGTTTCCTCCCTGTCCTTCCTTGTGTTTGTTTCCGTGTTCCCAGGAGCACAAATCCTTGGGCTGCTCGGTCTTTTGGTCCTCACCCCCTCTTGTAGTTAACCTTTGCTCTTAAGCACATTACTTTCCTGGGCTTTGCCAGGTCCTGGGCATTGGAACTAGGATAAAGAGATATGGGGCTAGAGCCATTTTTGAAAAAATCAAGTTTGTGTTATTTTCACTTTCCTTCTTGGTCATGCATCCCTCATTATCCATGTGCTGGCTGGCCCTGCCTTTCCTGAATCCATGTTTGTGTGCTGATCATGTGCTCTGTGTCATTGTCATGGCCACAACTTTACACCCCTTGGCTTGGTGTCTACAAGTGAGTCCACTCTGCATCAATACGAAGTTCACCCTTACAGGACTCTCCCAGTGGGTCCTGGCCCTGAATTCAAAACCACTCTTCGGGTGAGAAGCTGGAGGGGGTGGGGTGACCTTGGCATGCAGGGGTGGAGTTGGGGGAAGGGGAAGAGCAATGGCTGTGCAGGGAAAGATTCGTCCTTGAGTGGGTAAAGGGGAAGAGATGAAACTGGTCCTCTGGTTTTGGTTTGTTGGTTTGTTTGTTTGTTTTCTTTGGTTTTTCAAGACAGGGTTTCTCTGTGTGGCTTTGGAATCTGTCCTGGAACTTGCTCTGTAGACCTGGCTGGCCTCGAACTCACAGAGATCCACCTGCCTCTGCCTCCTGAGTGCTGGGATTAAAGGCGTGCACCACCACCGCCCGGCTGAAGCAGGTCCTCTGTCGCCTCTTTCCAATTTAAATTCATCTCCCAGGTTCAGAACCTTGGCTGTCACATGGTCAGTGGCCTCATCATCTCAGCCCTCCTTCCAGCTGTAGCCCACGGGGGCAATTACTTCCTGTCGCTATCTCAAGTCGTCACTAGCAATGTAAGTCTGGGCTAGAGCGAGTGGAACCCTGCAATCTTGAACTAGTGGACTCCTATCTGCTGGTCCACTGCTCTCAGAGCTGCTGGGGCCATTCTTTTTTTACCTGAGCCTTGGGAGGAAGGAAAGGGATTATACGTAGGAGGGTTATAGGAGTGGCTGATCTTCTTTTAGGCCAGCTGCACAGTACAGAACCTGACTGAGCCCCCAGGATCCGCTGTGCACCCAGAGGAGCTACAGCACACAAGCAGACTGGTAGGATTCCCTGGAAGATGTCTGGGACAGGTGTGCAAGTAGAGATTATGACTGCGTGGGAAGTAGAGATGGGAGCTGGGAGCATGGAGCACAGAGCTAGCCACTCCAGGGTCCTGACTTGTCTCTCTTCGGATAGAATGGGAGTAACACCCGGTGTCAGGTTGTGAGGTGCCACCTTGGACAGCTGGCAAAAGGGACTGAGATCTCTATTGGACTGCTGAGGCTGGTTCACAACGAATTCTTCCGGAGGGTAAATCTTTCCTTTTCTTCCTTTCTGCTTTTATTAGAAACATTAGCATGAGACTGTGAGGTGGTAGATAGGCTATTCAAGTTCAGCTTCTTTTTGTTTGACCACAAGCAAGTGATTTCATCTCTCTAATCTTTCTTCTTGATCTTTTTTGTTTGTTTGGATTTGTTTTTTGTTGTGTTTTGTTTATTTGCTTGAGACAGGATTTCTCTGTGTAGTGCTGGCTGTCCTGAAGGTCACTCTGTAGACCAGGCTGGCCTTTAACTCAGAGAGATCCACCTGCCTCTACCTCCCAAGCTCTGGGATTAAATGCATGTGCTACCATGCCCAGCTTTTCCCTGATCTTTAAAATGAGAACAGTGATGTCTAGCTTGTGGAATTGTTATAAGGAGGTAATGAGATGGACACATGGCAAGCCCTTGATACAACCTAGCAACCACCCTTGTATTTTCCTCTACTTAGCAACCCTTAGGATTCATAGGAATCAATTAATAGAATGCCCACATTTAATCATTAATTCATCAGAATAGGTGTGGTGATGTACATCCTTAATCCCAGCAGAGGCAGAGGCAGATGGATCTCTATGAGTTCAAAGTTCACAGCTATCCTGGTCTATATGGCAAGCCCCATGCCAGCCATACGTGTGCATGTGTGTCTATATGTAAGTGTGTGTGTGTGTACTTGTGTATGTGTTCTTGTGTGTGAGTGCTTACAGAGAACAGAAGAAGGTATCGGGTGCCCTGGACCTGGAGTTATAAGCAGTTACCTGGGTGCTGGGACTGAACTCTGGTTCTCTTCCAAAGCATCAAACACTTACTGTCTCACCCACCCCCCACCCCCAAGATTTCAGTGAGTTGCTCCTGTTAGCCTTGACTTTATTTGGTCTCCTGAGTGGTGTACACCTCCTGAGTGCCGGGGTTAGGGTGTACACCTCCTGAGTGCCGGGGTTAGGGTGTACACCTCCTGAGTGCCGGGGTTAGGGGTGTACACCTCCTGAGTGCCGGGGTTAGGGTGTACACCTCCTGAGTGCCGGGGTTAGGGGTGTCACCTCCTGAGTGCCGGGGTTAGGGGTGTCACCTCCTGAGTGCCGGGGTTAGGGTGTGCACCTCCTGAGTGCCGGGGTTAGGGGTGTACACCTCCTGAGTGCCGGGGTTAGGGGTGTACACCCTCCTGAGTGCCGGGGTTAGGGTGTACACCTCCTGAGTGCCGGGGTTAGGGGTGTACACCTCCTGAGTGCCGGGGTTAGGGGTGTCACCTCCTGAGTGCCGGGGTTGGGGTGTACACCTCCTGAGTGCCGGGGTTAGGGTGTATCCCTCCTGAGTGCCGGGGTTAGGGTGTCACCTCCTGAGTGCCGGGGTTAGGGGTGTATCCCTCCTGAGTGCCGGGGTTAGGTGTGTGCACCTCCTGAGTGCCGGGGTTAGGGGTGTACACCTCCTGAGTGCCGGGGTTAGGGTGTACACCCTCCTGAGTGCCGGGGTTAGGGGTGTATCCCTCCTGAGTGCCGGGGTTAGGGGTGTACACCTCCTGAGTGCCGGGGTTAGGGTGTATCCCTCCTGAGTGCCGGGGTTGGGGGTGTGCACCTCCTGAGTGCCAGGGTTAGGGGTGTCACCTCCTGAGTGCCGGGGTTAGGGTGTACACCTCCTGAGTGCCGGGGTTAGGGTGTATCCCTCCTGAGTACCGGGGTTAGGGGTGTACACCTCCTGAGTGCCGGGGTTAGGGTGTACACCTCCTGAGTGCCGGGGTTAGGGGTGTCACCTCCTGAGTGCCGGGGTTAGGGGTGTCACCTCCTGAGTGCCGGGGTTAGGGTGTACACCTCCTGAGTGCCGGGGTTAGGGGTGTATCCCTCCTGAGTGCCGGGGTTAGGGTGTACACCTCCTGAGTGCCGGGGTTAGGGTGTATCCCTCCTGAGTGCCGGGGTTAGGGTGTATCCCTCCTGAGTGCCAGGGTTAGGGTGTACACCTCCTGAGTGCCGGGGTTAGGGGTGTATCCCTCCTGAGTGCCGGGGTTAGGGGTGTCACCTCCTGAGTGCCGGGGTTAGGGTGTACACCTCCTGAGTGCCGGGGTTAGGGTGTATCCCTCCTGAGTGCCGGGGTTAGGGTGTATCCCTCCTGAGTGCCGGGGTTAGGGTGTACACCTCCTGAGTGCCGGGGTTAGGGTGTATCCCTCCTGAGTGCCGGGGTTAGGGTGTATCCCTCCTGAGTGCCAGGGTTAGGGTGTACACCTCCTGAGTGCCGGGGTTAGGGGTGTATCCCTCCTGAGTGCCGGGGTTAGGGGTGTCACCTCCTGAGTGCCGGGGTTAGGGGTGTATCCCTCCTGAGTGCCGGGGTTGGGGTGTATCCCTCCTGAGTGCCGGGGTTAGGGATGTACACCTCCTGAGTGCCGGGGTTAGGGGTGTCACCTCCTGAGTGCCGGGGTTGGGGTGTGAACCTCCTGAGTGCCGGGGTTAGGGTGTACACCTCCTGAGTGCCGGGGTTAGGGGTGTACACCCTCCTGAGTGCCGGGGTTAGGGTGTACACCTCCTGAGTGCCGGGGTTGGGGTGTGCACCTCCTGAGTGCCGGGGTTAGGGTGTACACCTCCTGAGTGCCGGGGTTAGGGGTGTCACCTCCTGAGTGCCGGGGTTAGGGGTGTCACCTCCTGAGTGCCGGGGTTAGGGTGTACACCTCCTGAGTGCCGGGGTTAGGGGGTGTATCCCTCCTGAGTGCCGGGGTTAGGGTGTACACCTCCTGAGTGCCGGGGTTAGGGTGTATCCCTCCTGAGTGCCGGGGTTAGGGTGTATCCCTCCTGAGTGCCAGGGTTAGGGTGTACACCTCCTGAGTGCCGGGGTTAGGGGGTGTATCCCTCCTGAGTGCCGGGGTTAGGGGTGTCACCTCCTGAGTGCCGGGGTTAGGGGTGTATCCCTCCTGAGTGCCGGGGTTGGGGTGTATCCCTCCTGAGTGCCGGGGTTAGGGATGTACACCTCCTGAGTGCCGGGGTTAGGGGTGTCACCTCCTGAGTGCCGGGGTTGGGGTGTGAACCTCCTGAGTGCCGGGGTTAGGGTGTACACCTCCTGAGTGCCGGGGTTAGGGGTGTACACCCTCCTGAGTGCCGGGGTTAGGGTGTACACCTCCTGAGTGCCGGGGTTGGGGTGTGCACCTCCTGAGTGCCGGGGTTAGGGTGTACACCTCCTGAGTGCCGGGGTTAGGGTGTACACCTCCTGAGTGCCGGGGTTAGGGGTGTATCCCTCCTGAGTGCCGGGGTTAGGGGTGTACACCTCCTGAGTGCCGGGGTTAGGGGTGTCACCTCCTGAGTGCCGGGGTTAGGGGTGTACACCTCCTGAGTGCCGGGGTTAGGGGTGTACACCTCCTGAGTGCCGGGGTTAGGGGTGTCACCTCCTGAGTGCCGGGGTTAGGGGTGTACACCCTCCTGAGTGCCGGGGTTAGGGTGTATCCCTCCTGAGTGCTGGGGTTAGGGGTGTACACCTCCTGAGTGCCGGGGTTGGGGTGTACACCTCCTGAGTGCCGGGGTTAGGGGTGTCACCTCCTGAGTGCCGGGGTTAGGGGTGTACACCCTCCTGAGTGCCGGGGTTAGGGTGTATCCCTCCTGAGTGCTGGGGTTAGGGGTGTATACCTCCTGAGTGCCGGGGTTGGGGTGTACACCTCCTGAGTGCCGGGGTTAGGGTGTACACCTCCTGAGTGCCGGGGTTAGGGGTGTCACCTCCTGAGTGCCGGGGTTGGGGTGTCACCTCCTGAGTGCCGGGGTTAGGGGTGTACACCTCCTGAGTGCCGGGGTTAGGGTGTACACCTCCTGAGTGCCGGGGTTAGGGTGTACACCCTCCTGAGTGCCGGGGTTAGGGGTGTATCCCTCCTGAGTGCCGGGGTTAGGGGTGTACACCTCCTGAGTGCCGGGGTTAGGGTGTATCCCTCCTGAGTGCCGGGGTTGGGGGTGTGCACCTCCTGAGTGCCGGGGTTAGGGGTGTCACCTCCTGAGTGCCGGGGTTAGGGTGTGCACCTCCTGAGTGCCGGGGTTAGGGTGTACACCTCCTGAGTGCCGGGGTTAGGGGTGTATCCCTCCTGAGTGCCGGGGTTAGGGTGTACACCTCCTGAGTGCCGGGGTTAGGGTGTATCCCTCCTGAGTGCCGGGGTTAGGGTGTATCCCTCCTGAGTGCCGGGGTTAGGGTGTACACCTCCTGAGTGCCGGGGTTAGGGGTGTATCCCTCCTGAGTGCCGGGGTTAGGGGTGTCACCTCCTGAGTGCCGGGGTTAGGGGGTGTATCCCTCCTGAGTGCCGGGGTTGGGGTGTATCCCTCCTGAGTGCCGGGGTTAGGGATGTACACCTCCTGAGTGCCGGGGTTAGGGTGTACACCTCCTGAGTGCCGGGGTTGGGGTGTGCACCTCCTGAGTGCCGGGGTTAGGGTGTACACCTCCTGAGTGCCGGGGTTAGGGTGTACACCTCCTGAGTGCCGGGGTTAGGGGTGTATCCCTCCTGAGTGCCGGGGTTAGGGGTGTACACCTCCTGAGTGCCGGGGTTAGGGGGTGTCACCTCCTGAGTGCCGGGGTTAGGGGTGTACACCTCCTGAGTGCCGGGGTTAGGGGTGTACACCTCCTGAGTGCCGGGGTTAGGGGTGTATCCCTCCTGAGTGCCGGGGTTAGGGGTGTCACCTCCTGAGTGCCGGGGTTAGGGGTGTCACCTCCTGAGTGCCGGGGTTAGGGGTGTCACCTCCTGAGTGCCGGGGTTAGGGTGTACACCTCCTGAGTGCCGGGGTTAGGGGTGTCACCTCCTGAGTGCCGGGGTTAGGGGTGTACACCTCCTGAGTGCCGGGGTTAGGGGTGTACACCTCCTGAGTGCCGGGGTTGGGGTGTATCCCTTCTGAGTGTTGGGGTTAAAGGCATATGCCACCATAACTAGCTTATTTACTGTTACAGTGAACCTTTGTTAAGCTACTAGAGGGCTGGGGGCGTGACTCAGCAGGTACAGTATGAAGACTTGAGTTCAGACCCCAGGACCCACATGGAAAGCTGGATACAGTGACATGTGCTTATAAACCCAATAATGGTGACATAGGAGAGTGATTCAGGTGCACCCCCAGGAGCCCACTGGCCCCCTAATCTTGCTTGCTAGACAAAGTTAAAACACACACACACATCCCAGCACTTGGTGCAGAGGCAAGTTGATCTCTGTGAGTTCAGGGACAGCCTGATCTGCATAATGAGTTCAAGGTCATTCAGCCATGTTTATACAGTAAGAATCTTTCCCCCAAAAATGTGACAAGCCAGTGAGAGTCCCTGTCTCAAACAAAAGGACAAAAGGTAGGTTACCTAACGATAACGCCCATGATTGTTTTCTTTACCTCCACACACAAGCACAAGCACACACACACACACACACACACACACACACACACACACACCCCTACCTGCACACACACACACACACACACACCAGTACACATTTGTCATAGACACTGGCAGCACAAAGGCTGATCAGACATGGTCCTTGACATCAAGGGTCTTTATAGGCCAGTGAACAAAGACAACGGTGTATTAGACTCAGGAACCACGATGCGCTTCTCAACACAGCTTTGGTAAGGGGTCTCTGTTGAGTTGTATGGTAGGCACTTGTGCTTATGTCTACCCTGTCTCACTTGCTCTTCTTTCAAAGTCAACAGGATTCAGTCACAAGGGTCCACTGAATGACTCTCATCCTAAGCACTTCCCAAAGGCCCACTGCTAAACACAACAGCTGGATAAAGGTTCTCCCTCTTAATACCTTGCAGCAGACACCAAGACTGCATACATGAAGGCTTAAGGACACTCAGCCCCCACAGAGATCCTCCCTCCAGGATTAGTGGGGGGTTGGTAGGAAAGACATCCCTAGTTTCAGAGTAGAAAGTTTCAGCTCCACGGAGGTCCCTGAAAGGAAAGGGGAGCGGGACGGCATTGTCATCAGAGTATTTTCAGAGTGGGCTTGCTGTGTATTTCCCTTCGTTTTTCCTATCATTTTCTGGGCTTCGGGGCCTGGTAACTGCCACGGAGTTCCAGCTTTGCTCTTGGAATTCCACACCACCAGATGATAGCTCAGTTGAAATGTTTTCCCACCTGCTTGTTCCGCAGGCCAAGTTCAAGTCACTGACAGTGGTCAGCACCTTCAAGCTAGGAACTGAGAACGGCAGCGTCCTGCAACTGACAGAAGCCTCCTCCCAGAGGGAGGTAGGTCTGGGGCCGTGGAAAGAGTGGCAAGTGGATGGGTAAAGGGTGGCCTTTGTCTTCTTTAGTTTAGTTTTTAAAATCTGATGTGTATCCATGTTTTGCCTGCATGGGAGTGTACCATGTGAGTGGAGGTCAGAAGAAGGCATTGGAGTCTCCCAAAATGGAGATGGGTTTGAGCAGCCCTGTGGGTACTGGGTACCAAACCTGGATCCTTTGCAAAAACAAGTGGTTTTAACCACTGATTCATCTCTCCAGCCCCACAACGGGATTTTTCAGAACAAAACTATATCCATTAGGCATAGTGGCCTGTGAATATAGTTCTACCGTCTTGCTCCTTGCTTCAGTGTTTTTAAGTAGAAAGAGGTTTCTGTTATTTTTGTTTTGTTCTCTATGTAGGGGCTGTTTTTGTTATAATGTTTCGCGTGAGGCTAGCTGTGTTAAAGGACACATATAAAACATATAAAGCGCAAGTCAGGTGTGGTGATGCGTGGCTGTAATTGCAGCACTGGAAGGCTTAGAGAGGAGGCTTGCCAGGAACTGAAGGGCAGTCCTGGACATACAATGAAACTCTGCTTCAAAAACAAACAAACAATCCCACAGAAACCCGCCTCAAAAGCAAACCATGGCAAATCAAACCAAAACAAACCCAAACAAAATCTCCTTGATATGCAGAGCCTGTTGGAGGTAATTCGGAGCCGCACCACCCTCATCTCCCTGTGGATCCTCGTAGGCAGTGTCTTGGGAGGGTTGCTCCTGCTTGCTCTCCTTGTCTTCTGCCTGTGGAAGGTGAGCCCAGCTGTTGTGGGGGGGGGGGAGCATCGCGCCCACAATCTGAAGCATCTCATTCAGTCAAGGACAGGCTGTGTTAGGCAGTTAAACAGGCCTTGGGGGGGGGGGTCGTGTTTGGATCTCCTTCACTCTGTTCATCCCACAAATGTTGCTTGAGTTAAACTAAGCCAAAGAAAATAAATGTGAATCCCATTTTTGGGAATAGAACAAACGCGAAACCTCAGATAAACTGGAGGGCTATTAGCAAGGCCCCCCATCAGGGCATCTGGCAGTGACTTGAGTCTTTCCCTCCACAGCTTGGCTTCTTTGCCCGTAAGAAAATCTCCCAGGAAGAACAGACTGATGAGAAGTTGGAGCAGTGAGTGAAGAGGGAGGCTCAGAAAGTCCTCTTTGGCAGCCTTTTCAAGAGACTCCAGGGTTGGAGGCTAAAAGGGAAAAGATGCTTCTGGAATATGTCTCCAGACCTGCAGCCTGACTTGACTTTTGAGCCATGGGTATGCAGCTGGCAAGAGATGAGGCTTTGCCTCAGACACGAAGGGCTGGCACCAAAACACAATGTCTCCACCCCGTGCTTTCCTCCTCGCCCTGACTCATTCCACAGCCAACATTAGGTCTTTGGAGCCCTAACCCCCATTACCAGGCGCCAAAAGATTTTTTTCCTGACTCCTTTCAGATTCCCTTTGTCCTCCCTCATAATTCCAAAAAGAAGGTTCACCCCCACCCCCACCCCACGCTCACCTTCCTGCCTGCTCCCTACTCTGCAGGAGAGAGCTGACGTTGACTTAAAAGAAGTAAAGTCAACATCTGCTGCTTTCCTGTGGAGTCCAGTGATTCATAGAGCCGGATGGGGAGAGTCAACAGGAAAAGA
The DNA here is from genome assembly GCF_943737965.1 of Phodopus roborovskii. Classification (NCBI taxonomy): domain Eukaryota; kingdom Metazoa; phylum Chordata; class Mammalia; order Rodentia; family Cricetidae; genus Phodopus; species Phodopus roborovskii. The sequence continues at coordinate 27,975,172 of NW_026126540.1, forward strand.
GGGAGGAGAAAAAGCCACAAGAGACATTCTGTACAATTCCAAGGCACAGAGAAGCGTTCAGACAGGCAACCGCCATCCCTCCTGAAACCTGAGACTTCGCAGGACGCCCGCCCTCAGGTGCTGGGGAAACCCAGCTGGCCCTGGGCTCAGGCGTCCCAACCCTCGTCCGTCTCTGGGAGCAAAACCAGGACCTGGCGCTGAATTTTCTGGAGCCAGGAGCCTCCTGGTGCTTCAAGCTGGAATAGCAGCGGCTTGATGTTGGGAAGCCCTCTCACAACAGGAGCTTTGGGAAACAGCAGCCCCCACCCACTCCATGGGATCTGCATCAGGAGGCCTAAGTGGTTGGCACATCTGGGGAGTAAGCCCCTACTTGTGCAGCATCAGCTGGCTCTATAGCAGTAATCTCCCCGGAAGATGTTCCTGGGACTCCTGTTGTGTGTTTCTCGCAGGAGTAAACTTTTCAGCCATTACTTGATGTTTACTGGAAATCTCGAGTTAACTCTGACTCCTTCCCTCTTGTGCTATGCTTTGGTTCATGGGCAACCGGAATTCTCACAGTAACTGGCTGGGAAACTTTTCTTTTCTTCTTCTTCTTCTTTTTTTTTTTTTTTCTGTAATTAAGACTTCGATTTGAGAAGAGAGGAGATCTGATTGGGCAGTTGCCCAGTTGCCACTGAACCTGTCTTCCCAGGCTGTTCTAGCGGCCTGTCTGCAGTGTTTATTTTGGTGTCTCTAGTCTTCTGCAGAGCCTCCCTCCTGGGCATTGTTGTTTCTATCACAGTGATCAGATGGTCAGAACAAATAAAATCCAGTATCAAATGACTTCTGGGGGCTGGAGAGATGGCTCAGTCATTTAAGAACACTAGCTGGTTTTTCAGAGGTCATGAGTTCAATCCCCAGCAACAACATGATGGCTCACAACCATATGTAATGAGATCTGGCGCCCTCTCTTGGCCTGCAGGGATACATGCAGAGAGAATACTGTATTAATAAATAAATCTTTTTTAAAAAAAGAAAAGAATATTCTGGCTCTGTTTGAGTTTCCTAGGATTTAGATTGCTCAGATACGGAAGTATTGTGAATGTTTTCTGTGGCTTTTCAACAAGAGATCCACTCTAACATCCTGGAATTCTCACCTACTTATGGCACCGTATAAAGTATTCTGGAAATGCATAGGTTGGATTGAACCCGGACCCGGGTCTTTTTTCCTTCCTCCCTCCCTCCCTCCCTCCCTCCCTCCCTCCCTCCCTCCCTCCCTCCCTCCCTCCCTCCCTTCCTCTCTCCCTCCCTCCCTCCCTGCCTGCCTTCTTTCCTTCCTTCATCCCTTCCTTCATGGTTTCTCTGTATAGCTCTAGCTGTCCTGGAACTCAGTCTGTAAATTAGGTTGGCCTCAAACTCAGAGATCCACCTGCCTCTGCTTCCCCGGTGCTGGGATTAAAGGCGAGCACTGCAAAGCTCAGATGTTTTGTTTGTGCTGTATCTTCTTGAACAAGTCAGAATTTCTCAGAGATATGGTACAGATTAGGAATAAAGGCATATTTGGGTGTATAGGCCACCCTGTTTCAAATACATATGACCTGGGACAGATATAACTTCTGTGTTACCCTTCTCATGTCTAGATTAGAGGTTCCAAGAACCAAATGGGACAGTCTAGGAAAAGTGAACATGTAGTAAAAACTTAATAAATAGTAGCCACAATTACAAAAATGTTTTCTTATAAAATAGTCTACCAGTCAGTGTGCTGTGCAGACTAAGCAGGAGGTATACTGAAGTATCTAGTGGTTCCCTGCTCCGATTTGGTTCCCCTTTATGCTGTTTGCTCCCTGTGCCGCATGCCCTTTGAAGCAGACTCTGAGCTTCTGTGGTGTTAATTGACTCTTAACTCAGGGTTCTGATGGTAAAAGTCAAATATACTTGGTTTCTTTAAATACCTGGGTGGGTTTTTGTTTGATTATTTGTCTGTTGCCATGGTGGTTGTTTTGAGATAGGGTCTCCTTTAGCCCAAGCTAGCCTGAATTAGGCAAGGCTACCCTTGGATTCTTGGTCGTCTTGGCTCTACTTTCCAATTGCTGGGGTTATAGGTATGTACCATCACATTGGTTTTTCTAGGCAATTCATGGGACACCCAGGGTGAGGTGGGATGTCCTTCTGCATGCTGTGAATATATGTTGTTCCCATTGGTTGAGAATTAAAGCTGCTTTGGCTATGGCAAGACAGAATATAGCTAGGCTGGAAATCCAAACAGATGTGCAGGAGAAGGGAGGAGTGTAACATGAAAAATAAAGGACCCAGAGGCTGATACTGGGGTCCAAACTTCAAGTTGAATGTCAGAAAAGCAAAGCAGCTGGCCACCAACTCTCACTTCAATCTCTGGCTGAAAGGGCTGATCCATACATGAGCTCTTCACCAAGTCTCAAGCTGCCTCTCCTCAGTGTGGCTGGAGAATGAATGCCTTTACTGAGACCTTGCTTCTGTCTTATATACCTCCCCAGTATTGGAATTAAAGTTGTGAGCTGTAATTCTCTTTTAGACTGATTCACTCTTGTGTAGATCTGGGTGGCCTTGGACTCACAGAGATCCGTCTATCTCTTAATCCTGAGTCCTAGGATTAAAGGTGTGCACCACTACCTCTTAGCCTCTGGCTGCTGGGATTAAAGGTGTTTGCCTAGCTTCTGTGGCTTGTGGCTGACTTTGCTTTCTGAATCCTTAGTCAAGCTTTAATGAATCATAAATAATATGTCACTACAAGAGGTCAAGAGGAATTCAAGACAGCCACCCAAGAAGAGAGATGCTAGCAGCAGCATCCTATGGAGAAAGATGCCAGAACAGAGGTGCCACACCATGCTTCAATACAGAGAATAATAGAAATGGACTAATTTATATGTAGAGCTAGTCAGTGAGAAGCCTGAGCCATTGGCCAAACAGTTATAATTAATATTAAGCCTTAGGATGATTATTTAATAATTGGCTGTGGGGACCAGCGGGTAGGAGAGAAACCAGTCCAGTGGAACTGTGCGAGACAGAAAAACTAACAGCTACACGTACTTTTGTAGCCCAGTGAACTTGTACACTGAATCAGTTGCTTTCTAGAGATGATGATTTTTGCCTCTGTTCCTGTCAGGCAAGGACATCACTGTTTCAAGCTGGCCAGTGGTTTAGTGACAGGAAGTGGCCCACAGCAATCCCTCTTTGTACTTCATGTGAATTATAACTTGACTGGCCCTTATGGAGCATGTTATGTCTAGAGCTTGGGCCGAGGCCATACTTACATTGAAAGCATTTCTCAGGGATGGAAAGATGGTCCTGTGTTAAGAGCACTTGCTTTGAGCTGTGTGGTGGAACATGCCTTTAATCCCATTTTGTGGGAGGCAGAGGCAGGCAGATCTCTATGAGTTCGAGGCCAGCCTTGTCTATAAAGTGAGTTCCAGGACAGCCAGGTCTTGATGAAAGTTTTCTGTCCCAGCCTGGTCCTGCAGCCATTAGCCCCAAATAAACACACAGATGCTATATTAATTATAAAACTTTTGGCTGATGACTAGGGCTTCTTATTGGCTAGCTCTATCTTAATTATTAACTCATTTCTGTTGATCTAAGTATTTCCCCATGGTCTTATCTTACAAGAGAAATGTCCAGACTTGTTACTCCTTTGGCTGCCTGCATGGCAACTCTGGCGGGCCCTCTCTGCCTACCTTTCCCAGAATTCTCATCCTAGTCCCGCCTATCTTTCTGTCTCATTATTTATTCATCAACCAGTAAGAGAAATATACATACAGAAGGACTTTTCCCATCAAGGGCTATTACACAGAGAAACCCTGTCTCAAAAAAAAAAAAAAAAAAAAAAAAAAAAAAAGTAGTTGCTGCTATTGTAGAGGACCTGGACCTGGGTCTGTTTCCCAGAACTCATGTAGTGGCTCACATCCATTCTAACTCCAGTTCCAGGGAATCAAAATTTTGATTTCTTCTGACTTCTGCTGACACCAGGCATGCACCTGGTACACATACATCATGCATACATACATGCAGACAAAATACTCATACACATAAAATAAATAACTTTAAAAACCTTTAGAGAGAGAGAGAGAGAGAGAGAAAACATCTCTCACCTCCTTACAATGAGCCTCTAAAGGGAAATGGGTGTTACTGAAGACTGGTTTGTCTCTATTTTGGGGAGTAGTTGTTTGTATTTTTTAAATTTATTTATCTATGTGTTCTTGTCCATGTGAGTGTATGCTGCATGTGTGTTGGTACCCTTAAAGGTCAGAAGAGGGCATTGGAGACTCCGGAGCTAGAGTTACAGGTGATTGTAAGCATCCCAGCATGGGTGCTGGCTGTTCTCAGTGGACAACTTGCCGATACCCGAAATGAATTACAATACAGAAATGGAGGATGCACTTGTGTTCAGATCTTGAGGCAGGAAGACACGGGCTTTTGATACGGATGTTGAGGCTGGGTGGCACAGTCCTTTAATTCAGGCTCCAGGAAGGCACACCTGTAATCTGGGCCACAATTTCCCTTTCTGCTGGAAGCCTGTGTAAGGACGTGCGAAGAAGGAAGGGCTCACCCGTTCTCTGCCGGCTGGCCCCTGTCTTGTCAGCGCACCCCTCCTCCACTGGCTTTGCAGCTACTTCTCCGGGTTGCCAGCGTAAAGAGAAGACCAGCTGAGACACCCAGCCTCACAGCCTCGTGGGTGAACAACTACTACATTCTCGAACTTTCCATTCACAGCTTGCCATTTTTGGATGGTGACCTATAAGTCATTCCGATAAATTCCCATATGTATATGAATATATGAATGAATAAACCTCTTAGAGAGGGAGAGAGGCAGAGAGAGAGCTTCATTCCATAAGTTCTGTGTCTCTGGAGAACCCTGACTAATATAGTCATCTGGGAGAGCAGGAAGTAGTCTTGATTGCTGAGCCTCCCTCCAGCCCTTTCTTCTTTATATCCACATAATTAAAAGAACACTTTGAGGCTGGCAGATAGCTTAGCAGGTAAAGGTGCTTGCTACAATGCCTGATTCCCCAGGGTGCAAATTATCCCCAGGTTGCATATGATGGAAGGATTAAACCCCTGCAAGTTGTCCTCTGATCCCCACAACTGTGCCATAGCAACAGGCCCCATCCATATAAATGCACGTGAACACAGAAATAAAGAAATGTAGTAATTTTTTAAAGAAAACTTTTATTTTTCCTTTGTGTGAAAAATATTAACCTTTTGGCTAATAGCAAACGTATTATTTGAATCCTCCTAGCAAGGATATATCTGCTTCCCATCCACCCTCAGCTCTAGAGTAGGGTTTTCTCTAACTGCAGCCTATTCCTCTGAAAGCCCGGTAGTTTTTTGAAGCAAAACCCGTGTTGAAGCAACTGTAGAAGCAATGGTCTCTTCTCCAACACTAGACTGTTCCTTTCTTGTTGCTTCTTTGGTCATTCATTCATTCATTCATTCAATAGACATTAAAGACCTAACATGTACCAAGCAAGGGGACTAATAAAAAATACAACTGCTGCCATCAGAGAACCTGATAGGAACACCAAAGATGCAACCACACAACAGGCTAAAGAACTCATCACAGGTAAAAGGGGACCATTGGCGACATAGAAGCTTGTGGAGGTTCTTGGGGCGGAGCTTCACGCAGAAGGGCGAGGAAGGTAGGGCCAGGGAGGCGTCTCTGCGGAGGCTGCGAGCAACCTTCTCAGACTGAATAGGTAGGATGGAAGGCGGGTTTTGAGGCCCAGCCGGGGCGGCTGCTGAAGACTGCGGGCTTTTTGCCTCTGCAGGGGCGAGGTGGGGCCAGGGGCGGGGTTTTAAGCACTGCCTTGGGTCCATGTCTCTGATTGAGCGGGGTGAGATCTGGGGCGGGGCCTAGGGCGGGACTCATTTTGCCTTTTGACAGCTGTGTCTCCAAAGCCGCAGCCGAGAGGGTTTGAGAACTTGTGGCCCGGCTCTCTGCGCGTCCCCATCCCCCCCGTGGCCCTAGCCCTGGCCATGAAGCGCATCTTCTCCTGCTCCAGTTCACAAGTGGCGGTAGGTGACAAATGTGTGGGAGACGGGCTGGGGCTGGGATCCAAGTCCTGTGTTGACAGAAGTCCTGAGTCCCATCTCCATGGACGATGGCATCAAGCCTGCATCGGTCTTTTCCACGCTGCTGCTCTGGCAATGCGACGGCCAGCTCTACTAACTGAACTTATGAGTGTCTCCCAAAACCTGACTCTCAGCCCTCCTAACCTGCTCCTTCCCGAGTTCTCCCCCCTTGGCTCCTTGTTCTCCCAACATTAATGACTTCCAGTTTCTGGTATGCTGTCTGAAGGCCTGTTCTCTTCCCATGACCCTTTTCTCTACTTCAGCTCTGCCTCCCAGTACCAACCCACCTCAGACATCTGCCCCACCCCACCCTTAGCCTTTGCCTCCATTCTTACTTCCACCCCTAATTCCTGCCATAGCTTAATTTCCATCCCTGCCTTCTCCCCACAACTTTCTCTTTCTGTCCCCAAAGTGCTTTCAGCCTGGTGCCTTCTCCCAGCCCTTCTTCATAACCTGTCCTCTGTTCCACACCATGACACATCCACATCTATTCTTCCAAACACCACTTCAAACCTCTTTCCAACTGGCCGTCCATCATGGCGTCCCTTCAATTTCTAGCCACCTTTTCCTCAGTATTACCCCTGCCACCTTTTGCCTGGACCGCCTGCCTGCTCACTATGGCTTAATCTTTCGAATCTAGCTAAGTAGATAGGCAATGTCAGGGAATATGCAGTCACCTGGCTGGTCCCCAAGGGCCTGGGTGAGTTGCCTGCAGAATCGATCCTGGCCAGTTCACTGCAGTCCTTACTGCAGATCCTCAGACTGGTTCTTGGGACCAATCAAGTCTCCCTGCCTGGTCTCTCTCTCTCTAACTATTCCTCTGTCTAGGTTTTTTGTTTGTTTGTTTTTGTTTTGTTTCTGTCCCCCCCCCCCAGACAGGGTTTCTTTGTATTGCTTTGGAGCCTCTCCTGGAACTCACTCTGTAGACCAGGCTGGCCTTGAATTCACAGAGATCCACCTGCCTCTGCCTCCTGAGTGCTGGGATTAAAGCCGTGGGCCACCACCGCCCTACCCTCTGTCTAGTTTAGGACATTCATTTTCTTTGATTGAGGTAGGGAAATGTGATGGTGAGGGATAATAAGAAGATGGAATGGACTCATGATGAGAGCTCTCCTGGCAAAGGTTACTCTATTTTCCATGCCCCCCCAACCCCCGCTCTAGAACAAAACAAAGATTTCAGAAGGTGATGGTTCAGGGAGGGTTCAGCCTCCCTTCTCTGAGGAGATCTTCTGGAGTGATCCCCTGTGAAGGGATGACTTCTTCTGTGGAGGTTGGGGGTGTGAGATAGTTGCTACTAATATTGCTCAGCTGACTTGTCACTCATAAACACATGTGAGAAATGTTTGATTATCTCACTGTGCATGGGCAGGCTACAGAAACCTGGCAGAAAGCTGTGAAGCAAGAGTAGGAAGTGTTGAGGCCTGTCTCTGTCCCACTTACATTTGCTTCTACACAGTTTCCACACATTGGCCAGCCAGTCAAAAGGCATTTACTAGTAGAGTAACAAACTACAGCTCCCGGGTAGATTTATGGAGTATGTGTCCTCCCTGGGAAGGAGACTATTTCATTCCTTTTGGGTTCTCCTACCCAGGCCCAACCCTGCTTAGCTTCTGAAACCAAGCAAGTTCGAGGTGACATGGCCACGGGCTCCTCCTGGTTCTCACCCTTGGGCACTGCCTCCTTTCCCAGATGCTGGGATGAGCAGTGAGCTACAGTGGGGCCTAGAACCCTCCCCCTTCCCTTTATGACCCCAGCCCTCCACATGTTTGACCATGAGGAATGTCTGCTCCTTCACATAAACTCAGTATCACAAGACCATGGTGAACTAAGAGTGTAGGAATGTAAAGGCCACACTCCCAGCTACATACTTAGAATGAAAACTTTCCCCCTCAGGTCAAGCTTGCAGAAGACTTGAAAGTACGCTGGCTTCAGCTACAACTTTTTTCCTCTAGAAACTCCCCCTTAGAGGTGGTGGCGCACTCCTTTAATCCCAGCACTCGGGAAGCAGAGGCAGGTGGATCTCTGAGTTTGAGGTCAGCCTGGGCTACAAGAGCTAGTTCTGGGACAGCTAAGGCTACATACACAAAGAAACCCTGTCTCAAGAAACCAAGAAAGAAAAGAAAAGAAACTTCCCCATAATAAGCCCCAAGATAATGTCTTCCAGACTGAACCTTTGCAGACAATGTGGCAGCTTTGCTGGACACCCCCCAAAGCCTGGCTTCTCAGTTTTGCCAGCCAATCGTCTCTCTTTATCCTGATTCAAGTCCTTGAGTGAGGAACCTTCCTTGGAGGCAAGGACTGTGGTCCTTTAACAGTTAACCTGCACTGGGCTAGGGATGTAGCTCAGTTGAGAGAGTGTTTGTCTAGGATGTATGGAGCTTTGGTCAGTCCTCAACTCCATGTAAACTGGGCATGGTGGCACATTCCTGTAATCCCAGCACTCAGGCAGAAGGATCAGAACTTCAAGGTCATCCTCTGTTACAGATGGAAATTGGGGACAGCCTGGGATACATGAGACCTGTCTTTTAAAACAAAAAAGTAATAAATCAACAAAATTCAATGTATATCACCTACTGTCTATGAAGACAGCAAAAATTCAGTTCCTTTAGTTATCTGGCTCAGAGTCAGTGAAGTCTTCCGGAGTGTCATAAATCTGAGTTTACTCTGCCTGGGCAGGACACAGACGAAGAGATGGGCTGGTAAATAGCTTTCACTCCTGCATCAGATCAGCACAGAGGCTTTCTGTTGCTTTTAAAACCTTAAGCTCCCAGTCCTCATGCCTTAAAGACATCCTTTCCATTTCCATCCACCTATTCTTTTTTTGTTTTTGTTTTGTTTTGTTTTTTGAGACAGGGCTTCTCTGCATTGTTTTGGAGCTTGTCCTTGATCTTGCTCTATAGACAGGCTGGCCTCGAACTCACAGAGATCCTCCTGCCTCTGCCTCCCAAGTGCTGGGACTAAAGGTGTGCACCACCAATGCTTGTCCCATCCACTAATCTTCAGTAGAAGCCACTTGCTTCTGCACTGCCTGTTGGTGTCTTCCCATCTTGATAGGAAGCCTGAGATTTCATAGTCTGAGATAGGAGAAGGTAAAATTACTTCTACATGGGTTCCCTAATCTCAGCTATAGAAATAACAAAGACTATCCTTGATAGGGAGTCTGCAGGTTAATTTGGTGATTACCCCCTAAGGCTGTGATGGAATCCAGTGCCTCCTTTCCAAGGTGTTAAGGTGAGCCACTGCCGAGTCTTAGACTTTGGGAGCACATCTCTTGTTCTTTACTTTCCAGTGGTTTCATCATGAAGAATGTCTACCCATTCTAACATGGTTTGGTATAATGAAACTATAGGAAACAAATCAGGCAGAGTTAGAAGGACCTACTTGGAAAGAAATGTTTCCATATTGCTAAAACACCCTTTACCACCTCCCTAGCTTGGCTAACTCAAGGAAGTTTTACATGCCTGACACTTGTGAAGACTTTAGAGTGCTCGGGGCTGGAGAGATGGCTCAGTGGTTAAGAGCACTGGCTGCTCTTCCAGAGGACATGGGTTCAATTCCCAGCACCCACGTACTTACGTGGCAGCTCACAGCTGTCTGTAACTTCAGTTCCAGGGAATTGACATCTTCACACCAATGCACACAAAATAAAGTTAAATAAATTATTAAAAAAAAAAAAAAAGAAAAGATCCCAGCACTCTGGAGGCAAGAGGATTGTGAGTGCCAGGCTAGTCAAAGACTTCAGACTAAGAACAAGAACTTCTGTAGGAAGAGGGAAGAGAGTTAAAGTGTCGGAATGGAGAACCTGAGGTTAAGGTCAGCTGCGGGCAGCGCTGAGTGTTGAAGACATTGTTCCATCTCTGTTTTCCATCGGATGACCTGGTTCCCAAGGGGCACTGAAAAGCGTGTTCTTGCATGTCAGGGCCTGTTAGGATGGGGAGGAGTCATTTTGCTTGCTTTGTCATTGAGAATAAACCTGTTTGGAGACTCTCCCATGTAGGGAGAGTGAGTAGCTCTGCCCTAGAGGTGTTCTCAAACATTTATCTGGAAATAGGTAATCCTTTTCCCATCGCTCTGCAACAATGTGGTCTGCTATGGAAATTAGGTCTGGATGCAAGAGGCCCGTACTGTTTCTAAAGCCAACTGTCACTCTCTTATGTGATCCTGGGCAGATGTTTAACACATGTGTGCTTCCATTTCTGTTTCTGTGAAAACAGGCAAGATGATATCATCCCCAACTATTTCCCAGGGCTATCTGAGGCTAATTGGAAGGACTGGGAGAAGTTACGAGTGTTTTACGGGAGTGCTACCTCAAAATTCATCTATCCTAGGCAATTTTATGACTTGGACCTTTAAATTTTTTCTGTGTAGATGATTAACAATTTGTCCTGGCTATATAAACCGTACTTGGAAATGAATTATTGGGCTTCCACAGACTCTATTTTTTTCACCCTTTCCTATAACCTCTTTCTTGTTGAGATTATACCTCATAAAACACAATGGGCCATCCCCAATTGCTCACTGCTTCCTGTTTTGTTGTAAGGATGCCATGCATCTATCTATCTAATCTATCTACATTAACTTGTTTAATGCATTCTGGTGAGGTTGTTATTATTACCTACATTTTATGTGCAAGAAAACAGGTTAGAGTGTTTAATGGCTTCCTCTAGGTCATGTAGCTGAACCAGGTCCCAGACTCAGTCCTGATGACAAGATACCCATCCGAGAACTTTTCCTCCATACCAATGATCTTTGCGTTCCTCCCTTCTTCCTTTGTGTTTCCCCTCTCTGGACCAAACTAGGTTTTCTATGCTTGCAGCCCTAGGTGTTTTTATACAGCTCTCTCTTTTATGCCCTGTAATTCTTCAATTATTTTAATTACTCCTCCACCCTCAAAACCTGAGCTGAAAAGATGGAACAATGCAACCGAGGTGTGGCTGCTGTCTGGGACAGCTGCTCCCTGGCCGGAGAGGAGAGGGAGGATTCCCTTTCTGTCTCTTCTTCTTGCTGCCTCCCCAAGCACAGCTAGAAACTGGCTTGCTTTGCTGGTTGTTTGCTGTGAGGAGGTTTACCGACCAACGGGAGAGAGACATAGCCAGCTACGATATAAGCAGAAACTTTATAATTGCTGACCATTGCGCCCCCAATTTGGGGCCCAGAGTCAATAGCTAGAGAAGTCTGGGTGGCTATGACCAGAAGCTAGGGACCTTGATTTACTTTGCAAACCACTAAAGACAAAAAGCAAAGCAGCTGGGGTGGGAGGTGGATTGTGTTTGTGTGTGTGGGGGGGGGGCATTGTGAACCAGTCGGGAGTGGTCAGGTTGGTTCAGTTTGCTCTAGAAAGAGCTAGGGAGCACCAAGGAAGGAGTTATTGCTAGGATTGCCCTCAGGCTGGGCATCTAACAACAGTAGTCATGGTAGTGATTAAAAAGAGTCTTGCCAGGTATGGTGGTGCACACCCTTAAACTTAGCATTAGGTGACAGAGGCAGGTGGATCTCTGAGTTCAAGGCCAGCTTGGGCACCATAGTGAGTTCTAGGCTAGCCATGGCTACACAGAACCATCTCATAAATAAATAAATAAATAAATAAATAAATAAATAAATAAATAAATAAATGGAGTCTCAAAATGCTAGACCTTCATCTTTATTAATCACTTGGATGCTGTGCCAGCATCCAAGAGACTGGAGAAAGAGGGTCTTGAGTTTGAGGACAGTCTGGCTACATAGTGACTCTTAGCTAGCTTGGGCTAGCTTGACTTTGTTTCAACAAAAGAAAACATTTTTTTTCCAAGACAGAGTTTCTCTGTATCTCAGTTCTGGCTGTCCTAGAACTCACTCTGTAGACCAAGCTGTCCTCGAACTCACAGAGGTCAGCCTACCTCTGTCTCCCGAGTGCTGGCATTAAAGGTTTGCCACCACACCTGGCAAAACAAAGTACTTTTAAAATAACAAAAGTAATAATAATTTTCCTGTTGTCTATTGGAGAACCTTGGTTGGCCTCAAAATTGAGATTCTCTTATCTCAGCCGCCCCCCCCCCAAATATTTCAATTACTGGAATTTACCACCACAACTGGTACATATATGCACACAAACGCATACACACACACATACACATACACGCACGCACGCACGCATGCACGCATGCACACACACACACACATACAGGCACGCACGCATGCACGCATGCACACACACACACACACACACGGTTAAGCCTGGCTTTAACTCCTGATCTTCCTTCCTCTACCTCCTGGAGTGTATTCTATAATAAGTCCACACCAAGCTTCATAATTTTTAAAGAGTTGTTTATTATGTATGTAGTGCTCTGCCTGAATGTATGCCTGCAGGCCAGAAGAGGTCACCAGATCTTATTACAGATGGTTGTGAGCCACCATGTGGTTGCTGGGAATTGAACTCAGGACCTCTGGAGCCATCTCTCCAGCCCCACAAGCTTCACATTTTTAAATTAAGTGATCCCCTGAGCACCTTTAGGTTTATGGTGGACAGTTGTTGTCAGTAATTCTTGGTGACATATGGAGTGGTGAGTATTTTGCTGGCCTACTTAAGAAAGCTCTTTTGCTCTGGGCCTAGAGATCACAAGCGTCGAGAATCTCCAGGGTGCTCTTTTCCTCTTGCCGGGCATCTAATACCACTTTTCTTCCCCATACCATTACCAGCGCCAATATTCATACAATCTGTAACTCCCGACTAGGTGGAGAAATGGAACCGTCGTGATCAGAAGCTGCTGGAGGCAGTGCAACGGGGGGATGTGGGGCGCGTGGCTGCCTTGGCCTCCAGGAAGTCAGCCCGACCCACCAAACTAGACTCAAATGGCCAGTCCCCGTAAGTAAGTCTTCTTGACCCCACTCTGGCATGTGGTTCTGTTTTGAAAGCTTTAAACTTCAGGATGATCAGGGAAGGCCTATAACTTCAGAGCTCTTTTATTGTTTGAATTGGCAAGCAGATGGATAAACCTTTGCCATGTACCAAGCACAGAACAAACGAGGGAGGAGGACATTGTCCCTGAGTTCCAACCACCCCACAAGCCACAGTGACTTGAAAAGGATGTAAAGCTCATTAAACCAACAGAGAACTAATTGCTAAACCAAGTTTCCTCATCACAAAAGTAGGAGGGTGTGTGTGCTTGAGCAGTTAGGAATGAAGGAGTAAGTCATGGATGTCGTGGGTGTCATGGGGCCAGAGGGAGCGATTAGGAGGAAGGCTACCCCCTGCCAGCCTTCTGCTCTGTTCCAGACACTTCTGCTCTTTCTATGACACATCCAGTTCTCTGAGGTTCCGTGCTGGGAGAAGTAGGTGATCATGTGTCCCCCAAACATCCCTGCAACAATCTGAAAAATCTGAAATCCCCTGAGATGTGTAGCTCTTCTAACTTTTTGTAGTATCCTCTGACTTCATGACTGGAGGTCCTGGAGGCAGACTTTTTCTCTCTCTTGTTTTCTTGGGTTTTTTGTTTGTTTGTTTTTGTTTTTTTGAGACAAGGTTTCTCTGTGTAGCTTCGGAGCCTGTCCTGGAACTTGCTCTTATAGACCAGGCTGGCCTCAAATTCACAGAGCTCCACCTGCCTCTGCCTCCTGAGTGCTGGGATTAAAGGTGTGTGCCACCACTGCTGGGCTGCCAGGCTTCTCTCTTAGAAGACTAGGAGAGCTTCCCTCCTTGCATTGGAAATTGAGTTTGGGCTATGGAGCAGAGGGAAAAGGGCTTGTTAAAGCTCCCCCTTGTCGGTTGTCCTGGTACCTGCTTATAGTCCCAGAATTTGGGAGGTCAAGTCAGGAGGATCTAGCATTCAAGGGCAGCCAGGTCTGTATAGTGAGACTCTATCTCAAAACAAGCCAGCAAAACCAACTGATCATTCAGGGAAGTGTTGGTGCAGGCCTTTAATCCCAGCACGCCACTCGGGAGGCAGAGGCAGGTGGATCTCTGTGAGTTCCAGACCAGGTCTACAAGTGCTAGTTCCAGGACAGGCTCCAAAGCCACAGAGAGACCCTGTCTTGAAACAAACAAACAAAAAACCTAACTGATCAGAATAATTTAGAATATTAAACACGATTTAAAAAAAAAAAAACGAGCCTCCCCCATTTTACCCCCCTGGTCTTTCATCCTTTCCTGTTTCTTGGCTGTGACACTGGCAGGTTTCACCTGGCGGCCTCCAAAGGCCTGACAGAGTGTCTGACAATACTGCTTGCAAACGGGGCTGACATCAACAGCAAGAACGAGGATGGTGAGTCAGCCAGCACTGCCCATTAAGCTGCAAGATTGTCTCCGTGGCTGCAGAGGGGCCAGTGCTGGGCTCTGATGGAGGTTCCAGCTGTGGGTCTTTGCTTCTAGGCTCAGTAAGTCTTGGCCAGCTTCTCTCCCCGGGTTCCCCTCCCTGTAAGCTAGGCACACACCTTCCCCTTACTCACCATTGAAGGTACCAGCTGCTTGGGGAACAGGAATTTCTGGCCCGATGTGGAGAGCTTCTCTCTAATCTCCCTCTGATTATCTGTGCGTCTCTTGCCTTCCCGCCCAGTGAGTCATCCACCTTCATGGGGCCACCCACCCACCCACCCTCCATCTCTCTCCATCTCTCTCCCTCTCTCTTTCCAGGAAGCACCGCCCTTCATTTGGCCACCATCTCCTGCCAGCCACAGTGTGTAAAGGTCTTGCTTCAGGTAAAAGCAGTCAGTCCTCTGATACTCCTGTGCAGGCAGGAGACAGAGGCAGCAGCATGCCCCAATTTTTTCTTATGGGTCTCATTCCTAGTGACACAGCTGAAGGCCATTCAACAATACATTCACAAACATCTCTTTGACATCTCCTCTGTATGTGTACCACGCTTCATGCTATCTTTGGCTGGCAAGTCAGAAACCAGAGTACCCGAGAACTCTCTCGCTGGCGGAGTCACTGTGGAGACTGGCTGCTATGTGTATGGGCAGGTAGAAGAAAAGCAGGGATGCTCAAATAAGTAAGAGGGCCCAGCAGGTAGAAGGACTTGCTGCCTTATCTGATGACATGAGTCTGACTCCCAGAACCCACATGGTGGGAGAAGAGAACTAACCTCTGCACATTGTCCCCTGACCGCCACACACATAACCAACCACACCACTTCCCCCAAGTAAATAAATAAACAAATAAGATGAGGAGAGGGCTACAGCTAGGTAGCACAAAGAAAAACATACATGAGCCAAGACACCTGGATGATTTGTGTCTCCAGCAGACCATGAGCACATACAGACTGTTCTACTTTTTTTTTTTTTTTTTTCTCCTAAGACTGGGTTTCTCTGTGTAGCCCAGGCTGTTCTGGAATCCCCTCTGTAGACAAGGCTGGCCTCAAACTCAGAGATCCACCTGCTTCTCAAGTGCTGGGATTTAAGACATGGACCACTACCACCTGGCTACTGTTCTACTTTTATTACTCCTCATCTTTTCCAAATTTTATGTAATGGTCTCAAAACTACAGCCAAAGTCAGGTGTCATTTCCTTCTATATGTTTATTTACTGATCACTTATTGTTTCTTTGACCTTAGTGAGGAACTAGGACTGAATTTCAAGGCTGCACATCAATTACAGGGAGTAGACTGAGCTTGCATAGTGGTTGGCTTCCCCTCAGATCCATGGTCCTCTTGTTTCTCTCCATATTACCATGGAAACTGGAAAATTGAAATGGGGGAATGGGATGAGGATGCTAACACCAAGCTTCATTGCTTCTTCTCTTTGTGGCTATTTACAGCACGGTGCTAATGAAGATGCTGTGGATGCAGAAAATCGTAGCCCATTACACTGGGCAGGTGCGTGCCTGGGGACTGGTGGGAAGAAGGCTGGGAAACAGTGGGTGACATGATGGGAGAGATGCTGGGTTATATAGCCCAAGTAGATGTCTTCACACCTCTTAACCAACCACCTTTCAATCCTTCCAGCCTCCTCTGGCTGTGCCTCAAGTGTCCTCCTGCTGTGTGACCACGAGGCCTTCCTGGATGTGCTGGACAACGTGAGTATCAGATAGATCAATAGTCAGTTTCTCTCTCACACTGACCAGGAAGCTGCTGCTTTCTCTGAGTTTGATTGGCCAGATTCTGTGATCCGGCCTCCATTTCTCCTCCATATCATTTGGGAGCTCCTAAGTCCTGGCACAATAGTGTTTAGGCCCAGGACCAAGCTTGTTTGAGCAGGGGTTAGTAGAGGGGGAGTTGGTATAGGGTTGAATTGTCAAGTCCTTACTTCTCCCTGGCTCCTCATTGCCTCTCATGTTCCCACAATCTCTGCAGGATGGACGTACACCCCTGATGATTGCATCGCTGGGTGGTCATGCAGCTATCTGCTCACAGCTGCTGCAGAGAGGTGCCCGAGTTAATGTCACAGACAAGGATGACAAGTGAGCTGTCTCCATCCTCCAGTTTTTTACCAGTCCAGTTCCTTACCATGGACTGGAAAGAACAGGCTAGTCTCTGTTCTTGGGAGCCTCCTCCCTTTCCATGAATGGCTCAAAAAGTTTTGCCTGGTGCCCTGACTAGCTAGCCATGCTAGCACAAGTGATGCCAGAAGTAGAAAGGCTACCTCTGGCATCCCTGCTTTAACTTACTAGTTTTCAGGCTATTTCCTAAGCCTGAAATTTATGCAAAAGAAGAATGTGGTGGTGTACATTTATAGCCCAGTACTCAGGAGATTGAGGCAGAAGGATCATGAGCAAAATGCTGCTGTCCGTGTGTGTGCATGTGTGCGTGCATGTGTGTATAAGAGTGTACATGTGTGTGCATGTGTGTGTGAGTGTGTGCATGTGTTTGTGTGTGTGTGCATGTGTGTGTGTGCTGTCATGCAGAACTTTAGCATTCTATAAAGCAGACAAAAGTGGAGTTCTCCTAGTGGTTCCAATTTCTGATGCTGCAGCTCCAAGGAATGACATTGGAGAAGTCCTGCTCTGGTCTAATGCTCTGACCTTGGCTCTGACTCCACGGATTGAGGGCTTATCCTGTACTGGAATTTCTAAAACTATGAAGGTGTTCCAGATTTGTCTCCACCCACAGATCAGCCTTGATTCTGGCCTGTGAGAAAGGCAGCGCTGAGGTGGCCGAGCTGCTCTTGAGCCACGGAGCAGATGCTGGAGCAGTGGACAGCTTGGGGCACAATGCTTTGCATTACGCATTGCACACACAAGACAAGGAGCTGTGGAGGCTGCTACAGCAGGCCCTGAACCGGCGGCGAAGAGGCGGTGAGGTCCCTTTGTGCCTTCAAGATTCTCTTCAATAACCAAAGAATTCAAGAAGCTTCTCAGTATCTCACTGCCTTCTGGGGAAAAAAATGACCTACCATCTTAGTCCAGGGTTTATTAATTGAGTACTGCTACATCACAAGAATTCCCAGCGCACCTTTTGCTCATTGAGTGCAACTCTGGCTATTGCAATTGTGATTTGTTTATTTTTTTATTTTATTTATTTGCCTTTTTCTCTGTATATCCTTGGAACTTGATCTGTAGACCAGGCTGGCCTCAAACTCAGAGATCTGCCTGCCTCTGCCTCCTAAGTGCTGGGATTGAATGGCTATTGCTGTTGTTGCCACCATGTGATTTCTATTTTGCCCACCATTGGTTGATGTTCCAGTACCTTCATAGTAGCAGCACAATGATCTCTAAAAGAAATGTGTGTACAAAATAAAGAAACACTCCACCTCTGGGACAGGAAGCCAAAGTTGCTAGATAGTTAGGGATTCGTAATGAGTGACTACTTTTCTCTAACAAAGTCTGAAAACCGGATGAGCACTGAGCTCTCATTTGTTTCGTATCTTCTCTTACAGGTCGTGGACTGGTTCAACATCCAGATCATGCATCTCAGGTATGATCCTAAGTTCCTCCCCTTTTCGTTTCTGACCTCCTCCCAAGCTATTCCAGTAGTCCATGTGGGCATCAGGACATTCCCAGAAGCAAGGCTCTCGCAGAGCCTAGACTACTTGCACAGCTTCACATCAGGTTTTTGTTTATAGGCTTCTCCTCATGAGCCTCAAGTAGGATCTCCCCTTAAGAGATCACGGAGAGTGGAGAACGAGGAAGAGCAGGAGGAAGAGGAAGAGGAGGAGGAAGCGAGATGCTCAGAGGAGTGGAAGTGGAAGTATGAAGAGGAACAGAAGAAAGTTAACCAGTTGGAGAAGGAGCTGATGCGAAAGACAGAAGAGTGTAAGGCTCAAGCTGCAGCGTTTGTAGGCCTGGAGAACCAGATTCGAGAGCAGGTGCAAGAATTAGGGCATCTCCTATTGCAAGAGCCTGGGGCCCCAGGAAGACAGGGCCCCGGTCTCCGTCCTGGAGGAGATGGTATGGAGCAGGGCTGTCCCCTGAATCTGTTGGCTGAGCGAATCCAAGAGCTAAAGAGGCAGCAGAAGGCAGCAGCCACAGCGAACCCCACAGTAGTTCCCAGGAGAGCTGAAGAGTTAGCCCCAGCACAGACCCAGTATGAAGTCCATAGAAAGTCCCAACCAGAGCGGGGGCTGCCCCAGAGCCCAAGGTCTGAGACCATCGGGAAGGCCACAGGACAGCAGCTGAACACCAATGGGGAACAGAACCTTGGCCTGGATAACGCTGACCAGGTGTGTGTTGTCCAGAAGGAGCGGTCCCCGGCTCCAGGGACTGAACAAGCTGGCCCAGCGGGGGAACCAGCGGGCATAGCAGCCTTGAACCAACTCCTGCTACAGCTAAGGGAAGAGCTGGCTGCAGTGTGGCGAGAAAAGGATGCCGCCAGAGGGGCTCTGTCAAGACCAGTTCTGGAGGGAGCTCTGGGGACCCCCAGGGCTGAGGCTGCAGCAGCTGCCTGGGAGAAGATGGAAGCCAGGCTGGAAAGGGTGCTGGTGAGGCTGGATCGAGCAAAGGCAGGACTGCAGATGAAACCTGAGGTTCCTGCCCAGGGGTCCAGAGAGGGGCCCCCCAAAGCAGTTCCAGGATGCACTAAAGAGCACGAAGAAAAGGGGGTTCCTGGGGCCAGAGGAGAGCCCCTAGGGGCCCCTGGGGGAGAACAGGCTTCAGTAGGAGGCCTGGCAAAGGGACACCTGGAGAAAGAGGTGTCAGCGCTGAGACTTAGCAACAGCAATTTGCTGGAGGAATTGGGAGAGCTGGGGCGTGAAAGGCAACGCTTGCAAGGAGAGCTGCAGTCTTTGACCCAGAGGCTACAGCGGGAGTTTGTGCCCAAGCCCGAGGCGCAGGTCCAGCTACAGCAGTTGAGGCGGAGCGTGGGGTTGTTAACAGATGAACTGGCCGTAGAGAAGGAGGTTACAGAGAAGCTGCGCAGGCGACTGGCTTCCCAGAGCAGCGGCCTCCAAGGGCTGTGGAACTGTCTGCCCCCAGACCTCGTGGGTAAGGGGAGTGCACGGAGTACAGCTGCAGAACCCCTGGAGGAGCTGCAGACCTGCATCAGCAACCTGGTAGATAGGCACCTCGAAGCCCAGCAGGCTTTGGCACGGTTGGAAGAGGAAAACCAGCAGCTGAGAGGATCCTTGGTCTCCCATGGGGAGCCAGAGGCCTCCCTGAAGGCTCCAGCATCCCCCCAAGTGGCCGCCCTGGAGCAAGATCTGGGGAAGCTGGAGGAAGAGCTGCGGGCTGTGCAGGCCACGATGAGCGGGAAGAGCCAGGAGATCTGCAAGCTGAAACAACTGCTTTACCAAGCCACAGAGGAAGTGGCCGAGCTGAGAGCCCGTGAAGCAGCCAGCCTGCGACAGCACGAGAAAACGCGAGGCTCGCTGGTGGCCCAGGCGCAGGCTTGGGGCCAGGAGCTCAAAGCTGTGCTGGAGAAGTACAACACAGCTTGTCGGGAAATGTCTCGGTTGCGAGATGCTGCGGCAGAGGAGCGCCGCCGCAGCGAGGACCTCGCGGCTCGGGCGGCTGAGCAGGAGCGCCAGGCAGGTGAGATGCGCGGGCGCTCAGAGCAGTTCGAGAAAACCGCCGAGCTGCTGAAAGAGAAGACAGACCACCTCATCGGGGCTTGCAGAGACAAGGAGGCCAAGGTGAGCGCTAAGGTAGCCTTGAGAGCCTGGCAGGGAGTGGCGATCAGAGTGTCTGGCACTTGCAAGGACTGCTCTGTGCTTGCCTAGGGAGAGAGAGGTTTGGGATTGAGATTGGAGTTCAGGCGGCACACAGAAGAAAGAGATAAAAATAAGCAACTTGGTATAAGAGAGAAGAGGGCGTAGGTACTACAATTTAGTACTCAGGGTTTAGAAGCTATGCATGCCCCCAGGGCTGTACCAGGGAACACCATGGCCAATTAGCATTTTCTCTTAATCCTGTATTAGTCTAGCCTACTGGTGTAATGTGTTCTGTGGTTTTGCTGAGGTTCTGGCTGACTCAGAGTCTGATGGGTTAACTGTTGCTGCTGTTCCCTTCTGTTGCATTCAGAATGGGTCCTGAATATGATCTCCATTGGCCAAAAAGACACCGAAGCAACAGTTTGAAGAACTGTGCTGGTAGTCACTCAGCGGGTGGATGCAGGAGATAGGTTCAAAGTCATCTTCAGCTACAGAGCTGGTTCCAAGCCACCCTGAGCTCACAAGGCCCTGTCTCAAGACACCAAGCAAAACCAAGCCACAATAGACTTTGAAAGCCACTATTTTCTTGGCACGGTTGGGGAATGAGGCATATTTTATACATTCTAAAATTTACGAATGGATTTAGTAGTTGTCAAAATACCCACTAAGTTAATGAATTCGGATTTCCTATTAAAACTTCTGTACATGTTCAATTTGAGAACGATGGAAGAATATAAACAGTATTTGCCTAGTGTATCATGCATAGACAGAAGAAATGCTGTCCAAAATAGATATCATCATGGAAGGGAGTTAAAGGAGCCATTTTGTCAATAAATGGCAAGAAAGTCAATAAATTGTAAAATAAAATTTGGTATAGTACTTGAGTAGTTACGGTGTCTAGAGTGAGGCTGGATTTAAATTTCAGTTTCAATATTTACACAGGGAGTCAAATATGGTGGCACATGCCTGTAACATTAGCAAGTGAGAGTGTGCACATGTGCATATACACACGTACACACACACATGCACACTCACACACACAATTGTGTGTGTGAGTGTGTGTGTGTGGGATAACAGCTTAGGTTGAGAAATATAGCTCAGTGAAAGAATGCTTGCCCAGCCTTAGGTTCCATCCAGAATTGATAACAAAACAACACATAAAACTTAATAGCTGGGGCTGGAGAGATGGCTCAGAGGTTCAGAACACTAGCTGTTCTTCCAGAGGGCCTGAGTTCAGTTCCCAGCATCCACATAGTGGCTCACAACCATCTGTGATGAGATCTGGTGCCCTCTTCTGGTGTGTAGGTGTACATGCAGGTAGAACATTGTATACATAAAAAAAAAACTTAATAGCTGACTGATCTCGGATAACATTTTGTTTTGTTTTATTTTGAGACAGGGTCTCGCTATGTGATGTTTGCTGGCCTAGAGAAGTAGACCAGGCTGTCCTTTAAGTCATAGAGATCAGCCTATTTCCAAGGAGTACTGACATAAGGCTTGTGCCACCACCCCTGGCAACTTACTTAACCTCTCCAAAACCCAGTTTTCTCTTCAATAAGATTAATTTACTAAGCTAGTGAGATGGCCCGATGGTAAGAACAATGGCTCCTCTTCCAGAGGACTTGGGTTCCCAATACCCATGTGGTAGCTCACAACTGTCTGTAATTCCAGTCCCAGGGGAATCAGGCACCAATCACACACACACACAGCGTCCAGCCATACATGTATGCAAAACACTCATACACAAAAACTAAAAATTAAACTGCTAATGTGGTGGTAGTTGTAAAGATTTATTAGATAGTAAATATCTTTGGGGCTTGGGAATGTAGTTTGTTTGGTAGAGTGCTTGCTTAGCATGCATGAGGTTCTGCTTGGATCCCAACACACTACACACAGAGGTGGAGGCAATGAGCTGCTAAGATGGCTCAGCAGCTAAGAACTTTTATTGCTCTTGCAGAAGACCTGAATTGGGCTCCCAGCACCCTTGGACAGTTCACAGCTGCCTATAACTGCAGCCCAGGAGATCTGTGGACTTCTTCTGAACTCTTTGGGCACTGCACTCAAATGCACTCACCCACATGTAGACGCACACATAAATAACTAAAAAATAAAATCTTTTCTATAATGCAAAGGGCTGGAGAGAGAAAACTGACTGCTCTTCCAGAGGACCAGGGTTCAATTCCCAGCACCCAGCTCACAACCATCTGTCACTTCAGTTCCAGGGTTTCTGAGGGTGTCAGGCATGCACATGGTACATAGATATACATGCAGACAAAACACCCCATACACATAAAAATTAAAATAAAAGTTTAAAAAGAGGTTGATGTAGGAGAATCAGATGGTCAAGGTTATCCTTGTATTTAAGACCAGCTTGATTTTTATGAAACCCAGTTTAGATAAATTACTAAAAAAATTCTTAGACTAGAAGTTTGTACATATGAAAGCCATGCATGGTGGCACACACCTTTAATCCCAGAACTTGGGAGGCAGAGGCAGGTGGATCACTTAGTTCAGGGCCAGCCTGGTCTACAGAGTGAGTTCTACAGCCAGGGCTACATGGAGAAACTGTCCCCGGGGGAAAAATTTGAGGATATGGATTTTTGGCAGAGCATTTGCCTAGCAGGAGGAAGTCCCTGAGCTCAGCCCACAGCACCATTGGAAAAAAAAAAGAAAGAAAATAAATTGCTTTACTGGGTCTGGAGAAATGGCTCAGCAGTTAAGAATATTCACTGTCCAGCAAGTTCCCAGCATCCACATGGTAACTCACAACTATCTATAACTCCAGTTATAAAGGATCTGAAGTCCTCTTGTGGCTTTCAAAGGCACTGGCTACACAGAACTACACTTAATGCAGGCTAATCACTCATACACACCAGGTGTGGTGGCACTAGCCTTTAATCCCATATTTGAGAAGCAGAGGCAGGAGAATCTGTGAGTTCAAGGCCAGCCTGGTCTACAAATCGAGTTCCAGGACAGCCAGGGCTACACAGAGAAATCTTGTCTCAATAAAAGCAGAATCTCCCTACACACACACACCCACATACACACATACACACACACACATGCACACACACACACTAAATAAAATAAAATAAAATACTCAGGATAATTTGGGGCACATGTTAGATGCTCAGTAAAAAGTTGCTATAGCTGGGTGTATGTAGTGGCATATACCTTTAATGTCAGCACTCTGGAGGCAGAGGCAGAAGGATCTTTGTGAGTGTGAGGCTAGCCTAGTCTATGTAGTGAGGCCCAGGCCATCTAGCTCTACACAGTGAGACCCTATCTACACAAAACAAAACAAAAAATCCAAACAAACAAAATCTAACAGAAGACCATGAGCTATAACCAAAGAGATATTGGTTTGAACTATTATTTATTGGCTGTATGGTTTTGTTTTTGTTTTGTTTTTAGAAGGTCTCACTGTGTAGTTCTGGCTGTCCTGGAACTCACTATAGAGACAAAGTGACCTCAGGCTTCCAGAGCTCAGCCTGCATCTGTCTCTCCCCACCGCACACCCCCCCCCTCCCGCTACAGGGATGGAAGGTGTGAGCTCCACCACCCTGGGATAGCTGCATGGTTTTGAAAACTTATTAAACTCAGGGTCCCACCCATAAAATATGGATAATAGTCCTTTCTTGAGTCATTTGAGTCATCTTGGGAAAATGACCTGGGTCCCTTTCTTTCATTTTGGCCTTAGATTAAAGAGTTGTTGAAGAAGCTGGAGCAGCTCTCAGAGGAAGTTCTAGAGGTTCGGGGTGAGAACACCCACCTTGCCCTGCAGCTGCAGGTACGTTTCAGCAGCCTGACAGAGAAGAGGGTGGGTAGCGGAAGAGGGGAGTTTTCAAGCGACTAGCCAGGCAGTGGTCTGGGCTGGCAGTGATGAGCCAATGGAGTCAGCCTTGGGTTGAGTGTGAGAAGGGTATGCTTGTGACTTCCCACGGGTGCTCCCTCTCAGGATTCCCAGAAGAACCACGAGGAGATCATCTCTACCTACAGGAGTCACCTGCTGAATGCCGCTCAGGTGAGCTTGGTGGCATCTGGGAGGAAGCAGGGGTACATAGCTGAGGATGGGCTGTTACCTTTGTCCCTTCCTGTTCCTGGACATACTTGTCAATTACTTTTTTCCCACACCACTGGACCCAGCGGTGGGAGAAGCGAGGTGTGGGTGTGGAAGGAGAGGTGTTTGCTTTTCCTTTCACTTCCCTAGTCCATTGTGAGGCTTCCTCCACCCCACCCCCCATGCCCTTATCAGTTTCCTCTGAGCTGACTGCCCTAATCATGGAGGAGTAGTGGGTGGGGCTTAGGGATGTTAACTGCGGGGAGTGGAATTACAATTGTGTACCAGGTGCTTGCTTCCGAGTCCTAGTGCAGCCCGCACAGCAATCCCAAGAGGTAGATGAGAAGTTGACGTCGTTCTCTTCCTTGTGAAGATGGGAAAATAGCCATGGGAAAGTTAAATATTAAGTTATGAGTGAGAGCACTTGCCTTGTAGGCAGGAAGCCCTTCTCAGTCCCAAGCACTGAAAAACAAAGACAAACAGAATTTGTTAGGGATTATGTAATTATAAGAGGCGATGGCTGGTATTTTGCTATGCTACAAAAAATGCTCCCTCACCTGCCTCTCACCATGTTCTTCATCTTTTATGTCTTTTCTGCCACCACCAGGGCTACATGGAACAAGATGTGTACCATATCCTACTTCGAATCCTCAGCATGCAGGAGTGAGGCAGGCTCACTGCATACCCTCAGAGATAGTGGCATTTCCCCTTTGTGAGTTGTGGGTGGAGGGTAGTGAGGGTTGGGGCTGGGAAGAAAGGACTTGGGGGAGAGGATATTATGGAGGGGATTGGTGCGGTTCCATTTGCTGCGCTGGTGGCTTATACTGGGGGGGGGGTCCTGTAGAGCATAGAGTATTGCAGTAAAGTCACTTGAGAAGACAAAGTATGAGTCAGTGGAGGAGTCAGGACTCTGTGAGCAGGTGCCACGAGAGTAAAGGGATGACTGGATGGAAAAGATGGCTAAAATGTTTTCCTAGCGTCTGGGTTAAGGGGATGCCGGTGAAGGATGGAGGGTGGGCAGTGTGCACTTACTCCCTAGGGAGGGGCTCTGCAGACTCCAGGCGTTCTCTTTCACTTGCAAAGCCAGCTATCTGCCAGTCTCCCCCACCCCCCCCCACCCCTTTGTGAGCAGCCTCCTCCCATCTGGAAGGACAGACCGGCTTTAGCACGTTGGTGTGGGCAGGAGGAGAGTGAGAGTGGAGTTTCGTGCATTTCCTCCTTGAATTTCTTCTTGCAGGCAATAAGAGGACGGCCTGATTCACAGAGGCTCCATCAAGCTGTGATGGGCAGGAGGGAGGGTGGGTGATGGCCTACCAGGGTGGTGTGGGTAGGGCTTCATTGGACCCCAGACCTGAAAACCTGGACCCTGGAACCTGTACAGAACAGAATTGTGGATGTAAATGAGTTCCATGGAAAATAAAGCAGAAAGCAGGATGGTCCTGGGTATCATTGTGGTTTTTAATCAAAAAAAAAAAAGGGGGGGCGGGGGTGGAGTGGGGAAGAATCCGGACCAAACAACTTAAAAAATAAGCTGGGTGTGGTGGTGCACACCTTGATCTCAGTGCTTGGGTGGTGGGGGTGGGGAGAGCAGAAGTTCAGAGACAGCCTTGGCTACTTAGTGAGTCCAAGGTCAGCCTGGGCTACAGTTGCTACTCCATCTAAAACAAACAAACAAACAAGTGGCTACGTGTGTGTGAGTGTGAGTGTGTGTGTGTGTGTGTGGGTGGGTGGCTGGGGCATTTGCTCTATAGACCAAGCCTCAGACTCACAGAGATCCACCTGCCTCTGCCTACCACGTGCTGGGGTTGAAGACTTTATCACCACTGCCCGGCCCTCTACTTCACTGTTCCATAGCCCAATCTGCTACTACTTCCTCATTTTCAAACTTTGGTTTTGAACCATACTAAATGCATTTTAAATTTGATATGTACATATCTGAAATAGTATTTACTCTTAATACTTCTATGCTCTGCGATTATATATTCCAAAGAAAAATGATTGCTGCAATCCACTCATTAACAGTCTAGATCCACAGTTTCAAAACTACCCCATCCATGAAAACATTTCTCCTTTGGTCTTTCTCAAACTGTCTTTTACCAATATGACACTGACCTTCCCTCCTCCATCCATCTGCCCTCCTTCTTTACCTCCTGAATCCATGATCCTTTCATGTGTGTGTTTATGTGTGTACATGTGCTCCTTCCTGCCTTTGTGTGTGTAGATGTCGGTGCTGGGTTTTTTTTTTTTTTTTTTTTTTTCTGCCTCTTTTTTTTTTTTTTTTTTTTTTTTTCCTCCTTGATTACAGTTGCTTATGTGTGACCTTGCAAGGAGCAAGGCTTGATCTCAGTGCGTTCACTAAAGGGTGCTATGGAAACAGAGAGGGAGAAAACCTCTCTTGTGGAAAAATATAACTAAAAACATAGAGTGCACTTCCACGCTTGCAGGCAGTGAGCACAAGGCTTTGGGTGGGCATCACCCAGACAAGGCAGTGGGCAACATGGAGAGGACAGACATGGCAGTGGAGGTCCCAGCGCACACCCAAGCCCCGTGTTACACGCTCACACATGGGCTCCCTCTTACTCTTTATTTTTGTGACAGGGCCTTACTATGTAGCCCAAGCTAGCCTTGAACTCACGGCAATACTACTTCAAGCCTCAAATCTTTTTATACGTGAATATTTTAAAATTCGATTTGCCTTCCATTTTGGCCAAGATGAAATAATAGGACTCAGTCAGGGATAAATAAAAAACTGAACAGACTATGTGGAACAGTGGTATTCAAAACACGGAGGAAAAAGACAAGGATCCCTGAGAAAGATCCCATGTCACCTCTAGAAACTGCCTGGATGAAGAACCCCAGTGAGATGTGGCCGACTCCTGAGTTGAGGAAATGAAGCTGGGAACTCACAGGAGCTAGGCTTCAGGGCAGGTAACTGGAGAATAGAGAATTTCACAGATAGAAACTTCTAGAAATTTACAGAGCTTACTGATCTGCACCAACCCGCGGATGTAACCACATGAAAAGAGGAGAGAGAACAGTCCATGGAAAGCTCAAGGGTGTGAAAAGTCTGTGGGGTTTTGTTTAGCTCAGGCTAGCCTTGAACCTTTGTAGCTGAGTCTCTCCTTGAATTCCTGACCCCCCCCCTGCTTTGCAAAATAGCAGATTTTGTTTGTTTGTTTGTTTGTGTTTTCTTAATGGCATTTCAAATTTTATATTATTTTTATTTATATATATATGATGTATGAGTCCTGTAGAGTTCAGAAGAGGGTGTCCGATGCTCTGATGCTAGAGTTACTGGCTGTTGTGAGCTACCTGACATGGGTAATGGAAGGACAGTAACCACTCTTAAGCACTTAGCCATTTCTCCAACTCCCCCTTCTGGCAATTTCACACCTGGTTTTGGTTTACTCTTAACTCCTAGCCTTCAATCCCTGCCTCTCATCCTGGCCTAAACCCTTCCACTCCCAGTACCTCCCTTTTTCCACGATTGTTCTATTACCCTTCCTAGAACATGTCTCCTTAAAGCCTCCCCCAGCCCTCTCATGGGGGACCTTTCTAGTTTCCAGCATTCACACTGTCTCACTCCCATGCAAATACACACATATTAAACTAGAAGCTCAGAGCTGCAGAGGACACGGGATATTATCTTTGTAATTACTTATTTGCGTGTGTGTTTATGATAGTGTGCCACATATGTTTAGAGGTCAAAGGACAACTTGTAGGAGTGGGTTCTCTTCATACACCGTGTGTGTGGGTTCCAGGAGGATCAGACTCAAGTTGTCAGAAAGTGCCTTAACCTGCTGAGCCATCTGTTCAGCTCTATTTTATTCATTCATTTATTTATTATGATTTTGAGACAGGGCTTCTGTCCTGGTTAGTTTTTGTTGTTAACTTGACACAAACAAGTTACCTAGGACAACAGAAGCTCCATTGAAAAACTGCCTAGGTTCCATTGTTCTTTGGGCTGGTCAGTGAGCATTTTCTTGACTGCTGATTGCTGTATAAAGGCCATGAGCCAGAGAGGGAGCCAGCAAACTGCATTATCTTTGGATGCTCTCTGCTACAGTTCCTGCCCTGACTTCACTCAGTGGTGGCCTGTGACTTGGAATAGCAGCCAGATAAACCATTTCCTCCCCAGGCTAGCTAACACTGGGCATCCTCCGTCTCTGCTCTGCACTGCTGTGATCGCAGACATGTCTGCGGGTCAGGGATCATGCTTTCCTGACAACCAGTGAAGGGCTGGGCTGCTTCTCCAGCCTCTCTATGGTCTTTTAAAGGAAAATAGAGAGACCTTTTTTTTTTTTTTTTTTTTTTGAGACAGTGTTTCTCTATGTAGCCTTCCTGGATTTGTTTTTATTTCAGGAGTAAGAATGTTGTGTTTGCATGTATGTCTGTACATCTAGAATGTTCAGTGCTCAGGAAGCCAGAAGACAACATTTGATCCTCTGGAATTGGAGTTACATGTGGTTGTGAGCAGCAATGTGGATGCTGGGAATTGAATCTGGAAGAGCAACAAGTTGTAGGTGTCTTTCCTAGCCCCCTCATGGGGTCTTACAATGTCGTTCTGGCTGTCATGGGACTCACAGAGATCTACGAACCTCTGCCTCCAAATGCTAAGTTTCAAAGCCTACGTCAACTCACCCAGGTGCAACAAATGCTCTTAAATGCTGAGCCATCTTTCCAATATATGGCTTTTTCTAAAGTATTTTATCTGGGGCTGGAGCCTCCAGACTTAATGAATACTGAGCCTGTGGAAAGGTAGGTGGATCTCTGTGAGTTTGAAGCCAGCCTAGGCTACAGTGAGAGACCCTGATTTAAACACACACACACACACACACACACACACACACACGCACGCACGCACGCACGCACGCACGCACGCACGCACGCACGCACGCACTCATGCACGCGAAGCAGTACAGCTCTCACAGAGAACTCAGTCCAACTTTAGAACCCATGCTGGGCAGCTCACAACTGCCTGGAATTTCAATTCCAAAGGGATCTAGCACCTCTAGCCTCTGAGGGTACTCACATGCTCTCCTGTACCCACAATTTTTAAAAAAACCTGGAGCCTGCAAATATCTCAGTAGTAATACACTCGTTGCTGGTCTATGACAGAAGGAAAGAACCAGTAAAGTTATCTTTTTACCTCCACACCTGTGTTGCATGTGTGTGAGCACACACAGTATGAATGTAAAATAAATAAATTTTAACTGTTAAACACATGGTCTCCATTCTTTGTTTCAGATGCACATAGGGATAAAGAAAAAAAAGCTGAATTAGAAAAAAATAGTGTACATATAGGTACACAGTGAAAGAAGGAAGCAACGTTCGCGTTTTGTTCTAGGATGAAAAGATTTGCTCTCAGCCACCTGACGGTCCTCCAGCCTGGTTACTACTTGAGAATGAGTTCCTCTAAAATCTGGAACCTAGGCCTTATGGCCACGAGCAGATCTCTGCCTGTTCTTTCCCTCAGCCCGCCCCCTGCTGGGTTAAGCCGGGTCAGACAGCGGGGGCTTGGCAACAGCTGGCTCCAGAGAAAGCAAAGAGACAGACTGCTGTGGAAAATCGGGGCTACCCAGGATGCAGGAACTGGTCCAGAGCTAGGGCTGAGGCAGGCACACAGCCGAGGTAAGCCGGTGAGGTCATAGAGAAGGGACAGACATGTCGGCTTTGAGATTCACGTGGACACTAAGGGGGCTGTTTTAAGGGTGAGAAAATGGAGAGAAGACTGATAAGAATGGGTAAATTGTCAGAGGGCACTGAAAGGGTCCAGTAATTTCTAAGAGGAATAGAATCTTTCCCCATTCCTCTCCATTGCTAGAGATTATCAAGGACTGGTACATTCCTCATATTTGGAGGTTTGGGTGGGAAAACTAAGAAACTGCAGAGAGGGAGTTGTAGAGGGGGAGTTCACTTGGCTACATTCAAGTGTGTCAGGAAATAGTTGAGGTTATGAAAACCAGGCTTCTGGCTCTCCAGAGCAGATCCCAGGATGGCAGCTGGGAGAGGTCAGTGATACTACTAATGGAGTAGAACCTTCCCTAGCTCCTGCCTTTCTGACAAAATCTCCTGTACAGTCCCTCGAGAAACTGTCACTTTAAATGCAAATAGTATATTTTCCTTGGTTTCATAAACCCCACCCCACAAGCTGCTTTAATACAGTGCTCCCTCCCTTCCTGTGGGCGGTGTGGTAGGGAGGGACCTGTTGCTTCACCGCCCCTCATTTTCCAGGTTTTAGACTGTAGGGTTGTATATGGCTGAGAGTGGGTGAAGCATGTGTTTGTCCACATCTGTGCACAAAGAGTGTTGGGTCCCCTATAGCTGAAGCTGCAGATGGTTGTGAGTGCTAGGAACTGAACTCTGGTCCCCTGAAAGAACATTAAGTGCTATTATCCATGGAGCCATTCTTCCAGCCCTAAACATTATGCCTTTGAAAGGTCCCAATGGGCAACATTAATTTATTAAACATGTATTTAAGGAGCCTACTATGCGCTAACAGTTGAGATAGAGCATAAGAGCAGGACAGATTTAAAACAGACAAAAAACCAAACCAGCACTGGGGAGTATACCCAGGGCCTTAGGCATTCGAGGAAGGTGCTCTACCACCAAGCTGAAGCCTCAGCTCCAGTTCTTACCAACAGAACTTGCAAAGAGGATGAGATTGAGGTGTCCTTCTCCGTCAACCCTGTATGACACTGGAATGTGCAACATCACTTTTATATTGCAACTGAATCCAGGGTTCCAGGCACATGCTCTGTCATTGAGCTAAACCTCCTACCCCAG
The DNA here is from genome assembly GCF_943737965.1 of Phodopus roborovskii. NCBI lineage: Eukaryota > Metazoa > Chordata > Mammalia > Rodentia > Cricetidae > Phodopus > Phodopus roborovskii. Next base: position 28,006,095 of record NW_026126540.1, read on the forward strand.
TCTTAATGTAACTTTTATTATTTTCGTTTAAATATTTATTACATGTATATTTATCTTGCATACCCTGGCATGTTTTGGAAGTTAGTCCTCTCCTATTTCCATATAGAGAGTGGGTTCCGGTCAGCAGGCACCTTTACTGACTGAGCCCTCTTATCCCTCCTCATCCCCTCCCCACCTCCCCTTTTTCAGGTCGGGTTTTGTGTAGTGTAGTTCGGACTGGCCTTGAACCGCCTTTCCCCCTTGAGACAGGGTTTCTCTGTATAGCCCTGGCTGTTCTGGAAGTAGCTCTGTAGATCAGAGATCTGCCTGCCTCTGCCTTTGAAGTACTGAGATTATAGGTCCTCTACCACATCTGGCTTGGCCTTCGACTCTTGATCTTCATGCCTTCATCTTTTAAATGCTCAAATTAATTTTTTTTGAGACAGGATATCACTATGCATCCCTGGCTGTCCTGGAACTCACAGAGATCTGCTTGCCTCTGCCTCCCAAGTGCTGGGATTAGAGATGTGCACTACTATACCTGGCTGCTTTTTACTTCAATTTTGTTTTGAGATTGAACCTTGTCCTACTGTCTTGGCTGGGGTGGAACTCACTATGCAGACCAGGCTGGCCTCAAACTTGAGTTGATTTGCCTGTTTTTGGTTTGCTGGGATTACAGATGGGAAGCATGTCCAACTTCCAAATTAACACTTTAAGGAGATCTTCTTTTATTATATCCCTAATAATTAGGGACTATTTTCTGTGGTATATTTTTATTTATAATTGACATACATAAATATCAAGTATTGGCAATGTTTTTTTAAACTGTCCATACAAAAATTTCTGTTCTTATAAAAACATAATGGCTTAAATTAAATTAAATGTTTTCCTATCATCACTCCTTAGAATGTGTCCAATTAGTATATCTTTATATTGTATTGTTAGAAAGTTTGGTTTTTAAAAAATTGCTCTGAGTTTCTAACTTGAATCTCATTAAAGCAAACAAACAGCTTTTTATTAAAGGCATGTGCCACCACATATGGCTGTTGTCATCCTTAATAAATGGTAAAGTTATATGTATACCAAAGAATTAGAAATTTCTCTATGGCTAGCAGTGGTGGCACACGCCTTTAATCCCAGCACTTGGAAGGCAGAGGCAGGTCTGGTCTACAGATCGAGCTCCAGGATAGCAAGGGTTGTTACACAGGGAAAGCCTGCTTTGGGGAAATTTTTTTTTTCTTTATGGTTTATTGTCAGTGAATGCTTGACTTATATACTTACTTTTCTATACCTATTTACCTGAGGCCTGGGGTCACAAAAAAGTCTTGGACAGAAAGGGATATCAAATTTAAGAAGAAACAAAAGAATAAGGATCAGCTGCTGTGGCAGCAGCTCAGTGGCACAGCCTTTGTCTGCACAGCCCTTGTCTGCACAGCCCTTGTCTGCCATGCCCGAGGTCCAGGGTTCCACCTTCAGATCAGACGAAAAGCATCAGGGCCTGATTAAGACTCAGATGTGGGAGGCAGCAGATGGGACTTGGGGCCAAATACTTAGCCTCAATTTAGTTTGAGGGGGCCATCATTCCAGGCAGCAAGGAACACCCCTCTCCCACGCCCACCGTGATGGTCATTTGCCAAGGAACAAAATCCAGGAAGTAATCAAGCGTGGTTTATCAGGTACTCTGAAATATTGTTAGCACTGTATGGCTTGCAGCTTGGTTTGGAGCTCATGGAAAGGATTACACTGAAGGCTTAAATAAATGGGATTATGCCTAGTATTTATTAGAGCTGTTTATTTTTTGCATGCTCATTGTTTGTATAACAACTTGGCTCTGATGTAGACTGAGCTTTTGAAAGCTTCTAAGCCCTCAGCACCTAATACTCCCTGATTAGCACTTTAATATTTACCTCCCCCCATTGTCAAATATTTACTGGACAAATGACATTATCCCTTCGGCCCCAAAACAACTATAAATGAGGAGTTTTGTTTTTCTTATATTAACTAGCATATAAAGCACACTGCCCTAAAGTAGCTACCTTCATAAACTATCTTCATAAATATAGAAATGAAGTCTTCGAGTGAGTGGCCAGCATGGTTGAGTAAGGACAGATTTGGAGGGAGTAGGCATTTCAATGAGGAACAAAAGTGTCTCTTTGTACGTGTTTCTCCCCTGTGTGTTCATATATGATACCCAAATTGTGGCATACTTAGTCACTGCAAGCATATTTGAAGGTCGGGTGATAGAGGGCCATCTGTAGGGTTTGGATTGTTTATTTTCCATTTGTAGTCCAGGCTTTCCCCTAGGCAGATGGAGATCTCATCCTACAACCTCTTCTTATTTACTTATTTATTTTGGTTTTTCTGTGGCTTTGGAGCCTGTACTGGAACTAGCTCTTGTAGACCAGGCTGGTCTCTAATTCACAGAGATCCGCCTGTCTCTGCCTCCCGAGTGCTGGGATTAAAGGCGTGCACCACCACCGCGCGGCTTCCTTACAATCTCTTTAAACAACCAGTTTCCTGGTGCCAACAGTCCTGCCTCCCTGCCCAACCCAGTCCTTTCACTCCTGCAAGGGACCACAGGTTTACTGAGGCTTTGAATGCCAAGCACCTCTTCTCTCCTAAGCGCTCCCAAGAGTTAACGTCTCCCGCCCGGCTCCTGGGCCCCGCCTCCTCTCCCCTCTCCGAGGTCCTGGCGGGTTTATCCTGGAGGGGGCGGCCTCAGCTGCAACGCTCTGCCGGGCGGAGCCCTGGCCCGGGCGGAGCAGCGGCTGCAGGGTCCAGCTGCCGGACCGAACTCCGGGGCACTGCCTGCGGGAGCGAGCGAGCGAGCCCTCTCCGCACTGGGGCGCACTCCCGCAACTCCGCAGGTAAGTCTGGCTTTCCGCACCCAACTTTGTGGCTGTTCAAGCCTTGAGTCGTGTGGCGCTAGCAGGGGCTACGCTTGGAGTTGCTGTGTGTTCGGGGGAGGAGGTGAAGGATCGGCAACAGCCGCCTGCAGCTGTTCACAAGTCCCCAACTACCCTAAAAGGGACCAGACGCCTCATTCCCAGAGTTGGCAGAACTCTGGGGTTGCTCCGGCTAAACCTGCAGCTCCAGGGGACGCAGGCTCCAACTTCGACGCCCCTCCCCCATGTCTTGGAGCTCTGGCAGTTCCGGATACTTTTCCCTCCATCTTTTCAAGTATCCTCGGCTCCCCAAAGCCCATCCCTTCGGGCCCGCCTCCTCGTCGTTACCCGCGGGGCCTCGCGATCCCCGTGCCGCACACTCCCCGCGGGGCCACCGCGTCGCCCGCCCGCCCGCCGGCCGGCCGACCGGCCGGAGACTTGCCCGGGCGGCGGGGCTGCGGGAGAAGGGGCGAGGCCGGCGGCGGTCCGGAGCCCGGCGGGCGGGGCCGGGAAGGGGAGGTGTAGGGGGCCGGACGGGGCGGAGCAGCCGGCCTTTGCGGCCGGCGCTGGGGCGGAGAGTTTGCGCCGGTCCCTGGGCCTGAGCTCCGGCTCGGGCTGGGGCGCCTGCGATGTCTCAAGATGGCGGAGCTGGGCGAGTTAAAGGTACCTGCCCCCTCCCCCAGCCCCGTCAGGACTCGCTCGGCTGCGCGCCGAGCCGGGGAGGCGACCGGGCTGGGCGCCGCGGGCTGGGGTGGGCGCGGGCGACGTGTCAGGGACGGGCTGCAGGGATGCGCGGGCAGCGGCCGCGGGAAGAAGGGGCTGCGGCAGCGCCCCGGGGGCGGGGCCGCAGGGCAGATGCAGGGGTGGGGCGGAGGGGGAAAATTGTCGCCGCTGGGGGCCGAGACACAGGGGGGCGGGGACGTGGGCCGTAGCCGCTTTTAGTAGTAGGTGGTTGCAGGGTTGTGTCAGGCGAGAGAAAGCCGCTCCGGAGGCGTAGGGGCGCGTCCGTCAGGCCAAGAGGTGCGGCAGTCAGGGGGGAGATGTAGGGATGGGATCCGAGGGCCAAATGTTGGCAGGCTCCCGGGGACGTGCAGCTTAGGATGGAGGCTTTGGGGCTGCTGTTGGCATCTGAGCCTTGGGAAGTACCAGTTGGCAGCCGAGACGTAGGGGGCGGGGCTGTATGGGAGTGTACCTGAAGGGGTGGGGCAGGAGCATCCTGATGGCTAAGGGGCAGGAACTGTCTTAATGAGGCTGTCTTTGGAGAGGTGGAGGAGTGTGAGCCATAGAATAGAAAATAAGTTGTAAAGCCAGTGGAGAAATAAAAACAAGTAGGAGGAGGTAAGAATGGAAAGGTAGAGGGACAAGGTTTTCATCACATTCCTGAAAAGGAGTCCAAGAGGAAAAGAACTTGGAGAGCTAATGACCTGCCTCTGACTAGGTCTTATAGACATTCACAGAAGGCAGTCCTAACGGAGAGAGATCTTGTCCCGCCCCCACTTCTGAGGACATCCCTCAGAACCTTAGACCTTCATCACCCCCATCATCTGGCTTTGCTCCATCCTTGTCCTAGACAGCTTGAGTTCTAGCTACTGGGTCGACACCCTATAAGAGCTTACTTTTGAGCGGGACAGCGCTGGCACATACATTGGGGAGGCAGACGCAGACGGGTCTCTGTGAGTTCGAGACCAGCCTGGTATACCGAGTGAGTTCCAGGCCGGCCAGGGGTACACGGAGGAGAAAGTCTGTCTCAAAAGCAAACAAACAAAAAAGAGCTTACTTCTGTGCTGTGGTCCATGGGCATCAGTCTCATTCTCCTGAGGTCTCTGTTGAGAACTCTGCCCAGGTTTCCACCCCTGTGGGTATATATACCATGTATGAGGGAGAGAAGCAAGATATTAGTTCCTGATGGAGTAAATCAGGTCAATTACCTAGACATGTGGATTCACTCTTGTCCCCTATAAGTTTTGGTAGCTGCCTTCTAGTAAAAGGAGCTTGGGTAGGACTAAAGGAGTATGGGTAGGATGATGATAGTGATGGAGTATTGAACTCTGACCTAAAATTCTTGACCATAAAAGCTTCAATTCAGAGATATGGGGAGAATAGAGGTGGATTGAGGTGATTGGGAGGGATAGGCTGTGGGATTCAATCCTCCAGCCACCTGGCCTCTTTCTTCTTCATGGGGCTGCCTGCCCCAACTCCTTCTCTTTCTCCTAGTGGCCTATCCTTTTCCCAGGAGGCTAGGAACACCCTGAGAGTCTGAGCCCTGGAGAGACTATAATCAGCTTAAGGGAATGCTTGGATCAGGGTTAGGGATGGGGCTGAGTGGTCCCCATGGGTTCAGCTAGTCAAGCCAGCTACTGGGAGGTAGTGTACTAGTTTCAGAGTATGTATCTTTCAACACTGGGAGTGGGGGAAGGGGCACTGCTCCCCAGGAGCTCAGCTTCTGTCATCCCAGGGACAGGCTTTGGTGAGATGATGTGGCATTATTCCTGCATTTCCCCCAGCACATGGTGATGAGTTTCCGAGTGTCTGAGCTCCAGGTGCTCCTCGGCTTCGCTGGCCGGAACAAGAGTGGACGGAAACACGAGCTCCTGGCCAAGGCCCTGCACCTCCTCAAGTCCAGCTGTGCCCCCAGTGTCCAGATGAAGATCAAAGAACTTTACCGTCGGCGCTTTCCCCGCAAGACCCTGGGGCCCTCTGATCTTCCCCTGCTCTCCTTGCCCCCTGGCACCTCTCCTGTAGGCTCCCCTGGCCCTCTGGCTCCCATTCCTCCCTCCCTTCTAACCCCTGGCACCCTGCTGAGCCCTAAGCGTGAGGTGGACATGCACCCTCCTCTGCCCCAGCCTGTGCACCCTGACGTCACCATGAAAGCCTTGCCCTTCTACGAAGTCTACGGGGAGCTCATCCGGCCCACCACCCTCGGTATGGCTGGCTGTGGTCCCTCAGGATCCCTTTCTGGACTGTGGCTCAGGCTGGATTTTGTTTTCCTCCTAGATTTTAGTCTTATAGGATCAGCAGTCTGGGATGGGAGCAGGTAGCTTCTCAGGTCCAGGCTTGGGAATGACTGTGCATTTGTGTCCTCAGCGTCCACCTCCAGCCAGCGGTTTGAAGAAGCGCACTTTACCTTTGCCCTCACTCCCCAGCAGGTGCAGCAGATTCTCACATCCAGGTACATCTCTCATCCCTGCCACACACTCCCCTGGATCTCCCTCCGACTTTCTTCTCTGTTCTACGTTGTCTCTCATTCTTTTGCCTGTTTTCTGTCTGCACCCTGGACATCTTTCTCTCTGCCTAGCCCCACCCTCTGAACTGACATTTCTCTTTCTATTGTAGGGAGGTTCTGCCAGGAGCCAAGTGCGATTATACCATACAAGTGCAGCTAAGGTGAGTTGCTTCTTACAAGGGTGGGTGCTGCGTAGGGGTGTGACATACCCTCTTCTTGTTCTGCCCAGTGCACTTGGGTTGTTGGGTGCTGCAAATTATTTCAGACTGCTTCAGTGCTAGAGTCTCCTCATAAAACTGCCACCTACCCATTCATCCTCTCCTTTCTCACCAGGTTCTGTCTCTGTGAGACCAGCTGCCCCCAGGAGGACTATTTTCCCCCTAACCTTTTTGTCAAGGTTAATGGGAAACTCTGCCCCCTGCCGGTAGGTAAAGATTCTTCCCTTTTGGCAACAAATAAATATTAAGTAAAAACCCCTTCTATGTTGAGCACAGTGCCTGCCATGTAGTAGTTGCTCAGTTTATTACTATAATCTAGAGAGACCATGCTTCTGTGGAAGGCCATACATCCAAGAGTATATGGTCAACACAAACTACCTGACCTGTTAATGGTGGGGGGGGCTCAAAGTTGGGTGAGTAGAAAAGTGGGTGGTCCTGGGAAGAACTGAGGATGAGCCTGAATAGGATCAAAACACATGGTGTGGAATTCTCAGAGTTATAAAAAATGAGTAAAATAAAATAGGACTGAGTAATTTTTGTCAAATCCAGAAGAGGGATACTAGTTTAATATAAAGGTTTGCAAAAGACTTCTAAGAGGTTATGGTGTCAGATGAAAGCGGAAGATGAGAAGTGTCCCTGTTGTTCCCTGGGACTCACTCGACTGGGTTTCTAGTTCCTTGGTTAATAAATAAGCCCCCCGCCCCTGTCCAGAAGTGAACTTCTCACGGGGCCCTGTGTAGGGCCCTTGTTTTGTGTCTCTGAGTGGATCCTTACTCCTTTGCTCATGAGTTTGCTGGCCTCCCTCCAGAGAGTAATCTGAGACAGGATTCCTGTTGTTAGAGTTGAACCCCTTCCCAGTGCTCTGTCTCCTCTAACTAGTTCCTCCCTTCCTCAGGGTTACCTCCCCCCAACCAAGAATGGAGCGGAGCCCAAGAGGCCCAGCCGTCCAATCAACATCACATCCTTGGCTAGGCTCTCAGCCACGGTTCCCAACACCATTGTGGTTAATTGGTCATCTGAGTTTGGACGGGTGAGCCTAGCTGGAAGGCCAGCAGAGCTTGCAGAGGAGGGAGCCATCTGGTTTGGGGTTGGGGTTCATCTTGTTCTTTTGGGTCTGTTTAAGGCCAGTCTCTGGTCATTGTGAGACGAAGTATGTGGGGGAGGGGGAAGTGGGAAGCAGAAGCTAATTCTCCCTTCCCATTCCCCAAGTAGAATTACTCCTTGTCTGTGTACCTGGTGAGGCAGTTAACCGCAGGGACCCTTCTACAAAAACTCAGAGCGAAGGGTATCCGGAATCCAGACCATTCCCGGGCATTGAGTAAGTATCAGCCTTTTCCTCCTTCCACCTTGGGCTCAGGGGTTCCTGCTGCCCTCCAGGCTCTATCACAGGCTCTCTCACATGGTGTCTCCCGAACCGTGTGCTTCTCCTCAGTCTCTGTGGTTGAGAAATTAGGTCCTCAAGCAATGGGAATGGCTTTGCATTCCCAGTCATGCAACAGTTCTGTATCTCCAAGACCCTAATTCCACCCCTACTAGATATGAGCTCTCTGTAGTGCAGAATCCTAAAGTTCATTCAATCTGACCCTCACATGATGCCTTCTTTCCAAGTAGCCCACTCGTCACCCTGCAGTGTTTAAGCATCTTCAGGGATGGAGAACTCACTTCTCCACACCCAGCCTTATACAGATACACTCCTGTGCCATGCCACGGGCCCCCAAACGGTCCATTCAGCTGCCTCTCAGCTGGGGCCGCCTGCTCCCAGCCTCACTGACTCCATGGCTTTGGCCTCACTCTTGTTTCAGTCAAGGAGAAATTGACCGCTGACCCTGACAGTGAGGTGGCTACTACGAGCCTCCGGGTGTCACTCATGTGCCCGGTGGGTACCTGGGGTGAACGGAAGTGGGAGGAGGGTTGGGTTAAAGTCTGAAGAGGGTACTGAAGGATACTAGAGCGAGGTTTTCTATAATGAACCCTCTTCTTGTCAGCTAGGAAAGATGCGCCTGACTGTCCCATGCCGCGCCCTTACCTGTGCCCACCTGCAGAGCTTCGACGCCGCCCTTTACCTACAGATGAATGAAAAGAAGCCAACGTGGACATGTCCCGTGTGCGATAAGAAGGCTCCTTATGAATCTCTTATTATCGATGGGTAGGGCTGTGCTGCTTCCCTCTCTGCTACAACAGTCACTTAGATGCCTCCTCCACTTTGTGGCTTACTCCTCATGAATTGCAGCTCATCCTCTGCGTCTCCTTTAGTCACCTATCTGTGTGTGACATCAAGACTTACGCTAGCATTTGCATGCATTTTCTCATTGCGTCCTCTTAATAGCCCCACCGCATATGTGCCATCATCAGAGATAGGGAAAGGAACTAGAGCTAAAGGTCACATTTGTAAGTGGCAAGGCAGTATATTGAATTGTTCCAGTATATTGCCAGTAACAACTACCTGAACTTCCCACAGCGCTACACTGTCAAAAAAAAAAAAAAAATAAAGTGAAGCTCTTTTACATACTTCCCCCCACAGTAGTAGGGTTCAAACTCGGGGCCTGCATGTTAAGTAAGTGCTCCATTACTGAGCTACAGTCCCAGCAACAACTCAGTAGGGTGGACAATGCAGATGAGGAGACTGAGGCACAGGAAGTGAGCCTTAGAACACTGTTCTAGCCAGCTCCCAGCCTCATGAATTCCCATGTCCTCTTCCCCTAGTTTATTCATGGAGATTCTTAATTCCTGTTCGGATTGTGATGAGATCCAGTTCATGGAAGATGGATCCTGGTGTCCGATGAAACCTAAGAAGGAGGCATCTGAGGTTTGCCCCCCGCCAGGGTATGGGCTGGATGGTGAGTGACCCCCTGTTCCCCGATTGAGCTAAATCATGGATGGCCCTTTTTCTGAGACACAGTCTTAACCACCCATAGGCCTGCAGTATAGCCCAGTCCAAGAGGGAAGTCCATCGGAAAATAAGAAGAGGGTTGAAGTTATTGACTTGACAATCGAAAGCTCATCAGATGAGGAAGATCTGCCCCCAACCAAGAAGCACTGCCCTGTCACTTTGGCCACCATCCCAGCCCTTCCTGGAGGCAAAGGGTATGAGAAAAGGCTGCATCTGTAGCAAGGGACAGGCCAGCAGAACTGCTTTCCTATCACAGGCGGGCCTTGGGACAGGGAAGGGTGGATGGAGTGGGACCTAGGGCATCTGTGCTTGGCTAATTTCTCCAGTTCCTTCTCTCCATTCAGAGTCCTGACATCTGGTCACCAGCCGTCTTCCGTGCTGCGGAGCCCCGCAATGGGCACACTGGGCAGTGATTTCCTGTCTAGTCTCCCACTACAGGAGTACCCGCCTGCCTTCCCACTGGGGGCTGACATCCAAGGTATGACACTGATCCTAAAGTGGGGGAGCCCTGCCCTGCCATACGAGCCCCAGGGATAGGGGGATTTTTTTTCTTGTGAAGGGGTTAGATATGGGGGTTGATTTTGATTTTTCTTTTCCTACCAGGTTTAGATTTGTTTTCTTTCCTTCAGACTGAGAGTCAGGTAAGTGTTCACTCCCAGGAAGATCAGAGCTCTCGAAAGAGCTGTCTTTCCCTGCCCAGTCTCCATAGGGATTTCCAAATGCTCTCTGTGAGGAGGGTGGAGCAGCTCCTCTCTCCCTGTGCACTGGCACTTCATGTTCACACCTTTGCCTTCTGAGCTCCTTTCGTGTAGTTCTTTCTGCCTACTCACACCCACATGTACTTAGGGCCTTCCTAGTGCACGGTGCACACATTTCAGATACCCACAAGGCCGGGGACTGGGTATCTGGAGGGGCTATCTCAAGGCAAGGCACAGGGAAGGGTCTGGGGAAGTGAGCCAGAGTTGGGACCCTGCTTTTCCTGTCTCGGATGCCTTGAGGTCCACTAGGGTTGGTAGCCCACAGGATGAGTGTTGGGAGGTTGAGTGGAGATAAAGCTGTGCCCTTCATCCCTCCAGCACTATGGTCCTTCTGGCATCACTTCGCTAGATGAACAGGACACCCTTGGCCACTTCTTCCAGTACCGCGGAACCCCTTCCCACTTCCTGGGCCCACTGGCTCCCACATTGGGAAGCTCTCACCGCAGCTCCACTCCAGCGCCCCCTCCTGGCCGTGTCAGCAGCATTGTGGCTCCTGGGAGTTCCTTGAGGGAGGGGCATGGAGGACCCCTGCCTTCAGGTCCCTCTCTGAGTGGCCGGAGGTCAGATGTCATTTCCTTGGATTGAGTTACTTGGATTATGTAACCTTTACTGGTCCCCAGCACTCAGCAGATGTGCTGTGGGTTCCCAGCCCCTGGCTACCCTGATCCCTCGGGGTTCTTTAGCCAGAGGCCAGACCAGGCCTTCATGGATCCCTGCTTTTGGCCTTATCTATGCCTAATAAGGCCAATACTCAAAGGGTTAACATTTAACCTGTTTTAAAGGGTGTTGGGGTCTGTGCTTTGGAAGTGTTCTTCGATGGTGGCACATTCCTTTGGGTATGGTGACCTAGGCAGTGGGAGGCAGACAGAGGGGTAGGAGCTGAGGGAAGAGGGAGGAAAGGCACTTTCCTGGCCCCCAAGATGTTTTCCCTTCCTGAACCCAAACATGTCCTTTTTATGCCCATTATTGTGCTCTCTTTGGCCACACAGTCCAGTGGCAGATCTGAGACGTGAAGCTTCAGAGATGGACAAACTATTTTGGGTTGCAGATTTCTTTTTTTGTACATAAATAAGAAAACCCCAAGTTATCCAAAGATGACCTCCCCTGCCTATTACTCCTGGTATGACTCAAGGAGGAGGCAAGGCCTTAGCTGTGATCCCCAGGGGCTCTGGAGCTGGGCTTGGCCTGCCTACAGTCTGGGTCTCTCTATTTATATATTTAAGTTCACTATGTTTCTTATGCTAAACAACCAAGGGCCTATGCTTCTAGTGACCTGTGGTCAGGCCTAGATTCTGCACCTTTTGTGGGACGTGTGGGCCCTGTGTTCTCCTTCCCAATACTCAGGCCCCTTTAGGGCCAAGGCCCTATGTTGTGATTTTACTTTTTATTCTCAGAGTTGTAGCAGAGTTCTCACCTACAATAAAGGTTGTGAATGTTCTGTGACCATCATGGAGGAGTAGAGATTTTTGTCTCTCCCTTTCCAGACCCCTGGTTTGTGGGAAAGAGGGTCCATGTTCCATCTTTTCACTTTTAGAAAACATGAAGGTTTTCACTACTGCCTTGGCTTTGCATGTGCACATTAGAGGGCCTTTATGGAGTAGGACCTCTCCTACCACCTTGGAGGAGATTGCAGCTCTTGAACTCAGGTCTCAGATTTTGGCCTTTACATGCACCATCTCACAGACCCCATCCTTCCTTTGTTGGTCCGGGGTCCATGTAAACGTCACTTTTACCTGGAGAGAGTGGGGGCATTCACAATAAGCATATGGCATCCATAGGAATACTAGACCATCGCAAACCAATGCTGTGGTACCCTCAAGGCATTCCTTACCTTCAGCGGCCCAGATGTTGCAGCCAGAGCCTGAGGGCAAACCTGGTTCCAGGGCTGAGCCTTTCTTTGTCCTCTGCTGTGGTTGGGGTTGTCCGCAGGAGAGTGGACATGGGCAGGGCAAAGGGTTGGGTCCCTCCGTCATCCTTCAGTTCGGTTGCACTGAATTGGAACAGTTTCTCTCTAGGTGTGCCCTGTGGCTTACAGTGAACTTTAGTATATTGGGCCATTTAATCCTCCCAACTATTGCATGAGGCAAGTGAGTGTTACCTTCTCTTACCAGAAAGGAGACATACTCAAGGAGGGTTAAGTGACTTTCTCCTATGGGAGGGTAGTCAAACCAAGGTTTCAATGCTAGCTAGTTGGAGCAGGAACACTTAACATTTTGGAGTCTTTGATCTCAGGTGGTCTTTTAATTGTCCATAGGCCAACTTGCTCCCCAAATCTCTTCCACAGCCTGCAGTCCCAAACTGCAACACCCCCATGCATGCATATGCGCGTGTGTTTTATATGCCAGTAGCTAAAGTTCATACCTGAGAGAGGGTGGCAGGCCCTGGAAGTGAAGTCTGAGTGTGTCTGTGTCATCCTCCCCGGCAGCCACAGCTGCTGCTACCTCAGGCCCCAGCCACATAAAGGCGTCCACCTCTTTTGGGTTTATTTGGATCCTGGCCTGGGTTAGACATTTTGATTCACCACTGAGGGAAGAGGCCACAGGAGGCAAGGAGAGCAGGGCAGGGACAGCCTGAGGCTCGGTCATCCCCCCTTGTCCTCTTAGTCACAGAACTGGGTGGTATGCCGTGCCCTCCACTGCCAAGCCCACCTGCAGCTGCTGCTGTGATTCCTGGGAGATGACAAGTACCAAGAGAACGAGGTGATGATATTTGGGGAAACCCCAGCTCAGCCTAGGAGGGTAGGCAGACTAAAACAAAAGAAAGCAAAACATCAGATCACCATAGCATGTTGACAAACTTCCAACTTTTGAGACTTTGTAAATAGAGCTTTAGGGAGACAAAATGCTGGCCCAGAGCCCAAGGACTAGGTGGTAGGTAACAGGTAAAAGGGACATAGGTGAGGGCCATGGTTTGGGGACTGCAGCCCATTCACATTTCCTTTCACCGGTGGCCAAGGCAGATAAGGGTTGTTCAGAAGGCTTGAGGGTTCATTGAGGTCTGCCTCACCTCCCACAACCCCAGAAGGACACAAGAGAACTGGTTCTGGGGCAGCTGTAGTCCACACTCTTCCCGCAGTTCTCGAAGCCCGCACTTCAGTATCTGGGAGTCAAAGGGAGCAGGCAAGTGTGTCCAAAGCTTAACCCCACCACGTCCATTCCTTTGCCCCTCAGCCCACACCCAAGGCAACCCCACTCAGGTCTCCTGGTTGGGTGGGCAGACTGGTACCTCCTCATCGGGTTCCATGTGGCCGCCTGCAAGAAGAGTGGACCCAATAGTCAATGGTGGTTGCATTCACCAGGGATCCCATCCTCCAGGGGGCAGAGGAAGTTTGTAGCTGTGGATATACACCTTGGGCCATCCACCGTACCAGACTACCCAATAGCAACGCGAAGGGAAAGGGCACTGTCTTTCATCGTCTGTTCCTAGCTGCTCACCTGGAGGGACCCAGACATTGGGGGAAATGCGGAGAGTGCATGGCCTTCGGGTCAACAAGACAGTCTGGTCACTGGACTGAAGAACGACGGCCACAATAACATCCACACCTCTGTTTGTGGGCAGCTCGGTCCTGGAGCCCACAGGCTGCTGACCCAGAGCCGCAAAGGGGCAGAAAGGGGGTCTCTGACAAGAGGGAGTTGACTGGGCTAAGGCTTTGAAGCAGGGTAGAACTTTCAGAAATTAGGGGTGCCCGCCGTGGGAGCTGGTATGTTGCCACCTGTCGCCACCCTCCTCTTTTCCCATCCTCAAGCTGCCCTCACTTTCCGTGCGGATTCCCTGTCACACAGACCTGGATTGGAAGCCTCTCCGAGGCGCCGGGGAATGAACTGCTGGAGAGGATGAGCTGTCCGCGCTCAAAGCGGCAGTGTGTGTACCATGGCCCAGGTCCCTGCCCTGCGCCCAGGAGGCCACACACACTCTGCTTGAAGTTCACCGACTCCAGCCGCCCAGCCAGGCGCAGCAACAACCGTGCTGCTGCCATCCTGCTGCTCTGGTCGCCACTTGCCTGGCGCCCTCTGGTGGCCCAGCGCCAAGAGGCGTGCAGCTTCCGGTCTGCCCATGCAAGGCAGAATTTCCAGACCGGCTGGGAAATTTAGAAACAATTTTTTGGGGCAATCCCTGCGTGTGATGCTCATAAAACAAAGAAACCCACTACACATATTCATTTCCTCTTGAGTTCTTTCTGACTGCTCTGTTTTGGGACAACAATCCCCAGGCTGAATGATTTCTGGACAGGTGTGTTATTCCCTGACAGCCCTAGGTTGAACTTCACCCAAGGCTCCGACTACCTCTCAGCAAGTAAGCGCCTTAATTACATTTCCACCTAATTATTAAAAAAAAAATGTTAAGCAGGATCTCATGTGGTCCAAGCTAGCCTCAAGCTAGCCTTCTGACTAGCTAGCTGGTCTCCATATCCAGTCCAGTTTGTGCAGTTCTGAGGATCAAACCCAGGACTTCTGTGTATATCATGCTTCATAAATGGTGGTGAGTAGCGTATAGGCAGAGATGATCTTTTCTCTTAAAAAATAACCATGTTTATGTCAATATGGGGGGGGGGCATGCACTTGCCATGGCAGGCTTATGGAGGTCAGAGAAGTTGGTTCTCCCCTTCCATGTGAGGTCAGGGAAACACCCCAGGTGTCACTGTCTGAGTAGAGTCAGGCCCTACTCTGTGATATGGAACCCATGACTGACACTTGCTGGGTTGGCCAAGAACTCGAGACTAGATAGCTGTGGATCTAGGGGAAAGCCAACTACTGTCTGCTAAAGGAAGGTAGCAGTAAATGACTACTATGACATTCTGCTACACTCATAGGCCAGTGTCTTGCTCAGCCATCATCAGAGAAGCTCCCTCCTGCAGTAGATGGGAACAAACACAGAAACCCACACCTGGACACTGTGCAGGGAGTGGGAGATCGTGGAACATTTAATTCCAGATAGGATGTCTTCATCAAACCCCTCTCCTCATGGCTCAGAGCTCAGAGATGGGAAGATGGCAAGAGCCAGAGGGGTGGAGCACACCTAGGACACAGGCCTTCTAGGCACAACAGGAATGGACAGAGATCATGGCTTCATGCATATGAGCAGTACAGGTCTAACTCAGATGGGGTCCCAGCACTGAGAGGGGAAGTAGACACATAACCCATCTTTAACTCAGAAGCTATTACAATTCATGATGCAAAGGAAAAAACTAAGTTTTCTCCATTGGATTCTCACTGGATAGATAAAGCATACTTAAGGGCAGGCCCAGCAGTAGATGGCCAACACCAATCAAGTTCAATGGTATTTTTTTTTTGTTGTTGTTGTTTCATAATGCTTTGTCTGCAATTTTTTTTTTCCCTTACAGATTCCTTGCTTTGTACATTATGGCTCCCAATTTTGTTTTTATATATGTTTTATATGTATGTGCATGAATGTGTAAATCTTAGTACCTGTATTTCTTTTGTCTTTGACTTTCTGTTTTGTTTGTCTTATACTATTCTGGTTTGTTTTTACTTTATCTTCTATTATTTTTAGATGCCTGTTTTCTAATGGAAGAGAAAGAGTATGGATTTTGGTTGGTGGGGAAGTAGGGAGAATCTGAAGTTTTTTCTTTTTTGAGACAGGGTCTCCTGATATAGGTCTGGCTGTCCTGGAACTCACTCTGTAGACCGGGCTGCCCTGGAACTCAAAGATCCACCTGCCTCTTTCCCCTGAGTGATGAGACAAAAGGCATGCAACATCATTGCCTGGCTAAAAACAATCTATTTCCAATTAAAAAAAAAATTAGAGTTGTCAAGGTTGATAGCAAGGAATTTTGGCCCCAAATAGGTTCCAGACTAGTGCCCCACTTAAACTGGCAATATAGTGAAACTCAAGTGTTGAAAGAATTATACATTGGTAAGAAGAAACTACAGGTCTTGTAAGCATCAATTAACTGCATTAAGAGAAGTGAAGCTACCGGGACAAACTGTATTCAAGATACAGACACCATCTAGAGTGGACCACTGGAGGAGGAGGGATGATTTTTGTGTTTATCATGTCCCGGACATTATATTCAAGTATTCTACACATGCAATTTCAGATGTGCTGGAAGACTGGACCTGGCAAATGTCTTTTGTTTATATATTCAATGTAACTGCTTGGGTCACTTTACCTGTCAGCTTTTCTTGCTGGGTGTGCAGTACATATTTTAATCCTAGTATTTGTGAAGCTGAAGCTGGAAGACTGCTGAAAATTACTGGCTAGCTTGATCTACACAGCGAGTTCTAAGCCAGTCTCACTATAAAGTAAGACCCTGTCTCAAAAACAGACCAAAACCAAAACCAACAACAAAAAGCCCCAAAGTCTTTCCTCTTTTTACAGCAGTGTTTGGCATTCTGCACACTGAGTGCATGTATGAAACATTACAACTCAGTGAAATAGGTGTAGACTTCGGCAAATGAATTAACTATTTAGTAAGAAACCTGAAAGACTGTGATGGTTTGAATATGTTCCAGTTTCCCCTGGGCATTTGAACATTTGATCCCTGACTGATGACACTGTTTGGGAAGTTTAGGAAGTATAGCCTTGTTGGAGGATGTCACTGGGTATCTTAGTTAGGATTTCTATTACTGTAAGGAGACACCATGACCTCGGCAACTCTTATAAAGAAAAACATTTAATTGAGGTGGCAGCTTACAGAGGTTTTGTCCATTATCATCATGGCGGGGAGCATGGCAGTGCACAGGCAGACATGATGCTGGAAAAGGAGCTGCTACACCTTGATCCTGCAGACAAAAGGAAGTGGTCTTAGACACTGTGAATGGCTTGAGCATGTATGAGACCTCAAAGCCCACCTCCACAGTGACACACTTCCTCCAACAAGGCCACACCTACTCTAACAAAGCCACACCTCCTAATAATACCACTCCCTTTGGGGACTATTTTCTTTCAAACCACCCCCGTGGGGCAGACTTCCTGCTCTAGCCACCATGCCTTCATTTTGCCATCTTGGACTCTGACCCTCTGGAACTATAAGCCCAGGAAGGAGCCTTCTTTTCTAAGTTATTTGGTCATGGCATTTCATCAGCACAGAAAACTAACTAACTCAGGGATGTTTTCTTAAGACAGTTCTCACTCTAATTTGCCCACACTAGCCTGAAACTTATTGAAAGGGCTAGGGTGGTGTTGAACTCACAGTAATCCCCCCCCTCCATCTTAGTTTCCTTACTAGTAGGATCACAGGTTGTGTGTTGTGTGAACTTGTTGTATGGGTATGTGCATGTGTGTCCAGACCAGAAGCTGAGTGTTCAGTGTCTTCCTGGATTTCTTCCTATTATTTCTACACTTGTGTGCATGTGTATGTATGTATCTGTGTGTGCTGGTGCCCATGTAGAGGCCAGAGGACAGTTTGTGGGAGTTTGTTTTCCTCTACCATCTGGGTTCTGGAGCTAGGTCATCAGCCTTGGTGGCAAGCTCCCTTATGTACTGAGCCATCGTCTTGCTGGCCCTCCACCTTATTTGTTGACAGGATCTCTCACTGAACCTGAGACCATCAACTTGTCTAGACTGGTTGGCCAATGCATTACATGCCCATCTCCAGGGTTAGGGTTACAGGCATCACACCTGGATTTCACACAGGTACTGAGCTTCTGAACTTAGGTTCCTGAGCAGCACGTGTTTTGCTGGCCCTTCACTGACTTCCTGATAAGAATTGATACATATAATTTATGATTAATCTCATTTATTTAAGGTTCCTACCACTGTGAACAGATGAAAGAATAAAGTGATGGATATGAGTCTATTAACAAATTTTACAAAATATGTCAAACTCTGGTGTATCATGGACAGCTAGGGCTACACAGAAGAAACCCTGTCTTGAAAAACCTAAAAAAAAAAAAAAACAAAAACCTGCAACTTATCCCACTACAAAGAATGCATCCAAGCACCTTCTTTTTTTCCTGTCTCCTAGACTTCTTGAGAGGACGCTGGTTTCTGGTTGGGTGGCTAGCATGTGACAGGCCCTGAGTTAGATCCCAGCACTGCTTCCTCTGGGTCACTGTCTCTTCATGGTGCTCTCGATGTATGACTCCAGTAAGAAGATGGTTTCATCTACCTGGATCTCACTGGCATCCAACCTGAGTGAAAAAGGGAAAGCATTTGCTTGGGGTTGCTGCTCATTAGCATATTTAAGAACAGAGGCTGGGCTGGGTGTGGCCTTGGCAGGATTGCTTGTTCATATTGAGCATGCGGCAAGAGAACCAGGAGAGCCTGCACTTAAGTTTTACTTACAACCATGAGAAAGAACAGCACATGTGTGTAAGAGCAGAGGTAAAAAGGGATTGTGCTTTGAAACCTTGAGAAGGTGAAGAGTCAGTGTTAATCAGGTAGAGTAAGTAACTTCCCCAATCTGATAAAACCAAGGAGGAAAATAAAACCACCGCTAACACCACACTTAACAGTGAAAAACTCAGTTTCCTCCTTTAGATCTGGAACAAAGCCAAGATGTCCTTACAACATTCTACTGGAAGTGTTAGTCAAGGCAATTAGGCACATTAAAAAAAAAAAAAAAAGAAGAAGAAAAGGGCATCCAGGTCAAAAAGAAAGAAGTAAAACTTTTCACAAATTATACAAAAATCTCTATGAATCCATAAAAAAATTACTAGTACTACTAAATGTACAATTAGCAATCCCTGTTAGTGAGTAAAAGATGGAAGCTGTTGGGAGAACACTTACCCAGCTGCAGCTGGTTCTGGAATGGCTGCCCTTTTGTCTTCAGCATCTTTGTTTAGCATATATGAATCTAAGAGTTTCCCAAAGCCTAAGCAAACCTTGGCACACTGTGATAGTCCTTAATTGAGAATTTCCATTTGGCATTGTGCCTTTGGAAGCTCAGGATGTTTTGGGGATATGGAAATGAACTTGCTAAAGGTGTAAGCTGGAGAACAATAAAAAGCCCTTCCTTAAAAGAACGTCTCTCAGTCCCCAGGCAGCTGGAAAGGCTAAAATCATCCTTAAAGTGCCCTGTGTCTTCTTCCACAGACCTGTGTGAACCCACAACCATTCTGCAACAAGAAGTATATTATTGTTATGAAACTATGAAAGGCCTCATGGCACAGCAATGACTTTGGATTTTATACTGTAAAAAAAAAAAAAAACAATACATCATCTCAGCCAGGTGTGCTGGGATACATTTGTAATCCCAGCACTCTGGAGGTGGAGGTGTTGGAAGCAGTTAGAGGCCAGTATGACTATATGAGACCTTTAGTCACAAAGCATAAACCCTTCAAAGTCAAAAGATGAGTAAACACACAAGCAAGGAAGCCAATAAATCATTTCAACTAGAAGAGTGATGCTGTCACTCACTTCAAAGACAATAAATAACCTGGGGGTTCGGGACATGGGCCAGAGAGTAAATTGCCTGCCATCCAAGTGTTAGGACCTGAGGTTAGAGTCCCAGAATACACACACACACACACACACACACACACAAATACTTTAAGAGTGCTGTGACACATGGTTTATAGGATGAGGTTACTGCAAAGCTCTAAGCAAGAGGCAACAAAGGACCAAGATAAAACGCCAGATTTGAGACTGAAGTAAATAAAGTTCTTAGTACTTGGTGAATGACAGTATAGAAGCATGATAGCCTTAGAATGGCTACTTACAAAAACAGGTTCGATACTTTTTTTTTTTTTTTTTGAGACAGGGTCTCTCTACACTGCCCTGACTAACCTGGAACTCACTACTGTAGACCAGGCTGGCCTTGAACTCATAGAGATCTACTAAAGGCATGTGCTGCCATGCTTGGTAGGCTCAATTTTTTAAATTAGTTTAGGAAAGATGATGCTGCGCTTAGGTTTGTCACTGGATTGGAAGCGCTTAGGCTGTGAATCACACTTGTTTGAAAGGTACTGTCAAGTACAGCCTGAATCCCAGCCACTCACTTGTTAACGTTGCGTTTCAGGGTCCCCAGCTGCTGGCGTTCAGGGGCTGTGATCATCTCCTCTATCTCCTGAAGCTGCGCCTCCTCGGCACCCGTGGCCTGCATCGATGCAAGGATGGCTTCGACCCTCTGAGACTTTTCTAGGAGCCGCCTATCAGACAGACATAACTTGGAGCTATGTTCCTTAACAACACCGGAGTCAAGCACATGCTTCATTAATTTGCTAAATTATTTAAAATTTTTATTATTATTATTTTTTAATTTTTGGTTTTCTGAGACAGGGTTTCTCTGTGTAGCTTTGGAGCCTGTCCTGGAACTAGCTCTGTAGATCAGGATGGCCTTGAACTCACAGAGATCTGCCTGCCTCTGCCTCCAGAATGCTGGGATTAAAGGTGTGTGCCACCAGCTCCTGGCTTACTGTTGCCATTTCTATAGCAAGTTTTTCCTCAGGCTTTGGGCCTTGAAAAATGTAAATGAAAGTATTGGAGCCCATAGGTACCAGGTAAAGGAGAAGTGACACATGTATTTTCAAAGTGTTTTAGTTACTGGTTCAGTGAAAAAAATCGCATAAAAAACAAGTGATGTCTGACAGACAGACAGACAGATAGAAGAGAGAGGGGGGGGAATGGAAATGACTCAGTGGAGAATGCACTCACTTGTTCTCTTTTGTTTCAAATTGCCGCCTTTCAATCAAGTTGGCTATGCTCTGAGGAGAGAGAAGACAGACTAGAAATGTGACACTTCTCTTCAAATGTCGTGGAGTGGGCAAGGGAGGTGGAGGGTGAGGCTGTCTGAGGGACAGGGAGGAAGCCCGCATGGCGTTACCTTATAGCACCTGTGCAACAGCATTCTGGCAGCCGACAGCACATTCACCGTGTACAGATAGAAAGTCCTGGATGGGGCATGGTCTGGGGTTTTAGGAATTTCCTGTTTGTCCACAGAAATAAACAGAAACTGTTCTTTGGAACTTGCACCTGGCACCGTGAGCCTCATGTTTATTGATACTTGTTTCTTTGCTAAGCAATCAGTAGTGATGTTTTATGGCATAATCACATGAAGCAGGCTACCTGGCTTCTCATTTTCCTATCAGCATCCCGAAAGAAAGGGAAGGCATCTGATATTTACTGAGTAAACTCTACACATGCCAGGAGGATTGTATTTGGTTTTCATGAGACCTCCTTATTTACTAATAATTGAGACAGTGTGACACTGTGTAGCCTATGCTGGCCTCAGATTTTCAATCCTCCAGCCTTAGTCTCCTAATCTAAGTACTGGGTACACACTACCACAGTTGGTCCAAACAATAATTGTGTGTTTTGAGACAAGGTTTCTCTGTAGCTTTGGAGACTGTCCTAGAACTCACTCTGTAGACGAGGCTGGCCCCAAACTCAGAGATTCTTGTGCTGGGATTAAAGGCATGCACCACCACTGCCAGGCCCCATACTGTTCTTATCTCATCATCCACCACCATTTTACAGACATGAAAATGATGGTAGTTGACTTGCTTGGTGAACTGACTCCAAAATCCATTCAACCTGCTTCCTCAAAGGGCCCCCAACATATCTCTACAAGAGTCGAAGATATGTCGAATGAGTTATTAAAGATTTAAGGTTCTCAGAAGGTCAGGAGAAATGGGCTGGGAGCTGGAAAGGGCAGGAAAGTTACAGTTGTGAGCCGATTTCTTGGTATACTCTGCCTGTTTCTCTTACTAGGCCAGTTAAACTGTACATAATCCTTCAGGGGTTTGCTATGTCTGTGTTAATGTTTTTTTTTCTTTTTCTGTTTCAGAGGTGGGTGTAGTGTCTGTCTTGGGGACCCACATTAACTTCCTCAGGCTTGCTGCTGGGCAGGCAATAAAGCTGTGGCTACCTGGAGGGATATGAAGTTCTCTGAGAGCATCTTATACAGCATATCCTTTGCCTCCTTTGCAGGAATCATGGCGAAATCCTCCACCTGCTTCTGTTCCAGGTGTTTCTTCTGCAATACTAGACGGAAGATTCTGGCACAGCGAGACCCGAATCTGGGAAGGAACAAAGAAGCACAAGGTATAGTTAGCTCACAGTGTGGATGTACTGTTCCATATGTGGGGTCAGGAGCAGAGAGGAACAGCATTCAGAGTCCTTTCACAGCTCCAAAAGTTGGTGATGGCGCTGTTAATCCTAACTTGTCACCAAATGCTGACTCCTTTGAGTGCCATGGCTCTTGTATTACATAGCTTTAGGATGGCTAGTTAATTTACTAACTAGTAATTAGTTTTACAGAGAATAGTTCCACTGAAAGATGAGACCAAGTGTGCATAGCAGAGTATACCATAAAAAACAAATTACCTGTTCAATGGTGTGGCTAGAAAGTGTCTGAGCCCAACTCCAATCAGTGAATCTCTTACCTCTCCTGGATGACAGACTCCAGAGTCGCTGTGGCTAGGGATGCTAACGCCTTATGGATGTCTTTATTGTAAAGGTTAAGGGCATTCAGTAATGTTTGGCCTGGTCAAATATTTTGCTCTTCACATTTCATGTAGAATATAGGTATATTAACATTTGAAAGGGTTTTACTTAAGTAAATTTATTCCTTATTTTCACTTTATGTGCACTGGTGTTTTGCCTGTATGTGTGGAGTTAGAGTTGTGAGCTGCCATATGGGTGCTGGGAACTGAACCTGGGTCCCCTGGAAGAGTAGTTAGTGCTTTTAAGCACTGAGCCATCTCCCCAGCCCCTCTTTTTTCCCTTTTTTGAGACAGGTTCTTGTTATGTGTCCAAGACTGACTTAGAACACTGAGCAACGGCTCTGATTATAAGCACTGAGCACCATCCTCGCCTTTCCCCAGCTCCTTCCCTTCCCGAGCTCTCTGCCTCGCCTCTCCCGCCTTCCTTCTTTCTCTGCTGCAGTGCTGACAGTGTGAGTGAGGGGTTACTGAATGATGACAGTCCTAGGCTTTTTTTTTTATTCTCATTAATGTAACTCACTGGAAGTTCACAGAAAAATTAACAGAAAGTTATTTCAATTTTTGACGTTGTGTAGTATATTAGGCATTGACAAACTCCTTTCCTGGGGTGGCACATGCCTCTAATCCCAGCACTTGGGAGGCAGAGGTAGGAGGATCAGGGGTTCAGTGCTAACATTTAGGCTACACAGTGAGTTCAAGGCCAGCCTGGGTTACATGAGACTGTCTCAGTGAAAAAACAATATTTTCTAGGTCACTGCTCTGCTTCCAAACTCAGGGGTCCTGACAGAACAGACAACTGGCAAGGATACTGATGACATACATTCCTCCACCACTGTCGCCAGATTTTCCAATAAACTCTAGCTGTAAAAAAGAAAGCGTAAATGGTGTTAATAAAATGTAAAGTCCAGTAATTCTGCTTCCCATGGAGCAAATCTGGCCAAGCCTTTGAAGCCGGGAGCTCCTGGTGGATGATGGGGACTTTTTCTGGGATGGCTAAGTAGACACGAAGGCCATAGGAGAATATTAGGATTTAGTAGCAGAGATAAATTATAACCAGACCAAGGGGATGAGAAAACTTACTGGGTCATCTGCCAGCAGCGTGAGGTACTGGTCGAGGACTTGCTTAGAGATGTTATAGCCGACAGGCAGGGACCTGAAGATCTGTGGGACAGAAGGGAATGCTAACATGACTGAAACCAGATGTCCTAATTTAGATTTCAAAAACATAAAAATATTCATGTATTATTGTTTGTAAGAGCAAAATAAGGTCAAGAGGGGCATGCACCTTTAATTCCAGAACTCGGAAGGCCTCTGCCTTCCGAGTTTGGGGCCTGGTCTATATAGTGCCTTCTAAACAGCCAACACTACATAGTCAGACTGGGACAGCAGCGGAGTAAAATAAGAAACAACCCAAAGGTCCAGTAATTAATTAAAGAAAACTACAACCAAGTACAGTAGTGCGTGCCTGTAATTAATCTAGCTGTCCCGGAGGCTGGATCAGAAAGAGTGTGGGTTGTTGTGTAGCCACAGCCTCCAAAGTTAAAGCTTCTATCTGGAGGGAGGCTCTTAAGACTCTGGAAGC
Organism: Phodopus roborovskii; assembly: GCF_943737965.1. Lineage (NCBI taxonomy): Eukaryota > Metazoa > Chordata > Mammalia > Rodentia > Cricetidae > Phodopus > Phodopus roborovskii. The sequence continues at coordinate 28,029,977 of NW_026126540.1, forward strand.
TAAAATTTATAATACTCAAGAAAGCATGAAATTTACAGGGGTCAAGAACTCAGAAAGCAGGGCCTTTAATCATAGCACTAAGGAGACATAGGCCAGCCTGGTCTACAGAGCAAGTTCCAGGCCAGCAGATACCCTGTCCAAACAAATCAACTAACTACAAAAACTTAGAAAATAATATAAAGTGTAATAACAACATTTAAATAAGTATAATTATATAAGTTATAGGAATGTAATGTTTCAAATGCTAAGGCTTTCATCAAAATCCACACACACACACACACACACACACACACACTCACACATACACGTTGTAAGATAGCTTTCCCTGCTACTGCCCAGCGTAGCTTTGAACTCCTGAGCTCAAGCAATCTTCAGCAGCTGTCTAAACAGGTAAAATTCCAGGCATGTGCTAGCACACCTGGTTCCTAGATTCTTAAAACAATTAGAAATAAGTTGTACTTGACAGATAATTTAACTATAATAATGGCTTAACAGTTTTTTTTGGAGATTTGTTTTTTTTTTTTTTTTTTTCCCCCTCTGAGACAGGGTTTCTCTGTGTAGCTTTGTAGACCAGGTTGGTCTTGAACCCAGAGATCCACCTGCCTTTGCTTCCTGTTTTGTTCTTTTTTAATCTACTTATGCACATATATGTTTTGCCTACACGAACACATGTGCAGTGTGTGCAGTGCTGGGGAGGCCAGAAGAGGGGGTAAGATCCTTTGAACTGTAGTACAGACTGTCGTGTGCTGTCTTGTGTGTGTTGAGAATTGAACCTGGGTCCTCTGGAAGAGCAGCCACGTGCTCTCAACCACTGAGCCACCTCTCTTGCCTCCATTGCTTAACATTTTAAAAAGCTAGATCCTAAGTGGCCAAACATTTTTTGTGCTTACCTATTCTAATAACAGAAACCCCTTTTTTTGTCCTCAAGGCACATATCAATCTAACCCTACAAGCTATACCCAATAACTATTATAATACCCATGTCTATCAGAGAGCTAGTGCAAAATCAGGAAGCTAAACTAGGAGTGGTGGTGCAGACCTCTAAGCGTAGCACTGGGGAGCAGAGGCAGGTAGATGGACCCCTGAGTTCAAGCACAACAGGACAACATAGGAAGTTCCAGGACAGTTAGGGCTACATAGAAAGACCAAAACAAAATGAAACAAAAATCCCCAAATACAACAAAACAAAAGCCAAAAGAAAAGAAAATTGAAGTGTACCTCATTGGAGGACAGTGGCTGGGTATATGGGGCACTAGAGGGAGTGGTAATTTCACTCATCCGGAGCATTGTCCGCACAATCTCACTGCTCGTCTGAAAAGGAAATAAGCATTCAGAATTCACGATGCTGCCTCTGAGTCAAGGCCACACCTGACCTTATTTCTTGCTGAACACTTGGCTGACCCACTTAGATGTTACCTGGTCCATTCGATTTGCAACTGCGCTCACAATTGCTTGGTCACGAAAGTGCTGGTGGAATCTGTCAAGGTTGACTTGCCAATAAATCCCATCGTCTGGAATGGGCTGAGGTGAGAAAAGGGTTAGAGGGAAACACTGAAATACAGTGCAGTTTCCTAGTGAGTTTAGATTTTAAAGTTCCATCTGTTTTGAGAAACTGTAGCAATTAGATGGGTTAAGAGAAAAGGAATTCAGGAATGTGGACTAGTGAGTGTGTCCTGACACATTCACTTCAAGTTCCCTGAACTCAACCTTCCTCCTCCTCCCTTCACCATTACCCCTCAAGTCTCTCATCTGACACCTCCCTTACTCTGTGCAGATGACTTTCTCCTTTATGTCACGGGAAGAATAGAAGCCAGAACACATTCAACTTTGTGCAAACCACCTCCTTTCCTTTTCCCCTCTCTCCTGGGAAAATGCTTGTCTTTTTATCTAAGGGTGTTGGCCACATTGCTACTTCAGACTGTTCTCTCATTGGGTCTTGGGATCCAGATCACATTTACTTCCTGTCCTTTAAACTTGCAGCCTCTCTGTTTTTGCTTTCTTCTCACCAGCTTTTATCTTGCTCACCTCTTTCTAGAAGAATCCTCCCAAATCTCCGATCCCGTTCCTACCTACCTTCCTGCCTTCCCTTCCCTTCCCTTCCTTCCTTCCTTCCCTCCCTCCCTCCCTTCCCTTTCTTTTCCGTTCCTTTTTTTCTTCTGAGACAGGGTTTCTTTGTGTAGCTTTGAAGCCTGTTCTGGAACTTACTCTGAAAACCAGGCTGGTCTCAAACTCACATAGATCCGCCTGCCTTTGTCTCTGTTATGTATGTGTTTCCGCCAAGGTGGCCAGAAGGTGTTGGATTTCTTGGAGCTAAAATTATAGATATAGGTGCTGGGAATCAAACTCTGGGTCTGTGGAAGAACAGGAGGAGCTCTTAACTGCTATCACTTCTTTCTAGACCACAGACATCTATTTTGTTTATTTTTTGAGACAGAGTCCCTCCCTGGGTTTGAGGGTCAGGATGGCTGGTGAGCCCCAGGGACCCTGCTGTGATTTTGGGTTGGGTCATATCCATAGCCTGAAGATTAACACCTGCAGATCACATTTGTAGATTTAACAGTCATTAGCTTGGCTTTCTTCTTTCAGACAGGGTCTCACATAGCTCCAGCTGGCATGGAACTTACTATATAATTGAGGGGACCATGAACTCTGGATCTTCCTGCCTCTATTTCCCAAGAGCTAGGATTACAGGCATTTACCACTACATCTAGCTAAAAAGTAATCTTGGCCACTAAATGGGTAAGAATGCAAGAAGGGTCTCACTGAGAAGAGTATTGGAGAAGTGCTGACAAGAGATGATGATCTTGGGGCTGGAGAGATGGCTCAGTAGATAAAATATTTGTTGTACAACCATAAGGACTGAGTTTGAATCCCAGCACCCACATAACAAGCCAGACATGATCTCATATATGCCCATAACTTCAGCACTGTAAGGGAAAAGGATTGTTGGGACTTGATGACTAAGAAAAACAAACAAACAAACAAACAACAACAACAGCCTACATTGATGGAAGCTGTCATTCTGTATATGTTTCTCATACTGGTTAATGAATACAGCACTGTTGGCTAATAGGAAAAGAAGATAGGAGGGACTAGGAGACAAGGAGGAAATAGGAAGTAGGGGTCAAGATGGAGAGTCTGGAGAAAGCAGAATGCCGGCCAGCTCCCCGGTAAGAGAAATACATAGATCAGCAGAAATGGGTTAATAATTAAGACAGAGCTATCCAATAAGAAACTAGCAATGGGCCAACAGATTATATCAAATACAGAGTCTCGGTGTGTTATTTGGGGCTGGCGGTGCGGCGGCGGGACAAGCCCAGGTGGCGGGCGGAAAAACTGTACTCCTTACACTACATGATCCAGGTTCAGGGAGAAAGCATGACTCAAAGGAATAAAGCAGAGATTTCTAGAAGACATCTGATGCTCTCCTGTGGCTTCAGTGTATGTGTGCACAGGCACATGTACCTAATCCCCACTCTATATATACACAAGGAGATAATGTGGTCCTTTAGACTAGGGAGAGAACAGGGAAGGTTAAGAAATAGCTGGATAGGAGATGATTTTGGAAATTGGGCTGATAAGTATTAGTGAGATAGAAGAATTTCAAGGAATTTTGCCTAAACTCATGGTATTGGGTCTCTGTTACTAAGAAAAGGTGGCTTACGAGGGGGCAGGTATATGGGAATGGGAAATCAATTATTTTGTGTTGGTCATGCCAATTTCTTTTTCTGCTGGAGTGTATGTGCTTAATTCTATGTCTATGTATGAGTATATGATGTGTGTATGCATGTGTGCCATAGCATGTTTGTGGAGGTCAGAGGACAAGTTTAGGGGTCAACCCTCGAATTCTATCTTGGTTTGAGATAGGTTTCTTTTACTCTCTATATAGCAGGATAGCTGGCCTGTGAGCTTCTGGAGATTTTAGGTCTCCTGTCTCATCTTAGAATACCTGGATTACAGTTGTGCACTACCACACCTGGCTCTAAGTAGGTTCTAAAACTTAGTTCTTCATGCTTATGCAGCAATTGCTTTACCCACTGAATTATTGCCTCAGCTCCTAGCCATACTTCTGAGATTTTCTTCTTCTTCTTCTTCTTCTTTTTTTTTTTTTAAAGATAGGAACTCTGATTGGGCAGTGGTGGTACATGCCTTTAGTCCCAGCACTCGGGAGGTGGAGGCAGGCAGATCTGTGTGAGTTCGAGTCCAGCCTGGTCTATAGGAGCTAGTTCCAGGACAGTCTCCAAAGCCACAGAGAAACCCTGTCTCAAAAAACCAAAAGATAGGAACTCCTTAAGTAGTAGGCTGGCCTTGACCTTGAATTTGCAGTAATCCTCCTGCATCAATCTCTTTAGTGCTGGGATTACAAGGCATGCACTGCCACATCTGGCTTGAGATGTTCATTAGCCATCTTTATAGGGCATCTGCATATAACAGTTCAGGCTTAAATGCATCTTTCTAAACTTAATGCCTCACCACTAGTCTTCATAGGTCTATGTGTTCCAGCCCTACGGAAAATCTTGAACTTTAACTAGGTTCTCTCTTTTATTTGTTTGATGGTTTACTGGGGGAAGGAGGCGGTGCAAGGATAACCCAGAACTTCTGATGCTATCGCCTCTAACTTCTGAGTGCTGGAATTGTAGTTGTACACTACCACTAATGGTTTGCTTGAGACACGGTCTCACTATGTAGCTCTGGCTGTCCTGGAACTCTCTATGTAGATCAGGTGGGCCTCCAACTCACAGAGATCTGTTAGTCTCTGCCTTCCAAGTGCTTTGATTAAAGACATGGGTTGTCACACTGGGTACCACTTCTGGTTTTATTTGGTACTGGGCAATCAAATCCAGTGCTAGATGCATGCCAGGCAAACTATCTACCAATTGGGCTACAACCCTGGCCAAAGTCTCTCTTTTCAAGACAGAGTCTCTCTGTGTGGCCTTGGCTGTCCTAGGGCTTGCTCTGTAGACCAGGCTGGCCTAGAACTCTGCTTGCAAGTGCTGGCATTAAAGATGTGCACCACCATTGTCCAGTTGGCTTTTTTTTTTTTTTTTTGAGACAAGGTCTCCCATGTATCCTTGCCTGGTCTGGAGCTCACTATGCGGAACCAGGCTGGCCTTGCACTCATAGAGATCCTCCTGCCTCTGTGTTCTACCTACCCACTGCTGGGCCTAAAGGGATACAACAACATACCCAGCTCTGCTTCCCCTTTGTATAAGTTAGTACCATTATTCAGTGAAATAAGTTAAGCCTTGGAAGGGCATGGAACATTCCTTCCACAAAGTCCCTCCCACTCTCAGGAGTTCTCACTGTTCCTTAGTAAAAAGAGATCAGGGGAGAAGTGGGCAGAGATGGTAGTAGCATTGTTTGTACTGGTCTATTTCTGACCAACACTTACTGAAGTTCATAATCCTACTTCTTAGCCAGGTTCTGTTGGAGCTTGTTATCTGAGGGCTATTTCTGGACTGCTCCAGAGTGAGGACTGCTAATCAGGAAGCCCCATTACCTCTTTGTTATCCATGTATTTTGGTTTCTTGGCCTTGGGCTCTCCAGCAGCATCTTCGTCAGATGATCTCCTCCTCTTACCTTTTCCTGACAAAATATTGAATGATTAGACTATATAGCATATGACAGGAAATGGAGCCCAACTACATTTATAGCTGCCTCAAGTTAGAGTTGATTAGGAGGTTGAGGAGCTCTAAGAAACTCAAGTGAATGAGGATATCATCTAAAATCAGTATGTTTAAAAAAATCTAGTCTTGAACCTGGGTAATTACAGCACTGAGGAGACAGAGGCACATGGATCTCTGAGTTCTAGGCCAGTTTGGTCTACAGAGTGAGTTCCAGAACAGCTGGAGGTGCACAGTGAGAACCTCACTTGGAAAAAAACCAAAACCAAAACAAAACAAAACACCACCACAAAAACAAAAGAGCAAACCAAAAGAAAAGAAAATTCTGGGGCTGGAGAGATGGCTCAGTGGATAAGAGCACTGGCTGCTCTTCCAGAGGACCAGGGTTCAATTCCCAGTACTCACATGGCAACTCACAATTGTCTGTAACTTGTTTCACGGGATCAGACACCCTCACACAGACATACATGCAAGTAAAATATTAATGCACATAAAATAAATCATTAAAAAGAGAAAAAAATAATCCATTGTCTTTGCCTTCAAACTGCTTCTCCTATGCTCCCTTTTAGTGAATGGCACCATCATGCCCCTATGGGTGCAAATCAGACACTCAGATGTCATTCTTAAGACTTACTGCTTCTGTATCTGCTTTTTCACTAGTCTGTCTCTATTGACCTTTGCCCTGTCCTTTTGCCTTTACTAGAGAATTTACAACGTAAGTCAGATCATGTCACATCTCTGCTTAAAACCAGAGTAGTCTCCTTTTGCTCTCAGGTTAAAGAACAGATACCCTACACTGCCTTGTTTAACTTGTTCCTCTACTCTCTAGTCTTCTCTCAAGCTTCTCTGAACTTTGCTCACCTTGCTTCTACACTGACCTTTCACTTTCTCTAATGCTCTTATTTCTTTTTTTTTTTATTACACAATAATTTCAAAAATACCCATCTTCTATGGCCTCACTTGGTAGGTCCTACTTCTTCATTAAGACCCAGATCAATCTGGGCAATGGTGGTGCTTTTAATGCCAGCAGAGGCAGGTGGATCTCTGTGAGTTCGAGGCCAGCCTGGTCTACAAAGCTACACAGAGAAACCCCCATCTCAAACAAACAAACAAACAAACAAACAAACAAAACAAACAAAAAACCCAAAACAAAACAAAAACCCCAAAAATCCAAAAACAAGATCCAGATCAAATTCTACTTTCTCAGAAAAACATAAGCCTTTACACATAAATCCATTCCTTGATACCTGGCTTCTCCATAGTCCATATCACAGTGTGTGACATATCTATGTGACTTATGTCTTGGGAAGGGATCATGGGGTTTCCATTATTACATACTGTAACAACTGATACACAGTAAGTAACTGGTAAACAATCAGACATTCATTCACATAACAATCAGTGATGAAGAATCCACAATGAGGGCAAATCACCGTTCCAGGATGAAAATTCCTTACCTATCAAGCTCAGTTTAGGAACTAGGTACATGTCCTTTTCATTAATGACAAGGGTTGGTGCAGGTGGTGGCGGCCCAGGATCAGAACTGCCAGTGGTAGGAACCAGGGGACAGCGCTGTACAAAGTGAGTATCTGCCAGTCGCACAAATGCATTTGATACCTCAGCATAGTCCATGGTCTTGCCGTCTGTACAACAGGAGGAGAGAGGCAGGTGAGATGGCCTAAGAGAACAGAGCAGTCAGCCAATCATGCTTTTTGCTAAGAGCTGTAGATCCAGTACTGACCCTCCATAGTCTCTGTGAGTCGGTCTGCTACTTTCTTCACAACAGCTGACATTGTCATTTTGCCATTCAATAGGAGCTCCTCGACAATCAGCTCTCCAGTGTCACTGTACAGCGTTTTGGTAGTATAGATGTACCGGGGATATCTAAGCATTCGCAATACCCGGCTGCACTGGGCTTCATACTCCACCACACTGCGTTTATTCACATGATAGATCACCAGGTTATGGTGGATGAGGACACAAAGGGCTTTTTTCACCTAGATAGGACCCAAAAGAAAGAGAAGACCTGGAGCTACACAGCTCATTACTGCTGGCAATAACACCCATCCCCAACAGCTTAGCAAGCAACACATCACTAGCCAAGAGACTCCTGAATCTTTGTATAATTTTAATTTTTTAAAAGCAACTAGGTCTGAGTTGAAACAACACAGGTCCATCTGAACAGGACCTGCCCCTTGTTTGACCCAAGAACTCCTGTGTCTATGGTACAATGTCTGCAGCTAAACTTATCCCCAGGTCCCAGGGCAGGGGACACAGGGCCCATGAGCAACAGGACTTGTGGCAGCCATCTGGGCCAGTTCCTGCCATGACAGGACAGGGACTGAATTTGACTTGACTGCACATAAAATCTTACTTCCTCTATGTGTAAGAATCAAATGTCAATGGAAGAAATCAAGACAATTCCTTGCTATGATGTTCATATTATCCCCAATCTCTATCTTGTTTTCTGCTTTTTGTTTTTTTTCCTCTATGTAGTCCTGTCTGTCCTGGAACTCACCGAGATCCACTTGCCTCTGCCTCCTGAGTACTGTGATTAAAGGCATGTGCCACCACTGCCCAGTTAATTTTCTGTTTTGAATCAGGGTCTCATGGAGCCCAAGGTAGTCTTATACTTTTTATATAACTGAGGATGACCTCAAACTTCCGAGCTTCCTCGTCTCAAGTGCTGGGATCATAACCATAAATCATCATACCCAGTTTTATGTGTATTAGAGATCAAGCCAGGCCATCCCACATGCTATACCAGTGGAGCTACATCCTCAGCCAGGATCATGATAAAAATCTTTCATATCACAATTTACCTGTTTTTCTTATCATTTTTGTTCCTTAAAGGCAGCATTAAATTAGTAGACTTACTGTGAATAAATGAGTGTGGCATGGGAACAATAAATATTATTACTTGCACAGCAAAGATGAGAGCTAGGAACATTCTGAGAAGCAGTACTCTGGGGCCTAAGTACAATACCACCCCACTCCATCCCATAGTGGTTCTCATTGTAGGGCAAGCTTTTTTATTTCTATTTTCAAGGAAAGGAGTACCATTGCTAAAAGGTGACTGAAGAAAATGAATTAAAGAAGCTAAAGAGAACAAAGTGATATTACCTAACATACCTGGTCCAGTGATGTTCCGGTGTCATGGACAATTACTCTAAGAGGCTGGCTGCCAGTTTTGATTAGGTGGACTCCAATTTTTTCTACAATCTCACCAAAATGCTCTTGCAGCAATAAAGAGCACAGTTTAATTTCTGCTTGAGTCATTGTGTCTGGAGCCTCAGAACTAGGAAAGAACAACGATATAAATTCACATATCTTTTTCTGGAAGGCAACTTGACAATATACACCAAACCTTAAACTCTCGAATATATTTGCTTTAATACTTTAATTTAGGCCTCTTTGTTCCAAGGAAATAACAATAAAAAAACAAAGCAAAACAAAAAAATCACATGCCATTAGTTCTCTTTATAATACCGGCACTGACATACTAAAACAGTCTATTACCTATCAATAAATTATAGTATAACCTTAAATGAGTATAGACCAATATTTTAAATGACTTTGCATACTATAACTAGCACAAAATTATTTGTTATGAGTTGTAACAGAAGTAATTGCAATGGCGGGGTCTGCCTGTAATTTTAGCACCCAGGAGGCAAAAACAAAAGAATTAACAGTTCCAGACCAACCTGGGGTACAAAGTGAGTTCAAAGCCAACCTGTGTTAGACATGAATACTCTGGTGCATGATACACCTGCCCATCAAAACAAGACTGGGAAACTAGACATCAGATATATGTTCTAAAGCCAGGTATGGCAGTGCAAGCCTGTAGTTTAGCAGTTGGGAGGTGGAGGTGGGCCTGGGGTTCAAAGTTACTATTGAGTTCAAGGCCAGCCTGGCTACAAGAGACCCTGTTTAAAAAAAAAAAAAAAAAGCCATTTTCCCTTTATCCTATTTATTTTTAGGGGATTATATGTTGTTTCCTTAATCTTTAAAGGCTGGATTAATCTGGGTGTGGTGACTCCCATGTCTAGTCCCAGCACTAAAGCAGGAGGACTGCCATGAATTCAAGGCCCACCTGGGCTACGTAATAAATGCCAAGCAAACGGTCCAGAGTGAGACCCTTAAAAAAAAAAAAAAGGTGGGGGGATGCAAGCGACTTGTAAAATCTGTAATAGATACAAATAACTAAGGCTCACATCTCTGTGAGAGTACAAAGTATCATTCCCAAGCCATAAACCACACGTTAGAAGCAAAGAGGAGCTTCTCAACTGCGTGTTTCAATTAGAAGAAGTTATGTTCCCTTGAGAACCATATTAAATTTCCACACCTTGACAAAAAAGCAGAAATGGATGTAGTTGATTTATGAATTACCTCCCTATTACAAGCTGGACCTGCCATTATTCATCTATTTTTCCAACCCTTTAGTACCTAAGTCTTTGTCCTTCTTGCCACGTTGTCGCAGGGGAGACTATTTCACCGTGTTTGGAGAAACACCCCTAGATCAGTTGCCATCCTTGAAAAGCATTTCCAAGGCGCCTGGCCCCTTTCCCTTCATGCAAGTTCCTGTTCCGGACTTCGTTTCTTGGCCCTGAGTCAGGGCCTGCACTTTCCGGCGGCGTTCCCCACTAACCTCAGGGTCAGCGCTAATTTAGAAACTCCAAATATTGTCCTCCGGAGACTAGCAGCCTCAGCTCAGGGGCAGCCCACCGCCCCTTCTGGAAAGTGGAGCGCCATTAGGCGGACGCGGAAGGGGGTCAGAGCGGGGACCGCTCTAGCCGACGGTGTCGGTGGTTTCCGGGGACGCTCTTTCTTTCCTCTCGGTGGAAGGCTGGAGGACCGGCCAGGGGCTGTCTGAGGTGCTGGCGGGCGGTCTCTTCTCCGCCTTTGGTGCCGGGAGGCGGGCCTCGGGTCGCGCGGCCGCAGGCGGGCGGGCCTCTTGGGGCCGGGCGTACTCACGTGACCCCTGCGGGCCCTGGAGCGGCCGGCCGCACAGAGGCGGCGGCGACGGCGGCGACCGCAGCCCGGGAGGTAGCGGCCTGGGCAGGGACCGCCGGCCGCCCTTTCGGACATCCGCGGCCGAGGCGAAACATGGCGGAGGCATCGGCGGCCGGGGCGGACGCGGGCTCCTCTGTCGCCGCGCACCGTTTCTTCTGCCACTTTTGTAAGGGCGAGGTCAGCCCCAAACTACCGGTAAGAGCCCCGTGTGTGCCGCCTTCGGGCGCCGCGTAGGTCCGTGGCCCCGAAGGCTGGAAACTGGGTCTTAAGCTGCCCGCACACCGGTGACTCCCCCGACACCGGTGTCCCCGGCACCTGCTGCCCGCTGTCTCTTGGCACTGGCTGCAAATGCTAAGCGTCAGGGCCGGCGTCGGTCACTCCTGCCTAGCCCTCGTTTCCGCGGCCGCTCCAACCTGCCCCTCATTTCGCTTCCGCTCTTCAACACCACCCCCATCTTTTTGTCTTCCTCGGTGAATTCTCCGCTAAGTCTCCGCTCAGTTTGCTTGCAGTCTTCTTCCTTGTCTCCTTTCCGCGATGACCTATCCCCAGTACTCTTTCCGTGGTTGCGTCTCACCTTCCTCTCTTTTCTCCCCAACCACTTCTCAACTAGATCCTCCCCCTTCCGCATCCTCAGACAAAATAGCGGATTGCTGAGGACTGCCTAGTAGGTTGTGTGGAAAGAGGAGGTTTGGAAGGTTAACAGGGAAGAGGGAGGTTGTGTTCTTCAGTGATTCTTGGGTTCTTGTGAAAGTGAAAATAGCAGTGTACTAATGACTTGCAGACCGGCTGCGCTCCCTGTTGCTATTGAAGGAAATGGCTTTAGGAAGAAAGCAGGATGTACTGTTTCGACTTAGTTTATTTTAAATGTCACGCTGCCAGTGTCTTTAACTCCACTTTCCCAGTCCATCTTTTCATTCTTTCTGTTCAAAAAAAAAAAAAAAAAAAAAAAAAAAAAAAAGAAAAATTACAGGACACAATGTTGGGGACTGATTTCACTCATTTCAGCCAGGCTGTCAGCCAATAGAGAGGAAGGGCTACGGTTTGAGAAGAAAACGCTTCTGTAGAAAGCTAGCAATGCCAGCACCCCAAACCATGAGCTCCTTTGGGTTGGATTGCCGTTACTGTGGAGAGAATAGCAAGGTTAATCATACGTTTGACTGTCTTTGTAGAATTATAGTTCTTTTTCTTGGGTGTCAAGATTCCTTCTTAAAATTGGTGGCTAAATCATAATTTATATATATATGGTATATTGAATACACTTTTTTTTTTTTGAGACAGGGTTTCTCTGTATTGCTTTGGAGCCTTTGGAACTGCTTCTATAGACGAGGCTGGCTTCAGGCTCACAGAGATCCGCCTGCCTCTGCCTCCCAAGTGCTGGGAGTAAAGGCATGCACCACCAACACCCGGCTTTGTTTGTTTTTTTGCATCAAGGTCTTACCATGTAGTTCTGGCTGTTCTAGAACTTGCTATTTAGACCTGACTGGCCTGGAACTCACAGGGATCTTCCTGCCTCTGCTTCCTGAGTGCAGGGATTAAAGGTGTGTGCCACTGCACCTTGACTTTGAATGCAATCATAAGAGTAGGCCTACTAAGTTTATGTTTCTATATCTTATTTCTTAGAAGCACAAATGGAGTCCAGTGAATAAGGACTTCAGTTAAAAGTTGTGCTCTTGAGGCAACTAAGACATTTCTTTTCCTATTTGTTCCACCTCCAGCTTCACAATTAGCTACATCTGATACCGACTGGTCTCACTTGCTGCCTTGGCTGTGTGCCGATGTGCTGTCTTCCATATTTCAGTTTTTTTTCCAGCAGATATTAGAACTCTCACTACAGCTACAGAGAGACAGTCTGGAATTTAGCCACTGGGTGTGTAAGACTGGTGACATGTTATTGAATGTGACTGGTGCCTTGTAGGATGATCTTTAGCCTCTTCGAGCTGCAGGGGCTGGGAAGGGGGCTCAGACTCTCGAGGACTGGGCTTTTTTTTTTTTTTTTTTTCTTTTTTAAAACTTTGCTGTTTTCAAGACAGAGTTTCTCTGTATAACAACCCTGGCTGTTCTGAAACTCATTCTGCAGACCAGGATCATAGAGATCTTCCTGCCAAGGGCTTCTTTATTGTTACCCAGTTTACATCTTTGGCAAGTTAATCTCTGTATCCCAAAACATCTAAGCTTCTCAAAGGGACAATGTCAAATGCAAATTCTCCATCAAGGAGTATCTTGGTTTGCCAGGTTTTTCCCAATCAAGTTTTGTATAGGGTTTCCACCTTTGGGAAACTCTGAGACACAGAAGGTACTGGAGACAAAGGGCAGATTAAGGCTAGGTGCCAGTACTTGGGAAATCAAAGCAGCTGTAACTCAGCAGGAGCTCTCTGTACACTAGGGCTGTAGCCTTTGGATGTCTAAGTGTGCATTCATCAATTTGTCCTTCAGAGTGAGAAGACAGTATGTACGCTAGATGTCTTTTTCTTTTGATTACCTGAAGCCTTCACTTCAAAGGGATGCTTTTAAAGCTTTTTGGGTATTTTTCTAAGCCTTAGTTGGATGCATGAATGATCTTTGTTGGTCTTTTTACTCTGATTTATTGTTTGTCAGGCCTGACTTGTAAATTGAAGTTGATCAGTGTTTAATATAACAATTGCTGCCTACATACAGACAGGGTTCTCTCTGTTAGATGCCCTGGGGGTGAGTTGAAAGCATATGTGGTTCTTGTTCTTAAGACATGTATTTTTGTTCTGAAAGACAAGGCGAACATGGAAAATTAGCAGTCATCATGCTTACGGATGGGAACAAGTTCTGAGAAACACAGTTAAATGATTTTTTCATGCCGTGCAACCTTTGCAGCATCTGCTTAGGTAAACTAAAGTGCATCCTGGTCTTGTGGATTGAACCAGCCTTTATACACACTAGGCAAGTGTCTACCACTGAACTGTCTTAAGGTATTTATTTATTTCTCCTTACATAGACAGCTCTGGCTAGTTTTGAACACCGTCCTGCCTAAGCCTTCTGTTACTGGGATTACAGGCAACACCCTTTCACCCCTACCCCAGCAACATGCTTCTTTTTTGTTGGTTTGTTTTTGTTTTTGAAAATTGGTTTTCTCTGTGTAGCCCTGGCTCTGGAACTTGGTCTGTAAACCAGGATGGCCTTGAACTCAGAAATCTGCCTGCCTCTGCTTCCTGAGTGCTAGGATTAAAGTCTGTGCCACCACCACCCAGCTAGCAACATGTTTTGTTTTGTTTTGAGACAGGGTTTCTCTGTGGCTTTGGAAGCTGCCCTGGAACTAACTCTTGTAGACCAGGCTGGCCTTGAACTCCTGCTGGGATTAAAGGTGTGCACCACCACCTCCTGGCTGCAACATGTTTCTTAGTGGAACTAGCTTGTATAGTCTATATGAAGTCAGTGATTCACAGAAATGTTATAGTGCATGGCAGCAAAGTAAATGAGGACAGATACGTGGTTTCAGTTTTAGAGAGGATGATATGGTTCCAAGGTGTCATTGGACAGCCATGACAGATAAGGTAAAGTTGACTTAGTTTTGAAGGACAGGTATAATTCAGCTTTGAGACTATGCAAGACCTGGAGGTAGCAAATGAAAGTATGGGTTGAAGAATAAAGGAGACTACTGAGTAAATCTTTGTTGTCTTTAGCTGACAAAATTGTAGTTATGGGGTACAATATGGTGGAATGACTAAATCAAACTATTAATTGGTTTAACATACATTATCTCACATTCTTTGATTTTTTTTTTTTTTTATTTTTATTTTTGGGCCAGGGTTTCTCTGTAGTTTTGGAGCCTATCCTGGAACTCACTCTGTAGACCAGGCTGGCCTTGAAGTCACAGAGATCTACCTGCCTTTGCCTTCATAGTGCTGGGATTAAAGGCATGTGTTACCACTGCCCAGATACATTTTTTTATTATTTACATTTATTTGTTTATTGTGTGTGTGAGCGTGTGTGCATATTCACGAATGGGTACCATGGTGCCAGTATGAAGATCAGGTGACAACTTTTGTAAGTCAATTCTCCTGGTCCACCACACGGATCCTGTAGGGAGGAAGGTTTGGTAGGCTTGGCAGCAGGTGCCTGTACCCACTGAGCTGGCCCCACCTCACACACTTCTCTTTTGTGGTTCATATACTTACTGAGTCTGTTGTTTTAGCAATTTTATTTTATTTTTATTGTTTAAAAATATTTATACCTAACTTTTTGTGGAAAATTCTCAATACATATAAATATTTTTAAATTTTATTTTATGTTCATTGGTGTGGAGGTGTCAGATTCCCTGGAACTGGAGTTACAGACAGTTGTGAGCTGCCATTGAACCCAGGTCCTCTGGAAGACCAGCCAGTGCTCTTAACCGCTGAGCCATCTCTCTAGACCAATTTAAAAATTTTAAAATTCTCTGTTAATTATAGTCACTGTGGTATAAAGTGGTTAATCAGTGTTGTTATGTATTTTTAGGAAAAGGTGCAGACTTAGGGTTTTTTTTTTTTTTTTTTTTTTTTTTGGTTTTTTTTTTTTTTTCTCAATCCAGGAGTCTCTGTATTTAGTTCTGGCTGTCCTGGAACTTGCTCTGCAGAGCAGGCTGGCCTCCTGGCCTCCAACTCTCAGAGAAATCTTGCATCTGCCTCCTAAGTGCTGAGGTTAAATGCATGTGCCACCATGCCTGACTGTTGTTGTTGGTGTTGTTGTTGTTTTTTTGTTTTGTTTTTTTTTTTTTGAGAATCTAACTGCATAATCCTGGCTGGCCTAAAATTCAATGTGCAGGCCAGGCTGGCCTTGAATTCACAGATCCTCTTGCTCCTGCCTCTCCCAGTGCTGGGATTAAAAGTGTTCACACCATATCTGGTGAGACTTAATTTTGATTTATGTGGAAACTAGTGACTTTCATTTTGTTTCATGGGTTTTTTAAAATCTGTAATCTCAGGCAGTTATCTGGGAGATGCTTATCAGAAGAAACAGATCAGTTAAGTTTACTGTTTATTAGAAATTTGTCTCTGCTATTGACAAACCACCTCAAACACTGGTAATGTGATTTTCATATAATTATTATCGATATAGGGCTACATGGAAGGTTTTTAAAAAGAAAGATAAATCCTAATGTAAACTTGAGAGTCTGTCATTGTAAGGATCCACATAAGTAGACATTCATAATTCCTTGAACTTAATGAACAATGTGGGGAATCTGACCGTCCTATGGATAAGCAGACTCAGATATCATGTATAAAGTTTTTCATTGTCTTAACTGAATTCACAACCCTAGAGGATACTGACTCCTGTAATACTGATTCCCAGAACCGCCACTTATTAGTGCTATACTTACTGAACACCAGCTTATGTTAGCCTTACCCCTGCTTTTATGGGGAAGGGGCTGTGGATTGAATTCAGGGTCCCAGATATGCTACTACAATTAAGAGGTTGTAAGGTTTCACAGCTCTCATTTCTTCCCCCTTCCCAATTGAGGATGTAGCACTTTTTTATATTTGCTTGCCTACCTTCCTGCCTCCCTTTTTTCTTTCATTCCTCCCTCCTTTCTTATTTCCTTTCATTCCTGAGAGGGAGGGAGGGAAGAGTGGAGGGAGAGAGAGGAGAGAGAGAGAGAGAGAGAGAGATTGATTTTCACATAACTCAAGCTAGTTTCAAATTCTCTGACCTCGAATTTCTGATCATCCTGCCCCATCTCACAAGTGCTGGGATTCAGGTGTTAGATAAAGCACATGCCATTACACCTTGTTGTTTGTTACTCAGGACCTCATTCATGCTAGGCAGACATTCCACCAACTGAGCCTACTTCTTGATATATTTTAAGTACCCAAAGGCAACTGCAATAGCTTATCCAGAGTTTATCTCTGAAACTGCCCTTAGGTTTTTGTTTATCATTTTCATCTGAAGGCTACATGGACCTAAGTAACTTGAGGGTTCATAACTTTGGACTGAGTGAAGTATGCCTAATGCTATGTAGTTAAGTGATTGCTAGCTGAATTTCTTTTATTTGGTGGAGGAACACTTCTCACTGCTTCTCCTGATCTCTTTCTTTTAGCTGGGTGTCTTTAGTTTGTATCATCCCTGAGAAGAGGACAAAAGGCTCATTTAGAAAGAGGGTACCAAGAAATGAGGGAGAAGTGTTGAAGGGAATGTAAAACAATACTCTATTCAGTGACACTGTTACCTCCAAGTGAATCCCGTAGGAATTGCTCTGAATAGAAGTGCTTTATGTTGAAAATAATTCTAGTAAAAAATGGTGAGTTCCATACTTGGGATTGGGAGTTGGGGGGGTGTTGTATTTTTGTTTGAGACAGTGTCTCTCTATGTAGTCCTGGAGCTTAATATGTAGATCAGGCTGGACTTAAATTCACAGAAATCCTTTTGCCTCAGCCTTTGGGGTGCTGGGATGACAGGACTCCTTTAGCATAGGTATTTATTTGTTTATTTTCTTGGGGTTTTTTTGAGATAGTGTTTCATTATGTAGATTTGGTTGTCCTGGAACTCACTATGTACAACAGGCTGGCCTCAAATTCACAGAGATCTGGCTGCTTCTGCCTCCTTAATGCTGGTGCTAAAGGGGTATGCTGGTATACTCAGCTTCAGAATTTTAAATAAGAGGTTCTGATTACATTGTTTGAAGAATTCAGGTTTATATGTAACAAGGTAGAATGGCATGTATTTTTTTGGTCATCAGATTACAGAAGAAATGCTTGAAGGCAGTTACCAGAAGATTTTACCTCACTGACTATTTTATTGAGAGACAATGTGGGCCCAAAACTAATGGGAATAATTATACTACATTGAAAGGATGACTGAGGTTGGAGAGATGGCTCAGCAGTTGAGAGCAGGCTGCTTTTCCTGAGGACCCAGGTTTGGTTTCCAGCACCCACATGGCAGCTCACAGCTGTCTCTGGCTCTAGTTCCAGGGTATTTGATACCTTTACATAAATTGACATAAAATAAAAATTTTTAAAAAAGGATGACTGGACAGAATCCCACAGAGGGCTGTTTCAAGGAAAGTAAAGGTGCTCTATCCTCACATACTACTGTCCCCCCCCCCCATTCTCCTTTACATAGAGGTCTTACAAGGTTGAATCTGGTAGTGATAATTATATTGAAGAGTAGCCTGGTTTGGCTATTGATGAGATTAGCTTGGCTCTAAGCATTTCATGGAAATCAGGGAATTTCCCAAATCCAGAGACCATACAAGTTCAGTTAAAGGCTGATGGATATTGTTTACCCTTGGCTCAGTTGAAAGGGACTGGTGGGTTTCTCACTTCCTAATTCTCTGATGTATCATCTTCTTATAATAAATATTCTCTTTAGTAAGTAATATTACCTCATTTGGCTGTTTACCTGGTACTTATGAAGGGCAGTTATTAATCATTGTGTTGTACTTACAGTGGCTCCAATATAGGAAAACATTCTGATCATTTTGTAATAAAGGTAGCTAAATGGTAAATTTCTTCAAGAATTTATACTACTGAACTGGAGGAAAACTTAGTGATTTGAGATAAATTTCAAAGATGCTAATCATTAAATTATCTTACTCTGTTATCTGTGATTTATTATCTGTAATGTCTACATGATTAGCATCAATTGCTTATTAAATAATGTTGACTGAATGGAGGATAATGGTGTTTTAAGACCTTTTTAATATTATGTTTAAAAATTGTTTTAAACTTATTTATTGTGTATGTGTGTATCTGTGTGCTTATGTCATGATGTGTGTGTAGAGATCAGGGGGCAACTTGTGGAAGTTGATTCACTCCTTTTTTTATACGGGTCCTGGGCATCTCAGGTTGTCAGGTTGCACTGTGTATAGTGTGTTGGATGGAGAAAGAAGGTACTTTGCCAGGCATTGGTGGCACACGTCTTAAACTTATTGCAGATAAAGTTCCTTTGGGAACATAAATGCTGATAGGATGCTACCACTTTGTTTATTTATGTTTGTTGGCTTTTTAACGATCTTCACTTTTATTCAGGTTCAGGCAGACAGCTGGTAAGGAGAACTGAGTTGCTTCTTTTTCTGTGTTGTCAAATTAGAAGGGATTTAATAATTGTGCATTTCATCTTTCCACAGCTCAGTTCTAAGAAATGAAGGAGAGATGTATCACAATGGAGTTTGATTGGGGGCCATTTTGCTCTTCAGGGACATTTAGCAAGCTCTTTAAGACAGTTTTTGATTTTATAACTGGGGGCTGGGGGAGGACTGCAGGTGTCATGTGGTAAGTAGCAGACTGCTAAACCTGCTGTAGGCCCGCATGTCTAGAATGCTGAGGCTGTGAGAGACCCCGAGAATGAACAAAAGGGTGAATTGATGGCCATTGTCTTTGTGTGCTGTGGTGCTCAAGGTTTTGTTTCAGGGCAGTTTTTATTTCTAACTTTGGGATCTTGAGGAGAATTTTCAGTAAGATAATTGATACAGTATAATTTTAGCCAAAGCCCTCATGGGAAAGGGTTGTTTAGAACCAGGACTAGAGTTGGGTAGCTGGTGGCTGCCATTTCATCAGAGATCTGTTAGGCTCACTTTCTCTCTGTGGTTAGTGAGACCAGAGGCATTAGATTACTCACCTAAGGTTACACACTGTAACCTAAAAGTATCCAATTTTTTTGCAAGTGTTTTTTAAGTAGCAATGTATGTAATTTAGTAAAACAGTTGGGATTTCAGTCTGAAAACAAAAGGAAAAATATAACAATCCTTTTTCCTGTACCTCACCTTGGTATTGTTTTCTTTTTGTCTCTCTTTCACACTGAGACATTTCATATGCACAGAATATCACATTCTTGAGCCGTTAGTTCTTTAAATTCTTCATTGAATGGGCAAATTGAAGTGATCAGTCTTCCTTTTAACGCTTAACCTTTCTGTGATATAAAGTGGATTTAAGGATACTTGTAGAAAGCTGGAGTCACCTGCTGAGGGTCTTTCCTCTGCCTGGATAATAACAGTGAGAAGCAAGTAGTTCCAGCAGCTTGTGTGTTCCCAAAGTGTGTGAATGATAGCAGCAAGGTATAGTAGTCGTTAGACAGAAGCATTGGCAAGTGGCACCTCCAGTATTACAGCCCATGCCAGCTTGGGTATTGGAATCCTTAACTCTTAGGATAAGTCAGTAGAAGGACTCAGGTTGGATCTGAGTTGGCCTGGAACACTTACACAGCTCTCTAGAACTTTTTGGCTGGTTTTCTCTCCAGTTCCTTAATGGCTCTTACCTGCTTCCTGCGCTCCTGTGGTCTTTCACTTACTTTCCTTCTTCCTTGACTGCTCTTAAGTCGTTCAGTTGTCGGTGGCTGTTGCCCAAAGGACTTCAGGTACTATCCCCTGTTGAGACAGTGCTAGGTAGGTAGGATACCTGAAGGGAGTCCTGTATACCTATGGACACTGTCTAGGAACCTGGTACTGTGTGCAGCCAAGATTGCTTGGGTTTAGGTGCAGGTACCCCTCCTACCAGGGCAGGATCCTGATAGGTGAATGGCATTCCAGGCAGAATCCCATGGGCAGCATAGTATGGATGCAAGTCTGGGTGCAGCTAATGGGTGGTTCTGAGATCTCCACAGGCAGGTAGGTCTCTGCTGTTTCTTCAGCTATCAAATGGTGCTTTGCACTGGGAAGCCAGACTCACTGTGCTCAGAAACCAGATGCTCATCCTATCACAAGGCTGAATAGGAACCCAGCATTGGGGATCAGAGCTGCTTGGAGCTCAGAGGTTAAGGTCAAGGTCAACCTGAGAGTACAAACAGCACCCAGGTACAAGCATCATCGTGTTGGTTCAGCTGCCAAGCACTAGGCAGCTCTTAGTATACCCGAGGATTGGTTTTGTCCATGTGCTGCTTGTGTCTGCTGCTTTCCCATTTCTAGCTGAGCTTGCACCACGTAATAGAGCTAGTTTTAGATCTAACATTGGGACACCAGAGGGACGTAGCATAGGAATGTGGCTCAGTGGATTCACTGAGTGAGCTTGTATATAGTCTAGGAAGTGGTTTTAACAGTCACAGCTGTTTGTTTGGCAGATCTCACCTTTCCTTCAGCACTAATCACAATCATTAATGCCCATATTTCGATCCAATCATCAGTGGAAGTACTGTTTGACTGACAGCAAGTTTACTTAAGGCAATTTGGGTGACAAGAGGGTGTAAGAATGACTAATTAGTGAGTGATATTGTCCTATCCCTAGTGTTCTTGCTTATTTGCAGGAAATAAACATAAGAAACAGACCTTACTAACACTAGGAGCAATCATAACAGATTTTGAAAGCGTTTAACAGTGCTGTGTACCTGCCCAGTGCCCAGAGACAAGTGGGCCATCTCAGGAATGGAGCTGTGTAATTCTGATTGAAAGGCAGTACATGAACACTGTAGAGAAAGGTTAGAGGCTGAACAGTTTATTTAAATTTTTTTATTAGTAACTCAATTTTTAAAATTACATTTACTGTGTGTGTGTGTGTGCATGTACATGCATGGGCACTCACACAAGTGTATGTCATGGCACGATTATGGAAGTCCATAGATAACTTGCAGGAGGAGTTGATTCTCTTCTTTCACCATGTGGGGCCCAGGGGTTGAACTCAGATCATGTGGCTTGGTGGCAAGTGCTTTTACCCATGAGGCATCTCACTAGCGCGATAGTTTAAGTTACTTAGTGCCCCCCCCCATTGGACCAGCTAGTTTTTGTCTTTCTTGAAAGCATATTTAGAACTAAATGTAGTGGCACATGTCTAATAATTCCAGCACAAAACCCCTTTATTTTAGAAGCTGTGGTGGGATAACTCTAAGTAATACAGATGTGTAGGTTGGAGGATTAAGAATTTGAGATCAGCCTGGGGTTACAACAAACAAAACAAAAGTCCTAGTAAAACAAATGCACTGCCTAGTAGACAGATACAGCACAGTTCATTGTCACTTACTGTGATGTATAGAGTTATCTTTGGTTTTTGAGACAGGGTCTTACCAAATACCTGGCTTGCCTTGCTGGGGCTGGGGAGGTTCAGGGTCAGCTCTCCTGTGAGGGGGTTGTAGGGTTAAGTGGGGTGGAGGTGGGGGGCAGTGGGAGGTGAGGCCTATTTAGCAGGTCCCTCAGTAGTTCACACATGGTTTGCATGGGTCCTTGTGATAACATGGGCAGTGGACATCCACACAGAGTTCAGCTGCTGCAGGACCACAGATCCAGACGTGAGCATTGATAGTAGCTTGGGGCCAGATGTCATCATGGCCCCAGGTGGTAGTGCAGGCCTCTCAGATGTGGATGGGCCTAGCAGCAGCATGGTTCCCGGGATATAACCTGGCCCAGTGTGGTAGTTCTGATTCTGGGCAGTCACACAGCACCCCCATGACAACAGGAGCCATGGATCTCAACAGACTGTCTGTGGCAGGGCCAAGGACCCAGACATGGCCCCCAGCTACAACTCACCCATGCACCAATATGGCCTTGGGTGTCATTGCAGCCCCCCTCCCCAATCTGCATGGTCCCAGTGGCAGCATGACCTTCAGGCACTGAAAACTGTAGGAGGGGAAAAGCACCAGCCACCAGCAGTTGGACACAGTGATTCACATGTAATCTCAGTACTGGTAAGGTCAAGACCAGCTGGGGTTACTTAGAGAAATTTTGAACCAAAAATAAAAGTTTTCTTATATCTTTTAAATGTATTATGTGTTATTGAACCTGACACAATTTATAGAACAAAATTATCTTATACAAAATCCAAAAGATAAAGTTTAAATCATTAGTCGTCAGGTAGGAGGAACAAATGGAAAGCTAAGGCCTTGTCAGGCTCTGGCAATGGGTAAGACCATTGATTGTTTTCTTCCCCAGAAGCCCACACAGCATCTTCGAGCTTTCTCTCGTGTGCTACCCACACCTCCACTTTTAACCTGGAGTGTTCCCCTCGCTTCTTCATGGACTGCTTCTGCTGTCTCCTCTGATTATATTGTTCATTTGGGTTGCAAGATCATAGGTTTCCATCCAGCTTTCTAATAAACTCTTCATTTTAGCTGAGTCTTTCCCCTTTCCTCTCATGTCCTCATTCCCTTACCCTTCTCTGTGGTTGAGCCTTCCCACCCTCAGTATTCTCCTTGTATACTTTCATTTTACCCCATATTTCACATCTCTTTCTTAATGATAGGACATATTCTTAATAGAGCATTTCAGTGACATTTAATTCCAAGTTATGTTTCTTTTTGAGTACTGCTTGGTAAACAGAGTTTGGAATATATTTTGCTGAGTGAATGTTGTCAGTTTTGAAAGAAGTTTTTCTTGGCTAAACAGGTGAAAGTTTGTCTTTGAACTATTATGTCAGTGTGTAGTTGTTGTTGTTGTTTTTAAATAACTCTTTGGGGGCCCACCACCCAGATCCCAAATAAATTCATTGAGACTTATTCTTATTTATGAATGCCTGGTCTTAGCTTGGCTTGTTTCTAGCCAGCTTTTCTAACTTAGTTACCTTTTGCCTCTTCGGGCTTTTTACCTTTCTTTATTCTGTGTATCCCTTTTTCTTCCTTACTCCGTGGCTGCCTGTGTGGCTGCCCCTGCTGTCTTCCTCTCCTCCTTCTTTTCTCACTCCTCCCCTTCTCTTGATCCGAGATTTCTCCTCCTATTTATTCTCTCTGCCTGGCAGCCCTGCCTGTCCTCTCTCCTGTGTACCTATTGGCTGTTCAGCACTTTATTAGACCAGTCAGGTGTTTTAGTCAGTTTAGTTACTGTGAAGTAACAGCTTCACAGAGTTAAACAAATGCAACATAAAAGGATGCAAAACATATTTGCATCATTAAACAAATATTCCAGAGCATGAATGAATATAACACATCTTAAATTAATATCCACAATATCAATGCTAACAATTCATATATTTTAACTGAACATTGTGTCACACCAGTAACCTCAGTACTTAGCTAGTAGAGGCAGGAAGATCAGGAGTTTAAAAAACTTGAAATATGTGATCTTTTGGATTGTTTACCATTTTCTCTGTTACTTAGTTGTTGCTTTATTTGTGGTAAGCAAAAAACTGTAATTAACTCTTGGGGTTGGTGAGATGGCTCCATGAGTAAAGCACGTGCTGTGCCCACCAACAACCTGCGTTTGTTTCTGGAGCCATGTAAGGTGGGTAGAGAGACTGACTCCATAGAGTTGTTCTCTGACCTTCACATGGACACCATAGCACATGTGCTCACACACACACATACACACACACACACACGTTAATAATACATTTAGAAGGTTAAATCCTGCCTATGCCATGTTATATAAGGTTATATAGGTGTGTGTGTGTGTTCGAGCACACAGCATTGGAGGCCAGCTCCAGGAATCCGTGTTTTCATTCTCAGACTGCCACTTTAACCTCTCATGCTGCACTTAGAGATGTGTGCCACCATGCCTGATTTTTTGGTTTGCTCTTCTTCTCTGATGAGTTCTTACCATTTAGCTGTTTTTATTAAAAAATAAAAAAATAAAAACATTGGCTTGCTGGTGGTGGTGGCGCACACCTTTAATCTTAGCACTCAGGAGGTAGAAGCATGTGGATCTCTGTGAGTTAGAGGCCAGCCTGGTCTACAAGGCAAGTTCCAGGATAGGCTCCAAAGCTACACAGAAAAACCCTGTCTCAAAAATAAAAAAACAACAACAGGAAAAACAAAACAAAAACAAACAAACAAACAAAAACCAAAACCAAGCAAACAAACAAAAAACAAACCCAAAAAAACAAAGAAGGAAAGTTTGGCTTATTGTCTGACTGAGCTTGTATCCAGTAACACTGACCTGTGACCCGCTTTTCTGTCTTTCTACACAGAGTTAAAGGAGGTTGGTTGATTATACTGTCTTGTTTAGTGAGTGTTCAGTCATGGCCTGGAATGAAGAGATAAAATGAAGTTTGTGAATGTTACTATTCCTAGGGTGTCAGACCAAAATTCAAGGCTTGGAACAGAATGACAACTTTGACAGCACTTAATCTCTCTTGTTTTCCACTGAGGATCCCAGGAACAGCAGGCAGGTACTCTGTTACTGTGCCGGCGGATCCCCGGCCTCTCAGGTTGTCTGGTTTTTCTTAGTAGCTAGAATAACAGTTTCTTTTAAGATGTCTCAATTCAAATGCTTACCTGGAACTTTGGCTTTTTATTTTTTTGAGATAGGGTCTCACTCTGGCCTCAAACTTGTGGCAATCCTCCTGCCTTAGCCTCCTAAGTGCTGGGATTACAGGCATGAGATGCCATGCAAACTTTATTTTATGTGAGTGGTTGAATCTGTCAATGAGTGTATTACTTTTTCCTGGAGGAGGTTGGGAGAAACAAAGTCTGGAGGGCCGTGTCATGTTGTTGAAACAGCTCTTTCCTGTCTACACAGAACTTAGGAGCTCTTTGCTTTGGAATTCAGCTAATGCTTTTTTTTTTTTTTTTTTTTTAAATAAAAGATATATATATATATCCCATGACAGTGCCCCTTACCAACAGGAAGTAGTTTGGAAAGAACGACGCCCAAATTCCCAAATATTGTCTATAAATGTTTGTTTTCATTTAAATGGACTTGGTTATATAAAATAAAATAAAAAAAGATTAAAAAAGATATAAATATATATGTATATACACATATATATGTATATATATGTGTGTATTTTAAAGATTTATTTTACTTTTATTAGTGTGTATGTGTGTGTGTGTCCGTGTCCAGAGGAGGGCATCAGATCTGCTGGAGCTGGAGCTCTACAGGTGGTTGTGAACTGCCTGACATAAGTGCTGGAAACTGAACTCTGGTCCTCTGCAAGAGCAGTAAGTGCTCTTAACTCCCAAGTCATCTCTCCAGCCTCATCAGTTGGTGCTCTTGAAAAGGAAAAAAATATAGTCTGGCATGACAAGGTAAAATGGAACCAGACTCTACAATACAGCAGGGTCATTAACCTATGGTTATCAGTTGGCTTGAAATTAAGGTATTTGTTTAGGAGCTTGATGTGTTTAAAAGATTGATGATCTTGATTTCTAGTTAGGATTTTCTTAACTGTTTTACCATGTGATACACAAAGAGAATAAGTGTAGGATGTGGCTAACTTAGTATTATGATCTCAGAGCTTGTCAGACTAGACAGGAAATAGGCCTTTTATTTTAGATATAAGAAAACAATTTAAAGTTGCTAATGTAGACATAACACCACACTGGTATACTGAACACTCGATACAACCTGTATAAAATTCAAGAGTATGTAAGTTTCACAATATGGGACTTGATGTAAATAGGTCCTGTCAAATGTCATATATTTTGAAAGCTAATTCCTGAAATGTAGTAGGAAAGGAAAGTAATACATTCATGTCATCCTGTCCCTTTTCTGGGGCCTGCACTTCCAATGATATTCTTGTAACTGGGTAAACATTGGGGTTTAACTGTGTATAGGGAGCTGTTCCTGATTCAGATTGTGAATGATGAAAAGTGTTTCTGCTTGTTTATTTTAGATTACATAGCTAGTGAACATCTGAAATAGCTGAGTGTAACAAATACTAAGTATCTTGTTAACTTTTTAGTTGACATACAAAATAATGGGTTTCATTACATTGTACAGCGTGTGTATACCCATGTGCCATAGCATATATGTGGAAGCCAGATATGATTCTCTTCTTGTACCATATTTGTTCTGGGGATCAGACAGGTTTTTAGGTGTAGCAGCAAGTGCTTTTACCCCACGAGCCCTCTTGCCTGCTCAAGATAATGGTTTTCAATGTGAAATTTTATTTTCATTTTTAATCATTTACATTCATTTTTTGAGACAGAGTCTTAATGTGCAGTCCTGATTGGCCTGGAACAATCTATGTAGATCAGACTGGCCTCAACCTCCTAAGTGTGAGGATTAAAGGCATGTACCATAATGCCTAGATTATTATTATTATTATTGTTATTGTGTGTGTATGTGGTATGCACAGCAGACATGTATACATGCCATGATGCATGTGTGGAGGTCGGAGGACAGACAACCTATGGGGTGGGTTCTCTCTTTCTATACATATGTTCTGAGGATCCAACTTAGGTTGTCATCTTTGCAGCAAGCACCTTTACATACTCAGCTGAAGTGATTACTTACGTGGTTTTATTATTAAATAAAACCCAGGAGTCAGATAACAGGGTAAAAATCTGATCGATCAGAGAAGCAGCGGAGAAGTGACCAGTGACCTCTTACTCCCCTCCTTATTACTTCCTGTGTCTCTCTAAATGCCCTGGGTCCTCCAAAACCTCTATGGCTAATTCTGGTCAGCTACTACCTAGCTCTGCCCTCTGAGTCAAGGTAAACTTTATTGGCAGTGTCAGTGTGATCAACATATCCCACAATATTCAGCCATCATGTGTGCATTGTGCCTCATTGTTACTGTTTTTTCAGTCCCATGTTCCCCTCTCCCACTTTGGTGATCTTTTTTCATCTCCCCAATAATAATCCCCCCTCTGCTCTTTTTCACATATGTGTGAACATACAGTTAAACTAGATCCTGCTTATGAGACAAAACAAGATGTTTTGTTCTTTCACTCGTTATCTCTCTTGTTAACCCTTTAGGTCCCTACCTTCCCACCTTAGTGCTTCTGCTTTTGTGTGTGCACATGTGTGTGTATGTATATACCAATATGTGCACATGCGCGTGTGTATGTATATACCAGTGTATATTTAAGTCTGGTACAGAATATAAGAGAAAATGTGGCATTTGTCTTCCTGAGTCTAGTTAATTTCACTGTATCAAGATGGTCTCTAGTTCCATCCATTTTCCTGAAAATTTCATGATCTCATCCTTTTTTTTATGGCTGAATGAAATTTTATTCTGCGTTTTTCACAGCCATCCACCTGTTGGCGAACACAGGCTGACGAAACACAATAATAAACAGATGTACAGTGTGCTGATTTAGATTCCTTTGAGTATATCTACCACATTGGTGCGCTGAGTTACATGGTAGTTCTAGTTTTAGTGTTTTGAGGAAACTCCATGTCAGTTTCCCACCAACACTGTATAAGGATTTATTTTTCTTTTTCCTCATACAATCTCTCTTACCAGCATTTGTTTTCTTTCCAAATTGGAGTTGGTTTTCTGTTTTCACCATGTGGGACCTGGGTATCAAACTCAGGCCTTTAGGATTCAGAACAAGCACCTTATCCACCAAACTCTCTTGCAGCCTTTCTGATTAGGGTAAGATGGAATTACAGTGCAGTTTTGATATGGATTTCCCTGAAGGCTAAGGATATTCACCATATTTTTCTAACATTGGCCATCTTCTTCTTTTTTTTTTAGAACTGGTATTCAGTTCAAGCTGAACTGATAATTAATTCTGTCAGATATATAGTTGGCATTTCACAGGCTGCTATTTTACTTTGGTGATTATTTCCTTTGGTGTGCAGTGTTGTTTGATGTTGGTCATAGTGTGCCCAGTGGAGAGGAGAAGCTCACCAAGATGCTAAGCCTTCATCTTTCCGAAGGAACAGAGGGGTTCAGCCTTCTTGGAAAAGACTGACACCCCAGCTAGCTCACTCCAGTTACTTATTTAAACATATGCAAGGTTAATAGGGACCTGGGAAAGGTTCCAACTATAAAGTCATATTGCTCTTGCTGCCTGTGAATGAATCTCAGTCCCTTAAGATCCAAAGTAAGAACTCCCAGTCTGTCAGGAGCGTCTTAGGACTGAGTTCGGTGCAGCTGCAAACTCTCACATAACACCAAGTGCACATTCTCCAGAGAGACCACATTTCCTTAAGGTTCAGAGGTCTCAAAACAATTTCATAGCAAATGCTCTGCTGAAACATTTCACTCAAGATCAGACCAAAGGCTTTGCTATATATACATTTCACTTAAAGCCAGACATAACGGCTTTATTTACATGTCACTACAGTAACCCCATCTAATTCTTGGGGTTATTTTCTTTACTGCTAAAGGTTTTATTTACTTATTATTTTTTCAAAGTTCTTTCCTGTGCCCCAGTGTCTTGGACTATTTTGCCTCTGTTCTCCTTATCAGTTTTAGAATTTCAAATCTTACATCAAGATCCTTGATTCATTTTGACTTGCATTTTTGTAGGGTGAGAAATGGAAATGTAGTTTCATTCTTCTGCATGTGCATATCTAGTGTTTCCAGCATCATTTGTTGAAAAGGTTGTCTTTTTCCCATTGTGTAACTCGAATATTAAAAACCCAGAGTCAGTTATTAGGGTTCAAGGTGAAGATCAGAGAAGCAAAGTAGCCAGCTACTAGATAGTTCTCACCTCTGTCAATGCTCAGACTGAAGGGGTGATCCATCGAATCTCAGATTGCATCTCCAGACTGCACTGCTCTCCACCAAGCCTCAGAATCCTACACTGTCTTCTGAGACTGCACCAAGCTCCTTATATAGTCTCTAGTGCTGGGATTAGATTAAAGGTGTGGGATCCCAAGTGCTGAGATCTCCTTTGTGTGAGCTGTTTCTTTTTTAAACTGATTCACTCTTGTATAGGCCATGGTGGCCTTGAACTCACAGAGATCCAACTGCTTCTGTCTCTTTAGTCCTGGGATTAAAGGTATGCACCAACACTGCCCAGTTTTAATGGATAACTAGTGTGGCTTCAGGGATTAAAGGTGTGTGCCACAACCACCTGGCCTCTATGGCTGTGGCTAGCTTTATTAGATCATAATATATCACCACACCATTGTATTATGTTTTTGACACGTCTTCCAAATATTAGGTGGCAGTAACCATGGAGGTTTATTTTTGGAGCCCTTATTTATTTATTCCATAGGTCTATGTTATCTTTTTGTGCTAGTACTATGGTGCTTTGTTATGATAACATTACCATTGGTTTTTTTTTTTTTGCCTAGGATTGCTTTGGCTACTTAGGGTCTTTTGTACTACCATATGAATTTTAGGATTTTTTTCTAGTTATTTAAAAATGTCATTGGAATTTTGATGAGGAAATGCATTGAATCTATAGATCACTTTTAGTATTTAACTGTTTTCACAATACTCTCCCAATCTGTGAGTGTGTGCTGTCTCCATCTTCTAGTGTCTTCTTTAATTCCTTCAGTGATTTAAGGGTTTTCATTGTATAGAACTTTTACTTTGTTGTCTAGGCTTATTCCTAGTTATTTAAAAAATATTTATTGCTGTTTTTATTTTATTTTTGAGACAAGGTCTCAGTATGTTGCCTTGGCTGATTTGGAATTCATTGTGTAGAGCAGGCTGGTCTCAAACTGGAAGAGATTGTCCTTCCTCTGCCTCCTGAGTGCTAGAATTAATGATGCATGCCACCATGGCTAGCCTTATTGTATGTGTGAGTATTTTATCTGTATGTGTGTGTGTGTGTGCCATGTTTATGCAGTGCCCATAGAGGCTAAAAGGGGGCATTGGATTCCCTAGGACTGGAATTACAGATTATGTTGATTGTGAGCTACCATGTGGGTGCTAGGAACTGAACCTGGGTCCTCATCTACAAGATTATCAAGTGATCTTAACTCTTGAGCCGTCTCTTCATCTCCCCTCCCCTAGTTATTATTGTTTTTTCGACAATATTGTGAGTAGCATTTTTTTTTAAAGCAATCTCATTCTTGGTAAGTTCATTACTGGATATAACTACTATTTGCCAAAAGTATTAATTAGGGTCTTTTTATTATGCTGGATCATGTCCTCTTGTAAATAGGAATAATCTGAGTTTTTGTTTTTGGACCCTTTTACTTCTTTTCATTTGCCTTATTGCTCTAGTTAAGACTTGGGACACTATTTTGAATGAAGAGAGTATGCCAGGTCTACAAAGTGAGTTCCAGGGCATCCATGGCTGTTACACAGAGAAACCCTGTCTTGAAAAAACAAAAACAAACAACAACAAAGAATAGAAATAATGGTCTTGTTTACTTCTGATTTCAGAGGACATGCTTTTAGTTGATATTACCTGTACTAGTATAGTTTAATGTTAGCTATAAGTTTGCTATGTATAGTGTTTAGTATATGGAGATAAGTTCTTTCTCTTTTTTCAGCAGCAATTTTATTGTGAAGGAATGTTGAACTTTGTTAAAGGTCTTATCTGCATCTAATTGAGACGATCATGTGATTTCTAGCCTTAAGTCTATTTATGTGCTTATTGACTTGTTATGTTGAAACAACCTTCCATTTGTGGAAGGAAATCAATTAAGTCAAGGTGTATGATCTTCTTAATGGGTTCTTTAGTTCAGTTTGCAAGAAATATTAGAAAGAAAATTTGTATCTATGTGTTGCAGACTTTCTTAGATCACCAGCCTCCAAATCATGGCATGGAGAGGTATTATTAGTTACGAATGCTTTGGACTTGGTTTAGGCTTGGCCCACTAGCTCTTATAACTTACTTTAACTTGTTTTTCTTCATCTACGTATTGCCTTGGGGCTTTTTGCCTTTTTTTCATTCTGTATGATCTATTTTCCTGCTTCCTCTCTGTCTGTCTGTCTGGCAGCTGCCTGGCTGGCCCAGACATCTATCTCTCTTTCTCCCTTGTTCTCTCTTCTCTGTGTCCTCCAGCTCTGCTTATCTCTCCTTTGCTTAGCTATTGGCTGTTCAGCTTTTTATTAGACCAAACCAGGTGCCTTAGGCAGGCAAGGTGAAACAGCAGCATGTCTTCACAAAGTTAAGCAAATGCAACACAAACAAATGCAACACAAACAAACTCTATTCTATTCTACAACACCTATGCCCATCAGGAAAATTGGCCTGTGGGTTTTTTGTTTGTTTGTTTGTTTTGTGTGTGTGTGTGTGTGTGTGCGCGCGCGTGTGCGTGCGCGTTTTCCCCCCTTTTTTTTTTTTTTTTTTTTTTTTTTTTTTGAAACAGGGTTTTCCTGTGTCGTCCTGGCTATCCTGGAACTTACTGTGTAGACCAGGCTAGCTTCACACTCACAGAGATCTGCTTTCCTCTGTTTTCTAAATGCTGGGGTTAAAGGTGTGCACCAGCACCATCTGGCTTCTGTTGTGTTTTTATCTGGTTTTAGCATCAAGGTAATACTAGTTTCATAGAGTGAGTTTGGTAGTGGTTCTTACCATTCCCTTTTATGGAACAGCTTTGGAAGCATTGGCTTTAGCACTTCATTGAAAGTTTGGTAGAGGAACTAGAGAGATGCCTCAGTGAGTGGTTCAGAGCACATGCTGCCGTTGAAGAGGCCTGGAGTTGGATTCCTAGCACCCATGTCAGCCAGACTACCTCCTGTAATTCCAAGAGAACTGACACCTTCTGGCACTCTGGGTACCGCACTCGTGTGTATTTAAACTCAATGCATATAATAAGTAAGATACATCTAAAAAAATAAAAATTCTGTAGGATTTGTGCTTCCTTTAACAGCACATATATGAAGTTTAATGATACAGAGATTAGCGTGGCCTTTGTGCAAGGATGACTCTGTGCAAGGTTTTGTATGTTCTGCTTGTTGCTGTGCCTCCCAGTCATGATGGCTCTTGTCCCTTTCAAACCTTAAGCCAAAGCAGACTGTTTCCTCCATTAAATAAATAAAGTGGAAGAATTTGGCTGTGGATTTGTCAGGTCCTGAGCTTTTCTGTGTTGGGACACTCTGTTACTTCATCAGTTTTGTTTATTAATACAAATCTATGTAGTATCTTATTCATTTCATTTTGGGAGGTTATGTATGCCTAAGAACTTATTCGGGTTATCCAGATTTTTCAGTTTTTTTTCCAAATTTATGTTTTGAAAGTATTCATTAGTTGTCCTTTGAGTTTCATTGGACCAAATTTGTTGTAATTCTCATTTTAATTTTATTAATTGAGAGAGATGCTCTTTCAGGTAGATTGACTAGGAGTTGGAGTTTGTCCATTTTGTTTTCTCCAAATAACCAAACTTTATGTATTGTTCCTTTATTCTCTGTTTCATTAATTTCTGCCCTGGTTTTACGGCTACTAATTTTGAGTTTGGCTTTTTTTTTTTTTTTAAAGACCTTGAAGTATCGTTATTTTGAGATCTTTCTGATTTTTTAAATATAAGCAACCACAACTGTAAACTTTCCCCTTAGGACTGGTTTTACTGTGTCATAAAGGTTTCAGATAGGTTGTGCTTTCATTTTTGCTTTACTCTGGGAATTTTAAAATTTCTTAAGTGCTTTCTTCAGTGACTCACTGGTGTTTCAAAAATGTTTTGTTCAATCTTGGGTATTTGTATAGTCTCTATGGTTTCTCTTATGTTGATTTCTAGCTTTATTCCACTATGACATGATGAATTATTTCAGGAAGGACATGGTAGCTCACACTCAAATCTCATTATTTAGAGATGGAAGCAGGAAGATTGCTCTGAGTTCAAGCCAAACCTGGGTAACATAGAATGTTTGAAGCCAGACTGAGCTCCAGTGTAGGACTGTTCAAATTATTTATTTTCTTTTGTATTTTTTAAAAGTTGCTTTGTGTCTTAAAGTGTGATCTATTCTAGGCAGGTTTCATGGGTTGGATGGAATGTTCTGTAGGTGTTTTAATCTGTTTTGCCTATGGTCCTACTAAATGTCTCTTTTGGGTTTATGGACAGTGTACTTTCAGAATCACTTCTAGTTTGGTGGAAACAACTGGGTTCCTGTTTCTTTCTTTTCTCGGTTGGTAAATTAGGTTTGGTTGCTAGGCTTCTCTTTTAGATTCAATGATAGAAATAACTCATGGGATGTCTTTTGATAAGATTTTAGAAGCAGGGCTGAAGATGTAGCTCAGTGATTTAGTGTTTCCCTATTCTGCATATGACAGGGGACAGAAA
The DNA here is from genome assembly GCF_943737965.1 of Phodopus roborovskii. NCBI lineage: Eukaryota > Metazoa > Chordata > Mammalia > Rodentia > Cricetidae > Phodopus > Phodopus roborovskii. Next base: position 28,063,271 of record NW_026126540.1, read on the forward strand.
AAGGCCATTTACAGTAGAAATATTGGGGGTAGAGGGTGCAGTGGAGAGGTTGGATAGAAAGATTTGCTGTGAGCAAGCACAAAGAAGATTTCCACAGTGCCAGACAATTACCTTTGCCTTGCCATCTGCTTCTCACCAACGTATAATACCCTTTATCCTTACAGTTCACAGCCCCGTATATGAAAATATCAGAATGGTCCTAAGGCCATCACCTGGGTAAGAGAAGGGATGTGGAGGAAGAAGACTGTGTTTAATTTCTGTTTGCCCCACAGTCTCCTCAAGACACAGAAAGTTCATAACTAAAATTACCCTTGAAAAATATCAGAAAAATGTAGCTAGTCATTTTTTTTAGAAGTAACGTGGTAAACACTTAAAGTGCAGTGTACTTGCAGTTAGTGTAGGGCTTAGCTATATTGTGAGTATAACTAAGACAACAATAAAGTAATTGCATTATATTTTTTTCAGGGGAAAATGTGTACAATTAGATGGGGGTGTGGGAATTGAAGGTTAGCAATTACAGCATAGAAGAGGAAGTTAGAGGCTGACATAAGCTGTGATCTTCTTGGCATTGTTCAGAGAAGAGGAACCTGGGGGCCCGGACTTGTGGTTTGAAGATGTGATATATACTTATCCTGGATTACCCTAGCAGTATATATGCTTTTAAAAATTATTATTATTTTTAATTATTTGAGACAGGTTCTTACTTTGTAGCCCAAAATGTTCAGTCCTCTAGCCTCTGCTTTCTGAGTGCTAGGGTTACTTATGTGTGCTACCATTACTACTTAAAAAAGAAAAAGTGTGTGTATGGGTGTATGTACTTCTTAGTATGGGTTTGTGTGTGTGTGTGTGTGTGTGTGTGTGTGTGTGTTTGTGTAAGTCCAATGTTGACATTTGGTATTTTGTTCTATTGCTCTCCACCTTTAATTTTCTGAGACAGTGTTCTCACTGAACCTGAAACTTGTTGACTTGGCATGCTGGCCAGCCAGTGAGCTTCAGGAATCCACCTGTCTCTGCTTCCTCAGGGTAGGTGTTACAAGTGGTGCCACCCTTGGCTTTTTATGTGATTTCTGAAGATCTATCTAGTCTTAGGTCCTGGTGCTTGCCCAGTAGTCATTTTACCAACTGAGCCATCTCCCTAGACTCTTACCACTGTTTTCGTATTCCAGTGGTCTGCGTATTAAATAAGTATGTTTTCATGGTACTAGAAAATTAGTAGAAAAGCTTGATTAGTGCTTGCAAATGAAAGGATTTTTTTGTTACTTCCAAATCACAGGAAAAGCTATGTGGCAGTTTTACAGTTTGTTTTAATCTACATGTAATCTTGCTCATGTGAAAGAACCTGGTTTTTAGAATGCATCTTGTCTAGGATCATGAAGAGAAGGTAGTAAACTTTCGTATTCTCACTCAGTTCTTAATATTTACATCAGGCTTCTCACTCCTGTTGTGAAATCTGAAGTAATTTGAAGTGGTCTTCTGTCTGCCACAACTCTGAGCAGAATTTTATTTACTTTTTATATAAAACATTTTTCAAATATATTTTTATCAATTTCCCCTCCTCCAACTCCTGTCAGATTTTACCTACCTTCCTACCCCCCCCCCGTGTCTCTCTGTGTTTCCAAACAAACAAACAAACAAACAAGCAAGAAACTAATAAGACAAAAAAAGCAAAGCCAAATAAAGTAAAACAGAAGAGCTCACACACACATACACACACCAAAAAACAAACAAACAAACAAACAAACCCCCAAAACAAAACAAGACAAACAGCCCAAAAAACCAACCAAACAAGGAGTTTGTTTTGTGTTATCTATGTATTTCTAGGCAAGAGACCTCTAGAGTGTTGTTGATAAACCCAGTGACAATCCATTGGAGAAAACTGATTTTCCTTTTACCAGCAGGTATCAATTGTAGAGAGTTTTTTGGTTAGGGGAAATGTGTCTATTTCCCCCTCATTTGGCTTAAATATGTGTTGTGTATGTGGTCACAGTCTGAGTTCTTATGTGCATCAGTTCTGTTCTATCTGGAAGACACTGATTCCTTAGAGTCCTCTATCATCTCTGGCTTTCAAATCTTGTCACCTCCACTTCCACACAAGATTCCTGAGCCTTGAGGTGGGTGTTGGGGTGGGGGTTGGGGTTTGATGACAATATCTCATTTAGGACTCAGGGCTATAAAGTCTCCCATTCCCTGCACATTGTTCACTTGTGGGTCTCTGTGTTAATTCCTATGTACTGCAGGAAGAACTTCTCTGATGAAGGTTGAGTGAGGCACTGATCCATGGGTATAGCAGTATGTCAATAGGAGTCATTTTTATTGTTGTGTTCCTTTAGCAGAATAATAGTATTAGGTTTTCTCCTAGGCCTATGACTTATCCAGAAGTTACACACACACACACACACACACACACACACACACACACACACAGAGAGGGGGGGGGAGAGAGAGAGAGAGAGACTGATTGAGATATTGGGTGGGCATGTTCTTTTGAAACCTTGCAGCCTCAATGACACACCTTCTCCAACAAGGCCACACCTCTTAACCCTCCCTAACAGAACTAGGTTCTAAGCATTGGAATATGTGAGCCTATGGGGGCCATTTTTATTCAAATCACAATATTCCCCCCCCCCAACACTCGAGCTCTTTGATTCTTTCCCCCATCTTTTCTATAGCATGAGTGGATCTGGCATGTTCACTCAAAGCCAGCCTTATTCCCGAGCATTATGGAGACTCTTCACCAATGCCTGTGACAGATGAACTTTAAGACAATACTCATCCTTACAAATGTCATGTGCTGAGATGTCTCATATAGAGGAAAATGGTTGAGAGTTCCTGATCCACAGGATAAAGTTTATAGTAATCTGACATTTTCCACAATTTATTCCCTGTGTGATCAACCCTGAATATCCACCTTCACTGTTCCTCTCTAATCTCCCACCTGCTGTTTTCTTTCTCTCATTACTTTTTTGACAGTCTCACTATGGAGCTCCAGCCAGAACCATGCCTGGCTTCAAAAGTGCTATTTTCTATCACCACAGTCCTACATAAATAATTTTCTTCTTTGTTGAATAGATTAATATCTTAGAACTCTGTTTTAGAAATACCTTCCCTGGGTCATCTGGGAAAAATCTAGAATTCTTTGTCCAGTGTCTATTTGTTAAGGCATTTATTTTACAAAATATTGTTTTCTTGATTTGGTTGACTCTTCATCAAATTAATCTTGATGTGAGGAATTGCTCAATCGTTTGGATATTTGAGTTACTGTTCCATTTTTGTTTGAGATAGTTATAACTATATCATATCAACAGCAGATCAACCAACTTTAGTGTTCAGAAAGTAGATGGAACAAGAAACTGGTTGGAAATGTCTTTCTCAGGTATATTTGAACAGATAAATCACACTTGGAAAACGGTAATAAAGCAGTCTTGAAGGTGTATTCTTTCTTAGCCCCAAACGTTGATGTTATTTAGGAGGGATTTATTATTGAAGGATACAGAAACTAATTGGTGGTGCTGTTTGGCTATTTAAATTCCTTTAAGAAACATGTATTTATTATTATTGTGTTAGGGCATATGTGGAGGTCAGGGCTCCTTTGGAGTTGGCTCTCCCCTTACTTTCATGTGGGTTTCTGGAATGGCATTGAGAGTTGCCTAGCTTGTATGGTGTGGTTTGGATGAAAATGGCTCCCAGACAGTCACATGTTTGGATACTTGGTCTCCAGTTGGTGCTATTTGGAAGATGTAGCTTTCTTTCTTTGCTGGAGAAAACAGTCACTGTTGGTAGGCTTTGAAGTTTCAAAAGACATTTTGAGTTAGGTTTTTTTTTTTTTTTTTTTTCTCCTGCCTCCTGTTTATGGATCAAGATGTGAGCTCCCAGCTTTACCTATTGCCATGCTTCACCATCCTGGATTCCAACCCTATGAAACCTTCAGCATAATGAAACTTTCTTTACAGGTTTCCTTGGTCATGGCATTTTGTCACAGCAATAAAAAACTAAGACAAGCACTGTTGCCTGCAGAGCCATCTCATTATCCTTAGTTACTTGAATTCTTATTCCATAAAAGAGCTGAGAATATTATATTTTATTTATTTGGAACCACTGCTAATTAGAAGGGAGTTGTGGCTCATTCATTTTAATCCTAGCACTTGAAAGACTGAGAAATGAGGAACTCTGTGAGTTTGAGGCTAGCCTGGTCTTCATGGGGAGCTCCAGGCCAGCTATGGCTGCATAGTAAGACTCTGTCTCAAAGAAAAAACACACAAACCAAAACATTAGAAATGTTTAAAGCATTAATTTCCTGGGCTATAAATTGATTTATGCTATGATTCAATTTATCTCTTAGATATACATAGTGCAAAATAATAGTTTCAGTAATCATCAATACTAGTATTTTGTTGTTTTGTTGTTATTTTTCAAGACATGTTTCTCTGTGTGACAGACAGCTTTGGCTGTCCTGGAACTCAATTTGTAGACCAGGCTGGTCTGGACTTTACAGAGATCCACCTGCTTCTTTCTGCCTCCCAAGTGCTGGGATTAAAGGTGTGTACTACCACTGCCAAGTGTAGCTGCAGTTCTTTATTAGCTTTGCAGAGAAAATTGATGATTATTCTTTCTAGTTAAAGAAATACTTAACTGTCTAAGTTATGGTTACCTATTGCTGTGATGAAACATCATGACCAGTCAACTTGGGGAAGAAAGGGTTTATTGATTGTTCTAATGCTTCCACAGCACTGTTCATTATCCAAGGAAGTCAGGACCGGAGGCAGGAGCTGAGGTAGAGGCCATGGAGGGGTGCTGCTTACTGGGTTGTTCCTCATGGCTTGCACAGCCTGCTTTCTTATGGAACCCAAGACCTGCAGCCAGTGGTGGCAGCACCCACAATAACTGGACCTTCCCCTATCAATCACTAATTAAGAAAATGCCTCCAAAGGCTTGCCCACAGCCTAGTCCTATAGAGGCATTTTCTGTTTGATAACTCTAGCTTGTGTCAAGTTGTCATAGAACTAACCAGGACATCAACTATCCAGTTTTTGCCACTATCCCTCTTAAACAACAAACCAAAAACATTAAAAAAGAATTAAGCCCAAACCATCCCAAATTAAAAACAAAAGCAACAAGCAAAGAAACAAATCTTTAACATTCTCCCTTATTCTCTCAGTGAGAACCACTTAGGTAGCTGTGAAACCATTCTGTAAATACCTTATGAAATCTTTATTTTCAGAGTACATTAGAAAACAAACAGCCTGGAAATTATTAAATACACATATTTGAAAGCCAGCTTTAATTTTTTTTTTTTTTTAAATGGGGTAGGAGAGATGGCGGCTCAGTTGTTAATATCACATATCACTCTTGCAGGGGCCTGGGTTCTGTTTCTAGCACCCACATGATTCACAACCATCAATAACTTTAGTACCAGGGGATCTACTGTCCTCTTCTGATCTCCATGGGCACCAGACATGGCACTTGTGAACAAACACATATTCAAGCATAATACCCATAGACATAAAATAAGCAAATATATCTAAAAATGTTTAAAGTTTTTATTACATTTTTGTTATTTATTGTGTGTGTGAGTATGTGCATAAAATGGCACAAGTGTGGAGGTAGGAGGACGATTTGCAGGAAGTCTGTTCCTTCCTGCTGTGTGGGACCTGTGGATCAAACTTAAATTATCAGGCTTGCCCTCTGAGTCATCTTGCCAGCCTGATCATCAGCTTTTGTACGTCACGATATTCTAAAGCCACATGCTTAGATTCCTAATGAAATGAAAAACTTTTATTTACTTATTCTTTTCTTTTATAGGAATATATATGTCCCAGATGTGAATCAGGCTTTATTGAGGAAGTGACAGATGATTCCAGGTATTGTATAAGCTTACGAGTTAACCAAACATTCTAGTGTTAAAACTGTTTTTTCTTAGTGTTGATTGCGTGGATGGAAGGAACCTGTATTTACTGTAGCTAATCCTCTGCTGGAGTAGAGACTGTGAGTGTGCACATGCACACACATGAGGGCAGAGGACAGGACTGGGAAAGGAAAGAATCTGGAAAGCAATGTGATGATAGGATTTTATCTACTGCTTCTGATTGTGCCATACCTGGAAAACCTCTGGAGCCATATCAAATTAAATTCACCAAGTCTTCCTTTATTTCTTTGGGAGTCCTCTTGGATTTTTAATTAATTTTTAATGATGACTTTTTTGCCTGAAGTTAAATTGCTGTTACACATATTTGGTGGGCTGTGTGGACTTCTGATAAGGACTCTAATGAGGCAAACAGTGTAAACTAGCCAGGGAAACAGCTGTTTCTTGGTCTTGAGGAGCCACAGGTCCTTGTTCAGATGAAGATTAGTGTTGTCAGACTTTGCCATCCTGCTGCTGTGATATTAATATTTGGTTTTGTTCTCTTTGCTTTGGTTAAGGTATAATATTGGTAAAAAGTGAAAATATTTTCTCTAAGTGATGATATATTTCTTGATTTTCATGAATAAACCATGTAATAACTTAATTCTAGCATTTGACCAATTGACAAAATACCAACAGCTTGGTAATCAAAAGTCTCTTAATCTTGGAGTGACTTAGGAGATTTATGCCAGTTCATAATTCCTGTACATTGATGTTGGCAGAACCTAAAGTTGAAGGTCTCTTCCACAACCAGAAAAAAACTGCACATTTTACAGTATGTACTGTTAGTTTTACTGCACTAATGGTTGATGATTATATAGGTAAATGCATTGGAGCTTCTAAGGCAGTGTGTGGCATGGGATCTAGTTTGGTAGAAGCATTTGAACATTAACATGGCAGTTTTGCCTATAAGATTAGCATGAGAAAATTAGTAGTGTGTGGATGGCATGTTAACTTTGGATTTTTTCTTATTTGTGTTATTCTAATTGCATTAAATATGTATATAAGGCACTTATGCTCTGCATGTGTTGAATAAAGAGTACACTGTTTTAGGGGAGTAATTTATGGCTATTCTCCTAAGTTTAAAATAGTAATTCTGATTTCTTTAGACATAGAGAACTTTTATACAAAGTACAGTTATACCTGAGTACTAGCTGTAAGTTGAATATTTTTCTAGCAGGGAACTATGAATTCCATGGATTCTGTTTTCACTAAATTCTTATATTTGTGCCTGTATAGGTCAAAGATTGTCCAGTATAGATGCTGTTGGTAGCAACTATTCAAATGTCAGTATTTGGGGTTTTGAATGAAGTCAGTGTTTTTAATGAGGGAAGAAATTTTATTCTTAGATTCAAAGTCTTTTGGGCAATGAATTATTACTCTCTTCTATAAAATTTATAAGTATTTGCTGACTTTAGTGCTTAGCAATTACAGTGATTAGTATTAGATGGTAAAAATGATTGGAGCTGAGCTTGATGCTGTAAGCCAAAAATACTAGTTACTCAGAAGACTGAGGCAGGAGGATCAAAGGATCATAAGGCTTGGCTGGGCTTTAAAGTTCACTGGCCAGCCTGGGCAATTTAGACCTGGTCTCTAAAGAAAAAGTAAAAAGAAAAAATACAGCTCAGTGATTCAGCCCCAGTACCAGAACAACAAATCACTACAAGGAAGTCTTTCCATGTAAATTAAGATATGAGCCCCGTCTGCCTCCACACATACTAGAGGACAGCTTGTAAATTTTCTCAAGTTTTGCAAAATTCATTAGAATGTTGTTGTTTTTATTATCCCTTCTCTATGCTTAGTTCCTTTGCTCTTAAAGTACAGAACATTTCCCCTCCCCCACCCCCACCCCCCACTCCCAAGACAGGGTTTCTCTGTATTGCTTTGGAGCCTGTCCTGGAACTCACTCTTTAGATCAGGCTGGCCTCAAACTCACAGAGATCTACCTGCCTCTGCCTGGGATTAAAGGTTTGTGCCACCACCACCTGGCTAAAGCATTTGTAACTTTTGATATAAACACAGTATCAAATGGTTTCTCAGAGTAAGTCTTGAGAATGAGTACGAAAAGGGTAATATTTGCTTTTGGTTTTAGACTAACTAGAATGTGTTTGTTTCCCCAACGATAATATTTGCTTTTGGTTTTAGACTAACTAGAATGTGTTTGTTTCCCCAATGAGCTCAGCACCGTACCTGGACTGGTATTGTAATCCTGAAAATGAAAGTAATTTGTAGTAGTTCAAAGGTTTTATGATAGAGTGTATGCTTATATTTGCTTGAAGAGTTACCTAGCAGTTTTTATGATTCAGTCTACCCTTCTTTCTCAAAAGAAGGGTTAACCAGTTTCTTCTCTGCAAATTTCATATGGGCAGTGGGATTTAGTCTCTTCCTATTTTGGGGGGCCCTTGAAAAGAGGTATTTTATCACTTAAGACACATGCTATTAATTCATCAATTTTTATTTTGGAGTTATAGTGATGGCGAGGAGTGCCTTTATTATATAGCATTTGACAAATAATAAATGCATATATATGAGGTATTAATAAAAAATACAGTTTTTGACCTTTCAGTTTATATTTATGAAAGGAGGAAAGTGTTGAAATGGTCGAGGCAAATCTTAGCTATTTATAACATAATAGAACTTAGAACCAGAGTCAGTACAGAGGGATGTGGAGGAGTCATATTTGTTTGGTGAGTTCAGAAGCAATTAATGGAGGATGTAGCCTTGAAGGGTGGGTAGGATAATCTAAGAATAGGGTAACCTATTCAAAGAAGAGATTCTTTTGTTTGTTTTGGTTTTGTGTTTTGAGACAGCTCTGTCTCTGCTTTCTGAGTACTGGGATTAAAGGCATGCCCCCACCACCACTTGGCTCAAAGAAGCATTTGGTATTGAACTCTTCTAATATTTTAGTCTACACCAGACCCTTTAGATTGCATATTTAATAATTCCAGAAGATACTAACCTCAGTTGGCTTGATCATTTATCTGGTTGATTGGTTTCACAGTGAAGCATTTTGTTTTCTTAGACTCTCTGAGGATACATACTTAAGTTTCTTCCCTTGCTTGACTAACTTTGGATAGGGTTACTGGCTGTGAATCTTTTGTTGGATGGCCCTTTTCCCTAAATTTCTCTTTGATGTAGCTTTAATCCATTTGAAACAACTTGGCTTTGTTGTTTGGCATGACGATTTTCTTTTGCCTATCTGTTACTGTTTCCTTTGTTAAGATATTTCCGCAGACACAGTGTCTTTGGCAGGTGTCCTGTAGCAATGAGTTGCTTTTCCTTATTGAGCTTTGTTCTCATTTTGCCATTCTATATTTAGCTTCTGGGAAGGGAGCTCATTCCTGGGAACAGAATCACCACCATTGCTTTTTCTCTTTAGTTTTTTAGGTGGTGGTGGCAGCCGGATAGATGATAGCACATCAACACATTTTGCAGAGGTAAGTTTTCCTTTGACTGGCTGTAGAGTTGCTCAGGAAGTGGTGGGGATCAAAGTGATGACAGGCAATCATCTAGTGCAGCATCATGTGTGAGATGAACCGAATGTGTGAGAAAAGTGTGGTCAAGGGAACCCAGAAAGCTCTGTGTCCTCACAAAAGTTATAGCCTACATGTAAGCTGTCCTACTTCAAACCTGGTATGTTTTCTTCTTTTTCTGCTGCTGTTTTGCATATGTGAATAAGAAGCTTGTGCTGTTTGCAAACAGTAGTCCTGCCCTGGATGAATTGTTATTAAAATTAATAAAGCAGTTTTCAACATTGTACAATACCAGTTTTTAGAATTTATCTTTTGTTAACATAATAGTGTGGCCTTTCAGATCCTAAGATGGGATCTTTAATTAATTAACTTCTGTTTCTTTGTATAATGTGACATCCATATGTTGAATCTCTCTCTGTGCCTGAGACAGATTTCACTATATGGTCCAGGTAGGCCTCATACTCACTTTGTACCATTGGCTGTCCTTGAACCCATAGTTTTTTGTTTTTTTGCCTCAATATCCTAGGTACTAGGATTTATATAGGTCTATAGTACCATGGCCAGTTAGAAGAACCAAAGTCTAAACTATTATTTGAAAATAGAAAGCTAGGGTGTTAGTCTATATCTTTGAATAGCATTTATTTTTAATTCAGAATACTTTGTTTTTCATTGATTTGTTTCTTTTTCTTTGGGTTGTGTAACTATTTTCACCTCTTATTTCTTTTGAGAAGGGGTTTTATAAGGTTTTACTATATTGCCTAGGCTTGTCTTGAACTCATGAGCTCAACCAATTCGGCCTTAGCCTTTGGAGAAGCCAGGACTAGACATGTGCCATTATGCCTAGCTCTTAAACTGTTTTTAAGTGTACAATTCAGTGGCATCCATACTCCATGCTTTTAGTCACTTAGAGACTGTTGGCCCTATGGAAAAACCCAGTTCATTGGATAGCAAACACTTTTACTTTCTTCTGTTACTTGTGTACCTCTGTTGACATACAACTTGCTAGGCACAGAAAACTGATATATAACCAAAAGAATTTCTAAATGTTAAATCCCATACTCGGAATTATGGGATTAAAAAAAAAAAGATTTATTTATTTATTATGTATTCCTGCATGCCAGAAGAGGGCACCAGATCTCATTGCAGATGGTTGTGAGCCAGAATGTGTTTGCTGAGATTTGAAATCAGGACCTCTGGAAGAGCAATCAGTGCTCTTAACCACTGAACCATCTCTCTAGTCCCTACTTTTTTGTTTTTATCTATGTATTCTTTTTGTTTCTGAATCATAGTCTTTCCAAATGTAATTGAAGTGCCAGAAGAGTTAGCCAAATATTTTGATAGCTGTGTAAATCATCGAACTTTTCTCCTTTTGAAAATTATCTTAAGATGTGTATGTGTCTCTGTCTCCTGTTGATGAAGTTACAGTTAAGAATTGTGTTAAGGATGTTTCCTTTTGCTTATGGCCTATGATTATTTCTAACATCTAGTTCTGAGGTTTTTTTTAGTAGACTCTTAACTGCTCTAAGACAAATTGATATAAGTGTGACTCCAAACAGCTCATGTGTTTTCTTGTAGACAGACTGATAAGCATTTAAAGTATACTCTGAGGCCAGCATTGATGTCAGCATTTCCCAGGGTTTGCTATTCCTGGGAACTCGGACAGTTAGTTTCTGATTGTGCATATGCAGATGCAACTTCACTTGGTTTTCTTTAAGCATTTGTTCTCTTTTAGGGAATGGAAATAGATGGATCTGTCAGTTTTGCATGTATGATTCATGAGGAGGAGATGCATTGAGTAAGAAGGAAAATAAATATATGTGGTCAGCACTCTAACTTTAGTATCGATATATGGGACACTATGGCATGGACCATCCTTCAGGTGTTAATTTTTGCAGAAGTAATGGTTGTGAGTTCATCTTCCTTAGTTAGCAGTGATAGACAAGGTTTGTAGCAAGGGTATATAATCATGCCCAGTTCTCCCTCTGTAAAATTCTCTTGTCATCATGCCTCAATATTTTTCTTCCTCCTCCCCCAACCCCCCTTCTCAAGACATTATGCAGCTCTGACTATCTTGGAACTCATTATGTAGACCAGGTTGGCCTCCAGTTTCCACAGATCCATCTGCCTCTGTCTCCTGAGTGCTGGGGTTAACTTCCTCCTTTTAAAGTAATGTTTTGCATTTTATAATTGGAAAAAATGTCTATAATATTATAGAAATTCCCAGAGATTTTGGAGAATTAGGTGAGAACTGTTTTTGTACATAGCATTTCTGTTAGAAGTAGGAGAAGGAAGCCAGTGTCTGGTTGCCTTGCCTGCACAGCATTACAGTATAGCTGGAGAGTAAGTTTAAACACATGACGTGGGTGAGAAGACAGTGTACTGAGACTCCTGTGGGGGCGTATGTAGAAAGTATAGCCAAAGGACGGCCTGTTCGTCTCCAGGAAGGATCATGTACTGGTGACTAAGAGCACAGACTCTAGGATCAAGTTACTTGAGTCCAGATCCTAGATGTGCAACCTATTAACTGTGTAACTCTGGCAAAAGTCCTTACAGTCTTTCTGTGTCTGTCTGTGTCCTTGGGAAAATATGGGGGCAATGGAAGCATGTACCTCATAGGAATGTTGTAAAGATTAAGTAAATTGACACATGCTAGTTATGTAGACCTCAATATCTGTCAGAGGTAAGGAGGTGATAGATTAGAGCCATGAGTGCACTTCATGGTGAAGGGATTTAGATTTTTTTTTTTAAATGCAAAAAAAAAAAAAAAAATCTGTCTCAAAATAGTATTCTTAAACTATATTTTTCCATGTCTCTGGAGATAAAAACTTTTAGAAATAAAGTTATTTAGAGCAACAACACTTACTTTCAATGTTCTAATTGGTTATTTCACCAAAGGCTTATGTTTGGTTTCACTGTGTTTTTCTTTAGTAAGTTGCTTAGACAATTAAGACATTATTTTTTTTTATAATTAGCTAAATTTCTAAATGGGTGTATGTTAATTTTTTTCTGTTTAGAAATCATTAATTTATTATTATTATTTTGTTTAATGCACATTGGTGTTTTGTCTGCATGCATGTCTGTGTTGCAACTGTAGTTAGACAGTTGTGATCTGGCATGTGCTGGGAATTGATCCCGGGTCCTCTGGAAGAGCAGCCACTGCTCTTAACTGCTGAGCCATCTCTCCAACCTTCCTAAATGGATAAATTAGAGAAAGCTTAGTCCAAGAAAATTTCCCCAATATTAATATTTGTTTATTTTCCCTTCAGGTGAGGCTGAAGTGGGGAGGGTAGCTGGGTAGGAAGAAGGCAGAAGCTTAGCAGTTACACAGAGATAGTACTCGTGAGTAACGTGAGGTTTAGTGGAGGGTGAGTCTAAGATGTCCCTAGTTTGGAGAGTGACAGGACATTGCTATTTTGAGATTGCTTATGAAAGCCTAATAAGTGAACTCACAGTTCCCCGAACACCCATTGGTTAGAGGATCCATTGATTATATGAAAGTCCCTGACTAATACTTGGTGACAGTGAGGTCACTTACCAGGACAGGTCACTTCAGAGCAAGAAAGCCTTTGGGGACAGATGTGTAAGGCTTAGGGTAAGGCCCACTGCGCACGTGTGAATGTACACACACACACACACACACACACACACACACACACACACAGTGTACTCACATGTACACACACTATCTGTCTCAGGGAGAGAGGGAGGAGAGAGAAGAGAGGGGGGATGGGGAAGGGAGGGGGAATGAAAAATGAATTGATTATGGCAGCTGCCTCAAATTGGCTGTAAGTAAGAAAGTTTCCAGGTATTCATGCACAAGAGGACAGGGTGCCCTGAGCAGTTTATGTAAGTAAAACTTGTTCTTTTATATTAGTTGTATTATAGTCCCAATAAAGAAAATGTTAAAATATTAATATCTCCATTTGCCAGGTGGTGGTGCATGCCTTTAATCCCAGCACTTGGGAGGCAGAGGCAGGTGGATGATCCTGTGAGTTTGAGGCCAGCCTGGTCTATAGAGCGAGTTCCAGGACAGCCAGTGCTGTTACACAGAGAAACCCTGTCTTGAAAAATAAATTCTCAATTAAAAAAGTTAATTTTTCTTGAGCTGAGTTGGACACCATAGCTGAGATGTGATCAAGTGGGTATGCTAAGTTTATGCACAGTCTTCTGAGAATTAGGCTGTAGAAGAGCCACACGTGCTCAGAGCCACTTTCATTTCTCTCCTTCATTTGTGCAGCCTCCTAATTCAATAACTCCATCCACTGGAGAAATATAATTGGTGGCCATTAGGCACTTGCTACACACCAACCAGCTACTCTTTCCTGTAGTAGTGAAGAGGAATAAGGAGTGAGTGCAAAGGTCATAGTGGAGATGAGAGGTTAGCTTCTTCTTTAACTCTTGGGTTTGATACTTTATAGTCAGCAGGGCACTGGGAGTCATATGGAGTGGTTGGGGGAGATCAGTAATCTGTGAGACTGTTCTGGTTTACTTCCATTAGCACCTTCCACTGTACCAGCTCATGCTCTAAGTGTGCTTGGGACCTGTGCTAGCATCTCATTTTTGCCTGCAGAAAGCACTATGTTGATCAAGAATAATATGAAGGGCCAGTTGCCTTTAATTTCAGCCCTCAGGAGGCAGTGATAGGTGGATCTCTGTGAGTTCAAGGACAGCCTGGTCTACAAAGTGAGTTCCAGGATAGCCAGGACTACACAGAGAAATCTTGTCTGTCCAAACCAAAACTAAGCAAATACACGCATATGCCCGTGCGTGCGCGCACGGGCACATACACCTCCCCCCCCCCACACGATTGAACTAAATAAAACTGTTGATATCCATTTGTTTTGATCTAAGACAGTTTAAATGATTAGACACTTGCTGCTCTCTTAGAGGACATGAGTTTCATTTCCAGCACCCATGAGCATGTGACTCATGATCATGTCTAACTCCAGGTCCAGTGGGATCTGCTTCCTCTGACCTCCATGTGCAGATACACTTACTTATATGTACATATTCATCCTTAGCCCATACACATATGTAATTAAAAATCTTTACTAAAAAGATAAAATTTAGCCAGATGGTGGTGCATGTCTTTAATCCCAGTGCTTGGGAGGCAGTGGCAAAAGGAGCTTTGATATGCAGGCTATCCTGGTCTACAGAGTGAGACATAGGACAGCCAGGACTACACAGAGAAACCCTGCCCAGAAAAATAAAGAAATAAACAAACAAATAAATAAAATAAATAAAATTAAGTCTGCCATGGTAGTAGCCAGTCTTAAGATTTATTACTTTGCTATTACAAACATTTTAATTTTTATGTTCTTTTTGGGGGAGGGGCATGGCTGAGAATGTCATGTAGCTCAGGCTGGTCTTGAAGTTGCTATGTGCAATGACTGGCCTTGAACTCATGATTCTTTGATATATCCTGCTTTTATTTACCTTTAATGTTTGTTTGTATTGATGTTTGTTTTTGAGGCTCTGGAGTCCCCAGAGCTCACTTTGTAATGCAGATTGACTTCAACCTCACCACGACCTTCCTGCTTCAGTCTGTAGTGCTGAGTGAGGGACAGGTATAGCTGCCATGCCTGGCTCCATTTGCCTTTTGAATCTTGTGTTCCAGGAACCCCAGGGCTGTATTTTTTATTTTCTTTCACTATACCATTATTCTTTTTCTCCAAGTTATTCTAATGCTATTGTAAAAACTATTATATATTTTTGTCTAAATTCCTCTCTCTCTCTCTCTCTCTCTCTCTCTCTCTCTCTCTCTCTCTCTCTCTCTCTCGTGTGTGTGTGTGTGTGTGTGTGTGTGTGTGTGTGTGTGTGTGTGTGTGTGTACGTGTACGTGTGCATGTTTGAGGCAGGGTCTTACTTTGTATTTCTGGTTGGCCTGAAACTGCGTCTATAAGACCAGGCTGTCCTGAAACTCTCAGAGATCATTCCACTTTTCCACTACTGCCTCCAAAGTGCTGGGATTAAAGGTGTGCGCCACCACGCCTGGCTTTTCCTAAAATCTTGGGGTAAGTTATTTTCTAGAGATAGACCTTTTAAAGCCCTGATCTTTTATACTTTCAGCTTTTAAATGGTTTTATTCAGCTTTCTTCCCAACTATTGCTAAGTAGAAGCTTTTTTTCTCCCCTGTGACAAATGGGGTCTTCTTGCTTCTTTGCTTATTTGCTGATAAAAAACAGATGTGGTTTTGGTTTCAAGTATCTAGAACCTGGCTGAAGAGTTAGCTCTAAAAAGCCTCTTTGGGTCCACATGTAGCTTAAAATAAAGTAAAAATAAATTTGAAGTATAGATTAGTTACTTTTCTGTGGCTGTGGTAAAATACCCTGACAAAACTAAAGGATAAAAAGGTATTTTGACTCCATGGTCTGTTCTGTTACGAGGGGAATCTGGAACAGGTGTTTGTGGCAACTGACCGGATGATACACACATGCACTTAGGTGCTGCTGCTCAGTTTAGTTTCTTTTTTTCTCTTAAGTTTAGGACTCCAGTCTGTGAAATAGTGTCACCCTCCTTGATTAACCTAGTCTATGTAATGCCTCATAGAGATGCCCAAAGGCTCATCTCTTAGACATTTTTAGATCCTGTCAAGTTAACAGTAAACATTAACCATTACAGAGCAGCTACTCTAATGCCATTTACCTCACCATATGATATTAGCTAGTGCTTCTATAGCCATTATAATGACATAGTAACTACAAAATTTATTTCATAAGCTGGGAAATTGTGGTGGTTTGAATGAGAGTGACCTCCATAGGCTCATCTATTTGAAAATTTGGTGGAAGTGCTTGGGAAGGATTAGGAAGTGTGGCCTTGGAGGAGGTGTGTCACTGAGGGGTAGACTTTGAGGTTTAACAGCTCATGTCATCCCCAGTTAACTCTTTCTCTGTCTTGTGCTTGTGGATCATATGTAAGCTGTCAGTTGCTGCTCTGGTGTGATGCTTGCCTGCCTGCCTGCCAGTTGCTGTGTTTCCTGCTATGGTGGTCAAAGACTCTAATCCTTTGGAACCAGAACCTCCGAATTAAATGCTTTCTTATACAAGTTGCCTTGGTCATGGTATATTAAGATACAACTTGGTACTAGGAAGTGTCATATTGCTATAACAGACCTTGCCATGCTTTCTTTTTTTGGTCTAGGAAAGTGGTTGATCACTATAACTATAAGCATGTAAGTAGGGCTTAATGGGGCATCTGAGTAGGAGCTTGGAAGACAGTAGTGCTGAGAGCAGTGTGGACTATGGAGGCTCTGCTCAAGAAGTGTCAGAGGGAACAGCATTAACAATGGACTAGAGACCGTTCTTTTGATATTTTGGCAAAGAATGTAGCTGCATTTTGCCTTTATCCAAATAAATTGCCTGAGGCTAGATTGAAGAGGTTTGTATAAATTTCATTGGCAGATTTCAAGATAGCCAAATATTGACATGTGTGGCTATTAGTAATCACTCTTATGCAAATCTACAATGGAAATGAATAAGGCGAAAAATACAAAATGTACACTTTGGAAAAAGGAATTAGGAAATTTAATGTTGGGCCCTTTGTTTATGCTGGAAGAGATAAGGAGAAATGGAAGTAAAGGGAATGGTGCCCATAGAGCAGGACTCCAACCCAACTAAGCCCGAAATCAATGAAAAGAAACACTGAAAGAATCATCTGTTCCTAAAGAGCAACAGCAAACGGAAGTTTATACTGAATGTAATTCAAGGAGGGGCTGGGACAGGTTCCATCCCAAGCAGGCAGCAGAACTTGCCAGCATAGTGGTTCTTTTCTGGTTTTAGAGTCATGAAAGATACAGGAGTACAGGGCCTATGGAGTCTTCTGCTGTGATTAAGGAAAGCTGCTGAGGCCAGGCGTGTGGCAGGGGAGGTCCCTTATGGAGGCCTAAGGAGGCCATTGTGTGAAACTGAAGTGAAGCCTGGATTGTGTTGGAGATCTTTGGATGCTGGAGATGCCAGAACTGTGGGATACCAGACAAGAAGGGCTGCAAACAGGGAGTGGAATCAGCTGAAGAGAGAGAAGCATGTTGTAGCCAGCAAGCTGGAAGGGTGGAGCCGTCTAAGCCCTTTGACATGAGACGTGGGGTTATAGGATTTGGACTTTGCTCTTGTGGATTTTGGTCAAGTGTTTCCTCACCATGTTCCCTTTCATCTCTTTTGGAGTGGTAGTGTATATTCTGTGCCATTGTATATTGGAAATGTGGTTTGTGTTTGCTTTTGCTTTTGCTTTTTACAGGGGTTACAATTAAGAGATTGCCTTGAGTCTCAGAAGAGACTTTGGACTTTTAGACAGGGTTGAAACTGAAAGACTATGGGGATTTTTGAAGATGGACTGAGTGAATTTTATATTATGACATGTCTACAATTCTACGGGGGTCAGGGAGTGGAATGTGGTTTGAATGAGAGAGAATGACCCTCATAAGCTCATAGATTTGAATGCTTGTTCCACAATGGGAGGAACTGTTTGGGAAGGAGTGGGCTTTGAGGTTTAAAAAGCCCATGCCATTCCCTGTCTTTTTTTTTTTTTTTTTTTTCCTCCTCTCTCCTTTGTGCTTGTGGATCAGATGTAAGTTCTCAGCTACCGCTCCAGCACCATGTTGCTATGCTTCCTGCCATGGTGGTCAAGGACTTTAACCCTTTGGAACAATAAACCCCTAATTAAATGCTTTCTTTTGTAAGTTTCCTTGGTTATGGTAGTTTGTCATGGCAATAGAAAAATAAACTAAGAGATACCTTGAATGTGGAAGATTGCACTGTCATATATATGTATGTGTGTGTGTGTGTGTGTATTTAATATATACATCCCTATATATATTACATGATGAAAAAATTGGTTTTACTATGTTAAAGGACTTTAAACTACTTTTCAAAAGTAAAGAGGCAACTTCAGTTCTTAAACTCTAATACAAACATTGTAAAGAAAGTATAGACCAGTATCTGTTTAAATATGGAAGTAAAACTCATAAATAAAACTTTAACAAGTAATATATAAAATGTGAAGTATATCACGATCAAGTAGAACATATATACCTCAAGAATATGAGGTTGGTTCAATAATCAAAAGTAAGTCAATAAAATTCACTATATTAATACTCTAAGTAAAAACGATTCCTATTTCAAACCTTGTAAGAAAAGCATTCTACTAAATCTAACATCCATTCTTGATTTTCAAACTCTGAGGCTGAGGAGACTGCTCAGTCTGCAATGTGCTGACTGTGCAGGTATGAAGAACCATGTTTGGAACCTCAAGGGGAAAAAGCCAGTCCTGCATGGTGGCTTCCTTGGCTAGCTCCTCTCTAGTTGATGAGCACTGGAGTTCACTGAGAAACATTGTCTCAAAATATGTATAGGATGTATACTCTATTTAATAACAGAGTATATAATAATAAAGATAGACACTCTATGTAGTGGTTTGAAAGAAAATGGACCTCAGAGGGAGTAGTACTTTTAGGTGTGGCCTTGTTGGAGTGGGTGTGGTCTTGTTGGAGGAAGTGTGTTAATGTGGAGATGGACTTTGAAGTCTCATATATACTCAAGGCCAGGGAGACAGTTCACTTCCTGTTGCCTTTGGATCAAGATGTGGAATTCCCCCCACCATGTCTGCCTGCATGCCACCATCATGATAATGGACTAAACTTTTGAATCTGTAAGCCGCCCCCTTAATTGTTTTCATTTATAACATTACCATGGTCATGGTGTCTCTTCACAGCAATAGAAATCCTAACTAAGGCATTCTATTTCAACTTCTGGTGCATGCACCCACAAACATATGTTCATACGCAAGTATACTCCTCTCAGTAAACTAGAGATCAGTAAGAATTGCCTTATCAGACAAAGTTCTACAGTTAATACAGTTACTGATGAAAGACTAAGTGCTTCTCATCTAAGATAGAGAAGGCCAGGGTGCTCCCAACTCTTTTTATTCAGTTTAGCACTCATTGTAGTTGTGCAACAGAGTAGCAAGCTGGCTGTACAGAGACATAGTGACATTAGCCTGGAAAGAAAGAAGTAAAACTGTCTGTATTTGCTTTATTTTATTTTTGGGACATGGTCTCAGTAGCCCTCACTGGCCTTGAATGACTTTCTGTGCAACTGAGAGCTGACTTTGAACTCCTTGTCCATGTGCCTCCCCTCCATGTGCTAGGATTACAATTGTACACTACCACATCTGGCTTTGAAGTGTTCTTTTGTGTATAAAATGTAATGGAATTAAAAGAAAGCAACTAGAACCTGTGATTGAATTTAACAAGATTGTAGGATAGATAGAAAAATGAGTTTGGGCCTGTTAGATGATTCAACAGGTAAAGTGTTTGTCATATAAACTGATGACCTGAGTCTCCTGGATGAAGGAGAGAACCAGCTCCCCAAAGTCCTTTGACTGTCTCATGCACATTTGGAACACACACACTTCTGCACATGCGCGCGTGAGTGCATGTCACAATAATAATAAATAATAAAATTTTAAAGCAGTTGTATTCTATATGCTACCAATGAACAATTGAGAATTGAAATTTAAAAATATATTATTTATAGCCATATGTAGTGGCACATGCCTTTAATTCCAGCACTCAGAAGGCAGAGACAAGTGGATCTCTAAATTCCAGGCCAGCCTAATATTCATAGTAAGTTCCAGGACAACCAGAGCTACACAGTGAGATCTGTCTCGGGGGAAAAATATATCATGTATAATAGTATCAAAGTATGAAATATTCAAGACCCCAAGTGGGGAAATAAAATATTGCTTATAGTAATTAAAGAACATTGAAATAAATGGAGAGAAATCTCATTTATGAATCAACTAGCAGTATTTTAAAGATAGAATTTATAAAGCCTGGCATTGTGATATAAACATTCAGTCCAAGCACTTATGAAGCAGAGAGACAGGTAGGTGGTCTCTGTAAGTTTGAGGTTTGTTAAGTTTGAGGTTTGTTTGTTCTACATGGCAAGATCTTTTACTGGTCTCTTGCCTTCAAAACAGTCTCTTTAATTCATCAGCTTTCATGTCCTTAATTTTGTTTTGGTTTTTTGAGAAAGGGTTTCTCTGTGTGTAGCCCTAGCTGTCCTGGAGCTCACTCTGTAGACGAGGTTGGCCTTGAACTCACAGAGATCCACCTACCAATGCCTCCTAAGTGCTGGGATTAAAGGCGTGTGCCATCAACACCTGGTGATGTACGAGCTTCTTAATGTGTACTTGAGTTTTGTTTATTTGAATTTTATTGAGAAATGTTGCATCTGTGTTCGTCAGAGAAGTTGATAAATGGATTTTTTTCTTGTATTTATCCTGTTTTGGTAGCAGGGTAATACTGGCTTCAAAGAATGAAATTGGTAATGTTCCCTTTCTATTTTATGAAATTTTTTAAAAATCACATTTTTACTTCTTTTAGAAAAATTTTATTTTATGTATATGGATGTTTTGTCTGCATGTACACTTGCACACCAGAAGAGGGCTACAGTTATAGATAGTTGTGAGCCAATACATGGGTGCTGAGGATTGAACTCAGGACTTCTAGAAGAACAGCTAGTGATCTTTACCTCTGAGCCATCTTTCCAGTTCTATCGTTTGGAGTGTTTGAGGAGCATTGGTTTTAGTTCTTCAAAGGTCTGGTATGATTGAATGAATTTGTCTGGTCCTGGCCTTTTCATTGGAGACACCTTGTTTGTTTCAATAGCATTGTTATATGAGTGATTAAGTCTTCTCTTTCTCTTCTTTATTTTTCTGCAAAGACTCCCTAGTCCAGACTGTACTGGAATTCACTTTGTAGGCTATCTTGGCCTCAAACACATTGAAATCTCCCCTGCTTCATCCTCCCAAAGGCCGAGTTTACAGGCCTTGACACACCTGGGTTTATATAGCCTCTTGGTTTAATTTTTATCCACAGATATCTAGAAATATATTAATCTCATCTAGATTTTGCAGCTTATTGGAATATAAATTTTCAGATATTTCACAGTGAACCCCAAGGTTTCATTGGAATTTGCTGTAATACCCCTATTTTGACTTTATATTATTTGTTTAGGTATTCTCTCTTAGTGTGTTTGGCTGAGGGTCTATCAATCTGGCTTATCTCCCAAAGAACTCTGTTTCTTTGATTTCTCGAATTGTTCTTAGTTTCCATTTTGTTATTTTCTGCCCTGATCTTTATTAAGACTTCTTATCTCCCAATTTTGACTTTATCTTATTCTTTTTTCTAAGACCTTGAGGTGCATCATCAAGTCATTTATTTGAGTTCTGTTTTTAATGTAAGCACTCATACCTATATGTGTCCCTCCTAGAACTGCCTTCATAGTTTACCAAAACTGGTAGTGAATTATGTTTTCATTTGCTCATAGGAACTTTTTACATTTACATACGTGATTTTTTTTTCAGTGAGTCACTGATCAATCAAGAATGCTTGTTAATCTCTATCTTTTCTATAGAATGTGTAGTTTCTCTTGCCATTGATTTCGACTTTTATTCCATTATTATCTGATTAAAATATAAGAAATTATTGAATTTCTTTTGTATTTGTTAAGGATTTTTTATAGTCTAAATATGATCTGCTTTGGAGAAAGTTCCATGGCTCCTTATAAATGTGTATTTTGCAACTGTTGGATAGAATATTCTGTAGAGATTTGATCTATGGTACAGTTTGTCTCTTAAGTTTCTTTGTTGATTTGTTTAGATGATGTATTTGTTGATGCGAGTAGGTTATGAAGTTACTAGTGTTGTATCTGGACCTGTGTGTTTCTTTATGTCTAGTGATATTTTTAAGTTGAGAGAATTCACATATAATGCAATTCACTCTTTTAAAGTATGAAATTCACTGGTTTTAGTATGTTCACACCATTTTATAACCATTACCACTAATTCCAGAGCACTCAAATATCACACTCACATACACATACATGCACCCCCCCCCGTGTGTGTGTGTGTGTGTGTGTGTGTGTGTGTGTATTGTATGTGAGATGTATATATATGTGTTGTTGTTCTGGTACTGTCCACATTTCTTTTGAGACTGGGTCTTCTACTGGTCTGAAATTTTTCAAATAGGCTAGGCTGATTGGCCACCAAGCCCCAGGGATTTGACTATCTTTACTTTGCCAGTGCTAGTATAATTCCACACCTGGATTTTGTTTTTGTTTTTAATGTGGGTTCCTGGGGATTGAACTTAGAGGTCCTTTTGCTTGTAAAGCCTTTTACTGATGGAACTTTTCTCTAGTCCCCAGAACTTTTTCATTAGCCCCTAATCTTTTAACCATTTAATTATTTCTCCATATTTCCCCTGCACCAATCAACCACCAATCCATTTTCTGTCTCTATGTAGGACAGTAGCTATAAATGGACTCATATAATGTGACCTTTTCTGACTCTTTTCTACTTAGCATAATGTTATCAAGTTTCATCATGTTCTAACACACATCACTACCTTCATTGTTGTGGCAGCACAATACATTGTGTAGGCATTCACTTTTTTCCTTTTGGTGCTGGGAATCTCCCAGCTTCAGTATGCAGACAGGCAGTCTGCTAGCTGAGCCCTCGCTTCTTGTGACTATCCAGTATTGTGTGTCTCTCTGTTAGCTGATGGCCACTGGACATTTACACTGGGGTTGTTAATATAATTCTACATGGTTTTTTTGTGATATATTTACAGTTATCTTGATTTTAATAACTAACAGTGAGATTCTTGTGTCATATAACTGTTTAACTCTGAGGTACAGATTTTTTTTTTTTTTTAAATACGTGGATGTTGTTGTAGTTGGCTCAGAGAAAGTTCTGTCAAATGGAAGATACATTTATCCTCTTGTTTATTTTATTTATATTTTAAGAGATTCATTTATTTATTTTTGTGCCTCTCTGTGTGGGTGTGTGGAAGCCAAAAGAGGACCTTAAGTGTCATCCTCTGTCACTGTCTGCCACTTCCTCTGAGTCAGAGTTTTCTTAGCTAGGCCAGAAGCCAGCAAGCCCTCCTGTCTCCTCCCTCACTGCTGGGGACGAGTGCTTGCTGGGATGGCTAGCTGTTACATGAGTGCTGGCATCCAATCCCCAGTCCTCATTGTGGGGCAGGCAGTGTGCTCAGCTCTCTATCTTGTATATAATATTACTGGAAACTTTGTCTTTTTTACTTCTACTCAGAATAACTTATTTTGTTGTTTATCAAGACCAAATTTGTCAAACTGTGTGGTTCTTTTGAATGTTTTACTAAAACGCTGTAATGTTCACTGTTAGATTCCACTTATGTAATTTGTGTCCTGAAGACCCAGTTCCGTTAATGAGCTTTCTCCCCCTTCTGTTTGTGTAAGTCTGCTCTGAGACAGATGACCTGAAGCTATTCTTGATGTACTGTTTTATTCTTCGTTCTACAGCTAGGGCACTCTGTCGTCTGGGGATGAAAGTAGGCTAGAAATACAGTATTGCCATTAGTTTGTACAAATTTGCATTTCCAAGCAAGTAGCAAAGTTCCTCAGCTGATGCTGATGGTGTTTTGAATTTTCTACTTTATTAGTTGTGATAGCAATTAACAGTAATCTAAAGAGTATAGTTAACTGGGCTAGGAGATGGCTCTGTTGCTAAAGTACTCAGTGAGAACTAGAGTTGGGATCCTATGAAACCCATGTAAAGAGAGAGGGAGAAGCATTTTCTTTAGTGGTGTAGCTATTGGCAAGGTGTCCATGCTCCTATAAATCTGCAAATAACCTCACTTCTGCCCTTGTGTGCTAAAACTCAGTGGGTTACCAAAAATAACACATACAAAAGAGAGCAGTAACAAAAACAAACAAAACAAACAGAAGAGGCAATAAAATAGAAGGGGCCTGGTTGGGAAGAGTAAGAGAACAACAGGAGTGGAAGAGAAACAAAGGATTTAATGGGGAGCATCTTAGGGTTTCTATAGCTATGAAAGACACCATGACCACAGAAACCCTTAAAGGAAACATTTAATTAGGGTGGCAGCTTACAGTTCAGGGGTCAGTCCATTATCACCATGCCAGGGAACATGGCAGCATGCAGGCAGACATGGTGCTAGAGGATTAGCTAAGAGTACTACATCTTGCAGGCAACAGGAAGTCAACTGAGATACTAAGCAGTATCCTGACCATAGAAAACCTCAACGTTTACCCCACAAAGTGACAAACTTCCTCCAATAAGGCCATGCCTCCTAATAGTGCCACTCACTGAGATTATGGGGGCCAATTACATTCAAACTACCACAGGGAGTGTGTGTGTGTGTGTGTGTGTGGTTAAAACACATTATCTACATCTATCATGAATGTATGCTAACAAACATTTTAAAGTAAAAAAATATTTAAAAAGCCAGTGATTTATAAACAAAATATGTGGATAGCAGTTATTTCTGGAGGTTGTAAGAAGGATGCATAGAAAATTCCAGTAGCTTTAGAGCTATAGACTAAGAGAATTTTATGGACTTATGATGTATTGTTAGCATCTTATTCATATATTATTTTACCTGTATTGAATATATTATGATGGTAATCCTAATCAATAAAATATCCATGACATAGCACTACTGAAAAGAATGCTATGGCAGAACCCTGAAGCAATGCAAGCCTCTGCCTCTTATGATACTCGCCTTTAGCTGATATAGTATAGTCTCTGTATTCGTTACTTTTATATTATGTTAGTTATCTGTGTGATTACAATTCCCGACAGAGACAATTTAAGGACAGTGGTTTATTCTAGTTCATGATTTTGGAGTGTTGTAGTTCATTGTGACAGGGAAGCTACAGTGGGACAGCTCAGTTCATGGTAGTAGGAGCACGGGGCAGAAACTGTCCCTTCATCACAAAATAGGAAGCAGAGAGACAACTGGCTTCACAGCCACTCCCAGTAGCTCCCTAGAGGACTGTGTGGGATTTTTCAGCATCTAACCATAGCAGTTTCTTTTTCCTTCCTGGAGTGGGGATATTTTTGGGGAATTGGTATCTATGTTTTCCTACTTGACAATAAAATTCTTTTGAAGCAGAAGAGTCTCTTTTTTAAAAACAAACAAACAAACAAACAAAACTGTTTTGAACTGGAGAGATGGCTCAGCAGTTAGGAGCACCTGATGTTCTTGAAGAAGTGATAGGTTCCCAGCCCCCATGTTCTGAGGCTCACAACAGCATGTATGTAACTTAGCTCCAGGGGATCCCATGCCCTCTTCTGACTTCATTCAACACTGCACTCATGCAGGCAAACCCATTCACACAGAGAGACACTCAGAGTTTTAAAAAACCTTTTTAAAATGTTAATTTATGTTTCCTTTTCCCCTTTGCTTAGTGATTCTCCTCCCAAACCTAGCCTTTCTCCTACCCATATTAATGATGAAAATGTGTACAACAGAGTACTCTTACCAGATATAGTCACACTGCTTTGGCCCAGCCTCTCTCTGATGTGAGTGCTAAGTCAAGAGAAGTATTTTGTAGACATCCATCTCTACTTAGTGGTGACGATGTTCTTTACAAGTGGAGAAATATATTTGTTTTGTTGGGACTATAGACTCTACTTGTGACAAAACACAAAGGAATAATATTGATATGAATTATTAGTTATGCATGGGATGGATGTCTGCTTACTTTAGTTCATACTGTATTTCTGAAGGAGAGACCGGTCAAAGGCATGTGGATATGGGGACCAGGTAACTGTTAAGGAAAAGAGCTAGGCATTTGTTTGCTTTCTTACATATGAAGAAAATTAACTGTTTTAAGCTTTATTTATTTATTTGATTAATTAATTATAATCAACCAATGCTAGGGATTGAACCAAGAGCCTTCCTCATACTAGACAAGTACTGTCTTATATAGAATTAGGAAAGTATATTTCATTATTTTGGAGCTACTGGAATTTCAAAGTGTTAAAAGTAACTACTTTTGTTCCTTTTTTTAACGTGTGTGTCCCCCCCCCCTTTTTTTTTCTTTTAAACTGTTTTTTTACTAGTTTTGGGACCGTCTGGATCACACAATGTTCTTACAAGATTTTAGATCATTTCTAACTAGCAATTCACTGGACCAAGATAATAGAGCCAATGAGAGAGGTCACCAAACTCACACTGACTTTTGGGGACCAAGTCGGCCTCCAAGGTTGCC
Source organism: Phodopus roborovskii (assembly GCF_943737965.1). Classification (NCBI taxonomy): domain Eukaryota; kingdom Metazoa; phylum Chordata; class Mammalia; order Rodentia; family Cricetidae; genus Phodopus; species Phodopus roborovskii. The sequence goes on from NW_026126540.1 coordinate 28,089,700, forward strand.
AATGACTAGAAGATACAGGTCTCGAGGAAGTACTCGTCCTGACAGGTCACCAGCTATTGAAGGGTGAGTTATTATTTTGAGTTCTTAAGGGTTGTTTCATGAAGGACATAATGGCATAATCTAATCTTTATAAGGTCTTCAAACTTGTTTTTGTGGATAAGACAGAAATATAAACAGTATGAGATGAAACTAAGTTGAATGTCATATTCAAGTATTACCAGTTAAGGACTGGAGATAGAGAGTAAAATATCTAATACACTGTCTGTAGCATTTTTATTAATGTCTCAGATTATCACAGAGGGGATTTATCAACATTTTAGGAGAAGCTGCGTTTGATAGTTCATGCTTATGAGCTTTGGGAGTCTGAAAAGGATCATGAGTTCAAGACCAACCTGGGCTAAATGTCTCAAAAAAGAATGTGGTGGCACATACTTTTATTCCCAGTACTAGGAAGGCAGAGGCAGACAGATTTCTATGATTTTTGGCCAGTCTGGTCTACAGGGTGAGTTCCAGGACTATAGAGTGAGACAGAGAGAGAGAGAGAGAGAGAGAGAGAGAGAGAGAGAGAGAGAGAGAGAGAGATTAGATTGTGAGGGAGGGAGGGGGAAGGAGAAAGAGAGAAAGGGAGAGAAGGTTTGAAAGATACTAAGAGGTATAGCAAATTACATAACATTGGGATCTGTCTGTCTTAGTCACTTTTGTATTGCTGTGATAACACACTATGATCTCGGTAACTTATAAAAGAAAATGTTTAATTGGGCTAATGTTTTCAGAGGACTAGACATGTTGGCTGGAGCAGCTGAGCTCACATCTTGATCTGCAAGTTGGAGGCCAAAAGAGGGTACAATAGGAATGTCTTGGACTTTTAACCTCAAAGCCTGCCCCCAGAGACACATCTTTTCCAACAAGATCACACCTCCCATTGCTTTCCAAACAGTCCCAACAATTGGGGGTCATTCTTATTCAAACCACTACAGAATGCAAAGATCAGGATTTAAATAGATGAAAACAGTGGTCTTAATATGGAATTTCTCTACCATTCCCCTCTTAAAATCAGTTTTCAGAGGCTATTTACATCTACCCAGTAGCCCAGGCTGGCCTTGAACTCCAATCTTCCTGCCTTAGGGACCCAGTTGCTGGGATTATAGGAGTGTGCCTCTAAGCCTGCTTTATATTACATTTCTGTTAAAGGAAAGGGAATTTTTTTTTCTACTGCTTCATATACTCTGCTAAGAATATTCCCCGTATGACATGCATGCTTCCTGCCCACAGATGTAAAGAAAGCTAGATGAGTATAGATTGAACTTTCTATCCTTTACTGAGAGGTGGTAAAGAGAATGATGTTGAGGATGGATTTATGATTAGCCATCCACAACGTCTGCTAATCAGTGACAGAATAAATGGTATGTTTGTGCAAGGTGTGATGGCACATACTTGTAACCCCACCTCTTGGGAACTGAAAGCAGGAGAACTGGAAGTTCAAGGCTAGCCTAAGTTGTAAAATGAGTTTGAGGTTAGCCCAGACTATATGAGCCTTTAGCTAAAAACCAAACAAAAACAAACTACACAACAAAAAGCATGTGTCAGATGAATTGTACTGTACAGGCAACGCTTTCCAGTAGTTTTCTGAGGATTTGTATTTTATTTATTCTCATTGTAGATATTGTAAGTTAAGATTTTAGTTCTCTCAAAATATTTTATACGTTTTGGTCATTTAAATTATTTCTTGATGAATTCTTTCCTTTATATAATCCTAATTGTATTTCTTTTAATAGACTTACCTATTTTTAATTTTATTTAGATGTTGTATTGTGAAATGAACCTACATATTTTTAGATGGCCAAACATCATTGACTATATAGTCAGTAGTAGTTTTTTTTTTTTTTTTGCCAAGGAGAGACCATTTCTTGAAAAATGGTCAGAAAATACCAGATTACTTTCTGAGGGTTCTTGAAATAGGGATTTGTCGTGGAACCCATTTTTTACTGTTGGGACTCCACATGTCTACTGTAAAGAATCTGGTATGCATCTCCCAACACATACATACTTTCTTATAAATATCCAAGTAGAATTCTGTTTTTTTATTTTGTAAAGATGTTATGCTTGCAGCTGCTGCCATCTGCCCTCCAGTTATGGAAGGAAGGCATGGCCGATGCCAATGATGGCAGAGTGGGAGGATGAAGAGGGACATGCTCTATTGCCTGCCCAGCCAAGTTGTGGTATTGTGACTAAAACACAAGATTATTAATGTCTTTCATCCTGTTAGACTTAAATTCCAAGAAGAAAGGGACCATTATTCCTGCCATAACATAATGGTGTTTGTTGTTTGGTTTTTTAAAGGCAGAATGTTGCTATGTCTTGCCTGGAGTAGCCTATGTAGTCCTTTGTGACCATCCCCACCACAAAAATGAGGCTGGTTACTGCTGAATTTGGGGGACACTAGCAAAGGCCCCTGCCTTCTGTGTATGCAAAGATGCCATTCCCAACCACGGTTGTGGTAAAGGAGGCCTCCACCCAAAACAGTTCTAAAGAGTCACAGGGCCCTGCCTGCTCTAGGCTGGCTGTGGGAAGACTTCCTGACAAAAAGCCAGGGGGATACCCAATTCTGCCCTGGGGAACTGATGAGGACAAGGAAGGTGGTCTTTTCTTTGGTTTTGACAGGGTTTCTCTATGTAGCCCTGGCTGTCCTGGAACTCTCTCTGTAGACCAGGCTGGCCTCAAATTCCCAGAGATACACCTGTGTCTGCCTCCCAAGTGCTGGGATTAAAGGTGTGTGCACCACTACCATGCTGGAAATGATGGTCTTTTCTAAAGAGTCCATATACTAGAAAAGACAAGGTCAAAACCCAAGCCATTTTGGCAATCATGGCAATGACAGAAAATGTCATTTCCCCAGAGGACACTGGGGAAAGTACAGCTCTCTACTCAGTATCTCTGCTGTCCAGGTGGATAAGTGATGGGAGATGTCATTCTGTAAATATGTTTCTCTTATTGGTTAATGAATAAAGCCCTGTTGGCCAATAGGAAAGTAAGATAGGTGAGACTAAGAGACAAGGAAGATTCAGGAAGAGGTAGGAGGAGATTCAACATGTAGGACAGGAGAGCAGAACGCTGACCCTTCTCTCAGGTAAGATAAGGCCATGTGGAAATACTTAGATTAATAGAAATGGGTTAATATTTAAGACAGAGCTAGAGCTAACTGGCTAACAGCATTTATATCTAATACAGTGTCTTTGTGTGTTATTTGGGGCTGGCGTGGCTCTGGGACCAGGCTGGAGGAAAAACATATTCGTAACAGATAAGGGCAGCTGGATCCCCAGCTCTCCCTGTGGACACAGGAGCCCTATGTCTTAAATGTACTCATGGCAAATGGCAAGTGTTTATTGAAAGAAGCAATAGAGGGTTGAAGATGCTGCCCTCAGGCCTGGATGTGGCTCTTTGCACTGAAGGCTAAATAGTAGATCACTATGCCAATTACTGCAGCCAGCACTTCTGTGCAGACCCAAGGCCTCAAAACTTTTCAGTCTTCCTGCCTCAGCCTCTCTGTACTGCATTATAGGGATGAGCCACTATACCCTGAAAACTAAACTTCTTATTAAAAGTAACAGGACATATATTAGGAACTGTATTCGTTATTTTGTAATTTCTGGAACAGGGTACCTGACAAAAGCAATGTAAGGGAGGAAAGGGGTTTGTTTGGGTGCACTTCATCCCGGAGAAGTCATGGGAGCAGGAGCTGGGCACACACACTGTCTGCTGGCAGGAGGCAGAGACATGAGTGATGTATTCATTTCATGCCATCAGCACATGTCTAGGATGGAGCTTTCCACCTCAACTAAATGAACCTAATCTAGAAAATCCCTTGTTTTCATGGTGATTCTTGAACCTGTCAGATTGACAGTCAAGATTAACCCTCTTGGGAACCAAAACAAACCTGCTCTAAAAAGAAACTGATTCCTTCTCACTAAAATAAACAACCAAGAGTCAATGCAGGGCCAGAGACCTGGCTCAGCAGTTAGGAGTGATCCTGGTTCACTTTCCAGTACCCACATGAGACTTGGCTCTGATGTAACTCCAGTTCCAGGGGATCTGATGCCCTCTTCTGGTTTTATGGACACTGCGTGCCCAGACATCACACAGGCAAAACACCCATATACATAGAAATAAATTAAAAATAAAAATAGTCAGTGTGACATTGTGGGCATAATCACCTAAATACTTGAACTGGGCATGGAAGATCGGCTTCCAGGAGGCCTTAGTTTCCACACCATATGGTTTTTCCATAGAGCTCTTTGACTGTTCTCTTGACTTGGCAGCTGGCTCTTTTAGAGTAAATGATCAGTATATAGGCAGAGGTAGACGGGGGGGAAAAAAAATCATGATAACTTTTGTATCCTAATCTTGCAAACCACACAGTAACTTCTGCCATATCTAGTCTGTAAGACATGAGTCACTAAGTCCAACCAAGTTTGAAGGGAGAGAAGTATTGAATAAATTGTAGACATATTTGTCCTGTGGTCTAATATTGGCTATTGTCAGACTTAATGTTGTTAGCTTAATGTCCTTGTTTAAAAGGAAATGGGTCCAGAATGCCCTTGCGACAGCATCTTTTGAACCCTTTCTCACATTAGTATCAGAAACCCAAGGAAATGTTTTGATAACTATATTATAATACCATCAGGTATTTTCCTAACCTAATTCATAAAAAATAGTATTAATCTATAAGGTGGAAGAACCCACAAAGAGCAATAATGGACACATGCTACAGGCAGTGGACTAATTTCTGCTATCTTTTGTGTAATGACCAGCTGAAAACAATTGTAGCTTAGGGTATTGGTTGATGATTAGTTAGCCACGATTGTCTGTAGAGTATTTGTTTGCTGTTTTATCTTATTTTTTTTTCTTTCAACAGAATAATACAACAGATTTTTGCAGGATTCTTTGCAAATCCTGCAATTCCTGGATCCCCACATCCCTTTTCTTGGTGAGTGACCGTTCTGTTCTTTGTCTATATTATTCTGCTTGAGTAGTTCCATTTTCGATACTACCATTTCTGTACCATAGAGAAAGGAAAAGCTGCATAGGTGAGTATGTGGTTGTGCCTGGGATGTTGGCCTGCCATTGTTTGTGGAATCCAAAGTCAATCAGAACTGACTTTTTCTTGAGGATGCTCAGGACAGCTGTCCTGGTCCCTTAAGATGTTGGCTGGATATATATACCTGGTCCCTTTTCTGTCTTGGTCTGAGGATAATGTTGAGGTGGGTAATGACACGGTCCCTGCCTGCCAGGCTTGGTATCTGCTTTGTGAGTTTTCCTTATGGGCCACACAGGAAGTTGTGCTTTAATAATATCTGAAATTGAAAACAACATTCTACTTTCTTTTCTCAAAGTGAGGAAGTTTCTCAAACAAACCAAAGGCACACGTAGTTCATATCAGAGTGACACTTAGGCATGGCAGGGATTACAGACAGTATCTTCCAAGAACCGTCTTTCTTCTAGTTACTTGTGACTTCTAATGTTGCTATAGGAGGGTTTTCTGTTCAGAGTAACTCAGTCCTTCCCCACATTTATCTCATTTTATAGCCTCTAGTTATGTTAAGTGTGGTCTAGCTAGAGCCTGTGCCTTCATCCAAGGTCCTGCACCAACAGCACCAAGACAGAATTGCCAAGTCCCTGTGTAAGTGCTAGGTCATAATTCACAGGAACTGTTGTGGTTGCTTCTCTACCAGGAAGTCCTTACTGTGCAGGACACATGGGGCCTCTTTGAAAGAGGGAAGCTGCTATTGATTGGGTCAGCCAGAATGCAAACCTTTCTTAACCCATGGGTAGTGAGCTCTTTTTTGGCTCTGTGGTGTTATGTGGCATTTTAGATGGCATCACATTTTGTTCCAGTTAGACAAAATTTGTTGAGAATGGAAGCATATCTCTAGATAATCTGGTTGACCTTTCAAATACAGAGAATTTCTTTGCCTCAATTTTAGAGGACTAGTGGTAACTTTTCACCTCTGAGAGAGGAGTGTCCCATTTCTAGCCCCCCCCCCTCGTGGTATAAGGCAGAGCCTGGTCACCCCACCTAATCTTGTCTGTCTCATCTCATGTATAGGAGCGGGATGCTGCACTCCAACCCTGGGGACTATGCCTGGGGTCAGACAGGGCTTGATGCCATTGTAACCCAGGTGAGGAGCTGCCTTTTGAGAGGGTGTCTGCTCAGTGTGTCTCATGGGTCCACAGGCTCCTGCATTCCTTCCGCTACTTTCTGAAATGGCAGTCACTCTGCTTTCACTGACATTTTAAGCTTTGGGGTTTCTGATTTTACTACATGGATGGATGGGCTATGGGTTTAGCCTGGTTTCCATGTTCCTACTAGGAATCAGGGGGATTTCTAGAAGATTATTTTACCTCTAGAGGAAGTAAAAATTTCTCCTGTAACAGTATATTGTAATTTTGTCCTCTTGTTTAGTCCCATGAGGAGCAGGTGCTTCATGGAACAATAGTGTTGCACATGTTGAAGCAGGAGCTTCTGCTAGATGGAGCAAAGTAGAGGAAGGAAGCAGAGACAAGATCTTTCCATGTCGTGTGTAATTGCTTCTTCTTGTTTATGCTCAATATACTTGACTGGTGTTCATTTCCCTGTGGGCTGCCAAGAATAGAAAGCATGTTGTTTATTTCTGAGTCTTCTCATAGACAGTAATATACCCATTTCTTGGCTTTTTGCTTGTTTTCATACTCCCATGCCTTCCTTCTGACCGAATGAAATTTTGAACTAGTTAGCTATTGATTTTTATTAGCTGTAATTTCATTCAGGACATCATAACTCTTGGAATCTTAAATTTGCTTTGTCTCTTAATCATGGCTTACACTGGTGTTACTCTGACACTGTGAAGCAGCTGTGAGTGTTCCCCCACCCAGCCTCTTGGAGTCCTGCAGAAGTTAAGAGCTGTGAACAGTCTTAATGCCTGTCCTGTTTGTTCTCAGCTGGAGTAGTCCCTCTGCAGGTACTGCGGTAACCAGCATTGCTGCTTTTTCTTTTTGTAGCTTCTAGGACAGCTAGAAAACACAGGTCCCCCTCCAGCAGACAAGGAAAAGATCACTTCTCTCCCAACAGTGACAGTAACTCAGGAACAAGTTGGTAAGTTGTTTCCATATTTGTTCTGTCATCCTATGATGTCTGATCTAACATTCAGTGCATTTATTTCTGTTCTAAAGCTATGGTTTCCTAACATTCCTGTCTGCTACCAGCTGTGGAGGACCTAGTTAGCATGCCTGCTTCCTAGGTCCCATTGGAAATAAAGAGATACAGTCTTTTGTACAAAACTTGATTATAATTAGTACAAGAACTTAAACTGTTGGAAACAAAATGATTTAAAAAGCCATTGGAAATAGTGTTTGTTGGGCACATGATACCATAGGGAGGAAAAGAGGACAAACACGAGGCTAGGGATTTGCTTCACATGTGAGGTGCAGTCAGGTAAATGGAGACATCGAAAACTTTTCTGCTACCTAAAACATCCTGAAACTTCTCTTGCAGTTTGAAGGTTTCCCACAACAAGCCTCTCCTTTCCCTGTCTGGTCAGACTCCCTCTGCCTCTCATATCAGAGTCTACTCCAGAGCTAGTAAGAGTGGTTTATCAGAGAAGGAGTGGATCTGGGGAGAGGGGATGTGTGGGGATATTGGGAGAGTGGAGGGAGAGGAAACTGAGGGCAGGAAGTAATGTATGAGAGGAGAATGTAAGAAAGTGGCTTATATCTGTCTCAAACATCATGACAGTGTTGATGTTCTCAAGTTACTTCACCCTCCTGAAAGGTGCCCTCAGATGGAGGAGCGAGGGGGGTAAGAGATCTTTAGAAGGGTTCTCTGAAATAATCTGCTAGATAAAGTGGAAACAGATTCTAGAGAGGCTCCTGCTGTAATTCAGATGATGTTCTAGGACAGTGCTAGTACTGGCAGAAAGGAAAAGGTAGATTTAGAAATGTAATTTTCAGTTAGGGAATGGAGGCACACACCTTTAATCCCAGTACTAGGGAGGCAGAAATAGGCAGATCTCTGAGTTCAAGGCCAGCCTGGTCCACAGAATGAGGTTTAGGCTATCTAGGCCTACATAGTGTGACCCAAACAAAAAAAAAAAAAAAAAAAAAAAAAAAAAAAAAAAAAAAATTCAATTTTGGAAAAAAAAAAAGCATTAGTTTTATTACTGATTACATAGTAATATGAACAAGGCAAGAGGACTATTAAAGGTATTAATAACATTCCAGAGGGCTATAAATGTGATACGACCACCATCGAGTAGGGGTGGATTCTGGTTTGCATAGGAGAGGCTGTGATGGTTTTTATTCTGAATTTGTTGATTTTGAGGTGCTAGCTGAGAGTCCAGGCAGAGATAAATTTGGGGTTATCCTGAAGCTGGTTTAGGGGAAATTAGTTGGAGGTGAAGTTTGGATATTATATTTGGATTGCTAAAAGGTTAAAATTAGGTACTGCCTCCTAGGCTGTTGTGGTAGACTTGACATGAGAAGTGGAGCCTGTCGTGGAGCTCACTCTGTAGATCAGGCTGGCCTCAGACTCACAGAGGTCCACCTGCCTGAGCCTCCCAAGTATTGGGATTTAATTTAGAGATGTACACCACCACCGCCTGGCTAGGAAGGGGTCTTTAAGGGGCAGCCTTTCTCCAAATACCTTGATCGTTAGGACCTGGTACATAGCTCAGCCATTAGATACTACTAACTAGATTTCTGTAATTCAGAATTTGCCACTTAGAACTTTGAATATAGTAGCCATTTTCTCTGAGGGAAAAGTCTTCTGTTGGTTTGTTTGGAATCCTGAGTGCACTGGGCTCCTGTAGTTCTGTGGCACTATCTCCTGGTCCTGGCACAGCCTTTTTTTTTTTTTTTTTTTTAAACAATTTCAGAGGACCCTGGAACAGCCACACTGAAGAGAGCATAGTAAGGAAAAGAACAGGAGGATAAAGGTGGTTAAAACACTGACTAGACACTACAAAGGTTGCCCAAGACAAATACCTTGGTTATGGAGCATAGGTTGCCACTGTTTTCTAGGCAGAGGCTGCCACACATTTGGGAGGATGTTTTACCTATTTTACTTAATAGACAATTTTCTGCTCATTTTTTTAATTTTAAGAATTGTTTTTATTTGTATGTGTGTACATGTAGCACAATGCATGTGTGAAGGTAAGATCGTAACTTGTGGGAGTTGATTTTCTTTTTTTACCATGTGGGTCCCAGGGATTAAACTCAGGTCATCAGGCTTGGTGTCAAGTTCTTTATTCTCCAAGCCACCTCACTGGGCCTACTATATGATTCTTGTTAGGTCTGTTGGTGTTAGCCCCATTTGTTTCTATGTCTATTGCCATATCTGTTTCCATTTTGAATAGAATCCATACTTTTTTCCTGCCTACCACTTAGATATAATCCAGCCCCTGGTATGTGTGTGGGGAGAACACCACTTATTAATGCTTTTCTTGGGTCATTACAAACACAGTGTTTGGCTTTGTTCTTTGTTTGTTTGTTTTTGAGGTAGACTTTGTAACCCAGGTTAGCCTTGACCTTCCATGCTTCTGTGTCTCCAGTGCTGGAGTTATAGGCCTTCAGCGTATGCCTGGCTCTGGATGGTTTTCCTTCCTTCCTTTTGCTTGTTACTTTAAAGTGCACATCTTCCTCCCACAGATACGGGTTTAGAATGTCCGGTGTGTAAAGAAGACTACACAGTTGAAGAGCAAGTCCGGCAGTTACCCTGCAACCACTTCTTTCACAGCAGCTGCATTGTGCCATGGCTAGAACTGGTGAGTTCAGCTGACACTGATCTGTGACAGACCGGGCAGCTGTTAGCTGGGATGAGGCTGGTTCAGAGTGAAGATGTAATTGGAGTGCAGAGGGCCAAACAAATCACATTTTAGCTTCCCTGGATGGCTCCTGGTGTCACCTATGTTGTTTTGTTCAATTATTATCCCTCTGCAGTGCTTCTAACCAGAGGATAGTGTACTCTAGCACACAGGCCTCAGTGAAAAGCCAGCAGGTCTTGTAAGTAAAGTGTTTCTGAAGCACATTTAACAGACTTTGGCTGACCCTGTGCTAGCTGGGTAGGGCTGAAGAGTTGTCCGAGAGTTGGTTTAGCCTGCAAAGCCTAAAACACTTACTGTCTGTCCCCTTAAAGATTTAGTTTTTTATTAAATAATATATATACATATGTGGTGGGAATGGGTAATAGACATGAGTACAGATGCCCTCAGCTGCTAGAAGAGGTGTAAGAGTCCCTGGAGATTGGGTAACAAACACTGATAACACCTGGGTGCTGGGAACTGACCTTGGTCCTCTGCAAGAGCAATGCATGCTTTTAACTACTGAGCACCTCTCCATCCCCTCTCTGTCTCTTCAAAGAAAAAGTTTGCTTAGCCTCATCTAGACCCCATGAGGAATTGACTGATAGTTACCTTTCTATCATAGTTCAGGGCACTGATAGCAATTTGTTTTTGTTTTGTTTTTGCTGTTATGTGTAGCTTTTATTAGCTTCTTGGCTTAGAATTCTGTCCATTGCTTAAAATTCTATTCTATTTTTCTCTCATTGTCAACTCATTTTATTAATAGTTTTGGTGGTACTAGGGCCTCTTGAATGCTAGGCAGGTTCCCTTAAATCACTATTGGGGGTGAAGTGACATGTGGGTGCACAGGCTGTATGTGCATGGGGAAGCCAGAGGTCAACTTAGATGTTGTTCCTTAAGAAGTATTCACTTTGATTCTTGAAATGGTGTCTCTAGCTTGAAATGGTGGACAGATCAGGCTGGCCACAGACCCCAGGGTTCTGCCTCCTCAGCAATGGGTTTACAAACTTCTATCACTGGCATTTTGTATGGGTTGCATGTAACCCATTACATGGGTTCTGTATTTGTTTGTGTGTGTTTTACTGATGGAGCCGCTCCTCAACTTGACTTTGGGGTTTCTGAAGTATTTGGTACTCCTAGCTTCTCAGACCCTGTGTTTATGTGGACTGGTATCATTTTGTTTCAGCATGACACATGCCCAGTATGTAGGAAGAGCTTAAATGGTGAGGACTCTACTCGGCAAACCCAGAGCTCTGAGGCCTCTGCAAGCAACAGATTTAGCAATGACAGCCAGCTGCATGACCGATGGACTTTCTGAAACAAAGACCACCTGAACCAGGGCTGTCTGTGTTAGTCTTCTTATCATAGCTGTAAATTGTTTTAAAACTAAACCAACAAACAAAATCGTAGATGGATTTAGGAATCATGTAAGAAACCCCAACCCATGATATTAATGCAATGCGTGTATTTCTCTAAATTTAAGGTTAGGATCTTCAGATGGAATTGTATCTACAACCAAATGCCTCTTGTTCCTGAATTCAGAGTGATTCTTTTATAAGTGTGAAACTTAATTATATCCGTTTGCTCCTGCCCAGTAGAACAGTTCCTTAAAATCTAGCTAGGGTTCTGCTGTCATATTGTCTTGTAATGGATGTCTCTACCTCCTCCTCCAGCCTCTATCCTACCAGTAATGGACACTGCAGCACATACAGAGGAGACAGAGCCCTGAAGTCTTGTTATAGAAAGTCTTTTCTTTTGTCTTAAATGTACAAGAGTACCTACTCTTGGCCACATTAGGAAGGTAAGAATAATTCAGGAGTCTGAGACTCTAATACTGTTTTGTCTTGATCTTCAGAGAGCAAATTAAGAAAAATGACAGTGGGAAGGAAAAGTGGCCTGTCATCTACACTTTGATTTTCTTATTTTAATTCAGGAAGGACAGTTTCTCTAAAAACCAACATGGCACATCTTAGTCTTGGGTTGGAAAAAAAAATCTGATTTTGGTTCTCTTTTGGCATTAAGTTGGGCAGCATATAGACACAGAAGGACGGATGTTGGAAATCTTTACTACTGAGATATTTTTAATGACCCTCCACTCATTCTTTACTGTCTTTCATATTAGGGACCTTACAATAATTTCTGTCATAAAAATAGGATTTTTTTTTTAAATTAATGCTTCTATACCAGTTCACATTCTTGGTAATTCATTGTTATTTAGGAATTGAAATTTTATGTTGTTTGTTTTAGTTTGCAAAGCCTGTTTTCATGTGTGAAACTTCCTGTTCTGTTCAGTTCTAGCTATACTTGGAATCAGTCTGATCAATGTAATCATGCCCAAAACAGCTTAGTCTGGGAAAGGTAGACCTCGCTTTATGTTCTAACAATGCCCATACATATGCTCTGTACGTGCTTAAAGCCGAATAAATGGAGATTGTTGAGAATGTTGTTGAACTTGGGTGTCTCAGAAGGACACAATAGAGACATCTGTCAGCTGTTGGTGTACCAGAACCTGCACTGAAGGTATTCAGGCAGCCCTGCTAGTAGCATGACATCAGCGTTTCATAGTTCATGACAATCAAAACAAGATCACTACAGTTTGGTTCTTGGCGAGACATCTTTCCCCAGTTTTTGATGATTTAAACCTTGGTTTGGGGGTGAGTGTGTGGGTTAAAGATGTCTTTGTATTTTGTTAGAGCATGAAGATGTTGGGAAGGGAAAAGAGAGAATGGTCTGCTGAACTAATAGCCTGCCCCTAAAGGTTGTGGTCAGAGTATGGTTCAGAAACCAGTTCTGGTGGCATAGGTCCTGTAATCACAGCTATTTGGAAGGCTGAAGCAGGAGGTTCACAATTTAAAGGTCTGCTTGGTCTACATAGTGAGTTCAAAGCCAGCCTAGACCACTTAGTGAGATTCATCTCAAAATAAAAAAACAAAAAGAGGCTGGGGATATTGATTACTGTAGAATACTTGCTTGGTATGTATAAGGACCTAGGTTCACTCTCCAGTATTTCCAAAATGTGTGCTTCATGTACACACACACACACACACACACACACACACACACACACACACACACTTTAAATAGCTTAGAGGAAATTAAAAATATTTTATTATGTCTTCTCATGTTATGCTTTCATAGTGGGTGTGTTGTGGAATGTAAGTTTAAGATGTGTTACATTCATTTATGCTGTGGGATATTTGTTTAATGATGCAAAGATAATGGGAGCATTCAAGTTCCAACCTTGATGTCCTCTCAGGGTTCAGGTTAGGAGCTTATACTAAGCTGATACGGCTTGGCTCACGTACACATTCTCTTATGGCTCTTTAATCTTCAAAGAAGGTTTTGTTGTTCCCACAAGGCTTCCAGTTTATATACCCAGTACAGATACAATTATCAACCCCCCCCCCCCGACAATATCAAAGATACAGGGGCATGTATATCTTTCAGAACCAGGAAAGCCAGATAAAATCTTGAGAAAAGCGGGCACCTCACATCTTGGGAGGGGCATGAGTTATGAAGTGTCTGGGCAAAACTCTAGAGGTGGGGGAAGGGTTAAATGGAGTAAGGGGCTTATTATCGCTAAGAAGGGAGAAAAGTATTAATGCAAAAAAACTACATTTATGTGGTTGGTTAGGCTATAAGTCTATAATTAATAAATGTAAAACAAGGAAGAAATACTAGAAGTTTACAATTAATAAATGTAAAAAAAAGGAAGAAACACTGTGTGACTTGTGTTTTGCGTTCACTTTCGAGGTAGCTAGAAACACAGCATTATGGTAGCCATGGCAACTTGTTTAAGCTGTGGAAAGTAAATGGGTCCTTACACCTGTGATCATTTTTGCCAATTGCTAGTGGATTCTCCCAACACTAGATCAAACTTCCTGGCCAAGCTGCAGGCTAAGCTGTGAGGCATTAGTTCTTACTGCTGACACCCAGGTAAGAAGGGATTCCTTTCTCTGGGGCTGGTTAAGTGATAGATGCTTTTAACTGAATCTTAGGAGTAAAGGCACAGTTTCCTAGATTAGGATTTTGTATCACTAGAATTGAGGTGGAGGTGAGTACAGAATATTGATAACTTATTAAGGTAGAGCAGGGCCCAATAGGCTGCACTCTCCTGAGTTGGCTGTTAGAGGAATCGTGCTGCCCAGTCCTGCATGTCAGTGGGGGCAGACAGGCCTGTCTCCTACTCAGTGCCTGCCTTTTGAGGCTCTGAATGTGGCCTATTTTATTTGCAAGGCTCCTCTTTTTTTTGGGGGGTGTGGTCTCTGGGAGAGGACATAAGGCATTTTGCTGTTTCCAGTTGTGTCCTACTAACTTTTAGTGTTCCTATAGTGGGAGGCACCTCAGACTTGTGAGTAGCTTATGCTGAGGAATCAGAATTCTTCAGACAAACAAAATCAACTGGGTGATTTAGAAAGCAATGCAGTGTAAGAAATTGGCGTGTGTGATGATGGTGGTTAAGCAGTCCCGGGATCTTCAATGTGAAATCCAGCAAGTGTGGCTCTAGTCAAGCCTAAAGGCCTGCACACTGGAAAAGCCAGCACTCTACAGTTTAGATCGAAAGCCTGCAGCCCTGCCCAAGGAATCTGATGAGTTTCAGCCCCACAGGCAAGGAAGACAGATGTCCCGGTTTAGACATTTGGACGGGAGTTAAAGCACCCCTAACTTGAGAGAGAGAGAGAACCACCTTTTTGTTGGAGTCAGGCCCTCAATTCTTTGGGCTTCAGAATAATTTGCTGCTTTTCAGCCAACTGAATCAGATGTTAATTTTAATCAAAAAATACCTTCACATAATACTAAGACAAGGGTTTGACTGAGTATTTGGGCTCCTGCAACCTAGTCAGATTGCCACTTAGACCTTCACAGGGAGGCAACATAGAAATGATGCATGGAGTGATTTTCGTGATATCTAACAAAATAGACTTCAAACCAAAAAGAGATTTAAAAAGGACACTACCTATACACCTCTTTTTTGTTTTGTTTTGTTTTTTGTTATTGTTTTTGTTTTGCTTTCCCAGACAGGGTTTTTGGTTTTTTTTTTGTTTTGTTTTTTTTTTTTTTGTTTTTTTTTTTGTTTTTGTTTTGTTTTGTTTTGTTTTTTGGGTAACAACTACAAATTCATAGAAACAGAACAACTCTCTTCTGAATGAAAAATGGGTCAAGACAGAAATAAGGAAATTAAAGGCTTTCTAGAATTCACTGAAAATATGCAGCAAACCCAAATTTATGTAACTCAGTGAAAATGGTGCTGAGGAAAGATCATAGCACTAAGCACTTATATTTAAAAAGAAAAAAAACATTGGTGAGATCTCACACTAGCAACTTAACAGCATGCTTGAAAGCTCTAGAATAAAAAGAAGTAATCACACCCAACAGTAGTAAATGGCAAGAAATAATCAAACTCAGGGTTAAAGTCAATAAAATAGAAACAAAAATACAAAGAGCTGGTTCTTTGAGAAAATCAACAAGATAGACAAACCTTATCCTAACTAACCAAAAAACACACGGAGAATATTTAAATTGACAAAATCAGAAATGAAAAGGGAGATATACTGACAGACACTAAGGAAATCCAGATAATCATAAGGACATTAGAAAACAAAACCAAAAACAGTACTCTTGGGCTGGAGAGATGGCTCATGGCAGCACTGGCTGCTTCCCAGAGGACCCGGGTTCAATTCCCAGCACCCACATGGTAGCTCACAACTGTCTGTAACCTCAGTTTCAGGGGACCTGACACAGGACATATGTGCAGGCTAAGCATCAATGCTCATAAAATAAACATTAAAAACAAAACAAAACAAAACAATACTCCACAAAACTGAAAAATCTAAAAGAAGTGGGGATAATTTTCTTTATGGGTACCACTTACCAAAGTTAAATCAAGAACAAAGTTAAATCACACAAACAATTTAAATAGACCTGTAACCCTCAGTGAAATAGTCATTACCCTCATCAAAAAAAAAAGGTTCAGACCATATGGTTTTAATACAGAATTCTATCAGAGTTTTCAAAGAAGAGTTAATGCCCATACTCCTCAAATTATTCCACAAAGTAGAAACAGAAGGAACATTGCCCAATTCATTTTATGAGGCCACAGTTACACTTTTACCCAAACCACATAAAGACTCAACAAAGAATTACAAACCAATTTCCCTTATGAACATAGATACAAAAATACTCAACAAAATACTTGCAAAACAATCCAAAGACACTTAAAAAAAATTCACCATGATCAAGTAGGCTTTATCCCAGAGATGCAGGGATGGTTCAACATGTGTAAATCAACAAATGTAATTTACCATATAAACAAAGTGAAAGGAAAAATCTCCACATGATTATCTCATTAGATACAGAGAAAAAAAAAAAAAAACCTTTGACAAAATCCAACATTCCTTCATGATAAAAGTTCTGGAGAGATTGGTGATTCAAGTGCTGTACCTAAACATAATAAAGGCAATTTACAGCAAGCTTATAGCCAACACCAGGTTAAATGGGGAGAAATTTAAAACAATGTCACTAAATCAGGGAGAGGACAAGGCTGCCCACTCTCTCCATATCTATTCAGTATGGTACTTGAAGTTTTAGCTAGAACAATAAGACAACTAAATGAACAAGGGGATACAAATTGGAAAGGGAGAAGTCAAAGTATTTTTATTTGCAGATGATATGATAGTATACATAAGTGACCTTAAAAATTCCACCAGGGAACACCTACAGCTGATAAACACTTTCAACAAAATAGCTGGATACAAGATTAACTAAAAAATAAGTAAATAAAATTAAAAATCAGTAGCCCTGCTATATACAAATGACAAACATACTGAAAAAGAAATAACAATAACCTCAAATAATACAAAATATCTTGAGGTAACTACCCAAGCAAGTGAAGGCCTTGTATGATAAAAACTTCAAGTCTTTGAAGAAAGAAATTGGCAATGATATCAGAAGGTGGAAAGATGTCTCATGTTCATAAATTGCTTGGAGTAACATAATACAAATGGGCATCCTACCTAAAGCAATCTACAGATTCAATGCAATCCCCATCAAAATTCCAACGCGATTTTTTGTACACTTTGACAGGACAATTTTCAACTTCATATGGAAAAACAAAAAAACTCAGAATACCTAAAACAATCCTGGAGGTCTCATAATTCCCTATTTCAAGTTATAGTATAGCGTTACAATAATAAAAACGGCACGATACTGGCATAAAAATAGACACATCAATCAGTGGAACTGAAGAACCCAGACTCAAATCCACACATCTATGGACACCTTATTTTGATAAAGAAGCCAGACATACACACTGAAAGAAAGACAGCATCTTTAACAAATGGTGCTAGTTAAGCTGGACGTTGCGTGTAGAAAAATGCAAATAGATCCATACGTACGTATCACCCTGCACAAAACTCAAGTCTAAGTGGATCAAAGACCTCAACATAAAACCAGATACACACTGAACCATATAGAAGAGAAAGTGAGAATCACCTTTACTCATTTGCACAGGAGATGATTTTCTGAGCAGAACACCCATAGTACAGACACTAAGATAAACAATTAATACATGGGGCCTCACCAAACTTATATGCTTCTGTAAGGCAAAAGACACAGTTAATTGGACAAAGCAGAAGCCTACAGAATGGGGACTTTTTTTTTTTTTTAACCAACTCCACATTCAATAAAGGACTAATATCCAAAACACATAAATAACTTAAGGATATGAAGAACCAACTAATTCAGTTTAAATATGGGGTAAAGATCTAAACAGAATTCTCAGTAGAGGAAACTCAAATGGCTGAGAAACACTTAAAGCAATGTTCATTATCCTTAGCTATCAGGGAAATGCAAATCAAAACTACTTTGAGATTTTTATCTTACACCCATCAGGGTGGCTAAGATCAATAACACAAGTGACATCTCATGATGGCAAGGATGTAGAGCAAAGTGGACACTCCATTGCTGGTAGGAGTGCAATCTTCTACAGCCACTTTGAAAATCAATATGGTTCCTTAGAATAGGTTGGGAATTGATCTACCTCAATGCTCAGCTAAGATCCAACTATGTCACTCTTGGGCATATACCCAATGGATGTTTCACCATACCTCAAGGGTCCACCCTGTTCATTGTGGCTTTATTTATAATAGCCAGAAACTAGAAACAACCTATATGTTCCTCAACAGAAGAATGGATAAAGAAAATGTGCTATGTTTCCACAATATTGCTCAGCTATCAAAAAAAAAAAATAATAATGACATAATGAAACTTTCAAGCAAATGGATGGACCTAAAAAACGTCATTCTTAGTGAGGTAACCCAGACCCAGAAAATTAAGTATGGTATGTATATTCCCTTACAAGTGGATATCAGCCATTATGTGAATGGTAATCAAGCTACAATCTGTAGACCCAAAGAGGTTAGATAAAGAGGAGGGGGTCTAGGGGGAAACATGGTTCTCTCTGGGAGGGGGAAATAGAATAGATCTTACAGGTGAACCGGGAGCCGGTGGGGATAGAAGTGGGGGAATAGGATTAGGTGATGGGGAGATAGGATAGAGGGAGAGAGTATGGGCAAAGATGGCTGGAATGGGGGGGCTTTTGGGGGTGGTGTGGAAACCTAGTGCAGTTGAAACCTCCTAGAATGTATGAAGGTGATCCTAATGAGGACTCCTAATGATGGGGGATATGGAGTCTCAACTGGCCATCTCTTGTTGGCCAGGCCAGGTTTCCTGTGGCAGGACTGGGTTACATTCAATTGAGTTTTTGGTCAAGGGGATCCTGTGGAAATTCCTAAACAAGCCAGGCTGTTAAGACAAAAGATTGCTCTCTACAAACTGACAGCGTGGGGCGGGGGGGGGGGGGGATGCCCATTGCTGGGGGCAACACTCACACAACTCATTGAATGTGAAAAAGTCGAGCTGGTACCTACACAGCCTTCATGCCTATGTTCCAGTCTGTTTGGTTCAGGGAGGTACTCTACAGGCTACCAAAATGAAAATGTAGACACCAACCCAGCCACAAAACCTCTGACCTACAATTTATCCTGCCTGCAAACTATGCTAGAGCAATGGTGGCACAGAACTTGTGGAAGTAGCCAACCAATGTTTGATTTGACTTAAGCCCCAAGCAGTGTCAGGTAAGAGGGAACCCACTGCCTGACACTGCTTGGATAACCAAGAAACAGAGACTAGATAACCCAGAGACCTAGGGTAAAACCAAACACTACTGATCTAAAAAGAAAAGAAAAAAACTATCAATAAAATGATCCCTAATGATATTCTGCTATACTCATAGATCAGTGTCTTATCCAGTCATCAGCAGTGAGGTTTCCTCCTGTAGCAGATTCAAAGAATGCAAAGACCCACAGCCAGAAATTTTGCAGAGAGAGAGAGAGAGAGAGAGAGAGAGAGAGAGAGAGTCTAAATGGGAAGTCTCCACCAAGTCAATCCCCTCAGAGCTCAGGGAATCCCTCAGAAAATGAGTCAGAAAGACTGTAAGACCCAGAGTGGTTGGAGGACACTAGGAGAACAAGGGCTTTGAATCAACTAAGCAAGACACATGTAAACTCACAGAGATGGGAGCAACAAGAACAGAGCCTACATGGGTCTGCACCAGGTCCGCTGCATGTATGTTTTAGCTATTAGCTTAGTATTTCTATGGAACTCATGGCCATGACAATGGATGGGCCTATGACGCTTGTGCCTGCTCTTGGGACTCCTTTCCTCCTGCTGGGTTGCAATGTCCAACTTCAATTGATAGTTTTTGCTTCATCTTATTACATTCTATTTTACCATGACCATTTGTTATCTCTTGGAAGCCTGTTCTTTTCTAATGAGAGATGGAAAGGAAGTGGAGCTGGAGGAAAGGGCCATGGGGAGGAACTGAGAGGAGTGGAGGGAGGGAAACTATAATCAGGATATATTGTATGTGGAAAGAATCTATTTTTGCCAGGCCGTGGTGGCACATACCTTTGATCCCAGCACTCATGAAGCAGAGACAGGTGGATCTCTGAGTTTGAGGTCAGCCTGGTCTATGGAGTTAGTTCTGGGACAGCCAAAGGTTACACAGAGAAACCCTGTCTTCAAAAATAAATGAACAAAAAACAAAAAAAGAAGGAGTAGAAGAAGACCTCATATGCTCTTGCAGAGGACTCAAGTTCAGTGCCCAGCACCCATGTCAAGTGGCTCACAGCTGCCCAATACTGTAGCTCCAGGGCATGCTGTGACCTCTTCTGGCCTCCCCAGACACCCGTGTATATGCCTATGACAAAATCTCAACAAAGAGACACATATACATGTAATTTAAAAGAATGACTGTAGATTAAATGCCTTCTTTATCTCAATATAAATTTATTAACAATTGATATGTGAGTTTTGTAAGTTCTCAGATATCTGGTTTTGAACTGTTCTCTGGTAATATAATCTGGATCTTTTGAGGTGGGAAGACCCACCTTTAATCTAGACCACACCTTCTGGTGACAGCCTGTATAAAGAGCATGGAAAAAAGAAGCTTTTGCTCTTTGCCTGCTTCCCCTTGCTCTTGATGTCAATTTCATTCCTTCACTGGCATTAGAGCCTACTTCAGGATCCTGGCGTATATTGAAGACCAGCTGTGACATCCAGCCTGGTAGACTGAGTGACTACTAGATTCTTGGATCTTCCATTGGACAGCCATTACTACACTAGTTGGACCACAGCCTGTAAGCTACTCTAGTAATCACATATGTACATGCAATGTATTATATGAATACATATGAATTATTATGTTATATGAATATATATATGTATGTATGTATGTATTCTATCAGTTCTGTTCCTGTAGATTCTCTAGACTCTAGAGAACCCTGACGAATACAGTGCTGTTTATGAGACTAATGGAGATGTGAAAGTTGGGTAAATGAATCTCTGGAGTCTATTTGTGGAGCTTGGAAGTTTTAATGGAATGGTGTCATTCCTGTGGGAGGAAATTCTGGCTGATACTAGTGCCCTTGTCTGGGCACGCAGGCTGGGTACTGCAAGGCTGCCCCAGAGGTTCTTAATGGAAATTAGAATACAGTGTTTATGACTAGGGGCATGTTCCAGGACCAAGTGTAGCTCTCAGCTGAGCTAGAAGATGCCCCAGACAAGAGGAACTGTAGACATTCAAGTTTGAGATTTTTTTTTACATATAAATTTTGCCTTCTGACAAATTAAATGGTATCCAAATAAAGTTATCTGTTGTAGCTTTTCCTAAAACTCACTTTGTAGATCACGTTGACCTAGAACTCACAGAAATCATCTTGCCTCTGTCTCCTGAATGCTGGGATTAAAGACGTGCACCACCATGCCCAGCCAGAAGTACAGTTTGTAAGACCTAAAATTTATTAGAGAGCCTTCCAGCAAAGAGAGAGAGAGAGAGATTTCTAGAAATTTTTGGTGAATAGGTATAGCAAAAGGCTGCTGTGATTTCTGTATTTAAATCAGTTTGATTTTGTTATATTAGTTATGCATATATGTATATATTATTAGTTATATCAGTTACATATATATGTATGCATATACATATAAGTATATGTATGTACATGGAACTGGATATATATACATATATGTAAGATATGTATTTGAACAGAAGAAAATAGCCTTATAGGTTCTTTGTAATAGCTCAGTAGCTTCACAAGTTGTGAATTATTCATACAGATTTATGAGTTCATTTAAAATTGAAATTGGTTGTGTGAGCACATTTTAAAACCAAGACAGTATTTCCAATTTCTGCTTAACTGAATCTCAAAATAAGCAGAATAAACAGATTCTTTAGACATTTGCTTTATGGATACTAATTTATTCTGCTTAGTCCAATGCTTGAATGTCTTGATAAATGAGCAGAGATCATGTGTCTTGTGTGTAATCTGTGAGTGCACTCTAGTTGATACAGTATGGTGTGTGGAGTCTTCCCTGTAGTTGGCTGTGGTGCTGAGGAGACTCTGTGGAGCTGAGTAGTTACAGAAAGTCCTCTGAAGGGTAATTTAAGCTAAATGAGCTTCAAATTTAGTTTAAACCATACACAGGTAGAAGAGAGTATAAAGAAGGTAATGGATTAGAGATAGTTTTGAAACGTTGGAGTCAGGACTCAGATGTCTCTGGGTTCCAAAGCTAGAGTTTCACTTGTTTGTTAGGAAAACACTGTAGGTGATAGCCCCTCACACGCCTGTCTGTGATTGCAGGACAGGGGATCTGATGGCTTCTCTGGCTTCCCTGGGCACCAGGCATTCTTGTGCACACACATACATGCAGGCAAAACATTCAAATTCATGAAATGAAAATAAGTTTTACTTGCCCAAAGACATGCAGCTATTACATTGCAGAGCCAAAGGCAAAAGTCTTTAGTTTGGAGTTCAAGACCACCCTATTAAAGATATTACCACAACATGTCAACCTTGGATCTTGGTCTTCACAAATCTTAGTTCCCACATTTGGTAGGTCTAATGTCAAAAAGATGACAATCGAGGTGTCTATTTTGGTGGCTTGCCACTGGACTCCAATCAATTGTCTATTGGTATCTTTTCATTCATGTAGTCCCTGCTGTTGGAAATAGTCTGCCCTTGTTCTGCTTGTGACAGGAGGTTATCTGTCCAAAGTCAAAGAGGGTCTGTGAGTTTAGGAACAAGAAAAGCCTGCAAATAACTGCTTTGAGCATCTTTGAAAAAGATTAGCGACCAAAGATGCTGTAGGTTCTTTGTTGAAGGTAGACAGTTTCAGTCTGCAGTGCTCCTGGCCCGCATGAGTTCCCCACTTCTAGCAGTGTGTGGAGTACACTGAGCTAGCATGAGCCTTGCTATTTTATTTTCTGTTTTCCTATCAAGTCAGTCACATACTCTGTTCTTGTCCCTGCCTCCCACCCCCCACCCCATCCTGCCATTGTGCTTGTTTGGTCTTTTTTTCCCCCTTCACAGTGTTAAATAAACAGTTCTTTTTAAATAAGGCATTTTCATTTTTGACCATTTCTCTCTCTCTCTCTCTCTCTCTCTCTCTCTCTCTCTCTCTCTCTCTCTCTCTCTCTCTCTCTCTCTCTCTCTCTCTCTGTATATGTGCAGGTGCATGTGGAGGCCAGAAGAGGGCATTGGGTGCCCTTCATCAAACTCTACCTGTTCCTCTGAGGTACCTACCATCTCACATTTCCTCCACTAGGCTGAAACTCAGCAAGCCCCAGTGATCCTCATGTCTCTGGCCCCTTGAAGCTGAGGTTACAGGTGTTTATGGGAACTCTTGGCTTGTCACATGGGTCCTGAGAGCCAAACTCCAGTCTTTGTGATTGCACTTAGCCACTAAGCCATCTCTCCAGGCCTGGTGGTTTTGTTGTTGTTTTCTTGCTTATTTGGGGCTGGTGAGACAGCTTGCAGCTAAAAACACTTGGACCTGCCTGGCTACCTCAGTATGATCTCCAGACCTAACAGTAGAAGGAGAGAGCCAACTCCCAATAGTTGTCCTCTGACCTCCATGTGTGTTCAGTGTGCACTCACACAGCCACCATACACACACATACTATTAAAACTTACTCCATTGCCATCAAAATGTCACTGCAGATAGAGCAGGTGTGAATAGAATGTGTATACTCAATATAGTAGTTTATTTGAAATACAAAACATGAAGATATGATGTTAATATATGCAAAGTACTACATCTTTACACATCACATGTACCTTAATGGTACACAGTATATGAACATTATGTGAATACAGGTACCATATGCTACATATATGTGAAGGTATCTCTCCAGTAGATGCATGTGAACATGATATACACAAACATTTACTGTATTGAAACATAATTTCAAGCTGATGTTTGGAAGTTTTAATGTGTTCATGCTCCGTTATTTAAATTATACACAATGAAAACAATGGCATAAAATTGGAAATAATTCAACGGCAATTAAACTGAAAAAATAAAACTTGCTTACTTTACTGTGTGCAGCAGAGATGAAACATTATTTTGTGGTATAAAACATAGATGGTATTTAAGGACAGCACACCAGCCACATTTGCAAAATGTTATTTTTATTAGCACTGAGGCGGGAGAAGGCAAGCTTGTGCTGGCGGTAAGAGGGGAGACCCAAAAGGGTGTGCCAAAGCTCTGTGGATCCTTGGAACGGTTCTGTTTATTGGGGTTGGGGCACAGCACTCCTGTGGAGGTCAGAGGACAGCTTGTGGGAGTCAGTTCTGTCCTTCCACTGTGTGGGCGCAAAAGTTTGAGCTGAAGCTTGGCAGGCAAGCCCCTGTTCTTGTGTGCGCCGTCTTACTAGCCCTCCAGATTCCTGGACTGCTTAGCATCCGTTCCCTGTACCATTCTTCTCTGCGTGCATTGTCGGATTTGTCTTGCTGTACCTTTTGAAGGGTTTCTTTTTTGCCACAAGGTTTATAGAGCTGTGAAAGAAAATGAATGGTTTGTATTATTACCTCACAACTTAGACTAGCTGTAAAACTGAACACCTGATTTGAGAGCTCTCACCTGTCCTGAGATGTGTGCTTGTTTGATAGGCTCTTGTGACTAGAAAGGGGATGGGGAAATGTATGGGCATAACACCTGTGTCATGTGGGGGCACAGAGGGAGGCACAGGGATCCGGGAAACCCCTCCACCTTTAACCTCACGTGAAAGAAAGCATTATAACTTGGTCTCCATGATATGGCTAAGGCCCAAGGAAATGTGTGCGTCTTTCCGCTGAGTGCTCCCTCTTCCATCATTCTGCTAAGCCTTGAGTTGGAGGAAGATGAAGAAAAGGAAAAGCTAGAGTGGTTGTTCACATCTGTAACCCAGTGGTCGGATGCCTGGGGAGGTCTGCGAGTTGGAGGCCAGTCGGGGCTGCATGGGGAGACACATCTCAATCTCTCTCACACAGCTTTATAACATAAGTAGCATATGATTTAGCTTTTTTTTTTCTTTTGTGTACATTTAAATTTCCCGGAGCACAGGAGAATATAAATAATTGAATTTAAAGTTTCCTTCTTGACTAGGAAAGGGAAGCAGGAGCAGAGACTTTTGCTGTTCTGGGAGGACCCTGGAGTCAGAGGCGGTGGTGGTAGTGTAAGGCTGGACTCATTTTCCCCTTTGAGTTTGTACTGTGCCTGAAGAAATAACATTTATTAACGAGAATATAGCTTGACACACTAGGGAGCCTTGCATTCCGTACGAGTAAACAGTCAGTCTGCGCTATCCCCAGTGTGGAAGCTGGCCCCTTTGACTGCCAAGGACAGTCAAAAACGTGCATCAGTTATTCGTTATGCAAAAGCCTGGTGACAAATGATTAAATGTCTCAGTCTTTTAAAACTCATTATGGTCATCAGCTCTGTGGAGGAGCTGTGTTCAAATCCCACCTCAGACCGGCCCTGTCTCCTGCCTTGTTCTTCTTTGTGTAGTAGCTAGAGACCTGTTGCTGAACTGTGGTTCTGTGTTCTTTGAATGAGTGGAGGCATCTCTAGTGGTCTCCCACAGGCCTTTCCTAAGAGGTCTGACCTCTTATGCGGAGGAAAGTCCAAGTCATCTGTCTCCATGTAGATAGAGAACTACAAGGACTTTAGTCTCTTTAATCCAGTTTCGCCCACACACTGGTTTGCACTTTGCTGCAGATAGCCAGGGCTTGGGGGACATTTCCCCTCCCTCTGAGCTCCCTTGTACTTTCCCTCCTAGGCAGTAATCCAGCTGGCAAGGGTACAAACGCACAGCTCGGAGCACTGAACTCTCTTCTGGACGTACCTTGAAGGGCCACCAGGCTGGCGACCAGTACCCCACAGGCCTTGACTTGCAGGAAGCCGGAACTGAGGGTGCTCTCAATATAGCCGAAGCCAGGGTGCTGCCTTTGTCTCTGTGTTATCTCGGTGTGGTTCCCTGTTCCAGGTTCAAAAGAGAATCATGCATCAGGAGAGGGTGTCAGAAGTCAGAGCTCTTGTAGTGTTTCCCATGTGATCTCAAAGAATGCCTGGCAGCATACTTCACTGAATAAATATTGTTGATATCTGTGGGCTATGATGATAGGCTTAAGCTTAGTAAATAAAGACAGAATCCAGCAGATACAAGAGATGCAAGCAGACCTCAGAGGAGCTCTGGAGGTTTTACAGAAAGGCAAACCAGTTTACCTTGGACTTGGGTTTCCCTAGATTTCATTCATTATAAACAGTCCTCTGGAATGGGTCAAGTAATTTAGCATATGTTAAAATCTTGGGTGCTGGAATATGGCTGGAACTTCTGTATTGCCTCTCTGAGTGAACGCTGAGGATGGGTTGTCACACGACAACTCAAAGTCTGTGGCGAGTAATGCCAGCACAGTGCCTCGTACATGCTAAGCACTCAGTACACGGAGGACATTGCTTATCAGTGCCACCCGTTACCTGTCTGCTCTTATTTTCCGGAAGAAAACTTACTTCTGCAGTTGACGATCATCTGTGCTGAATGCTTAAATAGCTTCCTTGTCATCTCAAGTAGAAACTCCTGGGTGTATCAGGAAACTGGACACTGGGTTATTAGGAGCAAGGACTGTTGCACCCTGTTCTGTTGTCCAGCGCTGGGCACTGTGCTCAGGATGCACACTGTATATTCATTAAATGAATGAAGAGTGGGCAGGGAATGGCCACTCTTGCAGTTTTACTGGAGCAGAGTGGCTCAGTAAATACAATGAAATTGCCTAGAGCAGTGGCTCTCAACCTTCCTAACGCTGCAGCCCTTTAATACAGCTCCTCATGTTGTGGTGACCCCAACCATAAAATTGCTATTTCATATCTAATTGTGCTACTGTTATGAATTGTAATGTAACTATCTGATATGTGACCGCCCAAAGGAGTTGTGACCCACATGTTGAGAACTGATGGGCTAGAACCTCATACTAAGTGAACATGATTTAGACATTGTAGACACCGAGAAGCCATTAATTATTTGAGTGACAGCATAGAGCATGCAAGTTGACCTTCTAGATAAGTCTGGGGGCAATCTAGAGTGCGTTGGGACAATACTTAGAGTTGCTGGCCCATTTATTGAACAGTGGGTCCTGTAACAAGTCTGAAAGAGAAATGTCAGCAATCTCAAGGACCTCCCTTGTTAAAATCAAGAGGGACGTTTTAACTATGATGTGAGAGAGATCTGGAAAACATTTGAAAAGGAAATAATAAATGTAGGGAAAAACTAGTAATTTACTAGATGGGTGAAGAAACCGAGGAACCAGGGTATTGACTGAGAGTCGTGGACAGATGCTAATCTCAAGAAGACAAGTTTGAGGAGATGGGAGTGCTGCCAGGAAGTGGTCCAGTTCTTCCTGGGGTGTTTAGTTAAAATGTCAGAAAGGAGTGCAGGGTTAAATCAGAGTGGATGCACACTCGGGGTGGGGTAGGGTAGGAAAGGTGGATTAGATTAGGTGAGGACATGGGTTTGCTAGATGGGAGGAGGAAATAGAGGCAAATAGAGGAAATAGAGAAAGTAAACAAGTCAGAGGACACTCACAGGAGCCAGAGGAGAGGGTTTCAGTGGAAGAAAGAAGAGTTACAAGTGCTGAGCGACAGGTCATATAGGCAGGTAGCAGCAAGCAAGGGAGGGAGGAAGTAATAGAGCCAACTGGAGCATGTGAGAGATGAGTAACCGTAGAAGAGAAAAAGGATGTTTATTAAGAGGCCTTGCCGCTCAGGTTTTTATTTACCGTGGGCGGAAGGCTAGGATGATGTTTGTTTGTTTAAACAGCAAGCCTTTTAAAGCCACTGCACATTCAACAGTGCCACCCTTCTCACACACGGGTAGTTTGGCTGAATACAGAATTCTAAGTAGAAGGGTAACATTTTCACAGAATTCTGGAGGCTCGATCTCAGATGGGCCCTTTGTAAAACTTGGCTAGAGTTGTCACATTTGGGTTCCCTAGGGTGGTAAGGGGGCAGGGGAGGCAGACACACCATGAAGGACTTAGGTAGAGACAGAAGCCTTGCTCCTTTGAGTGAGCTTGAGACCCAGAATGACAGTTTGGTGTTCTGTCAACTTTCTGACTCCTGGTTCTAAAAAACTGAACTCATGGGGACTATCCACGCTCTTTGCTTTATTTTTCTGTTTTAGTCCAGTAGTTTGAGTAGGTTCATTTCTAGAGTCAGATGCTTCTTCAGGCAATCACCCACTTTATTTTAAACCCATCTCTGTGTATTTGATGAAATATAGCCTCTTCTCTGGGAGAACAGAGTAGGCATCAAAAGGCCTGGGTTCTAGACCTGTAATTTTACTAGTCCAGACAATGAGTGGCATTAAATACATCTCTTCATCTCCTTGTGATTCAGTCTTCTAATGAGAATGAAAGGGCCATTCTAGAAAGATGCTGAGTAGTAGTGACAAATATACTTTGAAGAAAGGTTTACTATAGGTATATCAGACAGGGAGAGGCTGGCAGAGGACTGGATAACAGCAAGGAAGGACACTCAAAGGGATTGCTATCTAGGACTTCAAATCACTACTCGAAGCTCCCACTGTCAGCCCTGATCACTGCTCCCCTGGTGGTGTTTGGTTATTAGGGACTCACCCGTGACTAGAACAGAGAGAAAATGACCATGAACGTGGATTTCTGGCTTCTGGCTTCTGGCGCAGCACTGGTAGGTCCCACTGGCTAGTGGTGTGGCTTGTTTTATGGTGAGCACCAACTGAGATGACTGTTGAGTGATGCCCTCTGCCCTGGAGTTCCTTTTAACCCTTAGCTGTTGTAAGCTGGTCTCAGGGGAACAGTCCCAAGGCCTGTCTTTGCACCAGAAGAGTATTAGCCCCTCGGCTTCGTCTTTCTCGTGCCACAAAGTACAGGTGAATTCCAGTTGCCCTTCTTTGTGGGATGCTGAGCTGGTGACAAGCATGCATCCTGGAATGGGAGTGTAGAAGTTATCCATGAGAATCCAGGGGGGATTCCTTAAGTCACACCTAGCTGGTCCCTGTCAGTAGAGCACAGTCTGACAGTGACACTGGCAGATGGGAGACCCAACTTCTGGTTGTCCCTGTGATAATAAGCACATTGCCTGCCTCCCTTAATTCTCCTGAGAGATGAGACTTAAGGAACCAGATGCATACATATAAAGAGTCTATACCATGATGCCCGGTACATGTTTAATTTTTCAGGGAGGCTTAGAGTCCATGTTGGCAGAGCGAGGGTAGGAACAGCTGAGAGCTCACATCTTAAACCGAGAGAGAGAGAGAGAGAGAGAGAGAGAGAGAGAGAGAGAGAGAGAGAGAGAGAGAGAGAGAACACCGAGAATGGTAAGAGGATTTTGAAATCCCAAGCCTAGCCCCCAATGACACATCTCCTCCAGCAGGGCCATACAGCCTAAATCTTCCCAAATACTGGGGACCAAGTACTCAAATGCCAAGACTTATTCAGGACATCTCATTCAAACCATCAAAGCTCTGCTCTCGTGTACAACAGCCCAGTGTAAAACTTAGCAAATCATAAGCTAGACGGTGGTGGTGCATGTCTTTAGTCCCGGTGCTAGAGAAGCAGAGGCAGGCAATGTCTGTGAGTTTGAGACCTGCCTGGTCTACAAAGTGAGTTCCAGGACAGCCAGAGCTACAGAGAAACCCTGTCTCAAAAAAACAAGTAATAATAATAATAATAATAATAATAATAATAATAGATAAAATAAAATTTAAAAGATTCACAAAATACTGCAATCCAGATCCCAGGCAGTTTCAGAGCAAGCAGGGTAAAGGCAAGACATGCAAACCCCTCTGGGTAGAGGCAGAGGCAGTGGCAGCGATGTCCCTGGGTCTGGACGTGGTAGAGTGGATGGGCTGGGGAGAGGCCCTATACCAATGGGAAGGATATGTTTGCAGGGCGAAAATCCATTCTTGTAAGAATGCAAACAAGTGCTCTGAAACATTCCTACTTTGGGAAGAGAAATCAGTTGTACATCATAAAGTTAAACATCTGGAAAGGCCTTAGTGGGAATGTACAGGAAGTGAGGAGGGAAATGAAATTGGTGTGGCTGCAAGAAGCAGCTCCAGGAAGGTAGGACAGATCAGTGTGCCAGGAGAGGGTGGAGAGGGTCTCGGGCATATTTTCAAGCTAAAGATCAGAAGCGATGAAGCCTTAGAAACTTGTGGTGTAAGTCTACCAATGGAGCTGTGGCCAGGCAAGCCCTGCAGAAACCCCACAAGGACAAACAGGCCCCCCAAAATAAGGGTCAGGGAATGCAAACAGCAGCAAACATGGGTTTCTAGCTGTCCAAAGGAGCCTCAGGGGAGCAAAGCTGAGCAATCCGAAGAAGGAAAAGGTTAGATGAGTTGATTGACAATGGCAAGGAAGAAGGCATGCAGATTGACTTGTCAATGGAAGACAGGAGCATGGCGGCCACCAAGCAGGTCTGTCAGGGCATCTTTGTGGTGGTGAAATGCCAGGGGACCTCACCTGGTTCACTGACACCAAGAGTCAGGGGGCTGTGTATGCAGAAGATCCCTCCATGGGTTGCTACATGTTATCGTACTATTTTTAGCATCTGCATGGATACTGCTGGAGCCATGAATCACCTTGGGATACCGATTAATCACGGCCAGTGTATGACTGTCAGATGGAACTGGTGTGCCTCATGCCTGTTGCCTCCTGTCACAGGAATCTGGAGGGATTCCAGAACAGTGATGGTGCCGCTGCAAGACTGTGTGGGAGTCTGCCCGTGGGTGAAGCATCGACTGTTGCTTTGCCCTTCTAGCCATCTCCAAAGGACAAAGACCTCAATGGGAAATGATTGCTTTCGTGTGTGTGTGTGTGTGTGTGTGTGTGTGTGTGTGTGTGTGTGTGTGTGTAGTTTATGTGTGTAGTGTATTTTGTGTAGGTCAGAGGACAGCCTCAGTGGCATCTTCAAGAACACTTCACCTCCTTTGAGACAGGGTGTTTGGCTAGACTGGCTGGTCAGCAAGCCCAGAGGATGCTCCTATCACCACTTCTCCAGTGCTGGGTGCACGCCAGCCACTACCTCTGGCATTTTTGTGTCTGTTTGGCCAGCACTTTACTAGTTAAGATGTTTTCCCAGCACAGGGTTTTGTTTTTGTTTTTTTAGGCTTTTTTAAAATACAACATTAGAAAATTACTTAATCTGCATTATTTTTTAAAAACAAGTTGTTCCTTTTATGTGTATGAGTGTTTTGCCTGCATGTGTCTATATGTACCATGTACATGTCTGGTGTTCAAGGTCAGAAGAGGGTGATGGACTCCTGGAACTGGAGTAATGGATGGTTGTGAGTCACTATGTGGGTGCTGGGAACTGAACTAGGACCTCTGCAAGAGCAGCCAGTGATCTTAACTCCTGAGCCATCTCCCTAGCTCTTCAGCTGCTTTGAGAATTTACATCCACATGCCTTTGCACTCTGTACAGGTTTCCAAAAATAGATTTGAACAGGTGGTTTTATGTTATCAGAAATCTTATATCCTAATTAAATTGTACATTGTTTTGCTCATGAGTTGGATGTTTTTATTTTCCTTGCGTGTGGTTAGACTGGGCACAGGTTTTAGAGGAAGGAGTCAGACATGAATGGGGATGCCCAAATCAATGTCTATGAAAGCTCCAACCCCTGTACCGCAGGGTCAAAACCAGGTGTTGTGAGGGAACATTGTCTCATGGCCGTGGTGGGATGTCTCCAAGCGCTTATTCTCCTTACGTCTTGACAGGCACACGTCAAAGTCTATGAATACATGTTCTTAAAGGGTTTGCAGGAAGTTGGTCTTCTATTCTACAGTTTTAAGGTTTATAGGCCCCATGGTCTGAAGGCACCAGGTGGGCACAAATCTCTTCTTCACAGGTTGCAGCTTTCCCTGGCATCGCAGGGCACCGAGGTGGGTAAAGCACATGGCATCGCAGAGCATGGGAATGGGCAAAGCAGGCAGGAACGTGCTGCTTCCCTGATAGCACCAAGCATATTTAAATCTATCTACTATCTACTATCTATCTATCTATCTATCTATTTACTATCTATCTATCTATCTACCTACCTACCTATTATCATCTACCTATCAAGCAATCACCACAAAATAAAAGATTACTACCAAATTATGCAATTACTATAATTTGGAAGCTTACTGGTTCCTGTGCATGCCTGAAAGAATCAGGGAATCTTCACAGAAAAGTCAGTGCTCGTGTTGAGACTTTTTCCTATAAGAAAACATGCACAGGGAGCATCCTTCCCCTGAGCCCTGGATTCTCCTAATGTCTGTCTCTGTTCTGGAACTTATCCTCACCACCATGTTGGAAGTCCACAACTGCCAGAAGAATGGCTAGGGCACAGCAGCTACCGCCAGGTGACATCAGGATTTGCATGCTGTCGGCAGCACCAGGAATTTCATGTAAATGTTGGCTCTGCTGCTTGTGGCCTCACACTCCTGAAAGCACAGAGACACATTAGATGAAGCTTTCCAGTCTTCTAAGACTGTCTCTCTATTTAGGCACTTGTTGGGGTTGCTCAAAGAGTGATGGAGTTGAAGAGAGCCTCAGGATACAGGAAGTTTGGAAGTGATTTGAATGGTCAAGTGAGGTATAACTGGAGAGAGGAATTGGGGTGAGGGTCTTGGCTGAGAGATATTGCCTATTTTTCCTGGACTCATTTGGCAAATAACTCCTGTTATATACATCCATACATATATATGTGCCTATGCATATGTGTGCATATGTAAACAATGTACGTATGGGTAAATATATAATATGTAAAAAGGAGAACAAGAAAGGGTAAATATTAGGGAGTGAGGATGGACTGAATTCAGGTAAAGGACACTTGTGTCATGAAAGAAGATATAAAATTAACTTTGTTCTACTTTCAACTCTATCATGGATATTTTGGTGATGGGTAAGTGCAAAAAAACATATTGGATAGTGAAAGTGTGAAGGCCCACAGTGTCAGAGTGTCTGTCTCAGATCCATGGACATTTACTGAAATGCATAGACTTTGGGTTTGACTAATTTTTATGTGTGATTCTTTTTTCTTACTTGCAAATTCTTTACAATAAAGCTTTAATTGAAAAAAAAGTTGTTTGTGTTTCCAATGTTACTTCAATAAAGTTTCCCTTGGGTTGAGATTATTTTCTTCTAGTGTTTTTATTATTTTATCTTCATATATTTAAATAATCTAACCCTGGCTAAACAAAATTATGTCCACATTTTAAAAAGCACTCAAATTCAGCACTCAGGAGGCAGAGGCGGATGGATCTCTGTGAGTTTGAGGCCAGGTTGATCTACACAGCAAGTTCCAGGACAGCCTTGGCTACACAGAGAAACCCAGTCTCCCCAGGCTCGAAAAACCAAACCAAAACAACAACAAAAGCACTCAAATTGAAAAGAAAAAAAATCAACACAAAGCTGATTTGGTTCATTCATACAAGAAAATATTACACAGGTTTGTGCTGTGCACTAACACTTCAGCTGATGACAGGCTGCATGGACATCAGTGGTCCTCAGAGATTATAACAAAATGGGGACAGAAACGAGTGACTGGAGGGACAAGAGAAAAAATAACCGAGGAAAAGAGGGAGAGACAGGGGAAAGTGAAAAGGAGGTTAGAGGAAAAGAGAACAGAACGCCAAGAAAACGCACGGTTAAGGGTTCACAGGCTTTGCAGGCCTCAGAAGCTTTGCAAACAGGGACCCCCACCACTGAGGTCCCTAATAATGTGCCACCTGCTCGTCAGCAGAGAAGCCAAGCAGGTCACCATGTGTGTGTCACATAAGAGAAGCTTTGGGCAGGTCCTGTATGAGGGATGCCAGAAAAAGGTGGTGGTGTCTCGGGGATGATGGTCTTGAAGGCCTTCTAGTGGGACAATATGTGGAGATTGAAGTCAGTAATACTGATGGCCTTGACCTGTGCAGATATGGGTTAAAATGTGCAATTTTTTTATTTTTTATTGAATGTGTTAATTTTTAACAGAAGTGCTTAAAGACTAGGAAAAGCTTACATAATAAGAATATTTGTATGTACACACACACACACACACACACACACACACACACACACTTCTTATACAGTGTACAATGTGTACAATGTCTCTGTAGGTTTTTCCCCAGGCTGGCCTCAAACTCATAAGCCTTTTGCCTCAGTCTGCCCAGCTGTGATTACAGGCATGGGCCAACCAAACTGGCATGTTTATGTTTTAGGCTAAATTTAAAAATTAAGAAGACTGTAAAGTAAAAACGTTATAGTGAGCTAAGGTTACTTTATGATTGAAGCAAGTTTATTTTTCATGGTGCTGAGGACCCAGCCCAGGATATGGGACATAGTCTGTTTAGAGTGGCTGATGTGTGCGTGCCATGTACAGCAGTGCTCAGACATGTCCCAGGCCCATCACTCACCACTCACCACATGACTAGAGTCCCTGTTCTGTAGGCTCCAGCCAAGGAAAGTGATTTATCCAGGCATTCAACTTAAAACTGTTGGACTGTATTTTACTGTACATTGTATCTAGATACATAAATACTGCTGTAATTACAGTTGCCTATGGTATTCAGTACAATAACATGCTGTGCAGGTGTGTAGCCTAAGAGCAAAAGGTTGTACCACATGGCCAAGGAATGCAGAGGCTATGGCATCTTGGTTTGTATACATACACACTATGAATGAATAGCCATGGAATCATCCAGTGATGTACTCTTCAATGTGTCATCATCATTAGTGATGCATTATTTTAAATGTTTTATTATTATGATTATTTTTAAATTAGTTCTTAAAATGGAGTCTCTCCACCATGATATAATGTAGCAAGTAGGCCTTCAGCAGATGCTAGTGCCATATGCTTGGACTTTCCCTGTGTCTAGAATCATGAGTCAAATTAACCTCTATTATTTATTTATAAACTGAGCTGGATTAGTTCTATAAAATTGGGCTTAAATTATATCTACCACAATTCAGTATTTCAAAACTGGCACAATGTAGGTTTTATGTGTACATACATATGTAACAAACACCTTTTACTGTACATTGTGTCTGGATACATACTTACTGTTGTATAATAGTTGCCTACAGTATTCATTATAGCAATATGCTGTTCGGGTGTTATAGCCCAAGAGCCTTGTTGTACCATGTGGCCAAGATATGCAGAGACTATGCCATCTTGGTTTGTGTACATACCATCTATGATTTTAAAGAATCTTCTGAGTGTTTTAAATATATATTTAAATATTTCCTGTCTGTAACTTCTCAAATAGGTATACTCACAAGCTTTCTGGTTACTTTTTCATCGGACGTGACACAGTAGCTTACTGAAGCAACTTCAGGAAGGAAAGGTCTACTTTGGTTCATAGCTTCAGAGGGATGCCAGCCTGTTATAGCAGGGGAGGTTTAGGGGAGTGGGTCTGTGGTGGACGGAGCTTGTGGCACAGGTTTATTTAAGTAACAGCAAACATGACACAGAGAACTAGGCCAGAAGAGTCTGTAGACTCACCTCTGGTGAGCCAGGCCCCATATGTGGAATATTCCTTTACAGTGTGTGAATATATGCCACAGTGATTGGTTTAATAATGAAGATGACTAGCTAATAGCTGGACATGTAGAGGTTAGGCAGGACTGGCAATAAAACAAAACAAAAATACAAAAAAAAAAAAAAAAAAAAAAAAAACAAAAAACCAGAAGAGGAGTCTTGGGAGCAGTGAGGAGATGGGGAGTGGGGTGGGACAGGACATGAACTTGCTGCATGAGAAAAGATGCCGAGCCACATGGCAGAGCATAGATAAGAAAGATGGATTAATTTAAAATGTTGAGTTAGCCAGTAACAACCCTGAGCTATTGGCCGAGCATTTATAATTAATAATAAGTCTCTGTGTGGTTACTTGAGAACTGGCTGGTGGGAAAGAAATGTCCATCTACACACACAGCTTAAGGTTCTGAAACTTCCTGCTGCAGCACCAAAAACCAGAGAATAAGCATTCAAAACACAAGCCATTGGTGTACATTACAGACTTGAGCTTCAAAATTTGAAGGAGAAAAATGTTTAAATCATGTTTCTGATTTTCAGTTACATATTTAAAGATTTTTTAAAAAATTAATTTGATGTGTAGGCGTGTGTGCCTGAGATGCATCTGTGAGCACTGTGTTCAGGTGCTCAAGGAGTCCAAAAGAAGGTGTCTGATCCCTGGAGCTGGAGTGGCAGGTGCTTGTGAGCAGCCATGAGGGTCCTGGGAACTGAACCCTGATCTTCTGCTAGAGTAGCCAGTGTTCTCAATCATTGAACCAGCTCTCCAGGCCTTATACCACATTTTTCTTTAGTTATATAAAGCTATGGCTTTCATTGCATTTTCATTCACAGATACAGCGCCTTGATCATATTCATCTCTACTTCTTAGGCACATTCCCCCCTCACCCCCTTTGATTTTTCTAGACAGGGTTTCTCCCCCCTCCCCCCCTTTGATTTTTCTAGACAGGGTTTCTCTGTGTAGCTTTGGAGCCTGTCATAGAACTCATTCTGGCCTCAAACTCACAGAGGTTCACTTGTCTCTGCCTCCCAAGTGCTGGGATTAAAGGCATGCACCACCACCACCCAGCTTATTCCCCTTTCAATCTTTCAACCTAAGAAAGTTCAATTACTTTTTTTTATTTTTATTTTACTTGTGTGAGTGTTTTGCATGCATGTATATTCATGAACCATATGCATGTAGTGCCCATAGAGGCTAGAAGAGGATATTCCCCATCACTATTTTTAAAAAATAGGTTATGTTCAATTTATATTTTAATTTATGGAGAACTGAAATTTTTATAACATTAACTCTTTCAGACCTAAGGCTGTATTTTCATGTGGTATATTAGTTACTTTTCTGTTGCTCTGATAAAACATCAGTACTAAAAGCAATTTATAGCAGAAAGTTTGACTTTCATCATGGCCTGATGGTGTTGGGATCCACCTTTAATCCTAGTACTTGGGAGGCAGAGACAGGCAGATCTCTGTGAGTTCAAGGCCAGTCAGGCCTACATAGTGAGATTCCCCATCTCAGACCAAAAAAAAAAAAAAAAAAAAAAATCCAGCCATGTACTACATGCAAGAGGAATACTGAAGAGTACTGAGGGCTGGTGAGATGGCTCAGAGGGTAAAGGTGCTTGCCACCAACCCCGATACCCTGAGTTTGATCCCCAGGCCCTGCATAGTAGCGAGAACCGACCCCTGAAAGCTGTCCTCTGACTTCCACACAAGTGCTGTGGCACTTTCTCTCCCTCAAATACACCCTAACGACAAGCAGGCTGGCCTGCTAAAAGAGGCTCACTCTGCCGAAGTGCGGTGATGAGGTCTAGCTGGACTGGAGTGTGTAAGTCTGTTTGGGCTTCTCAGCTGGGCTGAGGGTATGCTGGGGCCACTGGGGTGAGGACTCCCTTGGTAGAAGTGGCCTTGATGCCTGGAGCGTCTGATTTGTCTCGAGGAGGCACAGCTGGCTAGAGCTTTCGCCGCTAGAGGGAGATGCCGTCCAGCCCTGCGAGTGACCATCACAGCATTGCAGGCTCAGTCCAGCTCCCCCCAGAGGAGTGGGAGACTGGTGGGGGCTCGAGTTCGGAGGTGGGGATGACAACCTTAACTAGGAGTGGAGAGGAGGAGGAGAGCGCAAGGTTGGGTCTGGGGGGCCTAGTAACTTGAACTGCGCTCGAAGCTGCAAAGGACTCTTGAGCATCAAGGGAGGTGGGGTATGGGAGAGCTGAACTTTCTGGATCCATAACGCCCCAGCAGGTCCTGTCTCCCTCACAGAATGTGCTGAACTCTGGGTGGTTCAGATAGGGCTGGCATCCTCGCCTTTAAGTCTTTCTTGAACTGCTCTGACCTTAGGGACTTCTGGACTCTCAGGAATCCTTGATAAGAGATGGAGAACCGCAGCAAATGCCCTCATCTCAAAATGATGAGAAAACAGAGTTCCGGGAAGCCTTGGCGTACTTGTTTGGTGTTCTCAGCCTGCTCTTCTAACCCTGTTCATTGAGCTGGAGCACAGTTTCCCAACCTCAGCTCTCAAAGGGAACCATGGAGGGCCAGAAGGCTCAGCTGGTAAAGGCGCTTGCCACATAGCCTAAGGACTTGAGTTCTGCCGAGACTCAATGGTGAAAAGAGGTAACCTACTTTCGTAAGTTGTCCTCTGACTTCCACACTCACAGCATTCATATACACACACATGCACCTACACTCACTAAATAAGGATAGTGAAAATTGTATTTTAAAGGGGACCAAGGAGCCCTTTGAAGACCCGGTGAAGCACATGGGGCTTGTGTTCAAAGGGATGCAGCCAGAACTCTCCAATGATGGTTTTAGCAGAGTCAAATCCGCGTGGTTTGTCTGTTTTTCTCTTTAACCTTGGGTATTTTGTTTCTCTTTCTGAGAATGCATGGAGACACTAGAAAGCCTGCAATCCTGCAGAGTTTCATCTGCAAGCCTGTTCAGTTTTCTATACAGCCACAACGAACTTTTTTCACCTGTTTATTTCACAATGCATTACTGTACAGTAGCAAATCACTTTTAGTTATGTGTGATGGAATAAATCAGTTAAAACGCTCTTCGTAGAAAAATTAAGAAGATGGGCTACAGAAATGGCTCTAGCAGAAGACAGGGCTGGGTTCCAGCATTCACAGGGTGGCACCACGGTCTGTAACTCCAGTTTGAGGGTACTTACAACCTCTTCTGGCCTCTGTGGGCACCAGGCTCACATGAAGTGCATATGTGTGTGTGTAGGGGGCATGTGTGTGTAGACAAAACATTCATAACATATAAAATAAGAAAAATCAGCTTAGCATTAATAAAACAAAATGTATAAGATAAAAAAGGAAACAAAATCTACAAAGGCTTTTAAAATAATCATATAAATGCATAATAGAAAACACATCCTTCTTTGGATCTAGTGTCTGATAACATAATTTCTCTTTTTAAAAAAATATTTAAAATGTAAGTTTTAAATATTTTATTTTATGTATATAGTTGTTTTGCCTACATGTATGACTGTGTATCATTTGTGTGCCTGGTATCCATGGAAGCCAGAAGAGGGCATTGGGTCCCCTGGAACTTGAGTTACAGGTGGTTGTAAGCATCCATGTGAGTGAGCCAGGTCCTCTGCAGGAGCAGCTAGCATTCTTAGGCACTGAGTGATCACTCAAGCCCTTGTCTGGTCCTATGAAGTGTACAGCTGCTAAAAGATTTGAAGATACCTGTCACCTGTGCTTTCTACTAAGGGCAGATTCTACTCTGGGTCCTTGCCCTTTTTTTTTTTTTTTTTTGAGACAGGGTTACTCTGTGTAACAATCCTTGCTGGAACTTGCTTTGTAGATCAGGCTGGCCCTGAACTCACAGAGATCCTCCTGCCTCTGACTTCTAAATGCCTGTGACACCACACCCAGCTCCCTGCCTCCCTGCCTGCATTTTTAATGGAAGCAAATACCAACTCCCTGGTAGTGACTGACAAAATCGAAAATGTATTTTCTTCCCAGATTCACAAATCCCATTTGTTGTCTGACCTTGTGGAGGGTCACACACCCTAGGTTAGCAGCCATCTCTGATTCACAGGCAGAGGGCTCTTCCCACAGAAGGATGTAGCTGGAACTGAACTTAGAGCAAATTACTAAAGACCAACAACAAAACCCTAGGAATTTAGAGGTTTACTCTGCCCAAACCACACCATGGCTAGAGGCTGCCCTAATTTGTGTCACCTCCAGTGCATAACACTTAGGACATGAATGTCCCTCAGAGATGCCTCAGAGAAGGAGCTCACAACTCAACCAGGACCCAAGAGCTTTAGCAAAGCCTTGACAGCCTTTGGTGATTTTCTTGCTGTAATTCTTCACGTCCTTTATATTTGTAGAAATGTGTGTCTTTTAACTACTGTCTTCTCATGAACACAGAACTAAAGAGAGCAGCCTGAAGATTCAGCATGTGGGAGTTAAGCTGGTCACTGAGACGTCCCTCCCATGCATGCGCATGCGTGGGGTAGCTCTTTCCCCCTGGAGGCATGTCTGAACCAGCCAAGGCCTTGAAGCCCCTCACAAAGGAAGGGTGAGCACGCCATAAGTGGCCACTCCCTTTCTCTGGCTTCTGAGGGGAGGGAACACCTATTTGAGTGGCCTAACTGAGAGCCTGACCTCCTGGGAGCAGCTCCATTAAGTGTTCCTCCCAGAGCCCAGCTTCCCAATGGCCTCTTTACCTCAGGACAGAGTTCCTCCTCGCTCTCCGTCTGGGGCTCCTGCTGACTGCTCTTGATTCCTATACCGGCTTCTTTCTTCTTCTCTTGTTAAAAAAACCTATCTCCCCACTTCCGTCATAGCTCATTCTCTCATCGCTCTCATATTTAACCTTTGAAAAACCACAGAATGTGTTTTTAGCAGCTAGGGGGTCTTCCTGCCTTTCTTTCCTCCACCCCTGTAGTTTTTCCTCTCTGCTCTCCATCACCTCCCTCTGGCTCCACTCCTCTCTTATTAGAAATACACTAGGGTTCTGAGAGGGCCAAGAAAACTCACCTCTTGAAAGAGGTCTCTTTACCTTAGGAAATGAAGAGTTTTTTTCCCCTTGTTAACCGATAAGGATGGCTTTGGTAAGAGAAATGGCCAGAAGGTGTAAATGCAGAGCATTCTTTTAGGGATAAAGGTTCTCCTGTGAGTACCTTTTGATTTGGAGTATTTTAGTGGGGACTGACCTGTCCCACTCTGAGTCCAACACAGCAGGAAGCCCCGTGGTTCAGAAACACCTGCCACAGCTGCCAACTAGTGCCAGGTTGCCCACACGAAGTGGTGTTGGGGAGACTTCTCGTGGCTGTTGGAGAGCCCTCCTACCATTGTTGCCCCTGGTGTGATAGCCCAGAGTCCCACGTAGTGAAGTCCTCTAGCACTTGAAGTCCCGCCATTAGTGTTTGGCTTTCTTGGCTTGATGAGTAGATTCCAGGAGCTTGGCTGATGAGAACCCACATTAGGAAGGAGAATCTCTCACCTCATCTTCAGCTTCTCACCACAATTGCTATCTCTCTCTCTCTCTCTCTCTCTCTCTCTCTCTCTCTCTCTCTCTCTCTCTCTGTCTGTCTATCATGTATATAATGTTCTGCTGGCATATATCCCTACCCACCAAAAGAGGATACCAGATCTCATTATAGATGGTTGTAAGCCACCATGTGGTTGCTGGGAATTGAACTCAGGATCTCTGGAAGGGCAGCCTGTACTCTTAACCTCTGAGCCATCTCGCCAGTCCCAAGTCCCAATAACTTTTTTTTTTTTTTTTTTTTTTTTTTTTTTTTTGAGACAGGGTTTCTCTGTGGCTTTGGAAGCTGTCCAGGAACTAGCTCTTGTAGATCAGGCTGGCCTCAGCTTGCAGAGTTCCTCCTGCCTCTGCCCCTTGAGTGCTCGGATTAAAGGCGTGCACCACCACTGCCCTGCCCCAGTCCCAATGTTGCACTGTTGTCAAGAGAAAAACAGTAAGTGTTCTGCCTGCCTTAAAAAAAAAAAAAAAAAAAAAAAAAAAAAAAAAAAGGGAAAAATAAAAAGAAATGAACTGGGTAGATAACAAATCATATTTTTATTTTCCATGGAATTATGGAGTTTCTGAATTGGAAGGACTACCTGGGGGTGTTGGCACAGGCTTGTGATCACAGCATTTGGGAAGCAGATGCAGGAAGATTTTTGAGTTCAAGGTCAGCCTGGGCTCTTAGACCCTATCTTAAGAACGAAATAAGTAAATAACACTCAAAAGACAGAAAGTCACTGCCGCCCGCTAATGCAGCCTGTAATGATGCATAGAGATGCCTGTGTTAGTGCTTCTCAAATGCAGGTGTGTCTGAATGGCCAGGTGGGCTTGCTAAAACAGTTGATGGGCTGGACTTGTAGCTCAGAGTTGATGCAAAAACACAGCTCTCACCACAAAGGGGACAGTGTTTATTCTGGAACCAAATATGAGTGACCTAGGGATATGGATTTAGGTTATCCATCCCAAGTTCTATGTTCTGGTGTGGGAAGTATTTCATGAAGTTTTTATAGAAACAGAAAGTCACAAATCGGGGCGCTTTTCAAGCACATTGGTGGAAGCAACAGAGAGGGCAGGAAAGTGCCGTGGTCCTTAGGTGCTAGCCCACAGCATTCCAGCCTCATGAATTGGTAGAAGCTGGGGTTTTGTTAAGTCAATTCATTCCAAAAAGGTTTTAGGATGTCAGTCTGACAGGGAGCTAGGCAAAGAATGGCTATTTGGGAAGCCAAAGATAGCCCCAGATAAGTTTAAACTGGTTCTTGACCTGTAACATTTCAAGCTGTGTGCAATCACTGAAGTTGTAATCTGTCAATCAGCCTTGAGGAAGTTTCAGTTTCAAGGCAGGGGCAGTTGCTTTCTGGGAACTTTACATTGCTGGTTGAGAGCTCATCTGCCATGTGCAAAGCCTCGGGTTTGTATAAATCAGGTAGGACAGACCTGTAACCCTAGCACTAGA
Source organism: Phodopus roborovskii (assembly GCF_943737965.1). Classification (NCBI taxonomy): domain Eukaryota; kingdom Metazoa; phylum Chordata; class Mammalia; order Rodentia; family Cricetidae; genus Phodopus; species Phodopus roborovskii. The sequence goes on from NW_026126540.1 coordinate 28,131,878, forward strand.
GGAGGATCAGAAGATCACAGCCTGTCTGGGCCAGAGATCCTTCCTCAAAACAATAACAACAGCAACAGAATATCATAGTTGGCCTGCCATTAAATTTACACTAATGGCTAATCAGTTTGTGCTCACCTGCAGCCTCACAGCCACTGATTACAACCCATCTGCAGCCCTCTATTCTCCTGTGGATTCCCAGATCCCTGCTGCCACAGGGAGATAGAGGAAGATCCTGTGTATGAGTCAGTATACACACTCCCTGACATCATGCTGACACACACACACACACACACACACCTATACAATGGGCACCCTTCAACTAGAGTACCCTCCTCTGTTCTTCCCCCACGTCCTAGGAGTTACGCTTTCCTTCTCTGGAGTTCTTTTCTCTTGCAGCCTGACCACAGACTCATGCTACGGAACCTTCCTCCTTTGAGAAAGTTACTCATAGTCCTGCCTCAAAGGCCTGAATTTCCATTAGAGTCTCCATCATGCTGTCTGTCCATCAGTGACACTAGGGACTGAACTCCCCCACAACCCCAACTGTGCTGGCCTCTGCCTGTCTGTTTACATGTCTACGGCATTGAGAACTCATTTAATAAACTTCTTAACCCAAAGGATCCTCTGCCTCATTGTACCCCTTGAAAAACATGAGACCCTTCAGGGCAGCGTCTACCCTTTGGGTGGACCAAGCGGCTGTTGCTCTCTGTTTCCGGCTGCTCTTCCAGTTTCTTCTGTCTCTACTGTAATGGGTCTGCCAGAAATGAAGATACTGAAGAGCAAGAGACAGGGTCTCTCAAGTTGAGTAGAAGACCAGTGAAGCAAGGGAACCAGAAGAAACAGCCTGGCCTGAGGGAGAGCACTATCTCCCCGAAAGATCCCATGGGCTTCTCTAATAACTTGTAGACCACCTCGTGGGACACGACCAAAGCCCAGAGAAGGATGCATCAATGGCGGGCAGAACTGCACTTTGATGGGACTGCATAGAGGTGCATATCTTTGGACCTCTATTTATATTACGTTTAAAGGATTTATTTCTTTTCATTTTAATGTATATGAGTGTTTCTTGTTCGTTGGTTTCCTTCTGTGCTTCTCTATAGACCGCGTGTATGCTTCCTGCCCACTGCAGATCAGAAGAAAGCTCCCCTGGAATGGAAGTATAGTCAGTTGTAAGATGCCAGGTGGGTGTTGAGAACCAAACCCAGCTATTCTTTAAGAGCAGCGACTGTGTTTAACCACGGAGCCATCTCTCCAGTCCCCGGGTCCTCTGTTTAAACTTAAATTTCACTTCAGGACCAAAGATGGACTTTAAGGGGTCACTGGATCTCTTTGTCCCTCTTTCTAAGATACACACAGTGAATAAAACTCCATTTTCTGGATCGTACTATCAATTTTTCTGATTTGACTGACTTCTTGGGGGTCCAGGCTGTGAGCCTAAGTTTGGAGACACAACTGTTGTTGACAGTGCTTGCAAATGGTTCCATTTCCCCTTTGCCAGTGGGTAGCAACTGCAGACAGCTCTTGGTTAGGGATGGGATGCTGTGCCCACTTCCCTGCTCAGTGCTTGGGACCTCTGCTTGCTCGGTCCTATAAAGGCTGTGTGTGCGGCCACACTGTTTCCTTGGGGTCATTTGTCACCTCTGCCTCCTCTTCTGCACAGCTCCCTGAGTCCTGAGGGGAGAGGCTTGAGGAAGACGTTCCATTTAGGACCTAGTGCTCTAAAGTCTCTCTCTCTCTCTGCACCATCCAGTTGTGGGTCTCTGTGTTAATTCCCATCTACTGCAAAAACGGGATTATCCGATATGGGCTGAGCGAGGCACTGATCTATGGGTATAGCAGTATGCCGGTAGGAGTCGTTATATTGCTGAGTTCCTTTAGCAGAATAATAGTTTTAGGTTTTCTCCTATGCCCATGACCTATTTAGCCTCAGGTTCTTGGCCACTTTGGCATTTTCAGTTATAAGATCCATCTCATGAAGTGGGCCTTAAGTCCTAATGTATTTCCTTCGGAGGTTAAATACCTCTAATTCTTTGGTTATTTCTTGTGGTTTTGTTCTCTTCAGTGCTGGGGACTGGATCTCTAGCCTCATGCATGCCAGGAAAGTGTTTTATTGTTGAGCCACATGCACAGCCTGATGGGGTTTTAATGTCTTCTTTCCCTTGAAATGCTCCCGTGGACAGAGTCCACTGTCATGGTCCCCTGTTAAGTGCAGGAGCTCACGCCTTCCTCCTGCTTTCTTTTGTCACTGCTCCCAAAGATGCCAAAGTTAACCTCTGCACTTCATTGGGTCATCTCAGACTTGTAGACAGTGAAGGCCTACCCAGCCTGCGGGTGAGGAGTAAATGATGCTGTTTTACGTTGTTTCCCCTCAAGGCTCCCTTGGCTGACCCCATGAGAGGCTCAGTGTGTGTGTGAGAGGCACTGGGCTGATCTAAGCAGGGCTCCCACCCACCGCTATGTGCTGCTTTGATTGTGATGGGCAGTGACTAAGGAAGCATAGGGGCTGGACTGGGTAGAGGGGACGGAAGAATCTCCTGGCTCAAGGGGACTGTCAGGAGACTTTTTCCATAGAGACGGTGACCTGCTACCCTGGCACAGGCAATGGTTCTCTGGAAGAAGCCAATCCTTGGGGACCAGAGGACACTTGCATCAAAGCAGTGCAGGTATTTCATCCCCGCCCCCCACCCTTCCACCCCACCCTACACCCCCATCTCTGTTGGCCAGTAGCCCATAGTTCTTGGTAATATAAGACAAGGAGGGAGCCGGGAAGACTGTGTCATCACAGAGACAAGGATGGGAGCCTCGGGGGTTTGGGTAGCAGCTGAACAGAGCAGGTCTTGAGAAGGATGCCTCACTCTCGGTTCTGACTGATCTCCAGTCTATACTGAATGCTTCACCAAGAATTTTGACCTTAAGTTCTGTTCTTTTCAGCTGGGAGACAGAGCATCTGACCAATACTGTGGTGTCCTGGACAGTCTGTACTTTCATCCTGGACCATAGAGGGTACCAGGCCCTGTGCTAATTAGGCCTCCCACTGAAGAGACATTAGAAGGTTGCCTCAGTGACTCAGCCACTGTAACCCCACCCCCACTCCACACTGAATTCTTCAAGGCCACTTGAGATTTTTTACAATGTCTCAGTCTGGTGGCAGAAATGGCCACAGCCAAAGCTCTGTCTGACTAGTGGACTCTGCAGCTCTCACTATTACAAAGTCACATTCTGTAATGCAGATAGAGACATGCCTCTCTCCAACTCAGGGCCACACTATTTCCTCATACCAACATAAGAACATGTAAGATCATCCACCCATGTCTGCTGGATGCCTCCTGAGTCTTGTCCAGCCTCCACTGTGAATCCTAGAGGGTCATCTCTCAGGCTCCTTCCAAACTCTGTCCTCAAAGAAGTTGGGGTTATTGGCCTACTGAACTTTGTGGATTCACGTGTCCTTATCACATGAAGGAGTCCCAAACCTTCTTGATGCTGAATACCTTGGACTCAGGATTCATTATTTTTCTTGCCAGGACATTTCCAGTGCGATTCACGTGGAAGGAAAGTCAGTATTGAAGCAAGGGTTCACTGTGCGGGTGAGAGGCAGAACCTCCTGTGGCTGGTATAGAGGCACACAACACCCTCCTTAACAGACCAGAAGGAGCATCTTCATCCTGGCTGACAGGCTCCAACCCTCTTGATGTCCATTGAAAGTAAGAGCTATTTTTTTCCTTAGTACATTAGAATCATTTTTTAATGTATTATATTTTAGTCTGAGGTGCTGGAAATAGAACCTTGTGCATACTAGGCAAGTGCTCTAGGGATGAACAATATTCCCAGAGCTTTGATTGATTGATTGACTGATTGATTAAAAACAAGGTCTCCCTGCATTGCCCAGGCTTGCCTTAAACTTGCTGTGTAATCCAGACAGACCCTGATCTGAAAATCCTGTCCCCCACATCCTGAGTAGCCGAGATTACAGGTGTAGGTAGGTTGTCACATTTTATATTGGCATGCTAGGATTCTAAGCACATAAAAGGAACAGGCATAGTCAGTCTGTTCACTGTAATGTCAGGGTGCCGGGAGCCCTCCTGGAGGCCATAGTCTGCGTGAAGTCTTCTTTGCAGTCATGCCAGAGGTGGGTCACTGGTCACTGTTCTTTCTCACAAACCCTTTGCCTCTGGGTGGGGTGGTCCCAGACTCTCAGAACATTTCTTGCTGTCCTCATGTCCCCAGCCAGCCTGTCCTTTTAGAAGTGGTTCTCAGTCTGTGGGTTGTGACTCCCTTTGAGGTCCAATGACCCTTTCACGGGGGCCACATATCAGATAGCCTACATATCGGATATTTACATTATAATCCACAACAGTAACAAAGTTACAGTTATGAAGTAGCAACGAAAATAATTTTATAGTTGGGGTCACCACAACACGGGGAACTGTATTAAAGGGTCTCAGGCAGCACTTGGGAAGGTTGAGAACACTTGCACTAGGAAGTCTTGAGAAGCCGGCTCTTTAAGATGGAATCCAGGCCTCTCACTGTCTCTGTGGTGCTCAGGAAAGTAAGAAGAGGCCCTTAAAACCTACATTCCAAAATTGTGATGCTACATTCAGGAGCCTAGAACATGGCTATTCTCTTGCTCTATGCCATAGTTTACCTATGGTGGAAGGAGGCTGTGAATTCTGACCTCTCAGCTAGGAAGAGGGAGAGGGAATGGCTATAAAAATAATCTTCATGGGGCTGGAGAGATGGTTCAGCAACTAAGAGCACTGGTAAAGAAAAAGACCTTTCATAGCCAATTTATAAGCAAGTTTTGCCAACTCATAGCTCTCTAGGGGTCCTCAAGCTCCCTCTGGCCTGAAGCCTGTTTCTTTAAAAAAAAAAAAAAAAAAAAAAACCTAGAGAATTCTGATCAGTAACCACGTGGGGCCTCAATGCATACCACTACAAGGAGGAGTGACATTGTCCTGCAGGCTACCCATCCATCCACACAGCTGTAAAACATTTATCTCTGTCCTGCATCTGGACCCTGACCTAATAAATTCTTCTAAAGGTGCACAGCCCGCATGGGCAGCTTCCATACATGTCTGAGGAGGCTAGTAACACAAAGAGGCAAAGGGAGACAGTCATAAAGTTGACTCAGGACAGGGACAGAGGACAGCAGGATCTAAAGTGCCAGGGTTGGAGTAAGTTAATGAGCTACTAGAAATGTAGTGTGGGACGATCAAATGTTGAAGTAAAAATTGGGGTTTCTCAGGTCCCCTGTGGCCAAGCTGACTTGAATGGGAAGCAGCACTGGCTGTAGAAACAGAGGCATAAGCCTTTGGCTGCCTCATCTCTGTCTTGAGCTTGAGGTGTCCTTGCTTAAGTCACTTTATCTCCAGCCTAGCTTTTTTGTCTTTATTTTTTTCGGTCATGAATCAACTATTTGTATATGTTTAGATTTGTTTGGGGCTTTCTGGTTTATTTCATTCTAATTTATCCGTTTGCCTACCTGGTCCCCAAATCATATTGTTGTAAATGCCACCATTTACAACATGGTTTTGATATACAGACATAGAAACCCCTTCCTTAGTACTGACATTTAAAAATAATTTTATGTTTGTCTGTCTCTGTGTGTGCGCACATGCGTGTATGTGCAAGTGTGCATGTATGTGGAGGTCAGAGGACACTTTGTGGAGTTGTTTCTCTCCTTCCATCTTTTTCTGGGTTACAGGGATTGAACTCAGGTCATGGGGCTTGAGTGGCAGCTCTTTTACTCACTGGGCCATCTCATTGGCCCCCTTCCTTATTTTTATTTGTAAAACTGGCTTATCCAGGTTCTGCCAAGACATGAGGGAGCTTCCACTGGAAATGCCAATATCTATCATCTGTCGGTCTGTCTATCATTTATATTTACTATCTATCTATCATTTATCATCTATCTATTATATGTCATCTAACTATTATATGTCATCTATCTGATAGATTTGAAGAGTGTTGACATCCTTACACTTTTCTTGGATTTCTGGCTCAACAATGTTTAATAGTTTTCTAAATATACTAGAATATCAACCCTAGCTTCTGGGGAAATCTGAGAAAAGTCAGGGGACCTGGCCCCAGGACAGTTAGGCCAGTCTTGAGAAGTTTCACTTGCCCATCCTAATGACCTGCATAACAGTTACCAGTCTCTGCATGTGACTTGGTGAGGGAAGTATTAGGACATGGTGGAAGGTGTTTTTAGCTTTGTGTTTCCAACCAGTTGCATAGGATACTGAGACACTAGCAGGCAGAGTGGCATTCATAGTGCCCCAAACATCTGGAAAGTCCTGAGTCAGTACCTCATACTTCTAGCCCATCCATTTTCATGAGTGTTGGTACACTGTACACTCAGAAGCAAGAGGGCTGACTCTCGTAAATATGAGGTAGCATTTTGCACTAACATTTTTTAGATGTGGATGATTATAAAAGCTGGTGAGATGGCTCAGTTGTCAAGAATGGGTCCTGCTCTTGCAGAAGATTAAAAGTTTTGGTTCCTTGTACCCAAATGGTGGCACTAGGGGGAGAAGCTGGTGGGGGAGGGTATTTTACAACCTCTGTAATCCCAGCTCTAGGAGCTCTGATGCCCTTCTCTGCCCTCTGTGGGTACCTAAGACCCAAGACTCTGCAGAGAACTGAGGCCTAAGTCTACACTGTCATGTGAGGGGGATAAACCAGTCTTATTGACAAGATTAACTTAGTGTTTCATTCATATTTACTTAAAATCTTAGGATATGGTAGTCTTATTGTTGTGGGGTATTCACCGGAGAAGACTGCTGGGACATGGGTCTAAGCCAATGGAAAGTCTTTATTAGCTGGTTGCCAACTACACCAGGTGTTCTGGATCCCAGAAGCTAAAAAGAAAAGTTGCACATTTTGAGATTTTCCCAGAATGATACAGTCTTTAATAGGCTCTTGTTTTAGTTTTGGCAGATGGTGGTGTCTATATGCAGCTTTACAGCCTGAATGGTACTTCCATCATGGAGTCAGTTGTGCTAAGGTCTGGGGCCTGTTACATTCATTATATTCCAGGCATTTGAGACAAAATGAGAAAAATATAACTCTTAGAAGCTGGAGTGATGGCTGAGCAGTTAAGAGCACTGGCTGCTCTTCCAAAGGACTTGGGAACAATTCCCAGTACCTACATGGCAGTCACAATTGTCTGTAACTTGAGTTCCAGGGGATCTGGTGTCCTATTCTAGACTTCCTGGTACCAGGTATGAATGTGGTACGTAGACATACACACAGGCAAAACACTCATACACATAAATAAGATCAAAATATAAATCTAAAAACCCAAGTCTGTGTCCTTGAATTGATATTATGGTGGGACAGACAAAGGAATCAAATAATATAAATACAGGAGTGTGCTGGAACATGGTGAGTTTGTGAACAAAATGGAGCAGGGATAGAGATCAAGAAGCCAACAAGAAAATGGCCATCTAGGCTCAGATTCTGGGAAGAAAAAAGAAATTTCTCTGGGCAATTCCTAGTCACAGACCTGCCTTGGACAAGGGGTGGGGAGTGGAGGTGCCGGGGATGAGATGCTCCTGACATGACTTCATCCCTTAATGGAAACACCAGGGTAACTGTAGAATGTTGAGTCTCTTTACCTTTCCGTGGGGTAGACAGATGCTCCCTGACCAAAGATAAAGCCTCCAACTAGAACAAACAAAGAAAAGAAACCATTAACAACATACTAAGGATTTCAATGTATCTTTTTGATGCCAAAGCCAGGGCTGGGCTATGGCTCAGGGGTCAGAGAATTAGCCCCATAAAGTAAGGCCTTCGGTTCCATGGCTTGAATCTTGAGAAACAAAACCACCCTCATATCCTAAACTACAGCCCGTGCTCACAGCTTACCTGCAGGGTTCTACAGATCAATCAGAGCTTATACTGCATAGTCTCAAGGGCAGGTTGTGTGTGTGTGTGTGTGTGTGTGTGTGTGCGACCACAGCACTCGTGTGCTAAAACCCAGCAGATTTAGCCAGGCAGTGGTGGCACATGCCTTTAGTCCCAGCACTGGGGAGGCAGAGGCAGGTGGATGGATCTCTGAGTTCGACGTCAGCCTGGTCTACAGATAGAGTTTTAGGACAGCCAAAGCTACACAGAGAAACTCTGACTTGAAAAACAAACAAACAAAATCCCCCAGCAGATTTAGGATCACAGAATCTTGAAGTTGGAAGTAAGGCAGGAAATCCCAGGTCTGTCTCTATAACAATGGAGAACACCTTCTAGAAGAGCTCAAAGTTTGTCACCTGCCCCCGCTCAAATACAGCTGGGGAAGGCGAAGGAGCCAGGAAATGTCTCTTAACCAAGGGGACATTATTTCAGCTTCTCCAACTAAGAAGACAGGGGCGGAGTTCAAGGTGCTTCTATCCCCCTGGTCAGGTGATTCTGGGCAGGGTTATTAATCAGATGAATCTAAGCTTTCTTATCTAGAAGATGACTATCTTGTCACATGATGAGGGTTGGAGAGTAATGAATGCAAGGCCTTGCAGGGATATAAGAGATAAACCTCCTAGATCTATGTAATCAATGAAGGACTTACATGGTTCTTGCATTAATCATGTCAGACTCACTTATAGGTATGATATTAACATTTTATGATTGTTATCGTGTGTGTGTGAGATTCTATGTTCCACCCAAAACACTGGAAGAAAGATAATTCACCCAGATCAAACATCTGGGAATTGGAAAAGTCAGGTGTTCTGATCCTAAATCTACAGCGCCCTAGCCTACCCTAATGCTTTGAAAGTCACATTAAAGGTGAAGAGAATACAGTCTAAAGATGGAAGGCAGTCAGATATGTCTTTCTGTTTAAACCTCTTCGCCACTGGCTTAGGTCACAAGTGGGTTGAGGGCAAAACCAAGACCCAGGGAAGATGAATGGCTAGCTCTTCTTGAGTGGAGGAAAGATGAGGCCACCCAGTCCACACCCTGGAGCTTGCCTCACCTCACCGCTGTGAGCACTCTCCTGCCCTGGATTAGAGGTGTGGGCTGAGAATCCAGGTGAGGATGGTTTGTGTGGGTGCGGTTGATAAGCGATCAGCTGATGTCCTGGCTGAGGCTAGCGGTCTGTTGAGCAGCACCGGCCCACAGGGGAACTTGTGAAAATACCATCCATTGCCCAGCCGCCTTCCTGAGACACTGAAGAGTGTGAAGAGGAAGACGGGTATCAGTAGCTGGAGAACAGAGATCAGCTTTCGGGAGAAAGGAGGGAGCATTAAAAAAGCTGAGCTTTGCTGCTGACCTCAGAAAGCAGGCAAGTGCGAGCTCCCAGGGCATTGGAAGGAGGACGGGCTTTGCCGTCACGGGTTGCTTTTTTTTTTTTTTTTTTTTTTTTTTTGGCCTGTTGGTAGATTTCTGGGTAGGAGTTGCATTAGCCTACTCTCAAGATGACCTGAGTATGGAAGGTGGCTGGTGATGAGCCCCCACTCTGACCCTGGGCTAGGGACAGTGGGTCTTACTGGGATTGGGGATTGGTTGGGTGTGACCCAGTCCTCTGTTCATTGGCTAGAACTGGAAAGGCAGAGGTACCTCCTCCTCAGCTGCCCTTCCCACCTCTCCTCTCCAGCTTTGTTGTCCCTAGGGAACACAGACAAGAAGCCCTCCTACTTCCTACATTGTTAGCCTGGGTGGGGGCAGGGCTTCTTTTGGCTGTGAGGGATCTTGAGGGTTTCCAGCTGGCAGGGAGCAGGACAGAGGTCACTTGAACCCAGACCACACGTCTCTGTTAAATACATCAGCTTTTAAATCAATCTTTGTCCAAAGTCCAGTGAGTTCCAAGACTAGTAGTGTTCACAGCAGAGAGAATCCTAGTGGCCGGGTGGCTCCTTCTCCCTAGGTAAGAATCGGCTTCTGTAACTTCCCACCTGGTCTGGAGATGCTCATTTCTTTTTCTTTTTTTTTTTTTTTTCCTAGCAAGTGGCTGTGGGGAGGGGTTGGGGCCTTTGCTGGAGGCAGGAGGGCAGGTTAAAGGGGAACAGACTGTGCCGGCGAATGTGAGGGTCAGGCTTTACTTCATAAAGACACTGGGGAGCTGCTCACTTCCCTCGGCTTCTATGATTCTATGAGATGGGGGGGGGGTGTTGTATGGAAATTTGATGCATAGCTGAGAGGAAAGAAAAGGAGAGAGAGGGGAGAGGGGGAGACAAGGGAGAGTCAGAGAGAGAGAGAGAGAGAGAGAGAGAGAGAGAGAGAGAGAGAGAGAGAGACCTTATAGGCCACTGAGAAGTTTCTCCTGGGACTTTGCTACCTAAGCATTTTGGGTATACGGGAAGACTTCCAAAGGCAGGCAGCCCACCCTAACCCAGCTTTCTATTTGCTAGTCAAATAGAAAGCTGCCTCTTTACCTCCTAGGCCATTGATTAGCCATGAGGAAAGCCATGGGTTCCTGGGCTGGCTGAGTGGAAATTCAGGTCCCTCTGTCTCCCTCTGGGAGTATCTCTTAATCTCTATGTCTTATGTGAACCTGAAATGTTTGTTACTCTGAAGTTCCCCCAGATGATTCTGTGTGTGTAGACATGTCTGGGAGGAACTCTGTTTCCTCAGGGCCTTTACCTAGGGGCCTGCTAGTTCTGAAGACTGCTGATCTGCATGGTTTAGTTATGAAGACTCTCAGGGTGCGTTTGGGGTAGAAAACTTCATCCTGCATCCATAAGTCACAGGCTCTGACTGCCTCAGGCTGCGGGGGTCTAGACATAGAGTCAAGTATTCTTTCATGTACAAACAACTCGGGGACTTTGAATTTGTGTGTTATGGCAGAGCAAATTGTTCCCATCTTCGACTCTTGCGTGCTTTCTGTCATATGAACTTGTTGATGCTGTTGTATGTTTCTAGACCACTTAGAATACAGCTGCTGCTCACCCAAGGGAGAGAGCACAGGTCTGGGGTTGCTTAAGGTCTTAAACCACTTTTGACAAGTCATTAGAAACATTCCTTACCTCCATTTTGTTATTTGTTGAAGGAAAGTTGGACATCATTTCCCAAGGGTTGTTTTGAAAATAAAATTGTAAACATGAATGTGTTTGAGGGAATTGAAAAAGTTCAAATCCAAGACACCTGCTCTTCAGATGAGTCTATCCAACAGTGCCATGGAAAGGAGCATCCATAAAGTTTACTGGAGACCTTGTCTGAGTCTTTCAGTGCCTTTGAGCCTCTATATTCCCCACCACCACCACCACTAAAAAGAGTTGACACTGATGTTTTCCCGAGGCCCTTTCATATATAAGGGGAAGCTGTGCTCTGAAGGTGACCACCTTGTGATTTAAGGATGAATTTAAATGTTACCTTCCAAGAAGGACTTCCTAAACCAAGCCCTCTCCATCTCATCACTATCTCCCATTACTCCATAACATCAAAAATCACTGTTTACTTAGTCAGACGTTAACCTTCCAGAGAGAGGTACCTCTACCTTTGCTGCATGTTGTGGCCCCAGATCTTAGGACAGTTCTTGCCTCAGAATAGATGCTCACACGTTTGGGTGGATGGGAGTTGGCACAGAGGGAAGGGAGCTGGGCCATGGTTGTTTTCATCAATTACTCCCTGGGAGAGGAGGCCAAGGAACTTGGATACACTGTCAGGCTGACTGAATGTGGAAATGGACTTCTCCACTTACATTTTGGTTAAATGACTCAGTTTTACATAAAGATGGGTAAGAGTAGCAAGATGGAGATACACAGGTTTCCCTCAAGCTCTCAATAATTGCTTCCCTTGGTTCTTCAGGAGAGACCACCCAGCTCTCCTTAATCTTCTTGCCTGGTTGGCATCCTAGACAAGTGGTTAAGAGCATGGCTAGCTGCTGGTGGTGCACACCTTTAATCACAGCATGTGGAAGGCAGAGGCAGGCAGGCCTTTGAGTTCAAGGACAGCCTGGTCTACAGAGTAAGTGCCAGGATAGTCAGGGCTGCACAGAGAAACCCTTCGTGTGTGTGTGTGTGTGTGTGTGTGTGTGTGTGTGTGTGTTGAGCACAGCCACTGGGACTGAAGCCTGTGCTCCAGGTTTGATGTGTACACTGCTCTCCGAGCCTCTTTTTTTTTTTTTTTTTTCTCACATGGGTGTGGTGGGATCCACTTCTTACTGCTGGGAAAGTTAAATGTTCATGCATCTTACATGCCACACCATGATGGTCTTTAGTTCCTTTGTGATGTGTGTGATTCCAGAGAACACAGGGCATCTGGCAGTGATAAGAGGCGGGAAGGATGGCATCTTACCTACTTGATAGCTGCTGTAAGATTTGCTCTAGGTTTGAAACAGCCACCATCTGATCCTGGCCAGAAATAGGTAACTGTATTCAGGAAGCTGGGTGGCACCATGGACAAAAGTTAAAAATGAACACAACAGCCCCCAACCCAAACAGGAATAGCTCATGGGAATCCTACCAGCTTGTACAGAATACTTCTGGAGCATGAAAATACCACAAGGAGCTCTGCCTCCTCCACACTAAGTTTACCTTGATGGGGACACTGATGGAGCAACTGAAATGTCATCTGTAATCTTCAGGCCTGGGCCCAATGTGCTTCACTGTCTAGCCTGACCCATTTCCCATCTTTCATTCTGTGTATATACATTGAGGGGATTCTGAATTATCCACTGTTCCATGAAGGAGATGTCTGGCTCCTCCCACTCTGTCTACATGATCCCACAGCACAGCGTACCCCTTGAGGCTGGGAAGTAGAAGGGACCCAGACCTCGCATTGGAGTCCAGGCTCTGTGCATCCAACTGGGTGAAACCAACTTCGCCATCTAGATAGAGTCTTTTTACCCCCATGTGAAATGACTCATTAGGTTTCAATCAGTACTTGAAAACAGTACGTAGCCTAGAAAGGATTCAATACATGTTTAGTAAACAATAGCCCATATTCACTATCCTAGCAGCTGTATTCATGTTAGTAGGTGTGTTTTGTAACACTCTCCACTGGATTCTGGGCTCTCTGGAGGTGGGACAGTGTCTTGCCTAATCTAGGTTGAGCCTGACACCTGCCTCATTGTATGAGCTACATGTACCTTGATGAACATAAAAGAATGCTTAAAGAGGATCGGTAACCTACAGAGCATGCTAGTCATGCAAGGACTTGAACATTGACTTGGACCTGGGAAGGTCTTGTATTCATTCACATGGAAAAAATGTTTACTTAGCATCTCCTATGAATGAATACTCAGCACTGAGGAAGGTAACCCAGGCAGAGCATGTTGCATGAGCAAAGGGCAGACTGGGTGTGGGTGGGCATGCAGAGCCCAGCTTTGTATTTCTGGAGGAGCAATAGAGGGTAATGTGGTAAATAGAAGTTGGGTCCTCTGAAAGAGCAATGCGTGCTTGGTGCATGAGCCGGAGTCTAGCCTTTTGTTTTTTGGTTGATGTTTTTAGAGGCTTACCGGTGAGCACTGATCAGAAAGTTTATCTAGAGGCGAAAGGACTCTGCTAATAGGCCAGGCATATGGAAATTTTAAGTGGGTAGAAATGCAAGTTCAGGGATTGGGTAGTATGCCAGTATACCAACCCAGCATACACACGCCCCAGGGCCTGGTCCCCAGCCCCACATAAACCAAGTGTGGTGGTATACACCTATGATTGCTACTCAGGTAGAAGCAAGAGAATCTGAAGTGGAAGGTAAATTTTAAGTCGGGGCTGTGTGAGATCCTGCACCAAGAAGACAAAACAAGTGCTGTGCTGCTTTGGGGGGAAACCCTCGTTACAGATGACCTCCAGCAGGCTTCAGCTATTTTGGGTACCAGTTCCATTTTTTTAGTTTTCTCATACAACTTTGACTCCATCTCTCCTAGCTCCTGAAACTCTCAGGAAAGCAATCAAAGTATAGCAGGCATTGAACTCCCAGACTGGAGTCCTGCCATCCATATAGTACAAATAGTATGGAGCCTGGGGTAGGGAAGATGCTAGGTACCAGCACATCAAATATCAAATGACCTTTGATATAAGAAATTTTATTCTTTATCATAAAAGAGAAATGAAATTACTCACTGGGTCTTGTTATCACTTTTCTCTAGGTAATTCTCAGTGGAATGCCTCCATGAATCCCCTGCATTTTAGATCTATCCCCAGCTAAGTCCAGACAGCAGCTGTCACAATGGGGAGGTACAGCTAGCAAATCGGTATTTTAGGGCCTTGCTTTTCCTTCTCTTTTGGTATAAATCATGTAAATATACTTGACTGGTTGAATTTCCACAGGTGTAGCTTTTCAAAGCCGAAGCTCTGGTGGCCTAAGATCTGCCACCTGCATCAAAATTGTAAGATGTGCTGGAGCGAATCATTTTTTTGAAGGATGAAATTGAAGTGCTTTTGGGTCTTGCCTGCCAGACACTGTTGTCAGTATCAGCTGAGCTACAGTATGGTTTCTTTGTTTCTTTTCTTTTCTTTCAAGTTTATTTATGTTGTGTGTATGAGTGTTTTCCCTGAATGCATGTACATGCACTGCATATGTGCCCAGTGCCCAGCGGGCTCAGAAGACCTTAGTTCAATCACAGAAGGTTAGGAGCCATCATGTGGCTGCTGGGACTGAACTCTGGCCCTCTGCAAAGGCAGCAAGTGCTGAGCCATCTCTCCAGCTCCACAACACGATTTCTTTAATGCTGTTTGCAGAAGCGGCTTGTGCTGGGCTCTGACAGAGATGAATGTGGTTGTCTGGGCGGGAAGCCCTTTGCCAGGGTTGCTAAAGAGGGAATTCACGGCCTGTCTGCAATTTTGGACTTAGCCCCACATTCTCCACCAACTATATATTTTTTCTAACAGAAGTCTGGCAACTTCTGTTCTTCGGGGTCACAGAGGTATGTGCGGATGCAGGAGTGACCACCTTCTCAGGTACATGTGGGCTGATACACCTGGCTAAACCTCCTGGGATTTCGCTGAAGTGCTCAGGTTTTATAACAAGCGTGGAGGTCAGCCAAGGTGAATCAGGTCTAGATTGAAAGTTGCCAGATAGACCCTGCTCCCCTACCCCCTTCTGCCTTAGTGAAGCAGGCAGTTTGTTCACTCATGGTTCTGTCCTGGGTTATATAATCGAGGACCCTTCTGCAGGCTCATTGACTAGGTTAAATATTATTCACTAGCTGGCTTGTGAGCTTTTACCTTTCAGAAAAACTGCCTCCCGGAGCAGGTGTTTATATAGGTGCCCGCAGGGAGAGGCTTTGCTATCTCTGTAATTCTGATCACACAATTGATTTCTAATTACTGTTAGATAAGATGAATGTGAGCCTAGGTACTTATGACTAATGGTAGCAGATACCATGCTCATTTAAAAGTCCTGCTACACCCAGACTATTACATAGGTGAAGAAGGCAGCCCTTGGGCTGTCTTTCCTGAAACCACTGAGGACCACAGCCCACATTTTCCCACCTATAGGCAGAGTCCATGCTTATCCTACTTCCTTGATCAAATCTTCCGGAAATTTGATGATGCTCTCAAGTTGAGCAGCCCTGTTCCCTAAGTACTCCTTGGTGACCACAGTCCACATACGGGCCAGATATCAGTGTATAAAGTAGTTCTCTGTTCTCTCCAGCTTCTCCATTCTTATGCTCTTCAGGTCCCAGGTTGCTGGCTTCCATTTAGAGCCCACGCGTTCTGGTAGGGACTATGTTGAGAACTCCAGCTCAGCCTTGAAGCTCAGCTATTCTTTTGATACTCAGACAGACATGATACTCCCTGGTCAGACTGTGTCTCAGCATTATCTGAGTGGTTCACTGGGAACCAAGGCACCCATTGTGCCCATGGGCTAAGGTTAGCTTTGCAGAGACTATCAGGAGTAAGTGGATGGAGGTCCCCTGGCCTTGTCTGATAATAGTGGTGTCTGAGTATTCTCCAGTCCTAGCTTTCCTCCAGCAAAGAAAAAAAAAATCCATAGCAAGGCTCTGGAAGAACGCCATTGTGTTGGGTTTCCCACTGGCGGGCAGGGCTAATGGCTTTTGTGGAGTGGACATCCATGCTCCAGACTCTGTGTTCTGGAGATTTCACATCCATTTGGTATGTCACTTGTCTCCATCAAGGGTACTGCCATCTTCACCTATATCCTCCCATAGCAAGGGGTTCCCTGGGATTTAAAGCTAGGTAGATCTAGGTTTAACGCTGGTCCTTCCTAATGTAATTTATCCAGAGTAGAATGCCATGGGGAAGTGGATAGAAAACCATACATTGTTAGCTCCACACAGCTATGGTTATTATAGGCTCCTGTTATAGGAACCACTCTGTTTTAAGTGACTTTCATAACTTCTTAACCTCTCCTACTCTGGTTTTGGTACCCAAGTTTGGGCATTTCTAGCTTGTTCCTTAGTTTCCCCAACTGGGTACAAATTAAGGTTCCCTGTTGAAGCTGGGTGTTGTGGTACATGTCTTTAAGCCCAGCAGCTGGGAAGCAGGAACATACAGGTGGATCCTGAAGTCCAAGGTCGGCCTATACTACGCAGTGAGGCCCCTCAAAAAAGGTTCCTTGTTGAGTTGAGCATACATTCAATCCTTTCCTCCTACTAATCACTGGCAAAAAGAAAAATCGTTGAATTGCTTTAAATAAGCAACCACAGGTTGATTCCTTGGAATAGACACTGGGATGTAGGGAGCATTCATTTCCTGGCTGCCACACACTTCTTCCCTGGTCCTTGTTTGTTCTCACATGGCACACTCCGGCCATCTGCAGGGCCTGTCTGCTCCTCTACAAGGGCTGGTTTTTATAGCTCCCCTTGAATTTCTTACCCTACCTAGTTTACTCTAATCAGCTCTGATGTTTGCTTCCACCTTCCCTTTCTAGTACCGCTGACGTCCCTTTTAAAAGATGGGGTACGCTCACACTGGAGGAAAAAAAGGTCATTTGAGGACACAATGGAGAAGGAAGCCACCATGGAAGCCAAGGACAGAGGCCTGAGAGGGCCCAACCCTAACAATATCTTTATCTTGTTCTTCTGGCCTCTAGACCTTTAAGAAAATGACACTCTTTAGAATTCTATTACAGCAGCTCTATCACCTTCATGAGGTGGGACTCAAAGGACACCAGTATGACACAGCTTTCCACAGGTGTGGTGACACACACTTGTAATCCCCACACATGGGTGGCTTTTCAGGAAGAGCACAACTCTGCAATCCCTTGAGAACTAGAGTGCATTATATGTTAGTATGGGTGAACATGGAATAAGCATGAGTTGGATGAGGGATAATACGTCCTTTTGATGTTCAGTGGAAAACGGAAGGAGTCATGTTCCTAGTTCTGAACAGACCTCCCCTGCTGAGCATGCTGGCTGATTTCTCAGGCAGACTTGAGTGCAGCTGGGTGAGGGAGGAGGAGATCCATTAGCTCCCCTCCTCTCTAGTTTCTGAGGATGTATCCCTGAGTGGTGTGGGATGCCCTATATAGAACAGAACAGATGGCCTCCAGCTCAGAGTTCTGCCTGCCTCTGCTTCCTGAGTGCTGGGATTAAAGATGTCTGGCTGACTTTTAAGGTTGTTAGGTTTGGGGCCAGCATCAGAGTTCTCTCAGAATTCACAGGTTAAAAGTTGTTTTCATCTGCTCGATTCTGGGTCTGCCTGGCACAGAACTGCTCGGAACTATCAAGTGGGGGGAGATAACAGGCATGGCCCGTAGGTTGCGTATACTCCTGTCCCAGGCGCTGTGATCAGGCACTCACGATAGACAGAACTGGGTCTTGAGGACGGCTCAGGGTGACCAAAGGCCTCCCCCAACCACACTGTAACCAGGGGTTCTTGAGGGAATAAAGGCGAGCTCTGGGTGACTGTTAATAGTTCATCCAGCCATGACATTCTTCTGTGACCCCGAGGGGACAGGAGTCAAGTAATGTGGGGGTGATGTCAAGGGATATTTCTTTTATATATGCCTAAAATCTGTGCCAAAACATGAGAGGTGGGGACTAAGAGTATGTTTTATGACTCTGTGCAGGTGATTCTGAGGGACAGCTGGGATTGAGACCCAGTTTTTGAGTGACCATGAGCATTGCGATGGTCACTGAATCCCTTATTTTAATGCTATGTATATGACTACTTTCCATGCACATATGTATGTGTGTGTATATGTATGTATGTGTGTATGTATATATGTATGTGTGTATGTATGTATGTATGTGTGTGTATGTATGTATGTGTGTGTATGTGTGTATGTGTATGTATGTGTGTGTGTATGTATGTATGTGTGTGTGTATGTATGTATGTGTGTGTGTATGTATGTGTGTGTATGTATGTATGTATGTATGTGTGTGTATGTGTGTATGTGTGTGTATGTATGTGTGTGTATGTATGTGTGTATGTGTGTGTATGTATGTGTGTATGTATATATGTATATGTGTGTATGTATGTATGTATGTGTGTGTATGTATGTATGTGTGTGTGTATGTGTGTATGTGTATGTATGTGTGTATGTATGTATGTATGTATGTATGTGTGTATGTGTATCACATGCATGGCTGATATTCGTGGAGATCAGAAGAGGGCAACAGATCCCCTGGAACTGGAATTACAGATGTTGCGAGCTGCCATGTGGGTGCTGGGAACTGAACCCTGGTCTTCTGGAAGAGCAGCCATGCTCTTCACCGTGGATACAGCTCTCCAGCCCGGCACTGGGGTTTCACTGGCATGATTTATTACTGTTAGTGGCACCTGATGGTCATTGGATTTATATAATTTTGATTGGTCTGTCTCTCACATGGATGAAGACAGCTTGATAACTCTCAGGGACGAGGAACAGATGCTATGATTCCTGACCTTATTTCTCTTGGGTTTGCTATTTATGTTCCTTCCTTGGAAGAAGGATTTTCCTGCAACAAATGCCAGTGGTAGAGCATGGGCCTAGGTTTGAACCTCAGCACCACAAAACAACAAATTCCAAACAAAACCAACATAAGATCACAAGTGGCGGTGCACGCCTTTGATCCTAGCACTCAGGAGCCAGAGGCAGGTGGGTCTGTGAGTTCAAGGCCAAGTGAGTTCCAGGACAGCCAGGACTATGTAGAGAAATCTTGTCTCAAAATTTACATAACACAAAATATATAATATACATATATGTTATAAAATGTATATAACATATTCAGAATAAATATTAATAATACATATTACTAATTACTACTAATTACACACACACACACACATATGACAAAACCCAGGTTGTTTTGGCATTTAAGTGCATGCGTCTGTGCAGGTGCCTATGGATGGGTGTGTGCATGTGGAGATGTGGTCAACCCTCAGTGATTTTTTTTTTTTTTTTTTTTTTTTTTTTTGAGACGGGGCCTTTCTCTGGCCTGGAGCAGGCTGGCTGGCTGAACTCTAAGGATTCTGCCTGTCTCCACCTTCCCAGCTCTGGGGTTACAAGTGTGTACTACCTTACCAATGGTTCTCTGGTGTCTTAGATAGGTGAAGAGACACCGTGACCTCTGCAACTCTTATAAAAGGAAAACATTTAGTGGGGCTGGCTTATAGTCTGTTTTTATCATTACGGAGGGAAGCATGGCGGCACGCAGGCAGACACGGTGCTGGAGAGGGAGCTGAGAGTCCTACGTCTGGATTGGCAGGTAGAGATAGTGTGCCACTGAACCTGGGCTTGAGCTTCTGGCCTCAAAACTCACCCCCTAGTGACATGCTTCCTTCAACAAAGCCACGTCGGCTCCAACAAAGCACTCCCTATGGGCCAAGCATTCAAACTCATGAGTCTATGGAGGCCATTCCTATTCAAACCATACCAGAGATCAAACTCGGATCCAAGGCAAGAGCCAACACCCATCTCTGAGCCCTTATGTGACCTGGCTTCTGCCCTGTAGACCAGGCTGGCCTTGAACTGATCAACCTGCCTTTGCCTCCCAAGTGCTAGGATCAAAAGTGTGTCTACCACATCGGACTCCTGTGTTTTGAGCATAACATGTTTCTGGGAATCCCATGTTCATATCTCTGGAGCACAGTTTTCTTGTCGGGTTCCCACTGAAGCTGAGATTCCCAAATCCTTTCAAGAGATCATGAAGCTGATGTTTAATGGCATTATACCCACCCCCAGCCCCCACCCCCGCCTGTCTGGGTTGGCTTATGAGTGGCATTTCTTAGTAGGACATTTCCACCTACATGGAACATTACCTTCGAACGGAGGCTTCGGATGGAGTTTTGCATGGAGCAGTCTGACAGGACAGGCAGGTCTTCCCACAAGCCCTTCTCATGGAGGAAGCAATAAAAATAGTGTCCTACCTTCCTCCACACAGCTGTGTGTGGAAAGCCCTGCAGCTTCCAACCCCAACACACAACCTGAGGCCAAAGCAAGACTTCCTTTTAGCCTTTGCCAACTAAGCTGGACCGGCTGGCTGTTTGGGTCTCAGTGGCCCTGACCTCTTCAGGCACAGCTTCCAGCTCTGGCTTCCAGCTGGCCTGTATGGAGCAGTCAGTGAAGAGTGTTGGACTGTGGTGAGGATGGTGAGCTGAGAAGCCCTGCCTGCCTGGGTGTAGCAGCCACCTTCTGGTCCTGTTAGTTATTTCTTTTCTGTACAGGGAAAAAAGCCTAGTCACTTGAATCCTCTCTACTCTGATCCCTGGCAGAGGAGCATCCTAATGCTCCTGTGTCCAATTTCTTGCCTTCCTAATTTGCACAATGCTTAGAGCTTCTGGAGCTAGGAAGATTATTCTTTCTTGATAGGAAGACTCCAATTGCTTTGGAAGAAAGTGGAGTCTAAAGGTGAGAGTAACATTATCAAAAAGTGATGACAGATATTCTAAGCCTTTGCTATCTGTCTGTCTGCACAGGGCCTTGGTTCTTTCCTATCTACCCGCACAGGGAATTTATTATTTCCCCCATACCAGTAACGTTGTTGCCAATAATTGGCTTTTGCATATTGGTTCAGACAGGGGTCACAGCTTCCCTTCATCTCCAGTGTTTTGATAATTGGGAGTAGAGGCACTTTGAGATATTCTAGAAATCAGCAAGTCTTCCACTAATTACCTACACACCCACCGTCAAGGCCTGGCCCTCAGATTTCCTCACCAAGAAGTAGACTGGGGGGAGGAGGCTGCCAAAACAGGAAACATCCTGAAGCACGATGTCCTCCTAGTTAGGCCTAAGCTCAGGGTCCAGACATCTCCTCAGGCAGGGGTGGCACAGATGTGCTAAAGTGACCGGCCCTGCCTGATGTAGGAGCCACATAAAACTGGGATGCAGACTAGACAAAATCAGGAGTGGAATGGATCAGGGCCCCTTAGAACCAAAGTGAATTGTCTTCCTATAACACTAAGGGAAAGAGGCTTGTGCCTTTGGTTGGACCAGCATTAGTCCCTCAGTGGTTGGATCACTGTAATGCAGGTGTGGCAGGAACCGAACAGAGCTGGAAGCACTAACATCTCCCCGAGGCATGATGCCATTTCAGAATTGCTGTTGCTGTGGACTGGTGCTAACCCTGATTCAACCACAGCTGTGGGTAGAAATGATGACCTTGTGTACCTGAGTCCCTTCGAGCCTCGGGTACAGGTCTCGCTGTTCTCAGTCTAGTGTTTAGAAACTGAACAGCCATCCCAACAAGACGCAGCTTGAGATTGTGCCAAGAAAGAGTAAACCCACGTCTCTTCAGCATGTCGGGCATTTGGGTCTCCAGTGAGATGGGAAAACATCCCCCAGGACAGTCTCCTCTAGGAGGGAGGGATTTCACTTTCCATCTTTGGCCTGCAGAGGAGGAGAAGGAGGGATCCTGTGGTGGTCACCCCAGGATGGGAGACAGCTGAGTTGGATGCCTTAAAAAGGAACATTCATCTGTCGACTCCAAACACAGCCACCTCTTCTGATGAGCGCACAGAACCCAGCACCCTTTATTCTGGTTGTAAAGGCACATTCTGAATCCGAAGCATTTGGAGGAGGCTGCCCAGTGCTTACGTGAAGGAATGTGGTCCCTTCAAGGTTCTCAGCCCGGTGGTGTTGAGAACTGACCAGGGTCTTGAGAGGAGGCCGCGTGTGCGGGGAAACTGAAATGATGCGTACAGACTGAGCAGAAAGAGCAGAGTTACCAAGTCAAAGTCGAACAGATTGGAAGCAGATGTCTGCAAGTGAGGAGTCCTGGCTGCTGGCGTCTGCACTTAGCCCCTTCCTCCCCAAAGGGCCCTTTTCCGGGTTGTGCCTTTTGATGTGGGAGAGCAGCTATTCTCTCGCAAGGTGTGGGAGATGGCCCCTGGTGCACACGGCTTCGCTTTTCTCTCCTCTTGGTGCCTGATGGGGCCTTTTCTTGGGTTTCTTTGACCACAGACATTTTCGCTCAGCTTTACAGGAGAGAGAGAGAGCGAGCATGAGAGAGAGAGAGAGAGGAGAGCATGAAAGAGCCACAGGTAGTGGAGATTTTCCTGCCAGCTCTGCTGCCTGCCCCTGTGGGAACCAAGGTCAAATGGCATCTCGAATTGCCACAGCAAGCATCTAGGGAGCCTGCAGCCTGATGTTGCCTGCTTTTCTTTCTCCTCCTCCATGTCTTCTATAGTCACCTCTTCCTGTCCCCTGTCCTTCTGGAGCAAAGGGATGAGGGGAACACAGAGCTTGCCCTGAAGACAACTGAAGGAGCTGGCAGCAGCCATCCTGGCCCTTGGCTTCTCGTGAGCCCTTGCTGGGCTGGCCCCACCCGTCTGCCTTGAAAGCACAGGGCTGCGCTGGGAGGCCTGGAGCACTAGCAGTGTCCTCCCCCCCCCCCCCCAGCAACAAGGGCACAACTGCTGTTCACAGTTCCTCTCCTCTGGTTCCCAGCCGTCTTCCTGTAGTGGCTCATCAGGAGGGGCCGGATGGGAGGAGACAGAGGTGGCCTTGGGAGGGGCAGCCCTTAACCTGCCACTGGAGTCTTTTCTTGGGCATCCTTACTTTGACTAGAAACTTCTGGATCACCTACAGCCAGCTCCCTTCTTCCCCACATTGATGACTTCACAGTTTCACATGTATATGCCACATATTTTGATCATATCTCCAGGTTACCCCCCTGTCCTCTTCTCCCGAACCCCTACTTCCCAAGGCCCCTTTTCATGAAATTTTTTTGTGTGCCCACTGCATTTAGTTAGTTTGCACAAGCCAGGGGTGCATCCATCTTTTCTATTGCATTACCAACACATTAGCTAGCTCCGAGGCCTGGCCTTCCTTTCTTCCCTCCGTCCCCCTCTGTCCCCCCTCCCTCCCTCCCTCCCTCCCTCCCTCCCTCCCTCCCTCCCTCCCTCCCCTCCCTCTCCCCCCTCCTTCCTCTTTTTAGTTGTTTGAAGCCTGCCTTGCCCTGTCCTGCTTCACCTGACTCCCACTAGCTCTGCACTCTTGGAAAGTCGTTTCTCCAGGGAGCTAGTCTTATTTCTCCCCAGCCCATCCCTTCTTTCCAAAGACCTTCATTGTGTCACCCTGTATCTCTCAGTTCTTCCACAGCAGGCCATACACCACATTTTGTTTTAAAAGTATAATTATGAAAAAAATATTTTCCCAAGTTTGAAAGGCAGGGTTTAGTTCCTCTTTTTTGGGGGGATGGGGTGTTGAGACAGGGTTTCTCTGTATTGCTTTGGAGCCTGTCCTGGAACGAGCTCTGTAGATAAGGCTGGCCTCCAACTCACAGAGATCCGTCTATCTCTGCCTCCTGAGTGCTGGGATTAAAGGCATGCGCCACCAACTAGTTCCTCTTATTCACAGGTTTATCCTCAACACCCAGAACCTGAAAGACTCACCAGATATTTGAGTGAAAGTGTGCTTTGTGGAGGTGGGCACAGCCAGAACACATGTGTGAGAATGTCCTAATGACATTTCTGGGGGCCGGGAAGACAGATTGCTTCATTACAATGCTTACTGTGCAAGCTGGAGGACGGGAATTTGGATCCCCATAAACCCTGTAAAAGGCTGGACGTGGTGGCCTGTGTCTGCAGTCCTCATGCTGGAGAGGCAAAGATGGAGGACTTCCGATCTGCTGGCCAGCTGCTATAGTCAGATCTGTGAACTTGAGGTCCATTGAGAGAATCTGTCTCAATAAGGTGGAGAGGATTGAGAAAGACACCTGATACTACTTCTGATTTCTACACACATGCACACACACACATATGCACACATATACATACACACATGCACTTACATACACACACATACACATATACATGCACACACACACATACACACACAGGCACACACACACACACATACACACACAGGCACACATACATGCACACATACACACACACATGCACTACCACCACCACCACCACCAAAAACCCAGCACATGCACAAATGAAGCCTATTATTTTGCATGATAATTAAAAGAAGGTAGATTTGGCTTCTTAAACTTTCTGGACCATGCTTTTAGATGTCACCTTTTCGGGCAAGGGACAAGGATGAGTTTGGTTGGAGCTACTGAAGCTAAAGCTTCTGTGTTAAGTACTCAGTGGAACACGTGGGTCTCAAACAAGTAAAAAGGCCATTCTTGGGGAGCAGATTTGGAAATCGTGCATGTGATCTGCACAAAGCTTCCCTGGAGCCCCAGTGTTGTTATGCAGCGCACAGTAGAATGCAGCTGGACAGCAGAGGCATAGGTTATGTATGGAGACTCAGGGTTTCATGATTCAGCAAGATTTCCTTGCCTGTGGATTTATCTATTTGTTTTTCATTACAGAAATGGCCTCCACCTTCAACCCCAGAGAGTGCAAATTGTCCAAACAAGAGGGGCAGAACTATGGCTTCTTCCTGCGCATTGAGAAAGACACTGATGGCCACCTGGTCCGAGTGATTGAGAAGGGGAGCCCAGCAGAGAAGGCAGGGCTCCTGGATGGGGACAGAGTTCTCAGGATCAATGGTATCTTTGTGGACAAGGACGAGCACGCACAGGTGAATAGACACGTGGGTTCTTCTAACACCTCTTCAGCCTCCACATCCCTGCCCACTGTGATTTTGGGAATCAGGGGAGCTTGGTTCTCTTCTGCCTACCACTGGCAAGGATCTATCATATTTTATGGTGGCCAGTCTAATTGCTTATGATTAACTGAGGACTGTAAAAAGTATTATGTGACTCAGTGGGCAAAGGTGCTTGTTACCAAGGCTGATAACCTGAGTTCAATCCCTGGGACCTTCCTTCATGGTGGAAGGAGAGAAACTGATTTCCACAAGTGTCCATGTTCATGGGCCATGGCCGATGCCCTATTCTAAAAACCAATCAGTTAAACAATGTTATACTGTGATAGTGTCAGGTCAGACATTCATTGTCCATTTGCCACGTGCTAGACAATTTTATCTGAATAAGTTGTAGCCCTCAGCACAAGCCTGTGAGGCATAAATGGCTGCAAAGATGAGGCAGCCATGTGTAGGTGACTTAGCTGTTAACATTCATGTAGCGACTGCACGGGAAAGGTAACCCTTTTCCCACACAGCATCATTCCCCTTTCACTACACCACGCCATCCCTCTCAACCTCCCTAAAGCCGCCACTTTATTACAGTCCCTCATGGCTGTGAGGTAAGTGACCCCTACCATAAAATTACTTTTGTTGCTACTTCATAACTATAATTTTGCTACTGCTAAGATTTATGAATATTTGATATGCAGGGTATCTGTGAAAGGGTTGGGTCATTCAATCCACCAAGGGGGTCGTTCCCCACAGGTTGAGAACCACTGTTCTAGAGCATTAATCTCTGGAAAAGGCCAGTTCTGGGAAAGACCAATCCTTGTAAGGGCTTCCTGGATTCCCACAGTGCCAGGGGCCCAGTCTAAACCTCCCCTATACATTGGGAGTATTAGGGTGAAGGTGTCTGGTCCCCCTCCGCTTAGGGTATGAGTGTTGGGTCAGCGGCCAGACCTTTGGGGACACACAACAAACATCTTCCTCCTGCAGTTGACGGGGTGGGGTGGGGTGGAAGATTAACAGGCAAGGTATCCTTTTAACACTCCCCTTTCTTCAAAGGTGGTGGATCTGGTGAGAAAGAGTGGGAACTCAGTGACTCTGCTGGTTCTGGATGGAAAATCCTACGAGAAGGCTGTAAAAAAACAGGTAGACTTGAAAGAACTGGATCAAAGCCAGAAGGAACCGGCTTCAAATGATAAGAAACCCAGCCCTTTGACGAATGGAGCCCTGGAGACATGTGCCCAGCCCCGGCTCTGCTACCT
Organism: Phodopus roborovskii; assembly: GCF_943737965.1. Classification (NCBI taxonomy): domain Eukaryota; kingdom Metazoa; phylum Chordata; class Mammalia; order Rodentia; family Cricetidae; genus Phodopus; species Phodopus roborovskii. The sequence goes on from NW_026126540.1 coordinate 28,157,929, forward strand.
GGTGAAGGAGGGCAACAGCTTCGGCTTCTCTCTGCAAACCACCCAAGGTGAGCTTAGGATGGGCTGAGCGCTAGCCTTCCAGAAGCCCGGTGTTGGTAACAACAGTCTCTGCAACTGCTATTGTCTACAGCAATGTCACGCCCCTCCTTGTCTCCAGCACCAATCCTTTCTCTGCAGTTACACAAAGAGGGATCCGACTTTGGGCAGCCGTGAGGGCTGAGTGGGGGACTCTTTCCCTAGTGTTTATCAGGCTTCCCGTTTGAGGCCAGTGGTTCAAGGACTGACTGATACCTCTTCACTGTTTGGTTTACTTTGTTTTTTCTTTTTTAAAATTTGTTAATTTATTTTTTTTACATTCCAATCCCAGTTTCCCCTCCCTCCTCTCCTTCTGCTCCACCCACTTCCCCCTACCCAACCTCCCATCTGCTCCTCAGAGAAGGGTAAGGCCTCCCCTGGGAAGTCTACTAAGTCTGTCCCATCATCTTGTTGAGGGAAGACCCAGGCACCTGCCCGCCCCCCACTCCTGTGTCTAGGTAATCTCTCCATATAGAATGGGCTCCACTAAGTCAGTTTGTGCATTAGGCCCAACCTCACCATTGCCACCTATATTAAGGGAGTCTAGTTCGGTCTTATGCAGATTCCCCCTTTGTCAGACCTGAGTCAGTGATCTCTCACTTGCTCGGGTCAGCTGATTCTGTGGGTTTCCCCATCATGGTCCTGACTCCTTTGTTCATATTATCATTCCTCCCTCACTTCAATTGTACCCCAGGAGCTTGGCCCATTGGTTAGTTGTGGATTTCTGCATTTGCTTGCATCTGTTTCTAGAAGAGGTTTCTAGCTTCTCTGGGGATTGTGGATTGTAGGCTGGGTATCTTTTGCTTTGTGTCTGGTATCCACTTATGAGTGAGTACATACTATATTTGTCTTTCTGGGTCTGATTTACCTTACTCAGGATGTTTTTGGTTTTTTTTTTTTTTTTTTTTTTTTTTTTTTTTTCTAGTTCTGTCTATTTGTCTGCAACGTTTAGGATGTCACTGTTTCTTACCACTGAGTAGTACTCCATTGTGTAAATGTACCACATTTTCTTTATTCATTCTTTGGTTGAGGGGCATCTAGGTTGCTTCCAAGTTCTGGCTATTATGAATAATATTGCTATGAACATAGTTGAGTAAATGCCCTTGTGGTGTGAATGTGCCTCCTTTGGATATATGCCCAACAGTGGTATTGCAGGGTCTTGAGGTAGGTTGATTCCTATTTTTCTGAGATATCACCATACTGATTTCCACAGAGGCTATACAAGTTTGGACTCCAACTAGCAACGGAGGAATGTTCCCTTTTTCCACATCCTTTCCAGCATAAGCTGTCATTGGTGTTTTTGATTTTAGCCATTCTGATTGGTGTAAGATGAAATCTCAGAGTTGTTTTGATTTGTATTTCCCTGATGACTAAGAATATTGAGCATTTCCTTAAGTGTCTCCCTACCATTTGAGATTGTTCTGTTAAGAATTCTCTGTTTAGATCTGTACCCATTTTTTAAAATTGGATTATTTAGTAGTTTGATGTCTAGTTTATTGAGTTATTTGTATATTTTGGAGATCAACCCTCTGTCAGATATGGGGCTAGTGAAGATCTTTTTCTACTCTGTAGGGAGCCGTTTTGTCTTGTTGATTGTTTTATTTGCTTTACAGAAGCATCTCAGGTTCAGGAGGTCCCATTTATTAATTGTTGCGCTCAGAGTCTGCGCTACTGGTGTTCTATTTAGGAAGTGGTCTCCTGTGCCTATGTGTTCAAGTATATTTCTCACTTTCTCTTCTGTGAGGTTCAGTGTGGATGGATTTCTATTGAGGTCTTTGATCCATTTGGGCTTAAGTTTTGTGCATGGTGATAGATATGGTTCTACCTGCAGTCTTCTACATGTTTACAGCATCATTTTTAAAATATGCTTTCTTGTTTTCATTGTATATTTTTAGCTTTTTTGTCAAAAATTAGGTGTTCATAGGTGTGTGGATTGATATTGGGGTCTTAGATTTGATTCCATTGGTCCACTAAGCTGTTTTCATTACTCTAGCTCTATATTAGAGCTTGAAGTCAGGGATGGTGATTCCTCCAGAAGTTTCTTTATTATACAGGGTTGTTTTAGCTATATTGTGTTTTTTGTTTTTCCAAATGAAGTATTTTCCTTTCCAGGTCTATCTGTAAAGAATTGTGCTGGGATTTTGATGGGGATTGAATTGAATCTGTAGATTGCTTTTTGTAGGATTGCCATTTTTACTATGTTGATCCTACCTATCCAAGAGCATGGGAAATCTTTCCATTTTCTGATATCTTCTTTAATTTCTTTCTTTAAAGGCTTAAAGTTCTTGCCATACAGGTCTTTCACTTGTTTGGTTAGGGTTACCCCAAGATACTTTATGTTATTTATGGCTATTGTAAAGGGTGACATTTCTCTGATTTATCATCTGTGTATATAGGAGGTCTACTGATTTTTTTTTTTTAGTTAATCTTGTATCCTGCTATATTCCTGAAGGTGTTTATTAATTGTAGGAGTTCCCTGGTAGAATTTTTGGAGTCACTCGTGTAAACTATCATCAGCAAATAGCCAGAGTTTGACACCTTCCTTTCCAATTTGTATCCTCTTGATCATCTTTTGTTGCCTTACTGCTATAGTTATAACTTTGAGTACAATATTAAAGGGATATGGACAGAGTGGACAGCCTTGTCTTGTTCCTGATTTCAGTGGAATTGCTTTGAATTTCTTTTCATTTAGTTTGATGTTGGCTGTTGGGTTACTGTATATTGCCTTTATTATGTTTAGGTATGTTCCTTGTATCCCTATCCACTCAAAGACCTTTAACATGAAGGGGTGCTGAATTTTGTGAAAGGCTTTTTCAGCATCTAGTGAGATGACCATGTGATTTTTTTTTCTTTCAGTGTGTTTGTATGGTGGATTACATTTGCAGATTTTCATATGTCGAACCATCTCTTCATCTCTGGGATAAAAGCTACTTGGTCATGGTGTGTGATTTTTCTGATGTGTTCTTGGATTCTGTTTACCAGTATTTTATTGAGTATTTTTGGACCTATGTCTGTAATTCTCTTTCCTAGTTGTGCTTTGTGTGGTTTTGGTACCAGAGTAACTGTAGCCTTGTAAAAAAAAGAGTTTGGCAATGTTCCTTCTATTTCTATTATGTGGAATAATTTGAGGAGTATTGGTATTAGTTCTTCTTTGAACATCTGGTAGAATTCTGCACTGAAACCATCTAGGCCTGGGCTTTTTGGTTGGGAGACTATTGATAACTATTTCTATTTCCTTAGGGGTTACAGATGTATTTAAGTTGTTTATCTGTTCTCGATTTGATTTTGGTATGTGGTACTTATCTAGAAAGTTGTCCAATTTTCTGGAGTACAGGCTTTTGAAGTATGACCTGATGGTTCTCTGGATTTCCTCGGTGTCTGTTGTCATGTCCTCCTTTTTGTTTCTGATTTTGTTAATTTGGATAGTCTCTCTGTCTTTTGGTTAGTTTGGGTAAAGGTTTGTCTATTTTGTTGAATTTCTCAAAGAACCAACTCTTTGTCTCATTGATTCGTTGCGTCATTTTCTTTGTTTCTATTTTATTGATTTCAGGCCTCAATTTGACTATTTCTTGCTGCTGCCTACTCCTGGGTGAGTTTGCTTCTTTTTGTTCTAGCGCTTTCAGTTGTTCTGGTAATTCACTAGTGTGGGATTTTCCAGCATCTTCATGTAGGCTTTAGTGCTGGGAACTTTCCTGTCAGCACTGCTTTCATCGTGTCCCGTGTCCCATAAGTTTGGGTATTTTGTGCAGTCATTTTCATTACATTTTAGAAAGTCTTTAATTTCTTTATTTCTTCCTTGACCCAGTGGTGGTTCAGTTGATCACTGTTCAATTTCCATGTATTTGTGGGATTTCTGAAATTAATGTTGCTGTTGAATTCTAACTTTAAGCTGTGATCCAATAATAGGATACAAGGGGTTATTACTTTTTTTTTTTTTTTTTTTTTTTTTTTTTTTTTTGGTGTCTGTTGAGGTTTGCTTTGTTATCGAGTATGTGTTCTATTTTTTGAGAAGGTTCCACGAGGTGCTGAAAAGAAAGTATATTCTTTTGTGTTTGGGTAGAATGTTCTATAGCTATCTGTTAAGTCCATTTGAGTAATAACATCTGTTAGTTCCCTTATTTCTCTGTTAAGTTTCTGTCTGGCAGACCTTTCCAGTGATGAGAGTGGGGTGTTGAAGTCTCCCACTATTAGTGTGTGGGGCTTGATTTGTGATTTAAGCTTGAGTAATGTTTCTTTTACAAATGCAGGAGCCCTTGTGTTTGGGGCATAGATGTTCAGAATTGAATTTTCCTGTGGTGAGTATGAAATGCCCTTCTTTATCTTCTTTTGATTTATTTTAGTTTGAAGTCTATTTTGTTAGATATTAGGATAGCTACACCAGTTTGTTTCTTAGGTCCATTTGATTGGAAACTTTTTTCCAACCCTTTACTCTGAGGTAGCATCTGTGAGGTTGAGGTGTGTTTCTTGTATGCAGTAGAATGATGGTCACTCCCTATTCCTGGGCCTGAGGCTCTGGCCTCCCTCTGCCATTGCTTCTAGGATGGTGATTTGGGCCTCCACAGACGCTGCTCCAGGTCTGAGGCTTGGGCCTTCTACCTTTTTTTCAAGACAGGGTTTCTCTGTGTAGCCCTGGGTGTCCTGGAACTTACTCTATAGACCAGGCTGGCCTAGAACTCACAGAGATCCACTTGCCTCTGCCTCTCAAGTGCAGGAATTAAAGGTGTGCACTGTTACTGCCTGGCTTCATTGTTCTTTTCTAGCTCCCTAAGGCTGAAGATGCAGGGGAGGCAGCTTCTTCTTGATAGCTACCTTGAGTGAGACTGACATCTCTTTTCATGGCTCAGCGTAGCCTTATTCAACAGATTTTTGAGCATCTGTTGCTGTGTTACAACCGCAGAGTTGCTGTACCTGTCCTCCTATGACATTATAGTAATCAAATGAAGCCTAGTCTCAACTGTCCTAAGACATGTCCTTGACCTATGCTGCAAAGGACATACTTGAGAATTCCCGGCCCTGAGGGAGTCCTAGAGGTCCTGTTTCTGTGGTTTCAGAGGAATGCACCATGCTGTACTGTCCACTGGAGTTCTTTAGCATTTCCCCTGGGAAACTGGGCAGAATTGGGAGCCATGTTACCTGGCTAGCTCCATATTTAACTGTTAAACAGAAAAGAGGTTGGCAGGTTCAGAAAAGATGCTGACACATGACTGTCTTTTCGGAAGTTAGCTTTATGATGAGAAAGGGCCATGAGTGAGTGTTAGTTCATCACCTAACACTAGTGTTGCCTCTGCTTATATTCTCTCTGGTCTGGGAGAGAACTGATGGTGGGTTGTGTTTTGTGGAAGGTAAAGGAGAAGACCATCGGACAATTTAAATTGTTTTCAGAGGTTATGTAACCTCTAGCAAGAGACAGAAATTAAAACCAGGAGAGACAGTCTTCACATCAGTATTATTAAACACAGTGGTGTTGAGGGTCAAAGAACCTTGGCATGTCTTATGTCTTAGAAATCTATTAACAGTAAAATGGTGTTAAACAAAAGCGGGGGGGTGGGGGGCTGAGTTGGCTCAGTGGGTAGAGGTGCCTGATGACCTGGGTTTAATCCCCAGAGCCTCTCTTGGTGGGATGAGAGAACCAACTCTGACTTCTACATATATGGTTTTGTGTGTGTGTGTGTGTGTGTGTGATGTCAACACACACAACCTAAAAAGTCAGAGTTCACAGTCTACACCATTGGCTCTTATGCGGATGCACGCAGTGAGTGGTTTTTATGGAGAGAATGTTTACTTCCTGACAACGTACAAGACAATGGTGACTATAAAAGAAGCCACACAGCAATTGGCTTAGGGAGGACGCTGACACACAATTCCCTTCAGGAGTGAGTTTTATTAGATTGAGAGAGGGCCTGGGGTGGGAGGGGGGACAGTAGGCAACACAATATATGGAGTCAAGCGTGGTGGGGGTTTAAAGGGAAGGGCAGGCATCTCTTTAAAGCCTGGAGAGGAGAGAGAATGAATGAGTGAGTGAGTGAGTGAGTGAGTGAGTGAGTGAGTGAATGAATGAATGAATGAGACAACCACATGAGAAGGATGGCAGTGGGGGCTGGAGGAACCTCTTCAGTGATCAACTTTTGGAGCTACCTGAGCCCAGAGCACAGGAAAGGTCTGGCATTTTATTACTTTTTAGGGATGGTGAGAAGTTTTGCATCATGGAATTATTTCAACGCAGCCACGTGTGACCAGGAGCATGGAGGGCCCAGGTGTCATAAGTCAAGAGCTAGCAAGTCCCATCATAGGTGCCATCTTTGTGTCTACTGCAGTAGGAGAACTGTTAAGTGTTCAAGGAAACTGAGTTGATGGTCCTTCTACTCTTTAAAGTAATGCATATGACCACATAAAGCTTTCCCTAGAACAGATGGAAATGTTCGCATCTAGAAAGGGTACTAGCAAACCACACCACACACACACACACGTTCCCTTTCCTCTTCCTCCAACCTTGCTGTGCTGCTACAGAGGTTTATGGACTCCAGCAGTCTGTGATGGTACCATTTAAAGGGGAGGATGGAGCGGATGACTTCCAATTCTACAGAAGCAAAGGCAGATGCAGCATGGGTATGGATTAGTACTTTCTGGTTAGAGAGGCCAACGCCAGCCATTTATTTTCTGAGCCAACTCACTGGCTTTTCTCCAGTCTTGCCTTTTCTTCAGTCAGACTGAGACTTTCTCTTCAAGCCAACAGACCCATGCTGAGTAACAGCAGTGCCCAGCTTTGTGCTAGAGCTGTAACTGAGTTGAGAGCCCAGGCAGATGGCAACTCTTGAGTTGGCTCCAAAGGCATCCAGAGGGAACTATTTTATTGCCAGATGTGCAGATGCCTGTGCAATACTCTCTCTCTAACTCTTCTTCAGGTAAAAAGGGTGTGTACCTGACTGACATAACGCCCGGGGGAGTGGCCATGAGAGCTGGGGTCCTGGTCGGTGATCACTTGATTGAAGTGAATGGAGAAAATGTCGAGAGTGACAGTCATGAGGCTGTGGTGGAAAAGGTAACCCTTAAAGGCACATTTCAAACCTCCCTTCCCCTCTGCTCTCATCGGAAGCGACAGGGCGGTGGGTGGTAGGGCCTGCTGGATGAGTGTGTGACGGAGAACAGCCACCTAGGTGTTTGCATCAAGGGTGCCGAGACGCTGGTGGTATGGGCAGTGCTGAGGGCTCTGGTCCCCACCCCCAACTTCTTTCAGTCTCCATTTCTACATTTACTTGTAGTCAGCCACATCTGAAAGTGATAGAAACTTCCAGAAATTGGTGGCTCATAAGTTTAAATAACTATTACGACAATACATTGTTAGAAATTATTTGCTAGTCACTGTATCCAGCTTCCAAGTTAAACTGTCGTAGGCATGTGTGCAGAGGCAGAAACGGCACAGGTGAGGCTTATTAGTTATTGTCTGCCATCTGTGGATGGCTGCTTCGTTCAGTGACTGACAGGTCTAGTGCACAGAGATGGGTCTGCTAGATACCTTCTGGATGAAGGTGTGGGTGGCAAGGGATGGACTTCATCATTATTCAAAACAATACAATGTTAAGCTTGTAAGTAATCCCTTGAGTCTCCATTTAGTGTTTCCATGTGTGGATGCCCATGGGTAACAAACTGTACCTGCCAGGTTCTGGAAGGCCCACAGCATGCTGACCCTGGGGCAGGGCTGTCTTGTTGAGGTCAGATGGAACCTTGCAAGCTGACCCTGACTTTCTTTTCTAAAACCCATCCCACCTTCCCACCTGCACATGTTTCTGGGCTTTGAGGACTTGGGCCCTCACTTGAGTTCAGTTAACGTCTGTGTGGTTGGATGTTTTCCTTCCAGTAGACAGATACATCCAGTCAGGCTGGGGGAAGCAGTCACGCTCAGGCCACGTACCCCGAGCTTTCCGCACTGCACGGTGGCTTTGCTCCCGGTGTTGTTTGTGGAGGCCCCTGCTCTTCATCTGGGTGTCTTGCTGCAGGTGAAGAAGGCAGGGAGCCGTATCGTGTTCCTCCTTGTGGACAAGGAAACTGCCAAGCGCCACAGTGAACAGAAGACACAGTTCAAGAGGGAAACAGCCAGTTTGAAGCTGCTGCCCCACCAGCCCCGGGTGGTGGTGATCAAGAAGGGAAGCAATGGCTATGGATTCTATCTGCGGGCAGGCGCTGAGTATGAAGGTGAGTCCTCATCCTCAGGGCTGGCTCACCAAGCTCCAGCCTGCCACCAACTGCAGGGGATGGGGTGGGGGCAGAGTGCTCCGGTTGGAACCCTCCTGCTTCTCCTTCTCTAGTACTGGCCCTTTCCATTCTGAGGCTTACTTGCTGGGTATGACTTGTGGCTTTTGCAGTATGCCCAACGACTTCCTAGGATCCTCTTAGCCCACCACTTTGTCAAAAGTAACCATCAGACACTTAGTGAACACTGGGTTCTCACTCCTTTAAGATTCTCTCCTTGTTTGAGGCTTGGTTTGGAATGGGCTGGAGAGTAGACTTGTAGGCCCCTGGGGCCTTTACACCTATTTCTTCAGACCTTGGGATCCAGCAGAAATCCCAGAGCTTGCTTACTTGGGGGCTTTTCTGGTAACTTTGCTTTGTGTGGGGAGGGTAGGCCAGACCATCAAGGACATAGAATCTGGAAGCCCCGCAGAGGCAGCTGGCTTGAAGAACAATGACTTGGTAGTTGCTGTCAACGGCGAGTCTGTGGAAGACCTTGATCATGACAGTGTGGTGGAAATGATTAGGAAGGGCGGAGACCAGGCTACACTGTTGGTGGTGGACAAAGAGGCAGATCACATCTACAAACTGGTAAGTAATTCCAGTAACACATATATTCAATATAATAACCATGTATTCATGCATTAAGGCTGGGTGCCTTCACACATGCCTTCTGACTTTGAGCTGAGTTACCTTGCTCTTCAGCCTGGAAGGGGCATAACAACCATTAGGGCCAAATTGTGGCTCAAATTGGTAGTGACAGGAGAGCGATGAATGAGTTATAAATTCCTGGACTAAAAACTGTGCATTTGTAAATTAGCTTAAGAATTAGTCTTGCTGAACTGGGATAAGCTATCAAGAATAGGAATCTCAAAATGGACAGAGGTGGTCCGGACTTCTCAGAGCTGGCACAGGCATAAATGGATTTACTTGGTTTTAGACCCATTGTGTGTGTGTGTGTGTGTGTGTGTGTGTGTGTGTGTGTGTTTGTGCATGTGTTCTTATGTACATGAAGGTACAAATGTCAGGTGAGGGTGTCAGATCTCCTGCTGGAGTTACAGGAGGCTGTGAGCCATCTATTGTCAGTATTGGGAATAGAACCTGGGTCCCTCTGCAAGAGGTGAGCGCTCTTTTTTTTTGTTGTTGTTGTTGCCTTTTTTAAATTCTTTTTTTCTTATTTTACGTATCGATCCCAGTTCCCTCTCCCCCCTCTCTCCCGTGACCCCCCACCCCTTCCTGTCCCATTCCCCACCCACTCCACAGAGAGAGTGATGCCTTCCAGGAGGGATCATCAAAATCTGTCAAGTCATTTGGAGCAGGGTCTAGGCCCTCTCTCCTATCTCTAGGCTAAGGGAGTATCCCGCCATGGGGAATGTGCTCCCAAAGTCCTTTCGTGTTCCAGGAATCTGCTCTTAACAACTCTCCAGTCCTGATAAATGGATGTGATATTGTTGGTTAGCAAGACTCTTCAGTCTTGAGTACAGACCTAGAAAGGTTTATTAGTTTGTTGTTGATGATGATGCAAAACCTCAGAAGGAATAAGAATTTATTTTGGAGTTAAATCTGAGTGGCCATGATCTGACAACACAGGTTTAGGTTACCCCAAGCCCTACCACATTCCAACATGGAAGCAGTTTAATGGAGTTTTTATAGTAACAGAACAAAGAAAGGTGTAAATCAAGGCTTGAAAAAATACATCTGTGGACACAGGGGCAGATTACAGTGAGGCGGAGGCCTTAGACACCATGTGACAGCTGTAGCCCTTTGGTTGATAAAGATCAAATTTTACTAATACATTCCAGCTTGTTTATCAGAATGTTAGAGGTGGGTAAGGAATCAATCTTTAGGCTACAGATCACCCTAGTGAAACTGGGCTCTGCACCTGCAGCATTGCAACCTCTCCACAGGGCTGGAAGCTCTCCTCAGTGGAGACCCAGAGGCTGTATAGGGATTCTCATTCACACTGTCCTTAATAAACACAGTGGAAACAGGCTCACCAAGAACAAAACAGGTTGATGAAGATCCTCACTCCCTCTTCTTCTGACAGCTGTTTGCATGTGTTAAGACTTCTACAAATATCTTGTTATTATTTTTAAATTATGTTTATATGTGTAGTTGTGTGCGGTATGCCTACGTGAGAACAGTGCCCACCCACAGAGCCCAGAAGAGGGTAGGGTGTTGGGTCCCCTGGAGGTGGAGTTACAGCAGCCGTAAACTGTCTGACCTGGGTGCTGGGAACCAAACTTGGGTCCTTTGTAAGAGTGGCATGTGCTCTTAGCCCCTGAGTATCTCCACTCCCACTGTTAATGTTTTATAATATGTTATCATGAGAACTAAGGTTCAGACCAGTTCAACAGATGTCTGGGGGCCAAAGTGCCATCTGCCATGCTGAACACTGATCATAGATAATAGTCTTTTGTGTGTTACACAGTACCATGACTTAAAGTACAGGGAGCTATTCTGGCTTAAGAACAACCATAGCCATCAGACAAGGGGACAACTTGACTTCTGCAAGCAACTGTTTTGATGTTGTAAATTGATGCTGGCATCGAGTGTTTTGTTGTAATTCTGAGGTGGGGGGGGATCTATGATAGAATGTCAGTGTAATTTTCCTGGTCTTGGTTAAAGTGAGAGGGGAGTCTGTCTACTCTGGAAGGTGGGCTCATGAGCTGGGGTGGAGGTGGGGTGGATCTCTGAGATACAGCAGTGAATATGTCAACCCTCCTAACAATTCCTGATGACGGCTAGACTCATGAGTGCTCAAAGGGGTGGATAAAAGTTCTTTTTTCATGATGGGTGCTTTGATACCAGCCATCCATCCCCACGGATGCTCTGCTTGCTGGGGAGAGCTCAGGGCTACGCTGGTGAGTCACTCTGATTTCCCATATCATCTAGCCGTGGAAGCAGATAGTTAGCAAACATCTCTGAGGGCTGCCAGGAACCTGGCTCCTAAGAGCAATGTGTGCAGGAAGGCAGATGGACTGCACATCTCATTTTTGCTAAGCTCCTACAGTGTTCCTCCCTCACTGCTTGGTGTCTAACAAATGTCCTGGATACCTGTTGACCTCAATTTAACTGCTGAGCAAGTTCAAAGCACACCCAAATCTAGCCCCTGACTCAGGCAAATTGTCTTTAAGCACATTATATAGAAACTAAAAATATCGGGCAATGGTGCCATACATATTTAATCCCAGGACTTGGGAGGCAGAGGTAGGCGGATCTCTGTGAATTCAAGGCTAGCCTGGTCTACAGAGTGAGTTCCAGGACAGCCAAGGATGCTACACAGAGAAACTCTGTCTCAAAAAACCAAAAAGACAAAACAATTTTATTGAGGACAGTGAGAGCAGACCTACTTGGGCTAGCCCCTTAGAGGTGTTCCCCACAGGAGTGTAGGCAGTGTTGTCAGTGATCTGCCTGCTTTTGTGGAGTTAAGCTAGTCATTTGTCAGATTGCCTGTACTCTTTCTGTGTTACACACACACCTATATGCATCTGTACATGCTTCTTCTACCTCTGGCTGTGGTGGAGAAATTTAGAGCCTACAATCGAGGAACAGACATGTGTACTGAGCTACCATGTTTAATGAAGTGTAACTGCTCATATGTGCATTTCCCCTTTTACTTTCAAAAGGCTCGTTTTTCTCCACTTCTCTACTGCCAAAGTCAAGAACTCCCTAATGGCTCTGTCAAGGAGGCTCCAGCCCCAGCGCCTGCTCCTCTGGAGGCCACAAGTCCAGACACTACAGAGGATGCAGGAGATCATAAACCCAAGCTCTGTAGGCTGATTAAAGTCGACAACAGCTATGGCTTTCACCTGAATGCCATTCGGGGTCAGCCAGGACCCTTTGTCAAAGAGGTATGGAAACTGGTCCCAGCAGCCCAGCAAATGCAGTCAGTTAGGATCGGCATTTTCAGTGCAAGCCATGCGTCATCATGCTAGCTGCAGTGGCAGTCATATTCCCCACCTCCAGGAGCGCTACCTGTCTGCTTTCGTGCATGCGTCATAGTGCCTGCATCCTGTAGGGATGGGCAGTGAGACCAGTGAAGCTCTCAGGTTGGAATCCCATGGGATCCCAATGCCTTCAGCCTAAAGACATTCAGTACAGTGCTTGGCCAGTTTGGAGGAGAGGCGGTATTGCCCTTCAAGGAGAAAGATGTGGTTAAGTTTTCAGGAGGGAAGCTGCCTGACACAGTGTAGCCTGTGTTTGGAACTGATCCCCAGAACTTGTGCTCACAGGTACAGAAGGGTGGCCCTGCTGACAAGGCTGGGCTGGAGGATGAGGACATCATCATTGAAGTGAACGGAGAAAATGTGCAAGACGAAACCTACGAGAACGTAGTGGACAGAGTCAAGAGCAGCGGGGAACATGTCACTCTCCTGGTCTGTGGAAAGAAGGCCTATGATTACTTCCAAGCTAAGAAAATCCCCATCGTTTCCTCCCTGGCTGACCCCCTGGTGGCTTGCCCTGATGGCCAAGGAGAAACATCAGCTGAGTCAGGGAATGACTCCCACCCAGCAAGAGAACGAGTGAGTGATGATCTGCTTCTCTGGGATCCAGTCCCTGTGCCCATTTCCCAAAAACTAACACAGGGTAACCAACCTCTCAGGGTTCTGTGAGGATAAGAGGTAGTACACGAACAACTGTTTTCTTAGAAATGTGGCCTCATTGTGGAGCCCAGGCTGGTCTAGAACTGAGACCTCCTGAGTGCTGGGATGGTGGCTTGTGAAGTTACTTTCTTAGCATGGGGTTGGCGATCAGTCAATGAAGAGTATCAGAGTCATGACACTGAGCACTAAAAGAGCCCGGCTGGGTTCTGTGGAGCCAGCTGTGGTTCTGCTGCACACTGGGGACTTCCTGTGCTTCAGCTTTCCTACTTAACATTCCTATAAAACAGGGGTAAAGCATACAACTGTTTTCAGAGTGGAGCCTGGCTCACAGTGAGGTAAAACAGAGATGGTCCGGGTCACTATTAAGAAGTGGCAGGTATTAAAATTATTTTTGTCAGAAATTTTTCTAGTCAAATTTTTCTTCATAGATGAATTGAGATTCAAAATTAACTGACATCCAAGTTCATAAAGGAAATTTCCTGGTGAAAAGTTTCACTTTTTCTTTCCATTGTATTAATTCTACTGATAGGGAATGTCAGTTATATAGTATTATAGTGGTCTTATAGAAAACTGAGTATATGTGTGTTTGTATGTAGGTATATATACCTAGACAATGAGAACTTTGTTTGCACTGAATACTAATAGTTTGCATTAAATAGGAAACCAAGCATAGACGGCAGCTCATGTCTTCTAGAAATGCACGGCTCTCCTCCCTGACTTAGCATGTAGTTTAGATCAGCCGTGTTCTCCTTCCTGCTGCTCACGCTCTGCCGCTGTAAATCCTTGGTTTTCTTTTACACAGACTCACAGCACAGCCTCAGACTCTTCTTCCAGCTCTGAGGACACAGAGATGTGATGAGAAGGAACGATGGTTTTGGCTGCTGGATTCCTCTCACATGCTCAGGAATCGCCTTTCCAAGGAAGGAGCTCTCTGTTGATCCCATTAGCCCTCTGGAGTTCCATGTGACTGTCTGCTGTTGTAAGGACTGCTCAACTTAGCCAGAGGGAGCTGCCAGGTTCTTTCTATGTGGTATCTTCCAAAGTGCAACCTTCCATTTCTGTTGAGGAAACCTCTTCTGTGTGCTTCTTGAGCACCGGAGATGATTCATTCATGTATGTGTGACTGTGGCTAATTAAAGTATCAAGCAGACATCCTGTTAGAGGTGTGCTTTGTGGCAGTGCTGTGGCTAAGAAGCATTAGGGTGCTTTTTGAGTTGCCTGCAACTTCCCCGTTGGCTAATAAGGTCTGAATTTGGATAGTGCCCTTTTTCTGTGTAAAGATTTCATTTGCTTCTAGCAGCCCCCAACAGCAGCATACACACTATGATCTTAGTAATAAAAGGAGACTTCCAGGTAATATGTTTCAGAATTTTCTTATATTGCATTTGCATAATAAAAAACACCACCACCCTCCTTTTATAGACAAGAGCTTGGTTTCAGGGTAGGAGAGGGCTTGTTGCATTTAACAGCTACTCACTGTCTCTTCCCACGACACCAGAGGCAGAGGGAGACAGCCTGAGACGACACTGCTGGATTAGTGTAGGGCATTCACTCACACCTAAAATTTCTTGGTAAAATCTATTTCAGTTGCCTATCATCCCTTTCCCAGAAAAGAACAGACAACCTTTTTGGTTATTTTTATGGGGTAAAGTTGGGTGAGGAGAAAAGGATGCATTTCACGTTAGACCACAATAACATAGCATACCAAGCTGGGCTTGATAAGTGAATCCAAGGCCATAGTATTAAAACTCTGATTTTACTAAATTTTTCATGGGAAGCCACCTTCTCAGGAGCACCGGGATATCCTCATGCCCTGACTCCCACCCTCGTTTTGCACAGCCTCAGACCCACACATGCTCCCTGCCGAATGCTGTGGGGATTTCTCTCTCTTGTCTTAGTCGAAGCTACTTATGACTCCTGTATCACAGGAGGAAGAAGGCATGTACTGGAGGCAGAATAAGCGGCCCCAGCAGCTCCTCTGTTTAAAGAATTTAAGGCCCTGGTACAGGTACAGCCCAGTCTGATACAGTACAGGTATCGCACAGTCTGAGGTCAGGGTGCCATGTGCTTCTCTGGTGCCTGCTTGTGAGCCAGGTAGAGGAACAGTATGCTGGAGAGGGCACTGACCAGGAAGATGACGTCAAACCAGCGGTGATAGAAGTTGAACTGAAGTTCTCCGAGGACTTCTGTGATGATGGTACGGTATTCTGGGGGCATGCTCATTCGGATCAGCAGCACGGAAGAGACGAAGTACATGCCCTGAGAAGTTAAGCCAATTAATTCAGAAGTTACTCTCAGCATTTCCAGGAGCAGGCTAATGCTATTTTTAATTTTTTTGTTGGGTCTGGGGAGAGACAGTGGTTAAGACTGGCTGCTTTTTAAGAGGACCTTGGTTTAATTCCCAGCACCATCATGGTGGCTCACAATCATCTGTACCTCTAGTCCCAGGGGGTTGAACACCTTCTTCTGGCCTCTGTGGGCATCAGGCACAAGCATGGTGTACATACGTACATGCAGGCAAAACACCCATACACACAGACGAATGAAAAGTCTTAGATGGTTTGTGCACATGGGTTGTGGGTGTGCGTCTTCCTCATGTGCGTGTGATCAGAGGACAACTTGCCAGGGTTGGTTCCCCTTCTATCATATGGTCTGGGTACTGAACTGAGGTCACCAGGCCTGGAGGAAACCATAGGGAGCCACTGAGCGAGCTACCATGCTGGCTCAACTAAACAACTGAAACATTTCTGAGCTGGAGAGAGAGATAGCTCAGTGGTTACATGTGCATTATTACTTTTGCAGATAACCCACGTCTGGTTCCCAGCACACACACTGGGTGGTAAACAACTGCCTATTACTTCAAATCCAGGGGCAACTGGACTCACATGTATACACACAAACACCCGCCCCCCAACAAAACAAACCTAAATATTTTTAGGCCGGGTGTGGTGGTGAATGCCTGAAATCCCAGCACTTGGAAAGCAGAAACAGAATGAAGAATGACCAGGAGTTCAAGGTCACCCTTCACTACACAGAAGATTTGAGGCAGCATGGACTACAACATTAGACCTTGCCTTATACAACAAAAACTCTCCCCAACAAAATCACATTTTTGGCATTTACAGTTGTAGACACAAAGGCAGATCATTAAACTTACCATTATCTGTGCTAACAGCAGGACAATGACATTGGAGGACTTACTGCTGGAGATGGCATAAAAGAACTGTTGAGAAAGAGGAGAGACGGGCTTGGGTGGTACAGATAGATTCCTGCCATGAACAATATGCTAAACAATTAGCCTTTAATAGCATCTCCTTCACGGCACAGAAAGTACAGCCCATGCAGAGGTTGAGGCTACAGAGAGGGATTTAAAATACAAGAAAAACCAGTTTCCTTCTGAGATGGTTGGTGGTTTTATGTGTGAAACTATAATGCCCTTGACATCACAACACAGCACTAAACAGCAATTTTGGGTCACTGCAAGCGCTGGCAGCTGCCAAGGGGCCCCTGAGGTCTCCCTAGTTGTGCTAGATGCCTTTTTCCCAATTTCTCTTCTCTCAGTGTTTGGATCTTCTTCCAGGAGGATCCATTTTTCAACACCATGTGGTCTTATGTGGCTCAGAAAAGAGCTGCATGTTCTGTACCCTATCTTCCTCACGTGTGACCTACAATCATTCTAACACTGAATGTCTGCCTGTCATTTTTTCTAAGTATTTGCTGAACACCACGTGTCAAATTTGGTTATAGAGAAAATCCATCAATGTAATCCTCCATATAAACAAACTGAAAAACAAAACAAAACAAAAACAAAAACCCATGTGATCCTCACATTAGATGCTGAAAAAGCCTTTGACAAAATCCAACACTCCTTCATGATAAAGGTCTTGGAGAGATCAGGAATAAAAAGAACATACTTAAACATAATAAAGGCAATATACAGCAAGCCAACAACAAACTACATGGAGAGAAACTCAATGCGATTCCTCTAAAATCAGGAACAAGACAAGGCTGCCCACTCTCTCCATATCTCTTCAACACTGTACTTGAAGTTCTAGCTAGAGCAATAAGACAACAAAAAGAGATCAAGGGGATACAGACTGGAAAGGAAGAAGTCAAATTTCACTATTTGTAGATATGACAGTTTACATCATAAGTGACCCGAAAAACTCTACCAAGGAACTACTACACCTGATAAACACCTTCAGTAAAGTGGCAGGATACAAGATTAACTAAAAGAAAAGAAAAAAAGTCAGTAGCCCTACTATATATAGATGATAAATGGGTTGAGAAGGAAATGAGAGAAACATCACCCTTTACAATAGCCACAAACAACATAAAATATCTTGGGGTAACCCTAACCAAACAAGTGAAAGACCTGTATGACAAGAACTGCAAGTCTAAAGAAAGAAGATATCAGAAAATGGAAAGATCTCCCACACTCTTGGATAAGTAGGAACAACATAGTAAAAATGGCAATCTTACCAAAAGCAATTTACAGATTCAATTCAATCCCTATCAAAATCCCAGCACAATTCTTCACAAGCCTTGAAAAAATAACTTTATATGAAAAAAAAAATCCTGTACAATAAAGGAGTTTCCAGAGGCATCATCATCCCTGACTTCAAGCTCTACTATAATATTGAAAACAGCTTGGTATTGGCACAAAAACAGAGAAGTGGACCAATGGAATCTAATTGAAGACCCTGATATTAATCCACACTTACAAACACTTGATTTTTGACAAAGAAGCTAAAAGTATACAATGGGAAAAAGGCAGCATCTTCAACAAATGGTGCTGGCATAACTAGATGCTGACATGTAGAAGACTGCAGATAGATCCATATCTATCACCATGCACAAAACTCAAGTCCAGATGGATCAAACACCTCAAAATAAATCCAGCCACACTGAATTTCTTAGAAGAGAAAGTAGGGAGTGCCCTTGAATGCATTGGCACAGGAGACCACTTCCTGAACATAACACCAGTAGCACAGACACTGAGATCAAAAATTAATAAATGGAACCTCCTGAAACTGAGAAGATTCTGTAAGGCAAAGGACACAGTCAGCAAGACAAAATGGCAGCCCACAGAATGGGAAAAGATCTTCACCAATCCCACATCTGACAGAGGGCTGATCTACAAAATGTACAAAGAACTCAAACAACTAGATATCAACTACCAAATAATCTAATTAAAAAATGGGGTACAAATCTAAATAGAGAATTCTCAATAAAGGAATCTCAAATGGCTGAAAAACACTTAAAGAATTGCTCAACATCCTTAGCCATGAGGGTAATACAAATCAAAACAACTCTGAGATACCATCTTACAACTGTTAGAATGACGAAAATCAAAAACATTGATGACAGCTTACACTGGAGAGGATGTGGAGTAAAGGGAACACTCCTCCATTGCTGGTGGGAATGGAAACTTGTACAGCCACTTTGGAAATCAATATGGTGGTTTCTCAGGAAAATGAGAATGATCTACCTCAAGACCCAGCAATTCCACTCTTAAGCATATACCCAGAGAATGCACAATCATACCATAAGGAAATCTGTTCAACTATGTTTATAGCAGCATTATTTATAATAGCCAGAACCTGGAAGCAATCTAGATCCCCCTCAACCAAAGAATGGATGACAGCTCATTGAACAGAATGGATCCCTTATCTCTATTACCTTTGGGATGATATGTGGATAGTAGATGATGTCTTACTTTACCCTCACCTTCAGAGAAAGTTTAACAGCCTTTTTATTTTTCTGGATGACTTCGGAGTTGTTCAAGACTACGTGTAGGATCTAACTCAGAAGTCACGTAATTAATAAGGCCTTAAACACCATGATGCAACATACCTTGGTAAGAGTGATCAGCAGTCCTCTGATGGATGTGACAATGATTATTCCAACCAGAATGAAAGAAATATGTTGAGACCAAAACTTCACCTGCCATCAGAACAGGAAGAAAAACAGGCCATTACATTTCCAGGCCGAGGTGAGAGCTAATGTGAATTCTGATTACTTTTGTGACTATGAGAAGGGATTCCATTAGGTTCCTCTTTTGAAGTAATACCTATAGGTGGTAGATACCTTGAAAAGACTGCATTAGATTCTTTAATTAGCAGACTTATTCAAGTCTCAAGGGTCAAAGAAAGCAAGTACAAGAAATGAGGGAAAAAAGCAATAATCAGGAAACCCATAGCTGATGAGATGGTCCTACTGTGAGGAGTGCAGAAGGAGGGATTAGGAAATAAACTCATTGTTTTCAAGGTGGTGAATGAAGGACCGATGATCACACAGCACTTACGGAGTGAAGACCAACGGCACTACAGTGAGACTGCACAGTATTCCTAGTGAATTTCACTTGAGCCACACAATGGAGCTCTTTTTTCTGCACTGCTTGACTGGGAGAAGCAGTTTTGGGAACCTGTGCTTGCCTCTGCTCTCAGGTGTGTGAGGCTGAGGTCACACCAACATCCAAAGGGCTGGTTGTTCATTCAGAAGCATGAACATGGAGGAAGTAGATGAACCAGGCTGGGACAGATGCAAGTGAGCAGCCTCAGAGTGCTCACATCTAAAAGCGTAGCCCAGTCAAGGAAACACTTGCTGCTGAGACAGGATTTCACTGGGTAGCCCTACCTAGTCTGGAACTTGCTATGTAGACCAGACTGGCCTTGAATTTAGAGATTTACCTGCCCCCATCTCCCGAGTGCTGCCATTCCCAGCAAGCCCAGAAAGCCAAGTGAAATTTAAATGCGAAATTCAGACAGGCCCCAATAATAAAGACTAGAATTCCACGTGACCCGAAGGAAAAGATGGCTCGATCTGTCACATGCAGAAAGAATTTGCTGCTGATCCATCATTAAGAATGTGTACTTTAGTGGCTGGGGAAATGCTCAGTGGGTAAGAGTGCTTGCTGTGAAGGCAATTGGACTTGAGCTGAAATGTCAAGCACTCCTGTAAAAGCTGGGCAAGGCCATGTGTGCCTGAACAACAGCATTGGCAGCTAGGGACAAGCAGATTCTGCATAGCTAAAATGTCAAGCCCCAAGTTCAATGAGAGACCCTTACTGAGAAATAAGGCAAAGGGAGGATTAGCCATAGCATCCTCCTTTGCCTCCACAGTGAGGACTGTGAACTTGAAACCAACCTGTGCTACATAGTGAGACCCTCCTTAAAAAGAACAAAATCATCCTCGGCATTGCTTCTTGAGGACAGCAGCTCATTCTACCTAGCTGCCCTTGATATCGGGGACCTGCTATG
The DNA here is from genome assembly GCF_943737965.1 of Phodopus roborovskii. Taxonomy (NCBI): domain Eukaryota; kingdom Metazoa; phylum Chordata; class Mammalia; order Rodentia; family Cricetidae; genus Phodopus; species Phodopus roborovskii. The sequence goes on from NW_026126540.1 coordinate 28,178,099, forward strand.
CTGAGATGCAGGACCAAGGGCAACATGTATCCTCATCAGGCTCAGATAAGCTTAGTAGTTCACAAAAGACAAAGAAGTATGACACCAGCCTTACTATCAAAGTGTTCATCAGCCTGAATGATGTCAACTAGAAAACACATTATACTATGAATAAAGACACTGAACTTGAGATAAGGTGTGTTTATGCCTGGTTTTATGAAATAGAGAGAAATGATTAAAAAATCCTCAACTTTGTGCACAGGTGACAAATTCAACTTTAGTCCGAGGCCCACCTTCACTGACAAAGACCGTTTCTTACAGTAGAAAATATTTCAGCTCTATTTCAGAACACTAATTAGTTGTTACTTTTCTACCAGGAGATCAAAGGTGAGTTGTGAGTTTGAAGAGCTCACTGAGTATCACAGGCAAGATCTGAACACTTGGCTCAGAGAAACTGGCAAAGCCATAGCTGGCTGTGGACAGGCTGTGGACTGGCGAGGGCAGGCCAGGAGGACCCAGGTCACACCCAGGTCAAAGCTTATGGCCCTACACTAAGACAGCTAAACCTGGCTGCTTACAAACGCGCCATGTGAGCTTCAAGCACACAGAGGACAAAAGGACTCAAAGTTCAGGGGTTAATGACTGAGTGTCAAGCTATGGCTGGCTGGAGCAGAAGGAAACAAGCCAGGATCTAGAATGGCTCTTACATCGAACTGGATCCCCAGGTAATTCACAGTGATCTCAATGCCTCTGGTGACAGGGTCAGTTTTCCCAACTCGATCCAGAACAATATTGATGGTTGCCTGCAGAGACAGAGCTTTATGTTAGAACACCTTTTATCACGGTCTCAGTGACACACAACCCCAATGGCTCAGGGAGCAAAGGCACTTGCTACCAAGCCTTACCATTTAAATGTAATCCTCGGATTCACATGTGAAGTCAAGAACTGACCCCTATTAAGTTGTCCTATGACCACCACACATGCCCCATGTCACATGTGCTGGGACACATGCACACACAAACACATATAATTTAAAATTTTTAATAAAAAATGATTCCACATGAATTAATGAACCTATCTTACAGGTTGATATTTCCTAAAATATATTTTAACTGTACCGCCAATCTAAGTCATGAATAGGAAATCTATTTTGTCTATTCATGCATAGGCAAATGAGTCTATCCCATATTTATTTTCTGTAAAGCGTCAAGGGTTATAAAGCATACATAGTCTATGGTTCAGAGGTCAGAAAGCTAGCATCCTGGTAGATGGGTTAGAGTACGAACCAAGAAACACTGGGTCATTTCCTGGGGTGATTCCGTGACTGCTCTAAGAGCTAACAAACGAGAGCGCATAGAAGGAAAGACACCCAGTTAACCCCAGTGGTTGGCAGCTTAACAAATAGGAGGGCAAGAAGAGGTGTGACAGATGCCAAGCCAATGCCCACACGGGAGCTTTTAACTAGCCATCATTAACAATACCACATGTAAAGAGTGTAAGTCATGGGTCAGCAAACTCAGCCTCTGTAGTGTGACAGCAGCCATGACAATAAAGGACTGGGCTTGGCTCTGTGCCAATAAAACCTTATTTACAAAGGCAAAGTGGAGCTGGGTTCACCTGTGGACCATAGATTGTTAATCTCTGGTTTAAATCCACCAGTGAAATGGCAGACTGTGAAACTGAATTAAAAAAAAAAAAAAAAGTGAAACCTGATTACTGTATATGTCATTCACAAGAAACTCACTCTAAATAGGAAGATACTAATAGGTCAAAGCAAAAGGATGGAAAAGGACATAGAGTAGCACTAATCCAACAGAGGCAGAGTGTTAATATCCCATATGGACTTTGCAGCAGAAACATTGCCAGGGTGGTGTTAGAAGGGTCATTTTATAATCACAAAGGAAATACAATGGTTCTAAACGTTTAGAGCTGATAAAATAGCTTCAGTGTTACAGGGGAACCCATTATTTCACACATTAAGTAAAAAAGTAAGAATACTGAGAAGTAACACACTATACATCTCAGGCAAGTGATGCCCAGCCGGGGGCGCCTGACCCTGAACTGACCACGCTCAGTGCACACAGCCCCACTGCTCGCCTCTAATCCCAGAAGCAGGCCAGTCTCTGAGTTCAGGGCCAGCCTGGTCAGTGGAGTTCCAGTTCAGCCAAGGCTACACCGTGAGACCCTTCTCAAAACAAAATCCAGTAAGTGTGGGTCAAAACATAAACAACAACAACAAAGCCTCAAAATAGGTGAAGCAGGGAGCTGGGGGGGAGCACAGAGGTGAGGAGACCCTGCTGCTCCTGCAGAGAACCTAAGTCTGAACTCCAGCACCTACATCAAGTGCCTTGTAAACACCTGCAACTCCATCTCTACAGGAATCCAATGTCCCTTGGCTCCACAGGCACAGGCACCTGCACACACACACCTCTACACACATACACCTCTACACACACACACACACACACACACACACACACACACACACACACCCCACAGGCTCAGGCACCTACACCTACATACCACACACACACACACACACACACACCTAAAAGTAATAAAAATAGATCTTAAAGATACAATAAGTAAATACTGATAGAAAAAAGGAAAATGCCTAAATTCAAAGGACTTGGGATTTCCCCCCCTTAATAACTTAATAACTGATAAAGTAAGAAGCTAGGAGTTGGAGAGATGGCTTAGCAGTTAAGAGAGCTTACTGTCTTGCAGAGGTCTAAGTCTGTTCCCAGCACCCACATCAGCCAGCTCCAGTGCAGGGGATCCATCCCTCTTCTGGCCTCCATGGACACCAGGCATGCATGTGGTACACAGATACATATGCAAGCCAAATACCCATACACATCAAACAAACAACCCAGGAAATTGGTAGGACTGCAGACACCCTTAATAATATCATGGGTGAACATTTATAAAACATACTAGACAAGAAGAGTAGATACACCTTCTACTCAAGGGCATGCTTAACACTCATATACTGAGCTCAGGGGATGGTGTCTATTCAAATTATAAAACCTATGTTCTTAGAGCATAGAGTCAAATGGAGAATGATATTCAAAAGATCTCCAGATTTTTTTTTTTTTTTTTTTTGAGACAGTGTCTCAAGTAGCTCAGGCTGGTCTAGAGCTCACTATGTAGCTGAGGATGGCCTTTTCGATCCTCTTGCTTCTACCTCCCAATCACTGGATTTGTACGCATGTGCCACCACACCTGGATTACATAATTCTGGGATTCGAACCCAGGGTGTCAAGCATTCTAGGCAATCATTCTACCAAATAAGCTACATTTCTAACCCCTAGATAGTTTATTACACACTTCTAACTACAGTGAGATAGAGGGGAAAAAAAATCAAGAGAAAAATCAAAAAGCATTTGGAACTGAAAGATATACATCAGAGTGAAATGTAGTTAAAATGGCATTTAAGACATTTATAGCAAGGAACACCTTTCTCGGAGAAGCCTCCAATCAAAGTCCTTAGTTTCATTGTAAGAGCTGACTCCAAACAAGCAGAAGGGAATAATGAAGGGTTGCACACACCAATGAAATAGGAAGCAGAAAAGAGTTAATGAACCCCCTACTGGTTCTCTGAAAAGTTAAATAAAAAAATCAGCAAAACTCTATGGCTCCAATAAGGAAAAAACAAACAACCCCCCCCTCCCAAACAGGAAAGCTATAAGTTACCAAAATCGAGAATGACAGGCTGAGCCTTGAAGCTACCAGGAGGGTTACGACAAACACAATGCCAGCGAGATGGCTCGGCTGTGAAAGGCTCGGCTGTGAAACCACTAGGCTGTACAAGCCTGACAGTCTGAGTTCAAACCCTAGAACCCACATAAAAAGCTGGGCACAGTGGTGCACTGTAACCCCAACTCTCCTGCTGGTAAGGTGGGAGGCAGAGCTGCAGGCTGGCCGTCAGCAGAAACAAGAGGCCCTGGCCCAGTACAAGGGAACTTACTCACAAAAGCTGTCCTCTGCATTAGGTAATCACATCAGCGAAAAACTCAGAGTCACCAATATTTGTCAATGTCACATTAAGGAAAGATGCCAAAGCACTTCCCCTTGGAGTAACTTAAGCTAGAGGGAACCTGACTTTGAATTCTCCACTTAGCTCCCCTGTCTTCCATCTCTCTGTAGCTTACAGTTTCCGATCTGCCTGTAATTTGTCTGTTGTGAGTCTGAATTTGCGCCTGCCTGTCTGCTGTCTATGTGTCCCTAACAAAGGGCTCTGCTGTTTTTATTGAAAAGCACAGAAAGTATCACATGAGGGAGGACTTAGGGACACTCTATAGAAACCTTTCACTGAGTTTTATAAGGGATTGCACTCTACTCCAACAACCTCAACTGACACAAATGCTATTGTATGCTACTTCCAACATATATGGCGGATATTCACTTCATAAGGTTGCTCTTCAAACTTTTTGTTGCTTTCAACAAATGACTATCATAGTACACATACAAACACACATGCACTGCTCTCTGGGCCAGGGGTATGGAAGAGCACAGAATTTAAGATCACTGCCATGCATTAGCTCAGTTTGTAAATGCTGGGAAACCCAAGGCAAGTAAGGTTAGTTGTTACATTGTTCTCTTAAATGCTGGTCAAACAAGCATAGGCTAGTAGTCTTAAGTGACCTCAAGGTGTATTATTAACTGCCTGTAGGGTCGAGGAAGTTCTAGAACATAAGGGATATTTTTATAACATTATACCACCACAATCCTTACTTCTTCACATGGCTTTAGTGTGTGCATGTACACACACACACACACAGAGGAGGGGAGAGTAGAAGTGTTAGAGAAGCTAGAATTCTCACTTCCTGTTGGCAGGGCGTAAACTGGTGTTACCACTAAGGGCAACTGTCTGCCAGGTCTGCAGAAGGTTAACCCATGACAAGGTTAACATATGACACAGCAACACTTTTAGTCATGTGAGAGAAATCAAAGTATGTCCACTGAAAAACTTACACACGGACGTCCACAACTGCATTAGTGATAAGGACCAATAAATGGACACATGCCAAATGCTTACCAACCAATAAGTGGATAAAGTAACTGTGGTATTACCCTTACAGAACACTATGTAGCCGTAAGAAGGGAACAGTACCATTTAGTCATTTAGAGGATGTGGGTGGTACAGAATGGACAAACCTTAGCAGCACTCTGCTAAATCAAAGACTTAACTGTGTGATCCCAGCCACAAAATTCCAGCAGAGGAAAATCCAGACACAAGGGCTTGCCTGAGACTGGGGGCACAGGAACTGGAGGACAGATGCATAGCTGCTAGGGAATTTGGGAATTCTTCTGGGTGTACTGAAAATGTTCAGTACTTGACTGAGGCAATGGTTCTGGTTTGGTAAAAATGTTCAGACCTGACTATGGTTACAGTTGCACAACTCTGAAAACACCAACAATTACTGGTTATGCTTACTTCTCAGGCCTGACAGCCCCAGTTCAATCCCCAGACCCACACTGAAGTGGGAGGAAAGAAAGACCTCCAAAGTTGCCCTCTGACCCCCACAGGTGCGCCTGAGCATACAACTCCCTTAATAATGAGGTTTACAGTAAAGCACGTGTTTGTCATATGAGTCAGATGCCCTGCCCTACAGTGTGAGGCCAAAAGAAAAGAGAGCATATGTCTACACACAGACTTGTACATGTGTGTTCATGGCACCACATGTAACATCCCCAAATGGAAAACAACCAGATATCCACTAGAGGTTGGTGAGTGGATTTGCAAACCGTGGCACAGCCACACCATAGAAATCTGTTCAGCAATAATAAGGAACAAATTACTGGTACATACAGCAACATGGGCAGACTCCAATAATCCTGCTGGATGGAAAACAAACAAAAGGCAGAAAAAGTATGCACTGTCTGATTACATTTACATAAACATCTAGAAAATACAAACGAATACACTGTGACAGAAAAAAAGACAAGCTGCCACCTCAGGACTGGAGGCATTCTAAAGGGTGCACGGAAATTTGGCCATGTTGGGTTCTCTCTATCTGAACCGAGTAACAGCTGTGGTACAGACGTACCCGGTGTCAAACTTACCAACTGTGCATTACATGCATCTTAGCACGGGTCAACCATACCTGGACGCAGCTGTTAAACAGGTGACACACTCCCTAGAGGCTGCAGCTCAGGAAGGATCAGATGGAGCACAGCACCTCTGTTCCTTCTCACATGGGACGAATCATATTTGAAAACGTCATGTGAGGACTACTGACATTAGCCCCATTGATTCTAGGCCCCCACTCATCGACACTGATCCAAATTAGCCAACAAGCTGACAAAGCTGTTCCTTGTGCAAACAGATCCAGCAGGAAACTCACCCAACAAGAACATCAAATCAGCCTTTTCCTACAACCACAGGACACTCATGGACACCACAGCAGAGTCAGAAGCCGAAAAATAAATAAACGACAAATAGATCAATCACCGAGGGACAGCCAGAGTGGACAGGGCAGAAGACACGTATGACCCACAGAAGCACATTTGAGAATGTTGGACTTAAGCTTCCGGTGCACCTTATGGAAACTGGCAGGTGGCTTTTATTCTGAGTTGAAAGCTGGGGTTGAGGTGAGATGGCCAGATGCTCACCGGCATTATGGAAAAGTGTAAAACAAGAAACGCACATACCCTCTTTCTAAGTCCCCCAAAGGAAAGGGGGAAAGAAGAGATGCTTGGTGGTGTGACGGCGATGTCCTCTGCTGACTCGAGATGTGTAACTGAGCTCACTGTAATCACTCAAGCCCCTCTAATGTCTGCCACTCCTGGAAAAAATCACCAAATTCTGACCACTAAAAACACGGTTGCTGGGGAGACAGTTCAGGAGGAAAGTGCTTGCCACTTGCAAGTCTGAGGATCCAAAGTCTGAGTCCCAGATCCCCTGCCTGACTGCAAGCTGGGCATGATAGCCTGAATCTGGAACCCTTGCATTCCTCTGCCGAGGCAGGAGGTGGATTCAGAGAGCTGCCTGATGACCACGGGCCTGCTAGCCGGAGTACTCAGCTCCAACAAAAGGAGAGAAATGACTCCCAGAGCTGTCCTCTGGCTTCTACATGTGAGCATGCAATCACACTGACTTTATTATTACTAATAAACACTAACACACAACAATAATGGAAATAATACATAGCAGGTGTCAATATAATCAATAAATAATAATAATAATAATAATAATAATAATAATAATAATAAACAAAAAATCCTATAACATACATACCATAAAAATTTTCCAGACACAGTAAATAGAGAAAAAGTAACCCAGGAAATTGAAATACTTCCCCTTGAATGTTTTGGAGTATTCAATTCTTTCCTAAGGAAAATCAAACAAAAAACATGGCTTTTAGCAAAGGCAAACATTTTCAACAAAAGCATTCCCATGCCTACGACTAACTCACTGTTGAGTCAAAATGATACCCATGGCAGTAATATTCAGTGATGCTACTAAGGCAACCTGCGCTGGGTGCTGACTTCAGAGACAAGACAGTCTATTCCCGTGAATGTCCTAATCTTCACACCCTCAGGAGATGCGTTCTAGAACCTTCTCTTACAGATGAATCTTAGAGGTTAAACAACTTGCTCAGGGTCAGGTGGTAAGCGGGCTCAGGCCTGTCCCCAAAGCACTGGCAACTCTACCCTTCACAGCTACCAAGAAGTTGCCCTCAGAAAAGATCAGGGTCGTTTACAGCCTTAAATTTGTGTATTTCGATCATACTGCATGTCGGGTGTGCCTTGGGAAGTTACCAGAAGACAGGGGGACCTATCATTCTTGTGGCGGGGCTAATCTGTGAGACAGTGAGGAGAACTAGGGGTGAGCATCTTTACCCTGGGCCTGAAGTAGGAAGGGCGGGGCCAGTTCCCCCTCCCCCATCCCCGTGTCTCCTCTATCCCTCCAATTCTTTTGTTGAGAGGGTTCCAGGAATGATTTTGCAGTCTCAGGGAGTCCCTAAACACAAGCCCTCTTTCCTAAGGCCATTCAGCTTACACAGGTCACCGCCTGGTCACACAGGGCTCTGACAAGCCAGGAGGTCTTATCCTCTCTTCAACCATGTGGTAAAACCATAGCTGTCTCCTTGCTCTGTACCTTAGTAGCATACAGATCAGCTGTTTCCAGAAAGAGCTGCCTGCTTAGTTCTTCCAGAGCATCTACTTCCTGTTGGATAAGAGTCAGATCTGGCAGAAAGTGGCCATCAAGGTTTAAATCACAGAGAAATTTCAGAAAACAGCAGGGAGAAAAGAAGGACTTGCTCTAGCTGCCAAAGGGCAGACGCTGGGAATTGCCTGTATCTTGAGTTTCCCACCTCAGCCAATAGTGCATCAGGGCTGTGCTCTGGCCTGACAGAGGTGTGAAGGAGCCACCCCCAAAGTCATCTGGTTTCTCAGGCAGATGCTTTCCTGTGCATGGATTTTGCTTTTTATCTATCAAGTCAAATCCAACTGCTGAGACCTATGATACAGCAGCTCCATGCCATCTGAGAAATACTGTGTTGGCCCCGTGGTCACCGAGTCACCAGGCTGGCCTTTAGTCATCTTCCAGATGCTATCTTCTTTGACTCTCCCACATTCCCACGAGACAGCTGTTCCATTTCTCAGACAGGGAAAGGCTCGAGAGTTAAACAGCCTGCTCCAGCCACACATCTAGGTGTGGGTATACAGTGCCATCTGCTCTTTCTTCTGCCGGATGCTAGCTCCCATACCTCAGTGACCTTGAGATGCTTGTTGGTTTATTTCTTAACCTTTGATGAGTTTTAAAGTAATAAAGATAGTCAGACAGAGAGTCCCAGTAATTCAGATCTTCCTCCCTTTGTGAAATGAACAAGTACCCTCAGTTCTTCCCGTCAACAGTGGCTACCAGCAAGGCCTACGTGCCTTAGCGTCAGAGTGGCATGAACATAGGTCTCTGTCTCCCGTGAGTAGGGACTGAGCTCATCATCCTATCACTCAGCACCCTGCCTGGAAATAGGAGACACAAAGCAAATGCTTCAGGATTACTTGTTTTTCTTTTTTTAAAAGAGTCTGATTTTACTTTTTGTAATGTACGTGTGGGGAGGGGTATGCGTATGTGTGCATGTGCCCTCAGAAGGCAGAGGTGTTGGGTCTCCCCAGAAGTAGAGTTCCAGGTGGCTATGGACCCTCTGAGATGAGTGCTGAGAACTGAACTCTGCGAGAGCAGTGTACTGTCTTAGCCACTGAGCCATCTCTCTAGACCCAATTACTCCTTTTCCCTGTTCTGCCAGTCACCTGCGGTCTCTGTCTGATTCTTATCTGCAGCCACATCAGAACGGTGTGGCATGATCTATCACAACAGCCTGAATCCTTCTCCAACCAACTTATCCAGGTGAGAGGGAAGCAGGACGATGCCAGTTTGACCTGATAGCCTGGGGGTGGGGTGGGGAGGGGACTACACACCGATCTGGTTATCCCCTTATGGGAATTACTGAACCTCTAAGCCAGTGGGCCAGGAACAATCTGTTTTTGTTGTTTGTTTGTTTTGTTTTTTGAGACAGGGTTTCTCTGTAGCTTTGGAGCCTGTCTTTGAACTCACTCTGTAGACCAGGCTGGCCTCAAACTCACATTCACCTGCCTCTGCCTTCTGAGTGCTGGGATTAAAGCGTGCACCATCAACGGCAGGCGTCACCTGGTATTTTAAGAAAGATGTGGCGCTACTTGAAATCTGTGTGGGCACTCTATAACTTGGTTGCCACCACGTGCGTGAACCACCCCCTGCTATAGGGAGCTCTGTGGTCTCGCAGCAATGGGAGGGAGAAAGCAGAGTGGAGGAAGTTATGAAGCTGAGGCCACAGTTCTGCTCCCACATTTGCCACAAACCCCCACGTGACTCCACCTCTCTGGGTTCTTTACCTGTAACATGGAAAGAGTGAGTACAGGTTCCCTCCAGCTCAGAGACAATGCTTCAGTGGTGAGCTGTGAAAGATGATGCGCCCACTGTACTTCCTATGCCCAGCGCTGGCCAGCCTGGACCCTGATGCAGTCAGGTACCCTAGCAGGCACTGACCCAGCACTACTGTTCTTTCTGCCCCTGGTCCAGAGGGGAGAGGAGTCAAAGGGGATAAAGGATACTTTCACTGCCGGGGGCTGACGCAGTCACACTCTTCAGCATGCCCCAGAGTCCCGACGGCTTGTTCTGCACCTCCCCCCTCTGGAACATGGTTCTCCGTGCCACGGCCATCCTGAGATGAAGAAAACAGAAGGCTGAGCATCCAAGTGTGCCTTGTCCTTGTCCCATCTACCTCCTATGTCATAGCTGTGTCTCCACTGGTTCAGGGTTATGAGGGGCACAGGATGTGGAGCAGGCAATAAACTTGAGGACTGGCCCTGCAACCTGAAAGCTGACAGACTTAGTCTCCTTCCTCACTCTGGATGGCTGCTAAGATTAATAGTCACAGTCAGCCTCAACCTTACCACATGGTAATATCATTTAAGGAACAAGGTGGCTAACAAATCTAGATAAGGGACCAGGCACAAAGGAGGAACACAAGGAAAAGCAGACGGCAAAGAGGGAAAAGAAGATGACAAACAGAGCCTCCTAACTCACAGAGACAACCTTTCCCATGACTGTTACCTGAGCTCCTGCTAGATAGAGACAATGGTACCACTCCTACCCCTCCATGTCTGTGGAGAGCTGTGGCAGCTGCTGGCACGTTCCAATCTACCCAGAGGTATTAAGAACAAGGTCCTTGCGAGCTTAGACAACATACAAGTGATTATTTGAAGAGTACAATGGGCCTAAAATCAACCAGGGTGAAGCTAGTACAGACAGAGGAGCCCACTACAGAGGAATTTAAGGTGGACATTTCTGGGTGACAAGAGATAAAAATGGCTATGAGGAAGCAGCGGCATTGGCTTCATGTCTGGGACTTTTATAAATGGCACCAGGGGACCAAGGGCCATGTGGCATTTCTGTGGGCTAAACTTTGAAAGCACCAGTTAGAAGGGCATTCACAACGATGGCTACAGAAATGGCTTCCCCCTCAGTGAGCTCTGCCTGGGTAATGGAGGAATGAAAGTGCCCAAGCTTGAGCTCTCTGCCCCGGCTGGCGCACCCCACAATGTGGCATCAAGCTTGAGCTCCCCACCCCGGCTGGCGCACCCCACAATGTGGCATGTTGGGAAGACAAAGGAACCGAGAGAAGGCTCAGGCCCACAATTACGTCAGTCCTTGATGGGAACACGGGACAAGCATGTGATGAGGTTCTGTGCTATGCAGTTCAGAGCTCTTGGGCTTAACACCTGGGATTATGGCAAGGCATTTGAAAGAGGGAGCACAGAAGCCATTTCTGTTGTCCCTGCCAACATCTAAAGGCTATAGTGTGGCACTGGCTGCCACTCTCAGCAGACAGACAAACGGAATAACCAGAAGTGAAAGTTGGCTGTGCACAGACCAGTAAACCCAGGTTTAGACAATTCACTTTTACTTTTGATTTTAATCACCTAATTCTAACCCAGGTTTGCTCTTGGCAAATAAGTTGTAGACAAAAATAAACATTTACTTAAGAAGAAAAGATGCAGAGGATCAAACTTTCTGAGGTGTATTCAAACACACGCAAGCACTGTAGCCATTTTTACCTTCAGCTGCCCTACTGCCTTTTCTTGTAAGCTTATCTTGTAACATGAAGAAAGCCATTTGCTATTGGCTGTGCCCTTCAAAACTCCCAATACGCAAACCACAAGCAGGTGATTGAGGTCTGGCGGAAGCATGAATGGGAAGAGGCTGAAAAATGTCTACTCTGCTTTTTAAAAACTATGAAACACTTCATGAACTTTCATGTTATCCTTGTGCAGAGGCCATGCTAACTCTGACCCATTCCAATTTTCGCACACACAACTGCTAACATAAGCTCTCTACCCTACTTTTAACGTGTCACCCTATTGTTTTATGGTTCCCATTTCTAGCTATTTGTTTATTTGTGTATGCATGTGCATGTGTGTATGCGTGTGCATGCATGTGTGTATCCTTCAAGCATGTGAGTTTGAGGATGGAACTCATATCACCAGGCTTGGTGGCCAAAATCCTTACTTGCTGAACTATCTCACCAGCCTATCAGAAGGCTGAATTTTAGAGGTGATGTACACTCACATATGTCTTTAAGTATAGAGTTCATGTACTCTACCCAGATTTCCAATCTCCTGCAACAGGATAATGACATTCAAACACTTATGAATACAACATCTCTGCACTCAAAGGACCTTTTGCCCTTGGATAGCCCAGTTCACCTACCACCAACTCCTCAACCTCTGGCAATGGCTAATACATCCTCCACTGCTTCAGTTTTGCCATTTCTGGAGTGTGCATTTGATTATGGTGAAACAGTGTTTATCCTTTGGTGAATGGCCTTCTTTCCATTAAGCAAAAGGTTTTGCAGGTTTGTTCAGGTTGTTGTGTGCACTAGCGGTTTGTTCATTTTTATTTTTAAATAACATTACACAGTAAGGCTGTACCAGTGTTTTTAACTACTCACCCATGAAAACTTATTTCTAGTTTGGGGCTTCTATAAATAAAGCTGCTAGAAACATTGCTGTATTCATTTTTGTATGAATATAAAATTTTATTTCTTTGCATGGATACCCACTACAATTTCTGGACTTGAATACTGGCATAATTATTTTTGTTTTAAAGGAGAGCTAGATTGTATTCTAGTTTCTCCCACATTTGTACCAGCAACTCACATCAGGCCTGTTTTCTGCACCCTTGCCAACTAGCATTTTGTGTCATCACCATTATGTGTGTGTGTGTACGTGAGTGAATCTGTGTGTGTGCACGTGAATAGATCTGTGTGTGTGTGGGCGCATGTGAATATATCTGTGTGTGTTATGTGTCTGTGTGAGTGTGAGTGCGCACATGAGTGATCTGTGGGATCCAGAAGAGGTCTCAGATCCCCTGGAGCTAGAAGTACAGGGGGTTATAAGCTGTCTGAGGTGGTGATGGGACTAAGCATGGGTTCTATGCAATCACAGAATGTGCTCTTAATTGCTGAGCCATCTCTCCAGCCCACTGTCACCAAGTTTTTATTTGAGTCATCCTAACTGTGCATTAACCTTACTGTGGTTTTAACTGCATGTCCCCAGTTACCTACTACTATGTCGAGTGTCTTTCCACAATCCCAATCCCATCCCAATGTTTGTTGCCCACATTATACTGATTATGCTGTTGTTTTTAATGTGAACTTCAGAGGCCTTTCTACTTCTAAAGTCTTTTCTCAAATACTTTCTCCCAGCCTGTAGCGTGTCTTTCCTCCTTCTCTACTTAATCCTCTGCAAAGCAGTTTTTTAATTTTGGTGGAGTCCAGTTTATTCACATTTTGTTGTATGGACTGTGTTTTGGGATTAAGTGTTAGAATTTTTGCCTAGCTCTACATCTCAAAGAATTTTTTTCCCCCGTAAAAGTTTTGTAGTTTTATACTTTACATCTAAGTTCAAGGTCTGTTTTGAAATCATTTTTCTACATATTGTGAAACTTAGATTTGGATTTCTTTCAGGGGAGGAAAAGGTCTATAGATTTACTGCTTCAGATTCATTTGGTAAAATACCTGTCTCTCTGAACTTTCTTTGGATTTGCATTTTTGTAGTAACTCCCATTTCTTTCACTAGTTAATATCATGCCTTCCTTCATCCCTTTGAATGAATCTATGCTAATTCTTCAAGTCTTGCTAAATCCCCATCATCTGGACCCATCCGGAGTTAGTTTCCATTGCTATTTGTATGTGGAAACGCTCAGTCTCATTTCTTCACAGCCGAGTTAGTTTTGGACAGAGACTTGCTTTGCTAGATATGTGTGGGCTGTGGGATCTTTTCCCCAAGTACTGCAGAGTGTACTGGCGGATAGCTAGCTCATCCAGGCACCTGCTAAGAACACCAGAGAGATTTTACAGCCATACTTGAGAACTCTCTTTGGTTCTTTTCCTTACAATCTTCCCAAACTTCTAACCACCAGTCCTGGGCTCTACCTTCTTATACCTCATGCCAGAAAGCTTTCCGTTCCTGTCATCTGAGTGTGTGCCCAGCGTGCACAGACCTCAGGCAGCCATTCAGGCAGAGGAAACTTGCAAATCTAAGAAGCATGTGGGTGGCTACCAGGGATAAGCTTCTTGGGTTCTTTGGAGCTTCCTGTGTTCATGGACTACTGAGTAAGGCAGGATTCTGGGTGGGGCAGACATTTAAATTGTGGGGCTTAGACCTCTAGCATCCCTGGTTCCAACACTTCACTTTTGTTTTCTAGGTATTCTGCTAATCTGAACTCCATGGAGTGCACTTAAAACAATAACGCCAGAAGCTTCTAGCAGTTACTTGATGCTCTTGTCAATTTTTTTCCTGCTTCTGTTCATTTACCAGTGACTTCAAATACTCATCGTTAAGGTTCTCTGCAGAAGCATTTGCTTGACTCACACTGCTAGCCCTGGCAGCTTCCTCTACCACTGATTTAAAACATTGAGGGCTGATGGTTAAGGTTCCCTCAGATGCATGTTGTCCCCATCTGGGTCAGTTTAAGAAAGACAGCCTAACAGCATCTGACTTCAGGCAGAGGTTAAGACATGTCCTCCACACCACCCCATCTTGCCCAAAACAGATACTATCCTTGCGGGCCACTGTGCTGTGCTCCTCCACTGTTAAATCTAAAGTGGCCTCTGGTCACCACTCCTCCCCAGCTCGGGGTCTTTGCCAAGAGGTTACTCTACATTGTGCAAAGTGGGAGAGTCTCAGGGTTGTTAGCTGTTTGATGTCCCTTAGCTCCGGCGGGAGAAGGCTGTGCTGATCAAGTCCAACTGAGCATCTATCTAGTTAAGTGAATCTTACCCCAAACCACTCTTGATCCCGACCAGACAAGGGTTTACAGAAGAACCGGGCAGCGATGAGCCTGAGTCAGAGCCAATTCCTAACCACAGTTAGTATAAGATGGGTGAGAGGGTCCATCTACAACCGCCTTAGGGCTGATTCTACCTTACTATCAGTAGTGTCTTTTCATTAACAGAATATCACAAAAGGGATAATAACCTTGGGGACCAAAATAATTCATATATATTCACTTCTGAATAGTCTTTTTTCTTTACTCCTATAGACTTATGTGTAAAATATAAGTGACAAGTATGTAAGTAAATGTATAGCTACATGCCTAGCTTTCATACTTCAGTAAAGACACATACAGAGACAAACATGACTCAGTAAATTGTCATTCTTATGTCTACTGCTGTCTCTTCCATTAAGGTTTCTCTGACTTGACTATGGACCAAAGTACAGAAATGTGCTGAAGGAAGGAATATGAAATACAAAACTACTTGTCAATTCAAAACTCACTACTGGTCATATGTGGATAAAAGTTTAACAATAATAAGCTCATGAACATGTGGTCTAGTGTCTAGCAGAGACTGTTTCCTAAGGAAAAAAATAAATGAGCTTATGGAAACAATGAACTCAATACCTTTGCTAGGTACGATCCACTCTTCTTAGAGGCTGCATGAGTCTTAATGCATTGCCATGTCCTGTCTGTCTGCTGTGTGTGTGTGTGTGTGTGTGTCCATGCTCACTGATGCACACTTTGTACCCTTCACAGGCTCTGATCTCCTGATCCTCTTGTCTCTGCCTCACAAGTGCTGGAGTTACAGGCGTGTGTCTCATTTCTTCATTTTTTTTTTTTACATGTGAGGAAATAAAGGCACAAAGCACAGCACCTAGTTCAAGGTCACAGTCTAAGGAATGACAAAAGATTCACATGCAGATAGTTGATTTCAGAGAGCTTTGCAGGTCCACTGTGACACAGATCCTTGGGAAACATGCACGGTGGAAGTACTTTTTTGGGTAGTTTTTACATAGCTTTTTGATGATTTATTTTGTTCTCAGTCTGAAACATTCTATTGTAGAAGGAAGGGTCTCAGAGCTGCTATAATTCTGAAGACACAAGACTCCAAGAAGTCCCTCCTCTCCTACGGCCACTGCTGGAGGAAGGAGTGTGCGCATGTGTGTGCACACAGATGGGTGGCCTTCGGGAGAGAAGTGCCTTGAGGCTGCAGGGTTGGGGCTCTACCGTTAGAACTTGATGAGGTGTCACCCACACTGGAGTGAGATGTTGAGTGACGTAACTCCCCGAGTCACCTGCACCCCTTAGTAGAATCTTAGTAGATTCCCAGGCTCACCAAGCTGGACTTAGCTGGAGGCCTCTGCTGTCTTGGCCCTCTCTAGCTAGGATGGACAGGAAAACATAACAAAAAATAAAAACAACAATGGCTAGAAGACTTAAAGGAACCTTAGGTAGTTGGAGAAAAATAAGTAACAAAAAACTCAAGTCAAGCAAGGAAAGGTTTGTAAAAATGTGGGACAACAGCCTTAAAGTACCTGTCCTTGTCCTCTGCACAGTGGCACTAAATAAATGTATGGAAAAGCAATTAAACAAAACAAAACACCCTCCAGATATCAAACATCATTCTAGCAGTTGATCTAAAGGGAAATGTTGAAATCCAGAAAGTAGAACTTGAGACTCTTCTTCACCAGAGGCGAGATCAAGTCTTTGATGGCGCACAACCCTGTACTGAAAAGGAGCGAGGAGACGCCTCCAGCCCTTTACAGTGATCGCAGGGCGCCTCCAGCCCTTTACAGTGATCGCAGGGTGCCTCCAGCCCTTTACAGTGATCGCAGGGTGCCGGCCTCACCTTTTCTTCTTGCTTATGATCATGTCCATGGTCTGCAACAGTCGCCGTTCCAATGCAAGGATATCCGTGTCAGTCACATTCCTGCAATGAGCAAAAACTTAGCCATGTTTTGGGGTCTCGCCCATGTGCATCATACCAACCATCTGTCGAAACATAAAACCCCATTGTTACTCAACAATCCAAGAACCTGCTTTTCTAGAAAATATTAAAATGCCTCCATTAGGCTAAAATGCTTGTACTGCTGCTTCTTATAGTTAATTTCTCTGTTATCCTAGAGCAGCGGAGGGTACCCCGAGCCATCAGTCTTTACTAGCTTTGGCCCAGACGCATTTAAAATGTGCTTAGTGGCTAGAAAGATGGTTTGGGGTTAAGAGTACTGGCTAGGCATTTATGGCACACACCTTTAATTCCAGCACTTGGTAGGTAGAGGCAGGCGGATCTCCGTGAGTTTGAGGCCAGGCTGGTCTACACAGTGACTTCTAGGACAGTCAGAGCTATAAAGAAAAATCTTGTCTTCAAAAACAATAACAACATCAAAAAAACTGAAACAAAACCTGGAAAACAAACCAACCAACCTGGGGATTAAAAAAAAAAAAAGGGTACTAGCCACTACTGCAGAGGACCTGGGTTCCTCTCACCTATATGGTGGCTCAAATGTCTGTAACTCCAGTTCCAAAGCAGCATCTGAGGCTCTTTGTGGGCATCAGGCATACAAACAATCCACACATACACACACTAGGCATATATACAATGCACGTTACATACACACAGGCACATCAAGCAAACATACAATGCACATACATACACACAGGCACCCATACACATAAGCATTTTTAAATTGGCAATGTTTTCTACTATTTGAGGTTAAGGAGGAACCAGTTTACTGAAGTTGGGAGTTCACACTGTTGCCCATCGGAAATGTGCATTTAAATAGCATGGGCACAGGCCCATGAAATTTGCCACTGAAAAAAATAAAGGACCCAGATATGGTGGCACATGCCTGTAGTCCCAGTGTCCAGGGGGTTGAGGTTGGAGAATCTAACATAAGGCCAATGTGGGCTACTTGCTGAGTTGCTGTTTCAAAAGAAATGAGAAAACAAAACAAAAAAACCCCGACTTGTTAGAAAGGCTTCCAACAAACACCCACAGATACAGAGGAAGAGAAGAATAAAAAAGCAGTCCTATATCTAATATGTGAATATTAAAAATGTGGCATAACACACACATCCCAGTAACAGTGAAAAAGAAAAGAAACAAAGTGTGCATTACCTAAGGAAGTAGGACATGTATGTGTACGGGCAGTTGACAGCACCAAATCCGGAGAGCAGGGCCATGAGCGTCACCCCAATCACGCCCACTCGGCTGATGAGTTGTTCTATGGACAAGATCCCTAAAAACATAAACACATCAAGGCCAGGCAATGCACAAAGAGCAGCTCAACCTGAGCCACAAAAGCCAACATTATTTAAAATACCAACCAGTACTGCAGTTTATACAGTCTTGTACAACTTGTGTTTTAGATTTATCATGTGTGTGGGTATTTTGCCTGTGTGTATACCTGGTGCCTGCAGAGGTCAGAAGAGCATTGGATTTGCAGCAACTAGTGTTACAAATGGTTGTGAATCACCACATGGGTGCTGGGAACCAGACCCAGGTCCTCTGCAGGAGTAGTGAGTGCTTCTAACCCTGGAGCCAACTCTCCAGCAGGCAAGCATATTTTTAATTATTAATGACAGGCTGCTGAACTTTGCTTTTGCTTATTATTCGAAATGCTGTAACAGATATTGCTATTTATTTTTAAATATAGTTAAACTATATATGCTTCAATTAAAATTGTTTATGTATTACTTTATTAATTTGCTTACTTGTTTGCATTCACTCATACCACAGCACACATGTGGTTAGAGGACACGTGGGAGTTAGTATTCTCTTTCCACCATGTGGATCCTTAGAGATGGATGGAACGCAGTTCATGAGGCTTGGCAGTAGATTCCTTTGCCTGCTGAGCCATCTCATCAAATGGCTATGTACTTTTAGAAACTACATGTTTTCTCTGACCCAAATAAAGGGAAAATGTTCTTCCCCAACTCCAAGCTATCAGGTACATATGGAAGGACATTAGGTGTACAGACTGTGTGATGTGTTCACATGAAGGACGTTAGGAGGCGTGCAGGCTGTGATGGGTACACACAGACAGGTGTATAGACTGTGATATGGACACATGGAAAGACATTAGGAGGTATGTTGATTGTGATGTGTACACACGGCTGTGTAGGCATGGAAAGACGTCAGGAGGTATGTTGATTGTGATGTGTACACACGGCTGTGTAGGCATGGAAAGACGTTAGGAGGTATGTTGATTGTGATGTGTACACACGGAAAGACTGTGTAGGCATGGAAAGACGTTAGGAGGTGTGTAGGTGTGTAGACTGTAGACACTGGTGCCCTTGGCATTCATTCCTTTTCAAGCTTTTCCTCCTGCACTACAGGATCTGGAAAGCACAAAGCTCTCACATTCCCAGACTTTCTTGAAGCTAAGGCTCAAGTGTTTGTAGGTTTCACCAAACTGGCATGCTCATGTGAGACATGAACAGTGTAGGGTGGAGAGCAGCTGGGCAGAGGCTCTGCTGCTGGTCCACCAGTTAAGAGCACCAGCTGCCAGGCCTAACGACCTGAGTTTGATCTTTGGGATCCACATGGTAGGAGAGAACTGACTCTTCAAAGATGTCCCCTGACCTCCACAGGAGTGTCTTGGCATGTGCAAACCCACCCACAAGTGTCAGGCTCTCCTATCAGGAAGGCCTGCTCTTGAGAAAAGTGACACCCAGACACCCCCTCTTGCTTCCCTGCATTTCTTGGCTGTCGTGAAGGGTGCTGCTTGTGCCACGCGCTCTCACTATAATGCGCTTTCTTGCAACACATCCAAAAGCAGTACAGCAACTGGCCATTGATCGAAACCTCTAATACTGTCAGGTAAATCTCTGGTTTTTACACTGATTAACTTTTGTTACTGTAGCAGAAAGTTGACTGGCATCCATGTGCACCCTCTAATTCCTATGCAGCTGAACTAGCATTTGCTGCCCTTAGAAAGAAGGAAAAAGTTAGCAGGGCAGTGATGGCTCATGCCTTTAGTCCCAGAACTCGGGAGGCAATGCAGGCGGATCTCTGTGAGTTTGAGCACTGCCTGGTCTACAGCACAAGTTCTAGGACAGGCTCCAAAGAAATAGAGAAACCCTGTCTCAAAAAACCAAAAAAGGAAAAAGTTGATTTCAAAGTCAGATACTTTTAGAGAAGTAACTTGCTCTATTTCTCATAATCAAAGTTTAAGTGGTTATTTTTTAAATTAGAAAATGAAACAACCTGCTCTGACTCTACTCACCATGCTTTGGGCTGAGGATGGGAAATGGATCCCCCAGCTTCCAGAAGAAATACATAAAGGTCAGCCACAGGAGACAGGAAAAGAGCAGGCGCTGCTTATGCACTGAGAGAGGACACGGGACTTTTAGGTAGAGCAGCTACTAGACAGCTTATTAAAAATTCGAGTTATGCAGTTAATATGCAAATGATGGAACTACACAATTCTTTGCAAAAGCATTCTTACTGCAAAAAGATTTGCAAAAAGATCCTTAGAAAATCTTTTGTGTGTGTGCAATTAGAACATTTTATATTTTAGTTAAAAATTTCTTCTCTTACTCAGTTTTTAAAAATACTGCTTTCATTTATTCTTTGAAAATTTTCATATTTTTTGATGATACTCTTTTTCTTCCCCTAACTCCCTCCCAGATACTCCCCAATCTTTACAAAAATGTTGCTAAAATTACAATGAGTTCAAGGAGACATTGTAGTAGAAGCAGAAATAAATCTGTGGCAGGAGACACAATCTACTTTCAGACAGAATTCATTTTACGTCTGCTTTAAGATGCTGTATGTCCCCAGACACCAGTATAAAAATATAGAAATTAAGCTGCCTGTAATCTACTCCCATTAACACGTATCCCAATCTATGAGCTGATGTAAGAAGGCAAAATACTCACACAGTTGGATGTTACTCACGATAAAATAACCAATGTAGAAAGGTACCATGAAAACCAGAATGAGCAGAATTACACACAGGTTCATTTTCCAGTGAAAATAACGGGAGCTGAAATCAACATTAAAGACATTTGGAGGGAAGGTGGGCAAGTCTCATTCTGTTAGTACTCCAAGGGCCCCTGCTCTTGGAGACAAACTGAATATGTCCCATCTACCCTGTCAACTAGGCCTTTGTGACTTACGCTTATAATCCCAGCATTTGGGAAGAGGAGCTAGGACTGTGAATTCAAGGCCAGCTTATGTAAAGATGTATTGCATTTGTATCGTTGTTTAACCTGAATGGCAAACAGCTAGGCAGGAGAAAGGACAGGCAGGGTTGTCAGGGAGAACAGGAGGAGGAATTTGGAGAACGAGAGAAGGGGAGGGGGTCGAGGGAACAGGACATCACTCCTGGGGCGAGAACCCCGGCAGCCGGCAGCCAGCAGACAGGAGAGGCAGTGAAAGTAAGAGACACAGAAGGAAAGAACAGTTAAAAGCCTGGAGGCAAAAGGTCGATAAAGAGAAACAGGTTCATTTAAGTTAAAAGAACTAACCAGCTAGGCTGAGCATTCATAAGTAAAAAGAAGTCTCTGTGTCATGGTTTGAGAGCAGGTTGGTGGCTCAAAAGAAAAAGCCTGGTACAAACAGAATTAAAGGAAAGCTTAATCATACACACCTATAGTTTCAGGACTTGGAGGTAGAGGCAAGATAATCACAAGGCCAGCCTTTGTCACATAGTAAGTGTGAGGGCTACCCCAGACTACATGACACTCGGTCTCGAGTCTCAAAACCAAACCAAAACAGGGCTGGTGAGATAGCTCAGTGGGTGAGTTTGATTCCTGGGACCACATGATGGAAGAGTACTGACTCCTGGAAGTTGTCCTCTGATTTCTACATGTATGCAAGGATCTGTGTGTGCCCCCCCATTATTAAAAGCAATACAAATTTAAATAAAAAGAATGAAAGGAAAATAAATGTTAATAGTAATTCTGAGCAACAAAGACTCAGAAATTCTTTTGTAGTGTGATCTAAACATTTAACACGCACACCTTTCATTAATACTTATAAAATATATTTTATAATTTTATTTTATATTTATAAATATATAAGTATAATTATAAAATATCTATTAAAGTTTTTATGCAGGGTATGGTGGCACACATCTTTAATCCCAGCACTCAAGAGGCAGAGGCAGTAGATTTTTATGAGTTTGAGGTCATCTTAGTCTATATTGTAAGTCCCAAGCTAGCCAGGATTATATAGTGAGACCCTCTCTCAAAATAATTAAGTAAAAAGAAAATAAACTTAAAATGTAGTACTTTTATTTTTTTACAACAGCTTTTTGGAGAAATAATTTACCCACTTGAAGTGTATAATCCAATGACCTTTAGTATATTCACAGATCTGTGTAGCCATGACCTTAATTATTTTATTTAACCCTATCATATGTGGTCTATTTTTGTTTAGCTGTTTTCACTTAGTATAGGGTTTTGCAAGGTTCATCCACATTAAGCATCTATAAATAGTTCATCTTTTTAGTGATTGAGTAAAATTTACCCCATTATTTGTCAATTCAGTAGCCAACATATCCTTGGGCGTTTTAACTTTAAATTATTATAGTGATGCTAGGAACATTATGTCAGGTGTAACACGGCCATGCTCTTATTTCTTTTCACACAGAGATGGAATGCAGTGCCAGGCCATGGCGGAGTCTGTATTTACCCCCTGGAGTCACTGACACTGTCCCCGGCAGGACATGAAGGGCCCAGGTTTCTTGGGCTCTAATACCAGTTGCTGCTGCATGTCTTCAACTATCTTGGTGAAAGTACTCCGGCACTGTGGTTTTGACTGTGTTTCTTTGGTGTTTGTTGATACTGACCATCTTTTTGTGTGCTTATTGGCCACCTGTCTGTCATCTTTGGACAAATGCCTATTCAGACCTTCTGTCTGCTTTTTATATTCTGTTCTCCACCTTCCCTTTTGTGGTACTGGAGATTGAACCTAGGGCCTCGTGCATTCTAGGTTACTCTACCATGCAACTATATTTTCTGACCATTGTATACTTTTTAACTGTGCTACTTTTACTACTGAATTATAAGAGCTCTTTATATGTCCCAGAAAGAAATTCCTTATTAGATAGGTGGTTTGAAATAATTTTCTCCTGTTCTTGGGATGGCTATTCATTTTCATAGTGTCTTTTCAAATTACTGAGTTCAAACTCAGGCCTTATTGCACAAAAGTGGATAAATGCTTGGGTGGCTTACTAAGATGTGGAAAATACAGGATAAGTAAATAAACTAGGGAATAAGGAGAAAAGAGTGGATATGGTAAAAGGCAGGTAAACACTGGACTGGTCCCCATGGCTGTATGAAATAAGAGTTCTGCAAACTTGCTATGGGTTGGATACAAATTTAGCTTTACATTGTCTAATAATTTGTGTGAAATAGTTGATTTTATCAGACAGATACATTGTAGTGTAAGAAAATAACCAAACTAGCCATAATTACTACTGATTTATTACCCAGACAATGAGATTTCCCCCAAAGACTTCATAGGATTTAACTTAACAATGTCCTGAACAATATCCTTCCCAAAGAAATTTGTATGGGTTACAGAGGGCTCTCCATACTTTTTCCCTTATTATAGATGGCAGACACCAGGAACAAAGAACCTGTGAGTAACAAGGAGCTTACAGGAGCAAAGTCATTTTGTGTAAAGTGTTTGCACTGACAGACAGTGCTTTGCTCTCTATAACAACCCAGCAGACTCCAGCTTCAGCGGCGCTAATCCCTGCACTCTAAACTAAGGCACGTGGGCAATGGGCACCAAAGTAAGACTGTTTCTAACTGTACAGGATTAATTATGAGTTACAAGTATAGGGGCACAATGCACCACAGACAGCAGGTGTGTTCTTTCCACTACTACTTCTTAGCTCTATGGTCCACAGTCTGTGGAGCAATGTTCACAAAGATGTTCCATTGGGGCAGGGCTGGAGCTGTTTGTTTATGCACTGCCTACGGCTGCTTTGGCTTTACAATGGCAGACTGAGTGTTATGGCAGACACCCTACTGATGGGGGATGCCCTTCTGTATATATGTTTCTCTTATTGGTTAATGAATAAAACACTGTTTGGCCAATAGAGACAGGAAGATAGGTGAGACTACGAGAGGAGAAGAATTCTGGGAAAGGTAGGCAGAGAGGTGCAGGAAAGAGATATCAAGTAGAGCCCGGGAAGATAGGATGCACCAGCTGTTCTCCAGTAAGATAAGGCCACTTAGATCAAAGACATGAGTTAGTAAGAGAGAGCTAGCCAATAAGAAGCCCTAGCCATCAGTCAACAGTTTTATAATTAATGTAGTGTCCATGTATTTATTTGGGGCTGAAGTGGTGGTGGGAACCTGGCAAGACAAGAAACTCAACAACAACGGCTTACAATGTCTGAAATATTTACTGGCTGGTCCTTCATAGAAAAGTTTGCTAAATTCTACTCAGAGAATGGTAAAACATCCATGTTGTGACAGTGCAATTTAGCAAATAGCATAAAAACTACTTGTCCACTCTCCACAGCTCATCCAGACTAGGTCTGGATTATTAAAGATCAAATCTGGAAGTAGGCAAGTCACGGCAGTTCTATACCAAGCTCCAGGAGGCACTTTATTAGTTCAATCCGCCTGACTATATAAAATTAACCAAGATGGTTAAGATGGAAGAATAAGAGATCAGTCTTCCTTCAAGTCCTTAAACAGCTGAGGAATTTTGATCTTTTCAAGTATCGGTCAAGTTGGGGGGCATGGCTAGCATTTAGTCAGAGACTCTGAGAAACAGAAAGCTGTTAGGAGTGAAATCCAAGACAGAGGCTTCTGTAGCCCTCATACTCAGTGGGTTCTGCAGAGCTAATGATCAGGGCAATTTCCCCTAGAGCCTTCTGTGCTGAGCCTGTTACTAGTAGCCATACTTTTGGTGATCTGTGGTGATACTTTGTTTATGATGTAACAAATAAAGCTTGTCTGAAGATCAGAGTGCAAAGCTAGCCACACTAGCTAGCCATAGAGGCCAGGTAGTGGTGCACAGCTTTAATCCCAGAACTTGGGAGACGGAGGCAGACAGATCTGTTAATTCAAGGCCACCCTGAGCTACACGGAACTGATCCAGTCTAAAAAAAGAAACAGAGCTCACACAAAGGTGATCTTAGCATATGGGATCCAATGCCTTTAATCCCAGCATTGGGGAGGTGTGATGGCTGGGCAGAGAGAGGACTATAAGGTGGGAGCAGACGGGAGCGCAGCGCATTCTGAGGTTTGGTGGAGACAGATGCAGTCTAGAGATACAATCTGAGGACGGAATGGCCCCTTTGGTCTGAGGTGAGGTTAGAGCTAGTGGCTGGCTGCTTTGCTTCTCTGATCTTTCAGGTGTGCCCCTCCCCACTAATATCTGGCTCTGGGCTTTTATTATTAAGAACAATGAGAACTCATGCTACAGTGATCACTGCAGCTCCCAAGACTAACCTATAGCTACATGGTAGATATTTTCCACCATGAGATCCAAGTGACCAATCTACTGTAAATAAAGGGCAACACACTTCTGGGGTAAGGAAGCAGGATTGGCACTTACCTGCTGTTCAGAACTCCCAAGATTTCAAAGATGATAAGCTCAAACATGGTGCACGAAAATGCAAAAGTCACGGAGAAGATCACCTGCACGACATACTGACGCACCTGTCAGAGGCCAGACGTAGAAGCCAGTCATTTCCTTGTCTGAAATTTTGAATCGATAATTTTCCAATGACAAGTCCGAAAACCTGTGTAGAATTCTCCAGTCTTTAAAGCAGACACTTGGGTTAAACGATCCAAGTGGGCAGTACTTGGAGTCATGGCTGTTTCCTACTGGAATCTTCTTGTGGTTGGGGAGTTTAAAGCACAAGAGGATGGAATGACTGGGCCACAAGCAGCATTTAGATTCCCGATGTCAATGACAAAAGAAAAAGACTGAATGCATGTTCTTGGATGCTGCAGAGCTCACATCAGCTCTGGAACTTTCCTGAGAGGCCTTATAAGATACAGATTCTTTGGAATCTGGGCTCTTCCAGATAGTTCCCAAAACTCCCGAGGAGGCTTAATATGGAACATCTTAGAAATGGCCCCAAAGTGACCAGATAACTAAGTACTAAAAATTATATTAGAAAATGGCCAGCATAGGCTACCATTCTCTTTTGAATTCAAGGCTTACAATAAGAACCAGAGTGGCTTTGGGACTTGGGTATTAATTTAAACTTGAAGACTGGCAATTGTAGATTAAAAGGGAAATTTCCAGGCATTAGAAATTAAATATCCTCCTGAAAATATGCATCTGCTTTTGGTGTATATGGCTCCAATAACTAAGGAATGGCCTTCCTTGTTCTTGGTTGTTTGTTTATTTTTTCTTTTAAATCACCTAAACCAGTAGGGTGTGGTGGTACAAGCCTGTAATCCCACTACTTGGGATTTTGAAGCAAGAGGATTGCTACGAGTTACTGGTCAGCCTGAGCTATATAGGCAGTCCCAGGGCAGCCTGAGTTACACAGCAATATCCTGTGTCAAAAAAAAAAAAAAAAAAAAAAAAAAAAACAAACAAACAAACAAAAACTGTGATAAGTTAGTACGCAGATAGATAAATCAATCTCTTAGCAAAGCCTAATCATACTACGTAGTTTCATAACTGTACATTCCTGATTGGCACTGATTTCCTATCTGAGGAAGTGAACCCAATCTTTTTGTTTTGTTTTGAAGACAGAGTTTCTCTGTGTTGCCTTGGCTGGCCTCAAACTCAAGAGATGTGCCAGCCTCTGCCTCCCAAGTGCTAGGATTAAAGGAATGCACCACCACACCACCTGGCAATCTTTTTAAAACTGTTAATATTTTTCTTGTTCCATTCTAAACAACCTAAACCATAAAATGGTTTCTTCTTACCTCATAGTCCTTAAACAATTGACGCATGAAGAAAAGCCACCCGAATCCAAAAAACAGTATCTGGGGAGAAGAAAGATAAAATGTCAAGATACATTTTCTTTTGACAAATGCCTTATAGAAATTATTTTATGATAAAATGTCTGCTAACTCAATAGTTATTTTTAGAGATTAAAAATGAGATCCACTTATAACATTGGAAAGAGACACTTAGATGCTCTTAGAATTTTTAAATTATTCATTGTATAGAATGAGTTTTAAGGTAGACAAAAAATGGAATACATGTATTTTTCCATAATGCTATAAAACCTGTTTATAAGCTAGAGAAGTCAGTAAACAAACACGGGCTTTACTCAGTGTCAGGCTAGTGCCATGGGCCATGTGCTAACCAAGCAGAATGTCAACCTTCACAGAAGTAAAGCTGTTTATTCCCCAGGAAAAGAATCCCAGTGCATTATGCTTCTTATAGCTCTCCTAATTGATCATGAAATGTTTCTGTACAGGACCAATTCCAATTCCCAGTTGCCTAATTATCTGTTATCTGCATGTTCAGGAAAACCCAGCCAATTGCAGTTTCCTTTAGATATCAATGATAATTGCGAACAATAGCTCAGTCCAAGCCCTACTGGACCATATCTTGTCTACCCCCTTATATCTGTTCAGCCTCCTGTTTCCACAGAATACACCTATTATCTGCTGGTGCTAGCACCCTGCACCCAAGTTATGGATTTCCATATTCTTTTCTTACACCTTACTCCAACAAGCTTCCAGGGTTACAAATACTATAAAAGCTACAACTATAGAAGTACCCAGAATTCAGGGCAGGTCTTACTTACATAGTTCTGTCATTAAAGCAGGAAACAGGGCCAGCAGTACCTAAACCACAGTTTTTGTTTGTTTGTCCCATTACACACCCCCAACCCCTGCCCCCAGACAGGTTTTCACTATGTATCCCTGGCTGTCCTGAATCTCACTCTGTAGATCTGACTGGCCTTGAACTCACAGAGATCTGCTTGTCTCTGACTCTTAAGTGCGGAATTAAAGATGTGTGCCATCACCGCCTAGCCAATCATTCTTAAAATAACATATAAAAACCAAAAGAGCACAGGCTCAAACCAGACAAAGCCCTAGCAGTGAGAAGGGGAAGTGGACATACAGTCCCACCCCTAACCAAGAAGCTATTTGCAATTGACACCTGCTAGAAAGGAGAAAATAAGTTTTCTCCAATGGAGGTAACGCGTATATCAGCCACACTCCAGGGCATTGCTCAGGAACAGTTTGGCCAACACACAGGAGACACCATGCTTTGTTTTGTTACTTTTTGCCTTACCGATTTTCTTGTTTTGAGAAAACAAGCATACTTTTGGGCCAGCAGGGAGGTGAGGAAGATCTGGGAAGTTGGAATCAAAACATATTGTATGAAAAAAAAATAATTAGCTAGGATAGAAAGAAATGTGCTTCTAGCAGACGTGTCACAATAAAGTGACTTCCCACCAGATGTCGCTGAGAAGTCTCTCTGAGAGTGATGCCAGGGTGCTCTGAGGTCCAAAGCAGGATGGGGAGCTCGCTGTGAAGCCAGTCCATGAGTGAGCCAGGGGACAAGGGAAACCAATACTGACAGCAATAGTGGCTGCTGCAGCCCCAGACACAACAGCAACCAGCCTGAGGCCTGGTCTCTGGGAAACCCTGATCCTGGGGCCCTGGCCTCGTGAAAGCAACCGACTGTGCTGGTAGTGTCACCAGGCAGCAGCTTAGAGAAGAAAACATGGAAACAAACAAACAAACTAGGCATGCTCAAGAGGTAGAAGGCAAAGAGCGCAAGGAAGTGGCTCCCAGGTTGGTTTGGATGTCCAAGGGCACAGAGCTTCCTCTTAGAAAGATGGGGTTTGCAAAAGACACAAGATGATAATAAGCATTCAACCCCCCCCAGGCAATCTTACAGAAGGGACCCAGATTCTGAGTCTTTGTACCTTGAAGACGAAGATGGGTTTTAAGAGTTAAATGAGAACGGAATACTAAAGATGGGAATATTCAACAGAAACTTTTCTTCAAGTAATAGGATGATTTAACTGAAAACTTACCCACAATACAGTCTGGACTCTAATTCCCATTACCACCTCAGTTCCTAAACATGCAAAAGTCATTTGCTTTATTTCAGAGATGCAGGGATGGCTCAACATACACAAGTCAATATGTGTAATAAATTGCACAAGTGAACTTGAGGACAAAAATCACATGATCACTTTGATAGATGCAGAAAAAGCCTTTAGCAAAAATCCAATATATCCCCATGGTAAAAATCATAGACTGAGGGACTGGAGAGAATATAACTCAACATAATGAAGGCTATATATGACAACCCACATTAACCTCACTTTAAATGGAGAAAAACCTGGGCAATGCCATTTAAATCAGGAATGAGATAGGACTGCCCACCATCCCTACTCTTTTTCAATATAGCTCTCAAACCATTAGTTGGAGCAATAAAGCAGGGAAGGAAATTAAAGGGATACAGAGAGAAAAAAGTTTAATTATTTCTATCTGCAGATAAAATATCATACTTAAGAGATTCCACAAAGTCTACCAGAGAACTCTAGAGATTATTAACAATTTCAGCTAAGTGGCAGGATACAGAATAAATGTATACAAATCAATACATTTTCTATATGAACAGTAAACATTGAGAAAAAATCATGCACACTCCCATTCAAAATAGCTTTAAAGGAAATAAGGTGCCCAGGAATAAGCCTAACTAAGGAAGTGAAAGACCTCTATAACAAAAGCTTTAATTCTCTCAAGACACTAGAAAATGGAAAGACAGCCCACGGTCATGGATTGGTAGAATTAAAATTGTGAAAATGACCATTATGCCAAAAGTGACTTACAGATTCAATGTAATCCCAATTAAAAAAAATCCCCATTTCATTCTTCACAGAAATACTAAAACACTTTCCTAAAATTTATTTGAAACCACAAAATACCGAGGATAGTCAAAGCAATCCTGAGCAAAAAGAACAATGCAGAGGGATTACCATCCCAGACTTCAAGATGTATTACAGAGTATAGTACTAAAAACAGTATACTGGCACGTCGAAACAGACATGCAGGCCAATGGAACAAAGTAAAAGACCCAAACATATAAATAGAGCCATATGATATATGACAAACATACCAAAAACATACACTGGAGAAACAATAGCATCTTTAACAAATGGTGCTGGGAAAACCACATGTGGGATGCCCACAGATAGAAGAATAAAATTAGACCATATCTATCACCTTGCACAAAAACTAAGCACACATGGATAAAAGACCTCGATGTAAAACCTGGAACATGGAAACTGCTAGATGAAAATATAGGTTGTATCAAGGACTTTCTGAACAGGGCTCCTTTTGCCCAGAGATTGAGGAAGGCAACTGAACAATGGGACTTCATCAAAGTAAAAGGTTTCTGCACAACTAAGGAAACAACCAGGCAGAGGAAGCCACAAGGGGGAGAGAATCTTTGTCAGCTACATATCTGGCAGAGGATTAATATCCAGAATATATACAGAACTAAAAAATTAGAACCTCCCCAAAGAAAACTGTTCTGCTGTTCTAAAACAAACAAAACCAGCTAACAAATATCTCAAAAATGTTCATCATTCTTAGCAATTATGGAAATTCAAATCAAGACAACTTTGAGATTTCATCTTTCCTTAGAATGGTTAACATCACAAACAGCAACAAATGTTGAAAGATGATACAGGGAAAGGGGAACTCTCTTTCACTGCTGGTGAGATGGCAAATTGGTGCAGACATTATGGAAATCAATACGGAAAATTCTCGAAAAACTAAAAGTAAATCTACCATATGATCCAGCTATACCACTCCTTGACATAGGTCTAAAGACTCAACATCCCACTCCACAGACGCCTTCTCATCCATGTACACTGCTGCTCTATTCACAATAGCTAGGCAATAGAAACAACATAAATGTCCTTTAACTGATGAGTGGGAAATGAAAATACAGTGACAATGGAATACCATTCAGGTGTAAAAAAAAAATGAACTCATGAAATTTGCAGGCAAATGGATGGAACCAGATAATACTATATTGAGTGAGGTAAACCAGACCAAGAAAAACAAAACGTGTTCTCTCTCATCTTTAGGCTCTTAGCTCCAAATCTTCAGATGTGAGTACATAACCCAGAGGAACCACAAAAACCAGGAAAGCAAGAAGGCACTATAGAGAAGGACAGCAGGATAGGAATAATATATAAGGGAAAATAGAAAAAAAAACTTTAATTGGGAAGAGGTCAATATAGGAGGAGAAAGAGGACAGATAAATAATACCAAGGATATTTGAGAAAGCCTTAAAGAAACATTATTTTATACTCACCTAATATTACATATAACACATGTGTCTCCATATCCATCCATCCATCCATCCATCCATCCATCCATCCATTTATCTAAAATGAAGTTATGGGGCTGGAGAGATGGCTCAGCAGTTAAGAGCACTGACTGTTCTCACAGAAGACTTGGGTTCAATTCCCAGAACCCACAGGACAGCACACAATTGTATGTAACTCCAGTTCCAGATCTGACACCCTCACATAGGCATGCATGCAGGCAAAACACCAATGTAGATAAAATAAAATAAAATGAAGTTATGCTACTTGGAATGACAATGTTCCCTACAAGAGCCATAGACCATCTAACAGAAACCTAGCACTAGGAGTAGGAAACCTCTTTTCTAACTGTTGGTCAGGAAAGTCTAAAAGATTCCCAAAATAATTCAGGCTATTGTTGTTGCCCTTGGTGACTCCACTAGGAGGTTGGAGATAAATCCCCACTGCTGAAGAACCATACTTTGGACACAGGACTCAAGATGATTTGAGCTGGATCTTATCTGAAAGCTTCATCTCTGAGGTAAGTATCTACACACACACACACACACACACACACAGAGAGAGAGAGAGAGAGAGAGAGAGAGAGAGAGAGAGAGAGAGAGGAGAACAAAAACTGTTTCCTTCTTATATTGGCTGGGAATTTTATGAATAAAATTCTTTTATGCCCTCCCAAGTATTGATTGTAGCAGGAGTCTAAATTCATGAGGTCAGTACAAACTATTCCAGTCAATTGTGCCCTTCCTGCCAACCAAACATCTACTTAGATACAACTTCTCCCAGTTCTGTAGACACATGTTCTTCCATGGTCCCTGAAAGGAGCTCTCTCCAGCCTCTCTGCTCGTAATCCCACAGGTCTTAGTGAAAGCATTGCTCCCTATGGTAGACTTTCTCTAGCCTCCCAACCAAAGATAAAGCATTCTTTTTGTGCAGTCCTATTCATTTTCCCTTGCCAAGGTACTGATCACACAGTTTTGTAATGCTTGATAGTGTAAGTTGAGTTTTCTGGCCTGGCAGGCCCTGCCATCACTTCAGCCCCAGATGAACATGCAGATGCTATATTGATTATTAAACTACTGGCCAGTGACTAGCATTTCTTATTGGCTAGCCCTGTCTTATATATTAACTCATTTCTATCAATTTAAGTATTTCCACATGGTCTTTCTTACTGGAGAAAGGTCCAGGAACCTCTTACTCCTCTAGCGTCCTACATCTCAACTCACTCAGTGTCTCCACAGAGAAGAACGTGATTTCCTTTTGGTCCCTGCTCATATTCTGATTCTGCCCAGCTACTTCATTTCCTGTCTGTACAGACCTGAAGACCTCTATTGTTAGCTAGTGGCAGTTTCTGTCCAGCTACATCACTTCCCGGGATTACATGATGACTCCTCTCTGCCTACACTTCCCAGAATCCTATTCATAGCTTAGTCCCACCTATCCTGCTGCCCTATTGGCCAACAGTGTTTTATTCATTAAACAATAAGACAAATACACAGAAGACCATTCCCCATCATGACAGAATGTTTTGAATTAAAAGCTGTCATAATAAGGGCTCTATTTGGTTGGTTGCACTTTGTCAATACTCTGTAAAAATGTCTGTAGTACTTCCATGTGTGATGCCAGTCACTAGAAATTCAAAGATGAGGATGACAGTCATCGTGCCCAAAGAGCTTACAGTACAGTGGTGAAGACACCGAATAATGCAGTGTGGATGAGCAGTGGAGGGACACAGGTCTGGTACTGTAAAACATACAACAGAGGGGCCAAAGCAACCTCTATAAGGTAGTTAGGCTTTCTGGAGGTGAAGACGGCAATTTGCAGTGAATTCCTAATATCATGTGCAAATTGGGGAATATTGCCTTTCTCTACAGAGTGGTGCCACACACTTTTAATCCCAGCATTCAGAGGCAGAGGCAGGCAGATCTCTGAGAGTTCCAGGTCAGACTGTCTACAGTGTGAGTGCCAGGACAGCCATGGCTATTATACAGAGAAACCCTGTCTTGAAAAACCACCAACCAACCAACCAAAAAAGAACCAGGCAAGTAAAAGGCAGAGGTGGCAAGGACAGGAGGATGGGGCTTTCTAGATAGCGAAGATCATGAACAAAGATGGTACATGGTGTTGGCCCACACTGGCAACGAACAAAATGGCTGGGCGGTGCCAGAAGATAATGTCTATGAAGGAGAAAGTTTAAAAGCAGGGACAGGGGGAGAACCAGTAGACCAGTCACAGAGAGCCCAGCACGCCACCTGAGGAGCTGGGGGTCACCAAGGCAGGAAGTGGTGTGGTGAGTTCTGTTTCATGTGACAACTATGGTAGATTGAAAGGATCTGTTTGAAGGAAACACCTCTAGGAAGAAAAATGTTTCCGGAGGCTTTTGGAGGAACTCAAATGAGAATGACAAAGCTGGTTACAGAAGAGGCAGTCACAGAAGAGGTGAAGTCAGCAGGACGCTTCAAGGATGACAAGAGCCAACAGACACGGGACCTTGGGCAAGAGAAACAAACAAAAATTATGTTTATAAGATGAGATAGGGAATGCTGAGGGAGGGAGAGGAGAGGGGGAGGGGAGGGAGAGGGAAAGGAGCACTTCAATGTGCTATCACGTGCTCCACGACAAAGCCTGAAAGGACTTGCAAATTACAAGCATATGAATGAGCAATTGCAGTATGAGCTGCTCAGGAAGCAAAGGATCCCTTGAGTCCAGAAGTTTGAGGTCAGGTTTGGGCAACATAGTGAGACCCCGTCTAGAAAGAAAGAAAGAAAGAAAGAAAGAAAGAAAGAAGGAAGGAAGGAAGGAAGGAAGGAAGGAAGGAAGGAAGGAAGAAAGGAAGAAAGGAAAGAATTAGAGAATTTACTATATCCAGGATATTTATGAATTCTGGCAAGGTTATAGAGAGAAAAAGTAGCTTTAATTTTTTTTTTCAAATAAACTGGAATCTGCATGGCTTATTTAAAAAAAAAAAAACATAAAAAAACTAAATGAACAGTCTTAGGGTTGTGCAAAGTAGACCCTTGACCTTGTTTTCAATGTACTGCTGGGACTTAATGAGAGTCCTCTAAACTGAAGTCTGAACAGCTGAACTCATGGCTCAGCAGAAGTTAGTTGACAGTCGCTTTTTCAAAATGAATGACTTCAAGTTTGGAAAGTAGGACAGATTAAATAAGACAATGACTGGCAGAACAGTTATCAAGAATTACCTGGAAAAGACACCTTCCTTGCATATTTGTTCATGCTTCTATTCATTAGCTAGTATTATTAGCAGTTAATATGTGCCAGGTGCCAGAGATTGACTAGTGACTGGGAAAGCAAAAATGCTGCTCTTAAAGGGTTTATAACCTATGCAGGAGATAACAAGTAATCACAAGACAGGGTGGCAGCCCAAAGGGAAGGGAGCGAAAGGTATTATGGCAACAGGAAAAGAAACCTGCTCTGGGAGACGTCCTTGTATATCCAAGCTGAGCTCTCAAGGCTGAACAGCAGTTGGCCAGGAGAAAGAGTTCAAGGGATGAGGGAGAGGATCCCAGAAAGAGAAAAAGAGACTCTGGAAATCTCAAGCACGATGGCACAACCAGGTTAAGAAACTGCAAGAAGCTTAGGAAGTCCATAAAGTATAAGTTGAAATGAGGACATGGCGACTGAGAGTCAAGGCTAAAGATAAGAGGCTGTGTAAGTCATACTGTGGACTTCATGCTTTATTCTGTGGCATGGTGAGCAAAAATGTCTAAGTAATGAGTTTTATAGACTTTAACTGTACTTGTTACATGTGTATGCAGGTGCACTAGCATGCTAGTGCACGCGCAGTGTATAATTAGAAGCCAGAGGACAACTCTGGGACTTGGCTTTCTCCTTCCATTGTGATCACCAAGAATCTAACTCAGGTTGTCGGGCTTGTGCCAGAGTGCCTTCACCTGCTTAGCCATCTCACTGGCCTGAGGCAATAGGCTTTGATATGAAGCCTCTGATTTCATTTCAATAAATGTTTCAGTTCATACAAAATGGGGGGAAAATGGTGTGTCTGTAGCTTTCCAGTTAATCACATTTCTCTAGGGAGGCCCTTTCTATTAAAACAAGACTTATTAAGTCTCTGCTCTCTGCCAGCAACTGGGTCAGAAGGCCAGAAATACATGGCAGAGTCAGAAAGATACTATCTTGGATTTCATGAAGAAGGAAATAAAACAAAAATGAGAAAGAAAGTGGCTGGAATAAAAGACCACTTTGGTTATTGCTAAGGGGCAAGTAAAGCCTCCCTGAGGTGACTTTTGTTTTTTGAGACAGGGTTTCTCTGTAGCTCTGTTGCTCTGTAGACCAGGCTGGCCTCAAACTCAGAGATCCAGTTGCCTCTGCCTCCTGAGTGCTGGGATTAAAGGCATTCGCCACCACCACCCAGCCTGAGGTGACAGCTTTATTTTCATTACTACCTCAATGATCATAAAGTAGCCACACACACACACACACACACACACACACACACACACACACACACACACACACGGGCAAGGAGTGCTCAATACAAAGGATTGCTTGAGTTTAGGATCTCAGCAGCTTGGTCAGTTAAATTTAATATTTCATGTGGGTATATTTGTAAACATTAAGGCCATTACTATAAGGCATAAAAGATTAGAAAGCCATGATCTTGGGCTAACTTGAATTATATTCATGTTACTCTCACAGGTAAAAGTGAATGGCAATTTTCTACTTACACTTTTATTTTTGTACTCTTAAGGTGCTGGGAAAGGGCAAAGGATTTTGCACATTTTAGTCAAGTGCTACACCACTGAGCTACAAGCTCAGTCCTTTGACATATATATTTTTCCATTAAAAAAAAATGCCACTTAAAACTTAACTATTGCTATTTTTCTTGGTACTAACGCTGAAAGCCACCCTGTGTTGTTATCAAGGACAACAGGGAGATTCAGGGAGGTTTTAAACAGAATGTGTGTCCAGAATTTGTGTACTTACATATTTGAAAACTATGCTGACAACAGAAACAATCAAATGCACATGAAAGGTATTAATTTTGAAAAAGGAAAAATAGTTATTGTATTAGGGTGGTGAAAAAGAGTGGGCTTTTTCTTGTTCCATATTTTCATTGTTGTTACTGAAGTTTTCAAGAGGCAAGGACAATGTTCTGCAGATAGAGCCTTAGCATGCTGCAGCACAAACCCTAAATGTTTGTGGGGTTTAAACCCAAGCATGCACCTCACTTGTGTTCCTGAAGGGATCTCTTTTCTTTCTCTTGCCGTTTGGATGCAACGAAGAGAAAATCTTTTACTGGAAAGACAAAGGGGTAAGAGCAGTAATCGGAAGAAGCTTCTGCAGCTGCTGCTACTCAACCATTATTTAATGAATGCTTGCACTTGGAGGTGAGTACACATAAATACGTACATGTTGACAAAACCGTGATAAACAGCGGTGTGTTTTTTTTTTGGGGGGGGGGCTTGGGAAGCACGAACCATAGAGAAAGCAAGAGGCTCACTAGCTGAAGGTACTGGAGAGCAGGACTCTCAGTGGTTTACACTCTTAGTTTTGTATGATAGTGGATGTCGACTGTACAAAAGAACGGAGGTGGCCAACTGAGAAGCAACGAGGCTCTGATTGTGATCAGCAAAGACTGAAGAGCAAGCAGGGGACAATGAGTTGCCACTGCACAAAGGAAACGTCAGGCTTGGGAGTCGCGGAAGCAAACACGTTGGCATCCGGATTCGGCCAAGCCCACACAGGTCACAGCACTCAGCTCCAGTTGTCAGTGGGCCGTGGGCTTCCCTCCGGGAGCCACACTCCTCGCGCTTCTTCGGGCTCCGCGGTCCGCGGCGCAGCCCGGGAGCCTGGGGGGGGGGGGGTCGTAGGAACTGCCCTCACCCGTGGCACCGCACCGCGCCCCACGCTGGGGCCAGCTGAGCCCTCCCCAGAGCCGGCCCGCATATCTGGGGGACGCACACTAACTAGGTGAGTGACAGGATCACAAGTCAGCCCTAACCACTCGGGCTAAGGCACCGCTGAGCAAAATCCGGGTTCTCCCCAGAGCACGAGGGCGGGCGGCGGCTCACCTGGGAGGTGATCATGATGCTGGAGTCGATCAGGAAGCTCATGGCGAAGCCTCGGGAGGCCCATGCCCAGCTGTCTGCACCTCAGGGAAGGAAGCTGCCAGTTAAGACTGTTCGCCTGCAGTAAGAGGCGGCCTTCGCCCCCAGCCATCCGGGCTGGCCCGTCGCGTGCTTACGCCATCAAGCTGCGCCCCAGCCAGCCAATCAGCGGTCGCATCCCCTGTTTGCAAGGGCGGGCGAGGCTAGAGGCAGGGCGGCTGAAAGCGGCGGGTTGGGCTTTAAATCCCAAAGCAAGTGCGATTCTATTTAGTGGGCAGAAGGAGCTAAGGACTGCTAGTAAGTATACTGATCATAGCTAAAAACACGAAGTTAGCAATTACTGGACCGAGAGATGCATGAGGCACTGAGTTACACCCCCAGCACTGAAAAAAATAAAAATAAGTTATTGTAATGAGTTAGGCTTTAAATCAATCCATGTGTTATAAATGTTACAGCTTTTGGTTGGTCTAAAAAACAATGTCACAGCTACAGGTGAAGGGACCGTGAAAAGGCAGGTAAGGCTTTTCTCAAACATAACCAAGTCTGATAAGACAACAACAAAAGCAGCGGGGAGGGGGGGCAGATTATTTGGTACATGATCAAAGATGATGCTGTGAAAGGACAGGAAGAGGGAATTGAAGGTTCAGGAATATGAGAAAGAATGGGTAACACTGATATAGCCCCAATGGATATTTATAGGGGAAAAGACTGGAAATTTCATGAAGGCAGATTTAATAAAAAAATAAAGAAGGTGGGTTATTGTGAGAAAGTATTTTCCCCCTTCACAACAGACTGTGGCTCAAATACAACGTGAATCACATTGTCGCTGCTCCTTACCCACCCCTATCCTCATTTCATGAAGAATCCTCATTCCCTGTACTGCAGTGGAGCTTATTCTTTTCCCACTAGAACCTTAGCCAGTCTTTATAATCACTGTGGTCTCTTAGTCCAGGAAACTGGCTCCAGCTCCAAATAATGCTGGGTTACAATTGATGTGATGGAACACAATGACCAAAAGCAATGGTCAGAGCTGGTGCGGCCATGGAGGGTTACTGCTTACCGGCTTTCTCATAGCCCAAGATTACTAACCCAGCTGGGTGGTGGTAATGCACACTTTTAATCCCAGAACTCCGGAGGCAGAGGCAGGAGGGTCTCTGTGAGTTCGAGGCCAGCCTGGTCTATAGAGCAAGTTCTAGAACAGCCAAGGCTGTTAAATGGAGAAACTCTGTCTTGAAAAACAAAAGCAAAGCAAAGCAAAACAAAAAACCAAAAGTACCAGCCCAGGTGTGGCACCTCCCACCATGGTCTGGGCTCTCTACCATCTATCAGTAATTAAAATGTTCTACAGGCTTGCCTACAGCACAATCTTATGGAAGTATTTTCTCTGTTGAGGCTCCCTTCTCTCAGATGACTTCAGCTTGTGTCAAGTTGACATAAAACTAAGCAGCACACAGTCCCATCCCTGTCCCAGTGTGCCAGGGAGCTGTGGAGGCTGCCCTACCATGAGAGTGTCTTAAACCAAAGAACTTCGTGTTCCTGGCCCCATGTATCAGGAAGCAGGTAGCAGTGTGGCACTTAATTGTCATTCAAAGCTATGGGATAGTGCAGAAAATGGGGAAATTGACTTATACAATTAGCATTCCTAGTTAATTTGACTTATAATTTGTGAACAAAAAGAAGCACACACAGATGAAATTTAAAATTGAATACGTAAGTTGAAATTGATAAATAAAAGAAACAATAGGGGCTGTTCTGAGCATCTGGTCACCTGTCCTCTGTGCCTGGGTGGGACAGAAAGTTCCCCCTTTTGCTAATACTTCCTGCTCTAAGACTAATGACCTTCCAGATGGATGTCAGCAAGGCATTCACTCATTTTAGGTAAGTACCTACCTTTATCATGGCTTGTGACTTAGCACTGTGACTTTGGTAAGGCGATCAGAAAGGAGCGTAATGCTGGTGTTATCGCAAAGTCTGAGATAGCTCTTATCCTATTCACTTTTTCATTTCCCACAAAAAGGCCCACAGTGAGTGCAGCGGACCAAATGTTTTCTCCCTTAAATTCTCACACCGAAGCCCTAATGTGATGGTATTTGGAAGCAGACCTTTGGGGTAATTAAGTTTGGTTCTGTCGTGAGGGGGTGACACTTTGATGATCTCATGATTAGTGCCACAACAATGAGGTACACAGACTGGAACGTGCATGTTCCCTCTCCCCTTTCCACCCTGTCATGTGAAGATACAGCAAATAGGCAGCTGACTGTAAAGCAGGAGGACTGTCACCAGGAAGTGACAATGTTAGGACCTCCATCATGGACTGGCAGCCTTCCAGAGCTGTGGCCAATTAGTGTGTGATGTTTAAGCCACCCAATCTGTGGTCTTTTGTCATATTAGCTTGAAAAAAAAGCAGTTAAAATAATTTGTCATACAGTTTTCAATTAGAAACATATCATGAACATCTCATGCTAAAGCCTTTTCATTTTCATTAACTCAATCGCATTCCAATATATGGTCATGATGTGATTTAATTGCTCTACATCTGTGGGTAGGAGAAAATGTTCGTGTACATGTGTGTGTGCACATGTGTGTGTGTAGAGACCAGAGGTTAATGTTGAGTGCCTTCCTGTCCTCTCCTCCATTGTTCTCTGGCATATGCTTTTGACAAAGCCTTAGTCTGGAGTTTGCCAGTTTGTTTAGACTCAATGCTCAGCAAGTCAAAGAGATTGTCCTGTCTCTTCTTCTGTAGTATTGGGATTGCAGTTGTGTACCACCCTGCTTGGCTTTTTTACTAGGATACAGGGGATCTGAACTCTGGCTTGCATGCTCTCATGGCAAGTAGTTTACTACCCAGTCCCTCAGTCTATGTTTTTGATGCTTTTTGTATTGTTTGCTATAATACGATTATGTGATAAAATAATTATCTTTTTTATTTTTAATGCATTGGGTGCATATATGCACGTGTGCGTGTGTGTGTGTGTGTGTGTGTGTGTGTGTGTATGTGTGTAAAGCCCAAGACATAGCCTTGAATGTTATTCTCAGAAACTCCACCCATCTCTTTTGAGAAAATGTCTCTCATTGGCCTGGAGCTTACCAATGAGGCTAGACTGACAGACTCTTGAGTCCCAGGGATCCTCCTGCCTCCCCCTCCCTCTCCTCAGCATTGGGGTTACAGGTGTGCCTCAGCAAGGCATGCACTTTACTGATTGAACCTCCTGTCCATCTTCTACATGGCAAAGACTATGAACTGCAAGTAATAATTTATCTAAACTTTCACCTTTCTCTAGGCAAGGGACTTCCACTGTCTGTGTCCCCAAATCCCTGGACACATACTGAGCTCCTTTTAGCTACCTCCTGTGGAAGCTGGAGTTGAGACTGTGGACTTCTGCAACAGAGTAGTGGGTGGCTGATGAGCTGTGGTTGGGAGGCCTGATCCCTACCCTAGAAATTGCTTTTAGAGTTTTGTCTTCTACCAATTGCCTAAGACTGGGCGGGGAGGGGGTTGTGGGCGAGTCTCTCAGAGCTACTGTATTCCTGTTCATATTTCTGATGGCTTCCTAATTTGATGCCTTAATTTTTTCTGCATAAATGATTCATACTATGTCTTTGTGGCTATTATATTTTACATAAAGGAAAATTAACATTTGTTTTGACGATTCTGGTCTCTTTGTTTTGTGTCATTATTTGTTGTACAGACTATTTCTTGATTTTTTTTTTTAACCTCTAGAACTTTGGAAAGCAGAGATTGCTTTAGAGTAACACATGTAAACCCATGTTTTCTGTACACTACCAGAATCAAGAAATCAGGTAGTTCCACTTCCTCACGTTTGTCCTTTCCCCTTAATCCCTCCATTCACAGCTCCTCAGTGGAGTTTCATGTAACTTGTGACTTCAAACCTTTAAAAAGTATATTAAGAATTATTAATATATAAGTTGCAGTTTGTAGCTATACTCACAATTACATTTAATTCACCATACACTTAAAAGTATTTAGTAATTATCTTTTGCTTCTTATACACGTTGCCTCTGTGACTGTTTTAACATTTCCTTTATCTTTGGCCTGAGTTAATAGCCAAAACATTTTTCTTTGAAGATGTTTTGCAGTTATGTTTTTGTACGATTTAGAGTGCCTTTTGTTTACTTATTTTTTTAAATAAATGTGTTCATTCATTTTGTATGTGCACATGCATGTGATAATGCCCACAGTGTGCCCATGGAGGTCAGAGGACAATCTGCAGGAGTCAGTTGTCTCCTTCCACCATGTGGGGCTGGGGATTGAACTTAGATTATCAAACTTGGTGGCAAAGGCCTTTACCCACCAAACCATCTCACTGGCCAGAGAGTACCTTTCAGTTACACTGACTCCTGTGTGAAATTTTTATCTATTTGG
Organism: Phodopus roborovskii; assembly: GCF_943737965.1. NCBI lineage: Eukaryota > Metazoa > Chordata > Mammalia > Rodentia > Cricetidae > Phodopus > Phodopus roborovskii. The sequence goes on from NW_026126540.1 coordinate 28,219,635, forward strand.
AGTTCCTGGGTTGTGTTTTCATTTTCAGTGTCCTATAGACATCCCATTATTTCTTAAAATTTAATATGATTGTAAAAAAAAAGTATAATGTCATCAGATATTTCTTCTTTTCCTGATAACTTAATCTTGTCATTGCTAATGTATTCTCCCCCTGGTATTTGGAGCCATCTGAGGGAAATGACCAATAAAATATGGTGGAGGAGGTCACCAAAGTTAGGTCACCAAGGTTAGGTCACCAAAGACATTGAAGATCTCCTTGATCTTGTGGTTTAGTTGCTCGAGGGTAATCAGCCACTAGGCCATTAGGACACTCAAGCAGCTTCTCCGAGAGGCCTGAGGAGGGGGCACCAATTTGGTAGCATCATCTGGCTTCTCAGGTGGCCACGTGAGTGAGTGGATTCCACCAAAGCAGTCAAGTCTTTGAAAACAGTACACCCGACCAATACTGAACTGTAGTCTCATGAGACATCTCCAGGCTGCTCCAGGTCTGACCCACAGGGAGGCTGAGAGATAATATGTTCTTGTTTTGGAGTGATTATTACACAGCAATATGTAACTAATGTATAAGTCATCAAAATAACATTTTTACTGCATATTTGTGTGGAATTTTATCTGAGGGTCTACTATGTAGTCTTGATTTTTGTTTCTTTATTACTCACTAAAGAAAACATTATGGATTTTGAATTTTTGTTTCAGACCTACTTAACCTTAATGTATCAGTTTCTGGAAACAGATCATGATAGCTACTGTAATGTCAATCTTGACATCTCAGTAGATTTATACAAGAAAGGTTTAGTTATTTATTCAGGCAATGTCCAGAAGTTCAGATAATGAGGACTGGTAGGCATGGAGAGTACTCTGATCTCCAGTTGTTCAAAGATGACATCTTCCTAAAATGACATCCAGAGTTAGCTCCATTTAGAGTTCCTAAGTTTACATTCATATAATCCAGGACTTTAAACCTTTAAAAATACATTAAGAATTATTAATATATAATATTATGTACTATACAATATGTAGTCTAAAGAATCAGTAATACACATAAGAATATTAATATAATATTATGTAACATATAATATTAAGAAAATAATATATAAGAATTATTAACATAATATACAAGTTACAAGTTGTAGCTTGTAACTATATTCACAATAATCCATTTAATTCACCATATGCTTAAGTGTATCTAGCTATTTAGTAATTATCAAAAATTCAGCAAACAATTTGCTCAGCAGCTCCAGGAGACTCCTAGGTGAAATGAAGGAGAATATGATTCAGCTAGAGCAGAAAGATTCTCCCAGTCTGCTGAGATTTGCTCAGTGTATTTCCTCTCCTACTCCAGCAGACCTCGGGGAAAAACAAAAGTCACACCTGGTTAGGCTTCTCAGGAGAGAAGCAAAAGGTTAACACATGTGAAAGCATCTTTAGCATGATGGTTTTCATCTTCAACACTCAGTAATTTATATGCAAACCTTTTCCTTCACTTATAACAAAGGAAACCTGTTTGCTTTCAAGCCTGGACCCCTGGGCCTGCTAGAGAACCACTTTCTCAGACATAGCCTTAGTTAGTGCCAACCTGCTTTGTTGCTGTGTAGGGCTTGGCTAGTTATCTCATTCCTGCCCTGGGTGGTCTCAGTAATTCATTTATTTATTCATCAAATGTGACTGTGGCCCAGGTACTCAATATGCAGTGATAAGTAGGATAAAATCTCTGTGCTAGTAAATTAAAACACTAAAAAAATTTGCATGTATTTATTTAGTGTCCTGTGTGTGTGTGTGTGTGTGTGTGTGTGTGTGTGTGTGTGTATGCGCGCACGCTAGGTACACACACACACACACACACACACACACCATGGTATGTTTGTAGAAGTCAGAGGACAACTCGTCCTTCCAACATGTAGGACCTGGAGATCAAAATCAGATCCTTATGCTTGGTGGCAAGTGCCTTTATCCATTGAGCCATCTCTCCAGCCCCAATGAAACAATTTGGTAAGTAACAACAACAGAAGGATTTATGGGTATCAAGGGTCTGCAAAGGAAGTAGCAACCAACCTTTGCTTAGAATTTGTGAAATTTCATAAACTAAGACACAGCTCTGACACAATACAGCATTTATTGGTTTCTGTGTGCCAGAACTATCTGTACTGGATACTAGACTAAGGCAGATGCATGCAGAGAGAGGTGGAGGATGAAGCTTCAAGGTGGTATGTCCATGTAGGATTGCTGCAGGCAAGCAATGTAAGTGATTTGGGCTGTGTGTGTGTGTGGGGGGAGAGAGAGACAGAGAGAAAGAAGAGGAAGAAGGAGGAAGAGGAACTTGGGTAGCTTAGCAAATTGAAGGAAGGCTAAAATCTATAGTCTGAGAAAATAAGTACCAGGTATTTCCTGGAAGTCTGGATGTTCAAGGGCTTGTGTCATCATAAATGAATTCCAACCAATTTTCAGTTTCTAGTTTCTGTTATTCCACACATGAGTGACATTCTAGGGGCTGTGACTGATTAACCCAGTGGATCCCCAAAGCTGACTTCCACCCAGAAAATCAACTGAAAACTCCATCAAGAGGGGCTGGAGAGATGGCTCTACACTTAACAGCACTGGCTGCTCTTCCAGAGGACCTGGGCTCCATTCTCAGCACACAAACAGTGGCTCACAATCCCAGGGGATCTGGTGCCCTCTTCTGCCCTCCTCAGGCATTGTATACACTTGGTACCTGCACGCAAACACCACACACATACAATAAGGCGGGGGTGGGGAGGGATCTGCCAAGTCTATTTCCAACTGTAGAAGGGTGTTTCCTGCGGATGAATTGGGCTGTTATAACAGAGAATATCGATGGGTGAAAAGAGCTGTTCTCTGAGTGAGTGGGCACCAGCAGCAAACAACTTTGTCAATCATGGTAGGGGAGGAAGAATTACTGAAGAGTTTTGACAAGAGAGGAGACAGGATAAATCCCAGGCAGACTCTTTTGACTAATTTAACTTGGTTATCAGTTTATTTTCATACTCAATGAATCATTTCATTTCTTCTTTAAATCCTCAGGGGCAAGAAAGAGAGCAGACATTATCTTTTTGCTTCTCTCCATGGACTAACCAGGTCTGCTGGAGTAGGAGAGGAAATACCCTGAGCAAATCTCAGCTGACAGGGAGACTCTTTCTGCTCTGGCTAGATCGTATTCGCCTTCATTTCACCTAAACATCTCCTTGAGCTGCTGAGCAAGTCATCTGCTGAATTTTTAGGAATTCTGTAAGCCAGCTTTTCAGCTGATTCACTATTAACAACTAGACTGTATAAACCTAAAATGCATGAAGGTAACATATACTCAAAGCTTCCTATCTATTTTGCTATTAGTTTTTAGTCCATGAGTTGGCTGTACATCACTTCAACAAAACACGGGACACAGGCCATGAGTAAAGGAAAATAGCGCTATTTAGCTCGCAGTTTGGAGGGTCAGTGGCACTTGCATCAGCTCAAATCCGGTGAGGGCTCTGTGGCGGATGGCAAAAGCTGCAAACAGAGATTTCTGGGAGGGGTCAGGGTTGCTCCTTTTGTAATCACTCTCTTCTGAAGAACTGTCAGGCGGTCACCTTAGAACCATGAAGGGCTCAGATGAGAACTACCATGGGGTCATGTGAGAATGACTTCATGCCACAGATGACCTAAGGTCTTACCTCTTAAATGCTTGGGGACCATCAGCTTGGGGCCAAGCCTCCTATCACATGGACTGCTGAGGACATTCAAGCCACAGCACTGAAGTTATTTATATCTACGGAACATTGCATATACAGTGTATGGTAGGGAAACTTCACAGTGTGCTACTGGACATCTCATTACTCTGCCAGTGTTATCATGCTAGTAGCTCAAAATTGATAATAGTGAGTGAATTTACACAAGTCAAGTAAGAAAAACACACAAGCTAGGGCTTCTTTACTCAGAGAAAGCTATTAAACATTTGCTAGTATACCACGCTCCCTTCCTTTCCTGGTACCCCAACTCCAAAAGAATATTAATTAGAAACTGAGGCAGTTTTTTACTTAATTGATAGGTCAAAAGAAAAAAACAAAGGTGGTTAAAAGTCAAGTTAGTTTTATTTGTTTTGTTAACAATCTACCATGTAGTTATTAGTTCTGGCGCAAGAATGGAGAGGGTTGCAAAGCACAGGACCCCCGTCCTAGTGTGGCCTCTCAGGAGCCATTTCCCAGTGGAGTTAACTTTGAATGCATCTCTTGGCTCACTTTTTACTCATGTTTCCCAGATGGACAAGAAAACGGGCAGAAAAGGCAATGGAGGTATTTCCTTTTCTCTCCAGGCAATTGTCTGGATTCTTATAGAATTTGTTTTCTGCCCTGGCAATCTCCTGAAGGCAGCGGGACTTTGGTCGGTCCCATTTTTACCTGGCACCCTCTCCCAGGCTCTGGGAGCGCCAGTGTCAGACGTAATGGAAACAGAGTTGTCTTTCAGATAGTGTCTCTCCTTACTTAATTGCTGGATCTGGCACCACCTTTCCTATATCCCCTCGCTTCCCCCAAAGACAATTTAGTCTTACTACAGTAATTTCAAGAAAGGGAAATCTCCCTGTGACTTCCATCATAATTTCTAGGCACACACTACAGCTTATAGAACATATTTACACTCAGAGGAGTTTTCCATCCAACCTGTCCCTACACTTTTTATCTAGCCTGTAGTAACTTTGGCTGGGCAATCATTTCACATGATATGCATAGAGGGCCAGTTTGCAGTCAGAGGGAGATAGGAGGAGGATGGAATGGGAGGTGCTGCTGAGGCCCTGGGCTGTGCTTAGCCCACATGTGTCCCTCACCCCTCCAGGAGCTGAAGAGGGGCATCACTTGTCTTGCCCTTTGTCTTCTGTGTGGTTTCAGCTGAGCTGTTCCTGTATGCGCATCTTTCTTCTGCTGTGAGCCAGCCTCAGGGGTTGACGCATCCTTCCTCCCTTCTCTGCACATGAACTCTGGTAAGATGAACCGCTTAGCATCACTTGCAGTAACAGATTCTCACGGGATTAAAGATGCTTCTTGTTTGCAATGTGATTCTTAGGACTTCAGGGCCATCCCCTCATTTTACTCCTTGTCCCACTTTTTGACAGTCTCTTGGTTTAATGAGCTGTGCATTATTAGGGAGGGAAACATATCGTTGCTTCAGGATGTGCTTTACAATATGATCGTACAGTTTCGACAATGCCTCTTTTTATTTTCACATTAGTAGGTTTTTGAGAAGAAGAATTAGGCCTTGTGAAGGAGGGGGCTTATACTTCCTATTAACCTAGAGAACACTGTCATAGAGAGCAGAGGAATGACAACTTGGTATTCCCAGAGTTAAAAAGAGGCAGCCACCACACCTCACAAAATGTCAATGATTTTTATGGGTCTCCAAGCCATATTAACCTTCAGGAATATTTGTTCAATGCTTTGTTGGATGCATCACTTGAACATCAATGGCTAAGGTCATGAAAACCAGATAGGTTTTTTTTTTTCTCTCCTCTCCTCTCCTCTCCTCTCCCCTTCCTTCCTTCCTTCCTTCCTTCCTTCCTTCCTTCCTTCCTTCCTTCCTTCCTTCCTTCCTTCCTTCCTTCCTAACAAAGCCCAGATGCTAGGGATTATCCAGACAAGCCTGCAGCTCTCTAACTGAACTCTGAGTGGCTTTCCTGGTGCTGATCTCCCCTGATGATGCTGTTAAGACTGCTATCAAGTCATTAGCCCTTTTTTCCCCTGGGAGCCACACTTCTGTTATCTTGCTAGTCGATGGTCTTTTATTGGAAGACCACGTGCTCTAGGGGTTTATTTAATGAGTGATTGAGATAGGAAGTGAGATAGGAAGCTGGACCTAATAGAACCCAGAAGCATCATGATCCTGGGTCAGTCATGATTATTTGACCCCAAACAGAGCAGGGATACCCCACAGAGAGCACAGACACACAGGTGCCTCTGAACGGGACCTGATAGAAGCTATGTGGCAGCCAGAGAGGAACCTCATTTCAACCATTTAAAGTAATTGCCCATCTGTCCGGCCCGGGTCATTATATGGAATCAAAATTGAGTCTTTTCTGAGGAAACTGGCTTCGAGGATGTCTATCTTGAAAAACTCTCCCCACGTAACTGAGGGGGCAGACGAAAGCCTCCCATCTGTCCCCACCCTGTCTCACTGCTGTTGGGGGACCCTCTCAGGAAGTGGCACCATAAAGCAGGTACCAGGCCTGGCAGCCAACTCATCGGTCCTTCTGATACCCCTGGAGGTAGGCAGGCGGTGAGCGCCATTGCTTGCTCGTAGACAGAAAACCGAGGTGTAGAGAGGATAAGAGACAATGGCAACACAGCAACTAACTGGCAGAAATAGGAAGAAAATCCCTGTTGTTGGGTGCCTGTGTCTGTTTCTTGCATCATAGACTTCCTTTTGTTGGGAAGGCCAAAAAGGGAATCATCAAATCATGTGGGGCCCCAAGCAAGCGTGGGTAGTGAAGCAAGGCACCACTTCATCTGAGGGGTTACTCCACTTACACTGACATGCAGCCAAGACGAGGAGGATGACAACCCTCCCCACAGCCCTGAAACTGGTCCCCAGAATCCCTGGCAATGTCGCCTTAAAATAGGATTTAGGTTTTTTCTTTCTTCCTTTTAAAATTTGGTCTTAGTTGGGGTGTGGAGGATTGAACTCAGGGCCTTACACTTTTCAGGCAAGCACTTTACCACTGAGCCACCCCCCTCATGAATCAGGTTCTAGTTGAGATACACCTCTGTGCCCTCACCCTGTATTGATCAAGAAAGAAGGTTCTTTTTGAATTGTAAGCACATCTGCAAGGGTGATCGGGTAGCCTATGAGGGCCGAGGACACTCTGGATTCTCAGGCTTGGGAGTTTTGCTACTGTTATCACTGTGCATGACAAGGTCTGAACAGGGCTGTTATTATCTGGCGGGGGTGATGGGGGGGTTCAGTAGGAACCAGAGTCACATGTTGAGGAGGCAGCTGCTTCCTTCTGCTCAGCTGTTTACTCCCCATACATTCCTTCTTTGAAAGTCTGCTACTTTGGGGTTCTAGATAAATAGTTACCTTCCTCTTTTAAACATGGGTTCCCTAGGCATAATTACATAAAAAAAGAAAAGAAAAGAAACCTTTTGTGAATTTATTTTTGAACCTGCTTTGGCTTAGAATGTGGCACCAGGCGATGAGAACATTAACTTTCATAGGGAGGGATAGTTTTCCGAGACTTAATCCAGAATAAATATGTTAAAATGAGGGTGGAATCCAGAGGGTCGCAAAAGGACTTTCCCACTTTGAGATGGTGCTGGCAGGAAGTAGGGACAATTGAAGGGCAGTTTTTCTGGGTACCTTGGTGCCCTGCCCAAGTCTCTGTACTGTTAACTTAGTTTCTCCACTTCCTACCCATCCTTAGTACATGAGGCACAGCATTCAGGCATGTTCTGCCTCTTGACATTGTGATTCCGTCATCTATTCACACTAGAGAATCATGTGCTCGAAGCACAAAAAAATTACAAAAATTGTATGTTTTAAGTAAGTGTGCTGGATAGTTTTATGTCAACTTGACACAAGCTATCATTTGTGTCATTTGAGAGGAAGGAACCTTAATTAAGAAAATGCTGTCAAAAGATTGGTCTATAGACAAGCCTGTAGAGCATTTGCTTGATTAGTGATTAATGGGGAAGGGCCCAGCCCATGGTAGGTAGTGCCCCCCTGGGCTGGTGGTCCTGGGTTCTATAAGAAAGCAGGTTGAGCAAGCCATGAGAAGCAAGCCACTAAGCAGCTTCCTCCGTGACTTCTGCATCAGTTCCTGCCTCCAGGTTCCTGCCCTGTTTGAGATCCTGTCCTGACTTCTCCAATGATGGATGACAATGCAGAAGTGTAAGCCAAATAAACCCTTTCCTTCCTAACTTGATTTTTGGTCATGGTGTTTCATCACAACAATAGTAGCCCAAACTAAGACAGTAATTTTATTATTTTGTGTTGGGCTATTTTCATGGCTGTCCTGGGCAGCCCATTACCATGAATTTCTGCCTTCTCTTTAAAAGAATCAGATAGGTAGGTGTTAAGGTTACCATTACTTATCTGTATTATCTATCTATCTATCTATCTATCTATCTATCTCTATCATCTACCCATCCATCCATCTCTATATATCCGTCTGTCTATCATCTATCCATCCATCTATCTATCTATCTATCTATCTATCTATCTATCATCTTTCATGTGTTCTGGAAATCAATTGAGTAAAGTTGTTCCCTGTGTGAAATATGCATGCATACCTTATATTTTTCCCTGATTGGACTCAGTATTTGAGGTGGGTTGGTTGAAGGCTTATAGGGCATGATTTCCCTTTAGTCTCTGTGTCCCTACAGATGCAATGTGGACTGGATACTGACTGAGCATCCAGTTTGTAGATAATAGATTAAGATGCTTTCTTCCCCTGTCAGTTTGCTTCAGATAGCTTTTGGTACTCATTCTGCCTGAACAAGGCTTGAGAGCTGCCTCCCTCAGGAAAGGCCTGTGGGCAGACATCCTCCAGCTTGGAAATGCTTCTGTTCCCAGCCCTGGTAAAAAGGAGATGCAGATTTTAGGCTGAATATGGACGTAAGAAGAGGTGAATTTTTAAAAAGAATTTTTGTTGCTTCAGGGAAGAAAACTGCAACCAGGCTTGAAAGCCTAAAGCCTTTTCATTTCACAGGGAGAGGTTTGATAGCTCACTTGCTCCCTTACTGTGCTCAGGGCAGAATTCTTGCTGATACAAAGACTCAACAGCTTCAAACCTGGGGGCACAGTGACCCAACAAAACGGTCAGCAAGAACTCTGGTTATCTCCTGGGCTGATGACTTAAAACATTTCACATTGGTAAAATGAGGTTGGGAAGCCACAAAAATAAGACAAGACCATAAAAAAAAAGTCAGGCATATTCCTTAGCTAATCTGGGCTCATTAATTTAAACTGATATTGCAAATTGATACCCCACAGGTTAAATTTGGATTCATTGTATTTGGTCCACATATTGTATTTAACATTAAGTCGATAAAATTTCAATTATATTTTGAATGTCTGGTTTCTCTTTAAACCATACTAAACTAAAACAACAAATAAGAAAACAAAACAGATGTCCAGGTATCAAGGAAACTATTGCCTGGAAGCGCCAGCTGTTGCCTCTGTTGCCCAGCTTTCATATATCATATGATATCATATATCACATCATATCAGAGCAGGGTCACTTCAGCTATTTAAATCACCTGCCTGGATGCTGTAAGCGTTTGTGTTTGAGATCACTCATGTAGGATCAGTATCTTCTGCTAGGCAAATGCTGGGTTCAGAGTCTGTCTGTGTCAGAGAGCTTGAGACAAGACTAGTAAATGGGTGTGAGGTAACCACAATTCTGACCTGATGGTTTGCCATGGAGAAATGAGAGGGAGAGCAAAGCCCCCCCCATAGCAGTTGGGATAGAAGACCGGGGCAGGCACATGAAACTGGGAACTTCTCTAGGACAGCGGGTTTACCTTGGTAGCCCATACAAATGGGAAAGGCAGTCTCCTGGTTGTACAGCATACCTTGTGCTAGAATAGCATCTATCCAGCTAGGGGTGGGGGTGACCCAGGGGACACAGGAGGCTCCAAGCGTGTTGGTAGCCGCTGGTTGTACCGGTCTGTATTAGCTGGAGGTGGGTGCCTTTCTTCTGCACCGCTTCATATGGTGAGGTCATCTGACCTGGCTCTGCTACTGGCTTTGCTCAGCCTGCTCAGGGGCCTGTTGTCATCTGTTGTCAGCTCTGGACAGAGTGAGGGCGCCTTCTCGGCTGACAGCCCTTGCTTGGTTACCTTTTCAGCTGGCAGCTCCTCTTTCTCACCATCCTTCCCCACTCCAGGGGTCTCTACTTTCTCCCCATCTGGGACTACACCGGTCTCCTGCCCTTCTGGGGTCACCTTCTCTGCTTCAATCATCTTCTCCCCCACGTCTGGCTCCACAGCCCCCTCTACAGGCTGCTCTTCCCCCTCCACTTCCTGGGCCCCCACCTGAGCATAAGAAGGCAGGGTTTCTTGATAACCCCGTGACATATCTGCCAGGGGTCCTGTGCCGATCTTCTCCTCAAACTGACTGAAAGGCTTGGCTGAAAGTGGGCTGGTCTCCACCATCCCAACCTCAGTCAAAGGGAAGTAGTGGGACACGATCTTCTCCTCTTCCAGGAGCTGGTAGCCCTTGGCTTTTTGGATGGAGGAAACGGCAATGGAATGGAGGGACTTCTCAGGGATCTCCCCCAATGGTTGCTCTACAGGCCTCTTGAAGGCAGACCGGATTCCCTTCATGCCCAGGTGGCTCATCTCCATGATGTTGAGGAAGAGGGACACAAAAGCGACAGAGAGCATGAATAGGATGAAGATGGTTTTCTCAGTAGGCCGGGACACAAAGCAATCCACCACATTGGGGCAGGGCCACCGGCTGCAGCGATAGAGGGGCAGGATACGGAAACCATACAGGAAGTAGTGGCCCACGATGAAGCCTACCTCAAAGAGGGTCTTGAAGATGATGTGGCAGACATAGGTCCTTAGCAGCGTGCCTTCCAGCCGGAACTTTTTGGTGCCTTTGCTACTGCTGCTGCTCTTCCTGATACTAGCCTGGTCTGGGGCTATTGGTACCCTTTCACCCCCATTGCTGCGCGACTGCTGACACAGCTCCTCAGCTTCACGGTCCTTTCGCTTCTCCTCCATGCGGACGTGATGTACCGCGTGCCCCACGTACATCAGCGATGGAGTGGAGACAAAGATGATCTGCAGGACCCAGAGGCGGATGTGAGAGATAGGAAAGGCCTCATCGTAGCAGACATTCTCGCAACCTGGCTGCTGGGTGTTGCATACGAAATCAGACTGCTCATCACCCCACACAAACTCGGCTGCAGTGCCAAGGATGAGGATGCGGAAGATGAAAAGGACGGTCAGCCAAACTCTGCCAATGACGGTGGAGTGCTCATTCACCTCCTCCAAGATGTTTCCCAGGAAACTCCAGTCGCCCATTGCTCACCACCTAGGAAGCAGAAGGCAAAACCTAAGTGGTCACAGTCCAACCTCGAGGTGACCTCTTTCCCAGCTCTTGGAGTGTGCTCCTTTCCGAGCTGATGGAACACTCATGGGGTAAACAGTCTCTATGGAGTGCCTTGTCTGTGTGGACTAGTGCTAAGGGACGAAAGGCTCCTTGAAGTGGGTTTAATGCTAATCTATAAAATTATTAGTGTTACTAATAATATGTTCTCATTCACCTCACAAACTATCTGAAAGGATCCATGCATCAGCATCTGTATAACTCCTTGAATTTATTGTGATTTACTATGGGCCAGAAGTAGAACACTTTGATTACATGGATTTAAATCAAGACTACACGTTGATGGAAGATTAATGAATTGTAATACTGAAAGCAATCCCCTATACTATCCTGGACTTCCAACAATATTCTTATGTGGATGAAATTTTAAGTAGCTACCCTGCTTGGGGCTCTTTTGGAATATGTAATAATCACATATATGAACATAAATGGAAGAGAATGAACATTTATTGAACATTTCTTATGGACAGACCTTTGATGTTGCATTATTTCCTTTATCTTAATCCTGTTAGACTTTAAGCTCTTGCTCAGATGATAGGCGTGTGCCTCTTTTATTTACTACTGCATAGCCAATGCCTGTACACACAGTCCAGCACACAGGACTTGGTATGATTTTTTAAAAACCAACTTGCTTTCAAGATATGAGAAAATGGAGGTTTTAGAGTCTAAACAGATGGTCTTAGATCAGACAGCAAAACACTTGTAGTTTTGTACCCGATCCCTAAGGTTTGATTCTCCATTAATACTGCCTGCAATATGGGCTACACGTTTCTCCGATTTCTACAGTCCTAATTTGTGCTTTCTTTTCTTGAGTTTGAAACTGTAAACCCCTCTTAATAGTTTTACAAATTGAGGGCAGTATATTTTTATTACTACCCTTTTAGATCCCAGGAGCAGAGAGCGCTTTTGGGGAGGGGGGGCTGCTTTACAGAAGTCTGCTAGGATGTGTTGTTCAATGTTTCACAAATGAATAGGATGCAGGGTTAGTTACAGGTAGTTTTTTAAATATGGACGTTGGACCTGTAGGGAAACACAATGATATATGATGTCTCTAGCACAGCAGGGGCTGACAGGGTGAGGACTGAAATGATGGGGAGGATGTGTACAAATGGGGCCACTCATTCAGGACTGTGATAAAAACAAAACAAACAAAACCTGCCACATTACTTTAGGGCAGTTGTCCCTCCAAGCTGAACATCTCTGGAGCTGAGGAACTCATTCATGCCTGCCCTTAGATCAAGGCAAGAGCTCCTGTTGGAGGACCCTTCTCTGGGTTTCTGCTGGCCATCCAGAAATAAATGAGAAACACCACAGCTGGGTAATCCATCTAGCAATTATGCCCATACATGAGACAGAACCCAGGGAGGTGGGTTTCTTATCAAATAATCCTATATTCTCCTGTAAGACAAAACTTTAGCTTTAATGTATTCTAATCTGATTGCTTATTATTATTGTGTACTTAATTTTACTATTTTAGGGCAGAACATTCTCGAATCATTTTTGGCTTTATCTTCTGTGATCCATCACAGCATAGAACAAGGCACTTCAAAGTGAAGGACCTCCATGAATGCCAGAGGATGGGGCTGAAGGTGATGGTTTTAAGATCCTAAACTCTCAGCTCCCGTAAAGACAATTATCACTAAAATTCAGGGACCTCCAGTCTTCTTCTATGTAGTGGTAATGAGGGTAAGAACTCACAACAAGTAATAATCAAGTTTATAAAATTTAGAATAAAAAAGAGAACTTCCAAGGAAGTACAAATACCAGGAAAAAAGAAAAAAGTAAGATGATTCAAACTATCTATTTTGAACCAAAAACAAAAGGCAAAATAAGCCTTATCATCAACCGGGGTGGAGGGTGCTTGCTTTATGTTATAAATGGGTATACCAGTGACTCTTAACACGCAGTGTCATGATACACAGTCATAGCCCAAGACCTTCCTAACAATTATGTCAATAATTTTTAAATGAAAGCCAGGTCCTTTATAAGCTATCCTGCTATATTAGGATTGTTTTGAATTTTGAATTTTTTTCTTTATGTCTACTCAAGAGTTTTGTGCCAAGTTACAGGCAATTGTAACTTAGAACAAAATCTTTCTATTAGCACAGCAGTGAAGCAGGTTACTTTTGCTGTCCAGGAGAGGATTTAAGATGCTGGAGGAAGTGTTTGGGCTATTATAATATGTTTTAAATTTAGTGTGTGTGTGTGTGTATGGTGTGTGTGTATGTGTGTGTATGTGGTGTGTGTATGTGTGGTGTGTGTGTATGTGTGTGTATGGGTGTGTATGTGGTGTGTGTGTATGTGTGGTGTGTGTGTATGTGTGTGTATGGGTGTGTATGTGGTGTGTGTGTATGTGTGGTGTGTGTGTGTATGTGTGTATATGTGGAGTGTGTGTATGGGTGTGTATGTGGTGTGTGTATGTGTATGTGTGTGTATATGGTATGTGTGTATAGTGTGTATGTGTGTGTATGTGTGGTATGTGTGTGTGTATGTGAGTATGTGTGGTATGTGTGTGTATATGTGTATGTGTAGTGTGTGTGTATGTGTGTGTATGTGTGTATGTGTGGAGTGTGTGTATGGGTGTGTATGTGGTGTGTGTATGTGTATGTGTGTGTATATGGTATGTGTGTATAGTGTGTATGTGTGTGTATGTGTATGTGTGTGTATATGGTATGTGTGTATAGTGTGTATGTGTGTGTATGTGTGGTATGTGTGGTATGTGTGTGTATGTGTGTGTACGTGTGGTGTGTGTGTGTATGTGAGTATGTGTGGTATGTGTGTATGTGTGTGTATGTGTGGTGTGTGTGCTCTTACCACAGGTGCTCTTAACCACAGAGCCCTCTCTCTATTCCCCCCACCCCTCCTTAAGTTTGTGAGTTTACATTGGTGTCTTTTTCCCTCTGTAGATAAAGATTGGGCTAAGCATGCCAGGCAAGTACTGTGTGACTGAGTTACCCCCAGTCCTGGTCTTAACTTGCATGTACAGTGATGTTTAAAGAAGTAAAGTCACAGCAGCCAGCTGGAGTACGGAGAAAGTGCTCCATTCACCTCTGTTGTCCTCCCTGCTGAATTTGCTTGTGAAGATGAAGTGAGCCAATCTAGTACAGATGGAAATGAAAATGATGGGTTCTTTCAAATCTCAACCCCAGGACCTCCATATATTCCACTCAAGAACTGTGGGTTAGGGTGAAAATTGAAACAGCAGCTTATGTGGGATTCTTACCTTTTCCTAACAGTGATGTAATTGATGCATCTCTTGTCAGTCTTCATGACAAGCTATGAGCTCAGCAAATGGCTTTTATATTGAGATTTCAGATTGTTACACACAATAAGCACAATAAAATAGCACACAGCTGCCAACTCCTTATTTTTAAAATAAGAAACATTTCAGGTCACTGAGTAATTTCTGCAGTCTGATTTCACCCTCTCTTGATTAAGGGTGGGACAGCTTTAAGACCACAAAACTTAAAGAGAACACAGTTTTAGAATAAATGTCACATTGTTAAATTGAACACTTTTAACTTGGTGTGAAATTCACCTCATAATTTCCTTCATTACAGTCGCTTTTTTTTTTTTTTTTTTTTTTGGTCACAGGCTGTCAACATTTAGCCTTGAGCTAAAATGGACAGATCTACGATTTGGGACTCAGAAAATAAAGAATTGTTGACACCGTGACCAGGGAGTGACAAGATGAGAGGTTAAATGAGTCTCCTAGAGTGGCCCAGCTAGGGAGGGCAGAGCTAAGATGTGAGCCAGCCCCAGTCTTCCCCAGTCTAAACCCCAAGGGAATTTCTAGGGCCGTGGATCATGGGTTTGAAGATGCACAAAGCCACATAGACATCTATGCTAACACGTTTCCCAAAGCATCAGTGAGGCACACACCACTCTGGCTGCCAGTGAGGAGTAAGTGTACCTCCATCTTAGTACCCACGGCCACTAGGCATCAGCTCTCACCGACAGACACCTGAACCCGCCCCAGGAAGAGTTTTAGAACTTCTAGTGTGACTCATTCCAGTGGTCCATGAACTGCTTTAACCTCGCGAACTCTGAGCAGGTGGGCTCCCCTCCACACACAGCACTCACCCATTGTGACTGGCCCTTTCATCTCAGTTGTGAGTGAAAAGAAAAAAAAAAAAAAAAAGCATTGGTAACTGGACCACTTGTTTATATCCCTCTGGATTCCTGGAGGCGCGTTCATTCTTTTTGAAAATGAAAAGACCTTAAGAAGTCAAGAGTTGGAGTTTGAACATCTCTATCCACACCCACCACATCCAGGCACTCTCTCCCTAATCTGCGCAAACCCTTGAACTCCTAGAAGGGTTTCAAGGTTGAGCTTTAAGCGCAGCCGTCTCAGCTCAGTAACAGTACTTGGCGGCAACTTTCTTCTTTTGGAAGAAAACTATGGATGGATGGATGGCCCTGGCTAGGAAAGAAGCGAAGGGAAGGTTACATTGTATCGCCACCCAAGGAAAACTTGCCAGTATGAGTAGGGTCCTAGGGTCCCACGGAGAAACAGGTGCGGCCTTCCTCTCTTGATGCTCAGCAGTAAAATGGCAACTTTGGTGTCTTTCCTTTACCACCTAAAAGCCCACCTCCCACGTCTCTACCCCGCCCCTAATGTGCTGCACGACTGAGCAGATATGACTGGATCAGTCCTGATGGGTAGGTTTTACTGTCCAGCAATATTTTAAGCTCCCAGCCAGACAGCTTTTATGAAGGGAGGGATGTTTGGGGAACAATGGGAGTGAGAGAATGGGAGCGCTGTGCTGGGCACCCCGGGGGGAGGGTGGGGGAAAGCTGACATGGGAAGCTTTGCTGGGGCTTCTGCAGGCTCCAAATGTTTCTCTTAGCTGCAGACATGTCCTCTACAACACCAAATCTTCGGTTTCTTGCAGAGGACAGGTGTGGGGGTGTATGTTCCCAGCCCTCGAAGCCATCATCTTGGAGACTCTTAGTGATATAGGGAGAGTAAGAAGGGACCCATGCACTACCTTCTGCTTCAAGTCAGACTAAATGAGAGCGGCTCGTTCTTTGCAAAGAAAGGATGGAATTTCATCCTCCTTCAGGGTTTGGTCTTGTGACTCAGCCTCCCTGATGACTCTGTTTCTAGAAACTGTGGGGTGCTGAATATAGTTCTCAGTCCCAAGTGTGCGGCACACGCCCTGGAGGGTCAAGGAAAGCACCACAAATTCCCAAAGCAACACAGGCTCCTGCCATTCCTCATGCTGCCCACCAGAACTAGAGGCTAAATCACACTATGGAAGACATCACACATGTTGGTTGTAGGGGAGAGAGAAAACAGGGAGGCGCTACACTAGAATTCCCTCCATGTTCGCTAGCAATCAAATCACAGTGGGGGCTAAGCAGGATGCTGTAGAAGAAAGGGCAGCGCTGATCTTGCCCAGCTCTGAAACAGGAATTTAACTTGCTGGGCAAAATAGGCCTGCTTCACCTGTACAAAGGTGGCTTGATGGTGTTGTGGGTAGCCAAACGTCTTCTAATTGGAGTGTTGTGTGGAGGGGAATAATCCATTCCTGGTACTTTATATTTTGGTTGTGAGCCTCGCCTTTAACAGCTGAGCTGAGCTGTCTCTCCAGCACCTCTCCTGGTAATTTAAGCCCAGATAACAACTGAGGTCTAGGGAGACTACCAGCTCCAGTGGGGAACTTACTACTGATAACTAACTAAATTGACAAAGCAAACTGCCTTCTAAATATTTATGCTCCTACGTATAGACAAAGCTGATCCCAGAGAAGCCTCTTCCTGCAAAGAGTATCAGTGAATGCAGAGACCCAGGGATTCCCAAGATGCTGAGAATAAGCAACAGTTGTGGACACAGACTAAACAAGATAGATACATAACTCCCTTTTGGGTTCAGAGGACATTGGAAAAGAGAGGACCAGAAGTATGTAGAACCAGAAAATAGGGCTAAGGGCTATACATTGCCGTTCTTTAGGCTCTATGCAACTGTTGTCATTATAGCTACCTACACTGGGTCCACATAAGACTGTCCCTATCAGCTGTCAATCAAGGAAGTGGGTGGGGCTCATGAGGCCCCACCCTTTACCTCTGACCTATTGGCTGTTGATAGATTCTGAGAGAGGAGAGGAGGAACTATTCTCTCTGTTATGTACCCTCTGCTGAGCCTACCCAGCTCCAACAGATAGCCCCAAACCCATGGCCATACAGGCAGACCTGGTACATCTCAGTGGGTCACAAAACAAAAGGAATAGCCATGAACATGAGGGAGAGATTTGTAGGAAGGAGAGGCATGGGCGGAGTTGGTGGGGAGGTAGGGTTAGAGCAGTCAGTGTGTGTTGTGTACATGTGTACATGTACAGGCATTATGCAGGCTTATATGCTTTCTGTAAATGATGGTGTGATGTTTTGCTCATCAAAAGGGTCTTGGATGGAGTATCACTGTAGCCCCAAAAAGAATGACACTTAGAAGGCATGGGCATGTGCTGTCTGAGATACACACCCCTTTCATTGTCTGGGACTGGCTATTACACAGCTGTAAAAGTGGCTGTTTTGAAACTATTTTATTTTTAAATATATATATATACACACACATATATATGTATGTATATATACACACATATTGTGTGTGTGTGTATGTATGAGAGAGAGAGAGAGAGAGAGAGAGAGAGAGAGAGAGAGAGAGAGAGAGAGAGAGAGAGAGAAGGTGCCCATGGAGATCAGAAGAGGATGCAGGGGCCTCTGGAGCTGGAGCTGTAGTTACAGATGGTTGTGAGCTGCCTGCCGTGGGTGCTGGGAATACGTTTTGAGGCCTTGGCAACAGCGTATGTGCTCTTAAACACTGAGCTGGGATTTGGGATATTTTATTCTACCAATTTACTCATGGAAATAGAGGGGCAAAATAGTTGGTATTTGGATTCTTTCAGAGAATAACAATGCATGATCCCTCGATTAAACACAAATTAAGGGTAAAACAGACTCCCTGAAAGCTGAGTGCTTCTCCATCACCTCCCATCCACTCTCTTTACTCCTTCTGTTTTCTGTGGCCATGGACACATCTCAGTTCAATGGTGCAGTGTGAAGGAGAGTGATATCATGTTCCACTGTATTGAAATGTTCACTAACCCACAGCCTTATCTGGTTTACATTGCTGATTTCCTTTGAACTCCCAAGTGCTGAGGGCCCACATGCACTTGGACAATGCCCTCCAGGGAACCTTTCCATTGACTATTCAGTTCCCTCAGTATCAATGAGATGAGGAGCCAGAAGCGGGCGGGGAACAGCATCATCCTTTTGAGACGGATGGCTCATGTGTTCATTCCTGCAGTTTTTCTTTAAGAAATTTCAGAACCTAAAGAGCTTGTTCTCAAAATGATGCCCCCTCCATCTAGGGCTAATGTGATGGGTGGTATCAAGGGCCATTTTGTGAGGACATTTGTAGAGGATGTGTTTGAGCACAGATGGGAAGAATGACACATACTTCTCTGACCATGGTCTCATGGGTTTGGGACATATCTCCCTTCTCCTTTCTTTTCTCTCTTCCCTCCTCCCTTTTCTCCAAACTTCCTCACCTTCCATTCATTGTTTTTTTTAAATAAGGTTCTCTTCTGTAGCCCAGGTTGCCTGGAACCCACTATGTATCCCATGCTGGCCTCCAACTAATGGCAGTCCTCCTGCCTCCTATTCCTGAGTGCTAGGATTAAAGTCATCATGCCTGCTTAGCTTTCTAATCAAGCACTTTCTTTGCTCATTTCCTTGGTTGACACAGAAGAACACTCTACAAACAAGGCCCAATTAATTGAATTTTTTTTCTGTTCTATTTGTTTTTGAGAAGAGGTCTTGCTTGCCACATAGCCCAGGCTGCGCTGGAGCTTCAGGTCCCTTTGCCTCAGCATCCCCACGAACTTCGATGATAGTCGTGTAACCACCTGGTAATTGATTTTTGTTGTCAGTTCTGTTTGCAGCTAACAAGCCCTTGAAAATATTAGCATCCAATCTCATACCTTCCAGACAAAAGTTAGGAGAGAGATGAGGAGTGAGGGTCACCTTAGTCCATCCCCCCGTCCCCCGCGCGCTCCCCCACCCCCCCCCCCCCCGTGCTGGAATTAAACCACACATGGCATCATATTATGATGCATTATTTAATTTCTAAATCTCAAAAATCATGAGACATATCTAAATGTAAAGGCAAATTTCAACTTTAAATTCTGAAACCACCTAGATTATTAGACCACAGCATTTCAGGTAAACCACTGGCCTTCTGCTTTTGGAAGCACCAAGGCAGTTACGTGTGGAAAGGCCATGGGGTTTGAAGCTGGGAACTTGGCTGTCTAGCAGTTGATAGCGTGGTTCAGCTCTTCCCATCATCTGTTTTCTCACCATCTCTGTGGCTTTGAATACGGGGGAATCCGCTTGTCCCCTGTAGGTCATGTTTGCTGTCCTGTGTCAGATCTATGGCTTGATTTGCTTCCAAGTCCACCTTGACTGAGCTCATGCCTGGTCCACTCCCAGGGGAAGAAGTCAAGAGAGAGCTGGGCAAGCCTGGATGACATTACCTACCTCAGTCCCCTCATTTTTCAGATAAGGGAACCAAGGTTCGGACTGGGCAGAATACTGGGGGTACAGGCTGAGCCTGTTCTCTCTGTGGTTCTGGTGTTCCTACATGTAGGCCAGAGTCACTTAAGTTGCAAAGCTCTTTTGGCAGAAGCAGGTAGCACAAAGATTTGGGGCCTGAGGAAACCACCCTCAGTGGGTTCCGCTGGAGACTGGGAACGCAAGATGAACAAGTTTGCAGATTCGGCTGTGTGCAAGGGGGCGGGAAGCCGAGAAATACCACAGATGGCCGTGTGCAAATTGGATCACTTCCGTGAATATTTTTTAGTGACTTAGTGAGCAGGGCCTGGACACTCAGACAAGTGTCTGTCGAGGACCTACCCTTGAGGTCGAGTGGGATTGGGAGGGCTGGTGGGGGAGGGTGGTGCTCAGATCGATGTCTTGGCAATCCATGGTGAAGGCTCCAATACACAAAGAGCTTGGAGTGGCTGACACAGAGTGTCAAGGGCAAAAATGTTGAGAAGTGTAATTTTTAAATTCCCTGATTTTCTTTTTAATCCATGTATAGTTTCTTACTGGTGTATGTTCCAAAGCCTGTCACTATCAAGAAATGAGATACTCTACCACATCCAACATGTGACAGACCCATTCCTTTCTACTATGGATTTTGTTAAGCAGCCACTTTGCCAGGGATGCCGAGATGGATGAGGCATGCTTCCTGATGTGATGCCTACATAGTACATGGAGTGTGCACAGAGGGCTCACACATATCTGCTCTGCAATGAGCACAGCAGCAGGAAAGGTAGAAACACCCTGTGGGTGCTGCCCCATAGACCTGCTTGTCATTTTGCAGAAAACTGAACAGTAAACTGGTGGATGTGTGTAGGGCTCTGCATGGATCCCTGAGACACCTTGAGCAAGCCTGAAGCTGTTGACTGGAACATCTTGCACCAGAGTAGTTCTTGGTACTCTTCTTGATTTGCTAACACACATCTGCTGGGGAGGAACTGAGCCCAAGAACTCCCACGCTTGACCCTTGATTGTTTTCCACTGTGCTGTGAGTCAGTATATAAGCCCACTCCATCCCCTCAATAAACGGCATTCAGCGCTCGGCATTCCGACATTGCCATTGAAGGAATGACCCGCTATCTTGTCTCTTATTTCAATCCCTAGGCCTTCGCTCTATTCGTGGAACAGATCGTGGTGTGGGCGCTGCAGATGTGAAGATGTGGAGTGGTCTCATCTGGGCACCAGGCATCTGCCTGATCTTGAAGAGACTTTTCCTTTTCAACCCCAAGGGAACAGGACACTGCAATTACAGCTGCAGTGATTAAATAAAACAATGTGGTAAAACTGAGCCCAGTACCCGCCAGGTATCACTTGATAAATGATAAGTGCTATCCTTGCTGTTGCCAGGAAGGTCAGAGTACCCCTGGAGAGAGACCAAAAGTTCTTTGCTTCACCAGCATGGGGCCCAACGCTTGCTTTTTCTAGGTTGTGCTGCCTGGAGAGGACCAGGCTTCGAGCTTTGCCCTCTGTGCCCTTCCTCCCTGGCTTATTGTTCCTAAGCCAGATTCTTCATTATCAGACCATTTGGCTGAAATTCAAGGGCTCCCGTGCCCTGGGGGACACAGGGAGGGCTGGAGGGGGAGTAGGGGGGCACTTTCACTCTAGAGAGGATTTCCAGCCCAGACAGTTGTCAGGGCAAGGCGGGGCCCTCTATTGAACAGAGCAGTTCATGCATGAGAGCAGACCATGACAATTCTATAGAACACGACCCCTCAGCGCAGCCTTCTGCTAACAAAGTTATCTTTCCCAATCTGCTTAGGCAGAAGGGGGACACACTTCCTGTCCTTGTGCTGAGCATGGAACCCAGGCAGGACCCAGGCCAGAGCTGGGTCTGGCTTGCAGAATTATCTTGGGTTCTCTCAGCTGCCCTATCCCCCCCCCCTGGGACAGAGTTGGCTCAGGCAACAGTAGCTGGCCTCTGGTCAGTGTCCTTAGTGCCTGGGGGTGTGGAGAGAGAATACCAGATCAAAGATTCAGGCGTTCAGGTCAGCGGGTCTTAAAGTGTGGTTGCTATACCTGCAGTTTCACCTGTGATAAACCCTGAGATCTACCCTAACCTAGGGAATTAGAAACCCAGGATGGAAACCTTCATTACAAGCCCTTCCCAAGACTCTAAAGCATGTAAAAATGCTGGATCCCCTGCTGGCCATAGCCCACTTCTGGGTTCATCCTGGAGCCTGTGTCTTGTCTAGCCTTCTCCTGCATGTCTAGACTTCCCTGAAGTTTCCCAGGTGCTGCATTAGGCAATCCTACACTTAACATGTACTTACCATATACAGTTACCACTTACTCGGGGAGGATCAGAAACATGACATGCGCATCAAGACCGAGGGGGCACACCCTTCTCTCAGCCGAGACTCAGCAGGGTCTAAGTCCTGGGCACAGGAAGAAAGGGCAGTCCCAGGGCTGACTAGCTCAGAGTCAGCTCAGGCTTGACTCCAAAGCCTGTTTGCTCTACGTTGCTCATGTTGTCTCCTTTAATTAGATGATTTGGCTCTGACCTTTCCTAGTATCTGGGGTCTCCCATCTCTGTGATTGTCAGTTAACATTTGAAGGGCTCAAATTTTGTTGTTGTTGTTGTTCTGCAAAAACCAGCATTACTGTGGACATTTTCTAAGCACTGCAGACTATTTCACTTTGAAGACCTATATTTTCAAATGGACAAGCATAAGGTACACATATTATACACTGGGGGGGGGCAGAGTCAAACATACAGGTGAAGCCATTCAACAGTGAGGGACTCTTCATCCACAGCTGCCTCCCAAAGCGGTTTGCTGCGTGCTCCGGCCCGATTTCTGTGGGCATTCGTATAGATGTAAATATAAATGATACCAGTGTGTTGCACGTGATCATGTCACTTGGCCTTTTCACTTACATCCTGTTGATCTTTGCAGTACACACAAATCAACCTCATTTGCCCAGTGCCCCAAATAATAGTCTAGGGTAAGGTCCACCTCAGGAACTTATTCAGCATGTTCTGAAAGCCGTTTAGACTTGTCTTCCTTTCTCCTGGCTACCTCTTTTTTTCCCCCTCCTCTTTTTTTTCTTTCTAAAAAATAGCATCACTGTGAACACTTTGCCAAGTGTTGTAATCTATTTCACTTTGCACACCTGTATTTTTTTTTTTCTGGTACTTTAAAAATACTGTGCGTGCGTGCGTGCGTGCGTGTGTGTGTGTGTGTGTGTGTGTGTGTATGTATCTATTTTGAGCAGATGGAGGAAAACTTCTCTAGGCAGAATTAACTTTTCAGAAGAGAAGGAATTGAAAAGTTGCTGAGAACAGCAATTGGTCTTCAAACAGACTCCCAGACGACATGGCAGCTTACAGGAGGGGACATCAGCCTGTGTTCCGACTGTCACTGCTGTTGTCCTCAGTTTCCCATTAGATGGGCAGGGGAGAGCCTGTTAATTTGCATTTTTCCTGATTACTCGAGAGATGAATTTACTTCTGGAATGTTTGTTAGCTATTTCTATTTCTTTTCCTTGGAATTGTTTACTCCTGGCTCTGTGTGTGTGTGTGTGTGTGTGTGTGTGTGTGTGTGTGTGTTGTCCTTGTTGATTTATAAACTTTTTTATGGACCATGGCTACTTTTCCTCTTTATTTGTGCTGTAAAACTTCCAACTGATTACTCATCTTGTAACTTTGCTTTTAGTGTGTTTTGCTGTGCAGAGAATTTATATTTTTATCAAATCAAACCCATCTTTTAAAAATTTATGGTTTCTTGACTTTGTGCCTGGCATAGAAAGGCCTTCGTATATCATTAAAATTCAGGAAGTTTAGTTAGGAGACTTGTTGTTCAGCCTAGTTCTTAAAATGAAACAGAACAGCCGAATGCTTTAGAGCCATTATGAGTGCCTCTCCCTGTCAATCAGCTTTCTTTTTCAACAGGGATGCATATTTTATTTATCCTCTCACCTCATTTGGCAACAAATCCCATCATCATCACCTCTTGCACCAGCTCCTTCCTACTTGCAAATCAGAACATTGCACTTGGGGGCTTTTGTGCCTGACGCTTGTGGTAGGTTGTCTCTGTCCCTCTAGATGTTTGAGTTACACTTGCTTCACAGAGGCAGGGGCAGGGGGATGTTTTCTTCTTTGAAGGCATATTTTCTACCCTTTCTACAAAGAGGGAGATTTGCAAGATTGTTGTTTTTTCCTCCTTCTTTTCCCATTAAAATTGTCTTGTTCTCTCTAAAGTTGTCACTGAGCCTGTAGCTCTCACAGAGGAGCAACACTATGCTTTCCACTGCTCAGTTAAGTATCTAGGTTAACCATCTTTTTCTTTATAGATGGGGGTCTCCATGTATTCCTGACTGGTCTGAAGCTGGCTATGTAGGCCAGGCGGGCCTCACAGATCCAACTGCCTCTACTGCCCCAGTGCTGGAGTTAAAGGCAGGCAGCATTTCCTGCCCCAGTGCTGGAGTTAAAGGCAGGCAGCATTCTTTGACCTCTTTTGTTGTTGTTGTTGTTTGTTTTTGTTGTTGTTGTTTTGAGACAGAGTCTCTTGTAATTGGCTTTGAACTCACTATGTAGCCAAGGATGACTTTGAATGCCCAGGCTCCCTCATCTCTACCTCCCAAGTGCTGGGTTACAGGCACACTGCCTTATGTGACTTGGTTGGACCCTCTTTGTATGTACTCGGTCTCTTATGTCTCAGTGTATGTGGATGGCAGAAAAATGGACCCCAAAGATGTGGCCACCCTGAACCCTGGACCCTGTGAGTATGCCGGTAACTAGCTGACCTTGGCAGGAGGATAGTATTCTTTTGTGCATTTATGTGTACGTACATGTGTGCACTTCTACATGAGCATGGAGGGAATGAATGTACACATATGTGTCAGAGGCCAACTGTCACTCCTCAGCAGCCATTACCATGTTTATTGAGCCAGGGTCTGTCACTTGACCTGGGGCTTTCTGATGAGTCCAGGTCGACAAGTCTTGTGATCTTCCTGTATTTGCCTTCCTGATGCTGGGATTACAAGCACACACCCCCTTGTGCTTGGGGAGCAAACTCAGGCTCTCATGCTTGCAAAGCAAACACGTGTGCACATCCATCTGTATGCCTGAACTCAGCACTGATCATATTATTCCTTCCCTCCCATCCCTGTGTGTGTGACTCTGTATATACACATGTGCGCATACAGATGGACGTGCACAGGTGTGGGCATGCATAAGGTTAGAAGTCGACGTTAGGTATATTCTCTTAGCCCTCTCCACCTTTCATCTTTTGAGACGATCTCACTGAACTTGATGCTCACCAACTGATTAGACTGGCTGGCCAGCAAGCTTCAGGGTCACGACATGAGTCATCACACCCAGTTTTATATGGGTGTGGGGGATCTGAACTCTGGTACACTGAGACAGGCATAGTATCCACTGAGCCTTCTCCCAAGTCCCAGGCTATTATTTTTACAGGATGGCTAAAACTGGTAGATTACAGAAGTCCTTAGAAAAACAGACACAAAGAGAGAACGAGAGACTCGGGAGACCACAGAGAGAAATACGCAAGTGGCCATTGCTGACTTGGATGGTAGGCTGAAGTCAGTGGATGTGAGCAACTCCCAGAAGCTGGGAACCGCAGGAAAAAATGGTGCCCTCCAGCCTCCAGGCAGAAGCAAAGGGCGAGGAGGCTTTGATTTTCACCTCAGTGACAGTTTTACTTCAGACTTGTAACCTAAACATTTGTGAGGTAACAATATTCAGTGTTTTGAGCCACTGGATTTGTGACCACTCACTATTAGCAGCAATCAGGACCTGTCACAATAAACATTGAACTTGACAACTAATCCTGCCGCACATGTGACCACTATGGACACACACTTGTACACCCCCCCCCCGCCCCCCCCCCCCCCCCCCCCCGCTAAAGTCCCAATCTTTCTCTGATCCTTGGAAACATTAGTTCTGCACAAAGCAGCCACACGGTCTACAGAAACGAAACCTGTTTAACCGCTGTTTGGCATCAGACTCATGCAATCTCAAATATTCTGGTTGCAATTATTCCCTTTATAATTATACTCAAGTCTAGCTACAGAAGTGCTTTGACTGACATTCATTACAACAAAAATAACTGCAGCCTGGGCTCGGCTAGTTGCCCTGGAAGGAAGGAAGGAAGGAAGGAAGGAAGGAGAAAAGAGAAGGAAAGAAGAAGCTTGTCTTTTTCCTTTACTGCTTCATTTTATTTTGACTCAAATAAATGTCTTGAATGTGGCAACATTTTTCTGGGGAAAAAAGGAAATGGGTGCAGGAATTAGATAGTCTGCCAATCATCAGGGTTTCCGTTTCTTCACCTTTGAAGAGGGAATAATGGGACTCACTGAGCCCCAGGAGACTCCAAGCAAACTGTATTATTCCTCAGGATTCTAGCCTTTAATATGGAAATGATACTGAGATATTCTGTCACTCAGTTGTTTTGGGGGCTTAAATAAGTTAATAAAAGCTTTTAGATAATCCTTTGGAAGCAAGCTTGAGGTCAAACCACAGTTCTACCACTAGATGGCACCATCAACACAGCCAGAGAATAAATGACATCGGATGAGGGAAGTCTAATAGTTCCTGCAGATGTTCCAAAGAAGTTTTCTTTTTCCTACTTTTTTTTTTTTTTGTGTGTGTGGGGTATTGTCGATAAACCCAGGGTCTCACACATCCAGGCAAGTGCTGATATGTCCTGTTTTTAATTTGTTTTTTTTAAAACAATTTTTATCGATTCTTTGGAAATTTTACATCATGCACCACAATCCCACTCATTTCCTAATCCCTCAATATCTGCCCTTCACCCTTGTAACATCTCCTCAAAGGAAAAGTT
Organism: Phodopus roborovskii; assembly: GCF_943737965.1. Lineage (NCBI taxonomy): Eukaryota > Metazoa > Chordata > Mammalia > Rodentia > Cricetidae > Phodopus > Phodopus roborovskii. Next base: position 28,246,136 of record NW_026126540.1, read on the forward strand.
AAAAATAAATAATAATAAGCTGGGTGTTGGTGGCATACGCATTTAATCTCAGCACTTGGGAGGCAAAGGCAGGCAAATCTCTGTGAGTTCAAGACCAGCCTGGTTACAAGAGCTAGTTCTTGTATTAATTAAGAAAACACAAAAACAAACAAAAAAGCAAACCAAAAACCACTTCGCTCCTCCGCCATCCCCACAACCGCCACTTCATTCACCCCAGTGGCACTGGGATACTGTGTGTCATGCAGTACACAGCTTTACTTGCAAATGCCCATTGTGTATGTGTGGTTGGTCAGGTTCAAGGCCTCCGATTCGGCACACCATCAGTACTGCACCCCACTGACATTCGTCAGATCCTGCTGCTGCCCTGGGTCATGGAGAGCCCGAGGCTATGGTTCCACAGCATCAGTCCCTTCGCACACTCCAGCAGGTCACAGATGGGGCAGGTCTGGAGTGTGCCGACCCCGAGTCCTGAATGTGTGCCTGGTGGCAGCTGAGCTGGCCAGTCCAGAAATGCTGTGACCACCCCACTCAGATGAGGGGAGGAGCCAGTTCTCCCAAGCCCATGGTCAGGGGTGGGGGAGCTCTCTCTGAGTGCAGGCAACCCACCTAGAGCCTCTTTATTTCTATTTTTTATGTAAACTGTATTACTGTCAGGATTTGTCCCAAGATAAGTAGATTGGTCTGGAAGTAGGCTCTGGCAATCAGAACAGTCTTTTGAAACACAAATCTGGCCATGTCCTTCCTATATTCAAACCTCTGTGGCTTGCTATCAGTAAGTCTCTGTTGGGAGGCCCCGGGTAATGTAGGAGGCAGAGGCTTGGGCATGGTGCACAGGGCCCTCCCTGTCTTGTTACTCCTGCCCATCACTAGCCACTGACAGCTTTGTACTCAACTTTTAGCATCTATGGTCTTACTGAGGCCTATTTCCATCACCCTTTTCGCCTCCAGGCCTCTGCCCTCGTGGTTCCCCAATGTTGACAAGTTCCCGACTTGTCTGTTGGGGCCTGGTTTGAACTTCAGTTTCTCCAGAAAGAAGTCTCCTTTGACTCCTTTTGTTTTCAATAGCTCCTTTATGTGACTGCCCCTCCCCCTCCGCTGCACCCTATTAGTCCATGAGATTGCTGAACACGGGAGATGCAACTCAATCCTGAAGGCCTAGGCAGGAGAGAACCTGATGGTGTGTATGGTAGGCAAAGGAGTGATGAGCAGAGAGAAGGTCGTCTGGGAGATGGGACATAGACGAAGCTGGAAAAGTGAGCGAGGACAGTGAGGGCTTTGGGGAGTCATGGCTTGGCCGCGCCCAGGGGCCCAGGGGCAGTTTTCTGAGGGTTTCCTGTAGTCTCTGCAGGAGACCTGGTTGAGACTCTTCACCTCAAGCCCTAGTGACACTCTCACTCTGGGCTCAGAGTTGATGGTCCTGAAAGTGGCTTGCTTGTCAGGGCCATTTTGACTGACCCTCATGGTGCCTGATGTCCAGGCTCCACAGGCTCCTCGTGGTGCATGATGTCCAGGCGGAGGTCTTACTGGGGTGCTCCCTGCCACAGAATCAGCAGAGATCAAAGGTACTCTTGGCCTGAGATGCCATAAGATTTTGAAAGAAATCGTTCTTACTGCATTTTTCTTCGGAGCCTGTCCCCAGGCATCCAAACAATGCCTCTCCAGGCAGCCTGGCACAGCTGTCATAAAATGCAAGTGAAATCGGTATCTATGGAAACGGGCTGGCTCCTAGCTCCCTTTTGCCTGTCTCACTCCTGCTGCCTCCGTGGTGACCAGGATAGGTCTAGACTTCAGGCCCTGCCCTGGGATGTTGGGGCTGCGTCTGTGCCAGGACCACTCTTCCGTGTCCACTTGTTTCTTGCTTCTCTTCAGAGAAGCAGGGGAGGAACTGTGGGGACAGTGACCTTACAGGTGGTGAAGCTTCAGGAGTCCACACATGATTACTATGAAGGTGATTTGCCTTCGTAGGCACAGGAAAGCAAATGGGAGCTTGGCGGGGATAGCCCTGCCTTGACCTCAGGGGCTCCATTCTCCTGTCTTGAGAAGTTACCTGGTTAGCACAGGTAACCCCACCCCTCACCCTGTCCAGTGATTTTCTGGTCTTTTCTCTCTTCTGCCAAATTAATTATTCATTAGGTGTCTGTGGTGGGGCTTGAGTTAAGAGGTTTATTTATTTGGGTTTAAAATGAATGAAAATCAGCCTGCCCCAACTTGGCTGACTGGCCCCAGATGGAATGAAGATAGATTTGTCTTTTCCTCTTCAGAGCTGGTCTACTGAATTACTAAACCATGAGGATTAAAAACACACACACAAAAATCCTCCCAGGGGCAATTTGTCATCAAAATGCATTGTATCTGGCCGGAGAGAAGACGTCACTTACGAGCATTTTACTGTTCTTGCAAAGGACCTGGGTTTGGTTCTGCTCCTACATGGTTATAGCCATCTATAACTCCAGGTGCAGGGGACCTGGCGTCCTCTTCTGGCCTCCACAAGGACCAAGCACACACCTAGTGCACTTACATACTAGCAGGCGAAGCACTCAACATGCATAGAATGAAAACAAATATTGCTTTAAAACCACCACAACAAATCACATGGTAGTGTTGTAGGTATCTGTAGCTTGTCTCTGTGTAAAACTGCCTGAAAAGGTAGCGGGAATGAGGCGATGTCATTTGGACCTCCACATTCTGCCCTAAGTCGTGTAACAGCCAGACACTCTAAGGAAACCAGGAAATCACATCAGCATCAATAGTATGCCCTTACCTCCTGCGTGGCCAACCCAGCAATGGGCCTGCCAGGCACAGTGGTGAGCCTGGACCACTAGGGGGAGGCGCTGGTTCTCTTTTGCTTCCCACAGCTGTAGGCTGTCATTTGAGCCTGAGAGAGGCAGGTGACTCTTTAATCACACAAGAATAAATGAATGCAGGCTCACGGGAGGGGCGGAGGGGACAGAGAATGCAAGGCAGGAAGAGAGCATGGGTTTACAGGAGGAGCTGATGACACGGGGAATGCAAGACAGGGAGACAGACAGACGGCAGCGTGGGGTGGAGTGGTGGTGGCAACATTTTATTCAATGGGCAAAATTCTTGCTGGCCTTCCAATGACCCACTGGACTGGTGGGGTCAGATGGCTCACAGGGGTTGCTGACGTTCTTCCCCGTCCTCCTCTTCCTCTTCTTTCCCTCTTCCCTCCTTCTCCTTCTCTCTCAAAGCCCTTCTCATGATTGGACTCTTTGTCCTATCGCCTGCTGTCCCCCAAGTTCCAAACGATCAACTCCAAGTCTAGTATTCTCCTCCACACCCCCAAAAGCTCTCCTAGACCTGCCTGCCCAGCCCCTGGGCTCGTGGAAGGGCAGAAGACGATGTAGTGGGTGTGGCAGAAAAGAAATGGGAAGCACTGAGACCAGTGAGCAGGGGACAGAAACACTCTGAGGTGCTGTGAGATAGTCACTCTGTCTGCACCCATCGCACTGACCACGCCCACTGGGGGTGGGGACAGGTGCCGACAGAACACGCTGGCTGGCCTTAAACCTACAAAAACCCACTGGAGATCTGGGATTAAAGGTGCGGACAGAGTGATATCTCACTACACTGGGAATGTTTTCCAGGATCTATTCTAAGAGTTATGCCTGGGATTGTGTAAATTTAACTCACAGACCCACAAAGCAGAGACAGACCCGGCTATCGGAAGCCTCTATTGCTGTAGCCAGGGCTGGTGGAGTTCTAACACCGGGAGAAGTAGTGAGTGGCAACAGGGCCTCCTCCCCTGCGAGCTGTCCATGCTGGGCCTGCCCTCCAAAGCCCCCTTCCTGGGCACTATTGGTAGGGTGGCTGAACCAACAGAGACTTCAGGTTCCTGGGCAGGTGTCCATTCTTCTCTTGGCCTATCTGCAAAATCCCGAAGAGTGGAGAAGTCCGGAGGAACTTCCGCCCTGGATCCAGCAGCTACATCTTTACGTTAAAAGGGTCCTCATGGAAGATTGTGTTAGAGTGCAAGGATGGCTACCAACAGGGCTTAGTGTTATCTGTATTCCCAGGCTCTGTCAGCAGGCTTGGCGCCTAGTTAATTACGAGAAATTTGGCAAATTCATTCTGTTTTCGTCATTTGAGGTGAGGATGCCTGTTTGGGGACTTAATTAATAATCGATGTGAAGAACTTGGCCCACTGACTGGCTTTTACATGTCGACTGCCACTTTCCCAACATACAGTGAGTGTAGGGACTGGGGAGATGGCTCAGTGGGTAGAGTGCTTGCTTTGTAAGAGTAGAGACCTGAGTTGGATCCTCAGCACCCATGTAAAGCTGGATACAAGCAGAGTACTCCTAAGTCATGATGGGAGGTCGAAACAGAATCCTTGGGACTTTGCAAGCCAGCCATTCTGGTGTAGGAGGCAAGGAACAAGAAACCCTGTTTCTAACAATAGAGAAGGTGGACTGGTATTTGAGGTTGTCTTCATCTGACTTCCAGGGGAGTACTGTGTCAAGCACATGCCTGCGCTCACATGTACCTCACATGGATATGAATGCATGTGTAGGTACCCACCCACCCACACCCAAATGTTTATAACTTTTTGAAAATTATTTAATGTATGTTTTTCCTGAATGTGCATGCCTGGTGCCTGCAGAGCCAGAAGAAGGGTTCAGATCCCTTGGAACTGGAGTTAAGAATGTTTGAGAGGCACCACGTGGGTGTCGGGAAATAAACCTGGGTCCTCTGCAAGAGTAGCAAGCGCTCTCAACCGCTGAGCCTCAGGAAGACTTAAAAATGCAGTGAAGATATGGCTAAGCCAGCTGATTCACACCTGCACTTTGCCATTCTTGTTATGTGACCCCAGAAAAACTGACGGGGTTTATGCCTTAGTTTCTTTATGTACAAAATATAGTTTAGGGTCTGGAGAGATAACTTGGTGGTAAAGAGTATGCTTAGCATACACGGGCTTGGGACTCAGTCCGCAGTATCTCATTTAAGCTAGGGCCTGGAAGGACAGCTCAGTGGTTAAGACTTGCTGCTTTACCATGAGGTCTGGAGTTTGGATCCCAGCTCCCATGTGGGGAAGCTCACAAATGCTTGTAATTCCAGCCCCAAGGGATCTGACACCCTGTGTAGCGGTTTGAATGAGGATGGTCCCCATAGTTCTTATATCTGAATGTTTGCCTCCCAGTTTCTTAAATTGGGAAGGATTAGGAAGTGTGGCCTTGTTGGACAAGGGATATCACTGGGGTGGGCTTGGAGGTTTCAAAAGCCCAGACAATTCCCAGTTAGCTCTCTGGGTGCCCTGCTTGTAGATCAAGACGTGAGCTCTCAGCTGCTGCCCCAGTGCCCGCCCACCTGCTACCATGCTCCCTGCCATGACGGTCGTGGACTCAGCGTGACATTGTAAGCCTCAGATAAGCCCTGTCTAATATCAGTTGCCTTAGTCATGGTGTCTCTTCACAGCCATAAAAAGTAACCGAGACCCTTCTTCTGACCTCCATGGGCACCTGTGAGTGCATGTGCGTGTACACTCATATATACCCAGTAAAAATAAAAATCTTAAAAAAATAAAGAAAGAAAAGCGTTCAGTTATAGCACTCACACACCATAAGATACTGAAGAGGACCATATAGGCAGCATGTGTAGAGAATCAGAAGCAGTTCCAGGCACATAGTAAGTACCCAAAGAAATCCGGTCCATCCTACCAGTGAAGCTATGGCCTGGATTATCCAAAAGGATCTGTGCTTAGCTCACCAAGTGTGCTTAGCAGGAGAGTTAGTTTTTCATGTCACTTTGTACTAAGGGGAACCTGTAGGGTAAAAGGGCCAGCCAAAGAAACACACCCTGCGCCTGAAGCCAGGGCCAAAGAAACACACTTTGCTCCTGAGACCAGAGCCAATTCACTGGCCCTGAAACCAGAACCAAAGGGATTACAAAAGGGCCAATGAAAGAAATACACTTTGGCCCTGAAACTAGAGCCAAAGAAATATACCCTGCCCCTGACGAACTCAGCATGGAAACCAACCAATCCCTGAGCATGAAAACCAACCATTTCCTAAGCACGAAACTAACCAATCCAACTGATTGAACTCTGACTAATGCCCACCCTAAAAATCTTCATCCTGGAAGAACTCTGCCTCTAACAAAGCCTTTATAAGCCCTGTACCTGTTCAGTTTGGAGCTGCCCTTTTTTCTATCCAGGCAGAGGCAGCCCTCCTCCTGGAATCTTCCCTCCCAATAAATCTCTTGAGTGAGGTTTGGATAATGACCTTCCTTTGCTGAAATGGAGCAGGGTAGAGAAGTAACAGCTCTCTCCCGTGAAGAGCAGAGTGCTATCTCTCTACAGGGAAACTCCCTTAACACAACAGAGCAGAGGAGAGGAGAGGACAAGAGGGCAGGGGAGAGGAGGGGAGGGGAAGAGAGGGGAGAGGAGGGGAAACAGAATAGTGCAGAGCAGAGCAGAGCTGTACCAGCTCTCCCAGGGGAGGGGCAGAACTACTACTCTCCTATGGGGAAACCATCTGCCACCAGAACAGAGCTGTAGGTGTTGCCTGGCTTCTGATGCCCAGGGTGCCTTTCCCTTCAGAGCTGTAATACTTACAGAACATGTGTATTTGTTATTTGGACAACTGGTTGTTACTGGGTGCAGGGGCTCAAAACCTAACCAAGGACACCTGACAGATACACAAGATGTGCCATACAGCTCAAAGCAAAAATTTGTTTTAAGGTGCCTCTGTGGTGCTGTTTCAACAGTGGTCCTGTATAGTTTATCTCTTATTGCACACCATCTCAGAAGGACCTTGTTACCACACCATTTCTTCTTCAGGGTTAGAAAGAGATGAAAGAGACAGATTGTGTATCCCACACTAAGGCCGAGAGGAAAAACTCTGTGTTCACACTAACTGCATTGAAAATAAAAGTTAACTGAAGAAACTCTTGGCATTGCCTGACAGGACAGGTTACAGACAGTGTGTTTGACATGCCATCTGACACCGTTGGATGCCTTGGGCACAGCTGCAGTGAATCTAGAGTAAGGCCAAGAATAGAGCCCATCTCAGGGTTTGTATTGCACATCTCTGACTATTTTAAGGGTCACTGCCAAGAAAATCTGAAGAAGAAAAAAGTAAGAAAGAAAATGTCTGTCTTCTGGGGGAAGCATTAAGAATAAATCATGGTTAACTTTTAATTATGCATAATAATGGGTTTGTCATGACATTTTCACACGTGTACATATGCATTTCGGTCACATTCAATTCCCGTTACTCTTGCTTGTCGCACCCCTCCCACTAATCCCCTCCTTCTTCCCAGCTAGACCTCTTCATACTTTTGTGTCTTCCCCCTCTGTGGCCTGATGAGTTTAACTGGCTTACTAATAGAAGTATGGGTAATGGGTTATTCACAGGAGCATGGGAAACCACTGAAGAAAATGAGTCTCCTTCCCCCAGAAACCACTATAGATCCTCAGGAAGGGGCGCAGCCTTATGAGTGCCTCTCCCTTCCAAAATGGAAGGGCCAACCTTGTGCAGCTAACGACAGCTGCTGGGAGTTCCTGAGTGCAATGGCCATGTCATGGTGGAAGGCAGTGTTCCATATAACTCCAATCAACTTCCTCTCACCTCCTCTTCTGTGCTGTTCCCTGAGCCTTAGAGTGAGGTATGTGACACACATGTTCCCTTTAGGGCTGAGTATTCTACAGTTGCCTATTGCTACCTGCTATAAAAAGAAGGTTCTCTGACCAAGGCTGACATCAGGACTAATCTATACACACAAACATAAATATCTACAAGATAACATAGCCATTCAGCAAAACAACAGTAATAGATCCCCACCATAGGGCACATGACTTTCCCAGCCACAAGATGTTGACCACGTGTACATATCAGATGCAAATTCCCAGCTGTGGAATGGGCTTTACACACAATCAGAAAGTGGTTTGGATGCACCCATCATAGTCACAATGCTATTGCACCAGTGGGCACATCTTGCCTGGCAGCTTGGCAATGTAGCATCATTGCTGACTTTCTTCCCCGGCAGCCTGTCTGGCACCTTTAGGCATCATAAAAGCTATTCAGTGGGGAAGAGAGTTCAGTCCCAGTTTGAACCAAAGCTTGTGGCACAACACTGGTCTAAGTGAATCTGGCAACATGGAGTCAGGAAGAAAACATTCTGCTGATGTCCCAAATGGAATGTAGATTCATTGTCAAGGAGGGTTAGAGATGTTCATGGTTCTTTTCTGGTTATCTATGAAGTAGTTGTCGGGATTATTCAGAACAATATTTACTTCGGGCTTTGGAAAGTGTCATGATGTTTGTTTTGGCAGTAGATTAATTTCCCAGCTATACTTTTTATATCTATTAAAATGTTTTATTAGTGTTGAGTATACACATGCAATACCTTCTTTTTATTCAACAGATATTTGTTTAGTGCTTACAGAGGCACCGGCTTTGAAAGACAATGGTCAAGGAGTGAAACATGGTTCCTGTCCTCCTGTAGACAGTCATGTAAGGAACAATATACATACACAAACCATCATCTCCTTAGGAGATATACAGAGTGCTAAATGTGCACAGAAGGAAAAGTTGACCTCGTCTGGTGTGTGTACGTGTGTGTGTAATATGAAGGCACTACTGTTTGACATGCTCATCGAAAGACTGAATAATCTTTTACACCATCCATGTCTGGATTTGGGTTAGTCTCTGAGTGAGCATAAATTTGCTTCTATGTAAAACCTGGAGCACTATTTCTGCCTCTATTTTCCCTCCTTTAAAATTAATTTTTTGAAATGTTAATTAATATTACTTCTTGATTGACAAACCATAATTATATATGTTTGCAGAGTATGATACTATGTTTTAATGTATCTTTGCATTCTGGCAATATTAATCAAGCCAGTTAACACATTCATCTTCTCTATTAGTTTCCCTGGTGATCATTTGAAATCTCTTAGTTGAGATGGCCTAGACCGTACAGTATTGTTGACTGTAGTCAAGCTACTGTGCAACAGGTCTTGAAACTTCCATCTCTGTTAAGTTTTCAACCTTTTGATCATAGTCAAGATATGGAAACAACATAAATGTCCATCAGTGGGTGAGCAGATGAAGACAATGTGGAGAATGCTGAGCATGGAAGCATATATCTGTAGTCCAGAGGCAAAGTATGGATGGTAACTTTCTCCTGTTGAGTTCAGCACAACTTGAACAACACAAGACACAATCTCAAAAATAAAATAGCAAAAAAGAGAAAGCTGTAACATAGACACAACAGAACACTATTTAGCCTTATGTGGGTTACCATCCCAACGTTTGTTACAACCCAGGTCAGTCTGGAGGACATTGTGCTAACTGAAATAAGCCAAGCACAGAAAGACAAACAAAGCATGAACTCGCTTTTAATGTGGAAACCACCCAAATGGAATTCAGAAGCAGAGAGGGAATGACAGTCCCTGGAGGCTGGCAGGAAGAGAAAGATGGAATGAGGAAATGTGGCAATTTCTCTCCTGAAGATGGACAGTTTCCCTCTCCAGATTCTTCCTGAAGAGTGAGAAGGGCTCCTGGGTAGTGGGAGTAGTTTGAGAAGTGTCTGGACCAGAGAGATCAACATGGCTCTGTGAAAGCATCAGCTGTTAATGATTGGTGGTAGTCTGACCAAAACTAATTTTTTAAAAGGAGCACAATTTATTGATCAAAATTATAGACAGGAAGGTGGGCTACTATCTGTGTCATGCTGTCAGGGACACACAGTCTATTTCTCACTAGTCAATTACAGCTTAATGGACATAAGTGGCAGTTATTAGCATTAACATGATTGCCCATGTGCTACACAAGCTCTGTACCACTGCTCTATATGGCCAACTCTGGAGTAAGTCTACCAATTCACTTGTCCAAAGTCACTGTGTTAAGAAGTGTGTTTTTCGTTACCCACCTGTTTTGACAGGTGGAGACAGAAACAGAAGATGGAGGCCGAGAGCCTGGAAAGTTGCTTCAGTCTTAATAGACAGGGAAGGGAGGAAAGGGTCCACGATGGGACTGCAAACTAGGCATCATGGAAGTGGGTCTTAGCCTCATTTCCTGTTTTGTTTTCTGTATATTAGTGTTTTGTTTGCAGGTGTCCATGCTCATCATGTGCATGCCTGTTGCCTGCAGGGCTCAGAGGAGTGGAGTGGGTCAGTTCCTGAAGAAGTGCAGTTACAGATACGGCGAGTCACTGGGGAAGTGCTAGGAACTGAACCTAGGCCCTCTGAGAGAGCAGCAAGTGCTCTCAATTGCGGAGCCATCTCTCTAGCCCTTCCATCTAATTTTTAATTCAACATTTTAAAAACAGGGTCTTGAAATGGGGCAATGGTAAATAAGACGTCATCTCTGAAAGAGGCTGTGTGTATAGAGACTTGCACCTTCATGTGATCATTACAGTTAAACTGGGATCAGTCTGATGGAAGGAGCCGACGAACCGACACTGGCAAATACGGAAGAGCACAAAAGGACCAAGACCCGTGGGGTCACAGAGAAGGGAGACACGGAGTCATCACCACACTGGAACCAGTTCTATTTAGAGAAACACCCACACCCCTCTCCAGCCCCCCCTCCCTTGGCTTTGCTAGAGTGAACTTCTGCAGGTAATTTCCACCGTCTCTGTCACCTTTATATCCCCCTGTGTAATTATCCAACCTGTTAAGAGAGAGAGGGTCCTGGCAGATATGCCTCATGGTTTATGCATGACCCAGTTCCTTTCATGTTTCTCGATGAAGATTTATGCTTTTAAATTGCATTTTTGGAGAGCCTGTTGTAATCATTCCTGGGGTTGGGACAGTTGGCTGCTGTTTTGTTGATTGCTGAAGTGTCCTGGGAGAAGAGGGAGTGAGGGAACCATACAGAGAGAACAAGGCAAGGATCTTGGGATTCTTAATGTCTGGTGGCTTTGGATTTCCATCTCTGGGAAGAATTGTCTTAATGAAGGTTTTCCAGAGAGACAGAACTAGTAGTATGGACAGATAAGTATGTAGGTAGTAAGATAGATAAATAGATAGACAGACAGACACACAGACAGATAAGTATGGGGAGGCTTATTACCAGAACCCATTTATGTAGTGTCCAAAGATCTGAGGGCTACAGAAGCTGATGCTAAAATTCCTAGTCCCTGGCTGAGTATTCACAAATAGGGTTGGGGTGGAGCATAGCTTCTAGGACTTATAGAACTGACCTGATAAAATGGATGTCTGAGTATAAGAGAGGGGAAGAATTCACCTTTTCTCTATTTTTTTTTTTTTTCTCATTCAGGTCTCAGTAGATTCAGGTCTCAGATGATGTCTACCCACACTGGGAAGGGCAGGTTGTCTTTACCCAGTCTATTGATTCAGATGCTAATCTCTTCCCAGAAAACCTTCCCAGACACACCCAGGCATATTTTATGAGTAAGCTGGGCATCCATCAACCCAATCAAGATGACACAGCATTAACCATCAGGAGACCAACCTGATTGGCTCCTCCCAGTCCTCTCCAGCTGCCTCATAGAATATTATGTTTCTAACAATATGATTTTCCATGCTTCTATTTCTTCTACTCTTGGAAACAGAATAGCTTTGGTCCCAAAGGAAACTTTTCTTCTCCTTTGTGTTAGTTTTAAGTTTAATGGTTTTCATAATGTCCCTAAACTAACTGGTCTTTTTTTTCCCACTGGCATAGTCAAGTGGAGTTCATGTTTATACCTACTTAGGAGATAATTAACTTAGTTTAAGAATAGATTTTATTTGGCCCTAACTTTAACTCAAGAACAGTAGAAAGGATAAGTGCTATACTATTATTTAATGCTGAACATAATTAGTGAAAAAAGCTAGTGCCTTAGCAGAGGAAGGTGGCTGATGCATTTATTTTAATATAGTCATTTGCTAGTCTAACAAAGATCTACATTACATTATTCTTGGCAAACTTGCTTGGATATTTTCAGTTAGTGTGATCATTCTAGTTTTTCTGAAAAAAAAAAAATAGAAGGAAAAGAACCAATGACCCCTCGATTCTTTGGTGGTGGTCTTTTGGCTAACTTGACAGGTACCTTCAATAAAGTGTAAGTTCCTTGAAGGCATATTAGTTGCAATGAATATTAATAAAATTCTGCTGACCCTTAATTAAGTAAGGTGAGAAAATTTGATAATAAAACATGAAGGGTCAAATTAATTAGATCTATGAAACAACCAGCCAGCACAGTTAGCCAGAGGGAACACACGTGCAACCCATCACAGCCTCACCAGTTCGGGCAACGTCTGGTGGCAGTCACTGGCTCCCTCTTTCTTGCACTCATGTTCCAGTGGGAATTCCAGGGTGAAAGCATAGATTCAGAAATCCCTTGATTGGGAGCATTCATTTACTGCCACAACCCAAGTAGACATTAAAAAACACCCTAGGAATGTCACATAGTCCTTCAGTTCCCTTCTGCCATGCCTACTGTTTCCCCCATTTTTTCCTCAACCCCCTTTCCTTCCCTTCAGAACTTTTCCTCTTTCCTTGACTAGTAAGAAGTGTAACGTGCTCCTCCTGAGAGGGGGAGTTTGGTGAAGGGTTTGAGCCAGTCTCCAAGTGTCTTACATCCTGGTGCCATGCGCCTCAGTTTGACTGTATTAGGTACTCAGAAACTGCTTGTTATTATGAGAGAGTAAATATAATTTGTCTCACTCAGCACCACTAAGTAATGACTGGAACATCTTAGAGGGTTAGACAACAAAATATATAAATAAACCCACTAAAGGATCAACATTTGATGTTCCTCAGCTTTGAGCATTTAGAGCAGGGTTTCTGTAACTTTCCCTTGGGCAAAGCCTTTGACTTGAGAAATATTCTCATGATTCCAGGTATGTGAACATATAAGTTTATTAATATTTACTATTAATAAACCCTACAAAGATTTATTTTAAAACAATTTTTGTTATGCATATAATTTTACCATTTATTAAAGATAAAGGAAATCTGCAAACTAATGAGATAGACATGCTTGCTTATTTTTATATAAGGAATTAAATCTTGAACCAGGTATGGTGGTACACCCAGTACTTGGGAGGTAGAGGCAACAGGATCATGAGTTCAAGACCACCCTCAATTACAGAGGGAGTGTGAAGCCAGCCTAGGCTACATGAGACATTGCCTCAACCCCTCCCCCATTCCCCCAAAAGGGTATTAAATCTTTGATGACTATTTCCTGTCGTACAATGTAGAGCTTGTTTGATGTTTTTTCAGAGTTGGTCAGTGTTTAAATTGTATATTTATCAATGCTGAGAATGCTGTTTTACAGACAGTACAAAATGGCAGAAGCATGTTTATGGCCATTTCAGACACTTTTGGAAATTCTAACCCCAAGTCAAAATATTCATTTAATTTTTTAAAAATGAAACTTAAGCTACCAACTCAAACAGCAATTTAAAAAAATCAAACATCCCAATAAAATGAAATCCAAGATACGAATTTGATGCTTATATGCTGAGGGGTGACATCAGGAAAACATTAAAAATCTTTTTTTTTCTTGCAGTTAAATGATGGGAGATGTCCTTCTTTATATATGCTTTTCTTATTGGTTGATTCATAAAGCACTGTTTGGCTAGTGACCAGGCAGGAAGGATGGGCAGGGCTACCAGAGGAGTGGAATTCTGGGTAATGTAGGCAGAGAGAGGTTGACATGTGAGCCTGGGAAGAGAGGACTCGAGTTAGGCATTCTCCAGTAAGATATGACCATGTAGAAATACATAGATTAGTAGTTATAGGTTAATAATTAAGACAGAGCTAGTCAATAAGAAGCCCAAGTCATTGGCCAACAGTTTCATAATTAATATAGAGTTTGTGTGTGTTTATTTGGGGCTGATGAGGCTGTGGGACCAGGCTGGTGGGAAAGAGTGCTCATTACCAGTTAAACTGCTATTTTTTAAAAAAGATTTATTTATTTTGTATACAGTGTTCTGCCTGCATGTATGCCTGAAGGTCAGAAGGGGGCACCAGCTATTTTTTTGTTTTTAATAAATGAATTATTTTGTGAGTCAAGATCTCATTATGTGGCCCTAACTTGTTTGGAACTCACTATGTAGACCAGGCTGACCTAGAAATCACAGAGATCTGCCTGTCTCTGTCCCTAAGTGTGCACCACCAAAAGTGGCCAAGAGAAGAATGCAAAGTAGAATACTGTAATTATCAAGACATCATAGTTTCCAATGTGAACCAAAGTGTTTTGAACAATGCGTCATGGCCTTGTGTGGTGTGATGGTGTGCACAGTGCACAGTGGCATGTTTTGTTAGAAGCAATGGCTGTAACAGAGTCATATGATGCAACATGGATAAACACCACCAGACATATTTCAGATTCATTACAGATTGCATTTTGAACTAACTTTTGGTTGTTGTATACTCAGAAACCTATTAGCAATTGTTTTTGTGAGTCCTTACATCCATTAGAGGTCGAGACTCATGGGCTCATAAACTCAAGCTAACTAAAGATATACTGATGACGCACCAGACAACCTAGCTCAGAAGGCAATGATTGGAAGAGTGGTGTTTAGCATGTCTGCAAACCAGGTTGGCCTCAATTTCAAAGTCAAAACTGTACCCAAGTCTTGTCTAAACACACACTTGCATTTGTGTGAAATTCAAGATGGGTGTGATTTTGATTCAGAATTGGATAACTGCTGCTGTCAAATTATCTCCATTCAATCTATGATTGAGTTCACTAGAAGCTGATTTAAGTTTTATTTGTTTGTTTGCTTAGTGCATGGTTATGGGTATGCCACAATGCACATATGAAGGTCACAGGACAACTTATAGAAATAAATTCTTGCTACCATACAAGTCCCAGGGACCGAACTCACATTGTCAGTCTTGGCCAAAAGTGCCTTTACCTGCTGAGCCATCTCATTGGCTATATTTCTTTTTGATGGATGGCCTGTATATTTCTAGGTCACAGTTACTTCTGTGATGGCTATCTTGGTTGTAAACTTGATTACATCTGGAATCAACTAAAATTCTAAAACTCAAGCAGTTTGGGCACACCCATAAGAGGTTTTCTTGATTTGGTCATTTGAGGTGAGAAGATACACCCTAAACCTGGGCCACACCTTCTAGGGGCAATTCACATGGAAGGACATGGAAGAAGGAAGCTTCTGTTGGATGCTAATATAGACTAAAGACTGGCTAAGACATCTATCCTCTTGGACTGAGCAACTACCAGAATCTTGACAGCCATTGTTGGACTAGCTGGACCACAGCCCGTAAGCCACTCTAATGATCAATGAATTATATATGTATTATGTTCATTCTATCAATTCTGGTATTTTTAGGGAGCCATGACTATACACCTTCTTGTAGGTGCCAACTTAACCCCAGGGGTGTTAGTAGCATTCCTTCTCTCTGGTGAACTCTAACTCTGTTTCTTGCTTTCCTACTAACTGGGCTGTAAAGTATCATAGCCATAAGTCCAGGCAACAAGTATTTCTAGAAGAAGAATGGAGATAAGTTTTTCCTCTTATTATTATTATTATTATTATTATTATTATTATTATTATTATTATTTTACATATCGATCCTAGTTCCCTCTCCTTCCCATCTTCCCATACCCCCTGACCCCTCTCCCATCCCATTCCCCACCCACTCCACAGGGAGGGTGAGACCTTCCAGGAGGGATGATCAAAATCTGTCAGGTCATTTGGAGTACGGTCTAGGCCCTCCCTCCTGCCTCTAGGTTAAGGGAGCATCCCTCCACGAGGAATGTCTTTTCGTGCACCAGGGATACATCCTGGTTCCACTGTCAGAGGTCCAAGTTTTTTCTGTTTTGTCAGCTATCTTTGTCTTTAAGTCCTCGGTACCTCGGTGGCTCTCCTTAAACTGATATTTTTCTTTTAAATATTTTATCTAGTTTTTTTTTCAACTGTTCTAGGCAGGTGAACTGATGGTGCTTATTGCTCTGCCACAGCTGGAAGTCTCCATGCTGTCAAGTTCAAACTCTGGTTTCCCCTGATGATTCTCATGTAATCAGTTGCTTCTGGGCTCAGCAGTAAAGGGTAACAGTATAGTTGGCTAGTAAAGCTCATACTGTGCCAAGAATAGTATGAATCAAGAGCAGAAATAGGAGTGCACTGTAGGCACCCAGGATGTTTTATGGCTCAGTGGTCTGTCTGCCTGCCCCCACTCTGCCAAAACCCCTAAGAAGCATGAGGACCCTACTGGTTCCCTGCTTCTTGTAGGAACCTACACTCTTCCTTAGGGTCAAGTTCTTGTTTCCTTCATTCTTGCCAGCACTTAGCTGCAGTATTTGCGTGTAGTTTGTGCTTGTGTCGAGTGACTAAATCTCGAAACTTACCCTCACCTTTTGGTAGGCTGGTGCCACTCTTGAGAACAATAGCAGCGACATGTGGCTTTGCGGTCCTGTGTTCATCCCACCCTGGGACACATGGAAAAACAATTCTCTGGGTCCCAGTTTCCTTATCTCCAAAAAGAGAAGCTCACACTAGAGTTTTTTATTTAAAGGTGTTCTTCCAGTTTACACTGCTAATATTTATAACTGCAGCCACCTCTTTCAACAGCCACGTCAGTACCTCAGACTCACAAGAATGGCAAGGCTTTCCCCATGTCAGGCTCTGGGAAACAGCAAAACCTTCCCTTGGTCCAAGTACAGAGTATTGGCCAATGACTAACTTTTAGCTATAACCAGTGTTTACAGGAACCGTCAACCATAACTTCCTCCTCCCTGGTACTTGCAACTGGAGACTTTACAGAGGTCTACAGAGGGAGCCCCCCCCATAGAGACCTCCTGCTGAGATTAGCTGACTACAATAAACCTGCGCCCCTGTTTAGCTGTAAGATGAATCTGTTGCCTTCACCCCGATGTTTAAAATCAATTCACTGAGTTTCTGGGTGTGTCTCCATCAGAGTTCGAAGCCAACCCAATCCCAGCCCTCTGTATGTGTGTCTGTACTTTCTTTGTCCCCTGGTTGTACCAGTCAGGTCAATCCCTAAAGCCATCAGGTCTCAACAGAAAACATAGCCATGTGTTCTGTCAGACTCTGCGCTAGGAAGCATGTCATAAGGAGGTCACAAAACGCACTGGCAGACTACCACAAACAGACAAAGTCGAGAGATTTCGTTTTGCTGAAGTCCCAAACTTTTGCTTCTATCCAAAGTCACCAACATTAAAATGAGAAGGCCATTTAGGGAAAGTATTTGCAAAATATGTATCTCACAAAGAGTTTTCTCATATATACAGATATATTTTGGAAATCACAGCAAAGGTTACCCACCAAATAGAGGGGCTAAAAAAAGACAAACTCCAACAGACACGTCATAAAGGTAATTCAGGAGTGGTTAATAGGCAAATGAAAATGTGCTCAATGCCATCACTAGGAAAATTCAAGTTCAAATAGCAGGTAAATGTCATCATACACCACTAGAAGGGCTACAGAGGAAACAACCAGCAGTGCTGTGGGCCGGCAAAGGCGTGGAGCGACTGCAACTCGCTAGTGGTGAACTTCAGCCAGAACAAATATCTGGGCAATTGCATTTGGAAGTTAACAAATGCTAAACCTGCATCAAACAAAACCAACCCTGTACCTGTTTTATAACCCCATGACTTAATTCTTAAATATTTATGTTTTCTTACAAGAAATGAAAACGTGCAAAAAATTGTGCAAGGATGTTCACAGCAGCGTTTTATGTGTGTGTGTGTGTGTGTGTGTGCGCGCGCGTGCGTGTACATGTATGCTATTTTTATGTGTATGTGGAGGTCAGAGAACAACTTTGGGTGTCCTTTATCAAGCATTTACTACCTTTTGTTTGATACAGGGTCTCCCATTGGTGTGGAATTTTGCCAATTCCGCCAGGCTAGTTGTCTGGCAAACTCCAAAGATCTGCCTGCCTTAGCCTTTCCCTTGCTGGCATTATAAGTGTGTGCGTGCCATCGTGCCCATATTTTTATGTGGATTCTGGGAATCTGAATTCGCGTCCTCAAGTTTAAGAGGCTTTGCCAACTGAGCCATCTCCCCTGTGTAGTAACGCTGAATAAATTTGGGTGTGTCTAGGATCTGAATCCTGGGTAACCTCCAACCTTTGGTTGTTCTTGTTGCCATTGGTGATGTCAGCTTTGGTCCCATACAACATTATCATTTTCTATTCCATGGAAAAGATAAGCAAGCATTGATCAGCTAGGAGTGTTCCTGGAATTCAGAAAGAAGTGTTGGAGGAGCTCTTGGTCAAGGCCCCATAAGAAAGGCCTTGTTAATCAGAGGGAAAGAAGAATGTGTGGAAGGGAAGGAGAGGGATCGAGTTGACTGGGAGAAGGCATTGGAATGCGCTCTATAGCCAAATTTCTCACAGGAATTAGAGAGTGTGTGTAGAGGGTGGGGATAGGGAAGAAAAAGCAACATTTTGTTCCTGAACTCCATGGCAGAGGGCCGCACCGAATGCTGGGAAGGGCTGGCTCCTCAACCTGGAGTCTCAGCACAGTCTGGCTTTCCTTTTCACACAGTATTTGTTCCCAGTCCCTGGCTGTCTCCCCTGGGGAGGACATCCGTGGGGACAGTTCCTGTTTCCCTGCCACTGCTGGCCCAGTCTTCCTGAATGTGATATGATTGTTTCTTGGGGCACAGTGCAAAGATGCCAAGGGAGAACGGAAGTATCTCATGCCTCAGCAATCTTTTTAAGGAAAAGACTGGACTTGGGAACCCTGGACTTTAAGTCCTCTCTCTGGTGTGTAAGCAGGGACCTTGTAGACACTGCCAGCCAGCCCTGAGGGCCAGACATCTTCCACATGGGATCTTAGGCTCCCACCCATCTGCTAAGCAGTGATGGCTCAATTCCTTTCTCTAACTATGTTTGTGCACAGTTTCCCTTGGGAATCTTGGAATCTGGACATGGAGAGCTTTACTCTCGCCAGCCTTCCTCTCTTCTCCTTCCACATTCTCGTCCTTTACAAGCTCTTTGCTGACTTACTTAGTTACTTAGTCACCAAATATTTCTCATGTACCTGTTTGAAGATGTGTACGCCCAACCTCAGCTACACAGTACGTTCAAGGCCTGGGCAAGGACCTTGTCTCAAAATTACCTAAAGAAAGAAGTACTTTTTTTTTTTTTTAACATTGTTCTTGGCACAGATCTCTTAAACATTTGGAACTTACCTAAGTGACAGGAATGTGTTCTGTTATTCAGTCCTGAGCTAGTCAGCGTTCTTTAGAGGAACAGAACTTGTGTGTGTGTGTGTGTGTGTGTGTGTGTGTGTGTGTGTGTGTGTGTGTGTGTGTAATTATTAAATCAGCTTTAAAGTAGTAACATGGAGGAAATCTCACAAGGTCCCACCCTGATGAGGAACTACAGGCCAGCAATGGCTACTGAGAGAAGGAGAATTGGTCTTCCTCAGGGATGAGCTACCGCATAGGTTATCAGCCCCAAGTGGTCAGCCCTAACACACGTACAGAGGAAGAACACTAAATGGACTCAGTGGGCTATATAATGTATTGGTTACTTTCCTGTTGCTCTGGTAAAATGCCACAGTAAAAGGCAACTTACAGAAGCAAGTGTTTCAAAGCCTGCCCTCAGTGACATACTTCTGCCTCCAAGGTTAAGGTTTCACCTCCTAAGAGTTCCATAACTCCCAAACGGCACCATCAGCTGGAGACCAAGAGTTTAAATACACGAGCCCATGGGGAGTGTTTGTCATTCAAACCACCGTATGTGTGTGTACGTGTGTGTGCATCATTGAAGAGGTCATGAAGTTGAGAGGGAGTGCGGGGAGGGGGTCATCAGAGAAGTTGGAGGGGTAGAGGGCAGGGTAAAAATAATGGAAACATAGTACTCATGTATGAACGTCTGGAAATATTGAAAATTAAAATGAAAAGAAGCACAACTCAGATTTCTTCAAAACCTGGGATTGTTTATTGTTGCAGAATATTTAACAATGTGAAGATGTGTTGCTGTTTTACCTTGTCTGCCTAAGGCACTGGATTGGCCTAATAAAAAGCTGAATGGCCAATAGCGAGGGAGGCAGGGAGAGTAAGTAGGAGGAGGAATTTATGCTTAGGGGAGAAAGAAAAAGAGACGCCAGGAAGATGCCAGGGGCCAGCCAGCCAGACGCAGGAAGCAGGAAAGTAGGACATACAGAATTAAAGAAAGGTAAAAAAGCCCTGAGGTAAAACATAGATGGATAAAAACATGTTTAATTAAGTTTAAAGAGCTAATGGGACAGGCCTAAGCTAAGGCTGAGCATTCATAACTGATAATAAGTCTCTGCGTCTTTGTAGACAGCGGGGTGTAGGAGGAGCTGAGGTATAGGAGATGCTGGGGTATCCAGCAACTTGAGATGTACAAGGAGCTGGGGTGAACCAGCCATCAGTATGAGGCTTTGTGTTTTTCTGGCTAGATGTTATGCTTGAATCTGAAATGTCCCCACAGGCTCATGTTTTAATTCCACCCTCCAGGTTGTGGTGCTATTTGGAAGGCAGCAGAGCCTTTAGGAACTAGAGTCTGGCCGGCAGATGGAACCAGTAGATTCTCAGGGGTCTTACTGTACATTGCGCTGTGCCAAGTTTATGGGTATAATACAGAACAGTAATACATGGCTCCTGGACTGGTGTGACAATCTTCTAAACTCATCTTCCCCCAATAACATGGTCTCCCATGCTATTAACTTCTTTTCTCTCTGTTTCAGCCTGTGGCGGTGTGGCATAGGTGTAGCACATTATTGGAACCACAGACTGTGGTCCAAATGTTCATTGTCTCTGCTGTTTGTCAGCTATGTATCTTGTGGACATTTCTTAGTATCTCTGATGTTGACAGTAGCTTATCTCATTGGGTGCTTTTGTGTGTGTGATGACTAATTTACAACACATGGCATGTAGGAACTAGTAAACTATAGCTGTCTTAATAGTTTTCTTTGATAACACTAGAAGTCTGTTTGACGAAGAGCTAGGACTTCTTAGTCAAATAATTTGTTATTTTAAACAATTGTGGGAATACAAATAGCATTACACTGATTGCTTCCACGCCGTTCATGGTGATAGTTTGGTATTAAGTATTTTCACATTGCTGTGTGACTGATTTCTAGAACATTCCATCCTGCAAAGTAGTAATTTCCCCTCTCCCTTGACAACTGGCATTACATACCTTGTGTTTCTACAAGGTAGCCTTTTCCAATGTGAATATGAATTTCATTTTGGATGAGTCAGGATGAGGCCCACAGGCTTCACTTTCCATTGAATAAGTCTTTTTGATGTGGGTTTTCTCTACAAGTCCCCCTCTTCCTGACATCCATGACAGTAAGCCAGCAAGTGAGTTGGTCCCTCCCCGATTTCAAGTTTAAATTGTGAGACTGTGATCCCTGAACTCTGCCCTCGCCTTCTCATGCGAGGTGTTAAGAGAATAGTTGGCTCCTGTGGGCTGTGGCTTGGAACCCTGACCTGTTAAGGCGAGGATTCTTATCCATAAGTGACATCCAAACCTCTGAATTCAACTTCAGCTCAGTATCTGGCTCATCCATGCTTTACTGGCATTTCAAACTCAAACTGAATGACGATCCCCTTCCCCAAGACTCACTTTTCATCCTGTCATTGCTGTGGGTGGTGTTTCCATAGCTCCAACTTTGCTCTCACTAATTATTCCTGTAAAAGAGATTTGTCTATTTTATGTTCATGGATGTCTTGCCTGCATGTATGTCTTCAGCACACCGTTTGTGTGCCTGGTGCCTGCAGAGGAAGGACGTCATCTCCCATGGAAATGAGACTGACAGGCATCTGTGAGGTGCCATGTGGGTGCAGGGAGCCAAACCTCAAGTCTCTTCAAGAGAAGTATGTGCCATCTCTGCAGCCCTCATTATTCTTTGGAATCATGTTTTAGTCTGTCCCTCCCATTCACTTCCCTCCAAGCTTCTTTCTGTCTACAACCAGGACCTCGTGAATATAACTCACAGCTTTCCTGTCTCTATTGTCACCTTTGCTCAGGTTTTCTTGGGCATGCGGGGGAACTAGGGAACATGAAGTTCCTTCCTCTCTTGTGTGTTGTTGCCAATTCAGGGTTTGAAAACCCGAGCTCTGCTCATGTCCTTGCTCAAACCTCCAATATCTCACAGTTCTGCATTAGCTACAGGAAGATCACAGCTCAGATACATTAGTCTGATACTATGTGCACTGAATTTGCCTCCCATCCCTTCCAGGTACATTAATTACCTACTTCTTCATGACAAATCATCTCAAAAATTCTGTGGCTTGAGACTGCATATTTGCTATCTGTTTTTCTGGGTTGGGAATTTATATAGACCCCCCCCTGTGTTCTCCAGTCTCTCTGAAGACTACAATCAGTATGTCCTGTGGGAGCAGAGTCAATGCAAGGTGCTACAGGTGGGTTCTGTCTGCAAGTTTGCCCAGTGGTTGTTGGCAGCATCCGGAAGCTGCTGCCACATCAGATTTCTCACCCATTACTCTATGGTTAAATTCAATCATGTGTGTCTACACCCCTGGTACCTTGATCTAAATGCCTCCCATTCTTTCTTCCTCTATGTCTTCCTTACCTAGATAATTCTGCCCAAATGCCCGACTTACCTCCCCAGCTATCTATTAACTTTGATAATCATGACTCAAATGCCACTCATTATTCTTGCCCAGGAGATTTTTTTTTTTTTGAACAACGTTAGGGTTGAGCACCACTTTGGAGTCCTGGGAAGCTCCCTGAGCCTTTTCTCTTTATTGGCTGTTGTCATACTCTGCTCTGTAGGACACTAGATTGTGGATGTGTACCCTCAACTCTCAGCAGACCGAGTTCCTAGAGGCTAGACTGACACCTGAGTGGCCGTTTGAGTCTCCTTTGGCCTCAGTGCAGTACCCGGAACACAATAAGCAGTCAAGCATCCCTTTAACTGCAAAAGCTGTGAGGCCTGCTACCCAGGTTCTGTGCAGATGCAATGTTGTTCAGAGCAGTGGCAGAGAAACCCACTCCCCTCTCGTTTCTCAGACAGTCCTGCACAGCCAATTTAGCACAAGGCACAGAGCAGCTGCCTTGTGGTGACTTCAGGGATTAGTAAGGATGAGGCTGCAGAGACTGTGGGCTGCTGGGGGCAGAAGCCACTGATATCTGAGCTCTATACAGGAACTTGGGAAGACTGGAGGGAGCGTATCTTATTCTTACTCTCCCATTTAAAGACGCATTCCTCTTGAGCTTGGTGAAAAATGCTGGTATTTCAAGCTCAGAAAACTCTTTATAAGGAGAGTATTTTTATGAACAAGAATATTTAGAAGGAACTTCACTAAACAGTCGTATATAGGGACTTGATATCTGTAAATTTTTGTGTGAATATTGAATATTTTATAAAGTATAAGGCACAACTGTTGTTTTTCAAAGGTTCTGACCTACAGTTGAATTCTGATGGGTGATTTGGTTGGTGCAGAGTAGCTGAATTTAATTCTGAACAGTGAATTATCCTCTATAGGACCATCCTCCACATATAACCACAAGCTCCTCTCCCAACATCTGGATCTGAGAATATAGTGAAATAAAACAATTATGTGACAGACTGGAGAGAGTTCCTTAGAGGGGACAGAAGCTAAGGAGAAGATGGGGCTCTGAGCCTTAGAAGGAAATGCTGCCACTCTCCCAGTGCCCAGCCATGCCTCACTGTCATTCTGAACACGGAATACATGCTTGACATTACAGGTGAGAGAGATCAGTTACATTCACATGCCTGAACCTACATTAACGGTAAACAAGGAAATACCAGATTTGCAAACAAAAGAATACATCAGAGTAAAGTGTCAGCTAATAACTTGGATTCACAAAAGTCAGCTTCCTAAGTGGCTAAATGAGACGGATGCCCATTCTCTGGAAACAGCAGCAAACCAGGTCCAGATGGGAAACACCGAAGTGTCCCCACATCTTTTCTTTGAGCTGCTGTGTGGTTAATTTGGTAAAGCTAAATGTGGGGCCTTGCATTTATCTTGATTACACTTCATCTTGTTACTCGAGGAATTGTCTCAGACCCCTTGCCGTTCTTTATGTTTTCTATTTTCAGCTTCATTTGCGGTCTCCACTGATAAATGCATTTCTGTGGTTTTGACTGATTTACTGCTTAAAATGTTGACTAAGACAGGGTTAAGGCCAACAGGCTGAGGCAGGCAGCTGTGAATCTGTGATATCAGGGGACAGCCCAGCAGGACTCCCTGGGAACATCTCTGGAAGGGCAACCAAGGCAGCCACTTCCAAGTGTTACAGGAGACCCTCTGCTGCAAACAGCTCCCATATCTATGAGGGTTTTTTTTTTGGCGGGGGGCTTCACAACAATTTCATAAGGGAGAGGTATGCAGCCACGGCTACTCTGATCATCAGAAAGGGCTAACGGATCTTAGAACAAGAAGTAGGAGATCTGGGTCTCAAACCCTCTTCTGACTTATTAACAAATTTGTTTAATAATAATAACGATGGTAATAATAATGATACCCACTTTCACCGAAAGCTAAAACTGCTATTTTTCCTTTCTGTTGTTCTTCACACTTGTGAGCCTAGAGAGTTATATATCCCCCTCTAGACTCTGCTCTGTGAAGGCAGGAACCATGATGGCCTGTCTGCTTATAGCCTTGCACACATGCTCAGTGAACCAATTCATAAATGTCAAGGAAGTAGGGGCAGGAGAGAGGGACATCAAGACTAAGCATAGGAAGAAGCCAGTTGGTGAGGGCCAGGAATCCTTCCCCGCCTGAGCTACACCTGAGGAGCAGAGCATTTGGGTGAGAAAAGCCCACACTGTACTGTGTAAAGGACCCATAAAGGGTCACCATCCTTGTGAGCCAGCACTTTGGTGTGCATGCTTTGCCCAGCTCACTAGCCCACTCCCATTCTCTGGAGTATCTTTTTCTTTCTTAGTAAACTGCCTCTATTCCTACCAACTTCTGTATGTTCCCGGTATAGATCTTTGTCCTGGGACACAAGAACCTGGAAGCTTTGGCAAATGCACTTCAAACTGATACAGGCACCTAGAACAGGCACACAAGTATAAATAAGAAATGATTTAATATGAACTAATAATATTCAGATGTGATTGCTAATGAAAATCATCCCTCTTGCTTAATCAGGGCTAGGCTACACACAGCATTGCGGCTGCATATGCCACCTTCTCTCCCTACGAACTCACTCTATATACACTGTTTATCCTTACACGCACCTCAACGTGAATTGGTAGTGAGATCATTTTATCCCCCTTGAGAATAGAGAGATTCCTCGTCTTGTTCAAAACTGCACAGGCATTTTCAGGAGCAGCTGTTAATAGATTCTATGTTCTTTTTTTTTTTTTTTTTTCCAGCTGAGGATGCTAAATCCTACTAAAGCTATCAGGCACCAGAGCCTTATGGTGCTTTTCAAGGGTCGACAATGCTCCCAGATTAATTCATGGAAATGACTGCAGGATTGTGGGAAAACAGCTGGGTCCTTCCCAGCAGAATTGGCTGTAACCAGTTTAGTCACTGGCTGAAAGAAGGCAGGAAATCTCTTAGAAAAGACAGCCACACTCCTCATAACATAACAGCCAACAAGTCTGTTGCTGAGGAGACCCAGATGCCTGGCTGCTTTGGGGAGATCAGGGCAGACAGAGACATGTACTCAGGAATGTGAGAGGTTTTACTGTGAAATTCCACTCTCTGATTTGGCCGCTCTGTACCAGCTGGCTCAGGTACTTCGACGACAGTGGAACAATTTGTCAGTGAATTTAAAGGCGTTCAGTCATTAGACTTAAGGCCACACTCAGACAGCTGAGGGTACCATTCCCTTCCTTGCTTGAGATCAGCAACCAATGGCAGGTCCTCATTCAGACAGGCCAGGAAATGCCCTGTACCACAGGGCTGGAGGCCAGCCTGCAGAAGGGGAGCTACTTATTCATAGTATGCTACCCCATAAAATAGTTATTTGTGAAAGAATTACAAAGTTGGAAAAGGGGTTCAAACATGGTGCATGCAATTTTCTTTAAAAACCCGATTCCTTATTTCTTCAAAAAGTTTGGTGTGTATGAATAAATGCTTTTACCTTACCTGTGTGCTAATCTACCATCAGGCATCAGAAAATTAATCCAGATGCATTTCTGTCCTCAGAGCCTACTCAGAGTGTTGCGATGGCAACCTTTAGGGCTAAATGATTGAAACCCATGCTTCATGAGCAAGTCTCTTTAGGTAACATCACCTGTAACGGTACCCCATCTTTCCTTGTCTGCTACACTTCTCTAAGATTATGAAGACTATTGGCCCGTTATTCCTAGAGCATCTCTCCTTTTTTATCTGGCCTTCTTTTTCTCTCAGCAGATGTTTGCCGTGCATCTTAAAAGGAGAAGGAATGACCCAAAGTTGACACTGCTTCCTGCACAGTACTGGTGTGAGCGCTCAGCTCTTCCTCTACCTGAGGATGCTACCTTTAGTTGTGTTGCCCAGGTGACATTTGCTAGGCTCTTCCAACCTCGGGTTGCTTTCTCTTCATAGTGAACCAATATTATGCATGAAAAATTGATGGGTTATAGAGTTATACTCTTTCTCAGCATACTGTTGGATTCTTAACTTACTGTTTTATTTCTGTGCAGGTTCAACTTTCCCACTTTATTTAATAAATACACTCCATGACTATCACTTATTTTGGTACCCAGTTTTGACACTGGGAGCTTCTTCAGGCGTCTATGTGCTTTGATATATTCGTATTATTTCTTCACTACTGTCATATCTTAGGTGGGGGGGGCAGATAGTTTAGGCTTATTTTAAACTTCTTGTGTTCCAGCTCTTTGAAGTGTACGATGATATTTAGAAGACAGCATCTGGGATGGAGGTGTTTATTGCCATGGGTGTGTTTTGCTTATAAGAGTCCTCTGTGGACAGCACCAAGGAATATGTGTGTGTGCATACACACATGCTTACATCTCTACTTATTTCAATAGCTAGCTATTTATACTGTAAACTGGCATCTCCAATGGCAGCCCAACACCAGTGAGTTCATTCATTTCCACTTGAACCTGGCTCTTGGGATCTTTACTGTGTTTGCTGTGATAGGTACCTTGCATAAAACTGATCTCCTCTCTCTGCTCTCTCCAACTCTGCAAATGTGCTGTCTTAGCTCTACTCTATGCCAGGCACGAAGCACCCAAGCTACTTCCGGAAGCAGATTGACAATACAGCTCTGTTGTGAGCATGTGGGGAGAATACTGAGTCCAACAAGTAGAGAACTAGAGGAACTTAAGTCTCAGGCCTTGAAAGTCGGGGGATGGTTTCTCATTTATATCTTTTGTTTAAAATGTCAGCATGGGATTTTAGGAACACTTTGTCAATATGAGAAAGAACAGGTATTGCCATAAGAACTATAGTTCAATATTTTTCTACTTATGTAAATGATATGTGTGATTTGAAAAGCGCTGGTTTTCCTAGAGACAAGGTCATAGTCAGTGACCCACATCTCGGGGGACAGTTATATCTTTTGTTTAAAATGTCAACATAGGCTTTCAGGAGCATTTTGTAAATATAAAAAAATAATAGAGAAACAGAGATTGCCAAGAGAACTATGGTTCAATATTTTCCTCCAGCCAAGAGTCCCACAACCGTTTCCAGGAAACCTCCTTCTTTTGAAGTTATCACCTCAGTCTGTGGAACTTGCCACGTGGAATCTTCTAGATTTGATATGGCATTCCATCTCCCTGATTTTTGGGCCACTGTTGTGTATTGGGGATTTGGGAGGAATTATATTTATCACATCATATCTAGGATCTTCACGTGGACCCAAGTTAAAAGATTTAGACGTGCGCTGTGGAGATGAGATTTAAATGATCTAGTAAGCAGGGTTGTCAAGAAAAATGGAACCTACAGGATGCATGTGTCTTCTAAAGTGAAACTAAATAGATTGGCTTACGTAATAGGGTTGGGCAATCTAACAGTGGCCACTTTCATGCTGGAGAGGCTGAGAGCATAGTAGCTGATCAGTCCACAAACGGAATGCCTAAGCATCTCAACCTAATGATGAAGGCCTGGGTGATTCTTGAAGGATCACTGGTCTTCAGTCCATGTTGGAAGGCCAATGAAACTGGAGTCTGATGTTGGCAGAGGGTGGTTGCAGTAGCACCAGCAATAGACAGGGCTGCCAGCAAAGGCGGCAACTCTGCTTTTAACTTGGACCTTTGTATCTGTCTCTGGGCCACCTGTTAGAGGAAGAGCTTTGTCTCCTCAGTTAACCCTTTCTGGAATTGTCCTCAGAGACTTGCTCAGAACTATGTCCCTTATTTGAATCCACATCCATACAAGTTGGTGATCAAAACTGACCATCCCAAGTGGTGACATTTTGAGGATGAGTCTCCCAAAACTACTAATACCAAGTAACATAGGCAAGGTGACTTGGGCAACAATTTATTTTGTCACAATTCTTGAGGTTAGAAGTCCTCTCCTTGGGAATCTCTCTCTTGGCTTGTGGGTAGCTGTTTTCTTTGAGGGCTCATGGGCTCTTCCTTCTCTGGGAGTTCAAATCTCAACTTCCTGTGAGGAGCCTGGTCAGATTACATCAGAGTTCATTCTAATGAATTAGCTTTAACTTAATTATCTCTTTCAAGTCCCAGTTTCTGGGCCAACAAATACATGAAAAAAAAAATGTTCAGTATCCTTAACTCTCAGGAAAATGCAAATCAAGACTATGTTGAGATTCCATTTTACCCTAGTCGGAGTAGCTGTCATCAAGAAAGCAAACAAATGCTGGGCAAAAATCAGGCATTTGAGGGTATAGGATAGGGGAAGGAACACTGTAGGTGGCCATGCTAATTAGTGCAGCCTCTGTGGAAATCAGCAGGAGGCTCCTCAAAAATTAAACCTAGAATTAGCACATCAGCTTGCTATCCCATGCTTGGTTATGTGCCCAAAGGAATGGAGGTCAGCCTATAGTCGAGATGTTTGCACACTCCTGTTTTTATAGGACTGTCCCCAATAGCCAATGTATAGAATAGGTGTCCATTAGCAGAAGATGGAGAAAGAAGATGCAATAGAGACAATTTTACTCAGGTATAAAAATAATAGACTTATGTTACCTGAAGGGGAAAAAAATGGATAGAACTAAAGACTGTCATTTAAGGGAAGTAAACAGAAAAACAAGTGTCAGGTATTTTCTCTCATCTTCAGAATCCATGTTTTTAAAGACATGAGGGGCTGGAGAGATGGCTCAGTGGTTAGGAGTACCTGAGGCTCTTGCAGAGGGTGCAGCTGGGTTTCCAGCACTCATATGGCAGCTCACTACTAGTTCCAGGGGATCCAGTATTCTCTTCTGGCCTCTGTGAGAACCAGGCATGAACACAGTGCTAGTACACATGCAAAGACAAAACACTCTCACACATTGTCTTCTGCAGGGTTATTAGTGCTGTAATAAAACACCAAGACCAAAAGCAAGATGGGGAGGAAAGACTTTGTCTTACACTTCCATGTTATAGGCTATCACTGAAGACAACCATAACAGGAACTCAAACAAGGCAGGAGCCCCGAGGCAGGAGCTGTTGCAGAGGCCATGGAGGGGTGCTGCTTACTAGCTTGTCCTCCTGGCTTGCTTGGCCCGCTTTCTACAAGAACCCAGGACCACCAGCCCAGGGATAGCACCACCCACAATGGGCAGGGCCCTCCCCCATCAATCACCAATTAAGAAAATGCCCTGTAGGCTTGCTCAGAGCTGGGTCTTATGGAAGCATTTTCTCATTTGAGGTTCCTGTCTCTCTGATGATGCTAGCTTGTGTCAACTTAACATAAAACTAGCCAGCATGCTCATAAAATAAAATATATTAAATTTTAAAAATACATCAGACTAGAAGGAGGAATATTTGGTAAGAGAAAGGGATCGTGTGGGTGGGGCCACAAGGACAAAGAGGTAATGGGAGGTGAATTTGGCTAAAGTCATTGTAACCCTTCTGGAAATGCCATAATGAAACCTATTAATCTGTTCAATTAATACATGGTGATTTTAAAAAGAGAGACCTGGCTTCCAAATGCAGCCACACAAATGCAGAAACGAGGTCAGAACTTTAACCCATGAGTTTTCCAAGGGCATAATTCAGCTCATAGCATATATGGGAGAGGGGCATGAATCATGAGACAAAGTCGGGTGCTGACAGGTGGAATTCCAAGATGGTTCACCAACCCCCCGCCCCCTGGTAATGCACAGTGTCATAAATGAATACAACCAAAGAGTCAAAGGGTTGAATTGTACATACGCCTTCATCTTAGACTGCAGGGAGAGAGTAGGAAATGTCCCATTTGTGAGGGGACCCATGCACGAGTGGTGGGGGCTGTAGAAGCTGCCCCTCCTGACAGGCAGGGAGAGAGTAGGACCTCAGGCCCACAGACACAAGGAGATGAGCTCTGCTGACAACCACATGAGCTCAGGAGGGGACCCAGAGTGCTAGAGAGACATGGAGCCTAGCCCTGGGATTGCAGGCGGTGAGACCCCGTGCTGAGGGCCCAGTGGAGCTAGGCCTGAATGGCTGGCTCACAGGGAAGGAATAAATACATGTTTTTAAAATTCACCTACTCATTTAGTGTGTGTGTGTGTGTGTGTGTGTGTGTGTGTGTGTGTGTGTGAGAGAGAGAGAGAGAGAGAGAGAGAGAGAGAGAGAGAGAGAGAGAGCCTGTTCTATGGTAAATGTTGAGGTGGGGAGAGGTCAGAGGACAGCTTCTAGAAAAAAGCCAGTTATCTCTCACTGTCCTTGGAATTGAACTCAGGTTGTCAGGCTTAGGGGAAAACACCTTAAGTCACTGAGTCAGCTGACTGGTCTGTATGTTGTTTTAAGCATTAAACATGGTGCCATGTCATGAAGCATTTGAAAGCCAGTGGACTATCTAAGGTTTCTAGCCCTGTTCTGCCCTAGGCTATCATTTTCAGCCAGGACTACATCTCCTGGGTTCCAGCCAGCTAACCACTAACACACACACACACACACACACACACACATGCAGAGAGAGAGAGAGAGAGAGAGAGAGAGAGAGAGAGAGAGAGAGAGAGAGAGATGATAAAATGGCTGGGTGTGGAGGCAGAGGTAGGCAGATCCCTGTGAGTTAGAGTCCAGTCTAGTCTACGTACTAAGTTCCAGGCTAGCCAAAGGTAGTGAGACCCTCCGTGTCTCAAAACAAACTGATACATAAACTACATCTTAAACAAAAGAACAATATCAACTACACTTTCTACTTTGAGACATACACTTTCTACTTTGGCCATTCAAACTCTCTGCAGAACTTGCTCTGGTTCTTAGGAGTCTATATAGCTTACACACACACATACACACACACACACACACACACACACTTCTACTGCTTTGTTCCCATAAAGGTTTGGCAAGTCAAGAGTGATCAGGTTAGTGGAGACTTATCTCTGGCCTCCCACTTTGCATTCCCAGGCTTATCTAGACTTCCTCACCTCCTACAAGGGACAAAGCAGGGCTTCTCCCTCCCACACATGCTCTGAAAGTTGTCAAATAGTTTAAGCCAAGGTGTTTGTGGATAGTAAAGGTGCTGTGGCTGATAAGGAAAGTGTTAGCTGATGTCCCTAACACCCGTGGAGAGATCTGCATTTTAGTGGGGGCTTTCTGAGGGTAGGGGGCTTAAGGAGGGAGTCACATGGCAGATAGCTGAAGTTTGGAGGCTGAGTGCCAGGCTGAGTTCAGATGGGACTGAAGTCCCCTCTGTCCACCAGGTGACCCTTTTGTGGCTTTGGTATAAATGCTGAGCTATGACTAGATGGTAATTGGGCCCTCACAAGCCCGCCGGCCCTGCCTCTGGCCTTCTCCCTTCCCCCTTCCTTGCTAGTGTGAAAAGGGGGTGAGGGAGTGTTGATTTCACCCTATTGGGAGACCTAGTATTAGAATTTTGGTTCTTTTTCCCCCCATGTCGGCACATAAGAAACAATTCTCTATAAATATTAACTTGAGGATGTGGCTCAGTTGGAAGAGAGATTACCTGGCAAGCACAAAGCCCTCGGTTCTAGCCCTAGCGCTCTGTACACTTGAGGTGTACGGGCCTGTAATCTCAGCACTCAGGGGGTATAGACAGGAGGATCAGAAGTTCGAGGTCATTCTGCCAGGGTTATGTGAGACTCTGTCTCAAAAAACCAAACCACAGACAAAAACACAGATTTGAAGGAAAAATAAGTTGGGCCGCTAATACCATACACTGCCCTGATGAATATTAATGTCCAAATAGACAAACACACAATGTAGTGCCATAAAATTAAAACTGGTCTTGCATTTGTGTCTTTCTGATATAAGGTCTGTTGCTACATCTCTTTCTCAGGGAGACACAGCAACATCTATCCTTCCTCCTGAGGTCCCAGTGATAACCTGAAGCACAATTCCACCAAAGTACACTCCGGGGAACCCATGAGTTCTTTGGGCGTCCTTACAGAGCACATGTGAGGGGCTACTTCCAAAAGTGAGGATGCTCCCCACCCTTAAACCTGCATCAGAAAAATCTTCACACAGCAGAGATTGTGGCTTTCCCGTAGCCACATTGATGGAGCCTCCCCTCCCTGGTCTGCTCCCCACTCTGTACTCAAGCTGCTTCAGAAGCCATGCGCAGTTAGGACAGAGCTGCATACAGTAGACGGTAGGGCATTAGACATTCAGACGAGGGTCTTGTGAGGGGACGCAAGCAGTCAGCAAGCCAGCTGGGATGTTCTTCTGCAACTGGGCACAGCTGATTCCCAAGATGGTTGCACCAAACTGTACAAGGTCCTAAATGTCTTTTCATGAGAGGGATTTCCTTCTATGTTGACATTCTTATCTTCTGAGATTTTTTTTTTTTGCTCCTTGTTTAGTTCATTCTGTGTTCGACACTTTTTCTAAGTTTGTCACTATTTCTAGCCTTTCTTCTTATTTTTGTTTAGATTCATACGTATGGGTGTTTTGCCTGTGTGTGTGTCTGTGCACCATGTGCACTTCT
Organism: Phodopus roborovskii; assembly: GCF_943737965.1. Classification (NCBI taxonomy): domain Eukaryota; kingdom Metazoa; phylum Chordata; class Mammalia; order Rodentia; family Cricetidae; genus Phodopus; species Phodopus roborovskii. Next base: position 28,279,008 of record NW_026126540.1, read on the forward strand.
GGTTCTCACAGTGGTCAGAAGAGGGTGCTGTATCCTTTGGAACTTGAGTCACCATGTGGGTGCCTTGTGGGTGCTGGAAAACAAGTCCAGGTCCTCTGCAAGAGCAACAAGTGCTCTAACCACTGAGTCATGTCTCCAGCCTTCTCCCTGCGTTTTATGTTTATATTTCTGTTTATAATTTGTATCCATACATTACTATTTCCCATAATTTTAACATAACATCTCATTCATATTTCTTTTTAAAGTTTAACATGATCGACATTCAGAACAAGGGAGAGAATTCGTTTGTGCAGAGCTATGCTCCTTGTAGCTAGACAGCATCTAGACCATAGTAGACACTAGTGAGTATGCACTGAGTAAATGTTAAATGTTTATTTGGATGATAGAAAAACACCGCTAGAAACTTAGACGTCACACCTAACACACCATAACAACTGGTAACTTTATCTGCACTCCTAACTTTAAGAAATGCGGATTCGTGAAATCCATGGTGCAGCACGTGGGATTAGGTAGGAGTCAGACCACACTAGGATCAAATTTGCTTTGACCTTGGGATGGTGACTCAGTTGCCACTGGCTGGGGTTTCTGCTCTGGAAAGGGGCTAATGCCAGTGGCTCCTTCACAGGTGGTGTGGGGATTGCAGGACATTGCATGGGATGCAGGTCTGGTAGTAGCTTCAGTGAGTGACTCTTAGATACTAACCTTGGAGTCTGGGATGAACTCCCCCCTCCAGGCGGTGAGATGCAACTCTGCATCCTGAGTATGCCTGGCTTGGGCTTAGATGACAGCTTAGCCAACTCTCTATCCTCAAAATTGTCTCTTAACGTCTGGAGATAACAGTACTTCCACTGACTAGCTTGGCAATTGGCTAACTTGAATACCCTTTCTGAATGTAAGTGTTTTCTCTATAGGTTGCTACGTGTGAAAGATACCTACAAGGCTCTGTGCGACTCAGGCATCATGGCTGTTGATGAGCTTTGCCACGTCCTCAGAGCCTCCTCGTTCATCACTCATGGATATGGATGCTTGGTTGAGGGTTCTTTGCAAAGCTTTCCCTTAGAAGTTTTAATTTTATTTATTTTACAATTATTTTAGTTTGTGCACACACAGTGCCCATGTGCAGAGGTCAAAGGACACTTTTGGGAATCTGTTCACTTTTTTTTACCATGTGTGTTCTGGAGGTCCAGTTCAAGCGATCACGCTTGGCAGCCATGTCACTGGACTATCTCACCTTATATATTTTCAATCACCCAGTTTCCATTCCACCTATGGCCACCTTGGGCCTTCTTTGCTGATTTCATTAGGGGCCTGGTGTTTTGATTCATTTTGTCTTCTGCCATTCGGCCATCTCCTTTCCTGGTTTTAAGTCAGGAAAGGGTGCTTGAGGTGTCTCTGGGCTTCTAAAGTTCCACACTTTAAAATTCTGCCTTCTTTTATTTTCCCACTTGAAAGTTCCTTTTTGTTAGCAGCTTGTTTTCTGGACAGTCTGCAGACTACACCACACTCATGGGGAATGCAGCTCATGACCTTGGTAGGCATCAGCAGTGCTAGAAATGTCCATATGAGGAGGCCTCCATCCTGCTTCTGAATGAGTACAGAGTTCAAATGTCTGTTTGGAATTGATAGCATGGGAACACACTCACACACCCTCATGAAGGGTCATCTTATACCTCTCTACTCCCTGGGGAGTTGCTATGTGCTGGGCACCAGGGCCACTGAGAACAACAGACTCACACAACCACAGAGATGGAGTTAAAGCTAAGGAGGGCAGCTAGTCCCTGTAGAACCCAAATTCTAATAGCAATGAGAGTTAAGAGTGAGGTCTTTGGGGGGTAATTGGGATTAGACGGTGTCACAAGGGTGGGACACTATGAGGGCATCTGTGGCTTCTAAGGGGAAGACAGCCAGGGGAGCACTCTCGCAACTCACCATGTGATGCCCTCCACCTTGTCCTGATGCAGCAAGGAGACCCTCACCAGATGCTGAGGATGCCAGCATCATGCTCCTGGACTTCCTCACCTCCCAACTTTAAGCCAAATAAGCTTCTCCATAGATTACCTGGTATCAGCTAGTCAGTTTTCTCAATGAAAATGGATTACAATGCATAGTTCCAATCAATGTCTAAATTCTAGAGGTTTTTATCAATGAAAAATCAAAATAGATGTTCACATATCACTCCTTGCCATTTTTATTGTAGGGAGCCCAGTTCAGGCTATTACAACCCTTAGACGGTTCGAAGTTTCTAGCTGGATGTTTTGTTTCTAGTCCTTTGCCAAAAAGATTACTCACACACATTGCTACCAAATAAAAAACAAAATTTGTTTTTTAAAGACAAGGTCTTACTATGTGACCCTGGCTGGCAGGGAGTTTTCCACACGGACCAGGCTGACTTTCAACTCACAGAGATCCCCCTGTCTCTGACTCCCAAGTGCTGCTATTATAGATATGTGTCATCACACATGGCCAGATGATTGCTAAAATGCAGTTGACTGTGGATTCACCGATGGAGCCCGCACTCTGGCTTTCAAGTGCCTTTATAACTTGACTTCTCTTCTTTGGAGCCCCATACACTGTAGTCTCCTAAACCTTTACTTGACGTGATCTTCAGTGCCCAGTGCCTTTTCATCTGCCGGTCTTGATTCTAATAGGAATATGCTAATCTACTCGTTACCCTCCCACACTTTACTTAAATATACTCTCTTCTTGGTAGGCTCCCTGACCCCTTTACTGGCTGTCAATCTTACTCAGCATCTGTTCTTCTGTAGCCCTTCCCACAGTCTTAGGCACTCTAGGTGAAGCATTTTGGTGTCTTATTCTCCTTTGTTGTAATTCCTCTCTCTCTCTCTCTCTCTCTCTCTCTCTCTCTCTCTCTCTCTCTCTCTCTCTCTCTCTCTCTCTCTCTCACACACACACACACACACACAGGTGAATGTTTAGTCTAACCGGATTTTAGAGTGTTCAACTATACACATTAAATTCCTTTTCCAAAAAGACTTCACTAGGCTGAGCGTGACTTGGCAATGTGAACAAATGCTGCAGAGAAACGCGAAGGTGACAAGTTTCCTCCCAGCCCACCGGAGCCCACTACTTGCACATACATCGGTGTCTCACCCGCCATGCATACAGGGTTTTGAGCTGTCTCTCCATCTTTCCCTCCCAAGGGTCCTCTTCCTCCTTAACCCTGGCGGTTTTTCAACTTTTCCTTCTTGCTCAGATTCTCCTCTCTGCTTCTTTTCCATCTGCCTTTCTCCCTTTGCTTGACCCTCCCCATCACCATCCCGTGCTATAAAAGATTTGGAGTTTGGGGTTGGGCTGAGGAGAGGCAGCGGAGAATCAGAACACATCTGGCTGGAGGAAGACTAAGTCCCTGGGCCAAGCTGCAGTACCGCATGGCATCCTCTTCCCAGAGTGGCACCGAGCTTCTGGCTTCTGAGAATGCAGCCATCCCCCTGCCTTCCTCCTTGGTTGTGAACTGCGTACAGGTATGCTACAGCCCACTCTGTCCTGTGTGCTTGTGACTCTTAACCCGGAGGGCTGCAAAGTACTTGCTTTTCCCATAAACAGAAGCAACGGCTGAGAGCCAGGGATTCTGCCTCCTGGAACAGCCAGCTGCCTCCTCTCCCTCTGGCTTCTCACCCCCTGAGGCCACTGTTCCACCAGATGGTTCGCTCTCATATGATGGTGGCCCCCACCCCAGGAGGTGCCATTTTAGTTCTCAACCTGTTTCTCTCAGAAGAGAGCTTTTCTGGAGTACAATTTTTGGACAGCATAAATGTTTTAGGTCTGATCATCCCACATTCCTTATCCTGTCCATCCGCATCCATCAATGGACTCCCTTGTCTTTAATAGCAGTCTCTCTATAAAGATGCCTTGTTTCTTCCTTTTTTCCCTCTGTATTTACCTTCTTTTGTATTTTTTAATTTATATGTATATATACTTATTATTTTTTCTTATTTTACATATCGATCCCAGTTCCCTCTCCCTCCCATGACCCCCAACGGTCCTCCCATATCACCCAATCCTCCACTCTAAAGGGAGGGTGATGTCTTCCAGGAGGGATCATCAAAACCTGTCAAGTCATTTGGAGTAGGGACTAGGTCCTCCCTCCTACCTCTAGGCTAAGGGAGTAACCCTCCATGGGGAATGTGCTCCCAGAGTCCTTTTGTGTCAGAGGTCCCTCAGACTACCCAGTCCTTCTAGCAGAGACCCATATTCAGGGGTCTGAGTCAGTCCCATGCTGGATTCCCAGTTATCAGTCTGGGGTCCATGAGCTCTCCCTTGTTCAGGTCAGCTGTCTCTGTGGGTTTCTGTAGCCTGATCTTGACCCCATTTTCTTATTACTCCTCCCTCTCTGAACTTGAAGAAACCATCCTGAATGAGGTAACCTAGTCACAAAAAAGAGGAACATGGTATATACTCACTCATATATGGATTTTAGACTTAGAGCAAAGGATCACCACCAAGAAACTAGGATACAATGAGGAACCTAAGAGGTTCATACAAGGTCCTTCACAGAAGGGAAAAGCAACAAGATCATATTGGGAGGGGGCAGTGGGTAGAGAGGGAGCTAGGAGAAAGAGAAGGGGAGGAGAGAACATGTGGGACTAGGAAGATTGAGTCGGGGGGAGAGACCATAATAGAGGGAGCCATTGTGGATTATAGGTTTGAGGAGAAAAGTGATTCTAGAGAAATGTCCAGAGACCTACAAGGATGACCCCAAGAAACAATATGAGCAACAGTGGAAAGGCTACCTTAAACGCCTTTCCCTGATAATGAGATTGATAACTAACTTGTATGCCATCTTAGAGCTCTCATCTAGTAGCTGATGGAAACAGAAGCAGACACAGCTAAACACTGAGCTGAATTGGAATCCAGTTGCAGAGAGGGAGGAAATGATGTTATTGCTTTTAGGCTCACCAGAAACTAACTTCTCCTTCGATATTCCTCTTGCCCAGTTTAGCCAAAATCACTCTTGTGTTTAGAAATCACTGCCTTGGGTGCAGAGATGGCTCCATGGGTGAGTGCATAGCCAGTGCTTGTCCATTCATGATTCCAGGGTCTCTGGAAGCCCAGGACTCTCAGACAACCAAGTTTGGGACTTGTGAAATTGAGCTCTGTTTCTGGTGCGAGCTTTCTTCCAGGTCTAACAGAATACGTCTCAGAGTATTTTAAATGAGCATGAGGGCTGGGAAGAAGGCTCAGTGGGTGATGTGCTTGCTGTGCAAACCTGAGCACCTGAGCTTAGAGCCCCAACACCTACATTAAAGTCAGAGGCAATGACGCAAGTGTGTGTAATCCCAGAGTGCAAACGTGAAATGGGAAGCAGAAGCAGGAGACTCTGGGAGCTGAAGGGACCAGCTATCCTGATGGATGAAGTGGCAAAGACACCCTTTTTCAAACAGCGTGGAAGGCTGATCAACACTCTGACTTCACATGTGTGCCTGGGACTCAAATTCATGAGAACTAATCATGGTTGAATTTAGTTTTCTTGTGAATATAAATGTCTAGAGGTCTTGCTTTCTGGGCTGAGCTCTGTGTACAATGTCAGTAACACTCAAGACCCTGGGGACTTCCAGCTAGTTCAATGGCAATCTTCCAAACCCAGTCAATCGGCCTTAGCCTCTCTCCATATGGATGAATCACACAAACAAAATGTTGTATGAAGAACCCTGCCCAGTCCTAAATATGGTAGGATTACTCCTTTACTTATTTATTTTTAAAGTTTAAATACCAAAAAAGATACCAGGTGCAATTAATATCTCAGAAAGATATTAATTGACATTGAAGCACACCATAGGACAAGGGCTGCTAGTTATCTGCCTTGACCATTATGTATTTACTCTGTGGGATTATACAAGGCTCTATGTGCTTTTCTGTATGTGTGTGTTAGATTTAAGAAAAAGTTGTATGATTTCTTTTAAAGGTTGTTTATTGAGATTCTGGCTGCTATGCTTGAGGAAGGATAGAGGTAAGAACATTGTGGTATGACAGCCATAGTATGAGGACCTGGGTTTGATTTACCCACTGAAAAGAGCAGAAACAAAATATTCTCCATAACCAAATCAAAGCAATAGCAACTACTACAACAACAAAAGCCCCTACATTACTTGGGGTAATTTCTCCAAAAACTGAAGGTGCAAGTACCCCCAACAAATGAATGCCGAGGATAAAGACTTAGAATCTGGCAATCAGGAAAAATACAGAGAGAACTTAAGATGCTCTAGGCATTACACTAGCCATTTCTCATGCCCTTGAATAATGTAATCTGAATATTTAAGAACAAGATGAACTGGATACTTCCACTGGAAAGACTAAAGAGAGGGAAAGTTCTGTTCTACTGTGTCCAGCACAGGCAGCGGCTCCACAGTTGGCCTGATGAGTGGATGCTTCAAGCCTGGTCTCCTAGTCTTTGGGGAGGTGAGGATGCTCTGGGCAGTCAAGGATTCAGCTCTTGGTACAGGGCGGAGTGTCTGTTGGAAGAAGATTGGCTAGCAGAGGGTCCTGCCAGAGCTCCCTAGGTAGTTGTTTCTGTGACTTGGTCTAAATGCATCCTCAGGGTCTGCTTGATGTCTAACCCTCATCTAAATGACACCTCCCCACATCCCTGCCCAGAGAAAGTGTGGCTAGTTATATGCAATGACCTTTCTGGAACAAAAGCCCCTCTGCAAAAGAGATTTCACATTATTCTTGCAATTCTGCACCCAAATTTTCTCACACAGCTTCCAGTTTCGCTAACTAGAAATTGCTTGGAGTTAACTGTACTCCTGTCTTAAAATTACAAGTATTCATGCAGGGTGACTAATATCAGCACTTCTATATCACCTTAAAAATATCTTTCTGAGATCAGTAAATTAAGAAAATAGGGAGGAGGAGGGAGCAGTTCACGGGGAGTTCATCTCCGAGCTTGGGGCATTCGGGAAGGGCAGGAATGAAATGAGGTAACAATGTAGGGAGTCTTGGGAAGGTAAGAGCTCTCATGAAATCATAGGATTCATATCAGACAGGGAAAGGAAGGCATCAAGAAATAGGGCAAGGCGGAGAGCATTGTGTCAGATAGCCACAGATGAATTTTGCTATTTTCCGTTAGGCTACACTTTTGTGTGTGTGTGTGTGTGTGTGTGTGTGTGTGTGTGTGTGTGTGTGTGTGTATTTTGGTTTCAAGGTGGGTAATTGGGAGCTCCTGGACTCTTAGGGTTCTGGGAATAATTACAGGTGATTTATCATGTTATTGTAGCTCCCAGCTTATGCTGCCAACAGGAGAAGCAGTGTGGGTTCAGGATTCACTCTGCCAGACTAATCTTCATAAAGCAACAGGAGCCCACTCAGAACCAGTTATGGCAGAATGAACTCATTTCCTTCGTCTGGGGGGTTACTAGGATGGGGGAATGCAGCAGGGCAGAGACCATGAGCCCAGGACAGTCGAGCAGATTGGTAATTGGTTGAGCAACCCCGTGCAAATGCTGATGATTAATGAATCTGTGTCAACTTAAAGGGAGGCCTCTAGGCATTTGCTGCAGGTCGCAGTCAACGTTTTTTATTAATGGCTTGGATGGGTTCGCAGAACCAGCTGATCAAATTTGCAGAAAGGGTTAGAGGCTATGTTGGATGACAAGACCAGGATTTAGAAAGATCTTGGCAGACTGAAGTGATGTCCCAGATATTACAAGATGGGATTTAGTAGGGATAAACGTGAGATCTTGCATTTAGCCCTCTAGCACCAGCTGCATGTATATGAATGTGTAGAGGCTTGGAACCACATGAATGCAGAAGGGTGATATGCTACTGCCAGCAATGGGCCTCTCAGGCTGAGCATACCTGAAGAGTATGGCTCATTCCGGCACTGTGCCCAAAGAGCAGTGGACAAATGGACCGTGCTCCCGGCAGCAGGCCAGACCATGAGCGTCTAAAGCCACCCTGTAGGAAGAGTGACTGCTGGAAGATACTTAGCTGGAGCCCAGAGGCTTGGAAGTCACACCACCCATGTTTTACTATTTTCAGGCTGGTTAAGGAGAAGGCAAATTGGGTGTATCCAACAGTCTCAAGCTCAAATCCCAACAACCAGGGAGGCAGAGATACACAATGGTAAGAGTATAATTTTAGGAACTAGGCATTGTTTAGAATCTCAAAAATGCTGCTTAATAATGGCACTTTGGGTAAGTTTTTCCCTCTCATTTTCATTAAGACAGAAACACCAAGGTACCTAGCATATGGGACCCGACAGCTGATAGCTATTTTTATAGTGTTTTTGCTATAGTTGATTAAGAGTTGAATGAATGAACAAGTAGGAGCTTGACCTATGGGCCAGATATAAAGTTATCCATAATCTTAAAAGTCGTTTTTTTTAAATTAACACCAAGCTGTAAAGTCTGAGCTAATAATCTTCCATATATCCTTATGAGCACAATTTAATATGACATAGGGATATTATATGAAGATTCTATAATAAATATCAGAGACCATTTCAAGATATTGACATGAGAAAATTATATAATTAATATCACAGGAACACTGAGTAGGAAGCAATTAATTCTAACTGGAAGATTAGGAAAGGCTTCTTGGAGAAAGTGGCATTTGAGCTGGGCTTTAAAGGACAAGTGAGACTTTGATTGATGGGAGTTGAGTGGGGGCAAGGCCTTCCAGGCTGGGGAATGGCTTAAACAAAGGCACAGAAGTAATTAGCAGAGATAATGGGCCATCTTCCCAGGGCTAACGGTGCCCTTTTCCTACGGATGCCTTCATCATTGTCATCCCAGTGATCAACGTTAATAAGAAATAACAGAAGACACTTTGCTTCTGGTGAGCTGTTGCCATTGTACACATGTCGAGGTTACTTTTTGGTTTATTATTCAAATTGATAGAATGCCTATAACATGTGTTTGCAGAGTTCTGAATGCTAAGGCAGGTGACCCTATGACTCAGAGGGAACATCAGTAGGGGAAGTCTGGAGGTCCCTGGTCACATGGAAGCAGGCTTTCCCTGTGTAGGGTTTGTGAAGGTTATTTATGGATGGATTAAGCCTGTTGGCTACAAAGAGGTCTGAGAATGAGAGACCATTGGCATTTACACCTGGAGGATCCTCACCAGTGTTTTCATTCAGTCGTTGCTTATCAGATAAGCCTAGGGAAGATGAGAGAGACTGGTAGTCAATGGCTGGTCACCTGGGAAGCAAAAACCAAGAATGGATGGGAAGGGACACCAATCCAGTAGGCTGTCCAGCTTCATCTCCATCTCCCCTCAGAGAGGACAGTGCTTGGCACTGTCCTGGCTCACTCTGATTACGACTTGTCTGTTGGTGACTGTACTGGCTAGTTTTATGTCAGTTTGACACAAGTCAGAGTCACCTGGGAAGAGGAACCTCAACCGAGAAAATGTCCCACCAGACTGGCAGACCTGTGGTGCATTTTCTCTATTAATGATTAATGTGAGAGGGGCCATATCACTATGGCCTGTGCCCTCCGTGCCTAGGGATCCTGAGTGCTACAAAAAATGCAAGCTGAGAAAGCCAATAAGCAGAAAACCTGCTTCTGTTCCTGCCTCCAGATTCCTGTCCCGAGTCCCTGCCATGGCTTCCCTCAGTGACGAACTCAGGAGCTATAAGATGAAATGAACCCTTTCCTCCCCAAGTTCCTTTTGTTCATAGTGTTTTATTATAACAATAGGAAGCAAACTAGGACAGTGGCCAAAAACGAAGGTTAGTGATGGTTCCAGAATGTGAATATTGCTGGCATTTAGAGAGAAGACTTAGGTAAAATTGCTATGATCTGAATATTTGTGCCTCCCCCATTCATCTGTTGAAACATAATAACCACCATGGTGATATTAGAACACTGTAAGGGGGCGCTCTCATGAGTGGGATTGAAAGCTATTGGGTACCAGAGCTAGTCCACCCTGTGAAGACATAGGCTCCATCTATGAATCCCAAAGCATCTGCAGCAGACTAGCTGTACTCTGACTTGACCTTAGATGTTTGAAGCTCTGAGACTAGGAGAAATACATTTTCTGTTTCTAAGCTATTATAGTATCTAAAAATGGTTGAAGACAAAGAGGATGCTGGAGTGCTTGTCTTAAAAGTTGCTTTTGTCTATCAAGTATCCTTTCTAATTAGCTTGTATATCTTAGGTCAATAAACAAAACACTCCTTTATGTAGGCTTCAGAGAGTGGCAGTTGTCCATGTGAGTGGAAATGGTACTGGAAATCACTCTTGATTGGCTGGACCGTGTATAACTTGGGCAGGTGAATTGCTGGTAAAGTTTCTTCCTGAACCTTATAGCCTCAGCCTGACGTGCCATTCAGGCACAAGAAGCCAGTGTTCTTGCTGAAGAAAATGTTAAGTCCTCAGGAGACCCGGGGGACTCCAGAGAAGTGACGTCAGAAGCCCGCTTCAAGAGGATCTGGGACTGAAGGAGTACAGCAGACCAGTAGACAGCCCCACAGTATCTTATTAGGTCAGTGTTGCTTCACCACCTCCATTCAGTGTTCATCGACACCTGGCAGTACTTATTGTCATTATCGCTAGGCACAGAACATGTACATGGGTTAAGTTCCTCAGCTTGGAGAGTTGTAGTCCATTTGAGAAAATGATGCAATCTAAGTGCCAAATTGGGGTGTATCAGGGCAAGAGGATAAGATTGCTTTAAATAAGAGTCTGTCTGGTGTTTGTCCAGTGCTTGCCTACTACATACAAGGCCATAGGTTCAATCCCTGTACCATCCCCAAAAGAGCAACAATAGTAGCTGCCATATTTACTGAGCATTGTCTGTGTTTCAGGCCTACTACTAAACCCTTTATATATGTTTTCTTACTCTTTACAGTAATCCAAGAGGTAGGTACTGACTGACTCATTTTATTGAACATTTGTGTGACTTGTTTGAGGTTGAATGGCTAAGCTGCAAAGCTTTTACAACCACATTCCCAAATGTCCCAGAGTGGGCCTCAGAAATGGGGAGAGCCATCATGGTGAGGAAGTAGATCGAAGGGACTGGAATTTAGTATGCAGAGTTGAGAGATGACCTGTCCCTTCAGAATAATTGATGCCAGCTCCCATTCCTCTATGTTACTCACAGAACTTAGCTCTCGGTAAGTTAATTGTAGTACAGATGGTAAGACCATGGGCATTATAGCCTTTTGAGAGTTCAAGAGGAAGATGGCTCATGTTGGTGAGAAGCTACAAGAAAAAACAAGAATTTGAAACTCACAATTTTTGTCAAGGGTTGAACTTGACTATAGGTTAGGATCATGCAGCAACTGGGGAGATTGGGTAGTGCAGCCAGTTGAGATGGGTGTCACCATGCACCTTAGCCTAGTAAGCACCGTTCTATCCAAGAAGAGAAACTGCTGAGCATTCTCTTGCCTTGGCTTTGACACTATGGGGAATGATGTTAGCCAAAGTTGTATCAGTCACCCAGACTAGACTGAATTTCAATGTCAAATAAGTAACTAGTCAGGACTCACTCACAGTGTCCTCTAGTTCAGATGTTTATTACATGACACGGTCCTTGCCTCCAGAAGCTCTCATCTGAGCTGGTGGGAAGGTGGGTAGAAGGGGATGGGAATTAACCAGTCTTTGTGCCTTGGCTGAAGGATGTAAGAACTGAGACAAAGGGAGCCCCTGCATTAAACTAGAAAGAGCAAAGCAATAACCCAGCAGCTTGACTTGTTTCTCAGCTGTACCATCTGCTTGTTTCTATTTTGGGAGGTTTTTTTGTCCTCTTCATTCCCATCACTTGATGGCACTGACCATTTTCCAGGCATCTCAGCTCAGCGACACTCGAGTGTGTGTCACAAGATCTATGATCCTGAGGCAGCAGCAGCTCACACAACCAAGGGCCAGAATGTTCCAGGCATCTTGGCAAAGAAATGTCAACCTATGACTGAAGGGGACAGAGCATTGCTGGCAAGTGGTTTTGTCAACCCTTAGTGGTCATTGACAAAGAAAGTGTGTCTGCAATGACCATGCTGTTTCCAGAAATCCTGATGTCTAATGACTGAGGAGGTTGTGTGATGTGTTTGCTTTCTTTTGATATCATTTCATTCTTCAAAAAGTTCTCTATGTGTATAACTAAATATAGCTTAATTATCTTGCCTATGAAAATTGTGTCACGTACATTAACATATCTTAAAAAAAAACCAATCTAGTCATCCATGGCCTTGACCACTGAGGTCATGCATTCCAGTGTTTAGTTCTGAAACATACAGTCATAGGACAGACAGGACATCAATCTGGTGTGGCAACAACTCGGTGATTCACTTCACCAGGCTAGAATGCAGAAGCTGATCTGGGAGTTTGTTTCTCTTAGTTTGGTTTATGTTGCTATGACAAAAGACTGACCAAAAGCAACCTGGGGAAGAAAGGGTTTATATGGTTTACAGGTTACACCATCAGTGGAAGCCATGGCAGGGACCCGGAGGCAGGAACTGGAACAGAAACCATGGGGGAGTGCTGCTTCCCGGCTTACCCACCATGGCTTGCTCAGCTTACTTTTTTTTAATTTGATACTTTTTTTCCTGTGAAAACATTATTTTTTTGTGGTGATATACTAATTAAAACTTGCCTGAGGATTCAGAAATCAAAGCTACAGAGATCAAGCAGTGGGGGTACACACCTTTAATCCCAGGACTCAGGATTAAGAGGTAGATGGATCTCTGTCGGTTCAAGGACACACTGACTACATGAAATTGGTCCAGTCCTAAAAGAAGCAGCTCACACAAAGGTTACCTCAGCACCTGGGATGACATGCCTTTAATCCCAGCTTTAGGGGTGTATGTAAGACAGGAGCAGGGTCTCAGAGCTGGCATTCAGTCTGAGAGTTGGTGTCTAACCATGTTGAGGAGAGCATAGCAGTCTGAGTAAGTCTGAGGAGCAGTGTCGTGGGGAGCAGTCTGAGGACCGCCCCTCTGGTCTGAGCTGAGGTGGAGGTAAGAGCTAGTGGCTGGCTGCTTTGCTTTTTGGTCTTCAGCTTGAAACTTGAACCCAAGTATCTATCTCTGGGTTTTTTATTTATCATGCTACAGTTTTTTCCCTTACTTTCTTTCTTTTTTTAAATAACAAAACAAAATGTAAGATAAAACAAAACAACAGCAACAAAAAACATCGCATTGAAGTTGAACAAAACAAACCAACAGAAGAAAGAGTCCAAAGAGAAGGCATGAGAATCAGAGACGCACTTGTTCACACGCCCAGGAGTCCCATGAAAGTACTAAAGTGAACGCTGTAACACATACACAGAGGCCCTGCAGCAGACCCAAGGGGCCATGTGGCTGTTGCTTCAGACTTGATTATCATTTATTTAAAGGCTAATATTTACATATAAGCAAATATATACTACATTTATCTTTCAGGGTCTGAGTTATCTTACTTAGGATAGTTTTTTTCTAGTTCCATCCATTTGCCTGAAAATTTCATGATGTCATTTTTTTGTTAACGGCTGAGTAATACTCCATTGTGTAAATGCTCCGCATCTTCTTTATCCATTCTTCTGCTGAGGGACATCTAGTTTGTTTCCAATTTCTGGATATTATAAATAGAGCAGCAATGAACATGGTTGAGCAAATGTCCTTGTGGTAGGATGAAGCATCTTTTGTATATATGCCCAAGAGTAGTGTCTTAGGGTTTCAATTGCTATGAAGAGACACCATGACTGTGGCAACTCTTATAAAGGAAAAACATTTAATTGGGCTGGTGTTACAAGTAAGGTTTTCCCGCCAGTCTGTACTCACCATGGCACCTGCCCCAAATAACACATCGAGACTTTGTATTTGATAAAATGCTGTTGGCCAGGTACTTGTTTCTTATCGGCTAGCTCTGTCTTAAGTATTAACCCATTTCTATTCATCTAAGTATTTCCACATGGTCTCATCTTACTGGAGAGTGGGCCCAGACCTCTGTTCTCCCCAGTCTCTACATGCTGACTCCTCCCTACTCCTTCCTCGAATCCTCCTTGTCTCCTAGTCCTGCCTATCTTGCTTTCCTATTGGCCAACAGTGCTTTATTCATTAACCAGTATGAGAAACATATTTACAGAATGACATCTCCCATCATCTCCTCTCTTCTGTCTAAATAAAAAGAAGGGTTTTAACCTTAGCATAGCAAAATATATCACACAGCAGTTATCAAATAAGAATCACAGTTAACAATATTTAGTCCATTAACATTAAGTAAGATTTAAGAAAATATTCCATCATCTATCTTATCTTTGTGAGTCTAAAGTCTTATATGTAACTTATCTTTAATCCTAACTAAGGAAAACTATAGCCATAATTATCTGTCTTCAACTCCTTCAAAGACCACAGAAGGATAATATATATTCTAGAAATGACAGAGACTACTTGCCTGGTCAGTCACCCAAAGTTCTTCTGTAATGTTCCATCTTCAGTCTATAGGCTATAGTGTGTCTAGAAGACTCTTCTGCAAAGCAGGAAACTTTAAGCTGTCTATCTGTAGTGGCAGTTTGTCAGTCATTTTTCTCTGTGTCCTGCATACTGTCTGGCAGACTCCTTCATGAAGCAGGAACTCTGTAGCAATGTCCATCTTGAATCAGCAGTCACTTTTCTGTGGGTCCTGCATGTCCAGTTTATACAGCATAAAGTCCAACAGTCCAGACAAGGGCAGTATCTTGTCCAAATGGCTAGTCTTAGCATATTGGAAGTAAACTTCATAATGCGTTTCTTCAATGTCCATCTTCCTTTCTGATGCAGGTGGTGTTGCCAGGAGCAGTTGTGCCTCAATGTTAAGAAAAACCCTAAGCCATTTTAAATGCCATATTCTGTAGGTCTTTGAAAGGTTTGAAGAATGCCTTTTTATCTCAAATACATCTCTATATCTAGAAATCCTAACTCATCTAACTATAAGTTTTGACTATTATAGGTAACTATCTATAATCTGCACTAAGTTATACATTACATTTCTAACTGAGCTATATATACACAATACCTAAACAAGAGGAGAAATATACATATCACAAAACTGACCTTAAATTGTATCAATGAATGAAAATCATTCCCATAACAAAGTATTCATATTTATACCATAATCTCCTTTTTATAACCAACCCCATTTAAATGAAAACAAACATTTATAAACACTATTTGGGAATTTTGGTGTCGTTCTTTCCAAACTACTTTCTGCTGGTAAGGGCGCTATCATGGGGGATTCTAAGAAGATGCAGAAATCCTGGCTGTAGTCTGTAAGGCTGCTTTGTCCAAGCTGCTTTGAATTTTGGATCACCAAGAACTCTGTTTCAGGGGGTCTGGCTTGATCAAACCACATTAGTCTGGAAGGAATCCACAGCTTTTCATTTTCTGTGGAAACAAAAGTAGAAATCCTTTTCCCCAGTAACTTGTCCTTAGACTTAAGTTTTGAAGTCAAAGCATTTTAAAAATACATAAATTGAATTAATCCAGCAGCATTTATTTTATCAGTTGTTTCCTCAGCAGTCAAACGATACAAAGGCAATATAATACCATACAGTATCCAGATTTTCTTGGTACTTTTCATCTTTATGTGGCTTTTTTATTACTCTGGTTTTTTTTATTTTATTTTATTTTATTATTTTTTTATTTTTTTTTACTTTTTATTTTTTTCATTTTTTGAGACAGGGTTTCTCTGTGTAACTTTTATCTGTCCTGGAATTCACTCTGCATACCAGGTTTACTTTGCAATCACAGAGATCTGCTTGCCTCTGTCTCCCGAGTGCTGGGATTAAAGGTGTGTGCCACCACACCCACCTCCTCGCTGTATTTTTAAAACCATTTTATTCCTTTTCTCTCCCAAGTCTACATATATTTTAGAACACACTGTAAACTTTTAGTGCTTTTTCTTAATGTGAATCTGTCTTTACTGTAAATCTTTACCTTTTCCGGCCATGAGTCTTTTATCTGGTAAACAACAACATTGCTAAAATGAAAGCCACAGTTGTTTCAGCCATGGTCTATCCAAGATGGCAGCGGGTACTTTTACCGCCAGCACTGAGAGCTGTGCTCACCGTCTTGATCTACACTGCCATCCAGCAACATGCTGCGACTTGGAGATGTGGTCACTGTCATTGCCAGCTCTCGAACACACCAATAAATTGTTAGCAGTGCTTCTTAAAAGCCATGTGGGTTTTTGCCACTTATGCTGAGTCAGGAAATCTCCCTTAAAGGAGCAGCACAAATCTCTGCTTGTCTCTAGCAAAACAGAGTTCAACTGAGAAACATGCTGCTATCAAGAAGCCTTGCTTGTCTTAGTTCTTTTGTTTCTAAAACCCTTTTGTTAGCTTTCATTAAATTTTAAGTGGAAGTTCTTATTAGCCACGTTGCGGCGCCATATTTAACAAGTAAGGTTTTCCCGCCGGTCTGTACCCACCGCGGTGCCAGCCCCCAATAACACATCGAGACTCTGTATTTGATATAATGCTGTTGGCCAGGTACTTGTTTCTTATCGGCTAGCTCTGTCTTAAGTATTAACCCATTTCTATTAATCTAAGTATTTCCACGTGGTCTTATCTTACTGGAGAGAGGGGCTGGTGGTGTTCTCTCTCTGTCCTCCATCTTCAATCTCCTAGTCCCTCCCTACTTGCTTTCCTATTGGCCAACAGTGCTTTATTCATTAACCAATAAGAGAAACATATTTACAGAATGACAACATCTCCCATCAGTTTAGATCTATATCCCATTTTTAAACTGGATTATTTGGTTTCTTGACATCTAATTTCTTGAGTTCTTTATATATTTTGGATATTAGCCCTCTATCTTATGTGGGGTTGAGATCTTTCCCCATTCTGCAGGCTGCTGCTTTGTCCTATTGGTATCATTTGCCTCCAGAAACTTTCCATTTTCACGAGGTCCCATGTATTAACTTTTGATTTTAATTCCCGTTCAGGAAGTTTTCTCCAGTGCCAATGAGTTCAAGGCTATTCCCTACTTTCTCTTCTATCAGGTTCAGTGTGTCTGGTTTTATGTTGTGATCTTTGATATGTTTGGAGTTGAGTTTTGTGCAGGGCATAGGTCTGAATGTATTTGCATTCTTCTTCATGCAGACATCCAGCTTGACCAGCACCATTAGTTGACGATACTTTCTTTTTTTTTTTTTTTTTCAGTATGTATTTCTGGCTTCCTTACCCAAAATCAGGTATTCATAGGTGTGAGGATTTATATACGGATCTTCAATTCTATACTATTGATCAACATGTCTGTTTTTATGCCACTATCTGATGTTTTTATTACTATAATTCTCTAGTGCAACTTGGAGTTGAGAATGGAATGGTGAGACCTCCAGCAGTTCTTTTATTATTCAGGATTGTTTTAGCTATCCTGTTCTCTCTCTCTCTCTCTCTCTCTCTCTCTCTCTCTCTCTCTCCCTCCCTCCCTCCCTCCCCCCCCCTCTCTGTGTTTCCATACGAAGCTGAGAATTGCCCTTTCAAGAACTGTGTTGGAATTTTAATAGGAATTGTGTTGAATCTGTAGATTGCTTTTGGTAGGAGTCCATTTTTACTATGTTAATCCTACTGATCCATGAGAACAGGAGATCTTTCCATCTTCTGATATCTTCTTCTGTTTCTTTCCTCAAAGCCTTGAAGTTTTTAATCATATACATTTTTTACTTGCTTTGCTAGATTTTTCTCAATAGTTCATATTATTTGAGGCTACTTTGAAAGGTCTTGTTTCCCTGATTTCTTTCTTAATCCATTTTCCATTTGTATATAGAGGGGCTACTAATTTTAGTGGGTTAATTTTGTATTAAACTACTTTACTGGAAGTGTTTATCAGCTGTTGGGAACCAGCAGTCTGCTGACCCCGCCCCCTGATAATGGGTGAGACGCTCATGGCCATGTCTTCTCTATATCATGACTTACCTGGCTGCTCAAGCTTTACCTGGCTGCCAGGGGACTCAGTTACTCATGCGCAAGTTTCCCTTTTAAAGAAAGCACGCCAAGTGCATCTCTCTTGCTCTCTCTCTCTCTTGCTCTTGCTTTCCCTCTTTCTTTTTCTACCCCCTCCCCTCTCCCCTGCTTTTGGTTGGCCACCAGCTACCCCCTTTCTCTCCCCTCTATCAATAAACTCCATGTGGGCGCTGAGTCTCATGTTTGTGTTTCATAGGCAATAGCTGCAGCAAAGGAAAAACATCAGTTATAGGAGTTCCCTGGTGGAATATTTAGGGTCATTTGTGCATACTATCATAGCATCTGCAAATAAAGACAGTTTGACTTATTCCTTTCCAGTTTGTATCCCCTTGATCTTCTTCAGCTCCTTCAGCTGTATTATTGCTCTAAGACTTCCAGTACTATATTGAGTAGGTGTGGAAAGAATAGACAACCATGTCTTGTTCCTGATTTTAGTGGAATTGCAACTTAAATGTCGAGAAACTCAAAGCTTATTTTATTTTATTTATTTTTTTTTTTTTGTTGTTGTTCTTTCATACAACACAAGACCAAGTACCAAGTACAGTGGGCTGGGCCCTCCCACATCAATCATTAATCAAACAACAAAAACAACCAAACCAAACAAACAAGCAAACAAACAAAATAAAACGAAAGCCACTACCCCACAATTTGCCTACAGGCCAATCTGATGAAGGCATTTTCTCAATTGAGGTGTCTTCTTGGAAGCCACGTGGTTCTATCAGGTTGAGAAAACATTAACCAGTGGAGCCGTGAAAGCACCCCAGAGGAGTGTGGAGCTAATGCTGGCTGAGAGAATTTAGAAAGATGACTGAATCCCAAGGAGCTTCTCCCTTGTGCTTGTCTCCTTTGACCCTTGCTCCTCCTTTGAGGTGGGCATTAACCAGTTATAGATGCAGAACCACTGTTTGTGATGCTTAGAAAGATCAACTAGTGCCTTCCTCAGAATACTTACACAGGCACACCTCTCAAGGAAATAAGTGAGAGCTCAGTTGGCTTAGAAAGGATGAGACCTTCTTCTCTGCTGAGTCACAGCTTCCCCTACCCCAGTCAACCCAAAGGTGATGTGTCATTGGGCTTGATGACCGCTTTAGAGATTTTATTTGCAGCGTCTTCATGGGGCAGAAGTGAGCTTTAGATTTCCCCGTATCTTGCAAGTGTGTTATTTGAAATAACTCTCTGGACTCAAGTGATCCATCTTTCACAGAAGCCCTTGCTTTGACTTAAGAGAAACAAAATAAAAGCTTCCTGAATACCATTGTATATTACCCACACTGCTTCAAAGGGATCCCAAGTGGAGGATGCAATATATTGTTTTAATTACAAAAGGATAATAGCCTAAAGTAAAGGAGTTTTACCAAGAAGAAATGACTCTCACATAACGAGCAATAAAAGCTCCGGCAATTACTATCATTGCTTTTATTCAGCCAGACCTCAGTGAGACCCGGAGAGAGGCCAACTTGCAGCTGAACTCCATTCTTGTCTGCCCCACACATTCTGTTCTCTGCTCATTGCTTTTTTTCTTTTTGTAATTTCACTCCTTAGAGGAGCCAAGCCCCTTTCCACAAAGAGGAAAGCCTTGGTTAAATGCATTTGTACACAAAACTAATAAAGCTGTAATATGCTCTATGTAATATTATTCCAGAGTTTTACATTGTGAAACTTTGGTCCAGAGAGGCCAGTACTTAATTCAAACAAACAAGTCTCCAGTGGCAGAAAGTGCCAGCTTATGTTAGAAAGAATTTCAAATGAATCCTCCTTTTGTTTTCTTTATGTGTGTGGGTCTTCTGCCTTACTGCATGCCTGTGCACTCTGTGTGTTCCTGGTGCCCAGGCCAGAAGGTGGCTTTGGATCCCCTGGAACGAAGTTCAACATTGTGCTTGCAGCTAGTTTTCTTTTTAAAGCTGTTTGTGGTTGCTTAACATCATGGAAAGTAAAACAGCTGGAATCTTGCATTTTTCCCTCTGGGTGATGTGGGAGGCTTGCATTACTTCCTGGGTACCGCATGGAAAAACTACATAGTATAAAAGGTTTTTAGTTCTCAGGACCTTTGGGGTTCATCCAATCACTCATCTAAATAATCTCGAAAGGTAGTGGCTACTCCGGCTGTTTTTGCAGTGAGGAATTGGGGTCCCTGGGTTCTGTCTGATCTGCACTGCTGGGCCAGTGTTATAAAGTAAATGGAGACCTGAAATTAGCATTCAAGGATACAAGAGAACCTAAACCTGAGTGTGCCTTTCTAATCCCGAACTGTGAATCTGAGGAACTCTGCACTGGAAGTCGGCTGAGGCGATCCATCTCACACAAACATAGCTTTTCTGGTGCAGCTGTGATGTATTTTAGAGCTGAGTTTCTCAAAATATAGTTCCCAGCACCTGCATTAAAATCATCAGGGAACAAAACAAAAATGCTGATTCCTAGTTTGGGGTCAGCAAGCATAGTTGCTTTCAGCTACAATTAATGGAAATTCCATGTATGAATAGACACTATCAGTTCAGAGATTCAATAACCTAAGACCCATCACCCTCCCTCCAGTTTTAAACATTCATCTTCACTAATAAAGTAGGCTTCTCTTCAAGCACTTACTCTCAGATGTAACCTTAAAGCTGATTTCTTTGGAGGGGAAGCAGGGGTGGAAACTGTTGGTAAAAACAGAGTAAATGTAAGACCCACCCTTTGTGTTTTTCTTCTCTTACATCACTTTGTCCTCAGGCTAGGTCTTCACGCATCTTCTGAAATGCAGTCACAATGGTTCCTAGCAGACGGACTCTTTATATGAGTGACATGTCTTTTCCACAGGACTCCCTGCCAGGCCTGGCTTTGTGGGCATCCAAAAACCTGTGCTGCTCGATGCTGGCTGTCATTGAATGTCCCTTGTTATCATATTGGCATTCTCGGTAGTATCTTTTTGCGTGTGTTATGTATGTGAAGTCTGATAGGGTGATGGATCGGCATGTGATTTGAGGTGATGCATGTGCCCTTCCCTGCTTGTTCACATACAGCTTGACAGTGCCTCATTAATGCCCACAGAATATGTGAGGGCTTGGCAAGATGCAAAGAGAGTATAAGGCATAGGGGAAGAAAATGATCTCTCTCTACCCTTTGGAGTCCTTCATCGAGAGGCATTTCTGTAACACAGGGCAAATGAACAAGAGGAAAAGAAAAGAAATTTAAACTTGTATGCCTGGTATATACATGGGAGACATCCAGAGAAGAGGTGGCTGTGACTCCGGCTGAAATACCACTTATCTCCCAGCAGTGGTGTTCGGTTTGTCAGTGTGGCACACCCAGAATCACCTGAGAAGAGAGTCTCAGTGAAGAATTATCTGGATTGGGTTAACCTGCAGGCAAGCCTGCAAGTGATTTTTCTTGATTGTTAATTGTTGTGACCCAGCCCACTAAGGGCATCACCATTCCCTAGGCAGGGACTATTAGAATGCATGAGCATAGAGAACAAGCCACAAAGGAATTTTACTTACTGGCTTGCCCCTCATGGCTTGCTCAGCCTGCTTTTTTAAACTTTTTTAAGCTTTTGTTAAATTGTAAGTGTAAGTTTTTATTAGCCATGTGGGCGCCATTTGTAACAAGTACGGTTTTTCTGCCCGCCGCCTGCTCTTGTTCCGCCACCAAGCCAGCCCCAAATAATGCACAGAGACTCTGTATTTGATATTATACTGTTGGCCAGGTACTAGTTTCTTATCGGCTAGCTCTGCCTTAGTTATTAACCCATTTGTGTTAATTTATGTATGTCCACATGTTCTTCTTACCGGGAGCCGGCTGCCACATACTGCTCTCTCCTGACTCTCCATCTTGACTCCTCCTTCCTACTTCCTATTTCCTCCTTGCCTCCTAGTCCCTCCTACCTTCCTTTTCTATTGGCCAACAGTGCTTTATTATTAACCAGTATGAGAAGCATATATAGAATGACATCTCCCATCAACCACCAACCCAGATGTGGGTCCTCCCATGCCAATCAATCGATACGAAAATGTACCACAGCCCATCTGGTAGGGGCAGCTTCTCAGTTGAGGTTCCTTCTTTCAAAATGACTCTAGCCTGTGTCCAGTTGATATAAAAACTAGCTAACACAAGCTACAAGTCCATCCATAGGCCATTTGGCATGTTCTCCTTCTCAACACCCACACCTCAGTAAATAGCAGTCAGTAGGGTGGGGCTTGGTTGGGTTTCCTTAGCCTCAGCCTCTCTTCCTTTAACTTCTTAGGCCTGAAAGACATCTGCATGTCCCCTTTTTAGTCTCCTTTCTCCTGTTCTTCTGCATTCAGTACTCTAAACTTCTATTGGTCATTTACACCTGTACCTATTCTAAACATTTCTCAGCAAAAGCACAATGAATATGTATCTATATCTGTGTGTGTGTGTGTGTGTGTGTGTGTGTGTGTGTGTAGAAAAGTCCTGTGAGGAATGCTGTCTTTATTTAAGAAATTCCCATTGATGGCGTAAGAAGGGACCATTCTACACAGGCAGCAAGTAAGATAACAACAGTGAGAAACTTTTTTTTTTTTTTTTTTTTTTTTTTTTTTTTTGGCATAAGAGACTAACAGCACTCAGGAAGTTGGGTCTGCAGGATTGCTACAAGTTTGAGGCCAGATTCTGTCTCACACAGAACAAAACAAAGAAAATAAAAACCAAATGAACGAACAGAAAAGCAAAATGCGAATGGAGATGGGCATGTGGGAAAGACAAGAGAGGAGAAGAGGAGAGAAGCAAAGGAGGGGCTGAGGCAAAATAGAGAAAAGGAAACTGGGGTGTCTGGAACGGAAAGAGGGACTCCTTAAACACAGTGTTAATATTAAGTTGGCCCGTTCCCACTGATGCAACACACGTATTTTCCTTTGAGATTTTTGGCGTGTGTATACATGCAAGGAAAGGGACTGTCGCTCAAAAGCTTGGTAGAAAATGAGCCCCGTGTGTACAAAGGTGAACCAGAGAGCCCACACAACGCAAGTGCCCTGAGAAAGGGCAGGCAGCTTGGGGAGGGCACTGACCTTCCCACAGGATGTGGGATGGAGGGTCAGGCCAATCTTATCTGGATCTTGAGTGGCAGGGCCTCGACAGCTGGCCTTGGGGTCATGTTAGATTTTATTTATAGTGTCAATCCCCTTTCCTTGACCTACCATACTTTTGTCTTACCCTTCTAGGCCAGGGTCCCTCAGTTCAGAATCCCTCTGCGCCAGTTACACTAATGCCAGTATAGTCTCAAGAACATTGTCTGATGACTGAGTTCTCCCAGCCTCCACTTGGTTTCTCTGTGTCTTTTGTCGGTGGTGGGAGAAAGAAGACACTCTCTTGCTATGTAGTCTAGATGCTCTCCTTAAACTCGTGATCCTCCTGTAGTGGCCTCCTATGTGCTGAGACTACAAGCTTTTGCCACTACAGCTGGATGACCGTGGATCTGGAATGTTCACCATTCAAGCTAGGGAGGCTGATGTGAGAGGATGGTGGGTTTGAATCTAGCCTAGGCTATTTAGTGAGACCCTGTCTATAAAACAAAACAAAGCAACCATAAAAGAAAAATGGCATGAGGAATAAAGGGTCTTGCGTCGACACTGGGTGCCTGGCTCAGGTGGACAGTGCTACAGGGACTCCTGAGGGAATGGGGAGGCTGAGCCTGTCTAATGATGCGCATACCAAGTGCCCATGACACAGCAAGCGCCACAAATCCCCAGGGCAGCATCATGAGATGCCTGCTAAGTGGTGATCCCTGCATTTGGAATTCTCTGTTGGTTACTACTCCCCAGAGAAAGGTCCCAGCAGCAAGGCTGTGGATGATGAGCACAATAGCAAAGAGAAAGCCACTGTTGACGGTGGCTGTTAAGGCACAGGTGTCAGCCTTGGATGGTAAGGCCTAGTAGGGCACTTCCTAGGTTCACAAGCAAACCCTGTCAGTAAGGGTCAAGGACAGAGGCAGCCTCTACAAGGCCTTGGCCTGTAGACAGCATCTTGGGCTGAGTAGAGAAAATGCTATGTGGAGGCCAAGGTCTGGAGAAGCCAGGAGCAGAGTGCACTGGCAGCGCCATCTTATCCCAGACCAGAGAGGTGAGGAGGAGAGTTAAAGTCAGGGCTGCCCATGTGCCTGCATTGGCTTGCTCTCTTTCCGCCCAAGGGAGCAGACCGGCTCTCCTTTCCTCCCCGACTCCACCCCAGCCTCCTTACTGCCCAGTGCCCAGCATCCTCAGGAGCAGTGTAGCCTGTGCACAGGATTTTTTTTCTAGCCCCTCTGGCCACCGGGCATCTTCTCCACCCCATTTCATTGATCCAGAGAAGCTGCATAGTCGGCTGCTGTGTCCCATCTACAGCCTGGAGAGAGGACTGACTCTGCTGCCTTGCGTGTGCAGCCCATTTATTCATTTGTGTGTGAAAACCATATGATAGATATAACATAGTTCCTGGGAGTCCATGGTGCATACTCACCTAATCATCCAATAAATATTTAATGATGAAATGATGCCCCCCACTCACATTGTAGATTATATTTTAGATGGCAGATAGATAATAAATAAGAACAAAATGTAAAAAAAATATAAAATACATGCTATACATACACACATACACAAAAGGTAAGCAAAAAATAAACAAAATATGCTACAGAGGACAGTGACTCAGGCAATGCACTGTGACTGGGTCGGCGGCTTGCTTTTTGTATAGGTTGCCAGGAAAGGCCTCCCTGACAAGGTAGCATTTGCACAGATATCAGACCTAACATATTAGGCCCTGAAGGTGTGTGGTGACACGTTCAAGCAGATGGGACAGCAGTCCAATAGCCCTGAGATGCTGACATGCTTCATGGTTCAGAACTGTGCAAGGAAGCCAGATTTGCTGGTGGGAAATGAGAGAAAGAAAAGTAAGAGATGAGGGAGTTACTGTAAACCCCTAAAAAAAATCCAATTATTTCCTCGCTCATTTTGTTCCCTGGGAATTTGGAGTGATGGGATAGGTTTTGGGGTGGGGCTAGACAGTATTGCATTTCCTTTGTGTCCTTGGATATTACAAGCATCTCTGAGGTGCCTGTGAACCCATTTGGTCAGGAGGAGGTCACACGTGTCACTGCTGACAATTATGCATGCTTTCCTTTGCTGTGTTTCTCTGGAGCTGTGGTGGCCATTCCTAGCAGGGCTGGACTTGGGGACTTACTGGGGCAAGTGAAGCCTTGGCAGGCAGGTCATAGCTCGAGGTTTTAATGTAATGACATGGATTAGTTCTGTCCCTTTTGGAGCTTGTTTTCCTGTTAGGACAACTTGCTTCATCAAGGGACACTGATGAGACACATGGTGACAAAGGAGGTTAGTCCTGCAGACCCAAATCCAATGCATGGGCCCAGAAATGATTCCCTTTTGTTTCGGTGCTTTGAGGCAAGTTCTCTTGTAGCCCAGGCTGGCCTTAAACCCAATTACGAATGATCTTGAAGTTCTGACTCTCCTGCCTCTGCCTCCCCAGTGCTGGGATTAAGTACATGCTATCATGCCTGGTTCGATGGTTTACTGAGGCTTGAACCCAGGACTCTGTAGCTGTGAGGCGAACACTGCCAAGTTAGCTACACGAGCAGCCCTAGGCATTTGTGCTTTAAAGCCATTCAGATTTGGGAGTTATTGGTTGTTGTGGAAACTCTGACCAGTAAGGTCAGATTCTATCTTAGCACTTTCAAATGTTATCACGATCCACACTCACCAGCACTTCTCTGGGCTGTGGGAATTCTCAATCCAGTTTTGTACACGGTGAAATAGGGGCCAGGAGGGAAATCTAGCCACTTTCACAGAATTGTGGATCTGAAATGTCATCCATCTGACCCCCTCGCCCATTAGGAGAGTAGTGAGCTGAGATGGTCTCTGACAGCCCCAAACACAGCTTCTTTGCACTGAGCCCTGCTCAGCCTCCCAAGTCCCTTCTTTCTCTTTTACTTTACTCTGTTCCTCCTCCTCCCCAGCCGTCTCCTCTCCTCCTCACACCACCACCGAAGATCTCCCCCAATCACCTAAACCTCTCTGGAAACACCTTCACAGACAAAGCCTAGGCGCCTGTCTCCAGGGTAATTCCAAATCCAATTAAAGTGACTGTGGATTCACCACCACAGAAGGGGAGAGAGGAAGCCACTTCTCAGGGGCCCACCCCTGGCACCACTCCACTTGGGCAGCCCGGGGGCTATGACACTTTGGTAGTTTGTTCTGGAAGTCTCTCTACCCCACCAACCCCGGCTTCTGATGCCTCGTGACTTCCTCCTGGGACTCACAACTCATACACATTTCCCGTGGCCTTCCCTTAGCCAGGAGCACACCTACAGCCGTCTATCTGCGCCCCAACAGAAGACTAATTGGTAGCACCCGCAAACTTGTCCTGACACTCTAGTTGGCCAGGCCTTTGGGGGGGGGCATGGCACACATGTATGCTATGTCACAGATGCCAGTAACAAAGAGGAGAGTGAGCCTTAGGGAGGAGTCCAGAAAAACAACTGCCAAGATGGGGAGCAAGGGTGGAGAGGCAGGTTCAGGGCCAGGGAAAAACTTTCAACTCCAACATGTCAGCAGATTAGTGACCTATGTCACTAGCAGTCACACAACTTCAGTACCCCTGTGTTGGGAAAGAGGAGACCTGTGATCTGGTGTATTAGTTGGTGTTTTCAGGCAGATATTTTAGCCAGTGACACACAGGCTATGTCTGGTGAGGCAGAGAGGGGAGTCTAATTTAGTTTTGTTTTCTGCCTTTAAAGAGGGAGGCTTGAGAAAGACCCTCTACCCTCTCTACCCGGCTTGTGAGAATCTGCCTTCTTGGGCTCATAGACCCAAAGCAGCAGAGGTCACCAGGGCTCAATCTGCCCTCTGTCTGATACTGCATCTCCTGTTTATAAGCCAGACTTACTCAGATCCCTTTCCTGATTCTTTGGGTTCGGTCTCCTATCTCTCCTGGGGACACAAACTTGATGTGCAGTGCCTGCTGAGTCCAGCTGTGAGAGTTCAAGCCCAGCCTTCTTAGCATTTGAGGTCACGAGGGCAGGAGGGTAGACATAAACCTGGGCCAGTGATCAGGGAAGCCCACTGATGAGACAGGAATGAGCTTCGTGGCTAAGCACTCAGCTAATCTGCAAGGTTGCCACATCACCAAGTTTCTGGTTAGTTCTCTGCTGGCATCATGCTGAAGATGACCTTGAGGGTTGCACATAGCTGTGTTTTTCCCCTTTCAAGTTTCATCCAGCACCACTCCCCTGCCTCTGGATCTGGGTACCTGTGTGGAGCTAAGGTCCATTGTTGCGCCTCTTTCTTCTTTATCCTTATTTCTTCTTCCCTTGCACGGGATTCTAACCTCTCTCCTGAACGTATATATCCATCTACTTACTTGACATATCCACATCCAATAATAGTCCTAGACTCATCCTTCACAGCAAACCGGATTAACTACCTTTCCCCTTTCCTTTACATATCACATTTGATGCTTTGGTGAATTCTGTTGATGCCACCGTTAGAACATACTGGCAGCTGACCACTCCTCAGCATTCTGGCAGCTACCACCTTTTGGCCTGTGCTTGCCTGGATTATTATAACAGGTTCCTAGTTATTCCTTCTGCTTCTACTCTTGCCTCTCTCAGTCTGTAGGAAACTGACCCTGTAAGACAATTAAGTCATGTGCCTTCCCTCTACCCAGAAACCTGCAGATGCTTTCTACTTCCCATAGCACAAACCCTGGAGCCCTCACATGGCTGGTGGCATGTCCTGATTTCATCTCCTCCTCTCTTTCCTGTCTTGCATTACTAGTCTCCACACGTACTTTCTTCCCTGCTACCCCTGAGCACGCCGGCCCCGTGCCTGGCCTCTCTGCTCTGATACTTTCTGCCAGACTCTGTTCCCCTCAGCGGTACTTAGACCTCCTAACGCATTATTAAATAATTCACCGATTTATGACTTATCCCCCAAAGCATAAGTTCCAGTCAGTTTGGTACCTAGAAAAATAGCCAGTATTTATGTAGTGCTGTATTCTAGGTGATATCAGAAGTGTGTAGCATGAAACGTAATTATAATACGAATGCCAGAATGGAGAATGCTGGTGCTCTCTTATGGATGAGAGCCAAGAGGCATGGGGAGGCCAAGTGCCTGCCTAAACCCTTATCTAATAGTGGTCAGTCCTGGATTCAAGTAGGTATTCTGACTCAGAGTTCTGTTACCCCAACGAGTATACTGTCTCTGATTACATAGTTCTTAGTAAACATTCAATAAAAGTATGTGAACAGACTACCAAAACAGTAGCCACTAGGGTAGTAATAGATACTATTGTTGCTACCTCATAGGTAGATGCTTCATGAAAACCTCTTATCCAAGCCACTGTCTGGCTTAAACATTCCGAGAGAGGGAAGAGTGTTACGAGTAAGTTTTCCTGCCGGTCTGGACCCATCGCTGCGCCAGCCCCAAATAACACACAGAGACCCTGTATTAGATATAATGCTGTTGGCCAATTACTAGTCTCTTGTCCACTAGCTCTGTCTTAAATATTAACCCATTTCTATTAATCTAAGTATTTCCACGTGGTCTCATCTTACCCGAGAGAGAGGCTGGAGTTCTGCTCCCTCAGGTCTCTACATCTTGGATCCCTCCCTACTACTTCCTGAACCCTCCTTGTCTCCTAAGTCCCACCTATCTCCCTTTCCTATTGGCCAACAGTGCTTTATTCGTTAACCAATAAGAGAAACATATTTACAGAATGACGTCTCCATCAGGAGAATGCATCAGCCTTCAACATGGAAGTCAATCTCCTGCCCAGTCTGAGCAGCTAAGATCCACTGGAGGGAGACGTGAGGGACAGTGAGAGAGTGAACCCAGGAAGAGTGGTGTCCTAATGCTGGGAACTAGATGAGCTTGCAGAAGTTAGGTGATAAAGGTTAAAACAGCAACTAAAAGTGAGGCAGGGGGATCATGAAGTCAAGGCCAATCCAACAACCAGCTCAGCACAGACTTGCTAGGTTTTAGGCAGATTGCACCACTCCAAAAAGCTAGTTTAAAACCCCTTCTGTCTCAGTTTCTCCTTTTCTGTCTCTAACTTAAAACTTCCCTAGGTGGGGGGTTGTCTCCTTTGGTACTCAGAGCCCTCATCATCTTTAGCTGCCACGAGTTGTTTTCTCTGTATCCCTGCAGCTAACGTGTGAACTTCACTCATCTTTGTCTCTCCAGAGCTCAGGGCATGGTCCATATGGATTGCCCGAGATTGGGCGTGAAATGGTTAAAGAGGCAAAACATGTGACTATAGTCAAAGGGAAATGGATGTCCTATAGATTATGCTCCAACGAGAGGCCCCATTTTTCAACTCTACCAACCTGTCACCCTCTCTTCCCCACTCAAAGTGCATTCTCACAGCCATCTACCTGCCATGCTTCAAGTAGGTTACTGTAAGACATGATGGCAGACAGCAGGCAGCTGAGGGAAAGACACCAAGATGACTGGGGCGGCTAATGAATGGCTTGCTGTGTTTTTCAGAAAGGACCAAACCCAAATTGATCATGACACATCTCTGTCTTCAGGACAAACTATAGTGAAGGTGGTGAGATTTTCATTAAAATAGCAAGGAGGTTATGACACAACAAAGAACCTTTGTCTGGGTAATGCTTAGACAGAGATTGTGTGAAACCCAGGAAAGGCCAATAGATTGAGGGTGAGGTCAAGGTTTTTTATCACATTGACTAAGGTCTCACAAGCAAAAGCAATGGAGCCAAACCATCTAAGCTCAAAACCTACTGCCAAAGACTAAGACAGAGGGGTTGGGCTCTTACTGTGAGATGCTTGTACCTGTGTGTAGTGACATTCACTATTTATTGTACAACCAGCCATGCACAGTTCTCTTCTAGCAAGGATGAAACAAATCCCATTACCATTTTCATACATCTTCAGTGTTGGAGTGGGTATCATGGTCCACGGTTATGCCAGTGCCGATTTTAGAGTTTAGCTTGGTAGAACTTGATTCTAACCAAGCACCACCTGCATGCAGATGCTCTCATTAAACCCAGGGGCTTCTACTGAGCACTCTACAGTGGTTAAATGTATCAATAGGTTTGGCTCATGAACCTGGTACTGTCCCTGGTCATGTCCTGTCCACTGTGCCCCACTGGAGATCATTTCTCTAGAGCTAGTGCCCTCTGCTCAGATCCCACCTGCATTGTTTTTATGAACTTCTGGCTAAGAAAGCACAGCTCAGAGGGCATCTCTGCACAGTCACTTTACTGACCAGAGGAAAATAGGAGCAGCCGAAGAGCTGCAGTTTTGCTTTTCTCTGCACGGTCTCCTCCTCAAGTTCAAGCTGAACGGTGACAGCTCCTGTTTTGCTTTCCTTGCTTGTAACTCCCCAGGTGGGAAGCCATCTGCCTCAGTGAAAATGACTTATCACCGGAACTGTATGTAGCACACACATAGAAAGCGGCTTGGTGAATTGTTGGCTGTGAATTTCTGCTGCGAAGCGATCGCAGTAACTATTCAGTTGGCAACACCTGTTGAGAACAGCTACACTCAACTCTTTGGCAGTAGGTTTTGAGCTTAGATGGTTTGGCTCCATTGCTTCTGCTTGTGAGACCTTGTGAGACCTTGGCATATGTTCCTTGGCATTTCTGAACTTCGCTCTCCTCCCCTGTAAAGCGAGGAATTGTAATATAGACTCACCAAATCCACGGAAATCTTATCAACACGTTCACCCAAAAGCACTGATAATGGGCTTGAAGTTAATGCACTGTCTGTCTCCAGAGTCATTATAATCAGTTCCCACATCTTACTCCAGGGGAAGTGGTGCTGATGGAGGAACAGGGTGGTTCAAGGTCTTGGGCAAATCAAAGTATGATTCAGAAGGAAAAGCTTCCAAAAGCAACAGAGCCAAGAGAACAGGGGAGGTAGTGGTCAAGAGAAAGATGATTAATTCATTTAGCCAATATTTGAGTACCTAGCATGTGCCAGCCACTGTTCTTAGGCCTGGAGATCTAGCCATAAACAGAGACTATTCAACTCTTACCCACATGAGTCTG
The DNA here is from genome assembly GCF_943737965.1 of Phodopus roborovskii. Lineage (NCBI taxonomy): Eukaryota > Metazoa > Chordata > Mammalia > Rodentia > Cricetidae > Phodopus > Phodopus roborovskii. The sequence goes on from NW_026126540.1 coordinate 28,309,885, forward strand.
GTAGGAAGAGATGGACAATAAACACAAGCTAAATATGAAGTGTGTCCAAGTGTAAATGGGAAATTATCGGGACTATGTTGGGCTTTGTTGCAGTTGGAATATGTTGCAGTTTTAAGCAAGGTGGCTAAGGGTTCCTCAATAAAAATGAGACATCACAGCAAAGTCCAAAGATGACCAGGTTGTCTCCTACTAACAGACAGCCTGGTAGAGGTGATGGGAGATGAAAGTGGCAGAAATAGAAGCCTTGAGACATCAGTCTCAGTCTGCCTCCAGCACCTGCTGAGTAAGGGGAGAAAGGGCTAGAGACAGAGAGAGAGAGAGAGTGGGGGGCACCTGTTGAATACCAGGATTAGCCCCAAGTTTGTTATTCAAAGCTCTTACATACTCCAGTCAAAAGGGGGGGGGAAGGTAAAAGACTTCCTTACCAAGATACAAGGAACAAGCTAGCATAACTACTTTCTTAATATTCAAAACATCAAGTAACCACACCTTAAACCAAGTATTCTGTTGTCAAGGCAAGACACACAATAGCCACACCTTAGGCCAAACATTCTGTTGTTGGACCTTGAAAGAGCAATAGTGGCTTTGAACTCTCTGACCTTAAGTAAAGATGAAAGGAGCTGTTTCTATGGGCCCCAACAGTGGTGTGTAGTTGTATGGGTTGCACAATGCACAGCTCACCCCAGATGAGGGGGTTGTATATATGTTTGAGGCATTCTATGTCTCTGTTGTTGTGAAGAGTCTCCCACACATAGAAGCAGAGTATCTTTATAACAGAAGTGGTGTGTTACGATAGTCTTCTGACACATGGGAATAGAATACCCGGGAGAAGGCTCACCTTTTCCTAACTGTCATTACCTAAGAGGTAGCAGTAACCCAAAGGTCTTGGTTTTTGAAAGCTTGCACTTCTAGTTTGTTGGTTGAGGACTGGTTTAGTTATGTACCGGCCCCATTAACAATTTTAACAAGACTCCTCATACACTGAAGGAAAGTCCCTAGTGAGGCAGCAATTTTAGAATTCTATGTAAATTAGGTTGAGAAGGGAAGGAATGAACCAGGAGACATTTCAGACATTTTCAGCACAAGCATGCAGTGCTTACTTAACTTGGGGACAGCTGCTAGAGTTAGTGAGCAACAAAATACCACATACTGCTCCTTGACTGCATGTGGGTTCCTCAACCCAGCCTTTTCTAGCATCATCTCTTGACTCATCTTTTATTTCCCCTCACTATGGTTTGCATGTTGTCAACTTATCCCTCACTGTGGGTGGTTCTTAGATCACTTGGGGGTCAGGATCTCAAAAGGGGAAGGGGATGGCTAGAGAGATGGTTCAGTGGTTAAGAACACTGGCTACTCTTACCCAGTAAGAGTACTCTTACCCAGGTTCAATTTCTAGTACCCACATGGCAGCTCACAACCATCTGTAACGCCAGTCTTAGGGATCCAACATCATCTTCTGACCTCTGTGAGTATGTAGAGCACAGACATATATGAAGACAAAATACCCATACACTATGTATGTATGTATGTATGTATGTATGTATGTATGTATGTATATCCATCCCAGAAGGGATTAAAGGAGTTCTGTGGGACCCTGGGTTAGCTTTCAAGAGAATGAGTTGCTATATGGAAGCAATCCCAATCTTTTCGCTTAAATTATATTTATTTGATTGTTTACTTCAAGTGTGCATGTGCATGAGTATGTGCATGTGTGTGTGTGTGCATGTGTGCCTGTTGGGAAGGGTGCAGGTGTGCAATTGTGCATGTGTGGGGGCAGAGAATGTCATGGTCAGTTCTCTTCCCACACCATGTGGGTTCTGGGATCTAACTCAGGGTGCCAGGCTTGGTACCAAGTGTTTTTATTCACTGAGTCATGTCACTGCCCCCAAGTTCTGCTCTTAAATTGCTCTGTGGTTTCCTGTCTTGTGAGCTGGTCTGTCATGTGGCCCTTCTGTGCATTATCCATTGTAATGTGATGTTGCCAAAAGGGCCTTAGCCAGAGACTGTACCACACTGTTTGGAATTTCAACTTTCAAGATCACAAGCTAAATACATCTCTTTTCTTTGTAAATTACTCAGCCTCAGATATATTATTATAGTAACAGAAACTAGACAACAGTTTAAGGAGGCAGATCACTTGAGAACATTTGAACAAAATCACCCTATTTCTAGGAATCCCTTCCTGTCTAATTTCCTTCCTGCTCCCTACTATGCCTGCTGAGTCATTAGCTCCTCTGTGAAGCCAGATGCCCAATGGCACTTTGTGCACTATAATAGAAAAAATAAAAAGCCCAGAGACTGATATTGGGGTCCAAACTTCAAGCTGAAGATCAGAGAAGCAAAGCAGCTGGCTTTGCTGATCCTGTCTCCATGAGCTCTCCACCAAGCCTCAGACTGTTACCTCTCCTCAGCGTGGCTAGAAAGTAAATCTCCACATGTGACTCTTCGCTTTTTATACCTCCCCAGTGATGGGATTAAAGGTGTGTGATTCCAAGTGCTGAGATCATCTTTTTTTTATTGTTTGTTTATTTTATTATTGTTTTTTATTATTATTATTTCTTATTTTACATATTGATCTCAGTTCCCTCTCCCTCCCTTCCATGCCATCCAACCTCCCCTCCAATCTCATTCTCCTCCAATCCACAGGGAGGGTGATGCTTTCTAGGAGGGATCAACAAAATCTGTCAAGTCATTTGGAGTAGGGGCTGGGGCCTCCCTCCTACCTCTAGGTTAGGGGAGTATCTCTCCATGGGGAATGTGCTCCCAAAGTCCTTTTGTGCACCAAGGATACATCCTGGTTCCACTGCCAGAGGTCCCTTAGACTGCCCAGGCCTTCTAACTGAAACTCATGTACAGGGAGTCCGAGTCTGTCCAATGCTGGTTTCCCAGCTATCAGTCTGGGGGTCCATTAGCTCCCCCTTTTTCAGGTCAGCTGCCTCTGTGAGTTTCTGTAGCCTGGTCTTGCCCCCATTTTCTTATTAATGTTTTTTAATTATTATTATTTTTTCTTATTTTACATTGAGATCATCTTTGTGTGAGCTGTTTCTCTTTAAGATTGTATTAATTTCGGGTAACTAAGTGTGGCCTTGAACTAACTGAGATCCATCTACCTCTACCTTCCAAATGGTGGGATTAAAGGCATGTGATTCCAGGTGCTGGGATCAAAAGCATAAGCTCTGTTATTTGTAACTGGAGCTTCCTCAGCCACTTGGCCCCAAATAAAGCACACAGATGCTATATTAATTATAAAACTGTTGGCCGATGACTAGTACTTCTTCTTGGCTATCTCTGTCTTAATTATTAACTCATAACTATTAATCTATGTATTTCTACATGGCCTTATCTTACTGGAGAATGCCTGGTGGGTTCTGTCCTCCCAGTCTCCACATGGTGACTGTTCTGGCAGGCCCTCTCTGCCTACCTTTCCCAGAATTCTCCTCATCCTAGTCCCACCTATCTTCCTGTCTCATTGGCCAGTGTTTTATTCATCAACTAATAAGAGAAATATATATATATAGAAGGACATCCCATCAGTTACTCTTCACTCTTGTGTAGCCATGGTGGCCTTGAACGCAGAGCTATCCATCTGCCTGTCTCCTGAGGCCTGGGATTAAAAGTGTGTGCCACCACTACCTAGCTTCTATAGCTAACTAGTGTGTCTGGCTTTGCTTTCTGATACTTCAGGCAATCTTTATTAAATCATAAATAATATATCACCACAATGTATGCATAGCTAGTCTATTCTGATGTTAACAAACCTTCATACTAGTTCTGTTGAAACAATTTTCCCTATGCCCTGACATAGGTCCATCTATCTGCTTATACTATAGATTTCATTAAAGATTTATTTTTTGTTTGGTGTGTGTGTGTGTGTGTGTGTGTGTGTGAGAGAGAGAGAGAGAGAGAGAGAGAGAGAGAGAGAGAGAGAATGCTACATGTGAGCTTGTAAGAGGAGAAGATCTCCTGAAGCTGAATGCTACATGTGAGCTTGTAAGAGGATAAGATCTCCTGAAGCTGGAGTTATAGTTTTTCTGAGCTGCCTAACATAGATGCTGGGAACAGAACTTGAGTCCTCTGGAAAAGCTGTACATGCCCTTAACCAATGAGTCTTCTTCCCAGCCCTCTCCATAATCTTCTTGAAGTATGGATTGTGTTTCAATAACTTTGGTCAAATTTCAGTACTGTGGTTGTCCCAGAAATATGCTGCCAAGTCGTATCTTCGGTACTTTTAAAATCACACATTGGAAAACCATGGCACATGTTACAAACAGCTAATTCCATATGTCCTAAATGGCTATGCCTCCACCCTCCAAATGTCATGTCTGCATTGAGCCTGATAATTTCCTAGGAACTGAGATATAAATATGCGTCAAGTAAGTCCATAGAGATAAGAATAACACCTGTAATTTTGGAGCATGGATCAAGTACCCAGGCTACAGTCTTCATATTTTAGGGTATATGCAATCCCCCTTTGGAGTTGGAGAGAAATCCCATGCCCCAATATGGCAAAGAATGGGCTTCCCAGAGCCCTGAACCCATACAACTGAGCAGCCCCCTGGGGTTTTGTGGCACCAGTTCAATTTCTGGGGAAATGCACAGAGTATGTGGCCTTTATAACCCAATACATGAGTCCTTTTGGAAAGTTGCCCTTCTCAGGCATCAGGCATGCTGATGAGTGAAGTCTCCAGAGTGACTCAAGGGCAGAAATATCCCAATTTAAAAATATTCCCTGGGTGGTTTATAAATTGTGTACAAGTTGAGTCCTTCCAGCTTCTGCGTGTGGTGTGGCAGGTGGGCTGTCTGTGTTTATTTATTCCTTACTTGTGATTACTCAGAACGGCTGCATTTGTCACATCCTGTCTCCTCCGTGATGACAAGGACCCTTTAGTATCTAACAACACATGTAAGTGTAGGGCAGGCTAGGGACTCTTGTACTCTGTGATGAAGACCAAGGCATTCCTGACCTTCCTGGAAGGTTGGGCCAGGGCTGGGTGCCATCTAGGGAACAATGTGGTTGCCACAGATGTGTGCTGGTGTTCTTACCAGCCCTGGTACCATCTTGAATCCACTCACTGTTGGTGGTAAATCTTGTCTATGCTGTGTCCTCAGAGTGGGGACAAAGCACAACTATGGGAAGGCACTTGGCATACCATACACAAGAGAACACAGAGATGTCTGTCTCAGAGTATCCTAGCCTGGCAGGGGCACCTGGGGGAAGGTAGCTAGAGCACCAAGGTGGCAAAAAGAATTCCCCAACCAAAGTTTTGCGGAAACTCCAAGCAAAGAAGGAACTCAAGTAAGGTGCAAAGAGAAGGGGTGTTAAGAGGAGAAAGTGAAGCCCAGGCTCTAGACCTTAGTCATCCCACAACTTTAGAAATGCCTAGGGCCCTGATTGACATAAAGGGGTGTGGCCATGTCAGATGCCTGAGGAGACAAAGTGGACAGGAAAGCCTGCCTGGCTGTCTCCTGTTGACACGGATTGTGCACTTAGTGTTGGCGTGACCCCTCGATCCTTCCAGCTTTGGGTTTCAGTTTTCTGAGATGTTTGCTTGTTGTCTCTTCCATCCCCAATCTTACTTGATTGACAGGATAGCTCTGAGAGGAAAGTAGTATTAATACTTACTACTTTTGTGACGCAGGTGACAAAACTAAGACTCAACATGGGATGTGACCTGTGTGAGGTCACTGAACTGGGGAGCAATGGAGCCGAACTGAACCCAGATAGTTTGACTGTGTTTCTGTCATTACATGTTGGTATATCTGTTCACTCATATATACTATAGAGAATGTATGGTGATATTTAAAACATGTGATATATCATAGGGTGTAAAAAAATCACATTTTAGAAAGGTGGAAAGTTGAATATATGATTTTTTAAAGCCACAGGGACCAACACTCACTGACAATTATTGAAGGTTGAGAGCTGGGTACAAGAGTTATTTTGTATTGCATGTATTTGAGATTTTTTACCAGGGGTGATGGCATACCTTTAATCCTAGCACTCTGGAGGCAAAGGCAGGTGGATTTCTGTGAGTTTGAGGCCAGCCTGGTCTACAGAGTAAGTTCCAGTTCAGCCAGAGCTACACACCTTGTTTGGGGTGGGGGAGAGTATTAAACAAAGACAAGGTCCCAAAAGTTGTGAAAGCTTTGTCTAGTTGTCTTGGAACCAGGCCATGCAAACAGGAAGCTGTTTAGGACAAGTCTCCTTCCCATGGGTACCCTCACCTGAGCGTGTGAGATGAAAATGCCAAGGGCTTGGTTAACTTTGCTTCTGGAATTTCAGCAATAGCATCATGGCTTGTCTAACCTCCTTCTGTGGTGGTATGTGGTCCAGACAACGGTGTTCAGAGCTATACCTGCTCCCAAGTGACATATACAGACCACGTAAACACGTATACTCATATGTGCTACCAGAACAGTGCTTGAAGCATGTAGCTGTGACAATCACTCCTTCCAACCTCACTGCATCCTCCATTTCTACCTTTGACTCAATTTTCAAAAATGGCTGCATTGAATAGATGCCAGTCTCTTCCGCGCGAGGGTGGTTCAGAAAGAAGGGAAATAGTTCTGGCTCATGTTACGTGGGGCAGGAAACAGAATGAGTTGAGAAAAGCGAGATAATGGTTTAAGAAGAAACATTTTAGTATGAGGCCAGCCATGTTGTTTTGTGACCCCTCACACATTGCCAGCGTCTACAGACCCACCTGCCACTTCTAATGTAGTGACTCAGCGCAGGTGGCCCCAAGGTTCCTTGCAGAGTTGCCTGTTTTGGTTGTGTCTTGGGCTCTTTGGAGTTTGAATTTCAAACACTGTCACTGGTTTAGAGTCTGATATGACAGGATCTCTTGGTATTGGGTCCTAACAGTGCTATGTATTAACTTTCAAGTGACAAGTCAGATGTTTTAAAAGAACAAATATATCACATTTTCTACTACATATAATGATTGGTTGATAAGATGGGAATTCATAATAGAATGCCAACCCAATATATGCACATCATATAAGCCAGTCTCCATTATGGCAATGGTAAAAAGCTGGCCATTTAAATGCCTATCTACTTACACATGCTAGTCATATATAGGCAGATAAACTAAAATACACAGTGGGTGCCAACCTACTTCCTAGAATCTTGTGTTTGGGGTTATCTAGTAGCTGTGGTCATGTATTTTTTAAAAAATGCAAAGCTTTTATGAAAAGATACATACATGTCTACATTGGCATGGCATGATATGTGGATATAGACAGTAGTCATGGAATATAAGTGGTAATTTGAGAGTAGTATTTTTTCAGGTGATCTTTTGCTTTCTTCTTTCTATCCTGTGGTTTTTGTTTTTGTTTGAATATCCAGAACCTTCTACATGATAGACAAGTGCTCTGCCAAGTTTGAGGGGCATGTATAGTTGAATATATGTATGTATGTATGTATGTATGTATGTATGTATATATATATATAATTTTTCATATTATGCTTAATACCTTTTGCTTATATATTCAGAAGGGAAAAAAAGCCCTTCATGGCATAAAGAAGAGAATAACAAGGCTGAACAAGATGGAGCATGCTTGTGTGCTAGCACTTGAGAGACAGAGATGGGGGAGTGTGAGTTCAAAGCCAGCCTGGGTTATACAATGAATTGTCTAAACAAACAAATAAACAAAAGAGTATATTAAGAAGTCAAGGAATGTGGCTAAGTGGTAGAGCCTCAAATACACAAAGTTCTGGATTTGATCCTAGCATATCCTGATAGTACTGCTCCCTGTGAGAATTTGGGGGCCGATTACATTCAAACTACCACATGTAGCTAGAATTGGTATTTGATATAGAAGCTGTGAAGTTTCACACACACACACACACACACACACACACACACACACACACACGAGAGAGAGAGAGGGGGGGGGAGGGAGACATTAAGTAAACAGCTTAGATATTGGTAAAAGAATACACCTCTCTCTCTTTTTTTAGAGAGAGAGAGGGGGGGTACAATTCTTAAAGGGAAAAATTGCAAAATGTCTGAGAACAGCAGCAGTCTCTTCGGGCAATCCTCTAACCCATGGTTTAAGATGGTTTCATTCTAGCAATCCCTGGTCATCTTCCCAAGCTGACCACAACTGGCAGAATCTCAAAAGTGTCCAGAGCCAGGACAACTGGTTTTCCTGAGGACAATTCAGTAGTCTAACCCCTACTTTCAGAGGCTAATTTTTCTTTTACTTTTAACCAAGTTCCTCAACACATTGCATTTGTCTCCAGTGTTTGTACTTGCTGCAGACTGCGGTAATCTCAGACTGCAGACTGCATGTTCCCCGCCTGCTTTCCCTGAGTCCCATTTGAAAGCAAGACCCTCGCAAACCACACTCCCGACTGTGGCAGTGCAGGCCATCTGGGCTGTGGTTCCCAGAGCTGGGTCAGGAGAGCATGAGTGGTAAACACCAGCAGAGGAAGTTGGAGCAGCGGTCTGCCAGACAGCATGTCTCCAGACAGCATGTCTGGGACAGGTGAGCGACCTGGGCGCACTTCCTCCATGGTGGCGCTGTCTCCTTTGCTCTGAATCATTTTCTTCTTGAGAACAAAGGTTCACAACTCAGCATAGCTCAGGTCCCACTGTTCTGTGGGAGACAAGGCTTTTGGGAACTACCTGTTCATTCACCCCTTAGAGCTTTGGGTGAGGGTCTTATTCCCTTCCACCATACCTCTGAAGCCAGCCAAGCAGTATCCTACTTGGAATTTCTCCTCTTCCTCCTCCTCTCCTTCCTCCTCTTTTCTCCTTCCATTTCTGCTTCCTCCTTCTCCCCTTTATTTATGAGCTTGCCTCAGAGCCCCAAGTGCTGAGACTACAGCTGTGTGCCATTTGCCATATCTGGATCTCAGAATTTAATGTTTTTATTTTATAAACTTGATTATTAAAAATCATTGCAAATAAATAAAACCGTCACACACACAAAATTAACAAAGCCCCAAATTTATGCAACTTTATAAATTTACATATAGTTTTTAGTTAGGGTTTCTATTGCTATAAACAGATATCATGACCACAGCAACTCTTATACATTTAATTGGGGTGGCTTTCTTACAGTTTCAGAGGTTCAGTCCATTATCATCATGGTGGTGAGCATGGCAACATGCAGGCAGATGTGGTGCTGGAGTAGCTGAGAGTCTATATCTTGTAGGCAACAGGAAGTCGCCTGAGTCACGGGGCAGTATTCTGAGCATAGGAAACCTCTAAGCCTTCCCCCAGAGTAGCACACTTCCTCCAACAAGGCCATACCTACTCCAGCAAAAGTACACCTCCTAATAGTGCCACTCCCTATGAGAGTTTGGGGGCCAATTACATTCAAACTACCACAGATAGCTAAAATTTGTATTCCATATAGAAGTTGTAAAGTTTCACATTAAGTTTTATACTTTTAGTATCGAATATATTTTATGCACTCATCTACCACCAAACAACTTGTATTCTCTTTTATAACTCGTGTCCATTGCTAGCATTTTTTCCAGAATTCTTTTTTTAATAGAAAAAATATATTAATTAATCAGATTCTATGAGGCTAAAGAAGAGACAAAGCCTTTTTTCAAAGTAGAAATATATGAAAGTAGAATGCCATTTTATTTAAAATTACAAATTAGACTCTTTAAAAAATGGCTGAAAGTAGAAATCATCCAACCATCTGCCTTCTGGAGAAAGAGAGAGTGGATAACTGCTAATATACCAAGCCAGACAATCAGTAGGCCTACAATGCTTCTGGAGGCCTGGAGCTCCCTGGAAAGCTGGTGGTTTTCAGTGGATGCTGGAGGTTAGGGGTCACCGTGGGAGCAGCTTCCACATGTCCATCCCCACTCAGGATTGCCAGGGAACCCTCCTCTAATTCAGCTTCATCACAGAAAAGAGAATACTGATTGTGCAGAAGATGGGACAGAGCATCTCAGGTAGCACAGCCAGATTTTTGGAGGTGTACTTGATTTTAGTTTCAAGCAGAATAACATGAATACTGTACTGATGATGCCACAGGAGTAATCATGGTAGGTACAGTCATGGACATGCTGTCCACAGGGTAGCCAATTCCTAAGAACATGTTGTCACGGCCCATATGTATGTTAGGAAATAAGGTGACCTTAGTCCTTAGCTAGAACCAATGGTTGTACATGGTAGCTTCATGAGGGGGGAAAAGGATTGTCACCTCCATTTGATAGATGAGAGACTTGAGTAAAATCCACATGGTTTGCAACTGGCTCTACAGAATTAAAAAATCCAGGTTCATCTTACCTTCGAGCCTATGTTCTCCAGAACCTCATATGAGTACTCAAGTCTGTGACCTCTGCAGACACGGTCCCTGCCCATACGCATCTTCTACTGTTGTAGGAAAGAAAGAAGAGTGAATTCCATGTGTGGAACATGGCTGAACAACAAGAATGCAAGGTGGATGGCAGTCAAAGCCAACACAGGCAGCTGGTTCATCTGTGTCTGTGAAACTGTACTCTAGAATATTTTAGGAATGTGGGTCTAGTCTAGCAATTTGAGCCTGCTTATCTAATCTGTGAACCAAGGCTATGAAGGTGCTGTGGGTATATGGTGGATTCAAGGCTTCACACACAAGGGTGGTACAGAAACACATGTGAATTCAATATGGGAAAATAGCAATTTTTGGCCCTTGGTTCATTTAATTCATCTTGTCCAACAATCTTGGAACTCCATCTGGCAAGGAGAGTGGGATCATTTTCTCTGTCCAAGACATTTCTTCTGGCAAATAGTTGAGGCTTCTAAACAGGACCAATGATCTACTGGGCCTTTGTTGAGAGGAAACAGAGTCCTCCCTGAATAATGGCACAAGCACATCCATCCATCAGGTTCATCCCCAAAGCATCTTTACTTTCCCAGTCTTAGTCCAGAGGTTTACAGGGCTGAGACAGCAAAAAGGGTCAGTCTTAAGTCTCAGCCTTCTGGGATAGGAATGACTTCAAAAAGTACATGATTATTCATATTTTAGCCTGTCTCCATGAAAGTCAAACATTTTATTTTTATTCCAAGTACTTTGGTAGATAAAGGACTTCACCCGCATGTGAAGTTTATAAGTGCCAGGTCAAAAGTTTCGGGAAATTTTCCTGAGTGCTGGCTGGCAATGTTTTCTTCCTGCTTTGATTTATTTCAGCACACATTTACTGAGCCTTTGCTGTCCACTGTGATATGGAAAAGGAGCTCCACCCAGACTCAAAAGGTGGCTTCAAAGCCCACTCATTAGCTGCTCAACCTGGAGTTCTTTAAACTGCCTGTTCATCAATGTCTTTTTCTGTCAAATAAAGGTCATAGCTAACCAACAAGGATCATTAAAGGATCAACACAGTGATTTCATGGGCTCAATAAATGGCATCCCCATTCCCTGCCCAAGTTAGGAAGAAGTGAGAAGGACAGGCAGAGGAGCCAGGCAGAAGGAGGTCAGTATGTTATATTACCTCGCTTACTGATGGGACGAAGTTCAAAGGCCTGGCTTAGGACGTGCACCAACGTTGGGGTTCTCCCCTCAGCCACCTTACCGTGCTGCAGATGGCTGTGCTGTTGCCTACTGCCCAGTAAGGTATGACTTGCTTCCTACAGACAGACAGCTTCTGGGCAAAAGAGAAGGATCCAGACTGAACTTCGCTTGCCTGGTGTTCTTGTGGGTCACAGCTACTGTTGTTCCATGGGCCCCCTCTTCTATAAAATTATGTGAATTAGATGAACAGTATTAACACTATTTAAACCATTTTCTCTTATTTAGAAGCACCTTTACTACAGATTTTTAAATAAATTAAAACATTTTCTGTGCACTTTATAAAGGACTCTAGCACTGAGCCTAACGGATAAATTGTCCCTTGTGTTTTGTCTTGTTCCCAGCGTTCCCAACTAGATAATCATTTCCTCCTGTCCTGGGAAGCATCGAGTGACCCCGTAGATGGAAGGTTGTGTTGCCCCAGATGGAGATATAAGTTCGGGGAACAGGATACTCCCCATTCTCCACAAAAGTAAAGTTCTAGAAAGAATTGTGTGATAATAGCCTGGATGGAATAAAGCGCCAATGTGAGCTAATTACAACCCAAAGCAAGAGGGAAATCAACTCAAAATTGAAGAGTAAGCCCCATGCTGAACAAACACCCAGAAGCAATTCCTTGAGGTCCTGATTTTTCAACCCTGTCTTGCAGGGTAAAAAATTTTTGCTAGGCAAGGATTTGATCAAGGTAGAACAGAGTGGAAGGCAAGAGTCATTCCAGAGTCCTGGAAACACATAAAGCATTCTGGGAGTGGAGGAATTCAAAACCATCTACCTGTCCCTACCGGGGGTGGCTGATGCCCTGATTGCTCTGTTGGCATTTCGTATCAATGGTGGAGGGGAGGGAAGTCTTCATTTGCTCAGTGTACACTATCTGCTGGGTGCTTTATAGACATCACTTACTCTCTCCTCCAATAATTGGAGGTGAATATTGTTAGCCCTACTTCTTCTAGGGCTCAGTGACTTGCCTGAGTTTCCTGAACCTCATGGGTATCAGCAGAGGCCAGGAGCCAGAAGCCAGAAGCCAGAAGCCAGGCTCTCAACTGCCTTGCCAGTGCCCTGTTCACGCCTACCCTGGAGACTTCAAAGGGCTGTTCTGAGAGCTATACAAAAAGGAATTCTTACAATTATATTTTAGGAAGAATGTTTTTCCAGAGATTCATTTCTGGCATTCCATTGTCCAGACTCTCAGGCTCCGGGACGCTTTTCCGTTCCTCACCTGCTCATTGTCTGTCGAGGACCTTCATCTGTTGGCAATGCCCTTTCCTGACCTCTTAGGCAGCATCAAGATTTCTGCTGTCCTGGAGACTCTGCTTATCACTCCCCATTCTGGGATCCCAGCACTGACAGGGCTCTAAGCTTGCTCTGAGACCATGCTGGGCTTGTAGGAGCTGACAGACAAGTGTCCAACGTGTAATAAGCACTTGTATAGGGCTTAACATCTCATGCCCACTATTTTATCTGCTCAACACTCCTTGGACATAGGCATTGTTAAAACTACAGACAAGGACTCTGTGACTCTGTGTCAAGTGATTTTCAGAAAATGACATGGGTCTTATTGTCAGCCTGAGGCAGGATTCAGTTACCAATCTGACTTCAAACTCGCCCTAAACCATGACGGTTCCTAGTAGAGAGTCTCTAGCTTCCTTCCCAGCAGGTACCACTTTGGAGAAATGACCCTTCTACTTTTGTTCAATTACTTGCAGTCTCTCAAACTATTTTTAGTACTTGGGTTCTCTGTTGTTCTGCAAGTAATGCCCTTTTTTTTTAGGAAAAGAAGAGAAAGTCTCAATATGTTCTGGAACTCCAGCCTACACAGCTTTCAGACTTGGGATCCTTGTACCCAGACCTCTCTTAAGAAAAGGGCTGACAGATGTGTCCTGCCATGCTTGGCTTCAAGGCATTTTTGTCTTCTTTCATCTAGCTTCACCCAGTCTTCACCCAGTCTCTCCTTTCCCCCCTTCACCCCTGTGGCCAAAGGGTAACGCTGAATGAATGGCTGAGAAGTTCTGCATCAAAGACCAAGTCTCCAGGGACCATCCATGAACTCTATCTCTTTAGCATTCCTTCATTGACACCAACATGCCCTCCTGGGTCCCTTCCTTTCGATATTAGATTGAGTGTCACCTGTGGTGCCACAGAGCTTTGCTGTGAATTCCAGCTCTGTAGCTAGACAGCATGGATGAGTTTGGGGCAGGTGCTTCAAACTCTCTGCTTCTCTGTGTTAATTCTCTCAGTATCAGCCTTGGAGGGTTGCTTCAGGACAAAAATACATGCTCACAGCACTTAAACTGTGCCTGGTGGAGAATACACATGCCGTAAATATCAGTGAGTTTTATTGCCACTCTTTTCCAGGGCTGGACCAAGGGAATGTTCTTCCTCCCTGGAACTCGGATCTTGAGTGGAGTGCCTAGAAGACAGGAGTCCATCTGAGCTGATTGATGTGGCCCCTGCAGAAATGGTCCATTGGTCCCTGCTCGCTGATCCAGGGCAGTCCTTCTTCCTGGTCCCTTCTGAATCTGGAGTCTTGTGACCTGAATGTTTGGCCATGGCACCTGGCTCCATCATTTACTTGCCTTGTGCCTAAGATGAGCTGTTTAGCCACAGTGCCTCAGTTTCCTTATCTGTCCTACATGACAGTAACAGTAACTGCTTCATGGGGGCTGTGGGAGACTGAAGGCTAGAATCCTCTTGGGGCACTTCAAATGGAGCTGGAAAAGAGTAGGGTGTCAGATCTCTCCTTTCTGCTCATTCAGATCCTGGGGACCATCCTTTGGAGCAGCTCACAACAATCAAATTAGCCTCTTAAAAGCCAAGTTAATGTTATTCCTTCAGGGTGTCCCTCTGCGTGCTCTGTGCCCCCCACTCTCCCAGACCTCTTCCCTGTCAGGCCAAGTTCTTTCTAGTCTCCATTGACCAAACTGTAAAGATCTAGGTTTTAAAAAGCATCATCTTCCTGCCTCATTTTACCCACACTAAAACCCTAGCATTTTTTAAGGCTTTGTCTTAAAGTATATCCACTTCCTCCCTGTCCCTGGAAGGTCTATGGGAGACCCCAGACATTACCTATCGGAGAATGGAGACTGGAGTCAGGAGGCACCTGAAGCTACAGAGACATCCTAAAACAACACCCTGTCCCCGACCCCACCCTGACCAGTGTAACAGCTGACAAGTTACTTCCTGCTCTTTGCTTGTGCTTTCCCAGACATGGTGTGGCTCTGTGCTGGGCTGTTTCTGGTTGTTAACATGCCATTAACAAGCCTGCATGGTCCTCGAGGTGTGGAGAACAAGAGCCTGATGGAGGATAACCTCACTTACTTGGCACCTGGTGGTTAGAACACATTAATTAGTTCCAACATTGTTTTACATGTCCTGGTCACGGTTCATCATGAAGGGAAGTCAGGGAAGAACTCAAGGCAGGAACCTAGAGGCAGGAACCCAAGCAGAGGCTGTGTGTGTGTGGGTGTGTGTGTGGGGTGCTGCTTACTGGCTTGCTTCCATGGCTTTCTCATCCTGCTTTCTTACACAAGCCAGGACCACCTGCCCAGGGGTGGCACCATCCACAATGGGCTGGGCCCTCCCATTATCAATCATTAACCAATAAAATGCTCCCAAAGACTTGTCTACATGCCAATTTTATGGAGGCAATTCCTTATTTGGCATTCCCTCTTCTCAAGGACCTCTAGCTTGTGTCAAGTTGATAAAACAAACCAACCAACAAAAGCAAACCAGAATATCTTTCAAGAGATTGTAAGAAAAACAAACTTTTGATTTTGCCATTAGTGAGGCATGCAACAGTTGGACAGCAGTCATCATGGTGTGTTACTGTGGAAGAGTGAGCACCATGGGCCGAGTTGGGCTTAGTATGCTTGGTTCCAGGATCCTGCCATGGATACAGCCATGATGACTTTGTAGACTCTGAGCAGCTTGTGCACTGTTGGAGATTATCAGTGGAGGAAATGAAAGCACTGAATTCATCTAGGCGGCGAAGGACTTCCAGGGTACCCAGGAGAAGTGCTAAAGAACCAACCAGGAGCTGGAGAAATTCAATCTCAGTTGAAAGCAGAACCAGGCAGGGCACTCTGGATGTTAAACTGAAGCATGCATGTAATCAAGGGGATGTAGAGATCAAATGGAGACAACGAGCAGGGGCTGGGTGTGCAAAGCTGGGACAACAGATTCAGCTGACTCGAGATGATATACTCATGTGTGACACATCAGGCAGCTTTCAGCTAAGCAGGGACAAAATTTTACTCTGGTTTTTCTCAGCTGAGTCTAAACATCTAGTGGTAATTCTGGAAACAATAGACTGTCAACCATTGATAAATCTGGCTTCATTTTATCAGATAACAGCTTTGACGAGCCTGATGAATCACCGGACTAAGGTGCTTCTTTGGTGAAGAATTTCAAAATGAAGAAATGAGAACAGAGGAACTCTAACAGCTGACCGTTCATTGATGGCCTTCTAGGGCCTGCAAACAAACAAACAAAACCTGTTCTGTTTGCTCTATGGTAGACCAGGCAAATGACTCAATAGTTGCAAAAATTACCGTGATGGTTCCCAGTGATGGCAGGCCCATTGAAGCTGTGTCTACTATTGAGACATTGCCATCTTGGACCAGGATTTAAAGGAAGTTGGGTTTTTTACAGCCTGTAAACACTCACTCCACTCTGAATAGCAGACCAATGGAGCCCAAAACTGAGACAGACAATTCAGGCACACCTCAGAATAACGGAGGCACGTGCCTGTATGTGTACCTTTGTTTCAAGGGCAGTTATTAAACCCGAATCATGTGTTCTATGTGAAAGCAGGTAGAATTTGGCAAGCTATCCCTAAAATGTTGAATGTCGTTTGGTCTTTCAAGAAGGTTGGGATTGATGTCCTCTTCCCTGCATTTCTTCCCTGGTGGGAACTCGTCAAGATTGGCGAGGGAATGTTGGTGGATTTTGTGTCCCAAAGCAAACAGGTGTGTTTCCTGCAGTCAGTAAATACTGGGGACACTAGGCAGAAATGGCTTTACTTGAGGTAAGGGGCAGGGACGGTGTGAGGCTTTTAAGTCTTTCACGGACCCCCCTCAGTCCCAGGCGGCGGGTGGCCGCATTGCTAAGGCGAGAGGAGGCGCCATTCCCGGCTTCACGGCCGGCCCGGCCAGGGCTCTCTGAGGCCTCGGAGCCTTTCCTCTCCCCCCATGCCTCGTCTAACTTAAGTTGGTGGCGGACTTGCTTTTGTTCCCAAATCTTGGAGTGTACTTGGGAAGATTGCACAATCTCTGTGACAGGGAGCTTGACAAATTGGAATTCAGGAGTGGCCATGGGCCCCAGGAGGCTCACTTTAGTGTGGTATCCATGAGGTTCCGTTACCATTGCCATGCTGGGTTGCCACTGCAGTGACCTAATTCCAGGGTTCCCCGGGGTGGGAAAGCAGGTGCTCCACCACCTTGAGTTGACAAAATTGATGTCCTGGATCGTTGTCACTGGGTCTGGATTAGGCACAGCATAGGCAACTATTGTAGAGCTAAAGACTTGAGCTGGATTAGCAATATCCACCTTAGTGTTTTGGCTCTGAGCCACCCTCTGCAAGTGAGTCATGAGGAAAGCTAGTTTGTCCCCGTTGGCCTGGTAAAACGTACTGGCAACCTGGTACATGACCACTATGCTGCTATCTTCATCTGTTACTTCTGCTGCCTCCATGGAGGCTTTGCGTAGCCAAAGGGTCAGAAGGGGTCCTTTGAGGTTTTGAGGGAAGTCTTTCCAGAGGCATGGATATCATTCCCTTTGCTGAGGAGGGTGAAGTTTTCACTTTAAGGAATTTCTCTTTTTGCTCTTTTACTATCTGGTCACAGCATGGGATCCTGCATAAGCCTGCCTCAGTCAGACCTCTCAGGCCATTCTCATTCACACAGCTAACAATAGGAACAGGGATCATTGTGAAAGTCTGGGACACAAAATCCACCAACATTCCCTCTCCAGTCTTTGTTTCAATTATTTATCTATTTATTTATTTATTTGATATGCATTGGTGTTTTGCCTGCAAGTATCTATGTGGGAATCAGATCCCCTAGAACAGGAGTTACAGACAGCTGTGAGCTGCCATGTGGGTGCTGGGAATTGAACCTGGGTCCTCTCGCAGCAAGTGCTTTTAACTGCTGAGTCATCTCTCCATCCCCCTCCCTCTCCAATCTGATGAGTTCCCACCGTGGAGAAATGCAGGGAAGGGGGCATTGGTCCAGACGTTCTCGAAAGATCAAACGACAATCTTAGCACTTTAGAGACAGCTTGCCAAACTTTATCCACCTTCCACATGGACCACAAGAATCAGGTGTTCAAGTCACCAGCCCCAAGCTCCAGCAGTGGAACTGAAGTATACTGGACGTGGTCCAGGATAGAGCCCTAGAGAGTTCAGGGAGGTCCTGCCTCAGCCCCTTGTTGGGCTCCCTGATGCCTACAAAGATGTTTATGGCTCACAAAGCTCTTAACAGTCTGTCCCCAATTCTCCCTGCTTTGTGAGTCGCGTTCCCACATACCTATTGGTCCATCTGTGCATACTCTCTGTCTTCAGGCTTTTGCTCATGCTGTCCCATAGAACTCAGCTGTTACTCCCCTTCTTATTCTTCAGGGCACACCACAATGCCATCTTCTCTGTAGGGCCTGCCCTGGCGCTTCCTGACTCGTTTCTTCCTTGGTTCCTACGGATTCTGATCTTGACTCACTACACTAATTATCACACTGCCGTGCTGTTTCTTTGAGGTTAAGTGCACACAAATTGAAACCAGACTGCCTGGATCAAATCCCAGCCATGTCACTGACCAGTTGTGTGCTCTTGGATAAGGGTTCCATTCCCAGTTTTCTCCTGTGTAAAATAGGGCCATGAATATCTACCTCACGAGGTCTTGGAAGGGTTAAATGGACTAATGTGTGTCAAATACTTAGGCTACTGCCCAGCACATAGCCATTATTATTAGATCATTATCTGTTTTCCATTAACATTTGTGGTCTTTGCCTGATTGTGTTCATCTGCGAATCAACCACCATAGTTAGGCCCGTTGTAATCCACAGTCCATAAGCTGGGCCTGGCGGTGCATGGGAGTTCCCACAGCCCCTTGTGTATAGACTGAGTGAACAGATGCAGACATGTGGTTCTTGATTTCTAGTCCATGCTCCCCTGAGCTCACAGCTCTACACTGATGTCTTTACTGTCCCTGGCAGCATGAACTGTTCAGTCCCTGCAATCCAAACAAAAGATGTGACAGTGCTCTTGTAGACATCTTGGTGATTTAAATCATGACAGATTTTCTTATTCAAACTAGTTATCTAGCTTGTCTTATAGACTGCTCACTGGTGATATCACTTATTGTCTCTCAGAGAAATCTAAGTAGAATGCTGAAGATGCCTCTAGGCTTGGGGTTTCTAGTTCAAATGTCGTGTCCAAATCAGTAGTATATATACTTCTCAGAACAATACCAAATTCACTGGGCATTTAAAATGAAAGGCTGTCTAAACAAACCAATATATATGGCAAAAGATCAACAAACTAGGTGGGCCTGTAATTCTGTAATTCTGGCTATGTAGGAGGCTGGGTCAGAAGGATCACAAATTTGAGGTCTTCCTGGGCTACAAAATAAATTCAATGCCAGATTAGGCAATTTAAGGAAATCCCATTTCAAACTGGAGTTTTAAAAAAGGGGTTGGAGCATAATAGAGTTCAGTGCTTGGAGGTAGAGCACTTGCCTGGCACATGGAAGTCCCTGGATTCAACCGTTGGTGCCCAAACAAGTAAACAATAGACTAGCTATGAGCTCTCACACAAGGTTTCCTGCCTGGGCTAGAAAAGAAGTTCAAGACCAGATTGGGCAACTTAATGAAAGTTTAGTGGGCTACACATTACTGTTAGCTTGAACACACCCTGTGTACACCCCAGGTTGATGGCCAGAGGGGTTGGCTGACTTCGCCTGAGTTTTCTTTCCTGACGTCTGACTGACACATGGTTACACATCTTGGCTCATTTGTGTCCTCCTTCTCCTCTGTGTGTCTTCATGGACTTCATCCTGGAATAGAAGTAGCCTGAAAACATCCTCTTCGCATTCCCAGAACAAGAGTAGTTGGGTACCTAAGATGAACCCGGGCTTTTCCCAAGAATTGGCGTGGCATCCAAATACCTGACAACTTTGAATCACAGACATGCAGACAGATAGGCCTACAATGAACAGTCAGTGGAATTTAACCAAACTCCCTTTTACCAAGATGGAAACAAGAGGCCAAAGAGTGACCATTAAGTTCTCTTGACTGTATGTCAATCAACCCCTGAACCCTGGTTTCCCCAGGTCTCTCCTGATTCTTACATTTCCTCCTGCCCTCTGACTGCCCCAACAACATGGCCTTGCCATCATGTGAAGAGCTGGTGCTTTAGCCCCAGGGTATGGTGGCACAGCTGTTCTGGGCTGCAGGCTCAGTGGCCATGCAAGCTTTGCATGGATTTAAACTTTCACCTCTGCTCACCCACAGACCCCCCCCCCAGACTCATGAAGTGCTTTCCCAGGGTCTGCCAAGGCCACTCTTATCTCTCACAGAAGTTCACCTCTCACCCAGTCTGCTTCCTTTCGCATCTTGTATGTGTGATGGGGAAGGGGTTTGTTGAATGGGGGAAGTTAATATTTATGTTTTGCTTTGAATGGTTTTGTTCAGAATCTCTCCTTTTTCCCACAAGCTGTTGGCAAGGTTTTGAAAGGAGGGCTTAGAGCCTATGGAGTAGCTTACTTGGGCCACAGGGAGAAGTCGCTTTGTAGAAAAAAAAAATCAGAGGTCACTACTTGTCTTCAAAATTGTTTAGTTTGCTAACTAAACACTGAAATATTTTAAAAGGCCATTGAATGAATTTTGAAAAATCTGCAGACATACAACTATGTCACCCAAGGGCTTAGCAAAGGGTGGATGTGATGTATGTCCTGTGTTTATCTTTGGATGCTGGCTTTCAAGATTCTACTGCAGAAGTAATGTCCTTGTAGATAGAAAAGGCACAAACATGTTACTCTGTCTTTGGGCGCTATCTCCTCTGGGTACACCTATGACAATCATTAGGCAAAAGGGATGTCACTGTTGACATAAAAAAAATGTCCCTGAGGCTTGCTAACCCCAAACAGTAGCAGAGTACAAAAAAAGTATTCACAATACATTTCTAAACATGTAACATGGTTATGAGCACAGATACGGCAGAAGGCTATCTAGTAATTTTTTTTTAACAGTTATGATGGGTAGTTACTTTGATATTCTGTATTACCTTTTTTTTAACAATAGTACACTGTGTGTGTGTGTGTGTGTGTGTGTGTGTGTGTGTTCACAAGTATATATGTATGTGCAGGTACAACTGTGGGTACCAGTGGTCCATAATGGATGCCTTCCTCTGTCATTATCTACCTTATTTTTTGAGACAGGGTTTCTTATTGAATCTGGAGCTCACCATCTGGGCTAGACTGGCTGTCCAGAGAACCGAGGATGCTCCAGTGTACATCTCCTCAGCACTGGGATTATAGTGTGCTTAGCTCTTCCTCCCTCCCTCCCTCCCTCCCTCCCTCCTTCCCTCCTTCCCTCCCTCCCTCCATCCATCCATCCTTCCCTTAGCATGGGTGCTGGGGATGCAGAATCAGGTCCTATGCTTGTATATCAAGCACTTTGCCCACTGAGCCATTCTCACAGGCTCCCGCTGTAATTTTTGTAATTAGGGAAATGCTCTGTGAATTCAAAACAATGACAGCAACCCTGCTGTGACTGTGCTCGCTCGGAGACTGCTTTATGAAAGATATCTCTGAGAGTTCAGTCCTGGCACTAAGAGATTCATCAGATAACTGATGAGTTTCTCTTTTCTAGAAAGAGCAGGAGGGAGTCAAGAAGAGGGCATCTTCGCTGTGGGCATGGGCAGAAGGCTCTCGAATCTGAGCCAGCACTCAACATGGCAGGGCTTTCTGACCCAATGTGTTACCAGCTGCTGGAGTCTCCAGAACCCTTAGCCCTACTGTCAAATGACATATCCCTTAAATGAGTCAGGGCTAGCCTTGGAAGCCAGTCATCTTTCCTGACTGTTTCTGCAGAAGGAAAAAAAAAAGTGCTCTTTGTTTCACAACACCAGTTTAAAATGGAGCTTTTAGGATGTGGCCATTTTTGGTTTGGAGACCTACCTGGTCCAAACTTTATTCATTAACTACTGCAAAACGAAACAAAAACCCCAAACTCGAGTGTTTTGCAGTAGATCGCAAGTGTAGGGTAAGGGCTCTGGAGTATTTCATCTCATAATCTGTCACATCGTCAAAGAGTTTTCAGGGCTCTGGGGACCCTAGAAATGGTTCCTGGTGCTCTCACTGGTTGCGTTGTATCTTCCTGACACTTTCTGCTAAGCCTTGCTTTCCTCTCCCTGTGTGTTGCTGGGAGTAAGTTTAAGGAAAGGAGTTTTTGTTTTAGGGGTTTAGTAGGAGGGTGTGAGACATGAGTACAGCCATGTCAAGGAACCCAATGCCTCAGACCTATGAGGGCAGCAAAGCCTTCTGGGGGCCAGGCTCAGAGGGAGGACAAACCCTCAGGCCCATGTGCAGATGCTGACAGTGTGTGTGGAAATGTCTACCACATCTTTCTCCCTGGAGATGTTACTGCTCCTCTACAGTGACAGCCCCTACTGAGATTAGCTGATTTTTTTGTTCAGCTTTAAACCATAAACCCCAACACTTGTTCAGCTCTATATAGTGGCCCTGCCTCTCAACTGTAAACAATAAACACACTAAGCTTGTAGGGCTCTCCAGCACAGAGCGGGAACCTGACTCAGCTTTTCTGTGTCCCGAGCTTGCCCTTTCTTCATTCTTTCCTTGCCCCAATCAGGTTCGTCCTTTGAGCTGTGCAGAGCACAGTAGAGTGTACACATTGATCCAATGCATTATAAGATTGTGAAGGTCAAGCCAGGGCCTGCGATCCCTATGCTCCCTAGCATTTGAGACAGCTTCAGAGTCATCTAGGAAGGTGTGATGAAAGCTGGGTGCTGGTCCTGCTGAGTTATGTGAATCTAGGAAGTTGACCCAAGATCTGAGATGTTGTCCCCACATCTGAGAGACAGAGACTGATCTGAGAGACTCACCTCATATTAGGGGACAGACTCCAACCTGTTTGCTAAGAGTCCTCTAGGTGAAGAAAGAGGCAGAACATGTTGGCCTCTGCTACACTGGTCATGTAGACTTGTGCAGCCATTGCACCAACTGGAGGTTTGTGGGGACTAACCTTGATTAGTTAGACTTGGAGCAGTGAGCCTTGACCTTTTCTGGGTCAGGAGCGTTTATGATTTAGATAGGACTCTATACTCCATGATGCCTACTAAAGATGTTTTAGGGGGTCCACATGGGTTGCATGAAGCTCCCTTGTCCTACACACCAAATCTGACACACAGCAGACTGTTGTGACTATCTGCGTATGTCAATATGGAGGCTAGATGTCATTTCTTAGATGCTGTCCATCTTGTATTTTAAGACAGGGTCTCTCTCTGATGCTCGGGGCTCCAACTAGGCTGGCCAGGCTGGCCAGCAAGCCCCAGGAATGTGCTTGTCTGTCTCCCCAGCACTAGAATAGAGAGGATGTGCCGCGGTGCCTGACTGTGGGTGTACAGCAGGGACCTGAGCTCAGGCCCTCACAATTGCAACACTTTACCCATTGAACCATTTCCCTAGCACAGGTTCTCCCGATTTTCCCAGGAGAGAGCAGACAGCAGACAAGTGTTAACAACCTCTCTTTCCTGGTTCTTTGAGAAACTACAGTTCTTTTTGTTCATACAGTTGAGATATTCGAGAGATGGAGAAATAACCTCTTTTCTCTAGTGTTAGCAGGTTAAGCTCAGAGACTTTCAGCTAAGTCCTCCAACAGATGTAGGAGGATCTGTTAGCAATTACCAGCCCTGCTCAGCCCTCAGGGAAGTCCCCAGATTTCCTAGATTCCTTGAGAGAGCTGGCTTCTGTTCCTAGACAAATTGCTCAGCCTGTCAGGACTTCAGGGCCCTGGTCTGCCCAGCTCCTCTTTGCATTTTCTTTGCTCCCCGTGTTCCAGCACTCATGGTTCTGAGAGATCACTCTGAGAAGATGTGGTCTGTTAGTCCTGCTCTTGTCACCAAGAAGATTTCTGCTCTTTCCAGGGCATTTGTGCATTTGTCTGAGAAATATTTGGCTTCCCAGAAGCCGTCAGCGGGAGGGCAGGAAACTAGCATTTTTGCTTCTTATTTTTTGCTTTGAGTCAAGAGCCTCTCAGAGTGCAGCTGTCTGCAGAGTCTACGTACATCCATCTGAATGAAACTTCCACCTAGCTCACCAGAAAAGGCAGATCCAGCCTCAGGGACTCAGCTGCGTCTGAAGAAACAGGAATCGCCTTCTCCCACTTCCATGATTGACCTCTCCCTCTTTCAGAAAGCCAGGCACAGGAATTAATTGATGGGTCCTGTCCAGAGGTCTTTAAGTAAACAGTGCTAACAGCCCTTTCAGCCATCCAGACAAGCTTGATTTGAGGCCCCTGGGAGGAAGCTAATGACTTGTAGTTACTTGGCTATTGTTTTCCGAAAACAATTTGACTTCCTTTTAGATAGCCTCGGAATTCCTTCTTTACAAAATGAGGTGCTGGACTCAGGGCAGGGTTGAGCTGGCCAGCTCCAGAGCACAATACTCTCGGTGTAAGGGCTCCTTTCTTCAGAACTTTAAAGGCATCTGGAAGGTTGTTGAGCAGGCAAGACTCTGTGAATGCAAAAGACCTGTGTGACTCTGTTTACCTCTTGAAATCTCACCCCCAACCCACGAGCCTATAATAATTAAGGTGTATAATTTCCAAAGAACAAATCTGTGAAAGAGTGTAATGTTATGACCATTTTATAGATGTGAACATTGAGGCCTGATGACTCCTGAAACCACACATTTAGCAAGGGACAAGGTTGGATCCCATCTCAAATCTGTCAGCAAGCAGGGTTCTCTCTCAAACGGCCTCTGCAGAGTTTTGGTCTGTCCCCTGAGAATCAAGTCTTTCATTTGACTAAGATCATACCTTTCAGCTTTGCTGGCTGTGAAGTTGAAGGGCAAGACTCCCATCCTCCCCTCTCCTCCAAAACTGGGCTAGGATTGGGCCTCGGGTTGGGAATTGTTTTTCTTTTAGTCTTTCATAGCCTAGGCTTGACCAAGGATGACGAACTCCTGATCCTCCTTTGTCTACTACCTAAGGGCTGGGATTACATGAGCCACCACATCCGGCCCATGGGAAAGCCACCTTTGAGTCTTCCTTCGGCCACAGGCACACAGGTAGAATTCCTAGCTGAGTGGCCTAGTCCCTTTCCACTAGAAAAGATCTCCCTAGGTTTCCTCTGGAAGTAGAATGAATATCATTGACTTTTTCGTGTTTTTTTTTTTAAATTGGAGTATAAACATACTTTAATATTTTACTATTGATTCATTTATATGCAGTATGTGTGAGTGGATATATATGTATATTACATATTATATGTACACAATGTTACCATTTTTAAAAATCAGTGGGAGAGAGAGATGTGACGGAGTTTGCATGGAGAGTTTTTTTTAGGGGAAGTGAATGGGAAAACTGGGGAGAGGGGAGACTGGCCTCTGGGACAGGAGCGCAGGGGAAGAGAGGAAAGAGGGGCAGAGAGAAAGAAACAGAAAGACGCACAGAGAGAGAGAGAGAGAGAAAGAGAGAGAAAGAGAGAGAGAGAGAGGGAGAGGGAGAGAGAGGAGGCAGGCTGGGCTTGTCTCTCAAAGGAGGGTGTAAAGCATGCGCACAGAGACAAAGCAGTCAGGACCCTAAGCAGGCTAGAGTACTTCCTGAGTACTGGCAAACACATGCCCATATCCTCCAGGTCCCCAAGGACAGGCCAGTGCAAGTGCCGGAATGCTAACACATACACAAAAGAGAGTGCTCATGTAGTACTCATTATATTTCAAATAAGATTCAATAGCCAGCCCATAGGCTTGATGGCAATTAGCATTATCCTTATTTGAAAAGTGATAAAAAAGGGTCACATAGATGCTAAGTGGTACAGTCAAAATCTGAACCCAAGCCAGTAATTTTATTATTTTTGTGATACTGAGGTTTGAACACAGAGCCCTTGGCATGCTGGGCAATTGCTCTACCACTGAATTAAACTTCTGGCTTGAAGTCAGTAGTCTCTCTGTATTTGTTGTGTGGGTGGAGATCTGTGTGCAGATATATGTGTACCTGTATTGAGTATTGAGGCCAGAGATCAATGTCAACTGTCTTTCCCTATTGCTTTCTGCCTTATTTGGGGGTGTGAGAGGTGGGGACAGGATCTCTCGTTGTTTCTGTATCTTACCAATTCAACAAGACTAGCCAGTCTATAATCTCCAGGCTCCCTTGTTGATGCCTCTCAACATGCCAGATGTTTACATGGGTGTTGGGGGTTCGAACTTGAGTCCTCATGCTTGTACAGCAAGCAGTTTACTGGTCAAACCATCTCCCCCAATCCCCTGGAACCCAGCACTTCTCAGAATACCAGTATCTGTCACCACAGCAGGCAAAGACAATAAGTATTCTCAATTGTCCCCCCCATGTCCTGCCCATTTTATTTCAAATGTTTAGCTGACTGGATGTGACCTTAACCTTTGAAAAATCAGGGACAATCTAAATGATATAAAACTTCTGTCCTCAAGTTGGGGTTTGAACATCTGCACCTAAATTTTCAGGATGGGCACAGGGTGTTGTACCATCATTGACATCTAAGAGTCTGCCTCTGTTTTGGAGTGACCCTTCTGAGATTGGCTAAATTCACAGCAGAAAGTTCTTCAATCTTGTACCTTAAGAAAGCAAACCACTGTCCTAGTTTGCTTTCTATTACTGTGATTTCAAAGATCCCCAAACACAACTTGGGGTGGAAAAGGGTTATTTCACCTGTCAGGTTACCGTCCATCACTGAGAGGAGCCAAAGTGGGAACTTGGAAGCAGGACCTGAATCAGAGGCCTTGGAGGATGCTACTTACTGGCTTATTCCCCATGGCCTGCTCAGTCTGCTCTCCTGAATGACTCAGGACCCATGCCAATCTGAAGGAGGCATTTTCTCAATTGAGCTTCCCTCTTCCCAGATAATCCTGCTTAGGTCAAGTCTACAAAAACTAACCAGTATAACTACCTAGTACCTGAAGGTACTCTACTTGAAGGTAGAGAGGCAGGGGTAGACAAGGATGTACCCCTTGGGAGAGTAAAAGAGGGAGGGAGGGGAGAGAGAGGTAAGGAGAAGGGAGGGAAGGAAGAAGGGAGGAGGGAAAGGAGGAAGGGAGGAAGGGAAGGAAGGAATGAGGGAAGGAAGAAAGGAGAAAAGGAAAGAAGGAGGGAATGAACGAACTTGGTTGTAATCTCTAGACCTGTCTGTAACAGGCCCAATATATAATATTCTCAATAGTTGAGTTTCATGGATTTCTTGAACTTGGAGAGCAAATGTTGTCACAAGATGCCCCAGGTGAAGATTCCACATTTGTGTTATGAAATCTCCAGTCCTGGACTCTCAGGGGCCAGTATTTGGCCCTTGCCCTGACTTCAGTGGGAAAGATTCATGCTTGCCTGGTAATAGGTGTGGTGATGATGCCTGTGAGGGTAGTGATGGCAACTCTTCCTCCTCTTCTCTGGCTTCAGCCCACCTCAAAAGAGTTCTGAAGTCTGGGACCCTAGAGGACCCCTAATCCTGATTAGATGCAGATACAATTTTAACCTTGTCTCTTGGGATTAGAACTTGAAATGTGATGAGGGTAGAGAATGAAGTGCCAGAAGCAAGGAAGTGTTTCTTTTGTTTTCTGCTTCTTGGAACAAAGTGTTCTTGCTCCCCCCCCCATCCTCCACCCCCACTCACTATCTGGAAAGTAAAAGTCCTAAAGGGAATGGCTTAAGCTTGCCATGTTTGCATCTCAACCAGCAGAGAAGTGTGACCTCAGCCCACTAACCATGGCTCCAATTACCCATTTACACCCTCCAATTAGGCGCTGGGGACTCATTGCTCTTGCAATTAGCTGCTGATAGAAATTACTTGCACGTGTTCTCCTGCAGGCTGCAAAGGAGGTAGCCATTCAAACATCTGGACCACAGTATCTTAGGAGGGAAACTTGAAGAGCCAGAGGTTCACTGGGTGAGGGGGACATGGAAAAATATGTCTCCCCGATTCCCCCCTTGCTTCTAATGGGAGAAAAGAAACAAGTTTTGAGATGCCACCTTTAACAATATTCAGTGGAGAATGTGAGGATCTCAGACCATGCTGAGTCATCTTTGTAGTTACAGGGGGCACAATCTCTCCTGCCAGGGGTGCAGTCCATTCTTCTCATGCTCTTACTCAGGGTGCCCTGTGCCTGTTTCTTACTAGGCCAGTGGGGTTCATGTTTTTGTCACAGCTGTGGGACAAAGTGATGACCCTTTGCCTCAGGTAGAATTGTTCTCCATGTCCTAAATAACCTTGGGCAAGTTACTCAACTTCCCTGAGTCTGAACATTTTTTTTTTAACATTAAAATGGGAATAACACCCTGCTTATCCTGCAGTATTGTGAAATGAAAATGTTTTACCCCTTTCTACTTTGCTGTCACACAACAAAGCAATCACACTCTTAATTTTTTTCCCTCTGTCATAGCTTAGCAATTTATTATATATATAATGCTGTGTTTATATTGCTTCACAATTAAGAACTCTATTTTGCAATTAGAACAGGAGTTCCTTGTGGCCTTTGTTTCTCACCATTGACTTAGTCCAAAGGGGTGGCCAATGAGTCTTTGTCAAGGCTGTGACGTATATGTAGACCAGATGGTTGTTTTTCTAGGGGCTGGAAAGATGGCCCAGTGTAGTTAAAAGCACTTGCTGATCTTGTCGAGGACCCTAGTTAGATTCCTAGCACTCGTGACTGTCAGTTCACAACTGGCTGCAACTGCAGACCCAGCAGGATCTGGCACCCTCTTCTGGCCTGGATGGGCACTGCACTCGTGCACACATCTCCACACAGATACACAAACAATTCAAAAGAAAGTAAATCTTAAAAAAAAGAAAAAGAAAAGAAAACTCACATAATTTTTCTATCTTTTCATCTCAAAGTTAAAAAAATTGTGAAGTGTGCTAGCATGGTGCTGAGTAGAGTTTTCTTTGCAGTACCACTTTGAACATGTGGAGCCCTCACTCAATGTCTCTTACTAGGACTTTTGAGGAGGAAGTGGGAGAATTTCTACCCCCAGCCCTTGTCTGGGCTTCTTTCTAAGGCATTAGGCATCTATTTGTGATGTTCTCTGGTTTGTTTGTGGTGACAAATACACTGGGTCCCTAGAGGAAATAATTCCAGACCTACAACTTGAATGACGTTTTCCTTACTTTTGTGAGAATTCTTGCCTTAGTTCCAGAGAGAGTCTGGCAATAAATAAACCATGAATCCAAAGGCTTTCTAAAACCACTTATTTTTGATACATCACATTATGCTCTGTCTTGATACCATGCTGAGCCTTGTGCATACCTTCCTGGACTGAGCTTCCTGGTGTCTCTGATGACTCACTCACTGTCTCTACTGACTGATTCTCTATTCTTCAGGTAGGATGGTAGCCTTTGCCTGCTATGCTCTGGACTGTGTAGTCTTATTTATCTAGACGTGTCTTCCCTTCTAGGTAGTCAAAGCAAAATGATCATCGGTATCCCTGATGAGCTAGGCATTAATTGCTGGCATTTAGTTTGTGCTTTGGCAGCCCCATGATCTATGAATTAATATTCTATTAAACCCTCCCCACTTCCAGATCATCCTCAGATGAGACTTTCTGGGATCTTAACTGGCTGTCCTTGGCTAGAGATGATAATGCGTCTCCAAGTGCCTTGAGTGGAATGTCTGGGAAGTAGGGACAACGTCACACTATGGAGACAATCTGGAAAAGAAACTGGGACCCAGAACTCTCTCTGTTAGCTCCGTGGGCTGAACACTATCCCAGCCATAGCCATCCTGGGGAGGGACGGGTCAGGTTCCATGCTGTACCATACTGTGCTGTATTCTGTAGTCCTATACATTGCACACCCCTGTACTAGCCACTAATCTAAGTCCTTACAGACCCTCATCATTTCTTGTGACAACCCTGAGAAGTTATTACCTTTAGTTTACAACAGGAAAACCTGGGCGTCATGGAGGGTGGCTTGCCCATTGTTGTTCTCAGCTATCAAGTGGCAGAGCCAGGACTCAAACCCACACAGGCTGGCACAGGACATTCTTGCAAGGGAACCTGTGGCTAAGGAATCAGGATCCTGCATTTGTTTTTATCAGGGCCATTTCCCTTCTCCGGATCCAGTACATGAAGTCCCACAGTCTGTCCTCTCCTGCTGGTCCTTAGCTTATTCAACCATGGAAAGCTCTGGATGGAGAAGGCACCAACTAGATGACTATGTGGAGTAAGAAGGAGATCTGTGTGCTGGCCCGGCACCTGCCATCCACCACCCACTGCGTATGTGACACAGTCAAGAAGTCTAGACTGTCCCTCAGTTTCCCAGGCTGAGATTCTTTGCCCCAGCCCAGCTGTCCTATCTGTGGGCATTAGTCACTGGTTTTTCTGACTTCAGTAACCCCCACTTTTGACATCTGTCACAGCCGCACTGGGCCCATGGCTTAATGCTCCAACAGAGGAACTGGTACAAGACAGAAGAGGAGGTGGTCTGAGGTGATGGATACAACATGATTTCAGAATTTACTCTCCTGTGACAAATAACATCCTAAGATCTCTCACTGGTTCAGCTACACGGGGGCATCTACATCCTTCTTTAGATCACCCAAGGAGGTGAATTTTAGCGTTGGCTAAAGCTTTTGAGCCTAACCTGCCTCTCAACTGATCCTATTACTCGATTTCTTTGACCCTCTGTTTCCTCAGGAGCATTGCAGGAAAAAAAAAAAAAAAAAAAATGCCTGATTGTGTGAAATCGGAAATTGGAATGATTAAACGGAATAAAACAGGGCACAGATGTGAAGCCCCTAGCCCAGTGCCCAGGCACACAGAAGATGCTGTCGTTCAGTTAGAGGAGAAGAGGGAGAGGAAAGAGGGAAAGAAAACACCCAGGGTGGTGCGGGAGGCAGCTCCACCATTTGGAGCCCCAGGTCAAGGTCTTCCACAATTCAGGCTAAGCCTGTGTCCATTCTGGGTGCCAAACAGCTGCGGCTTGGGAGAATTATGTTTTCCCGGGCTCCTTGAGGGCTTGCTGTGTGGATGGCCACCTTCTCTTCTGGCGACAGAAAAAGGATGGGGCAGAGGCAGTTTTCCATGGGGTGCTTCGGGAAAGCAGAAGCCTCAGAAGACGGGTGGGCAGGAAAAGACCCAGGGAGGCTGTGCCTGAGCCCACAGAGAAGAGAGCAAATGCACGGGCTGCCAGGACAAGGGCAGCCACCACGGGGATAGCTAGCGAAGGGCAGCAGCGGGGAGGGGGGAGGGCGGCCTCTTTCTCGGTTTTGGAGGGTGGTGAGGAGAGGGAAGGGGGGTGACTTTTAAATGAGTGCAAAATTCTAAGAGCGCAAAAAAGAGAGGGTAGGGAGGGACGCGGGGGGGGGGGGAAGGGGTGGAGAGAGAAAGAGGAGGAAGAAGTGGGAGGAGGGAGGGTACGGGATACCGATTAAAAGAGGGTGGGAGGGGAGCAACTGACAGGCTCAAGAGCAAATAACAGTGGGCAGTTGAACGGCAGCCAGAGCCTGAAGAAGCCAACGCCAGGGAGGAGGAAAAGCAGCAGGTAAGGGTGGACTTGAACTTTAAAAGCTAAAACTACACCTCAGCGGGAAGTAGCTCAGAGACCGAGACTGGCCTCTCCAGAGGCTGGATAAGAAGCAAGTCTTCCTCCGTACCTGTGATCCCCTATCCCTCTCTATTCCTGCCCTGGTGAAGCTTGACTAAATTAAATAGGAAAGATCGGTAAATCTGGTCCTGTAGAAATGCGAGTGGGGGCGGGCCCCCTTGGGTCACAGGTCGCCCCTGTGGAATTGCAGTGCCTGGGGGCATCTTGAGAAATGGGTCACTAGTTCATTTCCAAGAACTTTCCGTAAGTGGGAATTGGCCCTTTAAAAACAAAAAAAGAACCAGCAGTGCTTTTACAATGTTTTCTCTAGGCATGGGATCTCTTTAGAAATGCTTTCCACAACATCTAGGAGAGCATTTTTTTTTTCCGTAAGGCATGTTGGACAGTTTAAAAATATTCTGTGCTTAGCTTCCTGCTGTGTAGCATGTCCCCACTGTGCAGTGACCGTGTACAAGAATCCCAGCTGCCCCTGACTGAGGTCCAGTGAAAGAGACCCCGAGATCCAATCCGAGGGAGGAGGCCTGGAGGGCTCCATCCTACCTGAAGGCAGCGGTGTGAGGCACGACTCCTGTTAGTCCCTTCTCTTGCTTCTGCTCATGCAGCAATATAATCCAGACCTGGGAAACCTGGGGCTGGTCCCCTAAGTAGCTATGTGACCTTGGGCGGGACACTTCCTTCTTCTGGTTCTCATTGTTCTCCCATGAAGTGTTGGAAGTTAGAAGGACCCTCTCTGGTCCAGTTGGTAGCAACACCATGCAGAAATGTGATTCCATAGGCTCCAGCGCAACTCAGAACCAATTGCAAAGCATCACTTCACACAAGGATTTCCGGGTCTTCGTTCAGTTGGTGTACCCTGTTCCCAGTACCCCATCATCATGTCCATCCTAGAGATTCCTGGTCGCTCCTCAGCTCATTACTAACCTAGGTGCATCCTGGCCAAGGGTTAGGGTTGGCATGGCCAGACCTGCCCGAGAGAAGGAAGGCCCGAGAGAAGGAAGGACAGCGGAAGAGTGCTGGTCAAAGGGTTGGAGGACCTGAAACCCAGAGATGCTCAGCAGAGTGGAGATGAGGGCTTCCATGAGCAGGCAGCTCCTTGACTGGCCCCGCCCCATGGTTAGCAGGCACACCAGCCTGACTTTCACAGTAGAGGGTTAGATGGCCTCCATCTTCTCTACCCATTGTTCCCAGAGTCTTAACCCAACCCAGAGCCTGCCTGATTCACTGCTCTCTAGGGACAGACTCTGGACTTTGTACCTTCCTGTCAGATCTCCACCCCCATCCCTGGGGCAGTAGAGTCATTTGGAGCCTGGAACTTGTGGCTGCTCCTCCAGGCCCTTTCCTCACTCAGCAGCTGCCAGTGAGGAGTCAAGTACAGAGTGGAAAACCCCAAGAGGGATGTCCTCCAAGTCCTGTGTTTCCTATACAGGTGATGTTCACAGAGTCCTGGCACTCGCTAAGGCAGGGGGCTCTGTTTTGCCCCTGTCTTGGAACTCCAGTGGTGTCTGGCTAGGTCACTGAGGTTCTCGTCCCTCAGCTGCCTCGCTCCTGGTGTTTCCATTTAAACATCTTCACAACCCTGGGTTTTGACACTCGCTGCCTGCCTGCTTGCCCCTCCTCAGCTCAGCCGGCTGCTAGGAGGTACAGACAGCAGAGAGTCATGGCCTCCAGCAGTCACCGAGGCTGTCACAGTGCCTCCAGCCTCTAGGGTACTGGTTGACCACGTCTCTGGCGGTTGCCAATTAAGATGAGATAGGTGAGCTGTGTTTATCACTGGGACTGGAAGTGAGAGGCCTGAACCCTGGACCAGGGGCTCGGAGGTCACGCTCTCTGCCTTCCGGGGAAGGGCTGTTCACAGGGGTTCCAGCAGCTGTGTGTGAGCTCTCGGCAGGCATGGCTCTGGGCTCAAGGGCTGAGCTAGCCAGAAAGGAGAGATGCCCATTTTCCTGTGAGAAAAGCCTGCTTCCTTCCCATTGTTGGAAGAGACTGACCTGTGAATGGTAGCTCAGTGTCGCTTTCTGAATCAATTGTTTCTGATATATCAGCAAATAATGGGCAAGAGAAATCCAGCAATCCATTCACTTTGATAAATAAAGGGAGCTTTGCTGTTTTGAAAGCAGAGGGATTGAAATATCACAGAGGGACAGGACAGTGTCTAAATCAGACATGGGATGTGGAAATTAGCTGTGTGACTTCAGGCAAATTGCTTAATGTCTCTGAACCTCAGCTTCAGGAGGAGGAAGTCCTCTGTGAGGCTTAGTAAGCATTGCACAAAGCCTGCTTACTGTTGCCCTTTGAGCACTAGGGTCCAGGTACATGAGTACAACACCAGACAGACCTCTGAGCTGCATCCCCAGCCTGCTGTCTTAAATGCTATCACAATAGAACAAAGCCTACTCCAGCACACCTGGTCCTCAGCCCCCGGCTCTTTGAATTATATCCCATTTGAAACAAATACCTTTTCCTTCAGTGAAGGCCACCACGGCATCTAATTCTAAGGTGGCACTGGTTGCTTTTTATCACTAGAGACTTTCACCCTTAGGACCATGCTTGCTGACCTCTCACCTAAGAGTTAGAAAGTCTGATTTTTCTCTTGGCTTTGCCATTCACCTGCCAACCTCTCATAACTGGCCAAGTCCCAGGCTCCCCAGAAGCACCAGCTTAGGGTTGTCAGGCCTTGGCAACCATTCCTTTCTTCAGACCAGTGC
This sequence comes from Phodopus roborovskii, assembly GCF_943737965.1. NCBI lineage: Eukaryota > Metazoa > Chordata > Mammalia > Rodentia > Cricetidae > Phodopus > Phodopus roborovskii. Next base: position 28,343,902 of record NW_026126540.1, read on the forward strand.
ATTGTGGTTCAGGGAAAGGAACACATCTGTCTGAAGGCAAAAATAAACATCTGGAGCCAGAAAGAGCCTCCTTCATGAGATGCTAACACTGGGCATTTGAAAGGACTTCCAGAATCCCTGTGCCAACCTAGAAATTTCTCGGTTCTGAACTTCGGGAGAAGGCGGAAGTAGCCAGCTGAGATGCCTCTGATCCCGGTGTACAGTAGAGAAGTTCCTCTCTCTCTTTCCAGTAAACCTGGTCATCTTGGATTCACTTTTGCCTTCAGCTATGAACACATTCAAAGCACTTTAGTTCTTCAATCCCATGAAGCACGCTCAGGCACTAAAGACATGTGTGAGGCAAGCCTGCCTTGGGAGGGAGAGGGGCCTGACCTGAGCAGGCTTACACACACACACCCCTCTGCTGCCTCAGTCTTGCCCAGGGGGTCTTGATGCTTAAACAACATCTTAGAGAAGCACGAGTGTCCTTCCAATCACCCATGGTTTTCTTATCCCTGACATTGCCGTCCGGTACCTAGTGCCATGACAACCCTGCACTGTCCCTAACCTGTTTCTTGCAAATTCAAGTTTACTAACAAGTTGGGTAATTGGGTCATGATTGATGGTTTTTACTAGAAACATCAGGAAAAAAAAAAAAAAAAAAAAAAAAAAAAAAAAAAAAACAAGGTACTAACAAGTGTCTTCAGTGTGCCAAATAGTGTTCTAGATGCTTCCACATACTCATATATTCTTTAGTGCCCATGATTAAACAATCCTGCTGGTTTTTTGAGCTGGAAACTGAGATCACTCAACTAGAGAGCAATGAAGTTGGAGTCCTGGACCCAGTGACCCAGAATTTCTTAGAAACCATGAGTCCATCATCTAGCTATGTATGTTTCTGTTGACCTTGTTATGATGTGATAGCCACAAGATCTCAGAGCATGCTGTTTGGCTAACTGAAAGTCCACCAGATGAGACTGCCACAGCCAAGGCACTTACTGGCTAAAAAAGGAAATAACTTTCTATACATGAATTCTGACCATTGGTGGCAGATGCTGAAGAGTCTAGGGATTCTGACCTCTGTGGGCCGAGGCCCCTGACACAGCCACTAATGCTAGGAGCACCATAAGCAAGAGCTGGTCTGGGTCTGCCGATGAAGCAGAAGGGATGCCGGGCTTCTCGTAGGACTGTATGAAATGAGCCATGCCTTGCTCACCGGCTGAGACTGGCATTGTGGAGACAGGTTTGTCTTGCTTTGTTGGTCCTAGGAGTTTCTGTCTTTTCCTTTTTAAAGACATAAGGGAATGTGGGCTTTGAGATCAGAGTGATAAGAGTCGGGTCCCTTTGCTGCCTTTGCTAATCATGGGACTTCGGACCAGTTACCAGACCCTCGGACCCCCGCTTTCTCTCCTGTGAATGGAATAATACGACTGACTTCCCTAAGAGAGTTAATGGGTGAGTTTTAAATTATGGTTTGTAAAGAGCTGTGCACATGGAAGTCCATGTTGCTCTTGTGGTGCTAATGCTCTTGTGGTCCCTCATCTACGGTTGTCTCATATAAAAATAGGGTTGAGTCTGAGAGATCCCTGCTGCAGCTGCAAGGGTCTATGAATCTATTATAAGATTACAGGAAGAATAAAGACATTTGAGTATTTTCATAAATAGAGTTTTCATTACTAACTGTGTCAGAACTAATCAACTCCCATGGGGTAATTAATAAAGAACTCCCAATATTTTGTTGTAAATTAGTATTTCAACACACTACCCAATTCTAACTATTCCTTTTTAACATTTTAAGAAGAAAATGATTGTTTTTCCCAACACAACTATTTCTTAATTTTGCATCCTCCCTTCACCCTCTTGGCTTCAAAACAACAATGTGCTGGCAGGTGTCTCTGAGTCCACCAATCTGTCCTTGCCAGAATACAATAATTAGATCTTAAAAGGAGTCAGTTATCTGCCATCAGCTTGAGTAGGAGGAAACTGCATGCCATCCATCTGTTCCTTTCCTCCCTCTCTCACCTCTGCCTTCTTTCCTGATCAAGGTTCAGGAACGCTGGCCCCTAGTCACCTGCTAATGCTGAGAAAGTAGCTCACAGCGCATGCTCAGTAGCTATTGTCAGGTGCCTGGCCATTCCCTTGAGAGTTTAAACCTGAAATGTAAGACTTACTCCAACCATGTAAATCAACTCCCAGCATAACAATTGTCGCATGAGCACCCAGTCAACCTACACAAAGTGGCAATTGTCCCATGAGCATCCAGTCACCCCATGCAAAAGTGGCCAGATTCTCCTGGCGAGGCTTTGCCAAAGAAACACAGGACAGACGATTTAGATGGACATTAGCAACGTTATTAAGAGACAGCATTGCTGGTAGATGTTCCAGGGTCTGTGTTTGAGCCAGCACCACATTTTCGTCGTGATGTCATCTCACGCTGAGCTCTAAAAGGGGATGAGAGTGGCTTCTATTTCCTGAGCTTCTTGTGAGGCTTAAAGGAAAACAGTCTGTAATGTTCATGGGGTGTTTAGCTCACAGAGATATCTCAGTAAGTATTATATCACCACTGACACCGGCATTCAGTGTGTGTGTGTGTGTGTGTGTGTGTGTGTGTGTGTGTATGTGTGTATGTGTGTATATGTGTATATGTGTGTGTATGTGTGTATATGTGTTTATGTGTGTGTATATGTGTGTATGTGTGAATATGTGGGTATGTGTATGTGTGTTTATGTGTGTATATATGTGTATGTGTGTATATGTGTGTATGTGTGTATGCATGTATGTGTGTGTATGCATGTATGTGTGTATGCATGTATATGTGTGTATGTGTGTATATGTGTTTATGTTTGTGTATGTGTGCACATGTGTTTATGTATGTGTGTATGTGTGTGTATAATGTGCATGTGTGTGTTTATGTGTATGTGTGTGTATGTGTATATATGTGTACATGTGTGTATATGTGTGTATGTGTGTGCATGTGTGTATATGTGTGTGTATGTATGTGTGTATGTGTGTATATGTGTGTATGTATGTATATGTGCTTATGTGCGTGTGTATGTGTGTATATGTGTGCATGTGTGTGTATGTGGGTATGTGTGAATATGTGGGTATGTGTGAATATGTGGGTATGTGTGTACATGTGGGTATGTGTGTATATGTGGGTATGTGTGTGTATGTGTGTGTATGTGTGTATATGTGTGTATGTGTGTGCATGTGTGTGTGTGTATATGTGTATGTGTATGTATGTGTGCGTGTAACACTAGATAAACTAGGAGATGCAGTTGAGAATCTCAAGGATAGTAAAGATGACTAAGATAGCTGAGCACTTAGACTAGTTTTGCATGGAATTCTTCCCACATGTTTCAGGGACACCTACTAGGAAAGGAGAAATCAGAAAACTGCACATGAGTGAATGAGCACACACAGCTCTGAAGCCACATTCTGCTGCCATGTTACAGCCACCTTTGCTGTGTGGCATAACACAGTCTCTCAGTAAACGCTTTATGCGTGAACTTAACTGGCACACTACCATGCCTGAGGCATTCTTTGAGGAGGCCCTCTGGGTCCCTTTACAACAGAATCCTCTTAATTGGGAAGCAAGTCAGCCCTTCTCTGCACCACATTCCAGTGTATGGCGAGTGGGATTGCAGCAGAGCCCCATGGGATTGTTATCATTACTATGAATAACAGCCTTTATTGAGAAACAGAGATCCATCGGATACTGCCCAGAGCATGTGTCGCTGTCCAAAATTAGCCTCTGTGGAGTGCTCTTATAATCTAATTTTGACAAACTTGGAAACATTTCCCAGTAATCTGAGGGGAGGGGGCGTGAGGGAATAGTTCACAGGGACAGCGTCTACTGTAGACTGAATGGTCTTGATTGGCCAAGCAGAGGACTCTCACAGGCAGAAAGAAGTGGCTTCCGTCTCCTTAGTGTTCTGCCAGGGGACAGGAGTCCCTAAGCCAGAGTCCCAGGAGGCTGGACTACCAGCATGCAAAATGACTCCTAAGTGGAACTAACTCTGTGCATGCATGCATGCCCTTTGCTTCGGCAGGTGAGAAAGAGCAGCCTCCACTCATTTGGCACTTGGTGTTTTGGTGTTTTGAGTCACGGGAACGCCATCCTTCATCCATTATTGTCTTTATACCACCGGGAGCATGGCACAACATGGGAGGAGACAGCAATGAGAGACAATACACGGCCAGTGAAGCAAATAGCTCCTTGTAGGTTTGTGAGACCCCAAGGACTTTCCAGTGCACCCCAAGGCTCAGCTGCTGACACTCAGAAATTGTTGTCAGACATTATATTAGGAAGTTAGCTGCAGGTGACCCCAGAGAATAAAACTGTTGCCAAAGGATACAGATAATTTCCAGCTATCCCTTTGGAAGCTGCTTGTTCATTCATAATATGTACTCTTGAACAGGAGAGATGAGGGTGCAATTCTGGGAAGTGCATTGGGGGACACCTGCCTCCTGTGGCCTACATGGATTACTCTGTAGCCATTACTAAAGGAGTAACAGAGATTACAAACTGTGTGGTCCTTAATATCCCAAGCCCTCTGGGAGGGGGTAGAGTTGCCTTCTCAGGGTTTGCCCTCAAAAGCAAGGCATGTAGGGGGCACATGGATAGGGAATTATTCTGAATTCTTAGGCATGATCTCCAAAGTCTCCCACAATTGACCACGGCTTCCTAAGCAGACTCCCTCCTTTTGTTTTGTTTTGTTTTTGTACCCGAAATCCATGCCAGTTTTCATCCCACCAAGTTCCTTCCTGCATTTCTCTTTGTCTGAAATGACTCATCTCTCCTTCTCCCACTGTGTCCGATAACTATCACATCTACTTAGGTTGCCTCCTCCAGAAAGTCCTCTTACCCACCCACCTGCTTCTACCTTCCCTTCTAGCTAAGGGCAATGCTATTTGACTTGTTTGTATGACATCACAGTTGTTTCTAGTCTGTTTCTGGCTTTATTTGTATTTCTCCACAGGACGGTGTTTCTTTAACATAGAGTCATATCGACCTTTGGGTCTATGAGTTCTAGCACTGGGCTGGTGTACAAAGACAGTAAACATTCAAGATAGAATGAGTTATGCTTTCCTACATACTTTCCCCAGCAATATATATAGCATAGGATACGTCAGAGGAGAATGATAAATATGTGCTTGATTGCATAAAAGCTGACCCCGGGCATTATCACTAAATAGCAGATTCATGTCTGAAATCACTCAGTGGCCCAACAGTCATGGGAGTCTGTAAAGTTGCAAGGGAAGAGACCTGAGAATTGATATGCTGCATGCTTGAGGGGGAAATGGAAGGACACTTACTGGCCTTACACTAGATTGTTCAGAAACTGAAGCCCTGAGTCTGCTTCTTTAGTCTTTGCTTCCTTAATCAGCTCATCTCTAGGTTTCCCCCTCTGCAGAACAGGCAATAGCAATCACTGAACAGAGGGTATGAGGATCCATCAATTACAGCAAAAGCAGAGTATCTGTAATCCTAAGGGTGAGATTCAGTCTTGAGTAGAGATATGTGGTCCTTGCTTACTGAGCTGGCAGGAGACTGAAGAGAAGCACATTTAAGAGGTGAAAAGTATTAGTTATATCACTGGGTTTCAGGAAGGCAATTTGAACCTCCTTACAACCACTTTGTGATGTTGTTATTTGTATTACTTTTCTTGATTCTGTGAAAAATACCTTGCAAAGGCAATTTATGGGAAGAGGGCTTGCTTTGGCTTACGGCTTAAGAAGAGATAGTTTATTATGGAAGATGTGATGGTGTGATGTGTGATGGTGTGATGTGTGACGTGTGATGGTGTGATGGTGTGATGTGTGATGGTATGTTGGTGTGATGTGTGATGTGATGGTGTGATGGTGTGATGTGTGATGGTGTGATGGTGTGATGTGTGATGTATGATGGTGTGATGTGTGATGTGATGGTGTGATGGTGTGATGTGTGATGGTGTGATGTGTGACGTGTGATGGTGTGATGCTGCAATGTGTGATGGTGTGTTGGTGTGATGGTGTGATGTGTGATGGTGTGATGGTGTGATGTGTGATGTATGATGGTGTGATGTGTGATGGTGTGATGGTGTGATGTGTGATGGTGTGATGGTGTGATGTGTGATGGTGTGATGTGTGATATATGATGCTGTGATGTGTGATGGTGTGATGTGTGATGGTGTGATGTGTGATGTGTGATGGTGTGATGTGTGATGATGTGATGTGTGATGCTGTCATGTGTGATGCTGTCATGTGTGATGGTGTGATGCTGTGATGGTGTGATGTGTGATGGTGTGATGTGTGATGCTGTGATGTGTGATGGTTGATGGTGTGATTTGTGACGTGTGATGGTGTATTAGTGTGATGGTAGGATGGTGTGATGTGTGATGTGTGATGCTGTGATGTGTGACATGTGATGGTGTGATGTGTGATGGTGCGATGTGTGATGGTGTGATGTATGATGTGTGACATGTGATGGTGTGATGGTGTATTAGTGTGATGGTGTGATGGTGTGATGTGTGATGTGTGATGGTGTGATGTGTGATGGTGTGATGTATGATGTGTGACATGTGATGGTGTGATGTGTGATGGTGTGATGTGTGATGGTGTGATGTATGATGCTGTGACATGTGATAGTGTGATGTATGATGGTGTGTTGGTGTGATGTGTGATGGTGTGATGTGTGATGGTGTGATGTATGATGTGTGACATGTGATGGTGTGATGGTGTATTAGTGTGATGGTGTGATGGTGTGATGTGTGATGGTGTGATGTGTGATGGTGTGATATGTGATGGTGTGATGTGTGATGGTGTGATGTATGATGCTGTGACATGTGATAGTGTGATGTATGATGGTGTGTTGGTGTGATGTGTGATGGTGTGATGTGTGATGGTGTGATGTATGATGTGTGACATGTGATGGTGTGATGGTGTATTAGTGTGATGGTGTGATGTGTGATGGTGTGATGGTGTGATGGTGTATTAGTGTGATGGTGAGATGGTGTGATGTATGATGTGTGACATGTGATGGTGTGATGGTGTATTAGTGTGATGGTATGATGGTGTGATGTGTGACGTGTGATGGTGTGATGGTGTGATGGTGTGATGGTGTGATGTGTGATGCTGTGATGGTATATTAGTGTGATGGTGTGATAGTGTGATGTGTGATGGTGTGATGGTGTGATGTGTGATGGTGTGATGGTGTGATGTATGATGCTGTGATGTGTGATGGTGTGATGTATGATGGTGTGATGTGTGATGGTGTGATGGTGTGATGTATGATGCTGTGATGTGTGATGGTGTGATGTGTGATGCTGTGATGGTATATTAGTGTGATGGTGTGATGGTGTGATGTTGTGATATGTGATGGTGTGATGGTGTGATGTGTGATGTGTGATGGTGTGATGTATGATGCTGTGATGTGTGATGGTATGATGTATGATGGTGTGATGTGTGATGGTGTGATGGTGTGATGTGTGATGTGTGATGGTGTGATGTATGATGGTGTGATGGGGAGGGTGAGGTGGTGGGATGGTGGGATTGTGGAAAGGTATGATGGTGAGAGGTAAGATGGTAGGATCACAATAGGTAAGGCGGTAGAAGTGTTCTAGCTGGCTACTCTGTTGGTGTGATAAAACACTGACCAGAAGCAACATGGGAAGAAAAGGAATTATTTGGCTCACACTTCCATGTGACAGTCCATTATTGAGGGAAGCCAAGTCAGGAACTTGAAAGCAGGAACTAATACAAAGGCCATGAAGAAACACTGCTTATTGGCTCCTTTAGCTTGCTTTCTTACACAATCCAAGACCATCTGTCCAGGTGTGGTACTTCCCACATCAATTATTCATCAAGAAAATGCCCCACAGACTTAATCAAAGGCCAGTGGGATAAAGGTAATTCCTGAATTGGTGTTCCCTTTTCCAAAGTGACTCTATGTAGTTCATGTCCAGTTGGCAAAAAACTAATCAGTACCCCTGTAGTCCTTACGTTGTCTGGTCACGTTTCGTACAGTCGGGGAACAGAGAGGTGAATGTTGGTGCTTAGCTCACATTATCCTCTTCCCTAGGACCACAGTCCACAGACCAGTGCCATGCCCATTCAAGACACATTTTCCTTCCTTGACTAAAAACATTTTCACTCTTTGGTCATCTATCTATCTATCTATCTATCTATCTATCTATCTATCTATCATCATCATCATCATCATCTGTCTACCTGCTCTCTCTGTCTCTATCTCTCTGTCTCTCTCTGTCTCTCTCTCTGTCTCTCTCTGTCTTTCTCTGGGTGTGTGTGTGTGTGTGTTTCCCTTGGAATTCAGAAGATTGTGTCTGATCCTCTAGACCTAGAGTTACTAGCAGTTGTGAGCTGCCTGCTGTTTGTCCTGGGAACAGGATTTGGGTTCTAGGGATCATTTATTTTAGCTTAGAGACTTCACAGATCTGATCAGTTGCTGAGAGCTATGGAACACAATTAGTTAGCCCTGGCTCTTTGAAAGGCCCTGTTCCAACAAGACCCTACAAACTGGTAAACCAGATTCAAGCTCCCATCAAATGCTCCATTAGCTTCTTGCCCTTCCTTAGTGTATTAACATTAACACTGCTGTAGTAACATGTTATAACACAGCGTGTTTTGCTGAAAGTGTGCATTTAACTTATCTCTGAAAGGGAATTAAGCCAAGCAAAGACTTTTTGCTTGACTTCCCTCCATGCTAAATTCTCTGGGCCTAGATGACTTGGCTACTGCAAGTACACCACCCCCTCTCCCCCCCAAAAAAAAACCCCAATGAAATGAACAGACAGAGTGAAGGATATTCTAGGTGACAGACACTAGAGGCGCTGAGACAATGGAGTGGAAAAGCATGGTATATGTGTATGTCTGGAGAATTGGATGTGGGGACACAGTGGGAAAAGACAGAATCCGACAGCGTTTGGAGGGTTTCAGGGGAGATGTGAGTCTGAACATCTAAGTGGCGGAGGCCAGAGAGAACCACGGCTGAAGCACTGAAGGGAAGTTAGCATTGTATTCACTGAATTTATTCACGGCATGGGCAACTTCCTTTGATTCCCCCTCCCCCCCACACACACTTCCTGCCAAGAAACAGATAATATCTAGAAAGCATTTTGTGTCCTGAACACCCAGTAGCTAATCTACAAATTTCTTTGGCTGAGGTTTGTCTGGGTCCCAAAGGGACTCCATGTAGCTACAAAATTGGCTGCAGCCATGGATATTTCACATTAAGACCTGGACAACTGGTACATGGCAGCAATTTAAAGTTGTTCTGACATAGTCTGAAGGTCAGGAGGAAGTTATAAGTGAAAGGTCCTTCATCTTGTTTCCACTGCCAGGGACCTAGGGTCTGCTTCACCCCTACACCTCCCTAGACAAAGTCTATTACTCCCCTCTAATGAGACACCGTTCCTAATACTGTGTTTCTGGTTTTCCAAGTAGTTTTTTAAACCCAGGCATTCCTTCTTCCAGGTGTCACCCCTTGACCACAAGCAAGGGACCCAGCAGTCAGATCCCTTGGCAGACCAGACCAAAGCGTCACAGTGGTTGTCTGGAATTATTTTTATACTTCCTTGGGGACTTGTATGGAATGAGTGGCAGAGTGAAAAGATCAAGAGAAAATTCTTCCAGGATTAAGTGTGGGATCCTGGAAGAATATGTCATTTATTTTTATTTCCTTTGACTTTCCATTTTCTTCTGATGTCTCCTCCCTTTCTGGTCTTCCTTCCATTTCTCTTTTCTCTGTTGTATCACACTTTCCCCTCTTTTAGTTTTCCTTTGTCCTAACTAGAGTCTAGTTGGTGATGGTTTGGTTTTTGTTTGTCATATGCTGAGCTCTGTGTCCAGGGCTGACTCTGTGTCACCCAGTAGCACTCTGTTAGCTGAGTCCCAGTCTCTCCATCCACCTTGTGGGTGAGGCAGTAGAGCACAGACTGAATTACTTGTTCTAGCTCAGCATGTAACAACAGGAATTAGAAGCCTGAGTATCTCCTATACCTGTGTTCTCTTAACTAGTAATTATTTCTCCATTTCCAACTCCCCCTTTTCATTTTCATTGTTTAGATTTACTTTGTTTTTAACTATGTCCACAAGAAGTCAGAAGGGCGTCCAGATCCCTTGGGAGTGACAGATGGTTGTGAGCCACCTTGTGGGCCCTAGACACTAAACCTGGGTCCTCTCTAGGAGCCACAAGTGCAAAATACTGAGCTGCTTCTCGGGCTCCATCGATCTGGGTGGTTCAACCTGCTAACAGGACACAGACTAGGAACAAGCAATTGGCTTGCCCTTGGGTAGAGGACACCAGTGCCTGTTATTCCCCCTTTGCTCAGCTAAGATCTACTGAGCACCTACTTTGGGCCAGTCTCTGAATGACAGAAGAAAAGACACCTGTTCTCAAAATCTCCCTGCTGGGGGAGAAGATAACAAGTGCTGGGTGCAGAATGAGTGCCCTGCGCAGCATCACGGTAGCAGAAGAGGGAGCAGGGAGACCTAGAGAAAGCAGTGGCTAGGTAAATGGGATTCAGCTTTGAGTGTGAGGGTATGTAAGAAGTAGCTGGAAGGGGGGTATCTCCATTACTGTTCTGCTGCTGTGAGGAGACACATTTAATTAGGGGCTTGCTTACAGATTCAGAGGGTTAGTCCATGATCATCATGGTGGGAAGCAGACAGGCATGGCGCTGGAGCATCAGCTGAGAGCTTTACATCCTGACCCACAGGCAGAGAGAGACTGGGCCTGGCTGGTGTGGGCTCTGGAAACCACAAAACCTACAGCCAGTGACCTCCTCCAACAAGGCCACACCTCCTAATCTTTCCCAAACTGTTCCACTAACTGGGTGAAAGATTTCTCTACCCTGTATCTCCACCTATGCAACAAACATAACCATGCCAAATTGAGAACTAAAAGTCTCTAAAGTTTTCAAAGGGAGAAGAGTTATTTTCCAACACAACCTGGGAACCAATGAGATCTTTTCCCTATTCAGAGGTAGATTCTTCATAGATGGCTAGACATTGGCCACACAAAGGAAATTTCCTTTTTAGGTAGTTGGAACAGCTGTGTAGTACTATGGACGTATGCAGTTGCCTCTGTGGTTCTCTATCATTGAGGAATAGATTTTACAATGATAAGACATGGGCAAAAAAACCAGAAGCAATATGGTAGAGGGCTGTTGTGCCATGCTAAGTGCCTAAAGAAGGCATCTCTGTCTGGTTGAGATTAGTTTTAGATTTCTCGTCTTCATGTACTGTGAAGAGGGAGATCAAGGACTCAACCAGGACCCTGATCCAGTTAAGCCACAACTAGATTAGGTTAGTCTCCTCAGAGAGGAGACAGGGAGAAGGAACCAGAAAAACCATGTGGCCTTTCCTTAAGAGCCTGTTCAAATATCCTGTAGGTGTGGTCTTGAGCATCTCTGGGGCTTCCTGACACTGAGCAGAGTTTGAAGTAAGCCCCCACCCTGGGCAGAGCTCCATCAGAACACTGGAACCAAGCATTCAAGCCTATGAGGATGGGATGGGGGCCATTCTCATTCAAACCACTACAGAGAGCATCTGGCAATCTAGTGGGACTTGGTATGGATGGACAAAGGAAATTCATGCAACTTTTATGGGCAGATCTCTTAGCAAACAGAGCCACAGTTGCTAAGGCTGTACCATATCACTGACATGAAGAACAGCATTGTCATATTGCCTGAAGCTTCTGGGAGTTGAAGGTGGGGACCTACTGAGAACCTGTGCTACCTTTAAAGTGATTCAAATGTGCTTGTTGGCTGTCTTTCCACACAGCTGATTCTGGTCAGTAGCTGGTTCTGGTCTGTAGCAACGCCTCTGGAGAAACGAAGCTTGCTACCCCAACCATCACTCCTTATCTCCTCTTCCACCTCAGCTTGCCTTTTGGAGTCATAAATTTTTTTCTGCCTAATAGCCGTGCAAAACATTTATGGTGTGAATCTCAGTATATCACATTCTTTACTCCACTGGATCCCAGGTCCTCTGGTACAGCTCCTCCTAGTGCCACCTGAATGAAAGCAAACCAATTCTGTCTGCTAAGCTAGTGCTCAGAGTACATGGCAGACTCCACATCTGCTGTCCCAACTCCAGCAGAGTGCCTGGAGTGCTGGTATGAGAGTCCTCTGAAATGTGTGCTGCAAATCCAGATTCCTAAGCGGCCTCCCTATTAGAAATAACAGAATAGAAATGGTTGGGTAGGGAAAGGAGCAACATGCAATTATTTTCAGGAATTAGCTTATTAGGGGAAAGGTTCTCGAAACTGTGACTGGGTCTTGAGGTGAGGGAGCATTTGAAAGGAACAGTACAGGGCTAGAGAAACAGCTCAATAGGCAGAGCATTGGCTTCTCTTCCAGAGGACCCAGGTTCAGTTTTTAGCACCCTTACAGTGGCTCACAACTGTCTGTAACCCCAATCCCAGAGGATCTGATGCCCTCTTCTGGCTTCTGCAGGCATTGCATACATACGATGCATAAGCATACAGGCAAAACATACATGCATACATACATACAAATACACACACACATATATACATATGGAAGGAAAAGAACAGGGCAATCATACAAACACAAAACAAGGGTTTAAAAGGTACAACCCAGATATGAGCTTCACTAAGAGGGTTAGCTTAAAGAAAGAAGAGAGGGGCGGGAGAGATGGCTCAGTGGTTACAAACACTTGCTGTTCTTGCAGAGGACCTAGGTTCAGTTCCCAGCACCCACATGGAACTTATAACCATCCATAAATCCAGTTCCAGGTGATGCTGTGCTCTCTTCTTGCCTCCATTGGTACCAGGAGCACATATACACATTCAGGGAAAAACACTCATAAACATTATATAAGAATAAATCGTTTTTAAAAGAAAAGGACTTGAGGTAGTGTTATGGTAGAATTAGAGTGAGGCAGGCCCAGAAGAGAAGCCCTTGGAGAAGAGAAATCCCTAAACAAAGGATGGATCTGGTTTTTATATCTCTATGGGGGTGGTGGGAACTTCCTACCACATGGTCTAGTTTAGCACAATGTACATGTCAAAGCATGGAGGAGCCAGGTGCTGATTAGGACCATCAATTAGGGGCCTGCGGTTAGACCACAACACAAGTCTTTTTAACTCTCCATCCTAAGGATGGGGGTTGGGGTGGGATCTGGGCCTCCTAGAGAGACTGAAGTCTTCAAGGGGCAGCTATGCTCTAACATACCACCTTCTGAAGTAGAATGTCTGGGGGCAGTATATGGACTCTACATTGTAACACACACCTTACATGATTTCTAGAACCTTCATGTGACTGACTTGGTTTAGAATTCCCTAACTTTTGAATGGTAGGGCACGTTTCAGTACATCTGGCTTTAAAAAAAATTATACTGTCCTGGTTTGTTTGTTTGTTTGTTTTAAGTATCTGGTGTGTGTGTGTGTGTGTGTGATTGTGTGTTTACATGAACTCATGTGCACACAGCATGCATGCAGCAGCCCATGAGGCCAGGATTCCCCAAAACTGGAGTTTTGGGAGGTTGTGAGCTGTCATGTGGGTGCTGGAAACAAATCCTGGGTCCTCTAGACCAGCAGCCAAATGCTCTTAGCTGCTGAGCCATCTCTTCTGGCCCTGCCCTCATTCAATTTATGATTTAAAAAAGTAAATTACTAAATTCACTCCACCCCCATTCCCTTCCCTTCAGATCCTCCCTTTTCTCCCCAGCACTACTCCCTTCCAACTTCATCTGCTCTTCTCTTGACTAAGTCAATCGATTTAGTACTGCCAGTATGTGCATGGGGAAGGGCCATCGACTGCAGCATGGGTAGCTTCTCGGGGCAAATCTCGGAAGAAAGCTGTCTCTTTCTTGCCCAGTAGCCATCAGCTGCCAATAGCTTCTCACCTAGGGGTGGGACTTCATGACTTCCATCCCCACCCAAGCCTGGACTTTGCCTTGTGCGCGCAACCACAGCCTCTGTCAGTTCATGTGTACAAAAGTGGGTCAGGTTGACTCTACTAAGGACCGAACTCCAGAATCTCAGGTCACATCACTAAAAAACAAAACAAAACAAAAACCCAAAATAAACACAAACAGCCTCTAATAATTAAAGGGTAGTTTTTGACATATGCAATTTATTTTAAACTATCCACAATCACTTTTGTTTTTGAGACAGGCTCATGTGAAGCCTAGCTAGCCTGTAACTAACTTTCTATGAGACCACAGGGGACTTGATCTCTCGATTCCCCTGCATCCTCTTCCCAAGTGTTCCGAGTACAGGTGCGTACTACCATACCCAACAAAGGTTGCACTTTCCTAAGGAACACGTTGGTACTGACCGATGCCGCAGAGCATGATGGGACCTTCTAAAACCTCTTGAAACATCCCTCACAGACATCTTTTTCTGTCTGCTCTGTTTGCAGAAGGTTCGGAATCGGTCTCCTAAGTCTGGCAAGATGGGTGACTGGAGCTTCCTGGGGGAGTTCCTGGAGGAGGTCCACAAGCACTCTACCGTCATTGGCAAGGTCTGGCTCACCGTCCTATTCATTTTCCGAATGCTGGTCCTGGGCACCGCTGCTGAGTCCTCCTGGGGGGATGAGCAGGCTGATTTCCGGTGTGATACCATTCAGCCTGGTTGCCAGAATGTCTGCTACGACCAAGCCTTCCCCATCTCCCACATCCGCTACTGGGTACTGCAGATCATCTTCGTGTCCACGCCCTCACTGGTCTACATGGGCCATGCCATGCACACAGTGCGCATGCAGGAAAAGCAGAAGCTGCGGGATGCAGAGAAAGCCAAAGAAGCCCGCGGTACTGGTTCCTATGAGTACCCGGTGGCCGAGAAGGCAGAGCTGTCCTGCTGGAAGGAAGTGGATGGGAAGATTGTCCTCCAGGGCACTCTACTCAACACCTATGTCTGCACCATTCTGATCCGCACCACCATGGAAGTGGCCTTCATCGTGGGCCAGTACCTCCTGTACGGGATCTTCCTGGATACCTTGCATGTCTGCCGCAGGAGTCCCTGCCCTCATCCAGTCAATTGTTATGTTTCAAGGCCCACAGAGAAGAATGTCTTCATTGTCTTTATGCTGGCTGTGGCTGCACTGTCTCTCTTTCTCAGCCTGGCTGAACTCTACCACCTGGGCTGGAAGAAGATCCGACAGCGCTTTGTCAAGTCCCGGCAAGGTATGGATAAGCAGCAGCTCCTTGGCCCCTCCACCAGCCTAGTCCAGAGCCTCGCTCCTCCCCCTGACTTCAATCAGTGCCTGAAGAACAGGCCAGGCGAAAAGTATTTAAGTGACTTCAGGAATAATATGGGCTCCCGGAAGAATCCAGACACTCTGGCTACGGAGGAAGGGCCAGATCAGGAGCTTATTTCTGGGGGTTTCATCCACATGCAGTATGGCCAGAAGCCGGAGGAACACAATGGAGCCTCTCCAGGCCACCGCCTTCCTCCTGGCTACCATGGTGACAAGCGCCGCCTTAGCAAGGCTAGCAGCAAAGCAAGGTCAGATGACCTATCTGTGTGACCATCTGGGTGAGCATCAGTCCCAGAAGGGATGTCGGGAGGCTGATATAGGGAGAAAAAGTCTCTCACTACAGTATCTTCTTCTCAGTACCACTGGGCTCCTTCCGGTCCTGGGTCTGGATGGCATTATTCATCAGTTCTCAAAATTACAGTTCGAGGGTGTTCTCAAGGTCAGGGCTACTCCTCAGGTCCCAGTCCTCCTCTTCCTCTACCAGTATACACAGGGAAGCCTTTCACATGATTTCTTGAATAGGGTGCAGGCAGGGATGGGAGTAATGGCAAAATCTGGCCTGGGAAGGACAGACACGAGGATTCAACATCAGCAACATACCAGATAAAACCTCCAAGTCCAAGTCTTGGCTTTTTTGGTACTATGCCCATTTTTTTGGGGGGGGGGTGTGGGGAGTAAGCCCAAGGTTCTCAACCAATCGAGAATATTCATCAAATAGTTTACATTATATTATTCCCTGGATCTGTTGTTTCCATGAACCATATCTCCAGTGGCAATGAGGTGGTTGTGGGCTGTCCTTGGCTACATCTCCCTCCTCCCAATCTTAAGGAGGTATCCTTGGACCTCGGCCAGCATCGGCCTTATAAGTGCCTTGTTTCATGCCTTTGGCAAACATCTCATGTTAGTGATGTTATAGCCTTTCTGTCAGGAGAGTCACAGAGGTGGCAAGACCTCTAGGGAGTCACTGTACACACAAGTATCACTGGAATTGCCACCACCCATCATCCTGCACTCCTTTACAGTTCAACCTATGATAGAAACCATCCTTGCCTACCTCCTTGGCTATTCACTCAGTGTTCCTCTAAAATCTTTATAAACGGGAATGTCTAAGAAGCCACCATCCTCTCTTGAATGCTGGCCAGGTTACCAGCCACTGAATTCAGTGGAATTTCCCCAGGATTTGGTGAAACAAAGACAGCATTGTGCTTCTCAGGTTCTCCTGGGAAAATACAACTCTGCTGTGAAGATGGAAATTTAAGAGAGAGAGAGAGAGAGAGAGAAGACACTGGAGAACCATTCCCTCCTATGTACATCTTCCTCTGTCTGAATGCCAAGAGGGGGCATGGTGATAAGTAGCACAGTCCCAGATCTCTCTCTTAGAGTCATCGAGGGGACATGGAAGGAGGAGGGGATCTCCAGTTGTTTTTGGCAAGGCCCTTATTTAAATTCCTGTGTTTCCTTGCTATCCCTAGTAAGATTACCAAGGGAGGACTGCAGAAAAGCCTGCCTTCCTCAGGATCTAGCCTGGGGTCTCTACTAATTGGATCCATAATAGATGTCTTCCATTTTTTTTTATACAAATGAAAGATGCTCAGAATCAGACACCAAGACTCATAGATACATTGTTACATAAAAATAGATCTTTGTGTGTGCATGCTCGTGCATGTGTGTATGTATGTGTGTGTGTATGTGTGTGCATGTGTGTGTGTGCATACCAATAGAATGGTTAAGGAAAGCCCTAAAGAATGGTAAGGAAGTGTGTAGAGAAACTTGGGTCTCCCTGCTTGCTTTTCAGTTGTCTGGCAGGAAGGCTAAGCTTGCATCTTTGTTAGCCTAAGGGAGAGGCATGAGAAGTCAGTACAGGAGGCTGAAGGTTCAGAGGTCAGTATCTGCCTCCTGATCCATCTTTGGATCCCTCTGCTGCCATTCGGATGCTACTGATGGGTAGAAAGAAGGGGTTGGGAGGGAAGTGACAGGATACTTGGGAAAGCATGACGGCTGTTCCAGTCCCCAACACATTTATTTCATCCATTACTCCACACTGGCATTACAAGTCTCTGTTCTTTTAGTTACGGGATGTGTTTAATTTCTGAAATAAGTGCTTTTGAATTAGAAAATCTGAGACCAGCCTTTGGTAAAGTTTTCGGAAAGGAAAAAGGAAATGATATATGTAACTTGCTTTAAATAAAAGTCTGCTTTTTACATTTGACTCTGGTTTGTGTGTCCTTCGGGTTGTAACTTTAAGAGGGTGGCAGGCTTGGTGGAGAAGGCAGAGCATGGAGTCCCAGCTGCTGATTTACCTCTGGCCTGCTGGGAGCTACTTCACCTCTGAGGCTTTGTTTTTCTCACCTGTAAATTGGATCTAGTGATGTCTATTCCATTTAGGCTGTGAAGTGAGAAACAGCTTAGGAAGAGAAGAACAGATTATTTCAGACTTAATAGTCTGCTATCAAGTGGTAACTATTGTTATTGTTTTCAATACAGGGTGGTTGAGAACCCAAAGGTGTTCTCCAGCCTGTGTGTATGTGTGTGCACCCTGCATACTCCCACATGCCCCACACACGCACATACGCCACACATTCCACACAGTCATATACTGTGGTGGTTTGGGAAAAATGGCCCCCAAAGGGAGTGGCACTATTAAGAGGAGGAAGTGTGTGTGTCACTGTGGAGGTGGGCTTTGAGGTCTCATCTGTGCTCAAGACACCTCCCAGCGCCATAGAGCACTTCCCATTGCCTGCCATATGTAGGACTTTCAGCTACTTTACCATGTCTGCCTGCGTGCCACCATGCCCCACCGTGATGATAATGGACTGAACCTCTGAACTGTATGCTAGCTCCAATTAAATGCTTTCCTTTATAAGAGTTGCTGTGATCATGGTGTCTCTTCGCAGCAATCGAAACCCTAAGACACTTACCTACCCCCATACATGCATATGCATTACATGTTCGCACACATACAATACATACTCCACACATGTCACAGACATATGTCTCATACACAGACACACACATACAGCAAATATTCATGTACACAATCCACACACACACACTTACACATACACAAGCGAGCACACTCAGTCACTTGTACACATATACCATACACACACACACACACATATATATATATACCCACTCACACCACTTACACACTGATACAATTACAATATTAATTTTTTATTGATTCTAAGAACCATAAGTCTCCAGAATGTGATACAAACAAATGCACATGGGATAAACCATACCTGGACTCAGGCCTTGGCTGGTGCTGTAACCATCTTGACTTGCAAGCATGAGGACCTGATTTCTAGCCACAGATTCTATATTTTAAAGGAAAAAATGGGGCATGGTGTCATGCACTTGCAATCCAAGCATTGTGGAGGTAGAAATAGGCAGATCCCTGGGGCTCACCAGCCAGCCAACCAAGCCTATTTAGCAAGCTCCAGGCCGGTGAGTAACCATTCCTCAGAAGAACATCTGAGGGAGGTTGTCCCCTCTCCACACGTGTGCACACCCCCACACACACGGAGGAGGAAAGAAGGAGAAACATGGAAACCACAAAGATAATTCTGTGAAATAGTCTTAGCACCCCCATTTTATAGACATGGAAACTGAAGTACAGGAAGGTTCTCCAACAGTGAGGTGGCTTCCTCACTGGCCTCTGAATGAGATCACATGACTTTGAAAATGGTGAAATAATTCATACTCCAAAGAAGGATCAGAGGCCATCTCAGCCCTTTGCCACCAAATGGACTACTGTGTCTGAAAGAAAGAAACGAAGACCAGAAGCGCCATCATCTTCGCCGATCCTGTTGGCCTGTTTGCCACGGCAGACAAGCTCTTTGAAGAGATGGTTCAGATTATCACGTGTGTATTGAGACACTGCACACTGGCACCTGTCCACAGATAAGGTGAGGTTCCCAGCCATACATACAACGATTCAGGTGGTGCTCGGAGTACTGAAGTAAGGTAAAACCGCAGCCTTGTGGTTGCACTCTAAGCAGCTCCCAATGGTTCGTCAATAAGAGCACAAGCTGATTAATAATGCAGCAAACACTCTGAGTTCAGGCTCTTCAGGTCCCTTCCCTTAATTTCTTTCTTAAATGTCAGTTAAGAATTTCGACCTGGCTGGAGAGAAGGCTCAGCAGTTAAGAGTGATTGCTGCTCTTGGAGAAGTGTGGTTCCCAGCACCCATACTGAGTGACTCCCAACCATCCAAAGCTCAAGATCCAGGGGATCTGACACCCTCTTCTGGTCTTCTCAGGCATTCACACACAGTCACAAACACATAAACACCCCTCCCCCCCACACACACACACAGAAGCAAATGATACAATCAATCTTAAAAATTATTCTAATACTGGTGTTTCATTCTACTGGCCAGAGTGTATTCAATAATTAGATGTGAGCATTACTCCTATGAGTCATAGTGTGAGTACATCTCGGGGATTTTTATAAATGGCAAACGTGATGGCCAAGAGACAAATGAACACAGGAGCAGGCACTCTGGAGGTTCTTTGAAAAATTGTATCCATGACATATGCAAGTGAGGAAAAATAGTGAGTCTGAATGAAGCTGCCTAAATAAGCCTCTCTTTCAGGAGGCTCTGGAAGCCCTGCAGGCAGCCCTCACAGTGGCCCTTGAGAGTAAACAGAACTTGCAAATGATAAGTAGAAAGAATGGGGTTAGAGGGCTGTCTTGGGCCACTTGATGGTCATCAGACATTAGTAGAAACTATGAATTTTATCATTATTTTCACTGGGAAGGAGAAAAACTTGCATCTAACAATTTATCTTTATTCATTCATCGGAAGCAGGGTCTCATGTAGCCCAGGCTAGCCTCAAACTCTATGTATCTGAAGATCTTAAGTTCCTGACCCTCCTGCTTCTGCCTCCTGAGTGCTAGGCTCACTCAGGCTTTGGACCAGGCCTTGTACCAGGCTCTAGAAACACAGCATTACAAAGCAGGTGTGGCCCCTGCCTTTTCCAGCTTATGATAAGGGAAGGCCCTGCAATGCAAGTGGACAGAGAGATTCCGGAATTTCAAGTCATGTTAAATACTCTGAAGGAATCAAAAGGGGAGCAGAGGAAGGCCGAGGGGGTTGGGCTTCTGCAGCCCGCGTGAGCTCAAAGTCCTCTCTGAGGAAATGGAAACTCACCTATGACAACTGAAAAGCCAGCTGCTGATGAGCCAGCTAGGGGATCCAAATTCCTTCTAAGAAAATCCAAAACAGTTGTTTCTTATTTCAGTAAGGCCTAACTGTGGGAAGCCACGCTGGCCACGTTGGCTTCGTCAGGCTTTGCCACATCAGTTTGTTTGTTCTTGTATCCTAATCGTCTGCGCATGCCTAATCGTCTGCGCATGAACATTGTGACGTTATCCTAAGATGGCTGCTCACCTATCCCGATTGGGTGATGCACAATCGTCCGATGAGACCTAAGCCAGACGACGCTGCATGTCCACATCATCGTGAGTATATAAGCTTGGCGCTCCGTAGGGTTGGGGTCCTTCTCCTTCTCTTTTTCAGTCTTTCTCTCTTTCAGCTTGGAGCTCCCAATAAAGTGTGCTTGAGAAGAATCCTGTTGTCGTTCTTCCCGCTGGCGGGACGGGCGCAACACCTAACATTTTTGAAAGATACAGAATTGAAGCAGCACCTACAACAGAGCTGTTTGGCCCCCGTAGTTACAAACACACATGCCCTTTCCTGGAAAAACCTCAAGGGACAGGAACATTTTCACTGAAGCAAATGAAGAAACATTGAGAAAAGACTTGAGTGAAGGCAACTAAATGCCAGCATCAAGCTGAACAAAAAAAAAAAAAAGGTCCCACTTAAGGCTGAGATGATTAGTTCTGCCAGTGCCTACTCCTACGACATCCTTGGGTCTTGGAAGCTACGCTTGTTGCCTGGTGTGGGCATAGGACAGGAGATGGGGTTGCTCCACAGGACCAGAAGGATACCAGGACCAGCTGGCAGGAAGGGAGTAGGAAAGAGCCTACTGTGTGTTCCAGAGTAACCTTGGCTTTGGAGAAGTCAAAGCATAAGACCTCAAGCAAACAGAAAGGCAGGCAATGGGGGCGTGGGCACATCATGGAAGCCAAGCTGTAGAAGCTGTGCATGATACCACTCGGGCAGGCATGTCAGGAACATATCTCAGCAGCCCGGACCACAGTTCCGGATACAGATTTGGAGGCCGGTCTCTAGACTCAGTGGAGAAAGACTGATGTGGGCGCTGAG
Source organism: Phodopus roborovskii (assembly GCF_943737965.1). Classification (NCBI taxonomy): domain Eukaryota; kingdom Metazoa; phylum Chordata; class Mammalia; order Rodentia; family Cricetidae; genus Phodopus; species Phodopus roborovskii. The sequence goes on from NW_026126540.1 coordinate 28,365,343, forward strand.
CTTTCAGAGTTGGGTCATTCACTCGGGTACCAGGACAGAGCCTCAGTGTAGAACAAGAGGAAGCAGTTAACAGAATTATGGTGAGATGCAGATGAATAGAACCATTGCCTATAATATGGCACCAATACCTCATACTAAAGAGGGACCGATACTGAGAGTTCCAGGCACCTCAACAAGCCAAGGTGGCAGATGGGGAGATAATTTTTTTTTTTTTTTTTTTTATCATGGAGCCAGTCCAATGCTACTCTGAAGTTACTCCTTTACCTATAGCCCTGGGGAGGTCATAGTTTGATAACAAGGTTCAAGTTCCCCTATTTTTCACTGCTATGATTCAAGGCCCCTGTAGACACAACATTTGGTAATAAGGGTTTCTCCAAGGAGAAAGACCCTGTCTGAAGCCTTTATGGAATGTTCTTTTTCTTGAGTTCTGTAGTCTAGCCAAAGCTGAAGGCCCTCTGATGCTACCAAGCAACATGGGGACTCAGGACTAGGTAGGAAGTTATGTTACACCTTCCTGGAATTGTCATTTAAGTGGGATGGGATGTAGTCTGGAGAAGTTTTAGTTTATCAGTATTTGATTTAAAGTTATACAGCATAAAAACCTGCGTAGGGTATAGTTGACTGTGTAACACGTACAGTTTTTCCTCCCGCTGCCAGTCTTGTCCCGCCGCTGCGCCAGCCCCAAATAACGCACATGGAGACTCTGTATTTAATATAATCTGTTGGCCCATTACTAGTTTCTTATCGGCTAGCTCTGTGTTAATTATTAACCCATTTCTATGTATTCCATGTGGTCTTACCAGCGAGAGGCGGCTGGTGGTTCTAGTCTCTCCAGATTCTCCATCTTGACTCCTCCTTACTACTTCCTCTTCCTCCTTGTCTCCTAGTCCCTCCTATCTTCCTTTCCTATTGGCCAACAGTGCTTTATTCATTAACCAGCATGAGAAACATTTACAGAATGACATCTCCCATCATGACTGGGTAAAGGTCAACTTGAAAAACTCCTAGGTTTAGATAATGGTAATGAGACCATAATGATTCTGTACCTACCATTTGCTAGGCTCTGGGCTGAAGTTTAAAGAGTTATGACTTCATCCCAACAGTAATCCTGTGAGCTCATTAGACTTTCACAGATGAGGAAAATGAGACTCAAGGAAGATCCAAACCTACTCAGCTAGTATACCCATAGCCCATATCACTGCCTATGTTATATTTCTCTTAAGTATTTGTCATATATTCTTAGGGAAAAAGCAAACCAAGAAATTATAATGTGCCATGCTTCAATGTGTAAAAGTAGATATCTATAAGAACAAAGGGTCTGGAGCAACAGGAATGAAAGCAGCTGTGCCTGTGTGACAAGTCTTGGGGTGGGGTGGGGGGGTCTCTCTCTCGTGAGCTATTTGAACTATTTTAGTATTACCATGTTATTTTTAAAATAAAAATTTTAATACATCTATATACAACCTTTGGACTAAATTTGGTGCTGCTCTGGGTGGCTTCCAGGAGCTGCCTTTCCCCTGTTCCACAGAACTTATACTTGGGAACATTTTTCTTTGCTTGGGCTTTGACTGCCGCCCTTAAATGGAATAAGGTTAGCAAGAGATGCCATCCTGGATCCAGGCTGCGACTGTGACAGCAGAGGGTCTGCCAGCTGTGAACTCTGGAGATGGCGGGTCCTGAAGCACGTGTGAGAGGCTGACTTCCACCCTTGGCCTTATACACCTTCTGTGTGGTGAGTGCGGACAGTACCCCACTCTACAATAGGTCAGAGTTTGGGGGCAGCCATCACCTAGGAAAATGATAGTTGGAGAGAAGCCTGGCCTAAGCCAGCTCAGGGTTGATTGCATTACAAGGAAGAAGGGCTCCGTGTGGTAAGAGGGAAAAGGAATACTGCCAGAGCTCAGAGCAAGGAGAGAACTTGGGAAGGACACTCGCTCAGGAAGAGCTCTAAAGAGGAGGTTGTGCTTGGGGTGGAGACTTCTGAGTGGAAGAAAAAAGCACAGGTTTAAGACCCACACACACCACACCATGTACCATGCCACACCACACCATGCACCATGCCCCAGCAGAACAAATGGCAGAGCGGCGTGGTTTACTTCAGAGTCTGGGAGCAATTTTGAATAGAACTGAAAGAGATGGTGAACTCTGAGGATGGCAGACTTTTGAAAGACTAGAAACTGACTTTCTCTGGGAGCTGTAAGGATCTATGCTTCAGAGTGACTAGAGGTGACAGCATTTCAGTCTCAGAAGCTGGGAGAGTGGCCAGACAGGAGCTAGGGACAAAAGCAGGGCTCCAATCATAGAGCGAGGGATGGTGGCCTAGGGAGTGGAGGCCTAGCAATTGGTTAGGCATGGGGTGAGGGAAGGATGATGGCAGAAAAAAGTCAAAGACAAGTAAGAGGTTCTAGGTTTCTGTGATTATTAGTAAATAAAACTGAATCCATTCACAAACACAAGTGAGCTTGCCCTGTGCCTCACAGAGCACTACGGCATGGGGATTCAGGGATAAAAGCCATGGTGATCATTATGTAGCAAGAGAATAATAAATAAATTCAATCTCATTTTAGGTCCTTCCACTGTAGCTGCCTCCTGTTCCAGCTACCTGGGTAGTGTGAGATCCAACCTCACACAGGAGCAATGGGACAGACTCCTATCCTCACCCAGAAATTTTCCCATGACACAATGGTAGGGCCTCATCAGGGTTTGTACCAACAAATGAGCAACCTAAAAGTGTGGGAATCAAAGCAGGATGGGCTAAACCTCTGACCAGTGGGAGGCAGGAGCCCTTTACACCTCCTGTCCCACCACACTGGCAATATTTACCTTGCCCCACTACCTAGGCAATGCTTACTCTAGTCCATAGGGCTTTTTAGGGTTGCAAGACCTTTGGACTGAGCAGCCAGTCCCACTCAGACATACTTGGCTTAATTGCATCTTCCTATTGGCTTTACCTCTTTCCTGCCTCTCTCTCCTTGGTCCCACTCTTGTCTCTAGAGCTTCACACTCTAATGATAAATCAACACAGTAGCCTCTGCCTTGGCCTCTGTTCCAAATGCTAGAACCATTTGGAATCTAGTTCTTCTCAATATTCCATAGTCTAGTGTTAACGGCTGAACAGCGATACCTCACTTCTAGAACAAGTATGTATTTGCATGTAAAAATAATTCTGATCTTTGAAGTGTCTGTCCTGCCTTTACATAGATCTATAGAGATTCCCTTGACATTTTGGTCAGTTTTTATGAATGCAACTATACAGGAGTCTGTGTTGTACAGCATTTAGGACAACAGAGGACTGGTAAGAGATACGAGAAAACATCCAACAACTTAAAGCTGTCCTCAACTCCATGGGTTCTCTGGTCTTTTGCTGCATCATTTTATACACAAACTAGTTTAAAAAATTATTTTCATCATTTTTAATTGCATGTATGATGTATGTCTGAACATGGTCCTATATATGTGAATGTAGGTAGTGTCTGTGGAAGCCAGAGAGGCACTGGATCCCATGGGAGTTGGAGTTACAGGCAGTTGTGAACCACTGATGTGGGTGCTAGGAAATGAGTTCAGATTCTCTGGTAGAACCATCTCCCAAGTCGCTTCAGACTGGTTTTAAAAATGATCTTTTCTTCCTGCCTTCTGTGACTTATGTCTACTGAAGTAGCATGGATAGAAACATCCATGAAACACAGATGTATGCTCAGTGTACAGGTTTCATCCAAATTGCTTTCCATTCCCAACAGTGGATTCCTTCTTGGGAAGTATCCATGTATGTTGTAGTTATCATGTCTTTGTGGGATATCCTGCACACTCTCATCTCCTTCTATACCAATAGTCCTCAGTTGTTACTTTTTTTCTTTCTTTTTAATTTTCAGTTGGAGGGTGAGAGAGATATAAAAGGGGTGATTCTTCCCTACCCAGTTAATAAAAAGCATCACCCCTAAAATATTCTCAAAATTTTAGTTAAAAACCACACACCCAAACCACACCACACTTATTGGGGCTCTGTCTTAACAATCATATCAGCCTTTAAGTATTTAAAAAGTGTATTTGTGTGTGTGTGTGTGTGTGTGTGTGTGTGTGTGTGTGTGTACTGATAGGATGGTGAAGGAAAGTTGTATCACAATGTGTGCATGAAGGTCTGATGACAACTTACGGGAGTGTGTTCTTTACAGTTCTTTCTGTCCACCATGTGGGTCTCAGGGATGGAACTCAGGCTTCAGCTTGGTGGTAAGGATTTTTACCCACTGAACCTTTTACCTGGAGGGTTTTTTGGTGGTGGAAAGTGACCAAGATGAAGGTGGCTTTTCTCTCCCCTGTGGGTCTGGCAGGAGGGCTAAGAGTGTGGAGGTGTTGAGTTCAGGATGACCAGGGCTCTTCATCTGGTGAGAGAGAGAATGAGAGGTGCCCTCTGACAGCCGGTCTGGGACCTGTCAGGATGGAGATAGAATGGCTCTGTGTAGCAGCCAGGCTTTCAAAGACAGACACCTCTGACTTCTCAGACACGGCTCTTTCTGCTTCCTCTCCCTGGCACCTACTTAGATCCTGCCATTCTAAGTCCCTCTTGCTTCCAACACTCCATCCACACTGCTGGCTTTCCTTTCCCACCCAGCAGAGCACTAGGTCATGGGCAACTGGGTTACATGCCCATGACTCACCAAGTAAACCCTAGAAAGTCAGCATGCCTGACAATTTTTTATTGTCACCCTCTGTCCTTTGCGCAGGGGCCATAGGATTCTGTATGGGGCAGGGAAGGGGTGGTGTACTAGCAATAAAAATGGAGCTCTTATTTTCCAAAAAAAAAAAATCAAAACTTCTAGAACCTTGGGGCTGAGCAGTCATCAGGACTTAGTTCCCACTTACTTGTGGGAACTTTACCTTGTAGTTGTCCAGTTTCTTCTGAACATTTCTACCACCAGCACAGCAGGGAGCTTAGGCTTAGTTGTCCTGGCTTCACAGACAGACCTGGCAGCAGAGTCCAGCTTTGGTCCTTACTTGACTTTCTGTTTCCTCGTCTGTGGGATAGCAGAGCATCATCTAACTCCTTCAAGGAGAACATTCATGTAATGTCCAGTTCCATGATGCCATGATGACTCATGTCGTTTCCCTACTCATCTGCAGACAGCTTTTGAAAGACACTTCCCCGTTTTTATTTTATTTTAATATTTAGTTAACAGGTGTTTTTCCTCCCCAGTTGAAATCTTGTTCCTGGAATGTCATCCAGCATGAGTTGCCCAAAATGACCTAGTAAGTATAAGTGAGTAGCAGAGCCATAACCGGGGCCCCAGTTCTGCCCAGGCCAGGCTCTCTGACATACTTGTTGCATGGATGAAGTAACAGCAATTATAAACTGCTATTATTCCCACTTCACAAGTTGAGACAGCAAAGTGGTTTTTCTAACGCCTTAGAGCTGGTTGAGGGCTGAGGGGTGGAAGCAGTTAGACTCTTGTGTCTTTCTAGTCTGGTGTTCTCATCTGTGACGGGTCCAGCTTTAATAATGTCCCTTCTACTTCTTCATCTCAGCAGGTCAGACAGGAAGGGATTTGCAGATGAATATAAGCAGTGACCTGCTAAAAGTTGCCTCCATCTCCCTACAGACATTTTAATATGCTAAAGAAGAAATGCAAGTGTACTGGGGACACAAGTTTGATCCTTTGGTTCTGAACTAAGTTTTACATCAACACCACAAATGCAGTCTTCATGCTGAGAGCTGTCCTGAAGGGATGGATAGCCTGAAGCACAGGGTGCCCAGGTGGGAGCTTCCCCAGGGAACTGCCCCTGGAGTTGGATGCAGAAATGAGGCACCCATGAGTCACCAAGGAAGAATAGCCACTGGAATATTTAAATACTCAGGCACACGTTTTTGTGATGAGTTCATAGTTCCGTGTCTGTGTATATTCTTAGAGCCTGAAGCTTGAGCAAATCTTAAAGAGAACATGCATTTGGGTGCTGTGCACTGAAACAACAGAAAGTTTTACAACTAAATTATAAATATAGTTGTGTAGAATATGGTAGAAGGGCTAATGAAAGCTTGTGATGGGGAAGTCACAGATAATGTGAATTTCTTTCTTCTTTTCTTCGGGTAGCTCTGGAACTAGAACCGAGGACCTTGTGCATGCCAGGCAAGTACTCCACCACTGAGCTATATCCTAGCCCAGTGTGCGAACACTTTAAAAACCACTGAGTGAGGTTAGAGATATGGTTTCAGTGGTTCCATTTCTCAAACTGAAAGAAATCTGTTTGGCACATGAATTATTCATCAACAAAGGTGTGGATAATGACTTGGAAGACAAACTCTTAACTGTTAATAAAACACTTGAGGAAAGCCAGTGTCTTATAAGGTCATGAGTCACCAACATCAAACAACTAAAAAAAAAATTGTACTCAAGAAAAATCAGAGTAATGTAATCTGAAAAAAAAAAAAGAGAGAGAGAGAAGTGACTTTAAAAAAAAATCTGTTTATTTTACACAAACACACACACAATCCTAAAATTTATATGGAAGTATAAAAGACCCAAAAATGCCAAAGAAATCATAATTAAAAATAGCAGTGATTTCAAATTATACTACAGAGCTATAGTAATAAAAACAGTAAAGCACAGGTTTAAGAAAAATGTATAAATGAATGGAATAGAACAGGGGATCCAGAAATAAAACCATGTAGCTACAACCACACAATCTTTGACAGAGGTGTTGAAAATATACTATTACTTACTTTCCTATCATTGCAAAAAAACACCATGGTTAAGGCAACTTATGAAAGAAAACATTTAATTGGGCTTACAGTTTTAGAGGGTTAGAGTCCATAATGGCAGCACAAAAAATGGCAAGAACAGCTTAAAGCTTCGATCTTGATCCAAAAGCAACAGGAGGGTTTCAAAGCCTCAAACCCCTCCCCCATGACACACCTCTTCCAACAAAGCCACACCTCCTAACTCTGCCCAAAGTGTTCCACCAACTGGGGACCAGCTATTCAAGCCTACAAGCCTCAGGGGATATTCTCACTCAAGCCACAACACATCCATTGGAATGACAGCCTCTTCAGCAAATGGTGCAGGGAAAACTGAATAGCCACTTACAAAACAGTGAAACAATAGATCCTGTCTCTCACCCCACATCAAGTCAATCCAAACTGGGTTAAAAACCTTAATTGTGAAACTGAAAGTTTGAAACATTCAGAAGAAAACAGATAAAATACTATAAGATATGAGCATGGCAAGTTCCTTCTGAAAAGGGCTTCAGTGGCACAGGAAGTGATAACAAAAATGGACAAACGAGACTGCGTGAAACTTAAAAACTTCTGCATAACAAAGAAAACATCTCCAGAGTGAAAAGATAGCTTACAGAGGTAAAGACATCCTTGCTGGCTACACAGCCAGCAAAGGATTAGTATGACGACGATATTAAGAGCTCGAAAAATTAAATACCCATTACATCTAATCAATAAATGGCTAATCTTGGTTGTCAACTTGACTGCATTGGAAATCAACTGAAACCTCAGCTATCCGGCACTTCTGGAAGGGATCTCCTTAACAAAATTATTTGAAGCACAAAACCCAATCTAAATATGGGCTTACATTCTGGGGGCAGTCCACAAAGAAGAACATAGAAGGAGGAAGCTTTGCTTTTACCTGCTGTCCTCACTCTTCCCGGCAAAACTATCTACCTTGTGCTGCAGCCTGGATTAAATCCAACTTCTTCCAGTGTAGACTGAAGAGCGGCAGTCCTCCAGGGATCTTCAGACTCTAGAACCAGACTGGGACTGCATTAACACATTAACACATTAACAGGTGAATGGATAAAGAAAATGTGGTATAAATACAATGAGATTTAATTCAATCTTTAAAGAGAGTGTAATTCTGCTATTTGTAGGTAACTGGATAAAGCTGGGGATCATTGTATTAAGTGAAATAAGCCAGACTCAGAAAGACAACTATTGCCATGCTTTCTCTTTTCATGTAAAGGCATGAGAGTAGAAGGGTGACTACTTGGGAAGAGAGAAGGGAGAGATGAGGGTTGGCAGAGGACAGTATGATGGGAAGCGTGTCAAAAAGGAGTTTACCAAGCTGCCCTTATAGGTTGCTCTGGGGAATCCATAGTGATTCTAACCATTTGTTGACTTTAAAATTCCCAGTGTGGCTCTGGGAATCAACCCCAAGTTCTCTGAAAGAGCAGTCACGTTCTTAACCCATGATCCATCTCTCCCACCCCAAGTTCAATGACTCTTAAGAGTATTGGTTATGTCTCTGACCCTGATGCTTTTCACTGTAACTATGCCCACTCTGCCTCTGGTGGCCAAACATTGCCATGGTATCTAGACCCATCTATGAAGCCAGGGAGTCAGTTTCAATTACGCCATCTCCACCCCCACCTTCAGCCTAAAACTCCTGGCCACACATCTATCTGTACAGTGTGCAGACAGCAGCAGTTGATGAACTGCTGTCATTGGACTGCTTAAGGGCCAACCCCGAGGAACTCTAGAGAAGGGAAATCCTTCCATTGTGCAGAGTTTGGAGTGGACTTGTCAAATACATTTTATCTAGAAAGAGAATGACTTGAGAACTGGATCTAAGCCAATTCTTGACAATAGCTGGTAGTTTGGACAATTGAGAGCTTGAAAGAATAACTGAAAGGTCTGTGCAAAGGTTTTTAAGGAAACAGTATATGAATACTTGTAATGGGTCCAGGATGTAAAAATCTGTTTGTTCCATGAGAATGCTCTCTTAAAAGTGTCTGCAGTGTGGGAGGCTCTCAAACAGTGAACAGGGTGCTCTAAGGATTGTAGTCTTTTTCCTACTCACTCTAATTCTTTCTCAATGAGAGTATGAGACTCCTGGGATTGAGTGACAGGTTCAACAACAGGTACATTCCTATGTATACAGGTTGACCTGGCCACATCACTGCTGAGAACATAACATCCTTGGAGCAGTAACTAACCTGGAACCTTCTATACGGCACTGCAGCCTAAAGGTACTACTCATTACATGAGCCCAGGGCACTGATTGTGTTGGATCATTTATCATGAAGGAGACAATTTGTTTATTGGAGTAGATGTACATCTGATGCAGATATGCCTTCTCTGTCCACTATGCTAATGTGAAATACATCCTAAGTAGGCTTAATAAATGCCTGACTTCATGGTCAGTAGCACACAAGACATTGGCCTTGATGCTTTCTTTCTTTCCCCCCTTATTCATATACTTCTTGCAACATACTGGGACTGCTCAAAGGCCACCAGAAGCCACAGGCTTGAATAAGAAAGCCATAACTAAAGGTAATCTCTTTCATAGCCTGTGTCCTTGCATGTAACCGAAATCTATTTTCTTAGATTTATTTTCAGCTCGTGTGTGTGTGTGTGTGTGTGTGTGTGTGTGTGTGTGTGTGTGTGTGTGTGTTTAAGCATGTACACATGCGTTCAGTGCCAACAGGGACAAGAAGAGGTGTCAGACACCTGGAACTGTAGTTACAGACAGTTGTGAGCCTAATATAGGTTCTGAGAATAGAACTCAGGTCCTGTGGGAGAGCAGCAATGGCTCTTAACTGATGAGCCATCTCTCCAGCCCCAAAACTAAATTTTAATAGGTCACGATTGCAAAAACATAATTTACATCTTAACTCCCATCATTCTTCTAACTCCACAATATCACGTATTTCTTTATCACCTTTCCTATCACCTTTCACTTTATTAATAGAGCACTATACCCATATCATCTCAGCAACACTTCAAAGAATGTCTAGAATGTCTATGAGTTTTATACATTGTATGCCTCCCCATTAGTAGATAAATCCTACTGTGTCAAAAGCTTTGGCATCCTTATTATGATGTCCCACCACTGAGATCGGTGTTTAGCACATAGTAATTTAAGGCACCAAATGAATGAATAGAATGAACACAAACATTTGATTGGTGGATGAGTATAACGAAGCTCTAATTCCACCCCTAACAGACAGCAGATGGCCTTCATGTCGTTGCTCTTCCAGGATGGCCCATCGAAAAACTGGGTGGTCCTGATGTGAACCTAGAATCAGGAGAAGCAGAGTTCACTTACACAGTGTGGCGTGGGTGATGAGATAGAACTTGCTGAGTGAATGCATTTGGGTTGGGCAGCCACACCAGTGTCGATCACTAAGAAGAGGGAACTCTCAAACTATACTCGTGGACACACTTTCTTTCAGCCCACCATGAGGAAGACTATCTTAGACATGAGGGGAGGAAGGGAGCATAACGTTTCTGGGATTTTTCCTCCCATGAGGCAAACTCCTACTCTGGCTTTGACCTACAGCTTTTCCCCATCTTTGCCAAGGGTGGATCAGGACTGGCTTCATCTAAAGCTAAAAATAAAATGTGAGACTGACATTGTTTGTCAGGAGCAGGTGTCTTAGTGCTATTCAACTTCTGAAAGCAAAGAGTATTCCATAGGACCTTTTCAAGGGGAGACTGGGTATGGGTGGCAGCTGTGAAGGCTTCCTTGAAATCATCCCAGCCAAACCTATACCATCTTCACCCTCACATGAAGCACATCCCTGCCATGGCTTTCTTGGGTTTCTGAGCCACCTCCTGACCCATGCAGATTCATAGGACCACCACTCTTTGACTTAAGGATTACAGAGTTTTCAAAGTAAAACAGCAAACGACTGCTCCACCCATGAACAGGCAGTGAAATTCCGAGACTCCAGAGCAAGGCACCCAGTCCCTGGTGTTTTGCTTAAGCCCCTGCCCCTGTGTCCCTGTGCCTCTCTAGGTGCCCGTCTATAAAGCAAATAGAACTAAAACTCCTTCTACCTCTTTTGTTCATTTTTGCAGCAAAAAGAAGTTGGTGTAGGTGATTGCATTCAAAGCCCTTTTGCAGCAGAGAAATTGTTCAAATGCATTACCCCATAAACTCATGTATAGAGCCCCACCCCAAGGTGAGCAGAAGTTACTGAATTAGAGGCAGAGGGGAGTGTGTGGCTGAGCCTCACCCATTTTGATCCATGGCCTCTCCCCTGGGAGCCTGCAAGAGCTACTATAATGGCCTCTCTGTCGTAACTCAGGACAGTGTGAGACCCACAGAACCCTAGGAGAACGAGGTGGGCACTCAAGTCTATGTTTATTTGCACGTGAGTAAGTAAGTGGTTGAGATTATGTCAGACTGCCTCAGCTGAGTGGCCTTCAGGGCCAGAAACCAAGGCAAGGCTAAAAACCATGAGTAGTTCGGTTTGGCCAAAAAGACCTAAACGTTTCCAGTGTGAGCATCGGTAGAAAGATCCGTAATGGAGCCAGCTAATGGAACCTTGAGAGACAGCCCAGGAAGCTTGGGTGTGAGCCAATGGGCCACAAGGAACCACTGCAACTCTTAGTCCCACAGTAGCAGCCAAAAACCTTTTGTCTGTGCTAACATAGAATCTGCTCTAAAGAGACACTCATCTGAACTCTAACAGCCTTTAGCCGACACTTCATGCTGGCTCTTCAGTGCTTCCCTCCTCCTGCCTCTCAGTCTTGGTGCCTGAGCATTCTGCATAAAATGCATCAATACGCTTTTGCATTCACCCCCCCATCCAATCAAAATGAGTCCATCCAACACCCTGATGCCTCCGTGAGCTTCCTGAAAAACAAGCCTAGCATATCGTGGAACCTTTCCCTTCAACTCCTTCCCTGAATCTTCATGGAATAAAGTCAAAAGCTCCTACAATCAGGCACAGTTGGTAGAGTATGTGTATAGTTTGCAAGAAGTCCTGAGTCTGATCCCTAGCACTGTAGCATGCTCCTATAATCCCAGCACTCTGGAGGGGGGGGCAGGAAGAACAGAAGCTTAACGTCATCCTTGGCTACATGAGGAGTTCAAGGCCAGCTTGGGATATGTGCAAGATCCTGTCTAAAAGAGAAAGGGAGAAGGGAAGAAAGGAAGACAGACCCAAGCTTCTTTCCCCACATTACACTATGGACTTCACCCTAGCTTTGTTACACCCGTGGTTAATATCATTAATTGACAAGATCTAAAGTCACCTAGGAGATAAGGCTTTATCTGTGATGAGTGACGACTGCCCTGAATGTCAATGGCACCATTCTATGGGCTGCGGTCCCAGAAGAACACAGGAGAAATCAAGTTGAGCCAGCGTCCAAGGTCTGCTTCCTCACCGTGACCAGCGGCCTCACCCTGCCAAGATGAATATCATCTTCACAGACTGTAATAAGCCAAAAGGAACCCTCCCTCAAGTAGCTTTTGTCAGGCATTCGATGCTACGCTGATGTTTCTGCTGTCCCCAGGTCTGTCTGACCCAGGCTGCACCCACACCTGCTCCTTTTCCCTCTTCAGACTTCTCCCCTCTCTGAGCCTGTGTGGAAGACTTTAAAAAACCCAGTCCTAATTTCATGCCCTTCCAAAATGCTCTTAGGACCCTCCCAGTGAAAGTGTCTCTCAAGGTACCACATTTGTGTGGTGTGTCTCCTCCGGCACTTATCTGTCAGCCAACTATACAAACTATTTATAAATGTCTGCTTCTCCCAGCTTGCTGTGTGCTCAGAGAAAGCAAACACCGAATTAACAAAATAGGGACTTAATGAATTTCCTTCGATTGCTAACAGAGGTTGTGCAACTCTTTTCTTAAATAGTTCTGTAAGTGTTCAAAAACTAAGAGCAGCCGTCCCAAGCCCAGGATGGTCTTTCTAGTCCCACACAACTCCCCCTCGTTCTGTAAGTGAGGTCAGCACCAGATAAGAAAGGCTACCCTGAGTAGCCAGATTCTTCCACACCCTTCCCAGTCCAGTGCTGTGTCTAACTGCCAGGCTGTGCAGCTTGAGGAAAGGCCTGGCGTCAAGATCAAAACACCAGGACTTTATCCACCACAACCAATGCTTTCAACCCTTTGCTGCTGCCCTGGGTCTGCCGCTTAGCCTGGGAAGATTATAGAGAAACATGCACTTAACAATGGAAACAAGTCCAAAAAGCAGCCATCTGCAATCATTGATTGAGCATGCCTGCCTCTAGCCAGGCTCTGAGCTAAAGACTCTGAGTGAAAGGTTAAGAATCATGGCCAAGTACAGGATGGGACAGTCTGTACCCACAGTAAGAGTGTGTTCTTTAGCTTACATCTGATGAGACTTAGAACCCTGCTTCAGAGCAACCAAAGGATAGGAGAGTAAGGCTGTCCCACAGAAGCCCACCCAAGGCAGAATGCCACTAACTGCAGAACCTCGAGCTGCCTTTAAGACCCAATTCCTGAAGGAAAAGCCATTCTGTATCCCAGCATGGAATCCCATTTTCTTCAAGTGCAGCCCCAGGCCGAGTCCTGGTCCCAAGCATGAGATTCCTCTGTCCCACAGGATCCTGCCACAGCATAAGGGTTTCCCCAAGAAACCCTTGTTCCCTCCACTAGTGTAAATGATGGGGGTGGGGGGTCCTTGAAGTTGCTAGTGTTTGGAGTGGGTGTTGAAGTTGTATTGGCGGAAAGGAGGGTTCAGAGCTTCCTTCACAAATATGGGTCTGTGGTCAGAGTGGCCATTGATGGAAGGAATGATGTCTAATTAGATGAGTTAGATAATATTTGAGGTAAATTAAAAAAACAAAACAAAACAAACAAACAAACAAACAAAAAAACCCTAAGATGGTCAGCAGCACTAAAGTTCGTTTACAATCAGTGGATCCAACCGACACAGGCATACTGACACCAAATGAGTTATGTAAGTTGCCTGTGGTTACACAAAGCTCACAGCCCATCCAGGCTGGGAACCAGCAGACCTTCCATGGAGCTGGTTACTCTGTCTGAGTTTGGGGACATTTCCCCTTTGTTTTTGGTAGTTGTGGAGATGGACCTAGGACTCACACATGACAGACAAGTGCTCTCATACCAAGCTCCCTCCCCAACTCCAGTTCCTTCTTGAGTTGGAATGACCATGGCTCCCCTACTTCCAGGGCTTCTGGGAGGTTCAAGTGAGGACATACAAAATCTTTATAAACTGCAATAGTCGCACAAACGGGAATCCTTTATGTCCTCTACTCCTAGCTGCCTCGTATTCCTCTCTTCAAGTTTACTAGTATGATTATGTGATATTGGAGACAGGATGTGTGGTGGCAGGGTACCCCCAAGATGGCTGCCAACCCTGCTGGCCTGCTAACTGCTCAGACGCTGTTAACAGACCCCTCTGTCTTCCCTGCCTTTTATGGCGTATCTCTTAGGATGGGGGGGTGGAGAGAGCATGCTCTCTCTGTACTCAAACAAGGGGGGGTCCAAAGAAGAGAACTGATTGCACAGGACAGCACCATACACACCCCAGGTGCCTGTCACTGTGGAACTAGAAGCTGTTTGTCCTCACCCATAGGATGCTGTAAAGAGCAAAGGGTCATCTCAGAAGTACCCATGAAGCAAACTGCCCACCTCCAGTGGCTGTTTTTGTCCTCTCCTAGCTAGGCTATTTGCCTGCATTGTCTTCCCACTTGAAGATACTTTTACATTAGGCTAAACAATATGTTGGCCATTGATGAGTGATTTGTTTTCCATTTCTAGATGCCACTTTCAGAAGTGTCTAATCTATTATCTTTATTCAATTGCTGGGTTCTCATATCTGGTGTGAACCATGTCTGGGTGCAAATGGCTCAGGAGAAAGGACGTTGTGGGGTTAATTCTAACTGGATGAATTTCTTTGTGGTCCCATTGATTAATACCAGAGTCCGTCATATTTATAAGAATGGAGACAGTGGAGGCTCAGCAGCTAACAGAGGCACTGTTTTACAGAGGACCCAGGTTCAGTTCCCAGCACACACACTGGGCAGTTCACAACCACCTGAGACTCCAGCTGTAGGAGCTCTGATCCCATTTTCTGAATTCCACAGGTTTTTGCACTCACACATCCATACACAGACCCATACACACATAGACTGATGGGGTTGTCCCTCTGCAGTTCTCCCTCAGAGGAGAGGACCAAGGAAAGATGAGGTGCTATCCTCCTGTTCCCCAGCCCTTGCCCACTGCAAGGACAATCAGATACAACAGGGAGCCTGGTCAGGGGCAAGAATTCGGTTTATTGCATCAAGCAAGGATTGGAGTAGGGGGTGGGAATCTTAGGATGGGGTAAGGTGATGTGAAGGGAAAGGTCCAATAATATTCCACCAAGCTAGTGGTTAGCTAGGCAGGGGCCAGTCTTATATCAGGCCTTGCTGAGTCACTGCCACACGGAGGTTACTGGCCAAAGACAGGTTGCCAAACTTTAGCCAGGCTCAGGAAGTTCCACTATGCCTAGCACCCAGGCCTCTTTAGGTCCAATACAGACTCATAATTAAAATAATAAAAATATTCATTTTTTATAAGAATGTCTACAATGACTACTTCTCTGATAGTAAAGTCAAGCAAGTATATTACGTGTTGCAAATGCTCTCAAGCAAAAGAAATAATAGAAGCTAACATGCTCAGTGCTGAATAGGCCACTGGAATAATCCCTCTCAATTCTCACACCAGCTTTCTGAGGTGGGTTTATTTACACTTCACGGGTATGGAAACTGCCATTAAGGTAAGTGATTTTGCCCAAGGTCCCATTGCTAGCAAGTAAAGGACATGGGGTATGGTACTTCTCATCTGCGACAATGGACCTGCATGAGAAATTCTCCAAAATGGTTTTAAAATGAATGCGCACTTAATTGCATAGTCTATGAAAATTGCTCTGGAGTGAATAAAATGGAAAATTCCTCTTAATTCTTGTTTCCGGCCTGGGGGGGATTTACTGTGATCAGATTCAAGTCCTTTGATCCAGAGATGTCTTTGCATGTAGCAACCCACAGACGGTCACTGGGTTCTGACGGCTGTGGAATCATCTCTTTAGGCTGGTGAGGTACTGCCCCAAGGCTACCCTGGACCCCTACTCAGGAGCATATTATTCTGAACAGACAGGATGTGAAGAATTTACAGGAAGGCTCCAGCCAGCAGCATTCTACCCCACTCACCCCTGCATCACCCTCATGGATGCCTCCCAGTATGTGTTACTTGTGCATAGTGCATACTAAGCCAAGCCAGCCCTAGCCTTTGAAATGCAAGCCTTCTTCCCTCCCTTCCACACCTCCTCCCCCACCTCCTCAGGAGACCACACCATGCGGGGTCTTTTGCTAGCGAGCTCAATGAATAGGAAAGTGGGGGAGGCCACAGCAGACGCCTGTCACCACAACCACAGCTGAGACTGTAGCCCATCCAGTCACACTCTGGCAGCAGCTGCCACAGGAACCACACCCTCAGCCCAGTTTCCAGGAGTCAAGTGGCTGTCCCCAGAGCCCCTGGTGTGTTGACAGAGCTGAAACAGACTGAAAATGACTCGATAGAAAATTGTCTGAGTCAGAGCTTCAGGACTGTACCTCTCCCAGCCCCGTCCCCTTCTACTTTAGTGGTGTGCTGCATTCGGGGAAGAGTGGAACAAACTCAGAAAGATGACACCATGGTAGTTCTTCGGGGTCCCTGTGTGTTGCAACAGACAGATAAGGCCAGGAAGTCACAGGTTCATATCACGCAGATCCCAGTGTTTCCGCCAAGCTTTGAGTCCTATTAAATATTAAACCACAAAAGCTCATTTTCTCTGACTGGGTTCATCAAGGCAAAAACCTGTGATGGAAGAAATCTGGAAAGACCGCTATTGCCCACTACTAGATAGGAAGCTGGCACTTCAAAGTGAAGTTATGTGTGGCCCCCTGCCCTGACTTCCCTGCCCCGCCCCCACCATGGAAGCTGCCTTAGGTAGTGGTGCCATCTTCAGATGGGGTGGAGAGTGTCCCACACAGCCTCATCTCCAACATTTTGCTCTTTTAAACAACTTAATCTCTGGCCTTTGATCTTCCAGATCACAAGGGAACAAAACCCACAGAGTCCACAGTTTGACCTCCCCTGGGGTCACAGTTTAAAGCTTCCAAAGTGACCTGGCTCAGAACACAGGGGAGGAAGTACTCCCACCTGAGGGCACCTGGGCATTTAAAAATGAATAAAATGGTATCTCTCAGAATTAGATTCCGAGAAAGTGCTCTGTGCAGAGTCAAAAAGTGGGTCCCACTCATTCACAAAATGGTTTTCAGTTATTTTGAGGCAAGCACCCAGATTCACATCCTTGATATATTTAAAAACATACTCCCATGCAATTATGTTATAATACAATGGGAGAAGGTTGGAGTCATGGCAGAAAAATGCCATAATTTTTCTTCTGCTAAATGAGTGTAAATGCAGTAAAGAAGCCAAGGAAGGAAGAAATAACTACCTGAGTGCCTGGCACGTAGAAAATGCCAAATAAAGATTAATTACACACTATTCCTGCTATGCATATTTTGTATACTATTGTACTATATACACACACTGTTCTGTGTGCTTTATTTTAAATATTTACTGCAGTTTTCTTAAACTGCTAACCTTTATTTAACTCATGAAATCTTTAGTAACATTTGTGCTTTAAGTTTATTTTTTATTTAATTAAAATATATTTACATAATTTCTCCCCTCCTCCTTCCTCCAACATTTCCATTGAGTTCCCCACCCCCCTGCCAAATTCATGACTTCAATTATTATTGTTGTGTCGGGGCCCATAAAAATGTCTTCAGTTCATCTTGGCTTAAGGTCAGAGAGTTCAAAACTATCCTTACTCTTCCAAGGTTAAGCATAAGACCTAAAGGTCTAAGGCGGGTCTGTTGTAGGATGTTTAGTCTTAGGAGTGAATGTCTTAGCTAAATAAGAAGAAACTTGGTCTGAGGTGTGTTTATTCTTAACTGTCAAGGTCAGATAAGGAGAGATTTAGTCTAAGGTGTGTTTACCAAATGTTTGGAGATTTAAGAAAGAAAGTCTGTTGCTTCCTTGTATCTTGATAAAGAAGTCTTGCCATCTTCCCCTTTTGGGTTGGGGTTTTTAAGAATGTTGAAGAATTCACTTAGGGTGTTCAGTATTCACTATTCTGTGTCTTTCTCTTCCTTAGTATCTTACCTGTCATTTCTCAATCCAGCTCCCTCTCTCAGGCATGAACACGGGTTAATACAGATTGACACCACAACAAGGGGCTACTACTACTACATTGGTTTGTTTCTGGTTTTGGTGTGTTTGTGTCTGTCTGTCTGTCTGTCTGTGAATAAATGCATTGATGCAACCTGCTGAGTCCATTTAGGGTTGTTTGAGTGCATAATTTTTAAGTCTGAATACTTGGGATTAGATGACCATTTAGCAGCTCTGTTACAAGTAAAGTTTTTCTGCCACTGGTCTGGTCCCACTGCCACGCCAGCCCCAAATAACACAGCTCGTCTCTGTGGAAGTCTACCTCTCCCTTTCAGTAGTCCTTAATTGCCAGTAGCTCTTCATCTAGAGGTGGGGCCCTGTGAAATTTCCTGTATCCAGGTTTGTCTTAATAGTTTTCTTAACTTTCTTGCTTTAGCAATTTACTTCATGTTTTTTTTTAGGGGATAATGTCCCAGAAGCTTTATTTTCCATGTTTTCTTCTTACCATAGATCTGTCCCACCTCCTCACAGGTGTGTAAACGTGTGCTCCCTCTCTCTTCCTCCCTCTGTCTCTCCCTCTCTCTCTCTCTCCAATGCCACACTCTAGTCCTCACTAGATTCTTATAGACATTTCATTGTAAGCATATAAATCAAAATTTATATTATCAATAAAACAGTAGCATGCTTTATTCATAGATAAACTTTCAAAATAAATTCGATCATGCTTTCCTATCTATTTAATAAAATCAATGATTAAAAAGTAGGGGAATGTGTAGTTATTAATACATTAATAAACATTTCAAAGATATAAATTGTTTCTATAAAATGGAAGTATTTGTCTGTTTGACAAGTCAGTTTGTCAAGTCACATCTATTCTGTAACAAACTTATGCATGTTCAATTTTTAAAACAGCATAAGTAAAATTTGGTGATTTATGGTAATTCTAAGATTATCTTCAAAATGACAAGTAAAAAAAAATATGTGTAAATACAACTTATATGTTATCCATCAAAATCTAACTGCACAAGCCTAGGATGCTTAGAGGCTGGCTCAGCAGGTACAGTGTTTGCTGCTCTTCCTGAGGACTGGAGTTGGGTTCCCAGCACCCATGTGAGGCGGCTCAGGACTCTTGTGCTCTCCAATTCCAGGAGATCTGATGCCCTCCTGTCTCTGCTGGCACCTGTGTGCAGACTCATACAGGCATACAGATAATCTTCAAGCCTACCCACTTCTGACTATGAATCTTTACAGCTCTGTACACCTGAAATATCTCTAGCAATTAGGTTGAAACTTACTTTGAGATCCAACCTCAATATCACAACCTCTTTGAGGCAACCCCGATACCTCTGTGATGAAAGCACCCTCCACTCTGCATTGCCTGATATTCCTATGTCATTTGTCATGTGGTGAGGTGCATTCCTCTGAGTGACCTCTTTGGCTTCAGAACTTGAAAACAAGGCCCGTGGTTTATCCATGACTGTATTCTGAGACAGTGTCTGCAGCATGGTAGGTAGATAAAACATAATACTGAGTTGACTTAAATGGTTTTGTATTTATTTTAAGTGTATGAGTGCTTGTTTTTGTGCATGTATGTGCACCACATATATGCCTGGTACCTAAGGGTCAGAGAGGGTATCAGATCCCCAGGAACTGGAGTTATCAATGGTTGTGAATCATCACGTGGTGCTGAGAGTCGAACCTAAGTCTTCTGCAAGACCGATCGTTGTTCTTAACCACCAAACCATCTCTCCAGGCCCTGAATCTCTTTTGATCTGCATTCAGCATCCTTTTAACCCTCTATCAATCAGCTAATGATATGCAGCAGTTGCAGATGAAGAAGACGCTGGCCTTAAAAAAATAAAAAATAAAAAACAAAAAAAGCCAAATGTCATCCTCAACACTTGTTAGGTCGGTTTCTCTGTAAGAACTTCTATTTGATGTCCCCCCTATTTCCCCTTCCCTCCCCTCTCTTCCCACCCCTCTCCTCCTCTACCCTCCCTCCTCTCCTCTCCTCCTGTCCCCCCCACCACCACTTCTGCCAGCAAGCTGAGGAGGATAACCAACCCAAACCTCCCTCATGCTCATCACTGCCAGTGGACTCATATATTGTCCCAGCCACACCACGTCACCTATATTAAGGGAGTCTAGTTCAGTCTGACACAGATTCCCCCTTTGTCGGACCGAGTCAGTGATCTCTCACTAGCTCTGTGGGTTTCCCCGGCATGGTCTTGACTCCTTTGTTCACGTTATCGCTCCTCCCTCGCTTCGATTGTACTCCAGGCCCGTTGGTTAGTTGTGGATTGCTGCATCTGCTTCCACCTGCCCTGTATATTCTTACAAGTCACAAACTGGGTTTTACTCTTTGGACTGTGCACTCAGCCTAGCGGAGTGCCCACCTCACGGTATATGCTGAGCAAGTGCTTGTTAAAATGAACCAACTCAACTCCTCAGATTTCTGCTTCTGCCTGGGCCTTTCTTGTCCGTAACTCAGATCCCCCTTGGTAAAATGAGGGAACTGAATGAACCCCTTCTAAAATCCCCGCTCAGCTCTTCCATGTCCTGGTTTCTGGAGCTCTGCTGGCTGCCATGGCTTTCACCCACCCACCCCACTGCAGCCCTACCCAGCAGGCTTGTTCTCATGGGCGGTGCCCTCCCCTAGCACAGCCTCGCTCCTTCTTTTCTCTACTCCTGAAATCCTACTGACACTCCTATATGATGAGGCCCCAAGCTCAGCCACTAAAAACATAAACATACACTTACATTTATAGCTACCAAAATGTGTCTCTCTGGGTAAGATTTACTAACAAAATGGAGGAAAAAAATCCAAACTCACTCAGACAATTTAGCAATTATTCCTCCTCCTCCTGTGTTACTATATAGCTCTGGTTGTCCCGAAACTCATTATATAAACCAAGCTGGCCTAAAACTCAGGAAGACCTACCTGCACCTGCCTTGAAAATGTGAGGATTAAAGGTAAGTGCCACCATGTCTGGCTCAGCTAGTAGTTCTTGAAAAAACAACTAGACTTACTTATTCTATGTGTATGAGTGTTTTGCCTGCATAAGTGTGCACCTTGTGTGTGCCTGGTGCCTGCGGATATCAGAACTGGAGTTGTGGTTGGCTGTGAAGCTCCGTATGAGTTCTGGGAACCCAACCCACTCTCTGAAGAGCAGTGAGTACCCTTTCCTTCTGGGCCAACTCTGTAACCCCTATGGACCCATCCTTTCCGGAATCAGACTCATGGAACCATAGGGGAGGTCAGGGCTTTTAAATCCCTCCAGGTTAATCTTCACATTTTTCTTAGGAAAGATCTGAGAAGAAGCAGACTGGCCTCAGATTTTATAGCCAATTAGAAGCAGAAGCCACTGGGGGTGGGGGGAATCTAGGTTTAAATTGTGTATCTGTGTGTGTGCTCATGTGTATGCATATGAGTGTGTGTGAATGTGTGTGTGTATGTGAGTGTGTGCATGTGAATGTGTGTGCATGAGAGTGTGTGTGCATGAGAGTGCATGCACATGAGTGTGTGTGCACATGAGTGTGTGTGCATATGAGTGTGAATGTGCAGCATGTGAGTGTGTGTGCATGTGAATGTGTGTGCATGTGAGTGTGTGTGCATGTGTCTGCCAGTGTGTGTGAGAAAGATGTAAGAACCAGTGGGAGGGGACAGAGGAGCTCAGAGAGGGCAATGGGGTGAATATGAGCAGTGTACACACATATATGAGTAAGTTATGATGGAACACATTATCTTGGATGCTAATTTAAAAAACAATAACAACAACAATAATAATAACAATAGATAACAATAGAAGCAGAAGCTGTCTGGTGCTCTCAGTGATGGTGGCTTTACCTTGAAGAATGGTTGCAGGCACTAGCTGTGGAAGAAAGCCAGAAAGGCTTCCCAATTCATGTCGGGTAGACAGCCACTAACTCAGTGGTCCCTGCTCTCGTGCCAAATGATGGTTTTTGGTATTCAGGGTCTGAGGTGTGAGCTGCAGAGGGAGACCTTGTGGTGAGCTGGTGAAGTCAGGGTAGTCCTAAGAATGCACTTTGGGGTTCACTGTGGAGAGAAGCAGCCAGGGTCCTCTTCTCACCAGTTCAGTCAATCTGTCCTTCACAGCTGCTGCCGGCTCTTGTCCACACCCCTCTGCTGGAGCTGCCATCACCACAGGCACCAGAGTGTCTGTTCCTGAAACCTGGATGTGAGGGGACAGTCGCTGCCTCTCTGCTCAGTAACTGCTGAACTCCGGTGACAGAAGAATGGCCACCAAATGTTTCACATCCCTCCCTTAAATCACAGAACAGACCCCATCTCTGTGTCCTCATGCCCGGGTCCTTTCCTGACTCCATCCAGGCTCTAACACCTTCTCCTTCCCAGAGGACTGACTGGGTCAGAAGACACTGTGAGTGAACTCATTACCTTTTTATATACTGGGCATAAAGCAGTAAAATCATCATCATCCCATCGTGTGTGTGTGTGTGTGTGTGTGTGTGTGTGTGTGTGTGTGTGTGTGAGTATGTGTCTGTTTGTATGGTGTATGTATGTCACTTTGCATGGTGTGTGTGTGTGTGTATGCTGTGTGTCTGTGTGTGTGTGTTTTTTGTGATATGTGTGTGTGTCTGAGTGTGTGTGTGTGTGTCTGTCTGTCTGTTTGGTGTGTGTGTGTCTGCATGTATGTCTGTTTGTTGGTATGGTATGTGTCTGTGTGTGTGTGTCTCTGTGTGTGTCTGTTTGCATGGTGTGTGTGTCTGTTTGCATGGTGTGTGTGTCTGTTTGCATGGTGTGTGTGTGTGTGTGTGTGTGTGTGTGTGTGTGTGTGTGTGTGTTCCCAATAAGGAAGAACTTGTTTTTAGAACAGATATATCAGGAAGTTACTTGCTCCAGCAAAGCAGACTAAATAGACTAGGTCAGAAAACAGAGCCAGGCCACCAACTGCTCAGAGAACTACAGAGAGCTGCAGGAGCTGTGTCTCCTTGTAATCTAAGAGGAGAGCTTCTTCGGAATAATAATCAGGGCACGCAGACAGGGCTTTGCAAAGCTTTCTATTCAATTATTCATGAGCTAAATATTTGAGTTCTTGCTATATGCCAGACACCAAGCTAGACAGGGAAGGCAGAACACTCAGGCAAGCAGATCAAGGTCACTGCCCATGAGCAGATTAGTGCCAGATCCTCAAAGTGTAGATCTTAAATGAGGAAATCAAGTGAACTGCATTCTTAGAAAGATCCACTCTCTTTTCCTGCCACACCACATAGACTACTGTCTCAGTGAGGGTTCTACTGCTGTGAAGAGACGCCATGACCACAGCAACTCTAATAAAGGAAAACTTTTGCTTGGGATTGGCTTACAGTTCAGAGGTTTAGTCTATCATTGTCAGAGGAGGAAGCAAGGCAGTGTGAGGGTAGATGTGGTGCTGGAGAAGTAGCTGAGTTCTACAGCCTGATCTGCAGGCAGCAGAAGGACACTGCCCCACTAGGCCTAGCTTGAGCACGTAAGTCCTCCTCAAAGCCAGTCTCCACAGTGACACACTTCCTCCAACAAGGCCACACCTCCTAACAGTGCCACTCCATATGGGCCAAGTGTTCAAACACGAATCTGTAGGGGCCGTTCCTATCAAACCACCACAGCAACCTACATGATCACTGCGACCTGCATTTTCTGCCTGTTTCAGATTGCTCGCTCGGGAGGAACATAGCTATGCCATGAAGCACACTCAACATTCTGAGAGAGCCCCATAGAGGGAGGAATGGAAGCTTCTTGCAGCAGTCATGCTTTCAGTAATGACTGTCAAAGCACTGTGAAAAGCCCCACCCCAGCATGGTGATGACTCAGAATACTGCATCCTGGAGGGAGAGCCTTCTCTGCCAGCCCTTGGCTACTGTTTTTTGTTGTTGCTGTTGTTTTTGTTTTGTTTTGCTTTTTGAGATATGATGTATGTGTATAATTCTGGAACTAGTTCTATAGACCAGGCTGGCCTCAAACTCACAGAAATCCACTTGTTTCTCCTCCCGAGTGCTGGGATTAAAGGCATATGCCACCACAGCACAGCTAGGGGACTATCAAATCCTGTTACTTTGAGTCTTGTAATTCCCATAACTTCCTTAACCTTGGAAGTCTCTTTGGCTTCCTGAGTCTTATGAACCCCCCTCTTGTGAATGTACTAATTTAGGAGAAAGAGCTATACAGTTGGTGACTGTTAGTTGATGATCTTCATCAACTATAGCTCTGTATGCATTCACACATGAGTTAGCTATGTGGTAAACATAAAAAGTTCTAATTCCAGAATATGGGCTCATTCCAGCTTAACTAATTCTACCATCCTCCTGATGTTCAAGGTAAAATGATCCTTGTTTTAGAGAGGTATCTGGACTGGGTGGACTGCACCTCAAGAGTTTGAAGAAAACAAGAAGGTATTCAAAGTGGTTAGGACCAAGCAAAGGCAGAGTCCTCTGAAGTCTTACCAAGATCCATACCCTATCCCTTACCACCATCAGGCGGCACTCAAAAGTGCCCCCTCTATGTCCACTGAAGCAGTGTCCTTGTGTTCAGCTGGCCCACCTGCCTTCCCCTTTCCTCCAGGAGAAATGTTTCAGCATAGGACTCTACAGAGCATCCCTCTTACTGGCTGTGATTATTAAAGTGGATGATCATTAGCTCTAACCAGTCCTAGTTCCCCTGGGGCTCATTAAGTCCTCACTCACAGGGAACCAGCGGCCTGCTGCCCTGAATATTCTGCTATGCTTTGAGCTGGCGTGCTTGAGTTCCCTAACTAGAGGCTGACTTATCTCCTCAACCTTGGGCCCCTTTTGTTCCTTTATTCCTCAAACTGAGGGGAGAGTGATTATTTATTAAGGTTCATATTGGAGAAGTTAAATAGTGTGATGATCTCCTCCAACACCATGAGTTACTTTTAAGTCTGGGGCGGCACTGGATGGGGGCACAAAAAATGCTTGATTCTTGTGATAATTGCTCTACAGTCAAGATAGATAGATGATAGATAATAAATAGATGATGATGGATAGGTTCCTTCAATGTGTGACTTTCATTCATACCCCAAACTTTATTTTAGTAGCAGTATTACCAAAAAATTCTCAAATTAAATTTTAAGAGAACTGAGGAAAGGGGGCTCTTAAAGTACTTCATAACTGAATTCTAGTAGAGAATAAAAGAGTTCTCTCTACGAGTTTGTACTCCCACCAGCAGTGGAGGAGTGTTCCCCTTTCTCCACATCCTCTCCAGCATGAGTCATCATTGGTGTTTCTAATTTTAGCCATTCTGACAGGAGTAAGATGGTATCTCAAAGTTGTTTTGATTTTCATTTCCCTGATAGCTAAGGATGTTGAGCAATTTCTTAAGTGTCTTTCAGCCTTTTTGATTTCTTCTATTGAGAATTCTTTCTTCAGTTCTGTACCCCATTTTTTTAATAAGGTTATTTGGTGTTTTGTTGACTAGTTTCTTGAGTTCTTTGTATATTTTGGAGATCAGCCCTTTGTTGGATATAGGATTGGTGAAAATCTTTTCCCAGTCTGTGGGCTGCCATTTGATTTTGTCCACTGTGTCCTTTGCCTTACGGAAGCTTCTAAGTTTGAAGAGGTCCCATTTATTAATTGTTGCTCTCAGTGTCTGTGCCCCTGGGAGTTATGTTCAGGAAGCGGTCTCCTATACCAATTTGTTCAAGGGTACCTCCTACTTTCCCTTCTAAGAGGTTCAATGTGGCTGGATTGATGTTGAGGTCTTTGATCCATTTGGACTTGAGTTTTGTGCATGGCAACAGACATGGGTCTATCTGCAGTCTTCTACACACCCTCATCCAATTGTGCCAGCACCATTTGTTGAAGATGCTGTCCTCGCCCCATTGTATAATTTTAGCTGTTTTGTCGAAAATCAGGTGTTCATAGGTGTGTGGGTTAATATCAGGATTTTCAATTCGATTCCATTGGTCTACCTGTCTATTTTTGTGCCAATACCAGGCTGTTTTCAGAACTATAGCTCTGTAGTAGAGCTTAAAGTCAGAAATGGTGATGCCTCCTGAAGTTCTTTTATTATATAGGGTTGTTTTGGCTATCCTGGGTCTATTGTTTTTCCATATAAAGTTGATTATTATCCTTTCAAGGTCAGTGAAGAATTGTGGTGGGATTTTAATGGGGATTGCATTGAATCTGTAGATTGCTTTTGGCAAGATTGCCATTTTTACTATGTTTATCCTACCTATCCAAGAGCATGGGAGATCTTTCCATTTTCTGGTATCCTCTTTAATTTCATTACACCAAGCGTTACACCAAGATACTTTATGTTGCTTGTGACTATTGTAAAGGGTGATGTTTCTCTGATTTCTTTCGCTGTCTCCTTGTCATCTGAAAAAAGTAGGGCTACTGATTTTTTTGAGTTTATCTTGTATCCTGCTAGTTTGCTGAAGGTGTTTATCAGCTGTAGGAGTTCCCTGGTAGAGTTTATTGGGTCGCTTATGTAAACTATCATATCATCTGCAAATAGAGACAGTTTGACTTCTTCCTTTTCGATTTGGATTCCCTTGATCTCCTTTTGTTGTCTTATAGCTTTAGCTAGAACAGCCATTTTGGAGATCAGTATGGCAGTTCCTCAGGAAAATGGGAATTAGTTTACCACAGGACCCAGCAATTCCCCTCTTAGGCATATACCCAAATAATCCACATCCATGCAACAAAGAAATTTGTTCAACTATGTTCATAGCAGCACTATTTGTAATAGCAAGAACCTGGAAGCAACCTAGATGCCCCTTAATTGAAGAATGGATAATGAAGATGTGGCACATCTACACAATGGAATACTACTCTGCAGAAAAAAAATAATGGTATCTTGAAATTCGCAGGCAAGTGGATGGCACTTGAAGAAACCATCCTGAATGAAGTAACCCAGTCACAAAAAGAGGAACATAGTATGTACTCACTCATATATGGATTTTAGACCTAGATCAAAGGATCACCAGCCTATAATTCACACCACCAGAGGAACTAGGATACAAGGTGTATTCTAAGAGATTCATATAAAGTCCCTCACAGAACCGGGAAGGGACAAGTCCCCCAGAGCACAGGGGAAGTGGAGGGGGGGCAGTGAATGGAGAGAGAAGTAGGAGAAAGCAAGGGGGAGGAGAGGAAAACACGTGCGACTAGGAAGATTGAGTCCGGGTAGGAATAGAAGGCAGGATAGAGAGAGAGAAAGAGAAAGAGAGAGAGAGAGAGAGAGAGAGAACATAAAAGAGGGAGCCAAAGAAAGGTCTAGAGACCTACAAGACTGCTGCCAACTAACAATTTGAGCATCCGTGGAAAGGCTACCATAAATGCCCTTCCCGAATAGTGAGATCAACAACTAACTTATCCATGGAGCCCTCATCTAATACCTGTTGGAAACAGCAGCAAACACCCATACATAAACACTGAGTCGAACTAGAACCCAGATGCAGATGGAGAGGACAAGACCAGGCTGCAGAAACACATAGAGACAGCTTACCTGAACAAGGAGGAGCTAATGGGCCCCCAGACTGATAGCTGGGAAGCCAGCATGGGACTGACTCAGGCCCCCCTGAATATGGGTCTCAACCAGAAGGACTGAGCAGTCTAAAAGACCTCAGACAATGGAGCCAGGATGTATCCCTGGTGCACAAAAGGACCTTGCAAACACATCCCCCATGGAGGGATAACTGCCTTAACCTAGAGACAGGAGAGAAGCCCTAGTCCCTACTTCACATGACCTGTCAGATCTACATGACCCCAACTGGATGGCATTCCCCTACATATGGAATTGGGGTGGGGGAGGGGAGGGTGGTTAGGGTGCATGTGAGAGGGCAAAGAGGGTAAAAGTGAGGGAGGGAGGGGAGAAGGGGAGGAGGGAGGGAGGGAGAGGAAACTGGGATCGACGACATGTAAAATAATAAATTAAATAAAAAATTATTTAATTACAAAATTTAAAAAAAAAGTGTTCTCTCTACCTCCTACCATCTACCTGCTTTTCTGCCTGTGTCTCTGGCATGAGCTGGTAGAGACTGGTGTACAGGTCGTTGGAAAACACGGTTCTACCATGGCTTTAGCTGATTGCCACGTGGGCCTCAGAAGGGCTACATGGTTCATTGTCCACCCTGCTACAGTTACTGTTCATAGCTTTCCAAGAATCTCCGGGGCTGCATGCACTGAGCTCCTGTTGTGCCCAATGTGCAAAGCCTGCACTATGGAGAGAGGAGACACATAAAGAATTGAAAGACATGGTTTCTTTGGAATTAAAAGTCATTCATGAAATACGTATAGCACCAGATCTAACATGTCTATAAATATTGGAAACTACAGGACAGGAGAGGGGAGGAGAGTAGGGGAGGGAATAGAAGAGAAAGGGGGAGGGGATAGGAGAGGGAGGGAAGAGGGGACCAAGGTTATCAGTTGCCTCCTATTTGCTGGTCATTGTGCTTGAATGATTTACTTGTGATCCTTACCTTACTCTCCACGTCAAAACCATGACATAGGTGCAGCCCTTCTGTAATTGGGGATAATACAGCTAGGAAATGTCCAGAAACTCCCTTAAATCACTACAATAAGTAAGGAGAGTAAAAGAGTAGGATAGGATTTTAAGGACTGGCCAAAGAGGGGCTGAGCATGAATGACATCACAGGAGTCTAGCTCCACCAGCAATAGGACACCTGGCTGGCAGGGCTCAGGAGACAAAGTCATCCTACCCACAACCCAATAGCTCATTGTGGGGCAGAGTGCTATGCTTACTAGGAAACAAGAATAACTTACAATCTCCCAACAACTAAGCTCTAGGGCAGCATACCATAGTGAATTGCCCGCTAAGGAACTACCTCTATTGCCCTTCAACAATTGATACAGTATGTAGCAAGTCTTTCTTGTGGGACTTTCTTTGGACCTCCAGCCCCAAATAATGACATGGAGACTTATTATTAATAATGAAAGCTTGGCCTTAGCTTAGGTTTATTTCCAACTAGCTCTCGTAACTTAAATTGACCCATTTCTATTAATCTACATTTTGCTACATGGCTCTTTACCTCTCGTCAGTATCATACGTTCGACTTGCTTCACATCTTGCTGGTGAAATGCACATGCCTAGATTCATCCTGAGTTCCTCTCTCTCCCCAGAAGTCCTGCCTATTATCTCCTCCCTAGCTATTAGTCATTCAGCTCTTTATTAAACCAATCAGGTGCCTTAGACAGGTGATATGAAATGTAGACACATCTTCAGGCAGTGTGCAAGTATTCTGAAATATTACCCCCTTTTGTCTAAATAAAAAGGAAATGGTTTAACTCTAACAGAGTAAAACTATATACAGTAAGAACAATTATTAGGTAAGAATTACATTCACAATGTCTACTCGATTAGTATTCCACAAATTCAGAGAAATTACTCTATTACCTATCCTATCTTGATGAGTCTAAAGTTTTATGTATAAACCACTTTTATCACAATTTGTTTACCAACCTAAAAATACATTTTTAGATATTAAAAATTATCTTAGATAATAACTTAAGTTTTTATGTCTCTCAACCTTATAAACTTTTCATCTCTTTTTTAAGTTTCTTCTCTGAATTTGGTAACAAAGAAAACATTATAGCTATAGTCTTCAACGCTATCGGAGACCTGAGAAGGATAAAATATTACCTGAGTAAACAGGAAGTGCAGAGCAAGCAACAGAAATGACAGGCAGCTGTCTGCCTGGACAGTCACCCAAGGTTCCTCTGCAACACTGGGGCATCCATCTTTAGCCTATAGGCCTAAAATATCTGACTGACTTTTCTGTGAAGCAGAAATTTTGAGGAGCTGGCCTACCCCATCTTGGCAAAATTTAGCAGTTGGCTTGCTTTGTGTCATGCCTTTCCAGTTTGGACAGCATACTATCAGCAGTTGAGGCAGTTGAGCTAGCTAGCTGGGCAGGTTTTTCTTGTTGTTGTTTTTTTATTTTTGTTTGTTTGGAGTTTTTTGTTTGTTTGTTTTTGCCAAGTGGCTAGCTTTGCCACATTTAAAGCAAACCCCATATGGAGATTCTTTGATGCCCATCATCTTCTCTGAAGTAGATTGGTGCTGCCAGGAACAGACATGTCTAATTGTCATGAAAAGCCTTATGTTATTAAAATGTCTTAAATAGCATATTCTGTAGATTGCTGAAGTGTTTGAAGACCAATCATCTCTCTAAAATATATCTGTTTGACTTTGAAAACATACCTAACATGACCATAAGTTTAATTGTTATAGATGACTGTCTACTGAGTTGCATTTTTAAATTATCCTAAATAAATTGTAATAATAGTTTTCAAGGAATATAACTTTATATTTTTTAAATGAACTGCATAGGTACAATACCTTAAACAAAAGTAGAAACACACACATACATATATACATACATACATAATGTTCTGACAAAAATAACCTTAAATTTGTATCAACATACAAAAATCCATGCCAGTGTGAAATATTTGAGACTAGTAGTTGTTTTTTTAGTTTAAAAGTAGATTCAATAATCTACCCTTTTATCCTGTCATTCCTGTCATAACCCCTATTTTCTTTTCAGAAAGACATCCCTGAATCTAACTTTCTTTGCTTGGTTTTCTCCCTTACCATGGCCAATAACAACTTATAACTCACCCCTCCAAACAATGGCAAACATCCACAACCCATTAAGTGACAAAACCATCCATCCCACCTCTTGGGAATGTAATTTTAAAATTATTTTCTGTTGTCAGTGGGTGACAGCATCTTTAGGAACCCTGAGAAAGTTGGGATAATGGCCAAGTCCTGAGACAGCTACTTGTTGTGCAGTTTTTGTATAATGGGAAAGCATGGGGCTTCTCTGAAGTCCTGGCTAGACTAGTCTGTGAGGCTGGATCATCTCAGCTAGCTGCTTTGAAATTGTTATATTCATGCTATATGAAAAAAAATGGCATGTAATAATAAGTCATGAAGATTCTGTAGCCAACAAGATTTGTCATGTCTCATCTAGTCTCAGAGCTATTCACATGTAGAGGGATCAGCTTATATGTCACCTGTCTTATAGGGTGGTTTTGTTTTGTTTTGGTTGGTTGTTTCTTCCTTCATCTGTAGCCAATATTTTTTCAAAAGGTCTCCCCCCAATCAAATCTGGTCTTTATTAATTTTGAAGGAATCCATAACTTTTTGTTTCCTGTAGAAACAAAGGCATAATCTCTTCCTCAATGTAACATATTTTCTGACTTCCATTCTAAAGCGAAGATGTTCTTAAAATATATAGGCTAGTTTAATTCAACAGTTTTTTATAATCCAATATCCCTCAGCAGCTGTCATTTTTTTTTGTTCAATGAGCATTTAAAAATGTTTAAATTAACAAAGCACTAGAGTCCAAGCTCTCTGTGTTCTGTTATAAAATTTCCTATCCTAATGTGGCTTATTTTTTATATTACTTTATTCTTTTTTTAAAAGACTTTATTATTTTCAAACTATTTTTATATTACTGTTTATACCATTTTCTTTTCTTGTCTTTCTTCCACACCTAAGTACCTTTTTGAGCATATTGTAGCTGTTCAGAGATTTTCTCAGTCTGGTCCTGTTTTTTGCATGCTTGCAGCCTCTCTGACTGTGAACCAAACCTTAAATGGCCAGGCCACCCTCAGCATGGCTCAATGGTGCTAGTGGCTGGCTCCATCCCCTTTGGGTCTGTGGGCAGAGGCAGGAGTCACATCTGATCATCCCAACCACACTTAATTGTCCCAGTTCTGAGTTGTAGTCTGAGTAGTGCACCAGCTACTCAAGAGTTGGGGTGAACAGCAGAGTCTCTTAAAGGAGCTGCAGATGGTTGTTACTAAGAAACTGTATCTGGCTCCATGTCCAGCTCCATGTTCAGAACTTTTTAAAGCTTTCTCAGGCCCTATGTAAATATATGTGGTTCCATTTTGGGTGCCAAATGTAGCAGATATTTCTTGTCAGACTTTATTTGGACTGCTAACCCCCCAAATAATGATGTAGAAACTTATTATTCATTATGAAAGCTTGACCTTAGTTTAGGCTTGTTTCCAATTAGCTCTTGTAACTTAAGCCCGTTTTTATTAATCTGCGATTTGACACATGGCTTTTTACTTATCCTTAGCACTATGAGCCTAACTTGCTCCACATCTCCCCAAGCAAAATCCAGGTATCCCCTGAGTTCCTCTCTCTCCCAGGAAATCCTGCCTATTCTCTCCTGCCTAGCTACTGGCCATTCAGCTCTTTATTAAACCAATCAAGTGTCTTAGGCTGGTGAGGCAATGCATAGACACATCTTCATGGAGTGAATATCTTGCAACATAGCGGTCTCTAGAGTGAAGGTCAACAGATTCAGAAAGAATTTTTTTTCAAAGAATATCATAAATCCTTTCTGGATTCAGCAAACTCTGTCATTACTGCATGACCCTTGTGACTTGGTAGTTAATGAGCTCTTGTGTTTCACTGGACCCAGCAAGGTGATCCACTGTAACCAAGAGCTAGAATTCTGTGGAACCTGGTTTTACATTTATTCTCCATCCTTTTTTTTTTTTTTTAAAAAAAAAAAAACACCTCTATTTATCTATTCATAATCTAGTCTTGACTAAGAATATCTTTATAAGTACCCAAAAAAGAAACAGAGAGAGAGAGAGAGAGAGAGAGAGAGAGAGAGAGAGAGAGAGAGAGGAAGGACAGAAAACCAGAGACTACCAGAAGTTTGAGGGAATCTTGAAATCCTAATGAAGTAGGATGGGCAGTTCTTCATAATCAAAGAACAATGGACAGTACAGAGCAAGATAAATTAGACATAGAAACTGAAACCTGAAACAGCAGAATGTCAAGGCTGGCAAATTGCAGAAGCTATGAAGCAAGTTGTGCTGAGAGAGGGAGAGCCCTAAAGAGCAGACTCCTGCATGAATGATGAGTAAGGGTGTTTGATGCCATTCCCAGGAATATTCCATTTTCTCTTGAGGGAAGGCAGGGTGAGGGATGGAGGAGAGCACATGACCTTCCTGTACTGATCCTCATTGTTAATAGTTTGGAAATGCCAAGTCTCTTGGGCCATACTAGGACTGAGCTTCTGGTTTTGATACTTGGAATGAGTTTTTAGATTTGTGTCATTAACACAAATGGTTATAAATTCTCACCCTAGCCTAGGCTCATTTCTGGCTAGCTCTTTTAACTTTAATTAATCTCCTTCTTCTTCTTCTTCTTCTTCTTCTTCTTCTTCTTCTTCTTCTTCTTCTTCTTCTTCTTCTTCTTCTTTTACTACTACTACTACTACTACTACTTCTACTTCTTCTGCTCCTCTTCCTCCTCCTCCTCTTTCTCCCCCTCCCCCTCCTCCTCTTTCTTCTTTAATTACAAAACCGTTGGCCATCGGCTATGGTTTCTTATTGGCTAGCTCTGACTTAATTATTAACTCATTTCTTTCTAAGTATTTCCATGTAGTCTTGGCTTACCAGGAATGTTAGACCTGCATCTTCTTTGCCTGCTATATCTTTGCAGAGAAGAGAGTGATTTCCTGTTTGACCCTGCTTAGATTCTGATTCTGCCCAGCTACATCACTTTCTGCCTGTTTGTACAGACCTCCATACCTCTATGGTTAGCTAGTGGCTAACTGCCATGCTACATCACTTCCTGCCTGGCCAATCATGGTTTTATTCATCAACCAATAAGACAAACATATATATAGAAGAACATTCCACATCACCTCCTCTTTTCTGTCTAAAATAAAAAGAAGGGCTTTAACTTTAGCATAGTAAAATATATAACAAAACAGTTATCAAATAAAAACTATAGTTAATAATATTTACTCCATAAACAGTTAGCAAGATTTAAAGAAAATATTCCGTCATCTATCCTATCCTTGTGAGTCTAAAGTTCTACATGTAATTTATCTTTAATCTTAACTAAGGAAAACTACAACCATAACTATCTGTCTTCAACTCCTTCAAAGACCATAGAAGGATAATGTATAAACTCTAGAAATAACAGAGAGAACTCGCTGTCTGGTCAGTCACCCAAAGTCCTTCTATAATGTACCATCAGCCTATAGGCCGTAGTGTATCTGGCAGACACCTCAGAAAAGCAGGAAACTTTAAACTGTCCATCTGTATTAGCAGTTTGTCAGCCACTTTTCTGTGTCCTGCAGAATGTCTGGCAGACTCTTCTAAGAAGCAGAAACCCTGTAGCAATGTCCATCTTGTTTCAGCAGTCACTTTCCTGTGGGTCCTGCATGTCTACTTTATAAAGCATATAGTTAATCAGTCTAGACAAGAGCAGTATCTTATCCAAATGGCTAGTCTTGCCATATTGGAAGCAAACTCCATAATGAGTTTCTTTGATGTCCATCTTCCTTTCTGATGCAGTTGATGTTGCCAGGAGCAGTTATACCTCAGTCAAGAAAAACCCTAAACCATATTCTGTAGGTGTTTGAAAGGTTTGAATAATGCCTATTCATTTGAAACATATCTCTATATATCTATAAAACATAACTAAACTAACTATAAGCTTTGATTGTCAAAGGTAACTATCTACAATCTGTACTTAATTATACATTACATTTTAAAATGAGCTATGCAAACACAATACCTAAACAAGACGAAAAATATACTTATCACAAAATTGACCTTAAATTTGTATCAAAAAGAGAAAATCCATACCAATGCAAAATATTCATTGCTATATCCTAGTCCCTTTTTTTCCTTTAAAAATGGATTAAGTGTTATCATTAACCATTTATAATCAACCCCATTTAAATGAAAACCAACATTTTAGACAATATTTGGGAATTTGAGTATTATTCTTTCCAAACTGCTTCCTGCTGGTTGGGGACACTGTAACACCATGGGAATCCTAAGAAGACACAGAAATCCTGGCAGTAGTCTGCAAGGCTGCCTTGTCCCAGCTGTTTTGAATGTTGGATCAGCTGGGACACTGTTTCAGGGGGGTCTTGCTTGATCAAACAATGTTAGTCTGGAAGGAATCCACAGCTTTTCATTTTCTGTGATAACAAAAATAGAATTTCTTTTCCCCAGTAACCCGTCCTTAGATTTAAATTTTAAAGTCAAAGTATTTTAAAAATATATAAGTTGGATTAATTCAGCAGCACTGATAATCAAGTGTATTTTAGCAGTTGTTCCTTCCTTAGCAATTGAGCAGTTCAAAGACAGCACAACAGCACACAGCATCCAGACTCTCTGTGTGCTTTCCATCTTCACGTGGCTTTTTTTTATTACTCTATTTCTTCTACTTCTATATTTTCACTTTTTGAGACAGGGTTTCTCTTGTAACTTTTGCCTGTCCTGGGATTCACTCTGTAGACCAGGCTGGCCTGGAAATCACGGAGATCTGCTTGCCTCTGCCTCCTGAGTGCTGGAATTAAAGGTGTGTGCCACCACACCCAGCTACTCTCTTTTTCTTTTTCTTTTTTGAACCACTTTATCCTGTTTCTTTTTCTCTCCCAAGATTACGTATATTTTAAAACACACTGTAAACCTTTAGAGGTTTTTCTTTATCTTAATCTGTCTTTACTATAAATCTTTGTCTTTTTCTGGCCACTAGTCTTTTATCTGCTAAACAACATTGCTTTCCAGTATGGCAGGGGTACATTTACCGCCAGCAGTGAGAGCTGTGCTCATCACCTTGGTCTATGCTACCATCAAGCAGCATGCTGCTGGCTTGGAGATATGGTCACTGCCACTGTCAGCTGCTCATACACACCACTGAATTGTTAGCAGAGCCTCTTAAAAGAGCCCTGTGGTTATTTTTACTGCTATGCCCAGTCAGGAGGACTCCCTTAAAGGAGCCGTGAAGTCTCTGTTTGTCTCTAGCAAAACAGAGCCCAAAAGAAAAAAATGCTGCTACCAAGAAGCCTTACTTGTCTCTGTACTTTTGTTTCTAAAACCTTTTTAAGCTTTTGTGAAGTTTTAAGTGGAAGTTCTTAGTACCCACGTTGTAGGCGCCATTTTGTTTCAAGCACGTTCGCGCCAGCCTGGTCCCACTGCTGCATCAGCCCCAAATAACACACAGAGACGCTGTTTTATGTACAAAACTGTTGGCCATTGGCTATGGTTTCTTATTGGCTAGCTCTAACTTAATTATTAATTGATTTCTATCAATCTAGTATTTCCGCGTGGTCTTAGCTTACCGGCAATGCCGGGCCTGCATCTCCTTTGTCTGCTACATCTCTGCAGAGAAGAGCAACCTGTTCCCTTTTATCTGCCTTTTGCCCCAGGACTTATTACCTTTTTGACTTCTGTTGTCTTATTTTTGCTTCTCTATGATGTCTGGCTGATGGCTGCCCAGCTTCTCGCCTCATGTCCCTTGTTCTCTCTTTTCTATTCTCATTTCTCTTTCAGGCCTAGATTTCTCCTTCTGTTTATTTATTCCTTCTGCCTGCTAGGCATGCCTGCCCTTTCTGCCATGGCTATTGGCCATTCATCTCTTTATTAGACCAGTCAGGTGCCTTAGGCAGACAAGGTGAAACTAATGCAACACATCTTTACATAGTTAAACAACTGCATCATAAACAAAACATGACACCTTTACACAGCTGATTGCCCTCTACTTGGAAATCTGCTAATTACCCCTCTGTGGCTCCTTTACAGCATCTAGTCCTGATTCTAATCATCACACTCTACCAAGCACAAAAAGTCTCATTCAGAGAAAGCAAATACATGAAACTACCCACAGGTACACTGTTGAATGACTGCCAAAGTATCCCAGTCATACCTGCAATATTATAGTGTCTACATTTTCTTCAACAGGAACTTGATGCTTTGTAGCGTAAGGTTGCTGTCTCTATATATGGTTGTACTGAGAATGATGATAAATAATCAACTTGTAACCTTCATGACAGGCAGTGGTATGAGCAATAGACTGATTCCTGAAAATGTGAGTCACCTCATTTATTCTAAAGACTGAAATAACCAAGTGAGCTATGTTGACATAAGCCAGCCTTCCAAAGTGTGGATGTTGCTGGAGCACTCTAAATGGATCTTCAGAGCTGAAGATTGGACGGCACGTTCAGGATGAGTCCACAATACAGCCAATACTCAGTGATCTTCCTGAGCCATCATCTCTCTCTCTCTCTCTCTCTCTCTCTCTCTCTCTCTCTCTCTCTCTCTCTCTCCCCTTCCCCCTTCTCCCCTCTCTCTCACTTAGCTCTTGGTCACCTGCTGCTATTGCTAGTTTACTGAGTTATTGAGCATTCATCTCTGTGCTATTCTCATATCTGTGTGTATTGTCTCTAATCTTTAAGAAAATCCTGTGTGGTGGACATAAATTTCCTATGATACAGATAACACGCACATTCAGAAAGGTCATGCCTTATTTAAGCCCTCATAGAAGGGGCACAGAATTGGGATCCAAATTCCCTCCTTCTGAATTCCATCCTGGCTTATTTCCTACGAGCATATCAGAGAAGGCATTCTAGTTGCCCTATATAAATCATAATCAAATTGAGATACTATGCAGCAATTTGGGTAGGAGAAGTTTGATTTAAGGTGTTATTAACTACAACAGCTGTGGTAGTTAATATTGATTGTCAACTTGAAGCATGCAGGGGACGGATCCCAACAGCGTCTATGATAGCAGTGTTAATTAGAATGGGATGACTCACCCTAATTGTGAGAGGCACCAGCTCATGGGCTGGGTTCTGGACAGAATGAAACGAAGGAGGCAAGCAGAGCACAAGCCTTCACCTCTCTCCACTTTTTGACTGCGAGAACAACATCTCACATTACTAAGCCTTCCCCACCACGATGGACAGTATCTCAAACCGTAAGCCAAGCTAAACCTTCCCTTTTTGTGTTGTGTTTGTCACAGCAACAAGGAAAGTAACTAAGGCAAACGGAAATCAGTGTGAGGAGGCATTTTCTAGTAAAAAATAAAAACAGACTCTTAACAACTCAAGGACAAAGTGAGCTGTTTGTTTACTTATTTGTTTTTAATGAGCAAGGGGGACGCTTGGGTGCTTTGGATGCACAGAACCATGGCTAGTAAGCATATGAGAAGATGGGAGCAGAATGGCTCTACTGCACTCCCCTCCAGTCCATTTTAATATCAAAATGCATCTTGGAGGTGCCAAATATTTTGAAATTTCCAATGAAGTTAGAAATTGAGGTTTTTATGGAACATCTTTCTTTTTCAATATTGGAAACAAACAAACAAACAAAAAAACCCTTTTTTATAAATCAGATAGGAGACTTTCAGCCAAGATACCAGTGAGGAGCTGACTCCACATGCCCCAGTTGAAGAGAGGAGTCAAGTGCAAGAAAGAATACAGTCTATTCCAAAGAGAGAAAGGGGAAGAGCTGTGGAAACTCACAAAAGCAGTGACAGGATATTTGGAATGTGTGAGGGAAGTGATGGGCAATACACCAAAAAGAAGCTAGCCAAGCAGAGCATGGCTCCAGCCACATGGCTCCCCGGAATGGCTGAGGCAGACGCCTCATCCAAAAGTTTGTTTAATCATCACTGAATGATGCTGGGGAGTGAGCATACAAGAGCAGGATGCATAATAAGATGACACCCAAATAAAACTCTAAGAGGTTTCCAAGCAAACATGTGCCAGTCGTAACACAGAAATAAAAGAAACATGGAAAAAGAAGGCAACATCAATGTAATTTCTTCAGCTGGTCATAATTCTCAATGACCAGATCTACAGACAGATAAAAAGCATACAGGAAAAAATTAAAAAGCATGCTAGTGGAAAGAGTCAGTGACCTCAGAGGGGATGCCCACAAGCAGATGAATTCAACCCAGGACTGGAGAAGAAGGCTGGTGACACAAAGGCCAGAACAATGGATGAGGAAAAAAAATGACAACATGGATGAGAAGTCAGAAACACCGAGAGTATTGTCTCCTGCTGCTGTGCTACAATACCCTGGCAGAAAAACTTAAGGGAAAATGGGTTATTTTGGCTCACAGTTCCACAGGGATACTGTGTTGGTTTGAATGAAAATGGCCCCCGTAGGCTCACAGGAAGTGTGGTCTTGTTGGAGGAAGTGTGTCATGAGGGGTAGGATTTGTGGTTTCAGATGCTCAAGCCAGGCTCAGTGTTGCTCTCTCTTCCCGCCATCTGCCAATCCAGATGTAGAACTCGCAGCTCCTCTCTGGTGGCATGTCTGTCTGTGAGTTGTCATGCTTCTCACCATGATGGACTGAACCTCTGAACTGTAAGCCATCCCCAATTAAATGGTTTCCTTTATAAGAGTTTGCTGTGGTCATGGTGTTCCTTCACAGCAACAAAACCCTACTTAAAATAGACACTGTCCACCATGGCAGGCAAAACATGAGAATGAGAAGGAAGGGCATGGTAACAGGAGATAGAAGCTGACTGCATGACATCCACACTCAGGAAACAGAGAGGGAGATGAATACAAGCTGTTGCTGAGTTCCCTCCCTTTATTTACATAGCCCAGGGTCCACTGCACAGAGAGTGACCTTGTCCACAATTAAGATGGGTCTTCCCATCTCAATGTAATCGAGATAACCCCCACAGGCACCCCAGAGGCCCAACCCCCAAGTGATTCTAAATGCTGTTCAGTTGACAACACTAACCATCACAGAGAGAAATTCAGCACAGAAACTGGGATTAGGAGGGCATAAATTAACCCATTGGAAATAAAAAACCGAATCAAATGAAAAGCATCACCAACAGATTTGACCAAGCAAGAGAAATATCAGTGGTAGAGGACAAAGTGGAGGGACACTATATTCAACCATCAATAAAGAAAAGTAGAATAACTGAGTATGAACATAATGTCTACAAACACTGGAGTATAATTAAGAGGCAAGAATCCATAGGCTAGCAGAGGGATCTGAGGTACAACTAAGACCACCAAGAATCTAGTCAATGAAATTATTGGGGGAAATACCCCAATTCTAGAGAAAAGAATGGCATTCCATGTGTAAGAGACATTAAAAATCTTAAGTAGATATGAACAGAGAAGAATCTATCCTTGACATATCATAGTCAACATTTTAAAAATAGAAAGCAAAAGCAACAATCCTGAAGCTATACAGATGGGGTGGGGAGACAATTCAGTGGGCAAAACACTTCCCGTGAAAACTCAAGGACCTGAGTTCAAGCCCTGGGAGCCAGGTGAATCCAGGTACAATAGCACATCTGTGGTGCCAGTGCGTGTCCTGTGAGATGGGAGGTGGACACAGGAGAATCCTCAGAAGCTCACAGGCCAGCCAGCCTGGCGTATGCAATGGCAAACAAGAGACTGTCTCAAACAAGGTAGAAGGCAAGGTCTAACACTCAAGGTTGACCTCCACACATGTGCTGGAGTAAAGAAAGGACTGACACACAGACACAGGTTAGAACAGCAGGCATGGATGGACTGTGCACTCTAACAGAGACACCAGCAGCTGCCCAGAAACTCAGTTTATTACATATCCATGATGGACGAGGCAGAAGGTGGGAGGCAGGTTTATTTCTACACGGCTGAAGGAGGAGGTGGATTTATTGTCTGTGTAGGAACCAGGAGAAGGTTGAGTAGCTAATCTCTGTAGAAGGCCAGGGAGAGCAATGGTCTCAGACTGTAAAAGGCAAGGAGGAAGAGCTACAGTCAGTGCTTGCTTCCCACACTGTCAACATTCACACACTGATCACAGATAGGCTTTTCTGTTTTCTGAGCTGGACCTGGGGAAGTTTGCCATTCCCATGAGTCAGAGGCACTGGGATCTTCGACATGACCTTACTCATGTCAACAAAGCACATTCGCTCGGGGCTTTGTCTGATCCCTACAACACCCAGAAAAGCTATATTTTAAAATGTACAGAGAAATTTTAAAAAAATAGAAGATAAACTATCTTAGGCTGTTCATGGCCACAAACCTGGCACTACTGAAGATACGGAAAGGAATGCTATGCCCAGAGGAGGAATAAAGTTAATCAGATATTAGACGAGCGAAAGCAGTGAAGGTAGGAACTACCCGTCATATTCAACCCAGAGAACCAGCAAATGCATTTCTAACTGGGGAGGAAAGAAGGGATGAACATAATCTAAGCCAGAATAACAACCAAGAAAACTATATGAAGTAATACAATCTCTCAATCATGGCTTTAAATGTAAATTACTTCAACTCACCAATAACTATAAATACAGGTTAACTGGATATATGGATCTATGTAGGTTATTCTGTCCAAAAGGTGTGGAATGCACATTCTTCTCAGCTACCCATGAAACTACCTCTAAAACAGACCACAGAGCAAGACTTAACAGATACAAAAGAAACAAAAAAGTTCTTGCATCTTCTCAGATCATACAATAAAACTAGAAAGCATACAAAAACGAGAAACACAGGAAACACACAAATACAAAGAACTCTTCAATGAAGAGTGGGTCGTTGAAGAAATCAGAGCAAACTCAGAAGTTCCTAGAATTGAATACAAAGGAAAGCACATCTTGTGAGAAGCTTTGGGGTGTGGCATAAAGAGCCCTAAAGGGAAAGATTAGACCTGTAATTGCTCACATTAAACAACCAGAAAGCTCTCAAAAGGCAACTCAGATCTTAGAAAATGAGTGAAATGAAAAGGCAGGTGGTAAGAAATAGCACAGAAGCTCATGAAGGAACCCAAAGGAACAACATGCAGAACCAAGCAACAGAAAGATCGTTCTTTGAAACAGAAACAAGACTGGCACACCCTTATCCAAATTATAACTGAAGGAGGAAAGGACTGTTACTCATAGTCCAGTGAGATCAAGGGATCATTAAGGAATACTTTGAACATTTATATACCAAAAAAAAAAAAAAACAAGAAGAAATGAGTAAATTGCTCAGTTCATAAGATCCATCTTTTATTATTTTATTTTGTTGTTTTTTTGGGGGGGGGAGGGATGGGGTTTCTCTATGGCCTTGAACTCAGAAATCCACCTGTCTCTGCCTCCTAGTAATGGGCTTAAAATGTGTGCCACTTCACCCAGCTCAAAATCCACCAATTTTAAATCTAAAAGTCCTAAATAACTTAACCAGATACACAACAATCAGCAAGACTGAAGTAGTAATTTAAAGTCTCCCCATAAAGAAAACCTAGGATTGGACAGGTTTACTGCCTAAGTCTACCAAACGCTGGCCTAACACTAATACTTCTCAAACTGTCCCATCAGCAAATAACCGAACTCATTCTATGAAGCCAGTACTGCCCTGATATCAAAACTGGGTGAGAAAACAGCAAAGAAAGAAACTAGGTCATTTCCCTGATGCACAGATGTGAAAATCCTGAGCAAAAGACAAACTGCCTTCAGGAACATATTCTAGAGCTCATACATCATGACCAAGTTGGTTTCATCCCAGGGATGTGAGGTTGGTTCAAAATATACAATTCAGACCATGTGTGGTGGCTCATGTCTTTTATCCCAGCACTAGGGAGGCAGAGGAAGGCAGATCTCTTTGTTTGGGGGCACCCTGGTTTATAGAACAAGTTCCAAGAAAGCCAGACTGCACAGAAAAACCCTGTCTTGGAAAACAACAGGAACAACAACAAAAATGCAAAACAATAAATGCCATACACTATATAAAAAGATTTGAGGATTTAAGGGAACCCCATGAAGAGCCAATAGATGCACAAAGACATTTGGCAAAGTTAACATGCCTTCATGGTAAAAGCTGTGAAGGAACTAGGAATAAAAGGAGCATATTTCAATATAATTAAGCGCTATGTGCAATAAACA
This sequence comes from Phodopus roborovskii, assembly GCF_943737965.1. NCBI lineage: Eukaryota > Metazoa > Chordata > Mammalia > Rodentia > Cricetidae > Phodopus > Phodopus roborovskii. Next base: position 28,407,915 of record NW_026126540.1, read on the forward strand.
GATAGCTAACATTATGCCAAGTGAGAGCATCGGAAAGCATTTCCTCTAAGCAAGGAACAAGCAAAGGCATCTAATCTCACTTCTTTTACCCAATTTCATAAGATATTTTCAAAGAAAAATAACACAGAGAAAGTGACACAAACAGGAAAGGAGGAACCCTCCATTTACAGACAGCATGATCTTATACTTTAAAAGACCCTAAAGATCCTACCAGAAAAACTTTAGACCTAATACACACTCCAGCAGAGTAGTAGTAAGAGACTAATCAATATAGGAAAAGTATACAATAATAAACTTGCCAAGAAAAAAAAACCAGAAAAAAAAAAAAAACACCACTCACAAGAGGCTCAGAAAATTATTAGGGACAAACGTACACAATGAGATTAAAAAGAAAAACTTAAGGTTCTGGGGAAAGAAACTGAAGAAGAAACTAGAAGGCGAAAAGAGCTCCGATACTTAAGGGAATGGCAGAATTAATATTGTAAAAATGTTGTATTGCAGAAGAGTGATCTGCAGGTTCAATGTCATTCCAATCAACATTCCAATAACATTCTTCACAGAGATAGAAAAAGAAATCCTAAAATTCATATGAATCACAGACCCTGAGCAGCCGTGGCACCCTGAGCCCCAAGAGCAAAGGGGGGTGCGTCACAACACTTGACCTCTAACTTTTATTTTTTAATTTTGGGTTTTCAGACAAGGTTTCTCTGTGTAGCCCTGGATGACCTGGAACTAGTTGTTTAGACCAGGCTGGCCTTGAACTGACAGAGACCCACCTGCCTCTGCCTCCTGAGTGCTGGGATCCCCCAGTGATCTCAAATTTTATACAGAGCCAGAGTAGCAAAACTAAGAAGCAATGGTACAAAACCAGGCATGTAGACCAATATAACAACCACAAGACAAAACCCCACACAGCTATAGCTATGACAACATGTCAAAAACATACCAGGAACAAAAAGATGCCTTCTTCAACAAAAGGTGCTGGGAAAGTAAAATACGTACACACATAGACACTAGTGAAACACTATGTTTCACTCTGCAAAAAAGTCAACTAAAAATGTATCAAAGACCTCAATGCAAGACTGGAAACTTTGAAATTTCTGGAAGAAAATACAGTTTAAACACTTGAAGATATAGGCAAGGACTTTTCGAAAAGGACTCTAATAGCACAGGAAACAATGCCATTTTAAAACACTAATTAAATAACCCAAAACATCAGATAGGCCATGCAAAAGCATGCATACAGAAGTGATAGGACTTGTTCTTTTTGTTTTTGTTTTTTTGTTTTGTTTTGTTGTTGTTGTTGTTGTTTTTAACCTCTAGTAGAACCCGCGTTTTAAGCAATTTCTGGTAGCAGTAAACACAGACTATAAAGGCCAGGGTAGAGCCAGGGAAAGGATACTAGCTGGGACGCATTGAGGAATACCCCAGGCTAGGGTACTGGTGCTCAGTGGAATGCATCCGCTGTACACCAATGCGGCAACACCCCAGTGAAGAAGGATTTCTGCCACATCATTTTCCCAAAGGAATCCCACACAGTCTCAGCGTTGCCTCCCCTCAACGTCCACTCATTTGCTGACCCCCTGTGACGTGCAGGAAGGACCTCAGATCTTGTCCCATGTCCCACACTTTCAGAATTGCACTTGCCTCGCTCTAACCTCAAGGACAGCCTCTGGAACCTGCTGCTCCATCAGGGGCATCCTCCGAACAACATGGCCTTCTTCCTGGAAACAGGAAGGGATCAAAGGGGAAACATTTGCAAAGCACCCCCAACCTGCTGCAGAGGAAGAGTGGCCACATAAACTAGGGAGACCTCTCCAGCCGGACTCATGAAGATTACATTGCTAGGCACCGTGTGCGGCTGTTTTGTTTAAATGTTCCACATGTTTGGTTTCTCACTTCCTTCTCTAACATGAGTCTTTCTCCTCATCAATCTTTGCATCCCAGCTTTCTGCTCTTTTCTCCTGTGTGTTCTAAGGGGGTCTTCTCACAAATCCTCCGTGGTGAGTTTGACAACCATCCCAGTCTTCAAGATGCACAACCCCTGCTCAGGCAGGCAGGGGCCACCTTCTGCCTTCATCTTGTGGAAGGTTGGCTGCTGGAAGGACCATTGGGGTGGGGGGGGAGTGTGCAGAGAGAGGAAGGAGTACAGGGAAAGTAAAGAGGGCCAGGGATCCTCCTAAGCCTCACCTCCTCTCCCAGCTGTCAGAAGAAACATGGCTGCTGGCCGGTTTTGGTTTGCCTGGAATAAACTAACCAAGCTTCAGGAGAGTTTTGTTTTGAATTCTGTTTTGTATGCGTGTGAGACTCTAGCTGTAGCCAGTAGTTCCCCTCCCCACAACCCCCACCCCCCCCAAAAAAAAGTGTTTAGTCCAGATCGAGAACAAGCGCCCTCTAGTGGAGGTCAGAGGCAATGAGTTTGAGAGGCAATTCCTCAAGTCCTCAGATACCAAGGAAAATGGCAAACAGATGCCTTTCATCACTGACTGACACTCAAGGGGAAATGCTTCCTCCAGCGCAGAGAGGAACGAGGGGAACGTAGCATGTGAGCTGATGTGTGATGCTCTCTAAGGGTAGTGGCAGTCCCCACTATGAGGCGCTCTGAACAAGTGTACTGCAGACCAGAATGCCCCACATTGGGCACAGTGGAGCTGACCTCTCTGGATCGTGAAATGCGGGCTGATTATTCTCCTCCGCAAAGAGGAGCTGTGGTACATTCCTATACCTACTACTTCCTTCTTGGGTGCAGTTCCTATGCTCACATGTAGTGATTATGCATGCATGTTAACAATACGACTCCATGTAGCTTTTATAATGTGTTTGCATTTATCGCTACACACTCTTCTCATTCATTGTGCTGAAACAGGGAGAAGACAGGAATATTTTCTAAAGAGCACCACACGCCTTTTCACAACTGCTGATATCACCACGATCCCATGACACAGTCCACTTTCTAGTGATTGAAATTGTGACGTCAGTAAAACCTGTTCCCCTTGTAAAACATTTGTCCCCCATAAGTGACTCGCCTCCATTTCCCTGTGAGATGGACATAGCTCGAATATTAGTTTAAAAACTTTCTCTCCTTGTAGCAGCCTCCTCCAAACTCCTTCAGGTACCACCTCCCCCCTCTTTTCTATATCTAAAGCCTCAACTAGATGAAGATAATGGCCATTATGCATATGGTCTGTGGCAAGGCATTATTTGCCAAAATATGCCCTTCGCATTTCAAAAGCAGTTCCTAGATATAATACCAAAAAAAGATATACAACAGAAGGAAAAGTAGATGTGCTGGACTTTGTGCAGATTAAAAATGTTCTTTAAATCAAAGGACGCTATTCAATGTCATGAAGTGGCAATGCTCAGGATGGCAAACATCTTTGAAAATCATATGTTCTATAAAGAATTGATTGCTATCCAACATATGTAAAGAACACCCAAAACTCAACAACACAAACATCAAACAATCCAATTTTAAAATGGCAAAGGATTCACACACACATTTCTCCAAAGAAGACATACAGCATGGGCATGGAGGTAGACACTTGTAATCCCAGCACTCAGGAGGCTCACGCAGGGCAGCCAAACCTTGGCTGCCTAATGAGAGCCCATCTCAAAACTAAGAAGAGATACAACCGGCACCAAAAGTACAAGAAAAAAGGTGTTAATATCACTAACCATTAAGAAAATTGAGAATAAAAACTATCAGACGTCACAGTACACTCACAAGAATGGGTATTGTAAAACAAACAAATACAGATAACGATGTAGAAGAGTTGGGGTACTGTGCATCAAGGTTGGGATGTAAAATGGGTCAGTCACCATGGTCCTTCAAAAGGTGAAACACAGAATTACTACCCAATTCACTAACTCCGAGTGTGGGCACAGTGGGCACAAGACTGGGTAGGTATCTGCTCATCTGTGTTCACAGCAGTGTTGCTGTGAAAATAATCCAAATGTCCATCAGTGGGTGGCCAGATAAGACATGGTGTGACAGTCCATATGACAAAACATCGCTTGGTTTTTAAGTTAAAGGATGGAAATTTTTGCTATGCTATGATGTAGGTGAGCTTTCGGACATTGTGCTAAATAAGACAGTCACGGAAGAACAAATATTGCTGTAACACTTCTATGAAGTTCCGAGAAGAGTGAAACTTACAGAGACAGAGTAGGTCTTCCCAGGGCCCGGTGGAGAAAGAGGATGGACTTCAGCTTTAAATTGAGGCTGGATTTAGATTCTTACCTGGGCCTGACATTTTCAATTCCCAATTCCCACTTTGTTTCATGACTGTAAAAGTAACAGTACTGGGCCTGGGAGACTGTCCAGCAGGTAAAGGTACTGTGGCCAAGCTTGGCAATCCAACCAGAGTACTTGAGACACACGTAGAGAGAGAATCCACTCCTGAAAGTTGTCCTTGGTGGTGAAGAGCACGGGCTGCTCTTCAGGGGACACAGTTCCATTCCCAGTACCCACCTGGTGACTGACAACCATCTGTAACTCCAGTTCTAGGGGACCCAATGACCTCTTCTCACCTCTGGGAGCACCGGGAAAGCACACATCACAGTCAGGGGAGACACCCCATACTCCGAAAAAAACAGTGAAAAAGAAAATCAATTAAAGTGGCAACACTTAGTCACCTCTGAGGCATAACCTCGGTTTACAGCTTGGGAGAAAGGGTACACTGGTGAGACTTAAAGTCAAATAAAAATGAATCTGCTTTAAGATTCCTTTGTCCTAGTTGTGGCTTGTTCAATGTGGCCATTACATTTCAGGAGGAGCCAGAGCCACGCTCTATTTGAGAAAGTCTATACAGTAAGCATATCTTACCCCTGGCCAGAGACAGCAGGAGGGGTCTTGGAGATGTAGGCAGGAGATAGGTTGGCTAGGCCCCAGTGCCAAACAAAAGTATTCTAAATCCTGAATTATAATTCTAATATATTTTGGTGTTGGTTTTTCACAAAATACTATTTTAAATATTTGAGATCACTAATGCTAAGTATTTAATACATTAATTACAAATAAAGTTATATATCTTATACATATCATATATATACGTGTGTGTGGTGTATAGTGATGCTTTGGTATGTGTACACATAGAAAACAGCTAGGTCAAGTTATTAGCAGGTGCATTGCTGTACTCATTATCTTTGTGACGTGCTAAGAAACGTTTATTTAGAAGCAGAGGCAGCATGGGTCAGACACCCATCAAGGGATCAGCGGGCTCCTTGATGTTCAGGAAACCACATTCACTTTTATGACAAGAACTCTGAAAAGTCGATTGTCAGTTTTCAAATACATCCTGTCGTTCACTATGGTAACTATGGTAACTGTTATGTGCCATAGCTTTCTTGATCATATTCCTCCTATGCAACTGGAGGTTTGAGTCCTTTGCCCATCAGTCTCCTTCAGTCCTTCACACACACTCCAGCTTCTATGACTAAGATTTTACTCTCTGTGAGTCCAGTTTTTTTTTAGACTCAACATAACCATGACATCATGCAGTGTTTGTCTTTATGTGCCTGGCTTATTTTATTTAACACAGTATCTCCAGTTCCATCCATGTTGTCACTAGTGGCAATGTATCCTCATTTTTTTTTAAAAGACTGAACAATACTATGCATACACACATTTTCTTCATTCACATATCCAATGATAAACATGGGTTTACTTCTTATACCTAGAACATTATTAATTAAGCTACGGTGACATAGGATTTTGGATCTCTTCTCGACATACTGATCTGCTCTTCTTTGAATATTGACCCCGCAGTGGAGTGACTGAATCATATGGCAGTTGTATTTGCAATTTTTTTCAGGTTTTAAACCTTTTTCTTTTGAAATCTAAAATGTGCATTCAATAATTAAAATCCCTTTAACAAAACAATGGCACTCTGACTCAACTGCATTTTACAGCCTTCCGGACACCTTGAACCATCTTGAATTTTACTTGAGATTTCACCACCTCCCACCCAACTTTTTCCTCACTAGCCTGCAGTTTCTTTTTCCCTCCAGCCTGAGCTGCAGGTGGGCAAGAGAGGCAGGCACAGCCTTCCTGACCAGCAGTTACCACTCTCTGGTATGAAAGGGCAGTGGTCATTTAACTCCTCATATCTTATAAAGTTAATCCGCTAAAGAAGTAAGAAGGCGATGCTTGTGGGGCATACCATGCACACTGGCACTCATTACGATGTACCAGCTTGCTTCTCCTGGTCAGTTGTTTCTCTTGAAGGCAGATTTTACTCTTGACATTCTCTCTTCTCTAATTTTGACTTACTGTGTTCCTTGATCTCAGCCATATCAGGTTTGTCAGGCATGGGTGCCCAAGGAGTGGACAAGGTATGTGAATGAGAAGAATTATATCTCAGTGGCTACCAAGGGTCTATTAGCAAATTTTTCAGGACCCTCAATACTGTTTTCTGTAAATAGTCATTTACATCCCTATTTTCAATGCACAAGAATCCCTTTCTCTCCTTCCCACTTGGTATCATTAGTCTTTTTGGTGACAGCCATTCTCACATATATGAAATGACCTCTTCTTGTAGTTTTACTTTGTGCTTCTCTGATAATTAGGGACGCTGAACATTTAAAAAATATATACTAGTAGTAACTAATATGTCTTCTTTTGAGAAGTGTCTATTTAAGATAAAGAGATACCTCACCAGGTAAAAGCCCTGGCTCTGAAAGTATGAGGTCCTGAGTTCAAACCCCTAGCTGAACATGGCTGCTCGGTCTAGAACCCCAGCATTGTGTGGTGGAGAGAGAAGGATCTGTAGAGCTGACTGGCCAGCCAACAGGTAAGCTGAAACAGAAAGCTTCCAGTTGATTAAGACAATGCCTGTAGACAATGAGACAGAGAGTAACAGATTATAAGAGGCATCTGGCCTTCACACAGGTATGCATAGATGTGTGCCTTCTCCATCACACTCCCATGCCTGTCTGAGGGCTAGGTGCTCCGGCCCCTATACAGAGATTTTGGACAGCCTGCTGGCAGTCAGAATTTCTATCTCCTTCGTGTGGATTGCCAGTTTTCCCATCACTGCTTATCAAAAAAGACGACCTTTGCCTACTTCTGTTCTTGGCATCTTTGTTGAAAGTCAACCCTGGGTAAACTTATTTCTAGGCTCTCTGTTCTGACTCAGCTCTGCAAGACTATTTTTATGGCACTACCATGTGTTTGTTTGTTTGCAGTGTAGTATCCAATCCAGTAATATATTGTCTCTACTCTTCTTGCTCAAGATTTCTTTGATATTTTGGGTTTACTGTGGCTCCATGTAAATTTTAGAATTCTTTTTCTATTTATGTGAAAACTTTCATCAAAATTTTGGTAGGAAGGATATTGAATTTGTAAATTTCTTTGAGTAATATGGATGTTTTAATTCTTCCAATCCATGAACACAGAACCTCTTCCCATTTATCTGTATGTTTTGTTTCTTTCCTTAATGTCACGTAGTTTCCATTTACTTTACACCCTTCTTTAAATTTATTCCTTTTTTATTTATTTTTATTTTTATTTATTTATTTGGTTTTCCGAAACAGGGTTTCTCTGTATTGTTTTAGAACCTGTCCTGGAACTAGCTCTATAGACCAGGCTGGCCTCGAATTCACAGAGATTCACCTGCTTCTGCCTCTCGAGTGCTGGGATTAAAGGCATGCACCACCAATGCCCAGCTTTATTCCTCTTTTACTATTATACTTGTGACTGTTTCCTTGATAGCTTATTATTAGGATACAAAGCACACTGGCTTTTAAAGGCTGTTGAATCAAGTTCACTGGTAGATCTGCATTGATGTTCATCAATGATGCTGGCCTGAGATTTCCTTTCCTTGTGATGGCTTTGTTTGACTTCAGTGTCTAATGCTTGCTTTATCAAATAAACTTGAAGTTTTCCCTGTGTATCAGTACATTAGGGATGCTGCAATATTTCCTCAATAACACAAACTTATTGCTCATAGTTCTCAAAGCTAGCAAGATGAAGCCAAGCATCAGTTCATAGCATTTAGTTCTAATTCAAAGAATGTACTTTCTTGCTATACCCTTACAAGTTGGAAGGGGGAAATATCCCCTTTAACCTAAGATCAGTATTCCCAGTCTTCTGAAAAGGGCAATCTTCTTACTGTGACATGAGGGACTAAATTCTAGCATGAGGACACCAGCATGCAGGCCTTAATACCTTCCATTTTAGGGAAAGGGTTGGGAAGGATTAACATTAGTTCTGATGTAAATATTGGTAGGGTTTAGAATAAAGCAATCAAGTTTTGGGATTTCTTTGATGGAAGGCTTTTTATTACAAATTCAATCTCCCTGTGTTCATATTTTCCATTGTTTTACAGTTGTCTTGCTAGAGTATTAGAATTTATCTTTTTTTCTAAATTATTCCATTCATTAGGATGTAATTGTCCACATACACCATATTAGCTATTTGTTTCTGTACTAGTTAAGTTAGTTAGTTAAGCACACCTCTTTCATTTCCTGGACTGGGTCTTCAGTCTTTCCTGCTTTCTCTTGTAGGCTTCATGGTTTAATTTAGAAAAAGCCAGTTCTCTGTTCTGTTGGCCATTTCTAGTGTCTATTTTTGTTTCTCACTGAATGTTATTTCCTTCTTTCTGCTAATTTAGTTTGTTAGTTTGTTTCTCTTTTTTCCAGTTCCTGATTGTCATATGTTTTGAGGTGGGCATTTGTCATTATGTTTCCTTCAGAGTTGCCTTGGCCACATTGTGTAAGCTGTGGTATAATGTGATCATGGCTTTTTCCACAGTGGTTTGCAGCCTCACTTTTTACTTCTCCTTTGACCTGTTGGTAGTTAGGAGTGTGTTGTTTAGTTTCCACACATCTGTGAATCTTCTGAAATTGCTTCTGTTACTGATTTCTCATTTTACACCACTGTGGTCAGAAAATATATTTTATATAATTTCAACCGTCTTAAGTTTTTAATGGTTTGTTTTATGATCTAACCTATTGTAAGAAGTATGGTTTTTCCACCCGCCGCCAGTCTTGTCCCGCCGCCGCGCCAGCCCCAATTAACACACAGAGACTCTGTATTTGATATAATTCTGTTGGCCAGGTACTAGTTTCTTATCGGCTAGCTCTGTCTTAAATATTAACCCATTTCTATGTATTTCCACGTGGTCTTCTTACTGGGGAAAGGGGCCAGTGTCTCGTCTCCCCAGTCTCTCCATCTTGGCTCCTCCTTACTCCTTCCTATTTCCTCCTTATCTCCTAGTCCCGCCTATCTTGCTTTCCTATTGGCCAACAGTGCTTTATTCATTAACCAGTATGAGAAACATACAGAATGACATCTCCCATCAACCTATGATTCACCCCAGAGAATGTCCCGTGTGAAGAATACATCACCTTGTGTTGTAGGACAGAAGGTTCTATTTGGCTGAAAGTATAGTTCAGACAAATGTTTCCTTACTGACTCTCTGTGTTTTTATCCATTATACTATTACTGTTACTTACCTGTCTGTCTGTCTATCTGTCTGTCTATATATCTATCTATCTATCTATCTATCTATCTATCTATCTATCATCTATTTATCTCTCTTAGTACTTGTTTGACCTAGACCACCAGGTTATATTATTCAGTGACAGGAAAGGACCAAGGATGAGAAAAATAAAGAAAATAGCAAAGTTGGGACCAGGAGGTCTTTCATAGGTGACAGCTAGCGCCAAGCAAGTTTATTAAGAAGTGCATCTTTGCTGGATGGTGATAGCACGTGCCTTTAATCCCAGCACTCAGGAGGCAGAGACAGGTGGATCTCTGTGAGTTCAAGTCCAGCCCAGTCTATAGAGCAAGTTCCAGGACAGGCTCTAAAGCTACAGAGAAAAGCCTGTCTCAGGAAAAAAAAAAAAAAAAAGTATCTTTTCATATACAGTTTGCAGGGGGGGGGGGGAATGGAACAAAGTCAGCAGGAAGCTATCCACACAAAGTTGCAGTAAGGGAACACAGGGTATCTCAAGTACAGCACAGATAGAGGATACAACGGCCTTGGGACTGATAATTGCAGTCTTTTGGGGTTGGGATAGCAGCCCTATCCCCAGCCCCAGCCCAGAACTTGTCACGTCTGCCCCTATTGTTCATTGTCCTTTCATCGGGGCCTCTAAGAAAGCCTTGGACCAACCTGGTGCTCAGCATTTGCTAATCTGTTCAGGTACTTCAATGTGATGAACACTATTTTTATAATGGTTATTCTTGATGAATTAATTTCAATATCATTATATAGTATGCCCTCCCCCCTTCCAGTTTTGGACTTAGAGACTATTTTTTCTCTGATGTAGGTATAGCTCTTTCTGGTATCTTTTGGTTTCCATTTGTATGAGGACTTACACCCTTTCATTTTCAGACTGTGTGGGTTTCTGGAAGGCAGCATACTGTTGAGCTTTGTATTCTTATCCATTCCATCATTCTGTCTTCTGGTTGTATATTTAATCCTTTTACATTCAAAGTATGTTACTGATAGGTGAGAATCTCTGCCACCTTGTTCATTTTTTGCAGGTTATTTTGTGAATCCGTTTTCCTTCTCTCTGTTGTTGTTCTCCATGATGACTTGATGCTTTTCCCCTATTGTATTTCTCACTATCTCTTATGCATTCACCATTGCCTTTTGACCTATGATAAGACAACAGTACCAGTCATAGAAAATAACAAGCAATTCAGCCTGGTCTACAAATCAAGTTCCAAGAAAGCAAGGACTATTACACTGAGAATCCCTGTCTTTAAAAACGAAATAAAAATATAAAAAAGAGAGAAGAGAAAAGGGTTAGTAAAAAAAAATAACTGGGGCCAGAGACCTGGCTCAACAGGGAAGAGTGCATACCTTTGTTTCAGAGGGCATCAATTTGGTTCCCAGAATCCATAAGGGGTGTCTCATAAACCTTTTGGCCTCTGGAAACATCTGTTCTCACAAGCATACATACATATGTATATATACACATGCAAACATGTAGCTAACAATAATAAAAAAATAATCTTTTTAAATATGAAAATCCCAAAAATTCAACAGGTAAATTGAACATAAAAAGACAGAAAACATTATTACTGTCTTTTCAGAAATTATCATGGCCAAATACAGGGCCCAGACCAGGGTGCACCTAAACATCACCCAATCTTAGAAAGTGGCCATGGTCTGGCTGTTTGAATTCTCACTTCTGGGTCTATGGAACATTTAAGAAGGTCCTCTTCAATCTTGAATAATTGTGCAGTTCAAGCTCACCACTATTGGTTGAAAGCAGACTTCTAGAAAGTCAGTCCATTGGACTGCAGCTCCCTGAGGGCCACAAGCTCTAACAGGGCTACAATAGACACCATATGTGGAAAAATAGTTTCAACCAGGAATGCAGTCTTCACAGCAAATATAGTTTCTGCAAGTCGTTGGGTTTTCGCCATTTCACGACCCCCTAAAAATTCTGCTTCTCTGAGACCCGTTTCTGGCATGTTCCGATGATGGGTACTCTTCTTATGTAGCAGGCAGAGTCTCTTCCCCTTTAGAACCCTATTACTCAAACTTTTTTTTCTCTTGATGCTGTTCTGACAATCCCAGGAGGTTTTCTTCATCTTTTTCTTTTATCTTCTCTGACTATATTCTTAGGTAATTTGTCTTCTAGTTCACAACCTTCTTCTTTTAGTTGTTCCTTTTTGTTGTTGGTGTTGTTTGTCACATTTCTTCATCTAACTCATTACTTTTCGGTTCTAGAATTTGATTTCTTTTTATTTATTTTTAAAATATTTTTAAAAATGTATTTACTTATTTTTATTACATATACAGTGTTCTGCTGCATATCTGTCTGCACGCCAGAAGAGGGCACCAGATCTCCCTGTTGTGAGCCACCATGTGGTTGCTAGGAATTGAACTCAGGACCTCTGGAAGAACAGTCAGTACTCTTAACCTCTCTCCAGCCCCTGGTCTCTCCCTCCCTCTCTCTCTCTCTCTCTCTCTCTCTCTCTCTCTCTCTCTTTTTTTTTTTTAATAAATTCAATCTATTAAGATTTGTTTGGGCCATAGTTTTCTTAATTTTGTGATTTCTTAATGTTCACTGACCTTTATGATTACTATTTAAAATATTTGTCAGGAATCTGCATACCTTAATTTTGGCTGTTCATTTATATATTTCGTCCCTTCAACAGTGATATATTTCTCTGGTTATTTTTTATTTTCGTGGTAATGTATCAGTTCGTGTTCGGTTTTTAAAAAGTTATATTTCTTAGGTTTTTTTGTTTTTAATTTTGTCTTTTTCTAGCCAAGAATCAAAGCCAGAAGCCTTAGGCTTGCTAGGCAAGTGCTCTACCACTGAGCTTAGTCTCCAGTGCCTAGGCATCATTATTATTACTACTATTATTATTATTACTGTTGTCATTATCATTAGCATGCAAATAATAGGCCTCATTCTAGCCTTTTCGTACATGTGTGGTTGTATTGCTCTTGCTCCCCGCTTCCTCGGTCTCCCTGGCCCTCCCTTCCCTTCCCTTCCCTTAGTAGCCACTCCTTGTGTTGTCAAATCACACATATTACCTTCTTTTTAACTAAAAAAATACAGGATGCTGTATGAATTTGTGTGTCATCTTTGCACAGGGACCTTCTGCGACCTCCCCTGTATCATTCCAAGTTCAGTATCTGCGCTGTGGAAGTGAGGAGTGTGTGATGGGGATGCGCTCAATCTGCAAAGTTTACGTAGGAAACTCCATCATCAGGTAGCCTGTTCACGCAGCTCACCATTCGTGAAGTAAGCACACTTTAAAGATGATCCTAATCCTATTTCTCTTCTTTATGGCAATTCTGGAGGTTGAACCTAGGATCCAGCACAAGGTAGGCAAGTTTATACTATTTTTATCTTAAGCAGTCTTAGCTATTTTGTGATTCCACCTAATGGTCTAGATAGTAACAAACTGCATTTTTCTTTGCCTCAAAGAAACTATTTCTGATTGCCTTCATTTTCTTTCATCTTATATAAATGAAAATTCTAAGGCAAATACTACATCAACCGTGTAGTGTTAAGGGCTGGGTATGGTGGTGCATATCTTTAATCCTAGCACTCCACTCTGGAGGCAGAGGCAGGCAAATCTAGGTGAGTTTGAAACCAGCCAGGTCTACATAGCATGTTCTAGGACAGCCAGAACTACATTAAAAACAAAACAAAGCAAAACAAAACAAAAGAAAACCCTGCCTCAAAAACAAAACAAACAAACAAAAAACCCACAACCACCACCATCAATAACAACTATATTAAAAAAAAGTTGTGTCACAGTCTGTTGGAAAAATGTTTTTTGATAAGAATTTTTCCTACACTGGGTTTGCTTCACTGGCTACTTGATGTGAAAGTAAAGATGGCTTTTGTTGTATGTTTTATTTTTCATAATATTAGAGATTGGATCCAGGCTATCACCTTTGCTCGGAGATGGTTTTTAAATAGGTCCATATATATTTGAGTGCAAGGTTATAGTCATTTTTGCTTTGTTTATTTTTCAAGAACAGGATCTCATTGTGTTGCCTGGAGTGGTTTCAAAACCCTGGGCTCCAATGATCCATCCAATCTCTTCATTTCAAATTTTAATGAAGTATACTCCTTGTATGTCTCAAGAAACAGATGATTCAAAATCTAGATTTTTTTCAAAACTACAAAATAACAGAATCAGACCTACATAATTAGCAATATCCCAGCTCCTTTCCTCACTCACCCCCCCCGTGTGTGTGTGTGTGTGTGTGTGTGTGTGTGTGTGTGTGTGTTGTGTTGTGTTGCATGCACAAGATGTGTGGTGATATATTGTTCATGATTTATTAAAGCTTGCCTGAGGATTCAGAAAGCAAAATCAGCCTCAAACTATTGAGATCAGGCAGTGGTGATACACACCTTTAATCCTAGGACTCAGGATTAAGAGGTAGACAGATCTCTGTGAGTCCAAGATGACACAGGTCTACAAGATTGATCCAGTCCTAAAGAGAAACAGCTCACGCATAGATGATCTCAGCACCTGGGATCACACACCTTTAATCCCAGCGCTAGAGAGGTATAAAAGGTAGGAGCAGGATCTTCAGTGGTCAGTATTAGACATTCATTCTCCAGCTACACTGGGGATAGGAAGACATTCAATCTCAGGATTCTCCAGCCACACTGAGGAGAGGCAGCAGATCAACCTATTCAGCCTGAGGTAGTGGTAAGAGTTAGTGGCTGGCTACTTTGCTTTTCTGTTCTTCGGCTTGAAGTTGGAACCCCAATATCTGTCTCTGAATCTTTACTTTTTTGTGCTACAAGAGTAGGCAGTGTGCAGAGCCAGCGCAGGCCATCAGGTGTCTCCCTCTGTCACTGTCCACACTACTGCCCTTAGACAAAGTCTCTCACTAAATCAGAAATTCGCCCTTTTGGTTAGACTCAGTGAACTCTTGGGATCTGCCTGTGTCTGCTCCCTCGTGCTGGGACTACAGTCATGCACAGCCATGTCTGACCTTTTGCATGGGGATTCAAATATAGGTTCTTATGATTGCAGAGCAAGCTCCCTTACTCTCTGAGCCATCTTCCAGCCCAGTATCCCTGTAATTTCAAACAGCATGAGACACCCTAGTGGTAAAACACTAAAAAATGTTTCAGTGGGTAATGGGGCATCAATAAGGATGTTTAAATAAGGAAATGTCAAAGATATATATATAGGAAGAGACATAGACGTGCCCTGTTAGATTGTACAAAGTGTTCCGCTCTCCTCCCTCTGTCCAAAGGTCAGCAACTTCAGCAGGAGCCACTGACAAGGCACATGGGAAGTTGATTAATGTAGGGCCCGGGGGAGTGGGAGGGAGAGGGCAGAAAAACATTGAGACTTCTGTTGTTTTCCCTCATGCTCCTAGTTTACACTAAAGAATGGCCTGACCCCATCACTTGTGATGTGGATGCATTCAGCTTCCCCTTGCACTCCAGAGATGATTGGCAGTGGATCAGAGCTTCATCTGTAGAGTGACCCTGAAGTCCAGGATTTCTGTGTGTATGGCGAGGGAAGGCTTCTTCTATGTAGCTAGATGGACGGTCAAGAAAGCAAAACTGCTTGCAGCCATTGTTGTGACCCACCAGAGTGATAAGCCACTAGACAGCTTGGGGATAAAGAGAACAGAGCAGAGCTAAAGCTAGCTGTCACCAAAGAAACCAGAACCCAGGATCATCTGGGCTTATGTCCAGCTAAGCACTGGGGCAGTTCTCCCGAAGCTGTGGATGGTATAGGTTAATCACTTCTTTTCTCTCTTCTGGTTGAATCAGCTTGAGTGAGTCTGGTTTTCAGTGACTTGCAACAGAAAGTCCTAACTGATTTTCAGTGGAGACAGTAATCAACTGGGAACCCATCTACTGGCATGGAAGTGGAGGTGGGCAGAAAGAGGCTTTGCTGATGCGAGGTCACCACAGGTAAAGTTTTGGGCTCACGTGTAAGAGACCGCTCCTGTCTGAACGTCTCCCCCAAAAGCTTATGAGCTGGAACTTTAATCCCTCATCCATGGATTGAGTTTGTTCTGAGGGGACAGCTTAGGTCCAGTGGGAGGGACTTTGTTATAAAGGTGCCATTTCCTGTATGTCTGTTAACTCCCCCTTGTTACCTCACCTTCCAGCCTCTGATACCCTGCACCATGTTGTCATACAGCAAGAAGGGCTTCGCCAGATGCTGAGAGGATGCCTGGGCCATGCTCTTGGATTTCTCAGCCTCCAGAACCATGAGCCAAAAAAATCTGGATTCCTTATATATTATCTAGCCCCAGGCATTTTTTTTTCATAGCAGCAGAAAAGACGAAGGTATTAACTCTAGTAACTTTCATATAACTTACCACTCCTTCCTAAGTTCATTAGTGAAATGTATATAGCTCATAGTGTGAACTCTAGATGAAATTTAGATGACTTAAGTCACTATCACATAAAATCTATGCATCCTTGGGTAAGCTACTTCTGTATTGTCTAAGCTCAGGTTCTTTTTCTATGAAACGGTAGGAGGGTAGATCTGCCACTTTCATTACAATAAGAATGATCACACAATAAGAATTAATTAGAGCATCAGATATATGGTAATAACATTCAATTATCATTATTGTTTTCAACACTTTTCCAAGTGGGCATATTTTGGAAGGGAGAGATCTGTCACAGATTAAACTGCCAGTGCCTTCAGCTTTCATATCTATCATTACCTCCTGCCCTTCTACCCAGTGAGGGACGATGACCTGTAATGAAGACATAACCCTTCTGCTGCCCAAGGCTTATCTTCCCTCCTTCCTTCTTTATCATACTTTGTCCCAGACCCTTGATTCAACTCTTAGGAATTGTGTCTAACAGTGATTCCTTTTTCTTGTTTGATGAACCATGTACCGCCCTACCCTGCCAATGTCTGAGCATAGCTCCTCTTCTTGCTTGTCATCCTGATGATGTCGACACCACCTGCCCACACACTCCCACTTGCGTTTTACCAAAGCTGCTCTGTCTACACCCACCAAAAGTGACTCCGTTGTTCAATGCCACGGGCCTTACATTACTCTCACTTTATTCTCAGCTCCCTCTGACACTGCTGCTCAGTCCTTCTCTTTTGTTTAAAAAAAAAAAAAAAAAAAAAAAAAGGCTCAGCTCATAGCCTTGGCTGATGCGGAACTTGACACCTCAAGCTAGCCTCAAACTCAGAGACCCACCTGCCTTCACCTCTGAGTGCTGGGATCATACACATCCAGCATCCATTCCTTCCAAAAAGCCTTTCTTTTCTTGCTTTCCTCCATACTTAAGTCTTGACAGAGTTCAGGCCTCATTTTACCTCTTGCCATCCTATTGCACCAAACCTTTTATCCACTCAAACCATGAGCAGAGAAGTCCCACACATACATTCCACAGCCACCCTCACTCTGTTTCATCAACCACATAGAAGGCATGTCTTCATAGATGCCTCACAAGTACCGTATATACCATCCAAGCTAACTCACCTGCCTCTGCTTAACCTCTTTCTCAGGTGCATGGCATCATCTTCAGCTACCTAACAAAAGCCCAAAGGCTATCCTTGACCCTTCCCCTCTCCCTCCTCCCTCGAACTTCCATTGTTAATGGCGCCCCACATTGTCTACCTGGACTACAGCCACAGCTATCAAACTGCTCCAATTCTGCTCCCTTCCAATCCACAGTGTCTCACACTGTGGGGGAAAAATTATGTTCACATTATAGTTTGGTTGCAAATTAGGCTCCTGGCTTCTGGACCAACAAGGCAAAAGTCAAGGGAAAGTAATCTTATCTCTTGGTATTCATTCTAGTACTAATTCTGTGTTCTAAATCAAACTACTCAGGAGATTTACACCAGAAGCAATAAAGACATAATAGTCAACGACCTCTACACTGTTCCTATGACATGGTCTATCATTTCTTTTTCAATCAATATTTAACAAGTACTCACAATGAATCAGACACCATGCTCAGACACCATGCTCACCACTGGAAATAACACAGCAAGTGTGTGTGTGTGTGTGTGTGTGTGTGTGTTTTAATCTCATAGCTAACACTCAGTTTCAAATAATATTAAGTGCAACTCTCATGAAAATTTGCTGGGGGTGGGGGGAAAGAGCTTGCTTCTCAAACTAGCCCTACCTTGTAGTAAAACCATGGTCAAAATAACCATTTCTCAGTGTCCTCCACCTGGGTCTGTCCCCAGAGCATGACTTCAGGACTCTCCAGCTTGCCACCACTACTGGACAGTACACACTAAATATTGACAGGGATCCTGAGTGCTGATAAAGTGCTTTCAACTCCACATGGAACCTGTCCTTTGCCAGCCTCGCCTGCTGTGGCTTCCTACAGGCATCTGTCACTGGTGTCTCTGCCCTCCCCCACTGCCCCATGGCACTGCTATTGCTTGCTCAGGCCAAAGGTGCTTGCTACGCTCACCAGGCAATGCCAAGGATGCCAGAGAGCAGGGTGTGGACTACGGTTGCTTTGTCCACCATGGCAGGAAGTAGGGCAACCTACTATCAACTTCCATTACCTTGCTGGCTCTCCAGCTTGCTAAGAATGCCCAAGAGGCTGAACCTGCTCACTCCAGGACCTTTCTGTACTGAAACTATTCTGTGTTTTCACTCCCCTATCTGAAAGCCATACTCCCCATGATGTTGGAGGTACACTGCATTACCCAGGTTCCAAAGCAGTGTTTGCTGATGCTCCTGCAGGTCTTGTTTTGTTTTGTGCTTTGACTTGGATCTACGTGTTCATCCAAAGCTCATGGACTGAAGGTTCAGTCTCCCATACAGCAGTGTCTAGGGGTGAGACACTATTTCAAAGGCTCCAACCTACTTACTTTGGCTATTAAGCAGTGGATGGACACTTCAGAAGTAAGCCCTAGTTGAAGGAAGGGGACCTGAGCTAGGACAGAATGATGAGGAAAATTATGGGGACACAAGAAGGGAAAGGAACCCCTCACCCAGAGTCTGGTGGGAAAGTAACCAACTGTGAAGGCAAGAATTGAAACAAAATTCACATTTGCTTAAGGCCATTCTCCCATCCCAGCTATAAACCTACAGCCTTCTAAGATTCTTACTGGAAATCCAAGGGACTTCAGGTTTTACCTTACCAGATTTTAACCTATGCAAGACACCCTGGAAATGCCCTGCAGTCTCACCAAAAAAAAAAAAAAAAAAAAAAAAAAAAAAAAAAAGATAGAGAAAAGGGGAAAATTAAGTTTCTTAGCAACACTGTGAGAGTCAAAGTTACATTTTAAGTTTAATTACTATGCTTAAGAGATCCATGAAACAAAAATGCCTCTGATCTGCAAGTCCATTACCCAAGGACAGACAGTCCCTGAAATGATGGATGCTATTGTTTACGGGAGATAACAAGCCACATGTTTTTCACTCCCCTAAATAAGTTTGTTTGACCCATCTCAGGAGTTTATCAAGATAAACACTTGCCCCTGATTTAGATGTAGGCTGGAGGTATCTCAGGATGTATGCTTGTCTCTGATTGGGCCTGATGGGACTTGCAATGAAGTATGGGTTTTCCTTCTTAAGCCCTTGCCATACTTGATTCTGGACCATTTCTTGAGAATCTGGATATGGACCTGGCTAGAACCCATCCACCTGGCCAGTATTTAATTAAAGCTTGCTTCAAACTTGGCCTTAAACTGTATAGTGGTCTTATTCTCAGTTGGTGGAATTAACACCCTTCCAGATGTATCTTGAGAGCCACTAAAACAGTATATATGGCGATTGCTATGACACTGCGTTGTGAATGTCTTTTGGGAAGCCCAGACCCTCTCTTGGGTGTCTTATTCTCTCTGTCGTAACCCTTTTGCCTAAAATACGTGTAAAATGGCTTTTAATATGCTGAGAGGATTCTGTGAGAAGCCCACAGCCATGCATGCTCTAGGGTGTGCTTTATTCTTTTTTTCTTTGCTCCTCTTTCTATTCGTAACAGACTTCAAGTCTATTTCTTACAGGTTTGCCTTAAAATCACTTCTGAGATGAAGCCAAGAATACTGTGCTCGAGTTAAAAGATTAGGAGAATACTTCAGGATATTGACAACAGAGCCATACTGTGCCGCCATTCCTCCCAGCCTTCCCTGACATTCTTGGTGGCTCTAACCCAAAGCAACCTTCCCCTCTCTCTCCGTCTCCATCGTGCTCGAGTTGTGCTCTACCACTGAACTACATCCCTAGCTCAATTTTCTTAAATTCAATGGGAAAAGGTAGCTTCACAAATAATAAGCACTCAGCTGATAGATGTCTCAAGTCTTGGCTTTAGCAAGCTTGCTTTGAGAATTTTAGGGAATTCTTCGCACATTCAAACTAACCCCCACCCCGCCCCCAAATCCTAACCCTGCCTCTCCTCACCCTCATTTGCAAACCTGCAAGGGGAAGAAAAAACAGTTGCATTCCTTTTAATTGCCTGGGGACCCTTGGCTGCCTTAGCCTAAAGATTGGCGGGATGGGGGTGGGGGGCAACGGGTAGGGGTGGGGCGGGACCAAAAGTGCATCTGGCGGCCGGCCGAACGGGCCTCCCTGGGGCCTCGGCCGCGCGCAGCATTATGGGAGTTGTAGTTCTTATAAGTCTGAATTTCCAGCTCGGACGAAATCTCGGAACTCACTTTCCCGTGCTCCTGTGCCGCGGGCTTGAATGGAGCAGGTCCTTGGGAGGGTATGAAAGTGCTTGGGAGCTTAGTTATAAATTGTGGACTCGAGAACCGCGTGTCGGCGTAACTTCCGTTGCAGCCTCCCCTCCACTTTGAAGTGCAAGTTCCAGGTCTTCGGTGCTGACCTGGCTGAGCCTGCAGTGGGAGCGACCGGCGTCGGCTGGACTTAAACTCCCAGGCAGTCTTTCTGCGCCCTCCCCTTTCTCTCCACCAGATTCCCGCCCTTCAGGCCCGGTCGCCCAGCTGGAATCACTTGTTCTGAGGGCTGGAAGTACTTACTCTCCAGTCCCTGCGAACTTCGGGGAGCCTGCCGAACCCCGGCTCCTGCTAAACCCTCAGCTTCCAGCGTCTCCAGCATGCGCGTGTGGGCCCCCGTGGGCGTCCTGGCCTCGGTGGCTTACTGCTTCCACCAGCGGCGGGTAGCTCTCGCCGAGCCTCGGGCGCCTGGTGGCCAGCATCCGGTGGACCGCAGCCTACTGGAGCTAAAAATGGTGCAGGTTGTGTTTCGACACGGGGCACGGAGTCCACTCAAGCCGCTCCCGGTGGAGGAGCAGGTGAGAGGCAGCCCACTTGGGTGCTTGTGGAACCCACCTTAGGATTCCCCCTGGCGCAGAGGGGCTCGGGCTGGGTTCAGACCAGAGGAAAACAGCAGTAGACAGGGTCTCAGGCTGTGGCCTGGAGTCCTCCTCCCTACCTTCATCGCCACTCCACCAGTTTGTATAAGCCTTCCTGGCTAGGGCATCTCCCCCAAACTTTCAGTTTCGAGGTGTAGTGTAACTTTTAAAAGATGCATAGGAATCGCCCAGAGCATCTAAATGCAGATGTAGAGTTGAGTTGCATTTAGCAGTTATGTGTTTGGGTGAACTTGAGTTCAAGGGTACAGTGGACCTTGTAAGTGCCTGTTTCAGTGTTGTTAGTTGCAGAGTCCTTTGTACCAGGAGCCACCCTAAGTGCTATCACAGAGCAGAACAGGCTGGTGCCTTAGGGACCAGATATTAATATAGATTTTTCTCAGGGCTCGCTGGAAACTATTTGTGATCTCATGAAGCTTTATTAGTGACAAGGACTGTATCTCGGGGTTCTTTACGTTTTAGGTTTAGAAATCTGGAAGGGATTTGTTTAGGTTTAGAAATATTGGAAGCCAATAAAAACTTAAATTGGCTAGTCTTGTGGCTATAAGTTAGGGTAATTATGATTAAGGCACAAGCAATTAGCTCTTTTTAAAAAAAAAAATGGTTGCCTGTCAGGTAAAAAAGAATAGGGCACCGAAAGTCCCCAAGTATTGAATTTACCCGTGGATATACTCTTCATGATCATATCTGCTTTCCTGAAATGCTGTGTGTTTTATCTTCATATCATGCAACCCAAGATCCTGTCTTTAAAGAGGGCCACATATGAAAAAGTTGAGGCTGTAGGACACTTCTGCAGGCACTTAATGACCAGGTCTGGAGTTAGCCTCTTTTGTGGCTGTACTACTTTCTGTCTGGTACTGCAGTTTTCTTTTTGCTTCTTTGATCCCCACCCCCTCCAGGTAAGGTCTTTAAAATTAGATTTCTAAAGTTTTCTTATTATATTGTCCACACATGGCCCATCTCTTTGTACCCTTATTCTCTATTTCATCATATTATGGAGTGTTACATATATTGACGTTTTAGACAAAATTATCAGTGACAGCAAAGGATCAAGTTTGTCTGTGTTGATCTGGACCCCAGTATACAGTCAGTGCAAGCACCTATCTACATCAGCCTGCACTGGTGGATTCCAGTACAGAAGTGTCTTCATTGACATGCTTTGACAAGATGTTACCATTCTATGTTGAGGCAACTAGGAAAAACAATCCCACTCAGTTCATTACCGGAAAGGTATTCATTACATTACTCTGGCTTCATTTTGAATTGCAAAAATAGATTTAAATACATTTAGGGATGTGTGTGTACCATTGGATATGTGATGGGAGTCTTACACATTTATGGTGGAAGATAAACTGAGAAACCCAGCTTCACTATCTTTTCCCCCATGGCCTTTTGCAGTATGAGAAGAACTATTGCTTTAACTTCCCACTCATATGCAGACTGTAGGCTGATACTTTAATTTTTTTAAAAGATTTTTTGCGGGTGGGGGGGTGGGATGGGGACAGGTGACTGAGAAGCCAGAAGAAAGTTTTGGATCTTGGTTATGAGTCATATGATGTGGCTACTGAGCACAGACTACAGTCCTCAAAGCAAGCACTCTTGGCTGCTGAGTTGTCTCTCCAGCCCTAGGTAGAAGCTTTAAACATGTCTGGTTTTCCTGGATAAGGTTCTGTGCTTAAAAGCCAGAGGTAGCACCAACTTGCTAGCTGTGAGTAAATGTCACCAGCCTCCCCTGACTTGCTTCTGGATATCTTCTCTCAAGTTTTATTTTCAATATCCGTGGTTATTGATGTCTAGCCTTTTTTTATTCTGCTGTTATTGTGAGAGCAGACTAGGTGGCAACAATTATAATACTAAAATTACCTTCACTACATTTTCTGATTTCTGCTGGCTTCCAGATAAATATGTTCTCATCATTTCGGCTTTCTCACAGACCCTTACAGAGTAGCATTGTTTAAGAGGATATGTTTTGCTGAATTGTTTTTGTATGGTTTGGATAACAGCTGTTCTGTCCTGCCAAAAGACTATGCTTTGAACATAAAATTATAGAACTAGGTTGAACATATTTCTGACCTTCAGAGCGGCTCCAAATTCACTTTCAAGCAAGGAAAACTCCTGGCTTTGCTTTCAACTTTTCCCCAACTTCTTCCAGACAAAGGCAAGATGACCCTGAATAGGGGGGTTCGTCAGCTTTTTTAACATAAAGTTCAGGCTACCCCGTTTCCTCGTTAAGTCCAGATAATTCTAAAGCACCAGAGAAGAGATGCTCTTGCAATTCCCAGATACCTTGCTCTTTGCCACAGGCATTTTCAGTAGTCTGACCGCTGCGTCCATTTTTGTTCCCACATTTATACTTATTTCCTACTTACTTTGAATTGGTTACTTTAAATTATATTTTAGGTTTTGCTATCATCTAATTAAAGTTTTTTTTTTTTTTTTTTTTTTTTTTTTTTTTTTTTGGTATATGTGTGTTTGCCTTCATGTGTATCTATGTACCATGAGAGTGCCTGGTGACCATGGAGGCCAGAGAGCATTAAGTCCCCTGGAACTGAAGTTACAGAAGGTTATAAGCCTCCATGTGGATACTGGGAATTGAACCCTTAACTTCTGGAAGATCATTAAGTGCTTTAACCACTGAACCATCTCTCCAGCCCCCTAATTTTCTCTTTAAAGATGATGTGTATATATGAAGTAAAACTATCAAGTTAGTCTCTGCCCTGCCCCCATCCTCTGAAACAGGATCTTGTTTTGAAGCCTCGATTGGCCTGGAACTCACTGTTGTAGCTCAGGTTGGCTTTGGACTCAAAGCAATTTTCCCTCAGCCTCCTTTCACTATGCCTGGTTTGGGTTTGCCTTTACCACTCAGAAACTGAACAGCAGGAATTGAGGATGTATGTGGGGGATAGGAGGAGCATCTATGAATGGATATATCATCCATTCATGAAAATCTGAATCATGTTTAGGCTCAGCATGACCTGGACATCAGGAATTGTAGGAACAATGTGCGCATTACCTAGTGAGTCTGAGTGGCCCTGTGGACCCACATCTGTCTGTCACACTCTGTGCTCCACACTGGACTTAACCAGAGTGGAGGCTTAGTCTCAGCTCTAGAAGTTGCATATGTTGAAGGAGAGAGGGAACATCCAGATCTGACTCACAGGAATGTGCTGAGAGCTCCAGGAACACAAAGGAAGTAACTTATCCTAACCTGACCCCAAATGATCACAGCTTTCCTGCTCTTCCGCTCTTAGTTTTACTTAGGGTGTATCTGCACCCTGCCCACAGTATCCACACAAGCTCAAAACCTTTTTCTTTCTGCTTACCTCTCAGCCCCACCCCCAAATGGAGCTTGTGACTGCCCACTTCCTCTGTTTCCGCTGATAGTCTTGTAGGTCTCACTGATATGTTAAAGCCAGCTCTTCTGTGTCAGTTGTAATTGTGACATGCACTTTTGGCATTCAGACCACTCTGTGGAGCCATTTTCCTTTTACACCTACTGTGCATGTGCTGGGTTTCTGGGGCTCTGGGCACCTACTCTCGCTTCAGCTGGAAAAACTGCAAATTTCACTTCTATATGTTGTTCTGAGGCTCACCTCCTACAAGTTCAGGTGTTTGCTTCTTTGCATCCTTTGCAAATGTCATTCTGGTGAAACTAATGACTCAGCAGCCAAAAGAGCTATGTCGGGCTTTGGGCTGTGGCAGCTGTATTTGGCATCTCAGAGGACAGACCAACTTCCGCTGTGTCACTGCTAGCATTTACAGTCATGGCTTGCTTCCTCTAAGCTGAAAACCCAGGAAAGGCCAGATCAGGTTACCTTAGTGCTGTCTTCCTCAGGATCTGGGAGATCATCAAAACTGATAATAGCATCCAGACTAGAAAACCAATAGATGACTCAGTCTCTTTCCCCAGAAGCTGTCCACAGAGCAGGATAGACTAGTAAAGGAACTTTCCTGGTATAGTTTGATGAAGGCTTTTAAAGAGCCAGTGAAACTGCTGTGTAAGCTCAGGCCATGACTGCAGCTTCTTGATTATTTGCTATGCAGAGAGTTTGCTTCTGGGGAGTCAAGGGTTTGAATTTCAGAACATTGGCAAGAGGAGCCAGTGTATGGATTAGAGCATTATTGGTTCTCAACTTGGGTCAAATGACCCTTTCACAGGAGTCACCTAAGGCCATCAGAAAATACAGATATTTACATTATGGTTCATAACCTGTTATGCTCAGTCCACAAGACCTCCAGAGAGACCACCAAGGAGCAGAATGTGCACCCCGAATGCAAGTACACAAGGTTTCTTTATTGAATTCAAGCCTAGACAGACTGAGGCAGCAGCTGCAGGGGAAGGCCTTGAGCCTCATAAACGAGGGGTATGGGTTCGAAGCTGCAGAGTCTAGGAGTGCTGGGGGCTTTCCAGGGGTTTATCTCTTGTACCATTTGTGCCCATAAAAGTTGGTTGCCCTGGGCATCTCATTTGTCTCTCCTTCCCGCCTGTATGGGGCGGGGCATTTGTAGTTCTCTCCCCTTCCTGCCTGTCAGCCTTTGGGGGTGGGGGGATGGTGTCAGCCATCTGTGCTGGTCATGGGGCCAGGTTCTCACACAGTGCTGTTTTTGTCCCTTTTTCTCTAGGGTGGCTCTGGTTTAGCCTTTCAAACCATAGCAAAATTACAGTTGTGAAGTAGCAACAATTTTTATGGTCCGGGGTCACCACAGCGTGAGGAACTGTATTAGAGGGTTGCAGCGTTAGTAGGGTTGAGAACCACTGGACTAGAAGACCATCATGTCTGACTCCTCGGGAGTAAAAGTCTCATGGGTCGATTGAGGTCTGTGATGCTTTGAAAATCATCAGATTGAGGCAGGAGCCAGATTATGAGGACTGAAGGAAGACGAGGCAGAAACAAAGGTGTCTATAGACAGCAGCCACTTGTTTCAAAACTGGGGAAGTGAACGGGAAATAGGCCATAGTAACACTGGACCTTCAGCAGAGTCCTAGGTGTGGGTGTGGGACATGGAAGCTACACATTGATTCCTGACAAATTGTTCCAACTTGGTAGTCACTAAGACCATGTTTAATTAATTCATTCACTCCCTCACTTATTCATTGAGTAGCTGCATGCATGTCAGGCAGCCTGGCTATGTGTCCCTTTTAGGGCTTAGTGTGACAGCAGCACTGTAACTGTGAGTCTTAATATGTCACAAACAGGACTTGAGTTAAGGACGCCAGGAATAACAAATCATGGTCATTTCTTCCTTTAGTGGGAGCTAGAATGTAGTTGGAAGTTACTTGTCCCGCCTTCTAGTTCCCAAATAACCACTCTCAGGTGTAATATTAATTATAATCGTTGGCCAGTGGCTCAGGCATATTACTGACTAGCTCTCACAATTAAATTAATACATTTTTACTAATCTTGTGTATCACCATGTGGTCACGGCTTACCCAGAACGTTCTGGCGTTTTACCCCTTTGGCGGCTACGTGTCATCTCCCTGACTCTGCCTTTTTTTCCTCTCTCTATCTCTGTTTGGATTCCCTGCCTAGCTATATTCTGCCCTGTCATAGGCCAAAACAACTTTATTCATCAATCAATAAAAGCAACACATTTGCAGCATACAGAAGGGCATCCCACATCAGCTGAGTTCTAGCTTCTTTCCTTCCTTTCCAAGGGGAGGTTGCAAGCCTTGTGTCAAGTGATTCCAGGCGTGTGTTCCAGAGGCCACTAGAGTGTTAGGACTGTGAGTTTCGAGAATGTTCATTTAACTGAATGTCATTTTTTTTTTTTCATGGCCACAACAGGTGGAGTGGAACCCCAAGCTTTTAGAGATCCCACCTCAGACTCAGTTTGAATACACTGTCACCAATCTTGCTGGTGGCCCGAAACCTCATTCTCCTTATGACTCTGAATACCACAAGACCACTTTGAAGGTGAGTGGCTGCTCTGCCCCGTGCGGGGACTTTCTCTGGGCTGAGTTGAGCCTCCAGGTGTCCAATCTTCTCTTTCTCTATGCCTCGCTTTAGGGTGGTGTGTTTGCGGGGCAGCTGACCAAGGTGGGTATGCAGCAGATGTTCGCCCTGGGCGAGAGACTGAGGAAGAATTATATGGAAGATAACCCCTTCCTGTCACCTGTCTTCAACCCACAAGAGGTCTTGTGAGTCATAGACAGGGAGATACCCATTTAAGGTCTTGAACATACGTAACCTGTCCTGACCCCCACTCTCATCTATGGTGGTTTGGGGGACAAAGTGCCGCTGTGCAGTTACCCTTGTGTCGTAAGATTCTGTGGAGGCAGTCACTGACGGCCACAGCCATCGGCCTTCAGCCTGTAGAGAGGAAAGGCTTCCTTCCCATGGTGTCCCGTATGTGGTTTTGAGAGGTTTCACCTGCTCCATTCCCAGCTGCGTTCCTGTGTGAGCATCTCTGCCTCTGCATGTTCATTTCCCCCCCAGTGTTCGCTCCACCAACATTTTTCGGAATCTGGAATCTACTCGGTGTTTGCTGGCTGGGCTTTTCCAACATCAGAAAGGTTTGTGTTTGGGTCTGGAAGTCACCCTTGTGCCAGAGGAACTCTTTCTCACTTCCAACACTCTTCTCTTCCTCTGCCTTTTCTCCATCCCTCCTGCACACACGATTTTAGTTGCCTGTGTCACAGGGGTCCTTCACCATCCACGCCTTTGTTGTCCTTGCCAACCTGGCCTCCACAGTGATCAGGGATCGGGTATACCTCTGCCTCCCGACTCCTCGGGCTTCCACACAAGCTGTAGAAGTAACTCTTGTGAGCAGTAGTGAGGGACTCCTGAAACCGAGGGCGAGGGGCACGCTTGGCTGGGACTAAAGGCTGCTGCCGTCACTCTGATCTTAGTGGTAATCCTCTGCCAAACCCAGATTGTATCCGCCATGTTCTACTAAGCCTTTCTAAGTTGAGAAATCTGTTGAGTTTCAGTCTTAACATATCTAATCGGTGAATGATTACAGCCGTCAATTTCAAAACTTTTCACCTGCGAGGGCTGTATTACTTGTCAGACCCATATTAGACACTGTCACATTGCTGTGACCAAACAGCTGACAGACAGAAACGACTCAAGGGAAGACACGTTCATTCTGGCTCTCGATTTCAGAGTGACGGGAGGCTGCCGTGGGCAGGAGGGTGTGCTGGCAGATGCGGGTGGGCAGGAACATCCTGCAGAGGCTCCTGGTGTCTCTACCTGTGGCTGCCCTAGTGAGGTGGTGAGTGTTCACACTGTGACAGGCCAGGGCATGTGCCGAGCTAGAGGCAGGTTTACCCTGCAGAGGCTGCCTCCACTATTAGATTAGTGGGCCAGGCCCACTTTGTCACCGCTCCACATGTTCCCACACTTCACCTCCCCTCTAGGGAACAAGTGCTCAAAATGGGGCCACCGTTACAGATGCAAACCCTACCAGGGCTTTTGGCCACCGAATGAGGCTATGGTTTTGTCATTTGTAATTGATTCAAATCCACATGTGATCACTCTTGTGAATTTCAGATAATTGTGACCTAATTGGTATGACCTAACAGATATTCAGATACAAAAATCTTAAATGGAAATAAAGTTTCCATCAAACTTTGAAGGACAATAGGACCGTCAGGCCACAGGGGCTTGGCCTTACTTGGCCTTACTCCTCAACTGTTTGGAGCTGCTACTAACCCTGACCGAAGCCGGCTGCCCCACATGCTGTATCCCGAAAGCCAAGCAAACAGGACAGGCTGCCCCTTTGTGGGAACCCTCAGGCCTGACCTTCTAAAAGTTCCTCCCTTGCTCATCTCCAGAAAGGCAAATGTCCCCTTCCCAGTGTGACTCTGGAGGACACTTCTGAGTCACCTGTGGCCCTTCTACACAGGATGCAGACTGAGGATGCCCAGGTTCCAGCAGGGGGGGAAACAGCTTCCTCGTGCCTAGGGTGGTGACTCCCTGAATTATTGGAAGCCGGGTGGGACTCCTCAGAAATAATCTGTGCCTTTCTTAGTACCAAGAATTGCAGCACCTGCTGCCACTCACAGAGGGGTGCAGCTGCAGAATTGCTTTAGGAGTAATACCCTGCAGAGTGCCAGAGTTGGCTAGGTGTAAGCTAGAGGGCAGCAGGCTGTGCAGGAAGCTGGAGCTTGTCCATCTGCCCACCTGTCAGTCATTCGTTAAATGTAGCTTGTCTTCTCAGGTGTGCCTTATTTACCATTAGCTGTATTCCCATATCTTGCCATCAGGAGAAGACTGAGATGGACATGGGTTTGTAGTGTTAGGTTAGAGGTCCATATCATGGTTATTATCCTTACACATAAAGCATTGGTCTAAGAACTTTGCATATATTGTGGAGCAGACACCATCAGCTCCTTTTACAGATAAGAGAACTAATGCAAAGAGAGGCTTGCCCAGGAGCCCAGATCTGGAGATGGTATTGGTGGGATTCAAGCTCTGGCTGTCTAGCTTCAAAGTCCACATTTGTCATCTTTGTCAGCTGCTTCTCTGAGGATGTGCACATTTGGGACGTCTAGGCAGGGTCTTTGAGAGTTTTGTCTGGTCTTTGTTTTTAAATGTACTTATGTGTGTTTCTGTGTTTTGTGCATGTGTGCATGTGTGCCATGATACATGTATGGTGACCAGTAGAAGTCCTTTCTTGTCCACGATGAGGGTTCTGAGGACTGGACTCAGGTTGTCAGGCTTGGGGCGAGTGCCTTTAACCACTGAGCCTTCTCACTGATGCTCTGTGTGTGTGTGTATGTGAGAGAAAGAGAGAGAGAGAGAGACAGAGAGAGAGAGAGGAAGAAAGAAAGAGAGAGACTCATGTAGTTCATGCTTGCCTCAAACTCAGTATGTAGTGGAGGCTGGTCTTGAGTAGCTTGTCTTTCTGCCTTTACTCTCCAAGTACTGGTGTGACAATTTTGCAGCACTATGCCCGACCTTAATCTGTTCCTTTCTGAACATATCTTATAGGACCCCAGAATTCTTGAGAGGGGTCCCAGGAACTACAATCAGGATGATAGGATAAGCACATGGGCTTTGCTTTGGGCCCCCACCTTGTGGACAATGACATGTTTCTTCGTGTTATATAGTAATGAGTGGGTGGAAGAGGATGACAGGGTGCTCAGTTGCTGTGAAAATCAGGGTCCCTCCACTTTGATCCACTATGGATTCTGAGCTGAGTGGAGATAGTAGCCTTGTGATAAGTTACTGTGTTGGTCTGTGGAAGTGAATTTTGGGACACAAGAAAATAACCCAGTTCTGATGAAGCAGAGCCAGCCATTCTGTATCAGGACACCCACATGCCGGCCCTGGTTGTGCCCTGGGCAGGGAATTTTTGGAATGAGTCAGAGGCACCTGTGTGATCCAGGTCTGTGCATGTTCTGGTCTGTGGCCCAGTGGGAGGGTGTGTGCTAGTTAGAACAAAGCTGCTGCGTTATCCAGTGCTTGAAGGAGAACTGTGGGCAGAACCAGGACAGAATGACCTTGGGCTCTGCCACCTCGGTCTTGGAGGAGTGAGTGCAGCCCCTACCACCTGTGTTTCCTTCTTCCTTCCAGGGTCTGTCACCATCCAAACTGACGAGGCAAGCTCTGAAGTCCTGTACCCCAACTATCAAAACTGCTGGGCCCTGAGGGAGAAGACCAGGTAACAGGCTTTTCTAGTTCTCGCTGGCATCTGCCAGTGCTCAGGCATTCCTGGGATGCACCAAGACTATATTCCAGAGCAGAAAGAAGAAGGGTTCCACACAGATCTGAGTTATGCATTGGTTTTAGTAAAATAGGTAGAAACATCAGAAGAATAGGATTTGGAAAATTTAGCCTTTTATTCTAGCCATAATTCTTGTTCACTTACATTAACAAGTCATTTAACTTCTTAGAACCTTAATTTGCTCATCTGTAAAATGGTAATAATACTGTTAACCATACCAGGCTGTTGTAATGTAAGGATTACACAGGATCATAAACGATGAACAAAATACATTTTGTAAATTGTTGATCACTGTACAATAGTAAGAGCTTGTGGCTTTGGCAGAGGTCGGAAGAAGACTGCCATTTTGCAGCCAGGGATCTCCGAGGATTTGGAAAAGGTGAAGGCAGGTATGGGCATCAGCCATAGTGACGAAGTGGACTTCTTCATTCTCCTGGACAATGTGGCTGCTGAGCAGGTGGGATAACCGTTTCGCCTGGGTTCTGGGTTTTGGGAGCCACGGGAATGGGCTGGCTCCTGACTTAGAGCTGGCTGGAAGGCCTCTGTCTGAGGCTGCTCTAATAGGATTTGCGAATAGCGTAGATGTAGGGATCGAAGGGCCCAGAACAACCAAGAAAGGATAGGACCAATCAGATGACTCCACCTGGAACCCAGACAGTTGGTTCTAGGTCAGTTTCTGAAAGTATTTCCCACATTACCTGACCTGTATGTGTTTGGGAGAGTAGGGATCAGGTAGGGTTATGGTTATGAGTAGAAAGTATGCTAAAGAATATGCATACCCTTTTTCTGTGTGTATATTCTCACCTGTGTGTGGAAGCCAGAAGACAACCTCAGATATCCCTCTGCAGAAGACATCCACTTGGTTTGTGAGACAGTCTCTAACTGATCTGGAGCTTACCAAGCATGCTAGGCTGTCTGCTCAAGAATCCACCTGTCTCTGTACAGGATCAAAACTCAGGTCCTCAAACTTGGATGGCAACCACCTTACTAAGTGATCTATCTTCCCAACCTAAACTCTGCTTTCTTTGAGATAGTATCTAAGAACTATCTCCAGGTCACAGGTGTGTGCCACCTGCCATGCTTTACTTGTAAATTTTGCATTTAGCATTTCTTAGGCTCTAAAACCTTTAGGGTCCTTCTTTATTGTGTCACTTTCTAGAGAACCTATATGAATGTCAGCATATTTTAAAAAATCAGAGCTGGATGTGGTTCACATTCCTATAATCCCAGCATTTAAGGTGCTAAGGCAGGAGGATCAAAAGTCGGAAGCATCTCAGCGGTGGTACACACCTTTAGTCCCAGCACTCGGGAGGCAGAGGCAGGCAGATCTCTGAGTTCAAGGCCAGCCTGGTCTACAGAGTGAGTCCCAGAGAGAAACCCCATCTCAAAAACTCAAAAAAAAAAAAAAGTTGGAAGCTAGCCTGACCTACATAGTGAGATCCTGCCTAAAAAAAGTATGTGTGTGGTATATTAATATATTTATATATTGGGCTGGTGACATGGCTCAGAGGGTAACAATGCTCACCTCCAAGTCAGACAACTTGCATTTGAAACCAGAAACCACAAACCTGATGCTCATAAGCTGTCCTCAGACTTTCGAATGCTTAATGTGTCAGTGCATCCCTCCACTCCTGACACTCACACACGCTTACACACACACACACACACACACACACACACACACACACACACACACACACGCACAGAGTCTATCAAAAACAGTGAATCAATAATGTAAAATTTTGAGATGCCTGTAAAGTAATCTGGTTAATCTGTTAGTCTGTTTTCCTCAAATTGATTTAGCCATAGAATCCTTTTATGTACTAAAAATATATTGTACATATTACATTTTATGAGTGCATGTAACATTTTATGTAACGTATACATATTATTAAAATGCATTGAAATATATATTACATTTCATGCAATAGTAGCATCATGCACTGGGAACCCTTCTGTGGATTGAAAGGCTGGATGCCCAAAGGGTCTTTTTCCTTCTCTTACATCAATGACAACGACCCTGAGGCATAGCTATATGGCATACAGTTTCTAAAATCATTTTAGGGGAAATAAAAATAAAATGAAGTTTGGAATTCCTTGGTTTCTATTTTATTCTTTTTTAAAAGTTAAAAATTGTTAGTTTTTTTTTTTTTTTTTTTAAACTGGAGTACATAGGAGCCATAATGGGGTGTGAAGCAGTCATTATAATCCTGTACCTACCTGGGGCTGGAGAGATGGCTCAGCAGAGAACTGGCTGCTTTTCTAAATGACTTGGGTTCAGTTCGCAATGACAGCTCAAACTGTCTGTAACGTCCTTACATAGACATGCGTGTAGGCAAAATACCAGTGCACATAATATAAAAATAAATGAATCTTTAACAAAAAAAAAAAAAAGTAGTTCTATGCCTATAAATCTTGATAAATGCAAACTTTTAGAGGGCCTTAGGGACATAGGTTCCCCAGGAAGAAACATAGAGGCTGACTAGTACCCTTAGTAGGCAGGAAGTGTTTCTCTGTGACGTCGCTGACATTGCTGGTGGCCATTACAGGTGCACAGCCTCCAGAGCTGCCCGGCGCTGGAGAGGTTTGCCCAGATGATTGAGCAGAGAGCTGTGGACACAGCCTTGTACGTGCTGCAGCAGGAAGACAGGTGAGAGGCAACGGGTGGAGGGCCTCCAGTCATTCTTGGTCAGTGTGTGCGCTGGGGGGAGATGGGAAGGTGTGGCAAGTGTCATGAGGCTGCCACACACCTGCCGGTTGACATCTACATGTGAAGCGGTGAGACCCCTCTCTGCCAGCTTCCCTCAGGCCTCTGCTCTTACTTCTGAGCTGGGGCTGGTGACCTGGACCTCCTTTTGCTTCCCTTTTCAAGAGCTTGAGTGGAGCGAGTGGAAGGAGGAGTCATTGTGCTACACTCTGTTTTTGACCATAGCTCACTTAAATAGTTCCCCGCTCTCCCCGGCTGGGAGGTATTGCTTGTTCTTTGCTGCTTTTCTAGGGAAAGGAACTAGACAGAATCCACAATGCCCTGCTTTGATCCTGAGCACTGCTGCAATGGAGGACTGCGCTGAGAGGCTGGCTACTTTTCCTTGGCTCATTTGGCAGGTGGCAGAGCTAGGACTTGGTCCCAGATCCTCTGATCCATTTGCTGGATCTGGTTGGGACTTAGCATTCTGTGCTGGAATGACCACTGGTTTCTTTTTCTTTTTCTAGTTAAGAGCATTCAGTCTGCACTAAGAATAGATGACTTGGAAGCAGTTAAGACAAAGGGAGGGGATAATCTGGAGCTGTACTGGCGGAGGGGAACAGTTAGTGGTTCAAGAATCTGCAGGGTCTGTTGCATGAGAAATGAGCCCCTGACCACTTTGGCTTGGAGTCAGCACGGCCATCTGTGTAGCAGTGTTGGGCATCCAGAAGTTCTCCAGCCAAGCTACTCAGCTGCCATTCCCTGGGACTCAGCAGCTTTCAAGTTTTGTTCATGAAGTGGTCTCACCAGATGGAAACTGCCACTCACTGCCCTCTCTGCCAGTCCACACGTAAACATACTCGGGAACTACCTCAGACTCCACGGGCAGTGCCTGGTCTGTTGTGGCCGCGTCTGTGTGCATCATGAAGCAGCTGTGGGTACTATGCACACAAACGGGCATGGGTATGTTCTTGTAAAGCTTCATGAGAGCAGGCAGGAGGCCTGTGTTTTGGCCACGCCATGCATGCTTTCTTCGGTCCCATCATTATTTCCGTTTATATCAGTTTCATAAAACTGATGTTTCCTTTGAGGACAAATGGTACAACGTCACAACCCAGTGTGGGTTGTGTGGCCTGTGTACCTGGCAGGTGCATGCCACATGCAGAGTGGGTTGCCTCCCTTTATCCACTGCTTACCATGCCTCCACTTACAAAGGCAGCAGTTTCTAAAACAGATCTACTCCACCCATGTCTGCCTCCTCCTCTTGTGTGATTGAGGACTGGGGCTTCTAAGATTTTGTTTTGGTCTTTTGGGGGCCCCCTCCCTCCAATAAAAAGTGTGAGGCACTCCCACAGGTAAATCTTTTGTCGCTTACCAGCCTTTCTTTGCTTTGCTCAGTAATGAGGAGATACCCTTTGCATTACAGTCACCTGCTGTCCTGGGATGACCCAGGATGGAAGTGGTGGGGGCATAGCTCACACAGTGACACAATCTTTACCATGATTCAGCTCCAGCGGGAAGAGCCTTGTGCAGGGCCCGTTAGCAGGTGCTTGTCCAGGGGCCTTTTGGGATTTCTGAGTCTTGGTACCTCTGCCCTTCCCTGCTTTGCTCTTTTATTCCTCAAGTCATACTTGCTTTTTTTTTTTTCTTTTTTTTTTTTTTACATTTAATTACTGCGGTGTGTGTGCGTGCACATGCAAGTGTCAACTGTGCACGCATGTGGAAGTCCTGATGTTCCTGTTGTTGGAAGTCTTTTTCACAAAGAACCCTCCAAGTCGACGCAAAGCCCTTTCTCCCCCACCTTGGCCTTGCCCCTGCCTCCCTTATCTTTTCCTCTGCTCCTGAGGTCTGGGGGCAGAGCCAACGCCTCTCCTGGGTGCTGAATGCCTGCTGGGTGCTTGAATGTTACTCTCATCCATCTCACAGGGAAAGTATCCAGATAGCAGTGGGCCCCTTCCTACACATGCTGGAGGGAAACCTGCTCAAAGCTGTGGACCCCACGACCCCACCCAGCAAGACCAGGTACTCAGCACAGTGAATGCTTGTGGCGTGGAGCGCCGTGGGGGGCCTCTGGCTTCGGGGAGGGACTCCAGGGGAATGGGTCAAGAACCAGGCTGTCAGTGGCTGCAAGTAAGTGCTTTCCAGGCCGTGTCCCCAAGCAATTTACAAGGTCTTGGCTTTTCTTCCTGCTGTAGCTTTCCTAGCCTGTTTTTATTAAATGTCTCAAAGTTATTTTCCCTTTCTTTTTTTAAAAAATTAATGTCTCACTGGTTAACTAGGTACATTAATATCACATTGGTTGCCTGGATACATTAATATCACACTATTTTAATAGTCCAAAACAGTGATGACTTAGTTCACATCCTTTATTCAGTACACAGAGGATATGATCACTGTACATTTTAAAGTTCTGGAAATGGTTCACTGGCTTCCAACCCCACACTCCCAGAGCCTAGGACCCAGATTTGGGATGTCATGTGTCCTGGGCACTTGCTCAGGGAACTGTGGTCTGCCAACACTGTCGTA
Organism: Phodopus roborovskii; assembly: GCF_943737965.1. Taxonomy (NCBI): domain Eukaryota; kingdom Metazoa; phylum Chordata; class Mammalia; order Rodentia; family Cricetidae; genus Phodopus; species Phodopus roborovskii. The sequence continues at coordinate 28,443,535 of NW_026126540.1, forward strand.
GTAACCTAGAGACTAGTTTTAAGTCCCTGGCCCCTCTCTGTCCTCCTGAGGGAGAACCTGCATTGTAACTAGAAGCCCCTTAATGCTAAAGTCCTGCTAGAGTATGAAGAGAGGGGTGGAGTTGAGACAGCAGGGGCTAAAAGCCTAAGTGCCTGTGAGAGGTGCAGAGAGCCAGTTCCTAGGGGCGAAACAGGCCTGGAATCTGGAGCAGGATTTCTAACAGTACCATGTCCCTCCCTGCCCCTGCCACACCTGCAGGGGTACTGCATCCCTCCTGCTCCTGCTCCTGCTCCCCACCCCCCATCCCCCGTCTTGCATCTGAGGAAGGACCTAGTGCCAGTCTCCTGGGTTGAGAGCCAATAATGTCCCGAAGAGAGAAATGCTGGAACCAAACAGATGCCATAAAAATGGCTATTGTACTACTGACTAAAACTGCTCGGGAAATTTGCTGACGACCAATCAGCTCAGTATTCTTTGGAAATTAATTAAAGTTTCCAAACGTGCAAGGGGCAGGAGTTACCCTACTACACACATGTAGCCAAGGGTAGGAAGGAAGAGGTGGCAGAACCCAAGGGAAGACTAGGACCCAAGCCACGGCTGTTTCTCCTTTAAAACTCACGGGATCGGGGGTAAGTGGGTGGGAGGGGAGGAGGGAGCAAGGAGCGTTGCTCCAGAAATCCTCCTCCATAAGACATGAGTAGGAGTGGGATCCTCAGCATCTGCTTCAGAGCAGTTTTAAACCAGCTCAGCTGACTGCTAGCTGCCTCTTGTTTCTGAGACAGCCGCTGGTTGTCACTCAGAGGAGACAAACAACGTGCTGGCCTCTGATCTCATGGAGAACTGTTTCCTTCTTGCAGAAAGCTGTACCTGTATGCAACCCATGATGTAACCCTCATGCCAATCCTGATGGCCTTGGGGATTTTTGACCACAAATGGCCTCCATTTGCTGTTGACCTGACCATGGAACTCTACCAGCATCAAGAATCTAAGGAGTGGTTTGTCCAGCTTTATTACCACGGGGAGGTAAGATCTCTGAGGTGGGGATGGATGGCGGCTAAGCACCCAACCCCCTCACACACAGTTTAGTGTCTCTTCACAGGCCCAGTGGAGTCCTAAGTGGTAGCCTCAGCTGTCTGAATCCCACAAAACTTAGGGCAGTAGTTGGCCTGTGGTAACAAGGTAGAGCACGGCCACATCTCAGGACTGTTACAATTTTCCTTCTAGGAACAGGGCTACTCTCCAGTCTGTATTGCCAGCATCTTGGTATCTTGGCTAACTCATCACCATTGATGTCTGGGAGAGAAACTGAGCACTGTCTAAGGATGGGACTGTTAGCTCTTCCAGCTCAGGGCTAGGACTCAACTAGGCTTTCACAATCTACTTAGCCATCAGCACATAGCGCTGGAAACTGTTGGGGTAGTGGTGCCTTCCTGGTCCTTACGTGTGTGCTCATACATTACTGATTCTGTGCATACATCCTGCTTGGGTGAAGCTGCTGGGCTCAGTTGAAGACAGCAGAAGGATGGGGTCCTGTGCAGATGTGCTGAGTTCTGTTTCTTCCACAGGAGCAAGTGCCGAGAGGTTGCCCCGACAAGCTCTGTCCACTAGATAAATTCTTGAATGCCATGTCAGGCTATGCTGTGAGCCCAGAAAAATACCACACACTCTGCTCCCAGTCGAGAACAATGGAACTTGGAAAGTGACTCGTTTGCACAGACAAGTTGATATTTAAATAAATTGCCTTTATATAAAACCGTATCGTGTTGGGACCAAAGAGTGTTTCTCTGCTCTATAACATGATTTCTTATTTTAAGTATATGAATGTTTTGCCTGTATGTAAGTCTGGTGCCACTTGCATGCCTGGTGCCCCATGGAAACCAGAAGGTGTTGGACCTCCTGGAACTAGAGTTAGAGCTGGTTGTGAGCTGCCATGATGGGTGCTGTGAGCCAAACTCTGGTCTTCTGGAAGAACAGCCAGGGCTCTTAACTGAGCCATCTCTCCACCCTCATGATATGATTCCTAAGGTCAGCGCATTGGTGTAAGCCTGGGGAATTTTGTTGCTTTGGGACTTCAAGCTCTTCTGTCTTTACTCGGGCTCTATTCATAGTTCTCAAAAAGGTGGCAGGTTCTGCCTTCAAGTTGCTGCAATTCAGTGGTAGGGAAATGTAAGTAAGTCAATGGCTTATATAGTTCAGTGTTTCTTAAGCTATGACAATGTATTGTGTGGGGTGTTCTGAACCTAGGGACAAACCTGCTCCTCCTGTTGGAGCTACACAGACAAGCCAAGAGAAGCCTTGTGGGGAAATTCTGTCTTGGTCTAAGTAGATTTGGAAGTAGTATAGCAAAACTCAGCATTCATCAATAAATAAATTAATACAGAATGTAAAGAGACTTGAGGACAGAAACCATGCAGTCATCTCATAGATACTGAACCGCCTCCTGGTAAAGAAACTGGGGATAGGAGAAACACACCTTAGCATAATAAAGGCTACATATGGCAGACCTATAGCTAACATATAGTAAATGAAGAGGAACTGGAAATCAGAAATACAACAAATGTATCCACTCTGTTTACTCAGTGTGGTGCCTGAAGCCCAGGCTAGAGCCAAAAGGTACACAGATAGGAAAGAATGGGCCAGATTACCCTATATGCATATGAAATGGTCCTGTACTTAGAAAATCTAGACTCACTGGAAAACACTTAGCCAAGTAGGAAATAAAATCAACATACAGACATCAGTAGCCTTTTCATAGCTTTAAAAGAAATGAAAGACCTTGTCCTGGGTGTAGATTTTACTGTCACCTTGGCAGAACTAAGTACCTGGAAGGGGGAGTCTCAACTGAGGGATTACCTGGGTCAGGTAGGTCTGTTAGAGGTTTGTGGGGAACTGTCATGCTTGCTGATGTGAGAGGACCCAGGCTACTGTGGGTAGTGCCACTGCTAAGACAGGGTCCTGGTGGGATAAGAAAACCGGTTGGCCAATGACCAGAAGGAACAAGCTGCTAAGAAGCATCCTCCATGGTTTCTGCTATGTCCTCACCTTTTCGTCCCTCAGTGATGGATTGTGACCTATGAGATGAAAAACACCCTCTCCTTCCCAAGTCGCTTTTGATCTTGGTTTATCACAGCAGCAGAAAGCAGACTAGAACAGACCTCACTGATGAGAGCCTTCAAACACCAAAGAGACCGAAGACAGTGATGGCAGGGCTATACATGTTTACGGATCTACAGTCCTAATATTGTGAAAAAGGACGTCCTACAAACCACAGACCGACTGCAAACCCCAGAGAAGTCCAGTGACAGTCTCCAGAGGAACAGAAAAGACAACCCTAAAACTGGTACAGAAGCACAAAAGATCTCCAATAGCCAAAGCAACAGTAAACAAAAAGCAGTACTGAAGGTACCACAATACCTCAAGTTACGCTGCAGAGCCATGGTGTCAAAAACGGTACCGGCACAAAACCACATATGAGCCCCAGACGAACCTATGTGCCTACAGGCACCCAATTTGGACAAAGATGCCAAAAACATTGCAGAAGAGACAAACTTCAACAGTGCTGGAAACGCTTGGAAACACTGGATATTCACAGAAGAATGATACTGGATCCCTTTCTGTCACTGTGTACAAAAATCAACTCAAAATGAAGAAATGGCATTGGAGGCCTGAAACTCAGACTCTGTTAGTGAGAGAACAACATGAAAATAGAGGCACTAGCGAGGATTTTCTGAAAAGTGCTCCATAGCTTAAGAAGAAGTTGAAATTGACAAAGGGGATTGCATGAAATGAAAAATCGCATCCATACAGCAGAGGAGGCATTGAGAGACAATAAAATGGAAGAAAAACCCACGCCAGTCTGACAGGGCATTAACACCTACCTAGTCGTCTATAGAAAGAACCCAAAAGAGATGAAATACCCCCTGCCCAACACACATCTAACAATACTCTGGTGTTCTAAATGAGAATGGTCCCCATAGGCTCATGCTTGGATGTTTGGTGCCCAGTTTGGTGGAACTCTGGGAAGGGTCAGGAGGTGACGCTAGGGATGGGCTTTGAGGTTTTTTCAAAAAAACTGCCATTTCCAGTCATGCCCCTGCCCCCACCCACCCAGCTCCCACTTGCAATTTAAGAAGTGATATAACTTTGCTCCACCATCATGAAATCATGAACCCAATTAAGCGCTTTCTTTTATAGGTTGCTCTGGCATGGTCTTTATTGCAACAATAGAAAAGTAACTAGGGACAGTTCAGCCGGTAATAAGTGGGCGGGCACAGTGGGCGGGCACATAGACAGTAAAGCATACACCTGCCTTGAAGTATATGTGGGGTTGGGGGTGCTCAACAACCGTAACCCTCATAAAGAAGTGAGAATCACACTGAGGTTTCATGTCAGCCCAGTCAGAGAAGCTCCAACAGCAAACACTGGTAAGGATGTGGGGAAAGGAACCCCCTACGCTGCTGCCAGGACCATAAACAAATCTAGCCTGTGTGGGAATCCCAAAGAGGCTCCTCTAAAACTAAATCTAGACCTGCTACATACTGCAGTTACAGTGGGGGTGTGTTCCTGAGCATGCTGCAGAGACACCTGTGCATCCATGCTTCCTGTAGCCCCATTCTCGTGGCTAAAATGTGGAACTCGACTCTGTCCACCAATGGAGGGATGGATAAGGAAAATGTGGCATGCATGCACAGCCTAGTTTTATTCAGCCACCTGAAGAACAAAGTGGTGTTTGCTGGAAAATGGATCAAACCGTACATCATTGTTTTAAACCATATAAGCCAAATTCAGAAAGATAAATGTTTTCTCGAATGTGGATCTTAAAGAGAGAGTGTATGTGTATGTGTGTAAAATGTCAATATAGCTCTAAAGACAGACGATGTGAAAGTAGGAGAGGACTGCATAGGAAGAGGAAGGGGAGAAAGGGTAACTAGAGACAGACGCGGTGTGATTGGATGAAAATATCGATGAAGCCTATACACTAATATATAGCAAATGTGCACTAATATAAATAGGTAGGGACGTGGCCGAGTGGTGAGAGGGCCACCTTTGGTAGGGCATCCATGAATGCCTGCTGCTGGTGGTCCTGCTTCCTTCTCAGCGTTCCCAGTCTTTCCCAGAATCAGTTTCAAACCAGCAGCTTCTCGGACAGAGTAGCCGCCAGGAAAGCCCACACCCCTGCGCTGCGTGTGACACCTGCTGAGCCTGGAGCTCAAGCCTAGCGGACAGGTTCTTCCCTGACAAAATCCCTTTTCTCTTCTAAACCTGCTCCCACAGGCTCTTCCCGTCCACCGGGTCCTGAACAGAAGGCACTAACACCATCCCTCCAGTCACCAACAGAAACTCACGTCATCCTGTGTTGTCAGTTGAGTTCTATAGTGCTGCCAGCCTGTTTTCAATCTGTTTACATCCCTCCATCTTGTCCTGCATTCCCTCCTGCCCATCCTCACTCTGCTGCCGACCTTATTTCACTAAGAAAGCAAAACCAAAAAAAAAAAAAAAAGTCCCCATCTCTGCCTTGTGTCCCCCTGTCTACCCTCGATCCCTCTCTCCCTCCTTTCTTCCTGTTAGTAGGACCTTCCCTTGCTCCACCCCAGGCCAGCCTTCCAGTCTGCCTTGCTGCATAGTCAGCGTTCTTTTCTCACCACGAGTCCCATTAGCATACAAATAAGCTATAAAATCTCCCATCCTAAAATTTCTCTCCTTCTTTCAGTGATGCCATTTTTCTTTCTAGCAAGGCTGTTCAGAACAGTTGCCATCTCTGATTCTTCACATTAGGTATTCACCCCCAAGCTCCATGGAGACAGCCCTTGTCAAAATCGTCAGTGACCTCTCTGGCAAATCCAATAGCCAATTTTCAGTCGTCTTGGCTCATCAGCGTTCTGGGTGTTTTCTTCTTTCAGCTCTGGGGCACTCGCTTGCTTCCTCCACTTTCTCAGCTTGTCTGTGTTTGCTGACTCCCCCCCCCCCACCTTCCCGATCTGTAAGAGTTGAAGGGTCTTGAACTTAGCTTTTTGTTATACCTCTTCTCCCATGCTCACTCCCAAGTAGTTCTGTAATTTTCAGTATCAGCTGCACAGTGAAATTATACTTTGGTCCCGCCTCTTTCTACCCAGTAGTCCCTCAGTTTAGATAGTATAGACAGTTCATTGGTGTGAGACTTTCCAGGACCCACAACAAACCATCATCGGCTCTGAAGCCCTTTTTCCATCTCAGCTCCCACAGGTACCCTCGTCTAGCTGAACCCCATACACCAGTGGCTTGGGCCAAGACCTTTGGGGTCACCCTGAGTCCTCTTACTGCCATGACCTATGCCCACTGCATCATCAGGGACTTCTGCTGGATCTGCCTTCCAACTGTACCCAGAACTGACCCCTTCCTAAGACTTCTGTTGCTATTGTCTTAGATCTCTCCTCACCACTGACCAGGACTCCTGAAAAGGCACCCTACCCAGTCCCACCTCTCTGATCTTCTTCCCCAACACAAGAGCTGATTTTAAAAACTGTCTATTCCTGATTCTCTTTTGCCCCAATTTCTCTGGTTCCCATCTAAATGTGCCAGTCACTGTAACAGTCGAGACCCTGGGATGCTTTGCCTTCTTGCTCATTCTTTGTCTTCCCTGAAGAGTAACTTTTGACTTCATTTGTAATTGATGAGTAATGGCTGTCCATATTTGTATGAAATGATTAAATCACGCTAATTGGCATAACCACCTTGGTCCCTTTTTGTACATGGTGGAAACTAAACTCTGTACTGTTAGAAGAACAGAGTTGCCATGGTTTGGATGCATTTTCCTGTTCAAATTTTATGTGGAAACCTAGTCGCTAGGTAAAGTATTGGGGTCTATGGCCTAAAAGCAGGTGTTTGGGTCCTAATGGCTCTATTTCATGGATGAATGAGTGCCACTGAGAAAGGAAATTTTGGGACAGTTCTGTCTCCTGTTCTGTCATGGGATGACACGGTATTCCTTCTCTCAAGGATGCATCTGTCACTTCTTAGAAGCAGAGGGCCAGGCTCTAACTGGCTGGCATCTTGATTTTGGATGGCCCAGCCTCTAGAACTATGTGAGATTAAATCTCATTTCTTATAAAAGCACCCAGTTGTGGTATTCTGTTACAAAAGTGCAAATAGGCTTAACACATTTTTAAACCATGGTCACCATGCTGTGCAGGCCATTATGACTTATTCCCCCTAACTGCAAGTTCGTGCCCTTTGACCTCCAGCTTGCCCCTAACCCCTGTCCTGGCTTGCTGCTCTTGAAAATGATTGTGCAAGAAGCCCAGAGCCTTATCCTGTGACAGTAACTTTGCACAGGCTGCTGTCTTCCTGGAGTGCTCACCCCGACATCCGTGGGGTCAGCTCTCACTCTTTATTCAGATCTCAATTCATGGCCTTCTCTGGATGGCTCCCCATGCGATCCTATGCAATGACATCCCTGCTCCTTTGCCTCTCTACAGTGACCCTATGTTGTGGCCCCTCACTTTGTGCCAAGGGCTGTTTCCATCCTCTAAACATTGCTATGCTGAAGTTGTAGACCCTCTTCTTTCAGACAGATTAAAGATATCATAAAGTCAGTGGAGTCATATGGCCCCAATGACTTCATCCTTATAGGAAGAGGAGATTGGGGCGCTGAACAGAGGGGATTCTGTGGAACCACACTGTAGACTGCTTTCTATGAGCTAAGGAGAGAGGCCCCAGGAGACCAACCCTGCCACACCCCTCACCTTGGACTTGGACCAGTGCTAAGGAAATGAATTTCTGTTGCAGCTAGTGGTCCTTTTGTTATGGCGATACTCAAAATCACGCCCGCCACAGTATTTACCCTACTACAGATATTTGCATTTATTTGCTTAGTCCCGACCAGAATGTAAGCTCTATGAAGGCAGATTTGATCATCTCATCCTTAATGTGTCCATTAATTGTATTCTCAGCAGTAGAATGATACCCATTACAAGCTCAGATATTTGGATGTTTGAGTGACAGGTCCTCTTCGCTGTCACTACTTTCCTGAACTCATATTCACCCTTCTAAGTCACTGCTCTGACTGCCTAGTGATTCACACATTTGCTTCCCTTCATCCTCTGAAGCCTTACCTCTCCAGCCTTGTTCCTCACACACCTCCCTGGCCACGAAGAAAGTGTGTGTGTGTGTGTGTGTGTGTGTACGTATACACTTATTTATTTGTGTGCATGGGTGGTCGGGGGCTGTATGACATAGTGTGCACTTATTGAGGTCAGAGGACAACATGCTGGCATGGGTTCTCTCCTTTCACCATGGGGGAATTGAACTCCTGTCATCAGGCTTGGCAGCAAGAGCCTTTACCTCCCCCCCCCACCCACACACAAGCCATTCTTCAAGAATTATATTTTAAGAAAAGGAAATTCCACTTCTCTGGCCTCTTTACCTTGGTACACATTCCATCCCCTGACCCTGGACACAGGTTGGCTTTGTCTTCCAGTTCTTGCTAATCCCTTTGTACTGGTCACTTCCATGTAGGAATTTGGTCCCTCATTATGGGTCTTGTAAGTTATTGTAGACTACAGCCAAGTGTAGGAATTGGTAGGACTTGGACTTCAACAAAGATGTTCTGAAGGACCAGGGAAGTGAGAAGTCTCCATGTATGCATGCTCCCCTGCTCACCACTAGGGGGAAGCCTGGAGCCAAGGAAAACACCAAGGCTGTCCCCGGGTTCAAATTCTTGTTTCCAAAGACCCCGTTTTTCCCTTCATGTAAAATGGCAATAGTGATGCATAATTGCTATTTATTTCTCATAACTATGTCTCAGTTGTGAGCCTTGACTGTCTCCCGCTACATTGTTGCCTGCAAAGCTTTCCTCTTCTGAGTCCCACAGCCCTTTGCCCTCCCCTGACAGCCCTTCCCAGGCAGCATTCACATTCCGACCCTCCCACCCACTCCCAGCTCCGGTGTGACTGAGAACAAGTCATGTAACTTCAATGGAATGAAATGACTGACGTTAGATAAGCCTAGTCTCTACTCTTACTATGTGCAGATTTCCTTAGCAGTTTCTCCTAGGAAATGGAAAAGGAACTTCTAGGAAGACAGCATGGGAAGAGAAACCCAACCCAGAGAGGAAGCAGAGTCCCCATCTTACCCACTGCTGCCCTCAAGTCACCTGGACCGGGCATTCGGCCTGTTGGTGTCTCTCTAAGAAACTCAAGTCTTTTTAAGTGGTATCTGGCACCCTTTGAGGGGCACTTTCAGGACACCTCAGAAGCCTCAAAAGAGGCCTGTGGGAATACGGGCTTGCAAAGAAAAGCTATGTTTTCTGCAGGCCGGGGAGGGACGGGAATGCTGCTACAGTAGTGGGGATGTTTGAGGGAGGGAGTTCTCTGGAGAACTGGCTTTGTGCTCTGTTCAGGTCCTGCCCTCTAGTGGCCAAGGGACTCTGCAAGCCTGATTGCACCACTCGCCTCTGAGAGTTTCTGTGTAAGGCTGGCTTCAGAGAACCGAAAAGCATTTTCCCAACAAAACTCTGCCCTTCTCATTCCCCGCTTTGTCTTCCTGGTTTTTAAGACGTGCCGTTCGCTGAGGAAATAGGGGAGAGCACAATCGATATTTCTGAAGCAAAGGCTGAACTAAGGCCTGAGAACTGAAGGGGGACTGACCTTGGAGTCCTGCCTGCTGGGTTAAAGTCCTCCCCTCTGCCCGTATTGTTGGTGTATTGTTCACAAGCCGGCTAACCTCCTACTGCTAGACCATATGGAGCTGGCGTGTGGCTCACTGGTGGAGTATGTCTAGCACATACAAGACCGCACCACAGCTGTATGTAGACAAACAAAAATATTTGTAGATCTTCACTTGTAAAAGGAGGTCTAACACGATCTCTCCCTCTCGGTGTTGTCTAAGGGTCACAGAGGTTAGGTGTATGACATTCTTCCTAAGATGGAAAGTGCTATGTGACCACAAGGCCTTGCATTTTGGTTCAGAGAAGTCTGTATGCCCCTCCCTGCTCAGAAGCTTCAGGTCACTGTGCGCAGCTGGCGCTCAGTGCTGGCATGCCACTAGCAGGTACGGTTTCTGTGACTAGAACTTATGGTGTTCTAGGATCCCCTGGGCCACACACCTACCTTGCTTGGAGTTGACAGCTAGGGACCTGAATTCCAGCCTTCACACTTCCCTGAGACCTGGAACTTTGTGCAACTCTCACATTGCTACAGAGCTTCTTTTGCGTGTTGCGAGAGGAAGGATGCTGTCTGCTAAAGGAGGTGTTAAGCAAAATTACTGTGCAAGTATTTGGAGTGCTAGTTGCTCAATACAAATTTGGAATCTGTATCTTCCTTAATTTGGGGTTGAAAGAACTCAGAACTTAGCAGCTACTATAGGCCCAGACACTGGGTTACTCCACACGGCACTGGCTTTGGAGATGGCAAGTATATAATTTTATATCAGAGGTATGACCTAATTATGCCAGCAGAAGGATGCTGAGGTCGGGTGGCGTTGGCAGAGTTGCTTTCAATATTTTGATAGGCAAACCAGGGATTTCTTTCTTTTTTCTTTTTCTTTTTCTTCTTTTTTTTTTTTTTTTTTTTTTTTTTTTTCCTGGGCAGGCTTCTCAGAGAGAAATCAGGATTTGAGAGAGGCTAAGAGTTTCAAAGGTAAGGGAAAGAGCTAAGGAAATGGCCTGCGCCAAGTGACTGCAAAGGACAGTATTCATCAGAGAATTAATTTGGAAGGAAATAGGGTGTGAAATAGCAGTTAGGCTTTCAACTCTGCCATTGTGGCCTCAGAAACCCAGGCAGGGCTTCAGAGGCTGCCAAGGCCCAGCTAGGGAGCCATGTCTGGAGAGCAGCTGGGGATGCTTGGAGACCGCAAATTGTTGAGCTGGGGAGGAACTGATTGAGTGTGTAATTAAGGGGAGGGCTGTGTAACACCCGGGTAAGGAGAACTTGATGGGGTCAGCAGGGCTTCTGAGAGCTGAGAGAGCAGCCAGGAGCATCAAGGTGGACACAGCTCACCTGGGAGAAGGGAGAAAGGGCTGAGGGAGGGAGCGGCAGGAGTGGGTGCTCTAGAAATAAGGTAACATTATGCAGCAATGGTAAATCCCATGGAAATGAAAATTAAGATGGGTGTGGCTGGGCCAAGATCACATAGCAGGCTGGAGATTTGATGGGTTCTGAGTTGTGGCTGCATGTCCGGTGTGGCTTGCTGTGTGTGAACACCAGTGTTGAGGACTGCAGGGCATTGCTTGCAGTGTGAGGACTCTTCTTGGATCTTAAGGAGAATTGGGAAGTCTTATGTGGTACAGTCATTCACAGTGCATTTATGGACAAGGTTGGTATCAACCAGCTGGACGCTGGAGCAACTCATCGTTCTGAGCTGGTTGAGTTACTGGAACACAGATCCCTAGTGTATGAAGCCCCTTCCTACCTCTCCAGCCTCATCCCTTACCATACTCTCTTCCTTTCCAAAATCATGGAAAGTTGCCTTTCTTGTCACTCAGATGCCATCTGAGAGATTCTTCTTTCTGACCTCCCCAGGGAAGAACACACCAATTGGTTGTCTAGTATCTAGTGCTCAGTCCTGAAAACATATGTACGTGTAACTTACAGACTAGGTTATATTTAGCAATATATATGCATGCACATATACATGTATGCATGCAATAACAACTAACAAAAAAGGAGGTAATGAATTTGAGAGTGGGGAAGGGTATATGGGAGAGCTTGGAGGGGGAGGGAAGGGTGAACTGTAGTCATTACCTAGTGCTATAAAAAAATTAGAAGAAAGAAGTTCCTTTTTAATGTGACAACATTTGCTTATGAATATGCTTCTGTTTATTCTCACGGATGCAGCAGGAGTGGTTAGGGGTGCAGGCTCTGGAACCAGACTACCTAATTCTATAGGTCCTCAAAGTTGGCTGCCCGATTGGATAGAGGTTCAGTGAGCAATCTGTCCAGTGTGAATCCGTACAATGGTGTGAGCCTCAGAGTATTAAGTGCACAGTGGCCTTAGGAGCCGTGTGACCTACAGGAAATGAGTTCACTTTGCTGTGCTTCCGTGCACTTTATCTGTAAATGGGGACCATCATGGCACTCACCACATAAGGTTTTATCAAGAATAAACACAGAGCATTTAGAACAATGCCTGTCACATGAGAAACACTCCATAAATCTTTGCATTTATTTAAGTTTTTTTTTTTTATTTTAATCATCCTGCCGCTTCTGTAGGCAGGTGCCTGCCTACAGAACAGGTTTGCTATTACCGTGTGCTGTCGAATGTACTACTGCCTACTGTAAATAGATCATGACCTGAAGCAGAGTCAGGGCTCAGGATGTGATCTGAATGAACTTAATGCTTAAAGCTATTAATTCAGTACTCCATTGTGCTTTGGAGTAGTGAAAACATTTCATAGTCCTCTACATGGTTTTGTTTTTTTTCAATGATTTGCATAAAATGTAATTTAGTAGAGTTTGAAGTAATCATATTTATCCCAGACATAAGTGGGAGGGGTCTTCGAGGGTGGCTGAATGAGTTAACAGACAATATTTGTGTGAACCCGGGGTGATCCTAGGGCTCTGATCTTAGGCCCTCAAAAATCAGTTGCTATAGTTGACCGAGGTTTTTGTGAGCAATGTGTTCAGTGTGACATGGTCCTCAGAATTCTGAAGAACTGTGCACACCCTGGTACCAGGAATAAAGGGCATGATGGTCCCACTCTACCCTGCACAGCATGTCCTGCGACCAGAGAACTGTGCTTAGATCTGGGAGCTAGGTGGATAGCAGAGCTAGACAAATTCATCAACCAGAGAACTGCCATCAACAGCAAGGCATCAAAGGGACCGAGGCGTACCAAACATATCAAATGTGTGATTTATGTGGGCCTGGAGGATACACTCAGACAAGTACCTACAAGTTACAGGATATAAAGACTGGAGATCAGTAGAACAGAAATCTTTGAAAGAATCAGAGCTTCGCATGGATGAATTGGGCCACCTCAGAGGGTGGTGTCCCTGGAGGACTGTGAGCTTACGCTGGCATCTAGCCAGAGTCACAGTGTCTGCTTACTCTGAGAGTCTGTGGTTCTGAGATTTTGTGGCGTCCTCCAGCCTCCTGGACAGTCTGAGTCAGAGGGTTCAGTTCACTTTTCATGTGGTCAGGAGCAAGGATTGTCCTCTAATCTGATGACTCTGCACATTAAGGAGGGAGCGGAGACCTGCTTGAGAATCTGATGACCCTGCTCTGACCCCATGAACAGTGCCTCTGCAGCCCCACTTGGGGCTGGCCAGGCTTTGGGACCGCAGGGAGTAAACAGTAGCCTGGGGATACACCGTCCGGTCACCGTCTCACCGACCTACACCGGAATGCCCACTCTGATGCCCACTTCCTCCTTCGAGGCTTTGAGTACAGGCTCTCAGCTCCCAAAGCAGCAAGAGGCCTTTGAAATCTTTCCTCTAACAGAAGAGGCATACTTTGGCTCCAGCTAGAACCTTAGGGCTGGGACTGAATGTAGACTACAGAACCAGGTGGTACTAAGGTGACACTGGGAGTCAAGGGAGGTGACATTCTGGGGTGTGTTGTTGTGTCTCCCTCGCCCTGCTTTTACTTTAAAACTTTACTGCACTTAAGTGCTTAGAAAAAACTCACTTTTAGTCTGTGCAGACATCTTTCTCTGACCAAGCAAACAGCTTATGTGGTTATATCCTTTGCTTTTAAAAAATGTTTTTTTTTTTTTTTTCTCTAGCTGCGATTTCACACAGTTTACACGAGTGACTGTTTCCTTCTCCAGCAGGGATCAAAGCACCATGGGAAATACTGTTATCAGGATAGTGGACAGTTGCTTTCCTTTTTCTACCATGATCTTACATCGGAGCCTTCAGAGGTGGCTCAGCTGACCTTTGTCCTCTGGATGGTCTAGGCTCTTGAGGGCCTTTTGGGGACGATGTCAAGCAATCTGCCCTGATTCTCTAGGGGTTCCAGCTTCTCCATGCTGGGGTTGTCAGGAGTGCTGTGCCATTAGTCACGCTTGGGGCCCATCACGAAGTAGATGGCCACCAGGAGATACAGCATTGAAACTGTCCCAGAGAGCAGATGTGTGTGTGTGTGTGTGTGTGTGAGTGTGTGTGAGGGTGTATGTGTGAGTGTGTGTGGGTATGTGGGTGTGAATGTGTGTGAGTGTATGTGAGTGTGTGTGAGTGTATGTGTGAGTGTATGTGAGTGTGTGTGAGTGTGTATGTGTGAGTGTGTGTGAGGGTGTATGTGTGAGTATTGTGTGTGTGTGAGTGTGTGTGTGAGTGTGTGTGAGTGTGTGTGAGGGTGTATGTGTGAGTGTGTGTGGGTATGTGGGTGTGAGTGTGTGTGAGTGTATGTGTGAGTGTATGTGAGTGTGTGTGTATGTGTGAGTGTGTGAGGGTGTATGTGTGAGTGTTGTGGGTGTGTGGGTGTGAGTGTGAGGGCGTATGTGTGAGTGTTGTGGGTGTGTGGGTGTGAGTGTGTGTGTGTGTGTGTGTGTGTGTAGCAGACAAATAAGTCTTTGAACTCACTGCTGCGGCCACTTCAGCCCTTGTCCTTGCATTGCCAGCTCTGAGCTGACTCAGGAATGTTCAGCTAACCCCTCCCTGAGCACACGCACCTGTGTTATCTGACATCCATTTCTCAAAAACATCCTTGCCACCAAGCACCCAGGGAGGCAGGAACAGACTTGAGGTTCCATGTGACATCGTGTGAGCTGGATTTTCCCCACACCTCCCTCTGCTGCCCTCTGAGATGGGCTTCCCCTTGGCTTTGCCTCCTTTACTGCAGGCGGCACCTGCTTCCTTTTGCTGTCTGGCATCTTCCAGCCTACACCAGATTCCTTCCCTGTGTCTTGTGGTTTCTCTGCCAAGGATGGCAGGAATTCTCTTATCCAATCTTTCTCACTCAGTGGGTCCCTTCTTTCCTGTCTTGAAACAGTATTTTAGTGGCCTCAAACTTCGCTTACTTCTGTTTTCCTTTCTTTTTCTTTCTACTTTTCTTGACTGGCCCTCCGTGACTGCCAGACCTACTAGTTCACATACTGTGCAGAGTACCTTCCACACTCCACACACACGCATGCACACAGGCACACACGCACACGCACACACACCTCCAGTCCATTTCTGCTTTATCAGAGCTGCTCTCTGGAGGAGCAATGCATCAGTCACGTTCAAGAACCACCGCTAGTGTCCTTGTCTGATTCCTGGAGGCCCTGTGATGCCGCTTCTATCTCTCACCACTGGGCTTTTTGCCCGCCTAGTGCTTTCTTAGCTCCTTTAATAGCTGCTTCTTTTCCACCTGAGTTGCCATTCCCTCGTCTGTCTAGAGGTGGAGGTGGGTTTCCATGCTTTTCCATGAGTTTGAGTTCCTCCTGCTGGGACTTCACACACCACCCCTCCTGCTTCAGACTGCTGAGCTTGCAAGACTTAGTTCTCAGCTTCTGCTTGGCTTTCTGTCCTCTCACTCTCATGAAGAGAAGCCACTTCTCCACAGGTAGTCCAGATCTGCAGTTCTCACTGCCTGCCCTGACTTTTAATTGTCCACACATAGATGACATATCACCTCACACCACCTAAGCCCTAGGGAGTCCCTCTCCCCAGCTTCCTTCACTTTTAAGAGGATGCCATAAACTTGGGTAAAGTCAAACAGGGAGGAAAACTAAGGGTTGTTATAGTGTGTGTGTGTGTGTGTGTGTGTGTGTGTGTGTGTGTGTGTGTGAAGGTAAAAACGCGCCCAGGATATAGGGGAAGGGTATTATAGAGAATCCACAGCAGAAGTGCATACTATAATCCCAGCTCTTGGGAGGTTGAACCAGGATTGTAAATTTCAGGCAAACTCAGACTACATCACAAGAGGGAGGGAGGGAGGGAAGGATGAAGGGAGGGAGGAAAAAATAGAGCTAGGCATAGTAATGTACATCTGTGATTTCTAGCACTTGGGGGCAGTGACACAGAGAATTGAAAGTTCTAGGCCAACCTGGTCTACATAGCAAAACCTTGTCTGAGAGAGACACATACACATACAGAGACCTGGAAACACAAACACAGACAAAGAGAGACAGAGAGAATGAATTATTTGATGGAAAAACGGATAATGTAAACTAGATAATAGGTAAACATAATGATTAAACAAGTGCATTTAAAATTTGGACAAATTACTGAATTGATGTTGATATAGATTGGCTCTAACAGCTTTAGAAAAAAGCATGAGCATTGGGATCCATTACGCATAAAAATAAACAATGAATAGATACACAAATTATTTCATACATAATGGCGTATCGTTCATCCTTAAAAGGGACACATAATTCTGATACGTCTACAGCACGGATGAACCTTAAGGACATGTTAAGTGGTACAGGCCAGTCACAAAATCACAAATATTACATGATTCCACCTTTGGGGAGTTTCTAAAATCAAATTCCAAACAAAGTTGCCAAAGTCCAAGGAACAGGAATGGGCAATTGTTGGATGTGCAGTTTCAGTTTTTATCATGGAGAATCTGGGGGTGGTGGTGGTGATGGATGTGGTGATGGATGGTGGTGGTGGATGGTGGTGATAGATGTGGTGACTTGAATGTACTAACATATAGCACCTTTGTGGACACCCAAAATGGCTAAAATAGGAAAACATAGGCTGTGCATTTCTTTTTTACTACCAAACCAAACATGAACGAAAAAAAAAATGTCTCAAAATATCAGGATCATTCTGAGTCTTTTCATCACTTGTAGGAAAATCAGAACAGCTTCACTTTCAATACAAAATTCAGTTTTTCGAGACAGTGTTTCTCTGCAGCTCTGTCTGTCTGTCCTAGAACTCATTTTGTACACCAGGCTGGCCTCAAACTCACGCAGATTCACCTGCCTCGTCAGTAGGAAATTACAAAGATTACAAAGAGTCAACCCAAGGAATGTGAGGGTAAGCTTCCAACATCATCAAGACCAAGAAACAGTCAATGGAAATGAAGCCTGAGGTGAGTTGGGGTAACTCCTGCATGACTGGCTCCAAACACTTCCTTCGGGGTGTGCACAAACTGATGTGGGTAAGTGTGAGGGGCCAGGGGAGACAGGTCTCACTGGTCTAACTGATGAGCGAGAGAAGTCTATGGGACACATAACTGGGAAGAACACCAGGGTCATTTTAACTAGGAGGCTGGCATGTGAAATCAAGACAGTCCTTCTCTGTCCCTAAGAGCAGAATTCGATCTTTTTTTTTTTAGACAAAAAAGCTCAAAGAGGCTTTCTTAGTTAGGGTTTCCACTGTTGTGGAAAGACACCACGAGCAAGGCAACTCTTACAAAGGAAGCATTTAACTGGGGCTGGCACAGGTTTAGTCCATTTTTGCCATGGTGGGACATCGCTGCACATGGTGGGACATGGTGCTGGAGAAGGGGCTGAGAGTTCTACATCTAGACTGGCGAGCAGCAGGAAGAGAGAGCGACACTGGGCATTTGAAGCATCGAAACTCCCCCCCCCCCCAGTGACATACTTTTCCCAAGAGGACCACACCTCCTAACAGTGCCCCCCCCCCAGGAGCCTATGAGGCCGTCTTCATTTAAACCCCCATAGAGGCCTAATTCATTAGGTGGCACACATTTCTAAACATCTGTCAGAACGCGTGGTGTCTGTGGAGCAGCCGGATGCTGCACGGCTTGAGTGGAGAGCACAGTGACTGCAGGGCAGCAGTGAACCCTCTGTCTCTCACTGTTCCATCTCAGAGTCTCAGTGTGGTGGAGCCTGACTCTTCCCTTTCCCCAGTATCTGATGACGTCCTGGTGCTCTTCCCTCAGAGTGTGCTCACCCTTTTCTCTCCACCCCATTTCCAGCAGCCTCGCCTCCCAGCAGTAAATTAACTGAGTACACAACGGTAAGACCTTTCAGTCTTTGGTTCTGCCTTCACTTCGTTCGTTTTGCATGTAGCTGCCAGACTCGTTTTTTTTTTTTTTTTTTAAATAAACTGCACCACCCAATTTCCTTGATAAGGACCAAAGAGTTGGTTCCCACATCAAGATGAAATACCTTCTTTTGGCTTCTGAGGCCAGCTGTTCTCTCCATCTTTTTAATTCCACATTTTATGACTCAATGGATTTGTTTTACTTAAGCTGTTCCCTTTGATGTCAGCTGGCTGTGTTGCCTTTACCTGTCCATTCCCACTTCTTTTCCCTTGGCCGTGGTGTGCCTTTGTGCCTCTGCCATCCATTTTACTTCAGGCTCCACTCCATGTATCACAACCACCATGATATCCTCCTTAGCTACCTGTGCTCACAGTTCTTTCTGTTCTCTGGTCCATTTAACAAATATTTACTGATCTCTTGTCAAGTGTAGACACCAGATGCTAGATGCTAGTGAACAAGTGATGAGCAAAAGAAAACAGACTCCTGACCTCATAAGGTGGCTTACACAAGTCATTGCTAAGAGAAATATAGCACTGTGATACTAACTATGGTGTGTGTGTCTGTCTGTGACTTGTGTGTGCATCTCTGTGTGTCTGTGTGTAAGTATATGCTCTACAATGTGGGAAGTACCCTGAATAGGAAGACACTCGGAAGCAGCGGCTGAGATACCAGCAGAGGATGGCGTGATGACTTAGCAGGCAAAGGTGTTTGCTGTATAAAACTGATGACCAGAGTCTGAGCCCCAGAACTCATGGAAAGGTGAAGGACCGACTTCACAAAGTTATTCTCTGATTTGTACATGCATGCCATGCTGTGCTCCCCAATGCCCCACATATCTCTCTCTCTCTCTCTCTTTCTCTCTCTCTCTCTCTCTCTCTCTCTCACACACACACACACACACACACACACACACAATTTTCTCTAACATTAAATGAAAAAGAAACTAGAACCATGTGGTAGTGTGAACTAAAGCAATGGGAGAGGAATGAGACACAAGAGGATCTGACAATTTGTTAAAAGCAAAGGATTAAGAATAGCACCTAAAAATCAAGCTGGCACCCACCTGTGAGCTTCATCCTTCCTGGCTAGCTTTCATGATGCTGGAAGGTGCTGTGTACACTGCAGGAGGGGAAAAGCAAGCCTCATTCTCATCCAGCAATGAACCCTGCAAACTCTAGCCACCCTGACAAGATTCGCCCATCTGGTACAATAGTGGCATGAGTTTCCTGGAATAACCAACCATTTTCTGAGTGGATCTAAGGCCTACTCCAAGAGATAGAACCCATATATGTCATCATGGATACAAGAACTCCAGGCTAGATAGGGCACAGGTCCTGTGGGAGAACCCAATGCTGTTATTGTGCTAAATGGACATAGTACTTTAGCAAATCCTAATATTTATTACTGTACCTGTAGATCATAGCATCTCCCAGACCTCATCAGAAAAGCATCTCCTTAAATGAGACATCACTTAAAACAGAGACCCTTCCCCACAACTGGCCAATGGGCAGAGATTAAGAAACTTCGGTGAGCTCCAACATGCATACCATAACCCCTCATCACAAGGCTCAGGGATCTTGGAGAAAAGGAGGTAGAAGGATTATAAAAGCAAGACAGAGGTGGTCAGTAACATCAAGGAAACTGTATTTTCCAGACACAAGACAGTTGCACATATGAACTCACAGTGTTAATGAGAGCATGTCTAAACTGCACAATCTCCAGCCAGACAAATTCCCAGCATAGGGGTGGGGTTGACACAAAGTTCCACTACCTGCTGAGGAGTTACTTGTATTTGGTGGCTTCTGAGAAAGGGAGACTCAGTATTTAATGATGTGACCCCTGTTAGGTCAACCACACACCAGGGCAGGCCCCACTTCCAAACTAGCTGGGCAATACAAACTGGACTTGAAAGGGGAAGAGAAAAAAACAAAAAAAAAAAAAAACAAAAAAAAGGGAATGGTGAGTGCGTGGTTATGGGAGGAGATGGGGGAGGTGAATATATTCAGAATACATTGTGTAATATTCTCAAAGAATAAACATGATATTAAAAAAGGAATGTCTCCTGCATGAGAGCGCTCAGTGGAAAGACAATTTGTTTACTGTGATGGTGAATGGCATCATGGGGAGTTGAAACAGTCATTTAAGGTGTTGAGGTAACTTGTGTGTCTAGAACTCATGCTCTGTGGAGAGGTTAAAATCTCTAGTGTTATCAGCATGCAGAAGGTATTTACTAGTTGTGATTGGACAAACTAAATGGGTAAGAAGAGAGGCTAGAACTGTCCTGCGTGCTTGCTGAGAGGATGTCTAAGGAAAGGGAAAGATTAATATGTCAGAAAGGGTCTGATCGTGTTATGTCTACTCTGTCCTTACTGCCTAATTTCGGTAATGATTTCAATATGGAATGTGAACACTAGTGTGCACACATACCATGGTGGAGGCCAGAGGACAACTGTGGAGTTGGTTCTCTTCTTCTACCATGTGGGAGGTGAATATGTGCAAAATACATTGTATGATGTCTCGAAGAGTTAATAAGCATATTTACATGGTTATGTAAATAAATCTGTATGCTTGTATGAAACTTGAAAAATACTTTTAATTCTGTGCATATGTGGGGGGGGGCAGTATGCAGATGCAAGGTGGTTGTGAATTACCTGACCCAAGTACTGAGAACTAAACTCTGGTCCTTTATCCTCTTAACTGCTGAGTCGTCTCTCCAGCCCAGTGTATACAATTTTCAGTAGATCAACTACTGATAGCTATTATACACAACTTTACCCAAACCTAGGAGTCCTTCTGTGGTTGGGAAACAAAATAAATCACAGCCACCTACAATCCCTTGTAACCAAATATGTTTTGAGTGATCATAGCTTTGAGTGATCACACCAGGGATGACTCAGACTGGGCCCAGTCTGAGAACTGGCACAGCCCCGGGTATGCAGCAGAAAGCCAGTGCTTAGATCTCGGATTGATTTGTGAGGCTGGGTATGTGTCTCCAGGGGAAGTCACTCCCCAGGTAGCTGGGGAGCTTCTGTGTGGAAAGTGAGAAAAATGAAAGCCCCTGGAAGCCTGTTAAAGGAGAGAAATAAACACAGGCTCCCCAGAGGCTTTAATAGAAAGAGCTTCTGCCGTGGTAAATAAATAAACGCAATCTTGAAAACATAAATTCACACTAATTAATTGAACACTGGCTAACAGAGAGATTTGTAAGTTGGGTGCCCTCACCTGCACTCCAGCCACGATAACAAGCAACAGAAGCTGGTACCACTAACACAGGGGTTTTTATAATCCTTACAGAGCCTCACAGATGGCCCAGCTGCCTCTCCACCACTGAGCACCAGCCTGGCAAAGAGCTGTGCCTTTCTTTCCCAGGTCTAACCTGGCTTTGACCCTGTGGGACATCTCACAATTGCTTAGGGTCCTGGAGGAGCATTTTGCAAGGGACACCTGTTCTTTTGTGTTTGGTGAAATGACTGAACTTTTCCATGCTTTAGATGTGCCTGAGGCAGTAATTTCGGAGCCATGCAGGCTCACAGATCCACGCGCCTTCTTTCTCTAGCAGTGCTTGTGGGTTGCCAAGCCCAGTTAAGCATTGAGCCAGAAAGCTGAGAGCTGATGTGGTCACTCACACAGAAGCGGGAACACTCCTGTTTGACAGGTGCCCGGGCAGGCTTTTTATTATGATCCTTATAGTGCATCTATCTCCCTTCTAACATTATTTTCCCCGTTTAGTTCCCTCCAGTAGAAACGTTGTCTACAATCTGGATTTTGTGTATTATTAATGATCTGCCTTAAATGTGTTATTATGAGTCTATCAACAAGTTAAGAGTCTATTACTTTTCTTAAAACTACAGTTTTATGACTTGGAAAAAATTACAGAAAAACTAAGTACAAGAAAAGGACAGTACTGTTGAAGAATTTTGGAAATAGGATTTTTTTTCAGAAGATTACCTTAAGGGTTTTATAGAATGAGCAGGTTCCCAGTCTTACTCTGCTCTCTTCCCTCAGCCATCCTGCCTTTCACACCCAGCTTCATACTCTTCCTAAGCCAATCCAATCGCCTGATTTCCTTGCTTAAAACTTATTTATGGTGCTGGGCATCAAACCCTAGCCCTGTGCAGTCAATTAACATTAGAGCAATACCCCCCCCCAGGCCCTCCCTGCTTAAAACTTTAAGCTCCAAGTCCGAGAGGGCCACACCAGGGTCGGCATGATCCAGCCCTTCCCTCTGAGCATTTTTCCCACGTCTGCCTTCCTTCAAAGAGTCTCTTGCTGTTTGCTTTCTTCTACTGGCTTCCAGGAAACCTCCAGTTAGTTCAAAGATCACCTTTCCCTTGAAGAAACTTCCTTTCCGACTGCTTGTTCCTTTTCTGTTTGCACTTTCTCTGCAACAGTGACCATGTTGTAACAGATTTACAGTTTCGTTATCTTGGAGTCTGGCAATTCTTGACACACAGTAGGTGCTCTGCCAAGTAAATAGGTCCTCCGGTTAAGGCTAACTTCCTTCTCCTTTCAGCTCTCTAAAAGCACTCAGAAAAGGGAAGACATGACGAAACACAAAGTTCAAATGGAACACAGCAGCCGTCTTTCCCAGGGCGCCTCTGCCTGCTGGCTAAGAATCAAGGGAGCATGCCCCAGCATCGCTATGGAGCGGCTGCTTCACTTAGCCACACCCACCAGTGAGCTAAATAATATGTGGAGCCCAGGGGAAAATGGAAACGTGGGAACTCTATGCTAGCACTGTTTAAATGATTCCCCCCACCACCACACACACTGAACTATGCTGGGGTCCCGTCTACCTGCACAGACAGTACATCCCAGAAGCCAATCCTGACGAATGTTGTTGAACTGCATTTACAACATTTAAGAAGTGGAGATGTGGAAGGCTGGGAGAAACAGATCGATTGTTTTACACGCAACTCCAAACATTGAAACTGTTTAAGCATTAGCTTTAAGCTGGGAGATCACGGGTATGGCACGTGTGAGGTCTTGGGGTTCAATCCCTTTGCACTGCACAAGGATTTGATTTTCTCATGCCACACCCTACATTAGATGACTACAATTCTGTATTTGTCTATTTCCATTTATAGCAGCAGGCTTGTTTTATATCATATTATTCTAGAGAAAATGTTACATAGTCTTTATCGGCCCCTAAAAACTGCTAAGACCCACCCCACACCCTTAAGTCCTGAAGGTATGATTTTTTATTTTCCTCATTAAAATCCAAACTGTTTGGGTGTAGAAACCAACTGACCCTTTACTATGTCACTATCAATCTTTGCTACTGTTTGTTTTTTTTAAAACCTGCATGTTAACTTTTCCACGAACCCACATGCAGTTTCTCAAAAGTGTGGTTTTATAATAATCCTAGAAAGTTAGAACTCACACCTAATCTCACATAAACTTGGATGAAGTGTGGTTGGGATGCTGTTGAGGAACATGAAGATTTAAGTCTTTATAAAGAAAAGAGCTCAGCACCTGAAATGGGAACCCTGACCTGCACCACTCCAAGTTCCCCAGCAGGGGCCGCAAGAGTGGAGCACCATTCCCACCGGGTCCCCCAGCAGGCTGCCTCCATACCTGGCAGCCCATCTCTTGCTGCCCCTCCAAGTGAACATCTGCTTACATCAACCTCCTGCTTGGGATAGTAGCCATGGGGCTAAATTCCACTAGTGACTGCAATACTGGATTACGCAGTAGCTGACCAGTGTCTCTTGGGGGTTCATCTCATGATCCCCATGTTTACTACCCTGTGCTCTACTATGTAATTCAGGGCAGAAACATGGAGTTCACAAAATCACAATCATTCTGTCAGTCTCATGTCTCTACAACATAAAATGTATTATCCAGCATCAACAGAGTAGATCAGATCAGGTTACTTCTTAAACTTGCAGGTTCAAGTTCCCCATCTGTAAAAATGATTAGGATGGATTTCATAGGCCCTCTTCAAACCCAAAGAGGACACACTGAGGAAATCGGCAGTGTGGGGTCCCCAGTGTTCACATCCACCTTTTTATTGTATGGGGCTCCTATGCTAACCGAGCACACAGACACTACAGCTGAAGACCAAAGCAGCTCTCAGAAGCTCTTGTCAGAGAGCAGCACTGACCACCAACAGAGTGACATACTAGCGAAGTCTCATTTGTACAGGTCTGTCTGCAGCTAACAATACACCTAACACACACACACACACACACACACACACACACACACAAACACACACCTAACACTCTCTCTCTCTCTCTCTCTCTCTCTCTCTCTCTCTCTCTCTCTGAGCTCCAGGTGCTTCCAACTGGAAAGAAATACACACACCTGAACAACATCAACTGTTCAGGAACATAACAGTGAGTCCCAAGCCTACCTTGCAGGGTATACACGGATGTCAGCCCAAGTGGATTGTGCACAGACTGTGTAGTCAGCAGAAGTAAGCAGGGGCAGGCTGCAGAGGAGGGTGGCAGAAGGGACCACACAATCTTGTGGATAGTCAAAACACAGGATGTGTAGGTGTGATGATTTACCCCAGGAAGATCCAGCAAGGGCTCAGAACTTATTTAAATAACTAAGATAAACCTTGGCTGTCCTAATTTATCTACACCATTTTGCTGGCTCTTGCCCGGGACAAGGTTGCTCTTCTGCTATGGCTGGATTTCCTAAGGACAGAGAAGGATAAACCACCACAAGGGACAGCTGACAGCAAGGTGTACTCCTGAGAGGGCCCGTTCTTCTGTCCCCAATATGAGGACTCTGCTCGCATGGCAACCAAAGTGACTGTACTAAAGGAACAGGAATCTAAAGGCACAAAAAAGCAGTTCAGTTTTGTAAGAAACAATATATTTATTTTTCTGACACCACAGCTCTGGCAAGTGGTTTTGTACCAAATTTAATGAAGATTACACAGAACGTTTCACGCATGGGAAGAGGGAGGAAAGGGAAGGAACACAAAATTTAAAACAAAAACGAAATCCTGGATAGCTTTTAGCAATTGTTCCGTTCCCACATTAATAAAATTCACTTGGGAATCCCTAAGAAAAGGAGAACAAGAAACAAGGTGGGCAGGGAAGAGTACACAGGGAGGGAAGGCTAGGAGGGAAGAGAGGCCGGAGGGCATGGGGGGCGGAGGCCAGGCCTCCCTAGAGCGTTCCTTCCCGCAGAGAACCTGGGTACTGCAGCTGCCAAGGGAAGTGGGGGGGGGGAGCCGAGGGTCACCAGTGGGGAAGGAGACACACTTAACCAGGGAACTGGAGGGTACGGGAGAGGAGGGGAGGGGAAACCGTGAGGGCGAGGGTGGGTCTGTGTACCGGGAGACAGGCGCGCTGAGAGCACCGAACTGAAAAACAAATGTCCCAAGCGTCAGTATTTTTAAAAAGAAAATCTCCCCCCTCCCCCCACCCCTCACCGAACTTAGCTCCTTTTTTTGTGCTTTTCATTAATACTCTGCTCTGAGGTCGTAGTTTGGTTTTTCTATACACTGGAGTTGAAAGAAAATAGTCCAAGGTCTGAAGATGGATTCTCCATCTAAAGTAAACAGCCCAGCACTCCTGTTCTCCTCTTGCCCCAAAGACTAAAGTCTCTGCTAAAATCCCTTTTACAATATAGTACAGTACACACACACACACACACACACACACACACACACACACACACACACACACACACACACACTGAGAGGGAAAAAAATAAAGCCCAAATCAAAAGTCAAAAAACAGAAAAGAATCCTGGGAGAAGCCAGTTCAAAGGACGTAAACACACAAGAGAACGGTGCAACACGTGACGATGGCGATTCTCAAAGCACGGCTACAGAGTCCCCAAAGCAGGTGCCATCACGGGATCCCCAAGTCCACAAAAATAATTTTTAAAAAATAAATCTTAAAAAAAACACACCTGTTGATTAAATGAATAATTTGTTTTCCGGTAAATCCATACATTCTCGGTTCCCTCTTCCCCCTCAGCAGCCCCGGGTCGCTCTTCTATTGCATGACCAACAGTGAGCACTCCTGGAACTCCACCAGAGCAGCTCACAGGGCCTGGAATCTCATGTTGACAAGGATCGGCACATCCAATCGTAGCAGCTTAAAACATCATGTTTCCTGGGTTGCCAGGTCCTTGGCTAAATCCACCCATGCCCACATCCGCAGCCATGCCCCGGGGCCTCATCTGTGGTGGGATCATGATGTTCTGTTGAGGTCCCATCATGCCCTGCATGGACATCATCATGCCTGGAGAACCCACAGGCCCTGGGTGGGTATAGAGCCCAGCGGGGCCCCGATCCTTGCCAGGAATCATGCCCACAGCAGCAGCTGGATTGGTCATCAGGGCGGCCTGGCCAGGCATTGTAGATTGTGCTGGTGACATCATCCGGTGATGAGGTCCCATCATGCCTTGCTGCAGGAAGGCTGGTGGTCTCATTGGGTTGTGGCCTGGCATGGATGGAGATGTACCAAGAGGAATGTCTGGAGTTCCTACTGGCCCGGGGCCTCCCATGCCGGGTAATGCTAGTCCCATTCTAGGGGCTTGATCGCTCATCATCCCCTGCATGTGTGAAAACCCAGGCCCAGGACCCTGGGGCTGTTTCCGGCCTGGGACTTCCCCTCGAGGGAAATACTGCAGTGTCTGGCTGGGCTTCTCTGAAGGGATAATGCGGGAAAGATCAAACTCAGGTATTCCAGTGGCACCGGGTCGGATTACCTCCTGCAGATCTGGGTCTGTAAACACCGAAGGCATGCTGTTCCCCAGGACAGTGAAGGAGTCAGGAGCCCCTGGGCCTCCAGGCTTGCAAAGTGCTGCATCTGCTGTACTTTGGGGCAGGTTGCTGGGGCGACCAAGTGGGCCTTCTCCTGGGAATCCTATCCCTCCTGGGAAGTTGCCTTGTCCTCCAGTGGGGCCATTGTGAGGGAATGGAACCTGCTGAGGAGGGGACTGTACTGGAGGGAAGGCCTGGGGGAAACCCATCCGTCCTTGAGGTACCATTGGAGGCTCCTGGGACCCATGCCCCATGATAGGATTGTGTGACATCAAGCCAGGCCCCATTGGGACCCCATGAGGAGGTATGCTGGGTCCCATGGCATTAGGAGAGGGCATCTGATTGGAGTGAGAAAGTGGCTGGGTCATTCCCATCGGGCTGAGGGTTGGCATCGGAACCACGGGGTTTGGACCTGAAATTCGAGGATTCTGTGTATTAATGCCCATTCCTAGAAAAATAAAGATATCAAAGGAATCAACTCAACCAAAAGCAACTAGTAAAAATTATAACAAATCACATTAACAAAAAAGTATGTATCAAATGTTCACTGGGCTGGGAAAACACATAATCCCTGTCACCAAAAGTTGGTGACACTCTGGGAGGCACAGAGCAGCATCGCCGACAGACAGCACATGACAAGCCTTTAACTGAACGACTAGAGAGAGCACGGGGAACATGCTTTCTGGAAAGACCTAAGTTAACTTTCAGAATAGCATGGACTTCTTCACTGGAGACAGTTCACAAAGAAGAAAAGAATCTGCCTGGGAGGCTCAGGTGTAGCCTGTGTGGAGAAAGGGTGCATCCATCTCTAAGTTCAGGTAGTACAACCTTCAAGAGGGAAACCACTCAGTCCTTTTTTTTCTGTTGGAATTTAGTATTGCTTTGTACTGTCATCAAGAGGCCATTGAAGCCCCAGGTTAGAACTGTTAAAGAAGCAGTAACTTATGGGCAGGAACACTGCTGCAGACTAGGGGTATATATTTGTTCTCTGTGGAACTAAAATCAAGAATGGTAGTACTGTTGCTAGTGACACTAACAGAGCATGTCCTAACCTGGTTAATTAAGATTACTGATGAATAAACAGCATGCCTAGTAATCAGGGTGAAATTGGTCATGGCTTCCCTGCTGATCAGTCGCCATTGCAGGTCACTTCCCGTTAGCAAGGCTGGCGGGAATGAGCATATGCAATGTGAGGCTAGGACCGGGGTCTGAAGCTGCCTTCCCAGAAAAACAGTGGGGAACTTGGAAATGAAAGAGTGTGCGGTCACCAATTAAAAAGAGGCTCTCTGGTACTGCTGCAGGAGAACCTGGACCAACATGCACCCTCACAGACCACCACTTCAAAACAGACCACACCCACAACCACACTGACCCAGCACCATTCCTCTAGTCACAAACTGAGAGGGCACATTTTTCGACTTGTTACACTTTCACTACACGGGTGCTCAGGTGTTGAGTAAACACTTTATGAAAAAGCTGCTTTACTGGGTTGGAGAGATGGCTCAGAGGTTTAGAGCACTGACTGCTCTTCCAGAGGTCCTGAGTTCAATTCCCAGCAACCACATGGTGGTTCACAACCATCTGTAATGGGGTCTGGTGCCCTCCTCTGGCTTGCAGAACATGGTATACATAATAAATAAATCCTTTAAAAAAGAATCTTAAAAAAAAAAAAAAAAAAAAAAAAAAAAAAAAAAGTTGCTTTACTCAGGACCAACTCCGGCTCCAGGTCTTACCTGGCATATTATTCATTGATGGCAAGTTGGGTGAACGTGCTGGAGGGGAGTCATCATCAGAGCTGGCCACAGTCTTGATGGCGTCGTGGTATAGTGGGGTAGAACTGGGCATTGCAAACTTGGACATTCTCGACATCATAATTGAGAGTGGGTTCTGGGAAAGGGTTGGCTCTGGAGGCATGGTGTAAGGTGTGCTAGAGGGAAGACTTCCTGGGATGTTCACAGAGGCAGGCTGGCTGGCTGTAGGAGGTGGGGGCCCACCTAAGAGACAAAGGAAAATAAGGCAAAAGCAGGCACGGCATTAGGTGTTTCTTGGAGTAGGTGTTTCTTGAGGGGTGCTGGGCGCTATGGCTATGGCCCAGCAAGGCTCAGAACAAGACAGATGAACAGGACAGTGTTATTAGACCCAGGGCAGGAGTCATCTGTCTTCCAATCAAGTTCTGTGTACAGAGGGAGACCACAGCATGATGTAGAGGTGACAGATCAGCAGATGCTACACAAGCATGCCAGGAATGTGCCAGAAATATCAGTTCAAGCTTGAGGAAAACACAGCTTACAGACAACTCTTCCATACAAGTGGATTTGTTTCCCTGGCCAATCGCAATTTAGAATTCGACTCAGGTATTTATTTGCATGTCAAGAAGACAGGCTTATATTCTAACCTCAGCACTCTGCACAAACTCTTGATTAACTTCCACGACAACCATGTCTGAGGTGGCTGGCTGACCCACCCAACTGTGCTAGTGAACAGCTACCCCACAGAGAGACACTTCAGCTTACTAGCGGAAACCGCAGGCCTTATTCTGATTCTAGTGTTTCTCAGGTGGAGATGGCATCAAGCTAGCAGTTAACACCCCAGGACTACTTCACTGACCACCTTGGTCCCATTTGGCAAACTATCATCATCAGCCAGAGCCTCTCCTATAAAGAAAACACTGGAACAAACTGTAGGTGATGTATGACTATAGCAGTTACCAAGAACATTTTGCAGTTGATACATACTTAGAGGAACTTCCCAGGTCTTAGAGCAGAATCCCTCACTCTGATTGGGCTTATATTCATTCCTTTGATTGGACAGTAAGCCCCTGAAGTGAGTGGTTTCGGTACTTTAGGAAGCCACATTTAACCATTCTATTTCACCTCATGTATTCATGCACAAATGTAAGTTATTCAGGGAACTAACATGTTTACTGTTTTCTTGCCTTTCAACTGCCCCTCATACACATTCTGCCAGGATTGGATGCCTGTGAATGACTCTTCGCAAGTATTGACAATCACGCACCTTACAACAAATTTTGACAAAGGCCACACTACCTTTGATATGGTTTAAGACTTAAGTTTTCTTAAAACACAAACTTGGGTTCTAGCAACCTCCGGCTACAAGAGTGAAGATGTAAGCACACTCACCTGACTCTACACTTCCCATCATGGCTGGGGAGGCCATGGTGAGGGGCGCTTTGTGGTTTGGAGGGATCCCAGGACTCTGAAGGGGAGGTTTTGGAGAGGAGGTCCATCCGGGGGATGGGGCAGGAAGTGATGGAGACTTGAGGTGAACAGGCGAAGCAGCAGCAGACCCCAAAACAGGAGGGGATTTAATGGAAGCAGCAGCGGCTGGGCCTGCCAGCATGCCTGCCAGCTGTGATGGAGTCTGAGGGGACTTGAGGTTGCCCGAGGGTGAGCCCAGCATTGGAGACTGGACTTGGTGCATTGTAGGAGACTTCAGGGGGTTAATACCCGGGGAATGCACCTGGTTGCCTGCCACAGATATATCCAAAGGCTTCCGTCCCAGGCCACGCTGAGCTGGAGGAGCTGTGTTGAGGCTAGTGGGGTTACTGGAAGGGTTGAGAGGTAGTGGTGGCATGTGACTGAGCCGGCTGTTAGTCCTTTGGTCGGGCCCAATTGGTTCTCTGAGATTCCGCAAGCCACTGTTGCTGCCTGGACCCTGAGACATGGGAAGGAATGGCCTGGGGCCCACACCATACTCCTGCGGAGGGTGCTCACCAAATGGCAGGGGCACCATTTTCTGCTGGGCAGGCAGCATGTCTGAGCTACCAGGACGTAATTTCATCATATCCTCAGGGCCTGCCCCAGGCTCTCTCATCTTCTGAGGTATCATCTGAGAGCTGGATCCCATGCTGACATTTAGACTGACATCTCCCTTCATCCCTCCAGGAACCATCCCAAACTCCAGTTCCCGACCAGGGCCTATCTGTGGAGGCATTCCTTTTGGAAAGTCACCCCTGGAAGGGCTCAGAGGGCCCTCGACTGGTATCCGAGGGAAAATGGGGTTACTTCCCGGCTCCATGTGGCGCTGGGAGCCTGGAATCATCCTGTTCATTTCCATGCCAGGCCTGATGGCCTCCATGCTCATCCCTGGAGGGAGAGTCAGCTGCTTCTCTGCCAGCTGCTGTTGAAACATCTCTTCAGACAAGCCTTGGGGGTTTGGGAACCGTTCCCCTCGGCCAGGACCACTGAAGACACCCTGGCCAGGAGGGAAATTTCGACCATCTGGGATTTTTGGCACATCATCTGGCCAACTGACTCCAGAAAGACCTGGTCTGGATGCCGGGTTGGGCACATTTGGCCCCTCCATTTCAGAATTGATCATTCCTGCAAACCCAGGAAGGCGCATCTGGCTCCCTGGCATGTTGGGGTGGGGAGCCATGCCCCGTGGGGGCAGAGAATGTGAAATGTTGATACCATCAGGAAATGGCTCTGCCCCAGGTGCCCAGCCTTCACTAGGGGCCATTTGATATGGAGGGGGAGGCCCCCGGACCACTCCCCGGGGCCCATGCTGATGGACCATCATGTCCTGGAGCGAGCACTGCTGGACAACCACCTGCTCCTGCTTCCTCCTCTTCTCTTCATAAAATTCCTGTTGTAGCTTTAGCCATGCTATCTGTTCAGGGGTCATATGGTCCAGGTGGTCCGGTCCAATGGGCCCAGGCTGGGAATTCATAGAGGGTGGAACCATTTCATCTGGAGAAAAGGGCACATCTCTATGTCCTTGAGGGCCAAATGGAGCTCCCACATCTGTCCGGGGCCCAGGTCCCTTACCTAGGCTTTGGGATTGAGACATCATGGCCTGTATTGGCCCTTCTGGTTTTTTCTGAGGTCCATCTAAAACCCCAGTGTTTGGCTGGGGACCCCCTGTTTGTCCTGCTGCGAATTCTTTCTCATCAGGGAAAAGCATGCGCTGGATATCTCGCAGAGTTTGTAAGGAGCGTTCCCGGTGCTCCAGCTGCTCCTGAGATAGGCCATCAGGGTTCTCTCCCAGCGTCGGGGGCTCACCGCTGGACACTGGTGGAGGTGGGGGGGCTTTGGGATCTGCTGAAGAGCTATTGCTCCCCTGGGAGACAGGGGTCACTGCTCGATTGTTGGGTGTCGAGTTTGGCCCAGTACCATCTGGGGGCAGTGGAGTGGAGCTGGCAGGACTGCCCACAGAAGGAATCAGTTTGTTTTCTACCCCAGGACTGTCCCTGTCCAGGGGACGTGGGGCTGCGGCAGGCTTGGGTGCTGGTGCCTGAATGGGCGGAGTTGGCTGCAGTCTGGCATTCTGCCCAGAGTTCTGGTCCTGGTTGGTGGGAGCTGGAGGCTGCTGGGGCAGAGGTTTTGGATCATTCCGAAGGGTGGGTATCTGTGTGTTCTGAAGACAAATAAGATGCTTTGTGTCATATAATGATGAAATGAACAGAAGTGCAATTAAAGAAATGAGACATAAAAGCTGTGTCCCAGTAACATAAATCCATATTGATATTGCCTTCAAACTGTTCATGGATTACCTATTTTTGGACATGGAAACATGTTTTTTGGGGTTTTGTTTGTTTGTATTTTCTTTTCCCTTCTTAAACCTTATACTAAATAGCACCCTTTTCCCTTTCATGAAAATTAGGGTTCAATATTCATACATGTGCAGGCAAGAGCTACTCTACTGAATGCCTCTGACTATTTTGAGGAACAGGTTTGAGATCCCATGTCTACTATGTGCTTTTGACTTAGGGAATGATTCGTTTCTTGGTTATGTGGGTGGTTATACCCAACACCTTTCCCCTTTGCCATGGTTATATAGACTTCTCGCTATCAATCAAAAGGTCTGATGTTTCCAAAAGAAAGAGAAACTAAAAGTCACAGTGGCTTTGTGCTCAAGCTCCATGTCAACATCTCCTCTGGCACAGTGACTACCGACTTATTGCTTCCTTGAGTTTCCATGTATCTGGTGTCTCTGGTTTGTTTTCAGTTTGTGATCACTGATCCCATATTTGATAAGTTTGTACATTGGCTGTAGTAAGATAATCTGCAGGCAGGAAGTGTCTGTGGAGAAACCTGAGATTAGCTCAGTGTCTCTGGATCTGTTTTTTCCAATCAACAAGCAGGTTGATGATTGCTTATCATTTATTGAGGGCCACTGCATGCTCACTGACAACATGCACACTGTGTTTGGAAGATGTCCATTTTCTTACTCTCAACTGAGCTGCAATGTTTGCCCCTGTGCAAATATGTATGTGAATCTCTGTGTATCTATGCATACAAACAGCTTTTGTTTCATACATAAGTGTGTATTTATAAGTGTCGATTTTTGTGATCTGAATATGTATGTCTCTGAACAATCAAAAGCATATCCAATGTCTGTGATTCCTCAGGGGAGGTCACCTCTGCTTAGCTGTTATTTAGGGTGTGGCTTTACTGGCCAGTGTTGACGAGTTTGCTGTAGGTGGATACTGACTTCATAAAGCAACTACAGCAAAGGAGACTGGTCAGTCTTTACCATCCCTCCTCAACTCCTATTCCAATGGCATTTTAGTACCAGATAAGGTGGAGGTGACAGCTGTATTAGGAACTGTGTAAGTCAGTGGACTGCACTGCCACATACTCAGGACATTCCAGGACAAGGGGGGGTGTTACCTGTGTTCCACCACTGTGTAGGGGCACTGGGGATGTGAAGCAGCTTTTCTGAGCTTAGGAAAGCCCAGATGCTGCTGTACCCTGGAGATAGAGCCCTCTTCGATACACAAACTAGACAAGAAGCCATCTAGTCTATCTTGAATTATAACTGATCACTTATTGTCATTGAACGTTTTTTCATGTTTAAGGCTCATCCCAGGATTGGACTCTATGTTCTTTGAAAGCAGGGACTGTGTCTAGAACTTTTAAATCTCTACCCAACCCCAGGTCTCTTCACAACAAATGGGTTTTGATTTCATGTGGAAATCTATATGATTAAAAGAAACATTGTATTTTATCTAATGTAATTTATACTGGGTGCTTAAGATCCAGGTAGGAAACAGATTTACTATAACTTTTGAAACTATCAAGCAATTAAAAAGCACTTGACTCAGTGGTTAGAAGTACTTGTTCTTGGAAAGGACCTGGGTTCGATTCCCAGCATCCACATAGAGGTTCTACACCTCCTTGGGTACCAGGCAGGCATGTGGTACAAAGACATACATGTAAGCAAAACATACATACAAAATAATAAAATACATTTTTTTTAAAAAGCACTCAACTGGCCTTGATTTGAAACAAGTAAGATTCACCTGGAGAGTCACCAGACTCCAATTATGGTATCATTAGGTTGAGTAGTCACTTTCTACCATGTTCTTTAGCCTCTTCTGGTAGAAGAGATTAGTCAGATGATATGCATAAGAGCCTATAGTTTAATACCCAGAAGCTGCTGTGCCACCAATTTAATTTACCAAGTTTTTTTAGTCATTGCAGAACCTTATTCCAATTCTAAACAACATACCAGGGGGGCTGTGCTTCTCTCTGTCTTGCTGTTGGAGATGTTCTGGATATGGAAAGAGACGATAGTTTCGACCTGGCCCTTCAGTACAGCTTCTGCAGCCCTGCAAAGACATGAGACAATGCACTAGAGTAATTGCTTTTGTTCCATGAGCTGCAGGTGGGTCTAGACATGCCAACCCTGGACTGGGCTGCCAAGGCTCTGGATGGGGTATCCAGGACCACTAGGAATGTTGAATGAGAAGAAATCAAAGGAAACACACTTCATTATTTATGTTTATTATTTACCATCAAATGTCTGAGGTTAGAAGATGGCCAGGAATGAATTCCCACAGAGGCATTTAAAAAACAACAACAAAACACTAAAAAGCTGAAGATCTTCAATTTAGTCCAAGCCACTTAAGTGTTTTACAAAACATTCTCATTCAAACACCAACTAGGAAGGGCAAACTGGGATCCCAAACACCTTGTGATAGGACAGGACTATGAAGATCCACTTGTGAGAGGAGGGGGTGAAGTGTATAAAGGTATTCTTGAAAAGTAAACAAAAACTCACTGCTTCATCTAACCACTTGAAACATACATAGCAAAATGTTCACAGTAGCTATTTTTCTTTTTCTTTTCTTTTTTTTGGTGAATTCAGATCCTTTTCTCCTTATATTCTCTCATTAGTCTAGTATAGACATTTACTGTTACTGATTTTTTTTTTTTTAAAGAACACACGGTTGTAGAAAAGTGTGTATGGTATACTCAACCTGTGTTCCACATATCCTCACTCTCTCTCTCCCAACACAGCCAAGGAGGCACTGACTGTCAGTGGCTGACCCTACACTCTGGTTTCAACACACACAAGGCATGCTCAACACTAAGACACGGCCACCAACTTACTTATTTGCCATCTCAGTAGAAAACACATACACCACTTTGGCTGGAGTCTTCTGAGCAGGTATGGGGTCTGGGGCAGTAGTCTGGCCATGAGAGGGCGTGGAAGACCTGGGGGCTGTAGCAGTTGATGGGGTCATGGAGTGTGGTGTGTGCTGGGAATCCTGGGACTTGATGTGGTCTGCTGAATTACATTCTAAAAGAATGGAAGACTCGCTGTCATAGAAAGATTAAACTGCCCCGACCCCCCAGCCTTTCCCACCAGTATTTAGAGCATCACAACACAAAACTATCTTGAAAACTTGAAGAGCAAGTTCCTTACTAAGAGAAAACATCTCTTCTTCTCGTATACCTCAAATACTTTTCCCTAAATGACTCAGTCTATAGCATTCCTCCGTCCTCTCTTCTGTCTATAATGCACACATTAGCCTATGTTTATAGAACACACATCAATTAGCCTACGTCTATAGAACACACATATTAGCATATGTCTATAGAACACACATCAATTAGCCTACGTCTATAGAACACACATATTAGCATATTCTATAGTACACACATATTAGCATGTCTACAGTACACACATATTAGCATATGTTTATAGTACACACATATTAGCATGTCTATAGTACACACATTAGCATATGTTTATAGTACACACATATTAGCATGTCTACAGTACACACATATTAGCATATGTCTATAGTACACACATATTAGCCTACATCTATAGTACACACATATTAGCCTATGTCTACAGTACACACATATTAGCATATGTCTATAGTATACACACATAGCATAAATGATCTTACTTCTGGGCAACCTTTCTGAAACTTCTTAGATATGACAGGAGGCCCCTATTAATCAAACTCATAGCCCCTATTTTGGCATTTATCATATTTCATACTGATGGTCTAATGATTGCTTTCTATGAACTCAAATTCTGAAGAATGACAACTATTTGTCCTGCTGACTGCACCCACCAGTCCCCAGGAGAGTGCTGGGGTTTGTAATGGGATCCCCAAGTACAGTTCAGGGAGGAAGAGGAAAAAAGGAAGAGAGGGAAGCTGGGAGAAAGTAGTCAGGTTTTCACTTTCATTTTAGGCTGGGGAAATCTCACTTTCACTTCTTAAATAGAACTTCACATTCTGGCCTACTCCTAAGACTTTTTTTCTTCTTCTTAGTTTTACTGTAGGAAGAAAAAAAAAAAAAACCCTAAAGCCCCACACTGATACCCTTTCCTGGCTCATTACACCGTGGTGTCTGCCAATTTCTACCACATCTGGTAGCCACTCATTCCTGCCACACTGAACTCAGCTGTGACAGCTCTGGACTAACGCCAGGGTCATTAAGTCTCCCCCTGTGTCTATGAGTCTGGTAAAGTGGCAACTAGCAAGCACAAAACCCAAGTCGCTGAGGATTTCTTGTCCAGGAGGAGGGAATGCCAGAAACCCTGCTCCAGTGTGGGCCACAGGCACAGCAGAGCTGTAGCTACTGGCTTGGCAGAAGGACAATGGCACGTAGGCCAGAAATACGTCCATGAGCATGGCCTAAGCCTACAACACATCTGATCAAACCACATGCACCTCCAAATGCAAGAACTTCTCAACAAACAAGGTGTTTTAGACTCTTCTTTAATGAGGAGAAAAATGAGACGTGATGGTCCCTCCTAAGCTGTGACGGTCACTGTCTGTCTCCCCCTCTCCCACTTCAGTGACAGCAGCCTCTGGGCTCTAGTAGATGTCAGAAGCCTTCCCCAGGGAACACCTGCTTCCCTCTGAGTCTCAAAGAGCTTATAGACATACCTTTAATGTCAGAGTCATCGTTTGGAGTCCCAGGATCTCTCTGATCAAAGGAGTCGGCGGAAATACTTCGCTCCCTTTTCCCCTTGCCCTTGGCACCATTTCCAGCCCCATTCTTCAGCCCCATGCTCCCACCTGGGCCAGGGAGTGCTTTAGGGGTATGGCCCCCACTCTTGGAGTCACAGGGGGATGGCTGGGATTGGCTGGCTGAGCCCCCCGGTTTACCCTGATTGGAGAATTTGGAATCCAGCTGGGGGTTTCCAGATGGGGACATCACTGTAGGGGGACGGACCATCACCTCCTGCTTTGACTTAGGGCTACTAAAAGAAACAAATAACAGAGAGATCAGATATCAGATATGATCAGTACATGTTAGTGTTTCTATAATAGGTTAAGGAGACCCTGTATGCTAAATAAGCACCCCACATTGTACCTTGCCCACTTGCTTGTCCCTGCTACCCTGGCCCCCATCTTGGAGCTATCAACAGAGAGGAAGATCAAACAGAATGGCCTCCAGGGTTCAGGAACACTAGAGTCACATGGGGACTTATCTCTAGGGCTTCTGTCAATAAAGGACAACCGTTTCTATGTACATAGAAAAGTGACTCTCACACTAAGACTAGCTCAGAGTAAACAAACAGACATCGTTAAGATCAAAATACTACCACCCCCAGGGCTGATGACGAGGAACAGCTGTAATGAGAGCCTGGCTCTTCTGCTGGGATAAGCAAGCAGGCCTAGGAGGGCAGAAGGAGAACCCACTGGTGCCATGAGGTTAGGGAAATCCTCCATGATCCAGACTCTTTCCAACAGCAGCATGATACTAAGGCAGGGTGAGCTAACCACAGCCCCCAGGGAAGACAGAAAACATTCCTTTAAATTGCTGTCCGAGTACCGAGAAGCCCAGCAAAGGCTCTGGGTGGTGTTTCAGTCCTAGGACCTCATCACTCTATGCCTCCTCAGATGGTACTGCCTGGCCTTTAGGGTCCTTCTGCTTGTGCTCTGCAAGGGGTAGAGTGGTACAGTAGGAGATATGGGAATGGTGGCTGAGAGGGTAACCCAGAAAAACTGTAGCATCAGGGTTGGCTACAGCTGTTACCAGTCCATTAGTTTCCTCTTCCTTTCCTACTTGGGACTATTCTACTTCTAATCCTACATGTTGATCCACCAACGAGTATGTATGGTGTACATGTGGTGTGCCTGAGGGGTGGCAGTGAGGTCCGGGCCCTTACCTCTGTGTGTTTCCTGATGGAGAGCTCCTCACTTTAGGGTTACTGGAATGCATTGATTGAAATCCTGAGCTTTCAGTCACTAATGGGATGGGCTCACCGAGTTCCTCTCGGGCTGCAGCAGAAGTAGCTGCTGGGGGCAGAGGCAGCTGCCCACTGCTTGCTTGGTATGTCCCTTAGCTCTGGCTGCCGGTTCGCCTTTTTCCTCTTCGTTTTTCTCTGCTGTGGAAGTGGGTCCTTCCCCCTTGACGTTCCAGCATTCTCTGAGTGTGTGCCTCCTGCTACCGAAGGAAAATCTCGCATCTCCAGGGCACACTACAGGAAAAGAACATAGAAGGAAAAGTTGAGAGTCAAAACAAAGACAGGACCAACACAACAAGGGGCAAAGGGGAAGTTCCGGTGACAGCCATGTCATAGGCACCGGCTCTGGTAAGAAAGCAACTGAAGGGGACTAAAAATTTCTCATCAGCAGCACACAGGCCTCCCATCCAAGCAGCCTTTGTTTGAAGGAGAGAAAAGATTTCATTTTTAGCCATTTATTCTCCCTTGTGTTTATGGCTATTTCTGAATATAAAAGTCTCAATGGGTTTGAGTTGTCTTCCTCCTCCTTCAAATAATGCTTTGAAATAATGCTTTCAAATCAGAGGGTATTGACCTCTGGTGTTTGGCTGTGGTGGCAAACAATGGCATAGACTATAGCAAACCCACCCCAATTTCAAACCATGTAGCAAATCGTCGATGCTTTTACTCTGCGGGTGGGCTTGAGGGTGATGGGGCACTGAACCAGACACTTATAAAAACAAACATTAAGCTAATACCAATACAATCAGTTCTGCCCCCTGATTTCCATGATTCTTCTATTAAATTATGTAGATTTTGTGCCTGTGTTCTCACCTTAATGACAGGGACATGGGCAAGCATGGCAATGAGCCACAGTTTTGAAGGTAAAAGAGTATCTTTGAAGGCTAAGATATTTTTTGAGCTAATTTGCAAGGCTAATTTGAAGCATAAAGGTCAATAAAATATTCCCAAACCTAGCTATGGAACAAAAGAAAAAGCCCTTTATTTAGGTAAGCCCAGACAGTGGAGGACGGAACCATGGTATACACTCCACAGCACAGGTCCCGCCCAGGGTACCCACTATGACCTGCTCTTCCCTCTCCTCTACCTGCTGCTCTCTTGCTGACCAAGTGTGGGACTGAAGAGGGGGAGTGTCAGGTGAGGATTAATGGCTACAAATGAAAAGAAGCTAGAAGCAGCTCAGGTGTTACAGCTTACACTTATTTCTAGAGTACCAAAGATGTGAATAAAATCAGGAGGATCCTTGGTTATATTTAAGTCATGGTGGTAGGATAATGGACAAGTGCAAAATTCTTTCAATTTGGTATTTCCAATAGTCCCAACTATTTTACCTGGGCCAGTGAAGGGAATGTATGGAAGTTTTGAGTAAAGGAGACAGGAAGGAGAACTAGGAAAAGATGCTCTGGAGTGGTTCTGTGTTGGCATCAAGAAGCAGAATGTTAAAGAACACACTGATCTTATTACATTTAAGGTCATATTTCTATCTCCTAATACCTCCTGTCTTTTTTTTTTTTTTTCTTTTATAGTTTAAACCACAGGATAGACTGTGGTTGTCAAATGTGATGAGTTAAGATTATAAACCATTTTTTACATTCTTTTTCAAGAATACGAATCACCGGTAGAGAAGTAGCCAATGAATTCTGGGTAGAGAAGGTTGAAGGTCTACATCAGCCAAGGAAAGCAGTTAGCAGAGCTTTCAGTACTGTCTGTCTGCATCATAGTTTAGTGCTCAGGCTCTGGTACTGAGCACTCCTTTCTGTCTATTTGCTCCCTGTGAAGAGCATATTCTTTGAAGACAAGAACCGTATTGTAATTTCTCTGGTTTCTCTATACTACTCAGCATGATGTACTAAGGATACAGTTGGGTCCTATGTGACTTACCAGCTTCTCAGAAAACAGAAACACCTGGCGTTTGTGCTTCACTCTTCTTCCCAAGAAATGCAAAATACATCACAAACATCAAATTGCTTCATTAATCTGCTAGGCATTTATGATGAGCTGGTAGCAAAAATTATTTCTAATAATGATGCCATGAACATAAAACATTTTTATTTTCAAAGTACTTCTACATACAATTTGTTTTCTCACAATTTGCCCGACCTTGATCGGCAGGTGTTTTCCACCTGAATGAACCAGAATGTACAGGCACAAATGGCTTCTCCAGTCGGTGTTCTCAGACCCTGGCTCTCCTTCCTAACCCAATTTCCTCAACCTTAGTTTGTGGATGGACAGACAGAACAGAGGTTGAAAGGAATATGAGGCTTCATGCAAGGGCTAAGGACAAAGTCTAGGCTTCTAATTCCTAACCTGAGAGGTGTTCAAAGACATCCTGCCTAGCTTTAGCCTGTCTCTGAGAGTAAGAACAACTGAGCAAAGACCATCAAATGTCTATGACAGGCACTAAGAAGCAGATGAGGCTCTGGGAAAGATGGTGCACAGGATCATCAGAGCCCTGAGACGGACTGCCTCCAGGGCAAAGACTCCTCCCTCCTCAGTCATCGGAGCCTGAGAGGGACTGCCCTCTAGGACGAAGATTCCTCCCATGCATCTCCCTTCTCTTCTTCAGAAACCCAGCATTCTTACTAAGTCCCAGGCATTGTTCTAAGACTCACTCCATGCAAGTACCAGCTCACTCACAGCAACCCTACAAGACAGCTATTACTACCTCATCTCAACAATGAAGAACTCGCCGCTCGCTCGCTCTATTAGTGGCCCACGCCCCTGAGCCTGAGGTGGGTATCCCTCACATTGCAGGGTTGGGTACTGGCAAGGGGAGCCGGTCCCTCCGCAGTGCTTAACTAATGCTCACTCTGCAGCCATCTCACTGCACCCACTCAGACTTTCCCCACATGCTCCTTCCTATCTACCTACCATCTCCCTCCCTCTCTAACTCTAGCTTGTGGAATAATGGTGTTTGTAGTAGTTGTTGTTTTGTCTTAAGACAGTGTCTCATTCTGGCTGGCCTGGAACTTGCACACTTCCTCCTGCCCCACGGCCTGAGGGCTGTGATTCCTGCCTGTGGTCTTGGCTAGTACTGATAAAAGATGTTTTACCCAGTGGGACATCCCCGCACTAACCCTGCATCTCTTTCCCGTGCTGGTTTGCTTCACTGTATTCAAAACAAACAAAAAACCAGCCACTTTCCCCAAAGCTCAGTCCACTAATAGGTGGTCTGGCTCATGCCTTGGGTCACTCTGCCTGCTGAGGGCTCTTACTCTGTTTTCTGGCCATCCCTTCTTCCTCCTATGCCCATCAGATCTTGCCAAATAGCATTCAGACCCACTATAGTATCTATCCGTCCAGCACCAAAAAATTAAAGAGGGACAGTGAGATGGCTCAACAGGTGTTTGTCACCAAGCCTGACAACTTGAGTTTGATCCCTGAGACCCACATACTGGAAGGAGAGGACCAGTTCCTGACGGTTGTTCTCTGGCTTCCACAGATGAGCCATGTTACACACATGCCCACATACAGCCATACATAAAGTGAATAGATGAATATACAGAAAAAAAAAATAAACAAAGCAAGCCAAAACCCAATCTAGCCTTCTACTCCCCTCAGAGTCAAGTTTCTCTACGAACGTGGCAAGAGACACAATGTTCTCTTGTCAATTCCCTTTCACCACATGGAATTAACTTCCATCCCCAGATCACAAGACCACTGTTTCTGTGGGGTTGTCCTGGCCACTGACCTAACATCTCACTCCATCATCTATCAGGTGTGTACATGGTAGCAATAAACATGGCCCAATACAAAAATGAAAACCTTACTTAAAACATTACATGATTCTTTGTTCAATCAGAAAAACACTCAATTATGTGCTTCTCAAGCATGGACCCTATAGATGACAATGTTGTCAACCTGACAGCAAAAGGT
Organism: Phodopus roborovskii; assembly: GCF_943737965.1. NCBI lineage: Eukaryota > Metazoa > Chordata > Mammalia > Rodentia > Cricetidae > Phodopus > Phodopus roborovskii. Next base: position 28,485,479 of record NW_026126540.1, read on the forward strand.
TGGCCACCCCAGCTAGTTCTGTAAGCAATTCCTTCCTTCTAGAATCTGCACTTTCCTCTTGCCTCTCCAGTTATTCCTCACATGTGTGCATCCCAAGCCCTCTCAACAAGCTCTAACACTCTGAGTCCTACAAGATTGGGTTCTTTTCTCCTCCAATGAGTTCCTGCCATGTCAACAGTTCCCAGGTTCACACATCTGGCTTGGCTTATGCTTTGTAAACCTATGCGCACAACTGCTACTTGACATCTCCCTGGATGGCTAAAAAAAAAAGACAAAAAAACAAACAAACAAAAAAACCCAAATTATTCACCTTAGTTTAGTCTTCCTTCTAAAACTATTTTCTTCCGTTTCCTCATCTCAATAAATGCCTCTCTGTCACCTAGCATGGAGTCACAGGTTAAATATTTCTTCTTCAGAGAAGAACGCCTGAAAACAGTGGTTCTCAACCTGTGGGTCAAGACCCCTTGGGGGTTGATGACCTTTTCACAGGGGTTACCTAAGACCATCAAAAAATACAGATATTTATATTTCGTAACAGTAGCAAAATCAGGTTAAAGTAGCAAAGTAATTTTATGGTTGGGGGTCCCCCACAACATGAGGGACATATTAAAGGGTCAAAGCTTTAGGAAGGTTGAGAAACACTGCCTTAAAATCACCCACCTACATGAAATCTTCCACAGTTTTCAGAGCATATTGGGTTTTCCCCTCAGAATTCTCTCCATGTCTCCTAATTGTAGCGATCACTCTATGACCACCTGTACAATGTTCATCTTTCCCACTAGTCTATAAGCTCCATGAAGGTAGGGACCAAGACTAACAATGTGCATCCTTCCAATTCTACACGGGGCTCAGGGCATTAGGTATTTGTTCAAAATTAACATTCAAGAAAAGGAGTATGTCCAAGAGGTATCTTCACAGCAGAATTCTTTTCTTTTTGTTGTTTTTTATTTTTGAGACAGGGTTATTACCATATAGCCTGGCTGGCCTGAAACGCTATATAATTAAGAGTCTAGCCTAAATTCAGACAGATCCACCTGCCTCTGCCTCCCCAATGCTGGGATTAAATGCGTGAGCCACTACATCCTGTCCTTATTGCACAATTCTTAACAGCAGCTAAGATACCGATCCTATCTAAGCAGCTATCAATGGCTGGATAGATTTAAAAGCTGTGATAGACCACCCCCCTCCTCCACACACACAGGGCCTTAAAAAAACATTGTAATCATTTATAACATAGATGAATTTAAAGAACATTAAATAAAATCAGCCAGTAACAGAAAGGCAAACTCTATATGATTTCACACACATTTAACAAGTGGAACTCAGAAGTCAGTAATAGAATGGCAGTTGCCAGAGGTGAGGAGTAGGGTGACAGAGATGAATGAAGGAAAGAAATATTATCAACTATTGAGAGAAAGCTAAAGGATTCTACAGAAATCACATTCCTAAGGCAGGCACAAGTTTTCAGGCTCCCAGCCAAGTGTACTCACCAGAACCCCAAGGGTCAGGACACTGCAGAGTTCATCCTGGGGGTGGAGTGGGAAGCTCCTTCCTCAAAGGTGACCCTCACCTAGAAGAGCATAAAGTGGGTGAGAGTTCCCAAGCAGATCTGAAAACCTCAACAGTATCGACAGTGGAGTAACAAGAGACAAACAGGCTTCCTATTCACTCCAGGGTTTTAAAGAGGAGTGCGCCATCTCACGTGTACACAGAATCAACTTCCAACTGTTAGGTTTATACAGAACCTGTAGATATTTCAAGGCCCTTGGCTTTTCTTTCCTTCCCAACTACACATTCTGTTTCCAGAGGCTGGAGAGATACCAAGTGCAGATAAAATCAACTTTTCTACTTTGAAATTTCCAGGCATTTAATAGAAAAAAAGAAAGAAAGGCCACCTTTTTTTTTTTTTTTTTTTTCCTGCTTCTAGCACTTCTTACTAGTATAGACACTGAACTGTGACAGTGCAAAGAGACTAAACACCAAGGGGGCTTCTGAATCTCCAACCTGGGGGGGGGGGTCACACAGCTCCTCCCTCTGCATAGGTGCAACCCTATGTGGCAACAGCAAGCAAGAGAATGTCTTTCTATACTTTGGTAGGAGCTCAGGGTTGAAGACACTTGCTTTTATTCAATGCCTACTGTGTGCAAAGGGATGTGCTGACCTAAGGAAAGCGCACAGCCTTAGCGATTTCCAACATCAGTCTCTGGGGACTAGAATTAACACTCTGCCCATAATCTATGGTTTAAAGAAACTGCACTTATGTATTGATTTAGTATGTGTATGCATGCACACGTGCACATGTATGCTATGGTGCATGTGTGGAGGTCCCAGGGAAATCTGTGGGAGTCAGTTCTCTCCCTTCCACCATATGGGTTCTGGCCTTGGGGGTTCAACTCAGATTGTCAGACTTGACACAGATGCCTCTATTCACTGAGCCATCTCACTGCAGAAGCTACAGTGTTGTGATTGCAAGGAGAGCAAAGTTCTGGAAGGTTTTAGAGCCAAATTATTTAGGGATCTTTAAAGGAGCACTCTATAGGATTAGTAAAGTTTTAAGTGAGTCCACAGATTAATCTGACTGAGCTCAGAACCAAAATTCCAACTGTAGTGGTGCTCTCCCACCTCCCTGCTCGACAAAGTCAAGTTCATTACAACTGTGCCATGTTTAACAAATCTCATTTCTGTGCTATGACCACTACTCCATAAAAGGCATAGTGTCATACTTAGAATGTGGAACTAAAAGGTCTTAAGATTCCATTCCTAGCTCATTCTCAGCTTCTGGCTTGCCAACAACAAAACGGCTTCTTCAAGCAGACAAACGGAAGAGCTGCTCTCTCTCCAGAATATGGAAAAAAACAAATGGTTTAGTAAGCACATGCAGAAAACCTCAGTTCACATGAAATATTACTGTGTTTTAGTATTCACGGGGCAAAAGCATCCACTGTCCTTCAATGGCTACTAAACTTTAAGGAAACAAAAATTCATGTCAAGCTAAAGAATTCTGACAAAATTCAAGTTTCAAAGTAGGAATAATAGCTACTTATATCCCTTGTCTGTGAAATTCTCTTAGCTTGCTGGATAACCCTATATGTCCTCCAGGGCCCCCTAGTATTCATAGTCACATTATGTAACTCTTTGAAAACAGTATCACTGTTACAGTTAGACAGGAAACTCCATGAGGACAGTGTCAATCATCATCTCAGCACCTGGTACCCAGCAAAAAACCAACAACTGATGGCTGAACCACATTACAGTGAGTTTGGTACCCTTGGCTCACATTCACGAAACCCAAGAGGACATGATAAGTACTAGCGCCACTTGTCACCGGCTGCCTTTCTCCTCAGCTTTGGGAGGTGAGTCAAGCACAAGGCCCCGAATCACACAGAGCACAGGTTAATGGCGTCTGTAGTTGTAACTTGCAACTGCTCTGATGAGTTTCACTTTGGGAGACTTCCAGAATAGACGGCAGCTCAGTACAAGAAAACCCAGAAAGACAAAAATCCAATGTGTTCAAGCTTAAGACACAGAAGTTATGGCGCATGGTGAGGTTTTTACCTTTCACGTTGTCCCCGTTGCTTTGTCCTCTACATTGGGGCAGGGAGGAACTTACAGAGAAGGAGAACTGTCACCCCACCACCACATAGGAGATTTCAGGCCAACGTGAAGTGACACCAGTTAGTTCCACATTCAGTCCTATGATGACAAGAAGAAAGGAAAAGTTCATACTCAAATTCACACTGGCTCCAAGGAAAACTACCCATCCCCTAGTGCGCTGTGGAAGACAATGTAAAAAAGCACTTAGTCAAAAATGGAGGGAGAAGGAAAACCCAAGAAACCTTTAAATGCAAGTCAGAGAAAGGGACTGCAAATCTTCCCTGTGGGGGAACTACACATGCTGATGGCGACTATGGGACTTGGAAAAGTAAAACCTACCAGGCACAAAAGTGCCCTTTCAATTCTAGTTTTTAACCTTCTCTACAACCAAGAATGGCCATCACAGGTTGCAAAATGGTCTTTGGCTTTTCATGTGGTCTCTGTTCTCAGCATGATGGATACTTAAAAATATCACAAAGCCCAAAATGTAAGTGGCCTTAAGCTAACTTTCAAAGATCACAGGGGGAAATAAATACAGAATCAGTTGGTCTCAGATAGTTCTTAACTCCATGACTCACAGCCCCCATGGACCTAGGGGAGGAGGGGTGACTTGGACCCTTCAGGGAATGGATAACACAGATCATCACTTTGACTAATCTCTAAGTGATGAAGTTAGCACAGCCTTCAACAGTGGGTGTAGCATTAGCAATACTGTGACTGTGCCACTAACAGTGCCACCACACATTTTCTCATCACGTCAGCTGCTGAAGATAGGCTGACATAATGTGACACACTTTTCTCCCATCACTACTTCAAAATCACATTCTCATTAGACATTATTCAGTGTGTTACAAGGCAGCAGACATATTATCATATCACTATGAACATTTTGACAACTCATTTGTACTTCTATGTATTTTATTTCGTGCATTTAAGAAACATTCTCAGGTGGGGCCCTATAATACTTGATTGCCAGAGTACTGGGATCTAGAAACACTGAGACTGGAGTTAAGCTTCCACACGCTCTCGTCATATTCATGAAGGCAAAGAGACAGAAGTTATTTTACCCACACTATCTCATGGCTGAAGAGGACTAGCCAAGAAACCAAGGAATATGCATGCCTTAGGCTGGTACCCTAGGCCGACATCAAAGCATCTATATTCTTACTCAACACACATCCTGACTTTCTGCTCACATATTTACAATTACAAAATTACTGTCTTGCCATTAAACACTAGAAGGAGGCACTATCTTTCAAAATTAATACAAATCCCTAAATTCAGATTAACAGACGAAAACATGTATACAAAATACCCTTTTGTTCTTTGACTAAATATATTATTATAATTGTACAAAAGCTGAATTTGGTCTGTTAATGAGACAGTCAAAATAGGATTTTAAAAAAAGTTGTGCTACACAATCTCTCATCCTCAAAGGTGTTCGAACTTTTTGGACAGGCATTAACTTGCTAGGCTGAAAGGCAGCTCCGAGTGGTTAGGGAAGCAGCACCACTTTACAGGCAGGAAACCCAGAAAACCAGAGATCTGCTCAAAGCTGAATGTAAGCTCGATTCCATGATCAGGGATTTTCACCATTGTACCAGGTCACCATGATCCAATATCGGGCTGGTTACAATGCCTGTGAAAGCTCTTGGTTTTTCCCCCTACAAACTGTTGAGCATTTCCATTTGGTTCACAGCAGCAGACACTGCTGAAGGTCAAGGGGAAAACACCCATAGAAGAAATTCAATGCATTTAAGTACTTTTTTTGCTTGTGTTAGTCAACTAGAATCCAGAACAAAACATTCCTTTTGCTCAAGAACCAGTTCCATGGTACTTGCCTTATAAATAGAAAACTATACAGACTTTGTGCTTTCATCTTTAGGCCAATGACTTTCCTATCCATCTGTCATATATTTTGAAACTATTATACTCAGCACATTGATTACAAAGACTTTCATTGCTCAATATTGAAGTTTTAGATCACAAAACTATGAAATGTTATACATACACCTCCACAATTCTTCAACTTATCAAAACCACCAGTTAATGGAGCGCTAAATCCTCCAAGCATGTTTGTAACACCTAACAGACTGGTTTTTTGTTTGTTTTCCCAGACAAGGTTTCTCTGTGTAGCTTTGAAGCTTGTCCTGGAACTCCCTCTGTAGACTAGGCTGGCCTTGAACTCACAGAGATCCGCCTGCCTCTGCCTCTCAGGGCTAGGATTAAGGGTGTGAGCCACATGCTTGTAAGAGTGGGGCCTGTGCTGTGGAAGTCAGAGCGCCTGGCTGCTTCACTTAGCTAAAGAATGGAATGCCTGCGCCTGCCAGACCCTCTTCTTAATCCATCTCTATCAACAGAAGAAAGAGAGTATTTTGTTACTGGTGGTCCTCAGGACTATCAGCTTTGTATAGTACATTTCTTCAATGCCAAACTTTCCGATGACTAGCGTCCAGTCAAAACCTTGTAAACCAACAAGACAACTATAAAAAAACAACCTCCAGTCACAAGTTCTAACCACTCTTACCCTCCATCACCCTTTGGTCCCACTCCTCAACTATTTCACTTACTCTTGTTACCTGCGATAACTAACTCATCACTCCTTCCTACACAAAAGCCCAAATTTCTGTGGCCCAAACAAGCATTTAATTCCATAGTGTATCAAATAGTAACAAATACTCCATCAAACTGACTTTTTACATGACCATTGGATCATTTTCCTACTGAAGTCACTGCCAGGGGTCGACTTGTGTTTGCCTTAACTAAAGTCGAACTTTGCATCAACTGCATCCTGCCTTGGAGACTATTTCCACAGTCATTTATTTCAGTTCATATCTCTACCCTATCTAATGACTTTATTAAGTCCCCACCGGACTCCAACCTTAGCCTCAGAATCACTCTTAACACTTACAAAAAACCCTCTTCCTAACCTCCTGCAGACCAAAGCTCTTGGAGGACAGATTTCAAGACTCCTTTCTCATCCCTAGTAACCTTAACATAAGGTTCCCCAGCAATACTACCACAGGCCTTGTTCTTCCCTCCAGACTAACAACAACCAACTCTTAGGATATCTCCATTTCACCAATCTCACCCAACACTTACCAGTGACATCTTAATAGTCTTTACAACTTTCAAAGGCCAGCCAGCGTCCAGGGATCCACTTTGAAAATCACTGGTGTGTTCTACGACCCCCACAATGACTCAGTGACCTAGACATCGCCAACTCACCTGCTGGAACCCTTTACAACTCAGACATTCCTCTGGGCTTTTCACCTCCCCCAATCCCTCAACAAGTCACTGGCCTGCGGAGTCCCCTTTCCCCCTACGCATCTCCGGGGTCTTAGAAACCCCACCAAACTCAACCAGAAATCCCTAATTTCGCGCTCCCTCTCTGCTCCCTCGCCCCTCCATCCCAGGACCCCGAGGCGATCCTCAGGTAACCTCTCCAAGCACAGCTTTGGGACACAACCTCTAAAAACCCCGAGAGATGCCCCGGTCTTTCCCACAGCTGCCGAGGCTTCCCTGCCTCCCCCAACAGGTTCCTCCAGACTCAACTCGCCAAGCCAGCGCCCCGACCCCCGGAGGCCCCCGGCCACACGCGCACGCGGACCCGGCCCCCGGCCCGCCCCTCCCCCTCCCCGGGGCCACTTACCCCGGGCCGGAGCCGGGGAGGGGCAGGCGCGGGCGGGGGGCTACGGTCCCGGGCTGCTGCTCTCAGCCCCGGGGGGCCGGGGCCGGGGCCAGCGGCAGCGGCGGCGCAGCGTCTCCCCCAGGCGGCGGCGGCAGCGGCGGCGCCGTCCCACTCCCGCAGGCACACATAGGCTCCATTGTCCGCCGGCGCCTCCCCCTTTCCGGCTCCCCCTCCCGGGCCCGCCCCTTCCCCCTCCCCTCGGCCCTCCCCAGCCGCACCGCGCCACGAAAGGTACCGCGGGCCCCGCCTCGGACGCGAGCGGAGGCGCGCCCCTCCCCCGGCCCGCCCGGCGGGGAATGGGGCCCTGGCCCCGCCGCCGCCAGGGCCCGCCCCCTCCGGGGGAATGGCACCCGACCCCCTCCCCGAACGCACTCGATGGTACCAGCCCGCCGCGGCCTCCACCCCCTCCCGCGCCCGGCAGGAGAGAAGCCGCCCTCGCCCCGCCCACCTGGAGGCCCCGCCCCACCCCAGCGCTACACGAGGGCCCGCCCTGCCGGCACCGCCTCCTGCTTTGCATGTCCCCGCCCACCGACCCCGCCCCAGCTAGTCACCGGGTCCCCCGCGGTGACGCCCACTCCCCCGCTTTAAAGCCGCAGAACCCTCTTTCTCGGCTAAAAGATCCTCCCGCAGGACCCGCGGGGCGGGTGGTGTGGCGGGGAGCTTCTCTTCCTTCCCTCACCCTCCCGACGCTCACTCACTCGGACTCCCCACGGCCTCCAGCAGTACTGGGAGCCACCAAAGAGGACTAGAAAAGGCGCGGAAGGGGGAAGGGCAGAGTGGAATTTGGCCATCTTTGACAAACTAATTGGGAGCTGCAGAAGGAACCGGTCTTCCCTCACTCTCTCCCGCCGCTCGGGTCCGGGCCTAGTCCCCGATCTTCATGCCACCTCCTCACACCCCTCTGCGGCGATTCCGCCCTGGCTCTACCATCCCTCCCATCCGCCTCTCGAGTCTGCTCTACCTTTGCCAGTGCGGGTTTTCTTCCCTCTGGAGAGCAAGCCCCCTCGGCTTGCACTCTTCTCCCGCTTTCCAGAGCAGACTCTCTGGGGTCCTGCAGGCGCGGTGGCTAAAGCAAGGTCTCCTTCACCTCCCGCCCTGCCCCGCCCCGCCCTGCCAGGCCATCACGTTCGAGGATCCCCAGAGGGTACCTTTATGCCCTGGCCCCCAGGTCTTCTCCCAATCGCAGCATTACTCCCTTAATGTTTCAGAAGAGCTTTGTTGTAGAAAATTCGAAGCTGGTGCGTTCAGCACTATCCCTAGTGAAGTGAGATGTTAGCCCATTAGATTGCACTTTTTCACATCATGGTTTGACGCTCAGATTCCTGTTGTTCCCATTTTGTGGGGCCGGTGTTATTACCGTGACCAGCAGTCGTTACTGTCTGCCCTCCCTACAAAACCTTACTAATCTTCGAGTTTGTACTTTTCGGAGTTAAAGATGTTTTTGCACTGGCCCAAAGCTTTTCTAACACCGTTGAATGGATGCTTTCTACCTGAGAAGGCGCATAATCTCTCTGAAGGTGGATGCAAGCAATACAGCCAAAAGACCTACATCTATTCTTCTATTGCCCATGGATTTAACCAGGGCAGCCACTTCTGTCTCAGTTTTTCTGTCTATAAAATAGGGACCCTTCCTTGTGGTACCCTTTTAAGGAAGAGTGCTGTTGTAAGGATGGTATAAGAGAACCCTAAAAGACAAAGTTCCTTCACTGCTTTCCAAACTACTCAAAACTCATGACTGGCCATGTGGGTTTCCATACAATTTCTCCCTGGGCTTAGAATCTGAACAACTGTGACAGGATATTTTCTCTTTGTGTTCTGTTGAGAGTGAGATTATAAATTTTAAAGAGTCTGGCAGATCTAAACAATATAAATCCAAGAGCAAACGGAGTCTAAATAAGAAATAAATTGGGGGGGGGGGCTATCAACATGTGGCTTTAGAAATTAGATTCTACATAGCTAAAAACCTCTGTAAACGAGGCACAAGAGAAGGTCAGGTGTGAATATGAGAAAAAGATAACCAAACCAGAAATATATGAGACATTTGGGATTGCTATTGTAAGTTAAAGGGCTTCATCACATAGATTGTATTCCTAAAAGGAAACTACTGCCAAAATACTTTTCTTGGTTAGGGTTACTACTGCTGTAATGAAACACATGGCCAAAACAACCTGGGGAGGAAAGGGTTTATTTGGTTTAAACTTCCACATCACTGTTCATTATTGAAGGAAGTCAGGAATTCAAACTGAGCAGGAACCTAGAGGCAGAAGCTAATACAGAGGTCCTGTAGGCATGCTGCTTACTGACTTGCTCATCTTGGCTTGCTCAGCCTGCTTTCTTATAGAACTCAGGACCACCAGCCCAGGGATGGCACCACCCACCATGGGCTGGGCCCTCTCCCATCAATCACTAATTAAGAAAATACGCTACATTTTCTCAGTTGAAGCCTTTCCTCCTTTAAGATAACTCTAGCTGCCACATGTAAAATAATAAATTAAATAAATTAAATAAAAAGATAATTCTACACTGGTGTTAAGCCAGCACAAGTAGGGTATTCCAGTTCAGGTCACTGCTAATCAGCAAACTAAACAACAAATAATTACAACAATAATGTATGAGAGGGAGAGAGGGAGGGAGGGAGAGACTTAACTGCTTTTTGCTAGGTATTAAGCTCCCATACAGCCATGTGCTAAAGTTCAGAATTATTTACTGAACCGGAAGGAAAATGAAGATGAGGATCACACACACAACACTGAGGTAAGGGCAATAGCATCAAGACCTTAAGCATGCTGAAAAGCAGGAAATGTAAAGGTTAGCTTCACAGTAATGTTAGTTTAGCTACATTGCACACAGGACAGAAGTGTGTCTTAAAATATCATTTATTCTGCTCAATAGTTTCTTTTACTGGAGCAGTTGCTCTCTGAGTTTTCTGACCTCCTCTCACTGGACAAGATTTGCCTTTGCTGTAGAAGAGCCTCACACACTGGAAATGCATAAATGATAATGGATAATGGAGGCATCTTTCTAAAAGTATCTTGTAAACAGAGGTCTCATGTGTTTCTGCTACTCTAGCAAGTCTTTGAAATCCTTCTTCCTCCCAATGGTAAAACTGCTAAAAAGAAAGGCGTTTCGTAACCTGAACTTGACTTTTCTCACTGAATCTTGCTTCTCCTAAGGACAATAAACACACAGTGGCCTCCAAGCAGAGACAATGCAAGTCTGACTTCTTAGTTCTCCAACAGATCATCAAGTTTGCAGTGTTATTTAAGTTCCCCCAGGCTTTCTGAACATCTATTTTCTCTCTCTCTCTCTCTTATTGTTGTTTTTGTTTTTTGAGACAAGGTTTTTCTGTGTAGCCATGGCTGTCCTGGAACTCACTCTGTAGACCAGGTTGGCCTTGAACCCAGAGATCCACCTGCTTCTGTCTCCTGAGTGCTGGTATTAAAAGCATGTGCCACCACCACCAAGCCATAGACACCTATTTTCAAGTTAGAGGGCCAAATGCTCCTGTTTCCTCGGTTCTTAATAAGCATGCCCAAATACTATTCATCTTGTTTCTCAGATAACAGGTTTTTAATATTTTTTTAAAAATTTATTATATATATATATGCATATGTGTGTGTGTGTGTGTTTTTTTTTACCTACATATATGCCTGTGCATCATGTGTGTGCAGTGCCTACAGAAGAGGTGTCGGTCAGATCCCCTGGAACTGGAGTTATAAAAAACCGAGAGCCACCATGTGAGTGCTAGGAATTGAACCTGTGTCCTCTGGGAAAACAAGGCAGTGCTCTTAACTTCTGAGCCATTTCTCCAGCCTCTTGGATGACAATTTTGACATGGAAATGTAATGCTTTACAAAGATTGCATTCACTGTGAGGGGCTAGGATTTGAACTTAGTGCTCTGCTGCCCCAATATCTAGGACCTGCTCATTCCCAACAGTATTTATGCATGACTGTAGGACACTACTTCTTAAACTGCCATGGAAGAGAAACAGCCCTCCATGAGAGGTCATGGAAGAATCTCAGCGCTTCATCCTTGCCTGAAAACTGGAGGACTAACTCTTTTTCATGAAGTAGGAGTCTATGTTCCCAATCCCCTCCCTCCTGCCCCTTCACCTGGAGCCACCAGCCCTCATCACATCATTCTAAATGGGAAGCTCTCATGGAGATGACATGCAGATCCCCCGAGAAAGTGCCACCCTGCGCCAACATGTGTGGTTGTGTGTCTTACCTCATCATCCTACCCCCTAAAGTTCCGGCTGTGTGACTTTCAGCGCTCTAAATGCCTGGCACCGTGCTGATGGCATCTCCCACCTTTCCCAGTCTGCCTGTGGTCCACATAGCCTAACAAGAGGCAATCTAAGTGCTCCGTTTGCTTTAACCACTTCTCTCCAAAGCCCCTCATCTTCGTATATAAAAGCAAACAACAACAACAACAAAAAAAAAAACTGTGTGTATGGATATTTAGCCTGCATGTGTACCCATGCACCATGTGTGCCTGGTACTCTCAGAGGCCAGAAGAGAGAGTTGAATCCCCTGGAAACTGAATTAAATATGTGGGAGCTGGGGAGTGAACCCAGGTCCTGTGGAAGAGCAGCGGTGCCGAGCCATCCCTGCATTGCTGAGTATTAAACCTAGGGAGTAATGCGTGCCAAGCAGGTGCTCTACCACTGAGCTACAACCTCAGTTTTCTTACCAGTTCCTCAAATCTACCCTTAGAGACCCACTTCCTCTCCCTTGTTAATTCCCACTAATTTATTCCACATTTTGTTTTGAACTGCTTCCCCAAGCAACAATTCTAGAAGCTTCCACTACCCACATTTGATTACCTTCCAGACCCTTTCTTAGGAATCTGGTCCTTGTCCTTGCTCTTGGGCCCTTCCCAATTCACTCAAACAACCTCTTTCTAGTTTCTCTGGAACTGTTGTCCAATCATTTCAGCTTGACCTTCACTGCCATGGTTGGCATGCAGGTTGCTGTCCTGAGCCAGGCAGCCTCCCTCAAACCCTGGACCACCCACCATTCCAGCAGTAGAAGTCCCTAATGCCTGTGTGTACCTGTGCTTTGTCTCTCCATTTGGGCTGCCAGACAGCACTAGCACAATTTTAAGCCAGAAAGTGGCTCCCAATTCAGATAACAACACATAAATTGAACTTCGTCATTTACTATCTAGTTCTCATGGCTGCCTGTGCCATTTCCCTAGAAGTGATTCCAGTTTTGGCCTGTTCTGCTCCCACACTGCAAGGTCAGTCTTGTCTCATCACACCCTGGGAGAACCATGCAAAGTTTTTTGTCCTTTATCTCTTCTCTTCAGTAAAATCTTGAAGTGATGCCCTCTTCCCCTTTCTTTTTGTCCAAAGCTATTCAAAAGGCGAGTGGTTTCCTTGTTTGTAAATACTCCAGCCAGGTTACCGAAACACCCTCCCAATACAGCCAAGCCCAGCTGCCAAATCCACCACCACCGATTTCCCCTCCTCAGCCCTTTCCTCCAGTTCTCAGTTCCCAAGGGACTGCTATTCTGGGTTTGTCTTCTTTATTGACTTAAGCTCGGCTGCCAGTCCCTCATTTCGTTTACTTGCTAAGGTCCTTGATTCTTTGATCTTCTTCCCTCTCCTGCTCTCCCATCCCTGCTTTGCATCGGACTGGCAAACCCAAGGTCTAGTTCAGGCCTCACTTGAATTTGATGCTGCATTTCTAGCTACTCGGCTTCTCTCCTCAAAGAGGTCAAAACTGAATTCACCATCTTTCAAAACCAAGTTGCCCGTTTCAATTCCCTGTATTTTCAGTTAGGCCCTGAACTTTGGGGGGTAATCCTGACTCGACCTCTTCTGCTTCATATATTCCTAGACACCAGTGTTCACAAGCTCCTCCTTTAATGAGTTTATTGTTCTTTTCTGTTTCTGAGTTGGGACTGTTGGTTGAACAGACAATCCTGGTTCCAGTTTCTTCCCTTGTCAGTCAGTTACGTATTGTTTCCTAACAGAACTTTCTAAAGATGTCTACACATACTCACGTTTGTGCAATGCCTGTTCCTCTAGTCCAGTCTCATTGCAGAGGTCACCTTGGTTTTTTGGCGCCCATCTACTCTAAGAGCTTAACAATATGGTATAACAGCAATAATACTGACTTCAGAGCTATGCGAACCTGGATATTGAAGTTTGAATATTGAACTACACTTTTTAGCCAAGAAGCTTCAGGTAACACCCTCATCTCCCTTTTTTTCTTTCTTACTCATTACAGCTCTTTATATCACCAATTTGAAAACAGGCCTAAGTATGCAGCCTTGAGTACCACCAACTTCTTATTGTACATCCCTGTTCCCCACCCCCAAACCTGAGAGCAGACGCTCATGCCTGTTTTGTTTTTGAATCATTTATCATTGCTATATTTATCAAGCATCTACTAAATGCAGGGCATATCAGGGTATCAAAAAAAAAAAAGATTTAGATGTGCAATCCTGTTTTTTAGGCTTATCAGACTTGGAGAATTCATTCATTTAAAAATTAAAATGTTGACTAAGTATCCATTATGTGCTTCGTGCAAAATATTAAAGAATCAAAACAGAAAAGGCATTTCTTTCCTGATATTGGGATCTGGGGTCCTCATAGTTAGGAATACTGATAAGTAAACATTTATAATCAATTATAACAATTGATATGGATAAATACCGGGTGCTGAATGCAAGCAAAAGAGAGGTATCTAGGTAGACAGGAGACTTAATGCAAAAACACCCAAGTGCAAACTTAAGGAATGCGTAGGAGTCAGCTAAGCCAAGGACTCAGCAATGGGCTAGGGCTCAGCTGTGTGACAATGTATATAAATAGCCACAGAGCAAGAAAGGAGGTGATAAATAAATGGCAGAGCTGAGGCAAAAAAGCAAAATGGCAATCAGAAGAGATCTGTTATTTGAGAGGGGGAGGGGCTAAGTAAACCTTACTTCATTGACAGGAGGTAATTGAGACATACTGAAGGTCAGGTTGGTTCAGACAGGCAGTGGAGCCAGCACCTCCCTCCATGCAGTGTCCTGCCAAACAGAGGGACAGCACCTTGTTTGCTATGATGACATCTAGGTTTTCCTCTACTTTCTGGAGAGGGCTACTTCTGGGTGGAGGGGCTCTTGTTCAGACTGCCTGAATCAGAATCTCAGCTCTGCCACCAGTAAGCAGTGACCTTAGAAAAAGAATTTGACTATGCCAGACCTCGTGGCATGGAGTAATGATATTTTTCTTCCTCAAGCATTGGGGGAATAAATGACTGAGTGGCTGCATACAAATAGGGCCTGAGACCAAATAACTACCCAATAGATGTTGGTTATTTTTATGTTTGGTTATCTTCAGATTGGCCAAAGTGGGATGAGCTGGAGGGAGAGGTCTTAGGAGCACCGAGAGAGCTCCCACATGCTCAGACCCAGACTCACTCACTGATATCTCTTTAGTGCTCCTGGCACATTCCTTTAAATTCTGCCTTTAGAAATCCGTACCTCTGGATATAAGTTACCACTTCCCCCAAGCCCTTGGGGATAACACAATAAAGGGTTAACTCTGCTTTATTCTAAGAAGTTATTTGACCGTAGTCATATCCTCCATAGCTGCAGACTGAACCAAAGTAATATTATGGCAAGAAAGAAAAGGCTAACTCTGAAGCCTGGAGGTCCTTCTTCAGAAATTGAAGCCAGGCAGATGCTCAGAGGGCTCTCTGAGGGCAGCCCTTCTGGGATTGGAGGAATGAGTTGAAATTGCAGAGAGACGCCAAGAAGTCAGAGGAAAATAAAAACATTAGTGCCCAGAGATGCAGGCTTTGCCAACTTAAGCAGCTCTGACCTTAATTTGGAGAGTCTTCATGAACCCCCTTCCTCCACTCTGTGCTGGCTGAGAATAAGTAATTTTGGTCAGGATCAGTCTTGACACATAGGAATTGAGGGCGCTATACAGATCACCAAAGGCCTTGTGTTAAGTTTTTTATTACTTTACATGTTTGATCTTTTATCATTGATCATTTGTGTTAAATTAAGCAGGAATGGGGGAGGGTGCAATAGAAGCTGAAGAAATCTTATAGTTCAATTGAGGAGACAACAATGAAAAATATTTAATAACAGTTAAGACCTTAATTGAATTACAGGCATGCTAAACACCACAGGCTTCCAGAGAAAAGAAAAATAAACCTTGAGTCAAGAGTCTGGGGAAAGGAGTGACAATTTCATGAAGGGCCAAAGGTTAAAATGGCCTTGTAAGACTATGACTTGGTGAGTTCAGGAGGAAAGGACAGCCAGGAGGGACAGGCAAGGTGCCATGTCAGACACTGAAAAAGAACACAGTAGATGCGCAGCTGTGAATTGTAAGACAGGAACAGCAAAATGCGTTAGATATGATCAGAGTGACAGCTGCTGTTTGCAGAGCAGTTAGCACCGGCCAACCACAGCCTAAACAATTTATTTTATCTTATTTAATACACAGAAAACCCCACGAGGGTTGAAGTGCTTCATGGGAGAAGGGCCTTTCTTATTCAGAAAGGTAAGGGACTGTCTTAGAGCCTGCAGCTTAAGTGTGGCGCTGAGGAGAAAACCAGTCAGGTAGGGGCGGAGCTGGCTCTATTGCATGCAGCCTCTCTCTGTACACAGGGTAGGGCCACTGGGGAGTATGTATGGTTGGGTAAACAGAATGGGAATTGGGGCTACAGAGGTGGCTCAGCAGCTAAGAACTGCAGAGGACCCATGTCTGGCTCTCAGCATCCACTTCAGGTGGCTCACAACCACCTGCAAGAAGATCTTATGCGTTCTTCAGGCCTCCAAGGGCATACATCCTCAGAGGCTTATACACATACACATAAAAGAAAAAAAAATCTTTTAAAGATGCAGTGAGAATTAATTATATATTGTTAATTTAAAGAAAGAGAAATGAAAAGGTTACAGTTGACTGAACACTACAACAGCATTCTTCTTACAGCACGTAACTGTGTACCCATTTTACAGATGAGCAAACCAACGTGGAGAGGAGGGAAAATAACTTGCTCAGGCCTCACAGCTGTTAAATAGCCCAGAGGTTCAGATGTAAATGTGAGGCTAGTGGCAAAATCTGTGTTGTAGCTGCCTCTTCTTGAGCAAGGGAACCCCTTGTAGCTGCCATTTGCATGGTAATCGTCAAAGTATTTCCACAATCGAAGCCACGTGTGGTCCTTACGCAAGGCATGTGACAGGACCAGGAGATGGCTAGCTCATGAGAAGCGATAATAATACAATCATTAACACTCTAAGCCAATGCTGATTTTGAGTGTTCTCCCTGTACCTGGCATCATGCTAAGGGCTTTCTAAGCTAATTCTATTAGAGAACAACTCTATAACTCAGCTTCTATTATTAGCTCACTTTGCTCAAGAGAAAACAGGGGCTCAGAGAGGTTAATGAAGGAACTGGGCTTTGAGAAGTTACAGGACTAGCTCATGGCCACGTGATGATGAAGGGTTGATGCTGAGGATGCGCGAGTTCCCTCGTGTCACACCCATATCTGCCCTTGCTTTGCATGTTGCTAGTCTAACTATTAACCTGCAGGCTCAGGAAGGGAGGTTTGCAGAGTGAACAACTGGCAAGGAAAGTAGCTAGAGTATACATCTAGGGTTAGATACTGGGTGTGAGATGCTGCAGACCCCGAGAGGAAAAGGAGGACATTTCGGAGCTAGCAGAGAGCAAAGCTATAGCAGTTCTCTTCTGCATCTTCAAGGGTGGGGTGGGGGCAGGAGCAGCACAAATGTATTTCTAGCCTAGAAATTTGTAGAAAGGGGACACTGTGGTCAGAAAAGGAAGGTTGAAAAAGTCCCTGGTCTACAGTGAGATGCCACAACATACCAACTAGGGATGGCTACAATGAAAAGCAGACAATACCAATGTTGGTGAAGACAGATTCCTGCCCCCCCTTTGTATAGGAACGTAAAATAATGCAGACACACTTGACTATAGATGGTGGTAGCACACATCTCTGAGTTTGAGGCCAGCCTGGTCTACAGAGTGAGTTCCAGGACTGCCAGGGATACACAAAGTTAAACCTGAGTTTTGTTTTCCATGTGCCCCAAGAATTCAATTTCTAGGTTTCTACCTAGGAGAAGTAAAAACATACTACACAAAAACCTAGCCTGTGAGCACCCACAGCCACATCAGTCTTAGTCAAAAAGTAGAAACAATGCTCAGTGGATGTATGTATAAGCCACATGTGGTTTATCTGTACAATGGAATATTATTATTTATCAGTAAAACAAACAGAAAAAACCAACCACTGACACACTAGAGTGTAAATGTATCTCAAGATCACTATGCTAAATGAAAGATGTGAGGTACAAAAGCCAAACCAAACCAAAACAAACCTCTGCATATTACTTGATTTCACTCATATGAAATTCCTAGAAAAATTCATACAGAAAGTGATTAGAGTGTGTGGGAATGAGGACTGACCACCATAGGTATTTTTGGGGGAGGGCAGGGGTAGTGTGGGGATTAAACCCTGGGCCTTGTGTGCTATGTGTGAATCATCTACTGAGTTACATCTTTTACCTACAGAGAGGCAGAAATCGTATGCAGCCCATGTTCTAGAACCACATGGCAGTGGTGGCTAATCTGCCAGAAATGACAGCACAAGGGACTGGCCATTTCAGGAAAGTGAAGGTGATTTAGGAAGGAAGAACTAGAGTTAAAATTTAGAGTTATGTGTGACTACTGGACATGAAAGAAGACGAAGACACACACACACACACACACACACACACACACACACACACACACACACCTACCTACCTACCTCCTGGAGGTGATAGCAAAAGTTGAAGATCAGAGGTGACAGCTAGATGAGCTCTCAAGAAAAAAAAGGCATGCAAGAGACTACTTAGATGCCACAAGCAACACCTCAGTGTCACTACCTTGAAAGAGGACGATTTAAGGCCTGGGGAGATGTCTCCTTAGCTAAGAGCACTTCCTGCCTAATCATGAGGACCAGAGTCCAGATCCCAGTACCCACATAACAAGCCAGTGCCCCCTGTAGCCTCAGCTCTGTAGTGGGTGGAGACAGAGGATCTCTGGGTGTGCTATCTTCCAGCCCAGGTTCAGTGAGAGAGCCTGCCTCTAAGGAATAGCTGGTGAGTGACAGAGGAGGATATCAATGCCTTCTTCTCGTCTCTGTGTGCATACACAGGCGTATGCTACTGTACACACATGTACCACATACCAAACAGAAATGCACAGTCATGCACATGATAATACATACATACATAAATAAAATCTTTAACAAGCCTTTTAAGGAGACAATGTCAATATCTTGGTAACAATGTGCCCAGTTCCTATTAAACTTTATTTATATCCTTAAAGACCTGGGTGCTTAAACTGTGGGCTATGGCCTGCTGTGGCTTAGCTGGAAGGTAGGGAGAGAGGGGTATCACAAAAACATTGGTAATAGTGAAAGGTCTCTAAATGCACAACAATGAAAAGTACTTCAAAAATCAAATGCATAATGAACCCAAGTTGAGCACAAAACATGCTCCATCTGCCCGGCCCATATCACATGACACCAATAAAAGGTACTTGAAATACCTCAGCTCACCGTTGAGAGTACCCTATGCTATGTAGTTATGATCAGCAGTGGTTTTTCTTGCACACACAAAGGTTTCTGATCTTGGAGGAACATAATGGTTTAAGGAAAACAAAAGCTATTCGTATATTCCTACTGTCGTTCTTCAGCATGTAAATATCAAATTAGTGTAACTTTGAGCAGTATTGTGTTCGGGTACTTGGTTTAGAAATTTCTATTCATGCCCTGATTTTCACCAATATTTAGTAAAATCACATTATCTGTTTTGCTTACATGAGAGGCAGAACCGCACAGATTATCTGTCGCTTTTAGTTGGAAATATTTAGAAAAAGTCATTTGTGTATAACACAAAGACATGTGACTGTACATACCTGTTTTCTTCCCATTTTGGAGTCTGTTAAAGTCATAGCTTCAAGATTTTAGTTTGAATAACTTTTTGTTGTTTCTCTGTGTAAGTCCTGGCTGCCCTGGAACTTGCTCTGTAGACCAGGCTGGCTTTGAACTCAGAGCTCTGCCTGCCTCTGCCTCCTGAGTGCTGGGATTAAAGGTGTGTGATGCCTGCTGCTGTTGCTGCCACCAACAGCCACCACCACCACCCAGCTAATTTGAGTAACTAAACCTGTCAGACTTTGAAAAGCAGAGCGTGCTGTTCTCTTGGAAAAATAACTTGGAAAAAAACGTGGCTCTAGTTGATTTTCATCTTCACTATCCGTCTGGTAGCAGCTTAGTAACGGATGTGGTTTCTTCCTAAAGAGCATAGATAGCATTTGTCAAGGTGCCTGAGTAAAACTGGAAGAGAACCGTTGCTGTGTTTGTTTCTTCTGTGCATTGGGTTCAAACAAGTCTATCACTCTCTATAAAAAAGCCATGAAATGAATCTTGGTTTGGGCTTAGGACAGAATTTCCAAAATGGCCTTAAACATACTTCTGCCATTATATGCTGAATATTTAAGGGATGTGGTATTCTCAACACTGACAATCATAAAATCAAAAATATTGGCCAATACCGAAAAACACTGGAGAGGCCCTTCATCCTGTAGTATCAAATGTTCAACCAGGATTTAATTCTTTATATAAAAATAAACAAGCACATCCATCTCATTCGCATGCAAATTTGCTTTCATCTTTAGTAAATGGTAAAAATTATATGCATATCAAAGAACTCTTGGAATATATTTTTATGATGAATTATCAGTAAATGTTTGAGCTGTTTAACTATTTTATAGACCTATAGATCCAAACTTGTCACAAATAGAGAAGGTTTAAGAAGTCATAAGTCCTCATTCACTGAGAACAGAGGTATGTGTCCACCTCCAGCCCCACCCCAAATCCCAGGCTAAATCTGCCTATGGAAAATCACCTCTAAGTGACTAAATATACAGGGTAACTTGAAATGGATTGATAACTTTTGTCTGTGCTTTGGTGTTAAAAAGAGAACTATACACTTAGACCCAAACTAGTAATCCAGCCAGCATAAGTGAGTGTACCCCCAGAACCACCAGGATTGCTGTGGAATCATCCTGGGATCAAGCTGTTTGCCCTAGTACTGAACTCTGAAACCAGAAGGAACTGGTGAGGTGAATTGCAACTCATTTCCTTCAGTTATGGATATGTGATGGAGCTGGGGCTGCATCTCAGTGGCAGAGGGATGGCTGAGCATGCTTGAGGCTGTGGTTGGATTCCCAGCATCCCCAACCTCCACCCGGGATGAATAACCACAGACCAAGATAATATGATCAGTCCAGAAATTTTTTTTGGCCAATATAGTCACAGATAATCCAAATACCATAACTAGTCATCTCTATGACAATATTACAGTAGTTATTGGACCTGCCCATAGACTTTATTAATGCCTTAATAAGAAACATAAATATTATTATATTGCAAATTTTGTTGTTTAGACCATTGTATTTCATTATAACTAGTGTTTAATAGTATGCATTTAATTTTATGTACTTAAAATAATTCTGTTCATATGCTTTACAAGACTGGGGTTCCACTACACATAAGCCCTCAATGACCCTGGGGTGGAGGAAGTTTACTGGTTCCCATCTTGAACCACTACAAAAAAAAAAAAAAAAAAGGAAGGAAGAAAGAAAGAAAGAAAGAAAAAAGCCTTTCCCAACGCCTGAGATCCCACCATTAGAGAACATTCCCTTTGGGTTTTTAAGATTCCCATTAAAATGCAAATGCCCCCGAAGGAGAAGAACTTCTCTGAGCGTTATTAGTTAACCCCTTAAATGGGGTTGTTTAGCAGCTAGCTGAGCACAGCATCCTACAATTCAATTAAACAAGCGTTTATTGACCTGCGGCCACGGGGAAGGATCCAGGCTTGGGGATAGGGAGCCCATCGATCCTCCTCTGTTCCTCCCCTCAAGGATGTTTGCAGTCTAGCAGGGGAAATAGACCAGGTTCAAAAGAGACAGAGCAGAAAAACCCGCTTTCCCAGACTTGCAAAGAGCAAAGTCAGCTCTGCGGGAGAGAAGGCTGAAAAGACAAGGCAAGAATTTATGTGTGTGTGTGAGGGGGTGGGGGGTTCTACAAGGGCTGAGTCTGGACTTGGTGCTAGGCCTGTGCTAGGCTCAGAATGCGAGCCTTCTAAATTCACTGCCTAGGGTTGAGGATGAACAGGCAAACACAAGTTAGTTGTTTTGGGAAACACTGGGCAGGAGTGACTTAGAGATTCCGGGGCCTAAGAGAAGAATCTAGCATGGTGATAAAGAAGTGAGCTGAGCCCAGTAGAATTCCTGAAGGTGGACTAAGGGCCTATACTGAGGGTGCCAGGGCGGGGGGGGGGGGGGGAGTTCGGGTGGGTGGGGTAATGGGGCAAGCGATGGGTCTGGTTGTAGGACTGCACTGTACAGAGGAAAGACCCGACACCAACGTGAGGAGCTTACCTCTCCCAGACAGGGTCAGGAGATACTTGATTTGAGAAAAATTCAACAAGTGGGGACAGGGCTGGGAGAAAGAGTTTCCTGGCTTGATGAGATAGATACAAACTGAACCAAAGCACTGTGGGGCCCGGAAAATACAGAGAGGGTGGTCTACCTGAAAGCTTCGTGACTGTGAAGGTAGGGGGCGCAGAGCAGATTTGTTGAGGCAGACCAACTGTGGGCTAGTGGGCTTGCCTAACTCCACTGGTATTCTTGTTGCTTTGTGCCTGGAAGAAGGTTGAAAAAAAAGAAAAAAGAAAAGAAAAGAAAGGTGGGCTGGAAAGGAAGGGTGCACTTATAAACACAAAGGAGGGGCGGGGGGGGGGGCAACGGAACCGGAAGGATCACAGCCATGATGTGACTTTTAAGGGGAATGACTAATTTAGGATGTGTGGCGACTCATCTCAGGGCTATTCCACCGGCCCACGTAAGGGTAATGACAGAGGAAGGGAAGGGAAAGGACAGACGCAACTAATATCGGGTGGCGAGCTTTCTTTCCATGCCTCACTGGGCAATGAAGTGGGAAGGAAAGCTGAGTCAGAGTTGAGATGGGAAGGAAAGCTGAGTCACAGAGTTGAGATGGGTGTTGGGAATACCTGGCTCTTCTGTGAGGAAAGCAGAGGAGACTAAGATGCTTCGGGAGGAAGATGATGTATGTTAGGCAGGAAGTGTTCATCACAGAGAACCCATTGAGTCATAATTTTGATTTGGGGTGAGCATCCCGCTGTAATTAGTGGGATGCAGGATGGGGTGCGGGTGGTACAATGACACCGGACACAGGCTGAACTTATTACCATTTTGTCAAGGGGCTCCTAACAGGAGGGCAAACAAGACTGTGGGCTGTAAACTCAGGCAAGTCCCCCTTTCCGTCTCAAGAGCTCCTAGTCTGTTTTCTTGTTGTAAAAAACCAAGCAATGATAAAACTTATCACCCACTCATCTCTTGGGAGTGCTGCAAAAAGCAACCGATACACATACATAAATAAGTGTAAAGCTCTCAGCGAGAACAAAGTGTGCTAGAAATGCTAAACAATAATAAATTCAGCCACCCCTTCACCAAGATAGTAAACAAGGTGTCTTTTTAAAGAGCAAATGTAGTTAACCAGGTACTAACTTTGAGTTATATGGCCTCTAACAGCAGGTAATTAAATCTAAACTCCTGATTTGAGTTCTCTCGTTAGAGGGTCTCAGAGTGACCCTAATACCTTCATCAGACTGAGTCTTAGACTATATAGCAATTAATTAACATGAACATTTCTTTATCATCCCTTTCCTTTCTCAGTATCCTGCTATGCCACTGATGTCAACAGACACACAACCGGCAGTCCCCACCTCCAAGCAGCACTCTGTCACACCCCTGAGGTCCATCTCTTGGCAGAATGGTGCCATATAAAATATTCAGACCCTAGGTAGAATGCATGCAGGAGATGGCTGTCAGACAGTAACACGGGGAAAGGGGAGAGTACAAACCAAGGAGGGTCAGCTGCTAAAATGACAAAGACGGCAAATCTAGTTTTAAAGGAAGGAACACGTCTCTAATTATAAGTTCCACGCATAGCAAACCTCTTCTAATAAATCCTGCCACAAGCTTGGCTTCCCTGAAGAGCAGACCTGGTAGGTAATAACTCCCCTTCTCAGTGGTAAAATCCAATTTTCACACCTGGTAAATGAAATAACTCCACTGTGAACCAAGGGCAGGTTGGGGTGAGCTGCTAACAGAAGGTTAGGAGCTCTGCATCATGTAACGGCTCTTCTGGGAGCCCCTTCCTGAGATTTGCTCTTTTTATGCTGGTTGATGCTATTTGGCCAGAAAACCCCTAACCTGTGAGGTTATGAGGCATAGGCCTTTATCGCCTGGAGTGGTTATGAATGAGCCCTGTGGCTCCTGGTTCAAGTATGTGAGGACCTGGCCCTTGCTCTGTCTCTGGGTTAGTAGAGCTGCTCATGATACTTTGTGTACTTTTCCTGGGTAAACTTATACCACATTCCTGGTTTACTGGCCCAGAGAAGGGATACTGCTGCAAAAACTCACAATCGTAATGAACGAATGAGAATCAAGACCCACACAACAGGCAACCCCACTCACATGGGAAGAACAGGAAAAGAAAACATAAATCCAAAATTCTAGCCAGAGTCTATATCTTGTGTCAACCAAAGGAATAAAGATAAAGTGGATGTCACAAGGGATTAGCAATGACACACACATTTACACCCTTGACAATAATTGGAATGTGGAGCAGACACATATGACAGGACAGTAGGAATTCAGCAGAGGTGATATAAGTGAAGAAAAATTATTACTAAACAAATAATATTAGAACCCCTGTTGTCTTGTTTAGGAGTAAATTTAAGATCTCATCTCGAAATTCCAGAGCTGAAGACGTAAGTATGCATATAAATCAATCTATTAAAATAAAAGGAAGACTATGCGGTATCTAGTTATACAAACTTGGCCACAGGGATAGATGGACATTCTTAGAACAAACTCAAAGAAAAAAAAAAATAATTGGATTTTATTCCATATGAATGCAAAATTCTGTACGTGAAAATATCACAAAATTAAAAGTCAGACAACCTGACGGGAACAAAGTATTTCCAACAACTGTGACTGAAAATTAATTGATATTTTAGTACATAAAGGACTGTTGGGCTGGTGAGATGGCTCAGCATGTAAAAAAGCACCTGCTGCTACCTGAGTTCTCTGAAACTCACGTTTTAAAGATTCCAAAGCTGCCCTCTGATCTCCATGCATTACACTATAGCATGTGTGTACCTACATACATGTGGGGGATGCACACATACACAGAAATACGTACATGTAATGTTAAAGTCTTAAGAAAAGAATTCCTAGCCAGGCAGTGGTGGTGCACGCCTTTAATCCCAGCACTTGGGAGGCAGAGGCAGGCAGATCTCTGTGAGTTTGAGGCCAACCTGGTCTACAAGATCCAGATCCAGGACAGGCTCCAAAGCCACACAGAGAAACCCTGTCTCAAAAAACAAAAACAAAACAGCAACAACAGCAAAACACTTAAACTTATGAAAAAGCTTATAACTAATAGTCAAGAAAATATACCCATTTTTTTTTTTACATGCGGATGGTGAACTCATGGTGAATATTTGTTTCTTCTGACACCCTCTTGTGTAGTACAGGCTGACCTCTAACACAGTGTACAGCTGAAGATGACGCTGAACCTCACGCTCTGCTCTGCGTTTATCCCTCCAGAGCACTGAGCCTGGAGCACAAGCCTCCACACTCAGCATATACCGTGCTGAGGGGTTGAGTCCAGGGCTCCGAACATTCAAGGCCAGCACTCTACCTAATGTATGTGTTATAAAATGGACATTTTAAAATGCACAAATCAACAAGCTGCTTTCCATAGAAGGCTGACAGTAATTATTTTCGGGCTTGCAGGTCACATAGTCCTTATAGGGAAAACAACTTGGTATATAAATACAGAACTGTGGCTGAGCTTCAAATATACTGCTTTCACGGACATTCTAACATGAATTTCACACCACTTTCATGTGTTACATGCTAAGCTTGTAAACAGGAGGGAAAAAAACAATCTGTAGCTCCTGAGCTGTACACACACAAACAGGGGACAGACCTGGCCCTCAGGCTTTCTTTTGACAACCTCTGTACCAAAGCAGAGGTTGTACCACGCCCTTACAGGTGGTGTTATCTACAAGAGTCTTCAAAAAAAGCCATTCTCGGGTTTGTTGGCAATAAAGTAACTGGGTACAAACATTTAATAGGAAAAGTTCAAGTTAGTCTTCTTTTGTCCTAACTGCTGTAATAATTCTTTTTCTGGGGATAATTTATAAGGCAAAAGGAAATAGGAAATGCAGTCAGAATTTTATACAAAGGCATCTAAAATCATTAAACCCCAGTATTCATATGATAAAACATTATACATTATATAGGTATACATCTTTATGTTATGCAAGAAAATTCTCAGGACCAAAAAAAAAAAAAACCTACCTGGAAAAAAAAAAATCAGGCTAGAGAAATATCCTCATCTTTCTATGCCAGTTTGCAAATATGTATCCATTTCCTTTCCAATTCAGATTATTTGTATCTTTTGTCTTTTCAGGGGTTCTTTTTAAAAAGGTCTTCTTAAATTCAATTTACTTACTTAATTACAGTTCTGATTCTCTACTGTGAATGGCATTCATTTTTGTGATCAGGGAAATACACAAATAGTATATCTTAAAAAAAAAATCTGGAGAAACATCCAGATTTGGAAGTTGGTATAGAATATTCAAGGAAGAAAAAGAAAAGCTTCAAATTCAACCTAGATGTACAATCCTGATAAACGTGCAATGAAAACCAGACCCAGGCAACTGAGAGTCACCAGGGTCTAAAACTCATGCAAAAATCACCACAGAAGTGGTAGCGGCGGGGGTGGGGTGGAGGTCTGATCAAAAGCAGCTGAGGCCTGGAATCTGCAACCGGCCCTCCTGTGAACGCATCCAGAAAAAGCAACCTGAGACTAAAGGCTTCAGGAGGGCTCAGGGTTTGGTGCACAGGGAGACTGGTGGACTTACAAGATGTTGTTCCCTACTCCTCCAATACCTGAACAATAGAACCCAAACAACACCCCCACCCCCCTCCCCACCCCCACCCCTGGTCTTAAGACTTCAGAGGAATGGAATTCAACAGCCAACTCTTTTGTAGCTAAGAAGCATGGCTCTCTTCCTGGGGTTAACAGTCCTTTAGACCTTAATATCTTTACCTTTCTCTCAAAAGTGAGAGTACAGGGAGTTTACGGAATGGAGGGTTCTCCTAAGCAAGTCAGCATTTCACAGTCTCGTTCAGGTGAACAGGTTTTGGTACCATTTGGGGGAGTTCACAATACACCAGGCAACTTGATGCTTGTGCATCTGCCACTTCATTCAGTTCTAAAGATCTGCAATAAAGAGTCCCATGTGGTTATCATACCGGGCAGACATGACACATCACCTGCATCTTAACGGGGTTCAATAGTTAGCCCCTGGTCATCTTTGTAATTATCCACATTTGAAAGCGGAATTTCAAGGGTATTACTTTGATGCCTGAAATACTTCTAAAGCCAGATTTGAAAGTGGCAAGGTAGAGCAAGTGTGTTATCAAATACACCTGGAGTACAAAGTTCAAGATCACAGGATGACTTACTGACTTTTTTTTTTTTTTTTTTTTTTTTTTTTGGTTTCAATTTCTCACCTATTTAAAAAAAAAAAAAAAAAAAAAAAAAAAAAAAAAAAAAAAAAAACAGGAGCAGTAACAACACCTACACATCAGAAGTGACACAACAAAACAACAAACCCACAGCACACAAAAGACCCTCAATAAAAGGACCAGAACTACTAATAATCTTTGCTAAGTCAAACAGTCACAAGGTCTCTGTAAGAAAACAAAGGAGAGTTGACATGAAGGAGGGCAACTGTGAGGTCACCGGGAAGGGGACTTTCCTCCCCCTTCATTCGCAAGCTTTACAAGTCATTTGTTTTCTCTTTTAGGACAACAGGTGAGGAAAGGGATACACTTTATAGCTTGTTTGTCCTTTAAAAAGCCAGTCTAAACTTTGTAAGACCACAGCCGGCTGTAGGTGGTGCCTGTGGAGCTGGGCAGGCGTGAGCAGTTTTTCCTAGAGGCAGCCTGAATCTCACACAGCCTCAGAGATGGCCAAAGGACAGTCTGGAAAGTGGCAACGTCCTTCACTTCCTTTGCGGTTTAAACCTAAACCACAGCTCCTCCCCGGCCCGTCTGGGTATGTGTTTTATATACATTGAGATGTGAGCTGGGCTTTCTTCCCTCTCTACCGTCCCTCGGTCCCCAGCTTCCCCACCACACCGAGGGAGGCGCGCAATCCTCCGAGGAAAGCTCCACACAGCAGCGGTTTTGAGCAGTTCTCCCCGCTCATCTATTTTATGCACAGCTGCCTGCAGGAGCGTCTTCTTCGGATTGATTTCAATACCCAGGCCAGGGGCACAGAGGCAAGGGATGAATAAGCGGATTGTGCATCATTTAGTGAAAAGAGGAAACACATTCTGCTCTGAAATGAATGAGAACATCGGGATTTCTAGGTAGAGACGAATGGAGGAAATGGGATGTGCTGTGTTTGCTTCATAAGAGAAAGAAGGATGAATGAAAGGAGAAATGAATTCAATGCTCCAGCCAAGGAGAGGGAAATCAGAGAACACCCCAAAGTGACAAGGTAGCAAGCTTGTCCCCTGATGGCTGCTGCCTGTGCTCTCCAGTTAATATCTGCCAGACTTAGCATTCCTGAGAGTGCTGTTGGGATAATGGGCCCCACTCAGCATCACGTGAGTTCTCCATCTCAGGCCAGGGACAGGATTTCAACCATATCACACACAGCTCTCATTACTTGCAAGGTAATGATCTTACTGAGGAAGGCAGCGCAACCCATAACACACAACTACTTAGGAAGGCAAAGCTCTTAGGTATGCCCCTGCGCATAAGTCACGCTGGATGGCTTTAGCTGCCCAGCATTCCCCAGACTGGATCTGAGAGGCCCTTTGGGATAGCAGGGGCTGTAAGAGGCCCATCCCTGGTGTAGCTTCCTCACTAGAGGGGTGGAACATCGGTCAGACCTGAAGAATCTCCTGAACATAGTCTACATCAAGAGCATTTCTCTTTCAGCTGGCAGAAAACGAAGTCTGCTTCCGGGAGGTTTATGACCTCTTCAGGGAACCAATATACCCTAAGCCAGAATTTTCCCTCCAGCTGTACTAGGGACTGAGCCAAAAATCAGAATGTTCAAGTCCAGAGAGGACCTTAGGCATATTGGTCCACCCCAGTCCACTCCCTCCTTCCATCTTTCAGATTAAAACGTTAAAGATTAAAACCTAAAGGAGTTTAGTGACTATCCCCCACTAACAGTAACTTAGTAGAGATGGAACCATATTCTCCAATTCCAAGTCTTGGTGTCCTTCCCTTATACTTCAGGAGGAATAAGTGGGGCAAATAAGAAAAGAACTATGCTGGCAGTGTGACACAAACCATGTTCGCAGAGACACGGCAGAATGAGAGGTCTCAAGTGGGTTCTTCAGAAAGATTTCTTCAGCTGAAAGCCTGAAAACAAAAAAGTGACGTGTACGGATGCTCTCTTCAACCCAGCAGCCATCTTTGGAATGCCTACTATATGCAAAGCATATAGGGGAAGAAGCCAGGAAACCTTATTGCAAGGCTCTGTTCTCAATACAGCTGTGCCAAACTTATCAGCTAAGGAAATGCAGCCATTTGCCAGCAAGAGGGAAAAGCTGACCCTTGAAAGCGGATAGACCCAGCTGGGCAGAAATGGAGCCAGAAAGCCTGGAAATGCACACCTTTATTCCCAGCACTAAGAAGGCAGAAGCAGGCAGATCTCTTAGCTCCAGGTCAACCAGGGCTACATAAGAGACCCTGCTCAAAAACAACCACACCACAACAACCACCTGGGAAAGTTGAGGGGATATAACTTGAGAGAAAGAATTCAAATGGTATTAAGGCAGCAGCTCTCGACCGATGGGTCGTACCTACCCATACACACATAAGTTTGCATATCAGATAGTTACATTATGATTCATAACAGTAGCAAAATTACAGCTATGAAGTAACAACCAGATAATTTTATGGTTGGGGGTCACCACAACACGGGGAACTGTATTAGGCTGAGAACCACTGGATTGAGTCCTCAGAAGGGCAAGCTTTCTAAGTTTGAGTGAAGGTGGGAGTGTGCGGTGTGGGGGACCAGCTCACATTTGTTAAGTACTTGGCTGTGGGGGCTGATATTGCTCATCAACTGGACTGTGTCTGGAATCAGCTACAACACAAGTGGCTGGGCACTCATCCCCAGGGGTTTTCTTGATTGGTTTGTTTGAAACCATGAAGACCCATCCTAAATGCAGGCAGCAGCTTCTGATGGCAGTTTAGATGAAAGGGCACAGGAGAAGGAAACTATATTTTGCCTACTTGCCCTCACTCCCACTGACAAATTCATCTACCCTGCTGCCACAGCACTCTGTCACTGATATTAGAATTAACTTCTTCAGGATTCAGACAGAAGAAAGTACAGACAGATTGCCAACAGAATCCTGCAGGCCTCTAACACCTCATCTGGATTGCTGAGATATCCAACCTTATAGCCTGAGCAACTACTGGATTCTAGACTTCTCTGATGTGAGGACTACCTGGAATTACATCTGATGAGCCTACATAATAAGCCACTGTTTAACATTTCATTCACGCTCTCAGTTCTGTTCCTTTAGCGAACTCTAATACAGTCCCTACAGATGTGATTTTATTCATCATGTTGGTTATTGTCATACTTAGAACTGGAGTCATGAAGACATTTAAACCCACATACACAGCATACACAATACATATATCTTTAAAAAGCTCTGATGTCAGGCTCAGAAAACTCAGGCAGTTGGTCCAGCGTATCAGTACAAACTGAAATTTCAAGATCTAGAGCTAGGAGTGATGGTACATGCCTTAATTTCCAGGACTGGACTCAAAAGGCAGAGGGAGGTCAATCTCTGATTTTGAGGACAGCCTGGCCTACAAAGAGAGCTCCAGGACAGCCATGGCTACACAGAGAAACCCTGTCTCAATAAAACCAAAACAAAAATCAAGCTCTGCATAATAAAGCAAAAATTTTGCCTTTTTGAAGTTTTTTTTTTTTTTTTTAAGACAAAAAAGTGTTTAGCCAAAAACCAGTACCACTCCATTCCAGCCATCAGTTAGTTATATTTTTGAAGGCAAAAATTAAGGCACAAAATAAACTTATGCACATACTGGAATAGAATATTTAAAATAAAGGTTAAGTGTTACAACAGTCTGAGGTAATGCTTCCAGAGTGTTCTGCTGTGTTCATTCCCCCTTTTTACCCCATAAGGGGATCATGATTTGCTCACTGTTGAGAGCCTTCTGTAGTTACAAAAGAAATACCAGACTCTGGTTCCATCCATGGAGAGCCACAGATAGCAGCTAGGGTATTTCATAAACTCAGTGAGATAGAGATAAATAACTTAGGACCACCAGACCACACCAGCTTTCTCCAGGGCTAGCATCTGCAGGGCTCAATA
Source organism: Phodopus roborovskii (assembly GCF_943737965.1). NCBI lineage: Eukaryota > Metazoa > Chordata > Mammalia > Rodentia > Cricetidae > Phodopus > Phodopus roborovskii. Next base: position 28,516,325 of record NW_026126540.1, read on the forward strand.
AATCCTAAGCATAACTGTAATAAGCTGACAATGACCTTGGCTAGTGTGTTCCATGGGTGTCATAAGATGCTCACATTGCCATGAATTTGGCCCACTTTGTCATTTGTCAAAATGCAAATCTAATTATTTTACTGTCATGGTTATTCAAGAGCCAAAAACAAACAAACAAACAAACAAAAAAAAAACAAAAACAAAACAAAAAAAAAAACCAAAACAAAACAAAAAAAAAAACCAAAAAACAAAAAACAAAAACAAAAAAAATTTTTATGTAACTGTTGCGCTCAGATAGGATTCCTATGGATCCACCAGGTGCTAGCCCCATAAAATAATTCAGTGAGGATGTGAGGATGCCCTTTGTAGAAACAAGACGCTTCCTTTTTGGTGGCAATAGAATTGTCTTTACTTTCTCACCTCACTCCTCCAACAGGAAACCAGGAGTTAAGTGAAGCTGCAACAGTAATCATACCCTTTCGCCTCAGCCTCATTATTGGGGTTATGAGAGAAAGATCTAGAAACATCGTCTTGAAGTTAGTCAAAACAAAAACACAGGAAGATCCGGACCCCACTCTGGATGATGCTGCAGACACAATGCGCCATCACCTTTTGCTCATTAGTACAGTATCTAAAGGGGCCCCTACGTGCCCGGCGTCACCACCATGGTCCAGAAAACTGTCTTTGGGAGCTTTTGTGCTTTTGGTTTCTATATTGTGAGTTTCTCATTCTCACTCTGTTTTTGCACAGACTAGAGAGTGAGTTAATTTACTTCTAAGTTCAGTGTTAACTATGATGTTTCATCCAAAGTCAGGGCCTGTGGCTCAGTGATATAGTACGCTGATGGCTTATTATACTGGCTCATCCAATGTAGTTCCAGGTAGTCCAACATTGGCTGCCTCACACTGGAAAAGTCTAGAATCCAGAAGTTGTTCAGTCTACAAGGCTGGATGTCCTGGGCTCCTTCCCCAGCTAAGCTAATACCTTTAGATTTAGCTGGGTATGTGATCTAGTGTTAAAGGACTTGCCTGCAAGAGACCTAGGACTCAGTACCATATACTGCCCCGACCAAAATGTATGAGCATACACACAGAGTATAGGGAAGGCTTATATAATGCAAGATGGTGCTTTCTAGTTTACTTGTGAGTTTTATACTTTGGACAAGTGGGTTTTAAAACCCACTAAGGTGGGTTTTTAAAACCTTTTAAAATATTTATATTTTAAAATCAATTTTTACATATTTAAATAAACAAAGATGTTTAGATATTTTAAGTATTATTTAAATATGTATGTATGTATACATTTATGTCAGAAGAGGGCATCAGATACCACTATAGATGGTTGTGAGCTACCATGTGGATGCTAGGAATTGAACTTGGGTTCTCTGGAAGAGCAGACAGTGCTCAGTGCTCTTAACCGCTGAGCCATCTTTTTCAATTCCTGTTTTGTTTGTTTGTTTTAATTTAATTATCCTTTCTTGTCTTCCTTCGTAAATATTGTATTAGAGCTACCTGTATGTTTGTTTATTTATATACATGTATATAATATAGGTTAGGGTCCACATAATCAGGGAGAAATTGTATTTTCTTTTCTTTTCTGAGCTAATGTGTATGGCCTTGCTTAATATTATACATTTTAAGTCCATAAATTTTTTCCTCAAAATTTTTGTGATTTAATTTTTCCTTGGAGCTGGACAGAATTCTATTTCATGTATATACCAGATTCCATTATCTGTTGTCTATAAAATGTGGTTCTAGATGGGCATAGTAGTGCGCTACTATAGTTCCAGTTACTTGAGAATCTGAAGCCATTATCTGGTTCCAGGAGTTTGGGAGCATCCTGAGCAATACATAATAAACACAAATAAAATTATCATTGGGTTTCCTAATCTCTAAATACATTTCAGTGGGGACTTAAGGTAAACAGCAATGTTCTGGGGGCAAGGAGCCAGCACAGAGGATAAAGGTGCTCACTGTTGAGCATGACAGCTGTGGTCCCAGGATCCACTTAAAAGGCAGGATGTGTCGGGGCTACTCCTCCATCATTCCTGTGCTTCTCTGGTGAGATGGGAGGCAGAATTGACTGGGATACACACACAGCACAGCAGCACAGAGACCATCAGGAGGGTGAAAAGCAAGAACCAACTCCTAGAAGTTGTCTCTGATCTACACACACACACACACACACACACACACACACACACACACCATGACACACGTGCACCTGCACACACACACACACTAGCTAAATATTTTTTTTTAATTAATAGACTTCCAAACTCTGAAGCCACTTGCTCCATCCTGATCCAGCCTGCCTCCTATTCCTCCACAGTGTATCAGGTAACATATTTAAACATCTAGCAAAATTAAGCAGAAGAAAAAAAAAAAAAAACCTTGAGATCATAACAACTGAACGTTCTTGAAATGCATCAGAAACGTTGCAGCAGATGCCTGAAGTACAGACTCAAAGAGTGCTAGGTACAGTTAAAGAATCCGCCGACTCCAGTGATGTGCAAAGACACATCAATCCTATCTGGTTTATTGCAATTCTCTCAGGGCTATTAGATTCAATTACCAATTATTAGATATGGGTTAAAAAAATCCCTAAATTGTAGCATAAAGTTGAAGCGTTACGCAGATAAACACAAATGAGAAGTTAAAGCATCTACTAAAAGATTGTAAGGCAGCATATTGCAATGATAAGACTTCCTCTCTCCCACCCGTCCCCCAGATGCATATTTATTATGCTTGCATTACTTAGAAATGCCATGTTAGATTTGTTGCACACAAAAGGAAGCATGGAAACCAGACCAGAAAACCACCAGATCTGGGTTTGAATCCAATAAGGCAGGCCACTAGTACATGGGGGGACTGATAATTAATTTGGCTTTTATTTTTTTCAATACTCACTATAATGTTAGCATGTTGTTAGGTTCTGGACATAGAAAAAGGAATGGAGCAGAAATGTCATGATTTTGTGGGGAAAATTAAAAAAAAAAATGTGACAGAATCTCAAGGGTCATTTTGAGGACCAACCTGGTATGGTAGTTTGACTGTAATTGGCCCCCATAACCTCATAGGGAGTGGCACATTAGGAGGTGTGGCTTTGTTAGAGTGGGTGTGCCCTTGTTGGAGGAAGTGTGTCACTGTGGGGGTGGGTATATGCTCAGGATACCACCCAGTGTTTCAGGCAACTTCCTGTTGCCTGCAAGATGTAGACTAAGCTACAGCACCATGTCTGCCTGCACACCGCCATGCTCCCCACCATGATGATAATGAACTGAACCTGTAAGCCACCACCTCAATTAAATGTTTTCCTTATAAGAGTTGCCCTGGTTGGGGGGGGGGGCTGGCTGGAGAGATGGCTCAGCAGTTAAGAGCATGGGCTGCTCTTCCAGAGGTCCTGAGTTTGATCCCCAGCAACCACATGATGGCTCACAACCATCTGTAATGCGATCTGGTGTCCCCTTCTGACATAAAGTCTCACATGTAAATAAAGTACTCAAAATAAAATAATAAATCCTTTTAAAAAAGAGGTGCTGTGGTCATGGTGTCTCTTCACAGCAACAGAAACCCTAAAATACCTAGTGTACAATGGAGAGTTAATCTGGTCTGTGTAAGGGAGCTAACCTGTTTTGCATGCATTAGCTAACCTGGTCTATATTGGGAGTTAGCCTAGTCTACATGAGCTAACCTGGTCTGTATGGAGGAATTAATCTGGTTGGATCAACTAACCTGGACTGCATCAGGGAGCTAACCTGATCTGCATGGGTGAGCTAACCTGGCCTATATGGGTATCTCAGAGCTAACCTGGTTTGCATGGGTGAGCTAACCTGGTGTGTATATGGGAGCTAACGTGGTCTTTATGGAGGAGATAACTTTGTCTGCATGAATGAGTGAATCTGTTCTGTATTTGGAAGCTAACCTGGGCCCTATATGGAAGCTAACCTGGTAAGCATAGGAGAGCTAACCTGGTCTATATTGGTCTGGGAGTCAGAAGTAGCCTGAAGGGTGACATTCAGGTGTAGCCAGAAGGGATAACTCAGAGTCAACCTGGGAAAAGCCTCCTTTCCAGGTCCTTGTTTTGAATTGGGATTCTAATAAGCTATCTCAGGGGCTTCCTCTGAAGTTTTTAATGAGTGTTGATATTTAAGGCAGTTAGCACAGCTTCTGGCTTGTAGTAAATACTCAACAAATGATAGCTGTCATTACTTCTTTCCTCAGCCTTCCTTCTTTGAGTTATATCAGGGATCTTCTCTGAAAAATGTAATACTTACAAAGTGGCCCTCCAACCACATACATGCATTTTCCTGTACTTGCATCATGGGAGAGAGGGATGAGCAGACTATGGAAGAATCATCCTTCCCTCACCCTGTCTTTGGCTTTGTGAGGGACACACACCTTGACCGCAAAAGCAGGTCCCCAAATCTCTTTAGTCACAGGGTTAATATGTTACATGAATCAGATCTGAAATTCTGGCCCCTTCAAAGGCTGCAGTTCCTCCCTGTTTAATCAGACATGAAACAAATCGCGTGCTGCGGCAGAGGCGTACAAACACGCTTTAATTACAATATTGTAACACCAATTAGAGATCTATCTAATCGAGGACTCGGCACTTCCTGCTCGGATATTACTCCCATGTTGGGATAATTACTGCTAATTAAGCTTGGAACTAATTAGGCTAAATGATCTCATTTATACCAACAAAGATGACTTCTAGGAGTTCATAAGAAAAACTAGGGTGATCTTATCATTCCTGGGCTATCTGGCTTTCCATTCTGGAGAGCAAGCACCTTTCCTTGACAACAAGGTGCATGTAAAGATTGTCCTATGGAATTCTGGGAAAGATGTAACAGGTTCTTCATTTGTCTTCCCAGATTTTCCCACACAGGGAAACGGGCTCTATCCACTCCAGGCAGACTATACTCCTCCACAAAAGTGTGGGAAGCAACACCCTGAGAGAGTGGCTGTGGCAAAGGGCCATCCAATGCAGCCTTGTTCTGGCTCTCATTTACCTGCAGTTCTAACCAATCTGTGCCAGCGTTCCTTCTCTGCCTCCCACAGGGCAGAGGACACAGCCACGGGCTTGGACTCAACCAGACAAACTGAGGTTTCTGCACATTTCTTTTGCTGCCTAACCCTCACTTTCACTCTCTAGGATGGGGATAATAATAGTATCAGGGGTGTGTTTTTTTTGTTTGTTTGTTTGTTTTTTGTTTTTAGGGTTTTTTGTTTGCTTTGTTTTGTTTTGCTTTTTGTGAGGGGGATGAATAGCATCTCCAGCACAGAGTGTAGAGTAAGGCTTGGAGCATGGTACTTATCAATAAGTATATTAATTTTTTACTTTCCCCTTCATGGTCACTGTAGTACCCAGTTCTGAACTAAATTCCACTTTTACCTGTTCTGCATTCTTTTAATCAGCTGTGTGACTTGAGGAAGTCACTTCTTCTCAGAGTACAACACCCATCATGTCATATACTTGGCCAACTGTTCTACTAGAACTTTCTGACTTCATCTTTACAATACTCCTCATTCAAAGTAAGAAAGCTGAGACTTCAATGAATAACTAACTTAGAAATGAAAACAACCTTCACTGATACTAAATGCCAACAAGTCCCAGAGCAGAACCTCACGCTTAGCTTATCCTCTGAGTCACCATTATAATGGATTGCCCTCATCCCTACTTGTAACTGAAGGGATTGAAGTCCTCATCTTTGTAAAGTCTGCAATATTCATCAAGTACAACGTCTTTTTTGTGTGTCAGATACATGCTCCATTCTATGGAGAATAGCATGCTCCCCCAATACAAACATCCCAACGTAGCAATCTTAACACTAGACCCCACAGATACACACATATTCCTGTATTCACATGCATACACACACCATGTATATAATCTTTGCTGCATGTTTCCATGGGGAACTATGTTGTCCTTAAGTATCTTGCCGGCCTCTGGAGGGTCTGCCCCCACCGGGAATGAATTTGTACTAGTGAAGGCCAATGGGAACTAGGGATTTTTACCCCATTTTCCTGCTGCCCACATGCTGCTTCCTCATTCTTCCTAGGAGAATGTGGCAAGTGAAGCACCCGGGCACAGAGCACCGGCTTGACTTACTAGATGAGCATGCTTTTAAGGAATCTGGAAAGAGGGCAGGAAGCTGCCTCAAGAACAAGCCTTAAAATATATTTGGTGATTAATTAAAGAGCATGAAAAATAAATAAATAACTTCTTTGGCAAATGAGGAAACCTTTTATAAGATGAATCATCAAGCCGCCCTCCAAGCTCTCCTTTCTCTGGTGTATAGACAGAGGCTTAATGTAACATTTTTGATTCCTTAAGCTAAGGGCCTTGGCTTCTCATACCATGAAGACCTGCCAGAGAGCAGAGGGCCTCTGTGGCTGGGGAAATACTCAGAACCAAGTCACAGCATAGCAAGCCTAAGGGAGAATTTGGTTAACTTAACCATGTCCTGGCTGTTCTGTCCCCGATGTGGCCAGGATGAGTCTCAAAGGGGGTGGGGTTTCTTCATGAATGTCCCAGAACTATCATCCACTATTTAAGTAGGATCTGCATATTAAGTATGATCCAGTATTATTTAAGTAAGATCTGCAGCCACCACTGTCAATTTGGGGGATCTACAGGCTCGGCTCTCCCTAGCAAAGAGCTTAATCTGAAGGTTCTGTGTTGGAACGAGTCGTCCTACACAGTCTGTAAAATGTCCTCAGGGATGGTGTGCACACGGGGTCTTTTTCAAATTCTCCCCGGATCCACATGCTTGCTCATTCACTTGTTCAGCCAACACCGGGCTACTCTGAGCTCTATTTGGGTGGGCCTTGGGAAGACTACACGTAGGCTGACCAAAGAATGACTGCTCTCCTCTGATTATTCCCCACCTCCATCCCCTGAAGATTAGGCTGTGTGTCATTCTTATCTGAGAAGCGTTTTTTCTCTGTTGGAGGATGAAGAAAAGTCAGAAGTACCTGGTTTAATGCATTTAATCTTCTTCCGGGAAAAGTCGCATGTCACCCACTAAGGGAACAGGAAGGGGCTAGGTTGGCAGGCAGCTCAGAGAGCAGAATGTCAGAAGGACAAGTAGAGGACAAAAAGGATAGGGGGAAGCCAAATAGCAAGAAGTCTTAGCATTCCTTCCGACGATGTGATGTGCTTCGGATAAGGACGCTAGGCACAGCACCAGGGTTACACACAGATCAAAAGTAAGGTGAAATGTGTCTTCTAAGAGGTATGCAGTGCTAGATGGAGAAAGAACATGATGAATTTGGAGATGTTTCTCAGGTAAACTCAACAGGTTCTTAAGAGTATTTGGATGTAGAAATTAAGAGAGGTGGTGGTGGCAGTGCACCCTTTAATCCCAGCACTTGGGAGGCAGAGGCAGGCGGATCTCTATGAGTTAGAGACCAGCCTGGTCTACAAGAGCTAGTTCCAGGGCAGCCTCCAAAACAACACAGAGACACCCAGTGATGGTATTATGGTATTGATATGATTACTTTGTTTTGGAATGGATTTTCATTTATTGATACAATTTAAGGTCAATTTTGTGATGTTTATATTTCTCCTTTTGCTTAGGTATTGTGTTTATATAGCTCAGTTAGAAATGTAGTATATAACTTAGTACATAAAAGCTGGAAAATGTAGTTCTTGCAATGGAAGATGGCCATGTCAAACTGCACCCACTCTACTTCATAGAAACTGCTTTGGTCAAAGTCCCAAATGGCTTCAGATGGGCAAGCCTACGAGATGCCCTCCAACTGCATCATCTTGCCTGCTTTCTCTGTAAGGCTTGCATCACTGACTGCTCAGGGCCTCTTGACATAACTCTGGGACACTATCTTTTGTTTTGTTTTTTTGAGGCAGGGTTTTTCTGTGTAGCCTTGACCATCCAGGAACTCACTCTGCAGACCAGCCTGGCCTCGAACTCACAGAGATCTGCCTGCTTCTGCCTCCCCAGTGCTGGGACTAAAGGCATGTGTCATCACTGCCCAGCTAACACTTTTTTTTTTTTTTTTTTACTTCTCCCATCATTCACCTTTTCTCAGCTTCTGCCTTTTTAAATTAAATATCAAGGATTCCCCCAAACTCCACCCTAAGACCTCCCTTTCCATTCAACATGCTCTCTGTGGGTGATTTTGCAGAGCTTCGGTGGCTGCCCACCAACAGATGGCTCTCAGCTTGGTCTCTCTAGCCAGAAACCTCCCTGAACGGAGCACCTGATACAGATGGAAGCAGTGACGGTCTGCTGAAACTGAGTTCTAGCTGGATTTTTCCAGCCACAGGCTCCACGCCAGGATATTCACGGAGTCTTCTCATTCATGAGAAGAACTCATCTTCATGCCTGGCCCTTCTTCACCCTTCCCCTACCCCCTTGGGGCAGAAATGGGCAGTTACTAGGGAGAATTTACTCTCTTGTGTCTCCAGAGGTGATTTGATCACAGTGCTTTGCTCTTAAGCACTGCCATCCTAAGACAGAGGTCTATTGGAGAAGTCAGTTAAGAAGACAGCCTGAACTCAACAAAGAGAAGGCCCTGGCCAGGGAGGTGGGGTCATTAGCATATCTAAAGTTTGCTATGCAAACGCTTCCTTAGGAAAGGGGCCAGCAAGCTGGGCCTGGGAGAGGGAGGAGCAAGTGGAAGGCCACTAAAGGTCAGGGCAGTGCGTCTGTGAGTTGTACACACCTTCAAAGTGTGGTTGTCAGAGCTTCAGTGGAACCTTACATTTGAAACAGGCAGCCAGCAGTTGAGCAGAAAGGCAGACAGACCTGCTGGGCCACTAGCAAAGTTACCTTAGCAGATAAGGGGGCTCTGCATTGGGAGGGGGGAGAGATTGGCTCCTGAGATTGCAGGGGTGGGAGTGGGGTGGGGGTGGACAAGGGCAGGTGGGGGCTTCACTGCAGGAACACTACCTGCTCTCACCTCTGGCCCTCATGATTTCCCTACACACTTTCCTCCTTCCCCAGAGTTAGGTTCAGTTATATGCCAAGCTTGATGCTTTAAAAAAGTGACTTGTATGCCATTAATTGTTGAACATATCTTTTTTTTTTAAGTGAAATATTTTTCTCATGGCTTTTACTTGACTTCGAAATAAATGAATGGATTCCATTTTGTCTCTGCCTCCTAAATTTCCCTTAGGCATAGACCAAATATGTGTGAAATGTCAGCTCAATTAGGGTATGTTGGAAGTTATCTATGCTTGTGAAAAGCAGATGAGGGTAGAGGTCTCTTCCTAACCTGCAGATGTTACTGCTACTGCAGTGGAAGCAATATTGATAATCTTTGATTAAGGGAATTAAACAACAGCAAAACACTGCAAAAAAAAAACAAAAAAACAAAAAAACGAAAACCGATCTCCTAAATTTCATATATTGTCTATGAATTCATGTTTAAAAGAACTCATTACCACAGCCAATCCATTTGTTGGAGTTAGTGTGTGTCAGTGGGTGTCAAGACAGGGAAGGCTAGGAGCAGTTTACCTTTTGTAGGCAGAGAGTGGGGGGGGGGTATGGGGACGTGCAGAGCTGAAGAGGTGGTTAGCTAGAGTTTTGTTCCCAGCACCTGCATCCATGTGCACATACCCCCACCACCCACACACAACTTAAAAGTAAACATTCTTCAATATTCTTAATTAGAAGGAGGAAAAGCAGAATATGAAATAAAACCGCAATCACAATCAGTTCAGAAGTGGAAATCCTTCCCACATAGGAAGAGGCTCCTGGTCCCTTTTGGGGCTTCCCAACCACACAGCCTGTTTCCCACAGGGCCTAATTTAATCACCCCCCCCCCCCACACACACACCAGCATCCATAGAAGATGACGAAATAGGGCATCTGATGCAATAGCTGCAGGTATCCAAAACGCTTCTGTGTGTAGATTTCCCCCAAATCATCACGCGCGCGCGCACACACACACACACACACACACACACACCACCACCACCACCACCACTTTAAACAGGAAGCTCTCAGTTGGGCTTACACAGAAATGACAATAACCGGTGGCATTTATGCTCCAGAGCCTGTCACCTTCATGGGCTCCTTCTGAGGAACCACATCTAAGGAAGTTTGACTCTTTTTCTTCTGGAGCCCTGTTTCCCAGCTGAATAAAGTAGCGCTCCCAATCCTGGACTCAGCCCTGCCTGTACACATACATCTCATCCTCAAGTTACTACTTGACATGCTGTGCTCTGCTACCTCTTGGTGTGTTTTTATAGCAACAAAACACTCAATGTCTCCATGGTAAACTTTAATTTCATGTGTTTATTTTGAGACGGGGTCTCTCTGTGTAGTTCTGGAACTGGATATATAAACCAGGCTACCCTGAAAGTCAAAGAGATCTGCCCACCTCTGCTTCCCAAGAACCACCATGCTATTTATTGCTATTAGTACACTGGTCATTTGATTGTGGAGTCTCAGTAAAGCTTACTTTAAGGGATAAGAATTTTAAGAAACAGTAATTTGAGATTTTAGCAACTAAAACAAATTGCAAATGTTGTGTTGACCGTCCAGGAGTGGCCGTGAGGATTGGGGTGGAGATGGGTTTAGACAGGGAGAAAAGAATGAAACCCATCAGGTACCTGCTCTGTACCCAGATCTAGGTACAAAAGCCTTTTCCACCCACACTACATGTGATCACAGGGGACAAATCCCATCCCAAATGTCCTGGCAGTTTGCATCAAGATTCCCTAGTTTATGGTTTAAACTCATGTGTGGAAGGGAAAAAAGACCAATCCCAGGGGATGGAGCTGGGCCTGGGGAATTTATTCCAATTCTGAGTCACCCAGTACTTCAGTCCCTAAGCAGCTAATCTTCTAAGGCACACGTCATTCCACAGAGGTACCAGTCAAGGGTGTGCACAAATTCCCCTTCTTTCCAGCATGAGCTCAGCAGCCTCCAGTGGCCAGGCCTGGGGAGGAATGTCCACTGACAAAGCAGGTAGCCTGAGCTGTGTCCTCAGGCAATGTTTCTTCCTTAGCAGATGGTATGAGGAGTCAGTCTATTAGCAGGAGGGACAGAGACCTCTGCCATTCTTTCACAGTGACACTAAGAACAGCAGTGGGCATCCACTGAAGATATGCTTGGGATGGATCGGCAGACTCTTCACTCTAGGCTTACGTTTTCTCCTGTTACAAAGTTAGGATGTTGGAAGACACAATAGCTAATGTCCTTGCAACTCCTGTTAGTCTTTGGTTTTGTCTTAAGAAGTCCTGATGATTGGTCACGATTGTCAACTGGACTGGACTTAGAGTCAGCTAGAAGACATACTTCCGAGTGTGCCTCCAGAAAGGGTGTTTCCAGAAAGGGTTAATTGAAAAGGGAGATGCACATTGAATGTGGGTGACCCCATTGGTGAGGTTCCAGAAACACAATCACTCGCGCTCGAGCGCGCTTCCTCATTGTGGCTGTCCTGTACTAGTCTAGTCTCTCCATGCCCCTGCTGCTAATGCCTTCCACTACTATGGGCTTACTTCCCTCAAACAGCCCTTCTTTAAGTTGCTTTTATTCAGGATTGTGTTACAGCAGTGAGAAAAAGTAACTAATAGGGAGTAAACAGAAGGTGTTTGTCAACTGTGTAATGAATCTGTTGGATTTTATTATAGCTATAAGATTATGAAAATGATATTTGAAAAAAATCCACAAAGGTCCTGTCTAATAGAATTTTTCACAAATGTGGACATGTACTGCCCGATATGGGAGCCACGGACTACATCAAGCTAGATCACTATTTAAAATAAAGGCAATGTGGTTAAGATACTGATTTTTAATGTCTAATTTCATACTAATTATTTAACATTTAAATGGCCCTATGTGGCCAGCGACTCCCACACTAGACAGGACAAACATCAACTTTATTTAAGCCAGGCACCAGGTACAAAGATCAAAGAACTCTGAGAAGGGTTGAGAATGGTCTTGGAGAAAAGAATGAAGGCAGGCATGGGTTTGATTTAGGTAATTTACAAATAGAGCACATTTGCTGTTTATGTCTTTTAAAGAGGACACTCACATTCTGTGATGAAGACAGTGATAATAGGTTCTTTGCAACTACATAGAACTTTATGCCCAGCAGAGGTCTTTCTTGGGGTGTGGTTTGAACCTCAGCATAGCTCTGCGCTGCAGAAAACAAGTAACAGTTTCTCATTTTACAGACGACGAAATCTAGACCCAGATATTTGCCTAAGGCCACAGACTTCAAAGAGCGAGGAAGGAGTATTTTGAACCAGGCTCTCGACTTCATTTTTCTCTAGTTCCTTTCACAGACAAGGTAACTTCCAAGCTCTGTCCGCCGCCCCCGCCCCCACCCCCACCCCAGCCTCCGTAGCCCTTCTTCATGGGAACAGCAACACATTACAAAATATGTTTAAATGTAAGAACGGGAAACATGAGGAAAGGCAAGGGACACGGGAGAGCCCTCTGACAGATAACTGAAGCCTGAAGAAATCAAGAATTGGTTTTGCCTCTTGTGAGAGGTGTGAAAAACTGTCCCCACTGATCGCGGAGCAGCTGAAAAGTCTGCATTCCCTGCTTCCTTTGGTCTGGTTGGCGAGCCAGTGGCTCCCGGGAGAGCCACACTGTGTCCCAAGATTTCTGACTGTTTCCAAAAGTCACAATCCCACCAAAAAGAAAAGTCTGTCCCCCACCCACCGAGCATGCTGCAAAGGGCTTAAACACACCACTCTGGGGCCATCTATGCTGAACTCGAACACCCAGCAGACCTGATGCTCTCTGAAGGGTTTATTATATCCAAGTCTCAGTTTCCTCCACTGCAAAAGCAGAGGATCACTTCTCTTCCATCGCAGACGGTCACGGGATGCATTAATGGAGATACACTGTGAAACCCCGGGGCATAGTGTTTGTGAGTGGTAGTTATTAATATTTCACATGATCTAGGCACTGCAGATTCTTGTGGATTCTAAAATAGGACCTGCAGAAACTACATTCAGACAAGGTAGGATGGAAAAGATCCTTGCAAGGCAAAGGGCTTGGCTTGGCTGAGGTGAAAGTGAATGGATGCCCTGCAGGCTCTAAACAGTTGCTGGTAGATCAGTAACTTCTCATCTCCCTGTGCAATGATGTCAGACTTTGTTCTCCCTCCCCCCAAGTTCCAGCCCTCCATATGCAAGCACTTTCTGCCTGGTTTACCTGGATGTTGTTAACACCAGAATGCCAAATCGGACTCCCCGGCACCCAGCACTCTCTCCTTCAGTCACTGAGTAGCTGTCAAGTACCTGGTACGTGCTATGCTCCATGGTTGCCATGTTTGTTATTGATGGTTTTTTCCATTGCTTTGTTTTTTAGCTTTATCTTCATTTTATGTGTCTGAGTGTTTTGCTGTGTGTCTGTCTGTCCATCACATGCACACATTGCCTGTGGAAGCCAGAAGAGGGTGTGAGATCTCCTCTGGCCTGGAGATGCAGACAGTTGTAAGTCACCATGTGGGTAACTGGGAATTGAACCTAGGTCCTTTGAAAGAGCAGTCAGTGCTCCTAATCACTGACCTACTGCAGATTGTGCAGGGTAAGTTCTGTGAAGAATAATGGAAAGGGGAATGATGTGGCAGGGTCTGTGAGTGACAAATGATGCATTAGGAAGAGGTGACAGTGGAGAAGGGCCAGCCAGCCCTATGAAGATCCGAGGGCAGGATGTTACAGAAGGAGAGTGTAAGTAAGACATGCAAAGGCCCAGAGGCAGACAAGATCTTGGTGCCTTTGAGGCAATGAAAAGGCTTGGATGGCTGAAGCTGGAGCACCGAGGGTTAAGAGATGACAGTGAGAGCAAAGCTGAGCCAGGTTGGGGATGGGGGGGCGCGGTTATGCAAGGAAGGAGTTTGCCTTTTGTTCTAAATGCAGTGAGGGCCATTTGGACATTAATCGGAGAACAATGAGATCTACTCTGCCTTTTTAAAAGATTATTCTTAATCCAGCCACCCTGTCTGGATTCACTTGGGTTTCTCCTGAGACCATCCCCCATGCAGCCAGTTACCTACCTGTTGTGTTGCCCCCCTCACCCCCAATCTGTTGCTAGACCTCCACAGTGCATACAGAGTGCAGCCTTCTCTCTGTACAGCCAACACCCTGATGTCAGCTCTTCAATAAGGGGTTGCTTGAGTCATCTCTCCTGCTCAAGAACTTCCAATAGCTCTCCAGCACCCAGGAAGCCAAACTGTAATTCTTTAACCCTCCACTGAGAAGGCCTCAAAATCAGTCTGTCTGCTTTTCTCTATACTCACCTACGTGCATCCTGTAGCAACATGGCCTTCTTGAGCATGGCTTGTTTGTACTTGTGCAATTTTCTGGCTTGGCATTGACACTTCCCCCAATTACATCTGTTGGCATCCAATGCTGTGCATTCCCCAGAGTCCAGTGATACCATCTCTCCTGGATGCTTTTTTCTGCTCTTGCTGATCATGTGTGGACCTCCCACAGGATTTTACCTGAACCTATTTAAAGCATTTATTGTATTCTTCCTTGTGGTATAGTTGTCTGTGTGCATGTCTTACTCCCCTCCTAAATCAGTTCCTCATTCTGTCTGTTAGTACCTAGCAGAGCATGACATACAGGAGGTGCTTGATAAACACAGACTGAATGAACCGGTGAACAAATAAATCCTAAAATTTATCTTTGGGCCCGTTGGCTCAATTCAATGATTTTAGAAAGTTGTGAATAATCCTAAGAGGGAATGAGAAGGGGTAACCTTTTAATCTTTACAATGGTGTTTCCAGAGCTCCAGGGAAACACAAACAAGCATGGAAATGGCTCTCCATTGTTTTCCACAGAGTGGATGTCAGAAAAGGCCACTTGGGAGTTGCAGAGAATTGCCACTGTGCCCACAGTGCCCTAGGACACAGATTCAGTGTCTGTGGCTCTGCCACTCACAATCCTTCAATCCTAATTTGGTGGGTTTATGGGAAATCATATAAAACCATTTCCCTCAGCAATTAATTTTGAGTTGAGCAGATATTTTTTTCAGAAAAGAGAGAGAGAAAGGGATAAAAGTTTCAGTTAATTCCCTGACTCTCCAGCCTCATATTAGCATTCCTGAAAGCCTGAATTAGTGTGTTGGGGTTTACCTCAATCAATGGAGCTGAGTGTTCATTTATCTTTAGTGACTTTGCTTTGGAAGAAAGGTGTTGATGAACTTCACAGAGTAAGGACTCCTCTTTACGAAGATGGGTGGGGCATCCCCTCTAGAAGTCACAAGGCTAGCTTTCCTCCTTTGCCATCCCTTGCTTTATGCAAAGACCCGACTGTTTCTTTGAATAAGACAGGAACACCATAGCCCTGTTGCCATTGAAATCACACATACTTCTCGTACATTGTTCAATTGCAAGCCATCTGTTATTAATTATGTCTGAGCATCATAAAGACACAATGACGAGTTCCTTGTTTCTCCTTTTTAATGGCTTAAAATATCCAGCCCAGGATACAAAGATCATCCATGACAGTTCCTTCAGTGAGAAAGAAACCTGGCAGTTGATGCTTTCTGGGTGTGAGATGGCTCACCCGGGACCTCACTATGCCACACCTCTCATGCCTAGCAACAAGCTTGTTGAAATAGATGGTGTTTGTTTATGTGCTTACATTCACTTTCCTTTCTCTAATTCCACATCGGCGACTTACTCTGAAATTTGCAGTTCAACCAGCAGGACTTAGTGAAGGACGCCTGTTGTGGAATATTAGTTGAAGATGTGTTATATTTGTTTATGCTGGGGAATATCTGTTTAATGATACAAAGATGCCCTGCATTCTTTTATGTTGCATTTGTTTAACTCTGTAAAGCTGTGTTACTTTGCCTGTCTAAAACACCTGATTGGTCTAATAAAGAGCTGAATGGCCAATAGCTAGGCAGGAGAGAGAAATAGGTGGGGCTGGAGGGCAGAGGGAATAAAAAAAGAGGAAGACACAAGAAAAGGAGGAAAGGAGGAAGCCAGGGCCCAGCCACCCAGCCACACAACCAGTCACAGAGTAAGAAGGAAAGAACGGTGTATAGAACAGAGAACGGTAAAAGCCCAGAGGCAAAAGGTAGACTGGATAATTTAAGAAAATCTGGCTAGAAATAAACCAAGCAGTTCAGTGGTGGTAGTAATGCACACCTTTAATCCCAGCCACTTGGGAGGCAGAGGCAGAATATCTGTGGGTTCAAAGCCAGGCTGGTCTACAGAGTGAGTTCCAGGACAAGCTCCAAAGCTACACAGAGAAACCCTGTCTCAAAAAACCAAACTAAACCAACCAACCAACCAGCCAACCAACCAACCAAACAAACAAACAATCAAAAAATAGAGAAAAGAGATAAGCCAAGCTAAGACCAGGCACACATAAGTAAGAGTAAGTCCATAAGTCTCTATGTATTTATTTGGGAGCTGAGTGACAGGCCCCCAAAGAGTAAAAGTTATAAAACAAAACAAATGAACAACAAAAAACCCCACACACACACCAAAAAATAAACAAACAAACAACCCCCCAAAACAACAGCCAGGCAGTCGTGGCACATGCCTTTAATCCCAGTATTTGGGAGGCAGAGGCAGGTGAATTTCTGTGAATTCGAGGCCAGCCTGGTATACAAAGCTACACAGAGAAACCCTGTCTTGAAAAACAAAACAAAAACAACAAATCCAGGTGCCTTTCCTGATTGATTTCTAGAAGGTTCCATTGAGTATGTATGTTAATATACAGTTACTTCCAAGAGTTTAGTAACCAGCTTTCTACCAGGTTAGTCTCTGGGTCCTAATTCCTGTTTTGTTTTGTTTGTTTGTTTGTTTGTTTCTTTTTTTGGACAGGGTCTCACTATGTAGTTGTAGCTGTCTTGTAACTCACTATCAAGACCAAGCTGGCCTTGAACTCACAGAGCTCTGCCTGCCTTGCCTCCCATGTGCTAGATGGGACTAAAGGCGTGCACCACCACACCTTATCTAATTCCTGGTTTTACAGACCCAACTATTGTTCCGTAGCCCCAGAAGTCCCCCACAGTAATCTCTTGCAGGAACTACTTTTGTATCTCAGAGAGAAGAACAGCAGGAAGGTGAGCGCTGGGGTCTGTTCTTAGAGTGAGGGTCCACTCTCTAGCTGTTGATTTTCCAAGGGAAAGAAGAAGAGAGTGCCCCTGTGTTACAATGCTGGGGCAGAAGTACTCTTAGGTACCCTGAGAGAGCTCTTATTAGCTAAATCACAAAGGTATACCTGGTGCCTGCAGGCTTGAAGCGGGTTGGTTACACTGGCAGGAGAGATGTAAAGCACCTTTCAAACTGGCTAGAGAATGTGAGGGTGGCAGCTGAATCAGGTGATCCCATCAATTAACATCTACAAGGCTCTTCCATCCCAAGCCCACCCTGCTCCATTTAAATAGCAACAATTTGGTTAAAGTTATAAAAGGCATTTTTGGATAGGTCATTAGAAGATGAAAATCAGGGATGATCTTTGGCTAAGCATCACATCACAAAGCTGACACTCAAGCTGTTGACAGAATTTGTTTAAAAATTTTCATTTAAGAGAACTATAAAATCGGGGGCTAGAGAGATGGCTCAGTAATTAAGAGCTTCCAGAGGACCTTGGTTTGATTCATAGTACTGCATGGTAGCTCACAAACTGTAACTCCAGTTCCAGGGGGATCTGACACCCTCTTCTAGCTTCCATGGGGGCCAGAAGAGGAATTAAATAAAATTAAAAAATAATACACACACACACACACACACACACACACACACACACACACACACACACACACACACACCCCTACATGGACCCCGGAGGCACCTTGAGCAAGCCTGAAGCTGTGGGCCTGAACTTCTTGCCACAGAGCCGCTATTGGTACTCTTCCTGCCGCCCCACCCCCACTCCAGAGTTGTTCCTGTTTTGCTAACACACACCTGGTGGGGAGGAGCTAAGCCTGAAAAGCCTATTATTTTCCACTGTGCTGTAAGTCAGTATATAAGCCCATTACATCACCTCAATAAACTGCATTCAGTCTTTGGCATTCCAATATTGCCACTGAACGAATGACCTGCTGTCTTGTCTCTTATTTCAATTTCTAGGCCTTTGTCTGATTTGTGGAGCAGATTGTAGTGCTGGTGAGATATGTATGTATGTATGTATGTATGTATGTATGCATGTATGTATGTATGTATGTATATATGTATATGTATATATATATTTTTTCCCAAGACAGGGTTTCTCTGTTTAGCCTTGGCTGTCCTAGAACTTGCTCTGTAGAACAGGCTGGCCTTAAACTCAGAGATCTGCCTGCCTCTGTCGCCCGAGTGCTGGGATTAAAGGTGTGCACTACCATTACCGGACTTGGAAAAAATATTTTCAAAGAACCCTATAAAATAAGAAGCAAGCAACAAACCAAAACAAATGACTCTCAAAATGTCAAATCTGGGGCTCAGAGGTTAAGAGACAACTCTCACTCTTACAGAGTGCCTGGGTTTGGGTCTCAGAACCCACATGAGACTTACAATCACCTGTAACTAGATGCAGGGGATCGGAAGCCTCTGGCCTCTTCAGGCACCCACAGTCAGTGTGCACGCACACACAATTAAAAATGTCAATTCTGACAAAATTAATTTCAAAATTTAAAAGAGCAGAAACAACTTAAATCTAACAAGTAAATGACTAAAGTCCAAATTGCCTACATAGCGGCAGATGGAGAGAGAGAGGGAGAGGGAGAGAGAGAGAGGTAGAGCTCACAGATAAGATGCTGGAAAAAACAAAAACAAATACACTCCCAGGCTGCACCAAGGGGAGAATGGTACCTAAAGGAAGTGAGGGGACAGTGCTGTCCTCCAGTGAAGCACAGCCATCAATACTAACCCCTCTTTTTACAAGGAATATTGATAACAATAGGCCCATCAGTACGATGGCCAGTGAGAAAGCAAATTTTACACCACGGCCTGTGAGGAACTTCCAGAGTGCCACCAAGAGAGTCATAAGGGGGACCAAACATGGGAAGGGCCAGGTATTAACATGGATGAAACTGACTGTGTCTCAAACAGAATCAGGACCAGGGACAGATAAAAATTAAGCCTGCTATAGAGACACTGAGCTGCCCAAGTGTCCCTGTCCCTATTGGTCCCATCACAGCTTCTGTAGGGCTCCCTGGGAGGGAGGTATTATTATCAGGAGTTCAGGCTCAGGAGAACAGACCCCAGGAACTCAGAATCCCTTCCAGCCCTAACCAGCCCTGGTAAACTTGGGTGTTGTTCAGTCTTCCTGGGCGGGGGGGGGGGGGGGTATTTGGGAACTAGATCCGAAAGGAAGTGTAGATTCAAAAGGACATGCTCTTGGCAGAACACTAGAGTGGCTTTGTTGTTATATCTCTGAGCTCTGGGAAATACTGGCTCAGTCAGTGACATGGGGCTTCGAGAAGGAACTGGACACGAAGACTGGCTCTGACACTGGACTTGACTTCTCGGAGCTTGCTTTCTTCATCCACACACATCACTATTCTACAGTTGTTGGGAGGGTTAAATGAAATATCATATTTCACTTACTTTAACATGCATAGTTTTCACATTTTAGTAGCTCTGAAATCAACAATTTAATATTTAAAATCAAACATTTGAATATTGACACACATGTCATTTAGTTGGTGGTGTTTTTTCTTCTTCCACAAAAGCACATTCAGTGGGTCTTGTAAAAAAAACTCAATGGCAGCAGGCATAGTGCTGCCCACCTCCAACCCCAGCACTCGTAAGGCAGGGCCAGGTGTATCTCTGTGAGTTCAAGGTCAGCCTGGTCTGTATAGTAATTTCCAGGCCAGTCAGAGTTACATTGTGAGACCCTGTCTCCAAAAAAAAAAAAAAAAAAAAAAAAAAAAAAAAAAAAGGCAATTTATATTCAAAGGAAAATGCTACCACTTATTAAACACACAGGCTGGTACCAAGGAGTGCTCAGTACAATGCTAATTCCACTTTACTTTTCCTAGAGGACCAACCATCTCACAACCTGTTGAAGGAAAGACAAGCCCTCCAGAACTAATCAGTGAAACTGATCTGCAGATCCCCAGTATGGAAAATTGATGAGAACAGCCACATCCATCTAATCTTGCAAGCATTTCTATTCTGTTCTGCACACATGGGCATGTGTGTGTACACACACTTAAATGTAATATGTATATGCTTTCTCATCTCATTTTTCCTATGGTCATGTAAACATTCTGTAATGTTCCAACTGTGCTCACTCAGTATATTTTGGTTCAAATTGAAACTCACTTGTTGAATACAAGCCTAAATGTGTTATCTGGTTTTATTTTGGGAAACAGGCTCTGCCTGCCATCACCAACACTCTACCCCCATTTTTGCTACCAATCGCATACCATAGAATGTCTTTGTCAGGTTTAATATCCTTCAGGTCTGACTTTTCTCTCCTGTGTTCAATTCACGATGCTTCATTTTGCCACAGAAGTATATAATAAACTGGATGCCGCAAGGAAGCATCAGTAGGGGAGATTTTTTTTTTTTTTTTTCTTGTGACCTGGCTGGCCCTGAACATAATCATCAGAGAGGCTTTTTGTTGCCGGCCATTGTGTTGTAAGTACAGATTTTTCCCCATGTAAGAACATACCTAATCCCTTATAAAATGTTATCAAGTGCTGTCTCGATGTTTTTTTTTTTTTTTTAATGTTGGTGAGTTACCTAGAGTTACCTAGGTTAATTACATATTACTCAGAATCCATTCCTTAATATCTGCTTTACATTATTTACCTATCTTAAAGTATATGTGAACTAATCTTGCAGCAACATTAGAAATTCATTTGCTAGCTCTTTCTACCCAGTAGCATGAAGCTTGGCATCCCTACCAGAGGGTATATAGTGGCCAAATTGAGTTTTGGTTTGGCCAGTTAGCTAGTTGGTTAGTGAATGTTCAGTAAGGGCCCAATATATACCCGTCACTATGCTGGGTTCTAGGATTACTACAGAGATGAAAGTTAGACCTTCAAGGAATTCAGCTTTCATGGCAGAAGCATGAAACAGAAGCCATACTGAGCAGGGGTACTCTAGAGCGATGACACATAACTGATTCATCTGTGGCATCCACTGACTCTTTCCATAGACATCGAAGACCCATGGCATGCAGAGCTACCTCTGTTATTACTAGGCTACCATGGGACACCTGTCCTCTGCAGGAGCTGTCTGCTCACCAAGAGTCTATGTTTACAGACATTTGCATTGGTTCTTTGCATTATTACAGCTATATGATTTCATTAAACACATTAGAAAAAAATATAGGTGCAGAAAAGAAACCATGTCTACAACTCTACATATGAGATAGGCATTTAGAGTGAGTTACTAAAAGGCATGCATAGTGGAGCAGTGCTTAAGACAGCATACTGCTTTACAGAGGACCAGAGTTCAGTTCCCAGCATCCAAGTTACATTACTCACAGCCACCTGAAACTCAAGCTCCAGGGGATCTGATGCCTCTGGCCTCCTGGGACACTTGTACTCATGTGCACCCCCCCAGCGCTCTCTCTCTCTCTCTCTCTCTCTCTCTCTCTCTCTCTCTCTCTCACACACACACACACACACACACACACACACACAACACACACACAATTATAAATAAATGGTGTGCTGTCAGTAGTGTGGGAAAGCCAGCTGTAAAACATCATTACATCTGGAAAAACTTGATTGCGTCTCAAATGTCTTTCAGATATTACTCCACTTTGAAGACAACAAGAAAGGAAAAAAAAAAAAAAGAGATCCAGGAAACATCAATTCATGCAACTTAGACTAGAATTAAGAATCAGGGTTCTCCCTAAAGACAAAGCTTTGGCCTACATAAAAACCCCAAGGGACATTTTAAGTTAAAATAAAACTTAAGGAATGGTTCTATTGTCTTGTATGAGCCTGGGTTTAACTAACTTGTGTAACTAAATCGCTATTATTTGAATTGGGTTTAGGAGTTTCTACACTTAGGAACATAATACATTAAGAACTATAGCTAAGAGTTCCTAGCCAGACATGCTGGTCTTTTATGGTGAAGGCTCAGGGCTTGAGGGGAGGGTGAGTCCTGCCCTGGGTGTTGAGGAACAAAGCAGAAGGTTCAAGGAAACCACTAAAAGGCTAGCTACCTTTCAGCTGGGACGTCAGAGTCACATAACTCCATTTTCTAAACTCTATAAGTCAACCCAGAGACCTTTTTTGTCCTCTTTACTCCGTAGCTGCTATCCAGTCTAAAGCCAGTCACCTAGGCCTCACTGGCTGTATTTGAAAGATGAAATTAGTGGTCCCTACCTTGGTGGGCTGTTGGGAAGATTAGGTGAGATGACCTCAAAATAAATGGAAAACACATGCAAAATTCTCTCCAGGTTCCCTGGGAACAAGGGACTAGAATTGTGGAGGATGCTTCTGAAGATGAAAAGCATTTCTCTCCTGATGGGAGATGTCATTCTGTATGTTTCTCATACTGGTTAATAATAAAGCACTGTTGGCCAATAGGAAAGGAAGATAGGAGGGACTAGGAGACAAGAAGGAAATAGGAAGTAGGAAGGAGGGGTCAAGATGGAGAGTCTGAAGAAAGCAGTATGCATTAAGGCAGAGCTAGCCGATAAGAAACAAGTAACAGGGCCAACAGCATTGTATCAAATACAGAGTCTCTGTGTGTTATTTGGGGCTGGTGCAGTGGCGGGACAAGACCAGTGGTGGCTGGCAGGAAAAACAGTACACCTTACACTCTCCCGTCTTCAGAAATCTCCTTCCAAGAGCATAAGAAGCAAGACATTGAGTGAAGGGACTATGGAGTTTAAGACCTGGGAGCTAGGAACCAGGCCAGCTCCTGAGGCTGGCCTGACAAATGCGAAATCTGGCACAGCCATTCTCCTCAACACAGGGTGGTGCAGCTCACCAACATTTCCAACCAGCTCATTTAGTTCTTCCAGCAAGCCTAGGCATGGGGACATGAGTTAAGCACATCACTCGAGGTTATGCAGATGATGGGTAGAGAACAGGTGTTAGAATTCAGGCTTCTGTTGGCATATTGCACAGGTAGCCTGCTACCCCAGGCTGCCTTTCTCATGGCTGTCCACCTCACAACCCCTGAACTGTCAGGCCTTGCATTTACTCATTTGTTAAGACTGTGCCAGGGCAGGATGCTACCGCTAATGGCTAAAATGAAGGTTGGAGATAATCGGGGATTTCAATTATCCTGCCTATCTCTGACCTCCATTACCAAGGATAATCAGAAGCTAGCTCTAGCCATTTTCTGAAACTTTCATTAATTTTAAATAAATTTATACAATGTCAATCCCCCACCCTCTTTACCCAAATTAAAATGTCCTTGTCTTTTCAGTTTCTCATTACAGACGGATCCCTTGCATGTCTTTGAGATTGCCTGTTGTTTCTCTCTGGATCCTTTGTAATTCTGCTTTGTTTTCTTTGAAATGATGGGACCCAATGCTGAATTCTGATTTTAAGGTGAAGTCATAACATCAATGTATATCATTAAAATGTTTTATTGTAATTACAGAAATAGTCAATGCCAAATTATGTGCACTATATTATTTTCTGCATTCTTCTTTATCCCATTCTCGAAGTTAATACGGCCTATTATATCTCATTCATTCTTCTGACTGCTGCTGCACAGTGAGCAGATGTCTCCATTGAGCAATCCACAATGAATCTGAGATCTTTTTCCTGAGCACTTACAAGTAGAGTAATTCAGAGCCCATCAGTGAGCATGAGCTGCTTCAATTGTTCGTTCCTTCCAGTGTACATTAGCTTGCACTTGTCTACATAAAATTTCAAAGAATCATAGATATTAAAGATGGAAGAGGCCAGTTAGCTTATCGAGCCTTCCCACTCTGCCTGCAAAAACAAGTAAAGGAAGCAATTTCATCCCGTCATACTGTTTTACTGATGCTTATTAATAATTGCAATGAATGGTTACAGCACATAATCTCTTTTATCCTAAGAGCATTGACACTTTTTGTTGGTTTGTTTATAACTGGGGTCTCACTCTGTAGCCCAGGATGACCTGGTACTTGTAACATAGCCCAGGTTGGCTTCAAATTCATGGCAACTCCACTGCCTTAGCCTCCAAGTGCTGGTAATATAGACACAAGCTACCATGCCTGGCTTAAAATTCTCCCTCTTCCGAAAGAGAATTAAAGCCCAGGTATCCGGGTTATAGTGCCCAAAGCCAAGTCCACCAAGGCAAAAATTCAATTTGGTTGAGCCCAATGAGTAATTTTGAGTACCACTTGCTAGTCAGGGCTCCCCTTTCATGATCTGTGGGATGCACAGGGGGACAGAGCCTAAAATCCTTCTGTGTTTTCTATTGCTGCAATAAACACCATAACCAAAAAGCAACTCGGAGAAGAAAGGGTTTATTTAGCATCCACATCCCAGGTCATAGTCCATCACTTAGGGAAGTCAGAGCAGGAACTGAATCAGAAGCTGTAGAGGGACACTGTTTAATGGTCCTCCCTTCCTACCCCGTACCCCCCACTTCCTTACCCCCCCCCCAGAAAGCAGTTTGCTTTCTTATACAACCCATGACTGCCTGCCCAGGAATGGCACTACCCATAAAGTCTTCCTACATCAATCATTAATCAAGAAAGCCCTACAGACTTCCTACAGGCAATTCAACGGAGGCATTTTCTCAGTTGAGATTCCTTCTGCACTGTCCCTGAGTGACCTGTAGTAGAAATACAGGAAGCTGTCATGACTACTTGAAAGAGAGTAGAAGATATCATGGGTGTGCTGGCACCACAGCTCCTCTATCTGTAGGAACTGAGGAAAATGGAGTCTTTGGGTCTTTGGAGGAAAAAAAAGGAGAATACTGTCCATCATCAAAAGTTCGGGGAGAGGAGACTTGAAGAGAGGACCCACCAAGCCAATCAAGAGCTTCTCTTGAGTTTCTGTCTTGTAGTGCTAGGTTGACTCTGCCGGTGAACTGAGACATGGTGGCTGCTTTGAACTAAATTAGGATGTAGCCACTCAATATAATCAACAACCTAAAATAACCAGAACACAGACCAACCACCATAAGTATACTCAGAGAGACAACATAAGAAATCTTAAATTAGTGGTATCTTAAAAAAAAAATAAAATCCAGAAAACCTGGGTCTAAATGCAATGAAAATTGAGAATTTTGCTGAGCAGTGGTGGTGCACAACTTTAGTCCTGCACTTGGGAGGCAGAGGTAGGGGGATCTTTTTGAGTTCAAGGTCAGCTTGGTCTACAGAGCAAGTTCCAGGACTGGCTCCATAGGTACTAAGAAACTCTGTCTTGAAAAACAAAACAAACAAAGCACCAAACAAAAACAAACAAACAAAAAGAGAATTTCTAACTACCAACTAAAATCTCTTATCAAAGAACAGATAGAGGCTTGGAGAGATGGCTCAGTGGTTAAGAGCACGTCTTCTTGAAGAAGAACCCAGTTTGATTCCCAGCACTCACGTGGCAACTCAAAATCATCCATATCTCCAGTTTCAGAGACTCCTATACTCTCTTCTGACCTCCAAGGGTACCAGGCAGACATAAAACACACAAACACACATGCAAGCACAATGCTCATAAACAAACCTTAAAAGAAGAGGAGGAGAATAAGAAAAAGAAAAAGACGGGGTGGGGGGGAGGAGGAGAAAGAGGAGGAAGAGAAGGAGAAGAAGAAGCAGATGATGATGACCTTTTGGGCCCTAGGCAGTTGTTGCACAGCTTTGGAGCTCCAACCTCAAAAGCACAGAATGGAAAATTTCATTTTCTGACTCCATTAATCAGTGTCTGCATAGGTGCAGACCAGAGAAATACCACTACTGCCACATGATTATGAAGAGTGGATATTTCTCCATTTTCCCCTCAAAGAACCTAATCTTCGAAAACACTACATGTATATTATGTGCTTACTATATTGCAATACAAAGTTAGCTATTTGATACTATCTTTCAAAAGTCACTAGTGTAAAGAAAAAAAGGAAATTATAGAAGGCTTCTGGCACTTCCACAGTTGTCCCTAAAGGACAATTGCAAATGTCATCTCCTGCATGAAGCCTTCCCCAGTTCCTCTACCATGTTCATCACTGCCAAATTAATCTCTCTCTCCCTTGACTGCTGCAGTTCTTTGATCCATTGCTATATGGTTTCTAATTAGTTGTGTGATTATCTGACTCCCTCCACCAGGATGAAAGTACCTGAAGGGTGGGGAATCACTTGTCTTGAATTCCTCACAATGTCGCACTCCTTTTTTGCCGGATACAATAGATATCCTTCGTGTGTTTGTTAAATCATTTCTTCAGTTCTCAGACCTTATTTTGACATAGTTAAACTATTTTTTCAAATAGTCTGTACCCATTCCAAAAGCGCTCATATTTGGGTGCACATTCAGGGGTGTCTACTACGGTCTTGCATTCAGTTAGCATAGGTCTCTGGGAGTGAATTGAACTAGTACCCTTAATAAGACCTGAATCTTGACTCAGTTACATATAACTCTGAAAACTGGAGTCAGACTGCCTGGGTTTAAGTAGACACACACTGAAGCTGTGACTATCATTTACCTAGTTTTAGGACCTCGGGCATGTTACATAGAGTGCAGGACTTCTGCATTCTTGACTATGAGATGGAGAGATTAGTAACAGCGGTGCATGAAAAGGTTTAGATTAGTCCATTTGTCACATGATAAACACTCATATACTCTTTCACTCTTAGGGCTTTCATTGTTATATTTTCTGAATTGGGGATGGGGTGCTGGGAACTAAACTTAGGGCTTTGTGTGTGCTAGACCGATGCTCTATTGCTAGGCTATTTCTCCGGCAACATCATCATTATTTTATCATTTATAAAGAGAAGCACAAGTCCCTCAGCTCTAAGGAATCAATGATGTAACAAGTGAAATTCTGCTCAGCATATTATCTCATCAACATTTCCTTCCTTTCTGTGTATTAGAGTAATTGCTACAATCAAATGAGGACTTATTAATGCCAGGTAATATATTACTCACTTTAAATATATGGTGCCATCTAATTTAATTCCTATTACAAGGTATTGAGATAATTATTATTGTCCCTATTTGACAAGGGGAATCAAGGGAGTTGGAGAGAGAATAAACAGTCCAAGGTCACCTGACCAATTCAGTTCAGGTTGCTCAGAACTTCAGCTCAAGGGAAGGGCTAGGGATCTGTAGGGGAAAACACCCAGGAAGAGAAGTCCAGGCCCAACAAACTCCTTACAGAGTTTAACATTCTTCTTTGTCTCCTTGGTCTTCAATTCCAGGGTTATGCTTGTTTGTAAACCAGCCTCTGGGATCTATGGCAACATATGTTCATGCTCACTACTCACCTACTCTTATTGTTTAACAAGCATACAACATGATATCATTCATCAAACAGCTAGCTCTAACTCACTTCTGTCTCCCAGTTTCTTTCTTGGTTATGAATTTGCTATTCGTCCCATGGCTTTCTTATCACAGTTATACTAATTATCACTGATGAAACATTTTAATTTTTAATAACCTGGTTATTCTTAACTTAGATTCTCATAATGTACTTACATTAGCTATGTCAAATATGTTGTTGCCAGATACACAGGAAGGAAGGGAACCCTTCCATCGTTTTTACCAAAAGGCCTCTCTGCTTGCATCAAACAGAAACAGCTCTGCTTCCCCTTCCTCTATACACTATGGGTGAACTTTGAACCCTTGAACAACTACAACCGCAGATCAGCCAAGGGTTATAAGAAAAGATGAAGAGGACTAGCTAGATTCTTAGGAATGTGCATCATGTAAAAAGAACTCTGAGAGAATAAAGCAGCCATCAGGAAAAGTACGATGGAAAGACTATGAACCAAGAAACCACGAGGGCGCAAGTAGAAGCTGGACACAGGAGTGTAGTAGATAAGTCTAACAAGCTACAGTTATGCATCAGCAAAAGGCTGCAAAATCAAAAGATGCCCTGTAATAAAATGCAAAGGCTAATGCTACAGGGAGTCGGAGGAGACAGAAAAAGCAACAGGGACACGGAGAACGTCAAGTGGCTGTCCTCGGAGCTGGCATCGCCCTGGAAAGGCATCCATCCTGACTTCCATTTGTCTGAGCATCCTCACCCTTTGCTAGAGGAAACCCGAGTGAGTCGGTTCTTTGCAATAAAAGCCCTTGTCCAGAGGGTTCTGCACTCACATCCATGTTTTAAAAAATTAAAGCATATAGTTCCTTCTTATTTCTGGTGGTCCAGATATCTGGAAGCCAGATATTCATCTTACTTTTTTTCTGATTGTCCAGCCTTTCTTGGGAAACATCCCTTCTTTGGCTACTACCTAAATATTAATAAATGATCCTACAAAGAGATAGGCAGGCAAAGGTAACCAACACACTGAACATCAGTGATTCCTTGACATAAAGAACAAACTCTTAGAAATTATAAGACTCAAGAATAAGAAGCCAGAGAAACAGCTGGCATAAAACAGAGAAGGATTCAGTGGTATTCCCAGTACTTCAGGGTGAATGAGCAATTCATTCTTATGCAACATTCTTTTACAAGAGAATGAATACATATGAAATATTTCCCTTTTTAATGTGATAGAAGATTGCATGGTTTCATATCTTTTTCACCGCTTGCTTTATTTGTTTAAATTGTTAATTTCTTTCTTTTGCTTTTTGAGACAGGGTCTCGCTATGCAGTCCTAGCTGTTCTTGAACTCAGAGAAAACGGTCTGTTCTGCCTCTCTAGTACTGGGGTTAAAGATGTACGCTATCACACTAAGCTAGTTAAGTTATTAATAAGCTACATCCTTTTCCTTTCTCATGTGTATGTGCACCTGTGTATGAGGGTGCACTCACCCATGGATATGCAAATAGAGACAGAGATGGATGTCAAGTGTCTTCCTTTATCACTCTCCACCTAGTTTTTGAGGCAGGGTCTTACACAGAACTTGCAAAGGAACCTGAAGTTTGCTGGGCCAGAGAACCTAGGAGATCTACCTGTCTCCACACAGCCAGTCCCTCCCTCCCATACCCCAGTCCAGTGCTATAGTTAGGCATATGTCACAAGGTCTGGCTTTTCACAAGGGTGCTGGTGATCGAACCTGGGTCCTTAGCTCCTTATGCTTCCGCAGCAAGCATTTTGCTCACTGATGCATCATCTCCTCAGTGCCATAATAAGTTATTTCCAATGCAAATTGCTTACTCATTCAGCACTGTTGATTTGTTGCCTGTTCTGTTTCACCCTGCCCTGGGCATTAAGGTACAGAGACTGAAAACTCGTCCCAACCCTGGAGAATACAGCAGACTAAAGGAGCGGGCTGGTAAACCCAGTGCAGGAGTGCCTAAGTGCATGCCCACCGCAAGTGGTACAGAAGGCATACAGAAGCAGGGTCTAGGAAATGCCAGGATAAGTTCTGGTGATACATTAGGAGCTAGTCTGGAAAGGATAAAGCAGAAGACAGTCCAGGCAGAGGGATCCTGGGCCCTGGCATGTGTGTTCAAGTTCTGATTCTTTAGACTGTGCTGCCTTAGACACTTGAATACTTCTATACACAAACCACCAAACAGCCATCATGAGAGCAAGCAAGTTCTCGACCGTTCACTCTGTCCTGTGCCCTCAGACAACCAGCAACACCTACTACAAAGTTGATCTTACCGAGACACAATAACTACCTCAGGGGACATAAGCATTCCTTTTTAGCTGGTGATGACATGGCTTTTTCCAAATGCCATTAATGGCCGTTTGGGTTCTGAGTTTATTTTTTCAAGGAAAAAAAAAAGTGATTTTGTGTGTGTGTGTGTGTGTGTGTGTGTGTGTGTGTGTGTGTGTGTGTGTGTAATTATAAAAGCTTTCCAAAGCTTTAAACTTCAAGGTATTTTTGATCATCAGGTGAGTAACATAAAAACACTTTGTAACTACTTGGATCATCGGAAACCGGCTAAGCAACGGTGATACATAGTGCTTTTGGTTTATTATCATGTTAGCATCCATCAACAACTAAACATCCTACACACATCTACAGAGCACAGTCATACTTTGTAACAAGCTTTCTGATAAATTTATTCCTGCTTCCTTACTTCTGAAGTCACTAATACATTTCTGTTATTATGTATGTCTTAGGATGATTATGAAATAAACAAGAGACCCAATGTTACGAATTTTAAACAACGCAGAATAAAAGAATGAGTAAAACATAATTATGCATAGTCTTCAAAACCCCCTTTCTGAGTTAGAAAGTAATTATAGCTTAGACACTTATTTTTTTTTTCAGATAAAAAAAATTAAGACCAATTAAAAGAGTCCTTGGTCTACTAACTGTCAATGCAGGCTTGAAACAGGCTCCCCTGCCACAAGCAAGATGATATCCTTAAAACATGGCAGAAGAATTTACCATGCAGTTTTAAAAATTGCATTAAAAGCCATCGTGTAACAATTTTAAATTTTATCTTTCAAAGGTTTAGCCAACTCTAACTGACTCACAGAGGTGACATGACGAATAAAAATATCATTTATTCTCACCATTCAGTTTGTTAACCATATCCCCAGCTACGAATATAGTGTATACCAACACACACATAATATACGTGTAACTTAGCAGCAAGTCTTCCACGAGACCTTTCATGAGTTGCACGATGATAGAGACTGTCCCAGAGCCTAGGCCTGCCCCAGAGCACAGTGTGAAATGCAAGGCATGTATCGTCAGTGCTATGCTTGCTTAAACTTTTCACCCTCAAAACAACACATGAGCACAATACAAAAAGGAACGGCACGGCTGTCATGAGAAAGCGGGTGAGAACAGTGAAGCTAAGAGATGTACCCAGTGCCCGTCCATTTTAAATTCATACTTACTATACAGGAAGACGTGCATTCAAAACAGCTTAGTCTTCTGAAAATGGTTCTCCAGTCCCCTGCACATGTGCCTGCATGCTGACTGGCAAATTCTCCTGCAATCCATAAATTAAAATCCTGCTCTTTCCTAACGTGCTTTCACTTCAAAATGTCAATATAGTTTGCATGTATGAGTATGGGTATGGATGTGTCCTATATATCCGCAAAGGTATTCCTTATTTGGCAACCTTGCCTCTTGAACTGGGCATCGTGTAAATGACTAGACCATCACATTAGCCTCTTCACAGAATCAGATAAAGAACCAACTAGCACAGCTGAAAGGAACCTTAGAGATGACTTATTCCAAATCCTCCACTCCAACAGGGATCCAGAGTGGCAGAATGTCAAAACCAAGCCAAAATCTTATAGAAAATGTGTCTCTATTAAGTCAGAACTTGGAATTGCTTTCTCTGGAAGGCAGAGGGTGGGATGCCCAAATTAAGGCTATTCCATGTCATGTCACCACTGAGCCTTCGATCCAAGTGGTGTGGCTCTCAGTTCTCCGCTTCTCACTTCCTGAAGAGACAGCCACACACAGTGATTCTCAACCTTCCTAGGTCTAGGTCGTGATCCTTTAGCACAGTTCCTCATGTTACGGTGACCCCCAACCATGCAATGATTCTCATTGCTACTTCATAACTGTAATTTTGAATCAGAATGTAAATATCTGTGTTTTCCAACAGTCTCGGGTCACATGACCCCTGTGAAAGGGTTGTCTGAACTCCCAAAGGGGTCATGACCCACAGTGGTGGACCACTGGCCTAACAGGGACATTTAATTGGTTAGCCACCTTGCCCTAGGTTGCCTCGGGAGTCTTTGGATGAGTCACAGAATCTTACTTAACTATAATCTGAGGTGAACAACCGTACTTAACTCCGAGAGCTGCTAAAGCAGAGGACTAAACGTGGTCTTAGTGCGCATTAAGATGCCAAAGCTTAAAAGGAATGAAGAAAGTTTCCACTTTACATCTTATATTATGTCTCTTGTGGGGAGAAAAACCACAAATTTCCTTCTATAAAACATGCAAAAACATTTATGACTAATGAGTTTAGGGAATGCCTGGCACCCAGTGTTGGTTTTGCCTGTAGTGGGACTAGAGGCACTTATACAAGTATGTAGACACGGGGTCTTTTAAACAGCCTTCACTTACATTCTCTTGGAGTTAAGGACGACCTGCATCCCTGCTCATTGGCTTCCTGCTAAATCTTTCTTCCACCTAGGTCCTGTTTTACTCATCCTTCAACTCTCTACTCTCTTTGGGAGACTATCCAATGCCAACTCAAGCTGCCTCCTACACAGGTACCACCACAGTGAGTGACACCCCCGGGGGGGGGTAATATGTCCGGAAATGATCAAAGATGTTGAGTCAAGTGCATCCTGCTGAGGAGAGAAGGCCTAAGTCACAGCTTCCAAATGCAGACATGACAAGGTTGTCGCTACGATGTGGGCTTGAGCACGTCACTGCGGAACAATGTTGGGTGCATTGAAATGACTCTCAATTTGCCCATGATGTGACTGAACCACAGAATGTGTGGGGGTTCCTGGAGTGTAGGCACCAAACCTGTGATTTATGTGTGTGTGGGCATGTCTGTCTTCCTTTTAAACCATTAGTCTTTAAAAAGAAGAAGTAGTAGATTGATAGCACCAAAGGCAGCACTATCCTGAGTACTAGAGAAAGAAAAGATGAAGACGTTAGTACAAGCACTAATTCCTTCTTGGAAGTGACTGGCATCACAGGTGTGTGTTCTCTCCAAGGCAAACTATACAAAGGATGCAGGGGGTACTTCTGCTATCACCAAACCAATAAAAGTTTAATAATCTGACCCAAAATGGGATTGGCTGACCTGGTTTTTGATAATATTTTGCCTTATAGTTAGATAGCTGGCACTTGCTAGGAGGGGTGAGGAAGACCATTTTATTGCGATATTATCTTTGCAGCTCCAAAATGCCATCGATAACGATGGAGTTTTCTGCAGCGAAATCTTTAGTAGAGTAACCCAGGAACCATACAAGAAGTAAATGGATACAAGAACCTTGCTAAGCCATTAGGGTTTAACAGCACAGAGAGGCTACAGCCAATGTGAATTACCCAAATAATGACTGTTACATAGGCCAGCTACAACAAGTGTGAAGTTATTTAATGGTCCGAGTGTAAGGGTTAGCAGATGTTATGTGTGTCTCTGCTGTACTGGGTGTGTAGGGAGTGGGGAAGAACTTCCTTTAGTCATTAGAATCCTTGGGCCCTGAGACTCTGGGTCAGGGGACCTCAACCACAAAGACAAAAATGACAGTTTGTATTTGGTTATAGAATTGAGGCCAACAACTTACACAGTTTTATGCCGCACTATAATGCCCACATGTTGGCTTGTGTGACTCTGTGGTTTCTGTGAACCATAGTGGCAAGACTGGACACTGCCTGAGGATGGGAACCTTGCTTTTCCTTCATCCTCAATATGATGCCTGATGCAAATCAATGATGTAATCCATGTCTCCTGGGTTTGTGTCGTCTTGTGACATGAACCTGACAAGGGGCGATGCACGAACCCAGAGCACTGAGTGGTACTGTAAAAGCTGCCCCTGCATAAGTGTGGACGTGAGGTTGGAGTGGACAGCACATAAGCCTTTGTGGAGCTTGGTACCCTATGGTTGGGTCAGCTTCACCAAGCACCCTCATCTAAAACACGACGAGCAACCTTTCTTCTCCCTCCCAGGTCTGAAGTGCTAACATTTTAAAAAGATGTCTGGACCCTGAAGCTTGCCAGAGACAATCATAGCAAGCTCTGCAGCCTTCATAGCAGATGACGATTAAGTCTGAAGATGTAAAACATTAAAATAGAATAAAGAAGTTCTGGGACCTTCATGGCAGATGGAGGCCCCTAATGCCTTTCTCTCATCCTCTCCCACACCCAGTAACTAGGTTTCCAGGCCTGTATGGGAAGAACATAAATACTGTTAGCCAGGGGTGGATCTTTGCTTCCATCTCAGGCTATCACAGACCGTCTGATAAACATTTGAGTTAGGATGGAAGGAGTCACAGCCACGCAGGCGTCTACAGATCTTTCTTTCTTTTCTTTTTAAAAAAAAAAAAAAAAAAAAAAAAAAAAAAAAAACAGTAAGACAGTCACAAAAACCAAAAACCAAACCAAACCAAAACTATAATCCAAAACCCTAAAACCAGGTAAGCCAATCAACCCCCCTCAGAGAATTCAGGAGGGTTACAGCAGAGAGTCTCGATGTCATCACTGGGTAAAGGCAGAAGAAATCCACAATTGAAAAACACAAGCAGACATTTTTTCCCTTCCAAACAAACGTGTAAAGGGTGAATATCAGGTACGGATTCCAGTCCTTCTCTCCTCCCAGTTCTCCAGACGCCACTTGAAAAAGCAAAGGGTTTTAGCCACCAAACCTCCAGAGAATAAACAGCCATCACATTCTTATCCCTCCACACTGATATTTACTCTCTGATAAATGGCAATTGTAAATAAATCTCATTCAACCTCTAAAAGCCACAATAAAATTCTTTAACCTCCAAGGTAGTTTACAAATGAGCATGCATACCCTGCTAGAGCCAGAAAACACAAGGTCTTGAATAAAGGGCTTTAACAGGAGGCACGGTTTCCCTCTGAGAATCTTATATTGACTTAAATATATATATATATATATATATATATATATATATATATATATATACATACATATACATACATGAATACATATATATGTATATATGTACGAAGGAGGAGGAGAGGGGAAACCCAGCCCCTCCCACCCTATTTTCCTTACAAATCTGCCAATAAATCTAAGGAAAAGACACAAGAGAAAGGACAGGAGCCAACAGGTGGAAACGGGGTTTTTGTTCCATTAGAAATGGTCAGACACTTGACCTGTGCTCGCGGGGTCTGTTTGTCTCGGGGTGTCTTTAATG
Source organism: Phodopus roborovskii (assembly GCF_943737965.1). NCBI lineage: Eukaryota > Metazoa > Chordata > Mammalia > Rodentia > Cricetidae > Phodopus > Phodopus roborovskii. The sequence continues at coordinate 28,551,041 of NW_026126540.1, forward strand.
ACGATTTTATCATCATGACGCTGATAATCAGGAATAATGGTCACACTTCCACTTTGTGATCCCACAGCATTGCCAGCCTGAAGATTTCACCACACAGTTACATGGAGTGGGCTGCTCTGTTTGGCTTCCCCCCCCTCCCGGGGAGGCGAGCAGCATCTCCAGCCAGCTCTCCCGCTTTCACAGATGGGGTAAACTGAGGCCCGAGGCGCCCAGCTACTCCTTTACAGTATCTCCTCCCCGAAACTGGAAAAGTTTGTGAATGTCTCGGGGCAGTTCTCTCGCTCACCCTTCTGGCCGGCCATGCCGCTCTCTTCCTCCCAGTCTGGACTGGGGTACCTCCCCTTCACTACGAGACACGACAGGGCAGCGTGTGGGAGGTCCACACACACACCCAGACCCACAGGCATACTCGCACACACAAAGCGCCATACAATCTCTGCAGTCACTCAGTAGAGCTCCAGCCAGCCTTGCTCAGCCTGCGAATGCACAGCGCAGAGCTTGCAAGGCCTCCTTGGGCTCAGGGCTGGGGCTTCTCTCAAATAGGGCTCTGCCCTTCTCTTCCTCTCTTCCAGGCTTCTCTCCCTCTCTCTTTTTTCCCTCCCACCCTCCACCCTCCCACCTCCTTCCACCCCTTCTCCCACCCACCCCCCAACCCAGAGGCACAGATCGTGTTACTGGGGTTCCCTGGAAAGAGGGGCCATCCCCAACCCTGAGCGGCTAGCGAAGACTTCAGGGGCACGGCAGCAGATCCAATCGCAGGACCCAAGCGCTCCTCCTGAGCAGCGCAGGAATGAGACCCCCACTTCCAGGCACCGGCGAGCAAGCTTGCCACAGAAGAAGGAATTGTTAAGAGTGCTTACCTTTTTCATGAGCAGAGATTCTGGAGAATCATTGCAGAAACTGGAGGGAAGTGAATGAAGACAAAAAAGACCCTTTTCCAGCAATCCCTGGCCTCCTGGTATCAAGACACCAGGACAACATCAAAGCAACTTAGGGGGAACACTTTAGGGGCCTATTGTCTGCTCTGGTCTGATCTGTTTTTCTTCTGTCTCCCCCTCTTGCTGCGGTGACACTTGGTACGGCCCAGGCATTCATGCCAAGTAGCTTTCACACATGGAAGCTTGTCTCAAGCAATTGCTGACAAGCCACAAACAAGACATTCTCCCTCCCTTCTCCGCACCCCCCCTACTCCTCCCCCCTCCACCTTTTCCTCCTTCCCTCTTGTCTCCCTCCTCCTTTCTTCTGAATGCAAACTAAAACTCTCCAGTGCCAGGCAGGCTCGCAGGCTTGGCCTAGCTGCGCACGCAGACACACACATCACACACACACATACACACACGCACGCACACTCACACACATACACACACGTACGCACGCACACTCACACTCACACTCACTCACACGCCAGCAGCTCGGTTAGTTGCTGCTGCACTGGTAGAGTTAAGAGACAGGAAAAAGCCCAGGCTGAGTTGGGGGCAGGGAGAAAAAAAAAAAAAGAGTAACATCCCACGGGGCTACCTCTGTGCCCTAGCAAAATGGCAGTAGAGAGGTGAGCCCTTTGGAAAGCCACACACGTGTGCACACAGACTCAGGGGCTATCTGAGCTCACGAAGAATGGAATAAACGACCCAGCAAGCCAAGGCCCGTGGGTTTGGAGTTAGGGGAGTGGGGCGATGCGGTGGGTGGACCTCTTTAGGTGATTTTTTTGTTGTTGTTTTTCTTTCTACTTCCCTGTTATTCCCTGAAGGATCTAGTCATCTCTCACCGTGTAACAGAGCATAGACCTAAGCCACTGATTAAAATAAAACCGTGAAATGTGGAACTGTGGGAGGAAACTTAACTGTAGGTTCAACTTGTGCCCAGATGTTTTTTTCCCCCCCCAAGTGAAGCCCCTGCCCCCAACCCCAACCCTCGAGAGCAGCAGCAAGGAGCATGTAAGTAGTGTAAACTCTGAGAGCGGTGAAGTGTGATGCTGAAGTTACTGAGTGCAGGCTGCTGGAATCTGGAAGGTGGGCATGAGCGGGAGGGGGAGTCTGGGTGAGCTGTTTTCTAGGAATGAAGGGGAGTGAGGTAGGATAATGAACTCGGCTAGAAGCAAGCAAGCAGGAATGTGATTGGTGTGGAGGGAGGAGGTGGGAGAAGGAGAGAGAGGGAGAGAGAAAGAGAGAGAGACAGAGACAGAGAGACTGCTTTAAAAAAAAAAAGAGTCCATAGGCTGAAACCACTGAGGGCAAATGAGACGGCAGAGAAAGACACAAACTGTGAGCAAAGGGAACAACAAAGAACATGAAGATTTGCAGACAGCATGAACTCCGGAGGGCTGGTGGGGAGTGGGAAGGGGACACGCTTGTTACATGACTCTCACATCTCCAGCAAGCTTTGGTATCTTACAGAGGCCTGCAAGGCTGTCCTGGTGAGCCGGACCGAATGGAGGCTCCGCCCCCACAAATGCTAAGCCTGAGCTCTGTTTCTATGTGAAGGTCACTTGTCTCCTTCCCCAGAATCTCCTCCAGAATGGAAGTGTGGGGGCACAATTCACTACTTCTTTGACAGGCAAATGGTGAGAAATAAACACTGATTTTTTTTTACACATTTAAACCTAGCTAAATGGTTTTGCCACTACCTGAAACAATGACAAAGACATCCATGTTACTTTCCCATGTTACTTTCCCCTCCTTCCCTTGGTCCCTATTATTACTAGTCCTGGAAACTGTGTATTTGAATTCCAACTTACAACCACGATGGTGGTAGTAATAGTAATTACCCTTATTCTCAACATGTACCCAAGCATTTATATCATGGAGTCATTTTATTAAGACCATTTACAGATATGTTTCTTTGTTTTATTTGAGACAGAATCTCACTATGTAGCTCTGGCTAGCCTAGAACTTGCTTTATAGACCAGGCCAGACTCAAGAGATCTGCCTGTCTCTGACTCCTATGTGCTGGTACTATCATGCCAGGCAACATATATGCACATTTACACACACACACACACCCAGAGAGAGAGAGAGAGAGAGAGAGAGAGGGGGAGAGAGAGAGAGAGAGAGAGAGAGAGAGAGAGAGAGAGAGAGAGAGCACACAGATGAAGCTAGAGAGATGGCTGCTCTTCTAGAGGACCAACATTCTATTTCTAGCACCCACACTGCAGCTCCCAACTGTCTCTAACTCCAGATCCAGGGGATCTGATGCCCTCTTGTGGCCTCCTTGGGTACATACATATACAGCACAACTCCCCAAATATATACATTATTTTAAAATAATAAAAATAAATACATTTTAAAGTGAGACTTAGAGAAGGTGAAGGGTGATGTCACAGAGTAGGGTAGGAATAGAACTCAAACCAATCTATACCTGATTCTGAAGCCCCAGCACCCCACCATACTATGACCTTTCACTGGAGGAGCCCACATTCTTCGGGGCACTTCATATCCAGGCACCCCAAGCCCCATTGGCTGGCCACACAAGTGTGCTGTTTCTTCCGGACCATGGGTTGAGGTCCTAACTTGAATCTAGGAGAACTTTTGACCTCCTTACCAGGCTACTGAGTCACCTTGCCTGTCTGAGTGGTGATGACTCACCATACACAATGAGGCCTCTCAGACAAAATTGCATAAAGGGTCACCTTAACCTTCAGTGACCATTTGCAGTCTGTCCTGCATTGGAGAAAGGCACCTAAGACCAGGAAAAATTCCCATTTTCAAAGTATTTTCAACATTAAAAAAAAAAAGTAAAAACACCTGCAAAAGTGTGGATGACATAGCTAAGGCACTCACATATGCATGAACATACAATATAAACACGTGCACACATACAACACAATACAAATACATTCACACACTTAATGCACACTCACATATATATACATATACTCACATATATATATATACATGTACAAAGATTTACACATAATACATACACACATATACACACATAATACACAGGAGCATGCACCACCACACACACACATCCACACATATACAAACATAGATACACATACCCACAGACACTCACACACACACACACACACACACACACACACACACACACGAAACAACTCCATGAGGTGTGAACTCTCACTGCTTGTATTCTAGATGAAGATGTTGAGGCATTGCTCCTCCATAACTTGTTAAGGTCCTTGAGACAGGAAGTTGTGGCTGAGATGCTGCTCAGGCAGTCTCCTGAGTGCCACTGTCTCCCCACTGGACTGCAGTTATGGGAGAGAAAATCAAAACGCCGAGCAGGAGGGGAGACCTGCTATCATGACCCTGATAGTTGGGTCCTTTTATATCTTGCAGCGTTTTTCAGGACCCCTGGGAAACCGTAATTGTCCATGTCTTCCTCAGTCCCTCCTGGCAGAGGGCAGAGTGTGCTGAGCCTCCTGGTCTGAACAGGTTGGTGGATATCAGTGCCTCCAGCTCCCATTCTCCCCTGCCAACTCCAAAGAGAGAAAGGGAACCCAAGTGGGCGCAGGGACAGCTCACCACATGAATGTTCCTAAGTGTGTTTCACAAGATCTCTGAATGCTAAGCATCCTGCAAAGGCAAGGGCCCTAGGCTCTTGGGCAGGAGGGCAGGATGCTAGTGCCCCTATGACTGGTCAGCTGTTCTACCTACCTTACAGCTGGCTTCTTTCAAAAATGCATACTGCCTAATGGGCATTGGCTACTTTGTTATATTTCACCAGAGCGAATTCTCACCAATTACAAATTCATTTGCATTGAAAACCGTCTTTTTAAAATGCAAATACCTGTGAAGAAAGTAAATCAAATCAGCCATTCATACTTTAGTGTGAATTATTTCATTACTTGTCTACAAATAGCCATTCAGATTAGAGAAACAAAACAGGAAAGCAAGCAAAAGTTCGGGGAGCTTAGAACCCTCTGGTGTAAGCTAGGTCCGAGGGGGAGGTTGCTCAAAATAATAGAGATAAATAAAGAACGCTGTGAAATGGAACACAATTCGAGGATAAGCTTTTACTTGCAACACACCTAGACTGAAAAGGCCAGGGCAGGTTGGGGGTGTCTCTTGGAACTTGCTCTGGAGAGATGGCACCCTGACTGAACTTGTGGCCATCCCACGTTCTGGAAATTGAACCCAGTGCCTGGTGCAGGCTCTAACTGCCTTGATTGACAGGAGAGGGGGAGCCCCAGCTTTATCTCCCTCTATATTTGGTTTCCTATTTTTGTATCTGGTTTAGAGGATGGGTTCCTCTGGGATCACTGTGGGGCTGGAGTCCCATTCAAAACATGGGGAAATCTTCAGATTTCCCAACTTACAATAAATTAACCTTTAAAAATAAAAAGTCCATTCATAATTTGATATCAACCTACCTGTATCTATTTAACTGTGGAAAGCAGTGTGGGTGTCAGACACACGAGGCTTCCCTCTCCCCCACATCGCTGGCTGGAAGGAGAACCATCTGACAAAATGGAGAGAATCGAGCAGAAAACAACAACAACCAAACAGCTTCCAGATTTACCAAGCCAAGGAAGCAATTTAGAGACAGACAGGACTAGGATCCACATAATAAGAAAATAGCCATGTCTCCTAATAATAAGTGGAATGTATCATACAGAAATAGTCCCCACCACGCACGCGTGCGCACGCACACACACACACACACACACACACACACACACACACAGACTGACTGAAAGTCAGACATATTGCTGCATTCTGGAACTAAAAGAGTATTTACAAACTAAATGGCCCAGGCTATATCTTTACATTTTGTATTTATTATTAATATGTGCACATGTTGACCTCGTGGGGATGTGCATGCCACAGCACATGTATGGAAGTTAGAGGATGACTGTGGAGTTGGACCTCTCCTTCCACCTTTAAGTGGGTTTGGGGATAGAACTCAGAACTCAGCTCTTTTTTTTTTTTTTGGCTTTTAGAGACATAGTTTTTTTGTGTAGTCCTGGTGGTCATGGAACTCACTTTGTAGACAAGACTGGCCTCAAACTCATACAGTTCTGCTTGCCTCTGCCTCCTGAGTGCCTGACCCAAAGGTGTGAGCCACTGTGCCCAGCCAGCAAGGTCTCCAGGCCTTTATCCACTGAGCCATCTCCCTGCCCCCGCCCCCCCCATCTCTGTTTGCACTTTGCTAAGCCAGCTTCTAATGGTTGACTGCGAAAATGATCTTTATAAAGGGTAAAGTGCTGTGCAAATGCTAGCAGGTAATGTGAAATAAGAACGCTATGTAAGGCCTGGCATGGTGGTGCAGGCTTTAATCTCACTACTAACAGGCAGAGGGAAACAGGTGGATTCCTGTTGAGTTTGAGGCCAGCCTAGTTTATACAGTAAGTTCCAAGCCAGCCAGGTTTACATAGTGAGACTCTGTCTCACACAAACAAACAAAGACAATGCTACCTAGTAGGAATAAGCACTAACTATATATGGGCCCACTGTTTGCCCGTATTATCTCGTTTAACACTTAATCCCTACAACTGTCCCTTCTAAGCCGAGTTCTGCCAACAAGGACACAATCTAATGTTTTGTTTCTGTGATTTTGGAGTAACTGCCCAAACTTTCTGAGCCTTGAGTTTTTCATTTGTGAAATTAAGTTATTAATAGCACCTTCCTTATGGGATTATTTTAAGGATGAAATGAGATAGTGAAAGTGTCTGATAGATTTAGCTCAGTGCCCTCCACACACAAAGCAACCGGCAAATGTTAGACGTTATCGGTGCTTAGCCCGAGGTCACAGGGTTCATAAATACAAGGGAATCATACTTGGCTCTGTTTGACCCCAACCCCCTGATCTTTACTGCCATTTTATCTTGTCTACATTGCCATTGATTTCTGTGACCACAGGCGATTGAAGAGACCTTAGCTCCTGCCTTGAATTCTAGACTGCAAATGTAAATATTCAAGGAAAACATTTTCTGTGTCATAAAGGGATGATGCCAGGATTCAAAAAATAGTCTATAGAAAGGCCCAGTAAGGTAACCCTCAGACTTCGAGTGTCTGAGAAGTACACAGTGCCAAACTCATTCACTGTGTGTTTTGGTTTTTGTTTGTTTGTCTGTTTTACAGGGATAGGGTTTCCCTGGGTAGCCTTGGCTGTCCTAGAACTCGCTCTGTAGAGCAGATTGGGCTTGAACTCAGAGATCTTTGCCACCTGAGTGCCAAGATTAAAGGTCACTATCACCACCGCCAGGCTCAAACTCACGTTCTAGGCCTTGCAAGGGATTATTTCACCTTCTCTCCTCAGTTAGGCTATGTATCAGTAAAGAGCATCACAAGTGGCCGAAAGTGGCAGTGTATCAGGAACAAGAGCCAGGTATCTGGGTAACCAAGCTGCAGCATGTCTATTCCAGGTTGTTAAGAGACAGAGAACCATGGTTTTAACGGGTAAATAAAAGGGGAAATGTCCGCTGGCTCAAGAGTAGGATGTATCATTTGCTGTCTTCCGAAGGGCAACTAGGCCCTGGCTAAGTTCTAATTCTTACCAAAGATCTATAGACTTTCAAAAGCCCTGATAAAAGCTTAAAGGATAGAGATATCTGAGCCCCATGCAGTTGACTCATGATAGTAATGCTATTTGAACAAGGTAACGAATGGTAATTTGGAGTTTTACAAATTTCATCACAAGACAGGAGTATGCTTTCATACGCACAGTCCTCTGCCGAAGAAGATTGTACAGGGTGCGGTAGCCCAATACCAAGCTCTTAACACATAATCACACACAGTAAATAATACAATGGGCTTTTTGGTGGGTCAGAGAAGCCGGTCTGTTCTTTTCTCTTTTCTGTGAAAAGAAGTTGGAAAGCCCTGAGAAAGGCTGTTAGCCGAGGCAAGGTAGGTACAGTCTAGAACACACCACATTCTCCATGGCCTGGGTTTGTAATGTTCTCTCCCTGAGACCTGCTTCTGTGTGGCTGGCAGCTCAATAAAGCACAAAGGCGTGGCAGAGCTTCCAGAGGGAGCAACTGGTTTTGGTAAACAAAGGGACTTCCCTAAGGGAGCAGATGAGAGGAGTCACAATAAACCGTGGAGGGAACTCTCCAGCCCTTCTTGGAGACAGCCAGACAAGAGAAAACCTCCCTTGGTTGATCCTCACCATGAATGTGAACTCACAGTAGCTCTGAGTAGGCAAAGAGACTGAAATATGATCTGGGCCCTTAGGTCTCTCAGGGCTGTTTGGACACAACTACCCAGATCACCAGCTCCAGCTAAATGGCTACCAAAGTCCTGAGTTCAACTTAAAATCATTCTGAGATGGGTACTTAAAGGAAGATTTCCTACCAGCCTGGCTCAAGGGTTCATGTCACTCTGCCCTACAGAGCAGCAAGGAAATAAAAGCTCCCGGAGTATTCTAGCTGTGTTCTTATTTCCTCTGGACCTGAAGTTGCTTGACCCCAGGACACCCAAAATGGAAATCATGCAATTATCTCTGTGAAAGACAGTTTAATAAGAATAGGAAAGGGTCTGAAGCCAGGAAAAGGAAATTTATCTTTGATATCACATCTTTGCCCAGCAATGAAATTTGTATCATTCATAAAGATGAAAGACACATTAAAAGTTGAACCAAAGGCATTGTTTTTTAATTGAATTTGGTGAATGTTTGCATTCTCTCTTATTCAAAATCATTATGCCAGGACTGCTGCCAGGACTACCACAAGAAAGGTAGCATCTCTGTTCTAAGGGAGTGCCTGGAGAGGAGGGAAGAGAGACGGAGATGGGAGGGGAGGAGGGAGGGGAGGTGAAGGCAGAGGAGAGAGAGAGAGAGAGAGAGAGGTTCCTTAAGATAGTCCTTCCTTCCCACTCTCTGTCTGATTCTCTTGCCCTTTCCTCTCCCATCCAGAGTGAGGGTGAAGCTCAGTGGTCACCAAGCCAAGTGCTCTGTTCTGTCACCTCTAGAGTGTGGCTGAGTGCTCCAGCAGACAAAGAGCCTATGGCCTGATAGGAATGTGGGGGATGTAGGTGACTGCTTCTAGCACCAGAAAAGAAGTGCAGAGAAATAGGGAGAAACCAACTTTTACTTCTTCAGAGAAGTTTGGGAAACTCTTCACAGAGGTTGCAGTGTTTGATGCAGAAGTTGGGTTTCAACAAGTCTAGCGGGAGGTGAGGCCCCTGCACTCTCCACCGAGAAGGTATAGGGCCTTCCTTGCTCCTCTAATCCTCAGCCAAGTTCCAGAATGGCAGATCTCTTTGCTCCCTGTGATCCAAAGGCCAAATCCACCCTGATGCCTTTTGCACAGCATTGCCTGAAAACTAAGGCTATTTTTTTTACATTGTTAACTAGTGGCTGTAAAACAAACAGACATACAAACAAAAATCAAAGGAATAATGTTTCATCATGTGAAAGTTACATGAAATCAATTTCAATCTCTGAGGTTTTATTGGGTTCCTGTGCTTTCTTTTATCCAAGTGTTGTTTCTGGTTGTATTTCAGTGCCAACCACACAGGTATGTAGTTGCAAGTTCATCTGCTGAGTTGGGTGGCTCACAACTGTCTGTAAATCCAGCTCCAGGGGGATCCGACTCCCTCCCCTAGTCATCTGGTGTCTTCTGGAACCTGCACTCAGGGCACATAGACCCTAGCACAGACTCACACTCATGCACATAACTCTAAAATACAAAATAAGTCTTTAAAAAGAAGAGGCCACTATTGTCTTCACTCAGAAATAGGAAAATAGGAATGAAAGCCTTGTGTGTCCAAGACCACACAATTACTGTCAGGAGAGCCAGAGTGCCAACTGATTCCGAACCTGGTGTTTTTCCGACTTCTGCCACCCCACATTTGGCCATCTTAGGTTAGTGCATTTTTTGTTAGAGGTTTTTTCTTTTTAAATACTTTTATAGTCAGGGGAAACCATTTCAAAATTAAAATTAAGTATCTATTAGATAGAGTGGTCCCTGGCACCCAGTAAAGACAATGCTAGTGAGGAGGAGGTGGAGGAAGGGAGGACGTATATTTGCCGTCACCCAGGTTCTCGCGCCCTGTCCCCGGCACCGCACCGTGCAAGCCGGTTCAGGTAAAAAGGTACCCGGCGAATTGTTTACTGCTCTCATCACCCCTGTTACCCCAGAGACGTACATGCTGGACTGTGTGTGGGTGAGGAGTGGGCCATGGCACCACCAATTCTCATTCTGAGGCTTAGGAAAGCTGTTTTCAATCCTGCCTTCTACCTACCTGTTTCTCTCCCTTTCAGGTGGCCGGCAGTGTGAACTCGTGAGCCAGACAGATGAGTTTGCGGGTTAAGCTGAGCAAGACTCTGAATCTGGCCCCAGTACTTATTGGCTCCATGACCCTGCTCTAGCCCTTCTGCTGTCACAGCTGGGTGTGGTTATCCTTCCTTCCCCATCTCCACTTTGTGCCACTGGGAAGTCCTTGCTGTTCTACTGGCAGGCATCTTCCAGCCTGAGAGATTCTCATGGAAGATTCATTTCTTGGGGCTTAGAGCACTGCCAAGGAGAGGTGACATATTAAGCCAGTGACACCATGGCAATTTAATTCCATGGACTTAGAGCTGGGAGTCGCCTAAAGCCTACAGCCTCATTATTCCTGCCTCTAAGCCCATCTTTTTCTTTTTACACCTTCAGCAGACAGGCCCTGTGCCCCTGCCTGGCCAGCTTTTTCCCTCCTATGCTCTGGATCCCAGCTCCTCTCGCCCCAGGGGCCTCTGTCTCTCTTTCCACTTTAGCATCCTTCCCTCTATGGATATTTAAATAGCTCAAATCTTTCTCTTAGTTCAGTACAATACTAGGCCCTCTGGGCCCTTCCACCTTTCTGCAGGGACTGATTACCCGATTCTCTCCTCTGCCAAACTTCTTATAAGAATTACTTAAAACCGCTGATAGGCAGATAGGAGAAGTCTTAGGATTTAAGGAAAGCACATGTTATTATTGCAAAGGAAAGACTGGAAAGCCCAGAAGCTGGTTGAGGTCTGGAAATCAAAATAAAAAGTAAAGTGTTCCTGAAGGCAGACTGCCTTGCTCTGTAAATGGTACCTAAAAATCAATACGAACTGTTCATGGTACTTGATGCATCTAGTGGGATTTGGGTACCTGTTCTGAATAAGCTAGGTACTGTGGAGGACACCGTCTAGGACCCCTCACATACCTATCTTCAAACGGCTCACAGTTTCACATACCCACTCAGTTCCAGTCTCAACGTTGGCCAGAGCTTGATTAAGGCCGAATAGACAGTAAACCCTAGTGTCCCCAGATCATGAGAGTCCTTTGGGTACCTACCTGCCCTGTAAATTCTCTGAGGACTTGACAGCTCTCAGGCAGGAAGCCTTGGGTTTGATCCCTAGCAGTGCATAAACTGGATGTGGCGGTACAGGCCTGTAACTCCAGCACTGGGGGAGTGGAGACAGGAGGGTCAAGAACATCCTTGGTTTCAAGGTGAGTTTGAGGCTAGCCTGGGCTACAGGAGACTGTCTCTAAACAAACAAACAAGCAAACAAGCAAACAAGCATTGTACCCTGCCAGTGATTCTGGTGCATGGTAGAGTTTGAGACCTATCTTTGTAGGCAGTAAGGGTGCCTGTGGGCTGGAGGTCAGGCTGCTGGGGCGCCTGGCACTTGCATTTGATTGTGATCGGTGAGGTGGAAAGAGGAAGGCAAGCAGGTAACCCAGAGAGTAAGCTAGGTCAAAGAGGCTGGAAGGCATTTGCAACCGGAAGGGCAAAGGGAGGGTCCTGCAGGGGTGGGGATGGGGAAGATGGGAGCCTAGAGGAGCAGCCCCACAGATGCGGACACGGAGCTCCCTGAAGAGGGTGATGGGGGCCAGGAAGCCTGGACTCCCAGAGATCCCCTGAGCAATCTGAAACTGCCACTCTATCCACACATTCTATTCCTTTCTCTCCTCTCCCCTCACTGGCTTCCACCCCACCCCTCCACCCCTCACCCCTCCACCCTCACCCCTCCACCTTCACCCTTCTTCCTCCTCCCCTTTACGCCCGCCCCTCTGCCCCTACCCCTCCAGCCCCACCCCTCTACCCACCCCCCTCCATCTCCACCCCTCCACCTCTACCCCTCCACCCACCCCCCTCCATCTCCACCCCTCCACCTCTACCCCTCCACCCCAGCCCTCCACCCCAGCCCTCCATCTCCACCTCTCCACACCTCCACCTCCAGCCTGTATCTGCAGAGGTGGGGCTCACCTCTATCCTTTGATCTTCCCAGATCTGATCCAGTACAGCATCTTTCCCCTGCCTCCTCCATCAATGTTTCCTTCTCAGAATCCACCCCCTCACCACCGCTACAGAGGAGAAATTATACACCATTCCTTTCAGAAACTGTTCCTAGAGAGGCTACATGATTTGAACAAGTACCTACTCAAAGCATCGGGGGAGCTACACCTGCCTTTTACCTTCTGACAGTGGATGCCAGGAACTCATTCAGCACGAATCACAGGGTGGTTTTTGGAGCAGGCTTTATGTGGCGCCCGACAGTGAAGTTACACAGGGACCCGGTGGAAGGAAGGATCAGTGCAGTGTGCCCGGAAACAGCTCTCGGCGGGAAGTCCGGTCCAAAGCCCAGAGGAGCCCTTTCAGGTGCTGCGGCCCGGCCCGCAGCTTCCCTGTGGGCTCCCCTCGTCCGTGCACCTGTGGGCTCTGATGTTGCTAGCACTTTATTCCCAGAGCGACATCTCCCTCTGTGCGATGGGGGAGGGTACGGATACACTTGCAGAAGCCCTTCTTTTCTCTCTTAGAAAACCCAGGTTTTCAATTTGACCTCTTATGTTAGTGTTTGCTAACTTCTCTGGGCTGCCAGACCTGTAAAATGGGCACAATAGAACCATGCCGCAGATTCCTGTGGGGACCAAAGGAGAAGTGCATTGTGGGTTTTACCACAGTGTACACTCTGCACCACTGCAGAAGCGTCTGGATTGGTGTCCCTGTTCCATTGCTCGCTTGGCACGTCTCCAGACCTTATTAAATGTTGTCAAGCAGTTCTCCCGAAATCCATCTTTATCGATGGCAGGGTGGTGTTTGGTGGGATATTAACTACTATCCCACACCTCTACTCAGCTCTACCCACCTCCTCAGTTTCTTTCACCCTCTGCCTTTCTCCAAGCCGCATGTTGTCCTAGCTTGCTTCCTATTGCTGTGAGAAAGTGACCAAAAGCAGCCTGGGAAGGAAGTTTGTCTCAAAAACTAAAAGCCCAAGTTTTTTTTAATCTTACAGTTTGTAGTCTGCCATGCAGGGAAGCAGGGAAGTCAGGGCAGGAACTTAGAGGCAGGAACTGAAACAGAGACCATGCTGCTCACTGGCTTGCCCGCCATGGCTTACTCAGCCTACTTTTATTTTTTTGGATTTATTTATTATGTATACAGTGTTCTGCATGCGTGTATGGTTGGACACCAGAAGAGGGCACCAGCTCTCATTATAGATGGTTGTGAGCCACGGAATTGAATTTAGGATCTCTGGAAGAGCAGCCAGTGCTCTTAACTCTGAGCCATCTCTCCAGCCCTCAGCCTAATTTCTTACAGAGCCCAGCATGACCAGCCCAGAGATGACATCGCACACAGTGGGCTGAGCCCTCTCTCTTCAATTGTTAGTCAAGGAAATGCAAACTGGGCATGGTGGAACACACCTTTATTCCCAACACTCGGGGGGGGGGGGGGGGGGGTAGTCCAATGCAGCCTGGTCTACTTGGTGAATTTCAGGCCAGCTGGGGATACATAGTGAGACACTCCTCACACAGGGCACTCTCAAAATGTGAACACCAAAGAGGCCTCTAACCTCACAAAGCACAATTATATTCTGCCCCATGTTGTAGCTGTTGTCACATAGAATGACTCATTGAATGTCAATGAGGCACAGGTTCCTGAAGGGCCAGAATGCAGCACCCTATTCCTGAGGCTATCCCCACATCTTAGATCATGTAATCAAATGAGGAATTTTTTTATTCAGGTGTGGAGGTGCAGAACTGGGAACTCCACAACTGGGAGGCGGAGGCAGAGGCAGGAGGATGGTGAATCGAAAGCCACTGGAGCTACATAGCAAATTCAAGGCCATCCTTCACAAAATGAAACTTCATCTCAAAAAAAAAGGCAAAGCTTGGGTATACCGGCTGGTTTTGTGGCAACTTGACACAAGCTTGCATCATCAGAGAGGAAGGACCCTCTTGAGGAAATGCTTCCATGAGATCAGCTGTCGGGCATTTTCTCAATTATTGATCAATGGGGGAGGGTCCAGCCCATTGTGTGTGGTGCCTTCCCTGGGCTGGTGGTCGTGGGCTCTATCAGAAAACAGACTGAGCAAGCCAGGAGGAGCAAGCCAGCAAGCAGCACCTGCCATGGCCTCTGCATCAGCTCCTACCGCCCTCAGTTTCCTGCCCTGTGTGAGTTCCTGTCCTGATACCCTTCAGTGATGAACAGTGATATGGAAGTGGGAGCCAAATAAACCCTTTTGTCCCCAACTTTTTTTTTTTTTTTTTTTTTTTTTTTAGTTAAGGTGTTTTGTTGCAGCAGTAGAAATCCTAACTAAGACAGTGGGGATGTAGCATAGTGGTGCAAGGCCCTGGGTTTGCTCTGTAGTAACACACACACACACACACACACACACACACACACACACACGGAGTTCGTAGATGAAAGTATGTAAGGGTGAACAAATGCAGTGATGTCTCCTTTGCATTAACTGATCTTTGCAGTTAGCCATTTGAGGGTGTAATCATAAGGAATCTTGCCTTAGTATCTAATGGATTCTCTCAGCAAGAGATCGTGAGCCCAAGAACCGGAGCAGCCTCTGCGCTATCCCTTTTCCCACACCCCTTATGCTAGCCTGAAAAAACGAAGCAGAATTGTACCTGCCCCTCTGACTGGGAGTGGAAGTAACTGTATAGAAGAAATTGGTCTGGTGTATTAACAACCAGTTCTAGCCAGTGTGTGTGTCGCTTCACAGCACGGCTTTCCTCCTGCTTGCTCTTACTCAAGTCTGTTTCTATAGCCTGCGGCTAAGCTGAACATGACAGTCGGCTCGGCTCCCTCTCGGCTCATTCAGTTCATGCCAACAGCAGTTTTCCTGGGGATTCTTACTTCCCTCCGCCCCCATTGCCTGCACCCGCTGCTGAGTTGATCTGGAAGGCAAACCTCTGACTTTGTCATCATCCTGCAGGGCTGCTAAGGTCAGAATGACTTCAAACGTAATGGTGATGGCCAGCATTTAGTGTGAGCTGGCATGTGGCAGGTCATGAGGTGGCTGCTAAAAAGCAGTCTCTCCATTTAAAACTAATAACACTCGGTTACAGTTTTCCAGAGTAGGATAAAGTGTAATAGAGGAGAAGATTGGGACTAAACAAGATGGTGAGCAGGGCTCTGGATTTTTGTCCCTTCTTATTAATAGCAACAATAGCTAAAATACACAGCCAGGTACATATGTTTTATGTATGTAAGTATTTTGGCTGCATACCTGCCTGTAGTGTGTATGCCTTGTTCCCACAGGGGCCAGAAGAGGGCATTGGAACCGCGGCACCGAGGGTTGTGATCCACCACATGGGTGCTAGGAATTGAAGCCAGGTACCCTGCAAATCATCTGGTACCCTTAACTTGTGCGTCATCTCTCCGGCCCCAGATGTTTTTTTTGATTTGGTTTGGTTTTTTTTCTAGTTCTTGTTTTGCTTCTTTGTTCTTGCTATCATTTTGAGACAGGGTCTCACTGTGTAGCTCTGGCTGTCCTGGAACTCTCTGTGTAGAACCAGGCTGGCCTTGAACTCGCAGAGCTCTGCCTGCCTCTGCCCCTCAGGATTAAAAGCACACAGCACCACAGTCAGTCCAGCTACGGTTTTATGCATTTTATGTATAGTAAAGTGTTTTAAGCCTCCGCACAACACTCTTAGCTTAAGTCCTCATTTTTCCAGTGAGGAAACAGAAAGATCATCTAACTTGTAAAGGACAAGAGGCGGCCGAATCCTAGCATTTAAAAGTTTTAATTTAGCTTATTATAATTGTGTGTATGTGTGGGTACAGGCTCACCGGTGACGCAGAACATGTGGAGGTGAGTGGGTAGTTTGGGGGATCTGGTCCTCCTTTTCCCCTGCAGGCGACAGGGACAGAACTCAGGTGTTATGAGGATGCACAGCAAGTGCGTACCTGCCGAGCCATCTCACAGTCCCCAATCCCATTTCAGTGCAGTGAGTCAGGTTCCAGGGTCCAGGTTCTTTAGCACTGTAACTCTTTGCCCTTGGAGGAGTGATGGTACCATTCTGGCTTTATACATTAATTGATTTACCCACAGATAGATTTGCCGATAGATACACTGTGAGTCTCTAGAGACACTCCAGTGAATAAGGTAGACAAAGCCCTTGCCTTCATGGTGTTCTTTTCCAGGTCTGAGGGAACAGAAGATGGAGAGTAGATATGTGCTTACTCAACAAGAACTAGCCAGCCTGTAAACAGCGACTCTGGGCCCCTTGGTTCAGATTCCAGTGTTCTGAATCTCAAACTCTACTGTATTTGAAGACAGGCCCTAAAAGGAGGTGTAAAAATTCTGGAGGCATTATTTTTGTTTCTTTTCCAGACAGGGTTTCCAGCCATGGCTGTTCTGGAACTCACTCTGTAGACCAGGCTGGCCTTGAACTTAGAAATCTGCCAGGCTCTATCTCCTGGGTGTTGTGTTAGGATTAAAGGTGTGCACCAACCCTGCCAGATTAGCTGAGCATTTAAAAATAATTATGTGCATTGGTGTTTTATCTACAGTTATGTCTGTGTGAGGGTGTTGGATCCCCTAGACCTGTAGTTACAGACAGGTATGGGTGCTGGGAACTGAACCTGGGTCCTCTGGAAGCAGCCACTGAGCCATCTCTCCAATCTAACTTAGTGGGTTTTTTTTTTTTTTTTTTTTTTTTTTTTTTTTTTTTTTAATAGCACTCTGGACTTCAGAGTTGCCCTCCTTCTTTAGTCTTTCCCACTCCCACTTTCTCACCAAATTCAAGGCTTCCGTTTTCTTCACAAGGGGAAAATTCTGTCTTGCCTTCATCTCTCATGCACTGCTCTCTTCCATGGGTTGAGGTGTGCCTTGCATACCTTTTTTTTTTTCTCCCCCTCTCTCTGTTTGCTGGCCTGGCTCCTCTAGGCATTGAGCACATAGCTTTTCTCAGACTTGTGGCCCTATGGTTGCCATAGAAACCCCCAAGTTTCCTGTGAGCACATCTCACTTGTGTGGCATGAAACTCAACCAGGTCTGTGTTCAGAAACTGCCCTATGGGCAGGATAGAGCCAAGTGGCTGCTTGCCTTTCTTAGTGGAGCATTTGACAGGATGGGGCTGAGTGGCCTGTCTAGCTTGGCTGTCAGCAGTTGATTCACAACAAAGACTGGCATTGGGACTTAAAAAAGCAGTTGTGGACAAGAGGCCCACAAAGTGTGGAAGGAAGGCTGAAGATGCTCCACACATCTCTCTTTGTCTCTCTTTCTCTCTCTCTCTCTGTCTCTCTTTCTCTCTCTCTCTGTTTCCCCCTTCCCTGTTCTTCTCTCTATCTTCCCAACAGCCCACCAAAGCAGGGACCACTATTCTCCTATCTTTCAAATACAGACATTGAGGCCTAGGACGTGACAGATGTCTGAGGAGATTGGCAACTTTGAAGAGTCTCGGTGTATTAATTGGGGCTGGTGTGGCAGCGGGACAAGACCAGCGGCGGGAGAAAAAACCTTATTCCTTACAAACAAGGCAAGTCAGTCTATGATTCCTTTATGTATCTTGGTCATCCCTGCAGATGACCAGCGCTCAGTCCCTCTTGGGAGCCTCCAAAAGGACCCTGTAGGATGTGTATTAGACCTGACAGCCTGTAGTATGAAAGAACAACGTGTATCTAGAGTTCTGCTCCCTATTGACCCTCAGCTGTCTTTGGTGTTAACTTCCACACCCATCCAGGCTTGCACACACAGCAGAGTGGCTGAGCAGATTCTCATGGGCAGCAGAGATAGCTGCTTAGGAAAGAGTGTGGGTGATGCTCAGGGCACCTCCAGTGATGCTGTTCTCACTTGCAGATGTCAGCTGTGGCGGTGGCTGGAGGTGAACCCAGGGGAAGTAAGTGGCCTGAAGGGAGCTGAACCTCCATTCACTCCCTCAGCCTTCAACAGCAAAGCCTACGGTGGTTCAAAGCTCGCTTCAGTGCTTTCCCACAAGTCTTCCTCAAAGGACTCTTTGTCACCATCCAGTCACCCTGACATGCACCAAATGGCGCCCATGGTTTGCTTGGTTCTGTGGTATGTTATAATCATTTCACTCCATACACCAGAGTAAGGACTTCATGCCATTTAGTCTAGAGGATGCAGAGCAGCTGTGTTGCTCAGCCCTCACTGAGTTTATGGTACAAAAATGATGAATGACAAGAAGAGCTTTCTGGTCATTCATTGTTAGCATCTCCATCAGGACCACAGGCCAAGTTGTAGGGATGGAAGATGAGACCTCTGTGGAATGTTCTGTTTGGGATCCTGAATGTGAAATTTGACTGACACAGATGTGGCTCATTTCTGTTTCTCCAGGGCTTTACGATTTCCAGCAGGACGTGCACCCTGATGTCATCTGTCTGTTGCCTTTGCTGGATCGGGCTTCCCAGACACCCTTTCTTCTGTCCTCAGCTCTGGCTTCAGTGTGGCACATCCCTTCCATCAAGAAGACTCTCTGTACCCAGAGGTGGTGGTGCACGATTTTAATTTCGGCACTGGGGGCGGGGGGAGGGGTCAGAGGACGACAGTACTCTGTGAGTTAGTTCAAAGTCCAAACTGGCCTACAGAGCTAGTAGTTCTAGAACAGCCAGGGATATAAAGAGAAGCCCTGTCTCAAACAAACAAACAAACAAACAAACAAACAAACAAACAAACAAACAAGTCTTTCTGAGCCAGATCCACCTAACTCCCTGAGTTCAGTTCCACAGATGTCCACCTAGGGCCTCTTAAAGTTAATTCTCCTCTACAAGAATAAGGACTTTCTTCTTCCTGCCTCCTAGAATTAGTGATGCATTTTTCCTGCTCCTTCCAAATCCTTGGCCCAATCCCCAATGTTGTTCCTGGTTATTTCAGATGGTGGCCTGGGTCACAGAACCAAATATGCTACCAAAGACAAAAGCAACTTATCTTTGGGACAACTAAACCAATGCCACTGACTTCAGTGACACAATGCATGAGCCCACACAGCCCAAACCATCATCCACTCCTTGTCCCATACACTAAGGACAGGGAACATTGGCTGTGAGTAACAGAAGGCATGGACTACACCTCGGGGGTTCTCTGAAACACCTTCATATGTGGCATCAGAAATCCTGGGTTCAAATGATGACCTTGTCATTTGTTAGCTGTGTAGCCTAAGGGGTGTTTCTTGATTTCCAGACATCTGTTTCCTCCTCTGTAAAATGAAACAGTAATTCGTTTTACACACACACACACACACACAATGTGTGTGTGCACACTCGTGATTCAAATGAGATACTATATGTGAAAACACTTATAACAGTTGAGTGAAATATTACTAGTTTTATGTAAAGATGAATAAGACCTAACAACCACCTTACAACTCAACTTCAAAAAATGATTTTAAAAACATTTAAAGTTTTGTGTCTGTATCTCTGTGTGTGCATGAATGTTGTGTGTGTGTGTGTGTGTGTGTGTGTGTATATGTTTGAGCGCATGCATGTGTGCATACACTTGTGTGTGTGTAGGGGATGGTGTCCGTGGAGGCCAGAAGAGAGCATCATTTCTTCAGGAGCTGGAGTTATAGGCCATTGTGAGCTGTCTAAGCTGGGACTCTAACTCTGGTCCTCTGGAGGAATAGAGAGTGCTCTTAACCAATCCCAAGGGTTCAACTGTTGACTGAGTCTAGTTGATCTGAATTTTCCCTAGAAAGAAAATTCCATTGGGGAATAAGCTGAGGAACAGCTAAATTGGTAGATTGCTTGCCTAGCAGGCATGAAGACCTCAGGTCAACTGCCAACACTGGCATAAGCCAAGTAGATGATGTACACTTGTAACCCCAGCACTCCAGAGGTAGATGCTAGATCAGTTCAAGGTTGTTCTTTAGGAAGCTTGACTTCAACCTAAGATACCTGAAACCCTGTCTCAGAAAACAAACAAACAAACAAACAAATAAAAAATAAGAACAAGTAAGCTGAGTATACAAGCTCACTGGAGAAGAGAAATCATTTTTGTCACTCCACATGGTTCCATGGAGCGACCCAGTAAGGACTGAGCAATGTGGCCCCTGACCCTTCCAGGCACGTGTTCATTCAGTGCCTCTGTAGCATCAGAGAGGTACAAATTAATTGCTGCTTTTCTCATTGTTCTCATTGTTGCAACAAGATACCCAACAAAGGCAACTTTTAAAAAAGAAGGGTTTATTTTGGCTCCCATCTACCCTGAAGAGGATATTGCTGAGGCCGCTGGTCACATGTGGCATCTGTAGTTAGGAGGCATGGTGAGTGCTGCTGCTCAGCCAGCTTACCCCAACTCCTTCCAGGACCTCAGTCCATTGCATGGTGCCACTGGCCTTTAAGGTGGGTCTTTCTGCTGGAACTGATTCAACCTAGAAATGCCCTCACAGATGTGCTTAGAAGTTTGTGGTCCAGGCGATTCTATGTAACATTAACAGTCCATATGAACCAGCAAGGGAAAGTTGCTTCTAAAACTCCCTTCAAACGCCCACATCTTTGAAGGCCCTTATATAAGATAGCATAGTATTTGTGTATAATGCATGCACAGCCTGTTATGTTTGTTGATTCGCCTCTAGATTATTTGTAACACCCAATACGAAGTAGATACTAAGCAAGCTGATGCTCTACTACATTATTTACGGAATATGAATGGAAGCCTGTATATGTTCAACACTGACAGTTATTTTTCTGAATGCATTTGAGCCATAGCTACTTGAATCCATGAATAAGGATGACTACTTCTAAAATTAATACAGAACTGAAAGATATCTTAGGGTGGATCTCAAGTATATGGAGATTTTTTTGTGACGTAAATTTGTTCCAGACAAATGGTTTAAAAGATTCAATTGGGAGCAGGAGATAGCTTGGTGTAAAGAGGCTTGCTACTGCATCTCATAACCTGATTGATCCCCAGAACCCAGATGGTGGAGAGAACTGATTCTAACAAGTTATCCTTGGACCTACTCACTCAAATGGTGACATCCATGCACCCATATCCATACCCACATGTAAGGTGTACAGCTTTTTTCCGCCTGCCGCATGGTCTTGTCCTGCTGCCATGCCAGCCCCAAATAACACACTGAGACTCTGTATTAGATATAATTCTATTGGCAAGTTACTATTTTCTTATTGGCTAGCTCTATCTTAATTATTAACCCATTTCTATGTATTTCCACGTGGTCTTCTTACCAGGCAGTGGGGCCGGCATCTTGTCTCCCCAGTCTCTCCATGCTGATCCTTACTACTTCCTATTTCCTCCTTGTCTCCTAGACCCACCCATCTTGCTTTCCTATTGGCCAACAGTGCTTTATTCATTAACCAGTATGAGAAACATATACAGAATGACATCTCCCATCACCCACACCCAAAGTAAGTAATAAAAAAGAATTGGCCTCCAGCAATTTCACTTTACTGAGAAGTCAAAAATGTTCTGACTCAGGACCAGTCAGATCTTTAACTGCATTGAGTTGGGGCTGGAGAGGTGGCTCAATAGTTATGAACACTTACCACTTTCCAAAAGGACCAGAGTCCAAGTGTTCACTCATACACACAGAGTCTCCCTCTCTCTTCTCTCTCTCTCTCTCTGTCTCTCTCTCTGTCTCTCTCTCTGTCTCTCTCTCTGTCTTTCTCTCTCTCACACACACATACACATACACAAATAAAAAGTAAAAATAACAAGAATCAATCTTTAAAGAATTAATTAAGTTGTAGAAACACTAATAACCATGGTCAGGTTCATCTAGTTCTTTTTTTTTTTTTTTTTTTTTTTTTTGTGGGTATGGAGTTGAGACAGGGCTTCTCTTTGTAGCCATAGCTGTCCTGCAACTTGCTTTGTAGTCCAGGCTAGCCTCGAACTCAAAGATCTACCTGCCTCTGTTTCCCAAGTGCTGGGACTAAAGGAGTGTGCCACCACTACCCAGTATTGTCTAGTTCTTAACAAAACACAAGAAGTAAGAAACTAGAGTTACCCAAACTTGGAAATCCTCAAAAGTGATTAGAGTTTAGGGAAGGCTGAAGAAAATGGAAAGCCCCCCAAAGTCATGATTGGGAAAAGGAGGGAATTTGATCCACTAGAGAAATCATTAGGTTAGGCATAAAAGAGAGCTAGGGGGTGGATGAAGAATGTATGCCCTTTGTTCCTTTGGCATCTACCAAGGGCCATATGGCAAGAAGCATTCAGTGTAGACCATTCTCATTGCCTGGTGGCACCAACTCCACCTATGAAGGATACCAAGCCACTCCCTTTGACAGAAGCTTGCTGAAGATAAGAACTCTCCAGTGGGGTATGATACTAGTGTTCCCTCTCTCACCACAAACACTCAGGTCACCCTGTGGACAGTGACTGATGGCTGAAACTGGAGAAAACAAAACCTTACTCCTATGACTTAAACTAGGACATGATTTGAGCTTGAGAGCTCTTCCTGGGATCAGGATAAGGCTGGACCCTTGCCCAGTCCTATGTCCTATACTTCTACCTGCTCGTCTGCGAGTATCCCCCTAATAAATCATGGTTGAGTAGCCCCAGGACATTGATGAATCAGTCAGGCAGCCTCCTCCCCTGTCCAGTAATAGAGGCACAGGCTGAAGACACACTGAGCTCTAGGTTGGGAGTGGTTCACCTTGAGTTCCTTTGGAGGCAAGAACTGAAGTGTGACTAGAAAAAACAATGAAGAGTTTTAAGTGGACATTATACAATAAGTCTTTAATTTTTAAAATATCCCAGGGTCCATATGCAGAAAGGAGTCAAAAGTAAAGGCTGATGGAAGGACATAGCCCTGGTTAATGTCACCAGGGTGATGTCATGTTAAGAGCTGCCATATTGGCAGTAGAGAGATACTGATGGGAGATGTCATTCTGTAAATAAGTTTCTCTTAGTGGTTAATGAGGAAAGCCCTGTTGGCCAATAGGACAGCAAGATAGGTGGGACTAGGAGACGAGGAGGATTCTGGAAGATGTAGAGAGAAGATTCGAGATGTAGGACTTGAGAGGAAGAGGTTCAGACCCTCCCTCTGGAAAGATAAGACCACATGGAAACACTTAGATTAATAGAAATGGGTTAATATTTAAGACAGATCTAGCCAATGAGAAACACTAGTAACAGCTTAACAGCTTTATATCTAATACAGCATCTCTGTGTGTTATTTTGGGACTGACACAACTCTGGGATCAGGCTGGCGGGAAAACTGTTTATAACAGAGATACAGGCTAAATGTCAGTTCTAAGGCTTGCCAGCCCAGGTAAGCTCTCTCTAAACTTCAACGTCTCTAACTGTGACTGGTGTAACTAATAGAAATGCTAGATCATAACTATAGTAGGTATGAACACTCAAGGAGGTAATGAGCAAAGAGGACCTTGCTATTTCTTGCAACACTTGGCATGCCAGGAGCACCAGCAGAATGGTGTTATTCATGTGATCTGAAGTTGAGCAACAGTTGTGGAAATGAGAAAAACAGATGAAGTCAGAAATTGTCAGAAGGGGGATTCAAAGGGTGTGATGGCTGGTTAAAGTGGAAATAAAGGAAAGAGAAGCAACAGGGATTTCTGTCTTGGCAGCAGATAAATTGAGACTTTGCAAGGAGGAAGTGAGGCTTACTGAATAGAAGCCACCATCGGTTTCTGACCTGTTGATTTTGAAGAGCTTGTGCAGTACCAAGAGTAGAACTTATCTGGCAAGTGACTGTGTATGTGAGCCCAAACTTCCAGAGGTCTGAGTAGGGCAGAGTGGGGAGGAATGGAGGAGAGACTCCAGGCAGGGTGAGCTGAGCTCAGAAAGAACCGGGAGGGGAACTGCATTCAACTCAAAGGTGATGGTGGGGTATGACTCTGTCTCAGGAATTCAACCTTGTCAGAGAAAGCAGGTAATTAGATTATTAGAATATGGTAGAAATGTTTGCACTGAAGCTGTCCTGTGAATCTCAGGACTCGAGGGAACCTAGGATAGAGGAGGACTCTGAAGATCAGAGATAATAGAGATAGCCTGCACTGCAGGGTGGGGAGGGGCAAGAAAGAAAAGGGCGGGCCAGTGGGAAAGGAGAAAGGGTGTCTTGTTTTCTTTCTCACTTTCTGATTCTGTGAGCCAGGATCTCATTGTATAGCCCAAGTTTGTTTGCCTTGAACACAAAATCCCCCTGCCTCGGTGCTAGTGGAAAGTGCTTTTCTTTTTAAAGACTTTTTAAAAAGATTAATTTTCATTTAAACTAAAAAACAAATCTCATTTTACGTAACAATCCCTGTTCTGTCTCCCTCCTATCCTTCCATCTCCCTCCACTCCACTCCCCACCCCCTACCCTGGCAGCCTCTACCCCCTCCCCCCCCCCAGGGTGAGGCCTCCCATCAGGGATCATCAAAATCTGTCACATCATTTGGGACAGGATCTAGGCCCTCCCCTGTGTATCTAGGCTAAGAGAGTATCCCTCCATAGGGAGGGGGATTCCAAAGCCTATTTTTGTGTTCTTGCCCACCAGATTCCACAATCATCTTGCCCCAAATAAGCACACAAAGACTTACATTAATTATTAAACTGTTGGCCAATGGCTAGGGCTTCTTATTGGCTAGCTCTGTCTTCATTATTAACCTGTAACTACTAATCCATGTATTTCTACATGGCCTTATCTTACCAGAGAATGCCTGGTGTGTCCTATCCTCCTGGTCTCTACATGGAGTCTTCTTGTGATCTCTCTGCCTACCTTTTCCAGAATTTTCCTCCTCTTCTAGTTCTGCCTATCTTCCTGCCTCTATTGGCCAAACAGAGTTTTATTCATCAACCAATAAGAGAAACATATATACAGAAGGACACCCCCCACCATTTGTATACTAGGGATAAATACTGGTTCCACTGCCAGAGGCCCCACAGACTGCCCAAGCCCCCCAACTGACACATCAGGGGGCTGGTTCGGTCTTATGCAGGTTCCCCAGCTGTCAATCTGGAGTCCGAGACATCCCACTTGCTCAGGTCAGTTGATTCTGTGGGTTTCCCCAGCCTGGTCTTAACCCTTTTGCTCATCACTCCTCCCTCTCTGCAACTGGATTTCAGGAGTTTTGCCAGTGCTTAGCTGTGAATCTCTACTTCTGCTTCCAACAGCTACTGAATGAAGGATCTAGGATGGCATATAAGTTAGTCATCAATCTCATTATCGGGGAAGGGCATTTAAGGTAGCCTCTCCACTACTGCTTAGATTCTTATTTGGGGTCATCCTTGTGGATTCCAGGAGATTTCCCTAATGCCAGGTTTCTCTTTAAGCCCATAATGACTCCCTCTGTTAAGGTATTTCTTTCCTTGCTCTCCTTCTCTGTTCTTCCCCCAATTTGACCTTCCTGATCCCTCATGTTCTCCTCCCCCCTCCCCTTCTCCTCCCTCCCTCCCCTCCCCCCTTTAAAGATTTTTAACCCAGAGACAAAATAATTGATTGCAACATCAGACCATCAGGAGGAGGCCATAGTGCCCTGGGTTCTATGCCTCTCAGGCTGTGTCACAGGGGATCCTCAGAGTACCAAGGGGTCCTTATAATTGGAGGCCACCTTAATGGGGGCGGATAAAACCAGAGTGACTGCCTTCCTTTGCAAATGGGGACTGTGCACATGCTTCTGAGAGAGAGAGAGAGAGAGAGAGAGAGAGAGAGAGAGAGAGAGAGGGAGGGAGGGAGGGAGGGAGAGAGAGAGAGAGAGAGAGAGAGAGAGAGAGAGAGAGAGCACTACTGACTTAAGGCAAATGTGTAGAAAAAGAATCTGAGCCCAGAGCTAGTAAGTGACTTGATAAAGATGACCCTGCTAATTAAGGATCAAGCTGGGTCCACACTTAAGGTTCTGATCTTCAGGCCAGTACTCTTTCTTGCTGTGGCTGAGAGCATGGACTTGTAATTTGTATGGTCAATGTTTCTATCTTTAGATTTTTCTGAACCGTAGTAAAAGAGAGATATGTACTTGCCAGTGTTATGGAAGCAAAAAGATCTATCGTGGAACAGTAATTCAAATCATTACCCAATAACATCCTTCCCTCCTTTTGACTCCTTAACAAGCAGCAGCAGAAAGTTGACCCAGAGAGAAGCCCTTCAGGCTTGCTAACACCTAGGTTTGCTTTTATGTGGAGGGGCCTGTTTCATTACATGTGACCTACGTTTGAACAGACACTACCACCTAATGCCAGAATGCTCAACCATCACCTTCGTTAAAAGGGAACTTAAAAAGAAGAAGAAGAAGAAGAGGAATCTCAACTCACACAGATTTAAAGGAACACATGTCAGAAAATTGATTTAACTCAATCAATGAGGGAACTAGGCAGATACTATAACTGACTCAAGGAGGATCCAAAGAACAGACTCACTGATAGTCAGAAATACTGAAATGGATGTACACCAAAGGGAAAAACTGGCATCTTCCACAGTGGCAGTCGATTGCAACTGTACTACCAGGGCCAGGATTTGCATGTTTTCAGACAAGAATTATTCTGCAAAGTTATCAGTGATCTACAATTTGCAGAGCTGTAAAATAACTCCGGTGGGAGCTAAATCAGACAATAGGGAAGAAAGAGTACAGTTTCCCAAAGATGCGCACATTTCTGTCTGTGTCGGCTAGAAAAGCAGTGACATATTTGACAGATGAAACAGGAGGGCCTCAGGCCGCTTCCTGCTACATATACAAAGGTATGCAAAGTATGCATATGCATGTTTACATATACAGTTTCCAATGAAAGTTTAATAGGACTCATTTACTGCATGTGGTACTTTCTATTTTATCCTTTCATTAGTGCTTAATTTGTTTCTTTTGCTTGTTTGTTTTTCTGTATAACCATGGCTGTCCTGGAACTCATTCTATAAATTAGGCTGGCTTTGAACTCAAGAAATCCTCCTGCCTCTGCCACCTGAGTTCTGGGATTAAAGGCATGCACCACCAAACCTGGCTTTTACTACTCAAATTTTGTATCTACTGAAATGAAACTTGCTTTTTTCTTTTTTTTTTTTTAAGATTTATTTATTGCATGTACACCTGCAGCCAGAAGAGGGCACCAGGTCTCATTGCAGATAGTTACGAGCCACCATATGGTTGCTGGGAATTGAACTCAGGACCTCTGGAAGAAGAGCCAGTGCTCTTAACCTCTGAGCCATCTCTCCAGCCCCTAAAATTAACTTCATAACTCATTGTAAGTCAAAAAATATTTATCATGGGGCAGGGGAGGTTCCTGTGAGTGCCAAAGCTAGTGTGTAGAGGTCAGAAGACAACATTTGGGAATTGTTCTCCCCTTCCACTACATGTTCTGGGGTTTGAACTCAGGGCAGCTTGCTTAACAAGCAGTTTTACCCACTGGGACATCTTGCCTAAGCTAATTTTGCAGCTCACTGATGGATTGCTACTCACTAATGATCAAGGATTCCTGTTTGAAAGCAAGGGACTAGATTAGTGTTCCTCGATCTAACCGCTGTGCAGCACCAGCTTTGAAATGCTTTATCATCTCTAGTTTTTCATATGCTGATTGATACTTCATAAAACACAAAACTACAAAAATAAAGGGAAAGCTCCACCAGACTTAAAATATGTGAGTTCATTTTTTTTTCTTATTAGATCAACTAGACATAAAATTGGATGTAGAGGCAATGTCATGTTTCCTTTTTAAAAAAATAAAGATTTGCTTTATTTTAAATTGCAGGTGTGCATACTACTCATGCATGCTGGTACCTAAGGATGCCAGAGGCATCAGATACCCTGGAGTTACATGTGTGAATGAGCTGCCTGATGCGGGTGCTAGGAACCAAACTTTAGTTCTCTGCAAGAGCTTTAACAGCTGAGCCACCTTTACAGCCTCTGCCCTGACCCCATATCTCATTTCTATTTGAATGTTCTCCACCACTGAAACAGTAGTAGATCCACTGGTTCTCGGACCACACTTTCAGGTAACCTTGGCTAGATGACCCCTAGGGCCCTACCAATGTTGACAGAACAGGATGCTTTGCTTCCCAATGACGCTTGCTCAGGCTACCTCAATCACTGGGGGCTTATTGTGGCATAACTGGGGCATTTGGAGGAGCATCACTAGAGATCCCTGTAGCAATGGCATCCCAGTAAATGGAATGTCTTGTGGGCACAGGATGTGTCCAGCCCTAGGAATCATCTTTCATCCCTGTGCTGTTTGCCAAAAGCATGATCAGGTTTTTCTCTCAGGCTGTTTTTCTGTAAGTGTGTGTATGGGAGGGGCAGGGCAGAGGTCGACATCAGGGGTCTTCCTTGATCTGCCCCTGAACCTAGAGCTCTTCCAACCCACTAGACTGACTAATCAGCACACCCAGGAATCCTCCTGTTCCCATATCCCCAGTGCTAAGATCCCAGGTGCCAGCAGTGATGCCTGGCTTATGTGTGTGTGTGTGTGTGTGTGTGTGTGTGTTTGTGTGTGTGTGTGTGTGTGCGCGCGCGCGCGCGCGCACGCGCGCAAATGGACACCAAGGAACCAAACTCGGTGTTCGAGTGGCAAGTACTGTGTTAACTGAGTCATCACACCAGCCTCTCAAGCCATTCTCCTGTGTTAACTTGCATGTGCCCAATGGTATAGTTTTATCTTGTTTGTTTCTCTCCCCGCTTCCAGTCTGTGAGAACATCATTGCCTGCCTTAACAATCACTTCTGTTGTGTAGGGTGAGGTGTATAAGGGTTACCTGCCACAATTCAGATGGGATGCTTGCAGGCCAGTGGTTGACTGTGTATCTAGCTAGAGGGTGGAGAGAGAGCAGGCTTTTGTGGTAAAGAAAGGGCCTCCTTACTGCAAGTAACAACTGTGAAAAGCTGCCCTGGGCACAGCAGCACACCGAAGGAAGTGGCCAGTGTGAATTTGCCTCTGAAGAGAGCTTTTAGGAAAAAAATGGGTGCAGAGTACAGTTTACAAGTCTCTATTTGCAAACTTTGACTACTCCTTGGAGATCACTCTCTGGGAGACTGAAGACTGTGCTGTGGCTGCCACAGCACAGACAAAATGGAACCATGGGGACAAGCCCTCCAGACTCTAATGCCATCTTAGAATAATAAGACTAAAGGGAGATGTTGGAAAACTTGCCCAGAGCCACTGGATGCCTTCATCATAATCTGGTCAGGGGACCCTTGCTCCTGGTGAAGCATCCTTCTGAAGATATTTGCAAGTCTTTAAACTGTCTGTTAAACAAGAGGTGCTTTCTTTTTCTCATATATGTATGTGATGTGCATGTGTGTGTATGTTTGCCTGTGTGGGAGTATGCGTGCATACATGTGGAGGCCTGAGGTTGATGGTGGGAACCATCCTCTATCATTATTACACTTTATTCATTGAGGGTCTCTTGAGTAAACTCAGAGCTTAAGGATATAACTAGTCTTGCTGGGAGCTTACTTGGGGGATCCTTTGCCTCCATCTCTTGAAGATAGAATTACAGGCAGGCTGCCACAATCAACTGGCATTTTTGTGAGTTCTGGGGATCTGAACTCTGGTCCTAATGCTTGCATAACAACCAAGCCATTCCATAGCCCAAGAGTTTTTACAACATGGCAAGGTAGCTTGGGTTCATAATCTAGGCATGTGAGAACCGTCAGATCACTACCAGATCAAGACCATCTGGGGCTGCATAGGAAGTTCTAAGGTAGACTGAGCTACAGTGAGTATCCTCATTATCCACCGACAATGAAATAAAGCAGGATTTCAAAGGACTGACTACCAACTCAATGAAACTAAATAATAGTTAAGGCATATTGAGAGTCAACAACAGACAATAAATAATTTTCTCCTAAAACTGAGAATCATTGCCCACCATAAGTCAGTCTCAAGTCTGAGAAAATGAACCATGTCCTACCCTTTAAGGGATGATAGTTACAAGCTAAGTTATGACAAATATTAGCCTGCTGGAATCTGTTCTTAATGCCTCTACTTCATCTCCTTTCATTTATTTCATTTCATACCAAAATGAACTGCTGTATTACTTGATGTTTAGACTTTCTAGGCTCATCTACATTTCCCATATATAAGATGTGATGTATAAAGTATAAAGTACTTTATACAATGCCTGCTGCGTGGCGAGCACTCAGGAAGTATTAACTCTGACATTCATATATATACATATGCATATGCATATACACACGTATAAAATCTACGCTCTCTGGGTTGTGTAAGTCGGCGTTCCTGCTTAGGGCTGTATTGATACCTGTCACGGGTGCCAGCTAGCTTCACTATTTGCTGTGCTTCTGCTTTTCTAGTTAACTCACTGAGGTGTTGTTGGCAGTGGTCTCCACTAGTCTTCAAGCTCATCATGAAAGGCCTTTTCTAGCCTCACTAATGCCCTCAAAGCTGTCAGAAGCAAGAATGTTCTGCATACACTGGGCACCAGGCAAATGCTGCTGCCTGGCTGACACACTGACTGACTGTCACTTCCCCTCCAGCCTATGCTAAGCTTTGGTCACGGCAAACACAAAGGCCCTTTTCTACCTCTCCTGTTACCCAGAGCAGACTTCCTGGATCTCCCTGCCTCATTGACTCACCATCCCATTTCACCTTTCTTCCTCTTTCTAGACATTTTCATTTCATTTTCCTCCCCAGACTATCATTTTTTTTCTTATTTAACTCAGCACACAGACATTTGTTAGTTCTAGAAAATATTTCCCCTTTGCTTCTATATCTTAATTTAGCTGTGCCCATTTTCTGTGCTGCCTACCAGTATAAATGAGACATAGTTCAAAGTGTGACATGTAGAAGATGAAAAGCTCCATTCAGGGAAATTGAACACACACTCGAAGCCAGGCACTGCGTCTGTGGAGAGAAACTTCCTGGTGCCTCCCGTCTGTGAAGCTCTGTTGAGGTGGGTGTTGCTAAAGGCACTCGGCAAGTGGGGAGGGTTGGGTGGGATGAAGCCAAGGCCATCTGGGAGAGAAAGGTTCAGATGCTGAAGCACACCTCTGGAGTTAATGAATTTCACAGTCCTGTGCCTGTTCTTTGCCTTAGTCTCAGTCATAGAACAGAAGCCTGGAGTGAGCTTTTCAAGTGACAGGTACCAGCACTGAAGTGCAGAGGAGATGAAGTACAGAGGGGATGGGTGACTCTCTGAGGGAAGCAGGTACCGCAAGCAGCCTCAGGGGTCACGGGCATTTCCACTCTTGCAGTGGTAAACCAAGGCTGCCCTAATTAGAGTATTTTGTTGTATTTTCATGCCTATAAGAATCTAGTTTATCTGCAAACGATTCATTTACAATTCAATGAAACAACCAAGGAGAATAAAATGTTAAAATAAACATGTGTTCAAATAAGATACACTGTGTATAATTAGACACAACACATAGGCCTGTCTTAGCATTTGATTTGCATGATAATACAAATAGGTCATTTGAGAATATGCCAAATATCACAGATTGGCTGACCTCTGCGTTTCTGCTAAGCTGGAGAGGATGATTTTGTGATCTGAATGAAAAATGAAAAAAAAAAAAAATCCAGTGTGTTATCCAAATGTTTACAAGAATCCAGCTGTTTGATGTCAGGTAGATAACTGACAGAGACATTTCACTTTCATCCAGATGTTTCTGTATTGTGTCAGTTTAGTATGACACATAGCAAAGTTAAGTCACTTTCTCAGGATTCATGACAAAATCTTCTTAGTATGCTGGCAATAAAACTGCTTAGAGGTTTGCTATTTGGGTATCGCTAGCACGAATGCTTTGCTACTGCCCCAGACATGAAAATAGTCCATTTCTCTTCATTCTCCTGTTCTCTGCTTCCCTCACTGCCCACCACCCAAGGTCTGCGTTAACCTGAGCTGTGACCCATGGCAAAGTGGGCTCCTCCATCACAGGACTGTGCACTGTGGCCTTTGTCTTTGAAGCTGCTTCTATTCACAGCTGCAATCACGGACCACCTCTCTGGGACATCACTATCTGGGCCAAGGGCTGGTCCGATCAGGATTCCTAGCCATCTTAAAGGTTGATTGCGGTATAGGCAATCACAGCCACCATTCATCCTCCCATTATCATGGTCAATAATACAACTCATCTAGATTTGGCTGTGATTCACAGGCCGGGCTGAAGTGACGGATGCTGACCCCAAGTCCTATCCGCACTCCTGTAAATCTCAATGCTGTCCTTGGCTTTGCAGCTGGAGCTACTATATGCAGAGCCTGTGATGTTTGCAAATCAGCCTCTTTGACTCAGCTTCTTCCGGTTGCCTTGACTCCCCGTGAATCTTCTAGTGCCTGATTGCTGCCTGTCTGCAGCCCATCTGGTACCTCTCACTACCCAGATGTCTTAAGCTTGACCAGTCAGCTTGAAATTGCACCTTCTTCTGTCATCTTCCCTGGCTTCTTTGCCCTGCCGCTTCCCCACCCTCCCCCTTCCCCCCCCCCCCCAGCATCCGAAACCTCATTTGCCTTTGCCTTGCCTCCCTTCAGTTTCTGCTCAGGTTCTGTTGTTGACAGTCAGGCCCCTGAATCTACCCAGAGGCAACAGAGGCCTGGTTCTAGAGCAAGCTCCCTATCTGACATTGAGCAAATTACAGCACCTCTCGGGGCTGCACTGTCCTAATCCTGATGTGCCAGTGTTGGACTAAATCAGGTCTGAGGTCCCCTCCAGTTCCCAAATCACATTATCTTCCTAATACCACGGGACTGGCTACCTTCCAAGGCACCAGTGCTTATCATTTTATCTACCTCTTATTCAGAGATAGCTTGAGAGTGGGGTGAGGACGAAAACCCAAGGCTCCAGGATCAGTGTCTTGAGAACTTGTAAAGCTTGCTGCTAACTTTCTCATCTTTATGTGCCCTTTTCTTCTGTGTTGAGTCTAAAACCCAGCTTAACCATGTGCATTGTCACCAGGCTGTCACTTCCTCAAGTGCACAGTAAAGAGAGACACACAGGAAGAACCCTGAATGCTCTATAAGCAAGGTGCTGTGAACCCAAGATGGAGTGAAAGTGGAAGACTTCCTGCACCGGGGAGCCCCAGGAGTGAGAGTGAAGTGGGAAGACAAACAGGAAGGACCAGGGTGGCTGCCAGGGAAGAGTGTTCCCATGGAGCACACAATCAACAGGGTCTCTGGAATTTAAATATGCTAATTACACATGGACTTGACACCGAAGGAAGGAAGGAAGCCAGCAAGCTAGATAGCTTAGTATGCAAACTGTAGAAGCTTCCCGAGTTGAGATCTGCAGATCTGTGTGGTGTTGAGCACTTGTCCCTTCCTGGCAAGGATGGTCCAGCACAGATGATTTTAACTGCTTTCTCCTAGCACCTTAATATGGGTTACATCGGGTTAATGAATATTGAGCAAAGTTCTCAAGAATTCACAAAGGGTATTAGTCTAGGAAGTAGAGAGAAGGGCATTTATATGCTTTCCTGTTGTGAATAAATTAACGGTCCTTTTCTGTTTTGATTGTGGTTGTTATTATAATTTTAAACCACAAGCTGATTCCGTGGATTTACTCCTGGTAGTGATAAAAAAAAAATCACTAGAGATGATCCCTTGGTTTTGGCTTCTAAGCTCAGAAACAGTTCTGAATAAGCAGCCCAATTTCTAAGCTGAGTCATAAGATAGCAAATGAGTGTTGTGTGGGATTATACTGGAGAGGAGAGGAACATCCATTGCTTTTTAAGTGGGCTGGAGTTGTCCTGCTTTGGCAAGATGGGCTGTCATTGAATCAAGAGTGTGTCCAAGGAGGGTTGATTCATTCTCTTTTTAAACCTAGTAAGTAACTCTTATTTCTTTTTAAGGAATATTTGTTATTCATTCTTTGGCTTCTTCATACTTTTTACAGTATGTCTTGATTATACTCATCTCTAACTGTTCCCCCACCCCTCTTAGAGTCCCCAAACAGCCTCTTTCAGATCCTCTCTTTTTCTTTATAATCTACTGAGTCCAGTAAGTGGGGCACATGACTGGGAATCATTCTCCAGAGCATGGAAACACCTACCAGTAGCCTCCTTCTCTTACAAAGAAGATGGCTCCCTGTCCCCCAGTGGCTCCTCAGCCAGGGGTGGTGCCTCACAAGCCCTTCTTCTATCTGTGCTAGGATGTTGATTGCCTTGGTCTTGTGCGTTGATTGCTGTATACTACTAAAGAAGTTCCTCTGGTTAAGGTTGAGGACAGCACTAATGTGTATGTATGAACATACATACTTAGAAGGAAGTTTGACAACATGTCCATTTAGCAAAACAACAGTAGTAGGTTCCCCACTAGGGATTATGACCCCCCCTCAAGTCATGCTGTGTTGACCAGGTTTACAGTACCAGGCATGAATTCCTTACTATGGAGCAGACCTCAAATCCAATCAGAAAGTAGTTGGTTGTTCCAGTAATAGCCATGCCACTATTGTAGCAGTAAGCACACTTTGAATTTCATCTAGTAATTCTTTACCCTCACATGGACAGCTGGGTTTTCTATCTCTCCTTTTCATACCCAGCTCAACTTTCCTCACCCATTAGTTCATTGGTAGAAAGTTTGCATTTAAAGACTGCCAGTGCTCTATTATCCCCCAAATCAGCTTTTCCATGGCCAGGAGGGCCTTATACCAACATATCCTGTAGTCTAAAGCTTTTGTAATGAGTTAAAAAGCAAGAGGGAGAATTAGTGTGGATAGAATGAGGGCCTCACCCTTAGTGCAAAGGCAGGTCCTAAGAGTTCTGTTGAATTTGTAGGTAAAATAGGTAGAAAGAACTGACTTATAAGCCCAGATTGGATTGGACAGATTTAAATACGGACAGTTGCATGTAGAATGAGTGAAGTATTTTGAAAACAGTTGCTTATTGAGCCACACAGGAAATGGGACTAACAGAGAGTGTGGAAGATGACTGTCTAAGTCATTCTTGGATCAGAAAGAATTTCAGAATGAGAGAACATGGCACAAATCTCAGCTGGAGTCACATCCTGAGACTTCATTTTGAATCCAGCAAGGAACAGAATATGTCCAGGGGGGCAATTGGGCAGATTAATTCCTACCAAGGGCAAGGCATTGAATGGAAAAATCAACTAATGTTCCAAATACTGTTCAAGAGTCCAGCACAAGGGACTGTTAATGAAACAAGCATAAGAACGATATCTGTTTCCAAGTACAAAATCTCCCCTCATGGAAGACAGTAGTGTGAAATTGTTGTTAAAAGCAACAGCTGAAGACCCTGCTAAAGCACTGCTCAGTGCCATCAGATGGATCACAGTACACAGTGAATGGACACTTGTCAAAGACACCTATTTCATTTTACAGCAGAGGCACTGTGGTGCCTAGGAAGTGGAGCCGAGGGAAAGGAGCCCTGTGTATGGAGTAGGGCCTACAGCTGGGGTTTGAAAACAAAGTGTTGCTTGCTTCCTCATGTTCTCTCTGTCTCTGACTTTTTCAGTCTGTTGCCCCTTCGTTGTGTGTCCAACAGATGAAGGGAGACATAGAGAAGCCGACATACAGTTACAGAGACATTGACGAAGGCTGACTAATAAACAGAAAGACTATCCAATACACAGCCATTCACTGGCTGAGTGAACACCCAGTTCCTAGGAGACCTCAGATAAGTGTATGAGTGAGGCTAAGCCACACACTGGGAAAATTTTAAATTAGATCCAGCTAGGTTCTTTTTGCCTGCATATATCCAAGCGAAGCTACTTCCCTTCTCTGAGATTCCTTTTGTGTTAGGCAGGAATAGCAATCCTACTTTAGCAGGCTCTTGTGAAGCCACAAAGGGGATAACAGACACACAAAAATCCAGTAGGAAGCCTGATCTAAAATCAATACTTAATAGATGCTAGTTGTCAATGACAGTTCAAGGTGATTATAGCCTTCTGCTGAAGAAGCTACAAATATCAGAATGTGAAGCTTCATAAGACACTGAAACTTATGAAAAACACCGTCATCTCTGTTTCAAGTATGGGACATCTTAGCACCACAAACCAGGATTTGTGAGAGGAATAAGCGATGCTGGAAGGATGGGAGAAGGAGGAGAAGGAGGCAAAGCTTTCAGAAGACTTCCCCTGAGCAGTCTGTCTTCCCCATCATCCAGATCTCCAGCTAGCAGGCAGCTTAGTTCTGCTACCCTCTGCCGGAACAGTCTAGACTCGGTTTGGCTTGGCTGGGGAGTTAGGATGCAGTATAACCTGGGACACTTATTTCTCAAAGCATCAGACAGTGTGAAAGAGGATGAGCTCTGATCGAATCTAACACTGGTTCCTTCTGAGAACAGCCCGTGGTCATGACTCCCACCTTGCCTGTGACAGGTTGGTAACAGTCTCCTGTGGTGGAATTTTCTCTCCTACGGCATCTCTGCAGCTGAGTTCTGTGGCTCTTTCAAAACACGGGCAAGCCGAGTCCAGAACTTCCGATGAGTCCCATGCGAATGCCATCTCTTGTTAAAGTGGCCCGTGTGGGGAGTCTTCTCTTATTTATCACCATTTTCGGCCCCTGAGAAATAAGGGGAACTATGCTATCATAAGATGTACACCCCTGCACAAAACTGTGCCTCAGACAGTTCCATGGTGGGCTTCATAGTGGGTTCATTCCCTCTTGGTAGGATTGTTTGGTAGGATTAGGAGGTGTGGCTTCATTGAAGGAGGTGCATCACTGGGAGCGGCCTTTGGGTTTCAATAGCCCAAGCCATTCCATTAGCCCTCTTTGCCTCATTGCCGCTGGATCAGGATGTGAGCTCTCAGCTGGTGCTCCAGCACCCGGTCTGTCTGCCTGCTGCCATGTTCTCAGCGGCTTTGATGCTCATGGATGCTAACATTCTGGAATCGTGAGCCCCAAATTAAATGATTTCTTTTATTTGTTACTTTGG
Source organism: Phodopus roborovskii (assembly GCF_943737965.1). NCBI lineage: Eukaryota > Metazoa > Chordata > Mammalia > Rodentia > Cricetidae > Phodopus > Phodopus roborovskii. The sequence goes on from NW_026126540.1 coordinate 28,587,880, forward strand.
CCATGGGGTTTTGTCGCAGCAATTGGAAAGTAAAAAAGACAGAGGGCTAGAAGGGTGCCAGCACACAGTAGGTGCTCAGCAGGTGTGGGCACATGTGAAAACAAAACAAAAACAAAACAAAACCAGGAGCTGATAGAAACAAGAATGCTGCAAGTGCCAGGCCTTCTGGTCACTGGAACTTACTCTTCACCTTTGGGTAAGATGCTGCCTGTATTAAATAGCTCCACAAAGTAGGAGGTGGCTGTCCTTCCCTTCTCAAATCTGCTGGGCACTACTCTGAAAACCTTTGCCTCCGACACAGAAGCAAACCACAGTGCAGCGTGTTGGGTTTCTTAAAGACCTCCTGTGTGCACCAGTCCTGTGTAGGCTTGCCTCACCCTTCTCCATACTGCCGCATCTCAGTTACGATAGTGCTTGCTGAGGCGCTTCAAACCCTCCAGTTACACAATCCATTTGCTGTTGTCATGATTCCTGACCTCAAATAACAAGAGATACAACGATGCAATGCCAGTGTTGGTGCTAGCAATGATTCCTGTCAGTCTGGGTCACATGCACCTACTCAGAAGTAGCAGTAACGGGTCATTGATACCACTCTTCCCTGTGCAGGCCATATGTGTCTTATTTCAGTTTGCCCTTCAGCAACCTTATGAAGAAGGTCCTAATGTTGTCCCCTGACCATAGTCAATGACCATAGGCCTGGAGAGATTGAGTGACCTGATCATGGTCACACTGAAAAAGTGGCTATGTCTGGACCTGAACTTGAAGTTGTATGATGGCAGAACATTCTGCTCCCAAGAACCCCAAATGAAGCTTGGATCTGCCTGTGACACTTCCTCGGCAATCCCTAGAGATTCATTCCTAGTGACAGGTTTGAGTGCTTTGATGATCATGATGGTGACGTGTATGCAGTGTTTATGGGCATTCCATAACACACACGTAGAGGTAGGTCATAGGCCAACCTTAGAAATGCTCATCTACTATTCCCATTAGTTCTTTGAGAACCCCATGTGTGCATAGGATGTAATTTGATCATATTCATGTCTCATTCCTCCCCTAATTCCTCTTAGGCCTACTCTTCACTATCAGCTCCTCCCAACCTCATGTCTAGAGGTCAGTTTAACTTCTCCTTTGTTGAGTGAGTTGGGTCTTTCTTGTCTCTGCTGTGCCCAGGACTCTAGTCTAGTGTGCCCATGAGCTGGTCTGTAAGCTTTACCACTAAATCCAGGGTTAGAGACTGGGTCTCTCTATGCAGCTGGCTATCCTGGAATTCGGTATGTTCCAGGCTGGCCTGGAACTAACAAACACTTACCTGCCTCTGGCTCCAGATTGCTGTGATTAAAGGGCACCATGCCCAATCCCCCGCCCCCCATTATGGATGGCTGTGGGACTTCAGGCTTCTACTTTTACAGCCAAGTACTTTTACCCACTGAACCATCTTGTATGTCCATGAGCTACAGATTTACACTGTTTTCTGCTATGCAGCAATCACTTCCCATATGGTGATAAATATTTTATTTTTCTCCTGTTATTTTTTCCTTCATACATCCATTTTGCTCAACACATACTCTGCAGTTGCCTCCTGGGCTCTGGTTCTGTGCTACCTCTGCAGGACTTTGTTCACATAGCATCTTCCAGGGTCCTAGTGGCTTCAGTCTACTTTCTGTCTTTTCTCATCGCTCACCCTACCTCACCCCAGAGGAAACCAAATCAAGAAGTATTATCAGTGTTTAGAATTTAAAATGTCTTAGAGATATGGATCAGACTATTTTCTTTACCCAGATCTACAGGGCTACTTGTTATCTTGTTCTAATTAAAACCTGTTCTCTACTGCTGGCTACTTAGCCCCTGAGTCAGGTAAGTTATAGGTAATAAGTGACATTTGGCCCCTTTATTCCCATCAGTGAGTCTGTAAAATACTTACCTCTTAAGGGTCTAATAGAGATAAAATAAATTAATACACATGAAGTTTCACACTAAAATTAATAAAAGGTTGATTACTGCTTGAAACTTTACTTCAGTGTGTTTTTTGCTAGCTATTAGCCATAATTTCTAAAAAAAAAAAAAAAAAAAAAAAACTGCTACTGCATTTGGTTTTGTCCTAAACATGAATTTCTTTGCCAGGTGGTGCTTTAATCCCAGCACTCTGGAGGCAGAGGCAGGCAGATCTCTGAGTTCCAAGCCAGTCTGGTACACAGAGCGAATTATAGCACAGCCAGACGACAGAGAGAAACCCTGTCCCCCCCCCCCCCAAACCAAACCAAACTGAAACAAACAAAACGAAAAAGAAAACTTCTTCAGTTGAATATATGATGCCATTATGGAAGAAATTCTGTATAACAATAAAAGCAAACACTTTGGAGGCTTCCCTTCCCCCACAGGGAAAGGTTGGCTAGGTTATGCTGTGAATGTTCTCTTGTACCCCAACTACTCTAAATTTTGGGTCCTAACTGTGTTTCATTCCTACTGCTCTCTACACTATAGGAGGCTTCAAGTATGGCCTTGTCCTGTTTGTCGTCAGCTCTACGCACTTGATTACTGATATACCATGTGTATTCTATACATATTGGTTACTGATTGAATGGATACACCACTCATACGTTTTTGTTCTTCCTTCTCTTGACTGTCCCTTATTATCAATACCAATTCCCTTCTATTATTGTATATGTATGCATTCTGGACTAATTAATTCTTACCTTGAATGAGCCATTGAATCCAAGGCAAAAATGGAAAGCATCAAATGTAACCAGAAGATAGCTTCCATGGAGACCATTAGAAGGACCATGTAAGTAAACATTAGCCAGAGTGTAGAAGGAATTGTGTGGGGCAGGAGGTAGTGTGAGGTGGGGCAGATAATGGCAGCAGCTTAGGTAACTCTGAAGCCAGAGAGATGGGTCAAGGGGGGCTTCAGCAGGTCAGCTCTGCAGGTAGGCAGACCTGTACCCGAGTGGGATGCTGACCTCCGTGAATCTCTGCTTTACCACCAGTACAATGAGGATGCTTAACTTTTCTCACAAGCTCTTACAAGGACCAAGTGTGATCATTCCTGTACAGTTCCTGGTGCAGAGGAGGGGTGTGGAAAGGCAGCAGACACAATCATGTTGCCTGGAAATAATTACTGTTTTCCCCTTTCGTTTACAGTTGTAGTGATTTTATTTCTTTTTCATATCCTATGGTGCTGAATAGAAGTGGTGCCTTCCCACTTTCTGTCTTGTTCTGTGTGTGTGTGTGTCATCTATTTTCAGAATAGGGACATTCTTTGTGTCCCTACTTCTTACCCTAGGAAGGGGTAGTGTTTGTCATCTCTATGCTGTGTTTGGACTGGAATAATCACATTCTTTGCTCTAGGCAGGTGCAATGTTTCTGTGAGAACATCCCTTTCTCTGTGATGTCAAGACATATGATCTCCTGAGGGAACTTGACAGCTGGCAGGAAGGGGACCATGCCTTAATGCAATCTTGTAAAGTCTGAGCTGTCTCTCTTGTCTGTGGGAATGTGTTCGAATTCTGGTTTATCAGTCATTTCTAAAAGTCATGTATCTCTTAAGGCTTGAACCCGTACTGACAGTTTAGGAGCAGATGGTGGACCTGTGGCGACTTTCCCCCGTTCTCCCTACACACACACACACACACACACACACACACACACACACACACACACACACACTCACTCTCACGATGCTACCACCTGGAGAGACTGCCAGAAACTGCTAGGCATCTTTCGCCACATAAAGAGCAATAGCAGTCATTGCCTCATGACCATCATCCTCATGATAGGTTAGTAGGGAGCTTGTGCTTTAAGGATAAATATGACCCATAAACATAAAATAACTTAAAGGAAATAAGGTCATTAATTTAAACTCTACTTTCCACTCTTCCAAGCTTTGCTGAAATTAGACAACCAACCAAGCAGCAGACAGACACCCCCCCCCCCCCCCCCGTTGAATACAGTTCCCAGGAAAACTCTGAGCCTTTCTACTTTGCCATGTGATTGGCTGCTTGTCTCTCGAGGGCCAAGAGCTTTGTAAGCAGCTGGTACAAATGGATGCTTTTCTGAAATTAACCAGTTGATGAATGTCACAGGCATCAGGCTCCATTCCAGGGTTGGGCCAGGCGGTGCTCAGACTGTGTGTTTTCCTGCACGGCCTTCAGGGTGTGTGACTAATGAGGAGATGGATGGTCCAGCGTGGGTGAGGTGAGAAGAGGGTGGGAACCAGTTAGGAGAGCTGCTGGGTGTCTGCCCTGGAGGGCTGGCATCTCTGCATGTGCAGTCCCAGCCAGACCCATAATTTCTGCGTGTTTGTTAAGAAAGGCCCTAGTCAGGGGGATGGCGTGTGTGGCTTGTGTACGAGGCACACAGAATCTCTGGAACAGAAAGGCTTACCCTGTCCCAGGTGCTTATTATCCATGTGAACTTGGACAAATTATTACCCACTGGGTTTCAGTTTCTTCACCTGTACAAGGAGACAGTAAGACTTATGTCACATGGCATCAGATGTATAGGGAAAGTATGGTTTACATCATGCTGAGTGCTCAGTAAGCGTAAGTGGATTTTATTATTAATCTCTATGGTGTTTGAAGAAGCCAAGAGGGTCGCAGACTCCATCTATCACAGAACAACCACCAAAACCATCCCTAAACATCTTATCAGTAGAGACTTATTCTTCGGATTCTTCTTTTGACAAGTCCTCTTTTCCAAAATGGACATGGATTTGGTACATATCAAAGTATTAATAATGACTATCGGTAAACATTTTAAGATTTTTTTTTCTTGGTTTGAAAGAGGTATATCTCATTGTTTTCAACTGTGATTTTGTCCAAGGTTAGGCCCGGGCTCAGATGCCAGTAAAATGCATCTAATGTCTCTGGGTTGCGCTGGTTAGTGTTTGGAATGCAATTTACACTTGAAAGTGTTGCACAGCCCTGGTTGAGTGGGACCTGACAGACCACCCACGTGGGACCCAGAGGCTGGGCTGCTCCTGCTGTGTGGCTCCACTCTTTGAATTTCAGTTTCTTCATTTGCAAAATAAGAGGGTCTGATTGTTAGTGATGGACAAGTGGCGAACAGATGAACTTCTCTGGCAAACACTGAGGGTGAGGAAGAAGAGGGCTGAAAGAACAGACAAAGAGCCAAGGCCAAAGTCGCTGAGGGGGAAGGGCAGGGATCAGTGGGTTTGTTTATGAAGGGTAATTGCTACTTCCCAGAGGGCCAGCACTTGGGAAACTAGACTAAATATCTCAGAGGCTGCTTTGGGAATGTTATAGCCCACTCCAGGGTAGGCAAAATTGTCCAGAAGTCTAAAGGAGCAAGGTTTATATGCTGCTAAACAGCTAGCCAGAAAGGGGATTGTATTTCAAAGTCTGGGTTTCAGCCCCCTGCACATGCTGCACCTGTCTGTGCTCTTCCTGTGAACACAGGCTGGTCCTCCAACACCCACTGACCAGTAACTAATGGCCAGCAAAGTAGCCAACATCCAAGTGCTAACTATTCAGCTAAGGGTTTGTGCAATAAATTATGTTCTCCTGAAGACTCAGCGTATCCCAAGGCCAACTGCTGATCCCAGCACAGCAGTCTTTTAAATATCTACTTACATTTCTGGCCACAGAGGTTGTCTAGGAAATCCTTGAGGCAAATAGTTAAGTCAACAAGAAATGGATCAATGTTAGTTTTAGGAACGCCAACAGACCCTTACTGGTTGGTGGATAGATCCAGCCGCCCATCTGTTGTCTTTGGCTATGACCTTGCCTGGATTCAGTGACACCATCCCTGAGCCTCTTTTCCTTAAGGTGCTGCATGAGGACAGAACACAGAGGCATGACATTAGGGACCCATTCCTCTGCACTGGCTGCTTGCTTGTTGAGAGTTGTTGGAAAGTCATACACTTCCTCACCCACCCCATCTGTGAGCTATGCAAACCCCTGGCAGTTTGCAGGTGAAGAGGATTCAAAGTCACCTCCCAGAAAAAACGTGGAAGGCCCCTCCCCTCAAGGCCTGGCCTGCTATGTGTTGAATCTAATATCTAATGGTTCTCGCCATATAAGAATCATCCAGCAATGGGCTGGAGAGATGGCTCAGTGGTTAAGAGCAGTGACTGCTCGTCCAGCGGTCCTGAGTTCAATTCCTAGCAACCACATGGTGGCTCACAACCATCTGTAATGAGATCTGGTGCCCTCTTCTGTCATGCAGGCATACTTCAACAGAACATTGTATATATAGTAAATAAATCGGGGGGTAGAGAGGGGGGGTAGAGAGGGGGGGTAGAGAGGGGGGGTAGAGAGGGGGGGTAGAGAGGGGGGGTAGAGAGGGGGGGTAGAGAGGGGGGGTAGAGAGGGGGGGTAGAGAGGGGGGAGAGAGAGGGGGGAGAGAGAGGGGAGAGAGAGAGATTGAGAATCACCCAGTGAACTTTTTAAAAACACAGAGGACTGGGCTCTACTCCCAGAAAATCTTATTTCATTGGTTTTGGGTGGAGTTGCTGGGGTGTGGGTCTTTTTAAAAGTTCCCAGCCAGGGTCTAGGTCCACTTGGCTGGTAGCTTGGAGGCTCCGTCCTGTTGGATGAAAGAATGATTCTAATTAGGACTTCCTCTCCCTTGCCCTTTAGAGAGCCTGCTTTGCACGCATGGAAGGATGTTTCCCGTGTTGGGTTACACTCAGGTGCCTGGCTGTTTCTAGAATTGTGTCTGAACAGCATCTGGACATTCTTGTACAGAAGATGTGCGCATGCCTGACCTGCTGGTAGGCATTGCCTCAGAAAGCCGACAGAGGCGCGGAGCAGCTGCTGCAGACGCAATGGGCTAGTATCTTAGGTGGCAGTCTGCCAGGGGGGAGGAAGAGGGAGCTGGGATTCCCTGGTCTCCTTTACTCCCGCCAATTAGGTCAGGTCAGCCTCTGGCTGGGTTAAGTGCTTTAGGAAATTCCTGGAACCTTTCACCTTCTTTACCCCGGGGAGTCATGTTGGTCAGAGTTTTGAAAATGGAACTCACCGTAAAGCCAATTTCTACAAGCTGATGTTGGTTAGGTGCACCGCTGTCCTGACTCTGGTTTCAGACACTGTAGCTTTTGATCTTGCTTCCTTTCAGGAAGATTTGATTTTTGGAACTAAAGCGGCCGAAGAGGGAGAGATTCTTACCAAACAAACAACCTGTGTTTCAATATATCTGATTCACTACTGATGAATGTGTCAGCCCCCAGCCACCTCCAGGCTCCCACCCCCACCACGGTGCCAGCAACCTCCGGGATGTCTCCTGGGCCTCAACAGGCATCCTCGGGGTTTGCAGCAGCGGTTTAAGCCCCCTGGCGTTAGGGTAGCCTGGCTTCCAGCATCGCCATACTTCCAGGTTCTCACTTTCATGTGGTTAGAGCCTCAGGCAAAGAAGATCAGCAAGGCTAAGGCTTAGGCAAAGCTGCTTGAACTCAGAAACGTAAGTGGCTGCCACTTACGTTTCTGAAAGGCTTTAGACAAATCATTTGACTTCTCTGAGCCTCAACTTCGTCATCTCTAAGATTAGGCTAATGAAGCCTGACTCAGAAATATAGTGAGGGGAAGGAAATGAGTAAGATAAATAAAGCGACAGCCGGCAATACCTGGCAGGAAGGGTTGGTTATCGATGTGTCCTCACACAGGGTCCACCACCCTCTTTGTTTTTAATGGCATCCACCGAATAGTAGTGGATGAAAAGAAATAGTTGGGACACTAACCTAGACAGAGGTAAGAAAGCCACTTTCTTACCCTGGACTCCTTGTTGGATTAATGACATACACCCCCTCAAGTGATTTTATTTATTTGATGGTTTCTTTTTACATTTTTCTTCATTTTACAAATCAACTACACTTCCCCTCTCTCCCGTCCTGCTGCTCCCCACCCCCACCCACTCCTCAGAGAGGGCGAGGCCTCCGTGAGGAGTCAACTAAGCTTGGCATATTGGAGGGACCATCTCTCTCTCCCTGCTGCACCAAGGTCTGTCAGTTTCAATATGTACTTCACGTCAGATGTTCTTCAATATGTATCAAAGGGCATGACTGCACAGGACCCTAGGTGTTCATTCCTGAAAATCATTTCATGAATTGAGCTACCCCAGAGAGAGAACTCAGAGGGAAAAACTGAAGGCCTGGGCATTTGGTGAGTGACCACAAGCTGCTGGGACTCTTGGGCGATGCTTCTTCCAACAGAACACAATACTAGCACAGTTGAAGTAGTCATACCCCACAAGACAGTAAGGTTCAGAGAAATTAGGAAATCTGGCCTGGTGTATATGATGAGATGCAGCAACTGGGACCCTTGGCCCCCAAGTCCCCCCACTTTCCATGATATCACATTGGAACCCGAGTGAAAACTCTAGTGGAGTTGTGACTTTGCCATGTAGTAGCTGGTGGTCTTGGGAACACCATGCCACCTCCCCAAGCTCCAGTTTCCTCAGCCCAAAGGCCGGTTGGACCCCTAGGTGAGGCCTGATCCAGGCTTCAGAGCGCCTCCGACTCCTTTCATTGCTAGTCTCTGCAGCCCTCTAGTGGTGCTTTGTGGGAAAAGCGTGGCTGTGAGGGCATCTGAGACAGACTGCTGTTTTCACCAGCCGAGGAAGCGCGACTTACAGGAGACTTCTGAACAGAGAGGTGCTCATCAATTCCCAGAAGCACCACAGGCTTTATAACTATCAGTCTTGTCCTGCATTGTGCTGGAACTCTCGCAAGCCTTGTACAACAAAATGATCAGAACACTAAAATTAATTTAAATTTAAGTTTAAAAATTTAACTTTAAAACTAATTCACAGTAGGGGAATGCCATCCAGTTGGGGTCATGTAGATGTGACAGGTCCTGTGAAGTAGGGACTAGGGCTTCTCTCCTGTCTCTAGAATAAGGCAGTTATCCCTCCATGGGGGATATGTTTGCAAAGTCCTTTTGTGTACCAGGGATACATCCTGGCTCCACTGTCTGAGGTCTCTTAGACTGCTCAGACCTTCTGGCTGAGACCCATATTCAGGGGGGCCTGAGTCAGTCCCCTGCTGGCTTCCCAGCTATCTAGTGGCCCTTAGATCCTCCTTGTTCAGGTAAGCTGTCTCTATGTGCTTCTACCGCATGGTCTTGTCCTCTCCATCTGCTTCTGGGTTCTAGTTCGACTCAGTGTTTATGTATGGGTGTTTGCTCCTATTTTCAACAGGCATTAGTTGAGGGCTCCATGGAGAAGTTAGTTGTTGATCTCACTCTCCGGGAAGGGCATTTATGATAGCCTTTCCATGGAAGCTGAGATTGTTAGTTGAGAGCAGTCTTGTAGTTCTCTCAACCTTTCTTTGTGTTCAACTTTATCTTCAAACCAATATTGACTCCCTCTTTTATGTTCTCTCTCTCTGTCTCTGTCTCTCTCTCTCTCTTTCCTATTTTCCATTCCTAACCAGGCTCAATCCTCCTGGTCGCACATGCCTTCCTCTCCTCCCCCTCATTTTCTCCTACTTCTCTCTCCATTCGCTGTCCTCCCCCACTTTACCTGAGCTCTGGGGGACTTGTCCCTTCCCGGTTCTGTGAGGGACTTTATATGAATCTCTTAGAATACACCTTGTATCCTAGTTCCTCTGGTGATGTGAATTATAGGCTGGTGATCATTTGATCTAGTTCTAAAATCCATATATGAGTGAGTACATACTGTGTTCCTCTTTTTGTGACTGGGTTACCTCATTCAGGATGGTTTCTTCAAGTGCCATCCACTTGCCTGCGAATTTCAAGATACCATTATTTTTTTCTGCAGAGTAGTATTCCATTGTGTAGATGTGCCACATCTTCATTAACCATTCTTCAATTGAGGGGCATCTAGGTTGCTTCCAGGTTCTTGCTATTACAAATAGTGCTGCTATGAACATAGTTGAACAGATGTCTTTGGTGCATGGATGTGACTCCTTTGGGTATATGCCTAAGAGGGGGATTGCCGGGTCCTGTGGTAAACTAATTCCCATTTTCCTGAGGAACCGCCATACTGATTTCCAAAATGGCTGTATGAGTTTGCACTCCCACCAGCAGTGGAGCAGTGTTCCACTTTCTCCACATCCTCTCCAACATAAGTCATCACTGGTGTTTCTAATTTTAGCCATTCTGGCAGGAGGAAGATGGTATCTCAAAGTTGTTTTGATTTGCATTTCCCTGATAGCTAAGGATGTGGAGCATTTTCTTAAGTGTCTTTCAGCCTTTTTGATTTCCTCCATTGAGAATTCTTTCTTCAGTTCTGTACCCCATTTTTTTAAATAGGGTTATTTGGTGTTTTTTGTTGACTAGTTTCCCGAGTTCTTTGTGTATTTTGGAGATCAGTCCTTTGTCGGATATAGGATTAGTGAAAATCTTTTCCCAGTCAGTGGGCTGCCGTTTGGTCTTGTCCACTGTGTCCTTTGCCTTACAGAAGCTTCTAAGTTTGAAGAGGTCCCATTTATTAATTGTTTCTTTCAGTGTCTGTGCCCCTGGAGTTATGTTCAAGAAGCGGTCTCCTATACCAATTTGTTCAAGGGTACCTCCTACTTTCTATTCTAAGAGGTTCAATGTGGCTGGATTGATGTTGAGGTCTTTGATCCATTTGGACTTGAGTTTTGTGCATGGCGACAGACATGGGTCTATCTGCAGTCTTCTACACACCCTCATCCAATTGTGCCAGCACCATTTGTTGAAGATGCTGTCTTTGCCCCATTGTATAATTTTAGCTGTTTTGTCGAAAATCAGGTGTTCATAGGTGTGTGGATTAATATCAGGATTTTCAATTTGATTCCATTGGTCTACCTGTCTGTTTTTATGTCAATACCAGGCTGTTTTCAGAACTATAGCTCTGTAGTAGAGCTTAAAGTCAGGAATGGTGATGCCTCCTGACGTTCTTTTATTGTATATGGAATATGGTGGGGGGGATGGGAGGGGAGGGTGTTTAGAGTGCATGTGAGAGGGCAGAGAGGGTAAAAGGGAGGGAAGGAGGGAGGGAGGGCTGGAGGGGAGGGAGGGAGGGAGAGGGAACTGGGATCGACATGTAAAATAATAAATTAAAAAAAAATGCTTTGACTCCAAAATTTAACTTGAAGAACAAGTTACTGGGGAAAAGGATTTCTATTTTTGTTTCCACAGAAAATGAAAAGATGTGGATTCCTTCCAGACTAATGTGGTTTGATCACGCCAGACCGCCTGAAACAGAGTACAAGCTGATCCTACATTCAAAACAGCTGGATAAAACAGCCCTACAGACTACAGCTAGGATATCTGAATCTTCTTTGAATCCCCCAAGACAGCGCCCCTTACCAGCAGGAAGTAGTTTGGAAAGAACGATGCCCGAATTCCCAAATATTGTGTATAAATGTTTGTTTTCATTTAATTGGACTTTGTTATATAAAATTAAATAAAAAAATTATAAATAAAAAAAATAAAACTAATTCACAGTATGTGTACAAGCTTGACCTCCATCCCTGGCTCTGCTGTATGTGGCAACCAGGCCGTGCTGTGTCTGTGGCATCGGTGGCTCTCCATTGATCACTGTGCATTGATCATCCATCAGATCCTGAGATCTGGACTCAAAACCCTCACGAGGCTGAGATCTTACGCATGTGCCTGGGCTGTTCCTTCTCTAGAATGGCGGCTTCTCACCACCCTGTTCTGCCCTTCACGTTGTCATTCTGAGAGGTGAGCAGGGAGTTTAGGTAAAGGCATCTTGGACTCTGACACAGGCTAAGGCAAATGAACATGGCCCTGAGAGATGTCTACACACTGGCAGTTCTTAGCAAACCGTCTTGGAGCTATGATTCCAGACTTGGTATCTATCTACATCTCCATTTGGTACAGAGTTTGTTCCTAACATGACCAAACAGAGATATTGATTGATCATTCTTTCTAGATAGTTCCTCTCAGCCCTCTTTTCTTGCTTTAGCAAATGATAACACTATCTACCTTATTGTTCCAGGAGTCCTGCTTGAAGTCTTGCTTCACACACACACACACACACACACACACACACACACACACACACACACAATTGGAAACCATAATATATAAGCAAAAGACTGGTAAATCAAAACAAGCAAGCAAACAAACAAGCAAACAAGCCCAAACAAAGCAATATGAGACAAAAAAGAAAACTACAAGAATACTACTGAATTCAACATACAAACATCTTTGGGTGGTGGAGGAAGGGAAGAGGTCCAGTTTTGTGTTCACCATCTATTGCTGGGTATGGGGGCCTACCCTAAGTGGGGTTAATGCACCTGGTGAGACTCCATTGGAGAGAACTAGTTTTTCCTTCGCAAACAGGTGTCAGTTGGAGATACCTTCTGGGTTAGGGGCAGGGATTGTGTCTAATTCCCTATCTCAGTACTAGAACCCCATCTGGCTTGGACCTGTGCAGGCCCAGTGCATGCTGTCACAGTCTCTGTGTGTTAGTATGTGTGTCACCTGTTGTATCTGGAAGGCACTGTTTTCTTGGTGACATACATCCCCTCTGGCCCTTACAATTTTTCTACCTCCTCTTCTTCATAGTTACCTGAGAGGAGGGTTGATAGAGACATCCCATTTAGGTCTCTCACTCTCAGCACTTTTTCCAGTTTAGGTCTCTGTATTAGTTCCCATCTACTGCAGGGGGAGGCTTCTCTGAGGATGGCTGAGAGAGACACTAACTTATGGGTATAATATAATGTCCTTAGGAGTCATTTTATTGCTTTGCCCCCTTAGTGTTTGGTTTTCCTGTAGGTCTATGGCCCATCTGGCCTCAGGTTCACCTCGATACTCTGGCTGAGATCTTTAGGTTCCATGTTTTCTTTGTTATTTTTTGCAGGGTTGCAGAGTTAAGTTTATGATTATGAATAAAAACAAAAGCACATATTATATGCCTAACTTAATGTGGCCAATTTAAATTGCCTTTGCTTCTGTTTGTTAATGGATTTGGTTTTGTAGTTGCTCATATGGTCTATAAGTGTTAGGAGTAGACTTTAAAACCTAGTTAAAGATTGCATTATTTGTGTAACTCTGTAATAAATGTTATCTAAGTGAATATTTTACATGTCATGTGCTAAGTGTGAGGAATACTCTTTTGCCAAGAAATGAATAAGAAGGATGAAATATGTTAATCAACCAGTAGGTTCTGGGAACGTGCTGGAGCTTCCCTGCAGGAATCTATAGTATATTAACACACATGCATATAAGAACTTCATTTAGTTTTACCTACAGCTTCCCACAATCATCTCTATAAAACTGCTTTTCATGAACCAATCACTAAGTCTTAGAAAGTTCCAGAGAACATAATAAAGACACGTTGCTGTAGACTAGATAGAAGCTAATTATACTTTCTTTTATAGACACGTGCGTGGCTCTAGAAGATGAGAGATAGGAAAACCTAGATTTTTGTTGTTGTTCTGCAACTCTACAAGGAATGTAGTAAGGAAGAATAGGTTAGAGAGTGTATTGGAAGGGTGTGGAGTGGCAGCACAGGACCACATGTGATCTACAGCCAAATCTAAAGAAGGCATGGCATGATTCCAGTGTGGCCCAATTGAGTGGGTCTCACTGAAAATTAATTATCACAGAGCAGATTTCATTATTCAGAAAGCAGAGCAAAGATGTCCAAAAATGAAGTGGAGGGCCTTGGAATATCGCATTTAACCTGATGCTAAGCAGGACCAAACCAAGGAAGGAAAGTGATGCTGATGAAATTCAGGTTGACTGAATGATTTTAAAATCTTGACTTTTTGTGAGCACACACACACACACACACACACACACACACACAGACAGACAAAAACATATAATGAAAAAGCTGGGTGTGGTGGTGCACATCTTTAATCCCAGTACTCAGGTGAGTTAAAAGCCAGCCTGGTCTACATAGTGAGTTCCAGGACAAACAAGAGCCCTGTCTCAACAAACAACAATGGAAATATATAATAGCGTGTTCTACAAGGTAAAACCAATGAAGGATTACTGAGTGATACCATGTGCCAAGCATATCACAAGTATTAAAGTGTTTAATTCTCACATCCTCCCAACAGCTCAATGAGTGAGATGTTTATCCTCCCCCCCTTTCATAAATGTGTATCTGCAGTGAAGGTTATGGTCATGCCCATCACACGCCCTGTAGAGTAATACACACATAATATGCACATCCACACACCTCTCATGTGGTCCCAGCACTACTCAGACACAACACGAATAATAAAAGGACCCAGAGGCAGATATTGGGGTTCAAACTTCAAGTTGAATACCACAAAAGCAAAGCAGCCAAGCCATTAGCTCTTACCTCTATCTCAGGCTGAAAGGGCTGATCCTGTCTCCCCTAGCTCTCCACCAAGCCTCAGACTGCTGCCTCTCCTCAGCGTGGCTGGAGAATCAGTGCCTGATACTGAATACTGAATGCCCTGCTCCTACCTTACATACCTCTCTAGTGCTGGGATTAAAGGCGTGAGCTCTGTTTCTCTTTTAGAAGGAGTCGATCTCATGTAGTCCTGGGTGTTCTTGAACTCATAGAGCTACATTTGCCTTTGTTGCTTGAGTCCTGTGATTAAAACACCACTGCCTGGCTACTATGGCTAACTAGTATGGCTGCTTTGCTATTTTGATCTCCAGTGGCTTTAATAAATCATAAACAATATATCACCACACCCAGATATACTTAATCTCTTTCCACTCATTTCCTCATTCTCCAAGATTGCTTAAAATCCTCCCTTCTCTCATCAAAAACCTCCCCTTTATCCTCATACCCAGCCAATACTGGTGGCTCCCGTGTCACAGAAAACTAGCTTCATCAACAGACCATCCTGGACCTTCCCACTAGCACTCACATACTCAGCCCCATCTCTCGTCACTCATGACAGGACTGCGCTCCTGACTGACCGAGCTTGTGCCTGTGTGCGTGACCTCACACCATCTGCCCGAGACTTCCACTCCAGCGTCATCCCCTTCTTCACATTACCAGTTTTGGTTCTTGTGACTAACCATTTTCACCTCTTACAAACACGCCATTTCACCTGTGTCTGCAACATTAATCCTGTCTCCCTTCCAGTGCACACTCTTCTGGTCTTCCCTTGATAGTGAAGCTCAGCTGGTTTGGTCATTTTCAATGCTTCTAACCCTTTCTCCCCCTCTCTATAAACCTATTCCAGTCAGGCTTTCACCCCACACTGCTCTACCGGGACTCTTCTAGTCAGGAGTGCCAGTGACATTACGTAGTCAAACACGATTGTCCTCATCTCCCTGGATCTATGTGGAGTGTTTGATACCATTGCTTATTTCCTTTTTCTGGAAACATTCTTCCCCTTTGGCTTCCTGGCCCCACATTGCTAGTGCTCTTCCTGCCTCACTGCCTGCTCCTGGAGTACTTTGAGTGCTCCTCCTTCTCCTTCCCACTCCTCCCCCCCCCCCCCATGCTCTTCTTTCTCTTCCTCTCCCTTCTTGTTTGTTCATTACTGGATAGTGAGCTTAGGGAATCTCATGCAAAGTAAGCACGAATTCTACCCTGACCTTCTCTCTCTCTCTTTCTCCTCCCCTCCCTCCCTCCCTCTCCCCCTCTTCCTCCCTTCCTCCCTCCCTCCCTCCCTCCTTCTCACTCACTTTTAATTTTGAGACAGGTCTCACTAAGTTGCCAGGCTGGCCACGAAGTCACTTTGGGTTCCAGGGCGACTTTGAACATTTGATCCCCCTGTCTCAGCTTCCCACTAGCTACAACTACAGGCTTGTGCCTCTCACTCAGGTTGGTTCCTACTGTTCTTCTTCTTTTCCCTTACTAGTTGAGAAGAAACTTTATTAGTTCACCTGGGAAGACACGTATGAGGATTAGTCACGCAGTGTTTTAAGCCCCCTCACATTTGCGTAAATGTACGTGATAACCCCAAGACCTAGTGGGAAAAGATGGTCTCTGGGTAAGAGCTGAGGACTGTAGGGTGCAAAAACAAACACATAAAATGGACCCAAACTTTCCCAGGTGGCATACACAGGAAAACTCTCTCTCTCTCCCTCTCTCTCTCTCTCTCTCTCTCTCTCTCTCACACACACACACACAATCCACATATATATGTGGAACAACAAAGTTTCCAAAAAGAAAGTTTTGGAAGTATAGCACCATCTTTTCTCCTTCTAGTCAGTTTTATGTGTGATAATTCCCGACTAACTTGCCAATATTTGAAAACTAAATGTTTTGAGACAATTGATAATTGAGATAACCTGAGTATTTACTACCTGCAAACTTGTTCATCTTGTATACTGTACAAAGTCTTAGGAAATAAGCTCTAAAATAAATCCCCCCCCCATTATTTACTCTTTGTGTCTTTCTCATTCATGTCCCCATCCACCCTCGGCCCTTGCAACCTCCCCCACCCCAAATAAAATAAAATGGAGAGAGAGAGAGAGAGAGAGAGAGAGAGGAAAATGAATATCCTCATGGAAGCTGCAGTGTGACACAGGGAGCCCCTCAGTAAATCCTTTTATCCATTTATCTTTACTTCCAAGTGCTCATTGCTAAGGGTCATTGATCTGGTACAGGGCCTCTGGTTTCTGCTACGCTATTGATGCTGGGCCCTCCCTGGGACTCCTTTTGTTTATCCTGCTGTTGCCCTGTGTTGTGGAGAACCCTGCAGCTTTGGGTCTGCCCCACCTGCCCCTTCACATGCTCTAGCAGATTACAGATGGTTCCGGGCCTGGGTGGTCACAGGGTTGGTCAGCCCACCAGTTCTCCCTTGTCCTCACCACCAGGGGGCGCTCTCCTGCATTGCCCTGGCTAGTTCACCCCTTGCAGCTATGATCAAGGGATGGGCCAGTTCTCCTGCTTTCATGTCCTCAGGGCCAGCTCTACCGTGTTGCCCAGATGCGGCACAGGGGCCACTCTCCCAAGTGCTGTAGCTGATGACGGGCAGGGCTAGCTCTCCTGCTCTTATGATCTCAGGACCAGCCCTCCCACCTGCCTCAGGCATTGATGGGCAGGGGGCGGGGAGGAGGGGGCCATCTCTCCCCACCCATGCTGCCATGTGACGGATGAGTAATGGGGACAGTTCTCCCTTGATCAGAATATTGGGACTTGCTCGCCACACCTCTGCCAACGGGGCTGGCTCTGTTTAGTTGCTCTGACGAGTTACAGGGCCTGCTCTCCCCAGTGCTGCAGCTGGTGGGGTCCTACTCTTCTGAAACTATTTACTTTGAAGTGTTCCCAGGGTCTAGGTTTGGAATCATTTCTTTTTGACCTCACCTAGTCTTACAGCTTCAAAGTTATCACCTAAATGTCAGACTCTAAATCTGCCTCTAGCCTACACCTTTGTCTTCGGGTATTCATGTATACAAATGGCTACTTCCTAGGCTTCAGCTTTTAGGTAATGGATGTGCTGTACTGGCCTATGCCCCTCAGCACTGAGACGCTCACCCCTAGCCCTCTCTAGGAACGCCCTTAGCTGAAGAAAGATGCCATGCTCTGGGTGGCCTCTTTCTTTGAGGCAGCTCCTATCCAAGGCCTCCTTATGGTGGGAGGTTCAAGGCTAGGCTCTGTTGCCTCATTAGGAGACAACTCCTCAGACACATGGCACACCACACAGGATCAGTAGAAGTTTCTAGCACATAAATGTTCATCCAGTTTCTGGAAACTCTACTCTCAGGGTCTGTTTCCTGGGGAACTTGACTAGAAATAAAGCATCTCACAAATGATCCCAGGAAGCTGGGTCTGGAAAGGATTGTGGAGATGGATCACTTGCACATTAACTGGGACTGAAGCTATGTGCCCAGCTGCTTCCTGGAGTGTTTGGAGTACTTTGTAGTAATTTTAAAAACTGTCATCATGGATTGTTCTATGAGTCACTGAGCAGTAGGTTGAATATATAGCACTGCATGGATATACAATAATTTATGCATTCATTTTCCTGTATATATGTACGTGGAATATGATTGTTTCTCAAAGTGGCCTTTCAAATGACAGTGCATTTACACTGTCACACAACAAAAAATTAGGTTATATTCCTAGGGGAAAATACTAATTGTATAAATTTCCCTCTCTCGCCATTTCCATAGGACATCTGCTGAATCAGTTATCACTTAATGTCTGGAAGTAGCTGTTTCCCTGTAAGAGTTAAGGACAGGGTAATTTGGAGGCTGTCTTATAACTCGGGAGACTTTGTAAATATTTTTCTTTTCTGAATGAGCATTGCAAAAAAAAAAAATGAAAAATATGTTCACAGAACACTTGCTCACAAATATTTACAGCAGCTATTTTTAATAACTCCAAGCTGGAACTATCCCAAATTTCTATCAACAAAGTGAATGGATGGATATATTGTAGTGCACTCATATGCCAGAACCCTAGTCAGCATTAAAAAATGAATTATTGCTATATAGATGCCCCCAAACATTTGCTCATATTTGGAAGTTTCATGTTTACATGTCCATCTTCATCAGATTGTGAAGATTAAGTAAGTCATAAAGGGGGCCTGGGTGGGGAAGGTGTAGTTCTGACAAAATGACAGGCAGCCTTCATGAGCAAGGAACATTTTTATTTTGTTTTGATTTTTCAAGACAGGGTTTCTCTGTGTGACAGCCCTGGCTGTCCTGGAACTCCCTTTGTAGATCAGGCCACACCCTCTGCCTCCTGAGTGCTGCCATTAAAGGCATGTACCACCACACTCAGCTTTGAGGAAAAGGATTTTAGGTTGTGAACCACTATATGTTGCTGGGAATTGAGTCTGGGTCCCTTGCAAGAGCAACAAGTATTCTAAACCACCAGACCATCTCTTTAGCCCCTGTACAGCAGGGGCATACTTAAAAAGTATGGCCATCTCACACACACAAGATTGAATTTTCTCTTATTTAGTCACTAAAACAAAATCCGGGAGTCCCACCATGAGCACAAAGGACAGTTCATAGAACTCCAGGGCTCGTAGGTTATGGACTTTACAAATGTGATTTTGCCTAAATATATGTGTTCTGGCTCGGAAACCAAGAACATGATATTCATGATTGTGTTTTTATATCATATATGTGGATCATGGTTTTCCTTTTCTCAATTCCTTCCAGATTCTTCCTATCACCCCACCTACCCAAGTCTACACTCTTTCTCTCTCTCTCTCTATCTTTAGAAAACAAATAGGCATCTAAAATAAATAAGAAAATAAAACCAAGTTAGTCAAGATAGAACAAAAGAAACAAAGAAAAGGGAGCCAAAGAAGCATAAGAAACACATATAGAAGCTCTCTCTCTCTCTCCCTCCCCCTCTCTCCCTTCATCCCCTCTCATTCTCTCCCCAAAAGTGCCACTGAGTTAATTTTGTGTTGGTCATCTACTGCTGGGTATGAGCCTGCCTGTAAGTATGGTTTGTTTACCCAGTATGACTCTGTTGGTGAGAACGAATTTTTCCTTTGCTAGTGCTTGTCAGTTGAAGATAGCTTCTAGGTTAGGGATGGAGTCTTGTGTTCACTTCCCCTCTCAGTCCTGGAGTTCCATCTTGGACCTGTGCAGACTCCGCGTGTGTGCTGGCCAGTCTCAGTGCTATATATTCAACACACTGTGGTTCAGTCACTCACAGAACAGTCCATGATAACAGTTTTAAAAACTACTGCAAAGTACATTTCTTTAAGTGTTTCTCAGCCCTTTGAGATTCCTCTCTTGAGACTTCTCTGTTTAGATCTGTACTGCATTTTAAAAATTTGGTTCTTTGTTTTCTTGATGTCCAGCTTTTTAAGTTCTTTATGTATTTTAGCTATTATCCCCCTATCAGATGTGTGGTTGGTACAAACTTTTCCCATTTTGTGGCCTGCCATTTTGTCTAAATGATGGTGTCCTTTGACAAGCTTTTCAGTAATATGAGGTCCCATTTATTTATTGTTCTTAGTGCCTGTGCTAATGGTGTTCTGTTCAGAAAGTCTTTTCCTGTGCCAATGAGTCCAAGCCTTCCCCACTTTCTCTTCTATTGGGTTCAGTGTGTCAGGTCTTATGTTGACATCCTTAATCCATTTGGAGTTGAGTTTTGGGCAGGGTGATAAGTATGAATCTATTTGCATTCTTCTACATGCAGCCCTCCAGTTGGACCACACCATTTGCTGAAATGCTATCTTTTTTTTCTACTATGTATTTCTGGTTTTTGTTTAAAAGTCAGGAGTCTATATGTGTGTGGACTTATATCTGGGTCTTCAATTTGATTCCATTGATCAATGTGTCTGTTTTTATGCCAATATTTTATTACTATAGTCCCATAGTATAGTTTGAAACTGGGGATGGTGATATTTCTAGCAGTTCTTTATCATCCAGGACTGTTTTAGCTATCCTGCTTTCTTGTTTTGTTTTGATTTTGTTCTTTGTTTTAATTTGATAGAGAAAAGTGCCCATTCAATTTCTGTGAAGAATTGTATTGAAATTTGATGGGGGTTACATTGAATCTGTTTGCTTTTGGTAAGATAGCACTTTTACTATATTAATCATCCAGATCCATGAGCATGGGAGCTCTTTCCATCTTCTAATATCTTCTTCAAAGATATTAGAAATTTTTATCATTGAAGACTTTTGCTTGCATGGTTAAACTTATCCCAGTATATTTTATATTATTTGAGGCTATTGTGAAATTTGTTATCTCCCTAGTTTCTTTCTCAGTTCATTTGTTATTTGTATATAGGAGGGCTATTGAGTGGGTTTTTTTAAATTAATCTTGTATTCAGTCACTTTGCTGAAAGTGTTTATCAGCTGGAGGAATTCCCTGGTGGAATTTTTAGGGTCACACAGACACACACACACACACACACACACACACACACACACACACACACAATTCTTTAATAGAACCCTGACTAATACAAATTACTTATTTGATTTTTACTTAATTTTGGTTGGTGGTATATATATATCAAGGAAATTATCCGTTTCTTTTAGGTTTTCCAATTGGGTGGAGTACAGATTTTTAAAGTATACCTTTATGATTCTCTGGATTTCCTTGTTACCTGTGGAGATGTCTCCCACCTTTTCATCTCTAATTTTATTAATTTGGATGTTCTCTTTGTCTTTTACTTAATTTTGCTAAGGGTTTATCTACCTTGGTGGTTTTCTCAAAGAACTAACTTTAACTAACTCTTCATTTTGATTGATTCTTTGTATTTTTTTATTTTGTTATTGTTATTTCCATTTCTTAAAATTCAGCCCTGAGTTTGAATATTTCTGCTATCTACTCCTTTTGGATGTTATTTTTCTGTTTGTTCTAGAGCTTTCAGATGTGCTGTAAAGTCACCGATATTAGATCTCTCCATTTTTTTTTTTTTAATGTAGGCACTTAGTGCCATGAACTTGCATTTTAGAATTACCTTCATCCTGTTCTATAGGTTTGGGTATGTTGTGTTTTCATTTTCATTCAATTCTAAAAAGTTTTTTTTTTGTCTCTTAATTCCTGTCTTGAACCATTTTTTATTCAGCAGTAAGTTGTTCAGTTTCCAAGAGTTTGTAAGCTTTCTGTTGTTTCTGCTGTTGTCAATATCAGATGGGATGAGAGGTATTATTTCATTTTTCTTGTGTTTGTTGAATTTGCTTTGTGTCCAAGTATGTGGTCAATTTTGGAGAAAGTTTCATGAGGTGCAGAGAAGGGGATATATTCTTTTATGTTTGGGTGAAATGTTCTATAACTACCTGCTAGGTCCATTTGATTTATAGTGTTGTTTAGTTTGGGCATTTCTCTATTCTTTGTCCAGATGACCTATCTATTGGATAGAGTGGGGTACTGAAGTCACTAGTATCAGTGTGTGTCTTGGTCAGTGTTTCTATTGCTATGATGAAACACCACAACCAAAGCAACTCGGGGTGGGGGGGAGGGTTTATGTGGCTTACACTTCCATAGCAGTGTTCATCATAGAAGGAAGTCAGGAACCTGGAGGCAGGAGCTGATGCAGAGGCCATGGAGGATGCTGCTTACTGGCTTGTTCCTTATAGCTTGTTCATCTTGCTTTCTTGTAGAAATCAGGACCACCAGCCCAGGTGTGACTCCGCACACAATTGACTGGGCTTATCCCATCAAACACTAATTAAGAAAATGCTTTATAGTTTTGCCTACACCTGGACCTTACAAATACACTTTCTCAATTGAGGCTCTTTTCTCTTAGACTTTAGCTTGTGTCAAGTTGACATAAATCTGTCCAACACAGTGTATGAGATGAGGGTCAGTGTATGACTTAGGCTGTAGTAGTGTTTCTTGTATGAACTTGAGTGCTCTTGTGTTTGGTGCATAAATGCTTAGAACTTCAGTACCTTCTGGGTGGCTTTTTCCCTTGAAGAGTATATAGTATCTTTCCCTATCTCTTCTGATTGGTTTGAAGTCTATTTTGTCAGGTATAAAATAGCTATAGCAGCTTGCTTCTTAAGTCAATTTTTGTGAAATATCTTTCCACCCTGAGATGATATTTATCCTTGTTGGTATGCAGTAGAAGGATGAATTTTGTTTTCAAACCCAGTCTGTTAGTCTGTCTTTTTTTTTTTTTTTTTTTTTTTTTTTTGAGGATTGAGACCATTGGCATTGAGAGTTATCCATGAGCAGTGTTTGTTGATTCCTATCATTTTGTTGTTACGGTGTGGGGTCCCCTTGTTTTGATTTGCTGGTCTGGCATTATTCATTGCTTGTTTTTCCTTGGGTGTGGTTAACTCCTTTAGATGGAAGTTTTCCTTTTAGTGCCTTCTATAGAGCTGGATTTGTAGATAAATAGTGCTTAAATTTGGTTTTATCATGGAATTTTTTCCCCTACATCAATTGTGATTCTAAGCTTTGCTGGGTATAGTAGTCTGGACTGGCACCCGTCCAGGTCTATTGCTTTTAGGGTCTCCATTGAGAAGTCAGATATCCTTCTTTTTTTCCTTCTCCTTCTCCTCCCTCTCTTCCTTCCTCTTCATCCCCCCCCTTTTTTTTTGTTTGTTTGTTGTTTTGAGACAGGGTTTCTCTATGTATCCCTAACTGTCCTAGAACTCACTCTGTAGACCAGGCTGACCTCAAACTCAGAGACTCACCTGCCTCTGCCTCCCAAGTTCTGGGATGTACCACCACACCTGGACATCAGGTGTTATTCTAATGGCTTCTGGCTTTATAAGTTACATGATCTTTTTCCCTTGCAGCTTTTAATATCCTTCCTTTGTTGTGATGCTGAATGTTTGGATGAGTATGTGTTGAGGGAGAATGTCTTTTCTGTTTCAGTCTATGTGGTGTTTTATAAGCTTCTTGCATATTGACAGTTGCCTCCTTCTTTAGGTTAGGGAAATTTTCTTTTATGATTTTGATGAAAATATTCTCTGTGTCTTTGACCTGGATTTCTTCTCCTTCCTCTGTTCCTATTTGTATTAGTTGGGTCTCTCTAGAGGAACAGAAGATAGAATGAATATATAAGGGCTTATTAGAGTGGTTTACAGGCTGTTGTCAAATAGTTCAACAATGGGTGTCTACCAATAGAAAATCCAGTAATCCATTAGTTTTTCAGTCTGTGAGGAGGGATATCTTGGTCATCTGTATATATCCGAATCCCAAAGAAGTAGGCTCTAATGCTAATGGAGGAATGAACTTGTCAGCAAGAGTGAGAGCAAGCAGGCAAAAAGCACAGTCTTCCTTTTTCCATGTCCTTACACAGGCTGCCACCAGAAGGTGTGGCTCACAGTAAAGGTGGGTCTTCCCACTTCAGAAGATTTAATTTAGAAAATTCCCAAGTGGTACAACCAGCTACTTGGCTTTTAGTTAATTCCAGATGTAGTCAAATTGACAACTAAGAATAGCCATCACATCATTACTGTAGATGTGGACTTTTCATAGCGTCTCAGATTTCTTGGATGTTTTGTGTCTGGAATTTTAAGATTGACCATTTCCTCTAACCAAGGTAATCATGTCTTTTACCTTGTCTTCAATGTCTGAGATTCTTCCATCTCTTGTACTCCGTTGGGGAGGCTTCCCTCTGAGTTTTCATTTCCAGTTTTACCTAACTTTGGGTTTTCTTTACTGATTCTTTTTCTTTGTTAAATACCACATCATTTCATTCCACTGTTTGTGTTTTCACAGACTTAATTAAGGGGATTCATATCTTATTTGATGTACTTAAGACATATTCATAATAGCTATTTTGAAGTCCTTGTCTTGTGATTCAGCTATATTGCATTTCTTAGGGCTACTGTAATAGGGTTACTGGGTTCTAGTGGAGACATATTAACTTGTGTGTTAATGTTTGTGTTTTGGTGCTGGTCTCTAGGCATCTGGGTTTGGAATGATTGTGATTCTAGGTGTTGATAATCAGTCTTGTCTTTGTTGGTTGGGTGGTCCATTCTTAGGTATCTGTTGTCCTCTCTGGATTTTGGGAATGTTGATGTCTGCGGGTTCCCTGGACTCAGTGCTTCTGAGTCCATGTCATGTGTAGCCACTGGGTGTCCCTGGTAGAATGTTTATCTATGCATTGGGGGCTGACATAAAGGATTGGTGATGAGCTAGAAAGGGGAGTTGATGAGAGGACCCACAGGAAGGGGGAAACTATGTCTATCATGAAATTTGTCTGAGTCCCCAGAGAGTACAGTCAGAGAGTGAGAACAGGACTCTGCAAGTAGTTTGCTACAGGACTGGGGATGAGACAGGGGGATTTAAAATGGAGAGCAGGAAAGAGAAGAAGATGTCTTTTTGATTCCCAGGCCATTGTGGCCAGAGGGTTTCCCAGGTAGAGTGTGTCTCTAGGTATTGGCAGCTGGCACCAAAGAATGGGGTGAGGGAGGAAGTCTGGTTACACCATAGGTTCTGTCCCTGAGAGTGGAGTTGGGGGGGGGGAACAGGCCTTTGCAAGTGGTCTGCTACAGGCATGGGCACGAGACTGTGAATTAGAAATGCAGGGCATAGAGGAGAGTGAAGATCATCTACCTGCATCTCAGTCTAGCATGGCCAGAGTATTCCCTATTGGAGAGTTCCTCTGGGTATTGGCAGCTGACACCCTGAAGCTTCATTTTTATCTGCCTAAGGGTATAGGAGCTTCAGAAATCTATAATTTTGTCATTTATAGTGTTAAATCTATCTCTAACATAGGTATAGCATGCATTTTATGTATTGATTTATTTGTATGATGTAGACAGTAAAATGCATACATCTTAATTGTTCAGTTCAATAAATGTTGATAGAGTTAAAGGGGAACACCCTTCAAGGTCACAGTGAAGATTTCTATGACCTAGAATCTCCCTCCTTGTCCTTTAAGATCAAGTTCCATTGTCCCTAACCCCCAGGAAACAGCTTTCTTTAATTTTTTTGGGGGGAAGGGGAGGGTTGAGACAGGATTTCTCTGTGTAACGACCCTAGCTGTCCAGGAACTAGCTCTGTAGGATCAAGCTGGCTTTGAACTCACAGATATTCACTGGCCTCTGCCTCCTGAGTGCTGGGATTAAAGGCTTGCACCACCACCAGGCAGGAAACAGCTTTCTTTTTCCAGCCACTGTAGCCTTGGCCCAGCCCAGCATAGACTACTCTTTTGTATCTGGCCTTATTTTGCTCAACACAAAGAAGCTAACACAGCTTTTTGCTTGTTTGTGTTCTGTTTTTATTTAAGATGTAGTTTTTTTTTTTCTTCTCCAACAAATAGTACTGAGTATATACTCAGGATAAAAAGAATCCCAACCTGACTTTGTACAATGTTGAAGACTCAGTGTAAATTGTGCTGTGTCATTCAGTTTTATTTTCAATTTATGAATAATTCGCTTACATTGTAATATACTTCTGTATAATAGTAGGCATTTAACAACAGCATTTAACTTGTATGTGTGCATGTTACATAGACTTTACTTTTTTCTAAAAATGAAAAATGTCATAAGGGAAATAAAAATCTCCTTGTAGGATGATAACAGCAAATTGAAACTTATAAAATAAAATATCAATACATTTATTTTATTCATTTTACATGCCAACGACAGTTCTCCCTCCCTCTTCTCCATCCCTCCCCTCCCTCCCCCCCCCCTCAACCCACCTCCATTCACTTCTCAGAAAGGACAAGGCCTTCCATGACGAGTCAACAGCCAACACAGCCTGGCATTCTGTTGAGACAGGACCAAGCTCCTTGCCCCCATCAAGGTTGAGCAAGGCATCCCACCATATGGGATGAGCTTCAAAAAGCCAGCTCATGCACTAGGGATAGATCCTGGTCCCACAAACAAACAAGGCTACAAAACTGTTGCTCATATGGAGAGGGCCTGGTTTGGTCCCATGCAGGCTCCCCAGTTGTTAGTTTAGAGTCTGTGAGCTCCTGCAAGTTTGGGTCAACTGTCTCTGTGGGTTTCCCTGTCATGATCTTGACCACCCCTCTTGCTTATATAATCCCTGCTCCCTCTCTTCGATTGGCCTTTTGTAGCTCGGCCTGGTGCTTGGATGTGGACCTCTGCATCTGCATCCATCCCTTACTGAATGAAGGTTCTATGATGACAGTTAGGGTAGTCCCCAATCTGATTACAGAACATTTACATACAGATATAAATTGGTAAGTGTATGGATCTTTTATTTTCTGGGTCTTCAATTCTTTCTGTCCCTTCCGTGATGTTCCCTGAGCCTCGGGGTAGGTAGTATAGTTATTCCATTTAAGGCTGAACACTAACCATTTTTTTGTTCTCAGTACACAACATTTACAACTACCACCAACTGCACAAAGGAACCTTTGTGACCAAAGCTGAAAGCAGCACCAGTCTGTACACACAAATGTAAATATTTAAAAGGTAGTTTAGTGAGCGCATCAAGTCCATTCAGCAATGCGACAGTGACTTTTCCATCAGGATCTAGTCCTCTCAGTCATGGGCATTGACCAGGTTTACAGTGCCAGATATTAATCCCCTATTGTGGATTGGGTCCCAAATTCAATCAGGAAGTGGTTGGCTGACTACCCCATAAGAGTCATGCCACTATGGCAGCAGTAATCTTACCCAGCATGTTAGTAGCATGTAGGGTCTACACTTAGACTATTGATGACAGTTCACCCCCACAGCCTGCAGGGTCACTTGTAGTACTGGGAAAGCTGTCAGCAGGAGGGAATGCCTAGCTCAGCTCCAGTTTGTTTTTCTATCCTTCCAGTCAAAGTATGTAGTGTCTGCACAATGGGCTCTTACAACCTGGTTCTAGTGGGCAAACAACAATAGTGACAATGACCTGTATAGTTCTGCATTTTTGTTACTTTTTGAAAGGTAGTTAGATTCCCCCCCCCCTTGGATTTTAACTTAGTAGCTGTGAGATCCCTTCAAGGGCTATTGGAATAATGAGGTAGAGGAAGGAGCCTTTATGTTATGGTTCACGTAGCCACCTTTCTAAGGAGTTTATTTTAGACAAGGTCTCAGTCTGTCTGGCCTCTAATTCACAGATTCTCCTTCCTCTGCCTCTTGGGTGCTGGGACTAAAGGTGTGCACCACACTACACTTGTCATACATATATGGTTACTCTTGCGTTTCCTCTGACTGACTGGTATAGTGACTAATGTCTCTACAGTGCAGAGGATAGAGATAGGAATGATCTCTGGCTCCTCGGTTTACTTGGTATGTTAGTCAGACTTTCTCATTGCTGTGAACAAATACATGGGAGAAAAAACCTGAAGAGGAAACGATCTGTTTTGTCTCATGGCTTTGGAGATTGTTTAGTACATAGTCCTGGGTTCCACAGATTCCAGGTCAGAGGTGAGGAAGAACAAAGTGGCGGCAAGGGAATGACAGAGGTTATACCAAAGACAAGAGACTTCCCAGCCACATTGCCTCAGGGATCTACTTCTTCCAGCTGGCTCACATATAAAGTTTCCCGAACCTCCAAAAACAGAGCCATCAGCTGGGGCCAACCCTTCAATACATGAGCCTTTTGGGGGCAGCACTTGCTATTCAAGCCGTAACATTTGTCTTACAGTTCTTTGCATCTGTGTGGTAGCTGCTCTTTCCAGAGGTTATTTTTGCCTCATTTCATGGGATTTCATTCTAAGCACACATATCTTGATATTTAGTCAAAGGCTCAAGGGAATGCTTACATAAATTTCTGGAACTTTCCCTGTGTGGCTTCCTCTTCTCAGTATTTCGTTTCCTTGACCCTCCTGTACTTTTGCGTCTCCTCAGATGAAGGAAATTACTGGGCTGTGTTTGGAGTCTATCTCCTTGCAACACACATGGGAAATTACCTCATAGTAAGAAGCCTTGAATGATAGGTCTTTATTATGGTTTTTCTTTTCTCAGCAATCACAGTTCTGTGCTGTCCAATGTCTGAAATGCTATTTCCTGTGTTTTCACAGGTTTTTTTAAAAAGCCGTTTATGATTGCAGGCTCTCTTACTCTTCATGGTTGTAAAAAGAAGTCCAAGAATGTATATTTTGTTCTAGGAGACAGGAGATGGAGTTGCTATATACAGTGTTTTGTTGGGGGAAGGAGGTGGAAGACTGGTGATTTTTTTAATTGATGGTTTCTTTTTAAACATTTTCCTATTGTATTTGTGAGTGTGTGTGTGTATGTGTGTGTGTGTGTGTGTGTGTGTGTGTGAGAGAGAGAGAGAGAGAGAGAGTGCATGTGGATATGCAAGTGTGTGCCTCTGTGCAAGGGTGGAGGCAAGAAGAGAGTGTCTTAATCCTGTAGAACTTGGATTACAGTGATTTGCAGGATGCCAGTTTGCTATGTGGATGCTGGGGGCTGAACTCTGACCCTCATGGTTGCACCATAAGTGTTTTTAACTGCTGAGTCATCTCTCTACCCCAGTGTATTTTTCTAAGGTTCATTTATTTTAATATTTAAAAAGTTTGACTGCTGTGTAGCAATTTTATGGGGTTCAGTGTTGGTCACTCACTCACTGCAAATAATATGTAGCGACCTAAATTAAGGTAAACAGCATTGTCATTTTCTTATAGTTAATACTCTTCAACCTCCTTCCTTCCAGTTTTTCATAAAATGTGTGAGACGTTGTCACCTCTGGGGAGCTCAACACCAAATTTACTACTTTCATCTGAATGTGTTTTGGTGGTACCTGTTTTTCAACTTCCCTTTCTTCCTACCTGCTAGTAATCACTATTTTATATTCAGATCAAATGTAGCTTTAGTTATGAAAAACCATGACCTATTTGTATGAACTCTTTCCCTTAACATGATGTTCTCTAGTTTCACTCATAATTGTGCATGAAGATGGGAGCCTTAATAATGGCCCCAGTGTATGAAAATGTGGTAGTCAGGGAATTTTCAACCTCTAAGGAAGTGAAAGAACCACTCATGGGCTGGTGTGAGGGACTGTGGTGTGGGGGCTGATGCATTGGTCTGAATGACGCAAGCAGAGAAACTGAGTAGTATGATGACACATCCTTCCTTGAGACAAAGGCTGCATAACTAGAGGCAATGTGAGAAGGATCGGGTCCTGATGTGTTGGCATAATCTTTTATACACTGTGTGAAGACGTGTCTCTGTCCTTCCTCACCTGCCTAAGGCACCTTCTGATTGGCTTAATAAAGAGCTAAAAGACCAATAGCTAGGCAGGAGAGGTTAGGTAGAACTTGCTGGGGCAGAGATAAGAACTCTGGGAAAGAATCTGAGTGGGGAGATTCGCCAGCCAGCCAGATGTGGAGGAATTTGGATGTATGATGCTGAGGAGAGGTAATGAACCATGTGGTAGAAGACAGTAGGAGAGAGACCATCATTATTGAGTGAACTGGGGATGTGAGAGGCTGTGTTTGACTCCCAGTTTATCAGATCTGATAGGACTATGCTCTCAGAGAGCTAAGGAAGAGGTTAACTTAGCAAAGTCTTCACAGACAGTATAAAACTTTAGCAGTGTGTGGGGCCCCGTGGTGAGATAGGTATTTATGAGAAAGGAAAGGCATTTATAGATCCCAGTGACTTAGCCTGGCATGTAAATCAGGTTTAGAAGTGGTAAAGAAATCTAGATGAGATTTCTTTTAAGAACAAGAAAGGGGGGGGGGGGCGGCGGTAGTCTGCCCAGGTAGGATGGCCGATCTTCACTGTCAACTTGACACATCTGGAAAAAGGGGCCTCAGTTGAGATATTACCCCCATCAGATTAGCTCTTGGGCATGTGTGTGGGGGCATTTTCTTGGTTGGTAAGTGGGGTAGGCAGTCCCAGCACACTGTGGCACCATCCTTAAGTAGGTGGTCCTGGGCTGTGTAAAAAAAACAGACGGATGTGAGCCTGCAAGCAAAGCGGGAGGCGGTGCTCCTCCATGGTTCTCATCCCCGCTACTGCTCAAGTCCCTGCCCCGAATTCTAGCAGTGATGGATTGTGACCTGGAAGTATAGGCCAAATGCCACTCCCACAAAGCTGTTCTTGGTCACGGTGTTCATCACAGCAGCAGAAAGCAAACCAGGACCCTAGGTCACTCCAAAACGAATGTGGCAAGCTGGAGCGAAAGTCAGGCATTCAAACCTGGAAAACAGTTCACAGAAGGCATACATGATAAAACATCCGAAACGAGAAAGACTAAGCTCGTTCCAAGGCTGAACAATTGTAAACCGTGATGATCATTTATCTCATGTAAAACAGGATGCTGAGAGTGGAGATGCTTCACCTAGCCACATGATGCGGAAGGAGAGGACGATGGGAGTGGCTACCGCAGCTGTGCTGGCCCGGACAGACTATGTCTCTGACGGTAGCCAGGTGTGGCTGAAGAGAGCAGTGATACTGACTGCATGCCAATGCGTGCCAGATCCAAGGAACCAACTCAGGCGGCAGACACAAGCACAGCCCTGCTCCACTTGGACCTGGTCTGGGCCAAGAAGTTTGAGCTAACTGAAGCCATAGAGTGGAGAGATGCCCAGTGGGTCCCATGGCAGTGCCCCAGGATAAGGGTAGTGAATAGAGAGAGGGATAGAGAGAGCTAGATAAAATGGTGCTTCCCATCTACATAACTGCATTCAACATAGCTCTTCCTTTTCTGGTGTGTGTGTGTGTGTGTGTGTGTGTGTGTGTGTGTGTGTGTGTGTGTGTTTATGCGTGTGGATGCTTGTGGAGGCCCGAGAAGAACATTGGATACCCTGGGGCTGGAGCTATAGGCAGTCGTAATCTGCTCTATGTGGACACTGGAGACTGAACCTCTGTCCTTTGCAAGAGCAGAAAGCACTTAGATGCTGAGTCATTGCTTCAGAAACTCCACATTGCTCTTTTGAGGAAACAGCTAATGAGAGACAGACTGATTTCATGCTGTCTTGGATCTTTTGAACAGTTTACTTTAGTAGCCCTTTAGCTGCTGACTCCTGAGATCAACAAAAGTACAGCAGCCGTTGGAGATCCTGCCCACTCTGTTTTTATAGTGACCTCTGAGTGTCTTACAGACTTGTAAAAAGCCTCCATCCAGACCCAACCAAGAGGTAAAAACAATAAAAGTGGCTTTTGTTTGTTTGTCTCTTGGCTGTTAAATGAAAATCCCAGTACCAGGGGTGAGTTACTTCCCTAAGCGCTGCTGGCCAGGGAGTCCCAGAGGACCCCCATATAATAAAGGTCATTGCTGCTGCTTTAGATTGGGTGCCAGAACTAGGCGGTAGAACCTTTTGTTGAATACACTGCATATTTTGGGTCAAAACATGGAGAAATCAAGCTGGGACCCATCTGTGAGTGTTCCCTTCCTGCTGTCGAGTTTCTGCAGAGCTGGAAGGTGCTGTGCAGGCTTCTGGGGGAGAGTTATCACACAGAGATTTGGCTGTGGCCCCTGCATCCTGCTATGCTATCAACATGCCACACAAGCTGTATCAGCTGCTGCAATAGCTTCCTGAACTATTTTGGGCACAACCAGCAACTTTCTGGTTAGATTTAAGGCCTGCCTCACGGCAGGGAATTCACATCTGGTCCTGTTGCAGACAAAACCCTGCGGTATAGAAAGGCATAGGTCCCAGTGAGGAAGCAACTGCTATTATTTTGTTAAGTGGACATAATACACCTGTCAAATTGCCTTCCAAACCTTAGTGCTTACACACAGAGGACTGATGCTGGCCTTGGTTATGGGGGGACACGTAACAGTGGCCTGTGGTTGCTGATGGAGAGACTCATAGCTGGCTAAACTGCTGAAAACAAGTAATAGGGCTGCCAGGCTGCCCAATACTCAAGGAAAGGTAACAGACACATCACCTCTTCCAAGGCTCTGGGACATGGGGAGGTATCAGAAGGAATGTGAGAGATGGAGCAAAGGGGTGGACCATTGTGTAATGTACCCTTCAGACATAATATGATGCTATCTTGGCATAAAGTTTAACTTGGATCAGTATCCATGAAAACCAGGGTAGAGCAGTACATAAGTAGCAAGGCCTGTGGAAATGGAGTATTGACACTCTCTAGTAGATTGAGGAAAGGAGGGTCATAAGACCCTCGTCTGGGTTCAAGCTATTGCTCCCTCAACTACAAGTGATCTTGGGAGATGCTAGAGTATGTAGGAAGTAGAAGGTTAATCGAAAGGAGGATTCCATAAATGAAGTTTCTATGAGTTCATCCATGATGGGTTGGGATTTTGCAGTGATGCAGCTGTTTTGGAGTCAACCATGTTCTGTAAGAAAGCCTAACAATCTTATTGGTTAAAGTTGGGCTGTGGTGAAATTGCACTTTGGTCTGTTAATGGTGTCTGTTCTGGGATGAACAGACATTTGTTCATACCTTCTTGGGGAAAATTAATACATCAGCTAAACTGAAGGCACACTAATGTTCATGCAAAGTGATGTGTCCGGAAACCCCAATCAGCAAACTACTTCAAACATGCACCATGCATGCCCGGAGACAAAAGAAGTAACACGAATGTCCAAGACAATGTGTCTGCTCTAAAAAGTGCCAATCCTGTAGTAACAGTTCACAATGAGAACGACTTAGATTAAATTCTAACAGTTGTAGCTAGGGTCAAAGAATTCAAAGGGGGAAGCCAATAAACTCCTGAGTAAATTCTAATGGACCACTGGTTTTTTAGTTTTTTTTCCCCACTCTTTGGCTCTTTAGCTCCCAAATAAATAAATCCACAGAGATCTACTCATTCTTATAAATACCTGGCCTTAGCTTGGTTTATTTCTAGCCAGCTTTTTTTTTTTTTAAGTTAAAATTTCCAATCTACCTCTTGCTTCAGACTTTTATCTTTCTCTATTTCTGTATATCTTTTCTTTACTTCTTACTCTGTGGCTTGCTGTGTGGCTGTGTGGCGGGCCCCTAATGTCCTCTCTCCTTCTTTTCTCATACCTTGATCTTCTCTCGCCAGAATTCTCCTTCTATTTATTCTCTCTGCCTGCCATCCCCACCTATCCTTTCTCCTGCCTTGCTACTGGCCAGTTGTTCAGTTCTTTATTAGACCAATCAGGAATTTTAAACAGGAAAAGTAATACAGCATCACAGAGTTTAACAAATGCAACATGAAAGAATGCAGCATGTCTTTGCATCATTAAACAGATATTCCACAACATAAACCACTGTACACATCTTCAACTAATATTCCACAACAGACCATACACAAACAGCTAACAGAAATAACAAAGTCAATTCAGGATATGAAAATTTACAGTGATAAAAAGATAGAAATAATGAAGAAAACAAAACAAATGATGTTGGAAATGAAAAGTTCAATAAACCAAATAAAAAGCCTGCTGGAGAGGCTCACCAACAGAATGGGCTGTGTGAAGACAGAATATAAGGTAAGAACTGGAGCATTTAATCAAAATCACGATGAATTAATTTTTTTAAAAAAACTAAACTTACTTATTATTACATGTGTGTGCTATTGCATGTGTGCCATGGTATGAACGTAGTGGTCAGAAGAAAAATTTCAGGAGTCATTTCTTCATGTGGACCCTGGGAACCAAACTCAGATCGTCAGGCATGGTGGCAAGTGCCCTGAATCACTAAGAATTTTACTAGTCCTAACTCTAATAAATGTATTAATAGAACAAGTAAGATATTTAAGAAAACAAATCTGAGAATTATCAACAAAGAAGAGGATAGAAATATTTTCAGCCAAAGGCATAGAAAATATTTTCAATAAAATCATGGAAGAACATTTTCAAACTCTAGGGAAAGAAAGGTCCTACCAGGTACAAAATACATACAGAACACCAAATCAACAGCAACATTATAGTTAAAATATGAACTACACAGAATATAAGGTGTTAAAAGCTACAAGAGAAAGGGCCAAGTCACATACAAACACAGTGTTATTTGACGGACTTTTCTTGGGGAATGCAACACACACACACACACACACACACACACATATATATATATATCTCCACTCCAGATGGGAAGCCCACAACACACCAAAGTACTGATAACACCAAGGTACAACATGGTAAACCAGTGAGTTTTATTGGGGTTACTTACAGGAACAGAAATGATTCAAAGACAGCTGCATCACCAGAGCCCAGCCCAGCATGGGTGACAAGTTGCAGAATCTGGGAACGTGGAGCACAGCTCAGTAGGCTGGATAGTGTCTCTTCCAAGTGCCTCAGTTGGTGTAAGCCTCTTCCAGACATCTCAGCTGGTTTCTGCTTCTTCCAGGCATCTGGTCTGGTCTCAGAGTTTTCTTTGCAGTTGACTTGTCTGAGAGCGACTCTCAGCAGTCATTACTATTTACTATTGGGAAAGAGTGGCCCAGTGAATCCAGTCAGTTTCAGGGACTTCCTGAGGCGATTTTGACTTGTTGACTTTCTATTTAAGGAGAGTCCTTTGGCAGTTCAATGTTTCAGTTTAAGGGAAACTGCTGCCTAACAGCAGGATCAGCAGATAGAAGGGCTTGGAATGACGTAAGTAAAGTTTGAAAGGCTACAGCAAGCCCAGGCTAAACTACCTGGTAATATTATCTGTCATAAATTGAAGGAGAAAGAAAAAAAAACCTTTAATGACAAAAAAGAGTATGGAAGGAATTCAGGACCATTAAGTCAGCTCTACAGAGGATATGGAAAGGGCTGCTTTGGACTGAAGAAAAGACTAAACAGGTCTCAGAAACTTCCTGGGGGAAAATAGATGCTAAGACAGTTGTAAGCAAATGAGGGTTCAGAAATCAGCAGGCATTGTAAAATCAACAAAATGATGAGAATTAACACACAATATTAATTGTCTCAATTGTCCAATAAAATGCACAGAATAGCAGACTGAATAAGAAAACAGAATCCCTCTTTGCACTCACCTTCAAGATAGACACTTATAGTAGGAAGCAAGAAAGAATGAGCAAAGACATTCCACACAAATGAAAGCAGGAAATAAGTGGAGTTCCCCATTTGTTCCAATATCTGGAAAAAAGATGTTAAGCCAAAAATGGTCACTTCATACTGACCGGGCAATTCTAAACAGGTACATACTAAACACAGATACATGTAATTTCATTAAAAAAAAAAAACTACTAAATAGAGATACAGATTAACCTCAACACAGTAATAGTGAGTGACTTCAATACCCCACTCTCACCAGTAGGCAGGTTGTCCCAACAAAAAATAAACAGAAGCATCTAAGTTAAGTGACATCATAGATCAAATGGACCTAAAAGGTATCTACAAAACAGTCCATCCTAACACTGCAGAAATACATTATTCTTAGCAGCCCCTGGTATGCACATAAAACCGATCATCTACCAGGACACAAGCAAGTTT
Organism: Phodopus roborovskii; assembly: GCF_943737965.1. NCBI lineage: Eukaryota > Metazoa > Chordata > Mammalia > Rodentia > Cricetidae > Phodopus > Phodopus roborovskii. The sequence goes on from NW_026126540.1 coordinate 28,623,350, forward strand.
AACAAATATAAGAAAATTGAAATAATCTTTTTCATTCAATCTGACCACATGGGATATAGGTAGAAATCAACAGCAAGGGAAACTGTAGAACATAAATAGACTCCTGGAGACTGAACAGCACACTACTAAGTGAAGAATGGGTCATTGAAGGAATTTAAAATTTTTTAAATTTTCTATAATTGAATGAAAATGAAAATACAGCATACCAAAACCCAAGGGATACAGTGAAAACAGAACCAAGCAAATGTCATGAGTACAGACAGATATATCAATTAAAAAAACAAACCAGAGATGCCATTTGACAAGGACACTTAATAGCTGATGGTTGTTGTTGTAGGCTCCAGGCTAAGCATTTTTGCATATACTTGTCTCTCACAGGGTTACCATGTCACTGAAGTACTAAGAAGGGTTGATGATCAGGTATGTAAACTCTCAGGTCCTAAGACAGTAAATGAGTGAACTAGGATTTGAACCTAACCTATTCAATCCATAAACCTGTACACTTGGCCAAGACTGGTGTTTCATGCCTACAGTCCTAGCTGGACAGGGGGATGAGGAGGATGTATTACTTAAGTCCAGGAGTTTAAGAGCATCCTGGGCTACACAGATTCTTCCTTAAATATGGTAAGGGGGTGGGGGCTGAGATCCTAATAAGAAATCATTAAATCTAAAAATCACTAAATAAAATGAGCATGTAAAACAAAACAAAAAACAAAAACCAAACCAAAACAAACAAACAAACAAAACCAGAGTGACCAAAAATACATAACTTAATAATGCACCTTAGGGACTTAGAGAAACAAGAAGCAGGAGAGAGAGAGAGAGAGAGAGAGAGAGAGAGAGAGAGAGAGAGAGAGAGAAGTAAATCAAGATAAAGGCAGAAGTTAATGAAGTGGAAATGAAAAAGGAGACACCACATAACAAAAATCCCTACAAAGTAAGGGCTAGAGAGATGGATAAGTGGTTAAGAGTATATAATGCTCTGTGTGTGGGGGGCATGGAGAGAGGGTGGGGGGACAGTGGCTCCAGCTACAGGGAATCTGATGCCCTTTTCTGGACTCCAAGGACACCTACACACTCATACACATACACACATAATTAAAAATAAAATAAACCTTTAAAAATCCTACACAAAATTAAACAATGACTTCTTTGAAAAAAATTGAAAAACCCTTAGTCAAATTAATGAGAGAGAGAGAGAGAGAGAGAGAGAGAGAGAGAGGAGACCTGAATTAGTAAACCAGAGGTGAGACAGGAGTCACTATAACTGATGCCAATGAAATATAGAAAGGGTATAAAGATATTCCTTAGAACTTATTTTTCTAAACTGGAAAATTTAAAAGAAATGGATGAATATTTAGATGCATATGATCCACCAAAGCAAAACCAAGTTGAGGTAAATAATGTAACAGATCTGTAAAATGCAGTCAGTATTAAAATGATCTCTCAATTAAAACAAGCTCAGAGCCAAATGGAGACAGTGAAAAATTCTACCAGATCTTCAAAGTAGAAATAATGCTTCTCTTTATCAAATCATTATGTAAAATATAGAAGGAAGGAATTCTTCCAAAACTAAAAGGAAAAAAGTGGAAAGAAAGAAAAGAAAAGGGAAACCAGGTAGATATAGGAAAAAAGAAAGAAAAAGAAAATCATGGACCAAATTCTTCCATGAATACAGATGCAAAATTTCTCATTAAAATACTTGAAAATAAAGCTCAAACACAAATTAAAAAGATCATACACCATTATGTAGTTGGCTTCATTCCAGAGAGTCAGAGATTGGTTAATATATGTAAATAAAAAAAATGTAATTCAACTCACAAATGGACTCAAGGACAGAAATCACAAGGTCATCTCAATCAATAGAGAAAAAGGCTTTATAAAGTCCAACATGACAAAAGCATTGGAGAGACAAGGGATGGAAGGATGTATCTAAAGCAGAAGGGACATAACTCAACTTAATACAGGTTATACATGATAAATCTTCAACCAACATTACACTTAATGGAGAAAATCTCAAAGCACTCTTACTAATACCAGAAACAAGAAGGCTACTGTGATGCTTTGAAAGAAAATGGACTCCAAAGGGAGTGGCCCTAGTAGGAGGTGTGGCCTTATTGGAGTAGGTGTGGTCTTATTGGAGGAAGTGTGTCACGGCGGAGGCAGGCTTTGAGATCTCCTATATGCTCAAGCCACGCCCAGTGTTTCAGTTCACTTCTTGTTGCCTTTGAGTCAAGATGTAAGGACTCTCATCTCCAGCACCATGTCTGCCTGCATGCTGCCTTGCTTCCCACCACGATAATAATGGACTAAACCTTTGAACTGAAGTGAGCCACCCCATTAAATGTTTTCTTTATAAGAATTATCATGTTCATGGCATCTCTTCACAGCAACAGAAATCCTAACAAAGACAGCTACCCACTCTCTCCATTCCTATTTGATATATAGAAGTTTTAGCTAGAACAGTAAGACAAAAGAAATAAAAGCATTCAAAAAGGAAAGGAATAAGTAAAAATATTCTTATTTGTAGATGATATGATTTCATATATAAAAGACCCTAAAGCAATGGTTCTCAACTTTCCTAAGGCTGCAACCCTTTAATGCAGTGCCTCATGTTGTGGTGACCCCCCCCCCCAATCATAAAATTATTTTTGTAAATGTGATTTTGCTACTTTATGAATCATAATGTATTTTTGGAGATAGAAGTTTGCCAAAGGGATCAAGAGCACAGGTTAAGAACTGATGCCCCAAAGACAACTAGAAAATGCCTAGAATTGTAAACTCAGTTACGAGACAGGATAGAAAATCAGTAACTTTCCAAATGTCGAACTACCAATGTCAAATAAACTGAGAAAGAAATTAGGAAATCAATGTCACCCACAATAGCCTCAAAAATACTAAAATTTAACTAAAGAAAACTTTCAAACACTGAGGAATGAAGTAGAGAAAGACATTAAACGTTGGAAAGACTGCCCATGCTCCTGGATTGGAAGAGTTAATGTTATTAAAAATCATTTGTGAGATTCACTGAATCTATAGGTTGCTTTTATAGGATGGGAACTTGTTGGGGAGAAAGTTGGGTTCAGTGGGAGTAGAAAGGAGATATGAGAGAGTGATGAGGGTGAGTATGACCAAAGTATATTCATACTTATGTGACATTGTCAAAGAATAAGTAAATAAGCAAGCAGTTAGGTTTTGTTTACCGTTGTTTTGTGGTCAGACCCCCCCCCCCCAATGGCTGCCTATAAGAAGGTCTTAGCATTTTTCCCATTATGTTTACCTTAGTTTACAATTTTAGTCTTACATTTGGGTTTCTGATCCATTTTTTTAGCTGCCTGGGTGAGAGACAAGGGTCATGCTTCAGTCTTGTGCTTGTGAACATCCAGTTTCCCCAGCATCGTTATTGAAGAGATTGCTGTTTCCAGGAAATGGGTTTGTACTTTTGTCAAGAATCACTGTCTGCAGACACATGGGTTTGTTGCTTACATCTTCCCTCTCTTCCATTGGCCTGCACACCTTGTTTTATGCAGTATAATCTGTACTATAACTTTAAACTACGTGCTATGATACCTCCAGGTTTGTTCTTTTTGCCCAAGATTTCTTTTGTGCTCTCCATAATATTTAGAGTAGTTCTGCTCCCTCGCCCCCAGTTCCACCTAATGTTTGTCTGTGGGTCTCTGTATCTGCCAGAAAAAGCCTACTCTGAAGAAGATGGGAAGGAAGGACCATAGGAGCCATAGGAGAGGGGTGGAGGGCACCAGGAAAACAACTCACAGAAACAACTAAGCAGGGATCTAGGGGCTCAAACAGACTGAAGCTACAGTAAGGGAGCCGATATGGCTCTGAGCTTGGTCCTCGGCATGCTTGCTGTGGTTGTATAGCTTGGGGTGTCTGTGGGACTCCTAATGGTGGGAGTGAGGCTGCCTCTGACTCTTTTGCCTGCTCTTAGGACCCTTTCCCTCCTACTGGGTTTACTTGTCCAGCTTTGGTATGAGGATTTGTGCCTAGTCTTACTGTGTCTTGTTATGCCGTGATTGTCGATATCCCTGGGAGATCTGCTCTTTTCTGAAGGGAAAAAGAGCGGTGGGTCTGGGGGATGTGTGAGGACTGGGAGGACTGGAGGAAGTGAAGGCTGTAATCTGGATGCATTGTATGAGAGATAAATAAATAAAATAAATCAGTAAATCATTTTTATTGGTAGGGGAAGAATTATTCCCTCCCCAAGGCCTTTGAAAAAGTCATTACTATTGTGACAGAGATTGAATTGCATCTCTAATCCACACTGAATAATACAGGTATTTTAGCAATTTAATTCTTCCAGTTCATGAACATAAGGTATTCTTTCCATTTTTTTTTGTTTTGTTTTGTGTGTGTCTCTTTAAATGTTTTTCATTGATATTTTAAGATTCCATTTCAGGGTTCTTTCACTCCCTTAGTTAACTTAATTCTTGTGTGTTTTATTTTATTTTGTAGCTATTGTGAATGGAATTCACTCACCCTCTCAGTAAGCTCATTAAGTGTGTGCGTGCACATGTGCGTGTAGACATTTTAATCTTGTTTAATCCTGAACATGTTCTGAATATGTTCAATGCTTCTCATGGTCTTCTGATGGAATTTTTAGTGTTCCCTAAGTATGTGTATGTTGTATTACTTGTATTATATGCAGACAGGGATTATTTGATTTTTTTCCCTCTTCCTATTTTTATTTCTTTTCTTTGCCTAATTGTTCTGGCAAAACTTCAGGTACTATAGTGAACAAGGCCAGTGAGTGTGGGCAGCTCATCTGGTTAGATCTTGGAGGAAATGCTGTCAGCTTTCCCCATCCATCTTCATTTTGACTCACTTGTGGAAGATGAGTTGTAATAGAATAGAGGTGGAAAAATCAAATAGACTAGAACTCTCTCCTTCCATTCCATCCCATTTCCCCTTCTACCTGATCCCTTCCTGCTCCAGTCCTCTTCCACCCCCAGTCCACTCACATGTTCTATTCCTCTTTCCCAGGGAGATACATATGTCCCTCTCTAATCTCTCCTCTTTACCTAACTTCTCTGGGTCTGTGGATTTTAGCTCAGTTATCATTTGCGTAACAGCTACTTATAAGTGAATACATACCATGTTTGTTTTCCTGGGTCTGACTTCTGGAGGCAAAGGCAGGCATATTGCTCAGTTTGAGGCCAGCTTAGACTATAGAATGAGTTCCAGGACAATCAGGGCTACACAGAGAAACCCTGTCTCAAAAAAACCAAAACCAACCAACCAACCAAACAAACAAACAAAATACCCCTAACATCATAGCACAAACATTTCCCTATAGATTTCCACATATTTGAATATATAATTTATGAATATGGGGAAATGTACACAAGATGTTTAATTAATCCAATATTGTTAAAAAATTAGAGAAAATGCTGTTTATATTTTTCTCTTATAGAAGTACTATCATGAGCATCTTTGATATAATCATATGTAATCATATGGTGTTTTCTATGAGATAAATGTTCAGGTTCCATGTTCTTAACAGATTTCCTAAGAATTACTGTTGAAGAAGCATTTTTTTTCCAAATATTTTTATGGCCTTTGGTTTTCTAAATAAAATGATTTCTCTTTTCAGAGTATGTAAGTTTTAGAAATTTTAGTCAACCAACTATTTTAGGCCAACTTCTCTTGATATTTAGGCCAACTTCTTCATTGACATAGCTCATTAATCCAACTATCTTATACGTTTTGAGGAAAGTCATCAAGATGGCCACAAATATTCTTATCTGTTGTTTTCATTCCGAACCAAGGCAGTGCTATTTCAGTGGGCTTCAGGGCAGGAGTGGGTTTGGTGCTGGGTGGATCTGAAACCTGTTTAGCCAATCTAAGATCCTGACAAGTGCTCTGCTCTCAGCCTCAGTTAATTCACACAGATGATAAAGACCACCACATGCTAGATTATATTAGTTTGTGTAAAAACCTCTCACAACACAACCGTCTCATTAAATGTGTCTTCCAAACCTTCCCACACATGTCTTCACCAGCTCCACGGTGAGCTCCTCAGGCCAAGACACTTCTCACACACACTGTGGACTCTCAGCTGTCCCCTTACTGGTGACTCTTCCATTGCATTCTCATCATAAACAGACAAGTGCCCACTTACTGGCAACAGCCTGCTGTTTTCCACTATTCACTCTTGTCCCTTTGCCATGCTTCCCTGCACAAAGCGAAAACTCCTGCAGTGGCTCTCCATAGTACACCCTGCCCAGGAAAACCCAAAGCTCTCAGTGACTTTGCCCATGACTGCTTGGCCTCACCTTGAACCATTCTATCCCCTGCTCACTCCACTGCAACTGCATCAATGGACGTGTTGCTCTCGAACATGCCACACTCAGTGAACCCAACCACTTATCCAATCAGCTAATTAACTTTCATCCAGGTGAGCTGCATATTTTAATACATGGAGGGAAGACTGTAGTCACCTGGGGAGAAGCATAGTGTTGCCAAAGAGGCCATACACAGTTAGAACAAGCTTTAATTATGGCAGAGAGGAAGATGCTGAAATTCTCTGTCATCCTCTACCTAAAAGAAAACCTCCATCAAAGGGGTCAGTGCTGGTTGTATGAGGCTGGGGAAGCAAGGAATGAATAAACTGCTTGCTGGTGGCAACTGGTGAGCTCAGGAAACTCCTGGTAGTGGGAAGGGGAAGCTTTTATACTGAAAACACTATTGTGTTCTTTATTGAGTTGGATAGAATAATAGACTTCAAGAGGGGTTCCTGTCCCAATACTTAACAATGTGTGACTTGCAAAGGGGCCTTTGAATCAGGACCAAAAGAAGAGGAACTTCTCTTGAGTGACCTGGGTCAGACAAATGCTATCATGAAGAGATTTATAAATAATGTGTGGGTCAGAGGTTAAGGGAGATGATGTTGGGAGCAGAGGTTGGAAGGATGGACTTCAAAGAGAGGAAAGGGTGATTGTGTCCGGGAACACAGGTAATTTCTACCAAGAAAGAACCATGAACAGAGGCATGGTCATATAGGCTCCAGAAGGGATGCATCCCTGGGACTTTCAGTTCCTCAGAACTATATAATACATTTAAGCTGTTGTAAGCCCCAAGGTTCATGGTAATTGTGGATAATAGAACAACAGGAAACTATCCATCCATGATTGCACACTACCACACATCTGGCAGTGGTGGGGTGGTGGTGCACACCTTTAGTTCCAGCACTAAGGAGACAGAGGCAGATGGATCTCTGTTGGTTCAAGGCCACACTGAGCTACATGAAATCAATCCAGTCCTAAAGAGAAATGGTTCACACAAAGGTGATCTCAGCACTTGGAATAACATGCTTTTAATCCCAGCACTAGGGAGGTAGAGACAGGAGTGATATGGCTAGGCAGAGAGAGGACTATAAGGTGGGAGGGGACAGGATTGTAGTCTGAGGCTTGGTGGGAGCAGTACAGTCTGCATATTGCCTCTAAGGATTTGTGGAGACAGGATCACCCAATCCAGTCTGAGGTAGAGGTAAGAGCTAGTGGTTGGCTGCTTTGCTTTTCTGATCTTCAGCTCGAACCCCAATATCTGTCTCTGGGTTTTTATTATTTGTGTTACATCTTCCAGCATTGCCTTAGCAAAAAACAGCTTGTGGAGAAAAGGGTTTATTTTAGCTTAAGTTTCCCAATCACAGCCCACCATGAAGGAAAGTTAGGGAAGGATCTCAATGCAGAAACCTGAAGGCAGGAGCTGAGTCAGATGCCTTGGAGAATAGTTGTTTACTGGCTTGCACTCCATGCCCTTCTCAGCTGGCTTTCTTGTAGCTCTCAGGACCACCAATCCAAGGGTGGCACCATCCACAGTGAGCTAGGCCATCCCACATCAATCATCAGTCAAGAAAACACCACAAAGCCTTGCCCATAGGCCAATCTGGTGGGGGATATATTCTTAATCAAAGTTTCCTCTTCCCAAATGACTCTAGCTTGTGTCAAGTGGATATAAGCTTAGCCAGTACAACCACTATGGAAGCTAAACATTGGAGAGGGAAAACTGACATATCTTTCAAAAGTAATGGTCAATAGTTTGGAGCAGTAAACCTGTTTGTTGGGTCAGTAGCCCATGGAGCACAGATAGACTGTAAAACCATGTGGCCAGTGGTATATATTTGTGCAAGCATTTCTGATTGTGTGTTTGTAGGGTGGTGTGTGTGTGTGTGTGTGTGTGTGTGTTGGAGTGTTCTTTAGCTACTGTGTCTGAGAACATGTCTGCTTAGGTAACAGATAAAATCTGAAGTTGAATGATGTATAAAAATACTTCAGGTTATGATCCAGTCATGAATTAAGGTACCAGCAAAATCCTGACATGTTCATATTATTCAGAATGACTGTGACATTTGGATATCTCCAAGGGATGCATAACTGCTGAAAGGAATGGGTGCTTGGGTTCTGAGTTAACTAAGAAACTCACCACTACTCTATCTTTGTCCCTGAAGGCTACAGGCTTGCATGACAACTACAGAAGTCTGCGTGAGGCTTGCCCAGCTTGTTTCTGAGATTTGAGATCTATTGGAAGAGAGTCACTGTCTTTGGGAGCTATGGAGACTGAGATGCACCCTTCTTGTTGGATGAGGTCTTTAGAAGCAAATAACTAAATTCTGTAACAAGAACTTTTGAGAATATTTTCCTGCCTTTTTCATATGAGCAGAGATACTTGGGATCTTCACATAAGCCAGAATTGGATATGGAAATTGATAGAATGGACTGTGGAACACCTTCAAAGGAACCAAGGACTAAGTCCTGTGTTAAGGGATACTTACTAACGAGGCAAAGGACACCTGGGAGAAAATACTCCAAGGCTGATCAGACCTCAGGGTCACAGTCTGTTTTAATTATCTGATGAAATATAAGCATTAACAAAATAATCTGCTTATGTGCACAACATTTACATGTAATTTCAAGAGTTAATGCATAATTATAAAGCCTATCAATTTTTATAGCAGTCAGTGGTCTTAAGTTTTAAAAAAAATCATGTTTTAAACCTAGAGTGTGGGTAGACATATTACTGTAATTGAAAGGAATGGTCTACTGTGTGGAGATAGAGATTTTGGATCTTAGAGAGTCCTTGCAGAAATTTTTCACAGTATGGTCTGCATGTGAGTTATAATTTGTTGAGACAATTTGGACCATCTATTAATAAGGAGATGCCATTAAGTGATGCATGAAATTATTGAGAAGGAACAGGCATTAGCATAAAGATAATGAATTACATTGGGAAATTTGCAGATGCTGTGAGAAATCCACAAGGTTCATACTAAAAATATAGTTCTGTGCTATGGTTTGACTGTGAAGTGTTTCCCACAAGCTCGTTCATGTGTTATAGGCTTGGTCCTCACTGGGGTGCTGTTTGGGCAGGAGCTGGAAACTTTAAAAGGTGGACCTAGCTAGAGAAAGTAGGTCATCTAGAGGCATACCTTTGAAGGATATTTTGTCCCTGGCCTCTTCCCTTTGCTCCCTCCTTCCTGACCACCATGAAATGAACAACTTTATTCCACCATTCCCTTCTGCCATGATGTTCTGTTTCCCTGTGACCCAGAAACAAAGAATTCAGATGACCCTGGACTGGACTGTAAACCCTAAAACTGTGAGCCAAAATGAATCTCTTCATTTTAAATTTTTTTTTTCACATCTCCAACAGATTTATTTTCAAAGGAATGGCCTAAGGGAGAAAAAAACGGGGTACAGAAGTATGGACTAGAAAATAAATACAAATGTAAGCTGTTTTACTAATTATTTTATAACCACAAACTGGTACAGAGGATGATGCCCTGTACAAAACACAACAGATTCGAACGAGGTGTTCCCTTAGCAAGGCTGAAGAGTCAGTCTCTGGTGTTTGGAATTTAGGATGCAGTCCTTGTTTTTGGATGGATCACTGGGTGTTTGGCACAGTCCATGCTTTTAACCAGATTTGAACAGAAGAATGGCCACCTGGCCCAGGTAGAAGTAGATGAAGTGTTTGGTTTCATGTGTCACATAACTACCGAAGTTCCGACCCACAATGCAGTGCCAGGTGGGGTTGTACTTCTTGTCAAACTCCTTCTTGATATGGGCCGCAATATCCTTTTCTATGTTGTACTTCTCCAACGCCTGAGTAGCGCACTCCACCGAGTCCTGTTGCATCTCTTCCGACATGTCTGCATTTTTGATCACCGCCTTCCGGTCGCACATGGTTGCGGTTTTGGTGACGTTATGAAGTGTTTGGTGTGGAAACAGAGACTTCCACACCCATGTCCTTCACGGATCTTATCCCCCCTCTCTTTGAGACAGGGTTGCAAAAGGAGCTTTGGCTGGAACTTTCCACACAGGGCAGGCTGGTCTTGAACTCACAGACATCCTCCTGCCTCTGCCCGCACGCGGAGTGCCGGAATGAACGGAATGGCATGCGCCACCATGCTCTGCTCTCCACAGACTGCACCTCAGTGCGGCACAGGGGCTGCTGACCCGGCTGAGGCTGAGGCTGAGGGCCCGGCAGCCCCGCGGGGCGGGGCCCGTCTAAATTGTTTTTCTTATGTGTTTGTCACAGTATTGACAAGTCTTAGTAACAAGGATTTGTACTTAGAAGAAAGGATGAAGACAGCAGTTTAATAATTCTTGGCATGAGGATGGAAGCTAAAGCCATGACTGTGTATCCAATTACCAGAGAGAATAGGTGGAAGGAGAAGGAAGCTGACAATTATCCCCTCCCCCACCTCCACTGTACAGCTATCCAACCTTGGACTTTGTGTATGCCAGGGAAATTCTTAACCACTGAGCTAGCCTCTATCACAATTTTTAATTTCTATTTTGAGATAGGATTTTACTGAGTTGCTTAGGCTGGACTTGAACCTGTACCACAGGCATGCCCTGAATTTGTGATATTCCTGCCTTAGCTTCCTGAATGGTGAGTTTGAACCAGCAGGCCCTGCTTTCTCACAGTTTCAAAAGGCAGAAAAACTTAGATGAGGATCACTACACAGCTTCCAGATAATCACTACAGTCTCCAGAGTAGGCTGTAAGCTTTGAAATTCCCAAGGTTTAGATATTGATTTTCAGTTAGTCCCCGTCCAAAGTCAGTTAGGAATCTATGTGCCCTAGGGAATCTATAAGTGCAACCAGGTGTTGAGTTTTGTAGACTATCATCTCTGTTGGATGAGTCTAATTCCTCCTATTTCAGAAGCTGGTATAGCATTACTTTCTTACAAAATAGAATTTGTAATTTGATCTGGGTGGACTTATATAAAGAAATGAAGACACAGCTTATATAAGGACTCCTTCCACAGGGTTCTGAGACATTGCCTTGTTCTTGAATAACAAATTATAACATGGTCACAGATTTCAAGGTGTCAAAATTCATTATCTCTTGGAACTCATCACACTGTCTATTTTAAATGCCTTGTTTTGGGACCTGTATTAGTTTAAAGATATAGGCTACAAATAATGGTAGAGTCAGTGATAATGATAATAAAGCTTTATATAGCCTTTACAAGCCTAAATATATTAATTCAATCAATCTTTACAACAACTTCATGAAACAGAAACTATTCTGACCCCCATTTTATGTAGGAGAAACATGAGTCAGAGACATTGAATAAGGAAGGCATCCAAGTTCACACATTTACTGAGTGTCAGAGTTGAGATAGAACTCTTCAGACCCCAGTGTCTGGGGTGTTTTTTTTTTTTTCCACAGCTTTCTGTCTCCACAGAGTTTTCTATAGACCAGAAAGCCCACAATGAAAATCTAAATGGTTCATTTTAAAACATACATCCTGGAGTCAATCAGGATTTCCAAAATTCTGTTGAGTGTGGTCACAAATTAGGCAATAAAAATAACACTTACTAAGCACTGGCTTTATCCTAATTGCTTCATATTTATTAGCTATTTAATCCTCACAATGACAGCTGGTAAAGGCATGTGCTGCCAAGTGTGATGACCTACGTTTAATCCCTAGGATGTACACAAAGGAAGGAGAGAAACAGCTCCTACAGATTTTTTCTGATCTCACGTACACCTATACATAGGATAAATTCATAGATGAATAAATGTGGTAAAATTTGACTCTTCATTGATTCTGAGGTGTCATGTTATTTTCCTCGTTTTAGAGGAATAGAAGGTATATAAAATTACTTGCTATATTGTTATTCATAAGACTATAAAATGTCTTTAAGACACCTTAAAATATCTGGGCGGTAGTAGCACATGCCTTTAGTCCCAGCACTCAGGAGGCATAGGCAGGTGGATCTCTGTGAGTTCAAAACCAGCCTGGTCTACAAGAGCTAGTTTCAGGACAACCTCCAAAACCACAGAGAAACCCTGTCTGGAAAAACCAAAAACAAAACCAAACCAAAAAACAAAACAAAACAAAACAAAAAACCCTTAAAATAATGAGAAAAAATTTGCAAAGAAAGCCACACATCTTACTCTTTATTCTAAACATTAAAAATACATGATTATTAATAATAGGCAAACATAGCTTTCCATTAAGAATTCCAAATCTTAGAGCCCCAAGACTCTTGAAGTACTTGTTATTCAACTGATACTAAAATTAAAATTAGGTGATTATTAAAGCTGAATTTATTTACCTAATACTGATTTATTAGTGTTTTAAGTTAGCATACAAAGTAGTGGGTTTCAGTGTGGTATTTCCACACAGACTTTGTGTTGATTTCTTCCCAACTCCCAGCACTTGTTTGTGTACTGCCTTCTTCCCAGTCCCCTTCTTCCAAGAGGACACTCCTCCATTGCTGGTGGGAATGCAAACTTGTACAGCTGGAAATCAGTATGGCGATTTCTCAGAAAATTGAGATCAACCTACCTCAAGACCCTGCCATACCACTATTGGATGTGTACCCAGAAGAGGCACTCTCACACCACAAGGACATTTGCTCAACTATGCTCATAGCAACATTATCTGTAATAGCCAGATCTTGGAAACAGCCTAGATGCCCCTCAACTGAAGAATGGATAAAGAAAATGTGGTATATTTACACAATGGAGTACTACTCAGTGGTAAGAAATGGTGACATCTGAAAATTCACAGGCTGATGGACAGAACTAGGAAAAAACCATCCTAAGTGAGGTAACCCAAAGCCAGAAGGGCAAATGCACTACGCGCCCAGTCCTCGTCTCCCACCAGCAGTCCCCTCCCCATGAACCAAACATTCCATTGCCCATTCCTCTTTTTCCTTCTGTCCGTCCCCATACCTTAGAATTTCTTTGTCTCTTCTCACTGTCACCTTTCTAGCTCCATGACATTATATATAGGCACACACACACACACACACACACACACACACACACACACACACATACACACACACACACGGATTAAAATCTAGGATCCACATAAGAGGGAATAATGCGGTATTTGTATTTCCGAGTCTGGCTCATTTCCCTTAACACAACGATGCAGTTCTAGCTATTCTGCTACAAATGTCACAGTATAAATTTTCTTTATGGCTGAGTACAATTTCATTGTGTGTGTGGACTTGTCTATTGATGGATGTCTGGGATGGTCCCATTTCTTAGTTATTGGAAACACTGCAGCAATAAGTCTGGATGTACATGTATTTTCATGGCATGCTGATTTAGAGTCCTTGAGTTTGTGTAAGGTGTGTTAAAGGTGTAGCACATGTAGATCTATTAATAGTTTTTTTTTCCTTGAGAAACCTCTGTACTGACTCCACAGCAGCTGCGCGAGTTTACACTCTCAGCAGCAGTAAATAAGGGTTCCCTCTTCTCTCTACCCTTTTTAGTATCTGTTGTTAGTATTTGTTTCCTTTTTTGATGTTGGACATTCTGACTGAATCATTCTAAGATAGAGCCTCAAAATGCTGTTAATATTTGTTTTTCTCATGGCTGGGAATTTAAGCATCTTCTCAAATATTTATTACTTTGAGAACTTTCTGCTCGGGGCTGGAGAGAGGGCTCAGCAGTTATGAGCACACATGCTCTCACAGAGGACCTGGGTTCAGTTTCCAGCATCCATGCCTGGCTTCTCACAGTCTTCTGTGACTCCAGCTCCAGGGGGATCTGACACCTCAGGCCTCCACGGGCCCCTGCACTGGCATGCACCACACTCCACGCACACATTTAATTAACAATAAAAATTATCTCAAAAATAATGTTCTACTTAGTTCCCTAGAATATTTGTTGGCTGAAATGTAACACGTGTGTGTGTGTGTGTGTGTGTGTGTGTGTGTGTGTGTGTTGTGTTTAATTTTTGGATCTAGAAGCAGAAATGTGACTGTAGCCCCCACATGCACTGGGCAGTAAGCATACAGGTTGTGGAGATAGAGGCAGAAATGTGATGAGAGGGTCTGAGGCTGAGCTTCTTCATGAGTACATGGGAGTGGACAGCCCAGAAGGAGTTGTAGGGGGTCACTGCCTGCACTACCAAGTTCACAGGAATACAAGAAATGAGCTGCTGAACTTGGCTATAGTCTTTCCTATGGGTGGGGCTGGGAAGACACAGCCTTATGACAAAGGCAAATAGGCCAGCAGGTGTTGTGCACCTCCTCTGTGCTTTAGTCACAGAAAGTCCCTAATGGAAAGGAAGACCCCAACTCCCAGAGACCAAAGTCACAACTGTCAGGTTCCCACAAACCAGAGGATTCTGATGGGAGAGTCTGCTGTGTGAATTTTTGGTGGGAAAGGATTCAGAGACCTGACTTGTTCAAACAAGTGCTTGGGAAGAAGATCTCTGTGGGTGTCTGCTTCTGCTTCCATCAGCTACTGGACGAGGGCTCTAGGATGGCATATAAGGTAGTCATCAATCTCATTATCAGGGAAGAGCATTTAAGGTAGCCTCTCCACTATTGCTTAGATTGTTAGTTGAGGTTATCCTTGTAGATCTCTGGGCATTTCCCTAGTGCCAGATTTCTCTTTAAACCTATAACGGCTCTCTCTATTGACGTGTCTCTTTTCTTGCTCTCCTCTACTCTTCCCTCGACTCAATCTTCCTGCTCCCTCATTTCTTTCTCTCCAGTTCTCTTTTCCCCTTCTCTTTCTCCTAACTCCCTCTCCCCCCCCCATGCTCCCAATTTGTACAGAAGATCTTGTCCCTTTCCCCTTCTCTGGGGGACCATGTATGTCTCTCTTAGGGTCTTCCTTGTTTCCTAAACACTGGCAGAACTCCCGGAATCCATTTGTAGAGAGGGAGGAGTGATGAGCAAAGCGGTCAAGACCATGCTGGAGAAACCCACAGAATCTGCTGACCTGAACAAGGGGGAGCTCATGGACCCCAGACTGATATCTGGGAAACCAGCACAGGACTGACCCAGACCCCCTGAACATGGGTGTTAGTGAGGAGGTCTGGGCACTCTATGGGGCCTCTGGTAGTGGATCAGTATTTATCCCTAGTATACGAATGGACTTTGGGAGCCCATCCCACATAGAGGGATACTCCCTCAGCTTAGACACATGGGGAAGGGCCTAGGCCCTGCTCTAGATGATGTGATAGACTTTGAAGATCCCTCATGGAAGGCTCACCCTCCCTGGGGAGCAGAAGGGGTGGGATGGGGGTTGGGGGTAGGGAATGAGGGGAGGGAACTGGGATTGACATGTAAAACAAGCTTGTTTCTAATTTAATAAATAAAAGAAAAAAGATCTCTGTGAATCAAATGTCAGCCTGGTTTAGATAATGAGTTGTAGGCCAGCCAGGGTTACATAGTGAAAAAAGTTACGGAGCATAGAATAATAATAAATACTAATGATAAACAGACAAATGAAGTAAACAAGCTAATTCAGGATCTACATAAGAAAGTTAACAAAGTAGATGAAATGTTAGCAAGTTGAGAGAGTAAAAAAAAAAAAATTAGTCAAACACGGAAGGTGATTCAATATAAAAGAACCAAGCAAAAATGTCAAAAATAAGAGTTAATTGTTCAATGGGTGGTGGCAGCACAACCTTTAATCCCAGCACTCAGGAGGCAGAGGCGGGCGGGTCTCTGTGAATTCAAAGCCAGCCTGGTTTACAGATTGAGTTCCAGGACAGGCTCCAAAGCTATAGAAAAACCCTGTCTTGAAAAATAAAGTTAATTATTCAAATAAAAAACACAGTGGAAAGGCATCAACATAAGCAATAAATGAAAATGTCAAAAATGTCTAAGAACTCTGGGATATACATATCACACACACACACACACACACACACATTTATATATGAGACCAAATGTGTAAATTACTGGGGTAGAAGAAAGAGCTAAGATAAAGTCTAAAAGCATAATAGATGATTTGTGTAATAAAGTTACAGCAGAAAATTACTCAGACTTGGAAGTGGACATTCAAACTCAAGAGGCAGACCGTAAAGAACCATATCAATGTTAAAAACTATAAAGGATGTACATACTAGAGAAATGACTCAGTGGTTGAGAGCCCTTTAACCCCTTCAGAGGACCAAGGTTCAGTTCCTAGCACTCACATGACAGCTCACAGCTATCTTGTCTATAACTCCATTTCCTGGAGGGTCTGATGCCCTCTTCTGGCCTCCCTGAGAACTTGCATACAAATGATGCACATGCACTCAGGCAGGCACACGTATGTGCATACATATAAAAACAAAACTGATCTTTAAAAAGTTATAAGGGGAAATTCAAATTCACTTACAAAGGCAAATAAGTGAGTCACTACAATGAAATGTTTTCCTTTGTAAGAGTTGCCATGGTCATTGTGTCTCTTTGCATCAGTAGAGATCCTAACTAAGACAGTTTTTATTCTCTTTAAATTCATTTTAGTTAAGTTTATTGAGCTGTTTCTTTGTCTCATCCTTAAGCCCATTGAATTCTTTAATGAATTTTATAATCCTTTTTCTAACTTCTGTGTCCTGGAGTTCACTAGGCAAATCTCAACAACAATCGTTTCTCTATGACTAGTTGATTTTTGGGGGAGGATACTTGATGTTTCATATGTTTCTAATTTGTGATGAGATCTGGACATATGGACTTCATTTGTTAGTTCTGATATGGACAGAGCAGGTTGGGGCAGAATACAAAATGTGTGTGAAGTCAGATGGACACAGGAGGCTGGATATGTGTCCTGGCCCAAGCCTGGAGTTTAGGGGAAGATCTGGGGATTAGGGAGAGTGTGTGGACAGATGGATGAAATGAATTCATCTGGCTAGACCCTGGTAAAGGATGTGCAGGATATAGGTGGGCAGAGAGGTTGGATGTGGCATGGGAGGGGCCTATAGGTTGAGAGCAGGAGGTAAGGCTTGTGACAGAAGTCTAGAATTTGAGGATGATGCAGAGTAGGCTGGGGCATTGGCTGTGGGACCCAGATTAGATCCAGAGGATTGAAGAGGGTGCAAGGAGGGGAGGATCAGGTGGACTCATCCAGCTAGACCCTGGCAAACGCCCAAAGTTCTAGAGAAAATCCTGAGGCCAGGCTATGTCCAGCAGGATCAGGTTCTCTGCATCTATAGCTGTGAAGGAGACATCTAAGTGTCAGTGGAGTTGGGACCCCAGGAACCTAGAAATGCGGGACTATGGGATGTCTGCTGGGGAAAGCATCAGGTCTGGAGTGCGGCGCTCTGAAAAGAGAAGGCGTGTGTGCTACTGTGGGAAGTGACTTAGGGGCAGTGCTGTCCCAGCCCACTGGACCTCAGCAGGCGCCTGCTAGTCACAGAGAATTTCAACTTTTCCTGACTGGATTCTGATCTTGCTTTGGCTCAGTTTCTCCTGGGCAGAGTGTCTTTCCTCCCTTTTGGAATGGACATGTTCATTCTGTTCCACTTTAGGAAACATGTAACTTTTTTCTTACAACTTTCTAGCGGCTCACAGTTAAAGAGATTGCCTTTTAGAATGGCGTTGGGTTGTTAAGACTATGGACACTTTCAGACTAAGTGTATTTTGTATCTGGAGATGGACTTTGGTGGCCTGGTTTGATTCCGAAGTGTCCTCCTAGGGTCATGCCTCGAATGCTTGATTCCCAAATTGAGGCAATCTTTGAAGGCTTTAGAAATATGGGTCAGGCAGTGTAAATAAGTCAGTGGTGGTGGTGGTGGTGAGGCTTTTAGCTACACCCACTGCGATTCTGGCCCTTCTTTCTCTGACTTCTGGCCCATGCTATGTGAATAGCGACTGCTTCACACTCCTGCCACTGTGAATGGATACACTTTGGGCTGACTGTGAACCCATTTCCCTCTGAAACCTTGAGCTGTAATAAACTGCTCCTCCTTTAAGCTGTCAGGTGTTTTGTCAAAACAATGAGAACTTTCACTGTGTTACCCAGGAGGCTTTAAACTCACAATCCTTCTGCCTTAGCATCTAAGGTGCTGAGTTTACAGGTGTCCACAACCATAGCCGATCACTCTGTGAATGTAAATGACACTCTGGAACTTTCTAGTGGATCCAAAAATTTTTAAAAAGGGAGTAGAATAACGCAATTTTTTATTTTAATTTCAGATGATTTCTGTCCAAGTACACTTCATTATTAGACCTAAATCTTCTAAAAATTATAGAAATGATATAAAGCACATCTCTGGCTACAATAGTATTGAGCTAGAAATTAATAACAGATAGATAAATAGAAAATCACAAAGTATTAGGAGATTAGACAATATATATCTAAAAATTCAGGAATAAGAAAAATAAGTTACAACAGAATTAAAAGTATTTGGGACAAAACGATATAAAAAATAGTAATAAAAATTTAATATTAAAATTATAGGATCAAAATGTTTTATCCAGAGAATTGCATAACAAAAAATTTATAGGTTTAAATGGTATCATCAGAAAAGAAAACATTTTTAAAGATTTAAATGTTTATTTTATGTATATGGACATTTTACTGCATTTGTCTGTGCAGCACAAGCATGCAGTGCCTGATGAGGCCACATGAGGGCATCGGATCTCCTGGGACTGGAGTTAAATTGGTTGTGAGTTGCCTTGTGGGAGCTGGGAATAGAACTTCCCCCCTCTAGAAGAGCAGCTAGTGCACTCAAGCACTGAGCCATCTCTCCAGTCATTAGAGAATTTTAAAGAGGATAAATCACACTTCGACTTCAAGAAGCAGGGAAAATAAAAGCACAGGACAGAAAAATAAGTCAAAAGCAAAAATCAATGAAACCTAAAATGTTATTCTTTGAAAACACTTCTGCATGGATTATTGGGGTTTTCTGCGTTTCTCAAATCCAATGAAGAGTTCATAGTAAAACCAAAATAGCCTTGAAAAAAAAGGAGGAAAAAAAAAAGCTGGCAGTTGAGTTATGAAGGGCTTTTGTTACAGTCCTAGGCCAGTCAAATTAACAGTGGGCTTAAGTAAGCTTGTACATTTTTAGTCAATAAAAATTTTTTTTAAAGAGTTATCATTGAAATTTAATAGCACAAAATGACCTTCAAATAAATGATTCTGGGAAGATTTGATATCTGACTGAAGAAAAGCATTAACAACGAGCCGAGCCTTTATTCTGTATCTTTCTAATCTAATTTGTGAAGAATCTTTAGTATAGATAGGATAGAAAAAAGGACACATTTTCACAGCCTCTTGTATGGTAAGATTTTTTTAGGGCACAGAAAGGATGATGCATTGGACTCTGCTAAAATTTAAGAGTATTTCTGCTGCTCAACACACATGTAGAGGACAATCTTTTTGCATATGTGGTAATCCAAACTCATCATGAGAACATACAAGGAGTTCCTATTACCAGGCTAAGAAAGGTGTATAGTCCACTTAAACATGAGCAAAAGCTTGAATGTTGTACTTCTGTTGTGACAATAAAACTTATAGAAGGAAGGTCATTTTGGCTTACCCTTCCAGAGCAAGAGTCCATAAAAGCTGGGAGCTAAGAGCTCATACCTTCAACCACGATCATAAAGGAGAGAGAGTAAAGAGGAAGTGGGTGAGGCATGGACTCTCAGGGTTCACCCCTGTAACACAAAGCTTCACACCTTACCCCTCCCAAAACAGTGCCACCAACTGGGGACCAAGTGTTGAAACACCATAGCCTATAGGGAACATTCTTGCGCAAACCACCATAGATGTATGCTTGTAAAGGAGACTTGAATGTCCTATAAGCATATGAAAGAGTGACCAAGATTATTGATCATCCAGAATTTGGTAAAGCCATTATCAAACACCACTAAATATGATTCCAAGACAGCTAAAGTCAGGAAGACTCAAGTGCTCATTGATACCGCTAGGATTGTGACCAAAACAAGAATTCTAGAAAGCTCTTTGGCAGTTTGCAAAAAATGTTAACTAGTTAATACTTGCTTTATTTATGATATATATGTATTCCAAGATATATGACTGTGTATGTCCACAGTTAAGGCTTCTGTAAGATAGTCCATATCTGCTTTATTAATTAACATACTTAAATTGGAGGAACCCAAATGTTTATCAGAACAAGTATATATGAGCAACGCATAATTCACTGTTGTGGAATATTACTTTAACTATGTAAAGGTGTGTTACATTTGTTTATGCTGCATTTGTTTAAAACTGTGTAAAGATGTGTTGCTGTTTTATTTTGTGTGCCTAAGGCAACTGATTGATCTAATAAAAAGCTAAATGGCCAGTCACTAGGCAGTAGAGGGATAGGGCTGGCAGGCAGAGAGAATAGTAAGAAAGTAAGAGGAGAAATCTAGGTTCGAGAGAAAAGAAAGAAGAAAATTAGGGAGAAAAAGAGGGAGATATCTTGGGCCAGCCAGTCAGACACAGAGTATGACATACAAAATAAAAGTAGAAAGCCTCAAGGAAAAATGCAGAGGAAGAGAAGCAAAATGTAGATGAAGATAAACAGGTTAATTTAAGTTATAAGAGCTAATGAGACAATCATAAATAAGGCCAAGCATTTGTAATGAGTAAGAAGTCTCTGTATCATAATTTTGGAGCTGGTTGGTGGCTCAAAAGAAAGCCTGCTACAATTTACCACATCAAAAATAAAAAAGGACAAAATGATTTTATACACAGCTGTTTAATGGGCACATCATCACATACCTGTGTAGCAAGAATGAACACATTTCCTACAGTGCAGCAGGACTGTTGTAGTTAGCAGTGATCTATTTCATTCCATAAGATTACTGGAAGAGAGAGATTTGAATAGTCTTAAAATAAATGTTTGGGATGGTGTACATGCCAATTAATCTAACTTCATCATTACACAATGTACACATGTATTGAAGTATAATACTATATCCATAAATAGTTACATCAATTAAAAAGCAACTACACAAATGAATCTGAAACACTATAAGGGAAAAAGCTAGATATAAAACTATATATGTATGTATGTATGTATGTATGTATGTTGGGTAATTTCTGAAAAGACAATGAGAATGTTTTGCTTGATTTGTGTTATGGTTACAGAGCTTGCCAAAGTGCATTGAGTTGTACACTTAATATAAGCAAATCATGGCTTCACAAAGTACTGTTAGAATATATGGGCTAAAGAGATGTCTTTGTGACTAAGAGCACTGGCTGCTCTTCCAGAGTTCCAGATCCAGGTTTAATTCCTACCATTTACATGGCAGCTCATCTGTGACTCCAATCCCAGGAGATTTGACGTCCTAGTCTGATCTTCATGGACACTACATACATGTGAGGCACAGACATACATGGAACGAAACACTACATACACAAAACAAAACAAATAAAAATCTCCAAAAATACCATTAGAGTGTAAATATGAGCTGGAATCACACACATACACCTCTACCTCCTTGAGTACCAGTTTTTTACACTCTTCTTATTTCTTCTTAAATCATACTTATATTACAGTTTTTTTTCTTAGAATTTTATCAATATCCTTTCACTCTTAACATATTATTTTTTAAAGATAAGTAATTTAACAATAAATAAGTTTTTACAGGAATGTTTATGGCTGTGATATTTTTGTAGATAAGAATTTCATGAAAATAAAGATGAAGCTGGGTGGTGGTGCATGCCTTTAACCCCAGCACTCGGGAGGCAGAGGCAGGTGGATCTCTGTGAGTTTAAGACCAGCCTGGTCTACAAGAGCCAGTTTCAGGACAACCTCCAAAGCCACAGAGAAACCCTGTGTCAGAAAAAAAAAAAAAAAAAAAGAAAGAAAAGAAAGATGAAAATTTCTACTTCTCAAAGCTAGAGAAGCAGGATATGAATAAATTATAATACTATACCCCCAAAAAATCAGTGAGGTGTTCATACCTGGAACAACACATTTGAAAGTCTTTGTGATTGCCCTGTCAATTTCTGTGAAACAAAAATGTTTATGAGTACATATATATTTGATATATATGTATCTAAAGTTGCCCAGATTTGCAATAAGTCTTTCACAAGACAAACACAATGAAACTCAATCTAAATTATCATCAATGTGATGAAAACTGAAGCCAGAGAGAATCCCTAAAAAGCAACTAAAATGTAACAGCATATCTTGGCTAAAGAACCAATAACAACAACAAAATACAAAGAGATTTTCACCTACTTGTCATCATAAATGTGTGTGTGTGTGAGTGTGTGTGTGTGTGTGTGTGTGTGTGTGTGTGTGTGTGAGTTCATAACACCGGAGCAATGCTTGATTTAATGTGGAAAGACTAAGTAAGCAGTCATCCAAGAATTCTGTGTGTGGTGAAAGCTTCTAGAATCAAGGTTGAAGAAAGAACATTTCAGATAAAGATAAGAGGGTAAGTTGTTGGAAGAGTCTTACCACGGAAATGAAAAGACAAATTGTTCTTCAGGCTGAAGGACAATAATAGGAGAGTCTTGACTCTCAAAGATATCATGAAGCGACCCACAAAAGACATGTGCTGGGGTATTGGAGAGCCACCTCTTAGCTAACTACTAAATCAGCTCTCCTTTCAGCTTTATTGAAAGCTAAATCCGTTTTAATTATTTTACATCCCCCAGAGTTTAAGTCAGTAGTTGAATGGCGTTTCCAACCTTAAGTCTAATTGCTATTTTTATTCTGACCTAGAGAGGCTTCGATGTCCCCAGGGAAACACTGGAGTAATATTCAGAGAGGGTGAGAGTAGGGTTCATTCACTGAGGTAGTTATATTTAAAGTTGAGAACCACGTGGCACAGAGAATTTAGTTTTGCAATTTTGGGAATGCCGTAGGAGCACAGTGAGAGCAAGCTGGCACTTCCTCAGTGACCAGGGAATGTAAGAAGCTACATCCCTGCTGGACCCCAATGGTCTTGTGTTTGCCGTTGATGCCACTGCAGGAACCTAGGCCAGTCTGAAGACAAGTGAAAAGAGTTTTTACCTTCTTTCTGATTTTGATCTTGTCATTTGTGATTCTGAAGGCTGGATCCAACCAAGAACTCTTACTGCTCCAGTGTGCAGATTCCAGATTCTCAACCTTTATTTTTCCCAATCAACGGAGTTGGGTTTGTTGGTTCCACCTGTGTGGAAGTCATGGGTAAGCAAAGAGAAGCTCTTTAAGTGGTGGTGGTTGGTAGCTTTATTTTCAGCACTTGACAGCAGTCAGCAGACTGGCAGCAGGTAGTGCCCCCTAGAGCATTGTGTGCAGGCCTTGATGTGAAGATGCTTGCCTTTTGGAAGTCAAGGCCACAGGTGGTTCCTAAGCCTCTGCAACTCAGACTGTCAAAGCCACCAACTGCCTGGGTTTGGCATATCTAAGACTTGGCCTCCATTATTCTTCTCCAGCTGTTAAAGTAGTCAGCTGCTTTAGCACTCTGGTGGCCTCTCAGCTGTCTCTTGTTTCTGTGTAGTGTTACCTGCACTCTACTAAAGATAAGCAAGAGAAGCCTTTTGTTGAGCTGAGCCTAATGTTGAAACACAAAGGAAACAGCAAAGGAGGGTGTCTTTAGACCAGGTCACCAGGTGAGCTAAATGGCCTGCAAGTAGAAAAAAGTGTAGTCATCACAGCAATTCTGTGAATGTAAAGGATTGTGTTGAAAACAGTCAAGACATTGGCCCTTTACCCCAGTAATAGCAGTCTGGCCTCTGCTAGGCTACCAGGGGAGTTTGCCTCCTAGGTCTGGATGGAAGTGTTTTCAGGGCAAGTCTAGCACGAGCTGCTGAAGCAATCATGGCTGAGTCAGCACTCTTGGGGTTCAGAGTAAACAGCTGGGATCACCATACAGAACCCCAAGACTTCCAGGAAGTGTTCGGAGTGGCTGGTGCTGGTTGGAGGCTGGTTCAGCTGACCTTGACTGACAACCAGTTTGCTTAAGGCAGCAAGACAGAGCCCAATAGGTGCTGGTTCCATGCTCCTAACACCTTTGCTCATGTAAGGGAACACAAACACCAGAAGGATTCAAAGCTATTCACATGACAAGCTTGAAGAACTTATCATCAGTGCTGATAGGAAGTTTCATAGTATTGGAACAGTATTATCTTTAAAAACAAAAAACAAAAAATAATTCTTAACTTCTCTGTTATCTTTTTTATCTGTGGCACAGCAGCTGTACCCGATTGCTGCCTCAACTGCCAACTGTGCCTCCATAGCGCTGCTGAGGCTCAAGGAGGTGGGGGTGGGGGATGGGAATGGGGCATGGGGAGTGGAGGATGGAAAGTGGGGGGTGGGGAGTTTTGTTTCCTGCCTCAGCCACCTACATGTAGGGAGGTAAATGTTGTCTTAACTACATCTAAGTATCTATCTTTTTATCTTACCAACAAACACTTGGAAGCCAGATGTTGGGGTGAAAGCCTACTAGCTCAGAGAGGCAGAGAAAGCTTCTGCTATCATCTCAGAGTTTTCGCCCATCCCATTTGAAACAAACACTCCTCCAACTGGATGTCCCTCCCTTGCACTTCCTGTACCTCTCTCTTTCTCTCTGACCTCCAGACTTACCTGATGGGAGATGTCATTCTGTATATGTTTCTTATACTGGTTAATGAATAAAGCACTGTTGGCCAATAGGAAAGGAAGATAGGAGGGACTAGGAGACAAGGAGGAAAGAGGAAGTAGAAAGGAGGAGTCAAGATGGAGAGTCTGGAGAGAACATAATGCCATTCCTCCGCTCTCGGTAAGACCATGTGGAAATACATAGAAATGGGTTAATACTTAAGACAGAGCTAGCCGATAAGAAACTAGTAACTGGCCAACAGAATTATATCATATACTGAGTCTATGTGTGTTAATTGGGGCTGGTGCAGGGGCGGGACAAGACCGGGCGGCGGGTGGAAAAACCGTACTCCTTACAGATGGTGCCCAGGTGGCTAATAAAGATAGGTTACTTTCGGTCAACTGGTTGCTTGCTCCACCTCTTGACCTATGGTTGATTTTATTTAAATAACGAAATCTTGGGCTTTATAGTGTGATCAAATGTTCCACAACACTTCCCAACCCTCCAGAGAGAATTGGGTCCCTTCCATCTGTCTCATTATGCTACAGAAGGTCATTAAGTGGGGAGGAGGGTGCTGAATACCAACTGGCATGACTGGCAAAATTTATTCCTTTGATTAATCAGCAGCCACACAGGTCCTTAAGCTCCAACTGAAACTCATATTCAACAGTAACACAGTACTCCTGACTAACACCCCAAACACACCCTCATTTCAAAATACTTCTCTTGAATCACAATTTTATCTAGCTATTCTGTAACTAAAGACATCACAATGTCCTGTTCACTGACACTCTTTATAAAGAATAGTGAGAAAAAGAGGACATATCTATTGACTTTATACACACAGAGGGCAAACAAGGAGGCCATTGCACATGGCAGCTGTAGTCCTCATTACCTATTAGATCTCAACACAGGCTTCAATCAGCACCATTATCCAAAGGCTCATCAAGCCTTATGGGACTGTTGACTCATAGGGCTCAAGTGTATAGCATATTGCTTGGAAACGAGCCTGTTGCAGGGTTCCATCCAAACCTAGAAGCTTTTGGAGAACCGAGTAAATGACCCAGAGTAACACACAGATGAGGAATACTTTGCCACCAACATCCAGGTACCTGCATCTGCGTTCTGCCTCCTTTTTCCTCCTTCCATTGTAGCAGAAGGCAGATTTGATAACTTACCTTTTACAGGAGCTAACTCTTAAATGCCCCACACCACTGGGCCCTCAGCATTGTTCTAATGCAGAAGGCCTCTGAACTTTTTTTCAGTTTTATTTCCTACCCTTGGATATACAAATGCCTTGCAGTTGATTAATTTGACATTTTTGTTCACTTGGTCCAGTCATAACATCAATGCATTGGGCTAACATGTATCTTGATTACCACTGCTGAAGAGACACTTAAAGAAGCATTAAAGGATTAGGCCTGGTGTGGGCTTTTACAAACTCAAACTCCTCCCCACCCCAGTGACACAACTCCTCCAACAAAGCCACATCTTACTTTAAAAAATAATTTATTTAACTTTATTTTATGTGCATTGGTGTGAAAGTGTCAGATCCCCTGAAACTGGAGCTACAGATAGTTGTGAGCTGCCATGTGGGTGCTGGGATTGAACCTGGGTCCTCTAGAAGAACAGCCCACTGGCCATACTTCCTAATTCTTCCTAAACAGTTCACCAACAACTGAGAGCCAATCATTCAAGTATATGAGCCTCTGGGGATCATGCTCATTCAAACCCAACATAACATGTCATGCAGAAGGGGAAGATGATCAAGATGAAGTAAACTACAGCACAGTGCTAACAGGTTGAAATGCCCCTGAGGTTGGCATCACTTCATTACTAGCTAAAAGCACTTGCTTCATGTGGTCTTTGAATAATAGGTACAGAGGAAAAAAATATGGGTGTGGTAATATGTGCAAGTTATGGCACCACATCTGCCACAGCAGCTATGGTCAGTGTCACTGTCTAGTTAAGTTTACAAGTCACACAGACCCAATAGATATACTGAGTAGGGATGTGATAGGAATGACCACCACAGCACCATCAAGTCCTTGATGGTGACACTGGTCTCTGCAATCCTACCAGGAATGAACATTGACTTTGCTTTGCTCTTTTTCTAGGTGGAGACAGTTGTAATGACTTCCACCTGTCATTTCCCACCATAGTAACCTTCCTTCTGTGGGTCAGGAAGACAAGTTCAAGGTTCCATGGCTGGAGAGATGGCTCAGTGGTTAAGAGCACTGGGTCTGGCAGATCTTCTGGAGAATCTGCATTTGTTTCCTGTAACCCACATGGCAGGTCACAACCATCTGATGATCTGATGCCCTCTTCTGGCCTTCTTGAGCACCATGCATGCACATGGTACACAGACGTGTGTGTGTGTGTGTGTGTGTGTGTGTGTGTGTGTGTATAGGCAAAATATCTATAACACATAATATAAAAATAAATGCCTTAAAACTTAAAGGCTTTGTCAGCTACTGTTTCTATTCAGTTATGCATTCCAGGAGCAGGAAATGCGCACAGGAAGAGTTTGGGACCCACTGGTCATACCATGAAATGGCCTGCCATGATCAGCTCTCTTTCACAACTCCTACTCTGACTGTGGTCAGCAGAGATGTTTTGACTCACCTAGAATCTGTGTCCTTCCAGAGGTCCACAGGCAACACCTAGTAGTTCCCCCCTCAATCTGATTTTTGTCTGTTCTCCAGATGTAGTTACCTTGGTCAAAGTTACCTTTGGGGAAAGTTAGGAGAGAGATTAGCTACATAAACTTTTTGTAGTTGTTTGGAGTTCTTCTGTAAGGAGACCCAGCCTCTTCATCATTCAAAGGGTCTAGGAACACAAACAGGCTTCATTGTAGGAGCTGGTGGAGGAGTCTTGATTGTCTTTTACAGTTCAGGTTTGAAGTGTATCTCTTTGACCTAGACCTTTTATCTTGTAAAGTAGAACTGTAGCAGACTTTTTATCCAGTTCACTTCAGGGAACAGTATGGCCAAACTAAAGTCACAGATTAGCACAGGATAGACTATTGGGATTGCTGCCTCAAGTCTTCTATCTGTTACCATAAGCATGCTCACTTGACATTGATGGCCCATGCCACCACTTGGTCCGTGATATCCCCTAATACAATTACTCTAACTGCATTCAGGTAATTCGGTTGCCATAGTTTCTGTTGTAAGGTCACTTCTCAGGAATGCTGGGGCTGCTCTCTCATATATTTAGTTTCCACCATCATGTCCTCTGGTTCCTCACCCAGCAGGTGAGTAGATATGAAATCATACATCCATTCTAACATTCAGAGTCTCCAAGTCTCTAAATCCTTCCTGTGTGTGGAGCCAAGGCAGGTCCAGAGCTTCTAAGCTCCCATGCGGGAGACTTCCTGCCCATGCTTTTGCCAACCAGGGAAGCAAACTGTCTGAGCCTGCTCACTTCTTGAAGACTATCCTGTTACTTTTCTGTTGCTGTGATATAAGTCTGTAACCAGGAAGCCTTATAGAAGAAGGTATTTATTTGGGCCTTACTGTTCAGAGGCCACAATCTATCACCATCATATTGGGGAGGCATGGTGACTTGAGCACTCACATCTTGAACCACAAACATGTCAGGGACTGAGCAATGGGAATGGTGTGAAGCTGTGACATCCTGAAGTCCCACCCCTCCAATGACATACTTTCCCCACCCTCTGAGGAGATCCACTTGAGGTCATCAATTGTCTTATAAGTAGTACAGATTCTATTTAAGATGCTCATCCATGTTGATTTCGGCATGAAATAAAAATGCCTAACTGGTAATATTTTAGTTGCATTTTGATTTTAGATCTGCAGATACCACAATATTTAGCCCCTACCAAATGTCTAAGCAGATTAAATTTTTGTATTCCTGCTCAGCTACATGACCTCTTTCACTTTTAAATCCCACCATCCCGTATTGTTCAGCCCATGATTCTCCTAGTCAAACTAGTACCAGCTCAACAGGCCAGCTGTGCCGCTTGCAAGACATCATCACAACCAGGCCTGTTGCCTTCTGACATTCCCCCAGAGAAGGAGGAATAGGGAGACTCATTGGACCCTCAGCTGAGAGAATTCAGTCAGTTCTCACAAGCAGCTGTTTGCAATTCTGCCCTAATTGCATATGGCTTTGGTGTCTTCAGCTCAAGTATAGAGACTTCAGAAGGCTGTTCAGAAGGGAGTTCCATCCATGTGGCTATGGGGAAGCCATCATTCATATCCAGTGAAGGCTTTCCAGTGTGGCTGCTTAGGGTAGCCCACACTCCTGTAAGCAGATCCGAATCCAGCTTCTGTAAGTAGGCTCGATAAACTCATTGGTCCCCACACTCCTGGGAACTGAACTTTGGTTGTTGTTGAGATCTTAGAGGGACAGAGTAGGTGTTGCATGGTCCCCAGACCAGGAAGAAAAATTTTCCAACATCCCTTCTGAAACTCGGGATCCTATTTCAACAATTATACCTATTAGGCTATGGCGGACAGACAGAATAAGCTGTACAGTGATGCTGGTATTCCATTTATCAATGAATTTTGCAGAAGGTTTGGCCAAGGGGATGTTCTCTGTCCCTTCCTTGACTGTTTTAGTGGGACTAGGATAAGAGTCACAAAAAAATGTATGCCCACCTTGATGGACAGTACCCTTATATTATGAACCAATAAAATCCCTTTCTCCTTAAAGTTGCTCTTACCAGGTGTTTTGTCACAGTGAGAAAAGTAACTAATTAAACTAATTCATACCCCAACATTTTCATGTGTGTTTTGCTTGTATGTGTGCTCATGTTCTACATGCATGCCTGGTGCTGGAAGAGGATGGAAGAGGGTATCAGTCCTCTGGAAGTGGAGTTACAGATGTTGTGAACCACCATATGGGTACTGGCAATTGAACCCAGGTCCCTCTGGAAGAGCAATGAGTGCCAAGCCATCTCTCCATTCCCACATTCCAACAATCTTATATCCCTAAACCTCGGGATTCCATCCTTTATATAATATGGGAGATACTTTGACATCTCACCTTCCTGAGAGTTATGCCATTACAGAGTCCCTCCAAACTGCTGGGGACAAGGGTTCAGCTCCAGCATTCCCACTGAGTGCATCCATGTAAACGGACGGACATGCAGTGCCTTTTCCACTTTGGTCCAGCATCTGAGAAATCTGTTAGCATTCATATTATCAATGTTTCTACCAAAAACATTGAAATCTTGACATTTTATTTGGAATCTGACAAAACTTTAGAGTATACTTTATGTTACTACCCATAATTTTATTTGTACATATTATTTGTACAAAATAATGGGTTTCACTCTGACACTTTCAAATATGTATACAATTTGATCACAATTACCACATCAACCTTTCCTCTTCTCCTTTCTACTTTTACTAGTCTCCCCTTTTCCATATAGTCCCTTTCCTACTTTAATGTCATTCAAAAAAATGTCTACATTCAACATACAAGAGAAAACTGGTATTTGCCTTCCTGAGCCTGGTTTATTTCTTAAATACGATGATCTCTAGTTCCATATATTTTCCCACAAATGACAGAACTGTATTCTTTTTTATGGCTGAACAGAACTCTATTGTGTGTCTATACCACATTTCCTTGTCCTTTCATTCACGAATGTATGCCTAGGCTGATTGTATAACTTGGTCCTGACAAACAGCGGTGTAATGTGTGTATCGGCATCTTTATTGCATGCTGAATTCAACATGGATGAGCATCTTAAATAGAATCTGTATTACTTATAAGACAATTGATGACCTCAAGTGGGTCTCCTCAGAGAGTGGGAGAAGGGCCCCTCCTGAGGACAAGGAAAGTCAACGGAAGTTTTTAATGCTCTTGTATTTGCCCAAATCTAGTTGTATTTTCTTATTTTTGTTAACGGTGTTCCACAAATTCTGTTAATGCTCTAATGGACATGATGAGATTGTGGAGTTGTCGGACATGATGAGATTGTGGAGTTGTCATTTATTTCATAATTCTGCAGTTCATGGTGTTACGGTGTGTGAAGTGTCTGGGGAAGATTTATGTTGAAGTCTTGGTCTCCGGTTGGATGATTAAGTCAAGAGGTGACTGGATTTTGAGGGCTCTGCTCCATCAGTGATCTGTTTCATCAGCTGATTTATACTGATGGAATTATTGGAAGGTGGTGGGCAGTGAGGGAAGCTTGCCCTGAAAATTATCTGTTCTCTGGCTTGTTCCTCCTCCTCCCTGTCCTTCTCTTTGCTTCCCGGAAAACCCAAGGTTGCCACACTGTCACTGTGTTTTGCCTCCAGAAGGCTGAAGTTTCCAGAACTGTGGGCCAAAAGAAATCTTCTTTTCTAAGTAGTTTTTCTCAGGAATTTGTCACTGTAATGAAATGTCTAACATACAAATTTTTACTGTTGTCAGTTTCAAGAGGCAAATGGTTCTTGATCGTCTGGCCTGATTTCAAAGAGAAATAGAACACCCAAGCCCGTCCTATTCTTCCTACAAGCACCCTGCTGCAGTGGACAATGGCAGTCTGTCAACCATAGTGTAGTCTTCACCCGACACAGAGGTCTACGATATTCCAGAGCTGGATTTCAAGGGAAACTTTATTTCAGAGGATGGCTGATTGTATCGAGTACGGTTTTTCCGCCTGCTGCCCGGTCTTGTCCTGCTACCACGCCACCAGCCCCAAATAACACACAGAGACTCTGTATTTGATACAATACTGTTGGCCCGGTTACTTGTTACTTATCAGCTAGCTCTGCCTTTAATTATTAACCCATTTCTATGTATCTTCACATGGCCTTCTCTTACCGGGGAGGCGGCTGGCGTCCAGCTCTCTCCAGACTCTCCATCTTGACTCCTCCTTACTACTTCCTATTTCCTCCTTGTCTCCTAGTCCCTCCTATCTTCCTTTCCTATTGGCCAACAGTGCTTTATTATTAACCAGTATGAGAAACATATACAGAATGACATCTCCCATCATCTCCTCTTTTCTGTCTAAATAAAAAGAAGGGTTTTAACCTTAACATAGCAAAATATATTATACAACAGTTATCAAGTAAGAATCACAGTTAACAATATTTAGTCCATTAACATTTAGCAAGATTTGAAGAAAATATTTCATCATCTATTCTATCTTTGTGTGTCTAAAGTCTAAGTAACTTATCTTTAATCCTAACTAATGAAAACTATAACCATAACTATCTGTCTTCAACTCCTTCAAAGACCACAGAAGGATAATATATAAGCTCTAGAAATGACAGAGACAACTCATTGCCTGGTCATCCGAAGTTCTTCTGTAATCTTCCATCTTCAGCCCATAGGCCACAGTGTGTCTGGCAGACTCTTCAGCAATGCAGGAAACTTTAAACTGTCTTCTTGTATTGGCAGTTTGTCAGTCACTTTTGTCTGTGTCCTGCATAATGCTTCGCAGACTCTTCCATGAAGCAGGATCTCTGTAGCAATGTCCATCTTGAATCAGAAGTCACTTTACTGTGGGTCCTGCATGTCCAGTTTATACATCACAAAGTCAAACAGTGCAGACAAGAGGAGTATCTTGTCCAAATGGCTAGTCTTGCCATACTGGAAGCAAACTCCAAAACGAGTTTCTTCAATGTCCATCTTCTTTTCTGGTGCAGGTGGTATTGCCAAGAGCAATTATGTCTCACTGTCACGAAAACCCTAAACCATTTTAAATGCCATATTCTGTAGGTCTTTGAAAGGTTTGAAGAATGCCTATCTATCTCAAATACATCTCTGTGTATCTTGAAAACCTAACTAAGTTAACTCTAAGCTTTGACTATCATAGGTAATTATCTATAATCTGTACTACATTATATTTCTATATAAACACAATACCTAAACAAGAGGAGAAATACACATCTCACAAAATTGACATTAAATTGTATCAATAAATGAAAATCCATTCCAAAACAAAGTATTCATATCTATACCATAATCCCCTTTTTACCTTTAAAAAGATATTGGTTGTGATCCTTAACCATTTATAACCAAGTCCATTTAAATGAAACCAAACATTTATAAACAATATTTGGGAATTTGGGCGTCGTTCTTTCCAAACTACTTCCTGCTGACAGGGGGCGCTGTCATGGGGGATCCTGAGAAGTTGCAGAAATCTTGGCTGTAGTCTTCGAGGCTGCTTTGTCCAAGCTGTTTTGAATGTTGGATCATCAGCGACTGTTTCAGGGGGCCCGGCTAGCTCAGTCGGTAGAGCATGGGACTCTTAATCCCAGGTCGTGGGTTCGTGCCCCACGTTGGGCGCCATCTGTATCGAGTACGGTTTTTCCGCCTGCTGCCCGGTCTTGTCCTGCTACCACGCCACCAGCCCCAAATAACACACAGAGACTCTGTATTTGATACAATACTGTTGGCCCGGTTACTTGTTACTTATCAGCTAGCTCTGCCTTTAATTATTAACCCATTTCTATGTATCTTCACATGGCCTTCTCTTACCGGGGAGGCGGCTGGCGTCCAGCTCTCTCCAGACTCTCCATCTTGACTCCTCCTTACTACTTCCTATTTCCTCCTTGTCTCCTAGTCCCTCCTATCTTCCTTTCCTATTGGCCAACAGTGCTTTATTATTAACCAGTATGAGAAACATATACAGAATGACATCTCCCATCAGCTGATGACAACCTTGAACCTCTGTCTCACTATTGCACATCATAAGCTATCGATTCCCACCTTCTATTAGCTGTAGCATCACCACCACATTCCAGCTCAGGGCAGATAGCCCATGTGTGAGAGGCTGCTTCCTAGAAGCATTCCTAATGTGAAACAATACAGTAGCATTCATGGTGGGAATAAAATGCTATTAGAGACATTTCAGTGTAAAGAGATTTGACATGGTGTAGGTAACACTTCCCTCTACTTAGAAACCTCCAGTCTTCATAGAAACACTCTGGCTACCGTTCTCATTCCTTATGTTTTAGGAGCAGATGCTACTATATAGGAAACAGCATGCATGAGCTACTGCCACCCAAGGGTCTGTGGCTTCATGATGCTGTGAGGGCCACAAGAGTTCCTTTTTCCTGTTAGTTTTTCATTCCTTTTTCTTTCTACTATCACACACATGACTCCTGTTGGTAGAATTCAAAACGGAAGCCAGTGGGCAATAGTGCCTAGGAATACGGTTGCCACTCTTTCTATTCCTGCGATGTAGAGAAGAAAGCAGAAGGACAGAGATGGTGCTGAAAACCAGTACAAGGTGTGTGTCACATCCTGACCTGAAGATGGGGAAGGGAGAAGGGAGTTCTGGGGAGGGCCAGCTCCAGTGAGTGGTGCGTCAGATCAAACGAAGACTCCTTCAGAGTATCTGCTGAAACTCCCATGTGTCCCAACACGATCCAAGAATGGAGTCATGTGAGGTGAATTCTGGGCGCTTGCTGGAAAACTCCAAGAAAACAAGACAAATGTCTTGTGATCGCAGTTTCTTCAAAAACAGAATTGTTCCTGGAATGTCTTTTTTGTACTTCTTCCTGGTGTAGAGCATAGGACTGAGTTTACTTCAGATTATTCATTACAACTGGCTGTTTTTATGTGATTATATGCATCACAGAAAACATGTTTTGCCACATTCACCTTGCTCTAGTGATTGAACACTTTACTCATGCAATTCTCCTTAATCCTCAGGGTAGTCAGATGTTCTGAAGTTGGCTATTGTATCAGACTTTAGTCTGTGTCATTCCTCTAGGTCCCACTGCCACTCTAGAGCAGCAAACAAGTGCCTCCATGGATAAGGACCTGAAGTTGGCTGCCAGATAAGAGAGTGGGGATTCTCCCGGAGGGGTTGAGTGAGAATAATGGGCAGAAACCAGGACAGGCTCTGCCTTATAGTGATCTTGTGATTTTTTTTTTTTAAGAAAGAAGAAGCACAACTATTAAAATTGCAACTATTAGATTACAAAATATTTATGATTATAATCCTTGGTTTCCAGAAGAAGGAACTTTAGATGAAGAAATATGGGGCAGAGTTCAAAAGAATATTGCAAAGACATATGAATAAGGAGGAAAGATTCCTGTTCAATTTTGGGTCACTTGGACACTGATTTGGATGTTATTAAAATATTTAAGGAAGATAAGGGGATATTAATCATGAGAAAGATATAGCTAATTTCTTGAATAAGTATAAACTGGATAACCAAATATTAAAATTGGTAAGAGAGGTTAAAAAAAAAAAAAGAGATCCCCCCCTCAGGCAAAATCAAAAGTTAAACCATCGCCACCCATGACCATGCCAGTGACAACTCTCTCAGCCCTGCTCCTTTAAGTAGGTGTCCACCACTGGCTGAAGGGGACCAAAGCATAGGGTGAGGAACTGATGACTAATCTAACTCTGAATTCTCTTCACTTCCTGATGAAGATTTAGAAGTGCAAATGCTAAGTTTGCAACTTATGTGAAGTAGGGCATGCAGGGAAAAGGAGCTGTGCTTGGTATTTCCAGTGCAATTTCAACATAACCAAAATGTTTATGTGCACCAACCCATCTATTTAAAACTCTAGAAGGAAAGACAGTGTTGGAAAGTGTAGCATGAAAAATAAAAGACCCAGAAACAGATATTGGGGTCCAAGCTTCAAGTTGAAGATCAGAGCAGCTAAGTAGCCAAGCCAGTAGATCTTATCTCTACCAAGCTGAAATGGCAATTCTGTTTACCTGTTTCCTCCTCCCTTTATTCCTTTCTCTGCCCAGACCTACCACTCCTGTCTTTACCTCCCTAGTGCTGGGATTAAAGGCTTGTGATCTCAAGTGCTGGGACCAAAGGCATGAGCTCTGTTACTCTTCAATCTTGTGTAGTCCAGGGTGGCCTTACATTCAGAGAGATCCATCTGCCTGTCTGCTGAGTCCTGGGATTAAAGGTGTTTGCCACCCCTGCCTGACCTCTATAGCTTGTGGCTGGCTTTGCTTTCTGAATCCTCTGGCAAGCTTTAATAAATCATAAATAACACATCACCACAGGGAAGTCCTCCCATATTATCTAGAGAGCGAAAGGAAGAACTTCAGCTGTTTGAATCCAGACTGAAAGAGCCTTTGGGTATCATGAGGATCCTTCACTGCCTTTTGAAGATGGAGGTTTCTGTCCCACCTGGTCCCACAGCCATTTAGCCCCAAATAAACACACAAATGCTATATTAATTATTAAACTGTTTGACTGATAGCTTAGATTTCTTATTGGTTAACTCTCTCTTAGTTATTCACCCATTTCTTTTCATCTATGTATTGCCACAAGGCTGCGGCTTACCCATAATCTGGCATGTTACTCCTTTGGCAGAATGGCATCTCTTGGTGGCCTCTCTCTCCTCTTCCCCACATTCTCCTCATCTCGTAGACCCGCCTATACTTCTTGCCTGGTTACTGGCCAATCAGTGTTTTATTCATCAACCAATAAGAGAAACATATACACAGAAGAACATCCCCCATCAGACTTTAAACTTATTTTAAATTGAATTGTACCCTACAGGTACCATAGCACAGGAGAACAAACCCTCGGAATGGATCTATTCACATGGTAAAGGCCATAAAACACTAACTTCTTACCTTACTGGTCTTGTTCAATTAGTAAATCAGGAGAGGACTCAGTGTCAACAATTATACGGGTTTGATCCTTGCTGTATTATATTACTCTTAACTAACATTAAGAGTGTTTTAAAAGTGTTACAGAACTCTATGGCTTTTCAAATTTTGTTCACAGATTTTTATAGAAGCATAGAAAATCATTATCCAACTGGTAAGCTATGGGATTTCTTTATATGAACTGATTTGTGATTACAAAAATGTCCAACCTTTTCCCAATACACAGACTCAATAAAGTACTTATTTTATTGATAGCCAATCTAAGGGTATAGGAGGGATTTATGGTTCAGACATTCATCAATCAATTAATACATTTCCCCCCTCATCCCAACAGGTGGAACTGGCTGTTTGGAGTCATTTTACAATTAACTCATAAATGCTTAAATATTGCTCCAGATTCTGCTTATGTTATAGGATTATTTCCACCAATGGACTCATGCACATTCTAATGTCCCTGGCTTTATTGCAGAAAGAAATAGGCAAGCTAATGCATTAGCCTGCTTTATTTTTACTTCTCCGGAAGAAAATTGGGAAGAGGTATGCATCTGCCATTGCAGATTGAAACATGAATTCCTTTTCAACTCCTCTGGCCCCAGGCCATCAAGACAATGGCATAGGGCAAGTAGACAGTGGGAGTCATCAGAAAGACAACACACCTCTGGCTGAAGGGCAAAAGGAGATATTGACCATATCATTAGAAGTTAGTTTGCCCACCTGGGACCAAGTTACGGCTTCCTCTGCACAAGGAAGAAATTATTCTATGAAGCACACAGAGCCCTGTGCCACCTGAGAATATTTTTCTAGCAATGCTATCTACTCTGACCTGCGTATCGTCTATGAGTGCTTCTGAGCTAACATATTGGTCTGATGTTCCTGATCCTCCTGTGCTTCAGCTTGTAGATTGGATGGATCCAGCTCTTGCTATCCTTACTAATGACTCTGTGTTTGATTGGACCCGGTGACCATAATAGACTCATTAACTCATCTGGGGAAGGAACTGAATTTAATTTTTCTTTGGGATTTAAATCACTTCCTATTTTATTAGGCTATCATAACATTTGCATTCCTATTAAAGACAAATGTAGGCTTATGTTCTACAAGAGAGCAGAACTACTAATTATAAGGGTCTCTTTTCAAGCTATTCTTTAGATTTTTTTAAATCTGATCCATATAATAATGTAACCAATAGTACTGGGCACAGTTTGGATCTCCATTCCTGGTGACAGAGTATTATATACAATGCTTCCACTGTCCTAATGTTATTCATTATGTTTATAATTTGCTTGCTTACAGATACTCATGCATCAAATGACAATTAGATTTATCTACAATCACTCTGGATAGCCTACATTTAGAAAATAAGAAAGGAGAAGTTGGAACACGTTTCAAGAATGGAGTCATGTGGGAAGAATTCTGGGTGCTTGTGAGAAAAGTCCAGGAAGCAAGACAAGAGTCTTGTGATCTCATTTTCTTCAAAACATGGACTTGTTCAAGGTGTGTTTGTGTTCCTCCCAGAGGTAGCAGATATGTGAGAGTTTACTTCAGATTGCTCATTGCAGCAGGCTATTGTTTTTGTTTATTTGCCTCTATGAAAAAAAAAACAACAGTTTTGCCACATGCAGCTTAGCTTTGTGATTGTACACTTTACTCATGTGATTCTTCTTAATCCTCAGAATACAAATTGTTGGGTGCTCTAAATAAAGGCTATTGCGGCAGACTTTAGTCTTTCCCATTTATTGACTCCATTCTCCCAGGTCCTACCATCTGTACAGGTTTGTTACCCACATGGAATTTTCTCCAGGTGATTATATGCCCCAATTTGAAGACTACTGGTTGGGGCATGCCCAACACGTGGCCCATGGGGCACATGCATCCTAGGGTAGCTATGAATGAATTCATCCAAACACAAAATCATAAACTGACTTAAGTGTTATGAGTTTTCCATGATTTTCTTTTTGGGTGGCTCTGAAGCATGAACTTTGTAAATGACAATGATGCATTACAATAACAAATTGTTAGATTACTCTCTAGACATTGCTATTACCAGAAAAGGCACATCCTCCAGCTAGTTTTCTCACAGCACCCTTGACCTCCTTATTTCTCAGGCTGTAGATGATAGGGTTCAGCATGGGGGTCACAACACAGAAAAGCACAGACACTAAGATGTCCATGTCCAGGGAGTAGCCTTCACTGGGTCTGTCATAGTTGAAGTTGGCTGTTCCATAAAAGACTACCACCACAGTGAGATGGGAGGCACAGGTGGAGAAGGCCTTTCTCTTGCCCTGGGCAGAGGGAATCCTAAGGATGGCAGAGATGATGAGCATGTAGGAGCCTGCAGTGAACAGGCAGGGGCTGAGGCCGATGGTGGCACTGGACACGTGGAGCACGGACTCATTGACAGAGGTGTCTGAGCAGGAGAGCTTCAGGAGCAGTGGGATGTCACAGAGAAAGTGGCTGATCTGATTGGGTCCACACAGGGTGAGTGTGGCTGTCAGTGCCGTGTGAGTCACAGAATTGACCAAGCCACACAGCCAGGACCCGGTCACCAAGCAGACACAGACCTTCACACTCATGAGAACTGGATACTGAAAAGGGCGGCAAATGGCCACATAGCGGTCATAAGCCATGGCAGCCAACAAGACACATTCAGTTCCTGCACATGTCACAAAGAAGAAGATCTGGGAGAGGCAGCCCTCATAGGAGATGGTCTTCTTCTCCCTGAAGAAGTTCACCAACATGACCGGAATGGTGGTGGATGTGTAACAGATGTCCAAGAAGCTCAGGTTGCTGAGGAAGTAGTACATTGGCGTGTGGAGGGCAGGGCTGACCCTGGTGGCCATCATCATGAGCATGTTCCCCAGGAGAGTTGTCAGGTAAATGGCCAGGAAGATCAGGAAGAAGATTCCCTGTAGGCTGGAGTGGTTGGAAAATCCCAGGAAGATGAATTCTGTGACATGTGTTTGATTGCTCATTCCAAATAGAGTCATAGCTACACAGAAAACAAAGGACTCAGAGTAAGTATGTGCTAAAGACACTGTCAAACACGTTTCTGAATTACCAGAGCCACGTACAGTAAACTGCGGTCTGGACTATGGGGAAAGACTTAGAAGAGAGTGTCTGCTGATTTCCCAGGGGTTTTACACAGCTGCTGATTGGTAAGAACAAATGTAGACTTGTGCAAAATCTACAGCAAATTTCTAACTCCTGTGTTTCCCTGAGTCTCCCATATCACCTCCTTAACCTAGAAAGTTGCTTTTAAAATCTTTGCATGTGTCTTACTTTATAACACAAAAGCAATTTCAAATCCATGTTGACTAAACACTCAGATGACTCCCTTCCTTTCACTATAAATCTTGGGAGGAGAATATGCACACAGAATGTCTGAGACCATTTCTCACTGCTTCTCCAGAATGGAATTTTAAGTCAGCCATTTAAGTAAGTTGATGTCATTTTTTATAGGAACTTAGATCTCTTCAGCATTTATAAGACATTTTAGCCAACTAAATTACTAATTTTCTCTGAGGTCTCTTGCACTTATCTTTGAGTCACTGTTGAATCATTGATTTCTGTCAGTCTTAAAGGCAAGAGGCATTGGGAACTATGGCTTGAACTCCTCCACCGGTTGTTTGCTGGAGTGGAGCAGTACCCGCTCCATCCCTCAGTCTGTTCACTGCATTGTGATATGGATGGTGTTTGTTACATAACTGTTGGAAAAAGAAACATGACCTTACCTTAATAATCTGTGTCTTTGACATTACTCTTGCTCACTATTCTTTACTGATTTGGAAAGCCCCTCTTATGCAGTCCTTTTAAGTAGTTTTGTGTTCGTGTGTTTTGGTGCTGGGGAATTAACTCCGAGTTTTGTTTTCTCCTCTGCTCCTGAGACCACATGCAGGCCCATCTACTAATATGTTTTTGTTTTTTTTTTTAAAACACGAGAACATATTTAATCTTCTAAAAATATTACTGAAATGTACTTGGATGGTTTAGTGTTTTTTGTAGTGCATTGATATTATATGGATAGAATTTTTGAATGTGGAAGCAGCCTTGCATTCCTAGGCTTGATCTCAGTGACTATGCTATGTCATCCTTCCTATATGCTTCTAAATTCTAGTTGCTGATTATTTGGTGAAGTATTTATATCATGAGAAATGATACTGGTGTACAGTTTATTTCTTGTAATGTAGTTACTTAATTTGTTATGAGGAAAATCTACCTATATAAAATGTCTTAGGTAGTTCCTTTAGATTTTTCTCGCAGATATTATATACATTTAATATTTTTGTTATATGCCTATTTAAATTCAGCAATGAACTCATGTATGCCTGGCAGGCATCATTTTGGAAGGTTTTAAACTTCAAATTCAAGTTGTCAGACATTCATAGAACTATGTAGACTATCTATTTCATCTTGAGCGAGCCTTTGAGTTCCCTATGTTGAAGGGCTAATGAGCATAGCATGGCAATAGCCCGTGATTGACAGTATCTACCACTTCTCTTTTGTTCCTGGTGTTTATAAATTGTGTCTCAATCTTTTTAAATAATTTGTATAAAGTATTAATTAATGTTATTGATATTTTGAAGGAACTAGTTTATCTTTGTTTTTTTTTTTTTTGTTATTTAATTTTGTTGTTGCTTCTTTGCTTTGATTTGTCTTAATTTGGCTTTTCCTCTACAGCTTTCTG
The DNA here is from genome assembly GCF_943737965.1 of Phodopus roborovskii. Lineage (NCBI taxonomy): Eukaryota > Metazoa > Chordata > Mammalia > Rodentia > Cricetidae > Phodopus > Phodopus roborovskii. Next base: position 28,664,340 of record NW_026126540.1, read on the forward strand.
ATTTTAGATACAGGTTTTTCTTTGTCTTTTTCGGTGCTGAGAATCAAACCCAGAGTCTTGCATATGCTAGTGAAGTGCTGTACCACTGGGCTATATCACCAGCCCTTAAATTTTTAAAGTCAAGTTCTCACAGTATAACTTCAATGTGCTATGTAGCCCAAGATGGCTGGAGAGATGGCTCAGTGGTTAAGAAGACTGACTGCTCTTCCAAAGATCATGAGTTCAATTCCCAGTACACACATGGTGGCTCACAACAATCTATAGGGGAATCTTATGTCCTCTTCTGGCATAATGGTAGATAAGCAGATGTAGCTCAAGCTGGTCTTGAACTCTCAATCCTCTTGCCTCAGCCACCAGAACTCTGGGATTTTAAGTATGGAATTACATTATGTTTGGTTAAATATAAGCTTTCCTTAAAGATATAAAATTTAAAACTTGGCTTTTTGGCATATTGAATTATTTTGACCCCATCCAAAATATTTGAAAGTTTTCTCTGAAATGTTCTCTTTGTCTTACAAATTATTATAAAATGTATTGGTTTACTGTCTAAATATTTAGGGATTTCCAGGTATCTTTCTTTTGCTGTTACACCATGGTAGTTGAAGAGCTTCCTTTAACATTCCTTTTAGAACCTGCTACTGGTACACTCCCTCAGTTTTGTTTGCATAAGAAAATCCTGTGTCCTACTGTTGAAGGCTATCTTCTGAGTTAACGGGCCTATTGTTGTCTTGCTTTAGGGATGGTCATGGCATTGTCTTGTTGCTTATGTAGTTTTTTGATGAAAAGTTTGTTGTAATTCTTAAGAATGGTACTGTGTCAGCTATTTTTTCTTCTGTTACCTTTAAAATTACTTTCTCTCTTTCTTCTTCTCTCTCTTTTCAGTTTGAATATAATATACTTAGGCTTTTGCTTTTGCAGTAATCTTGTTTGGTGGTATCTGTCATTCATTTTGGAAAGTTCTCAGCCATTATTTCTTCAAATATTTCTTTTGCTGTGTTCATATTTCTCATCCTTCTGAAATTATAATTCTGTGTATTTTTGACAGCTTAATATTATTTCATGTCTCTTGTACATTCTTGTTTAAATTTTTAATCATTTCCTTTGCACTTTGGGTAATTTCTGTTGACCTGTCTCCAAGTTCGCCAATGCTTTCTTCTACTCTGTCAAACTTGCCAGTACATATGCTATCTTTTTCTCTATGTTGCTGCTCTTTTTCTGGTATTTTTAATAATTTAAAAAAAAATCTCTTTTGAAATTACCTATTTTATCTTACATGCTCTTTAGTGTTTCCATTATAGTCATTAGTCTATTAATTATTGAAAGTCTTTGTCAGATAGTTTGCAAATCTCTCATAGTTGAGTCTAGTTCTGATATATATCTTGTCTCTTTAAACTATTTTCCTTACTTTTAGAAACATGCACTGTAACTTTTAGGTTAAAGCTAGTCAAATTGTAAAAGACAGATCCCGAGGTTACTTTTTTGTGCTTAAAGATGCTCTTCCTTTTCGAGACACTTCTTATGAGATTTAATCTAGACAGTAGCTGGGTTAAATTTGAAGTCTGTTATTCTTGTAGTCACTCTGAATATGTCACAAGGGTCAGTTGGAGTGTACTTTACTCTAGTGTATCCATCCACATGTATTCTTCTACTTGGCTTTGGATATACTGGCTCCCCGTTCTCCAGAAATAATCTCTTCCATAGACTGTTTCCGCATAAAACAGGAGAGTCCTGTTGCAGGAGAGCCTCAGCCTTGGAATCTTCAAACCCTTCCTGGGTGCACAGCCTTTCCAAGTGATCCTGCCTCTTCTTCAGCTGTAGCACTGAACCTGGTGTGTATTCCTCTCCTCCCTCAGGGTTAGGTCTTGTTATCTGCTTGTTCTCTTTCCCACACACAGCAGTTCTCACAGCACCTTAATGTGACAATTTCTGTTCTCTTATTCAAAACAGTTCATGTTTAGAAATATGAACATGAAGTGTGGCTGATAGGAGTCTTGCCTTGTTCCATCCTCAGCCCCTACAAGAAACAACACCTTGAAAGACACATTCCCAGAATGCCTCCCTGTCTTCCCTGTGAGCATTTGGTAGAATTCATAGAGAAAAATTAAAAAGTGCACATAAACCATCTCAGATGGCTCTCAAGGACTCCATGTTCTAGTGTTAATCTGTATTTTGTCTAGGAATTCACCAATTATTCTTATTTGAATCTTATTACTTTGTGTGGCATCTAGTTCTTCTAATTTAGGTAAAACATACATGGATTATTTTGGTTGCTGGCGTCTCTCAGGATTTCAGTTTAGTTATTTGCTTTGCAATTTCAATTCTCCACTAAATCCAAGAAAAGATATTGATATGCATTTTCATCAGACTTTTTTGAGGTTGTCATAATGATGGAAACACCATTGTTTCTGGATCTCCAAATCTTCCATTAGAATCAAAGTCTATACAATAATTTTTGAAAGTAGCTTGGCAATTTCCAGTAAGTTACAAATATAGTTGTTCTATGACTTAGTGATTTCAGTCTTAGAATAGTCGCAGTAAAATGAATAGCTCACACAAAATCTGGTATGACATCTTGTAGTCCAAGAAAATGGTATGTCTATCAATAGAATAGACAACAAATTGTGGCATATTATAAAGTAGAATAATCAATGCAATTAAAAAAGCACAAAATACCGAAACATTAATAGCACTGTAAATCTAAACGTTTTTGTTGTATGAAATAAGCCAGCACTAAAAGTATAGATGTATTTTTTTTCCTTTAAATTAAGTTCAAAAGTAGCTAAATCTAAGCTATAATGATCAAGTATGAAAAGTGATTATTTCTAGAACTTGGAAATGGTGTTATTTGGAAAAGAGAATGAAGGTGTTTTCTAGATTGAGGAAAATGTCCTGTATCTTAATTTTGGTGGTTTATATGTGTAATATTTTATCAATGTATGCTCCTACAATTTTACCAAGTGAAAAGTATAATTTGAATTTTCAATATAAGATAAAGAGTAAAATAAAAATAGGGCAAATTTTAATGCAGTTTTCCTCCCAAGATTGGTTGGACCCAGGCTTAGTTTTTTTTTTAATTATTAATACTTTCTTTTCCTTTTTGGAGGGGGCATTATTTATTTCTTTTCTACCATAATTCAGTACATAACACACTTTACAAATGACATCTACTTCTTTCCTGACAATGATCTATTTGGGGGATTGAATGTGATTGGTGGGCAAATGGGACTCGGGTAACAAAGTCCCATACAAAGCCATGTTGTGTGTATGTGTGTAATACGCACATGCATATTTTGTATATTTCATTGACTAAGCAAGTCATGTCTGAGAAAACTGGTCCATAGCTAAGGGAAGGAAAGTTGGCCTCCCAGGTGATGTTAAGGTGGAAATCTCAAGGAAAGCAATATGGATCTAATCATCTAAGTCCAAGCAAATTCAAAGGACTTCTGTTGGCTTGATTGCTGCAAAGTGAGGATCCTGAGGTCTCTGAGATATCAGTGAACTTCTATGAGAGCGGCATTGCCTCTAGATTCTGGGTCTTGGAAGCCCCTGCCTCTGTATGCCTCAAACATTGAGAGTCCTGCTAGTTTTCCAGGAGCTGTTAAGCCAATCTAGCTTTATATTGCCATTAACCTTTATATTAATTCTTAACAGCCTTGTGAGTGATACTTAACCAAAATGTCATTGGTGGCCACTCCAGAGGCAACCAGCCTCTTGAGTATAGAAACAAAATGTGTGAAGCTCTGTCAGGCCTGTCTTTTTGAGCAAGGTCAATGAGGACAAAATCAGCTAAATATTTCTGTTGTAGGGATTCGGAAAATATTGTTCCTCTTGTATAGGCAGCTGACAATGTCTTGTGAGAATAGGCAGGAATACAGCATATCAACAGTAGAGGACCATAGACAACTCTTTAGATGGGGGCAGATTGAAAGTGGGGGACATCTGGAAGGAAACATCTTGAGTTTAAGAAAATCATCAGCTTTGAGAACATGAAAACAAACAAACAATCCTGCACATCTAGAAAACTCACAAACATCCATTCATTAAATCTTGCATGAAATTGTGAAACCCAATGACCAGAGTCCCTCATGGTTCCAGTGCCTCAGATACAAACTGCTTTATTTAGTCCAAGAGAATCTTCTGAATGCTAAAGCAAGAGCAAAATGAAATGGTCCATAACTAAAAGTATAGCATCTGGGAGCTCGGGGGGGGGGGGCAGAATAAAAACAACTTGGAAACACTGTAGAGTCCACAAGGACATGGGAGGACACCAATCAGTTTGGGATCACTTGTTAAAATGGGCATCGCATGGGATGTAGTGGGTTTAGGAGGACACAGTAGATTAGATTTGAATGATGTTGAATGCTAGTCAGTGCGGGATATTCACAAACATTACTTCCAAATAGGCTAGAATTGCAGATGTAGGTTTGAGATTGATCATCAAGGCAGCGGCCACAGCAGTGGGTAGGCCCTGAGGAGAGCAGATGGAACAGCTGGAGAGGAAGGCCAAGATGAGGGCTGAGAGTTTAACATTTATAAGATGTACTGAGCACATGCTGAGGAAGGACTAAACACACCAACTCGTCTAGGTTATCTGCGTGCATTGCGGTCCCTAAGTAGTCTCCCTAACTAATGAGCGTGTCCCTTGTTAACATTGATTTACAGTCAGTCAACACAAACTGCACTGGGACCTGAATATTCTCTTATTCCTATGCCATGCGTGATTTCTTCTGTCAGCTGCACAGATGAACTTCACGTTATTCTAAAATCAGTGGCAGGTATTTATTTTGTTTGTGCTTTCCATATGAAAACTACAGATAATGGTACCTCCTGTTATAGGAAGATGTCCAGATGTGTACACCGAAAGAAATCAAAGTCCTTAGCACATTTTCCCCTGGCTGTATCTTACTTCCACAACCTGAGTTGTGGAAATCTAAACTGGGAAAGTGTAAATAATCATTCAGGGTGTAGAAATAAATGTTTCTTCCTTTTGTTTGGTTTGAGGTAAGTTCTTATTATGTAGGACTGGCCCATGACTTAGAGTCGTCCTGCATCAGCTTCTGGTGTTAAAATACGGTTTCTGAAGTTTCACAGTCTACTGTAAAGTTCTTGGAAACTGCTAATTAGTTGCTGTCAATTCCTGAGGACTCCCTTCATGTGGCATTATGTGTTTGTATCTCTGTATTTCCACTGATTACATTAGCTAATCTAATTTCTCCTGGGTCAGGAATGAGGTGCAGTAGGTGGTGATATCCGACCAGTTTTCCTTATCCCTGATGCTGATTCTGTCAGCATAGGGCAACTAGGTTGAACAATCATCACCAAAATGTGACAGTGTCACCTCTTGCAGGTGACACTCTGAGACGATGCACACACATTCAACCCTTGGAATTTACACGCTGCTGCACAGTGTTCAGGGGCCCTGAGGGTAAGCAGTCTGCTCTGTAATAGTGACCTTACTTCCACAGTCATAGGATGTGTGTATGTAATAGAAAAGGGGATTTGAAAGAGTTTTCTTTTCTTCTCTTTTTCTTTTAAGATTTTTAATTTTCATTTCTGTGTGCATTGGTGCTTTTGCCTGTATGTATGTCTGTGTGGGTGCCAGATCTCAGATCTCTTGGAACTGGAGTTACACAGATACTTGTGAGCTGCCATGTGGGTACTAATAATTGAACTGGGTCTTCTAGAAGAGCTGCCAGTGCTCTTAACAATTAAGTCATCTTTCCAGCCCGAGAGTGAGTTTTCTTAAGGTATTTCAGTATATGTAACTGCCTGGCTTTTAAAAAAGCTTTGTATAATAGCGAATGGAGAGTGAAGTAGGAGAAAATGAGGGGGAGGAAAGGAAAACCTGTGCGACCAGGAAGATTGAGCCTGGTTAGGAATAGAAGACAGGAAAGAGAGAGAGAGAGAGACAGAGACAGAGAGAGAGAACATAAAAGAGGGAGCCAATATTGGTTTGAAGATAAAAATTGAACACAAAGAAAGGTCGAGAGAACTACAAGACTGCTCCCAACTAACAATCTCAGCTTCCGTGGAAAGGCTATCATAAATGCTCTTCCCGGTGAGTGAGATCAACAACTAACTTCTCCATGGAGCCCTCAACTAATGCCTGTTGAAAATAGGAGCAAAAATTAAAATTGAATTTAGTATAACTATCCAATAAAAAACTCAGTGTGTTACTTTGTTTTGTGTACCTGAATTTAGCCGGGATTTTCCAAATTGAGTGAGAATAAAGAATACAGTAAATAATAATATTGCGCCTAAATGCATATATTGTGATAATCTTTCAAGTGAATCATATCTATGACATATACATGCTTTGACTCATTGGGCTTACATATGAGATGATGATACCATTTTCATTTTTGCAAATAAAGAAACTGGGGTGCAGAGAGAGTTTATTTCATAACAATCATGACTTATGGCAATATTTTGCTAGGGATAATGGTATATTTGTTAACTGTTTTGTAGTCTTCAAAGCCCAAGAATTCTTATCTTTGGTTCTAAGAATTCAATGCACATGATTAATAGGCCAATACAGCTTTCATTAGAAATTCCAAGTTTTAGGGCCTTAAGGAGCTTAAAGTATTTAAATTTCAATAGAAAGTTGGCACTGAAGTTAAGCATAATTTTCAAACCTAAATATAAACAAACTGGAAAATAAATAACCCTAGAGGTCTTAAAAGACATTTTTTTTGCAATAAATGAAATTTTCTGTTGACTAACCTTAAGGGGTTCATTTCCCCAAAGGAAACAAAATGGGCAAGAACGAAACATGAAACTGGTGACTGTGAAGCCCTTACAGAACATTAGGGAAACATCTATTCATATTTGCTTCCAGTAGCACAAAGCAATGATTAAAAACTTTAAATCTAATTCTCATAGTCCAGTAAATTGCTGACCTACTTAGAACACACACACACACACACACACACACACACACACCACCACCACCACCACCACCACCAACACCACCACCACCACACACACACACACACACCAATTTATCTAATTGAAAACTTAAATGATTTCAAGTGTTTGTAGCAAAGTTAATGTATTCTATGGATTACAAAAGCTATTTTTGGGGGGTGCTGGGCCCAGAGATCAGTGTAGTTCCATTAACATGGGTACCAAGGACCAGATGGAACCTTCAGCAATCATATTGCAATGCTACTGCTCTACCTTAAATGCTGGTGTAAATCTCCTGCAGCGCTCATGGGCTCTCAGGTGAAACTTATGCAGCTGGTCCGAGGACCACACATTAGTAGGTGAGCCTGGGTTGGTCCCACCTAACAGGCAGAGCTGCACCTACTAATAACCAGTGGGTTAAAAGTCTCAACGAATTCACAACATTTCTCAGAAATTTATGCCAGCATTTAATTTTTCCAGAACTTCATACCTCATTTGTGCTTCTCCATGTATGTGGGGGAAAGGGAAGACAAATAACTATTTCCTTTGATATGTAAGAGCCTTTGAGCTACAACATTCTTCAAATTATGAGTTCTTATTTCCTTTCAGCTCTTGTTCGCAATCTTTTCCTGATATGGATTAAGTCTCAATTTAAATCTATCCAGTTCTGCTGTAGTGTCTAATGTAGCCCTATGCTAGTATTATGAAGAAACCCAGGGTCTGGCCCTCATCCTTGATCCCATCTAATAGGAAGATAAAACACAATTTGAAGCATGAATCTTGATGCTACTTTGTGCAATTTAAAGTTATTGCCTGTTTATCTTTTGCTAGAGAGCCCCTACTTGACTACCTCTAGAAATAGTGCACAGATTTCCTGCCTGAAGCCCCACATTCCATCTTGAGTGAAAACTTCTTGAGGTCTAACCTTGGCTTTTTAAATTCTGCATGGAAAAAACTGAAAAAGGCCTTGTGTGAATGAGTGCTCAAGGAGTCTGATGAATAAAGATCTATCCAGCACATTTCTGGACTAGAGATCTCAAAAGGTTCTTTAAGGACAGCCTTGAGTGACCACTAGAAGATTTGGACAGGGATTTGAGAATGCTGGGGGATGTTATTCTTCAGCAGTTCTCATGCAAATATCCTATAGACCTGACTTAATGGCTGGTGTGGACATAAATGTGGCTCTGACCTTTTGGTCTGTGAGGGACTTAGGTCTAGTCCCTCCCAAGAGAACGGTTCTAGTGGAGACTGGACTGTCTGGAGGCATTGACTCAGTTCCCAACTGAAAGCAGCAACTCTGTTTTGTGCTTTCCCAATTGACAGTCATTTCACAGAGAAATGATTGTGGATGAAATGATTGAAGAGAAACTCCAGATAGATGACATTTCTAACAACAAGGATGTGGGGTAAAATCATTCACTCAAGAGCTTGGGGATTTATTTATGGATGCTAATAATCTGCTTGCCACCCACAGCCTAAAGCATCATTGCATTTCAACAAAAGATGAAACTCGTAGCTGAACAAATGAACCCAATGGTATTTTTGTAGACTCTTTTCGGGTCTTATTTTGCTTCCCCCCCCCATGTCTTATTGGTCTTTCGCATATATATATATATATATATATATATATATATATGCATGCCTGTTTTTTGGTGAATGTGTGTGTATGTGTTTCATGGTTTTGTTTTATTTTTTAAAGAGGGTGAGAGATAGAGAACATAAGGTTAGGTGAGTAGGGAAGTTGGGAGTGAGAACGATTTGGGAGGAATTCGAGGAGGGCAAAATATGAGTGATCAAAAGATACTATATGAAAAATTTCAATAAAAATACATTTTAGTTGGTGGATAAATATATTTCTAAACCCATTTGTACAAAGTTAATTATATTTTCTTAAACAAACATCTTGCTTGCATATATTATCATGCTGTATAGGATCCTGGTGTAAATGTGTCCCCGTGCTTTCTCCATGAAAATTATTTCTTTCTGCCCTGATTTTCAAAAGCAGAGGATAAACACTTAGCATTGTATGTTATTAATTACAAATAAATTTTCCACTCACACTATTTCACTTAAGGAATGCAAGCATCTCTTGGGTTTTATACTAGGTAATCTCTGAAGTGAAATCCACTCTGGTTTTGTAGGCATCATTGCAAAACTTTATACATATACAGAAGGATATTTAAAATGTCATTACATAAATGTCACCAAAATTGTAATGGAAATACATATAATATCCTGCAATGTTTTCATAAGGGGTTAGCTATATCTGGATACTTGAAATCTTTTTCAATAATGACAGTAAATAAAGAAATACACTTACTTTCTACTCTTGCCAAAAGCCTTAGATTTCTGACTTTGGTGTGGGGTTTGCTGCTTTTCAAACTAGTACCTACCTTGAAAATATATTCTTTGTTAAAAGCTGATAGTTGACCTCCAAGCATCATGAAGGAGATTCTCCATTCTGGAATCTTCACAGAGCACATGCATCGCCTGACACAGGAATTGGAAATCCTTTGCTTTCTCCACAAGTCACATTTCCAGAATGGCCATTTATAAAGGCCCAACCTTTTGGGAACATCCCATCTAATCTGTCTCTGAGCAGCTGTTCTGGGACTCCTTGCTGTGCAAGCACAACTCAAGGGCAACAGACTGAATAGAAATTGGAGAAATGGAGAGCAATTCTCTCTTGGATTCATTAAGGTCTTGGCAATCATCTTTCCCAAGTATTCAGTGAGGGGATCAGTTTCCTATCTCTTTTGGGACATTGGTAAATGAAGTCCACTTCCAGATTTTTGCTAAGAGGTGGTGGGCTGCTACACGCACGAGGCTGGCTTCCCCTTACATTAGAGAGAGATGTAAGCACAAATGTGTACTTACCTAGACAGGTGTCTGCAACTACAGTACTGCAGCATACCTGCTGTCTTAGAGCTCTATCATTCTTAATTAGAACTGGACATGATGTTTCCTGACTTCTCTGTCAGTACCCACGATGCCATTACCCACCCTGACTTTTGGTCCCTCTGTTTCTCATGACCTGTTGATTCTGTTACATACTTTAAAGGAGAGAAGGGCAGAGCCATCCAGCAGCTGGATGGAGCACATCGGGGCGGGGAGGGGGCGCAGGGGAGCCTGTAAGGTTTTAAGTCTTGCAGTATTTTACTGAATAAAAATAAAACATTAAGCCTTGCTAAAAGTCGTGTCTCTAAAGCTCAACGATCTCATTAATACCTCATTTTTTATACATGTGGTGGCTCAGCAGTCAATAAATGGGCAAATGAACTGAACAGACACTCTCAAATAAAGAGGTACAAGTGGTCAATCAAAAAAAAAATCATGTATTTAGCCAACAGAGAACTATAAATGAAAGCTATAATGATATCATATCCAGTCAGGATGGTTTAGAATCAAGAAAACAAACAAGGAATAAAATAAAATACTGCCAGGAGTGCAGGGGGAAAAGAAACCTTATACACCATTGCTAGGAATGTTAATCAATTATTCAGCCATGGAAGTTGGGATGAAGATTCCTCAAAAACTTAAAAATAGAACTTCCTTATGATAAGTTTCATTACTTCTGACTAAATATTTACAACTAGATGTGGGTTATTTATACTTCTTAAAGTATATCAAGTGTTTATTATAGCACTATTCAAAAAGCCAAGTTGTGGAATTAGCCTAGTTGCCCAAAAGATGAATAGGTAAAGAAAATGTGGTATATATAAACAATAGAGTTTTAGTCAGAAATGAAGAATGAAATTCTCTGTTTTCTGGCAAATATGTTGAACAGGAGACCATCATATTAAGAGAACTAAGACAGTATCACAATGACAGTTATCACATATTTTCTTTCATACTTGGAATGGAGAGACAGGACTGAGAGGAACAAAGGAGATAGATAGAAAGGATTATAGAGGCTAGGGATGTAGCTCATTGGTAGAGTGCATATCTACCATGCACAAAGCCCTGGGCTCAATCCCCATGTTTACATAAACTGGGCATGATGATGCATGCCTATAATACCAGCGCTCTAGAAATGAAGGGAGGAAGATCAGAAGTTCAAGATCATCCTTGGCTATATAGTGAGTTAAGGTACATGAAAACATACATGTCTAAGAAGTCATAATGAAACTCATTAGTTTGTATAATTAAAACATGCCAATAAGAGGCTAATAAATAAAAAGCCCAGTGTCAGGAATGGGCTATCTCTTTTGCAATTGTTGACCACTGATGTCTGATAGATCTCCAAACATTACAGACTATTGCCAGTGCTATTAGCCCCCCAGAGCTTGATAGTGAGAATCTATTGTAGAAGACACCATATACTCGCATCTTAGAATAATGAAATTTCAAGTTAATATTGACCTGGAACTTAATCACTACCAGCTGACTTTAATAATGCCAGAAGATGGTGTGCATGCTATGGAGGTAAAAAGGAGTCATCAATATTTACCTATCTGTGAACCCTGAGAGTTGTGAAAACAATTTGCCTGGAAAGGCATACAAACAGCTGCAATAGTGGCACAAATGTTATGGGAATAACCAATCTATTTATGATTGGATTTAAGTCCTGTTCTACAAGTTAAAACCCATTCACAGCATCTGTGGCTAGGTCTGTCATAGGCCCTAGGGGAGAACCTACTACTATTAGTCTGATAAATGGACATGCTATTAAACCAATTCTAAATTACTTACCATTATAGACATAGGTTAACATATCACTAAACCCTAATCAGAAAAACTTCTACTTTCAATAGGTGATGATTAACACAGACCCATAACAGGTCAAGGTGCAAAGAATTAGAGATTTTGGAATGTTCAACATAAATGGGATATCTGTATCATATCTCCTCCCAAAGCTCAGAGATCATTACAGAAGATGAGGCAGACAGAGCATAAGAGTCAGCGGTGGTGACAAGGCAATGGTGTTTTCTGGACATAGCTGGGAAGCTGCATGAATTTACAGTGGTAGTGACAGCATGCACAAGATCTGTGCAAGCTCAATACAGCCCAAATCCCAGCATGGAGAGGGGGTATAGCTATAGAGCCCTACCCCTAGTCAAGGAGTTATTGGCAACTGATAGCTTCCAGGGAAAGGAAAACATTTTCTTTAAGAGTGATGCTTTTGGTAAGACACACAAGAATATATGGGTGGCACATATCGAACTTGATAGGTGTTAAAAAATCAGGAAAAAGTAGACAGAAAATAGAGTAGGTAGCTCAAAGGGGTGTATCTAGGAGAATGTGGAAGAGGGTTTAAATGTGATCAAAACACATTGTACAAAATTATCAAAGAACTAAAAAAAATGTTTTAATGTACTAGGAAAAAAGAAAAGACAGGTAAACAATCTAGTTGTTGATCTCACTAGAGAAGCCATGCGTTTTAATAAACTTCCTCACAGCACCCTTGACCTCCTTATTTCTCAGGCTGTAGATGATAGGGTTCAGCATGGGGGTCACAACACAGAAAAGCACAGACACTAAGATGTCCATGTCCAGGGAGTAGCCTTCACTGGGTCTGTCATAGTTGAAGTTGGCTGTTCCATAAAAGACCACCACCACAGTGAGATGGGAGGCACAGGTGGAGAAGGCCTTTCTCTTGCCCTGGGCAGAGGGAATCCTAAGGATGGCAGAGATGATGAGCATGTAGGAGCCTGCAGTGAACAGGCAGGGGCTGAGGCCGATGGTGGCACTGGACACGTGGAGCACGGACTCATTGACAGAGGTGTCTGAGCAGGAGAGCTTCAGGAGCAGTGGGATGTCACAGAGAAAGTGGCTGATCTGATTGGGTCCACACAGGGTGAGTGTGGCTGTCAGTGCCGTGTGAGTCACAGAATTGACCAAGCCACACAGCCAGGACCCGGTCACCAAGCAGACACAGACCTTCACACTCATGAGAACTGGATACTGAAGAGGGCGGCAAATGGCCACATAGCGGTCATAAGCCATGGCAGCCAAAAGAACACCCTCTGTGCCAGCACATGTCACAAAGAAGAAGATCTGGGAGAGGCAGCCCTCATAGGAGATGGTCTTCTTCTCCCTGAAGAAGTTCACCAGCATGACCGGAATGGTGGTGGATGTGTAACAGATGTCCAAGAAGCTCAGGTTGCTGAGGAAATAGTACATTGGTGTGTGGAGGGCGGGGCTGACCCTGGTGGCCATCATCATGAGAGTGTTTCCCAGGAGAGTTGTCAGGTAAATGGCCAGGAAGATCAGGAAGAAGATTCCCTGTAGGCTGGAGTGGTTGGAAAATCCCAGGAAGATGAATTCTGTGACATGTGTTTGATTGCTCATTCCAAATAGAGTCATAGCTACAAAGAGAACAAAGAACCCAGAATAAATGTGCTGGAGGCACTGTCAAACATGTTTCCAAATTGCCAGAGCCATCTCCAATGAAGAGTCATAAAGGAGTCTGGATGGGGGCGGGCTGTGGCGTTAGCCTTAAAGTGACCATTATTATTGGTGGAGCCAACTTAGCCCCAGGACTTCCCACAAGTGTGCATGGTTGATGATGGGTGAGAATAAAGGGATGCACAAGGACAGCCAACATTAATTCCCCAATGACTGCCTTGTTGTCAGCTCTTTGTCTCACAGTCTCAATACTACCCTTCCCTTACATTATTGTCCTTTTATTTTAAACCTAGTTTTTCTCTAAAAGGCATGAATTTTCATTGCAAAAAATAATCACAAGAATTTAGTCATCTACTGGCCACATTAATGTTCTTCTCAGCACATTGCATTGTAGGGTCTTTTTCCTTTCACTTTACACATAAGTGTGTGTGTGTGTGTGTGTGTGTGTGTGTGTGTGTGAACCTATATTCATGGATAGGAACATGTACACATATTTGTGCATGTATATAGAAGCCACAGGTAATCTTGGGTGTAGTTTCTTCAGAGCTATCTACCTTGTGTCATGAGGCAAGGTCTCTCAGAGGGACTTTGGGTTGGCTGATTAGGTTAGACTGGCTAGCCAGTGAGGCTCAAGAAGCCTCCTGTGTCTGCTCACTGAGCATTGGAATTACAAGTGCATGCCACCAATCCCTGACTTTTTTTTTTTTTTTTTTTTTTTTTTTTTTTGATATGGGTTTGAACTCAGGCTGTCACACTTGCATAGCAAGCACCTTACTGATGAGTTATATATTCAACCTTCATTTAGAGTCTCGATCTCAGCTTAAAACTGTAAAATACTATTACAAAGGGAGAGATAACTGATTATTGATACACCTGCATTCACAAAGCCTCAAAGACAACACAATATCTTGGAGTAAACCTAGCCAAGGAGGTGAAAGACCTCTACAGTGAAAACTTGAATTCTCTGAAGAAAGAGCCCGAGGAAGTCATTAAAAAGAAAAAGGCATCCCATGCTCATGGACTGGTGGAATTACTGTGAAAATGGCCAACTTACCAAAAGCAATTTACAGATTGTGTGGGTTAGTTCTATGTTAGCGCAACACAAGTTAGGGTCATTGAGAAGAGGGAACCTTAACTTTTAAAATGCCTTCATAACATCTGGTGGTAGGACATTTTCTTAATTAGTGATTGATGTGGGAGGGCCCAGCCCATTGTGGACCCTGGGCTGGTGTTCCTGGGTTCTGTAAGAAAGCAGCTGAGTGAGCCAGAAAGCAGCACCTTCCATGGCCTCACATCAGCTCCTGCTTCCTGGTTCCTGCCCTGCTTGAGTTCCTGCTCTGTCTGTCTTCAGTGATAAACTGTGATAGAGACGTGTAAGAGAAATAAACCCTTTCCTCCCCAAGTTGCTTTTGGTAATGGTGTTTCATCACAACCCTAGTTAAGACAAGATTTAATGCAATTCCAATGAAAATCTATATAATATTCTTCACAGACTAAAACAATGTAAAATTCACACGGACCCAGAAAAGATAGCCAAAGCAGCCCTGAGCAAAAGAACAGTCACTGGAAGTGTTCCCATTCCAGATTTCAAGATATATGAGAGAGCTATAGTGATGAAAACAATGGTATTGGCACAAAACAGACTTAGAAACCAATGCATTGTAAGTACTTATGCCCACAGATAAGTGTAGCCCTCACCCCTCATCAAATTAACTCCTTCTTACAGCAGATGGTGACTATTTCGGAAAACCACAAAGCCACATTGAGGTACTCAGCCTCAAATGACATATCTACAACACAATCCCCTACATCTAAGACTCAGAGGCCACTGAGGAGGAGGGAACACAAAGATTATAAGAGCTGCAAGACTGGGTCACCTTCTGTGAGACTGTACATGACAGGACAGCTCCACTCAAGATATCTCAACAATGTGGTCTCCTAAGCAAGGGCTGAACAATGACAACACCATTGACAGCATGGATGGAAGAACCCTTCCAGGGCCTCACTCCTGGATGAAGAGCTACAAACGAAGGCAGTCATTGACTGCTGAGAGAATCTCCAGGGATGAGCCCCCTGACTCAGCACCAAAGGGTCAGCTGTAAAAACACAAATATATAAGCAACACTAATGACATTGGGCAGTGGTGATGTACGCCTTTAATCTCAGCACTTGGGAGGCAGAGGCAGGCAGATCTCTGTGAGTTTGAGGCTAGCCTGGTCTACAGAGTGAGTTCCAGGATAGCCAGGGCTACAGAGAGAAACCCTGTCTCAAAAAACCATAAACCAAACCAAACAAAAAAGCAAAAAACGCTAAATGGACTTAGTTGGTTATGTATATCAAACGTGTAACAATAACAAAAAGAAAAAAGGCCAAGAAAAAAAGAAAGCAAAGAACTACCCATGTTGGTGACGATGTAGGGCAAGAAGATGTCTTGACTGAAAGTGGCTTTGTAAATTGGTGCAGCCACTATGGAAATCAATGTGAGGGCTTCTCAAAAAAACTAAAAATGAAGCTGCCATGTGACCCAGCCATACCACTCCCAGGCACATACCCACAGGACTCTAGATAGCACCCAGAGGTACTTGTGCATCATGTTCATTGACGTGCTAGTCCTAACAGCTGGGAAAAGGAACCAACCTGGATCTCTACCAGTGGATGAATGGGTGAAGAAAATTTGGTGCTGATACACAATAAAAATCTTATTCAGCCTTAGGGAAAACTGAAATTTTCAGGAAAGTGGGCAGAACTGGAAAACATATTAAGCAAGGGAACCCCAGGTCATAAGGAAAAATATTGCACACTTTCACTCACGAGGGGAGTCTTACCCCTCATTGTTAGATATGTGTGTCTGTGTGGGAGTACATAAGGGCGCAGGCCAGGGAACTAGGAAGGGGCCTGTAGGATGAAAGATGAGGCTTTAAGGGAGAGAGTGGAAATACAACAGCACACAGGAGATAGGGAGGTGGACAGGGAAACCCCAGGGGCAGAAGGGTACACCCCAGAAAGAGAGGCAGAGAGAACCAGCTGGAACTAAGTATGTATGAAGAAGCCATAAGGAAAACTGTTAGCTGCCAAACTAATGAAAAGGTAAATAAACACTAATGACAATAAGAAAAAATGAAACAAATGAACAAAAAAATTGGATCTTATTTCAGTGATAGAACAAGCCTGAGGCCCTGGGTTCAATTCTTGGCACCAGAACCTTGTGGAAATAGATTTTCCCATTTTACTTTATACGAAATAAAAATTTTTTAAAGGAAAGGAAAAGCAAGAGGTATTTTTTTTCATGCAGCGTTCCTTTTGGGTTGATCAGATGCAAGTCTAACATAATTGGTTAGAGGAAGACCTCAATGTTTTCCACTTTCCTCATCTCCCTCTTCCTCCCCACAGGGACAGCTCAGTAGTTTACCCACCCCCCTCCAGACTACTGTGACTGTATTTGAATCACTTCTCTGCCCATTGTGTTTTCATGTATGTACAAACAAACCTTACTTCCCTCATCGAGATTAATTTGGAGACATAAACGTCGTCAGTAATTCTGTGAGCACTGCACTAAATAAGACACCCCCCTCCTAATGTACTGGAGATATTTTTACTGGGCACATTTGTGAGAAGACAGTAGGTTGGCGACCCAGGAAATATTAGCAGCGGGAACCAGAAGTAAAATAGACAGCCTGAGTTTGTTCAGTAGAAGGCGAGAGAGTCTTTTGTGTTTAGGTGTATAGGAGAAAGGCCCCAGAGGTCTCTGGGATGCTAGACACCTTCTCTGTGAGTCACTGGTATTACAGCGCTGTTTGCAGTCCCATCACTTAGCCACATCCCTGGTCCCTGGAGTGTTCTGTTGATTGCACTGAGCTAATGTGTCAGCCTGACTGGTCTCTGTCAAATTCCACAGCTAATTCTAAGAAGCCCAGTGGAGTTTTGCTTCATATACGATCTCCTTTGCTACCCCTGAGGAGTGAACCAATGAACAGGGCAGGGATGCAAAGGCTGTGTCAAAACCACTCTGTGAGCAAAGTTCTATAAAATAGCTAAATAATAATCCCGCGGAGACCTATGAAAACATTGGAGATGTTTGGATGCTTAAAAGCCAGCTTTTGGCATGGTAATAGGAAAGATGACCATGGAATACCAGTTATGACCCGAGGATACTCGAGGTGAGGGCAACTTGGAGGGACCTGGGCTTGGTTTTTGGAAATCTTCAACTTTGGGAAATGGGCAGGAAACACAAGTGTAGCCAGACATAGAAGCTTCCATGTGATCCCAAAAGGGACATACAGTTGGGAAACCACCCCAGAGGACCTTGAGGTCTTTAATCCAGAAATGTCATTTGAGAACTACAACATGGAATGGTCTGTAGTTGGAGCTGCCTGTCGGGCTTTGGAGTTTGGAGAGAATCTCTGAGCCATAGTTGGCAGAGGGGGAGCCAAGGTGGGAACACTTTAAAGCCCGTGAATGGTTAGGACATAGTCAAGGTCTGACTATGTCCTAACTATGTCCTATGGACAATGGACAGGTTGAGCCATTGGCCGCATCATTTATTAAAACAGATATTAAAGAAGTGCAGCAAGTGTCAGGAGGGAGAGAGAGGAGAGCTAGGGACCTGAGGGGTATAGACTCAAGCATCCCAGTAGGCAACAGCACACCCCCTACACACACACACACACACACACACACACACACACACACACACACACACACACACCACTCAGGAGACATACTAAGCCTTTTCAGATACAAACCTGAGAGTCTTTGCCTTAAAGAGAACTATTAAAGCCATGGATTTACAAGACAGAGCAAGAAGAGAAGGCAAAGGCAAGGGCCCTGTAATTGCCTGAGTTGTAGGGAATTACAGTTGTAAGAGGCATGCCAGAAAGAGGCTTTGCAATAGTGTGCCATCGCCATCCCTGTAGGTTAGCTGTGGGCATTGCTCCATCGTAAAGCAGCATGCTATGAGTACAGAGAACCATGTGTCCTCTTAGACAAGTTTTATGTACACTGTTTAAGTGTACTTTTCTGTTTTCTCTATCAGCTGCATAGCCAGATGTAAATTCCTTAGAATGGTGACATGCATTTTCTTTTGGGTTTTTTTGAGACAGGGTTTCTCAATGAACCAGCCCTGGCTATCCTGGAACTCACTTTCTAGATCAGACTGGCCTGGAACTCACAGAGATTCACCTGCCTTTGGGATTAAAGGAGTGAGCTACCATACCTGGCAACATGTATTTTCTCAACTGATAATATTGATAAATTCTTTACTCCCCTTCTGTAGGTGCATGTTGAAGGTTATTCAGAGAAAGAAATGAAAACCTTTGTGGAAGGCAGACTATAAAGACCAAGTAATACATAATTTGTGCATAACTAAATTATGAAAGTGAACGCTTTTAATACTCAGAGATTAAAAACAACAATTAAACGTGGCCTCTGAAACTACACACACTGCTCGTTTTAAACACCTTCAAATATGGCTTGAAGGCAATCTTTGAGAAACATACAAAGCATTTAATGTATACAGTCATATACACATGCAATAGATGTAGAAACACAATGATAGTGTTTTGTTTTGTTTTTTAATCTGACTGGCTACTCTAATTTTTGTAGATGGGGACAACATGAGATGTGACATCCACTGGATTTTCCACATTCCTCACACAATAATTAACATCATGGGAAGCCTCTGTGAACAACTCCCCATGTGCACTACAGTTTGTATGAGCACCTCTTGGAAACCACACTCCATTGCATACAGATAGATCTCCATCTGAAACCTTCTTCTTGATAGTGATGACCTTCCTCTCCCTAGTAAGTGAGACTAGATTTCACAGTAGATAGAGAATGAGTTTTCCTAGGCTCAGTCTACACATACACAAAAGCATAGTTTGACAGAAACACTGTTGAACTCAGTTTAAAAGAAGTATGTTTTCCTTTAAATATTAAAATAGGTTCATTGAAAAACATCCAATCAAAACCACAAGATGAACTCAACAAATGAATGACAAAAACCTAGTTTAACATACTGGAATTCAACTGGGATCTTCCAAACTGGGCAATGAGTAGGGGCACATTTTAGGTAAGAGTGCTAGCACTCAAGAAATGCTTTGTCAGCTCATCGTAAGTGTCTGTGTCCTTGAAGGAAACAGACCTGACATAAAATAAGCCAAGGTAATTTGTTAAATCAGTTGAACACAAGGAAATGGCATATTCATATATGATTTTGTCATACAAATCAATAATTTTAAATTTAATTTTCATGGCACTAGGAACATTGCTTTTCTATTATACACACACACTATTAAGAAGAGTTTTCCTAATAGAAAATCTAGACGATTTTAGGTGTTTTGGCTAACTTGATTCATTGTCTTTGGTTATAAACTACTTTCACTTTGGTCTGCGTTACTGTTTGTACACCATCACATGACATGAGCATGCTGGACCAGATGAAATATTCAAATGGCATGTAGTTCAGCATCTATTAAACTTTACATGCAAATTCAGAACATTTCCATCAGATGAGGTAGGTGGAGATCTCTCCCATCTCAAATGGCCTGTGGTTTGATGATGAACTAACTGGCCTTCTTGTTCTCACATGTGCATCTTTGGCTTCTGAACAAAATTCATGACTTCCAGTGGAAGCCACGGGAAATTGGGGCACCGTTTCTCTATCCTCCTGTTCTTGTAGCTAGTTTCCCTTTTGGATCCTATTGAACATGTCCTGTTCATCAGGTAGCCTTTGTGATTACCCTCATTAATTATCACTCCCTCAAACATATAAATACTGCTGTGTCTCCTGTTTGGTGTGTGTCTTCCCATCACTTGCATTAATACGCATGTGGAAATGATCAAATGAGACACATGAAAGGTCTCAATCCTTTCCCTCACAGTCTTCTCCACAAGTCTGGTGACTGGCAACAACAATGGTATAGCAGCACAGTAGGTACTGTTTATTAAACACTGATGCTGTACCAGATGCTATGCTGAATGTCTATCTTCATATCCATGGTTAAAGTTACACAAGGACTACTACTGGGGCTGGAATTTTGTAGTGTCCATCTGACCTTGAAGGCCATAATCATCCTAGTATGCTGTCCTACTCAGAACATTTCATGGAGGAAGGAAATGGGAGAATGAACAGGAAGGAGGTAGGCGGGAAGTGAAGAGGGAAAGAGACGGAAAGGAGATGGAAATGGAAGAGTGAAAATAAGGAAAAACCTACAATTTTTCAAAATTTCTGAGAATTCAATCAAATAACCATACTCCCCCTAAACAATAACAAAAACAACCACAAATAAAGTTATTGGTAACATCAGTCAATTTCCATTTCTTGGAATCATAACTATAAAAAATGAGTGACTAGCCGTTGTACTTTCTATCAATGGCCCCTATCTTTAGGCAGCCCTAGCAGCCAGCAACAGAGTACTTGCCAGGCATGGGTTTCTTGAGTGCCCATCTCAATCATGATAAAGACTGATGGTTTTTAAACAGTTTATTTTGTCTCAGGATTCAGAAGAGGGCAACTCCATGGGAAATTATACTTCTGTACCAGCTCACAGCCTAGATAGGATTAAGCTAATAGATTTATCTCATGGGGCTGGAGAGATGGCTTGGTGATTAAGAGTACTTGCTGCTCTTGCAGAGAACCAGAGTTCCCAGAACCCATATGGGAAGCCCCACAACCACTTGTAACTCCAGCTCTAGGAGACCCAATACCCGCTTCTAGCCTCTGTGGGCATCCACTTATATGTGGCATATACTCACATAGATACACAATACATATACATGAAAATAGATCCTAAAACAACAACAACAACAAATTTGAGTTCCTTCAGGTGGATACATATGTCAGAGTATCGAAGTGGCTTCCAATCACCTCTTTGTAAGAGATCCCCTTGGGTCCTTGACCCTGCCACCATGGAGTTGTATATTTCTCGTGGTACCTGAGTTCCATGCCTACCTGAAGCCACCTAGGATGCAAAGCCTGAGGTACAAAGCCTATCAAATAACTACCCAGGTTGATGTTAAGACCCCCCAGAATCCAAACAGTGAAAGGAGAGGATACAAATTGTCCCCCAACCTCCACACACACACTGTATCATGCACACGCGTGCAGGTGTGTGCACGTGCACACACAGAATTAATTAGTTGTTAGTTAATTAAACTCTTTCACCAGACCTGTGGAGAAACAAAGGGGTTGAAAGGAGACAACTTGATTGAACTATAATGGTTAGTCCTACTCAGCAGTCCTGGTCCAAAAAACACTTGAGAAAGAGCACAGCTCTTGAACATGTAAGTTTGACACCATGGCCACCTGGCCTGTGAGACCTTACCGCTCACTCGCTATGAGCCAAGTCCCCCACAGTGACCATGTGACAGTGCCAGCCTTTCTCCAAGCAAAAACAGCTCTTCTCTCTTTCCCAATCACCAAATCATCTCAGAAGATAAGTGATTGAGAAAATGAAAATAACCCAGTCTAGGAAATTTCTTCCTTAAAGTGATGGAGAGCAAAAAAATAATTTGCAGACTTCAGAGCTTTATTAAGCAAACAAGCTGATCACAGCATATCTCCCAAGGATCAGTGTGCTGTGAAATCAAGATAAGAGCCCTTGGCTTAGTGAATAAAAAGGTTTCTGATTACAAGTGTTATGCAAACTCAATTACATTTTATTTAAACAAATTTTTGTCTGCTCCTACTGTCAGAGCATAATGAATTAAATGAGGAATGTGACCTTATGTTTCTTTCCCAGAAAACTATAACCACAATTGTGTTTGTCAAATTCAAAGTATGACTAGTACTCTGTATTATACATTGTTTACTGTGAGCATATTTCCTACCATATTATCTCATTTAAAGAATTCTGGAATCCCTTAGGATAATAAGTAAACAACTAGTGTCATTTCAATTCTGGCTTTATTATTGCTACTTTAGTAACTAATGCACATAAAAATGATATTAAGACTGTTGCTATTACATAAATGTCATGGAAAGGATGATAAGAATATGTACCATGCTTCATAATTGGCTTTTCAGGGTTGATATCCTGAGCTGGGCAGTTTTTCTCATGTGTGGTAGTTAATAAATAACTGCTTACCACTGGCATCTGTTGAAAGCCTGTGTCTCTGGCTGTGATGTGAGTGGGCATCTGTGCCCTCCACAACATTGGGCTTTGGTAGAAGTGGCTGTTGACCTTCATACATCATCATGACCCGGCATCCTTGAAGTCTGCCTATTGCACATTCATTGCTTTACAGAGGAGTCAAAGCCTGTGATTTCTCCATATTTCACATTTCTGGAATGGCAACTTATAAAGGTCCACACATGACCTTTAGGGAACAGACTGGCTAATCTCTCTTTCTCAGTAGCTGTCTGGAGCGCTTTAGCACACAAATACAAGGGCAACAGCCTAAATAGAAGCTGTGGAAATAAAGAACAATTAACTCTCTTGTGCATTCATTAAGGTCATGAAAAAAAATCATCTTTTCCCAACATGCAATGAGAACAGCTCCCTATCTCTTTTGGGACATTTGTTAGTGAATTTCAGTCCTAAATGTATTGTTAGGATTTGTGGTGACTAAAGCCCGAAGACCTGCCTGTCCTCTGCCCAAGTGGGTATGTACAAGCACATAGGCTTATTTGATTGGATTCTCCAGTGTACAAATGACTAGTAGCATGTCCAAGAGCTATAGACCTAGACTTTACACTAAGCACCCTGGAAGTTGGGTGTGCATATGAGCAATATCTCTAACAGCATCACTGCTTTCTTAGCTTTTAGTTAATCCTAGCAGGGCTGCTTTTCTGGGTAGAAAGCTTCTGCTCCTTCTTAGTAGCTCCCTTATGCCTTATTCCTAATTCCTGGTCTTTTCATTGTTCATAAAAGAGTATTGACATGGTTTGCTCCTGTAAAGTTTAAAAGAAAGAAATCACAACCATTGATTGGCTCTATAGGATACAAATGGAGAGAGCTGAGTCTGAAAATATTGCAATTTTTTTATTCCATCATTTTTTTATTTAAAATATTAGGCAGCATTGATTATCTGTGAAAGCTAATCTTTATTGTTAACTTGACTGGCCTTGGAGTCACCTAGGAGACACACCTCTGAGTTTGTCTGTGAGGTTCCCAGAGAGGCTTCATGGAGGGATGATACATCCTGAATGTGAGCAGCACTGTGCCAAAGACTGCTGTTGTGTGACACTATCCCTGACAATAGACAAAAGTAAGGATATCGCCCAAGTCTAAGCTGGTGAACCAATGAATTTTTTAGGTGGGGTAGGGAGACTATATACAAATGTGTGTGGAGGAGTTGGAGGAGTTAGTTACAAGAGTAGAAATTATTCAAAGACAGCTACACCACCAAAAGTCTACTGATTATAGGTAACAGCTCGCAAAACCCAGAAAACTAGGAAGCACCGCATAGCATGCAGGCAGATCAGCGGGCTGGAGAGTGAGCTGGTTAGCTTTGTTTTTTGACCAAGCTAGAGTCATCTGGGAAGAGGAAACCCTAACTGAGAAAATGCATCTATCAGATAGCCTGCAGGCATATCTGTGGGACATTTTCTGGGCCCAACTTATCGGGGATGGTGCCATACCAAGGCAGGTGGTCCTAAGTTGTATAACAAAGCAAGCAAGTTCTTTCATGGCCTCTCCTTTGGTCCTGCTCCCAGGGTCCTGCCCCAGGTTCCTGCCTTGACTTCCCTTCATGGTAGACTATAATTGGAACATGTAAGCCAAATAAACCCTTTCCTTCCAACTTGCTATAGATCATAGTGTTTATCACACCAATAGAAAGCAAACTGGAAGGATAGTTTTTGTTTTTTGTGGGTTTTTTTTTTTTGGTTTGTTTGTTTTTTGTTTTGTTTGTTTGTTTGTTTGTTTGTTTTTTTGAGAGACATACATGGTCCTCTGGAGAAGGGGAAAGGGAGACAAGATCTCCTGAGCAGATTGGGAGCATGGAGGGAGGGGAGAGGGAGTTAGGAGAAAGAGAAGGGGAGAAGAGGAGGGGAGAGGTGGGCATGAGAGAACAGGAAGAGTGAGACAGGGAAAGACTAGTGGAGAGCAAGAGAGGGAGCCATTCGAGGTTTAAGTAGAAATCTGGCACTAGGGAAATGTCCAGAGATCTACAAGGATGAACCTAACAAACAATCTAATCAATAGTGGAAAAGCTACCTTAAATGCCCTTCTCTAATAATGAGATTGATGACTAACTTATATGCCATCCTTAGAACCTTCATCTAATAGCTGATCGAAGCAGAAGCAGACACCCACAGCTAAACACTGAGCTGAGTTCCTGGAATCCAGTTGCAGAGAAGGAGGAGTGATGAGCAAAGGGGTCAAGACCAGGCTGGAGAAACCCACAGAATCAGCTGCAAGGGGGAGCTCATGGACCCCATTCTGATAGCTGGGAAACCAGCATAGGACCCACCCAGACCACCTGAATGTGGGTGTTAGTTAGGAGGACTGGGCAGTCTATGGGGCCTCTAGTAACAGATCACTATTTATTCCTAGTATACGAGTGACTTTGGAAGCCCATTTCACATAGAGGGTTACTCTCTCAGCCTAGATACATGGGGAAGGACCTAGGCCCTGCCCCAAATGATATGATGGACTTTGAAGATCCCCATGGAAGGCCTCACCCTCCCTGAGGAGCAGAAAGGATCTGGGCTAGGGTTTGGTGGGGGTGATAGGGGAGGATGGGAGGGTGAGGGAACTGGAAATGACATGTAAAACAACCTTGTTTCAAATTTAAATTTAAAGAGGGGGGAAAAAAGAAGTGAGCTGGGGTAGAGGGCATCTTGTTTAGGCACTGCATGAGATCTGCAACTCTCCCAAGCAGCTTGGCCGATTTCTGCTTCTTCCAGACAGTTCTGGCCTGAGCCTCTCTCACACTCAGCATTCTTTACAGATTACGAATGCTTGGAGAGGGAGGGGCCTACTAAATCTGGTCTGCTTCAGGGACATCCTAAAACTACTGAGTTGGTACCTTTCTGAGCTAAAGGAACTTTTTGCTGGATGGAAAGCTTCACCTCCCTTTAAAATAACCTGTTTTAATGAGCTTCCCTCCAAGATGGAGGCTTACTTCAGAGGAAACCGCTGCCCAATAAGTAGCATCCCAGACTGAGTTAAAAATGGAAATAGGAAGGAGGCAGATGAACACCAGCACTGATGTTTCTCTGCTTCTAACCACTGCAGAGTGACCAGCTGCCTCATGCTTCTGTCACTGTGATTTCAATGCCTTAATAGACTGTGCCCCTCAAACATGAACCAAAAATAAAGATCAGCTTCCCTAAGTTTCTTGTTCAGGATTTTTTTTCACAGTACAGTAATTAATACAGTCTCTAAAGCTCATATAGTCTCAAACATGGACTCTTCTCCATGTGGAAGGGAAGCAGGAAAATGGTCCTAATTAAACACTATGATCAATACGAATGAAAACAACCAGTTACCATAACCTGCTAGAATGTCAAAGGTAATCTCTAACACAGAGCGCGCGCGCGCGCGTGCACACACACACACACACACACACACACACACACGGTAATAAACTATCAACAAGGGTGATGGGAAACTGGAAATTTCATTCACTGTTGGCAGTAATGTGACATTATGGGACCATCAGGCCTGGAGAGATGGCTCAGCCATTAGGAGTACCTGCTACAAAATCATGAGGGCCATAGTTAAGATCCTAGTACCCACAAAGCATGCAAAGCCCCATGAACCCCCATAATCTGAGATTCTGGTAGCTGGGGCTCAGGAGCTTGCTGTATTCTAGAGTAACCAAGAAATGAGCCCCAGTCTCAGAAGGGAATTTCCTCAGAGGAACAGGTGGACATTGATGGAGGAGGACTTGCTCTTCTGGTTTCCTCACACATGTATGGGTGTTTCTCCCCCCCCACACACACACTGACATGCAAAGGAAGGAAGGAAGGAAGGAAAAGAATTTGGAAAACAATTTGGTAGTTCTTTGAAATATTGAATATAGGTTTACCACATGACCTGACAATTCCTTTCCTTTGTACAAGAGCAAACCCACGATCTGAACAATGTTATTTATAATGGGAAGCACATGGGAAAAATGCAAATGTCAGTTAACTGATTAATGAAACAATGTCATGCAGCTATATGATAGAATATGGTTTGGCATAAAAAAGAATGAAGGTCTTATACACATTACAGCATGGGTGAAGACTGACCATGTACCAAAGGTTTAAAAAAAGACAGAGAGAAAATGTCATATATTACATATTTACATTTACATTAAATGCCTAGAATAGGAAAATTCACAAAGACAAAATAGATTAGCAGTTTCCCAGAGCTGAAGGTTTTTAGGAAATGTAAGTAATGGCTAATGGACTAGGGCCCTTGGGGTCCAGTGTTGAAAGCACTCCAGAACACCAATTCATTGGAAATCCAAGCGTACATGACATCAGTGTGTGGAATATAAAGATTTTCCCCATGGGATGGGGCAGAACAGACGTGAAGAGGGGCTAAATGGAGAAAGCACTGGGAACCTGCATGGGATGTTCATCTTCTCCCACAACTGACAATGTTCTCAGAAAAACATTCTCATCAGAAAATCTATGTCTTCTAGTAAGCTTCCTCAGATTGGCCTTGACCTTGTTTCTCAGGCTGTAGATGATAGGGTTCAGCATGGGGGTCACAACACAGAAAAGCACAGACACTAAGATGTCCATGTCCAGGGAGTAGCCTTCACTGGGTCTGTCATAGTTGAAGTTGGCTGTTCCATAAAAGACCACCACCACAGTGAGATGGGAGGCACAGGTGGAGAAGGCCTTTCTCCTGCCCTGGGCAGAGGGAATCCTAAGGATGGCAGAGATGATGAGCATGTAGGAGCCTGCAGTGAACAGGCAGGGGCTGAGGCCGATGGTGGCACTGGACACGTGGAGCACGGACTCATTGACAGAGGTGTCTGAGCAGGAGAGCTTCAGGAGCAGTGGGATGTCACAGAGAAAGTGGCTGATCTGATTGGGTCCACACAGGGTGAGTGTGGCTGTCAGTGCCGTGTGAGTCACAGAATTGACCAAGCCACACAGCCAGAACCCGGTCACCAAGCAGACACAGACCTTCACACTCATGAAAACTGGATACTGAAGAGGGCGGCAAATGGCCACATAGCGGTCATAAGCCATGGCAGCCAACAGATGCTCACTGGCAGCTTCTGTCACAAGCAACAAGATATGGTAGACAATATTGTCTTAAGACATGGTTTTCTAGTATTACCTTGACTCTGGTATAGCTCGTGTCAAAGAAATTAGAGTTATGGGTGAAACAACACATTGGGATATGGAGGGAAAGTCTGGATGTATTCACGTTTCCCAGAAAAGTTAAATGACAGTTAAATGAATGAAGACTACCAAGGCCTAGAAGAATGGTTCCTGTGCTTCAAGGTGGCAGGAAATTGTATAAGCTTGGTTTAGTCGATGTTGTACTCAAGTCTACATACTTCCACAGAAACATATAAACACATCTACAAAATTTAAATAATAAAAAAGTAAAATTCAGAGATTGGTTGGGATTATTTGAGTGCAACTGTATTAGTTACTTTTCTGTTGCTGTGATAACATATCACCATCAAAAGCTACGTATGGAAGAATATGTATTTTGGCTTATGTCTCCAGAGAGATAACAGTCCACCAGGGCCAGGAGACACAGAGGGAGGCAGGCATGGCTCCCAAAGTAAGAAACTGAGAGCTCACCTCCTCAACTTCAAGCAGGAAGCAGAGAACAAACTGGAAGTGACACAAATCTTCACTCTCTGGGTCTGCCTCCAGTGACATACTTCCTGTAACAAGGCTACACTTCCTCAACATCCCCATAGCAATGGAGGCCAGGTGCCCAAATGCCTGACCCTATGGGAGCATTCCTCATTTAAACCACAGTGACTGATCTAATTAAAGCAGCATGCAAATTCAGAGACTGTTCCCCAGAGGAAGATGAAGTCTGAGATCAGACCACACCTAGGATTCAACCTGCCATTGCTAGGTCTAAATGAAAGGGTCTAACCATTAAGGGAAAGGTAGCCTTTGTCACACAACAAGAAACTGAATTTTGCCAGCTTGAAGAAACTTGGAAGCTAAATCTTCATCAGAGAGTTTTTAAATACTCTGCCCCTCCCCCCATTTTCTCTTCCTTTCTCCTGGCTCTACCTCTCAGAGAATAAAGAGTATATATAAAAAAAGGAAATTTATATTATTCAATTTCCTATTTAGGAGCTCCATAAATGAAGAAAGACAAGCTGGGATCTGGGACCTGCATGAATACCAGTTTTTTTCAGCTAAAGCCATCACAGTGTGTGTGTGTGTGTGTGTGTGTGTGTGTGTGTGTGTGTGTGTGTTCGTGAACTCACACCCACACTCATGAGCAAGTATGTACATTGTACCAGAAAATGTGTGGACATCAGAGGGAAGCTTCTAGAAATCACTTCTTTCCTTCAGCTATGGGTTCTGGTGATGATGAGCCTCTGGTCCTTTGGCTTGGTGGCAAAGCCCTTTACCCATGGAGCAGTTGGCCAGCCTATAGTAGCTAATATTGAAACAATTTAACTGAGCTACAGCCACACCCATTCACTTACTACATGCTGTGTGTCTGTGCTGAGCAAGTAAGCAGGAGATGATCTAAAAGCCCACAAAAACCTAAGATATTTACTTTCTCACCCTTTACAGAGGAAAGTTCCCCAAGTCTTTGTCTGAGTAATTTTGGGGTATGGTTGTGACTTTGACAGTGCTGTTTAATCTAATTTAAATTTCAAAATCATCATTTTGCCACTTGTTAACCTTGACCTTAAGCTATTTACTTAGCTTTTAAAGTTTGAGTTTTGTCGTGTTTAAGATGAAGTAATGCCAGAATTACAGAGCTTTTGTGAAAATTAAATCAGGAAATGAATAACAGAGCAATGGAATATTGGGAGGTGTTCAGTTGGGGAGCACAGACTGTCTTGGAGTTTCCATTGCCACGAGGTAACACCATGACCAAAAAGCAAGTTGGGGAGGAAAGGGTTTAGACTTACAATCTCACAGCACTGTTTATCACTGAAGGAAGTCAGGACAGGAACTCTAATAGGGCAGGAGCCCAGAAGAGGGAGCTGATGGAGGGAGCATCATGGAGGGATGCTGCTCACTGGCTTGCTCCCCATGGCTTGCTCAGCCTGCTTTCTTATAGAATCCAGGACCACCAGCCCAGGGGTGGCCCTGCCCACAATGAGTTGGGCTCTCCCCCATCAATCACTAAGAAAACGCCTTACAGCTAGACCTTAAGGAGTCATTTCCTCAATTGAGGCTTGTTCTTTTCAGAAAACCCTAGCTTGTGTCAAGTTGACATAAGAGCACACAGCACACATACTGCCTCTCCATTCTGCCCACATCCCCACTTCAAGCTCCCTTTTGAGATGCTTTTTCTCCATCTTAATTCATTACCATTTTAATCACCCAGAAGCAACCAGTACATAATTAAACCTACACATTTTTCCCTTTTTATAAAACAAATACTCACGAACAACCCTTACCTTCTGTCTTTGTGTCATGGTTACACATTCTGAACATATTGTTATATGGTTCCAGTAAGGAAGGAAGGCAGATTTCATCACTGACAAGTTTTTAGTAATATGATTTCCTCTGGAAATATTACTCTGCAAGTCACACTATAAAGTGTTTAATAAAATTAGGGCTAGTGCCTCTAAAT
The DNA here is from genome assembly GCF_943737965.1 of Phodopus roborovskii. Taxonomy (NCBI): domain Eukaryota; kingdom Metazoa; phylum Chordata; class Mammalia; order Rodentia; family Cricetidae; genus Phodopus; species Phodopus roborovskii. Next base: position 28,694,282 of record NW_026126540.1, read on the forward strand.
TTCCTTTTCACAACATTCCCCCTCAGTTGGAAGCCGGGGACTGACATTTGCTGGCTCATTTCTCTCTTCCCCTGCCTATGTCTAAATCTTCAGCAAAAGCTGTTGATTCTCTCTCGAAAATATACTTCAATTTATGAGTCTATTTCTATTCCTGTGGCCAACCATAAGTAGAATTTACAGGCTAGATCCCTCTCGTTCTTCAGGTGTCAGCTTGAATATCACTTTTCTGAGATTTTAAAGCTGCATTATGTAGGGTTACATATGGCCACATTCATGCATGCCCCCTTTCCATTCTCCCTCCCATTAGTCCCCCCTGTTCTCCTAGAATCTCACTTCTACGTTCATGCCAGGCGCACATAAATGCTTTTATGGCTTTACAAAGTTTAAGAACAGAACTGAGGATGTATCCAATATTTGCTTTTCTGAGACTGACTTAAATCACTTAATATGATTACTTCCAGTTGAATCCATTTTCCAGTAAATGACAAAGCTTCATCCTTTCTGTGGCTGAAAAATTCCACTATGATTACGAGCCACACTTAAATTTGTCTTTATTGGTGTGTGTGTGTGTGTGTGTGTGTGTGTGTACTCAGGAATGCGTATATTCACATGTGCCAGGGGAGATTGGAGGTCAATCTTGAGGGTCATTCTTCAAACGCTATCCACTTTGTTTATTGACACAAGTCTCTCATTGGCCTTAGAGCTCACCAAGTAGACCAGAATATTTGGCTAGGAGGTTCAGAACCCTGTCTGTCCCCACCTCTCCAGGACTGAGGTCAGAAACACACACAAATACCCTCAACTTCTTTACATAGAGTCTGGGGCTCCGACTCTGGGCCCTAAAACTTTTTGGCAAATATTTCACTGACTGAGCCACCTCCTCAGCTTCCAGCCACCTTGTCTTCATATTCATAGCTGGTTCTTTAAAGTGGCTGTTCTGAAGAGCCCTATGGTGAATGAACACTGATGACTGTGTCTGTGTTACCTTGACTTAGAGTCATTTGCATAAATACCCAGGATTGATAGAGCTTGATCTACATTTTTTTTTTTTTTTTTGAGTCTTCTCACTGAGCTCCATAGTGGCTGGCTTGTCTGCAATCCCGCTAGCGTGTATAAGGGCTCCCTTTGCCCATATCCTCTCCAGCACCTGTCATCTGTTTTCTTGGTACCTGTCATTCTGACTGGGATGACATGGCATCTTGGTGTCATTTATATTGCATTTCTTTAATGGCCCTTTGCATCTAATCTCTTGAGAACTGTTTGCTTTATTTATTGATTGGGTTGTTTGGTTTTTGGTGTTCAGTTTTTCTAGTTCTTTGTGTGGTCTAAATATTGACCATCTGTCAGATGTATAGCTAGCAAAGATTTCTCTTCTGTTTTGTAGCTGCTTCTTCACTCAATTAATTGCTTTTGGTTCATAAGCTTTTCTATTTCTCTTTTATTGGAAATAGATTTTTTTCATATAGTGTATTCTGATTACAGTTCCCCTCCCCCAACTCCTTCTAAATCCTCCTTACTTCTCCACTCATCCAAATTCATATCCTTTCTTTTTCTCTCTCGTTAGAATACAATCAGGGATCTAAAAATAAGATAAAATAAAAACAAGCAGACAAGTATAAGACAAAACAAACAAACAGACAAACAAAAAAAGCCAAAGGAAAATTGCAAGAAACACATACAAACTCAAAGACACATGTCCACACATATAGAAATCCCATAAAAATACAAAACCAAAAGGAAAAAACACACTATATATGCAAAGGACCTGAAGGGAGGAACATTTGCAAATGGTTTTCAGTTGGAGATAGTGTCTGGTTTAGGGATGAGGGTCTTTTTTAATTCCTTGAAATTCCATTTGTCAACTGTTGGTACTTCTGCCCGAGTAGCTGGAGACATTCAGAAAGTGGTTATCTAATCCTTGGAGTGTTTCCCGAGTTTCCTTCTATTAGTTTTAGAGTTTCCGATTTTGCATTAAAGTATTGATCCACTTGAAGTTTATTTTGTACAGAGGGAGACTTAAGATTCTAGTTCCATTCTTCTTTTATTTTAAATTTATTTTATTTTTATTTTATGTGTGTTCTGACTGCACAGTCCCATGGAGGTCAGAAGAGGTCATCTAACCCCTTGGGACTAGATTTAAGGATGCTCAGAGCCACTGTGTGGGTGCTGGGAAGCAAACCCAGGTCCTCTGTAAGAGTTCCAAGTACTATTAACCGCTGACCCACCTCTCCAGATCCTTGTTTCATTCTTCTACATGTGGAGAACTAGTTTTTCCAGAACCCTGTTTTTGAAGCTGCTGTCTTTTCTTCAATGTGTCTATCTGTTTGGCATGTTTGTCAAACATTAGTGACTGAGGGTGTGTGGGGTTATGTTGTGCCTTCTTTTCTATTCCATTGATTTACGTGTTTGTTTTCATGGGAGTACCATGTGCTTTTGTTACTAAGGCCCTGCAGCATGAGCTGAAGTCAAGACTCTGAAGCATGACTTGAATTTAAGCATGGGGCTACTCTGGCACTGGGTTTTTCTATGGCCACTCAGGATTGCTCAAATTCTTCAGGGCCTTCTGTGCTTTTGTAAGAAATTTAAGATTGCTTTTTTATAGTTCTGTAAATAATGCCACTAAAATTTGATGGAGATTGCATTGGATCTGTAGATGGTTTTGATAGTATATCCATCTTCACAATATTAATTATTCTAGTCAATAAACATGAGAAGCTCTTCTATCTTCTAGTTGTTTCTTATTTTCTTTCTTCAACGTTTCAAAATTTTTATTGTAGAGATCTTTCACTTCTGGTAACATTTATTCTTATTTTTTTGTGAAGAAAATTGTAAATGGGATTGTTCTCCTGATTTATTTCTCAGCACATGTATTCTTAATATATATGATTGGAGAGATGGCTCAGTGGTTAAGAGCACTGGCTGCTCTTTCAAAGAACTAGGGTTCAATTCCCAGTACCCATATGGTGGTTTATTATGTTCTGTAATTCAATTCCCGGGATCTGAAGCCCTTGCCTAGTATCCATGAGCACTAGGCTGGCATGTGGTGCATGTGTAAGCAAAATACTGACACATAAAATAAAAATAAATACGTTTCATATATATATATAATATACATGCATACACACATGCATATATATGGTAGATAGGCATATATGATAGATAGATAGATAATAGATAGGTCAATAGATAGCTAGATGGGCTACTAGATTGTTGGTTTGATTTTTTTTTTAAAAGTTAATTTTGCTACAAGGATGGCCCCAACTAACAATCTGAGCAACAGTGGAAAGGCTACCTTAAATGTCCTTCCCTGATAATGAGATTGATAACTAACTTATATGCCATCATAGAGCCCTCATCTAGTAGCTGATGGAAACAGAAACAGACACCCACAGTAAACACTGAGCCAAACTCCTGGAATCCAGTTGCAGAGAGGGAGGAGTGATAAGAAAATGGGGTCAAAACCAGGCTACAGAAACCCACAGAGACAGCTGACCTGAACAAGGGGGAGCTCATGGTCCCACAGACTGATAGCTGGGAAACCAGCATTGAACCAACTCAGACCCCCTGAATATGGTCTTAGTTAGAAGGCCTGGACAGTCTAAGGGACCTCTGACAGTGGAAACAGGATGTATCTCTGGTGCACGAAAGAACTTTGGGAGCACACTTCCCATGGTGGGATACTCCCTTAACCTAGAGGCAGGAGGGAGGGCCTAGTCCCTATTCCAAATGATTTGACAGATTTTGATGATCCCTCCTTGAAAGCATCACTCTCCCTATGGAGTGCAGTGGGGGAGTGGGATGGGAGGGGGGTCAGGGGACATGAGAGGGAGGGAAAGGGAACTGTGATCAGTATGTAAAATAAGAAAAAAATAATAAATAAATTAATTAATTTTGCATTCTTCCACTTTGCTGACAGGTTTAGCAGTTCTATGAGTATTCTCATGGAGGCTTCAGGGTCTTTCATGCGTACAATCACATCATCTGCCAATATGGATACTTTGAAATTTGTATCCCTTTTATTTCATTGTCTTTTCTTATTGCTCTAGGTAAGACTTTAATACTACACTGAATAAGAGGGAGGAAATTAACAGTTTCTTCTTGTTCCCAACTTTAGTGTTAAGTGTTTTCAGCCTTTCTTCACTTAGTATATTATTAACTGTAGGCTTACCATCTACAGCCTTTGATTCCTGGTTTCTTCAGAGCTTTTATCATAAAGAGACATTGGATTTTGTCAAAAAGCCTTTCCTTCATCTAACAAAACTATCATTCTTGAGTCCACTTATGGGATACATTGCATGTATTGACTTGTGTTCGCTTGTCATACCTGCATCTGTGCAATGATGCCGAGTTGACCATGCTGATTATCTTTTGAACTTGTTCTTGAGTTATGTTTGCAGGCATTTGTAGCAGGCGTTTTCTTCTGGGCCACCAACCTGCTCCCAAATCATGATTTGGAGACTTCTTAGTTGTGAATGCTTGGCCTAGCTTGGCCTGGATAACTCTCTTTAACTTAAATTAACCTGCATCTCTTTATCTACCCTTTGCCTTGGAACTTTCTCTCTGTACATCTTACTTTCCTGCTTCCTGCAGTGTCTGTCTGGCTAGCAGTGCCTGGCTTCTGGACCCTGGCAAGCCCCTCTCTTTCTCCTTCTTCTCCCTCCCTTCTTCTCCCCCTTTGCCTAGATTTCTGCTCCTAATTTTTCTCTCAGACTGCCAGCTCTGCCTATCCCTCTCTTGCCTAGCTATTGGCGATTGGCCATTCAGCTTTTTATTAGACCAATCAGGTGCCTTAGGCAGGCAAGGTGCAACACATCTTAAATAATTATGCAAATGCAGCATAAACAAATACAACACATCTTTACACCATTAATAAAGGCAGCAGAAACAAATGTAATACACCCTTAAAGTAGTAGTCTGTACCATAAGTAAATATAACATATCTTTACATAGTTAAATATTCCACAACAGGTATTTTATTGAGAAAATTTGCATTTATGCTCATCAGGTATTGGTTTATATTTTTTATATATATTTATTATTCTTTCTTATTTTACATATCGATCCCTCCCTCCCTCCCATGTCTCCCAACCCCCCTCCCATCATATTCCCCCCCCCACACACACACATAGGGAGGGTGATGCCTTCCAGGAGGGATCATCAAAATCTGTCAAATCATTTGGAGTAAGGACTAGGCCCTCTCTCCTGCCTCTAGGTTAAGGGAGTATCCCTCCATGGCAAATGTGCTCCCAAAGTCCTATTGTGCACCAGGGATACATCCTAGTTCCACTGTCAGAAGTACCTTAGACTACCCAGGCCTCCTAACTGAGACACATGTTCAGGGAGTCTGAGTCAGTCCAATGCTGGTTTCCCAGCTATCAGTCTGGGGGTCCATGAGTTCCCCCTTGTTCAGGTCAGCTGTCTTTGTAGGTTTCTATAGCCTGGTCTTGGCCCCCTTTCTTATCACTCTTCCCTCTCTGCAACTGGATTCCAGGAGTTTGGCTCAGTGTATAGCCGTGGGTGTGTGCTTCTGTTCCCACTAGCTACTAGATGAGGGCTCTATGATGGTTTATAATTATTTTTAATTTTCTTTTTCTGGGTTTAATATCAGGGTGATTCTGACACAAAGCAAGGAGTTTGGTAGTGTACCTTCCCTTTCAATTCTAGGAAATACTTTTGGAAATGCGATGTTTGGTATTTAAAGATCTGGTAGAATTCAGTAGTGAATGCACAGGGGCTCACATCTTTCTCAGTTGGGAAATATTTTCTAAAGGTTGCTTTAGTTTCATCACTGGCTATTGATTAAGTTGTTTATCTCATCTCGGTTTAGTTTTGGTAGTTCACATAAGCCTTGAGATCTATTCATTTCTTTTAGATTTTTCCAATTTTGTGTAATATACTTTTAAGAAATGTCCTAATGATTTATTGAATTTCATGGATACCTATAGTAATAATTTCCTTTTTGTGTTTTGATGTTATTAGTTTGGATCTTTTCTCTCTTTGGGTTGGTTTGTCTAAGGACTTGTCCATTTTTATTAACTTTGCAAAGAACTATCTCTTTATTTCACTCATTTTGGCCTTGTTCTTTTCATTTCTGCTTCATTAATTTCTCCACTGACCTTGTTTCTTTCTGTCCACTGTTTTTTAACTAACTAATTTCAAAGGCAGAGAATGTATCACAGTACATCTGTGGAGTTAAGAGGATGCCTTAGAGGAGCTGTTTCTCTCCTTTCACCCCGTGGGTGCTGGGGAATTGAACTAATATCATCAGGTTTGGTGGCAAGCACCTTTATCCACTGATCCATATACTGGCCCAGTCTTCTGATCTTGAGTTTTGCTCATTATGTTTCAAGCCCCCAAAATATATGAGTAGGTTTTTCCTTTGAGATCTTTCTGGTTTATTATGTAAGCACTTGTAGGTACGCACAGTTCTCTTGTTTTTTACTTTCATTCTACTACCCCATAGGTTTTAGTATACTGTGTTTTCATTTTCATCAAATTCTAGAAAAAAATTTCACTTCATTTTTGGTTTCTTCAGTGACTCATTCATCATTCAGTAATGTGTTGTTCAGTCTCCATGAGTTTTTGTGTGTTCTATAGTTTCTCTCACTGTTTTTCTACCTGTATCCCATTGTGTTTAGATAGTTTTTATTCTTCTTGTATTTATTAAGACATGTTTTGTATCCTATCATATGACCTATTTTATAGAAAATTCTATGACATGCCCAAGCTTAAAGTGCTTGACAGCCTATTCTGTGCCTGTATGTTGTCTACTTGATCTACAATGTTTCTGTCTCTCTCTGCATATGTGTGTATGTATCTGTTCATATGTGTGTGTTCTATGTGCATTTGTACATATGTAGTGTGTGTGTGTGCATGTGTGTGTGTGTGTGTACATGCACACACATACACATGTGGAGGTCAGAGGTTAACACTGGGTGCTTTCCTTGATCATTCTCCCCCTTACAATTAAGGGTAGGGTCTTTTATACGGGTGTCAAAACTCTGGTCCTCACACATGCAGAGCCAGTGCTTTATTGCCTGAGCCATCTCTCCAGCACTTCTGTCTGGTTTTTGTTGGGATGGTCTGTCTATTTGGTAAGAGTAGAATATTAAAATCACCTTATACTACTGAGTTGGGATAAATCTGTATTTTTATATTCAGTAAATGTTTGTCTTATGAAATTGAGTTCATTAGGATTTGGAATTGTATGCTTAAAATTGTAATAGCTTCTTAATGAAGATGTTCTCTAAATCAGTATGATTGTTGTTGATCCCACGAATCACCTCACTCCCTGACACCAATTTTCTAATCATATCCTTTCTAATCAGGACCTATACCCCATGCCCAAGGTCTATGAGTCAGATCATAATGAATATTACTGTGCTTATGCTGTCCACTATGGTAAGTATGTTTATCTTGTCTTTGGTGAGTCAGTCCTTCTACTTGGCTCTAGCTTCCCTGTATCCAATTCGACATATTGCTGTGGAATAGTCCTTTTGTACACTGTGAAGATTTGTTGCTGTGATTGGTTTAATAAAGAAGCTGACTGGCCAATAGCTAAACAGGATAAAGTTAGGTGGGAAAGCTAAAGTGAGAATGATGGGAAGAAGGGCAGAGTCAGAAGAGTTGCCAGGAAATGCAGAAGGAGCAAAGCATACTGGAGGACAGGTAAAGCCATAAGCCACGCAGCAAGGCATAGTTAAGAAATATGTGTTAAGTTTAAATATAAGCCTGAGCTATTTATTGGCTAAGCATTTATAGTTAGTATCGTCTCTGTGTCAGTTATTTGGGACCTGGCAGGTGGGAAGAATGGTCCTCCTACAACATGTCATTTGAGCATCTGCATCTTTCACTGTAAGGGCTGGTGAACAGAAAAGAGCCATGGCATAAACTTGTTTCTTAAGAATATCAGTGGACTGCCGATTCTCCAGAACCTCCTATTGTGGAGGATTAGGTTTTACAAGGTAAATCTGCTCCACCATTTCTATTTACCTTCATCATTAAGCCAAGGGTGTCAAGAAACTCCAGCTCACTCAAGCAGTCCATATTTTGACTCCATCTAACCAATCAGATAAAGCAATTGTTAACATCTTTGAAAATCCTATGAACTGCAGCATTAAACCTAGAATCTGCCCAGTGAGTCTGTACCAGTGAACTCAGCTCCATCTAGTTTTATGCCCCTCCCACCATTATCCCACACCCTTAAACTCCATTTCCACGCAGACTCACCACTCTTGTGCTTGAATGAAATAGAAAACTCAAGAAGTTCCTTAGGGATGTGGCACACTGATGTGGGATAATGCTCTTATACACTGTAAAGATTTATCATTCATATTGGTTTAATAAAATGCTGATTGGCCAGTAGCCAGGCAGGAAGTATAGGTGGAACTAGCAGACTAGGGGAATTCTGGGAAGAGGAAGGTGGAGACAGAGTCTCCAGCCAGACACATGGGAAGCCAGATGAGAACGCCTCACTGAGAAAAGGTACCAAGCCATGTGGCTAAACATAGATAAGAATTATGGGTTAATTCAAGTTGTAAGAGCTACATAGTAATAAGCCTAAGCAATAGGCCAAACAGTTTATAATTAATATAAGCCTCTGTGTGTTTATTTGGGACTAAAGGGCTGTGGAACCAAGTGTGACAGGAACTTCCATTCACAGCATATCTCCTCATGATTCACGCTCTGCACCTCACCTCTGAAGGCCTTTTGACTCTTCAATCTGGTTACAGCTTCAGAGGCAAAGACGGATGTAGAGAGAGGGCCTTGAGTGGCACTTGCATTTCCTTGTATGTCATCTCCTTCATGGAAGATTATTTCCAGTTCAGAAAATGCAAGTTTAAAGGAAGAAGGGATAGTACTGCAAGTGGCAGGGCTGGAGTAGGTATGCGTGTTCGAGAGAGCACTTCTTCAGGGGAAATCGAGCCATCAGAATCTTGTAGTTTGATGCCCTTGACCTCATCATAGCCTTTCTACCCATCTCTGTTGTAGGTCCTTTCCAACAATGCCCCATTTAAACCAATGATACCTTTTTAGGCTGGGATTGTATGTCAGCCAATCGTAGGCTAAGACTTTGTGGTTCGGAATTTGGTAACTTCAACCAGATGACTGCTAGAGAGAACATTCTCTAAGACAAACTCAGAAGCCTTTGCATACATTAGGCTTGTAGAAATTTCAACTCTGAAGCTCATTCTTTTCTTTTGATACTGTCTTAGCTTGGTTTCTGTTGCTGTGTTAAAACATTATGTCCAAAAGCAACATGGGGGAGAAAAGGGTTTTGTTTTGTTTTGTTTTGTTTTGTTTCTGGAATATACAATCCACTACTGAGGAAAGTCCAGGCAGGAACTCAAGGTAGGCTCTGGAGTCAGGAGCTGATGCAAAGGCCATGCTGCTTGCCGGCCTGCTCTTCTTGTCTTTCTTGGTTTGCTCTTTTATATCTTTCCCCACAATCACTAATGAGGAAAGTGTCCCTCAGGCTGGCCTAGAAGCCAAAACATTTTCTCAGTTGAGGTTCCCCCTTCACAGATCACTCTAGTTCATGTCAAGTTTACAAAAAACTAACCAACTCAATTACTCTATGCAAACAGCCGGCCTCACTCTATGCTTTACTTTTCCACAAATACCAAGAAATTTCATGTAGAGACTCACTAAATTCTTTGCTTCTTACAAGGGCTAAACCAGGAACACCAAATAAACTCGTCTCCAATAGTTCTTTTTTAAGCATAGATATGTCAACCAAACACGAAAAGTCCATATCACTAGTCCCTAAACAGAAAGGGTTACAAGCAGGACAAGAACACACTCTATCCTCCTTGTCATGCAGGAGTTCAGAGACAGGCTAACTGCTGTCACATATCATAGATCACATACTAACCAGGGCTATACTTCCCATCTGTCCTGTACCTCAGGTTACCTATTAGCCAGGCCCATTGTTGTATGTAAGTCTCCATCTGACTGTTTATGTAAGAATGAGCTCTGGGCTTTCTGAACAACCACTCCAGCAGGACTTGCGGAGTATCTTTCAGCTTAATCTAGGGGCCTTTACCTACTTCCTCTTGTGCATTATCTGCCATGTGCCATACCCACTCTTAAGAGGTCCCGAAAGAAGTTGCCTTGCTCCATCAGGTGTGTGTGGATCTACTCCAGTTCCTGCAAATAAAATAAGTAAATAAAATCCAGCTTATCAATGCTGTTGTCAGCATTAATAAATCATTTGCCTGAAGGATGGACAGATGCTGTATCTTTCTTTTGAACCACATCTCCTCCCTCTCCTTCCCTAAAATCTAAAAGTAAGCAATATTACTTGAGTATATTAACAGAACATGATTGACACGTAGCAAATCCTTAGTGAAGGCCAGGAGAAAAGGGATGGAGATGGACAAATGAGGTCATGATGAATGAGTGGCTTTGAGTAATGTTACTAAAAATCTAGGTAGCCACGGTGGATTAAAATTGTAACACAAGATGAGAAAAAAGAGTTAGGTCTTGAACAGAAGTTAAATAGTTCACATCATGAGTTATCTGTGCTCTCCATACTACTAGAGGTGTCTACTAGGCAAATTAGAGAGCCAGCTCCAGACACCACCAGCCCCAACAGAGAAATTTATCTTTACTATTCTGTTTCTCTAGAACCACTGTGGGTATTAGTCAGAGTTCTTTAGAGAAAGAGGACTGATAGGATGGATATATACATGTATATATTATAAAAGGGGGCTTATTAGGCTGGGTTTACACAGCAGGGGGCTGGGTAGTCCAACAGTGGCCACCTGCACACTGGAGAGGCTGAGAACCTGCTAACTAGCCAGCCTACCACGTTGAAGGCTTCACTATCCTTCTGGAGTGGTACTGGAGTGGGAAGATTCCTGGAGAGTTTCTGGTTATCAGTCCACAGTTGAAGGCTGAAGAAGCTGAGTTCTGAGGCCATCAATGGATAGCAGTAACAACAGGAAGACAGATGCACTCACCAGTAGGAAGAAAGGGTATGCAAACAAGCTTTCTCTTTGATCTTCATATGTGGACTGTTCCCAGAAGGTTTTGCCCATTCTAGGTGAGTCTTCTCTCTTGAGCAAATCCTTCCCAGAAATGTTTTGAGACCTGCCCAAAGGCATGTCTCTGAAATGATTCCAGATGGAATCAATGTGACAATCAAGATTAAGCGTTGCAGCCCATTAATATCCAGAGTTCTTATTGATGTACTACTTCTTGTCATTTTGTTGATTTTATAGTGTTTAGTTCTCCTTATTCCTCTACTAGTCTTCTAGAATGTTCTTTCTTGTCTTATAGACATGTTTATTTTTCTCTTCACCCTAAAGAGTGTCTTCTATAGAGCTGGTTTAGTGGTCATAAATTCCTTCAGTTGGCTTTTAATTATAAAAGGGTCTTTCTCCTTCACTTATAGCAATAGGAATCTGTTGGCAATTATTGTCTTGCAGAATTTATAATCCATGACTGCATACTCCCTGGCTTCCAGGGTTCTGCTGAGAAACTTCTATACCTCTGACAGTTTGGCCTTTATATATTATTGTCAGTTGGAGCCCCTGGCTTCAGCTCTGTTCCCTTCCTCTCTCCAAACCCCTCCTGCTCGTACAGTCTCCAAACAAACAGGCACCAAAATATCCAGTTCTGCATCCTTGGCAGCTATTGAAGCTTCCTTCCTTGAAGTTGTGAGCTGCATAAGCATTCAGCATTTGGCCATGCTTGGGCACAAACCCAACTTGTGGTAGACATGTCATCACTCCTTGCTTCCATTCCATAAAACTTCCCTGGCCTCTACCTCTGGGACAGGAGAACCCACCCGGGAGTTACTTTCCTCAATATACCTGTTGTTGTACTTTTTCCATTCAGCTTGATCTGGATTAATGTATTGGCAGAGAAACTTACCATGGGGCAGGGGCAGAAAAACCTATTACTTATTTGTTATTTTTCTCTTACTGCTTTCAACATTTTCTTTGTTCTATGTGTTTAGTGTTTAAATTAGAACATGTTGGGAGTTTCCCTCATGGTCGTGTCTACTTGGTGTTCTATATACTTTCCAGCCCTGGAATGCTTGTCTTTCTCTAGTTTGGAGAAATTTTCTGTTATAATTTTATTAAACATGTGGTTTATGCCTTTAGGCTGATTTTTTTTTCTTCTTACATCTCCATAGTTTGCAAATTGGTGGTCTTTAAACAGTGTCCTATGGACAGAACCAGCTCCCCTGAATGTAGGTGTCAGTTGGGATGCCTGGGTAGTCTATAGGGCCTCTGGCAGTGAAACTAGTATTTATCCCTAGTGCATAAACAGACTTCAGGAGCCCATTCCCCATGGAGGGATATCTCGTAGCCTAGATACACTGGGGAGGGCCTAGGCCCTGCCCCAAATGACTTGACAGACTTGATGATCCCTCATGGAAGGCCTCACCCTCCCTGGGAAGTGAATGGGCAGTGGGATGGGGTGGTCAGTGAAGGACATGGCAGGATGGGTGGGAGGGGGAACTGGGATTGATATGTAAAATAAGATTGTTTCTAATTTAAATAAAATTTATAAAAAAGTAAAAAGGGGTGACAAAACAAAACAAAAAACCAGTGTCCTATGGAACCCATGTGTTCTGTTCATATTTCCTTATTGTTTTATCTCTGTTGATGTTTCAGTGTTCTTATTCCTTCATCTTATCATGTATACTAGATATTCTGTTTTCCATTTGGTTCATTCTATGGGTGAGCTTTCTATTGAGTTTTTTATTTGACTAAGTTTTCTTCATCAAAAAATTCAATTTAACTCTTTTCAGTATTTTTATCTTTTTATCCCATTCCAGTTTTACATCCTGCATTGACTTTCTTAACCCAGTTATTTGTAGTCTTTTAAAATTAATTTTGTTTATTTGTTTGTATCTTCTTTGTTTTAATTAAACATATGTTTTTTATGTTTTTTCCATTTATTTATTTATTTATTGGTCTGGGATTTTATCAAATTAACTCTCATTGGAAACCATTACTGTGAAAAATGGTACTGGGGGGCATGCTGACTTTATTTTTTATGTTTCTTACATTACTGAATTGAACCATATGTCTGTTATTTCATTAATTAGATTTTATTAGCTATATTCATTCAATTAAAGTATTTGCAATATTTAAATTAAGGGGCAAGGTTGTGATAGTTTGTGTGTATAGCCCAAAAGTTAATCCCTGAGTCCATATACTCAGGCATCTCATATGAACTCTATATTACTCACAAAATAGACTATCAACTGCAGAAGCAAATGCAACTGATGCACAGGCACACTATGGTTAAGTCTTATTGGTCAGTTAAAAGCAATGCTCTTGTTAACTCCAGTGTTATTGATGAACAAACAAGGAAGGATAGAATAGTTTAAATGAAACATTAGTTACTAGGATTGTGAGTGACAGGGATATGGACTGGGTAAGGATGGGCATTGTTATTAGATCAACTAAGAAAAGAAATCAAGATGAGAAAATTTCCCAAGAAGAAAGAATTGGGAGACTGTTAAGGACTGGAGGGCTTATTATTAAAGATCATTCAAGTTTCTTGAGGTTATAGTGAAGAAGTAAAAACAAAAAGGATATGAGGAAGAGAGAAAAAGGAGAGAGGAATGAGAATTTTTGTCGGGATGATTTGGCTATTTAGTGTATCTGCCTCTTGTTTTCTCATAGTTCTTTTAATAATTGTTACCCATTCTTGGTGTATTCTCCCTTTGTTCATCTGTAATGACCTTTTTTTCTTCAAATAATTTTGGATTGAATTTGGCTTTCCCTGATAAGGGAATAACTACTCTCAGTTGTCCTTAGTTTCCACATGCTTGGTATATTGGTTACCACACTTCCAGAATGTGTGTCCCTTGTCTCTTACAAGGAACAAATGATTCCCCCCCACACACTTTGGTATAAGCTAGTCTGCATCTTTCAAGCTGAGTTGAGACCATGTTTTAGGGTTATTATTGAGAGATGTTTGCTGATTCCTGGACATTTTTGTTCTTTTCCTGGTCAGCCACTGGACATCTTTCATTCTTCCCTACTTCTTATTTGTTCATTCATGCATGAAATTCATTTTTTTGTGCTCTTGTTTTGGTGACTTTCTTTCTCTATGTATATAGAATTCCCCAAAATATCTTTTGTAATGCTAGATTAGAGGTCATAGGTTGTTTTAATTTGTAGTTTTCTTCAAAGGGCAGTACTTTTTCACCAATTTGAAAATACAATTTTTTTTCGGGTATAATAATGTGCATTGGTAGTTACACATTTACATTTACAAAGATTGATGTCATAGCAACAGAGAAGTCTGATGTGATATGCATGGATTTAAGCTAATTTGTAAAGAAATTGCCATTTGTTCTATAGTCTTCTTTGCTCGTGTCACTTGGGGTTCTAAATGCCCTTATATTTTTGAGTGCAGCTATTCTTCCCCTGGGTTTAGGAAATCTACTTTTCTTTCATTCAATAACTTTCCTATGCCTTTAGTTTATATTTCAGCCCCTTCTCCTATCCTACAGATTCTTAGGTTTGATATGATGATCAGTTCTGAAATTCTTGAATGTTGTAGTCGGTGTTCCTTAGGGGTTCAACACTTCCAAAAAATTAGTTTTTTAGGTAAGTGTGCTGGGCTATCTTCAGGGTGTCTTAGTGGTTTATAATGTTCAGACCAAGGGAGGAGGAGACCAGATGGCAGACAACTATGACACAGCTGCAGACAGGTCGTGCTCATCTAATATGTCCTTGGCAAGGAGAGCCATGAAAATGACTCCAGTTGTAGGAGCAGCTTAGAAAGCTCTTATGTTGAAGACTATTTGCTGAACTGTGTGGAACTGTTGGCATTTTGACAAAGCCAAGGAGTATGTAATGTGCCCCCAGCAGCAGAGGGGGTTGACTTGGGATGTGCCAAAAGCCCATGTCTGAGCTATCCTCATTTAGCATCTTCAGATTTACCTGACCACAGAGCAATTGTGCATGATTAGATGGCCAAGACTTGCATAAACCTCCTTCAGGAAATGAAGACGTAATCAAGATACTGAGGTAGATTTGCGTGTATTCTTAGGGTCTTCCCCATTGAGCGCCTCAGCCAGGTGCTTTCAGTGAAGGGGTCTCTACTATTAGTTACGGTCTAGAAAACTTTTCCATGGGCCATTGGAGTTAGCCTGCAATTATTCATTCCCTGGACTGCTTTGTTTTTTATAAGAAATAAACAAAATATTATCATCAGCAAAAACAGAACTGGAAAAGAAGGAGGCTACACTTAGAGATGACACTGCTTACAGCCATGTGTGAAGTTCAGATTTCTAGACAATCAATCATAAGATAATAAGCAAAGGACAGGGCAGACGAGTAGTAGATAAAAAGATCAAGGAAGAGAGGGAAAGATGACTAAAAGCTACACAACCAGGGAGGGAATGGGTGAGGCGATTCCAAATTTAACATTTGTGGCTTACATGCATCCAGTAGAGTTTACAAATAAGGAAGCATGGGCTTAGAGTAGCAAGTTAGCAGAGTGAGTTCCACACGCATCAAATAACAGAGCCACATTTTCCTGTGATGCTGTGCTTGTTATTTTCTTTGAGATAAGGTCTCACTACAAAACCCAAGTTAGCATAAAATTCATTATGGGCAGCCTAAAACAATTCTACTGGGATTACAGTAGCTGTGCATGATCACATTTAGTTTATATTGTGTTTTTTATTTTATTTCTCAACCTCTGGGCTTAGTAAGCCAACTGACTATATACTCATCATCAATACTTAGGGGAAGTGTAGGCAGATAGAATGAAATGCTTAGACTACTTAAACAATTGAATCATAAATGTTTCCTTGGAGATGCCAAGGTGTCCTGGATAAGGCAGAAGGAAGCTTGGTATGATAGTGCCAGCACTAGTGTGACAGGCCTGGGTGTGTACGGTGCTGGTGTGACAGGCCTCCTGGGTTTGTACGGTGCTGGTGTGACAGGCCTCCTGGGTGTGTACAGTGCTGGTGTGACAGGCCTCCTGGGTGTGTACAGTGCTGGTGTGACGGGCCTCCTGGGTGTGTACGGTGCTGGTGTGACGGGCCTCCTGGGTGTGTACGGTGCTGGTGTGACAGGCCTCCTGGTGTGTATGGTGCTGGTGTGACAGGCCTCCTGGGTGTGTACAGTGCTGGTGTGACAGGCCTCCTGGGTGTGTACGGTGCTGGTGTGACGGGCCTCCTGGTGTGTATGGTGCTGGTGTGACAGGCCTCCTGGGTGTGTACAGTGCTGGTGTGACAGGCCTCCTGGGTGTGTACGGTGCTGGTGTGACAGGCCTCCTGGTGTGTACGGTGCTGGTGTGATGGGCCTCCTGGGTGTGTACGGTGCTGGTGTGACAGGCCTCCTGGTGTGTATGGTGCTGGTGTGACAGGCCTCCTGGGTGTGTACAGTGCTGGTGTGATGGGCCTCCTGGGTGTGTACGGTGCTGGTGTGACAGGCCTCCTGGTGTGTATGGTGCTGGTGTGACAGGCCTCCTGGGTGTGTACAGTGCTGGTGTGACAGGCCTCCTGGGTGTGTACGGTGCTGGTGTGACAGGCCTCCTGGGTGTGTATGGTGCTGGTGTGACCGGCCTCCTGGGTGTGTACGGTGCTGGTGTGATGGGCCTCCTGGTGTGTATGGTGCTGGTGTGACAGGCCTCCTGGGTGTGTACAGTAATGGTGAATCTTTATTGTTAACTTGGAAAGTGGACACCTCAGTTGAAGAATTGCCTGTTGGGATTGTCCTGTAGGCATTTGTTCAAGAGATATCTCCCTGATTGGTGATTGATGTAGGCAGACCCAACCCACTGCAGGTGGACCATCCCTAGATAGGTGGACCTGGGCTGTATACATATGCTAGCTAAGGAGGGGACAGAAAGTCAGCTGGTAAGCAACATTCCTCATGCTGTCTGCTTCAGTTCCTGTGTAAATCCCTTCCCTAACTTCCCTTAACAAGGGCTGTAACCTGAAAGGGTAAGGTGATACAAACCTTTCACTCCCCAAGTTGTGTTTGGTCATGGTATTTATCCCAGCAGCACACAGCAGGCTAGGAAAAATCCTAAAGAAGACAGTAAAGATGTTGGAGCACAATACATGTTGCTAAGGTTACTGCCTAGAGATGACCCTCTCTCTAAGTGGTATACCAGATGCCTTAAGAGGCTACACCATTAAAGCAGGCCTGGATCTCCTTCCATGAAAGGTTTTCAGAGGCCACAGTGCTTTCCATGAAACATCAGGAGAAATAGGATTCTTTGTAAATGAATGGATTTTGAAAACATCCCAAAGATGCTGTGATGCTTTGGAATACGCTCAGGCAGGAACATGAGCAATGAAGTTGGGTAATAATACTGTGTGGGCGTCTGTGGCTCTAAGAACTGAGCTACTGTGTGCCAAGAAAATTGGCATGAATGGAAACAGGGCCAAGGCCAGACTCTCTGTGAGACCTCCTAATTGGGCTCGCAGTCTCAGCTTCCCATCATCCTTTTCCCACAGTGACCCAGTTGCTGGGTGGATTTTCTGGAAGGGGGTGGATGTTTCATGATTCCCTTCGATGGAGTGAATAATTGAAAGTGGAGAGTGGTATGTCAGTGTGTCTTTGAAGGATGTAATTAGGTAATATCATGCAAAAAAGGAAACCCATAAAGTTAATAAGATGCAGATGAGAGGGAGCTGCAGTTCTGCTCATCTGCGTCATCTCATTTACAGAATTTAAGATGAAACAATAGAGATAAAACAGGAAGTTGCACTTGCCCATCAGAATTGCTGCAGAAGTCTGACCTCTGGCTATCAATCAAAGGGCACATTCCCTACTGAAAGTCTGTCTTTGCTGTACTTATCTGAAACAGAGAAAGAAGAATAAAGGTGGTGTGCTGAATACATTTGAGGTACATCTTGATTATATCTGTAGTTCCTGAACTTTCCTAACTCGTAAGCTATTTGAGAATATTTGAACATATGGTCCATCCACACCTGAATTCTCCTGCCTACAGAAATGTCGAGAAAAAATATTTCTATTGGTCCCCCTGGAGCCATCTTAATTACAGGGACAGAATAGGTTTCAAATCATTGATAACTATGACACCGATAACTTGTCCAAATGCTTTGGAAAGCATTGTATATTTCCTTTTGGCTATTGAATTGATTATTTTGAGTTTCAAAAGTTGTCCTCTTCCTCTGCGAGTGTCAGGGGAGGGGAGGGAGGAGAAAGAGAAGGAAGAGGAAAAGGAGAGGAAGAATGAGAAGGAGGAGGAGCAGAGGGAGGAGGAGCAGGAAAGGGAAGAGAAGATGAGGAGGATCAGCTTTTCAGATTTCACAAAGTGAAAGCTGTTTATTCATTTTCCTAGCAGTTTGTTAAGGATCACCTTGCTGGACACAGAAAAATTCACACTCTCTGCTAGAATTCTGAAGACGAAGTATAGATGAGAGAATGTGAGGGTAGGATGAATTGCAACAGAAAACAGGTGTGCACAACTGAAAAAACAGGCCAGGGTAGTGACAGTTACCAGAGAGAGTAAGGGAGGCCACCAAGAGAGACAAAGCAGTGGCAACTTTAGTCTACTGGAGGCCTTTGGTTAACATCATGGATCATTTGAAGACATAGGTTTGAGTTATACTTATTTATTACATTTATTACACACACACACACACACACACACACACACACACACACACATCCTATAACTTGCAGCATATGGAGACTGGAAAACAACTTACAGGAGTTGGTTCTCATCATCCACCATGAAGGTCCCAGGGAATTAAACTCGGGTCATCAGGCTTGGCTACAGGTGCCTTCACTTCATGTCACACTAGCAACCTTGCTCCTCTGAAACCACTGATGCCCTGTATCCTACATTGTTTAATCACCAGCTTCTGTGATATACCAGAAGCTAGGTGAGCCAGTGTGATTTCTTGAAAACCAGCCCTCTTATAGCTCATTAGTACTGTTCTCTTGTAACTTATCCCAGTCACTGTGGGTTGACCAAGTTAAGATTTGCTTTTGTACAAATGGAAAACAAAAACCTTCCCAAGAATTATTAAGAATGTTTATTTCCAAGCCTTTTAGAACCTAGAGGAGACAGCTAGACTTCTGGCCTGGGCAGAGCCTGGGGAATACCATCAACATGAAACAAAGGAACATCATCATCACCACGTAAGATATGTAGATATCAATTGAAATACTCGGGAAAAGATTTGCATAGATTAATGGCAGCTACAGGTCATCTGGGATCTGCACACCATGGAAAGATGTCTGTGTAGTCAAGGAAACTGAAACAAGGGGAAGACTGTCAAAGCAAAATGAGAGAGACGACATGAGTTATTTTGAAACATAATCTTTGGCTGTAAGAATCCATTTAAAAAGTGACATTGGGATGTGGAGAAGATGGCTCAGCAGCTGACGGTGCTTTCTGCTCTCATAGAGGACCCTAGTTCAGTTCCCAGCACCTACATCAGTCCACTCACAGTCACCTGTAACTCCAGCTCCAAAGGATTCAATGCTCTCTTCTGGCCTTTTCAGGCAACTACACCCACATGCTTATAGCCTCATACAGATACTCAAATAAATGTAACTAAAAATAAAAGTAAATGTTATTAAAGATGTGCCATTGGAGACGGATGGTGGTGGCACACGCCTTTAATCCCAGCACTTGAGAGGCAGAAGTGGGTGGACCTCTTCGAGTTTGAGACCAGCCTGGTCTACAAGAGCTAGTTCCAGGACAGCCTCTAAAGCTGCCCAGGGAAACCCTGTCTTAAAAAAAGGGGGTGGGTGGGTAGCATTGGTCCTAGGTTAAACGAACAGTTTTGGAACAGATGTGATTGCAGAGGTATTTTCTGTGCCAGGTTCACAGGGCCTTTGTGTAAGTTGTGGTTCTGACAGACCCTTCAGTGATCTTATTACCAAGCAGTAAATGTGGAAGCATCTGCTTCATATCCTCTAGGTTTTATCAGTTTCATGAGTTTCACACAAGTGGTTCTCATGGGGTTCTGACAGCTGTCCATAGGGAATGTCAATCCACAATAAGCAGAGCTTTTACAGTTGGTGCCACTATAAATCCATGTACCTACTGACACTGAAAATAAAACAAAACCACATGTCAATAAAAGTCCTGAGATATCTTAAATTTAATTTCAGGGGCCAGCTTTGTGGAAGATAAGGAAAGTTAATAGGACCTTTGGGGGAGACAACAGAGAGACTATCATACGTTCTTTTATTTTTATTGGTGTATGTTCATTGTCTGCAGTGACGGATTCCGCAAAGACATTTTCACTCAAGTATGCTGCGCACTGTGACTGTATTCATCCCCTCTTCTCTCCCTACCCCTACCTACTAGTCCCTCTTTCCCCAAGACAAGCTTGCTTCATTTCCATGCCATTTACAAATAAAGTATTTTACGTAACTATATAACCCACAAGTGGGAGAAAACATACAACATTTGTGTTTCTGACCCCTTCATGATAAAAGTCTCAGAGAGATCAGGGATACAAGGAACATGCTTAAACATAATAAAAGTAGTATACAGCAAGCTGATTGCCAACATCAAATTGAATGGAGAGAAACTCAAAGCAATTCCACTAAAATCAGAAATAAGACAAGGCTGTCCACTCTCTCCATATCTACTAAATATAGTACTTGAAATTCTAGCTAGAGCAATAAGACAACAAAAGAAGACCAAGGGGATACAAATTGGAAAGGAAGAAGTCAAATACCATTATTTGTAAATGATAGGTTAGTATATATGAGCAACCCCAAAAGCTCTACCAGGGAACTCCTACAGATGATGAACACCATTAGTCAAGAGGCTAGGCACAAAACTAACTCAAAAAACTCACTAACCCTCCTAAATATAAATGATAAATTGGCTGAGAAAGAAATCAGAGAATCAATATTCTTTATTACAGCCTCAAATAATATACTTGGTGTATATCTCTGAAGAAAGAAACTGAAAGAATCAGAAGTTGCAAAGATCTCCCATGCTTATGGATCTGCAGGATTAATAGTATGAGCATCTTACCAAAAGCAATCTACAGATTCAATTCAATCTTCATTAAAATCCCAACACAATTCTTTACAGACCTTAAAATAACAATACACAAACTTTATATGGGAACCCAAAAAATCCAGGATAGCTAAAACAATCTTATACAATAAAAGAACTTCCAGAGGTATCACCATCCCTGATTTCAACCTCTACTATGGAGATACAGTAACAAAAACAGCATGGTATTGGTATAAAAAACAGACACATCTGTAGAATATTAGTTCAAGATTTGTTACATTTATTTATGCTGTGGAACATTTCTTTAATGATGCAAAGATGTGTTGCATTCTTTTATGTTTCATTTGTTTAACTCTGTGAAGCTGTGTAACTTGGTCTGTCAAAAACAACTGATTGGTCTAATAAAGAGCTGAATGGCCAATTATGAGGTAGGAGAAAAGATAGGCAGGCAGAGGGAATAAGTAGAAGGAGAAATTTGGGAAGAAAGATTGAGAAACAGGATAAGAAGAAGGACTCCAGGGGCCAGCCTCCCAGCTACACAGCAAGCCATGAAGTAAAAAGTAAAGAAAGGTATAAAGAAATAGAGAAAGGTAAGAGTCCAGAGGCAAAAGACAGAATAATTTAAGAAAAGCTGTCAAGAAACAAGCCAAGCTAAGGCTGGTCATTCGTAAGAAAGAATAAGTCTCCATATGTAATTACTCAAGAACTAGGTAGCGGGCCCCTCAAAGAGTTAAAAGTAAAACAAAACAAAACAAAAACCCAACAATACATGTGGATCAATGGAATTAAATCAAAGATCCAAATGTAAATCCATGTACCTACTGTCACCTTATTGTCAACAAAGAAGCCAAAATTATACAATGGAAAAAAGACAGCATCTTCAACAAATGGTGCTAGTCTAACTGGATGTTGTCATGTAGAAGAATGAAAATTGATCCATATCTATTACCCTGCACAAAACTCAAGTCCAAGTGGATCAAAGACCTCAACATAAATCCAGATACACCAAAACTAATAGAAAAGAAAGTGGAAACAGTCTTGAACACATTAGCACAGGAGATAACTTCCTGAATAGAAAGCCAATAGCTGCTGATCTCACTCTCCGGGCTGCTGATCTCACTCTCCCTGCTGCTGATCTCACTCTCCGGGAAGGGCATTTATGGTAGCCTTTCCACAGAAGCTCAAATTGTTAGTTGGCAGCAGTCTTGTAGTTCTCTAGACCTTTCTTTGTGTTCAATTTTATCTTCAAACCAATATTGGCTCCCTCTTTTATGCTCTCTCTCTCTCTCTCTCTCTCTCTCTCTCTCTCCTATTCCTAACCAGGCTCAATCTTCCTGGTCGCACATGTTTTCCTTTCCTTGACTCCAAAATTTAAGTTCAAGGATAAGTTACTGGGGAAAAGAACTTCTATTTTTGTTTCCACAGAAAATGAAAAGATGTGGATTCCTTCCAGACTAAAGTGGTTTGATCAAGCCAGACCGCCTGAAACAGAGTACCAGGTGATTCTACATTCAAAACAGCTGGACAAAGCAGCCTTACAGACTACAGCCAGGATTTCTGAATCTTCTTCGAATCCCCCATGACAGCGCCCCTTACCAGCAGGAAGTAGTTTGGAAAGAATGACGCTCAAATTCCCAAATATTGTCTATAAATGTTTGTTTTCATTGAAATGGACTTGGTTATAATATATATATATATATATATATATATATATATATATATATATGAAAACCAATAGCACAGGCACTAAGATAAACAATTAATAAATGGGGCCTCATGAAACTGAAAAGCATCTATAAGGAAGAGGACACTATCAACAGGACAAAAGGCAGTATACAGAATGGGAAAAGATCTTCACCAACTCCACATCTGACAGAGGGCTACTACCCAAAATATAGAAAGAACTCAAGAAACTAGACATCAACAAACCAAATAGACCAATTTAAAAATGGGGTACTGTAGTTGTTTTTGTTTTTTACTCTTTTATTTTACTCTTTTATTCTTACTTACAAATGCCCAACCTTAGCCTGGCTTATTTCTAACCAGAGTTTCTAAGTTCAATTAACCCATTTTCCTTCTACCTTTTGCCTCTGGGCTTTTTACCTCTCTTTATTATATGTATCTTGCTTTCCTTCTTACTTCATGACTGGTTGTGTGTCTGGGTGGCTGATCCCTGGTGTGTCCTTCTAGCCTTCTCCTTTTCTTGCTTCCACCCCCTCTCTCTTAGATTTCTCCTTCTATTTATTCTGTCTGCCTGGCAGCCCTACCTATCCCTCTCTCCTGCCTACATGTTGGATGTTCAGCTCTATATTAGACCAATCAGGTGTTTTAGACAGGCAAAGTAACATAGCTTCACAGAGTTAAACAAATGAAACATAAAGGAATATTTATTCTACAGCATAAACAAATGTAACACATCTTAAACTAATATTCTACAGCAAGATATAGATCTAAACAGAATTCTCAATAGAGAAATCTGAGAATCATTTAAAGGAATGGTCAACATCTTTAGCTAACAGGGAAATGCAAATCAAGACAACTCTGGGATTCCCTCTTACATCTGGCAGCATGGCTAAGATCAAAAACACAAGCAACAGCTCATGCTGGAGAGGATGTGGAGCAAGGGGAACACTCCACCATTGCTGGTGGGACTGCAATCTTTTACAGCCACTTTGGAAGTCAGTGTGGCAGTTTCTCAGAAAACTGGGAATCAACCTACCACAGGACCCAGCTAGACCATTTTGGGGCATATGCCCAAAGGATGCTCAATCATACCACAAGGACACTTTCTTGGTTATGTTCAGTGCAGCTTTATTTGTAGTAGTCAGAACCTGGAAGTAATATAGATGCCCCTCAACTCAGGAATGGATAAAGAAAATGTGGTACATTTACACAGTGGAGTATTAC
Source organism: Phodopus roborovskii (assembly GCF_943737965.1). NCBI lineage: Eukaryota > Metazoa > Chordata > Mammalia > Rodentia > Cricetidae > Phodopus > Phodopus roborovskii. Next base: position 28,718,144 of record NW_026126540.1, read on the forward strand.
TCAGCTGTCAGAAACAAGGGCATCAGGAAATTTGAAGGTAAATGGATGGAACTATAAAAAAACATCATACTGAGTGATGTAATGTAACCCAGACCAAGAAAGACAAACATAGTATGTACTAGCTTATAAGTGGACAGTGGCTGTAAAATAAAGGATAACTATGCTGCAATCCACAGAACCAGAGAGACAAGGAAATAAGGAGGGTTCATGAGAGGACACCCAAATCTCCCTGGGAAGGGGAACCGGAGGAGACTTTGTGGGTGGGGATGGAAACATGGGTGATCAGGTTGGAGTACTGAGACTACTGGAGAGGAGAGGGCACTTTGGGGTCAGGTAAAACCTGGAGCAAGGGAATTTCTCGGATGTCCACAAAGAGGACTTAGATTCCTAGCAGAAGTAGCAGATATGTAACCTGAACTGGCTATCTCCTGCAACCAGATTTGTGCCTAGTGCAGCTGTCATCAGGGAGGCGTCAACCAGCAACTGATGGAGACAGGTGTGAACCTACAGCCAAACATCAGACAGAGTTTGGGGAATCCTGTAGAAGAGTAGGATATGGGATTGTGAGAGCCAGAAGGGTCAAGGACATCACAGGAAACCTCACAGAGTCAACTGACCTAGAGTCATGGGGCCTCACGGAGACTGAGCCAATGGCCTGAGAGCCTGCATGGAATTAACCGAGGCTCTCTGAGTGTATGCTGCAGTTGCATGGCTTGGTCCTCTTGTAGGACTCAACATCTTTTGCAGACTTTTGGGACCCTACACCTTATGCTGGGTTGCCTTGCCTTTGGGTGGGTAGGGGGTGCTTAGTCTTGCTGCATCTTGATATACCATGCTTTGTTGATACTCATGGGTGACCTTCCCCTTTCTAAACTTGTTAATATTCATGAGAGACCTGCTCTTTCCTAAGCAGAAAAGGAAGACTAAATTGGGTGATGGGAACAGAGGAGGGTTGTTGGGGGAGAGGCTGGAAGGAGAGGTGGGAAGGGAAGTTGCAGCTGGGCTGTAAAATAAATAAATAAATGTATTTGAAAAATCATCTTTCTGAATTACATCCATTTTCTTGATAATGGCATAATTTCATTCTTTTTATGGTTAAATAAAATATTTTGTATATGTTCTACTTTACTGTTCTGTTGCTGTGCAAATAAACACTAACCAAAATGAACTTGGGGGAGAAAAGGGTTTATCTGGCTTACAAGTTGCAGTCCATCATCAAGGAAAGCCAAGGCAGGAACTCAGTGCAGGAAGCTGAGTGACAGACCATGGAGGATAGCTACTTACTGGCTTGCTTCCCCCGGCTTGCTCAATTGACTGTGTTACCTAGTGGTCCTGAGCAGGACCCACAATAGGCTGGGTCCTTCCATGTTAATCATTAATCAAGATATTGTCTCACAGTTAAACCCACAGACCAGTCTAGTGCAGGCAATTCCTCAGCTGAGGTTCCCTCTTCCCACATGACTATAGTTTGTGACAAGGTGTGTGTGTGTGTGTGTGTGTGTGTGTGTGTGAATTTTCTGTATCCATTCATGTTTTACAGACACCTCGAATGATTCTATAAGATAGAAAGTTGCTTTGTTATTTACTTATTGAAACAGGCTCTCATGTAGCCCAAGTTGGTTACAAACTAAATATGAAGTCCTAAATGAGCTTGAACTCCTGATCCTCCTGCCTCCATTTCCCAAAGGTTGATTGGTGGATGTGCATTACCATGCATGGGTGACAGCTATAGAGAATGGTGCTGTAATAAATATGAATATGCAAGTGTCTCTGTAGTCTGTTGACTTAGAGTCCTTTAGGTATATGCTCTCAAGTGGTATAGTTAGGTAATATGATAGTTCTATTCTTAGTTTTTAGAGAAATTTACATGTGGTTAGGGTAACTTTCAATTCCTCCTGTGGTGTATAAGTGTTCTTTTCTTCCTGGTCCTTAACAGCATTTGTTTTAATTTTTTCTTAATAATAGCCATTGTCACTGGTGTAGATGGAATCTGAAGATCATTTAACTTTCATCGCCCAGTAGTTAAGGACATTGAACAGTCTTTCATACGTTTATTGACAATTTGTGCTTCATCTTTTGAGAACTGTCTGTGGTCTCATTTGCTACATATTAATTGTATTGTTTAATTTTGTTTATTTGGGATATTTAATTTTTGAATTGTTTAGCAACTCTAGATAATAACTCTGTCATTTTTACATCTAGCAAAGATTTCTCACCCACCCTGTGAACTGTCCCTTTATCTGATTGTCTCCTTTGCTGGAAAGAAGTTTCTTCATTTCCAGAAGTCCCTTTGCCCACTTTCAGTTTTATTTACTGAGCCTTTATCTTGAAGTGTGTCTGCTATGTCTTTATCTAATGGTTCCAGAGGTTAAGGTTTCGCATCAAGGACTCTGGTTCATTTTGAACTGATTATCATACAAAGTGAGAGATACGGATCAAGTTTCACTGTTTTAGATGTGGACATCCAGTTTTGTAAGCACATTGACTATCTTCGCCCCCCCCCCAAGAATATTTTTGCCATGGTTAAGAAGAATCAGGTACCTGTGTCTGTATGTATTTTATTTCTGGGGTCCTCTATTCTAGTCCATTGATCAATGTCTTAGTTATTTTTCTATTGCTGTGATAAAAACAACATGACTAAGGTAAACCTTTAGAAGAGTTCATTTGGGGCTTACCATTCCAAAGGGGAAATAGTCCAACACCATCATGGTGATGAAGTATGACAGCAGGCAGGTTAGACATGACAGCTGGAGCAGAACTGAGAGCTCGTATCCTGAACTGAAGGCAAGAGGCAGAGAGAATGCAGTGGAAATAGCACATGGTTTTTGAAGACTCAATGCCTGAAGGTAGCGGCATACTTGAATGAGAAATGAGGACATGGCTGCTCCCAGGTATGCTTGAGAAGAAGGTTTGTTGTAGATATGAGAGTGGGAACAGCCAGAGGCATCTGGAAGAGTCCAGACTAAATATGGCCAGCAGAATGAACTTGGCTATGAGAGGAGAGAGGAGAGCAAGAGAGGTAGAGAAGTGGGGGAGGGGAAAAGTGGATCAAGATAGATCCAGGAGCTGAGCCAGCCAGGAGCCCAGAGACCATGAGGGTCCATAGCCAAAATAACTTAAATAGGAAGAGAAGCTGGGAGAAGGGAGGCAGAAGCCCATCCCCAGGGAGGGAAAGATGTAAGGTAGGGGGTAGGGTGAGATGTATGGGAAGAGCCACAGGTACTAAGTGAGACTTATCTGAGGTCTCTTTGAGACCCAACAATATTTTTCTCCTGTAAAGCCACACCTCCTAAACCTCCCTGTGGTGATTTGAGTGAAAATGGTCCCCATAGGCTCATATTTGAATTTGTGGTCCCTAGTTGATTAACTATTTGGAAAGGATTAGAAGATGAGGCCTTGGTGGAGGAAGTATGTCACTGGGGATGGGCTTTGAAGTTTCCAAAGCCTAAGCCAGGACTATTCTCTCTCTCTCTCTCTCTCTCTCTCTCTCTCTCTCTCTCTCTCTCTCTCTCTCTCTCTCTCTCTCTCTCTCTCTCTCTCCTGCACGTGGATCAGGATATAAATCTCTCAGCTACTGCTCCAGAGCCAGGCCTGTCTGCTTTCTGCCATGATGATAACATATTCACTCTCTGAAACTGTAAGCAAGCCTCCAATTAAATGCTTTCTTTTATAAGAGTTAAATTGGACATGGTGTCTCTTTACAGCAATAAAACAGTAACTAATACAGAAGTTAGTACCAGAGACTGGGGTATTGCTGTGACAGGCCTAACTATGCTGCTCTTTGGAGGAATCTGGGAGACTTTGGGACTTAGGACTGGAAAACCAGTTGAACACTTTAAGCAGGGCTTACTGGGCCATCCTAGTAGGAACAGTGGTTCAGAGGTAATGTGGTCTACGGGGCCAAGATTAAGAGGTCTCAGAGGGAGAGAATATTATGAGCTGGGCTAAAGATCATTCTTGTGATGTTTTTGCAAAGAAAGTTGTAAGGAACTTTTTGCCCTTGTCCTTAAAATCTGCCCAAGGCTAAACTGAAGAGTTTTGAACTAATGCCATTGGCAGAGGAGATTTCAAGACAGCCTCGTATTGGAGGTATCACATAGTTATTAATGATTGTTCTATAGATCTACAATGAAAAAGAGTAAACAGGGAAAAAAGAAAGAAAAAAATGTACACTTTGAGGACAAAAGGAGTACCAGGCAATGTAACGTTAGAGCCAAGCCCTGTGCTCAAGGAAATAAAAAGTTTAAAGAAAGGTCTGATTCAAAATGGAATAAAGGGAATGGTACCCTCAGGGTAAGACCCTCTCCCAAGATAAGCTTCCAACTTGTGAAAAGGAATTAAAGAGAGCTTAAGAACACTTTGATATCAAACATAGAGATTCAGAGTTTGGAGTTTGCCCTACTGGGTTTCATTTTTCTTTTGGTTCAGTATTTTCTCTTTGTTAAGAGACTTTTTATTATTTCACTGTCATTGCTAGTTATAGATATGCTTATGCTGTTTCTTTCCTCTTGTTTCAATTTTTATAGGCCGTATGTGTCTAGAAATATCAATATCTTTCTTTGGGATTTCTCAGGTTGAAATACAGGTTTCCAAAATATGTTTCAATGATCCTCTGAATTCCATTGGTATCTGTTGTAATGTCACCCTTTCCATGTCTAACTTTATTCATTGGTGTCTTTTCTCTTTTGGATAGTTCAGATAATAGTCTTATTTGTCTTTTTAAAGGACTAACAATTCTCTGTTTCATTGATTCATTGTGCAGTCCTTTTTGCTTCAACTTCAGTCATTTCGATCCTGATCTTTTTTATTTATTTATGCCTTGGGACTTGGCCTGGCCTTGTTTTTCTAAGAACTTAAGGCTCGATATTTGTCTGTTTAGTTGAGAAATGTCTGACTTAAAAATCAATTTGTGTGTGTGTGTGTGTGTGTGTGTGTGTGTGTGTGTTTATGTGCACCATGTGTACCATATACCACACAGGCCAGAAGGGGTATCAGATGCCCTGAAACTGGAGTTACAATGGATGTGAGTTGCCTTATGTGGGTGCTGGGATCTGAGTTCAGATCCTCTGGAAGAGCAGCAAGTACTCTTAATTGATAACCATCTCTCCAGCTCCTTGACTTTTTAAAGTCTCTATTGATATAACTTTCCTTCTTAGAATTGGTTTAATTGCATTCTACAGGTTCAGTATTGTGGATTTTTTTTTTAATTCTAGAAAATTTAAGGTATGTTCCTTAATTTGGTTGACAACCTACTCATCACTCCATAATGTACTGTTTAACATCCATGAATTTGTGCATTATCTGTAGTTTCTATGACTATCAATTTCTAGTTTTATTGCACTGTGATCAGATAAAACACAACAGGTTACTTCAATTAACTTGATTTTTTTTTTTTTTAGATTTCTTATATATACCAGGATATCGTCTGTTTTAGACAAAGTCCTATAGACTTTTGATACTCATCTAAGTAGAACATTTTGTAGATATTTAAAAGTCCATAGAATACCATTGAACTCTAATGTTTCTTTTTTATTTACTTTATTTATTTTGTCTGAATTACATGTCTATTGGTAAGAATGGTGTGTTGAAGTTATCTGTTATTGTGCTAAGGTTGGTCTGTGCTTTTATATTCAGAATTCCTTGTTCCATGAAATTAGGTGTACAGATATTCAATATATATATATGTTGAACATCTCTTGATGGATTGTTACCTTAATCATAAAGATTATCTTCTTTATCTCTTCTAAAAATTTTAGTTTAATGTCTACTTTGTTACATAATAGAAAAAAGGAAGTATCTTACTTTTTAGGTCTTTCATATCATGTATTGACTTATTGTTCATGTTCTTTTGAATCAATATGGGAACTAACATATGCCCTCTTTGACTCTGTTGAGCATTTTTATAATTATACTTCTAAGATCTTTGTTTGAGATTTCACCTAATTCATTCTCATTTGAATCCATTATTAGAGATTATAACTTTTGGAAGCTTCATGTTTTGATTTTTCTTGTGTCTTACATTTCTGCATCGGGACTTGAACATCTGGGATTAGTCACTGTTTGGATTTTTAACTACCTCTATTGGTTCACTGGAGGTATTTGCAGTGTTCAAGTGGGACTGTGTTGTACTCAGGTTGAGGCATGGTTCCTCCTCACTGAGCTGGGAATGTAGCTCAAGGCACTAGTCACAATCTCTAGCACCAGTAGGAGACTAGAATACTAATCCCCAAAAATCCACTCTGAAAGTACAATAAAAACAAAGTAGAAACAATCTCCCTTTCAACTCCAATTACTTTTTCTGGATAAAGTACAATAAAGATACAATACATGCTGTAGCATTAGTGAATAAAAGTAAGAATGGGAGGAAAATAAGTTGAGAAAAGAGCAAAAATAAAACCAGCAATTTAAAACAATACCAACATTCAGGAGGCTGAGCCAGAGAGACCTTTGTTCCAGATTCTATCTCAAAAGCAGGGGGAATAGGAATAGTGCAGATCAGAGTTGTCTCCAGATACAAAATTAGGTATTAAATAGATTCTCCATGTAGCCATTGTCCTGAACATAGAGTAGATGATAACATTGGCTGCCTGAGCACAGGTGCAGACAACTGCCTGTGGTCACTCACTTGGGCACAAGTGCAGGCTGCCTATGATCACTCACTTGAGCTGAACCCATCTCTACACCATCCTGCTCTTCCTTCTCTGCCCCTTAGTGTCTTCCAACGACAGCAGAACCTTTACAGTATTATGTTTTCTATGTTGATTGTGTCATTTGCTTCACAACCAGAGTGTGTGTTTCATGTGTTGGTCCATGGGCTGGGACAACATCCCCTGTGTATATTTTACCCTACACACCCAAATTTTACCCTACACACGTCAGAAGTGAAGCACTTCTTAAGGTTGCCCCCCTACCCCATGCTCTATTGTGCTTGCTATCTGTAGCCAATGTAAGTTCACTGTAAGCAATGTGTGCTTCCTTCCTGCCACCCCAGTTTCATGGAAATACCTTAGCTCCATGGCAGAGATTTCCAGATGCTTCCTAGCCCGGCTGCTGGATGCTGTGGGTCTTTGTCCCAGGGCTAGGCCTTTCTTCCCAGTGAGCTACTGTGCCAGCTCAATAGACACTTTGATTTCAGAGACCCTTAATTCTCAAGGTTTACATTTGACCATGTAAATTCAACAAATAAGAACAGAGCGGGGCCATGTGCAAGTGCTCTTTACACTCTCAGCATTCAGCAAGGAATCTTAAATGGTACTTGTAAGCGCCGTAGACAAGAGCCAATAGCCCATATTTGTTAATAATATCAATGATAGTAATTGGTATTTATAGTGTCCATTCTTGTGCCAGGATTTATGCTGAGTGTTTTATGTGTATGATATTGTTCGGTCTTAACAACAATATTGTAAGGAAGTTACTGTTGTTATCTCTAATGTACCGGTGTGAAAAACTGAAGATGGCTAAGTTTGTATACTTAGTCAGTGCTGGAGTTCCCTGTACAGAACAGATCTTCCTGGCTTCCAGACACATCCTCTCCCAAAGGTCTGAGTCCAGTTTTATCAAGTAAGAAGAAGAAAATCAAATAAAAGTAAACAAGGGCAAGATTGTGACAGAAATTTCAAATCAAGTTTAAAAACATGTCAAAAGCTGACAACTTCAAAAGAAAGTGAGCATCTCTCCTTGGCTTTTCCATGATGTCACTATATCTAGAGCTTGCCTCATCTGCACCCTCTAAAGCATGTTCTCAACATTATGATCAACATGAATGTGACTTAACAAAGATATTTGCCTTTCCTACACAGTCTTAGTATGCAGTTTCTTTATAGTTTTCCAGATGACAGAAGTGTCCTTTGTGATTCCCATGTTGGTCCCATCTGAGTCAATCTAATGAGATGGCTTGGAATGGGGTCCCTATTAGCCACAGGCTGAGAACAGTCATGAGGCAGATGGTTGGAAACATTCAATCCTATCTATTGACTCTGGGACGGGGATTTGGGACTGCAAACCAGACTCAAGAAAAACTCTTAAGAGATAGGATGTGATGAGTTTCTGAGCTGGAAAAGAACATAGCAAGGTTCTGGGAGGGAGCCTGACCCCGAAAGGACATGGATGCCACACTTCCTTACCCCATCCTGCCCTGTGCTTTGCCTCCATCTAGCTGTTTCTATCATGCATCCTCTGCAATAAGTGCAATAAGCAAATGCTTTCACTTGAGTAAATCATTTCCTGGATGCTATAGGAACTTCTTCCACTTGTTAGTGCTGAGGAAGGGGTTCTAGCAACCCCTAATTTATAACCAGTCCTAAGTATGTGAGGGCCAGGCCTATGAGCAGCATTTGAAGTGATGTCCTCTTATGGATTGGATGTAGGATTGAGATTTGATGCTTGTACTCCAGGTAGACAGTTTCAGAATTGAATTAAATTGCCCCCCCTTACAAGTGTCACAGAACTAGTTGGTATTGAACACTCCTACATTTGCTGTTGGATATGTTTTGTGTGAATGTGTACAAGTGTGTGGGGGGGGAGGGAGAAAACATGATGCACTTACAAAGTTATGTGACCTAAAGAAAATGCCAAGGAATGGGCAGTTCTCATTATACCAGCATGTACATAAGAAGGACTGCTGTTCTGAAGGCAGAGTTAGAGGAAAGAAAACATATTCTTTAGATCTCTGTACAAAAACTGTCTGAGCATTTCTCCAAATGGAATGAAAGTGTTGCATTACATTTACATATTTACATATGTTATATGTGTGTAGGTACACATACATATGGAAGCCAGATGACTTCAGGTGACATCCTCAGGGGACATTGTCCAGCTCCTTTTAGACAGTCTCTTACTGGCCTCAAGTGTACCCATTAAGCTAAATTTGGGGAATTCTTCTGTTCCCATCTCCCCCACACTGGCACTCAAAGCATGTACCACCACACCCATCATCTTTTTTATGGGTGCTAGAAACCGAACACAGGTTCTAGTGCTTGCAAGGCAAGTGCATAGCAATGCTAACAAACCAAGCCTTCCCTCAGGTTCCCACTTAGAGATTTCTCCTATATTTCTTTCTCCATGCTATTAAAAAATATTTAATTAAATTTGTTTTATGCGTGAGTGTTTGCTTGCAAGTATGTGTAGGTGTACCATATGTATGCCTGGTGTCCATGGAGAACAGAAGAGCATGTCCTCTGCAAGAGTATAAGTATTGTGAACTGCTAAACCATCTCTCCAGCATAGTTCCATGCTATTTTTAATGGGGGTGTGCAATCTGTAATGACAGCAATATTCATTCTAAAAATTCGGGCAAGAGTTTTTAAATAGTAAAGACTGGTTTAATGAAAATATATGTATAAAAGGGTTACTCTGGGTTAACTTGACAATAAATTATCTTGACAAAAGCCTCTCAGAACTCACTGTCAGTGAGTTCGTTATGACCTCATATTAACCCTGCTCCTCAGTGCAGACAGATGGGCAAGGGAACACACATAGAATCACATACACATAGCTAGGTGATGCACTTCTTGCCTTCAGCTCGGCAACAGGAGGGATTTTTTTTTTTTGATTGGGTTTACTTTTTGGTTCAAGTTGCAAGTCATGTTGGTTAGCTTTGCCTGTGGTGTAGTTTCCCTACAGGGATGTTGTTATGTGTTTATTGATCCCCAACTACAGAATCACAGCAAAAGAAACTGGCCACATCTCTGACTCAGAGAAAGGGCAAACTCATGCCCTGCCTCACCCTTTGTGTGTGTGTGTGTGTGTGTGTGTGTGTGTGTGTGTGTGTGTGTGTGTGTGTGTGTACATGCATGGACTGGATGCACACACAGCAAGACACAGTTTAAGTAGGATGAACATGATGACTGAGGAGGCCATATAACTGTGCATAAGACACTCAAGCTTAAGAGTCACAAAGGCCTGAGCTTGAAGGCCAGCTTGCCTCTACCATAGCTGCATTGTTCCTGTAAATGAGAAGGCAATTGTCTCTGCAGCCTCAGCCTGTCCACCTGACTCTGCCCAGTGCACCTACTGTATTCTCTCTCCCATTCATCTGTTGGGAGAGATGGCTTACCCCTGCTCCTGACATTGCCCTAAAAGGATTCCTAGAAGCTGCAAGGAAGTGGGAATAGACAGAGAAGGCATCTCACTGGTAAAGCTTTGGATCTCTGCATTCTGTAGGTAGTACCTCACACTGTTTTATGGCCCCTAATTCTCTCTCTCTCTCTCTCTCTCTCTCTCTCTCTCTCTCTCTCTCTCTAGAAAGAAAGAAAGAAAACCTTTTATTTCATATACTGCAGAGAGAGAGAGAGAGAGAGAGAGAGAGAGAGAGGTCCTATAGGCACAGAAGGACTTCCTGCTCCCTCTCATATCGATATACAGATACTATATGAGTGTATAAGAGAATTTAATTCTACAAGAACTGGTGTTGAATTTCACATGCAATGTCTGTATTGGCTGTGTTCCAACAGGGCCAAGAGAGGATCTAAACACAAAACCAAGGTGCCCAGATAGAGTCAAAATCCTGATCATCCCTTGGATTCTGTGAAACCCCTGGGGGCAGCAGACACAATATCAAACTCATTAAAGTCTGTGACTCCAAGATGATCGACTCTCACTCTTGCAGTAATCACTGGAACCTCAGAAATCAAAATCCCAGATCTGCACTGACCTTTAAGAACACTGGAGCCAATGCCCCAGACTCTCAGGAGACTCTAGGCCACCTGGAGCTATAGCTCTGGCCCTGCACTGGGGCCTCTGGTGCTCCCTAGTCCTACTGGGGCAGGAGGCCTAGCTCTTCAATGGTCTCTGGTCTCCCTGGAGCCAAAGAAGTTGACACATGATTCTCTTCAGTCCCACTGAGCCAAGAGGCCTATTCCTGGGATGCTGTCTGGTCCTTCTGGAGCCTAGAATTTCAATGTCATATTTCAAAGCTCTAGAAAAAGCACTATAAGAATTCATATGGGCTGGGTGGTGGTGGCACACACATTTAATCCCAGCACTCTGGGCAGAGGCAGACAGATCTCTGTGAGTTCAACACCAGCCTGATTTACAGAGTGAGTTCCAGTACAGCTAGGGCTATACAGAGAAACCCTATTAAAAAAAAAAAAAAAACCTCATATGGGACCATAAAAACCCATGATCAGCCAAAGCTGTTCTAAGGAGTAAGAAGGAAGCTGGAGGTATCACAATCCCAGACCTCAAATTAAACTACAAAGCTATAATGATAAAGACAGCATAGTATTGGAATAAAAACAGATGGGAAAACCAATGGAACAGAATGAACGACTGGGAAATAAGCCAACAAGCTATGGTCACTACATTTTTGACAAAATAGGCCAAAACACACAGTAGGAAAAAAATGCTGCAAATGTTGTGTGGAAAACTTGACATCTACCTGAAGAATGAAGTTAGGCCCAACTCTTCCAACTTTTTTGAAAATAAGTTCAGAATGTATGAAAGACCTTCACTGAAACTATTAGAGGGCAGCACAGGGACAGTTTTTAAGACACTGTCAAGAGCGGACAAAAACACCAGCAGCACAGGGACCAGCCCCAAGTATCAACTGATGGGACCTCACAAAACTGAAGTTTCCACACAGCGGAGCAGGCAGGCAGCCCACGGGATGGGAAGGAGTCTTCGCCAGCTGTATCCAGACAAGGGATAATATCCAGAATTTACAAAACACACCAGAAATTAAATACCAATGAAATAAAACTGCTAACCAACAAAGGAACCAACAAAATGAACAGCCTTCAGAAGAAGAAATGCGAATGGCAATAACTATTTTAAAAGGTGTTCAACATCCCCAGTCATCAGAGAAATGCCCATTGGAACCACTTTGAGATGCTGCCTTACCCCAGTCAGAACGGATGTCATCAAGAAATCTGATAGCAAATGTGGGAGAGGGTATGGGAGAGAGGACTCGCTGCTGGTAGCCATGCAAACAATCCAGCTAATAAGGAAATCTGTTTGGAGGCCCCTCACAACATTCTTTAAAAATATGGCCCAGTTATTTCATTACTGGGCAGATACCCAGAGAATTCCTTACTCTATCATGGAGATACTTGCACATTCATGTTTACTGTTGCTCTATTCACTACAGCAAAAAAACAGAACCAGCCTAAATGCCTAATAACACATGAATGGATAATGAAAATCTGGTACATATATAAAGTGGAATATTATTCAACTCTAAATAAAAATTAAATCATAAAATTTGCAGGAAAACAAAAGGACTTAGAGTGTGAAATATCAAGAAAGGTCACCCAAACTGAGACAGAAAAAAAAAATCCTGCATGTTCTCCCTTATGGCCAGATCCCAGCCTATAAAGAATAAGTGCTTATATGTAAACAGCTATAAGTGGTTGTCTTAGGGTTTCTATTGCTGCAACAAAACATCAAGTTAGGGAGGAAAGGATTTATTCAGTTTACATTTCCATATTGCTGTTTATCATCAAAGGAAGTCAGGACAGGAACTCAAGCAAGGCAGGAACCCGGAGGCAGGAGCTGATGCAGAGGCCATGAAAAAATGCTGCTTACTGGCTTGCTCCCCATAGCTTGCTCAGCCAACTGTCTTATAGAACGGAGGACCAGCAGCTTGGGATGGCACCACCCACAACCTGCTGGGCCCTTCTGCATCGAACATTAATTAAGAAAATGCCTTACGCTGGATCTTATGGAGGCGTTTTCTCAACTGAGATTTCCACCTTTCAGATAACTCTTTCTTGTGTCAAATTGTCATAAGACTAGCCAGCACAGTGTGTGTGTGTGTGGGGGGGAGATGGTATAACACTTAGAAAGGGCACAAAGAAAGGATAACACCAAGTGATGAGGAAGTATGAAATGCAGACAAAGGGATACAAGTCATGAAAGATGGCATAAAACCTAATTGTTTTTATAAATTTTAACTCAGCCATATTTATGCTCTTTGTGTGGATAAGTGCAAAAAAAAATATAATTGATGGTAAACTTCAAGGGAAGTTCTGTGGCTTCTGAATGGTTGTTCTACCTGCACGGAAGAATGTGAGGACTGAGCAAGTTGTGTGTTTGAGTGGTACCATAATCTAACTGTGTAATGCTCTTATTTGTGAGTTCATTACAATAAAGTTACTTTATTACAAAATACATAGATGCAGTGTAATATGACTTACCCAACATACACAATATGCACAAGCTCTTATACCTGAATTGCATGTGTCACTTTTCTCGTCATGAAAAAGAAAACCCCAAAACAAACAAACAAAGCAAAGCAAAACAAAACAGAAATATCAAAGACTCATGGTGACATACCATTTCTTTGGGGCCCTAGATTCCCAGCAATAGTAAACACCTGAAAGCATAACTAAGGAACAGAAGTATTTTTTAAAGAGCATGAAAATACCCTACAACCTCAAGCACCAAAGAAAAGATGTTAGAAGCTGACAAGAAATGTGGGTGTGCTGACAGACACAAATGACAGCCGGCAGCCTGACAACACAGTGAGAGCCATTTTTCTCTTTTTAATTCTTCTTTCATATATTGCATCCCAACTGCAGCCACCCCTCCTCCCTCTCCTCCCAGTACCTCTTCCCCTCCCCCCCAGATACACTCCTCCTTCTTTTCTTTCAGAAAAAGGCAGGCATCCCAGGGATATCAACCAAACATGACATAACAAGTTACAGTAAAGCTAAGCCCAGTCCCTCATATTGAGGCTGGACAAGGCAAAGCAGTAGGAGGAAAAGGGTCCCCAAAGCAAGCAAAAGAGGCAGTCTTCGCTCCTAATATAAGTCTCACACCAAGCTACATAATCATAACGTATATGCAGAGGACCTAGGTCAGACCCACACGGACTCCCTGATTGTTGGTTTAGTCTCTGTGAGCCCCTTTGAACCCAGGCTCAAAGGGGTTTTCTTGTGGTGTTCTCAAGGTGTTCTCCTCCGACCCTTGCTCCCCCTCGGGAGCTCCCCGAGCTCCACCTAATGCTTGGCTGTGAGTCTCTGCAGCCACTCCCATCAGTTGCTGGATGCACCCTCTCTGAAGATGATTGTGCTAGGCTCCAGTCTACAGGTATAGCAGAGTATCTTCAGGGGTCATTTCACTGACTATTTCTTTTTTGGCCAGTTGTGTTTGCTTCTACCCTAGGTCTCTGGGCTATCCTGTCTCAGGGTCCTGGCCCTCCTGGCTGTGTAAGGGGTAGGCTTCCTCTTCTAGTATGGGTCTCAGGCTGGGCCAGTCGTTGGTTGATCACTCCCACAAATTCTGTATCACATTTACCCCAGCATATCTTGTAGGCAGGACAAATTGTAGGTAGAAGGCTATGTGGCTGAGTTGGTGTCATAATCCCTCTACTGGAAGAATTGCATAGTTATAGAAGATGGCCAGTTCAGTTTCTGTAGCCCCCATTACTAGGAGTCTTTGCTAGGGTCACCCTTGTGGTTTCCTAGGAGTCTCCATTGCACTAGGTTTCTACCTCACCCCTGAAATGCCCCCTAATTTCACTTGCCTCCTCCAGCATAGGACTGACCCAGACACCCTGAATGTGGGTGTCAGTTAGAAGGCCTGAACAGTCTAAGAGACCTCTGACAATGGAACCAAGATCTATCCCTGGTGTACAAAAGGACTTTGGGAGCACATTCCCTATGGAGGGATATTCCCTTAACCTAGGGACACGAGGGAGGGCCTAGGCCCTACCCCAAATGACTTGACAGATTTTGATGATCCCTCCTGGAAGGCATCACCCTCCCTGGGGAGTGGGTAGGGAATGGGATGGGAGGAGGGAGGGGCCAGGGGCATGGGAAGATGGGAGGGAGAGGGAACTGGGTCGATATGTAAAATATTCTTAATTTAAATAAAATAAAAAAGAATTCATAGACAGAAATAATGCCTGCAGACCCACTCTGTGTTAACAGAAACACCGAACCAGTTCCCTGGTTGGAGCTCAGCAGCTGGGACCAAGAACTGACCCTTTGCTTAAAGCTGCTCACATTTTGGCCTTTCTCTACCCAGGGGATCTTTGAGAATTTGGGTATCTCATTGGAAATGAGGGCTTTGTTTAGCAGAGGCTTTTAATAGAAATTTCCTGGCAGATGGGTGAACCTTTTCTCCACATCTGGTCCTGACATTCCTGGTGGTCATATGGGAATCAGTGTTTTCTAGCTTCTTACTAAGCAGTGATTAGCAGCTGTCAATCCAGCTATCTCAAGCTCTGCCTTTGTAGTATCAGTCTGAAACATTGATTTTGCTTAATAACTGTGTCGTGGCCAAATATATACAACATAATATTCAATGTTTTAGTCACCTGATGTGTACAACACAATTTCATTAGATACATTCTCAGATACGGGGAGCAGAAGAAACCTATAGTAACTATGTAAGAAGTGGATAAAATCCTGAGTAAACACATATTGTTTGACATGGTATGGCTACATATAAAGGACATGGAAGAAGGAAGCTTTTGCTCTTTGCCTGCTTCCTCTTGCTGGCAAGTCCATTCCTTCCCTGGCGTTACAGCCTACTTCTTTGGGATTCCAGTGTCTACTAAAGACCAGATGAGACACCCAGCCTCATGAACTAATACTGTATTCTTAGACCTTTGGTGATAGGGAGCCGTTTAAGAGTAGATGGGCTTGCAAGCCATTCTAATAACTCCCTTTATTTATGCATATAATTTTCATATAACATATTTTACATTATATAATTATATTTCTACTATGCGTATATATTCAAATTATATGGTTAATATGTAATATAATTAATATGTATGTTCATTCTATAAGTTCTATTCCTATAGAGAACCCTCACTAATACAGAATGCCAAAGCCTTCACCAGGAGTTGGGGGTGGGGGCTCAGAAGGATGCCAAAGCTGTCCCTTTAGGTCAGGCTCAGAGGACACTAGAGAAGCCCTCCTCTGGTCTGCCTATGAAAAGCTAGCAGCTGCAGCTTCCTCCTCCCAGATGAATGCAACCTGAGCCTTCAGGCCCACAGAGTCCACCCACTGAGGCGAGCTAACCCTCCTTCCAGTACTGCTTATGATAACAACCCTGAACTCTCAGGTTGTGCTCCAGCTCTGTGAGCACAGCCAATGAGATCCCAGCTTTCCTGTGCACATGTGTCTGTGTGTCTGTCCTTTCTTCATTCCCTGGCCTGTCCACTCAGGTTTCCAGAGCTGAGCTGGGCTAGACATGCACACAGAGTTGTGCAAACATTACGGATGTGATTGTCTACTGCTAGAACTTTTCATGCTGACAAAGAGAAACTATACAATACCTATTGATGTTGTCTCAGTGATCATTTGCTGTGTAAACTTGAGGACCTGAGTTCTGATTCTCAGCACCCACAGCCTAACTTCTATCAATATACAGACAACAGCATACATATTGAGGACCTAAAAGCTATATAAAAAAAGCTTAAAATATTTGTTGGGGGGTCCAGATTACTTCACTCAGGGTGTTCCCCCTCCATGTCGTTCCTTTACCTGTGAATCTCACAATTTTTATTTTTCAAAAGCTGTACCACATTTTCTTCATCCATTCATCAGTTTATGGATAACTAGGCTGTTTCTAGTTTCTGACTATTATGAATAGAACATCAGTGAACATGATTGAGCATAATTATTGGGTATAATCCTAAAACTGGCATAGCTGGATCTTGAGGGAGAAATATTCCCAGCTTCCCAAGGAACTGCCACATTGATTCCCATAATAGCTGTTCAAGTGTGCACTCCCACCAGCCACTGCTGAGTGTTCCCCTTGCCAACATCCTGGCCAGCATGAGCTGTCATTTGTTTTATTCATTTTGGCCATTCTGACTGGTGTAAGAATTTCAAAATAATTTTGATTTGCATTTTCCCGATGGTTAAGGACTTGGAACACTTAAGTGCCTCTCAGTCAATTGAGTTCTATCTTTTGAAAACTCTGTTTAGTTCTGCACCCCACTTTTGAATTAAATTATTTGTTTTCTTGGTACTGTATTTTTAGTTGTTTAGATATGTTAGCTATTAAGCCTCTATCAGATGTATAATTAGAAAAGATCTGTTCCTATTATGTAGCCTGCCACTTTGTCCAAATGATGGTGTCCTTTGCCATACAAAAAATCATGAGATCCCATTCATTGTTGTTCTTAGTGTTTGTGTTAAGAGTGTTCTGTTCAGAAATTCATTTCCTATGCTAATGAGTTCAAGGCTATTCCCTACTTTCTCACCTATCAGATTCAGAATATCTGGCCTTATGTTCAAGTCCTTGGTCCATTTGAAGTTGAGTTTTGTGCAGGGTGGTAAATCCAGATCTATTTGTATTCTTCTATATGCACACATCCAGTTTGACCAGCACCATTTGTTGAAGATGCTACCTTTTTCCCAATGTGTATTTCTGACTTCTCTTTCAAAAATCAAGTGTCCATAGATGTGCAGACTTGTGTTAAGTCTTCAATTCCAGTCATCAACATATCCGTTTTTATGCAAATACCTGCTGGTTTTATTACTATAACTCTGTAGTGCAACTTGAAGTCAGGGATGATGATGCTTTTAGCAGTTCTTTTATTATTTGGATTGTTTAACTGTCCTGGATTTTTTTCCATATGATGCTAAAAATTGTTTTTTTTTTTTAATTTCTGTGAAGAATTGTGATGTATTTGACCTGGATTATGTTGAATCTGTAGATTGCTTTGGTAGGATGGTCATTTTCTGAATATTAATACGATTCATCCATGAGCATGGGTTATCTTTTCATCATCTGATGTCTTGTTCAGTTTCTTTCTTAAATGTCTTAGTGTATTATGAAAAGGTGAAAGATTTATACAATCTGAAGAGAAACCATAGTATCTTAGCATTTTTATTATTCAAGTCTTTTATGTGTTTGATTAGAGTTATCCCAAGATTTATCTATTTATTTTAGGCTTTTGTGAAAGTTACTGTTTTCTTCTCAGCTTATTTGTCATTTTTGTATAAGAAGACTACTAATTTTTGTTTGTTGATTTTGTTTCTGATACTTTGATGAAAGTATTTAACAACTGTAGGAGTTTCTTGGTGGAATTTTTTAAGGCCACTTAGGTATACAACTATATCATCTGAAAATAAAGATACTTGGACTTCTTCACTTCTGATTTGTATTCCCTTCATCACCTTCAGTTGTCTTACTGCTCTAGCAATATAGCAAGCACTATCTTGAATAGTTATGGAGAGCACGGACATTTTTGTCTTCTTCCTGATTTTAGTGGAAATGCTTTTAGTTTCTCCCGTTTATACTGAAATTGGCTGTGGGCTTACTTTAAATTGTCTTTATTATGTTGAAATATGTCCCTTGTATTTATAGTCTCTCTATAAATCATGAAGGGATGTTGGATTTTTCAGAGGTTTTTATGCATCTGATGAGATGTTTTTGTGTTTTAGGCTGTATTTTCAGTGGATTATATTTATCAATTTATATATGTTGAATAATCCCTGTACCTCTGGGATAAAGTCAACTTGATCATGGTAGATAATCTTTTTGATGTGTTTTTAATTCAGTTTCCAATATTTTATTGACAATTTTTGGATCTATGTTCATAAGGGAGATTGACCTTTAAATTCCTGTTTTTGTTGGGTCTTTGTTGTGTGGTTTAGGTATCCAGGTAATAATAGTTTTGCAAGAAAGATTAGGCAGTGTTTGTTTGGTTTCTATTTTGCAGAATAATTTGAGGAATAATGGTATTAATTATTCTCTGAGGGTCTGGAAGAATTCTGCACAGCAGTGGTGGGTGTGGTAGAACGTGCCTTTAATCCCAGCAGCAGAGACAGGTGGATGTCTGTGAGTTTGAGGCAAAGCTGGTTATCTACATAGTGAGTTCCAAGACAGCCAGAGCTGCATAGTAGAGAGACTGTCTCAAAAAAATAATAAAATAAAATAATTCTGCACTAAATCCATCTGGCCCTGTGTTTTTTGTAGTTAGATTTTAATCACTACTTCTATTTTACTAGGAATTATGGACCTGTTTAAATTGCTTATCTGATCTTAATTTAACTTTGGAAGGTTGTATATATATCAAGAAATTTATCCAGTTCTTTTAAGTTTTCATGTTTGTTAAAGTACAGATTTTTATTTTAGTATGCCCTTCTGATTCTCTGAATTTCCTCAGTGTCTTGTAATGTCCCCCTTTCATCTCTAGTTTATTGATTTGGATCTTCTCCCTCCACATTTTAGTTAATTTGGCTTAATATTTGTCTATCTTGACGATTTTATTAAAGAACAAACTTCGTCTCATTGGTTATTGGTAATTTTCTTTCTATTTCATTGATTTCAGTCCTGAATTTGATTATTTCTTGCAGTCTATTCTTTTAGGGTACTGATTTTTTGTGTGTGCGCTATTTGTGTTTCCTGCTACTTTACAGAAAGTGTGTATCAGCTGTAGAAGTTTTCTGGTGGAATTCTTAGGGCAATTGTCATATCATCTGAGAATAAAGATACTTTGATTTCTTCCTTCATGTTTGTATCCCCTTGATCTTCTTCAGTTGTCTTATTTCTCCAGCTAAGACTTCAAATACTATACCAAATAAGTATGGAGAAAGTGGATATAGCCCACATTGAATATTTCATTCATTTTATTTCTTTCTAATTTCTGTCTTGACCCATTTTTCATTCAGTGGTGAGTTGTTTAGCTTCTATACTGTCTGCTATTATCTGTTGTTGTTGTTGTTAACCAGATTTAATACATGGTAATCAGATAGGATAGGTGTGATTTCAATTTTCTTGCTTTGTGTCCAATTATTTGATCAATTTTGGAGAATGTTACATGAGTATTTGTTCTGTAGATATATGTTAGATCCATTTTATTTATGATATTACTTAACTCCAGCATTTCTCTGTTTAGTTTTTGTCTGGATGTCTATTGGTGACAGTGGGGTATTAAGATTACTCACTACAACTATGTTGAGTGCCCTTATATTTGGTGCATAAATGTTTACAATTGCTATATCCTCTTGGTGGATTTTTCCTTTGGTGAATATGAAGTGTCTTTCCTATCTCTTCTGATTAGTTTTGTTTGGAGTCTATTTAGTCAGATATTACCATTGCTGTAGCAGCTTGCTTCTTGGGTCCATTTGCTTAGAATATGTTTTCCTATCCTTTTACCCTGAGGTGATGTCTATCCCTGAAGTTGAGGTGTGTTTCTTGGATGCTGCAGAAAGATGGGTTCTGTTTTCTAATCCAGTCTGTCTTTTTATTGGGGAATTGAGACCATTCATACTGAGAGCTATCAATGAGCAGGGTTTATTGATTCCTGCTGTGCTATGGTGTAGGGTTTTATCCCCCTCTTTTGATTTACTGGTCTGGGATTATTTATTTCTTGTGTCTTCTTAAGTTTGATCAACCTCTTCAGACTTATGTTTTCCTTCTAATGATTTCCATAAAGTTAGATCAGTTGATATTACTTAAATTTGATTTTTATCATGGAATTTTTTTCTTTCTCTCTCTCTCATTATGAATGATAGTTTTGTTGGGTATAGTAGTCTTGGCCAGCATCTGTGGTCCTTCTGTGTTTGTAGAACATCCATCCAGGCTCTTCTGGCTTTCTGAGTCTCTGTTGATAAGTTAGTGGTATTCTAATGGGCCTGTCTATATGTTACTTTGTGTTTTCCCCTCACAGTTTATAATAATCCTTTAATTGTTCTGTACATTTAATGTCTTGATTATTACATGTTGGGGAAATTCTTTTCTGGTCCTTTTTGTTGGTGAGGCTTACCTCTGAAGTTTTTGTTTGACATCCTAAATTATTCATTCCCAATTTTATTACAGTCGAGGTTTACCCTAGTTATCCTATTTCTTTGTTAAATTCTACTACATGCCTAGAATTGTTTCCATAATATCATTCAACCTTTTCTTGTATGTTTTTATAGTCTTTATTAAGGGGTTTATTCATAACCTCTTCAAGGTCCTTGAGCACATTCACAATTGCTATTTTTAAAGTCTTTGTTCTTCTGCTATATTGCATTTCTCAGGGTCTGTTGTAATAGGGTTACTTGCTTCTGTGGTGGCACATCGCCTTAGCTATTAATATTTTCATTTTTATACTGGGGTATAGGCATCTGGAGTCATGATGTTAAAAGTGTTTCTAGATGTTAACACTTGGTCTTTGTGTGTGTGTGTGTGTGTGTGTGTGTGTGTGTGTGTGTGTGTGCATGTGTATGCTCTATAGGGCATGTATGTATGTCAGAAGACAACTCTCAGGGTTCTCTTCTTCCATTATGTGGCATCAAGACTCAAATTCATGTCGTCAGATTTGGTAGCAGATACCTTTGCCCCCTGAGCCATCTTGCTGGTCTTGTTTTTCTGATTTTGATATGACTTGAGTTTTCTAAAGGCTAAATGTTAAAGCCCAGTGGAAGCTATGTGAGGTTGCATACCTGTAATGCTAGTCTTTGATGGTCAGAAGGAAGAGACTCTTGAGTCTGAGGCCTGCCTGGCCTCTGCAGCAAAACCTTATCTCAAACAAACAAAAAACCCTAAACAACAAGGTGAGAGGGAGAAAGGAACTGGTAGCACAGCGTTCTTGGGAAAGACAGGAGGGAACGGACTGGAGGGGAGGAGGCAATAGATGGAACCAAGATTCTGAGATCACTCACCCAACTCACTGACACAGTGACATTTCATCAGAATTGCACTTTGTGAACATATGTTACTAAAGATGACTTTATTTCTTATACAGATGATCATGATGGAGGCACTCACGTTCAGGAAAGGGGTGGTGGACTTCAAACATGTTTCCTAATGAGGCCTTTGAGTTTGAAAACCAGTATCATATCATCCATATATTGCACTTGGTCTTAGCCATAGGGTTGGGGAGTGAAAACATCACTCATTTTTAAAGAACACCTAAGATTTTTTTTTTCCTCATTACTTTAAGAGACTGAAAAGGATACAGTTTCCAGGGTCATTGTAGCTGTCACGTTTGCACAAAATGTCACACTTAAAAGAGACTACCTTAAGATTTCTCTATACATTTTTGAATAGCAGTTTTACAGGTATTGTGATTCATTTTAAAACTATACCACCTATGCATGGTGGTACCTGCCTGTAATCCCAGTTGTTTGGGAAGCTGAGGCAACAGGTTCATAAGTTCAAGGCTATGCTGGGTAAAACAATGAGGCTCTGTGATGGGAGATGCCGTTATGTATATATGTTTCTCATACTGGTTAATGAATAAAGCACTGTTGGCCAATAGGAAAAGAAGATAGGAAGGACTAGGAGAGAATGAGGAAAGAGGAAGTAGTAAGGAGGAGTCAAGATGGAGACTGGGGAAAACAGAACCGCCATTCCTCCGCTCTCAGTAAGACCACGTGGAAATACATAGAAATGGGTTAATACTTAAGACAGAGCTAGCCGATAAGAAACAAGTAACTGGCCAACAGCATAGTATCAAATACAGAGTCTCAGTGTGTTATTTGGAGCTGGCACAGCGGCGGGACAAGACCAGTGACGGGCGGAAAAACCTTACTTGTTACAGCTCTGTCTAAAGCAAAACAAAAAACAAAAAAATTAAAGCATATATTAGCATATTACTTATTAAGAGTTAGAAATTATAGCAATTAGTTTTTTTAAAAAGAGGCCATGAAGTCTATGGTAAAGTTTAGAGAAAGGAAAGGGAAGGAATAAATGTAATTATATTATAATCTAAAAACAAATTTTAAGAAGAGCAATATGTGCTCTTAAAAAGTGTTAGAAATACAACTTACTTAAATTTCGCATTCAATTTATGTTTTATAATAGTTATAACTTAGTGCAACATATATGCTCTGATAAAATTAAAAATTTAAATTGCCCATTGCCACAAAACTCTAAGTATCAGAAATTATTTATAGATTCAGTATTAAGAATATAGTACATAATTAATTGGGCAATTTAGATTTTGAAGAGTACTGCTTCTCACAAGAATGTAAAATTTCACTGGAAATGGACTTTTAAAACAATCTGGTTCAGGCAGGCATGATGGCACACACCTTTAATCCCAGCACTCGGGAGGCAGAGGCAGGCAGAGCTCTGTGAGTTCGAGGCCAGCTTGGTCTATATGATGAGTTCCAGGACAACCAGAGCTACAAAATGAAAACTAGTTTAAAATGAAGAGGAGGAGGAGGAAAGAAAAGAAATAGAAAGGGAGCTTCATGTATCCAATATTACTTATTGCCAAGACAACATAGAGTTTGACATCAATTCTACCTCAACTCTACCTCCATAATTTCTGTGGCCTTCATAACTTGTAGTGTTGAGCAGCTAAGTCCAAGAAAATGAGCCACTATAAATACTTTTGTCATTGCTGTTAGTTCTTTCAATTTTGCCGTGAGCTACCACCCAGATCACACAGAATTATGCCAATCAACAATACCAAAGTATACCAGCTAGCCCCTAAACTTTGTGGAAAGCAAGCAGTTGAGACACTGACCTACAAAATTGGCTTGCTGCCTACTAATTATAGTCATTTGCTTTCTCATTTACTGGCAAGCATCTCAGAACTTGTCAAATTACTATTAATTGTGGCCAGCAACCACTTAGGAACATCTTTTACTGAGTAGATTTGACAGGGTTCAGAAAATCAAATCATTATTCATTTAATATACTTTCCCAATGAAATGCTCTTCCTAAAGACATCCTGGTTTATCATAAGCTTTCACTGGAGTCTTAGGGCTTCAATTTGATACTCATCTCCTTTAATTCACAGGAAATATCCACTATGCAATCTGTCTGGCTAATCTAGTTCTCATTATCAAATCTACCAGACAAACTAGGAAAAAAAAAAAAACTGACTTATAATTTAAATAAGCATACCACAATGCTTGCTCATGGAAATCACGCAACTCCTTCCTTTTAATCTTATAATAAGTGAACAGACACAAAATATGTAGAGACTTTCCAGGAAGAACTAAACCCTTGCTGCCTTCATTGTGTTTCTGGCACCCTCCTGGTTAATGTTGCACAGGGCCACCCTCAGCAAGGCCATGCTCTAGGCAGAGGTTGCACAGAGGGACTAGGAAGCAACTGGTTTCAGTTCTGCTGTATTCACAAGAGGCATGAATCTGTAACATGAGATTAGTCAAAATGACAGTACCTAATGTGCAGCATCTTTAACAGAGATGCATGGGAACCACAGATGGCTGCAGTGAGATGCTGAGTATGAACTACTGTACTTGTCCTTTGGCAAGTGACCTTGAAGCCCATTTAGACTAAGGGAAAGATGCATCTCCTTGAGACATAAAACTGGGGCAAACAAGGAAGAACCATAGGAAACTTAACTGAGCAAAGAGAGGCATTCTCTGAGCTGGGAGGGCTTGGGCTGTAAGAGAGTGTGTGTAGAGCACCATGGGCTAAGAACAGCTGGATCTGTTAGTACATAGCTAATCTACCCACAGCAAACCAATATTCAAGGCAGGAATGCCAGAAAAGACTATCCCAATGACTATCCAAACGTCATTAGTTAATTTCAGTGAATGTGTATGGAGCCACTGAAGATGTACTTGCTGACCACAAAACCATCTGCTCATGATATCAAGTCTGGGTACCCGATGAAATTAACTAATGAAGTAATTAATGAAAACAGAAATGAAAAATGATTATTTTTTATTTTTTTCTTCGTATGACAAGTTTTCAAGGAAGCCAGACTGGCCTTGAAGTCTCTAAATAGTCAAAGGATGACTCTAAACTACTGGTCCTCCTGCCTCCATCTCTCAAGTGCTGGTCGGTGTGTATCACCACACCTACTTTGTGGGGTTCTGAGGATCGAATTCAGGACCATGTGCATATTAGGTGATCCTCTGGTGACTGAGTTCCCCAGCCTCCCCTAGCCCCACACACACTCCTGGTCAAAGCGTTTTTGATCAGAAGTTTCATACAATGAAATCTCCTAAGACTGGATGTTCACAGACAGTTGAAAAGGAAAGCACAAGCCCTGGCTCCTTTCCCATTTACACTCAGTTCCACTAACCCTTTGCCTACAATTTCTCTAAAATCAGCTCCGATCATGAGTCCCAATACCCACAATGGCTCCAAGTGCATTGTCAATCACATGGCAATATTTTGACTCGGGAGATGCATTCGTGTTCTGATGTTGGCTATTGAGCTCATTGGAAGTTTTGTGGTAGTATCTCACACTGACGTAGATAGATAGGGTATATGAAACTTGGGCAAGAAGAAGTGAGAGTTTCAAGATTTATTTTAAACATGTGTGTGTATGCACTAGGTATGTGCACGAGTGCAGGTGCTTATAAAGGCCACTGGATCCCTGGAGCAGTTGTGAGCCATCTGACACGGGTGCTGGGAACTGAGCTCCGGTCCTCTGCAAGAACACCACGTATTTAACTGCTGGGGTATCTCCCCAGCCCCTATTTCATTGTTGTTGTTGTCGTCACTGTTGTTTTTAAGGAGTTTAAAGTCTTTGAACTTTGAATTACATTGCCAGAATTTAAGATGAAATTAGGGCTTTGTTTGCATTTCTGGTCTACTTTTCAGAATTTCCAACAGGCATCTGAAAGAAGGTAAGATCAAAAATAAACCAGGTGATTCTTCAAAAGTGCTTTGTGGGGGAGAAGAGGGTCAAGGGAGACTAAGCAGGGGAACTGCTCTTCATACGATCTCCCTAAGACCTATGCGGGCACTCCTTCACAGAGTGTGCTGCGTCCCCGAACAGCCTGCCTCAGGAAGGCTAAACACTAATCAGTGGCAATTAAAAGTTTCACTGGGCACTATTAAAACTTTCAAAGTCAACGGGTTGGAGTAGCAGTGGCAAATGAGTGGCAATGGGGATTGCTAAATAGTCACTGTTTGCAAGATACATCAGCCGTAGGAGTGTGCAAATTAAAAGATTTCTCCTGCGACACCAAGTCACTGAGAAACTAATTTAATCACATCCCTAAATAATTAGAAGCTCCGTGCATTCATTAAGAACCAAAAATAAGTGCTTGCGCCATGTGCAGGTAAATGACAGCAGGGACGTGCAAAAGTTGTTTTCTAGTTCAGACTTGGGAGGAAAAATGTGTCATTTTTATTGGTTGAAGAAAAAAGAAATTCCCTGTAATAATTTTGTGGTTATGCTCTCGTTAGGAGCCACGGGAGAGCTTAAGAAGCCCAGAGCTCTCATAAAGCATCCTGGTATTTCCATCGCCTCCTCAATAACAGTTTTATGATAAAACTAACATAATGAGACATAAAGCCCTTTAGCCCTTCTGCCTGGGGATGCTCAGTGTCATTGCACATGCCGAGGTTAAGATGAGCCTTACACCAAAAGTATCAGTGACTAGAAACCTACACAGTGTACGCTGATTAGACTTCAAAGAAAGAAGGATTGCTGCTGGAATTAGGGCGTGTCACCATGTAGCTACTCTGCATTGCTCTCTAGCAACAAGGCATCGTATCAGAGGCTGAGCCTCCAACACAGATGCTGAGTGTGATGCTGTGTTCATTAAAGCTTTGGTTTGAAGCAGGAAGAGGCCACCCTTCCCCTTCACAGACACAAACTAAACTTCTCTTACACTCAAAGCCCCAGGATATGCCCTGCAGGAGATACAGTACAGGCTACTTGCCAGCACTGACCTCCAGAGTTTGTGTGGAGAGAAGATAATGCTGGTCCATCATGACAGTGTGGTAACAGTGTAGACTGGAGTATAGACAGGGGCAGGGAAGCATCATTAAATCCCTGGAAATCTTCTGAACAAGACTGATAAAGCTGTTTAAGAGAGACGTTGGAGAACCAGGGGTGGAACAGACCTTGTCTTTAAAAACTAGCCATGAGTTTTCAAAGGTTTTTTCCTGTGGGCGGGAGCTTTATTTGCAAGTGAGCATGGCATTGATGAATGGAGTGCTTTCTCTTTTTCAAAGACAGTTCCATCTATAATTCAGCAAAGAGCCACAGGCCACTACATACAGCTTAAAGCCTCGCTTGTCATGCTCCAAACTAGGTTAAAATACTAGAACATGGCAAGATGTTGAAGGGCCCTATCTTGGCCACTGCCCATACTCTATTTAGTGCACAAACCTCACCCCTCCATGGACTCTGCAGTCCCTCAAACACCTTTCATTAGCCTCTACTGACATTCTTTCCCTCCTAAGCATACACACACACACACACACACACACACACACACACACACACACACACACACACCCTGCTCTGCTCCAGTTGGAATCCCCTCTACTTAGTAAACATCAAAGAGCTGTTGAAAACATCTTCATGTGAAGCTCTTCTGAGCATGATCCCTATTCACCAAGTGATGAATGGACAGATGCTTCAGGGAGTGAGCCAGGTTCTCAGACTCTCCACGGATTGTCAGCCACTGCTAGACTATCCACCCAAATCAAGCAAGGATGCAAGGTGGTTTAATAAACCCCATTTGTAATGTATAGTCCTTCTACCAACCCTGTTCCTCTAGGAACCTTGACTATATGGACAGGTAATGATTTTTCTCCTTTTTTTTTTTTTTTTATGAGAAGGGTGTTGGCCATTGGCAGGGGTCAGGATATTGTTAAGCAGCCCAAGTTGGCTTCAAACTCTGTATCCTCCTGTCTCATCTTTGTGGGTACTGACATACAGATGTATACCACCATGCCTGGCAAACTGATGGATGCTCCTACTCAATAAAGATTAAACAATGATATTTCAAATAAATGTTACAAATATTTTTCCATGGATTCTTATTGATATTTTGACATAGGGTCTGAGTAGCCCAAGCTAGACTTGAATGTATACTCCTTCTGCTTCAATCACTTGAATGCTGGGATTACAGGCATGTGTCAACAATCCTTTTAGATTTTAAGTTATCACTCTATTTCATGTGCGTGGATGTTTTATCTGTATGTGTATAGGCACAACACGCATGCAGTGCCCATGCCGGACAGAAGAGGGTGTCAGATAACTTAGGACTTGAGTTACAGATAGCTGGGAACCAACATGTGGGTGCTGGAAATTGAATCTGGGTCCTCTGGAAGAGCAGCCCAGTTCTCTTAACTGCTGAGCCATCTCTCCAGGCCCATCAGTGCTGTGGGCACCAGGCATGTATGTGGTACACAGACATATGTGCAGTTAAAACACCCATATACTCCAAAATGATAAAATAATACAAACTAAAATTAAAAATGGATATATAGCAATAATTTGTTTCTAAAAGATGACAGAGAATATTCCTTTTGCATCTCAGTTTGGTGTCTATTGAAGCCTCATAAGTTATAATGAGTAAAATAAGGAAGTATTATAATGCATACCTTAATGCTTTTAAACCAATAAACATTTTCCAGGTCCATTATGTTTTCGGAATGTCTATATACTGCTTCAATGGTAGTAGTGATTGGCAGGTGTCTGGAGTGCTTTAAACCACTAGAGATGCAGGGGAGGAGGTGAAGAGTGGAAGGAGGGGGAAGATCAGATTGTAACAGAGAGGGAGTATGAAATTGAAACACATTACATGGTTGTTTCCCTCGTTTTTGAAGGAAAGATTTGACTTGCAATTTGAATTTAGTCCATCTTGGGTGAGCAATTAACATATGTTAATGAGAGAAATAAAGGCACCAGGATATAAGAATACAAGTCCTTTCAGTGAATGTAGGAGATGCCAAACCACACATGTCTGTTCTGTGGCTTAAGAAGATAAACAGGAATTATCTAAGCAGGCAAAAGCAGACACCTAGGAGGAAGGAGAAGATTTAGTCACACCCAGTACACAAGTTTCTGGAGCTCCATGGAAGCCAAGATGGGAAGACATTCAAAGAATCAGGTCTCCGCTGCTGGCGGAAGTAGAGCCCAAAGACATTGACTGGCAACTGGGGATGCAGAAAGCAGGGCTGGAGAGATGGATCAGGGGTGAAGAGCGCTGACCATGTGTGCATAGGACCCTAGTTCAGATCCCAGCCTGCACAGCAGTTGGCTTTAGACTACCTGTAACACTGTCTCCAAGGGACCAACACCTTTTCCTGGCTTCCATACACACCTCACTCTTCTGCACAGAACTCACATGTGGGCACACACATATACACATAATGAAAAATGAAATCGTCCGGCCAGACATGCTGGCACACACCTTTAATCCCAGCTCTTGGGAGGCAGGGGCAAGTGGATGTCTGTGAGTTCAAGACCAGCCTGATCTACATAGTGAGTTCTGGGACAGCCAGAGTGAGATCTTGTCACAAAATACCAAAATAATTAAATGAAATTAAAAAAATGGAAGACATTTTCAAAATAAACGTTCAGAAAGTATGGAAAGGAAGAAATGTGTTGTGAATTGAAGAAAGGCCTGGGAAACAATCTAGTGAGGGAGGGTGATGCCAGATTCCATGATATTGAACAGCAAATGGGTAAACCTTGAAAGAAAGCCAAAACAGCATTTCTAAGAAAGTGAAGAAGAAAAACCAAAACCAAGTCACACCAAACCAAACAAACAAGCAAATAACCCAACAACAATAAAACACAAAACCAACCCAACCAACCAAACTGGGAGAAAGGAGAAGAGATCAGACAAAAATGGGTCCTTGAGTCAAGTAAAATGGATTGTTGTTTTTGCTTTATTTTATGGGTTTTGTTGTGAAAACGAAAGGAACTTAGGAGAAAAGAGGATAAGAGAATCCTAAGGATGAGGCTGGAGAGACAGCTCAGTAATTAAGAACCCAGGCTGCTCTTGTAGAGGACTGTGGTTCAATTCCCTGATACCACCACACTGTGGCTCACAACTCCAGTGCCAGGGGATCAGATACCCTCTGCTGGCCTCTTAGTGTACCAGACACAAACATGGTGCACCGACACAGAGGCAAACATTCATACGCATAAAATTATTTTGTTTAAATACTAAGAGGGACCTGTGTTCAAGCAAGCAGCATTGAACTCTGGAGCACAGGTGGGAGGGGCACTGGGCAGGAGAAAGAAACGTGTCCTACAGTGAGAGGGTGGCAAGGAAGAGTAATGGGTTGAGAAGGTACTGCTCCCTTAAAACATCGATGAAGCTTCCCATGAGTGTGTGCACACTTTGGGGCCATCGGCTGTTTAAACTGAGGAGCTTCTAAATGGTGGTGGAGATCCAGTTTAGTCAGGAACCGGGAGCATGAGACATGACAGAGCAGCAAGCAGCTTGACCCGTGCCTTCTCTGCTCCTACTGGGGATGTACAAACTTCTGTTAGATGTGGTTAATTATGTTATAAACTTGATTTTGAAGTCACTGTAACAGAAACGGTGTCCTTGAAGTGATCTGTCAATGTTTCAGGTAAGACGTTGGGCAGCTCCGCATGCTGTGTATGTGATGGGCTCAGCAAATATGCCTGGGGCTCCTTTTTGGACTCTCTGGGTATAAACGTTGCCTTTTTCAGTATTTCTCAATGTTACAACCCATACGATTTTCAGTAGTTTGTCAGTATCGCAAGCAGACAGGAAGTGCAACACCTGTTCCTCTGCCTCAGACCCTCTGAAGACAAAGTTACATCTCTTCCCTGTTGGGAGACAAAAGCACTGGTTTTTCTTTCTGTGGAGCTTTCACACCTAACCTGTTTTCTCTGAGTCCTTCATCTCCCAACCTGGAACACTGAATGAAGTGTGTGTGTGTGGGGGGGGTGTAACCTTGGTTTTACCTGATTTGAAATTTATCATTTTTTTCTTCTTTCATATCTGAATTTATGAGGAATTTATTATTCCTCACTGTGCTGTATGGCCTGAAGAATGACTGATAACTATATTGCATGTTTCAAATGAGTGAATTGTAAGTATATAGCAAGCCAAATTAAAATAATAAATAGCAAATAATTGATAGATAGCAAAGTGTTTTCAGATCTCCATGTTCAGGTCCAATTTAGCCAAGTATGACTGGTTTCTTAAACACAATCTAATTCTGCAAAAAAAAAAATCTTTTGAACATGGTTTTTGCATCTGAATTTTGTCTAATTAACCAACAAAATGAATGAACTGTTGTCTATTGAGTAAAAACCAAAAGAAAAAGGAAATGCTCTTACTTTGAAACTAGTGTGATGGCTAATGTTATGTTGATAGCTAACTTTATATTTAAAGGTTTAAAAGTTTCTGTGCTTAAGAGAACTATAGAGCAAAAATGGACCTCCAAATGTTAAGGGCTATTTAGGGTTAATTTTTGTAATTGCCTGGGCTGGGTACAAAGAAAGCTGTTCCTGCTTCTGTAAACAAAAGCTTGCTTTGCAGGAGGTGACCTTCTGCTTGCCTTGTACAGAATGTAACTTTGTGTTCTTTGTCTTTAGAAGTCCCTGGCTGAGGCAATAGGGTACTGCATTCTGGAATCCAGAGTCTTGAGCGCAGACCTGGTGCTAGTATCAGAATAAAAGCCTCTTCCTCATTTAAATGTATTCATGGTCAGATTGATGAATCTCTGAACAATCCCAGACCCATAACACTGGGAGATGAGAAACTGGTTGAGAGACATTTATTTCGGAAGTGGTTGCTAGGATGCCCAGGTGCTGGGTTACAAATAGTATGAATTTCTTCTTAGGGTGGTCTGTACTTTGGAGGTCACAGCAGCACAACTTTTGAATATATTGAGTCACTGGGTCACACACTATAAAGGGACAAATTCATGGCATCTGAATTATATCTCAATTGTTTATTTTCAGAGGAACAGCTTACTCTTGGGTTTGAATTAAGTAGAGAGACACGAAAACTAATCAGTTGCTTGATGGCACTATTTGTTTGGTCTGGATGGCTTGCTAGCTGGTATGGTCAGTCAGCCCAACCTCCCTGATTAGCTTCATTCAGTCAGAGAAGAGTTCACTTTCTGCCTTGCCCATCCGTTAAACCTGGATGCTATAATGGCTGAGCCTGGCTATTTTATTGCACTTGTAAATATGCATTGAGGCTCTCAAATAATGCACAGAGCCAATAAACATAATGAATAGATAAATAATAAAATCAAATCGTGAAAGGAAAAGAGCAAATGACTGGCATGCTCTGTTGTCAGAACAAATTCACCCAAGTGAGAAAAACAGCCTGTTGGAACAGGCTGCTAAGGAACAGCAATTTATTTAGAAGGCAGCAACTGCCATTCCAGAATGGATTATCTTCTGATAAAAGTGATGAATATGGATATATGGGGGGGGGGCTAGCTAAAGATTGCACCCAAGATAACTCAATTGATTCCGGTCAGAACTGCATTTCTGAGATGACTCAGCATGATGGGTGGGGGCACTTGCTTGTCTATGGCAACCTTATCTTCCTTCCTTCCTTCCTTCCTTCCTTCCTTCCTTCTTTCCTCCCTCCCTCCCTCCCTCCCTCTCTTCCTTCCTTTCTCTTTCTTTCTTTTAATTTTTTTAAGGCCCAAGGAAAGAAGTGGTCCATGAGGATTTAGGATGGAGACATTTGTAGTACTCCATCACTATTATATTTTATCAGCCTACCACAGTGATTATGTTCCTTTGACCTGTTCATTCCAAAAAGAGAATTCAAGGCCAGGTTAAGGAGGATGTCCTTCTGTATGCTGTGAATACATGTTTCTCTTATTGGTTGATAAATAAAGCTGTTTCATCCAATGGACAGCAGAATTTAGCCAGGCAGGAGAACCTAACAAGGTAGGAGGCAGAGTCAGAGAGATGCCATGGGAGCTGCCTGGGGAGCTAGAGAGCCAGGCATCACCCATAAACCAAGAAGACATGGAGACACACAGATTAATAGAAATGGGTTGATAATTAAGAAAGAGCTAGCCAATAAGAAGCCTGAGTCATGAGTCAAACAGTTATAATTAATATAAGCCTCTGTGTTTACTTGGGACTAAACAGCTGCCAGATCGGGTGGAACAGAAATTTCTGTCTACAGCCAGGTAAAAAAGAACGACCCACCCCATAGCCTTTTCCGCCATCTTTCCAACCTGAGTGAAATGAAGAGCAATGAGAGAAACCGCGAGCCATGGGTGAGTGTGCAAAGAGAGCTGCCGTAATTTGAAAGTTCAGAGTCCCCCAGAGCTCTTTGGGCTTTTGTGCCTTGGGTGGCTCTATTAGAAACTGGAGACATTTAGGAGGCACGGTCTAGGGAGCTCCTAGGTCATGGGGGCAGCCCCTCTGTTCTCTTTGTGGATGAAATAAACGCCTTTCATAATCATAACTCAGGCCTTTTTACACCCTAAGTTATTGGCTCTTGTATTTTGCATCGGTGACAGAAAGATGAATGACACAGAAGTCATTCCTATCTTTCTGGTAGAGCCAGCTCCCCTTGAATAACACCAGGCAGGAGCTGTGAAATTGCTGAGTGAGACAGAATGTAGTTTTGAACCCAGGTATATTCAAGTACTGAAAATTATTTCACCATGAGAGTGCTTATCAGATTTACAGGCCTCAGCGTCATCGAGCATGCAACTGGGAGGTCTGTATTTGCTCTGCAAGAGCACAAGAGCTAAGCAAGACATGAGTTCTGGGCACAGAGAGTTCAGTGTTGTTACTGATTGTGGAAGGGGAGGTAATTTGGCCACTAGCTCAGAACAGCCAAGGATAATGACATAACCAGAATATAAATGAATTCTACTGTAACTTTAGACTGTATTTGGGAAGCGTAGACTAATATTGAATTCATGAGTCAATGTGCTTTCTGGAATTCACTTCCTGTGAATCAATGTGAACAACCCACAATTGATGCAAGTGACCTTTTCACTTAAAACTTACTGTCAAACTGACCCATGGTCAGTGTCATCCCTTCACTGACCTGTCCTTTGTGCCCTTCAGATTTCAGGGGGGAAGTTGATTGTAGAACAGTGGTATGAAAGAGACTGGCCACTCTGCTCCCAGAATTGTCATGGTTACAGAGGTGATTGGTTTATTTTGTAAGAATGGATTGATAACTGATTGACTGGCCAGCTCAGCAGCATCTTTTGATATCAATGACATCTTGCAGTTGGGTGGAAAAATTAACAACAGAAAGTAAACAAAATGCTGCAATGTACTCACAGGCATGAGTCTCTTGGTTTCCTCTTAGAGACTGTGGTAGAATACAATTCCCAGCACTCAGGAGACAGAGGCAGGCAAATCTCTGTGAGTTCAAAGACAGCCAGGGCTGCACAGTGAAACCCTGTCTTGAAAAACCAAAACCAAACAAACAATTACTAACGGTCTTTCTTGTTAAGTAACCCTAAAGTTTCAATTTTCATTTTTAAAAAGTTTGTCTTATAAGAAAATGTATGCCAAGACCGGTACAAGAGCAAGCTAGTCAACAGTCTAGAATGAGGGGGGAGGGGCTCGCAAGCCCCTACCTGTAAGTAAAGAGCTGTGGACAGGGGGCTGGTGGCTTCCGGGGGAGGGAGGGTCAGTTTCCTTTAAGGGTGTGTCTCCTGGTGGGTGGACCATGCAGAAGGGGACGGTCCCACACTCAGGAGGAGTTTATACACAGCACAATTTACACTTGATAGTTATTTTACAAAGAAAACACCAAAGTGGAGTGGTAAGAAGGTGGAGGTGGCTACAAGAGGCGTTAGGGAGAAGAGCTGAGGGTGAATATGAGGAAAATATATTGTATGGAATTCTCAATAATAATGAAAATATTATATGCAAACTAATATGTGCACAGTTCCTTTCTGTGGAAGTGCCCTGCCCCTTCAGCAATATTGTGGGGAACGGAGAGGGAGAGAAGTCATTTCTCATAAACCCCAGGTCCCCTGGTGAGGAGAAGCTGCTCAGGAAGAGAAACAGCCCCCACTCTTTCTCTGAACAGATAAAACACAAGTCCTTTATGACAAAGGAAGTCACAGAGGTTCCTGCCCCTGACGGTGACAGCTAACAAGACTAGTTGTTCTTATTCTCCGTGTGCTGTTTAGTAGTAAAAGAAACAGCAGGTGAGCCCGGAGGGGAGTCCAGCAGGCTCTATATTTAGTCTTGAGAGTCAGGCAGGGAAGTAAGGCCTCTGGCCGTGACCTGAGGAAGCTGTGGCAGATGGACAAACTTTTCTTTGATATTACCAGAGTCTGAAACTCATTCCTTACCCCAGTAAGAGAGCCCAGGGATGATGGCAACATAAGGAGTCAAGATGAGTTAAAACAAAATCTTTACTGAACTCAGAGGATAACGATTAGGTGTGTCTGAGCCCTGACAGAGAGCCGGGGGTGGGGGTGGGGGTGAGGGGGCTGAGGGAGTGGAGGGGGGAGAGTTCTGACCACACCTGAGCTTTGACTTGCTTGAATCCTGTGTCTTTGGTATCTTACTTACATCATTTTAAACAGAAAAGTTTACCATTGAAGGAATGAAGAGCATCAGGATTGTATTTTATCTTATTATTGTTGTTTGGAGGGGGTTTGTGAGTGCAGGAGCATGTGTCCCAAACTGTGCCTGCCATAGCTCATGTGCAGAGGAGGAGGTCAGAGGGTCACTTTCAGGAGTCTGTCTGTTCTCTTTCCCCGATGGGTCTGAGGATCGATCGATCCCAAGGTATCAGGCTTGTACTGCACGAGCTTTTCCTGGCTGGCTTGTCCTGCCAGGCCTGTTCCCATTAATTTGTTTTAGATACTATATAGCCCTGGCTGGAACTCACAGGGATCCACCTGCCTCTGTCTCCCAGATGCTGACATTAAAGGTGTGCGCCATCATGCCTGGCCTGTTTGTTTTTCAGTGAAGAACAGTGCAACCTTCTTTTTCAGTTGCCTGTTGTTGTGAGACATTTATACACTGTGTGAGGATGTGTCACTGTGACTCGTTTAATAAAAGTTGAATGGGCAATAGCTGGGCTGGAAGAGATTAGGCAGGATTTCTGGGGACAGAGCGGACTCTGGGAAATATAAGAAGGCGGAGTCAAGAGACAGTAAGTGTGGAGAGATGCGGTAGCGAGGCATGCAACACAGTGTAAATTAAAATAAATAGGTTAACTTAAGTTATAAGAGCTAGTGGGACAGGCCTGAGCTAAGGTCCAGCTTTCATGCTTAATAATAAGTCTCCATGTTATTATTTGGGAGCTGGCTAGTGGAACAGAGAAAGACTCATTACAGTCTATCTGGTTCTTTGGACCATGAGATAAATGGTTGTGAAACCAGGGATAGGAATGAAAGTTTAAGAAAGCAGTGACCTACATTGCTTTTTCTCTGAAAAAGACAGCCGAGTCTGCTTTGTATTACTATAACAAAATATCCATGGCCCGGGCGGGTATCTAGCCAGGGTTTTTGGCTCATGAGTCTTTGGGCTATTGAGTCTAAATAACCTGCTGCCAACACCCTGGTGAGAATCCTCTAGCTGCATCGCAACATGACAGAGAAGCGGGAGGTGAATGGGGTCCTGCAGATGGGGCCAGCATTTAGAATAATCCAGGCTAATGAGAGACCTGATTCCCTCCCAGGAAACAGTGTTAATGCATTTATTTGTCTCTGGAAGGTTCTCGCTGCTCAACACCATCTGACTGGGGATTGCATACCCAAACCTCAAAAAAGGCTAAGGTAGATGCAGAACTCTGTGTTGTTCTGAAAGATCTGCAGAGGGTGTGGTCGGTCCCTTACTCCCTGACTCAGGAAAGGCACCCCCCCCCAAATCACTCACGAGAAGCTGTTCTCCCTTATTACATTGCTTATTTCTTACTTGGTTCTTACTATCTCATTTTGTTATTGTCCTTCCAGGTTGGAATCCAACCAAAAGCACCTGGCGTCATATAAATTCAATTAATTATATGATATGTACAGAACAAAGAGAAGTGTGGTAGTTTGAATGAGAATGGCCTTCATAGGCTCAAATATGAATGCTTTGTCCTTACTTGGTGAAATGTTTTAGGAAGGATTAGGAGGTGTGGCCTTGTTGGAGGAGGTGTGTCATTGCAGGTGGTCTTTGAGGTTTCAAAAGTCCCCACCAAGCCCAGTCCCTTCCTCCCTCTCCCTCTCCCCCCCCCTCTTAAATAAGTTGTAGTGTAAACTCAGCTATGGCTCCAGCACCATGCCTGCCTGCCTGACTTCTGCCATGCTCTACTCCATGATGGTCACAGACTCTTCCTCTGAAACTGTAAGCAAACCCCCAATTAAATGCTTTCTTCTATAAGTCGCCTAGGTCATGGTGACTCTTCATAGCAGTAGAACAGTAACTAAGACGGACGCCAGTTTGGGGTGAACAGTAAAGTCATGAAAAAGGAAAGGAGGGGGTTAAGCTAGAAGACAGCTCAGAAGCAGAGCTTTTCTTAGACCTAGATATGAAGGCCCACGCAGGAGAAAGGAAGGGAAGGACAAAAGTCTCATCGGTCCAGATGACACAAGCTCTGCCACATCGGGTCCTATCACACCCCCTGGACACTTGCTGGGTCTGCCTTGTACATTCAGGTCAGGAGGTAGTACCATCTGGGAAACTTCCCAACTTCTATAATGAGGTCATCACAAAACAATGTCTTATTCTGCCGTGACCGAAACTCCTTCGTGTCCTTTTTTGGCATCTATATGAAATCTTTTTGTCTCTCAGGAGATCAAACATAACCTCAAATTATGGAAATGTAGTCAGTATAGACTGTTCACCTACCCCATCAATGTGCTTTTACTTCCTGCCATGATGACCCTAATCTAATATTGTTCCAGTGTCAGGATGCAAAGATAAGGAAACAGCATCCCATCTTCCTACCATATACCCCAAGAAAGAGGCCATAGGAAGAATGTCAGTTAAAGACAGTATTGTGACTTAGAAATGCAAACACAATGGAAGTTCATGGCAATGTTAGGGTTCCTGCCTCGGGGGAGTGTTAGAGAATGCTTCCCACAGTAAGAGATACTTTAAGTGAGACCTATGAAGTACACGGGAGTAATCAGGAAAAGATCATCAGAAAACATGATATGGAAAAGCCCACTGCAGAAAGAACTCCAGTATAGCTGGAGAATGGTGTGTGTGTGTGTATGTGTGTGTGTGTGTGTGTGTGTGTGTGTGTGTACAAGGACAGAAATAGAATGATGCATATCAGACATAAATCATTGCTTACCCAGTAACCAATCTCCGACTTCTTACTAGATAAAGTCTCAGTTCCTCAGGGAACCGCAGTTCCCCAGTTAGTCTCAGGAAAGGAAGACCCTTATCCAGCCTATTCCATACCTCATGACTAAGCCCAGCCCTTCAGGAGGCTGAGACAGGAGGATCCCATATTTAAGGCCAGCCTGACATACATGGTAAGATCTGTCTCAATATAAAAATACATAAAAGTAGTAAGGAAAGAGACAGGGGCAATGGGGAGGGGGATAATGAAGGGAAAGGGGAAAAATGGCTGAATACATTGAATGCATGTTTGAAAATTTCACGAAACCCATTATTTTATACAGATAACATGCAAATTTTTTTTAAAGAATATCATGATTTGTGTCTTGCTGTGATAAAATTCTCTGTTGCTAGGATAACATTCTCTGCTGTTGTGATAAAATTCTCTGTTGCTAGGATAGCATTCTCTGTTGCTAGGATAAAATTCTCTGTTACTAGGATAACATTCTCTGATAAAAGCAACTTAAGGGGGAAAGGTTCATTCCAGCTTACAGTCTGTTAGGAAGGAGGAGTTGTTAGGGTCTTTGGAGTATCCCATAAGACAAAGACAGCCACTCACATATGCAACCAGCAAGAACATTGTTTATTCCAGCATGCTGAGGTTTGCTAGCTTCATGTTGAGCTTCAACCCCAACAAGAAAGTAGAAAAAAATCTTAGCATTTGGAGGGAGGGACAACAAGAAAGTATCATGGGTAAGAGATATGCCACAGCACACGGTATATCAGAATGAAGATGCCATTATGAACCCATCACTTTGTACAATGAATGGCTTACCGATTGTACTTGAATATTTGTTTTTAAAGTCTAATGGCTATGGAGAGCCCATGTTCTTTGCACTGTATGTACTCTGAGTGAAGAGACAGAGCAAGGGAGAGACTCTAGTTTCAAAGGACAGAGCTTCCAGGCTTCCAAGCAAGTGACTTGTAGTCTAAATCAGCTGTGTGGCTCTGAAGTAGAGGAGTGACATTTCTACTTTCTCCACGCAGCACCAACCCTTTGCCCCTATGTTCTCACCCTTGTACACCCGGGAATAAACTGGAGAGGTTGTTAATATTAGGTTTCCATGCCCAACCTCTAGTGATTTCAACTCATTGATCTGAGGCAATACCTTGGATTTCTCATTTTAGACAAATACCCCAGTGATCCAAAGCATAAACTCCCTGAGCTACACTCTTTTAAGAAGTTGGTAGTACAGGCTTGATGATGCCAGGGCCCTAATAATGCAGTCAACATAGTCATTCCTTATAGCTATGTTTAAGTTACTTCATACGTCTATATTATCAAGTTACTTCATTTAACTCAAATTTGCAATAGATGTCTACCTCTTTTGAATCATGTTTTATTTATATTTGCCAGTCTCAACATTGAAACTGACACTTCCTACTCATCCTTGGTAGACACTTCAGACCATATCCCAGCAAATCCATTCTTTTATTCATGAACTTACTGCTGGTAACACCTGATGACCATACCATTTGATTTAACACTGTCACGAAGGAAGAATAAAGATGTTTTGCTTTGTTATGTAAGTTATGTCTATTCTTCCAGG
The DNA here is from genome assembly GCF_943737965.1 of Phodopus roborovskii. Lineage (NCBI taxonomy): Eukaryota > Metazoa > Chordata > Mammalia > Rodentia > Cricetidae > Phodopus > Phodopus roborovskii. The sequence goes on from NW_026126540.1 coordinate 28,757,558, forward strand.
AACAAGGTGTATTATAATAAGTATTTGGTTGAGTAATAGAGAATACAGAGTCCTAAAGTTAACTGTAAACTCTAAAAAGTCACAAAATCTCAGCAATCTGGATGTATCGGCAAACTCAGATATCATCTTAATTCATAATTGGTTGGTTGTGATTACATAAACTACTCTTTATTAAGTACCTCTCTATGTGTAGGGTGCTTCCTTTGCACATGTTAGTTTGAGTAATCCTTATAATAACGCTGAAGGAAAATTTCTCCTGATATAATCAGCACCTAAAATACATCTTGATGGGCTTTCCTAGTCACTGGGAACATTATGTTCATGAAGAGGAATAAACAGAAAGCCATTTACATGCTCTGTAAACCCACTAGTGGAGTTTGGGATGAGTAAGTCTCTCCACAGTGTGTATACACAAAGAGCCGGCACATCCACTGCTAGGAAGGCTAAGTGCTGTCTGCCACTTTGCCTCACTGTTGTGTGTGCATTTTTCCAGGTATCACAACTCACAAGAACAATTATCCAACCACATCCTCAGAGGAGAGATGGAGGATCTGGCATCTCAAAGGGCATTTTTCTGAATAACACATAGGACTTTGGAGGATATTAAGTTCCAGGTAACATAAAAGCTGCTTTGAATGTCTCAAGGGCTGATAGGTGGACTTGTGTGACTGTGTGACTGTAAAACAAACTTAGGCAGGATCTGTGTAGCAACAAGAGCTGAAAATGGCTCATTATGTGTCCTCCCAGAGAATCATTTCCCAGCACAGATGTGGTCCAATAGCATGTGGACTAAATTCGAGGCAGTGGGCTCCCCATCACTTGTAAAGCGAATCAGTCTTACCTGCTGTGGAAGTTTTGGGGGAAATTCCTTCCTGGATGTGGGGCCATATCCTGTGACTTTTTGGGCCCCTTTAAACTTTGAGAATCATTTTTTCCATGTTTAAAAAAATGTGTATTAGGAAATTGTTATTCAAGATAAACTACATTCATGCTTTCACAGACAAAAGTAAAACATGGTTTCTTGCTTTCTGGTGACTAATAGCACCTGCTGGTCTTGTGAAGGACCAGGTTTACTTCTTAGCCCCCGAAAGTGAGTGTGAGTGTTATAGCTCTGGAGCCTGGACAGCTTTGCAGAATGGAGCTGCAATAAGACAGCTCTGGATGGAAAGGTATCCTTGACTTGTCAGGAAGTCAAGTGATATCTGGATCCCCAAAGGGACAGCTCTAAAGGGAAAGGTATCCTTATCAGAAAGTCAGAGGATACCTGGAGCTACAAAATGACAGCTCTGGAGGGAAAGGTATCCTGACCTGACGGGGAGTCAGGCTATACCTGGAGCTGCAATAGGACAGCTCTGGAGGATGGATAAGGTAACCTGAGTTGTCAGAAGTCAGGCTATACCTGAAGCTGGGGTACAGTAGGGGATGGTCTCCAAGCAGGATGTAGCTATCCTGCTCCTTTTCTAGAGAGAACAGTTACAGGTGAGTTCTGTGGTGTTCTCCCTAAGGGAACATCCTAGCAGAGCTGTGGCTTCTCCTGCTCTGCTCTGGCCCAAGATGTTACTTCTTTCCCTTCACTCTGCTGAACGGGAAGCTCCTCCAGAAGTGTAGCAATCTTCTGTGGCTCCAAGTTACTTTTTCTGTTTAGTTCCCTAGGGAGTTTTCTAGTAGATGTAACTATTTCTTCTGGTTTTTCTACTTAGTCCGGCTAAGAGAACATCTCAGCAAACATTCTTTGTTTTTTGTTTTTGTTGTTGTTGTTGTTTGTTTTGTTTTGTTTTGTTTTTTCTTCTCTGTTCCTTGTAAGGGACATCCCTGCAGGATCTTCTTTTCTGCACCGGTGAATGAAGATCTTCACCCAAGACTCTCTTTTGAGAAAGAGTTTTATTTGGGAAGAGGGAGTCCAGGAGGGTGGCTGCCTCTCCAGGGTGGAAAAGGACAGCCAGCAAACTCAACTGGCAGGAGTACTTACATATGGCTGCTTAGGGACAGAGTTTTCCCAGGGAGAAGATTTTCTGGTCAGGGATTGGTTGGTTTCCTGTTTAGGGATTGGTTGGGTCAGGGGTAGAGTTGGCTCTGGTTTCAGGGCCAAACTGTGTTTCTTTCACTGGCCCTTTTTAGACTTTGGGCTCTATTTTCCAGGCTAAGGCATATTTCTTTCACTGGCTCTGGCTCTAGGGCCAAAGTGTGTTTCTTTGGCTCTGGTTTTAGAGTCCAGGTACATTTATTTGGTTCTGAGTTCAGAACTAAAGTGTTTCTTTCACTGGTTCAGGTTTCAGATCCAAAGTGTGTTTCTTTCACTGGCTCTGGGTTCAGAGTTAGGATGCTCAGGGATTGGTTGGTTTCATATCCAGTCGGTCAGGAATAGAACTGGCTCTGGTTTCAGGGCCAAACTGTGTTTCTTTCACTGGCTTTTTTGTATTTTGCTTTGCTTTGCTTTTTGGCTGTAGTTTTGGGTCAGAGCATATTTCTTTCACTGACTCTGCTTCCAGGGCCATAGTGTGCTTCTTTGGCTCTGGTTTCAGAGTCAGGGTGTTTCTTGGGTTCTGGGTTCAGGGCTAAAGTCTTTCTTTCACTGGCTCAGGTTTTAGGGCCAGGGTGACTTCCTTTGCCTGGCCCTTTAACCTACAGCTCCCACCTCAGGAGGTTTACAACTCCTGTATCTCCGCTTCAGCTCTGATGCCCTCTTCTGGCTTCTGTGTGCCTCAGACATACACACATTCTTAGGGTGGTAGACAAAGGAAAATGTGAAAACAATCAAGTAAAGCAACACTCTACAATGTAAGATCTTTCCCAGCATTCCCATGGCCTAGACAATACCTTCAAGGGTTCTTCCTTTGAGTTGGGCTTGTTTGAACGACCTGAAAACAAAGCACCACCACCACCACCCGCACCTTCACCAGCCCAAACCCTTATCCTAGACCTCTCTTCTATAATGGACAACAACGAAGAGAGAGGTCTATGCTCTGGCTTTTCATGGGAACTTAGTCTTTGCTGCCAGCCTTGGGTCTTCTTGCCCAAGAGCTCTGGACTCTACCACCCTATGGGAGGAGAGAAAGGAATGTAGCTGAAGCTGCCCACAGAAGGAAATAAAAGGAAAAATCAGGAGACACAGCTGTATGCTGAGGCTGTTCTCAAGAGTTTAACCTGCTGTTAAAGATTTGGCCAACTTCAAGCTAGACCCCTCTTCGGTGGTCTAGCTTTTGTGTTTCTACATCATCCTGAGAGAGGGCAAAAATGAGGGGGGGAGCTGGAAGAGAGAAGTCAAAAAGGTCTTTGGCTTGCCTCTGGAGGTCAACAGGGATGCATCGTATCACAAGGCAAATGCAACTTTTTGGCCAGGAACCACATAAGCCCATGTGGCATGTCCATCATGTGCAAGAATCTTGAAGAAATGTACTAGCTGTGTTGTAGCTTAAGATTGCAAGAATCTTGAAGAAATGTACTAGCTGTGTTGTAGCTTAAGATTGAACATTTGTCAGATTCTGAGAAAATTACTTTAAAAAAAACTATCAGGATGAGATTTGACTGAGCATAAACTATTCAGCAAGCACGTCTGCACCTATCAATAAATTATCGTGCTCACTCTCGTAAAAACTCTACGATTTAGGGACTCTCAGTAGAGTGATGAACACATTTTGCTCTCTGGTACTCTTTAGCTTCACACAGATGTACTCCTGTTCAAGCTGTGGTGAACTGTTTAAGGAAATATTGCCCTGAGTGTAGCTTTTAGTCACCACAGGTGTGCCCGCCGCACAGGTGTGTTTAATCTACACATAGTAGATTTTGCCAATGCCAAGCCCTAGGTGATTCCTGTCTTTCCTGTTGCCACTCCCAGGATGCTGAGGGATTCTGAGGAAGCACAAAGCCCTCCTCCCAGGGTCCATTCTGATGCATCTTCTCTCCTAGGCTGGAGTGTCACTACTGTTCAGTCACTTCCCTGACACCTCACTGAGTTGTTGAGAAATGTTTATCCCAGTGACTCCACATTCCTTAAGGCTGCCTCCCTCGAATCAATTCTTTCTCCAAGACCACTTCATTCTTAGCAGATGGCTATTCTAGTACAAGATTGCTCCCCCTTTTCATTTAAATGGATGCTCCCTTGACTTCACTCCAGAGAGACTCAGTCACCATGGCAACCACTGCCGGCTTTGGTTCATTTCCTCAGAAACCCCAACTGGCAGAGATGGTTGAATCAGGGAACTTTTGCAGGAAAATTCTGGGCGCATTTGATACTTGGGGCTGAAATCTTGAAGGCAGCTCCAAATTTAAATCACCAGAAAGAAACTGATCCCTGTGCTCAAAGGATAGGCAAAGGAGGGTCCAGAATCAGCACTCTGTTGTCCTGTTAGCTGCTTAACGGGTGTCACTGGGTCTATGAAAACACAGTGTGGGCTAGGAAAGCCGGCTGACAGAGGTATTATCACACTTCATTTCAATGCTTTGAATATACTTGAGGCTGAGCACCTTAAAGGGTGAAGGTGAGTATCTAACATTGTTTGTGCCTTCACTGAAATTCCAGAGCCATGGCACTGAGTGATGTGGGCAGAGAGTGGCAAACGTTGTTGTCCTTCTTGGGTCAGACACTGTGTTCCATTACAGGAAAGCAAGGGCGACAACACAGTCTTGTCCCTAATGGGAGAGACTAGACACTCAAAGAAAGCAAAGGACTTTCGAATTAGACCATAGTCAGCTATCCTGAAGGCCTTGTATCACAAAGCTCAAACAAAGCTTTAGAATACCAGCAAGGGGAGCGCATGGATTAGGAGAGCCCTGTGCAGTAGAGAACCTCTGAGCCTTGTCAGCACCTCTGAGCAACCAGAGATTTTCATCCGACTTTGAATCGGTCCACAGAGAGGCCATACATTCTTCTAGGAGGCACTTATCCTTTATGCATGTGAGTGCTTGAAATTCCCGTCCCCTCGTCAGACTTTTCTTGCTTGCACAGCAGCTGAGAAAGAATTCTCTTGGCTAAAACTGAGGATAATGATTTGGGATTGCTCAACAACCAATGAATGAAATGTGTTTAGTAGGTATATTGCTTAGTTGTGTGCCAACTTGACACAAGGTAGACTCCTTTGGGAAGAGGGACTCTAAACTGAGAAAATGCCTCGGTTAGATTGACTTACAGGCAAATCTGTTGGGCATTTTCTTGATGTGGGAGGGCCCAGCCCACTGTGGGTGGTACCAGCCCTAGGCAGGTGGTCCTGAGTTGTGTAAGAAAGCAGGCTGAGGAAGCCATAAGGAGCAAGCTAGTAAGCTACTTACTAGCTTGCTCCTCCATGACTTCTGCATCAGCTCCTGCCTTGAGTTCCTTACCCTGACTTCCCTCAGTGTGAACTGTTAGTTACTTGGAAGGGTAAGATGAAATGACCCCTTTACTTCCCAGGTTGCCTTTGGTCATGGTGTTTTTCACAGCAATAGAAACCCTAAGACCCACATAAGAAAAACTGGAAGCCCATGTAAGGACAAAGAGCAGAACACAGGCAAAACAGTGGTTTAGTTTGCCATAGGGACTTAGGGAAGAAACAGTTGGCAAAGCTTTGTAGAAGGGAAGATAAACAGCAACGTGTACTCAAATGTTATCTCTAGGTGGTATTTTAAATCATATTCTCCTCTTGGGGAAGCTAAAAATAGCAACTATTTCTATTTCAAGAGAAACATTTATTCACAGCAGTTAGAAGACTGCCCTAAGCATTCAGGAGAGCCAGTCTTTCACCGTGCATGATGGGTAGGGGACAAAGACACACTGCCTGTGATGATGGGTATGGACAGGAAGACTCAGGGATGAAGAAACCCATTTGTTATCACCAGGCCTTGAAAAACAAAGCGATAGAGACAGGATTAAATATGAACAAAACTATCGAGAGAGGAAAAGACACATCCAGGAAGCTAATTCCTTTATCTCTCTGGACCTCAGCCTAGCTTGAGAGATGAACTCTGCCTGGTTGTGGTTCTGGGTGTTTTTATTAAGACTGTGTGAGATACAGCTTTATTCTTCCTTTACCCCAGAAGGCAGCCAGCAATCACTGACTCACTCTTCATATCCCTTAAGCTTGCATGACTTAATTTCTTTTTTCCTCCTAAATTAGAATTTTCAAAAAAATGTATTATTAGTTTCCTCAAAGGGTTTTGGAGAGATAAAGAAAGCCATCAAATCTTAAGAGTGTCACAAACCTCGGGGACACACATGGCACTCAACTGCCAGAGATGATGTCTAATGATATCATTTTTTTAAAATGTCTTTCATTATTTTGTCATGTCCTGAAATCTCATAACAGAAATGGGCTTGGGAATTTTACTAAAGTGAAATGTGTAAGGGGGAGGAAAGGGGATGATGGCTTCCCCCATTTTCAGTACTGTTCATTTCAAATTCCAGGAGAAGTAAAATATTGCTCAGGAAGCACGGTTAAATGCATCTACATAACAGCCGCTAAGGCAGGATGCTTAAAATCGGCACAGTTTAATGCTCAGAAATAGAATCTGTATGGGGCTAGAGAGATGGCTCAGAGGTTGGGAGGGCTTGCTGCTCTTTCAGAGGACCCAAGTTCAGTTCCCAGCTAACAGTGCCTGTAATTCTAACGCCAGGAGGATCTGTTGCCCTCTTTGGGTGCTTCGTGCCCATCTACATACACAAAATACATACATATAAATAAAAATAAATCTAAAAGAAGCAAACAAATAAAAAATAGTAATCAAAATCCTCAAATTCCCCAATGCTAGACTTTCTATACTATCCTAAAAACATATTCCCTGAACTTGAGGTCATCAACACTGCTAAAAGCATCTGAAGGGTTGTAATTGTCTGACCTCCTGCCTTTAATTAGCTAGGGTGTACCATCTCTGGATAAGGGGAAGGGTACCAAGAACTGTTTGATGACAGGAAATGCAGTGATTAGGGAGGTGACCTGTCCTAAGATGCAGATTGGAAATGACAGCTCTGCTCAGGTTTGGTTCATCCCAAGAAAAATGCTGCTTCGTTAACTGACACCAAAATATTCACCTGCACCTCCAGAATGATTTTCTTTTCCTTAGTTCAGCCTCAGAGATAATACTAATGATTACCAGAGATGGTAGTGAAAGCCAAACTTAATCACCATAATTGACAATTAAGTTGGGTAACAACACAGAGACAGGTGATTTCACACAAGGCTAATGAAAATGGGCTATTAAAATCCACACACGTTTGGCAGCAATTATGAGCTCCTGGAGCCATTTGCTTTGAAATGTGCACATTTCACAGGCGGCTGCCTGCCAACAAGGCGACTGAACAGGACCAAGAAAGAAAGAGGAGCAGACCAAGTTGCTAGAAATTCCAGAAAGCACCCTTGCATCTTGGTGATTTGCTGGATCCTTCAGTCCAGCCCTCATCTTTCAGAGACAAGGAGAGATGCAAAGTTTGTATCTCCAGAGAACAGCACCCACTTCCTATAGAACCACCATGGGTCTGGGCATGATTAGGACTAACAAATACAGGAGTTGCAAGGCAGAGGTGAGCCCGGGTTAAGTGCTGGACCAGATGAGAGGGGGGTGGATTTCCTGAAAAGATTATATTCATTTATTCTTGTTTTACGTGTATGAGTGTTTTGTCTGCATGTATGTAAAGGAACCATATTAGTAGTGCCTGTAGAGACCAGAAGGCTATAGAGCTCCTCAAACTGAAGTTACAGACAGATGTGAGTGGCCATGTAGGTGCTAAGGCTGAACCCAGGTCCTCTGCAAGAGCAGTCAGTGTTCTTAACCACTGAGCGGTCTCTCTAGTTCCTTCAATCCTCATTTTTAAACTGGACCTTACTGCAGTCTTGGTTCACCTAGAACTCACTCTGTAGACCAGGCTGGCCTTGAACTCACAGAGATCTTCCTGCTTCTGCATCTCAAGTGCTGTGATTAAAGGTGTGTGCTGCCATGCCCACCCCTAAAAGGACTTTTTTCTTTAAGTTTTCATAAAATGTAAAATGGAAGTGACAATGTTCCAGCATCTCCAGGATGCAGAAGAGTGATGAGTTCGGATCCTTAAAAGGCAGTTGGATCCAGAGGGTAAGGCCACTTTACTCCCGTTCCCCACCTCCTGGTCCCCCACAATTACTCACTTATGGTCAATGGGCCACCATTTTGAAGGGCTCTACCTTTTAATATACAATCTGGAGTGACTAACTAGTTATTATGGAAGGTAATCAACCCTTTTAAAAAATATATTCTCTCTCTCTCCGTGTGTGTGTGTGTGTGTGTGTGTGTGTGTGTGTGTGTGTGTGTGTGTGTCAGGAAACCACGTAACAAAGAACAATTACACCTTATCTCCAGGTAGTATGTGTGTGATATTTGTGAGGCAGAAGTAGTGGTGCTTGCCTGCCATCTCAGCACTCAGCGGGTAGAGGCAGGGGGGTCAGGACTGAATGCCTAGCCTCTACTGCAGTTCCAGGGTGTCTGTGATTACAGGAGATTCTGGAAGGGATGGAGTATCCAAATATAGCGACTAAATATCCAAATATAGCGACTAAATGTCCCCTTTTATCCCACTGTGACAACCTTTCTCTTTTCATTAGATAATTTTCGCTAAAAGTGGTTGTTGTTGCCATTAAATCAATTAATATCTGTTGTTTTTTAACTGTTACACTTTGCCTTTGAAAGGTCTTATTTTCTTTTATTGCATTTTGGGTTTACATCATTCCATTTTTTTTCCTCCTCTACAGCACATCAATCATATTTATCTTCTTTTGTTGTATTAATGGTTGCCTTAGAGTTTGAAATGTAATTTTGCAATTAACGTGTCTATCATACCCTGGACTCTTCTCAGTTCTTCGTTCCCATCTCTAATGATTCTGTTGTCATTCATTTTCTCTTGCCCATGACATACAGTCACCCAATGGATTATCACTGTCATTAAACAACTAACTTTACTGTCAACTCATATTAAGAAAAACAATACATTGGATCATATCTTTGGTACTTTATTATATCCAAATTTCTGGTCAAAATGTCTTCCTGTTGCACTGAGAACTTCTTTAATACTGTGGCAGGGCCGGTCTGCTGCTGCTGGATTCTCTCCATTGTGTTTAAAAGTGATGAGTGCCTCTCCTGTAGAGCAGAATTTGTACACGGTTACAGATAATTCTTGGTCATTTTAGAAAGGAATGTCAGTTGGGGCAGCCTGTCTCACCTTGGGCAAGGAAGGAGAGACTGCAGCCGGGGAAATGTGGGCTATGTGCTGCAATCATTCCCACAAGCCTGGGACCCTCACCCCACCCCCGGTAAAGGGTCACAGCCATCTTTTTTCTCTACCAGACTCTGCAACTTCCCAAGGGAGAGAGCGCACTGATAAATACATTTCTCTCGGTGGGAAGGGCCTCCTGGCCCTTTAAGCTGCCTCAGAAATCTAACAAGAGGCCAAGTATTTGGAAGTATAATGTCGGTGGATATAGAATTCTGAGATGTCGGCTTTGCCTTTCAATGATTTAACTGCCATACCTGCCCACTTCTTGCTTTCAGCTTTCTGGTGAGAAGTCATCTGTGGTCCTGCTCCATAGTTCTTTGCAGGCTGGCTATGGTCTTTTCTTCCCTTTCATTGAAGGCTTCCTCCATGTTTGCATCTCTGAAATTTGATTATCACGTAGCCAGAGCTTTGTTGTTGTTTGATTAGTGGTCTTGTTTGTTTTAAGGCCTGGAATGAACCCAGGGCCTTGAGCATGGCAGGTGGTGCTCCTCAGACCTCTGTCTCTGAATTTCTTCCTCCTGAGAATTAGTGCCCATTATTTTTCTGGAAAATTCTTGACTATTTTTACCTCACATATGCCTCCATGTGGCATTCAAATTATGTGTATTATTCCTTTTGAAATTGTATCACCATTTTTAGATGACTTAACAATGTAAGTGAGGGAACTGTGAAGCCACTGGGCTGGACCATTCCATGGGTAGGTAGAAAGGCTTATTGGGAATCAAACTGCCAAGACCCTCTCTCAGGGGACAGAGAGAAGAGCAAATTGGTAGAGAAGCAAGCTGATTTTTATATGACGGTCAGTGGGCCTTTGAAATGGCACAGGCTGTTTAGATTGACCATAAGTATCTGATGAAGTAGTTTCTCTGGAGGGGAGAACACACCCCTAGGAGATCATTTCAAAAGGGTTACACCTTGATGCCCACCACCACCCCAGCTCACTACCCAAAACACACAGTGTGCTCTTGGAAGTAAAATTGTGTAAGAGCAGAAAGCCCTTCTAAGGTTGCATCCCCAAGAGTTTTAGCTCCTGGGCTAGTTCTTGATCAGTTTCTGCTTGGTCAGTTACTGGTGTGTGTCTTTACCGCTTACTCTCTTTGGCAGTCCTTTTTAGCTTCAGGTTCTATGCAATTGCTTATCTAGTTTTTCAGTAGTGATGGGTTGGCCTGGTAATCTTGGTTTTCTGATGAATCGATGAACACTCAGTGATTTTCATTTTGTTTGGCTTTTTTCCTATTGTGGGGAAATGACAACATACAAGCATGATTCCATACTTGGCAAATGCCTCTGCAACACTGATGACCCTTCTTTAAGTCTTCCTTGATCCCTTATAAGTGATACAATCCAAGGATAATTACTAAAAATCTCTTAGCCTTGCCAGTTACTCCAAAGAGAAATCAGAGTCTATGATGAGGTACTTCTTCAACTTCTTGCCCTGTGGACCATCCATCTGACCACATCAGTATACCAAAGGAAGAGAAGTTCCTTCTAAGATGACTCCCTCTTATATGCTCCAGACTCCCAAAACTTCCCACCTCTCAAAGCGGTTCCTCCCCCATACATAACCTCCTCCCCACCCCTACCTACTGTGTATGTGTGTGTTTCCTCTTTCTTCTTTAGTCATCACAATTGCATACACCTTGCACTGCAATGACAAATATCTTAGAAAAACAATTTAAGAGGGAATCATTTGTTCTGGCTTAGGGTTTTAGAGCTTTTAGCCCACCATGATAGAGAGGGCATGATGGAAACACAATGGCTCAGTTCATGATGACCAGGGACTAGAGATAGAAGATGCCCACACTAGCAGACTCCTTCCTTTTGTATTACATCTTGGACTCTAGAGTATTCCATGGACACCTAGATTCAGGGCCTAATTTCTGATATGGAGCTTTGATTGTAAAACAAGATTCCTATGAGATTACAGATGTATTTACTCGATCTTATTAGTCAGTCCAGAAGGGATGTCTATAACGATAACCTGTCTCTCAAGGTAGATCTGCCTTGCCTTGGGCAAACAATTTCAGGAAGGAGAATCTGCAGGAAATACATGTAACAGATTCTATTGTCAGAGGCCGTGGGAATTACAGCATATGGCATTTGATAATTCAGGTGTAGACCCACCAGTCTCTGGGGGAGATAATCCTGTCTAGCAAAGCTTATAGGACCACTGACTCTGAAAACCGGTGGCCTATATCTGTAATTTCTCTCATGTGCCATTTCATTTCTCTCCTAGAATAACTTTGGGTATTTCCCCACCCCTTGAGTGTTTATCTCATGAAAATATTCCATCTGCTGGGCACATTTATCTGTGGATGGTCAAGAAGATGGTTTTTAATTTATCTATCTGTATAATATTGATATATAGAAAATATACTGGAACATGCTTCATAGCTGGATCTATTTGTCCCGCGAGGACTGTAGACACTTAAAAGCCTGCATGGTCCTTTTGTTCATACTAACTGCACACAATTAGCTCCCTTTCATCTCAGAGAAATTTCAAACTAGACTAAAGGCTTTTTGAAAATAGGTCATAAGTTTAAATTTTTACAGCTATGAACAAGGTTAAAGTTGCAGATGTCCAACCTAGGTTGCTACACAAAGCACTCTAAGAAAAGCATGCCAATACTTTGCTTGCAAATCTGCTAACAAAAGACCTATGTGTCTCAAAACTTATCTCACTGGGAACTATATCCCCCTCCCACCCCAGGTCACAGTCTTACTCCTGTAAGCTTGAAATCTTGTGTTGCCACAGCAATGGCTCAGCTACCTATTGCTTACCCTAGGAAATGTGCTTTTGACCAATAAGAGGTACCTTTTGTAATTTATTTATCACTTCAAGACTCCTGTTACAGAGTGTTTAGACTAGAGGAGAAGAAACTAGGAGGAATTAAAATCACTACAGGAGAATTCCAATACAAACAGAAGAATAAAGAGATTTGTTTGGAACAGCGTGTGTGAGAATTTATTTGCCCTCAGATAATCAAAGTCCCCTTTGCTTGCTGTAGCATCCAGTCTGAACCCTGAAGAAATTCTTGGGGCTGGACCACAAAGGCTCTTGTTACCCTATATCCGCAACAGCTTCTTCATTTCCAGGCTCTTCACCCTTCCCCTACAAAGGGTTGCAGTCAGCTATTCCTCTTGGCGGAACCTTCAAATTTTGTGAGAGAAAGGCTGCCCTTAGCTGTGTGTGTTAATAAATATAGTCCCGTGTGTTGAAGACCAGGTGTTGTTTTTTACTGTTTCTAACTCTTTTTAGTTCTTTTGGCTTTTTTGAGGGCCTCACCACCCAGCTCCCAAATAAATCACACATGAAATCTTATTCTTTTTTATGAACACCCAACCTTAGCTGGGCTGGTTTCTAGCCAGCTTTTCTTAACTTAAATTATCCTGTTTACCTTTTGCCACTGGGCTTTTTCCTTTCCTTACTTGTGTAATCTTACTTTAACTCTTTTTCCATGGCTGGCTGTGTGGCTGTGTGGCTGTGTGGCTGGCTCCTTCTTTTCTTGCTCCTTCCTTTTTTTCCCCTCCCAGATCTCTCCTTCATTTATTCTCTCTGTCTGCCATCCTGGCCTATCATTTCTCCTGCCTCACTATTGGCCATTCAGCTCTTTATTAGACCATCAGGTGTTTCAGACAGCTTCACAGAGTTAAGCAAGTGAAACATAAAAGAATGCAACACGTCTTTGCAACATTAAAATAAATGTTCCCCAGCATAAACGAATGTAACACATCTTAAAATAATATACCACAACATTCAGACTCTGGCATCTTTCTGCCTTCTGTGTTTTATGCTGTCTCAGAAATCTAACATCCTTTTTTTTTTGAGTCTGAGATGCGAGCACAAATGCACTGAGGTGTGCTTTATTAATCTCCATGTACTTCTCAAGCCATTCAAGTGGACAATGAAGATTAACCATCATTAAGTTCAGCAAATCCAAACATATCTCCTATCTTCTTAAGCCCTAACATACCACCAATGATGCCCTAAAAGCTCATGTCCATCCCATAATACAAAATATGTAGCCCAAGAATGCCTGTGATATTAACAGTTAAATGTTCAAAAGTCCAAGTTCATATTTTCTCTGAGACTCAAGACACATTCTTGAGAAATATGCTCCTATAAAGTCAAAACAAGTTACATACTTCCAAAGTACATGGCACAGAGTTATTCCAAAGACTGAGGGATTAAAGTATAGAAAGGAAATACATGACTAAAGCAAGACTGAAATCTACCAGTACAAACATTAAACCCTGATATTCCATATCCATTATCTAAGGTAGATGGCAGGGGCTTGAACAACCCCATCCCTAGAGCATTGCCCAATGTAGTCCACACAGCATCTCTCTATAATCACCACCTGTACCTTTGCTTGCAGAATGCCACTTGTCTGGCATCTCCAACATCTAAGTGTCTCATCTCTTCCACTTCACTCTTACAGCTCCTGTGTTGACCTCTCTGGACCTGCATGCAGGGATTTTGTTCTTACTGTACACTGCCTGGGCTCCTAGGACTGTCTCTGAAATCTGAGTGGAAGTTTCTGTGATCTCACAACTCATGCAAGCCTGGAAAACTGTTATCATGTGGACAATGCCAGGGTCAGCTGTAGCAGCTGAGCCCCTTGTACCTTCTCCTTCTGCTTACATTGTCCATCTGTTTTTGCATATTTTCTGATCTTTCTATCAGAGTTCCTCACCTTAATAATCATAGTTATTCCAAAATCTGTATCATACTTGAATCTAATGAGAATAAATGCTTAGTCCCTTCTGACTGTTTAAGATGTATTTTATATTATTGTTTGGAGTGCTTTGTGGCTCTTGTAGCTGTAATCTGATATGATTACACTGTGGCCCTGTTGATAAGGAGATAAAAATCTGAGGAAGAAACATTTAAAACCCTGTGATCAAACCTCACTCTTTCATAGGACTTGCATCTCAAGATGTGAAGTCCAAATGTACTTTTAGCTTCCTCTGAGGCGGGACGGGAAAGCAAGAAGAAACAGAAGTGAAAGTCCTGATGTCTGGGTGAGATGATGCTGAGTTTAAGTCTTCCCATGGAGAACAGATCTTTATAGTGGAAAATGTCCAGGGGCTTGTTCCGAAGGGGGTTTCCCTCAATTGTCGGAGCCACCAGGAGGAAATATTTTCTTGGCTTTTCATAATAAAGACAATATAGTTTCTGGAGGGAAAACTCGTGAAAATGTGGACCCTACAACTGTGACCCCTGTAGTTCCTTGCTTACCTCAGAACACACTCCAGCATTTCATCAGAATTATTATTTAAAAAAAAAACCTAATATATTTTTTTATGTGTGTGGATGTTTTGCCTGCATGTGTATGGGTATCACATGTGTGCAGAGGCTATGGAAGCCAGTATCCCCTGGAACTGGAGTTACAGACAGTTGTGAGAGGCCACGAGAGTGCTGGGAATGGAACCTGGGTCCTTTGGAAAGTCTTTGGTGTCTTAACCACTGAGCCATTTCTCTAACCCCCAAAATTTGTAGTTTAAGGTGTCTATCAGTTTATAGCTGGGAGCTTCGGCCACAATGGGTTTTTCTGTTTTCTGTTTTGCTTTTTCTCCATATTACTCTGTGGGACCCAAACTCAATCTTATGATGGGTTAAAAAGGAAGCCACACAGTCTATTTTCAAGACTTTTTGTTCGTTTGTTTTATGTTCTTGTAAGGACAAGTGCAATGATTTCTGATCTCTGTACCTATCAGAGCTGAATCTGCAGGTCTAGTAGTTCATTTTAGTTCATTTAAATTTAAATATAAAAACTGATTCTTGAATGAGCTATTGGAAAATGTTACATGTGTTAGAACAATCTGAATATAGGAACCTATTTTTTCTTCCTTTCTTTTTTGTTTTTGTTTTTGTTTTGGTTTGGTTTTTGAGAAAGGGTTTCTCTATATGGCTTTGGAGCCTGTCCTGGAACTAGCTCTGTAGACCAGGATAACCTCAAACTTACAGAGATCCGCCTGCCTCTGCCTCCTGAATGCTGGGATTAAAGGTGTGCACCACCAATGCCCAGCCAAACCTATTTTTTTCAATTACAAATTTTATTCAGTACATATATAGATTATGTTGCCAGTGAAAATGTAACATTCAAATTGAGATAATTAAAATATAAAATACATATTTCAAGTGTTAGAATACAAAAAGAAAGTAAAGATATCTCATTAGTATTTTGTGATTTTATATTGCAATAATTTAAAAAATATATTGGCTAAATTAAAAACATTGAAGTTATGTTTTCAGGGGCTAGAAAGATGGATCAGTAGTTAAGATCATCTGCTAATCTTGGTCCAGTTTCTAGAACCCACATGGCAACTCACAACTTCCTGATACTCTAGCTCTAGGGAATCTGATGCCTTCTTCTGGCCTCTGTTGGCACTGAATATGTGTGGTACATATCCTCAAACATAGACACATAAAATCTAAAAATTATCATGGCCCTACCACAGCCAGGGTCTGTGTTGATGTCTCATGGCTCGTGTTGCCATCCAAGAGTATGTAGATGTCAGGGGTCTGGGCCACCACCTGGGGCCATGTTGGAGTCTATGGACCATGCTGCTATTGGGTCCCTACATGCCCCCACCCTGACCAGGGCCATGATGATATCCAAGTTCAAGCTGCTGCTGCTGGCCTTGTGTGGGTGTGTGGTCCTGATGCAGCTGGGTCTGTGCTGATGTCCATTGCCCATGTTTCCACAGGGGCTCATGTGAACCATGTGTTGAATCATGTGTTGAGCCATGTTTTGAATTACAGGGGCCATGCTGAACTAGCCACCTCTCACTGGCTCAGGGAGAGTTAGAGTCACTCATCCCTCACTGGAGCGCTGACCCTTCCCCTCAATGGCCCTGGCATGGCAGACCCCCAAGACCCCAGCATGGGAAAGCTGGCCCCACTCCTCACCATGAGCATGGGTGACTGGCTCAACTTGTCACCTGAAGAAGGTCTTCCCAGCAGCCAAGAATGGCTAACTCAGCTACTACCCAGTCATATATATCCAGGACTTGGAGTTGGCACACCCCAAAATCTACCTCATCTATGACTTGCTGGGATGTGTGAAGGGACTGAGCCTTTGGAATCACAGCTGCAGGATCTCCATGGACAACAGCAGGATCAGAGAGTAATGTCAGTGGGATCCAGCATTGAGTGTGTACTAGAAACCAGAGGCCTTGAACATGACCAATGCAAATGAACATTTGCAAGTAAAGCTGTTTGGACAAAAGTGTCTACTGTGCGGCACACAGCATCCCATGCCACTGAGATGAATGAAGAGGCGATGGAGAGGAGGGAAAGATGGAGGAGTGAAGTGGTTTTGTTGTTGTTGTTTGCTTGCTTTTTTGTTTGTTTGCTTGCTTGCTTTTGCATTTTTGCGTTTTGTTTTTTAAATTATATTCTTATTTGTATTTTTAATTTTTATGCTTTTATTAGTCTTTTTAAGTTTTCCTGGTGGGGGAGGGCTACAAGGGTAAAGGACAAAATCAGAGGGACTGGGAGATGAGTGGAACTGGGGTGCATGGAATGGAATTCCCAAATAATCAATAAAGGGTCAAGTTGAAATTTTTTAATTATGTCTCATATATTTTTGTTAGATTTTAAAAATATAGCTATTAGCAAATTTCAAGTTACATATGTTGTTCACATATGTCACTTGTCAATATTACTCTGTAGTTTAAAATAAACATCTTTGGCTTATTATGGTACACTTTTAAGATATGTTATAATATTTTACATATGATTTGGGGTTTGTTTTGTGTGTTTGGTTGTTTTGCTTAGTTGGTTTGTTTTTTGTTTTTGTTTTGTTTAGGCATGCTCTTAGCTTAGTTTAGACATGGCCTTACCATGTAGCCCTTGGAACTCTGGAAATAGACCAGGCTGGCCTTGAACTTAATATCCATCTGCCTTTGCCTCCCTAGTGTGTACACTACTATTCCTGGTCTTCATATACGATTTGAGACCTTTCCGTATTTGTTCTTCTTCTTGTCCTTTATGCTATTATTGCCTTGCATTTTATTTTTATATTCTGAACCACATCCTAAATTATTGTTTTGATACTAATAAGCAGTTGTCCACTAAAGACCTCACAATTAGGGTGCAATTTTTAATTAACCCACATGTATTCCATTTCCAACATTTTATTTCTTTGTGCAAATATAGTAACGTCATTCTGGTTTTGCCTGGAAACTATCACATGCCACTTTTCATCGTGCAGTTTTGCATCTGTTTAATTATCTCAGCTTTTGTTTATTTGAAAATATGTTCTAATTTAGCTTTCATTTTCAAAGGATAATTTCACAAGATTGAAAATTCTAGGGAGACAAGGTGTTTT
Source organism: Phodopus roborovskii (assembly GCF_943737965.1). NCBI lineage: Eukaryota > Metazoa > Chordata > Mammalia > Rodentia > Cricetidae > Phodopus > Phodopus roborovskii. The sequence goes on from NW_026126540.1 coordinate 28,775,105, forward strand.
CCTCTCCCCTTTCCCTTCTTGAAACTTGCTGTGTTGGCTTTAAACTGGCATAGCTGCTGATAGAAATTCTTTAGAAATTCTAATCTTTGCTTTTTCCATTTTTGCCTGAGTGTGTATAGCATATTTTTCTAATTTTCCTTTTCAGGTTGATGATGTCTCTAGTGTTGCAATAGCTTAATTGTGATATGTGTTGATATAATTGGTCTTTCTTTGGATGGCCAGCTCCTGAATAATGACATGGACACTTTTTATTAATTATGAAAGCTTGGCCTTAGGTTAGGCTTGTTCCCAACTAGCTCTTAAAACTTAAATTAACCCGTTTATATTAATCTATATTCTGCCACATGGCTCATTACATCTCTTCAATACTGAACATCCAACTCCCAACTCCCGCACCTCAGACTCCCAGAGTTCCAATCTCTGCCCAGAAGTCCCACCTGTCCTCTCCTGCCTAGCTATTGGCCGTTCAGATGTTTATTAAACCAATCAGAAGGTGTCTTAGATAGGTGAGCTAAAACAGAGACACATCTTCACACAGTGTACAAAAGATTATCCCAACACACTGAAGTGGCTCGGGGTATGTGTGTGTGTATGTGTGTAGAGGGGGTGTGTGTCTTGTTTGATGCTCACTGAGATTCTTTTTGTTTTTAGTTTTTGAGGCAGTATCTCACTATGTAGCCCAGGCTTGCTTGTATCTTTCAATCCTCCTGTCTTAGCCTCTTAAGTTCTGGGACTTCATAGCTGAGACACCATGTATGGCATTTCTGGTTTTTGCTATTTGCCTGTTTTGTGGGGCTGGGATCTAACCCAGGGCGGTGTACATTGTGGGCAAGTTCTCTCCCCCTGAGCTGCATCTCTAGCCCCTGAGATTTTTCAATCTGTGTTAACAGTTTTCACAAACATCAGACAATGCTGAGCCATTCTTTCCTCAAACATTTTCTTTTCCTGCCCCGATTGCTCACATCTTTCTTATGATGATATGCTACGCTGCATCAATATTCCCAGAGCCACTGAGATTTTCACTGTACTCTTTCTCTCCCAATGCACTTTCAATAAATTCTGCTGCAACACACTTCTATATAACATTTCCTCTTGTAGTCTCTGACCCTCTCTTAATCATATGATAGGAAAATGTTCATTTCTGGCATATTGCTTAGCATTTCTAGGTGTTTTCTATTTATGTTTATATATTCTATTTTTCTGTTGTTTTCACTTTTGTTTATATTCCTGAATGCATGGGTATATTTATAGCATCTGTTGTAACATCTTTCCCTGTTTGTTCAACCTCCCCTGTCCTTGGAAATCAAACACTCCTTGTGATGGACTCTGGCCTGGTAGCCTTGGTTTTCTGCTGCCCTGTGTGGAGTATGTCCTATCAGAAACTGCATGTTTCTTACTCCTTGTTGGCTACTTGGTTTCAGTTTTCCCATTTTTTAAAAAGAAATGTCCTTAACTATATTCTTAACTGCAGCTATTTGCTCAGGGTGTTTTGTTTTAGACAGTATCTCACTAAGTAACTTTGGCTGGCCTGGAACTTGCTTTGTTGCCCTTGAACTTAGAGAGATACCCTTTCTCTGCCTTCCAGATGCTGAGAGTAAAGTGCATGCCACCACATCTGGCCTAGTTTTTAAGTTCCTCCAGGGTAACACTTTCAGTCTTTACTAAGACTGTACTGACCCCACTTCCAAGGTTTAGCCTTTCTGGGGTCATACTGGATTCTCTGAGGCTCCTAAAGTGTCTTACCCATATTTCCACCCTCAATTATTGAAGAGATAATGTTATCTAGTTCATACAGATTCGGGTATAGGGAAATGGCATGTTTTGTCTCATGTTTAGTGAAGAAGTCAGTTATGGATTTATGTGTGCAAGTTTGTATTTTACATTTATATGATACATTCTTACACGAGATCATGTGATAGGAGGGCATTTGTGCATTATGCTTTTTTTCTTTCACTCCTGGGTGTGTATGCCTGGATTATGCATATGCACTGTGTGCATGCAGTGCCCACAGAGGCCAATAAGAGGTATCGGATCCCCTAGAACTGGAGTTACAGGCTCTAAGTAGGTACTAGGAATCAAGGGTACTGTGGAAGCTCTCTTAGCTGCTGAGCTATCTGTCCAGCCCCTGTGCATTATGCTCTCACTACTATTGTCAAGTGTTTTTCAAAAGAGTTTACAATGTATCAGATTTCCATCAGAAAAGTAGGAAAGCAGCTGTCCTCTTGTCTACAGTAGTCACTGGCACTCTGAGTTTTGGCAGTACAAGTGAGAATTATATATTGTCACTTTAATTTGTTTCCTTGATGTCTAGTAGAGCAGAGTCCTGCATCTGTTTACTAGATTTTTGAGCTTACTTTTCCCCCTTAAAATATTGTCTTAGTTTGGGTTTCTATTGCTGTGAGGAGACACCATACCACAGCAACTCTTACAAATGAAAGCATTTAGTTGGGGGCTCCCTTACAGTTCAGAGGTTTAGTCCATTGTCATCATGGCAGCATGCAGGCACACATGGTGCTTGAGAGGTAGCTAAGACTTCTACATCCAGATCAGCAGGCAGCAGGAAAAGAGTGAAGTACTGGTCTTGGCTTGAACATCTAAGACCTCAAAGCCCACCCCTAATGACACACTTCCTCCAACAAAGTCACACCTACTCCAACAAGGCCACACCACCTAATAGTATAACTTCCTTTGGGCCTATGGGGCCCAGTTTTATTCAAACCACCACAGACATGTTCTTAAGTATTCTATGTTTCTATCTCAGTTTCTTTTTAAGTTATGATTTTAATCATTAAAATTTTCACAAAAAACCATCCATTTCCTTTTTTGCAATAGGCTTGACAGAGACATTGTCATGAGGTATCCACTAGAGAAGACTGCTTGGACAGGAGTTCAAGCCAATAGAAAGTCTTGATTATCCAGCCAGTGAGTACACTGGGTGTTGAGGAGCTTAATGCAGTCCTGCGTCTTTCTCAGGGTACGCATTAAGCACAAAAACATATTCTGGTTTGACATAACCTCAGTTAGAAAGAACAGTTAGCCAGAAGCAGAACTACAGAAGCAGAAAGCAAAGCTAGTGCATTTAGACACTTTCTCAGAATTATATGGACTTTGATGGATTAGGTATTTTTTTTTCTCATTTTGTCAGTTGCTGCCTACATGCTGAGTTTCAAGGCATGAATGGCATTTCCATTATGGTGTTGGTTGTGCTAGGGTCTGGGGGCCTGTAACATTCTCCCCTAGTTTTATGGACATGAGTCAAACTGTGAACTCAAGGGGGCAGGGGAAGATCATTTCCTTAGCATTAGTAACTTATAGAATTTATTTGCTGAATAAGTAGGCAATTGAGCAGGCCAGTTCCTGGAGTGAGAGCTAGGAGCAAAAGGATTAATGAGTGGCTCAGCCTTGGCTGTAAGTATGGTGGTTAACCAGGGTGACCAGGAGAACAAAAAATTGGTGCCAGTTGTTAGCTGTTTAATGTCTACTTTTTCTTGAAGGTTATTTTTGATCATGGCTCAACTTTCTCTAATTATTCTGTCTGACTGGCATAGAGGTAACAAGTTTCCGCCAGGGTCATACAGAGACCTCCTTATTTCCCTAAGAGGAGGTCCAGTCCTCTTTGATCCTGAAGAACAGCCTTGGCTAAGGAATATAACTGGGCTTCTAAACAGGAAGCAGAATTTTCTAAATGGCCCAGGTCTATGTCTGCTTGAGCACTGAGTTCCTAAAAGTGTTATCCCCCATAACTAGGGCTAAAGTTCCAGCTACAGTGGAGCCTGTGATGCCTGCTTCCGCCAACAGGGGGTGAGAGTGGGAACAGCTTGCTGAGCATGAGGGAGCTGAGTCTAGAGTTAGGAGGGCCATGAGCTTTTTCTCGTTATAGATGAACACCGGTGGTATAACATGCCCGAGGACATAAGGAGTGGGTTCTCCTTTAGTGTAAACAATTTAGAAGCTGTAAAAAGGAACCCAGTACAGAAGCCAGCTGGCTAATAAAGACTTTCGATTGGCTTAACCCTGTATCCGAGTGGTCTTCTTTGGTGGGAACCTCACAAGAACATATTGCTGCGAGTCTTCTCTGATTCTGTCTGCTTTCTAATACCCGTTTCCCTTCTTTCTCAATGAAACTTTCTTTTATTTATCTTTTCTTTTATCCTATTTCATATTTCAACTTGGCCTTCATCCATTCCTTCGTTTTGTTTACTTTAACTTAAGGTGAATACTACATTATTTTACTGTAAATTTTTAAGTGATAAAGGTATTTAATGTTAAGCTCCATTTGGAGTACTCACTGTGCTCTGTACTACAGATTTTAGTGGACAATGGTTCTTTGTCTTCTGGAATCTTAGTGTCAGGTTTGGTGTGTGTGTGTGTGTGTGTGTGTGTGTGTGTGTGTGTGTATGTGTGTGTGTGTGTGTATGTATGTGTTAACCAAGGATTATCTTAAATGTATTTCTTACCACAGTTGGCCATTGGGTTTAAAAGTCACATACTCAACCAACCTCAGGTTAGAAGTATATAGTGAAAACAGTTTGTTGTAATGAAGCACAGACTTTTTCTGATGCTATTCCCTGAGCAACACAATGGAACAGCTCTTTGTAGAAAGCTTCATGTGAAATTTAGGAATTATTTAAAATACATAGAGGATATGTGGTTTACATTCAACTATGATGCCATCTTACATAAGGGACTTGACCATGTGTGGATTTGGGTATCCATGGGGATTCTGGGATTGTCCTGAGATAAGAGGTGGCTGGGGGTTTGGTTTGTTTGTTTGTTTTAGATTTATTCTTATATTAATTTACATGAATGTGTGTGGGTCTGTTTGAGTATATGACACATGTGTCCAGGTACCTACAGAGGCCAGGAGGGAGAGTCAAATCTGGAACTGGAGTTGCAGGTGGGTGTAAGCCACTTGTGTGGGGGTTGGGAACTGGACTCCAGTCCTCAGGAAAAGCAGCAAGAGTGGCTGGGTGCTCTTAACTTATCATTCATGTGTTTGTTCCTGAGGACTGTAGTCAGAGAAGATGGAATATCTTTTTGAAACAGGGTAGCCCAGCATGGTCATGAGTGACTACAGCTAAGGGTAGCCAAGCACTTCTCTTTCAGTTCCTAACTCTCAAGTGTTTGGATTGCACATAACCATCGTGCCCAGCTTCTCATTCCCTCTTCTCCTTCTCCTTTTCCCTCCCTTTTCTTCTCTCCCTACCCTCTTCTTCTTTTTAAGCATATGGTTTTCTCTAGAGTCAGTTACACAACAAAACTCTCTACACATCACACAGTATATTCTATGTTCTTTTGAAATACTGTAGTTTCTAAGTGGTATCTATTAAGTTGAGTTTATATCACTAAATTTCTCCAGGTCCTTTTTTGCCTAATAGCTTCAGCTAACTCGGAGAGATTTCTTTTGTTGTTGTTCTCTACAACTATATTCTTGTCCCATCTCCCTGGATCCCTTCTGTCTCTTTTATCTCTACGTGTCTAACTACTGTTATTTTTGGCGCACACTGGTTTTCTTTTTCTTTGTGCCATCAGGTGCACATTGTTATCTTTATCTCGTTTGGTGACGTTCATGTCAGTCCCACCCTCTCGTGTCAGTACTATCATCCTCCCCATCTGATCTTCCAGTGCCACCTGGAGCTCTGTTTTCAGTTATGCCACAAACTAGCGTTAATGTCAGGTGCCAGTTATGAGTGGGTACCCACACTTCTGTCCGACTTGTCTGCAAAGATGAGGGTTTCTACACATCCACTTCATGTTTGATAACGCAGAAGAATGACTCACAAAATTCACCAAAAGTAAAATTCAGCAAGATGACTCAATGGGTAATGACACTTGCCACCAAGGCTGACAACTTGAGTTCCATCCCTGGAGTTTCCATGATGGAAAGAGATAATAAACTCCTGAAAGTTGTGTTCTGACCACCACCCACATGCATACATGCATATATACATACATGCATTCATATATACATAAATGTATCCATGTATGGTGTACATACACATGTATGTATATGTGTGTGTGTATGTACACACACTTATACAATATGCATTAAGAAAAATAAATAACTCACCAAAAGCTTTACACTTACAATTACATTTTGTTACAACAGACAAAAGACATAGTTCAAGAACATAACAAACAGAGGGCCCGGTAGGAGGAGGGGGAACCCCCTGTGAGATCCAGACATGTTACCCCCTTATGATGTGCTCACCAACCAGGAAGCGCCTGCAAGCTTCAGTGTCCTCATATTTTTATCTGTCATTCATTATATAGGCAGGATTGATTAAATCACTAGCCTTATGATTGAAGTTAATCTCTAGCATCCTTCCTTCTCCCAAGGTCAAGCCACTGAAAGTTCCAGCCTTCTAATCATGTGATTGGTTTCTCTGCCAGTTACCATTTTGAAGCTATCTAAGACTTCCACCTGGAGTTGCCTTATTAGCATAACAAAGACATTCCTATTACTCAGAAAATCTCAAGGGTTTTGAAGCCCAGTGCCAGAAACTGGTGACAAAGACCATCTATGTGGTGTGTGCGTGCGTGTGCATGTGTGTGTATCATACATTTCTTTGTGCATGACTTTAATTTTGACCTTTCTTCATATAAATAGTATATAAGTGGGCAGTTTAAATCTTATCTGTCACTTTGTATATTTTATGGAAAAATTCAGTCCATCCTTATAAAATATAATGACTGATATAGTTGACTGTCTTGCTTTTGTTTTTAACAGTATGCTTTAATCTTCCTCTTCCTAATGTTGCCAGTCTTACAAAATTTTTGTCCCATGTTAATTGACCTTATTTTTCAGTTCATTTAGTGACTATCTTCTCTTTCCCAGCACTAGTAATCAAAACATTGAGTTCTACTTAATTTTCTCTGTTTAAAAAAATCAGGCCTAACCTATGCTTCTGCACCCACCTAACTAAAACTTAAATTGTTTACTGTGTAACGAATCAGTAAAGAGGTAAAAATCTCTCCTGTAAAGTAAACAATATCCTCTATAAAGAAAGTGACTTCGACTGGACCAATCTGTTTACTTCCCCTTGTTTTTTTTTTTAATTACAAAAAAATATTTTTCATACACTACACTATATTCTGATCATGGTTTCACCTCTCCCAACTCCTTCCACATCCTCCCCAGGTCCCCACCTACCCAACTCCACACCCTTTCTTTCTTCCCTTAGAAAACAAACAACAACAAAATCAGAATTAAAAAATAAGCAAAGAGAGAAAAAATACAAGAAACACACACATGTTACAGGATAATTGTCCATACAGCTAATACACTGTGCCAATAAAGCAACCTTAATCTAGGACCGAGTCAGGGATTGACTGACTGGGATTAGCCATAAAGTTCTTGGAGGACTTTGCAGGGCAGTTAGAGAGGACTAGAAGAGACTTGAGAGCAGTTGAGGGGAATTTCCAGTGCTGGAGATTCCTGAGAACATGGAGAGAGGGTCAGCCAATCACCCTGCTTCCCTTGGGTTTGTCAGGTCCTTATCTTAAAAAAAAAAAAAGTACACATACTTTCTCTGTCTTACCAGTTAGCTCCCAAATCACGATACAAAAACGTATAAATTATGAAAGCTTGGCCTATAGCTTAGGCTTGTTTCTAACTAGCTCTTATAATGTAAATTAACCCATTTCTGTTAACCTATGTGCTGTTAACTCTCTTCCTGCATGTGTCGCTTGTTCCCTGTCTCTCAGTGTCTCCCTGGCATCTCTGCCTTCTTCCCATCGTCCTCTGTGCCTTGGAGATCCTGCCTAGCTATAGGCCATTCAGCTTTTCATTAAACCAATCTGAGTGACATACAAAAAAGTTATTATACAACATACAACATAAAAATTGAAAACCATAATATACAAGCAAAAGACCAGAAAAACAAAAACAAACAAACAAAAAATGCTTCTAAAAAGCAATATGAGACAAAAAAATCTATAAAAATGACACTGATTTTATTTTGAATTGGCCATCTACTGGGATGGGGCTTCCATGGAGGGTCTATTGAAAAGAACATTTCCTTTGTAAGCAGATGTCAATGGAGATAGCTTCTTGGTTAGAGGTGGGAGCCCTGGTTTTGCTTTGTTCAGCCTTTTCTGCCTGTAAAGTTTATTCCCTTGTGCAGCTCCCTGGAGATCTACCTTGTAGGCAAGATATTTTTCAATGATGAAATATTTACTAATAAGAGCCAACTGGCCTTTGAAGCACAATTTATTGTAATTTTGTTCTTTGATACCCAATAAAATGTTTCATTCTAGATTCTTCTTCATCTTATCCCCAAATAAGATGAAAAATAACTTTGCTGCCCTCATCTTTACCTCCACCTCCGTAGGCCATGCCCTCTACTGAGACTGTTTAGGATTCTTATGCTATGATGATTTTAGAATTTTCTTTGCAAAATGTCTCTTATGCCAAGTGTCCTTATTTATGTACATATCCAGAGACCACCACAACCCAGTTAGTTGCGGTAAATATACATGCATGCAATGGGTGAGGGGAAAGTAGCTGGGGAAAGAGACGCCTAGACCTAGAGGTAGAGCTCAACCTTTGCCGTGTGCTCATTCATTCACTTTCTTTTCAGCATACTTGTGGGGGATTTGAATGGGAATGTCCCCCATGGTCTCAGGAATTTGAACACTTGGTCCCTAGTTGGTGGCACTGTTTGGGTAGGCTTAGAAGATGTGACCATGCTGGAGGAAGTATGCCTCTGGGGGTGGACTTTGAGAATTCAAAGACACATGACATGTCTAGTACTCTCTTTTTGCTTAGTGATAGTTTAAGATGTGAGTTCTCGGCTTCCAACTCCAACCACCATGTCCCAGCTTTGTCATCAAGGACTCTTATCTCACTGCAACTATACTAAAACAACAATACTAAAACAACAAGAATAATAATAAATAAACAAGTAACTAACTAACATAACACTCTATCATGAGATTCTGTCAGTCCATTCAAGCTGTTTGGGTGAAATACTTAGTAATGAGGTAGAGAATTAGCATCAATAGAATATAGGTGCTTATGTGAGAAGGGGCTTGTTAGAACAGCTCACATGATGAGCAGATGACCGAGCAGGTCCACAATGATGGACATGCTGAAAAGCCAAGAAAAGTTGCAGCCCAGTTCAAGAATACAAGATAAGAGGAGACCAGGGGTGCTGCCCAGCATGAGACTCAATGTTTAAGAGTCCCCAGCAGACCCCAAGGCAGCTGGTGCATCTGAGTCTAAAGGATAATGAACTTGAGCCTGATGTTCAAGGGTAGGAACAGCAGGAAACTACACTTGCTCTGAAAGGAAGGGTTAGAATAAGTGAGAATGAGTTTCTCCTTTCTGAGTTTTGTTCTGTTCGTTACATTTGCTCACCAGTTCATCAGGGTGGGTCTTCCCCATTCCCCATGGTGATCCAAATGCAGTCTTCTTTAGAAACATTCTCAAAGAAACAGCCAGAAGTATCTTACCAATCCTCGGGTCATCCCTTGATCCAGGCAAGATGACACCCATAATGCATCATCACATACTATGACCTAGGTAGATAAATAAAATCAGAAAAGCATTTCTTACAATCTGAAGGGTGGGAAGTCCAGAGTGCATTCACATTTGGTGTCTTGGTCCTAATGAAAGATACAGAAGCTCCGCTCAGTCAGTCCCCATCAAGCCATATCTGACAACTCACAGCAACGAAAGGATAGGCGCAGGGAGAGATCAGGACTCTGGTTGTGCCAGCAGAGAGTGAAAGCCCCTGGCAGCTGGAAACAAGCGCACATACACACTAACACTCACTGCAGCCAGCAGGCTACTTCTGCCTTGTGGAAGTCATGAGGCTGGGGTTCCATGACTTTTTCCTTCTGCCTTCTCCAGTCAGTACCCGAACTGGTAACTTTTGCTTCCCATTCTCAGGCTTGACAACTATTGGTCTTTATTCATAACATTCACAGTCAATCAGAGCCCAACTGATTTAATATAAACCCACATAGCGTTTTTACTAGTCTAGCTCTGGCTAGAGTTGAATTCCCACTGCTTTCCAGAGGAGAAAGAATGAAAACTTTGGAGCTGAACTTGTACTTCTCAGGATGGAAAGAGAAGAGAAAACGCTTTAACTCTCAAGCCTTGGAGACAGAACCCTGTACCCAAAGATGCCAGGGCCTGCTAATTGGGCTGCAATCAGAGGGACTTGCTGCAGCCTTCAACACCTGCTAGAGAAGAAGGACCTATAACCCTACCCTCCACAGATCTGTGGGTGTGCTCTGCAAGGAGCTGCCCTCTACTGGCACTGTAACACTTACAACCTGTCAGCTAGGCGCCCCAGGCCTGCTGAGAACTTAGGGGTGTCCTGCTATCTCTCTCTCTCTCTCTCTCTCTCTCTCTCTCTCTCTCTCTCTCAGCTGCCTGGCATACTGATTCTACTTTCCTATTCAAGTTTCCCCTAATCCATGTAAAATGTTTCCAAGTGGCAAATAAAGGGACCCCTTGTTCATTTTCCTTTCTTGAAGGAAGAGAAGATAAGAACCAGACTGGAAAAATCACCGTTGTTGTGATCTTACATAGTGAAAAGACAGGGATGTCTCTATGTTCTCTTTCATAAATCCACTCCTAAGGACTCTACCCTTTCAATTTGATGCCATCACTTGGCCATTGAGATGTCACCATAGGAGTTGTGAGGACATGTGCTTTCTGTCATAGAGCCTTCTTCAAGCACCTTCCTTAGGTCTATGATGAGGATGATATGATCTTTGAGTCCTGGGCATTTGCAAGTGTCTGCCTGAAAAGTAAAATGTATCATCTTGGCCAGGTAAGAGCCTCAAATCACAGTCCTCCCTAAACTGTCCACCATGGTTATTCCACTGCCTTTAGCTTGCCATGCTGCAAAGAAGAAGCTTATTGCAATTATCTTAAAAAAGAAGACGAAGAAAGGAAAAGATTGCCTTTCTTCTTGTGTCACCCACCACCGGGATGAAGCCCATCCTGCTGAATGGCCATCAGTGGTCCATTACACAAGTCAAGTACAACCACAAAGGCAACCTCTTCCTCACTGTGGCCAAAGGCCCTACCATCAATGTGTGATATTCTGTGAATGTTGAGAGGCTGAACACCAGCATGGGCCATACTGGAGCTGTGTGGTAAGTGGATGCTGACTGGGACACCAACTATGTCCTTGTTGGCTCAGCTGACAACAACTGTCATCTCTAGGACTGTGAAACAAAGAAGCAGCTGGCTCTACTTGGACCAACTCAGCCATGTGAACCTGTGGCTTGACTTTGGGGGACAATGTCATCAAGTTCTCCACAGACAAGCAAAAGGTGTTTTATGTGCCTCTTTGATCTATGGGATCCAAGTCAGATCAATGGCAATGAGCCCAACATGAAGATCCCCTGCAACGACTCACCAGTGCCATTTGAGGACCCTTGAGGGAGTTTATCATTGCAGGCCATGAAGAGCACAATCAGTGTAGGGCCAAGTCTGGAAAAGTGTTGATGAAAGTTAAGGACTACTCCTGGCAGAGCAGTGATATCCAGTGGTCTAGAGACGTGTTTGTCACTGCATCCAAGGAGAACATAGCTAAGCTCTTTGACTCCATGTATCTTGAACTTTCTGCAAGTGGTGCTGGGAGGTGGTCGAGAAGCCGTGGGTGCAACCACAGCCTCCACCAGGACTGGTGAGTTTGAAGCCAGGTTTTCCCATCTGGCTTTTGAAGAAGAGTTTAGAAGAGTCAAGGGCCACCTCAGAGCTAGCAACAGTGTTGCCTTCCATCCTGCTGGCAAGAGTTATAGCAGCAGTGATGAAGATGGCTACATCCACAGCTTTGACCCCCAGTACTTTGAGTTTGAAGCTTAAGAAGCTGGCTTTCCATCCACACCAGAGAGGCTGCTCACAGAAGGTTTTAGATCCCGGTAAATTAGCCTGTTAAAAATAAAAACAATAACTATGCCAGGCATAGTGTTGCACACCTGTAATCCCAGCACTAAGGAGGTAGGAGAGTGACCTCTAAAGTTCAAGGCCAGCCTAGGCAGCATAATGAGAGTGTCAAAACAAATGAAGCACAAAGAAAAACTTCTCATCTTCTTGTTTGGATGTTGAGAAGATTTATCTATAGCTCTCAAGTTGAAAAAAAAAATCTAGAATAGTCTTAAATTGTTTCCCCCCTGTCTGTATTAGTTACTTTTCTCATTGCCATGACAAATGCCTGACAAAAGCAACTTTAGGAAGGAAAAGTTTATTCTGATTTATAGTTTGGAAATACAGTACATCATGGTAGGGAACCCACGGCAGCAAGAGTCTCTTCACATTGTATCCATAGCAGGAAGCAAAGAGGTAAGCTGAGTGTGCCTTCTCCTTTCTGTTCAGGCAGGACCTCAGCCCACAGGCTGGTGCCACACACATTAAAGCAGGACTAACGAAGCTAATCTAGAAGCACCTACATAGATATTCCTAGAGGCTTGCTTCCTGGGGGACATTAGATCCTGTCAAGATGACAATCAGTATTCAGCAAATCTACTCCTAGTCAACTTTATACCAAAACATTGCCTGTAAGCCACGATTTCCTACGTTTGTCCTCATAGAGTCAAGGACATCTCAGAATGCAAAATGTATTTAGTCCAACTTCACAAGTCTTGTAGTCTTGTAGTCTTTAACAGCTCCAATACAGGTCAAAAATGGAAGCGCAAAGACTCTCTTAAGACTCCGGAAGTCTCTTAAGAAACACATAATGGCACAGAGTAAATGATCCAGTTCCAAGAGAGGCATGGGGCCATAACTAGGGAAGATCAGACTGAAGCAAGACTAAAACCCAGCAGGGTAAATACAAAATTCTGCCATTCCATGTCTATCATCTGGAGCTCATGATGGAATTATCCTGGCTGCAATGGGCTAGGGCATGCTTGCTGGTCCTCCTCTGCCTCCTATAGTGCACATAGCCTCTTCCTTGGTTCACTGTGCTCTTGCGTCTTCCCTCAGCAGATGTCCCATGATTCTGGTGTCTCCAGTATCATAGGGTTTCCATGGCAACTTGTTTCATCTTCACACAATAGCTTCTCAAGGACTCTATGCAGGACCCCCACCCTGTCAAGCACTGCCTTCATGACCAAGCCTCCCTGATCTCCATGAGTATAAAATCACATGGATCACAATGCCAGTTCTGCTGCCAGCTCAGGATGTAGTCTGGCTCCTTTGGACCATAACTGTAATGGTTTTTGTGCTGACTTGGGAAAGGAACTCTCCAGGAGCTGCTTCTAATCAATGTTTTAGTTGGGGTTTTATTGCTGTGATAAAACACCATGGCCAAAAGCAACTTTGGTAATAAAGAGTTTATTTCATCTTATAACTCTCATGTCATGGTCTGTAACTGAAATCAAATAGTCAGGACAGGCACTGATGGCAGGAACTTATAGGTAGGAGCTGATGCAGAGACCAGTAGGAACACTGCTTACTGGCTTGCTCTTTGTGGGTTTTTTTTTTCAGGCTTTCTTATACCATGCAGGCCTACCTGTCCAGGGATGGCACCCCCTCACCACGGGCTGGACCCTCCCACATCAATGAACACTCAAGAAAATGCTTAGCAGGTTTGCCTATGGGCCAGTCTTGTGGAGACATTTTCTCAAATCAGAATCCTCTTCCCAAATGACTGTCACTTCTGTCGAGTTGATGTGAAGCTAACTAAACACTCAGGAAACTGAGCAGCATTCTCAGTTCAGGGTTCTTCCCCTTCAAATAAGTTTGAGTTTTCAGTGGACAGAGCCTTCAGTAGATCAGGCCTTACCTTTCCTGTGGCTCAGTGTAGAATGGGGGTTTCTCTTTCATGATGCACATTTTTCATATCCTTTCCCGCCACCTGCTCTCTCGCTGAGGGCCTGGGTAAGGGCAGTGAGAGATGGCACACCACAACGTGAATGCTGGCCTATCATGAGACTTTCTGCACCAAACAAAGTAATCGACTACTTTTTAATTCAGCCTTACTCTGAACATGGGCAGAATGGGTTCAGATGCTTTACCAGAATGTCGCGTGAATGTCTCTAAAGCCTGGTGTCTGAGAGAGTCAGTCTTTCCCTCTGAAATCTCATCATCCAGGCCTCCAGTGTCTCTGCATGTCTCTTGGTATTCTGGTCTTCCAGTCCTCATCAGAATGGCTCAAGCTTGTAGCATCCTAGGACTGTTTAGCCACATGCCTCTAATAAATGAGTTGTAAAGGCCTCAGACTCACATAATTGTGTTTACCGCAGCAACAGCACCCCCCCTCCTTAGTACCAGTTTTATATGTTACTTACATTTCTTGTTGCTGTAACAGGTGTATAACCAAAGCAAATTAAGGAGGGACTTATTTTAGCCCAATAGACATGATGGTTATCACTCAGGGACAACAGGAGATGCAGAAGTATTTGAGGTATTGCTGAGGTGGATGAACTGGATGCCAACTGAAGTGTGACAACCAGGGTGTAGTTTTTGACCATAAAAGACAAAGAGCTGGAAGGTTTGGGGCTGCATGATTTGGGCAAGTTCCCTGTGCATCTGTTGGCTGGCAATAAAGACTTTGTTTTGGGCTTTAAGAGTGTCCATGTTATGGCTTCTGGTGGGCTTACCTCACAACAGTTTCTTGTTTGTTTGTTTGTTTGTTTAATATTTGGAGATATAGTCTTTTTGTGTTCAAGCTGTTATTTGTCTTTATTTGTCTTTTTTTTTTTTGGGCAAGTTGTGGTGATAAATGACCTTTTCTGAATGTTTGTATATTCTTTCCTTCCTCTGGCTCTGGTCCCTCATTAGAGCGTTGTTCATTTCTCCTGATCTCCTGAAACTGGTTTATGCTCCTCTGCTGTTATAGTTTCATTCTGTGGTTGTGATAACATACCATGACCAAAAGCAACTTAGAGGTGGGAAAGGCCTTCTTCATATTAGGGTTACAGTCCATCAATGAGGGAGATCAGGGCAGGAATGCAGGTTTGCTGGCTTCCACACAGGCTCATGATTAGATAGCCCTTGGAATTGTGCTGTCCACAGTGATCTAAGTCCTCCTGTGTCAATTAATAATCAAGACATTTCCCCAGAGACATTCCCAAAGGCAAGTGTGATCTAGACAGTCCCCCAGTTGAGACTCCCTTCCCTGAATGCTCTACAATGTGCCAAGGCTGTATAGTTAAAGCTAAATAGGACAGACATCATGGACGGGAGATTTGGGAGCAACAGCAGACAGTATGGTTCTTGCCATTATGGGTTTGTGGAGCAGTTTGTATGACAGTTCTCATCAAGGTATCTTATTCTCTCTTCCTGCTCTGAGAATTCCCCAGCCTTAAGTTTGGAAAGCATTCATCTGTGATGCTTAGCGACACCTCAGCTCCCCTTCTCTTGTTGGTCCTGTGTGACAATCGTCATGCCTGCTAGATTATTAAACTACAAAATTCCCATCTCCTGCTTTGTAACTAACAAGTAATTAGTAGTAATTTCATTGGTAGATAATTTTATTTCTGTTACTTTTAAATTTTGAGACAATTAGTTTTAATGACATTTTGAGTTTTAATGACAATTGATGACTATTTTTGAGAAAATGTCTCACTATGTAGCCCTGGTTGACCTGGAACTTGTTATGTAGCATTTATAATTTTTGCTTGATTTGCTTATTTATATGATTTTCAAAGAATGGTAGTTTTGTGTTTCAGAAACAAAAATGTTTCTGAAGGGATCTTTTAATATCTCATCTATTATTGGTGACACAAAAAAGGATATTTTTAAGTAGGCAATAATTCTTTGCTACCATTATTTATTTTGATGTTCAAATTCAGAATGAGGCCATTGTAAGACATTTCAAATTGTCTTCTGAAGCCTTTTAGAGGGAAATATTTAGAAACACTTATTCACTGCTAATACATCATTTATAGGCCCCACAAAGCTGAGACAATGTTGCAACTTTTGTATATAATTCAAAATCAAATGTATAAATATTACATATTTTCAAACTGTGGATTTAGAAGGCACAAAATAGCTACATCAATTAATAGCAGAAAAGACAATGCTACAGAAGGAATAATATCAAGTCCAAATTATATTATAGAGCCAGGCAGTGGTGGCACAAGCCTCTAGGATGGTCCAAAATCACAGAGGACATAGTATATTAACAGGATTCTTTGTTTTGTTCCTGACATAATGGAAGCAGCTTCAAAGCTTCCTCAGAAAAATATTAATAGCAGCAAGGCACACTTATTTCATCTTGTTTAGGATGCATCAATGATTTAATGTTTTCACTTTTTTAGAAATAAATGATTCTTAGTTTGTTGAAGTTCTTTAAAAAATCTACAGTGCTAATACAATGTTAGTAGTAGAAGAGCTAATTGCAATATTGTACGATGATAAAGCTACTTAAACCTGCAGCTACACATGCAAAAATGTTAATAACAATTAGGTATGCCTTACACCTTCTGTAAATGTGAGGCAACATTCCTAATGTTTTGCTATGAGGGATTCTACTTTGTCTGGTTACCATTCTCCGTCTCTTGTATTCTGCATTAGTATTATATAAGAGCAGTGGCTTCTCATCTAATGCAGTGATGTTTGACACCTGTGCTATTTTTCACTGATGCAAATCCAAATCCCAGAGTATGTCTAACACATGTTATGCTTCGCTCCTTCACTCTTTCTGCTCACCCTCATTCTCTCTCTGTCCTTCTCTCCCTTCTCTTTGGGACAGTGTTTCACTTGGTAGCTGAGTCTGAATTTGAGTTCACCATCTCCCACGTGCTGAGATTATAGGTATGGCACCACTTACCCAAACAGATACTCTATTTTTTAAATATACTAGCATCTATAATTACTTCAATGAAATGTCTGTTTTTTCACTGTCTGTGTTAGTAAACTTTGCTTCAGAGCAAACAACTGCAAATTCCAGTGACACGTAACCGTGCACATTTATTTCACTAATGGGTTGCCGTGCTTCAGCCTTTACTAACTGGTGTGGAAATGTCTAATGTTAGCAGATGGTATGGCTGCACTGAGTACTAACTAGGAACCAGCATCTCTGCCCCCAGAATTACTGCAAAAAATACCAAACTGATAAAACGTGAAAATGAGGAAAGGATGATGTCTTAAGAAAGATGCACTAAAGATGAGTAACAAAAGTTTTTCTATAGTTGTAAATAAAAAAGATATGTATAATGATTGGGGAAATTGTTCCCTTAAACATGGAAGGGGATAGAATACATGTGATATGAAAGATGAGGGCAAAGAATACTGGGAGTTAAAGGGTTAAGTAGGGGTTAGGAAATGTCACAGAGGATGTGGTAGGGAGTGGGTTAACTATGACTGAAGATAACAATACATTCGCGTGCGCACATGCGAGCACACACACACATGCACACACTCTCTCTCTCTCTCTCACACACACACACACTCACACACACATGGAGTTTAAACAGAAGTACCCTGCATAGGTAGACAGAGCTGCTCCCAGAAGACATGGGTTATCAAATGAAAATTTCATTGCCAGGCATGGAATACATCACTATGAGTTATTAGTCAGGGAGGCATCAGAGGTTTCCAAAACAACAAGCTATTGCCATTGATCTTAGCTGCCCACGATAACTAGGTGATTAGATCTTATTGCTTAAGACATCACACACTTTTGGTTACAGGACATAAAGAAATCAATCTTGAACTGACCATGGATTTCCTATCTCCTGAGTGGTCATACTTCTAGAAGGTGCCATACAGGCCTCTGAAGGAGAAAAGACATCAATGGTCTTACTTAGCACTGGACCCTATATTCAACAATACCAACTTTCTAAGTAAGAAGATCCCACTAGTGTAACAGTGGTATCAGGGTTATAGGGGTAACCAAGCTGCTTTCTGATTGGAGTTGAGAATTGCTTCATAGGAGGGAAACCATAATCCATATTGTATGCCTGGTCAAAAGCCCATGATTGTAGAGGTTCTAGGCCCTAGTGGAGGACTTACTATTGCCTTTTGCTAAATGGTCATGCTGTCAAATTTCATCCTAAATATTTATGTTGAGACAGATATATCTGTGTTGCTATCAATCTTAAAGAACTTTTTGCAGTGGGCAATGGTTAGTAAAGAGACAAATAATTGGTTAAAGTACTGAGAATAAATTACTGTTGTGTTCAGTCCTAAGTGGGAGACATCTATATCAGCCCCACCCCCAAAGGCTCAGGAAATAATCTGGCACAGGGGATAGAAGGAGCCCAGCAGCTGGAAAACGGTGAGGAGTGCTGTGAAATGCTGTCATTAGAACATGGCATGGCCATGTAAAGTCATGCACTCAACAAAGCTGTGATTACCTTCACAAGTCCTGCAGAAGATCGAGGGAGCCAGAATTCAGGCATGCGTGAGGGCTGGTACAATGAGGACTCACCCACCGCTGAGATGCTATTGGCAGCGGATGGCTGCTGGGGGAGGGAGAGCCATTTTTTCTAACCCCACTGAAAACCATGACCCAAATTCTTTGGTCAAATTAAGCAAGCTTTATTTTCTGTCAGACAGGGCTATCTACCCAAAGTGGGGTTTGAGAGAATAGCATTGAACAGGAAACAGTGGGGCTTATACAGCCCCCAAAGCTACAAGATGAGGCCAGTTTCAGGAGTTGGGGAATCCCCAGAGGAATTTTGATTACACGGGAACTTGGCTGAACATTTTAAAATTATTGGGCAGAGCATCTTATCAGGGTGGAGGTTAGGGTACAGGGTATGGGGACATGTCAAATTATAGAAAATGAGTCAAGGCCTCGTCAAATCCAAATTTTACAGAAAACAAGAATGAACTTAGTTTGACCTTGTAATATGATGGTTTCTCATCTTAAGATGAAGTCAGGCTAGTCCATTGGGTGTGACCAGGAGTGGGTTGCCGCTGCCCCAGTGGATGACCCCATGCCCATTTGCTATGCACATACGGACAGCACTAAGTGGATTTCAAGGAACATTAAAAAAGAAAAGAACATGAAATTGGGAGGGTTTGTGTTGAAGGGATCCAGGGGAGGTGGAAAGGAGAAACAGTAGGTAGATATAATCATAATTTACTGTATACTTACATGAAATTCTCAAGGAATACATTAAAAATAATAGTTTTTTCAAAAATCTAGAGAAATACACTCAGTTGGTAGATAAATTTGATTGATGTTCGGATGACTGGTAAATTATAAAGATAGATTTCTTTTTGTTTTCTAATGTTTTTGTCCTGAGAATTGAATTTAGGTCCTTGTGCTTGGATGACTATTGAGCCGCCTTCCCAGCCCCCTCAACACAGTTTTAGCTTGCAATTTTCTGATAGCTAAGGATATTGAACACTTTATAAATACTGGCTATTTGTAGCTCTTACAAACTGTCTCTTCAGTTAATTGTCCCATTTCCTGATTGGCAGTCTTGGTATTTAATTTTGCTACACTTCAGTTGTTTTAGGTATTAACTCCATCTTAAATATAGTTGGAAAAGATGTCTTTTCCATTCTGAAGACTTTGCTCTGCTGATAGTGTCCCTTGCTGCTATGTAGAAACATTTTATTTTAATGTCATGTAATCTCATCTGTCAATCCTTTGCTATTGAAGTTCTACTCAAAGGCAGTGTGTGTGTGTGTGTGTGTGTGTGTGTGTGTGTGTGTGTAGATAGACAGACAGATAGATCCATAGAGAGAGAGAGAGAGAGAGAGGGGTGTAGAGGTGTTTCTCCTGTTTTCCTCTAGCTGTTTCAGCATTTACAGGGCCGTTTGTTTTGTTTTTGAGACAGGGTTTCTCTGTGTAACAGCTCTAGCTGTCCTGGAACTCAATTTGTTAGACCAGCCTGGCTTTGAACTCACAGAGATCTGCCTGCCTCTGGCTCTCAAATGCTGGGATTAAAGGTGTGTGCTACCATGCCTGGCTCAGCATTTACAGTTTTAAATCAAGCTCTTTGGTCCACTTTGAAATGGCTTTCTTAAGGGTGAGAGATATTAATCTAAACTCCTTCTTCTGCATGTGGAAATACAGTCTTGCAAGCACCATTTACTTAATAGACCGTCTTGTTTCTGGCATGTTTTGGCAACTTTGTCAAAAATTAGGTAGCCACAGCTATATGGGGTTATTTCTGGGTATTTATTTTCTCCGTTGTTCCATTTACCAACTTTTAGATGCCTGTTCCCCCCCCCCCCCCGAGTAGTATATTATCTCTATCACTATGACTCTGCAGTGTAGTTTTGTTGAGATTTGATCTTACTATGCAGCCCTGGTTGGCCTGGAACTTGTTATGTAGACCAGGATAGCCTCAAACTCACAGTGATTGTCTGCCTCTGCCTCCTAAGCATTGGGATTAAAGTTGTGTGTCATAACAACCTGCTAAGTACAGTCTGACATCAGTTCTATGACAACTTTGGTACAGTTCTTTCTACTTAAGATTGGTATGGCGGCTGTATGTCCGTCCATATGAACTCTAGGATCTTTCTCTAATTTCGTGAAGGATTTTATTAGATTTTTGATAGGGATCACAACTATCCATAGGTAAGTCTGGGTAGAGTGCCATTTTCACAATATTCAGCCAATCCAGGAACGTGAAAGTTCTTAGCATTGTCTAGAACAGTGTTCTTAGTCTTCCTAATGCTATAACTCTTTAATACAGTCCCTCATTCTGTGGTGACTCCAACCATAAAATTATTTTGCCACTTCACAACTAATTTTGTGATGGTTATGCATCATAAAGCAAACATCTGATGTGCAGGATATTCCACGTGACCCCCTACAGCAGCTATACCCCTATGTTGAATACCACTGATTAGTGTCTTCTTTGCTTACTTTTTTCAGTGACTTAATGTTTTCATTATGGGGGTCTTTCCCCTCCTTGGTGGTTTATTCCTATTCCCTGTAAATCCAATACACTCACTGGTTTCCCAGAATGCAATTGTACCTGTTTGTCACTGGAACCTTAGGAGGAGGTTAGACATTGTTTATATCTCCCCTAGGAAGAAATACTAGCAAAGCATGTAAACGAGCACACACACACACACACACACACACACACACACACACACACACACACAGGTCAGAGCAGGGCACTGGGTAGCTTCCTCTATTCTGCTCTACCTTAGTGCCTTGAGACAGGGTTTCTCATTGGTGCTAATCTCAATGCTTTGAGCTAGACTGGCTGGCCGGCAAGTTCTCTGGGTCTGCTTGTCTCCACACCCCAGTTAACCAGTATGCTCAGCTGTGGCTGCTATTCTACATGGAGGCTGAGGATTTGAGCTCACATTCTCAGAGTTACAGAACAAGCAGTCACCGAGCCATTTCCCAAGCCCACAATTCCCCTTTCACCTCTAAATTTACTAATTTTGGTCTTCTCTTTCATTCAGTTAGTTTAGCTCTGGGTCTGTCATCATTTATCTTTTCAAAGAAACAGCTCTGTGATTAATTCTACACATTCATCTGTTTCATTCATTGCTGCCGTAATCTTTACTAGAGCCTGAGGTATACCACTAGGTTGTTTCAAATCTCTCTGATCATCATACAGCTATAAACTTCTCTCTTGGGACTGACCTAGTTATAGCCCAAAGGTTCTGACAGATTGTGCTTTCATTTGATTTTTAGCAATTTTTAAGATCCTCTCCTTCAATGACCCACTGTTCAATCAAAAGCATATTGTTCAATCTCCCAAGTACTTGTGTGTTTCCCAAGTTCAGCTTTGATGATGACATCATGTTATTGGATTTAGTTTTTCAATCCAATCAATCTGTGTCTTTTGTGAGTTAAGGGTGCTTGCAGTCAAGGTTATATTGAATATTGAGAGAGGTTTGCAATTACTGATGGTCCTCATGTTGTTGTTCATCTGGTGGGCTGGCTCATTGGTAGTTCTTCTCCTGGTAGTAATGGAGGTTTTCCGATTGGCTGTGTTGGATGGGATTCCTTCCCATCTGACTTCTGTTCATTCTTCTCATGTGATGGAGGCTCTTTTCATTGTTCTCATGGATGAAATCCTTTTTCTTCTGTGTACAGTACTCCTTTAGTAATTGCCTTAACTTATGATATTTTTAATTATTTTTATGTGTATGGATGTTTTGTCTGAATATATGTCTACATGCACCTGTGCCTGAGGCCAGAAAAGGGCACTGGGTCCTTGGGAACCGGAGTTATGGACAAATGTGAGCCATTGGATAGGTGCTGGTAATAAACCCAAGTCTTTTGGAAGAGTGGTCAGTGTTCTTAACCACTTAGCCATAGCTCCAGCCCCTTATGCTTATTTTAAAATATTTTACTTTTGATTTCTCCAACAATTTTAATAGATAACTTTGTTGGGTTGGTTATTTACTTTCAGGGCTTGTAATATATCATTAGTTCATGCTTTCCTGGTTTTTAGAGTTGCTGATGAAAGATCTGATGTTTCCTTATGTGTGAGTTGACATTTTCTTCTGATAGCTGTTGTTGTGTTTATTTGCTTAATTTTCACATATTGACCAGAACATGCCATGGAGAGGTTCTTAAGTGGTCATGTCTATTTGTGGTTTTAGATTCTTCCTATTTGGATGTCTTTAGGTTTGGGAAATCCCCAGACACAATTCCACTGAACAGAGGGACAATCAGGAACATGTAGAGAGGAAAGCTGTGTGACAAGGCGATGTGTGATGTGATCTGCAAACAGAGCCCAGAAGAAGCTACTCTGCCAATACCTTGACCTTGGACTTGTACAGGCTGTTGTTTAAGCCACCTGGTCTATGACATTTGGTCATAGGAACTCCAGGAAGCTGGGTATAAAGAAGAATGTGACGTTATAAAAATGTGTAAACATGATAGAAGAGAACCTGAGATTATTTTTTCACAGAAGCCAAAATGAGAGTGATTCAACAGGCAAGAAAGTCACAGTCATGAACTCTACTGGAAGGCCATGGTGAAACCCCCCAAATACTCTTTGGACTCAGTGACTCAGAAGTCAATGGTATCCTTTCTACTGATTCTCTCACGGGAGAAAAAGTAAAACCCTTGTACATGAGGAGTGTGCAAGTGCATGTTTAGAGTATGTGTGTGTGTGTGAGTGCATGAGTGTGTGCATGTGAATGTGTTCCTGCATGTGTGCATAAGAATGTGTTGGTGTGAACCTGAAAGCAACCTAAATGATCCTCAACTGAAGAATGGATAAAGATGTGGTACATTTACATAATGGAATACTACTCTGTGGGAAAAAAAACAATGGAATCTTGAAATTCGTAGGCATGTGTATGAAACTTGAAGAAACCATCCTGAGTGAGGTAACCCAGTCACAAAAAGAGGAACATGGTATGAACTCACTCATGTATGGATTTTAGACATAGAGCAAAGGATCACCAGTCTATAATTCACACCGCCAGAGAAACTAGGATACAAGGAGGAACCTAAGAGATTCACACAAGGTCCCTTACAGAAGGGGAAAGAAACAAGATCTCCCCATACTGGGAGTGGGTGGGGGAAGTGAGTGGAGAAGGAGTTAAGAGAAAGAGAAGAGGAGGAGAGGAAAGCATGTGGGACTAGGAAGATTGAGTCAGGGGAGAAAACTGACTCTAGAGAAATGTCCAGAGACCTACAAGAATGACCCCAACTAACAATCTGAGCGACAGTGGAAAGGATACCTTTCCCTGATAATGAGATTGATGACTAACTTATCCACCATCATAGGGCCCTCATCTAGTAGATGATGGAAACAGAAGCAGATACCCACAGCTAAACACTGAGCCGAACTGGAATCCAGATGCAGAGAGGGAGGACAAGACCAGGCTACAGAAACCCACAGAGGCTACTGACCTGAACAGGAGCTAATGGACCCCCAGACTGATAGCTCGGAATCCAGCATGGGACTGACTCAGACCCCCTGAATGTGGGTCTCAGTTAGGAGGCCTGGACAGTCTAAGGGGCCTCTGACAGTGGAACCAGGATGTATCCCTGGTGCATGAAAGGACTTTGGGAGCACATTCCCCATGGAGGGATACTTCCCTAACCTAGAGGCATGCAAATGACTTGACAGATTTTGTTGATCCCTCCTGGAAGCCATCATCCTCCTTGTGGAGTGGGGTGGGGAATGGAATGGGAGGGTGGTGGGGGTATGGGAGGGAGGGAGGGAGGGAGGGAGAGGAAACTGGGAGCAATATGTAAAATAAGAAAAGAATGTGTTGGTGTACATGTGGAAATGTGCATGTGTGTGTCTAAGACTATGTATGTGTGTATGTCTGTTTTTGCATTTGTGTATATGTAGGTGTGAGTGTGAAATAAAAATTAAATATGGAGAACATTTAAATTCACACATTACTGGAAAGGAAATGCAAATCTAAAGGTTTTTTAAGATTTTATAATTAAAAAGTTTTTAATGGGAAAGAAACTTAGGTGTATAGTCTTTGGGAATAAAGGAGGGGTGGCTTGCTTTCTGGCTGGTAAAGATCTTAGTTTTAACTGATCTTTTCTTACTGGATTTTCAGCTAAGCTTTACCTTGTAACCAGTAATGCTGTTACAACCTTCATTGGGTTGGCCGGCCATCTGTTTTTAGCATGATTGTGACTCTTCACTTTTGCCATTGATGTTAATGAAACATTGAGAGAAGTTTTAAATGAGTGTTGCTAGTCAGGAATCACAAAGAAAATGACAAGGTTCTAAATTTTTCAGGTTTTTATTAAGTGTTTAAGCTATTTCCAGCTTATTAGTCATGGCAGAAGTCAAACACTCCTCTCATAGTGAGAGCTAGTTATTTCTTTACTATCTCAACAAACATTTGTGTGTCTCAAATTGTTTCATGTGATATGGAAAACAAATGGGGAAGGGTCATTTTCAAAGTCCTTAGTTCCTAAGCAAGGGACTAGTTGATATACCAGTGTGTTTACTATACACTTACAAGACCTGAGAGAAACCAGCCCGTCTCCATTCTATAGACAAGGGCCGTTTTGATACTCTAGTTCACTTAAGTTACTGTTCCCTGGAATCTGACCTACTCTGACCTGGCAGTTTAACTGTAACCCACAGCTATCTGCTCCCAGACATGTTCTGTACCAGGAGAGACTTTCCTAACTGCCACATCTCACTTCTGTAACTACCTTGCTTGCAAAACCCCTACCCCAAGGTTCTGCCATATAAAAAGGGTTTGAGAAACTGGCTCAGGGCTGATCTCTTGAATCCATCTTTGGGGGAGAAAGCCACTGGCTAGCCCCTATGTATACAAATAAAGCTTGATTTGAGTTGGCCATAATTTGGTCTTTCTCCTCACATCTGTGGATTAATACATAGAGGTATTTTTTAATGCAACACATATTAGCTGACATGTTAATGGGGTTCAGTGTGCTTTTATATACATGTACATAGGGTGCACTAATCAAATTTAGCTGTATATAGCCTAATTATCTGTAACCACTCCTCTACTGTCAGGTTTGGTGTTCTGTAGCTTCTACTCATGACAGAGAATACTGTGGTGTTTATCTTCTTGTGCATTGTTTATTTAATACAATCACTCCCAGTTCCATCCACTTTGCAGAAAATGCTAAAATTCCATTCTTCTTTATGGATGAATAATGTCCTATTCCTGTGATATACCACATTTTCTCTATCTGTTCTTCAAATCCCTATACTGCAATGTAAAGAAGGGCAAGGGAACCCCTGTGGTGTGGATGAAGAGCCTGTCCTCAGCCCCAGTGGTATCTCTGAAGGCAGGAGTTGGCTGTTGTGGCCTCCCTGTCTGTCCTGTCACCACTCAGCTTTCCTTAATGACACAGCCAGCCCTTCCTTCTATAAATCAGACTGGTGGAGGGTAATAAAACTAGATTCAGGGGTTGAAAAAAAACCAACAATGTACTATTAATGATAGGAAATTTATTTTTATACAAAGTTATGTAATCTGAAGCCAAGGGGCTTCCCCAAATAAGCTGTGCATTCCTGTATCACAGGGACTGGATCACAGTAACAATTCCAGGGGAACAAAATTAGAATTCAGAAAAAGACTATCCAGAGGTTCCAGAGTAGGGAATGCAGCCAAAGACAGCCTTGTTTCCTGAAAACTAACAGTCACTCTGGGCCATGGATTTACTAGCTGGTTGCTGAAAATTGGATCCTATGCCGTGCTGAGGAGGGAGATGCAGCCTTACTTCTTTCTAGGAAAGTAGTATCTGCAAAGATGCTTAAGGAAGACACATCTCATCACTCAAACTCAACTTTACCCAACTACTAGTTCTCAGGTAATCACTATAAAAACACTCCAGAGGTCAGATGTCTTAACACCTTTTCTTCATATTAGAAACACTTCTACTATTCTTAGAACTTGCAACTGTCATTGTTGTGTGGTGCACTAAAATTCTTGACATTGTGCAAGCACATAAAACGTGACTTCTTTATTAAGGTTTTATAGGGACATAAATGCTTTAGGGACCACACGGAGTACACATAGTTCAGCAAGGATCTGGGTAAGATGGAGTTTCCAGAGCCTGGAGGTTAATTCTGTTTCTAGCCATTCTGGATGCAGTTTACAGTACAAAAATGCTGAGAAAAAAATATCAGTGTAGCAAATGTAAATGGCGACTTAAAGCTCATGATTTCACTGCCTTAATGCTTCAAAAAGGAATGGGGATGCAGCTAGTGGGGTGTGTTTTCCAAGCACGTGAAAGACCCAGGTTCGATCCCCAGCACCATAATCAAAACAAAACACAAAGAAGAATACCTCAAAGGCTCTAAAATAAAAGACTTCACTTGTTCGAGTTAACTTATTGTAGTGAGCAGAATGAAGTTCCTAGAATTAGGCCTCCACTGCAGACCTGAAGGGTCTTGAGAGAAGTGACAAGAGATCAAATTCAAATGGCAATTGTTCAATTAACTCTCCCCTACTATCCTTTTATCATCATCACCATCATTATTAATTGTTCAAGGCAGGGTTTCTCTGTAGCCCTGGCTGTACTGGAACTCACTCTGTAGGCAGCAGACAGGCTGGCCTTGAACTCAGAGATCTGCCTGCCTCTGCCACCTGAGTGCCAGGATTAAAGGTATACACCACCACACCCAGCCACCATATATCCCAGAAATGCTTGGGCATACTTATTTCCTTGGGTGTATATTCTAGATTACCCAAGCTAGAAAGTTATTCTTAGTTGTGTCTCACTGAAGAGGGACAGAGTGAAGAACACAGCAGAAGACATAGCCTCGGACTAAGTAGCAATGTCAGGAAATGCAGCACAATTTTCCTCCTTAGCAAAGGAGAATACACTATTCAGACCACAAAAGGATACATGTATGTTGGGATGCCTCTTGCAGCCAGATGTTTCCGAATGAGTCTTTCGGTGCCGTACCAGTTAAAACCCTTTGTAGCGTGTCCAATTCGTGGAAGATGAACACTTGCTATTGCAAAGAAAATATTCTGATAATTAGTGAAAAATATATAAAGAAAAGACCAATTATTGATGATCTCATGCAATTATAATGTCAAAAAGTTCTGGGGAGGAAACAAAAGAGAGGAAGAGTAAGATTTTCTGTGGGACACAAGAACCCACAGGTTCTAGAAGTAAGTAAATATGATAGACACAGATTATGACAAATGGGTGAATCATTAATTACAACAAATATAAATTCTCCAAAAAGTCAAAAAATTCCACAAACACTGAGATACACTAGGCTGGGACAGGCTAAACTCTTTCAGAAAAGAACTGTGAGTTACTATGGGTGACAAGGAAGCCAGAGACCGCCTCCTAATCTGTGTACCATGACAACAATGCCCATTGGATGGACACAGTTCACAAGGAAAAGGCTATGTGAACACACACGATGTGGGTGAGACCTGGTTCACTTTTACTGTGCAAACCAAGGGGAATCTTAATATTTCTTGCCTCCCTTCAAAAGTCACATGTCTGGACAGAAAGTCTTCCCATCCTGGGCAGAAGGAGGGGCTTACCTTTCTTTTTCTTTGCTGCTAAAAATAACTTCTTGAGGCCCACTTCTAGAGCCTCCATCTTAATGCCAGACAGGACATTGGAGCGATCGCGGTGCTGAGCCACAATCAAGGCCAACTAGAAAGAACAACCAGTAAACAAGGTACAAGGCAGTCACACTGGCAGCAAGACAGCAGGCTACAGAGGAGACTGTTACAGAGGACCTGGGCTGAGCTCTGTCCCTGGATGCTGGCTGGCAGCAGTATCCTACAATGTACTACACGACTGGCCCGTCTTATTTCATGATAATGTATAAAGGCTTTTCTTCCTTGTTTTAAGATAGGTTCAAAGATATGGACTTTCCTAAATGTTCTCCAGGGAAAAGAGAACTGTTTGGAATCTCAGCTGATACGATGTCAGGAGTTTTAGATTTCAGTCCTCTAGCTGGTACTCATCAGCTCTGACCCCTCACCCCCCACCCTGCCCAGGACTAGAGTCATCCTGTCTCTGTCCTAACAGCCTGTGAAGACAGTGCCTCCCAGAGGTCATCAAGGGAACTGCTGCAAGCTGCTGTCTACTGTGGGCACTCTGCTTTCTTTTGTGGTGCTGGGGATTAAACCGGTGCAAGCTAGGCAAGTGTCCTACCACTGCCACATTCACCGCCACCAGCTGAGTCACTGGATTCTGTTTCTTATGCACAGGCACAGTTGTCCCCCTCCGCCCACTCTGTGCAGTGTTTTAGAAATTACTGAGTGAAGAAACAGAAAACACTTTGCTGTCAGCCATACAGACCACTAGATCTTTGAGTGTGAGAGTCTCTCAGCCTCACTTTCTAACTCTTTTTCTAAGTCAGCAAGGATCTGGCTCGACATGCAAATGTAGATTTGAGCCTCAGAGACAATCAGGTGGATGTGGTAAAAAAAAATAAAGCTCACTATAGACATTCCAAACAACAGGCACGCAGGAAATATTTAAGATGCAAAGCAGGGAGGCACTTCCTGTATTCTGCCGGCTAGAAAGTATAATCCTTCACACAAATGTCTTTTATAAACACAAGTGATAAACCTCCAGAATCGTGCATCATCATTTCTTATTCTACTCAGGAAATGTTTCTAAGCATGTTCTATGAGCCAGCACTGTGTAGAGTACAAATGGTAAAAAGAAACAGAAGGGGCTGGCTACCTATGACCCCCGTTTGATCTCTAAGACCCACATGGTGGAGAGGGAGAACACACACCTGCAAATTGTCCTCTAAACCAACACACATGTACAGGCAAGTACACAACAAATGTGCATGCGCGCGCGCGCGCGCGTGCGGGCGCACAGACACACACAGACACACACAGACACACACAGACACACACAGACACACACACACACACACACACACACACACACACACACACGGAAACAAGAACACAAAGAAAGACATCAAGGACGTGTATACACAGAAACCCTGAAGAAAGACTGTGAGGACACGGTGAGAAGGTAGTGGTCATGTACAAGCTGAGAAGAAAAGCCACTAGAGAAGCCAACCCACTGTTGTCCCGTGTGCTCATACAGTCTCCAGCAACACTTGCAATATGTTTCCAAGGCTGAAGCCAATCCAGTCTGTGCCACAGGTGTGGCAGCTCTAACAAGCTACTGTGCTACGATACGCAGAGGCTGGGCAGTAGGCACTTGAGGGGTGGAGGTTTCAAGAGAAGCTCTTACGAGCCAAGCTTTAGTTCTGATACGCAACAGGTTTTTCACTCACCAGATCTTGCCTTTTTTCTCGCGACTCTTTATCATCAATAGGAAATAAAAGGACACCTCCCAAACTCAAGTCTGAGGTTTTAAAGAGAGACAAAAGACCATTAAGTTCACTGAAGGGCTGTTCTGAATCTTCCTTACCTGTTCATTTTCTGAACCCCATCACATTTTTTGTTACCTTCTTGCCTTTTGAAATATGGTCTCACTGTGTAGCTCAGGCTATCCTTGAACTTACAGCAATCACCCTGTCTTGACCTCCCCAATGCCAGGACTTCAGGCGGGAGCCAACATGGCTTGCTCCAATTAGGTTTTGCGCTTGACCTCCCTCTGATTTTTCACAGCTGTTTTTCATCTCCTGGCCTGTCATCATCTTAGCCTGGCACTCAAGCTCCTTCCTTCCTGCACTCTCATGTTCTCTGAACTCAGTGGTCCTCACTCATTACCAGCCTAGTACCCCTGTGGCCATCACGGTGATTCCAAAGGCAGAGGGATAGGGTGGATGCGCTGGAGAATCCTTAGGAGTCTCCTGTTTGTCTTAAATCACTCACACACTGCACTCTCCTGTTTCTCTCTGTATATTTCCCTATCGTCCAAATCAAGTCAAGCTGATGCTCGAGACAAATGGGCCAATTTAGCTGTGGGCTTTACAGACCCAGTTTGAATTTTTTGTTCAAACCAAAATGATAAAACAAAAATGATAAATATCTCACATACCCCGATCGTTTCAGGCCTTCTAAGACACCAGCAGCCCTGCTATACCATACCATTCTCCCAATCCAGCAGATTACTTCCCAAAAGGTCTCTATGATGTGGCTAAGCTTCCTTTTAAAATGCAACTTCCCTTTCCTCCTTGGACAGCGGCTCTACCCTGGGCTGCTTGGGGCTGTGTAACTGCCTAGGTCCTTCAGTCATCAGATGCTGGGAACAGTAAGTGTGACAAAGACACAGAAAAGAATGAGACTGTCAGGAGGGTTCTACTGCCACCTCTAACAACAATCTGAATTCAACTCATCTTTCCAGGCTGTGCTCACCCTCCTGAGCTGTCCCTGGTAGCTCTAGCACAGGCTCATCCACTCTGCCGGGCCCCGAGTCAACCCTCTTCAGGGATGATGACACGGTCCATCTCCAGTTCCACTGGCCATGATACTGTAAGTCTGTGAAGCCACAGTGGACTCTTCACACCCCCCAAATGTTCCAACGTGATGTGGCCACCGGTAGGGGTAAAATCCAGCAGTATTCCCGATTCTCACTCTTACTTCAGTGTCTCGATATTGTGATCTGCCTTCTTCATGCCCTCTCTTTTCTTGTACAAAGTAGGTATTTCTAATCTGAGTTTTGAACTCCGATCCTCACATGACACCTGACCTCATGTGATGGGTGCTTTAAAAATCCCTGGCTGCTCCCCAGGCTCTGTCATTGTAACCTCATTCACCCCTCGGGATCACAATCCAGGACTTTACACAGGGTCTCCTCCGTCCACACCTCTCACCCCACTCACCCAGGCTCCCAGATCAGTGTCCGGATCTGGAAGGACCCTCAGCAATCTGTGTCACCAGAGCTGGGGGCCACCCTGTGTCCACCCCTTCCTCCCCACCCTGGCAGGTGTTCGATCCTCCCGCCCTCCCTCTTTCCCTCTCAGGCATCTCAGGGGAGACAAAAAAGCTTGCCCTCCTGCTGCCACGCTGGGGCTGGGGCTGCTGCACTTACAAAGAAAGCGCTTTCTCCCATCCTGGGGCCACCACTAATGCCCTCAAGCAACCTTAGTTCTGCCTTCAGGGAGTGTGGTAGTCCCAGCTGGGGTGGACTCAAAAGACATCCTCTTCCCCTTGGCACCTGAGCTGTCATGAACACTTTGAAAGTGTCTACTAGGCCTCATGTTCCTCTATGGATATGGATGAACAGGGATGAACAGGGACAAGATCTTCAGGCAGAACACTTGGATCCACTATCCTTACTGTAGCCTTAAAGAAGGTAGGGGAGTGTCAGCCACAAATTATGGACGAGAAAACAGGCTCTGAGGTTGAGCTGCCTCAGAGTTACACTGCTGGCAGAAGCCAGGCTCCAAGCAGCTCTCCTCTGTCCTGCAGAGCTTGCTAACCCATCTGATGCAGAACGTTAAGTGTCCTCTCCTGTCCTATGCTGCCCTTGACCCTCTCCGTCTCTTCACTTCTTACCTTTCATTTTCCCAGCCAGCTCATATATTTTTCTTGGTTCGGCTGATCGTGCTTCCAGAGCTGTGAATAAGCCACCTCTGCCCCAGCGGCCAGAATCATCTGACGGGAGAGAGAAAATGTCCGTCTGTGGGAGGCAAGGCTCAGAAAACCAAAGGCATGCAAAATAGGCTTGTGGGGGAATGACTTCCTAGAGGAGGACTATCTACTCTCTGAAGAATATTCTAGAAGGTGTACTTGGTTACTGTGTCAGGAAGGGTCCAAACAGGAACCTCAGAAGCTAAGTGTTCTGAAGGAGGGGGAGCTCTGGTACATCTGTGCTGGCTGGAGGCGAGGTTCAGGGTGAAGAACAGAGTAGAGGACATAATGGAGTGGGCGCGGTAAGCCGACAGGGCACACCCACACACAGTAAGGAGGAGGAACAGCAGGACTCAGTGCACAGCTGGTTAAACCGTGTGTTTATACTCATTTGTTCTACACATATTGGCTCATATATCTTACATGTCAAGCACTTTTCTAAGCACCTGGCTTATGCCAGGGAACAATAACGTAAGTCCTTGCTCCATGAAGCTAATTTTCTAATGCAATGAGATAGTCAAATAAACAAGCATATGTTAACACGCCGGGTGATGACAAAGGAGCACAGGATAGAGTAAGACAGGAAGTGATGATGGAGACTGCTTAGCCTAGGGGCCAGGGGAGAGCACTCTGAGAAGCAGACATCTGCCCAGCACCCAGTGATGGTTGGGGAAAGAGGATTCCAGGTGAAGGAAGTTATGGTGCGACTGTCATAAAAAGGTCACAGGGGAGCACTGCTTTTCCTTGTAAGATGTATTTATTTTTCAAATGTCACCTCTTTCACCCTCCTAAGTACGCTGTGCAGAAGATAAAGCTGACACCAAGAGCCTATTCAACCCAGTAAAGGACAGAGTCAGCCTCACTACTAAAAGCCACGCCCCCTGACCAAATGATGCCGCACTGGGATCTTCACTCTTGAGTCACATTGGACTTTATCCTTCCAACTTCTTGGCATCACAAAGACTAGACTTTTCTTACCTACACAGTGCACAATGACAGCATCCTCTGCACCGGCCTGTGGGTGGGTGACGTCACCGCTAACATATCTGATGGAGCTTGAGTCTAGGTCTTCATCATCTAGCTCGCCAGAAGTCTCATCTTCTCCGTCCCCAAGGTCCTCAGGCTCGCTGTCCTCCGAGGGCAGGCAGGAGGACTGGTAACTGTTGGATTCCCACCAGGCCATCCTTCAGGAGACGAGAGAAGGAGGCAATTAATGATCCCTTGGACAGTGACAAGTGGAACTGTGAATAGCACCTCCCACCACCCAAGTTTTACTGACTGGCCTAACCGCCTTCCTGCTACACTTATGAGAAGCCACCCAATGTCTGTTTGTAAGACCCTACCTGAAAGGGACTGTTCAAATAAATGACGCCTTATCACATAGCTACAATAAAATCTTTTAAAATTCCTGTTTCAGGGCCAGCAAGATAGTAAAGAACAATCCCAGCAACCCACGGGACGAAGGCAGAGAAGACACTCCCTGAGTTGTCCTCTGGCCTCCTCATGTGTGTATGTGTGTGTGCCATAGCTCATGCACGCACACACACACACACACACACACACACACACAATAAATAAATTCTTGTTCATCATAATGCAATGGGGCACTTGGCACTGAGGACTAAATGTAAAACATGTAATCTTTAAAATTACACTGACTCCAGTAAGAACTGCTGGAGTGATCACGGGTTTCTGGCTTTACAGCCATGTCAGCTGTGGGCTGCCTACACAACACCCCCACCCCGCTCCAGGATGGTATAACACAGACTCACTTCTTCCTGTGTTCAGCTTCCTCCTTCTCCTTCCTCCTCTCCTCCATGAGTCTCTTTCTCTTGGCTGCTGCTTCCTGTCTTTTCTTCCGTCTGTCCTCCAGCTCTTCTGGGCTCAGAACCTTCTTCCTTTTGATGGGCCCTTCTGCCAGGCCTGGGATAAGGACCTTAGGGAGATGAAGAACACAGTCAGGGAGTCAGGGCCTGCCTGCTCCACTGCAAGCTGCATCTAAAGCACTCTGTGCAAAACACAAGGGAAACACCAACCTCCACCCTGCCTGTGCGGTGGGCACCGACTGTAAGCCACCGTACTTTACTGATTCCCGTGACACCTCACGGGCACCATGCCCACTGGCCACTAAACTGGGCCAATGCACTGCTAAGGCTGGTAGAGGCCTTCACAGTCATTTCATGAGGAACAAGGTATTTCCAGGTAACCCTTCTTGGTTGAAGTCATAGCTTGTAGGAAGCCATTTTTAGTTTAAACAATTTGGGGGAGGGGTCAAGACAGGGTTTCTCTGTTGCTTTGGAGCCTGTTCTGGAACTCACTCTGTAGATCAGGCTGGCCTTGAACTCACAGATATCTGCTTGCCTCTGCCTCCTGTGTGCTGGGATTACAGGCGTGCACCACTAACACCCAGCTAGTTTAAATGACTTTAATGCAACTCTTTACAAATGCATCACATGGTTCCTATTTGAATCAGGTCAGCTTCAGCAGCCTCAGAACTTAATGACAGCTCTGGAGAACATATGTGAAGTGCTGTTTATGACTGCTATCCTCTTAATTATGACAAATGCCAATAGCAGACATGGTATTTTCTTGTAACAATGTGATCCCATCAGGGGTGGCTTAGAGGACCAAGAGCTGCTTTTATTTGCATGAAGTCATATACTATACTTACCATCTTAATGTATGTTCGGAGGCAGAGTCTCATGTAGTCTAGGCTAGCCTTGAACTTGCTATGGAGCTAGTCTGGTCTTGAACTCCTGATATTCTGCCTCCGGGTCCCAAGTGCTGGGATTATAGGTGCACACCACTGTGCTCAATTTCTTCAGTTTTTTAAATTAAGTTTTCATTTCATTTATTATTTGTGTGTGTGTGGGGGATGTCATGGGGCCAGTTCTCCCCTTCTACCATGGGCTCTTGGAATCAAACGTGGGTTATCAGGCTTGCACAGCAAGTGCTTTCCCTTCTGAACCATCCTGCCAGTCCCCTGATGTCTTTTAAATTTTTATTTACTTTAGACTTTATGTGTGAGTGTTTTACTTGCACATATGGATGTGCACCATGTGTGTGCCGGAGCCTGTGGAGGTCAGAAGAGAGGGTTGGGTACCCCAGAACTGGAGTTACACAAGGATGTGAGCTGCCATTTGGGTCCTCTTGAGAAGAGTAATGGCTCCTAACCAGTGAGTCATCTCTCCAGCCCTCCCCAGCCTGACCAATGCTTTTCGAACATTTCACAGTTTCTACACTAAAGTTCAGCCCCCTTATTATATTCAATCAACACATACTTGTTTCTTAACAACCCATCCTAAGAGGACAAAGTGACCCCAGCATCACTCTTTGTTTTCTTAGGATAACAACAGTTGGGAGGGGTTTATGGTTTTATAGAAATGCAATGTTGCTCACGCTGCCTTTATTTCGGAGAGACCGGCCCCCATCACTCGATTTCTCTAGAAGAGCTTTCTGAAGATTCACCAGCTGTTCAAATGACTTTCTGTCTTCCTTACTGGGCTCTTTAGAGTAATCTTTGCCTTCAAATAGGTACATATGGTTTTCTAAAAACACAAAACCAAAGAGAGGAGTGTCAGACAGGGAAACAGATCAATGCTACTCAAAGCAGCTATGGAGGTGAACAAGGAAATAGTCCACACTCTACAAACGAGCCCAAACCAGCCTGTTACCACAGTGCTTCATTCCTGTCATGAACACCTTTAGGCTGCACACTGGAGTCCTAACGCCCTTTTCACAGGACAGAACATGGTTCATAATGGGGTTGGTGCATCCCCTTCACCCCGCTGAGTCTCCAGCCACTCGTTTATCTTACTCTGCTCCTCAGCATGAATCTCACGGACTTTATGATTCCATAATAAATCCCACTTTCTAATGTCAAGCACACATTTAATATTCAGCCTGTTCCCCACTTTTCTACGGTAAAGAAACAAATGGCATGTCATTTGAGAAAATGAAGCATCACAGAAATGATCCCTGCGTTTATAGTGCAGAAACTCCCTCGCTGCACCTTCCTGCCTCTCCCCTGCTCCCTGGCTAACTGAGCTTGCACAGGGATGGACGAGAGCAGAAGCTCCCACCCTGCACCTTCCTGCCTCTCCCCTGCTCCCTATCCTGCTCCCTGGTTAACCAAGCTTGCACAGGGACAGAAGAACTCCTCGGTTTCCGCAGCTGAATGATGAAGGAGCATTCTGACTCTGAGGCCAGAGTGCTTTATTCAGTCGATGACTGACTGTGCAGAGAAAAGTGCACTCATTCTGTGAGATCACTTTGTGATTTTATTTTAATTATGTGCATCCACGTGCGTGCCTGGGTGTGGGTATATGCACATGAGTACTGTGCCTGTGGGTACCAGAAGAGGCTGTCAAGTCCCCTAGAGCTGAAGCTCCACACAGTTGTGAGTTACCCAACACGGGTGCTGGGAGCTGTAGAGCACACATTCATAAGGCCTTACAGATAAAGGCAAAGGCTCAGTGAGGATGGGCGAACAGCCGAGACCAGCGATCCAGTGAGAATCATCCAGGGCAAGCAACCACAGACCAGAATGACCAGGAACTAAAGTGCACTTAGTAGCACATGTTACCAAGTAATGTATTTCCAGAGCATTGTGAAGTCAGCTATAAGTATGTTTTCCCCGGAGAGTATGAAAGCAAAACATTTTCATTCCCAGGAGATCAATTGCTTCACACTTGTACCAAACTCTAACCAGCTGTAATTCTAATTGGCATTTGCTAATTAAATCAGCAGGGGGCTTTCAGTGAGATGCTCTATCAACAAGTGGAAAAGAAAATAAAGATCTGAGAAGTGTCAAAACACCATCAACATATGTAGCTACATACACCATGAAATTCTAACTTCTAACATAAACGTGCCTTTCAAAAGCCCTGGCATTCCAGATAAACCAATCATGTCTGGGCTTTTCACTGGGGCTGTGCTAATGACTAGTCTTTCATACCCACCGATGTTGTTTGAAACTGTGCACCCTCGGGAGAGGGAACTGGGACTGGTGTGTAAAATAAGACTGTTTTTAATCTAAATTAAAAATTAATAGAAAAAGAAAAAAAAAAAAAAAAAAAAACCCGTGCACCCTCACAGCAGCCAAGAGGAGGCAGAAAGCATACCCTAGACCAGTGGTTCTCAACCTGTGGGTCAAGACCCTGCCCTGGGGTTTGCATAGCAGATATCCTCCATATCAGACATTTACAGTACAATTAATTCATTCAGTAGCAAAACCAGCTATGAAGTAGCAATGGAAATATTGTGGTGGTTGCAGGTGTGGGGAGGGGGGGTCACCACAACACGAGGAACTGTATTAAAGGGTTGTAGCATTAGGAAGGCTGAGAACCACAGCCCTCCACCCTCACAGGTATGCTGCCAGCTCAGCCACCTACTGCACAGGGAGCCTAGACCCACTCATCAAAGACAAGTTTCCAAATGCTAATTCTATGGGGGATCCCCCCCCCCCCCCGCCCCGGCAGTTGGCCTGTCTAAAATTATGTAATTTGTTTTACTAGTCAGACTGACTTAGAAGTGTAATGATCTTTCTGAAAACACTGCAATTTTATTTTGTCCTGGTAAATGTCGAAAAAAAAAAATTAAACTGAAATTAGTCTAAGTGAGTGGAGAAATGGATGCAAGCTTTGGTATTTACGGCAATCAAATAGAACTTAAAAACATGGCCACATGCATCTGCCTCCCCATCACCTGAACCCTCTGGGTAGACAGTAACGGGATTTTAAGAAAGAGATATGAGGCAACAGTTCAGCACTCTCCCGAGAATGGAAAGGGGCTGGAAGGAACAGCAACAGATAAACAGGAACCGTGGAAGTGGAGGCCAGGTGCTCAGCCATGTTAGCCGGGAGAACAGACCCTCTCAACAAGAGCTCAGGATTTACCAGTGCAGAGTGCCACAGGCGGGGATGGGATGGGGGGGGGGGTGCCCTACCAGAATACGGAACATCAAAAACGCTGCAAACAACCTCTGATACACCCTGCTCTTCAGTGGGTTTATTTTGACCCTCACGCTTCCATGGATGATATTAGAGAATTTGTCTCTGACGCTGCTGGCCAGCTGAAGACTTCAAACCTGAGTATGCAGGAAGGCGAAGGCTCGTTCCCTCAGGGCTAGATCTGGCTCACCAAACACAACGCTGGAGTGGGGCCCCAGGAGCACCTACCTGCTCCCCAGAGCTGCCTGCTAGCCTCGGGACACCAGGGATTTCTAGGAAACTACCAGTGAGAAAGAAAGGTTCCAAGACAAAATTAAGACGAAAAAGGAGGAAGAAAAGCAACGGGAAGGAAAAAGAAGCAATACCACACATGCACCTTCCTGTAGCATACACCCCGAACCTGTAACAACTGTTCTCAAAAACGAGTCAAGGACAAGGCCACGCCCTTGAAATGACAGCAGAATACTATTAAAGCGGAGAACAGGAAGCATATGAAGAATAGGAATGAGCCGCTATCATTCGGAATCTAAAGACAAAACGTGACAAATTTCAAAGAGCAGTGTCACCGGAAGTGACCAGCTGCCTGAATTCTAATTTCTCCCCATAACCCACAAAAATCTCACTAGCCCATGCCTACCACGGAATGAGAAGTCAGGAAATACTACAAACTCCCATTTGCAGGCGAACAGAGAAACGGGCACCCAAACCAATGCTCACACACTGGAATGCCAGACACACACTGGACAAACAAGCTGCAGGATTCTAACAGTACCTGACAGGGGTAGTGAGGGTGAGCTAAAACCTGGGGCACCAGAGCAATGGCTACTAAGGAGAAAGGGACTGGAAAGTACACGTAGCCAGGCATTTTTGGAAGGCACCGCGCGCTGTGTGTCTGTGCAGGGAATGACTTTCCCCTTCTTGCCGTGTTACAGCAAAGGGAAGGAGAAAGCAAGTGATGGGCAGTCAGCATCTGGAGAAACAAAGGAGGGTGACAAAAGCAGGTGCCCACCTGACACCCAGAACAGGACGCACCACTTTATAAAGGCCCAGTTCTCAGGCAGGAGGCAGGTGAGCCAGCAACACGACTTCTCATCGCTGCTACTTTAGGAAAACAGTCATTGACAACAGCCATGACACACCGGAGAGCATTCTTTACACCAAACACTCCAGGGGGCCAGGGACATAGCACAGCAGGCAGAGAATTTGTCCAGCATACACAAAACCCTGCAGCCAGTCCCCAGCGCCCCACACACCAGCATGGTGGCACATGCCTATGATCCCAGCACCGGCTGTAGGTTCGGAGGATCAGAATTTCAAGCTTGTGATCCTTAGCTTCCAATGAATTTGAGCCCAGCCTGGGATACATGAGACCACAAACAAACCAACATTTCAATTCAAAAATTCAGAACACTGACCAAATTTGGGGGGGGGGCACAAAACCATCTACATACATGTCAAGTACACAACACAGCCTGCACTGTTCATCAGCAGTCATTGGATTTAAAAGGCGAAACTGGGCAGGGCTGGGTGAAGGCTCAACACTTCAGAACGCCTGCTGATCTCACAGGGGATCTGCTTCAGTCCCCAACATCCCCCCGGGGCAGTGAACAACTCCAAAGCCAGAGTTCCAGGGGACCTTGTGACCTCCTCAGGCACTGCATGCATGTGTTGAGTGCACATACATGCAGACAGTCACGTACATAAAGTCAAAATGAATACATCTTTAGAAAACTCACTCTGGGGTAAGATGGTGGGCGAACTAGAGGATGCCTCTGTGTGATGCGGTCACAAGAAGGGGAAAGACTATCCCAAAGATAGAAATAGAGGAGGAGCTTTGGAAATTCCCAGAAAAGAGCAGGAAGAAGAAAGCAATGCAGTAGAGCCTCATTGGGCAGTGGGCAGGCCCTGGCAGGTGAGGAAGCCAGCAAAGGCGGGAAAGGCAGAAGCCCCTTCATGAAGGTAAGCTAGCAGACCCTGGGGACAAGCCCACAGTCCTCAGAAGCCTCAAATCCAACTGCAGGCTTTGAAGAGACAGCAATTCCTCCAGCCCGCAGAGCAGCCTCAAAGAAAAAGCCCATTCTGTCACACTGTAGGACTTAGAAGGCAGCAGCCTGAATGCCATCTTAAGACTCTACTGATTAAAAAAAAAGAAAGGAACTAATCCACAGGTCTGAGATCAAGGAGCATGTACAGGTGATAGATGGGGGAGCTTCAATGTGGCCTGCCACAGCCCAGATGAGGGAAGGCCCTGGGAGGTGTCTGTGGCAAGCAGGAGGGCCAGACACTGACTGCGCATGTGGGGGATGGCAGAAGGCGGGTCAGCCTGGGAAGTACACAGGGAAAGACAGCCCTGTCCTTGGTGGCCCAGGACAGAGCTCATCAACTGAGATTACCTTAGAGTTTTGACAGCTGACAGATCAAACTCTGACGTTACCTATTAGTCATCTACTACTTCATGGCCGGAGAGATCTGAACACAGAAACGAGAGACATGAATAAGCAAGGCAACACGACTCTCCTAACAATCACGGCTCCGCTACTGAACTCAGGAAAATACCAGACAAAGACTGCAAAGGTTTTCTGGTAAAAATGATCAGTGACCCGAAAGATGAATTCAGGACCTGGAGCAGTCAGCAGCACAGAGGGAAAGTTTCGGAACGGAGGAGAAAAGCAGCAATATAAATTCTTTAAAAATTGAGGAAAGAGATTTTGAAACAGAAAACAGACATGTTGAAAATGAGAATCTCAATGTACCAAATAAAAACACAACAGAAAGCTTCACTAAAGCACTCAACCAGAAGAAGAAGTATCAAAGATGGCAGACAAGGCCAACACTATGTGCTAGAAAGATGGCGCAGGGGTTAAGAGCAGTTGCTACTCTTCCAGAGGACCCAGCATTGATCCCCAGCACCCGCACAGCAGCAGCTCACAACCAGGGGGATCCAATGCCCTTGTCTGACCTCCACAAGCAAGTGGTAAGACACCCAAACGCATGAAATAAAACTGAATACATCCTAAAACAGAACACTACATTCAAGCATGGGATCCCAGCATTTACAAACAAGCTGGGCAAGGTCCCCTGCATGCCTGGAACTCAAGCGCTGTTGGGGACACAGAGAGAACTGCTGGGCCTTGCTAGAGGCCAGCCGAGATGGAAAAAGTGAGCTCTGAATTCAAGGAGAGACCATGCCTTGAAGGAATAAGGCTGAGGGTAAAACAGAAAACACTTAATGCCTTCTTCTCTCGTCCCACATATCCACGTCCGTGCACGCGTACACACACACATCCTTAGCAGAAAGGATGCTAAAGGTGTCAAAATACTCAAATTCAAATCATACTGCAGAGCCACAGTTACAAAAGCAGCATGGCACAAGCGTGGACCCACAGAACACAAACGTGGTCCCAGAAAGAAGCCTGTACAGTTCCAGGTACCTCATTCTGACAAAGGTCAAAAACACTTTGGAGGAAAAAAGTCTCTTTAGCAAAGCGTGCTGGGGAAACCAGACGTTGCAGAATAAAACAGGATCCACATCTCCCACCCTGCACAAACATCAACTCAAAATGGATCACATGGGAAGTAAGATCTGGTTCCCAACTCACTTCCTTCCTCCTGTTCTCTGTTTCCTACTTCTGCTGCTGCAGGCAAAGCATCAGGGACCCACTGGCCATCTTTGGTTTCTCCCAGGATGGATCTCAGGTCTACTTCATCCACAGTGCTCCCCTCAGAGGACAGCAGCTTATCCAGGCCGAATTTAAGTATCTCGCTTAACTTGAATGGAAAGAAGAAGTCCAATTAGTTCTGATGAAAACACAGCCACGGGTCTGTGGGTGAACTGCTAATGCTACGACATTCCTTCTCTGATAGACAGCCTGCACTTGCTGTCCATCACAGCTGACACCAAGCAGGCTTTTAACAGCTGGGTGATGGCTAAGCAGATGGTGATAAAGGATTATCCGAGTTATTGACTCTGACACTCTCTGTAACAATACAATATGGATACGAGTCTGATGTTCTGTATTTTTTTTTTTTTAAGAGTAACGGTAATTTCAAGCATTTCCTATAGCATTTCTCACCAACTCACCATCACAAGCTTTTCCAGAAAAAGCAAGAGAAGTCAGATTCAGCTATTTTCCCAACTCTCACTGCTAAACCTCTTAATCCCACCACCGGCCTACTTCCCTGCCAATCTGTTTTCTCACCACAGTGCTCTGTGGACACTACTGTGGCAATGACCCCGCACCAATACCTGGTCAGACGCTTCAGTTTCCATCCTTCAACTCTCCCTGAGCCCCTCATCCACTCACTATGACAACAGCAGGCATTTCCTAGAGCTCCCCGGAAGCTCCCAACTCTGCATATTCCCAAACAATAGCTCAGGTTCACTTGCATCTTTCCCTTTTGTACTGAACTGCTTACCTCTAGATCATCTCCTTCGTAACTTGGAAGCCTTTAGGGTAGGCTGTAATAATATGCAAACTCCTTACATAGCTCATTGAAGCACAATATCTGGGTATGTTTATATTTAACATTGTTATATATAACTAACGCAACTGGCTTTGCATCTGGTACCAAAACCCAAAGAAAGCCCACTGTTTATGATAAGGGTCTGCCTATGCTGGAGGACAGCATCCAGACACATGCCTCCAGGCACACTGGAAGAGCTCATGCTGATTAGGTTAAATGAGATGGGAAGCCACTTTCTGGGTGTGGCTCCTGGACTGTATAAAAAGGAAAGAGTGCGCTGGGCCCAAACATGCATGGCTCCCTGCCTTTTCACTGTGGATGTGATGTCACCAGCTGCTTCAAGCTCCTGCCGATTTGACTTCCTGGCCACGTTGGGTTTGAACTGTGAGCTAAAATACACCCGTCTTCAAGTTGATTTTGTCTGGTGTTTTGTCAAAGCAAGAAGAAACGAAACTAAGACAGAGGTACAGAATAGCCTGCTATGATCAACTTTTCGTTTGTTTTCTAATTCTCTAATTTTCTCAGCATCCTCAGACATAACTAACGGAAACCTCATTTTAAGCAAAGGAAGATCCCTGAGGTAATGTTTGGAGTAATGAGGCTTGTATTTAAATCCAACATAGACAGCACAGCAACTGTCTCCATTTTTACTCTACATCTATTGTGCCTAATTTTGACTCCTACAGTCCCCTGCACATAGCAGCAGCAAAGCAGGAACAGATCATGATGAACTTATGGGTAAGAACAGATTCTAACCTGGAAGTCGGCCACAGAGGACGGTCTCTGGGTTCCTAGAGTGAAATGGCCCCCTTCTATGACCATGTTGGTAAGCTGCAATTTGGAGGCTGCCTTCCTGTATACAATTTCTTCCACGGTGTCTCGGCCGATCAGCCGAATGACTTTAACAGACCTGTGTACAAGTCAAATAACAGTGGTGTGGTGAGTGCATATGATGCCAGGGAAGGACACACCAGGTAAGGACACCTGCAAGGAAGTTCGAGCACTTGCAAGAGAGAGCTGGCCTCTGGTTGTCCCTGTTTCTTTCCAAATAGTGAATGAAAGGATGGTGAGGTGACCTGAACTGTGACATGTCACCTGTAGCCAAGAAAAACCTCTTAGGTGCTTATTATCCTTACGCCCAAGACAAACACATGACTTTTTGCAAATTTCTATAACATCTGTTGCTAGAGTTTCTTATCTTGCCA
Organism: Phodopus roborovskii; assembly: GCF_943737965.1. Classification (NCBI taxonomy): domain Eukaryota; kingdom Metazoa; phylum Chordata; class Mammalia; order Rodentia; family Cricetidae; genus Phodopus; species Phodopus roborovskii. The sequence goes on from NW_026126540.1 coordinate 28,818,526, forward strand.
GGTCCCACCGCCTTCCAGCCCCAAATAAGCACCCAGATGCTACATTAATTATAAAACTGTTGGCCAATGGCTAGGGCTTCTTATTGGCTAGCTCTGTCTTAATTGTTAACCCATTTCTATTAATCTATGCCTTTCCATGTGGTTCAAGACCTGTTATTCCTTCCTCTGCTATATGGCATCTCTTGAGGTCTCTCTCTGACTACCTTTCCCAGAATTCTTCTCATCTCCTAGTCCAGCCTATCTTCCTGCCTCAATTGGCCAAACAGTGTTTTATTCATCAACCAATAAGAGAAACATATATACAGAAGAACATCCCGCATTTTGACTCATAGAAAATAGTCTAATCACTGTTTCTCCTCCCAGGTCCTCCCCACCCCTCCAACTCCAGGCTTTCTTTGTCTCGCAATAAAATAGAAAGCAAAACAAAAAAAAAAACCAAAAAAACCCAAAACAACAACAAAAAACAGAATACAAGAAACATACATAAACACAAATAAAACCCATAAAAACATTGGAAACAATATACAAGCAAAACACCAATAAGTTTTAAAAAAAATATCCAAACAAAGCAATATAAGACAAATCAAAACACCACTGAGTTCATTTCATGTTAGCCTTGGCCAGTTATTCTGTTCATTTTTAGTAAGGTGGGTTCTAGTTCCCTGAATTCAGGGAACAGCTTCTATAGATTCTGTTTAACTCTTCATAATTTGGTTTTTTGCGCAACAAAATGAGTCTGGACTACAGTGCCACCCAGCCAATGACACTGTGGGAGCCAGCAGCAAAGCTGGGCTCATACCGGGGTCTCTCAATTGCTGTTTGGTGCTGTCACTAGGACTATGATCCTCCCTCCTTCCCAACCAAGGAGTGTCTAGCAAACCAAGGAGGTGGAAAATCTGTGATGCTGGACTCACTCACTTGTTCTGGCCAATTCGATGAGCTCTGGCAGCTGCCTGCAAGTCATTCTGAGGATTAAAGTCACTGTCGACAAAAATAACAGTATCTGCTGCCGTTAAGTTCATGCCCACTCCACCTGCAAGTAAGGCAAGAGAGAGTCATCCCAGGCACACACAAGGACTGGGAGAATAAAGATAGCTCAGACAGGGCTACACTAGTGAACTGAAGACAGACAGACAGACAGACAGACAGACACTCATGTGCAACTCTAGAGCCTGGCATGGTCACACTTGCTCCCTTAACTTCCTGCTGCCTGCCTGACTTGGAAGAAGTCAGCAGCAAAGGAAGATGCTAAACTTTAGGAGTGTGAAGCAGTCTCCACTCTCCCAGATCTAAAGCACTTGACTGCATTTTGCCTAGGACAGTCTACAAAGAAATGGGCACATGCTCCTTTGGAAAAGAGCTGTGGGCACGGCACATCCTGTGCGGGCATTCGTAAGGGAAGAGCCCTTACCCACACTTGCAGGCCAGACTCAGTGGCAAGATCTCTGACTCTCATTGACAAAGGAGGGGTGGGTGGTGCTGCTGCTGCTGGGCAGGACGGGAGACCGCCTTTCCTGCTCTTAGTCAGGCGTTCTGTAACTGTGTCCACCCCGACCGGACCCAGCATGACAAAACCAAAGCCAGCACCTCCTGCAGCAATTTTCTGGGTTTTCTTTTGTGCAACAGGAAAAGGGGTGAGACGCAGCCACCGGTCTCAGGAATTAAAAGAACCATGAAGGCAAATTACAGCCTTCTCCTTGATTAATGTGAAAACTAATACAAAATGGACTGGCTCTTGCCAGGGGCATCAGCGAATACCGTTGAAACAAGGGAGCCTGACAGGGGCTTGTTCCAAGAGCTGGAATTAAAGACTACTTTCTCAGAGGAGCCACTGATGCCCAGCCAGGTCTCAAGACACGCCAGGCGGGAACAGTTTAAGCTTTCATATAAAATTAAATCTGGAACGAAGAGCTGATAAGAACTGATTACTGATTGGTACTGGGTTACCTCACAGGGCTAGTACACTTATGCTTTATCTGTCAGTTGCGAGGCAAGGGTTTGAGCATTTTATACAGACCAACACCTTGCACAACAACCTCATTGGCTCTGACTACTCATCACCTGATACTGAGATGGAAACACAGAGAAGTGAAACACTTATTTGAATTTGCACTGTTAGGAGGCAAAGGAGCTAAGATTCAGTCTCCCATGGCTGGCTCTCGAACCTGCTGGTACGTTTTCTGGGCTTTTGTGGTGGTTGCTACTGTAGTTTTCCTTCCTTCTTCCCTCCCTCGCTCCCTCCCTTCCTTTTTTGAAAGGGGTCCTACTGCGTTGCCTAGGATGACCGCTGCCTTATGGGCTGGAGCAGTCCCTTTTACTGAACTTGCTAAGCAGCCAGGCTTTTCCATCACACCAGCTCCAGAGCCTGTTTTGTTGACTACACTCTAACACCTCCCAGGTACCTGTCTCATTTAGAAATTTGCAGTATCACCCCTTGTAGTCTAGTGGTTAGGATCCACACTATGCTGAAATGTATGCCATCTTTCCTGGGTCTTGGCTATCAAAATGCAGCTCTTCCCAAAGGGTGACTCCCCGTTTCTTTGGGGAAGAGGCTACACAAGAGTGTGCATGAGCTATGCTCCAGCCCATGAGTGGTACCTTTTTAACAAGCTCTGCTTATAACTGTTGGAGATATATTCATGAGCTACCATTGCCCCCTGGTGGCAATATGATTCATTCACATACAATCTTGAACACATGAGAATGCTGCAGAACTGCAGCAGAAACACAACAGCAAGCCCCATAGGATGCTTCTGGAAAAGGCAATGCCCAGAGCTTCTGCTCCCCCAGGATCTGCTCAGGGTCCTCCAGGGAAATTAACTAATGTGGATGGCCCGTCCTTCTTAACTTCAGGCATTTCAAACAAAAGGCTGTCCTGTGAGTACGGAAGTGATGAAATCTTTGAAATATCACAAGTAGAACTGACTGTTTGCCTTCTGATACTACATTTGACCTGACTCTGCGTTTCTTCTGAGACTACTAGAGACAGATGATGACATGCGTGTAGGGCTGAGAGAGGGAGGCTGAGAGAATCTGATTACATTATGCATTATTCTTTATTGGACAGATAAGGCAAAGGCTGGCAAAATAATCCCCTTACCAAGGATCGTATCTAGTGTCCTTTTATATGCCCTTATCACACTAGACACTCAATGAATGCTTCCTAATAAGACTGAAGCTTTTTCACTGAGATGCTGATCTCCCTTTAATAGAGGAACACATATCTCTGTATTCACCACATCTATTCCAGGAGGATTCCACTTTATAAGAAAGAAGAATAACGAGGGGCTGGGGAGCTGGCTAAGAGCATGCACTGCTCTTGCACAGAACGTGGATTTTGTTCCCCAAACCCATATCTGGTGGCTCACTATGACCTGTAACTCCAGCTCCAGGGGATCTGATACCCTCTTCTTGCCTCCAAGGGCACCAGCATGTATATGATACGCATAGAAACAAACAGTCATATGCAGATAAATAAAAAGTTTTCTTAAAAAAAACAAAATAATGAAACTAAGCCTATGAGTTAAAAAGCAATTTAAGGATGATCCAGAACCTTAAAAAAGAAATCATTTCAAAAAGCTAATATCAAAATGTTTAATAACACATTAAAAAAAATCACCCTCTTACTGATAACATACGACAAATGTGATAGATAATATTTATGACTGAAGTTATATATAGACATTGTCAAAACTTTTATTAGCAATTTTACTATAATCACATTTTAAAGCAATTAAATGTTCATTAAGCTTTTGCTATGTTAGACAAGTATTTCTGGAGGAAGGCAACTAGCAAAGAGGTTATCCCATTCCCCAAATGGGGATCTGCACCCCTTGAGTATAAATAAAACTCCCCACAGAAATCTCTCAGGACATTCCCAGGCCAGGAGTCAACACGTGTTAGGACAGTTTCTAAGAATGCAAGACTTCAGCTGAAGGTCCTTGAGATCATAGCTTGGATAGGAAACATTAAAAAAAAAAAAAAAAAATCACCAAGCTTTTAGAAGTCCAGTCCCACAATCCACCATGTCAATGGCCTCAACTTCCTCCTTCTTAACTCCTTGGTAATAACGTTGCCTTTCAGAGAACTAGGCGAAATGCACTAATCGTTGGGACGCTCTGCTTTCGTCAAGACCCGTGTGGCCTACCTGCCCGGGTGCTCAGGAGAAAAACAAAAATGGGCTGTTTTCCAAAGTTCTTAATGGCCAGGTGTCTCTCTTCTCCTCTCACAGAGCCGTCCACACGCTCATAGCTATAGCCTTGACAAAGAGGAGAAAATGGGCAACCTTAATTCTTTTTCAAGGATTCTGAGAAACAAAAGAGTTAGTCAATCCAAAAGAAGACATCAGTTTTACCCTTTTCATATACAGGCAAAAGCCCTACTTCTAATAATTCCCATGGGGGCGGGTCTAAATTTAAGCTGGGCAAAGCTACCATTCTACAAAGAACACATCATAACACATTCATACTCTTAAACATGGTTGAAGTAACGTTAATATGTAGTTTGGACCATTCCCAAGCAATCCTGAAAGCTCGCTCTATGGCAGACTGCATTTGATGAGACGCAAGCATAAGTATGGGAATGTGAGGGACTGTGTCTGGTGACCCAGTGTCTGGCTTCTCTGGAGCCGGAGGGTCTCCCACCTGTCGTTATACTCCAGACCCAGACAGCTCTAAATTGAACCCTGCAAGGGTGACCGGCCTACATTTCCCATAGTATTTGAGGAACATCAAGTACAGCTCTGAGGTTTAGTCCAGACTTAAACGGAAAGGTCCGAGAGCTTGAGATCATCCAAAGGTACAGTTTCCCCCAATTATCTCACATCCGTTTATTACACAGTAAACAAACAGTACTCAGGTAATAACCGCACTCCCTACTGCTAAATAGAAATGATTGGCCTCGCTTCTCCCCATTTGATCTGCGGGATATCGGATATCCCACCTGTCTAGTGAGTCTGAGTAAGTGCTCAGCTGCTACGATGGTTGTTTTATGACTCCAAAGTTCTTGTCATTGAAACCTGTCTGTTATACAAATAACGTTTCCATGGCATTTGCCCTGGAGCCCATAACCAGAAACAATGTAACTGTGGGAATGTGGCTGCTCATTTCTGCCCATGTACCTCTCCATGCCCCCAGGTATTAGTCCACACATCTCAACTTTTGACTCTGAATAAGGCTGTGACATAATTTTCCTCTGCAATCCCCACAGGTCATATGACTCACTGTTACATATATTACACATGTGACTCATGTTACACATGTGACCGTTACAGCTACAAATGACTTAGGTGACATAGTGGACAAGGGGAGTCACCTCTGTAATCCATATAGTCCTGTAGAATATCCAACATCTGGGTCATTTGGGAGAAAAGTAAAACCCGATGGCCCCTGGTAAGAAAAAAAAGGAGAAAGTAACAATTCTAGTAATATTTAAGGTGTATTACCCTCAAGCAAAATTCTTTGGCAAAAAAAAAAAAATTAAAAAAAAGAATCCAATGCTAAAATATAAATATAATTTGAAGACTTCCTCAGAAACTCTTTAAGTATTTTATGTCAAGAATGTAAGTAAACTACCAGCACTGTCCCCTTTGAAGTGGCAGTTCTTAAACTACAATGGAGAAATTCCCAGGGGCATTTGTCAATGCATCACAGGCTATGAAAAACTCCAGAAGAGCCAGAGAACTCACTGGAATGTCAACTCAGTCAACTGAAAGAAATACTAGCTTTCATGTGAAAAGGGAGCTAAATACATACATATAAAGAGTAAAATGCAAAATTCAAACATACATGCACACACACACATACAAGACCTAGAAAGCCATGGTCAGTCACACACAGTCACACACACACACACACACACACACACACACACACACACACGACCTTGAAAGCCATGGTCAGTCACCTACCACTAATCTTACTTGGGGAGAAAGTCAGTACCATTTATAGCTATTTCACTGAAAATTCTGAGAAGTATTACTTTAGAAAGGAACAAATGGCATCTCATCTCCCAAAATATATGATGAAAGAAGAAAAAGGACAACATAAAATGATGGATTAAGAAGGAAGAGCCGGCCGGTGATGGCACATGCCTTTAATCCCAGCACTCGGGAGGCAAAGGCAGGTGGATCTCTGTGAGTTCGGGGCCAGAGCACTGACTACTCTATTCTGGAGGACCTGGGTTCAATTCCCAGAACCCAAATGGCAACTCACAACTAACATTAACTCCAATTCCAGGGGATATGATGCCCTCTTCTGGCCTCTGTAGGTACTGCGCATACGTAGTATATTGACACTGACATACATGCAGGCAAAACCCCCAACACATAAAACAAATAAAGTTTTAAAAAAATGAAGTTAAGGGGCTGGGGATAGGGTGGGGAGTTTGTCTCAGTCAGTAAAGTGCTTGGTTGCCTCACAAGTATGAGGACCTGAGTTTGATCTCTAGAACCCATGTTAAAAAATGTTGGGTTCCTAGCATCTCGGCTCTAGGGAAGCAAAGGCAGGATCATCCCTAGGCTTGCTGGATAACTAGTCCAGCCTAACTGGTGAGCTCCAGGCTATTAAGAGACCTTGTTTCAAAGGGTGTGGACAGTATTTATGATGACACCTGAAGTTCTCTTCCGGTGTATATATGTATTATGTATGTATGTCTCTGTATGTCTCTCTCTCTCTCTCTCACATACATACCATATGCATAAAAAAATGAAATCAAAGTGATACCCCATCTCAAAAACAAACAAAGGTGTGGTCGTTCATGCCTGATATCCCAGCATTTGGGAGGCAGAGGCAGGAAGACATCTCAAGTTCAAGACCAACAGGGTCTGTCTACATTGATGTGTACTTAATAGTTCCAGGCCCCTAGAGCTACACAGAAAATACTGTCTTTAAAAAAAAAAAAAATGAATAAACAACAATAGCAAAGAATGAATGAAGTCAAGCCTAGAGCTCCTATTAACTACTTTAAAAATTTCATGAACAAAGAAGCACAATGCCATCAAGACAAAATTCTCATCAAGAGAATTAGCCTGGTCTCTGTGTGCAATATGCTTCAGAACAACAGTTAGGGAGAGCTCCTGGAACACTTAGCCCCAAGTGTGTGTGTGAGTGTGTGTGTGTGTGTGTGTGTGTGTGTGTGTGTGTGGAGGAACAGGAAAGCTGGAGTGGTAAGGAGGCCAAATACTGATGAGTCAGACAGCCTATCAGAGGAGGACACTGCCAATGCTGAATTGGGATCCTAATGGCTGTATGGAAAAAGATGACTGTGGAGGGGTGTTGGTGGGGTTGGCAGGGCTAGGAGCATCATTGCACAGAGAGTGGAACCTTAATCAAGGTCCTAAAGAAAGAAAACTTGGATCCTTCTAGAGAAATCTGCCAGCTCTTCGCCATTTAGTTTTAACGGTTACTAGCTGAGAACAGCAGATGTCAACCCATTGCCTACCCTGAATACAGAAACGCCAGCAGTCTGTCCAGCAGGTGGAGCTTCCCACTAGCCTCAATCAGGTGCTCTCCAACTTCAAAGGGCTCCGGTTCCACACCTAGGAAAGAAGGAACCCATTTCCACTGGTGTGTCCTGCTGGGAGCAGATTCCCTGAGGAGAAACGTTGACTGTTGGCCACCAATAAAGGAGCCCCATACTGCTTACACGGGATAATGTGCCAGGCTCGTGTGTGGTTGAGGAATTTTATGATTATGTGTTTGTATGATGACCCCAATACTTCTTGACACCAATCACAAAGGCAAGCATACCCCAAAAGAACAAAACAAAACAAAACAAACAAGCAAACAAAAACCTAAGGGGCAAACCCACCTTGATGTTAACAGTCAAGAAAACCCAAACTGGAGTCTGGGCTCTCTGAGTTCAGAGGTGGCATGCACACTCTAAGGCAGTCAGAACTGCCTACAGGGCTTCCTTTAAAATCTACACATTCCATTCGTGAAGACAATGCCCTAATGTGCATCGAATGAAGATGCTGTGAATTGTTTAAACAATTCCAGCATTAGGAACCCACCCGACTGTAACAAACCTCTGCGCTACGCCTTCCTATGATGGAAGCTTCATGCCCAGAAGTCCTCGAGTTGTCCCTGAACTTTCAATCAGAGCATGTTTTTAAATTCCCAGTTTAGCTGGGTGTGCTGGCACAGGCCTTTAATACCAGCACTTACAACTCAGAGGCAAGTGGATTAGAGGCCAGTCAGCTCTACCCAGCAAGCTCCCGGCCATCCTTGGTGGTGGTGAAGTGGTGCCTGAGTGGGCTCGGGACAGGGACACATGAAATGTGAGGGCACACTCAGACAAACCCGACGATGACTCTGTAGAGCTACTGGTTTTGATCTCCAAAACCATCGAGACCCTGAGAAAAACAAGTCACCTCCTAGGAGAATAGAGACGGGACAAACACAGCACAAGGTCGTGACCAGATCTTGGAGTAAAAGAGAAGAAACTTATAACCTCAAAGGATATTAAGAAGAACTTAAAATCTGAGTAGATGTGTCAAATAACACCGACACAACAGACTGAGCACGGACAATGACATGGTGGAGGGCACCCCCAGACTGTTCACAAAAACAGTAATGGAGAGGGACGGTGACCTGCCTCCCTCACCATCAAACAGATATGGATGGTCCACACACTTCCGAAGCTGCGTTAGGACGTTCTGCAGTTTGACTTTCTTTGCCATCTCATTCTCAAACGCATCTGAAATCGTAAAAACAACAGGAAGAAATATGGATTAGCAGAGCAACTCCACAGCCTCCGACATTTAATCATTGGCACCTCAAACCTATGTAACTGCCCAGACTGGACTGGACACCTGGTGAGATCTGCTTAGCCATCTCTTTAAGAAGGAGCACTAAACGTAGCGAACATGGTCACCCTTTTTTTTTTTCAGACCTCTAAACTTCCCACTGTAACTGTTAGGGAGTCGAGGGACAACTACAGAATGGAAATCATTCTGCTGCCTCTCCCTTCTCACTCCCAATTCCTCCCGGTGAATTTGAGTCAACTGTCCTTTGCAGCTCATTAAGTATCCAATGGGCTGGAAAGAGAGAGGGCAGGATTGGGGGCTCAGAAGTGCTTGCTTCAAGGCAGTGAGCAGATATGGCCGGAGGAAAAAAGGAAGCTGTCTGAGAGCCCCTGCCACACACTACAGCCAACCTGAGACTCAATAGATTCCAGAACTCCACCCCCTCCTTGTACAGAGGGAGGGCGTCTGACTGTTGAGCACTTCCTAGAAAACCACACTCATCCAGCTTCTCAGAAGACACACGCCCATACCTAGGTCTTTCATCAAGATGGCCTTGTAGTACTTTTTTTGTAGTGCTGACATGCCATGGTATATGACCACCTCTGTCTTCTTGGGAAGCTCTGTGGCTACCTGAGCTTTGACCCGCCTTAGGAGAAATGGCTGCAACAGTCTATGTAGCTCATTTGCTGCATAAGAAAAAAAAAAAAAAAAAAACAAATAGTGTAGAATCGATGTATTTAATAACTAAAAAGCATACAGTCTGAATTCTGAGTCAGGGCAGTGATTTTTCATATTACACACACTCCTGGACTTCCAACAGGATTTATGTCCCTGTAAACTCATCCCAAGTTAAAAATTGTTAGTTGAGAAATATGCTTATTATACTTAATCTAACAAACCTTTAAAATGCTCTAAACACTTCATTAGACTTTAGTTGGGCAAAATAAACCCAATTTACTAAAATTAAAAAAAAAAATAAATTCAGTGCTGAGAGCTAACAAGACAGTCAGTGGGTAAAGGTGTGTGCAGAGCTTGACCCCTAGAACCAACATGGTAGGAGGACAAAACGGACTCCCACAAGATGTCCTCTGACCTCCACATGTGTGCTACAGTGTATATACAGAGAGAGAGAGAGAAAGGGAGAGAGAGAGAGAAATAATTCTCTGACAGCTCTAGTCAAGCAGTTCTGGTAACTTGGAGCACCGTGAAGTCTCACTCTCTCGGCTGACTGGGAAGCTATGAGTGGTAATGCTGCTCAGCCTGACGAGAGAAAATCTTATGTCATCTCCCCCAGGAAAAGAGAGAGACTTCCTTCATGGATTTTACCACCACACAATATCCCCCAGCATGTGGTCTTTACCGGGTCACCTATGGTGGGCACTTAGCTTAGCTCTGTCTTGGCTACTATGAAGAGTGTGGCATGTGGGGTCAGTTTAATTCCCTTTGGAACCACTTTGGATGGCTATATGTAGGCAGTTACAGTTTCAGCTTTCTGAGGACCTCAGCAGTACTGTTTACACTAGTTTATATTCACCCCACCACAGCGAGGAGGATAAGAGCCACTCCACTGGGGTGAATGGTAGGTGCCTCCGTGTCTTTTTTTTATATATTTACAGTTATTTTAATTTTACGTGTACTAGTGTGGCATGTATGAAAAAGTACCATGTGTGTGAAATGCCTACAGAGGTCAGACCTGCCATGTGGGTGCTGGGAAGCCAACCCAGGTCTCTGGAAAAGCAGCCAGAGCTCTTAACCACTGAGTGCAATTTCCAGCCCTCACTGTGGCCTTGATTTACATTTCTGTAACAACTACTGATACTGAGCATTTAAACATATAAAATAGTGCTGTGTTACATAGCTCAAAGTAGGAAGAGGAAGCAATTATAAACCTTTCCAGGATTTCTTCTTTGACAACTTCATACACATGTGCTGTGGTAGAAAAAAAAAAAAAAGCATTCGAAAGCATTCATCATCAAGAAATGGTAAAAGTTCAACCAATGACATGCCAATTACCTGAGCTAATCACTACCCAATGTATGCACAATTCAAAACACTACACTGTACCTCAAAAACCTGTACAAATGCTAGGTGTCAACAGCAGGTCAAAGTTCACACACATTTTCCACTGAATGTGCACTGCTCTGCAACATAAAAAACCCAAGTTGAGCCATAAGTAGCACGATGTTTGTCCTTTCCCTGGGTCCCAGCTCCTTCTCCACCTGTCACTAGCCCTGAACCCAGGAACTGGGAACACTTAAGAACTCTATAGTCTTACTAACCATCCTGTTTTCCAGAGGCTCTCTATTTCCTGGGGTGTTTTTTGCACTCTCCATATTGACCAGCTTTAGTGCATAGAAAGGTAGGCAAGTAATCGCCCATTTTAACAGCAGAGTCAGAGTCAAGTACAGCTCCCAGTGCCAAACCTTTGATCCAAGCCAAAGAGCTGAAGGCCAATACTGTTACCATTCAAAACTAGGGGGTTCTGTTTGTTTGTCTGTTTGTTTTGTTTTTTGAGACTGAGTGCTGGGTTTCAAGGCCTGTGCCACCACCTCCCGGCCAAATCTGGTTCATTTGACCTCAAATCGTTTGTTCCCTCGATAGGTATCTTGAATGTCAAAAACCCATTCTAAATCAGAATTACACTCCACGTCAAGATTGCCAGATACAGAAAATAAAACACGCAGGACAAGTAACCAGATACACTGCAATTTCACATAACAACAAACGACGTTTTAGTACAGTATGACCAAGTAATACTTGACTGGATATCTGAAACTTCTCTGGCAACTCTAACCATGGGAGTTACGTGGGGAAAATCTTTAGCCCATAGTCTGGGGCGTTTTACTATGAAACACCCCTCCAACTCATACTTACTCATGCATACAAAAGCAAAATCCTGTATAAGCATCCTAGTAATATCACAGGAATAGTCACATAATCCTATGAGACAGAGGGGCAAAGGTACAAGCAAAAGCTGCCACCCACACAAGAATGATGAAGCCCACCCACCACCACCACCAGCCCCTGCCACCACACACGCACACACACATACACACACACTTCTATATCTCATCTCTCTTTAAGACTCTTAGTTAGGGTGCATGGTTAAAAAGGAACACCCAATGACAGTATGGTCCTGTACTAGGCACCTCCTACCTCTTCCAAAAATTAACTATGAGTCCCAGAGAGTCGAGCACAGGCTGACCAATGAAGACAACAGGGTATCTAGCACCAGCCTTTTGTTTATGGCTCTTTACCTCTCTGGGCTTCTGGTTGTCTGTCTTCTATCTACAGCTGTTAGACGGGAAGGCAGTCTGGGTGCCAAGCCCTCCTGGGGATGATAGGAAGAGAAACCTGCCTGATTTGGACTCTTTCTCGATGTCCTGGTAACGATGAACAAAGTCTTCCACCTGCTCCCTGCAGAAGAGATCAGGCTCCACGACACTGAGGAGGGAGTAGAGCTCCTGGAGGCTGTTCTGGATGGGGGTTCCAGTGAGCAGGAGACGGAAGACCACTGAGAACTTAAACACAAACCAACAAAATGAAAAGTCCCCCACGGCGGGAACAAAGACTGGGGGCTGCCCAACAGAGAGAAGCACGGTGCAGTGGGAACGACCAACAGGGCAGGACGCCAGGAGGCTCGGGGGCAGGCTGTGTGTTTTACTTGATGAAGGAAATGACTCTGGTTTCAGCTCTAAGAAGCAGAAAGTGGTCCTACAAAAAGACAGTGCTATAAGGATGTATGTAAGTCACGTCACTTCCGGCACACGTGTTTCAGAGCAGTCACCCGTGTTGCTGTTACTTGATCTTGCAGAGTTAAATCACAGGCTACATGGGAAAGCATACGAAGCAACCGAGACAAGTGTGCGCATGCACACGGAGCTGAAGAAGCAAAACGCTAACATACCAGGCCCCTCCCCTGCAGGTAAGATGCAAGATCAATACTACAACAGTGCCTTTTGTAAAACTTTATGGCATTTCTGGACTCTGTGCCACATGACAGCCCCAAACAGAAGGGATTTCTTGAAATTTTCAGAAACAAAGTGGACTAAGCACTGTCCACTTTGGTATCAAAACTTACAACTAAAAGCAAATCAGAGACAATCTGTCTTTATAGTACTTTATAAGGCTTGCATATAAAATGCTGTATTAGCACACACCTTATCATATATTAAGTATTGTTCCGCATAGATTTTTATGGCAGCTTTGGTTGTACAAGCACTGTAAGTATGAAACATAAATCCCAGAACAAACTCCCATTTTCACATTCAGGTCACTTGCAAGTCTCACAGACAGTATCAAGGGAGAAAACCGACAGAATCTCTCCTTCCCACCTCTCAGTCCAATAAAAAAAAAATGGTTTTGTTTGGTTGCTTGGCTTTTTGCTTCCTTTGGGGAGGGGGAGGGCATGTCTCACTGGCCTGGAACTCACTCTGTAGACCAGGCTGGCCTCAAACTCATAGAGAGCTGCCTGCTTCTGCCTCCCAAATGCTGGGGTTAAAGATCTGTGTCAGCATGCCTCACCTACATAAATGTATTTTCTGTTCAAGCACCTAGTGATCTACAATCCAAACCTCACCTAAAAAAGAATACTGACATGCCCCAGAGCAATTTTCCCGCTCCATCCCTCTGAGCCTTGGTTTCCTGATGAATAATACGCGTAGGCTCTGAAGATGACAACAAAACTCAGTCTCCCCATTTCCAACCCACAAGCCACGGTCCCTGCACCCGTCTCTTCTCACTCCGTACATCAGTAAATCGGCACAGGAGTTTACGAAGCCTTCTCTGTCAAGGAGAGACACCTAGCATATGACAGCTGCTAGGACGCGAATGTGCTCCCTCCAAAGTACCAAGAGGTACGAGGCACAGGGGCTCCTCTGGAAGGGGATCAAGGGCCTCTTCAAAGGACCAGTGAGCTAGCTTTCGCTTCTTTCTCTGGCCCATCCGCCACATAACACAGTCCCTAAAACCTCGATCTGGCTTCCCAGCCTTCAGGACGGTGATGAGTACATGTCTGTTCATTATGACCCAGCCCGTGGCACAGCGCTAAAGCAGCACATGGACTAAAATAAAAACCTCTTGGGAAGGAGACACTGCTAAGGGTCCCTAAAAAGAAGGTAGTGGCACCAGAGAGTAACAGGGAGGATGCCCCATGAGGGGACAGCAATCTAGAAAATGTATCTGCTCTCAAACTCCTACACTGTAACTTGTACGCCGGTGACTACAGAACTCAGATCAAAGGTTTCCGTTCAAATACAAGTGATTTATTACCAAACTTAATCACCAGAAAACCTAATGTGTAGTCTCATGAATGAACACAGCTTCCAATTGGGAGAAAGAGAGTCCACTATCCATGGGCACCTCAGAAAAAAATAAATAATTCCCATGCTTCCAGAATAGTGGGAGAAGCCAAGGGAGAATGAGAACAATGTATCACATTTTATAACAGACAAAGACCATAGAGGATGAAGGTGATATGAGATGGCATGGAGTTGGTCTTCCTGTGAGTAATTACATTCTTCAAATGGGTAAATATAGGAGAGGCACAATATGCCCAATATGTCTGCTACCACAAACAGAGATTTATGGTGAGGCTGACTCTGTAAAGAAACCCAATATGATCCAAAGAGAGCCGAAATGTTTCCAAACATTATCTTATGAAAGACAGAATGAAAGATACTACATACTTCCTGGTACGCCGCATGAATGTTCATTTAGCCCTGCAGTAATCTGACTAAAAAAGAAAAGTTTCAACTAAATCTATACTATTCAGGCCTAAACTATTTTTTTTAATAGTTTTTGAAAAGCTCTGACACTACAGACTTCCTCTGCGTTACAGATTCTCGGTGACAATGTCAACACTGTCCTGACACCTGCAACAAATTCACAGATACACTGTTCCAATGGAAAATTCACTGTTCCAATGGAAAGTTGGTAAATTAGGGGAAGAAATGAATGGGGGGGGGCGCACGGGGACGACACGACCACACACACACACACACACACACACACACACACACACACACACACACACACGGGACATCTCTGCATCCTCTGCTCAATTTTGTTGTAACACTAAAACCACTCTTTAAAAGATTATCTCTAACAGCAGGCAGTTAGAAGAAAGCCTAGGCTACCCTGTGAATTTACCTCTGAAAGTGTCCTATGCAGCAGGGAGCTCTGGTTTTTCAATCTATGAGCTTCGTCCACAGCAAGAACACTCCAAGAGAAGCTGTGAGAGAAAATCCACTTTCAGCTTTGTGCGACTCATTCATGTCTCACAGCCACCTCGCTATGAGGCTACAAGTACTGTTAGACAGGCTAACCACAAGTCCGGCCTTAGAAACACGTCTGAATCCCCTTCCTTCCCACTGAGACACAGCCATGTGCACGGACAACAGCTGCACACGGGGTTACATCCCAGGGGCTTCCCCCTCAGGCAGAAAAGATGGCAGGAAGGAAGGAGCCAAAGCCAGAGAGAAAGCAGAAACATTTATAACCACGTGCCAGGCACTGAACTTGCAGCTCTGGGTATTTAGCACAAAAGAACACAAGGAACAGACAGGATCGGGCCAATGGGGAGATGAAAGCTTCGAAAGGTCAGGTGACTTGGTCAGGCTCAGAAGGCAGAAATGAGAGTCAAAGCCCTAAGAAAAATTAAAGCGACAGCTGCGCCACAACAGACAAAAAGGCGGGATTTAAGTAAGAAGTGCTGAAGGGGACCAGGCCCCGTATCTCCTGCTTTGCTGACACCATGCAGAGCGTGATTTGCTGCACAGTAGCAAGAGCAACTTTCCGTAATAGAGCACATATGTATATGCTCTTTCAGATCTGCTGAAAGGCAGCAAGCACTCTAACCACTGAGCTACCTCTCCCGTCCCCGTCCCTTGGTAGATTTCTCACTCCCTAACCGGACTTTGTCTTTGTAGGGTCTGCTCTCAAACCAACCTCCCCGGTCCCGCTGGGCGTTCTCCCAGTTTCCAATTTCCAGAGGCAGACCAACACTCGTTAGAGTGGTGAGAGGCTGACTCGGCAGGGGAGAGCCCTCATGCACAAGCCCAGTGGCCCGAGTTTGATCCCTGCAACCCATGTGAGAAGCCGATACATACGGTAGTGCATTTGTGACCCTAACACTCCTACAGTAAAACAGGCCATAGAGAGACAAGAATCTGGCAGACTCTGAGGGTCAGCTAGTCTGGAGTGTGCCACATAGTGCCAGGAAGAAGAGAATAAACAAAACAGTGGGAGACAGAGAATCAACTTACACACACACACACACACACACACACACACACACACACACGCACGCACGCACGCACACACACACATACACACACACAGAGAGAGAGAGGGCAGACAAGCAGGCAGACAGACCACTTAAAAAAAAGAGAAGTGATAGGACACTTGCCTGGCATAACCAAATCCCTGGTTTTAATCTCTAGTGCCCTCACCAAATAAAACTGCATTAAAATAGAAAGGAAAAGAGGAAAGCATACATTCCTCTCGTGGGAAAGATAACATGCTCACTTAAATGAAACAAAAGACTAATGAGAAGTCCTAAAATCTACGTTAGCCATCAATACTTCAAGAAAAGACACAGGCAGGAGTAGGGTAGACTATCACAGTATGAACGGAACACGTGACTTCACGGTTCATGCTGCAGTTCCTAGGGCCGTACAGCCTACTCACGATTTTAGAAACGAGGCATCTTTCAAGCAAATCTGAAAAAGAAAGGGAGACAAGTTAAAAAGGTCAGTGCCAGGAAACGCCAGTGCCAACAAGCTACTCCCTGTCTTAGTTTCTCTCTCCAATTAGAGCAGTCCAGTCCTGCCTTACAAAGCTCTGAGCATCCTTCCTAAGTCCAAACAAAAGGGAGTCTGGCTAAGGGGAAGGTCTCCTAACAGGACCCAAGTCTTTGTTCAACAAGAACTTAAGAGGAGATTGTAGCTAAGTGTGCTGGCTAGTTCTAAGTCAACCTCACACAAGCCAGTCATTTGGAAGGAGAGAACCTTAGTTAAGAAACTGACCCCACCAGATAGGCCTGGGGAGAGTCTATGGGCGTTTTCTTGATTGATGATTGATATGTTGGGGGCGGGCCTAGCTTACTGTGGGTGATGCCATCCCTGGGCTGTTGGTCCTGGGTTCTGTAAGAAAGTGGGTGGAGCAAGCCAGTAGGCAGCACCCCTCCATGGCCTCTGCATCAGCTCCTGCCTTGATTTCTCGCCCTGACTTCCCTCAGTGAAGAATAAACCCTTTTCTTCCCATGTTATTTTGCTCATGGCGTTTAACACAGCAATAGAAACCCTAACTAAGACACTAAGTGTCCTCCATCCCTGTGCTTCAGTTACCACACAGGAGCCCCTTTCCTTCACCACTTCCATTCATCTACCAAGAGACAGCTCAAGTGCCACGCCCCATGACGCAGCAGGAATGAGAGGGAAGGAAACTAACCAGCATGAAGTCCCATGATCCTTTACCTTACGATCACAAAGTCTCTTTGAGAATGTGATGAAGTGTCACCTCCCTCCCCCCAGACCCCGAAAGGACACCCTGTCTAAATAGAATTGTAGTGGTCTTAACAACTTCTTCCGCCCAGGTCAGGGGTTCTTGCCGGAGAAGCGGATGTTACCTCGTAGGTAGTCAGCAGCACGTGAAAATGAGGCCCCTGTTGGAGGTCTTGCTGAAGGCGGGCTCTTTCCTCCTTGTCACCTGCATATGTCACACAGGAAAGACCTGGAGCAAATCTGGGGCAGAAAAAGAGATGAGCAGAGCAATGTCAGAGCCACAGGACAGTGTGGGTTACCTGGAAAACACACTTCACTGTGCAGACCCTGGGAGGCCATGCAGAAAGAGTCCCGGGGTCTCCAAATCAAGCCTAGGGTCACAGCCAAGCTCAGGTGAGGCTCTGATGTAAACATTCACCCATAGTGGCATGTCTAAAAGCCTTGTGTTGACAGAAACTTTTCCCACATTAGTCACTTCTTACATCAGTGAGAAGGATGGCTCTCCTTCCGTCCATTAAACCTTACTGAAAATGAGTACCGACCTTTAAACTGTCAAACAGTAGCCATAACACCTGGATTCTCTTATGCTGGATACCCAGTGTCTACCTACCTTGCTTCATTTCAGGCCTTTCTAGAATAGACTCATTAACTGTATAAGACACTATTGTTTTATCATCTTTTCTACACCAGCCAGAATTTCTTAACCAGGGCAAAGAGTAAAACTTCATCTAATTTACTCTGTACCTCTCCAGCTCTTCCTTCCAGTTGCTCAGAACAGACAAGGGACAAAGAATCAGAAACGGCCCTTCGTCGTTCAGTCTTCCCACCAAGTAAATGAGGAGAGCGATTGTCTGGAACACAGAAAAAGACGTCAGTTCTGATCCCATTTCCTCACGAAAAATAACCACAAAGTCCTCACAGCCACCAGAACACACATACACATGTACACATGCACACAGACGCACCTCTACATGTGACTTGTTTTACAATGAAATTATGTATGCTCTTTTCTGTGTTAGGGATTTGCCTTTCCTTGAGGGAATCAAGGAAGCCTCGGTAAACTTGCCAAAGAGATTTAAGGCACTCAGTTACTAAAGTAGTTACCAAGCCGTGAGGATTGTTATTTATGTAACTGAACCTCTAATGCAGAGAAAAAAGCCAGGAAAGAATAGAAATCAAAGAAAACGAGGCACCTGGTGGACGAGGTCAGCTCAGCAATACTCTAAAATAAAATACCAGCTGTGCCAAGACATGACTGCGAGAATGGCCCACACGTGGTGGCTGTCTGTGATGTCCTCCGTCCTAAACCCCTCCCCTCTTTCCCTACAGCTTTCCTCCCTCCTACATGTACTCAGTCAGAGTCTGCTCCCAGTCATATAACAAAGGATGACTCCTTGCTTTGTAAAGTCCAAAGGCTTCCTTCAGGACACTCCTGTATGAGTTCTGAAAGATGCCACACTGCACAGGAAAAATAAAGACATGAGGGTACATGAGCCGTGCCCAAATGCTGAGGTGTTGGGGAGTGGGGCACTGTAAACATAAATCAAAACCCTGAGAAAGCTACATGCCAAAGATTTTTCAAGATTCATTTACATAGCACAATATGGATCCCTCTTTCCTCACCTATAAAACATTTAATTAAATTGGGTTGTTTGCAAAATATAAAATGCAAAATTACAATGGCAGTTATCAGACTGACAAAATTCAAACTGTATGAACTATATGTTCACTGCTGTTCGAGACTATGGTTGGAATGCTGTGATGAGAGACAACTGGTTTATAAGATATATCAGTCTACAACAGAAACAGTGTCCTTTTAAAATGATTTATGTGACTGGACCTCTCAGCGCAAGCTGCACAGGGCAAGCTTCTCAGAGTGACTTGGCTGCATCAAGCAGATCTCTTTAGCTGCCCTCAAGATGGCACTTGAGAAAGTTTCTGTCTATCACTATCCACCAGAGAAGGCAACATAGCAAGTCTGTAGGCCCAGGAGGGTTCTGAGAAACCTTAAACGAAGAAAAAACATTAATATTGCATAAACTCTTCCAGAAAACTGAACACTCATTCTATAAGGGTGGCACTCAACCAGTGTGAGCACCAGACATTTTATAAGGGCCCTTCAGCCCAATATGACCTTCATGATATAAATACATAAATTCTGTTTTGGTTTTTGAGTCAGGGTTTCTCTGTGGCTTTGGAGCCTGTCCTACAATTAGCTCTGTAGACCAGGCTGGTCTCGAACCCACAGAGATGCACCTGCCTCTGCCTCTGAGTGCTGGGATTAAGGGCGTATGCCACCAACATCCGGCTAAATGCATAAATTCTAAACAAACTTTTACCAAACCAGATTTGGAGGTGACATATTTAGGGAAAGTTAAAGTCTGAAAGACAAGGAGAATGTGTGCTGAATGGGGTCAATGGACAGAGCCAATGACTGAAACAAAGGTGACACATGAAGGGTCCTTCAGTGACCCAAGAGTCTGTCAAGTTTGGGTCCTTAAGGCAGCCAGGGTACCCTCTCCAGAGGTCATGCCGCTCTCTGAGTAACTCTGAGATTGATGAGCAAGGTGTGCCTGCCTTAAATGAGGTAGTCTCCAACCTAAGACCAGGCTAGCCTATGCATGACTTCAGACTGAGGTCTGTATAAATATCGTGAGTTTTGGAAGGAGGTGGTTAGCTTCTAACAGGATTGATAAGACCCCTGACTGTTCCTAGTGGTCACTTGTGAAACCTCTCTGGATTGGGAAATGCCCATCACCATGGTTTTCAATCGGCTGGCCTTTGCCGTGTATATCAACAACACTGACTGTAATAATATTCTATAGATTAGGAAACCCATGTGATTAACCATGTGGTATGATGTAACTGGACTCTCTATCAACCCAAACCCACGAATGACATGTCAACCCAAGGCTGATCATCCTGACAGATACGTCAATATCAATAATCCACCTGCCTAACAATGCCTATCACATCTGACTTTCCAGGTCGAGGCCATCTGTTGTCTAAGTGAATTTGGAAACCACAGGGTACTACCCTCACCCTATACTATCTGGAGACAGATCCAGAAAGCAGGTACCGCATAAAGTACTGCTAAGGAAGTCAAAGCCAACTTGACACTAGGGCAGGTAAATTTCTTTTCAACAGAGAAAAGCCCTGGCCCAGGCCCATCAAATGTTCTCCTAATTGAGGCATCAGCATGTGTCTCCCAGACACATGTTTAAAAAATAAAACAACAAAACCGGTCAAACAAGAGCAGTGGCACAAGTTTTAAAACCCAAACTAGAAAAAGCAACTCAAAGAAGACCTCAATCTCTTGTCACGTTCCTTTATGTATTTCACATCCTGGTAAGAAACCCACACTGCTGCAATGAGGGGGCGAGGGTAACCATGAACCGTGTGGAGGTGAACTCTGCTCGCTCAACGGCAGCGGTAGGGTACCTGGCAGGTCTTCCCCAGGCCCATCTCATCTCCCAGGATACAGCCATTTTGGTAATGGAAGCACTGGACCAGCCAATTGACTCCCTCCAGCTGATAAGAGCGTAGATGAATCCCTAGAAATAGAAAACAGAAGCGGTCCAAAGAGCTGAAATTCATCAGGCTTCAGGTTCAAAGACGGCCTCGTCTCCCACAAGCCAAACCTGACCAGTTGTAGCGCTTGCTCACCTCCCACTGGCTACCTTTTATGCAGACTCGGGCTACCACCTATCATTCATTCAAACTCCGAAAGCACGCTGTCATTGTCACCCACCCAACCCTCTGACAGAAGCCTAAGGTTTTGACCTCTGCTGCCCGAGACTCCCTCCACTACTACTCACTCCCGGAAGTGAACATTACCAAAGCAACTCATCGACAAAGGGCACACCATCACAGGGCCCTCCTGGTTGGCATGCCCAAGCCCCTACCCTAATTCTCCAGCCCAGGGCTGGGTTGCCCTTTCCCCTGCTATATAATCAGCCATGTGGGTTACCTGGTTGCTTCATCTACTCTCTTGGCCTGTCTCTTGGCCCAGGCTGCCCCTCTTGGTCAGCAGCTACTCTTACCTCCCCGTTAATCCCAAGAGGGAGGAAGAAGACCACTAACCCAAATCATCCTGGTTTTTTATTCCTATATGTGGGCTGCCTCCCCCTAAGGTGGATATGAGAGGTCAGCGCTAGTTATGAGGAAGACCAGGATTTTATAGTTCAGGGGTAGGGGGTTTTCCAAATGGGGGATTTGATGGGCAAGATAGGCGAGAGTTACAGGAGCAGAACATAAACACAACAAGTTAGTCCCACCTGAGACAGACATGGCTGCAAGGTGGGCATAATAAGGTAGTTATCACAACAGATAGTTCTATAACCTTTTGAAAAAAAAAAAAAAAAAAAGGTGGGATTGCAAGATGCTTATAAACAACTTTTTGAAACAAAGACATGATTGCCATTCCTAGAATAGGCAGTACGGAGACATTTGTAGTTAAGGTTACAGGTAGAGCGTAGCCCAATCCTTGAGAAACAGAATTTTAATCATAAACAGGAATGAACCTAGTTTGTCTTTACAAACTAGGCAGGCTGGCTCTTCACACCCTCTCCTCACATGGTCAGGCTCAGGGTCATGACCACTCTGGACTCTCCCAGATGTCCCTGCCTCTGCCTATGCTCTCCCTGTCACCTACAATAAACCTTCTCCTCCTCCATACCTAGGAGCAGCCATGCCCTTCCTTTTTTATTTCTTTTTTTTCACTCAGGTAGGTTGTGGAAGCTTGAGGGGGTGTGGCCTATGGAGGGAGTGGAGGCAGGCACTAGGAAGCAGACCCTGAGGGTTATAGCCTGGTTCCACCTCTGACCCAAGCTCACCTACCACATACCATGTGCGGCCTCAAATCTCCTACTGCCATCTCTGGGACCTGCTCGGACTACCATGCTTCCCGAAATGAACTTTATATCTGTATCATAATTCAGGGTAAGTCTGTCCTTCCTCCTTAAATTACTTTTATCAGATATTTTGTCACAGAGATAAGAAAAGCAACTAATGTTGAAAATGGGGTCACTGCTATGACCCATCTGGGCTTGCTGTTTGTAGAACTCGTTTGCAGGAGGGAGGTTAAGAGCTGTGGTCTAAAGAGCCCGAGTATACTGTAAGGAGGATGCTGCTGGGCATCCAGAAGAGTGCAGGAATTCAGGAGTGCAGGTCAGGGTATGGATGTTTCAGGGGGGACAGGACTCTACCTGGTGCATGCTGGGAAATCAACCCAGCTCTGTTCTGTCAGGGTCCAGAGGCTGAATTCAAAAGTAACGGATTAAAGTTCTTACTAGGGAATTTCAACACGGCCCAGCATTTAAGCTGTGGCATGGATTCTGCTTGCTGATTGCAGTCAGATTTACAGTGAGAATCCAGAGATAAAAGAGTTCCAGGAATATGGAAAATGTACACTTTGGCAAACGAGGGTGTCTGGGCAAATTCAAAGTTTAAATAAGAGAGAAGAGGGCAGCCCTGCGGAAGCCTCCAGGGTATATAGCTAAAAGCTTGTTTGAAAAGCTTTCATTTTGAGACTATTATCCCTGCAGATCATTAGAAGACTTAAAAACTTTCAAACAGGAGAAGAAGGCATCGTAACTTTTATCATATAAAGTGCTTTGGTCTGTACTGTCAACTTGAAAAGACATAGAATCGCCTTGGAGCCACCTCTCTGGGAATGTCTGTGAGGGTTTTTCTAGATTAAGTTAATTGGGGTGGGAGGACCCACCCTAACTGTCAGACCAAATCAAAAGGAGAAACACTTGAGCACTAGCAATGATGCAGAAGAAGAAGCCAAGAGATGCAAAGATGCTGGCTATATGGGTGGAGCACAGGCATTCCCAGCAAGCCAGGGTCAGCCTCTGGATGCCAGAAAGAACAAGGGAATGTGTTTCCCAAAGCGCCTCCAAATGGGACCTCAGGCCCCCTGACACCCAACAGTGCTGATCATTCTCTTCAGTGCTATGGAACTCACACCACACCGCAAGCCATCGGACAAGCCTCAGGAGATGTGCAGGAGCTGCTCACAATGCAGTCAAATTGGAACCCGCGGATGGAAATGTAAGAAGGGAGCTTCGGAAATCCTGGAAACTAAACACTCATAAAGCTTCTAAATAATCCACTGCATGAGTCTCAAGGGAGAGAACTACACTAATCTGAACTAAAACAGAACTCTATTAACTCCTTATGGAACAAAAATTAAGTCAAAAATGGATCACAGGTTCAAATGTAAAATTATAAAAATGGGGAGGGGAATGACAAAAAGTTTTTAGGATCTGTAAAGAGACCACCACAAATTCTTTTTTTCCTTTGTAAGTTATGTATATGTGTACATATATGTGTTTGTGTGTGTGTGTGTGTGTGTGTGTGTGTGTGTGTGTGTGAGCACAAACACATGAGTGGTAGAATACTTATAGGACAACTCTTAGGGCCAGTCCCTTACTTCTTGTGGCATCCAGGAACTGAACTTGGGCCATTAGGTCTGTATATGCAAGTACCTTTACCCACTGAGCCATCTTGACAGCCCAAATTCTTACATTTCACACCACAAATAAGTAAGCAAAAAGCTATAGTAAGATAAATCTGATTAAGTCTGAGCAAAATAATTGTCTTACAAACCCATATATCTGAAAGAAAAATCTTATTATTTAGAATAAAAAAGAACTCAAATGTCAAGTGAAAAAAAAATAATCAAGTTAAGAACTGGGCAAAAATAAGCTGTGTAGCTGTGGTGCACGCCTTTAATCCCAGCACTCAGGAGGTAGAAGCAGGCAGATCTCTGTGAGCTCAAAGCCAGCCTGGTCTACAAAGTGAGTTCCAAGACAGCCAGCCAGACCTGTTATATGAGAAACCCTGCCTTGAAAATCCAAACAAAAACAAACGGGGGTGGGGGGGTGGGGGGGTTGGGGGGCAGGACAAAGAGAAAAGCAATAGGGACATTCATGTTTAAACCACCGTAGATATCACCACCACTATTAGAATGGAGGGGGCAGTTATACAAACAGTGGCACAGACGCTTCCTTTAAACATGCAACCAGCCCATGACCCAGGCACAGCACTCCCCAGTGTTTGTCACAATAAAAACTTATCTTCACATCAAAACAGCAAACAAATGCTTTCAACCCTAGAGGCAGGAGGCTAAAAGCAAAACATCTAGAACAATTCACATAATTTCCGTGTATAGATGGCAAACAGCCTGTGGGAAATCCATGCTTCTCACCAAGAAGAAAAATCAAATAGAATAGTGGGGAAAGTCAACCTCTAGAGATTATACACCATTCGACAGGAGTTATACGTCACTTAAGACAAAATTATAGAAACAGAAAAGACTGGACTAGGAGGTAGCTTAGTGGCAGAGTGCATGCCCATGTCAGCAAAATCATAGGTTCAATCCCCAGCACTGGGGAAGAAGAGGGAGGGGGGAGAAGGGAGGAAAGGAGGGAGGGGGAGGGCAGGAAGGGAAGGAGAGAGGGAGGGGCAGGTGGGAGGTGGGGGAGGGAGGGGGAGACAAACTAGAAGGCAGAAGACAGTGGTTGCAAAGGATCAAGACAATGGTGGTAAGAAAACAAGTGGGGCCATCAGCAGGCAGCTGGAGGGGCTTACGGTAAGTGGGGCCGTCAGCAGGCAGCTGGAGGGGCTTACGGTTCTGGACCTTGACTGTAGGTGGATATCAACGCCTAACTCACATCTTATTTTGCAAAGTTGGTAACACTGGGGAAAACAAGATGGAGTCCACAGGAGAAGCTCCTGTGTTGTTTCCTGCTACTGCATGTGACTGACTCTGTGACTGCTGTAATATAATAGTTTAATTTTCCTATTTAAAAAAGATTTGGTTTTAATTGTGTGTGTGTGTGTGTGTGTGTGTGTGCGTGTGTGTGTATGTGGATGATGGGAGATGCCATTATGTATATATGTTTCTCATACTCGTTAATGAATAAAGCACTGTTGGCCAGTAGGAAAGGAGATAGGAGGGACTAGGAGATGAGGAGGAAAGAGGAAGTAGGAAGGAGGGGTCAAGATGGAGAGTCTGGACAGAACAGAACCGCCATTCCTCCGCTCTCAGTAAGACCACGTGAAAATACATAGAAATGGGTTAATAATTAACACAGAGCTAGCCAATAAAAAACTAGTAATGGGCCAACAAAATTATATCAAATTGGGGCTGGCACGGCGGTGGGACAAGACCAGGCGGCGGGAGGAAAAAACGTACTCTTTACATGTGTGTATGTGTGTGTGGCTGTGTCTGGTTATGTACATGTGAGTGCAGATGTCTGGAAAGGCCAGACGAGGGTGTCAGACACACGGAACTGGAATAATAGTCTGTTGGAAGCTGCTGCGCTGTCTGTGCTTGGAAAACTTGGTCTTCTGCAAGAGTAGTACACACTCGTAACTGTAGGCTGTCTCTCTGATCCCTAAAAGTTTAATTTTTTAAAAATGACATAAAATAATCTACACAGACAACAGCACTAACATTTAAGAGTCAAATGCAAAGACAGAAATTATTCTAAGTAGTTTAAACAGAAACAAGTTTGATACAGAGAATTAGGTCACCATAAAATATTTGCAGGGATGGAGGAGTGGTCTTATGGTTAGCATCTGGGTAGAATGCAGTACCAGCACGACAGAACTGACCCACCATCAGTGTGTCTACCTCCATGAACAGGAAGCCAGAAAACAAAACAAAAAACAGGTCATTGCATTGGCAGCTCCAAAAACCAACCACCTCCCTCCCGCCTTAATCCATGCCAACATAGGTGCTCCACACCCTAACCAAAACCCACAGGTAACAGTCATGAGAGAAACCGGCAGAACACATCAACGCCACCCAAGCTGCCTGCGGCAGTCCTGCTCCAAATCATGTGCTTGCTTTCATGCAATCATGCCATGACAGAACCACAGGAATCGAGAAACACATGCTATTTCCTAACCTCTAGGGTCTGGGTGAGTCTCTCCCTCGCTCTTAGGCAGAAGACCAAAGCAACAGAACAACCAAACAAATAAACAACAACAAAAAAGTTGGTCTGCACATTATCACCCCAAAAATGTCCCTAAGGTGCCTTTTGAATGCAAAGATAAACAACCAAATGCCCATCATTACTAGTAACCACATAAAAAAATTCTGGTACGCAATAAAATAGCCATTTTAACTTCCCAAATTGAAAATAACCAGTTTTGCTCAATGTAAGGAAATGTACAAATATTTTGCCCTCTGTTTTCTAGATACACTATCTGGAAGATTTAAAAGTCCATAACTATGGCCAGGAGAGTTGGCTCAGGGGTTAAAAACACTTGTTGCTTTTGCAGAGGACCTGGGATTCCCAGCACCCACATGGTGGCTCACAACTACCTGTAACTCCAGTTCCAGGAGATCCAATGACCTCTTCTCATCTCCATGGCACTAGGCACACATGTGCATACACATATAAGCAGGCAACACACTCATACACATAAAATAATTAAAAAATCTAATATATTAAATCCATAACTATAACAAATATTTGGCTGTGAAATATCTATCAGCATTACCTATGAAAGCAAAAATTAAAAATAACCTAATACCCAAGAAGGTCTGCCTAAACTATGGATTAATATAAGAAATCATCCAATATCATGATTTCAACAACATATCTACATGGAACCCCAGGGTTGAGCCTCCCTAACCACGGGGTGGAGGGCAGAGGCAGAGATCATACACAGATAATAAATGTGTATGTAGACAAGAGACTGACATGCTGGCAGCAAGAGGATTGTGTACAAAAATTTCTTTTTTGTGGGCATAAATTATTTCATGAACACATACTGGAAGGAAAGGCCAGAAATGTTTTCAATGGATTGACAACTCAGAATACTGCACTTATTCTGGCAAACAGAAAACAACTGTAAATTTTAATATTGAGTATTGGCTCAATCTATCTGTTTCCTTCTTTTCCTGTGCTAACCATTCATAAGCAGATACCCAGCACGTGCTTCTGCACTTACAACTCTATCCCATTGGTTCAAACCTGCAAGCTCCTGTCTGCTCACTTCTTTCAACAAGAATGTATCTACAGATATATATGCCCCTCTTGGTGTGTTACATGCAGCTGGCATTTCTGGGCCTTCTGCATATTTCAAAGAATCATTCCCAAGGCCACTGGCAAGCGAATAGGCAGATACACAGACAAACATTAATCAAGATATGCTGAACAAACAAAGGCCAGTCCACAAAGCTAGATTTAGTACACAGATAAGGGGAAAGGTAACGCAGGGGAGGTTTTTGGAGGGTGAGGGGAGACCTGCTCAACAAGATGGAATACAAGCCTGGCACTGGAAACCTGGCTAACTTCCCAGAAGGAGAGAGGAGGATATAAAAACAATAAATGTATCCGAAAAAGCCACAAAGAATCATAATATTAACTATGTAAAAACAAAACAGACCCATAATACACTTAATTATGGGTATAAATATACATATGTAGCTTTAGCAAGCCTCATCTGGACTGACAATGCTCCCTCCCAGGGCCAAAGACCACCTGACAAAAGCCCCAATACCAGACATGAGAAGCCCTCTTTCCAAGAGATTCCCAAACACACAGTCCACTGCTGTTGACCTTGGTTGCCTACCAAAGGTAGAAGGTACATCTCTATTTTTGGAGACACCATGCACTTCAGAAACAGGACCCAGGGACCCCTGAACTGGAACTGACCTGAATGTCCCTTCAGGACTGGCTTTCACAGTACCAGAAGGCACCATGCAAACTTCCAACTGCGGAATGCAACAACAGTCTTACCCAGCTAGGCCACCTCTGAAGCACATCAACAAGCAGCATATAACAACCCTAAGGACACAGTAGTGGCATGCATACCTTGGTGGTAACCAACAGCTCTCTAACCTGCTCAACAAGAAGGAGACCATGCCTGGTACTGGAAACCAAGCTAACTACTCTCTACTAATGAAGTCACGGTTATTGGAGAATGTATATCCACTAATTTACTAAGCCAGAATAATCCCTATCGATCTATCAACATCTGTCCTTGTACCTACAGGTAAGTGCAGTCCTCATGTCTCATCAAGGGAACTTCTCTTTGCAACAGACTTGAGACCAACACAGAAAACCACAACCCATCAAGCTGTACATTTGTGGAATCCAGCTCCCAATGGATACATCTATAAAAGGCTCCCACACTAAGACTGGAAGAACATTGTGGAAGAGGGGTTAGAAAGACTGTAAGAGCCAGTGGATGGGGGACTGTACGGTGAAATTGTGTCTCCTAGCAACACCAGAAGTTACAGCTACAGTCTCACCAACATGACTGCCTAAACATGAGATGATACCAACGAACTGGTCAAATGGACAGAGGAGCCCAAGAGGCTTCAACCCTGCACAGAGAACAATAGGCACACCAACTAGTTGTCCAATGCCCTGAAAACGGTCAGCACTGAAAACATACAAGTAACATTAAACAGAACAAATACTATTTAGCAATATTGTATATATTATGTGCATACAATAGCAACTAAGTGGGGGGGGAAGAGAACATGAATTTGAAGGAGAGCAGGGAAGAGTATGGGAATGTTTGGAGGGAAGAAAGTGGAAGAGAATTGTTATAATTATAATCTCAAAAGTAAAACTTTAAAAGTTGAATATACAGGGGAAACCCTGATTGTGAACTGCTTGATCTGCAGGACTCTAGGAGTCACCTTTCTCTTCACCCTCATCATCTGCATCAGTCCTTCTGTAAGCCAAAAGAAACGCATTTAAAAATAAATAAATAAATAAATAAATAAATAAATAAATAAATAAATACAGGGTCTCTCTATTATGTAATCCGCCTGCTCCAGATGTGTGCCACTGCCTAGCAGAAAGGCACCTTCTGTTGCCTTTACAAAACAAACCCTCACATTTTCCTGGTACTTGGCAAACCGTGTTAAGTGAACGCTTCTGTATTCTTTCAAACGCACCTATCTGCTAGTTAAGAAACTGGGTCCCGGGGCCGGTATTTATTTTGCTCCTCTGCACCCCACACCTCACAGTTAGTCTGCTCTCGACCGCAAAACGTAACGACCACATGGTCGACTCGGTGAGCCATTCTGACTTTCCGTTAAACCAGCACTACGTTCCCTGCAAATACGTAAGGAGAGGGAGCTGGGGGCGCTGAATAGAATGAGCTCCCGGGAAGCGGCGACTCCGGGTCCATCTGGAGTCTGCACACCTGGGGTCTGCACATCTGGAGCTCGTGAGGGCAAGTGGTATTAACACGAAAGCACGGAGTGGGGGTGGGGGAACCACAGGACAAACTTTGGGAAGCACGACGTCCGACGCAGCCTTGAGGGTTAATTATGGAGCTGCAACAAGTGAGTGCGCATGCACAGTTGGCGGGGAAACGCCAACTGGGAGGAGTTAAAGTGGCCGGGGCGCTCCAGCTGCCGGGTCCGTCCCCGCGTGGGCCCGTCCCGCCCGGCGCTTTCCCGGCTCCCGCCCGCCCCCGCCTCGCCGGCCGGCTCACCCGTCAGACCCCACTGCTGTAAGTCCTGCTCCTGCACCCGCGTCCGCACCGCCTCGGGTCCGCTCTCGGGCGGCAGCGCCAGCAGGAAGCGCGGCAAGTCACCCGCCATCCCCAGAGAGGCCCGCGGCCCGGCGTCTTCGCTCCTGCGCGCGCCGGGTGCAGCGCGCGCCACCGCCGCCAGAGGGCGCACCGCGCGCGCGTTCCCACGCTCCCGAAGCGCGCAGGCGCGGAAGGCCTCGGATCTAGGGGTGCATCAGTGACTAAGGGCTAAGAGGCTGGCGTTGGGCTCCGCGGGTGGCTGGCTAACAGCAGGCGCCAAGCTTGGCAATCTCCGCCTTCATTTCTTATCTCTCCTTCAAACTTTGGGTCAGATTCTTGAGCAGCTCTGCATATGTTCAGTGTATACCTAAAAACTGGTAATACAAGGTGGATTAATCCTCGATTAAACTTACCTCTCTTTCCTCGTTTATGGCTGAAAACACCAAGATCAGACTAACTTTGTTTGATCTCTTAAGATATGTTAGTGACAAGACACTTAACCTGGTAGTACATTTCTGTAATCTTAACACAGGAAGGGCAAGTCAGGGGAACAGAGAATTCAGTCTGACCTGGGCTACGTAGCAGGGATGTGTCAATAAATAATAAATACCAAAGCTTGTTGAGCAGAATGCTTGTCTTGTATGCACCAAGCCCTGGGTTTGATACTCAGTGCCATGTTAGTTGGGCAAGACTGTGGGTACCTGTACTCCTAGCACTGGGTGGGGAGGTGTCTTCAGGACAACTCAAGGTCATCCTCAATTACATAGCAAGTTCAAAACTAGCCTACAGTACATAAAACCTTGTCTTAAAAATACATGAGGTGTGAGAGAGCTTTTTCTCCCCATCAAGATTCCAAGAGTAGCCATGCAGACGCAATGTCCATGCATGGTAAAAACTATTGGTCATGTTGTCCTATGATGGACCAAAGCTGTCCCACTATGTAGAAACAGTCCTGTAATGACTAAGGGAATTTACCCTTATAAAGGCTTCTCCAGGAACACACAGAACCAGACCCAGCCGGGTCAAAGGGGAGGTGTGTCAGATACACCAAGGTCACTGAATCTCAAATCCCTGCATCCCTCTGGAATCAAGACACCACATCTGGGTTACAGATTAACTCAGAACAAAGAAACATGCAGATTCTTTTTCACAATATGAAGTACAAGTGGGCTCTCACAGAGATAGATACAGTGTGTCATCTGTCCCTTACCAGTGGAGCTGAGCACACTTGCCCCCCCACCCGTCTTTTCCCAATGGAGCCGTATTGAATAAATTCCTTTCTTCGCTGTTATTTTTTTCCATTTGATTTTTTTTTTGGAGGCAAATGGCTGGACTTGGTTTGTTGAGACGCCCCAAAATCAAACAATGGTAGCACCTCTGACCGGTCTCTTGCATCCCTAAATCACCTGATTGGCTGAAATGTTCACCAAGGAGTTGGCTTGTGAGTGTATTTAACCAACATTGATGACTATCAAGTGCCAGAGTACTCCTGTGCTGGGGGAATAGAATTCGGCAACATCCAGGCAGACAATGCTAGCCGTAGCCTGGGGTGTTCTAGTACTCCTGAAGTGCTCTTCATTCATGTGTAACGGGTGCTTGTCTTTGCTTAAGTTTAAAATGTATGAAGCCAAGTTTAAGATTTGTTGAGAAAGTGATTATACATACTGTAGATTTTAAGCTTGGGAATCGAGACAGACTTGCCTGAATGTCTCAACAGTAGCTAGCCACATGATTTAGGTGGCTTTGGGGTTACATAGCTCAAAAGATATATCTTACAGACATCTTCAGGGATTAAACAGAATTTTAAATTGGGCTAAAGATATGGTCTGGGTGACTTCTCCTAAATCATGCTCTGTGCAAATGAACTATAAGGAGCTCCATGAGGAACAGAGTTCCAGTTTGGGGGTGAGAGACTTAACATTAAACTCCAAGGCCACATATTTTGGCCTTAACCATGGCTTAATTAGTTGTTTGCTGTAGTGTCCCTGAGATGGCTTGCCACAAATTCTTGAAGACGTGTTACATCCATGGCACCCACATGGTGGAAGGACAGAATTGACTCTCGTAGGTGAGCTTCAGACCCCCCACACACACACACACGCACACACACTGTGGTGCATGTTCCTCCCCTCAATTCAATAATAAATAAAACTGAATTATTTTTTTTTAAAAAAAAGGTGACTGATGTTGAACAAAAGCAAGCTGTTTGCATAGTGGGTAGTGGGCCTAGATTGATTTTGTAGGACACTTTTCTATATCAGTCAAAACCTTGTGACAGATGTGTGACTTTCAAGATCTTTTCTAGAAGGATTTGGCACCTAGTCTCAATGTCTGACTTCACCCTCCAGATTCTAATCTGCTAAAGCAGTGACAGACGCTGTCAACCACTTGCCACTTAATCAAGAGCCTTTTTTTTTTTTAAACTTAAAGTAATCCAGAGATAAGATACTAGCTTTAAGCTAAGTAGACCGTTGACACATTGAGCCCAGCATTTAAAACACAGCTAAGAGGTAACTAAGAAACCCGGGGTGTGCACACGAACGATTTACCCCGGGTCTTATATGAAATGAATGCATAGAGGGCAGGATGGAAGCAGAGAGACAGGAGAACATTACAAAAGCCAAGGCAGGAGATGGTGGTTCATCGCCAGCATGACTCGGGGAAGCTGTGAGTAGCTACACTGAGCAGGTCAAGGCAGTAGGAGTCCCTGGTAGACAAGTGGAATGGTGAGGGCTGGCTTTTGGGATTCAGACTGGGTACATGGTACAAAGGAAGTCCCATGAAGGAAAGAAGACAAAAAGAGGGATTTGGAGACTCAAGAGTTCCCGTGTGTGCCGGAAGTGCATGAAGGTAGAGGGACTCCCATTCACTATTGGTGGGAACACAAATTAGCACAGATATGAAAATGATGGGCTCCTCACACATCTAGAAATAGAGCAGCAACATGATCCGGCAGTTCCCCTAATTATATATCTAAGAGGAGATAATCAGATTCAGAGCTTCTGCACCCCTGTGTTCATTGAAGCTGCTTTCTTCCACAATAGCCATGATGTGCAATCAGCCTAGATATCTCTCCGTGGATAAATGCATAAAGAAAATGGGGCATATATACATACATTGTATACATACATGTGTAATTAGCAGATATAGATATCTGTATGCATGCACGTATGTGTACTTATATGTATGTCCTGTTTTGAGACAGAGTCTTGTTGTGTAACCCAGGCGATACTCATTATGTAGCCTAAGCTGGCTTTGAACTCTTGGTCTTACTTCCTCAGCTTTCAGAGTGCCAGGATTGCAGACACGTGCTACCACACACATGATGAATGAAATCCTGTCCTTTATAGCAACATGAATGAAGCTAGAAGTCTCATGTTAAATAAAAGGAATCAGGCACAGGAAGACAAATGCTGAAAGTCCTCAGTTAAATCAGACGCTAAGCATGCTGACGTCATAGATACAGAGAGCATGTGGTGGCCACTAGAGTGTTTTAGGTACTTTTCTGTTGCTGTGATAAGACACTAAGACTGAGGCAAAGTATAAAAGGGAAGGTTTGTT
Organism: Phodopus roborovskii; assembly: GCF_943737965.1. Classification (NCBI taxonomy): domain Eukaryota; kingdom Metazoa; phylum Chordata; class Mammalia; order Rodentia; family Cricetidae; genus Phodopus; species Phodopus roborovskii. The sequence continues at coordinate 28,851,859 of NW_026126540.1, forward strand.
TGGGATGATGGTTCCAAAGGGATGAGTCCATCATCGTCACATGGAGCACACATCTTGAACCACAAGCACAAAAAGAGAGCAGTCAAATTAGTAATGGTCTGACTCTTTTAAGTTCTCAAAACTCTCTCCAGTGACACACTTCCAGCATCAAGGCCACAATTCCTAAACCTCCCTAGGCAGCACCACCAGCTGGATTCTCATTCCAAGCACCACATAGAGAAGAGATGGAGAAATGATGGAGGTGGGCAGTTAGAGAGGGACAGGGGATCAGGATAAACAAATAGGCCAAATAGATGTTTATTCAGGGAGAAATAACTTACAACCTAGACAGATGAACACCAGGAAATTCAACCCGATCCTCTCCTGTCCGAGTCACGCCAGCAAGAGAGCTTTTCCCGGCTCTCCCTCCGACTTCCTTCCACAGGTCACTTCCGCCCATGGCTCCACCCCCCCAATGGGCGTGGTCAGTGCCACAGAAGAACTATCTCACTACAATTCCCCTTTTAGTCTAAAGAAAAGATTTAGGCTTAATACAAAACTATATACAAAACAGTGAATAACAAGTGTGCTCTAAGAAAAGGAAAATCGAGAACAAAATGACCTACATATCTAGTCCTAGGGTGAAGGCATAATGGAGTTTACAATAGAGTTCTCCTAAGCTGGAAAACGTAAGTCTAGTACCTAATATATCTAACTAGGAAGAGAGAATAATAGTTGTGATAGTTTAATCTTCAACCTCATCAAGACCTGAGAAAGAAAATAACGATACTAGAGTAGACAGGAAGTGCGTATGGATAACTTCCAAAAGGTGCAGCAAGGACAGAAACAGCAAGCCACCTGGACAGTCACCCTAGGTCTCACAGCAATGTTGGTACACCCAGTTTTGGCTAAGGCCAAGAGAACTTGACAGACCACAACAACAACAACAGGGAGGTAGAATGGGTGTCTTACCCTGACTTGGCAAGGTCAAGCAGTCTTCTATATTTGTCTCCTGCAAGCACATAGGACTGCATGTCCAAATCAGTGGTCAAGGTGGGGGCAATTCTTTGCCCAATAGGCCATTAGCAGGAGCAACAACAGTGTCCAACATATTTTCGGGAAAGTGCAAGGTGCTGTCAGGAGCAACAGTGTCTCATGTCAATGGAGTACTAATATTAAAACATTTAAATGTCATGTTCTGCATGTCTATATCTGACTAATCTCATAGGTACAGGAAACATGAGTGAAGATAATCTGTAATACTCAGAAATTTAGCTAAAAGATTGATTAAAACTCCCCTGAGTAAAGCAGGAACAAATACTTAAACAATATAACTATTTACATATACATACATGTAAATCCCTAAAATAAAGCTAGAGTAGAAATGTCAAGACAAGAGGTAGAACTATAAAGGGAAGTATGATAAATATCCCAAATTGTATCAATATACAAATGTCTTGAATACAAGAAAAGTATACATACATAGAATATGGTAAAAATAATGTGCATAAAACATCATAAGTGGAAAGATTTCACACAATATAACAGACAGTGGACAGGAAGAATCTTTAATGTTCTGCACAGCAAGGTTCCAGTGCCTGACAATAATTAATTAATACTTCAAAGGAACCAATAGAAAGAATCATGGATGCTTCTCACTCAAAAGAACTATGTTTGAGGTGATGGCAGTACAAGTTTCCTTGTTCTGGCCGTGATTGAAGTATACCATCGTGTTGGTTATGTTTGCATTATGGTTGCAAATCAGTTCCTGCCCCAGAGTTAAGAGCCCTAAGTACCTGTCAATGTTTGAGCCAGGTGCCTGGAAACAGTTTCAAATTTAGGACCTGTGTTTGTTAAAATTTAAGAAACAGAGAAGACACACCACAGGTAGGCCAACGAAGCCCAGGAAGCTTCAGAAGCTTGCTGCTGGGTCTACTGTGTTAGCCTTAACTGGCAGGTAACGTATAGTTCGAATGCTTTTGTGGTTGGTGGTCTGGTTGTGCAATCATGATATTTATTTTAGTTTTTCCTCTATTCCTCCACAGAGGTAGGCAAGCATTTGGCAAGCAACTCAATGAGATTAATGGTCACTAAATCACCCCCTTGATAACCATAACATTTGCGACGCCTACAAAAACAAGCTTGATCAAGCACAGGTCACACACAGGTTATGTTTGCTAGCCTCTGTGTCCTTGCTCTGTGGGTTAACAGTGGGTCACTGGCATCCAGTGAGGCAGACATGAGGCTGTTAGGGATGCGACCACAGAGAAACGTTTCGACTTTGGATGATGTCAGTACCCTACAGTGAATTAGAATGAAAGAGACTTGGGCTTTCTTTACAACAACAACAACAAAAATATTACATTCTGACCTTAATATAATTATACATCTTTGGCATCAAATAACATATAATATATTTGGGGGGGGATTGTTTGTTGATTGGTTTGGTTTTTTGTTGTTGTTTTTGGTTTTACAATTTCACACATGTAAACAATGTGTCTCAATCATGTCCTCTCCCAGATACCAATAAGGCATCCCCCTCTGCTTCATGCCCCATACTCCTTCCTTTTGAAACACTGAGTCCCATTAGTGATGCCTGACAGGATATAGTGATCCTGTTGTTGATCTTGTGCAGGTAACCTGAGCTGTTGTGAGCTCATGAGTGCAGTAGCCATGCCATATCTAAAAGGCAGAATTTCACTGCACTCTCCCCCATCCTCTGGCTCTTAGGTACCTCCCACCTCTTCTCCCGTGATGTCCCGTGAACCTTCCCAGTGGATAGGTGATGATACGAACCTACTCAGCACTCACTCACTTTAACCCTTTGACTAGTTATGAGACTCTGCATTGACTGTTGGCCACTGAAGAGGGAAGCTTCTCTAGCCAAGTTTGAGAGGAACACTAACCTATAAAAATAGATTGTAGAAGGCAGTTTAACAATGTGACCGTTTAGCAAAGCAACAGCTTCCTAGATTTCCCACTGGGGTCTATGGCATCCCAAGCCACAGAGTTCTCACCAAGTGTAAATTCCCTCCTGCAGGCCTCAAATCCAAAACAAAATCAGTTGGTTACCCTCACAGCTTTCATGCTGCTATTGTACCAGTCAGCAAATCTTGCCTGGAAGCTCAGTATTGTAGGAAAATAGCACATAATAAATTAAAAACCCAGTCACTTCAGAGAATTGATATCCCTCTTTATTAAGGGCACAATACTGGAATGCGACCGAGTATGTTTACAGATAGCTCGAATATTGTAGGCAGTTCTGAACTGAGATTTACATTCGGGGTTTTTGTTTGCCATGGCAATGCCTGATTTCTTTTTTTCACTTTGCCTATCATTCCTTGCCATGGAATTAGTTCTATTCAATTTCACATGTTCTGTTCTCTGTGGAGCAGTAAACTGTCTGTGCATCCCACTTCACTAGCCTCGAAAGATTCTCAGCTTGTTGACTTTGGAGTTTAGCTTTTCAAACACATTTCCACATAAAGAGAAGGTTATCTAAATAATGCGGTTGAATGAAGGCAAAATGGTTCTCAAATGTTTTTGGACACTGGTTTCTCTAACCACGACCACGACCCTAAGAATTCTTCCCACCTTCCTTTTCTCTTTCCTAATTGGCAGGAACCCAAAGATATCCTATGCCTTTACCCATCAAGCCTAAATCTTAGCTTTGAAAGCTGAACACTCCTGGTACACATGTGCTCACATTCCTAAGACACAACTAGAATGTGGAGTCCAGGGACTTCTCCATCTTTACAATGTTGAAAACTTCCATACACTAGAATTTTTATAATCACACAGTTTTAGCCACTGGAAGATGCTTCTAAAAGCCCACCAGACATAGTCATTTCAATGAGAAGAATAATGTTACCTATACTATAAGGGGGGGAATTAATTTATAAGGAACTAAACCTGGTGGCCATGGCTGAATCACAGAGGCCAAAATGAAATTCAACCCCTTTGTGACTTCTGACTGAAACAAGAACCAATCGCAAAAAGCATTTCAGCGCACCTTCCCACATTCAGAGAAACATCATGTCTTCCTCCCCTCTTTCCAGAGAGCTGAAATAGAAGTGCAACATTTGATCTATGTCCATTTGAAAGGATGATGAAGTTCAGGTTGACCAAGGACACTATGAAGGCTAGCAGATTGGCGAAGTGGTCCAAGTGTACAGGGAGAAATATGCCATCTACACGGAATGAGTGCAGTGGTGGGGAGGTAGCTAATGGCACAACTGTCTATAGGCATCCACCCGGGCAAGATGGCTATCACCAGGCTAAAGCTGGACAAAGACCACAAAAAGATCCTGGAAAGGAAAACCAAGTCTCAACAGTAGGAAAGGAGACCGGCAAACACAAGAGAGAAATGGTGCAGGAGTAGGGGCATCTCATGCACAAATTTCATTAAAGGCTGCTTAAGTTAAAAAGAGGAGGGAGGGGAGTCTGAAGGAAGGGAGGAAAGGAAAGAGAGAGAGAGAAGGAGAGAACTACTTGTGAATCTGAATGTCCAAGAGCACTGTGAAGGACCCAGTGTCTTTAGCACAGAATCACACAGTGTCTGGATTTCACCAGTGCAATCGAGTTATCCCTCAAGCAGGGGTGGGGGAAGACACTTTTAATCCCAGCCCTCGGGAGGAAGAGGAGGAAGAGGCAGGCAGATCTCTGTGAGTTCAAGTCCAACCTAGTCTACAGAAAAAATTCCAGGATAGCCAGAGCTACACAGAGAAACCATGTATTGAAGAAGAAGAAGAAGAAGAAGAAAGAAGAAAGAAGAAAGGAGGAGGAGGAGGAGGAGGAGGAGGAGGAGGAGGAAGAAGAAGAAGAAGAAGAAGAAGAAGAAGAAGAAGAGAGTTATCCCACCTTGTTGAGGTTCAGTGGTAATCTCATTAGCTGTGGGGAGGTCCATAGATACAGTAAGTTCCCTGTTTTCAATGATGGCCACTGAAGAGGGAAGCTTCTCTAGCCAAGGTTAGAGGAACACTAACCTATAAAAATAGATTGTAGAAGGCAGTTTAACAATGTGACCGTTTAGCAAAGCAACAGCTTCCTAGATTTCCCAGATTTGGCATATTACTTATTTTCAAGCATCCACATTCTTCTCTGTAATATGATTGAGTATTCAAGCCCTTATTTATGTGACTTCGAGTGTTTTCCAGTGAGGAGAGATTGGTTTTGTGCAAATGGGTGTGTATGTTGTATGTGGAGAGCAGAGAACTACAGTGAATGAATGAAGTCCTGAGTGAATGTGTGTTGTTGACATAGGCACAACCATGTGAAGGACCCTTAGTCTTAGACCCGTGGGAAAATGGCAGAGTCTTGCATTATGGTCCATGTGTGGATGCCAACAGTGTGTGCAGAAAATTCCACAGTAGCTTTTTCCCTTTGGATATTTATGGCCTAACAACTGCTCCTGCATATAGACTGCTCCTACCAAGATCTGTCTCCTTGATCCAGCTGCATACGGTAAGGCCTCCCTTCTTGTGCAGCTGTATACAATTACCTATCTATTCAACTCTGCATAATAAATACACTGGGATACCTTGGTTTCTCCATAAGAGTGCCTAGTCCACTCAAACCTAGCTTTTCTGTGTTCATTTGTCTGTCATTTCCTCATTCCTCTATTGTCCCTAGTCAGGTCTATCCCTGGAGCCATACTGAATGCAGAAGTTTTACCCTAGAATGAGTTGAAGTTTTAAAATATGCTTGCTTACATTGTCTCTACCCTTTGCCGTGAAAACTATCCAAATCTAGTAAGGGCTTTGTTGGCTAAAACTTTCCTGTGCCTAAATGGTACCTCCTAAAACTGAAAAGCTTTTGTAAGGCCAAGGACATGGTAAATAAGACAAAAATAAGACAAAATGTCACCCTAAAGAATGGGAAAAGATCTTCACCAACCCCACATCTGACAAGAGGGCTGATCTCCAAAATATATAAAGAACTCAAGAGAGACTAGATATCAAAATACCAAATCATCCTATTTAAAAATGGGGTACAGATCTAAAAAGAAAATTCTCAACAGAAGAATATCAAATGGCCAAAAGACATTTAAGAAATTACTCAACATCCTTAGTCATCAGAAAAATGAAAATCAAAACCACTCTTAGATATCATCTTACTCCTGTCAAAATGGCTAAGATCAAAAACACAAATGACAGCTTATGCTAGAGAGGATATGGAGAAAGGGGAACACTCCTCCACTGCTGGTGGGAGTGCAAACTTGTACAGCCACTTTGGAAATCGGTATGGCAGTTTCTCAGAAAAGAAGAAATCAATCTACCTCAAGACCACTCCTGGGCATATATACCCAAGGGATGCTTAATCATACCACAATGACACTTGCTCAACTATGTTCATAGCAACATTATTCATAATAGCTAGGGCCTAGAAGCAACCTAGATTTCCCTCTACCAAAGAATGGATAAAGAACATGTGCATTTATACAATGGAGTATCACTCAGCTGCAAAATACAATGACATCATGAAATTTGCAAGCAAATGGCTGGAACCAGGAAAAAAAAATCATTCTGAGTGAGATAACCCAGAGCCAGAAAGACAAACATGGTTTGTACTCACTCATAAGTTGGATACTATATGTAAAGCAAAGGATCATCAGTCTACAATCCACAGCCCCAAAGAAGCTAGGTAATAAGGAGGAGCCTAAGAGGGACCAATAGATTGCCCTAGGAAGGGGAAATGTATGAGATCTCCTGGGTAAACTGGGGATGGGGGTAGTAGAGGTTTGGGAATGGGGATGAAAACATGGGGGATCAGGATGGTTGAGTTGGGGGACGAATGGAGAGGGAGAGCAATAAAAGCTATCTTGATGGAAGGAGCCATTAGGGGTTGGGGAAAAACCTGGTGCTAGGGAAATTGCCAGGAATCCAAAAGGGTGACCCCAGCTAAGACTGCTAGCAATAGTTTAGAGGACTCTACTAGCCTTCTCCTGTAATCAGATTGGTGACTACCCTAATTGTCATCATAGAATTTTCATCCAGTGTCGGATGGAAGCAGATACAGAGATCCACAGCCACACTCTGGGCTGAGCTTCAGAAGTTCAATCGAAGAAAGAGGGATCAAGGTGATCAGGATCATGAGAGGGAAGCCCACAGAGACAGCTGATATGAGTTTATGGGCGTTTGTTATGGACTCTGGGCAGACAGCTGGGGAGCCTGCATGGGACTGAACTAGGCTCTCTGCCTGTGGGTGACAGTTGTGTATCTTTGTCTGTTTATGGGGCCCCTGGCAGTGGGACCAGGGTCTATCCCTGGTGTATGAGCCAGCTTTTTGGAGCCCATTCCCTATAGTAGGATGCCTTGCTCAACCTTGATGAGGCTTGGTTCTGGCTTAACTTTATGTGCCAGGCTCTGTTGACTCCCATGGGAGGCCTTTCCCTTTCTTAAGGAGTGAATGGAGCGTGGAGGAGGGGGAAGGGAAAACTGTGGTTGGTATGTAAAATGAATAGAAATTTTAAAATAAAACAATTTTAAAAGGGGGGAAAACTAACCACCTAAAAAAAAGTACCCCAAATATTTGCATCCTATGACATAAACACTCATATGAGTAATTCAACAGCAAAAAACAAACAAACAAAAAAAAACCACTTTGCTGTGTCACTATAAATATATCTCATTAAAAAGGTGTGTGTGTGTGTGTGTGTGTGTGTGTGTGTGTGTGTGTGTTTGGTTAGTATGGGTTTCCCACAATAATAGAGTCCTTTCACATATTGAATATCTATGTGGAACCACTTCAGAATGTTCACTACTAATGCCAAACTGCCTATGTGCCAGCTCCTGTACTAGCTTCTAGAAGGCAATATCCTATTCTCATTTACCAAGTTTTTGTTTTGTTGTTTTGATTTTACATGTATTTATTTATTTGCTTTGCGTGCCCAGGCACATGTCACACTACATGCTGTGGCGGTCAGTGAACAACTTGCAGGAATCGGTTCTCTCCTTCTACCATGTGGGTCCCAGGGATTGAACTCAGGTTGTCAGGCTTGGCAGTGAGTCTTTACCCACTGAGCAGTCTCCATGGGCTCTTATTTTTCACTTCAGATGTGAAAAATTAATGCAAAAATATTGGCCTCCTGAAAGCTACTTCGAGGTAGACTCCACATAGTTGCACCTAAACTCTCACTCACTCATGGGCTGAGATACAGTTTTGCTCAGGAATATGTGCAACTACTTCTTGCAAAGGAATCAATGGGCAAATGGGGCTTATATGCATAAAAGTTATTCCCTAGGAAAGCACATGGTTTCTCTCCACTGACTGTGTAATGCATGCCTGGTTCTGAATAGACCCAACCTTTTCTTATGACTGAAGACTATCTCATGATCTAAAGTTTCTCTGGCTACTTATCTAACTGAATATCATTTTATAAACTGGTTGGTCAGTTCATATACTTCACTTTCTGTCACACTTTTGTTACAGATCAAATATTTTAAGTCTTAATCCTTTGTTTGATATGTTATAAATGATTTTTACATAGGAATTTATTATGTTGGTTTGATTTATAGCTTGTTAAATATGCCATGGGTATAGAAGTTTGAGTTTCTAGGTATAAAACTATTTTCATAGTTATGGATTTTTGTCTTTCGGTAAGAAAAGCTTTTTATTGCATCAGTATTTTCTTAATTATTTATCCAGAGGTTTCTTTTTTTACATTTGTCTCTGGGGTTTGTTTCCTATTCTTTAGAAATCAGAATCTAACTTTCATTTCTTTCCCAAATAAGAAGCAGACATCTTTGAAAAAACACAGTCATTTCTGACTAAATTCCCTTATGCAAAAGCATGTTATTAACAATTTTACTATCTGTTTGACTGTCTCCACATCAATGTCACACAATTTCAAGCATTATAATGGCATGGTTTGTTTTGATTTTTTTTTCAGGTTTTGCTTTAAAACACATTTAATACATTTTTTTCAAATCTTCAGTACAAATATGATAAATCATCAAGGTACATTTAAAAATCCTAGCTGGAATTTTGACTTGGCTAACTTGACATTACCAAATAATGCTAGAAAAATGAAAAGCTTGAGCATCTTCTCCACACGGAAATTTCCTGTGTGGGAGCACAGCACATGATGTTGTAAGAGTTTGTTGTTTTCTTCACATAGTTCTTGAATATTTCTTGTGGGGATATTCTTGCTTGCTATTGCCAATGAGTCCCATATCTTCTTATGTTTTCTGGTTGGTATATAAATGAATGTCATAGATTCATGTTTGTGTGATTGATGTGAGCTGTGGTTTTCTGTCCCACCTGGTCCCACAGCTGTTTAGCCCCAAATAAACACACAGAGGCTATATTAATTATAAACTGTTTGACCAGTGGCTCAGACATCTTATTTGGCTAGCTCTCTCTTAATTATTAACCCATTTTTATTAATCTACGTATCTCGACTTTGTCTTGGCTTATCGGTGATGCCTGGCCCTCTTGCTCCCTCAACGGCTACATGGTATCTCTCTTGGAACTCCTTTCTGTCTTCGTCTTCCCAGCATTCCTAGTAGTCTGATAGCCCCCCACCCCTGTACTTCCTGCCTGGCTACCGGCAAGCAATTATTCACCATCCAATAAGAGAAACATATATTCACAGCATTCAAAAAGTTGGCAGGAGTTTGCTGAGCAAGCAGCAGGAAGACAGTGCTGTGTCAGATTACACTTGAGCCATTTAGTAGAAACCAATGGAGGAAGCCTCGGGAACCAAAGAAGTTAGTGGAACTTCTGATGGGCAGGGTTCCAAGCAAAATGCATTTGAGGGAGCGTGGCTTTTGAAGACAACATGTGCTTAATTGCTTCACTGTTTTAGTAAGTTGGGTTTTTTGTTTTGTTTTGTTTTGTTTTGTTTTGTTTTGTTTGAGTGGATTTTGAAGGCTAGGGTTTTATTTTGGGCATGTGAACCCAGTTAATAACTTTGTGGAATTTGACAGATTGCCTTTTTCAATTGACTAAAAGTGGTTATCTGAATGACAGTTCTTGTTTAGGTTATTTGGGAGGAGGTGTTTAGACCATATAAATGGCCACAGAACCACTTTGTAAAAGTCAGTGGAGGCTCTTAGTGATTACTCTTCAGTACTCAGGTACTTTTGGGTACTTGTTAAAGTTGGATCATTTGTGGAGATGAGTTAGGACATATGAGAGAACATTCCCTCTCTGTTGACAGTGTTCCATGCAGTGTGTGTGCTGGTTACACTCCAGTCTTTGGACTATGGCCTCCCTGATCAAGAGGACAAGTGACTTACCATAGAGGTCCCATAGTTCCTGGGTCTTGGCTGATCCCAGAGTCAAGGGTCAACAATTCGGCTATCCTTTTGAGTGACTTCCCATCATTGGTGTGAACCCCCAAGCTTTAGTAATCAAAGACTCAGCAGACGATTTTATCAGTTTGTACTTTTAACTTTTGTGTATGTTTAAATAAAGCTCCCTTTGAAAAAAACATCTTGACTTTTTTTGTTGTTGTTGTTGTTGGACTGTTTTCTCAAGTGATTAAGCCTAACAAAGTTAGCAAAAACACAAGTAATTATCTTGAACGGGCATACATTTTTATATTTTTAAGTCAGTCTTTGTAAATGTTAGCATGAGTAGATCAATACATCCTTAGGAATTTTAATAACCTTTAATCATTAACCACATCTTATCTATGTCCCATCCTCTATAAACCTTGCATAACTCAGATTTTCTATGACTTGGCTTTATACATTTTGGGGAGCTGTTTTCATTTTTATGTTTTAGGACAAAATTTTAATTATATAAAATTTGTCTTTACTTAAAGTATTTTACCCTTTTCACTAAAAATACAGTCTTATATGTATACACTTCAACATCTCCCTTGCCTACTTCCTGTGTTTTAATTTTACTTTTGTAAAGAAAAGTTGAATCTAAATTGCATATGTAGCACACTGTAGCAAATTAAGTTTACCTGTACACATGTTGTGAAATGTATGAGATGCTATATCTGATTTAAAGAAGTAGCTCATCACCGTGAAAGTGGCTGTATAGTGATGGTAAGACTGATGATGTAGGGAGTGGTGGTACACCTCACGGACACCATGTGTGCACTGCAAGAACAAAAAGGGTAAATGTCTTCATTATCTAAAACTGGAATTACCCAGTAACATTTAAAGGTCCACGGCATCTCACAAATCCTGAGACTATGTCATTTATGTTGGGTGTGATCTGGAGAATCGTTTGTTATAGTCATATTTTGGTTTTGAATGAGCTTGTTAAGTACATAGCTGTCTTAGTTTCTGTTCTATTGCTGGGAGGTGATTTATAAAAGAAAGCATTTTAGCCAGGTGGTGGTGGCGCACCCAGCACTCAGGAAGGAGAGGCAAGTGGAGCTCTGTGAGTTCAAGGCCAGCCTGGCCTACGAAGTGAGTTCCAGGACAGCCAGGTTGTTACACAGAGCAATCCTGTCTCAAAAGAGAGAGAGAGAGAGAGAGAGAGAGAGAGAGAGAGAGGAGGAAGGAAGGAAGGAAGGGAGGAAAGAAGGAAGAGAACAGAACCAAAACGATTTAATTTGGGAGTTTAGAGTTCAGAGGACAAATCCTTGACCATCATGGTGACAGGCGAGTAGACATGGCACTAGGGCAGTAGATAAGAGCTTATATTTGATCCACAAGCATATAGCAGAATGAGAGAAAGAGAGACTGGGTAGAGGTGGGCTTTTGAAACTTGAGGTCCACCCCCAGTGACACAATTGCTCCAACAAGGCCATACCTCCTAATCCTTCCCCCAAACAGTTCTACCAACTAGGGATCATACATTCAAATATAAACGCCTATGGGGACCATTCTCATTCAAACCACCACAATAGCAAGCTAAGGGAGAAGACAGAATAGCAAGTAAGAAATATTGATAGTAAAACACCCATCAAAGTGGGCGCTCAAAATATCTAGCAGAAATCAACTGGGAAAGCCCCATTGAGGCATTTAGCTGGAATTTTCAATAGAGTACTGGTAGAGGACTCTCTGCTTATCTCTAGCAAAACAGATCCCAACCAAGAAAAATGCTGCTACCAAGAAGACTTGCTTGTTTCTGTTATTTTGTTTTTAAAATCCTTTCTTAAGCTTTTGTTAAGTTCTAAGTGGAAGTTTTTAGTACCCACACTGCAGGTGCCATTTTGTTACAATCCCACCAGCCTAGTTCCTCAGCTGGACAGCCCCAAATAATACACAGAGGCACTGTATTAGATGTAAAGCTGTTGGCCAATGGCTAGAGCTTCTTATTGGCTAGCTCTGTCGTAATTATTCACCAATTTCTATTAATCTAAGTGTTTCCATGTGGTCTTACCTTACCAGAGAGAGAGTCTGGACCTCTTCTTCTCAAGTCTCTACATCTTGACTCTCCACTTCATCTCCCAGAATTCTCCTTGTCTCCTAGTCCCGCCTATCTTACCTTCCTATTTACCAACAGTGCTTTATTCATTAACCAATAAGAGAAACATATTTACAGAATGACATCTCCCAAAAAACACTAGCTCCAAAATAGAGGCATCATAACTTGAAAATAATTTAAGGGGATTGGAGAGATGGCTTAGTGACCAAGTCCTTGCCAAAAAGGTCTGAGGACTAGAAACCATGTAAAATGCCAGGTGGGAATGATGGTCTGCCTGTAGTTCATTCACAAAAAGCAGAGATGGGATGCCCAGAGCAAGCTGGCTAGCAAAACTAGTCAGACCAGCAAACTCTGGTTTGACTGAGTGACCCTGCCCCATTGAATAAGGAAGAGTGAACAAGCATGAGTCCCAGCTTCAGCCCTAGGCCTCCACTGCTGTGTTCTGAATTGAGGTTACGTGAGGAAGTAGTGAAGTTGTGATATGGCCGTGGGATCGTCTGATGATGATATTTCTCAAGAAAGGAATTTGAAATGTCCACAAACGTAAGAAGGAACATGGGAATGCCTGCAGCCTTCCTTCAGTTTCTAGAGAGTAGTTAGGGCAAATGATGCTCTTGTACCTTAGGCCTTTTTTCTTGGGAGATAAATAACGTTGTTGTGCCTTATATAACCGTGACCATGCTGGGCTGTGAAACAGGCTTCACTGTAGAGGGAAGTTTCTGTCCTGCCCTGTCCTATAGCTGTTCGGTCCCAAATAAACACACAAAGCCTTATATTAATTATAAACTGCTAGGTCGATGGCTCAGGCTTCTTACTGGCTAGCTCTCTCTTAATTATTAACCCATTTCTATTAATCTATGTATTTCCTGTTGGTCTTGGCTTACTGGTGATGCCCCAGCTTCTTTCTTCCTTGACAGCTACATGGCATGTCTTTAGAGTCTCACTCTCTGCACTCCTCTTCCCAGAATTCTCCTAGTCTGGTAGCCTCGCCTGTACTTCCTGCCTGGCTACATCCTGCCTTTCCATTGGCTGAAACAGCTTTATTCATCAACCAATAAGAGAAACACATATTCACCGTATACAGAAGGACATCCCCCATCATCTCTTCTCTGCTGAACTGTTAGCTCCTAACTCTGTTATCAAAGTAATTGTCGTAATAAAATATGCCTTGTTGTGCTAATTACACTCAAGTGCTCTTCTGCCTTGACTCCCCGGCTGCCCAACTCCAGTTCCTCTGGTATTAATCAGACCAACTGCTCCCACTCCATATCCACACCCACCCAAGTGCCAGCACACACACACACACACACACACACACACACACACACACACACACACACAGCTATGCACACCACACAACATGGAAAAACAAAAACCTAAAATATATTTAAAAAATGAAAAGTTCAACCATAAAATACTCATCCATCAGAAAGAAACTTCAATCAAAAATTCCAGCCTCGGATTCCTCATTTTGATTCTACTAGATGTTGCAAGCATCCAATTTAATAATGTTATCTCTATTTGTTCTTTTGGAAGTCTCACTGGGAACCCTTTGAACTCTCAGCTGGAAACTCCAGCTGGCTGCCTTGGCAGATCTTTCCCAGTTGGTTTCTGTCAGGTATTTTGGGCACCCACGTTGATGGTGTTTTACTATTTATCTGTCTCTCATTATTTATTCTTTTTTTGACTATCATAAATCGTTCTCCAGACCATGCAAAACAGTTGCTTTTATACCCTGCCTCTTTTTCAAAAGACAAGATTTACTTTTTATGTGTATTAATGTTTGCCAGTGCTCTCATGCCAGCCCCTCTGTCTCTTTATTGAGCCTGTTTTGGAGTTATTCAATTCACTTTGGGTTTTGTTTTTAATTTTATGAACACCTACCGTGGTCATCCTATTGTTCTTGAAAACTTAAAACATGTTATTACCTTGGCCAGCATCTTGGGGACTGGATTCTTTGTCAGTGACTATAAGACGGGTACATTTCCTGGCTTGTTCCAGCTTCCACATTGCTTTGGTTCCTACAACTTTTCTGTATCTTCAAAGCCAGTAGCATAGCATCCTGCTTCCATTGTTCACATGGTTTTCTGGTTCTCCTGCCAAACATCTCCCATTCTTCTTCTTCTTCTTAAAAGCATCCTTGAGCCAGGCGGTGACCTTTAATCCCAGCACTCATAGAGGCAGGTGAACCTTTGGCTGGCTACATAGCTACACAGAGAAACCTCGTCTCAAAAAAAAAAAAAAAAAAAAATGCATCTTTGTCCTTGTAGGGAAACTACTTTGGTTGGTCAAGATAATCTCCCCACCTCAAGCACTTAGCTTACTCACAGTAGTGATGGGGTTTTTTGTTTGTTTGTTTGTTTGGGGTTTTTGTTTTTTGGGGGTTAGGGTTTGTGTTTGTTGGTTTGTCATATAAGGAAACATTCAGGTTGTGGAGGCCTGGGATGTGGACACCTTTTCGGATCATGTTTTCAGCCTACCACAGTGTATCTTCCTGTGTCCCTCCCCCTTTTCTGTGGAACCAAGTACCTATAACACATTGGGCATGGGATATGTATTGCCTTATGTACATGTGACACCTGAACTACCTGTGACTGTTTACTCCTCTAAAAAATGAGTTTCCCAATGTTAAGTCCAATCATATCATAATCAGTGTTTGTGAAGCAGCTGACTTCAGCAGCCAGCCTTCAGTCAAGGCTCTAAAGCATCAATTCCACTTTGCACAGCCACCACCTTAAAAGACATGGCCTCCAAAGGGGAGGGTGATGGGAGATGTCATTCTGTATATGTTCTCATACTGGTTAATGAATAAAGCATTGTTGGCCAATAGGAAAGGAGATAGGAGGGATTAGGAGACAAGGAGAGAG
Source organism: Phodopus roborovskii (assembly GCF_943737965.1). Lineage (NCBI taxonomy): Eukaryota > Metazoa > Chordata > Mammalia > Rodentia > Cricetidae > Phodopus > Phodopus roborovskii. The sequence continues at coordinate 28,867,041 of NW_026126540.1, forward strand.
GAAGTAGGAAAGAGGAGCCAAGATGGAGAGACTGGGGAGACCAGATGACTGCCCCACTCCCCGGTAAGAAAAGACCACGTGAAAATACATAGATCAGCAGAATTGGGTTAATACTTAAGACAGAGCTAGCTGATAAGAAACTAGTAACGGGCCAACAGAATTATATCATATACAGAATCTCTGTGTGTTAATTGGGGCTGACGCGGCGGGACCAGACCAGCGGCGGGAGGAAAAACCCTATTCCTTACAGGAGGGGGTAGTTATTGAATGAACGTAAGCAAAATGCACACTTGGCAAAAAGAATTAGGAAAAAATACGAGCATATAATAGGATCCAGAGAGAGATGACTCAGCAGCTAGGGGCATTGGCTGCTCTTTCAGAAGACCTGGGTTCAATTCCCAGCAACCAAATAGCAGCTCATGACCATCTGGAACTCCAGCTCCAGAAGATAAGACATAGTCTTCTGGCCTCTGTGGACATTAGGCATGTACATTCTGCACACACATATATGCAGTCAGAACACTCATACTCCTAAAATAAACGTAAATATTTAAAAATTTCACTCTGGTAAAGCTCTTGCTTTGACCTCAACAGAAAATATGAACACAATCATTATGGTTAATCGTCATTGTCAGCTTGACTGGCTTTAGAATCACCTAGGAGATTGGTGGGTACAACTTTGAGAATGTCTGTGAGAGCATTTCCAGAGAGGATGCAATGAGGGGCAAACCCCACGCTGATCATTCTATCCAGCAGGCTTGGAGGCTCCATCCCCACCCCCATGCGCGTTTGCTGTGTTTCCATGTGATTTAGACCACACGCTTAGCAGAAGGCTTCCTGAGGCAGCAAAATGATTCTCCAAGTCAATGACTTATTTTCTAAGTTCATCTGAAATTAGTTAAAATAAATCATGTAACAGTCAAGTTTTTAAAAAAGCAGTTGAAGCAGGGCGGTGGTGGCACATGCCTTTAATTCCAGCTCAGGAGGCAGAGGCAGGCAGATCTCTGTGAGTTTGAGACCAGCCTGGTCTACAAGAGCTAGTTCCAGGACAGCCTCCAAAGCCACAGAGAAACCCTGTCTCGAAAAACCAAAATAAATAAATAAATAAATAAATAAATAAATAAATAAATAAATAAATAAATGGGCAGTTGAACTAACAAGTAACATACAAAGGCATTAGGTAAAGGAAAAGGCAGAAGGGCTTGTTGGTAAATAAGAAGCTAAAATAACCACATCAAGGGCAGTGTGTGTGAAGGTTGAGAGCCCCTGCCAGAGCCAGGCTGCCTGGATTGCGTTGCTGGCCTCCCTTCCTCTCTTCTCGTCTTCTCCAGGTTACTTAGCCTGTTTGCCTATGGAACACTGGAAGTGATCACAGTACCTGCTGCTTGGGTTTGCTGAGATGATTACATGACTGACTTCCTTTAGGCCAGTTGAGCCATGTATGGTAAACCCTTGAGAACTGTTGACCATTGACCTGGAAGGGAGATACAATAAATCGGAACCAAGGACAGGCATTGGTTGGCACCAAACCATTTTGAGCAAAGTCAACACAAGGAGTAGTATTACACAAGGCCATTCATGGCTCAGGGCTTCAGACATGGTTTGTGCTGACTATGAACTTGTACATCTGAACTACACCCCTGGGCTATATACATGCTGTTCCAGTGTGTGAAATCCTACAACCATTTTATTGGCAGTTTTACCTGATTTTACACTTGAAATTTCAAAATGGAAGTTTTGGAAGAGAAATCGCTTTAAAATAAAAAGGCATGCATGTAATTGAAATTATGTGAGTATGGTTTGATCTCGGGCACTGGCCTAGAAGCTCCTGCCCACCCCTCACACCGCAACCCCCACCCCGAGCCATCAGCTCAGCTCACTGCAATCTTAAATTCTACTGTAGTAGCGGGTCAATATCAGCTGATCTCTGAGATGGGGAGGACAAAGCACCTGTTTGTAGGGACTCTAGGAAGTAAACTTTCTTCTTTTTCTTCAGAAGCTTCTGAAGTCCAGCGAGCCTTTATCACTTTAAGACAAAAAGCAGGAAGTTGTAAATCAACACAGAAAGAAAAGTGGGAAGGGATGGAGATGGAGGGCCGCTCTCCCTATGCGGGGCTGCTCAAAAGCAGTATATTAAAACATACAGTACTATTGTTTTCATTTCTTCCCAAAGCGTGTTGAGCTGTTTTGGTTTGCGAAGGAAGGGTGCACGCCCTCGGGAGGGCGGGATAGGAGTTGGGACAGCACAGCCGCTCCCCATTGGTCACTGCTGTGTTTAGCTGAGACGCTGCTTTTCTCTTGGGAGTGAAGCCCCGTGCCCTGAGCAGGTACCTTCCCCCGCCCCCAGAACCCACTTCCTGGCCCTCAGACACACCTCTTGTTATATTTATTCGCGTGCCATTGCCTGATGTGTGTTCACTCTCTCTTGTCATTCTTTCTGTAGGACAAGTGACGCTGAGCCAGCTGGTGAAGAAGCACCATGACCAAGAAAAGGATCGCTGTAATTGGGTCAGGAGCAAGTGGTCTCTCTTGCATCAAGACTTGTCTGGAAGAAGGCTTGGAACCTGTCTGCTTTGAAAGGTCTGATGACATCGGAGGACTGTGGAGGTTCCAGGTAAATCTTCTGAGCCCCTATAGCTGAAGGACTCCTTGCAACTCCTGTGTGACTCTTATTATCCCGTTCACGGAATGAGGAAGAGCAAGGCCGTGACTGAATTCCACCCTGGCTGCTGTCACCTCAGATTTTAGTTCAGTTCCTTTCTCTGGGCTGGTTGCAAAATGCAACACATTTGTCACTTATTTTCCTTTTCCTGTTGCCATGAAAAGGGTTTTGTTTGCTTGTGTGCTTCTGAACTTCCCTGCCGTTCAAAAACGTGGAACAATCTGGGAAGTGAAGAAGTAGCAAACATGGGAAGTTCCCTGCTTGTCCCGGTCCATGACAATATAGATCGTGAGCCAAGCCTCTGCTTGCAATTCCTTCAGTCTTGTTTTCTATTAAAAGCCGTTCCCAGGATGGGGCTGAAGAAATTAATGGTGCAGGCAGTATGTAGGAGCCCTTGCTCTGAGCCTGTATGACGTCCTGCAAGCACCTAAGACCAGCTTCAGGGGACCTGATACCCTCTTCTGATTTCCTCAGACACCGGTGTGAACATAGTACACAAACATGCAGGCAGGCAAAACACTCACATATAAAAAAATAAAAAGAAAGAAATCTTTAAAAAAAAAAAATCCTGGGGCTGGGGAGATTGCTTTTCTAGAAAATGCTAAGGGCTTACTGCTGGAGGCCCTAAGTTCCATCCCAGCACTCACATGAAGATCGAGGGAGGGATGAAGAGAGGAAGGGAGGGAGGGAGGGAGGGAGGGAGGGAGGAAGGAAGGGAAAGAAAGAAGCCTAACGAAGCAGCAAGCCCTTGTAATCCCAACTATGGGGGCTCAGAGATAGGATTCATGAGGCTTAGGGGCTACCCAGCAAGCCAGGCTCCAGGCTCAGTAAAATACCCTGTCTCAAATACACAAGGTGGAATGCAACTAAGAACATTCAACATTGACCTTTGGCCTCTACATATACTGTGAGCATGTGAGACAGACAGACAGACAGACAGACACACACACACACACACACACACACACACACACACACACACACAGAGAGAGAGACAGAGAGAGAGAGAGAGAGAGAGAGAGAGAGAGAGAGAACATGTACACACACACACACAGCATACATACTCCTTCTCACAGACCAGCCATGGCTTTACAGAGAAACCCTGTCTTGGAAAAAAAAGAAGATTGCCTTGTTTTTCCTTCCCTTAAGAAGAGAAGTTCAAATTCCTTGGCCTTTGCTCCCTCTATGTTTCATTTGAACCCTATGAATATACAGCCGGACAAGTTGTTAGTTGAAAATAATAGCTGGGTACAGTGCTGGATGCCTTTGATTGCAGCACTAGGGAGGCAGAGGCAGTCAGATCCCTTTGACTGGTCTACAGAGTGAGTTCAAGACAAGCTAGGGCTTTGTAGTGAGACCATGTCTCAAACAAAACCAAAGAAAACGCTTCTTGCTGGAGTCAGAGTTGTGCTTATTATTAAATATCACCCGCCCTCACTGATTTTCCAAACTGGCATGCACTGAGCTCGCACCTTGAACTCACTTTCTGAATAGTATTGAAGGGCCATGAGTGTGTTTCATTTTTCATAAAATCTAGCAGTGCCAGCCACCTCCTTAGAAGTAGCTGTAAGCCACTCCACAGTTGGACAGAAATGCAGCCCTGTGCCATGGCTCTAAACAGAGAGAATCCACTCTGACACTGGTCCTTATTCAACGGGAGAAGGATCCCATTAGGAGACCCCCATTCCTTTATCAGCCTGGGCATGAGCTGAAAAGCTTGTTAATTGGGATTTGTTTGTTTATTTGTTTGTAATCAACAGAAAGGTCTATTCTTAAAATCTAGTCAGAACACATGGTAGGGGTTAAGAACACAATTTTAGCTTCAAAGCCTTGGTCTATCATCTAGAAAGAATGTGGCTTTGGGAAAATCACTTAACTTCTCCCATGTCTGTTGTTTCCACAAGAAAGAGCTCACATGTGCCAACTTTACAAAGTTATTGCAAGCAGGAAGTGACTGAGTAAGTGTCCTGACCATTTCTGACAGTGCTGGGTGCAAGGTGCAGCATGCCAGTAGGCCTAGACTGGGACCTGACACTTAGTATCTCCACTAAGCATTAGAGCCAGGGTTAATAATTTCCAGACAAGCATGAAACCAACACATGCCAGAATATCAGGTTTGTGATTTTTATTGCTGAAGTGGCTTGAAATGATTATCTTCTAAAGATCTAATGAGATTTATTTTCGGATTGTCCTCTTGGCAGAATTTCACCACCTTATGAAAATCAGTAAGCTATGTTTCGTCATTATGCCCTGGCTTCTATCAGAACAGCCCTGCGTTCACCGCTGGGCATTACATTCTAGAGCCACTCAGGATTCCTGTGATGTATTAGCTTCCCAATATACTTATGCTTAAATCGGTGCCTAAGCCAGGCACAATGCCTTTATCTCAGCACTCAGGAGGTAGAGGCAGGCAGATTTCTGTGAGTTGAGATAAACTAACAAATTTCCAGTTATAAAAACACTGGGGTTCCCTTTTTAGTGACTAGTCCTTAGGATTTGGGTGTTTGTTTTTTTTTTTTTTTTTTTTTCCTTCTCAGATGCTACCGCTTGCATGTTCCTATTCCTCATTGTTTCATCTGTCACATAAATATACTTTCAGATACTGCCATTTGTGTCTCTCTGTCTCTCTTCTTTTTCTGTTTAAGTTGCAAAACTAGTATTGCCTCCTTCATGTTATAGATTAATACTTTCTGATGCTAATTTTATAAGTTTTCTTAAAGCATGGTAGCTCACACCTGTGACCTCAGCACTTGTGACCTTGCCTAGTTCCCCTATGGTTAGCATCTTACACTGATGTGACACGTTTTTCAGGATCTGTGGACCATTACCCATAAACATGCTTCACTTAGGTTTATTTAGTTTTTCCTGATGCTGGCTTTGTTTGTTTTTTGTTTTGTTTCTATTCCAGGGTCCCTATAATATTTGATTGTTGTGTCTTTCCAGATCCCTTTTGGCTATGATGATTTATTTCTTAGTCTTCCTTTCTTCATTGTTTTTATTTTCTTGGTTTTGCTATCCTTGGCCAGTCTACGGCCATACCACCCTGAACACGCCCGGTCTCCTCTGATATCCTTGAGGATGACTGGTTGGGTATTTTGTAGAATATCCTCCTTGGAATGTGTCTGATGTATTTCTCATGGCTAGCCTGAGGTTCCTCAGTTTGGGAAGGACAGTCCTGGAGGTGAAATCCTGATCTCAGTGTATCATGCCAAGGACAATCTTTCTTGTTATGACCTGGCACTGTTTGCACTAACCTTCGTGTCCTAACTTGTAGCAGAGTGTGTCAGGCTAGGTTTCTTCAAAGTTTACCCCCTTTTCTGTCTTCAGAAGAAAGTTACTCTGGTCAGCTACACCTAACCCTCTTGGCTATTTCTAGGAGTCTTTAGAATCCATTTGCTGATAGCAATATAGTGGTTACTAGGTTGCTGCCAGAACCACACTGTGTCTTCAGGCCAAGTCAGGAAGAGCAGGCATCTTAACAGTATTGATTCTTGCAATCCATGAAGATGACAGCTTTCATTTATTTCAATCTTTGATTTTTCTCTAGCTTTGTTTTGTGGTTTATTCATATTCTACTACACATCTTTTGTTAGACCTATGCCTAAGTATTTAATAGGGGGAGGTTCTTGTGAATGGTATATTTTTAAAATTAAAAAATCCCAATTGTTCATTTCTTGTATACAGGTGGTCTACTTACTTGTTTATTTTTTTTTTGAGGGTCTTTCCCTGTAGCCCAGGATGGCCTCAAATATATAATGTAGTTTAGGCTAACATAGAATTTCAGGATTCTTTGGCTCAGCTTATTGTACTCAAAAGGTACAATATACAATATATAAACAGAATAGATAGATAGATAATTAGGATGTACATTTAATTTCATGGCACATAATACTTTTTCTCTTAAAGTTATAGCAGGTCACTTTCAATGTTCTTACATAGGTTTCAGTTTGTAGGGCTTTGTGTATGCATGCATGTTTGTGCACATTTTTATGTGTATATGTACACGTTTGTACATGCAAATGGAAGTCACTCCCCTTTACTTTTAAGTATTTATTTTCTCACTGGAACCTGTGGCTTGTTGGTCAGGCTAGTGAGCTCCAGAGACTTCCACCTCCTCTGTTCTGGTATTACAAACGTGCACCAGGTAGCCTGGCGTTTGTTTGGTTTTGTTTTAAGAGTGGGGGGAGTTGCCTGATTGTAGGTCTTTGCAACGCCTGTGTGCAAAGGCCAAATGAAGACATCAGACTTTTGAAACTGGAATTACAGATGTTTATGGACATCCACATGAATGATGGGAACTGAGCCTGGCTCCTCTGCAAGAGCAGCAAGTACTCTTAAGTGCTGCAGCTGCGCAACTGGATTTTCACGTGGCACATTTTCTGGTAGTGCCGCCATGTGTGTGAAAACTCCCACGACTTACCCACCAAGTTGGGCAGTTCTCACTTGGGACTCACATGTTGTAAACAGAGGACTCACGTGTTGTAAACAGAGGACAGCTGAGACTTACCCTTCACACAATTAGAACAGCTAGAGTTCCTGGGAGCTGGCGGGATAATTCTTAGCTTCAGATATTCCTTCTCTTCGTGGGCCTTGGTTGGGCTTCCTATCAGTACAGTGGTCTCAGGATAGCTAGATTGCTTCTATGGGTTTTGGCTCCCACCAGAGTGAGCTTTCTAAGTGTACTGCAAGACTACTTATGATTTGGTCTTGCAAGGTACTCAGTGTCGTGTCAACTGTAAGCGTCTGCTTAAAAGGAAGACAATTCAGTTTCAAGAGCAAAGAAATGACCACAGGGAAGACAGATATTGGGGGATGTGGAAGGGTGTGTGTGTGTGTGTGTGTGTGTGTGTGTGTGTGTGTGTGTGTGTGTTGGTTGGTTGAAATACATTTCACTCAGATAACTTTTTAAATGCTCCTTGGCTACTTACAAATCACGATTTTCAGGTCAGCATAGATACTTCTTATTCGCCACAGGAAAACCCTGAAGAAGGACGGGCCAGTATTTACAAATCCGTAATCATCAACACTTCTAAGGAAATGATGTGCTTCAGTGACTACCTCATCCCAGACCATTTCCCCAACTTCATGCACAACTCCCAGGTCCTGGAGTACTTCAGGATGTATGCTAAAGAGTTCAACCTTCTGAAATACATCAAATTCAAGGTAAGGAATATTGTTTGCTTCCTGTTTGAAATTTGTCATTGGGTCAATGAATAATGAAGCTTGTTTTACGTGTGTTATGTGCCAAGACTGGCTTGAAACAGACATGTGTTTATTCTGTCCAAAGATGCCTTGAATTATGATCCTTGCTATACCACAGATTAGCTTGCGCTCTTGGACAAATGAGTTCCTGACCTTCAATTTCTATAAATTTTCTTGTCTATAAAGCAACATAATTATCCCAGGTGGTTTCTGGTTCCTTCTTTCTGTGAAGTTTCTGTCACGTTTCTATATTTGTAATCACAATTATAAAATAACACATATTTATGACATCTGGCAAAATCCCAAACTGTCTCCTGACTATTCTGCTAAATAGTGCCCAAGGTAACATTCAACAACAACTTCCAAAGCCAGACATTTGCAGCCCGTGGATTGTTCTTTGTTTAAGAGAGACACCTCTCAAATAAGCTTGGCACTGTGCCAAGCACTAAAAATACAGACCAAAAAAAAAAAAAAAAAAAAAAAAAGACAGAAAAGAATGTATTATATAGAGAACCAATAAAAATCAAGAGGCCCATGCTGAGAAGAGCTGCCCACAGCTGTCCAGAGAGAGGTGGGACATGACGTACCAGGCTTCGGGTAGGTTGATTTAGAGCAGATTATATCTGGGCTAAGTCTTGAAGGATGAATAGCAATCTGCCAAGAGAAGAAGGAACCAAAGTGTGATCCAAGCAGAGAGAACTTTGTGTGGGATCTCTCAGTCCACTGAGGCATTATGGCCAAAGCTCCAGGAGCACATCAGAACACATCTTGGTAGTTATGCTGTGCAGAGTAACTCGTATTTATTTTACAAAGCTAAAATTTATGACACCAATTACCCCATCTCACTGGCTCTTCAGAGTCGCCTGTAAAATGAACAGCTACAGAAAGCAGATAAAGACTCCATTGCATAAAGCGAGGGCCACTGGGGTGGTGTTCTATGCCCACTGGAAAGGCAGACCTGTATGTGGGTCATATGTTTAAGGCCAGCCACTGCAAACAGGGTTAGGCTAAGAGGACATGGGTGGAGTGGGGTGGGTGGGGTTATCAAGGGATGGAGGAGGTCATTAGTGCATATGTCACTAATGCCCGGGAGAAGCCCCGGTTTTACTCAGGCACTGCAGAGTTTTAGGGCACAGACCAAGAGACCTAGCAATTTATACTTGTTCCAGGAGCAGAGGACACAATGCATTAGATTGCCTCCTCAATTTTGTAGCCTTTGCTATCCATGGAGCATATGAATCAAATATGCCCTCCAGAGCCCTGTAAGTGATGGTGCCTATGACAGCCCCTTGAGTGCTATTCTGCAGGCAGTTGTGTCAGGGAGGACATGTACTCTATAGGCCGCAGTTACAGTTCCCTGTCACTTTTTAGACCACAGTGTGCAGCGTGAAGAAGCAACCTGATTTCTCTACTTCAGGACAATGGGAGGTGGTCACTGAGTGTGGAGGGAAAAAGCAGGTGGATGTCTTTGATGGAGTCCTGGTTTGCACAGGCCATCACACAGATGCTCACCTACCCCTGGATAGCTTTCCTGGTGAGTAGCCTACCAGGAGGGAAGACACTACAGCCATGACTGTGATCTGGCCTGAGGAATGGGAGGGGCAGGGTCAGAGTGATTCTTACAAATAAAGTCTTACCCTAATTAATTACAGTCCCCTGCAGATGTCAGGGTAGTGGGTATTGCTGCCATTTTGGAAGTGGGGAGGTGACAGTTTGGAAGACTAGAGGATCTGTGTCTGCAAATTCAAAACACAACTTACTTATGATAGGGAAATCACAAAGGGAAGAAAAGAAGCAAACATGTTTAGAAAGGCATGAGAGTTGCTTAAAAAAGGGAGACTGGAAACTATAAGTTTAAATTTTAAAACACCACAAAAGAAGACAAAACACATTATTTGACAAATAATATTCTTCATTCAAATCATCCCCCAAAACCTATTTTCCCTTGTCTTGCAGGAATTGAAAAGTTCAAAGGGAAGTACTTTCACAGTCGCGACTATAAGAACCCAGTAGAATTCACTGGGAAAAGAGTCATTGTGATTGGCATTGGGAATTCTGGAGGGGACTTGGCCGTAGAGATCAGCCACACAGCCAAGCAGGTTTGCATCAATGATCATCCACTTAACTTCACTCTCACCCAGGAAGTAGACCCAGCAAAGACTACAGAGACCTACATATGGCCCACCCAGGCCAGCAGCAAACGCATGGGGTTTGTTTGTTCACTGCCCAAGTTGCAGCTTTAGGGTTGATGCTGAATATATAGCCTATAAATCAAAATTTTCAAATGGACCTATGAAATTGAATGTGTCAAGGAAGTTTGACATAATGCTCTTTAGAGGCGTGTGTGTGTGTATGTGTGTGTGTGTGTGTGTGTGTGTGTGTATGTATGTGTATGTATGTATACATACATAGCTACAGGGGCATTAGATTCTCCTGAAGCCCATGTGACTGTGAGCCACCCGATTTGTTTGTGTATAACTATTTCCTGATAATTATAGAATTAACTCATGCAGTAACATAGGAAATCACCTTCACATTTAGACATGGAAGCAGCACTGGGCAGAGGTATTGTTGCGGCGGAGTTGCTGGGCAATTATCATTTAACAAAACTGTAGCAGTAGAGATTTTTCTTGAAATAATTTGAAGCATATTTGTAGAGAAACAACAAAACAATCACAATTACTGAAAAACAGGTAGGCATTACCTATTACCAATAACGTAGTGGCTCAATGAAGATACAAGATTATATTGATTAAATGATTTCTTACATATTCTTTTTACAATAAGATTTGTAAATACTTTGCTTATTGTAAACAGATAGAGATGGTAAGCTGAAGTTAAAGTGTAACAGCCACTCAACATTTATTGAGTACTTCCTGCATACCACACCATTACACAACACCATTTCTCACAATTCCCTTGGGATATATGCATTACTGTCACTGTTGAGTAAATGAGGAACCCTTTAATTAAGCCTCTGAACCTTACTTTTCCGAAGTTGTACAGCTAATACACAGAAGCATCTGGTTCCAGGTAATATGCATGCACTTTCATCCATGGCATGTTGAATCCCTTCATATGTAAGCCCTTGGGTTCCCATCTGTGAGAATGTATGTGTGGAGGAAAGGACCATTCCTCTGAAGATAGGCTGCTCACTAAAGACCATGAAGCAATGGACATTTCTTACAGCTCTAGAAAGCACCTCCAGAGGGGGATATGGAACAGAAAAAGTAATGATCTCGCTGGTAACTGAAAATCAGCCTTTAGCCAGTTTTGAACATGGGCTTTGGCCAACAGAGGACATAGGAAGACTGCTTCCTATAGTTGCCCTAGCATTCGGGAGTTAGACACCGTAAAAGTCAGCTTTGCTACTTTCTAGCTAGATGACCTCAGGCTTTGTGACTTGCTCTTTCCATGCCTCTCAGCCATAAAATGGGGCTGACAGTGGCATCCTCAAGAGTTCTGTGTTGGTTAAATTAAAACGTAAAGGGCCTGACACAGTGGCTTACTTAAGGGTCACAGATTTCGGTAAGGAAACTAAGTGTGCACGGGTCACACCTCCTGCGCTGCAGAAACACACTCGGAGAGTCAGAGGTCAAGAGCTTATGAATGCTGATGTAGATATTAGACATCTGTCTAACAGGGTTATTGATTATAAATGATGTAATATGAATGATACAAATGATAACCAAGGTTTTTGTAACAAACCCTCAGTAGCAAAATGACTGAGGGTTTTGAATGAAAAGATCTGCCATGACTTTCAGCTTTACTATTTCACAGATAATTTTTAAATGCTTTAAAGTTATCTGCTTTGCATGGGGTATGGGAGTACACATGGAGTGATGCATATGTGGGGGTCCGAGGATAACCCACAGGGGCTGGTTCCTAGGGATGGAACTTAGTTTGCCAGGCTTGGCAGCAGGTGCTTTACCTATCGAGTCGTGTCTCCAGTCCCAATTCTCTCCTTTTTAATGCATCCTGTAGATGGTGAGTGCTAGGGAGGCTCAGCAGATGGAGAGGAAATGATCACTTTGGAAGGTCAGTGGTGTCCTATAGATGCAGCAGATTTGATCTGAGACTCAGAAGTGCATAGATGTAGGAGGACTTAGATCCATGGTTCTCAGCTTGTGGCCATGACAACCCTTTTACAGGAGTCCCCTAAGACCATCCAAAAACACAGTTGCTTGCATTACAATTCACAACAGTATCAACATTAGTTATGAAGTAGCAACAAAAATAACTTTATGGTTGGAGTAGTCATCACAACATGAGGAACTGTATTAAAGGGTCGCAGCATTATGGAGGTTGAGAACAAATGATTTATAAGAAAATGGCTGGTTTAGCAAATAACAGTAGATTACAGCAAGATGCATCCATGGCAAGTGAACGTGCCAGCTTAGGAAGGAAACAGCATGGTGTTTGGCTTACAAGGCTATATAGGAATAAACAGTAATAAATTTGAACTTAACCTTTACAGTTATTTTCTTTGTGTGGGGTAGGGGGGCGCACAAAAGCATGGAACTGCTTTGAAGGACTGTGAGCCAGACTGATCCAAGCAAACAATGTTTCCCATGCTCCAGGTATTCCTCAGTACCAGGAGAGGAGCTTGGATCTTGAACCGTGTAGGGAAAAATGGATATCCTTCTGATGTGCTTTTCTCGTCTCGATTTGTCTACTATTTATCAAAGATCCTTAGTTCGTCATTTAAAAATGGATTTATGGAAAAACAGATGAACCAAAGGTTTGATCATGAAATGTTTGGCCTGAAGCCTAAACACAGGTATGTTCCCAGGTGGGAAAGGGGCTGGAGATGGCCAAGGTACAAAGATCAGGACTGCTGACATGGGCCCATAGTAGAACTACCATTACCCAGACATTAAGAACATCGGCAGAGTCAGGAATCCATTTCCTAGTTTGCAGGTCTGTAGATTTTCAGCTTATAGTTCTTCTTGATGGTAACTGTTTCCTCACAGTGTCAGCTCTTTACATACAGCGCTCATCAACAACTAAGACACAGTAGCAGAGGTTAATGCATCATTTGTTCATCCACCTAACAAGCTGTGAGCCAGGCCTTCCTTATACTTAGCATGAAATACAGAGGGAAAAAGATATAATAGTAACACTAATACAGATACTAACACCTTGCCCTCTAGAGGACTTTCTATAGGCATAGAGCTAAGTGAGTCCTATGCATTCATAATTTGTCCATGGTCAACACAAAAAGAAATGCCATGGAGAAATGGAAGAAAATGGATGTTCCTTTAAAAACACCAATAAAAATAGAAATAACAAATAGGATTTTTGAAAATTCATACAGAAACAGATCTGGTGGTGTGCAATTATACTCCTAGCTGCAGGGGAGATGGAGGCAGGATGGGTGCTAGGTCAAGGCCAGCCAGCCTGAGCAACGTAATAAGAAAAGGTGGAAAACAGAAAACAGTTGAGGATATAGCTTAGTAGTAGATCACTTGCCTAGTATGCGTGGGCATCTGCATTTGATCTCCAGTACTATTGGGGGAGGGTGGAGGAGGGGAATAGCAACAGCGAAGCATGGACTGTAAGAGGAATACAGAATGAAATTATAGTATAAAGAATGGACTTGGAACTGGTGACATGGTTCAGAGGGTAAAGGCACTTGCTGCCAAGCTTGGTGGCCCAAGTTTGATCTCCTGGACCCGTGTGGTAGAAGAAAAAAACTGGCCCCTGTATGTTTTCCTCTGACCTCTGTATGCCACTATGGCACGCAAGGACACATATGTATGTACACACAGACATACACACAGTCAGGCAGTCAACTTTTATGAAAGCATTTCTAAAGACTAATCTTAAATACTTGAGTATGCCCTTTTTATTTTATCTATTTATTTGTGTGTAGGGGGGTAAGGTTTTGCACAAACGATGCAAGTTATACATATAGAGACCAGAGACAGGTTGTGAGAGTTCTCTCGGCTGCATGAGTTCCGGGGAATCCAAATCAGGTCATCAGTCTTGGCCCCAGAGATATTTATCTACTGGTAAATGTAAAATGGCCATTTCACTGGCCCCATGTTGATCTTTAAGTTTTCAGATCTACAGAAAAGTTGCACAAATGAGTAAATACAAAGTCTACTCGTGTACCTCTTACCTAGATTTGACCATTTGAACAGTCTTCTATATTTGCTTTTTTTCCTGTCCCCTCTTGAAATAGCAATAGATCCACATCTACAAAGCACACACACATACCTAGGTGAATATTTTTTAACCGCTCAAGAGTAAGCTGTAATCATTAAAACATGTTACCTAAAACATTTCAGCATGTATCACATAAGAAAAAGAACATTCTTTGGTATATCCATAACACAAGTATCACAGTCAGGAGATTTAATATTAATAAACATGTCCAAAATAGTGTCATATTAAAGCTTCAACAGTTTTTCCAATACTATGTAGCTTTATTTATCCTTTCAAGAATGTAGCACTCATGCTACTACAATCTGTCATATATTTATAATATCTTTAAACTTTTAACCTGAAATAATAATTCAAATTCTTTTTTAACATAGACCTTTTTAAAAAGTAATGCAAAGTATTGTTTTATAGATCATCTCTAAATTCTGACTTGCTAGATAGCTTTTCCTTTATTACATTATACTGAGGAGACTCAGGTTCATGAGACATGAAAACTTTTATATGGTCTGCTAAATAGGATCTAGAATGAAGTCAGTGCAAAGCCATTCAAATGTTTTAAGTGGTGCTGGTGAGAGATGATTTAGAGGTTAAGAGCACTTGCTGCTCTTGCACAGGACTTGAGTTCAGTTCCCAGCACCCACATCAGAGGTTCACAACCCCTTGTAGTGTCAGTACCAGAAGATCCAGTGCCTCTGACCTCTACAGAAATGAGGCATACATGTGGCGCATATACTTACACACATGCACTCACACATACATAATAAATAAATCTTAAGAATCGGGTAGCATAATAGTGTCTTTAAGAATGGCCATTCTGAAAACAGCAAGGAAAGCTGATAAAATGGTAGTACACAGGCAACTATAACATTCCAGGTGAGCAAAGGAAAAGTGTGCCCAGGGCATGTTACAGGCAGATATGCGATTAATAGTTTTGTGGTTTGCACAATTGTGTAGATGGCTTGTTTAGAAATAAAGGATAGTGTCTTAGCTAGGGTTTCTCTTGCAGCGAAGAGACCCCATGACCACAGCAACTCTTATAAAAGAAAAACATTTAATTGGGGTGGTTTACATTTTCAGAGGTTTAGTTCATTGTCATTGTGCAACATGGCAGCGTGCAGGCAGACATGGTGTTAGAGAAGGAGCTGAGAGTTCTCCATCTTGATCTGAAGGCAACAGGAAGTGAACTGAGACACTGGGCATAACCTATTTCTGCCATTTCTTGAGAGCTGTCTGAAACTGCTGGTGGGTAGCCTTACCATGCCTCAGAACATCCGCTGCTACCTGAGAAACCACATATACACTCCAGATAAAACCTTTGCCCTTCATTTCTACCCCCCCACACACACACTTCCAAGCCACCCAGGCCCTGAAGTCCTGATCTATGCCAAGCTGGTATAAGGTAGACCTTCATGAGCATCTATGACTAGGTAGGAGGGGTAAACACTGACATGTTTTTGCACTGGAGCAGAATTATACTCAGTGCTGACTTCTTTCTTTCCTTCTCCTTCACTTGCACCTCACCTCTTTGCTGTCTTACCATTTACAGAGCTCTGAGTCAGCATCCAACAGTAAATGATGAGCTGCCAAATCGCATCATCTCTGGCTTGGTGAAGGTGAAAGGAAATGTGAAGGAATTCACGGAGACAGCTGCTATATTTGAGGATGGCTCCAGGGAGGATGACATTGATGTAGTCATCTTTGCCACAGGCTATAGCTTTGCCTTTCCTTTTCTTGAAGATTCTGTCAAAGTGGTCAAAAACAAGGTGTCCTTGTATAAAAAGGTCTTTCCACCTAACCTTGAAAAGCCAACTCTTGCTATCATCGGATTAATTCAACCTTTGGGAGCCATTATGCCCATTTCAGAGCTCCAAGGACGCTGGGCCATTCAAGTGTTCAAAGGTGAGTGATGATATACATTAACAGCTAGGTGAAATGTTTTACCTATACCTGTGCACGTGCTTTTAAATACCTACAGGGAAGACATGATTTTAAATAGTGCCAGAAAAAATATTTTCAATGAATCTAAAGTAGTAATGTGTAACCATAGATACACATAAAACAGAAGTCAGTTATTTTTCTTAATTAGGCATGCTTTACTCCCACGGCTGCCATGCTCAACTCAGAGGTGGGTTTGGCTTAAATCTTTGAGAAAAGGGTTCTCCAGATAACTCCAATATACAGCTGGCATTTACTTGTAGAGTTAAATGATTCTTTCATTAGAGATGAAGTCTAATATAGACTATCATGACTTAATTCTATCCATAGATTAAGAGATGCTTAGATTCATCCAGAATGTAGAATATTTAATTTATCAAATCCCTAATTCCCCCTCTCCCTTTATGCCCCTTTTTCAGCTTCAGCTATGTGTAAAAAACCTTTTGACTTTAGGGTAATAGACTCAGCATGAGTCAGCAATGTGGTGAGACTTCCTGAAGACTGCCTTAAATTCAGCATCATTACCGAGTCTGAGAATAATATAATTGTTCTTTTCTAATCTGCCTAGGACATACCTGAAGATAAATTTGTAGGGGGAAAAAAGCAAGAATGCAATGAACAGGGAAGAGATAAAAATGGCGTAGGGAGGGCTAGAGAGATGGCTCAGCAGTCAAGAGCATGTGTTGCTCTTGCAGAGGACCCCAGCATCACATGGTGACTCACAACCATACATAACTCCATTTTCAAGGGATCTGATGCCTGACCTCAAGGAGCATCACATACAGACAGACAGACAAAACAAGCATACTCATAAATTAAAAGGACTTAAGAAATTTGAAAGCATACCATCTGAATACAAATGAAGGAGCTAGAGAAGTTTAGGCTACAGAAGTTAAAACCTGAGGACAAGTGAAAGTTTCCCTTTAAATATCCAAATGGATGGCCTATAGAAGAATTAGGTTTACTCAGTATGGCTTTGAAGGATCAAACCAGAACCATGGAGTAAGATCTTGAAGGCTGATAACATCTGTTTAACAACAATCTGAAAGACACTTCTTTCTGTCAGCCAGTACCAGATGGCCTCTGAAATAGTGAGGAATCCAAGGAAAATAGAAAAAGGAGCCAATGGCTGGATGGCCATTTGGCTATATGTCGGGTGGAGGGGGATGATGTGACAGAGTACAGAACAGAGAAAAACCATTAAGGTTCTTTATATGGTTGTAATAGCACAAATTATTATCATTACTATTTAATTTAAATATTCAGAATTTTTTGTTGGAATTATACTTTCTCTCCCTATTGAAAAATTCTCATGGCAGATAGTTAATCAAAAATTTCTTCCAGTTCTATCCAGCGGGTCATATACTGTTAGAGAACACTAGACCAGCAAAACTTAAATGTGATTTCTAAAGATTAGGTTTAAAGATGGGGATACTGTAAGAATAGAGATGATGGATCAAGAAGGAACGGCATCCGATTATTCTACACATCTTTGTTTTCTGCATCTGTAGAATTGTTAAAAATGAACTGGCTCTCTCTCAGCCAAGAAAGAGACCTCTCCCTCCATAATGTGCCCCATCACTAAAAGTAACACTTTTGGTCTTATCATGAGAAGCAACTGGGAAGTCAGCTCTGCAAGTGAGTTTCTTGAGCATCCTGAGGACCTGTGATTAAGCATGAAGCATGACAGTGTTTCCTCAGTGATCATGTAATTCCCATGGCTTAAATGAGAGGACACTTGGAAGACACAGAAGGGTCTTCCCGGATACTGAGTTTCTGTGTTCTGTGTTTAGAGAAACTACCAGGGAAGTTACCGGGTATGCTCAGAAAAGGGAAATCACCCAGCTGGCAGAGCATGTGAAACCTGTTATACGGGGATTTGGGGTTAATCTAGTAAGGAAATGACTTAAAGAAGCTGTTGTTTCTTGTTTCAAGACCTCTCCAGTACTAAAACTCAACCCTCTCTCCAGAAGCAGAATTAGACTCAGGGCTTCAAGTTGCATAGAAGTAGACTTGAGGGTTAATACAAAGAATGTTCCAGCAATTAGAGCCATGTCCTTGGAATATATAAGGTCTCCATGACCAGCATTGTTTAAGGATAAATGAGATAGCTGCTTGTACTAGTATTATAGAGAAGAGGATTGCAGTAGGCAAGATCTGTTTTTATCCTGAAAGTTTGTTTCAGAATTTCATGGAGTAGTGCCTAGCGTCCATTTATCTGTGAAGAAATTTGGTTGAATTGGAGTTATTTTGGGTGAAATACTAATTGGGCTTCATCTAGTTGGTCCCATTGGTGTCAAATTCATGCTCTTGGAACTGTTTGCACATCGGAGCTTAGACTTACTTGTCAAGTTTGAGAATTACGAGTTACCCATAGCCTTACCCTCAACTCTTATCAAATAACAGAATTTAGATGGTGAGGATTACCTTCCATGGCACTTAAGCATAAAATAGCATGGTGAGTCTTTTACCTCCTTCTTTCTCTGAAATATAAAACCTCTTCCTCTTCGTTATCAAGATACCAGTGCAGGATTGTCCCCCCACTCGCTTGGAATTCCATGTTGTGCTTCATTTCTTCTAGGCTTTTAAATCATTTTTATCTTTTAAGTCGTTTATCATTTCCTCATATCCATATTTTATTTTCCAGCTGAAGGACCACATTAAGTGATCATTTGGAAATCAGAGAAAAGTAAATAACTTCCAAGGAAACCCAGTCCCAATGGGTACAGCTACGAGAGAGAGAGAGAGAGAGAGAGAGAGAGAAACCCACACACAAATGAAACAACAACAACAAAAACTTTCCATATCTAAGGCTTAGGGAACATTCCAGAAGAAGGATTAGAAAGATTGTAATAGCCAGAGGATCAGGGAGTTTTCTGTAAAATTGTGTCTCCTAGTAATGTCAGAAGCTATACCCATAAAGTCTCACCATGAACACGCCTAAACATGCTGAACATTCCAAAGTGGGTGGGGGAAAGACCTCAACCCGACACAAAGAGCTACAGGCCACTAAGAAATACTGAAAGCAGGAGATACAGTCTTCCCCAAGGAAGAGCACACCAAATGGTTACGCAATATCAAATAGTCAACTGTGAAAATATGTACGTACAAGTAACATTATACAGACTGAACAAGTTATATTTAGGAATGTATATGTACGTACATGTATGCATTTAATAATAAATAAAAAAGGCTATAAATTTGAAAACGGTGTTTGAGATGGGTATATGAAAGGGTTTGAAGGAAGGGGAAGAGAGAAGGAAATGTAATTGTATTATAATCTTAGAAATAAAAGAAATAATTAAAAAGTATCTTGCAAGGATAAGGCAGAATAGAGTAAATCTTACGTAAGTCTCAGAGAATGAAAGGGGGTTTCCTTATCTGAAATGCTGAGGACCAGAGTGTTTCAGATGTAGATTTTTGACAATTTGTATTTATGTAATGGGTTATTTCTAGATCAAGACCCAAGTCTAAACATGGAATTAATTACTTTTTCCTATATACCTTTACATACAACTCTTTGTGGATTTTTTTTTTCTTATGGCACTTTTTGTCAATTCTCAAAAGAAGTTTGGATTTGGGAGTATTTCCAATTTCTGATTTCCACATTTAGGATGCTAACTTTTACCATCATATTTTGGTAGTGGTAGGACCAAATGCATATTATAATGTCTCATTAGACCCTGTAATTCTTTGAATTACCCACAGTGTGGTAATTGTCATTACAGTTATTGCTCAGTCTGAAGTAATTAACACTTCTATTTTTAATTTTTTTCTCTTTAGGACTAAAGAAATTGCCCTCACAAAGTGAAATGATGGAAGAAATAAATAAGACACGAGAGGAAATGGCGAAAAGGTAAGAAATTCTCCCAGGAAGACATTTGAATACTTTCTCTATATATTTCCAAGTAAGAAGAATATTGTGCTATATATAGTTTTCATGTGTGGGCTGACTGATTTCTATTACACTGTGGCATCAAAGAGAATTACAGTACCCATGGTTCCCGTGTGGATGATGAAGGAGAGAGAAGCTGATGGGACATGTTTAGGTTCTAAAAGAAGTTGAGTAGGAAAAAATATACCAAGAGAACATCAGATGTATTATTTGGTGATGATTTCTTAAGTAGTGGCTCTGGATTTGTCCCTTTCTTTAGCAGCTCACTTGCCACCAGGTGCTCTATTTCCTGTTCACTGCTGGAGTCCTGTGGTGGAGTTTCTGGGTCCTGTGCTCTCATCCTTTGCCCTCCCCACCAAGCTCCTGGGCATCCCTGAAGCTTCTCTCTCGGAAGTCTTCCACAACTCACTTCAGCTCCATCCTCTCACTACTGAGGTTGACACTTCTGAGCATTCCTCCTTCTTGGATTGTTTTCTCTTCCTGCACGAAACTAATTTGTTTCAACTTCCCTGCCCTCATTTCTTTGGCTTACTGACGTCTATAAAGGCCTCGTGGCTGTGTGCAGTCCCCAGGGATGTTACTGAGGGTCCACATTTAGCATTTCATATGCATGGAGATGATTTACTCCTTGTGGCAGCCCTGCAAGGTGGCATTGGTGATTTCCTTTTCTTGAACCTTTGTGAATCCTACAGCTTTTATCTCCAACTACAGGGTGAGTGAGCGCATGCTAACAAAGTGAGCCATGGGAGGAAGCCAAGTCACCAAATTCTTCCCTGTCTCTGCCAAAATTCAGTCTCATCTCTGTAATTTCTCTGTGGTCATCTGAGAGTCCTTCTGCCATCCCATCTCACAAGCTCTGTTCAAATTTACTCCCTCTGTTTTGAATTCCTCAATCTCTGTTAGCTTGGCTTGGCTTTTTCCTTACTCCCTCTTGGTCTTACTATTCTTTTATAGTCATCACAGGGCAAAAAGTTGGTTTTCCATTCACTCCCCAAGCCCACTTTATCCACACAGATATCACTGTTTGTCACATTTCCCCACTGAAAACTCTTTTAACCCTTCACATCTGCGCTTGGTACAACCATCCCATCTATCTCCAGAGGACCAGTTACTCTTGGAGTAACTGTCTCAGCTTCTCAAATTTTTCCAAATGACATCAATCCAGAGAAGCCTTATTCTGTGCACCCCACTAACTCTTGTCCTCATCAACTAACTGAGGATTCCATGCTTAAGGAACTTTGTGACATTCCATGGCACATAGCATAGCATCGTCTGGATCTGCCAGGCTTGCCTCTCCATCTCCATTCTTGTTTCCCACTGCTGTAGGCCATACCTAGATAGTCTATATCTTTATTCTATACCCATTCTCCCCACCACCACCACCACCACTCCTTCACTCTGCTGTTTGCCTCACTTACAATTCTTCCTTTGTTCTCACTTTAGCTTTATACCTCAAGGATCTGTGAGCCATAGCTCACTTAACTACCTCCCCTCTACATTCCCATTTTGCACCCAACAACCAAGAATATTTACCTGAAGACCTCTACACTTCTGACTTCTTGAGTATAGTGCCTATGAATTATAGAGTCTAGTGCCGTTTTTCCCCTGGCACAGCAGCTGCACCTGAATCTACTGTTTCAGCCAATAACTACAGTGGCTCTGCAGGTACTGGCCAGATTCTCAGGTGGCAGCCAACCGGGACTATTCTGCCCCACCAGATCTGCCTCCTGCTGCTGCCACCAAACGTAGTTTTTAACTAAATCTCTATCATTCTATTTGCCAATAAAGACTCAGGAGTCAGAGGCTGGGGTGACAACCTGCTAGCTCAGAGAAGTTGGGGAGCAACCAGCTGACCTTCCCTCTTCACTGGTGTCTCAGAAAGAGAATGTCTCTTCCATCACTCCAAACCAAAAAAAAGACTGCCACACTCCAAGTCCCTGCCTCCTCCATCCATTTTCTGGAGTCCTCCTGACTATGACTACTTTCTGTCAACTAGTTACTGGCTCTACCTCCTGACCCAAGGTTGATTTTACTTATTAATGCAAACACAAACCCAGGGTTCACAGTATGATCAAATATTCCCACAACAGTTTAGTTTATTATAAGGAAAGTAACAAATGGCCTATCTATTTTCCACAGTTCTTAGCACAATATCAAGCCCACAAATAGACACTCATAAGGCACAGAATGGCTGGCTAGTTGACTGGCTGTTTGCCAGAATTGCTGATAGCTCAAGTCTTCTGTCTTCTTTGCTCTAGGTATGTGGATAGCCAGCGTCACACCATCCAGGGAGACTATGTAGACACCATGGAAGAGATTGCAGATTTGATGGGTGTCAGGCCCAATCTCCTGTCTCTGGCCTTCACTGACCCCAAGCTGGCATTACGCTTACTACTGGGACCCTGTACTCCAGTCCAGTATCGCCTACAGGGCCCTGGAAAGTGGGCCGGAGCTCGACAAGCTATTCTCACCACAGAAGATCGCATAAGAAAGCCTCTGATGACAAGAGTGGTTGAAAAGGGTGATTCTGGGGCTTCACTAGTGACAATACGTGCCATCATGCTAGCCATTGCTTTCTTTGCTGTAATCCTGGCTTATTTTCAGATGTGACCGTGTCAGTCCTCTGGCTTTCCCTGGAAAGCCTCTTCTAGCAACATCTTCAGAACCTGACAAGACTGGAAACTCAGCTTCATACTGCTCAGAAGTCGGTCTCGCTGCCTCTTGTCTTTGCCTCTCGTCCTCTGTCTTCGTCTCTCTGTATCTGCCTCTCAATCTTTCTTGTTTTTCCTTCTGCGATACTGGGTTTTCATTTATCAGTTCATCTCCCTTCCTCTCTTGAGCTTCCACTTTTTCCTGTTGGAAATTCCCAGACGATGGAGTCAGGCTCTTTTGTCATCTCCATACATCATTGGCAGGGCTCTGTTGCACTTCTGATCTCGCACACCTAGACTTCAGTGTGTAATAATACATCTTGAAGAGACCGCTCACGTTACCAAGCACATAGTGGCTACAACTTGACCTTGTGAGCAGAGCCAGCATGTCTATCTCAGGAATTCCAGCAGCAAGAATTAACCATTTAGTGCTGAGGGATAGAAGTCCAAAGTCAAGGGTGCAGGCATTGAAGAACTCCTGGCTTCATTATTAATAAAGTGAGGGCATTGAATGGCAAAACAGAAACCATGTCCTTAACTAAGTTCTGATGTGTGGTACATGCTTAATAAGAGCCAATGATATATGTGAAATAAGCTGGCATCCCTGAGTGAGTCTAATAAATAACCAACTCCATGGAACTCTTCTTCTGATACAATTAACTACCTATTAGAAGGTTGATTTTTGTTGTTAATAGTAGAACCAAATAGGCCCATCTTTAATGTGGGAAAGAGGTTGCTTTCATTACCAAGTGCCCTTACTCACCTAGCCATCTTTCTATATCATGCTTCTACTTTCCTTAAAAAAGGAAACTACTAGACTGAGCACAGTGGCACATACCTGGAATTCCAGAACTTGGGAGTTCACTGAAAGTTCAAGACCAGCCTAGTAGTCTACATAGTGAGTTTCAGGCCAAGCAGGTTTGCCTATCAAGAACATGCTTCAAATGACAACAACAGCAAAATACAAAACAAGAAAAGAAATTGCTATTTGGTTTTAAAAGTCATTGAGATAACTTGCCATCTTCCAATAGGTTTGCTGAAGAATTTGGGGGTTTTGCTTAGCTGTCCTGGCTTGATCTGTGAGTGCCTGTATTAGGATCCAGTAAGACTTAAGCTAAGGAGATAAGTGACGGCCAGCTGCTGAGGTGGGGTCTGCCCATGTGATTACTTTTCCCCTCTCTACCCTCTCCTTCCTTCAGAGTCTACACAGTAAGAATCAATGAGGTCATTTATGTCTCATTAGAATTCATTTCTGCCGATATTAATATTGACTGGGAGCATTCTGACTATATCAGTTCTTCCTGTATGATACAGTGTAGTTCAGAAAAACAGGAAATGACCTGTGTAGCAAGCTTTCTTAACCGGCTATCTTTGGACCATCAGCCCACAGTGACCCAGGCTCTTAATATTAATTATGGAAGCTTGCCCTTACCTTAGGCTTTTTCCCAACTAGCTCTTATAACTTAATTAACTCGTAGTTTTTAAAATCTATATTCTGCCACGTGGCTCAGTTATCTCTTCTTACTATGGCACATCTGTCTTGCTCTGAGTCATTGGTGAAATTGCGCACCTAGATTCCTCCTCCTAGTTTCTCATTCTCTGCCTAGAAGTCCTACCTATACCTCCTGCCTAGCTATTGGCCATTCTTCACTTTTTGAAAAAAAATTACAGCAAGCACAGCAATATGCCTTCACTGAACTCCCTGGGGACAGGTATTGGACATGCAAGCAGGGTGTCTTCAGAAATTACTGCTGTGTAGTATATCTCTAAATGGACTGTTGCCAATCATTGAAAGAGGAGATAAGTTTGATCAGCTCAAAGAGAAACATTAGAATAAACACATATACATAAGCAGATATGTGAGAATTTCAAACTCTTTCCTATTCATACATGTATTTGGACAGTCTCATAACATTTCACCCCGTGTACCTTCTGTGAACTTAAGCACTGTGTTCTGGTATGGTTCCTGGGGTCTTTGTCCTTTCCCAATAATGTTTCTCATAATTGAAGTGGATCTGGGATTTTTTTAATCTGAAGATTGCTTTTCTTCAAGAATAAATTGAAGCTCTGCATCTGAACTTTTCTTCTTTTGCAATGTAAAATTTCTCTTGTTTAGCCTGTGAAGATATTGAAGTATTGAACCTCCAGGAATACCATCTCTCTTTAGCAGCCATAACACAGCAGGCTTCTTTCAGCGCCTGCAATTTTAAATTGATCTGACTGTCTCATTCCACTTAGAATGTGTAAAACTACAAAAACATCATTGATTTCTAAACCAGGCCGAAGGAAGGACCAGACTAGGATATCGAACTTAAAACAACTGAGAATACAAAGTGTAGTTACTGATGAACATGTACTAATTCATCCATTTACACATTTGGCTCTTCAGGCCATAGCAAAAGATTACACCACTTTCCCAACTATGATAAATCTGATTACTCAAAAGATGTATTCTTGTAACACCACAGAATAAAAAAGCAGCCAAAAAGAACTGAATAGCACATGTCAAAGGGGCACAGAATCCATTGCAAAGTGTCCCCAATGACCAAATTGGAAAAAAAAAAAGAGCAATACATAATCTAGTATTGTATTATAACATGAAACATAAAGATACCTGAGTTTATACTGTTATAAATAAATTACTGAAAACATTAGTGAGATGGGATGGATAAACCTCCCACACAGAATTCAAAATAATGTGTTTTCCCCTCAAGGAAATGAAGCAAAACTCTCTTAAATGTACTGTATAGGTTAACCTCCTTCAGAATCTAAGTGTGGGAGGGGGTGAGGGAGAGCTGGAGAGGAGAAAGCAGAAAAACTAGCCCAGTTAGGTGGTCCATGTCAAAGTAAGCAGTGACAATCATATGACATAATCTCTGTGGTGTTCCTCCTTCAGACTATAGCCCAGGCTAGACATGAGAAAAGTACAAGGCAACCTCAGAATGAACTAATCACACACACACACACACACACACACACACTCCTGAGAAGGGCTTCCTAGTATACAAGAGCCTGGAGGGTTGAAGTGTTCATACTTGAAGGGGATGCCTTCTGTATATATGTTTCTCTTATTGGTTGATGAATAAAACACTGGCAAATAGAGGCAGGAAGATAGGTGGGACTAGGAGGAGAATTCTAGGAAAGGTAGGCAGAGAGGCCACGAAGAGATACCATGTAGCCACCAAAGGAGTAACAGATCTGGACCTTTCTCAGTTAAGATAAGACCACGTGGAAATACTTAGATTAATAGAAATGGGTTAATAATTAAGACAGAGCTAGCCAATAAGAAGCCCTAGCCATCAGTCAACAGTTGAATAATTAATATAAGTCTTTGTGTGCTTATTTGGGGCAAATTAGTTGTGGGACCAAGGTGGAAAGAAACTCCAGCAACACACACTGAGAATCCCAAAATAGAAAAAGAGGCATTAAGTCAAAATTAAAGGACTATTAATAAATATGTACTCTGGCTAAAAATGCTGTATCATTATTGGTATTAAATTAATAAAAGCACCATAGTGACATGTTCCATGAAGAAAACTGGGTGTGGAGCATCTAGAAACTCTGTGTTGTCTTCACAACTTAAATCTAAAACTATCCTAAAAGTTTTTGGTTTTGTTCAGTTCAGAGTTTGACCTGAAATACTGTATACTAAAAATTTCTCAGAAGAATATCAGGTCTAAAGATAAGTCAGTGGTTAAGAACACTTGCTGCTTTGTGAAGAACCTGGGTTTGGTTCCCAGAATTCACAGGGCAGCTCACAAGTGTCTGTAACTCCTATTCCAGAGCATCTGCTTCCTTCTCCTGGCCCCCACGGACACTGCACATGTGTGGTACATGTGCATGCACACATGTAAGCAAAATACTTTTAATACATAAAATAAAAAATCTTTTTTTTGAAAATTAATATTGGCTGGAAGCATTTATTTAAAATACTGTTTCTTCAGTTCTGCTCAGATTAAGTGGCTCTAATAAAGTATAAGATAATTTACTACAAAAATTTCAGTTCCTGTGATGGACAAATACAAATTATGATTGGGGGCATTAGTGGTACAAGGTCAAGGCTTCTTAAAAATCACTAAGGTAGATTGTTCCTCCAGGCTGAGCACATTAAGCCGGTAGTTCCCAGCAAGAAAACTGATGGCTGTGAAGGACAAGTTACACATAAACAAGTTATATATAAACAAGGTAATTATATTTGTCTTGCCTAACAGCATCACAGTACATAAACATTCTCCAGACTGTCTACCTACACTTCCCCAAGGCACTGGACTTCACACACATTCTCTGTTGTACTGTTTTTAATACCCACTTTCCAGATGGGTAATTCTCAATCTTCAAGATTCAGTTCATTTGTTATCCCTTCTAGAAATAGCTTTTTAATCCCGAATGTGACATATGTCTCCTTTGGGCTCTCATCACATTTTGTATATTCAATTCCTCCATCACATTTGATGGACATCCTTATCACAGGACACCAAGACAATGATTCCTTTACCTCCTACCTCTCTCGACTCTTCAGAGACAGACACTTTGTAACTAATCTGTGCTCTCAGAGCCCACTGTAGTGCCTGGAACATAATGGGGCTCTAGCAAAATAGTGATAATTAATTAAATAAGCATACTTAACAAGGGAGGTTTAAAAAAGGATGATATTTTAAAGGATTAAATAAAATATAAAATAACACTTTTCTAAAAGGAGAGTAAAGAGTGCTTAGCATTTAGAACTGGTTTGGGAGCAAACTGTTTTGTAGAAAGCACTCTGGAATAGACCACTAATATGAGTCTGGGTAGTTTTAATGCAGTGTATGGTTTGAAAAAGTTGTTGGTATACAACTTATTTCCTTAATGGAGCTAGACCTTAAAACAGAAAGCCTGGCTTATCTCTCTCTCTCTCTCTCTCTCTTGATTCTCACAAGACCCATACCCCTGTTGCTATTTAGTTTGTTTATTTATTTATTTTTGCTTTCTGCAGTTCACTGTCTCTTTTGAAGCACCCACTACCTCTTCTATTTGTAATTATTTATAGATCTACTTATTCCCCTTCACTCAGTGAGGACTTCAGTACCCAGCTCAATGCTATTTATAGACACTGTTGTTCCTGAAGGTGATTTTAATATCTATGTAATTAGTATTTCACCAATCCAATGTATTAACTAGGATTTGGCCTAGCTCCATTTAATACAAAAGCAGTAAACAACTGTGACCTAATAAGATCGATATTTATTTCCCTCTCATAAAACAACAACAACAACAACAAATGTCTGGGGATAGACATCTTTTATGAGATGATTTTATAGTTGCATAGCTTTTTTTTCTATCCCGTTGTTTTTAGCTACCTCAAAATCCATAGTGGCTGTTGAAGCATCCTATACACAAAGATGTAGAAATGAAGAAAGATTTAACAGAAGATCTACATAATATTTTCACCCATATATATGCTGGGGAGGATAAGAAATGCATCTCTGTGGAGATGGACATCTGATGGAGATGGAGTATTCCAAGGTTGAAGTCAATGCTTTTCAAAGAGGAAAGAAAGGAATGTTAAGCTAGACTTCCAACGCTCTCAGCCATCTCACTTTTCAGATCTATGACTTACTTTAACATATTTTTAAAAAAATTATCTATAAATGGGTGTCTTGCCTGAATGTTTGTATATGCATCGAGAGATGTCAGATCACCTAGAACAGATGGTTATGAGGCTCCATGTTGGTGCTGGGAACCAAACTCGGGTCTTTTGAAAGAGCTACGAGTGCTCTTAACCACCCAGCCATCTCTCCAGGCAATTCTATGATTTTCTTACTGTGATGGTTTTATGGTCTGCCTCACCTCACCTAATGCACCCCTGATCTCATCGAAAATACTGACAGTGCTAATAACTGCAAGGCCCCTGAAGCCTCGGTGGCAGGTATCCTACTCTCCAAAGCCACTTCTCATCTTCTCAGCTCACTCCGACACTGCTGTGTCCGTCAATCTCAGACTCCATTGTGCCCTCCATCAGCCTGCTTTGCCTTTACTTTCTAGTCTACAAGTCCCAGTCTACCATGCGCTCCCAACTCCTCTGGTGCCTCCTTGGCCAACCTTCATCATGAGCTGAATGCATGCATCCACACAGCTAATCACAGTAAGAGAAGGCACCACATGTAAGTAAGCCTTCTGCAGCACCTGCCAGTCACACTCCAAACGTCTAGTCAATTCTTTGTCCCATTCTTCATTTCATTACTTCCTGGGACAGTTAAAAAGAGATTGCTCGGTGGAGCTGTAAGGGGAATGTGAAAACCATTCGAATATGGAACTGCTCTTTACCGCTGTCAAGCAGCTTTGATGCGATCTTGTTAAAGTGCAGATTCTAATTCTGTACCTAGAGCATGAAATCTCGGATTCGGCCTTTCTAACAAGTCCGAGTCCCATGGTTAGACAAATTGTTTAGGGAGACGTGGCTCCGAAATCTTCTAGACATCCACCCAGACCGTAGCGCCGGCGACACGAGAGCCCGGTCCCCACCCCGTCCCTGGCCCCACTCTCCGCCCCGCCCCGCACTGGAGGTACTCACGCATTCACCACCGAGGCGGCCGGCGACAGCGGCTAGAGCGGCAGGCGACTAGGGCTGAAGAGGGGGCGGGGCTGGCACGCAGGGGGCGGGACAAGAGGCCCGGTAGGCGTGGCCAGGAACAGAGGCGGGTCCGCGCCGCGGGCCTTGTAGCCATTTTAGGAGGAAACAACCGGGATCGCCGGCTTGGGGCGCGGCTTCAATTTCAATAACTTTATTGGTCTCTCTGTATGCCGAACAGCCGGCGTGCGTGTGGCCCCGCGATCCCGGAGCGCATCGCCCGAGGTGAGCGGCGCGGCGGTGTGCGGGGCCGGGGCCGCGTGGCAGAGGTGACTCCCGGGCGGGTTCCCCAGCTGAGGTGTCCCCGAAGTGGACCGGGGAGGAGGGGACCCCGGGCGCGGCCTCCTGCGGCGGGGATTCCCTTCCCCGGGCGCAGGGGCGGGGCCGGGACGCCCCTGACGCGGCCGCGGGGGTGTTCCCCGCCCGCTGTCGTTCCCCGCGGCAGGTTGCCCCCGACTCGAGCTGCAGCCATGGGAAACACCACCAGCGAGCGGGTGTCCGGGGAGCGCCACGGTGCCAAGGCTGCGCGAGCCGAGGGCGGCGGCCATGGTCCGGGCAAGGAGCACAAGATCATGGTGGGGAGCACTGACGACCCCAGCGTCTTCAGCCTGCCCGACTCCAAGGTGAGGTAACGGGGCTGCCGGCTGCTTCGCCATTCTTGGTTCTTCCTGCTCGCTCCCAAGGGTTACGGGTATTTTTTTTTTTTAATTGGTTAGAGGGCTTTCCCGCGGACAGGGATGTTGGGTGCTAATGCCTCCTGAGTACTACCTCAAATTAGGATAGTGGCGCGGAGTTGTTTTCCTGCTGTTCTGACCGGTCTGTGGGCCAGACTTTTAGGACTGGTACCAGAGACAGCCACGTCCCCTGCCCGCCCCATCCTTGATTCTACATGCACGCAGCCTTCTTGTAGAGCTTGCAGGATGTATATTGTGAGCGAGGGTGGAAACTTAAGAGGGTGCCTTGTTTGAGCTGCTGATTCGGGCTCCGTTTCTCACATTGAAGATAGCCAAATGCATTTCTTTTCCCCGAAAATGTCTCTGTGTAGTTATCAATTCTGCTGTCTCTGGTGCTCTGCACCCCCTCTTTGATCCTCATCTCCCTTTGTGTGGCTCTCAACAGCTGTCACTTGAATACTTTAACCTAGTCTTGGGGATCAGTACAGTGCATCATTTGGATAATGGCTTCAGTTTATTTATTTATTTATTTATTTTAATAAACGTGGCGATTGTGGTTGTGCTGTTTGCACACTTCCCTTTACTACCTTAGAGTGCTTCAGAGTGTTGCCTGAGGTTCAAAGCTACCCACAACTGCCTGGAAGACTTTGCCATCAGTTCCAAGGACTTTCAGCCAAAGGCCCATTTTCGTTCACCCAGAAGGAGAGGCAGAAGGAGCTGACAGCAGCATGACTATTTATTACCCTGATGTTCCTAATCACTTTCAGAAATGTCAGCATTAAATACATTTAATTTCTCAAGAAGGCTGTCGGGAGTGAAAAAGAAAAACCGAAGGGTTGGAGAGGGTTGGGATGCGTTAAACATTTATCACTTTATCCCTTTCCACTGCACAGAGGCTTAGGCTAATAAATAGAGTTTTATTTTCCTCTTTGGCAGCACATGAAATCTGGATTATACGGCTTGTTTTCTTGGGTCCCTGGGTCCCGGTTGAGGGCACTGTTAGAGAAGTGAGAGGTATTGGGCTGTGTGTTTCTTGGGGTCCCCTCTTTGGTCCCACTTTAGGACTTCTTTCTCATCGCTTTTGCTCTGTGCTCAGCACTCAGCCTGGAGTTTCTTCTCCAAAGCTCACCCAGGGTGACAGGCCATGTATTTTTTGCTCATTCCTACATGGATGACTCAGGATTTGGGTACACTCAAACTGTGACTGCAGTAATTGGTGTCCTGAATAGGAGCCAGGTTGCTCCGTGTGAATTCGGGCCTGTTTTGGAACATTCTTTCCCTCACATCTTGCTGTTTGTGAAATGAGAAAAGTAGTTCCAGCAATTCCCCCTGTCTCATGAAGACTAAAAACTTTATAGTTCACATTCCTTCCCCCACTGATTTTCCTTAATCATCTTTAGACGGTAATCTGAATTGCCGGTTTGCTGCTGGTGGTGGTAGTTTTGCTGATGGTTCAATTCCAGTAAACAGTCTTGCTGCATTTGCTGCTACCACAGAAGTGTCATGTTGTAAGTGGAAGGGCTTCGCTCCAGAGCCAGGCGTATTAATAGTGTAGAGCTTTCAAATCCTGAACTGAAAATCCTCAGTCATAAAAGTAACCGATAGAGACAGTGGGGGTGGGGGGCATCTTTGCTCTAAAGGTCAGGCTTTTTAGTAGACACACTCAGTGGTTCTGAATCCTGTTTGTATATTAGGATCCCCCCAAGATGCCTTTAAAAACCTTATGGGAAACCTGACACATAAACTAGAACAGTATAATAAACTGTGTATATGATGAACTGTGTATATGTCACCTGGTTGAAATGCTGCTGAAAGGTCATGAATGAGTGGCTTTCTGTGCTCCAAGCTACTCTCCCACCCGCTACTCTGAAACATGTCAACAAATACTATTTCTAACATTTTAGGGTATAGCTCAAAAGGTGATTGTTTTTTAGAGCTCATGCCTGTAATTGCAGCTGTTCAGAGAGAAGGCAGGAGGATCACTGCCAGTCTACACTAGAGTGAGAATTTGACCCCATTGGGGAGAGGAGGGGACAAAGCATATTTTCCTTGTTTATTGTAATGTAAGTACAGTTTGATGACCTGAAAGCTTTAAAAAATATGTTCTCAGGTCCTATTTGGGAATTAGAATCTGAGGATTGTTCTTAGGCATTTGTAAACATGCCTAATGCAACCATCAGCCCCAGGTGCATTGCTCTGAGACTGTGGAGGCCAAAGCTTTGTCTTAGCCCAGTTTCCTGAATAATGTAAAATCCCTTCATGTTCTTTATCCATTTACTTTGATTTGTACTTATACAATAGTTTTCAGAACTATTGGGAGACAGGATGGAAGATAAAATTTTTCATTTTGAGGAAAGCCCAAATAAGCTAGTCTTTTCTTGCTCTAACCTTCATTGTCTTGTGTGCAATGTTTGACTTGATACCAAACAGTCTTATTGAAGCCAGTGAAAGTAGCGATTATCAAACTTTTTCTGTACAAGAGCAAATAATGAATAATTTAGACTCTGTGGGTCATGCAGTGTGCCATAGCTCCCGGGTCTACCACCCACTGGAACAGAAAGTTGTAGATGGTAGGTAAACAAGTGAGAGGCTGTTTCCAAACAAAAGCTTTGTGAAAAGCCGTCTGGCTCACTGGCTACAGTTGGCCCACGCTTTTCCTGAAAGATGGCAATGGAAAGAAGCTAAGGAATTCATTTTCCCCAGAACCCTATAAACCCTATTTAGTAATGGATCTGCTTTTCCTCAAGGAAGCTACTGTTGATCCCTGTACTCACAGAGCTCCAGAATGTCATCTGTCTTCTTGGGACATATATATATATATATATATATATATATATATATATATATATATATATATGCGCTTGGCTTAAGTTAGCAAGTAAGATCTCATAAGGTTTCAGCCATACCTAATCTGTGGTCTGGCTTTGGAGTTTGTGTCGATTGATGGATGATGGTGCTGGAGATGAAACTTTCAGACTCATGCTTGGGAGGGAAGTGCTCTACACAGAAGTACATCTCCACCCTTAAATACTTCAGGTTCCATTGTATAACCTAGTAGCTAAAACAGCATTGTTAGTTACTTGGGAATTTTGTTATCTATAACTTTAATTGCAGTTGACAATCAAGACCACTTTGCCTCTGAAAAAATATATATCTGGCTTGATTTTTCTTTTAAAGAACCATACTGGGCTTTCTTACATTTTTTTCCCTCTTAAGAGGCCCTTGAACATATACCTTAATTGCCTGCACACAAGTTAGGCTGGAGGAAGGGTTTGGAGAGTTTGTTTGTTGGGTGATCCAGAGGTTCTGCATGGAAAATGGGCAGTAGGTTGTGATTTAGGCAATGCTGGAATATAAGCCATTTGACCACTTTGGACCCTATATTAGTTCTTTTCTGTAGTTTGTTCAAACTCTTGATTTAATTGCTGAATTTAGGGTAGCTATCTTTAGTTGAAACCTAGAACCTTTAATACCCTAGGGAAACTTAACCTCTTAAAAACCCTTGGGTCATAATTTATTCTAGGGATGACCTACTCCTTCTTACAGCTCCCTGGGGACAAAGAGTTTGTACCCTGGCAGCAGGACTTGGATGATTCTGTGAAGCCCACCCAGCAGGCCAGGCCCACCGTTATCCGCTGGTCTGAAGGGGGCAAGGAGGTCTTCATTTCTGGGTCCTTCAACAACTGGAGCACCAAGATTCCACTGATTAAGAGGTGAGGACACTGGAAAGTTTCTGTACCCTGGTAAGCCTCTCTGCTAATGCAGCAATCCAAATCAGACCAAATCAAACCAAATTAGAAAAAAAAAAAAAAAAAAAAAAAACACGTTTAATGGCTACAACACTCCCAACTGGCCTTCTAGCCCCCCAGAGAGGAGACAGGGAAAGGAAGACCGGGGCGGGGTGGGGGGAGTGGGGGGAGAGCGGTCTCTGGCAGACAATTTTAAAAAATACCCTGCGGGAGTGGTCTTGAGCATCTCTGAGGGAGGGATCATCATTTGGTGGGCTTTCTGAGATGTAGCAGGATTTGGAGGGAGATGGGGGAGGGGGCTTGGGTGGAATCCACCATAACATCCCAAACTCTTTGGGTACGTGGATGCCAGGGGCTGGGGCGGAGCTTCCACCACACCAGACAGGTGTCTCCCTTGTCTGCATAGTGCAAGAGTAGATGCGTGGTTGCCTTTCTCAGGGGAGCGAGTAGGCCTCTGGGGAGTCTCGAACAGCAGTGTGGGTGCATTCTTCAGGACTGTGTTTCTCAAGGCATTTCTTGTCTGGAGGAAGTCTGCAACTAGCTAATTCCTGTTGCTTTGCTTTCTGTATTAAAGCAAAATGCATTATGACATTCTAAGTATATGCCAGTTTGTTGCTGGAAAAGCAGTAGTGAATGATTTATGTGGTTGTCAGAGTGACCTTTTATGTAATAGGTCATTTTCCAGAAAAGGCTCACCAAAATATGAAGAGTATCCTGAAGTATTACCTCTCTTTTACCTTATTTGTACTTGTGAGGACTCTGTTCTTTTTGTGTGTGTTTGTGTATATATGTATACATATTCATGTAGTCATATGTGCCCATGTATGTGCATGTGGAGGCCACAGCAAGATCTGAGTATCTTCCTCTATGACTTCTAACCTTGTTGCCTTGAGACAAGCTCACTGAACCAGAGTTTCTCCATTTCAGCTAGCTTTACTGCAGCAGTTTCTCTGGGTCTGCTCCCCAATGCTGGAGTTACAGGCATGCCCAACTTTTGATGTGGATACTGAGGATTCGAAATCAAGTCCTCAAGCTCTTGAGCACTCTTCCTGGCTGAGCCCATCTCCCCAGCCCCAAGATTCTGTTCTGCAATAAAGCAGTTTACTAAGATAAAACATTTTGGCAATCAATCCTCCAACCCTAATCCCAACACCCACTCCCATCCCCACCCCTCGTGTGTATACAAGTGAGGACACACACACACACACACACACACACACACACACACACACACACACACACACACAGAGAGAGAGATTGGTTGATAATGAAGTTATTCGGAGAGGTTGACAAGTACATGCTTTGAGTGATACAGAAAGAGAGGATGGATTTATACTTTGCAGGGGTTTGAGGGATTGGAGGCACAAGGGCTGTAGTAGCTTAGGAATGGTTGCAATGATGCTATCATTGCCCCTTTCTCCATTCTGTCTTCTTTAAAGAACTTAGCCAGTTTGGCCTTTGTTTTCTTCCCTAGTCATAATGACTTTGTTGCCATCCTGGATCTTCCAGAGGGAGAGCACCAGTACAAGTTCTTTGTGGATGGACAGTGGGTTCATGATCCGTCAGAGGTAAGGCCTTGATCCACAGGGGAGCCTCGTGACCTCTCTACGACTTACTGCCCTTCGGTTCAGTAGGCAACAGCCCTCCCTCCCTATTAGAGATTTTTCCTTAATGTAGAGGGGAAGAGGGGAGGTTGGGTGAAGAAGAGAGATTTGAAAAGGGATCTAATCTTTTTTTTTTTTTTTTTTTTTTTTTTTTTAATTCACTGTTTCAGCCTGTGGTTACCAGTCAGCTTGGTACGATTAATAATTTGATCCATGTCAAGAAATCTGATTTTGAAGTATTCGATGCTTTAAAGTTAGATTCCATGGAAAGCTCTGAGACATCTTGTCGAGGTAATTTTGCGCTATTGCTGTCTCTTTCTCTGTCTTTCGTAAAATGCACATTTCTTCCCCCAAGTGGTTTCTTGTTTTATTTTGTATTTTCATGTCTTCTCAGGAATCTTATAATCACATACCCCACACACCCCACTCTAACACAACCCCCCCCCCCCCCGTATAATATCTATCTGCCTTTTTTACTCTAATACACTGTTTTCCATTTTGCTTTTATATAACCCACCAGTAGCCTGTGGTTTCAAAAGCTGTTTCCAGTAAAATTTCACACTTTCCATTAGCATCTGATAATATTACCTGTAAAGGCTGGTTGCTTCTTTCTAACCTGAATCAGCTAGTTTGAGAGCTCAGCTGACAATTATGGTTTTAGGAGAGTCTACCAGTATAATTGTTGCTGAGGGAGAGAGAGAAAAAAGGAGAGAAAGAAACAAACCAATAGTTGTTCTCCATGGAATTGAATATACAGGGGGCAAGTCCTATATATTTTTGCTTCTTGTATACCACTTTCCCCAAGGTCTTTGTATCTGTGCTTGTTCACTCCAGTAGCAGAGGCACATTTTGCAAATCATGTCCTTAGTTACTATCTCATTACTGTAGGTAGAGTTGTGCCTGCCTGGAGAGTTGCACTTTCTGCGCTGAGCATGTGGCCTCTTGCACACAAAGCCTGCCTCTGCTACTTGTCATGCCATTGTGCAACCAGCTCCCAGCACTAAAATCCAGGGCTTGGACCCTCAGTGATCGCTGTCATAATGCCTGAAATAGATCACATAACAGAATCTCCAGGACAAGGGACAAATTGTCCATAGCATAGTAACTCCCAATTTAGAAAAGAATTTTCAGGATATACACTCAGAAACGTATGGTGAGCATTCTTACTGGCTGGAGGAGTGGTGACCTTAAAAGGTTTAAATTCTGAAGCTACTAGGGCTATGATTATATTATGATCTGCAAAGTAACCAAAGACTATTTAACAGTCAATCATAATTATGTAATGGGAAGACTAGCACACTTTTTGGGTTCACCCAATTTCCTAATCCAGTAATGTAAGACATAGAATCCATTTATTAGGAATGTACAGATAATGGGTATGGTCATGTGTGTGACTTTTCAGTGTCTAACTTGGATTTTTTTAGTACAGTGGGCAGCACTTGAGGATTGTCCTGTGTTATTTCCCAATTTCCCAGTGGTGTTTGTGGATGTTTAATACAGCATTGTTGCTGTTTCTTTCCTTTTGCCTTATATGTTGAAGCAAATTTGAGCTATTAAAGTAGACTTACTAAAATCTTTTCTTTGGAACTTTAAAATTTTAAAACAAAGAAAACATAGTTCATTAAATTTTTGTAGATTTAACCTGAATACTTTTCATTTTTAAAGTACAATTCCAGTACCATGAAACACATCTTTTTTAATTGTAAAATTTATCCTTTTTTTTTTTTTTTTTTTTAGTATATTGAGTTTTAAAGCCCATCTCTTTCTCCTCTCTGCCCTGTGTCAGTCACAAAGCTTCTGCTATATGGATTTGCCTGTTCTAGACAGTTCATACAAATGTAACCATGTACCATGTGCCTTCTGTCACTTAGTGGGCTTCTGGGGCTTTCGTTGCTGTTGAAATATGTATCAGTACTTGCTTCTGTTTGTGGCTGAATAGAAGTCCATGGTATGACAATCCCTTCTTGGTTATCCATTCCTTGTTGACAGACATTTGTTTCCTCCTTGGAGCTCTTACAAATTTTGCTTATGAGCACTCATGGTCAGGTTTGGGATGGGGAGTGGGGGGAACTTATGTTTTATCTTAGGTGATAAGCCAGTGTAATTACTGGGTCACAGAGTTTATTGTTTGAGGATGACCAGACTGTTTTTCAAGGTGGCTGTACGATTGTTGGTTTCCACAGTGGTAGAAACATTGTAGTTTGAAGCTTCCAGTTTCTCCACGGTCTGATAGTGCTTGCCATTTTAGTGGTGATCATCCCACCACGTATGAAGTGGGATTTTATTGTGTCTTACATTTGCACCTCCTTGACAACAGCTATGGTGAGTTCTCTCTGCTGTGATCGTTGTAGACTTAAAATATATAACATTGTTGTCTGCTACTTTGGTAGAAATAAAATGCAATCTAATCTTTTCACATTGAGTTCACTGAGCACCTTCATTTCCTGTCACTTTGATTTTCTCAAAAGCATTATGAATTGGGAAGATTTTTATCTTTCTGATGAGGAAACTCACCATAATAAAGGAATCTATCCAAGGTCATGTGGCTGACAAATGGAGTTGGTTTCCTGGAGCCTGGGTGCTGGCCTCTCATTACTTCCTTACACCATGTTGCCTTGTTAGGAATCTTCCTGGTCCATGTTCAGGACAACTCAGACATTTCCTTTGCTCCCTTACAGTTACAGGCCCTAGTCACAAGTCCCTTGCTCCAGGACCTGTACTACGTTTAAGATTAATAACTGTGTGTCAATAGCTTTCCCCATGCATTGTTACTCTTTAACTTTCCTTCATGTTTGCATGAATATTTTTCAGACCTATCCAGCTCACCCCCAGGGCCTTATGGTCAAGAAATGTATGTGTTTCGATCTGAGGAGAGATTCAAGTCCCCACCCATCCTGCCCCCTCACTTACTCCAAGTTATTCTTAACAAGGACACTAATATTTCAGTGAGTATCCTGAGCAGGTTGCTAAAACATCTGGGGATCTTAGGCCCATTGAGGCCAAACTTCAGGAATCTTGGGGTTGGATAGGACAGCTGTGTCAAGGCAATAAACTAAGCCACGTGCCTGTCAGCAGCACTGTGGAATCCTTTTTCCAAGACTGAACCGTGACTTCTTTAGGTACCAGTAGTACCTAAAGTAAAATCTAGTAAAATCAGAACCAAACTGTGGTGGAATCAATGACTACTGTGACGTCTATCGAAAGTGCCCCCTCACTAGGGGAAATACAAAAATTCACAACTTTTTATGTAAATAAATTATATTTCTATTTTACTTAGTTGATAGTTATTTCTGCCCTTTTACCCAAACTATCTATACTTGTTAGCAAGGTTTTTGTTTTAATTATATTAAGGAAAATTAGCATATATTGGGGCTTAGCATTTTATCTCTAGACTGAGGATTTTTCCAAATTTTATGGTCTGGGAATGCATGATTCATAGGAGACAAAGTGTTACCTATTTAGAGTTCTTAACAGTCCAGAGGAACAGTCAATGTTGCTTTGTCTTCATTTAATCACATTTGCGGGGGTGGGGGTTGTTTTTTCTCCTAGTGTGACCCAGCCTTACTTCCTGAACCCAACCATGTTATGCTGAACCATCTCTATGCACTGTCCATTAAGGTAAGTGGTGGCCCTGACGTTCCAGAGCCTCTCAAGTGGAAGGGTAAGAGTCATGCAGGCTTCTCAGTGGTAACTTGCCTGCTGCAGCTTTTAAAGCTGCAGTTGGCACTGACAGTCAAGTTACAGAAGAGTTGTCTTTTCTTACCTCGAAGGCTATTTGATTTTAAACTTCAGTCTTCTTTGAAGCTCCCCCACCCCGAGACAGGGTTTTTCTGTATAATAGCTCTAGCTGTCCTGGAACTTTCTTTGTAGACCAAGCCGGCCTTGAACTCACTGAGATTCACCTGTCTCTGCCTCCCAAGTGCTGGGATTAAAGGCATGTGTCACCACCGCCCGCTGAACAATTTGGTTTGGTTTGGTTTGGTTTGGTTTGGTTTGGTTTGGTTTGGTTTGGTTTGGTTCTGGGCTGTATTCAGGCTAGCTGAACTGTCAGTGATAGGGACCTTTCTGCTTTCGAGTGTTTATAGGTGGCTGGAACCTTTGCAACTAAAGTTGGAGTTCATGTTAGTTAGATTCCATGTGCAGAAAATCAAGTATAGCTTCCTTCAACAAGTGCTTGAGTGAGATAGTAGAATTTCTTAAGATGTGGAATCAGCTACATTGAGATGTCCTACTTGTGTATACCAAGTGTTTCCATCTCTTGTATAGTAGATAGGGAGTTGATGTGACCAGATGTCTGTGTCTTTCCCACCCCTGCCCTAGAGTCCTTAGTTTCTTTAATGTCTTTGTGGCTTGAGTGTTAGCATAAAGGTATGTAGTTCTGTGGCTGATTAAGCCAGTCCTCGAGGGAACTACATGGACCATTTGGTGAGCAGCAGATTGAGAGGTCCCCTCCCGGAGTCTGAGTATGTTTGAGCACCTAGGGGTCCTCCCAGCCATTTCTCTGGAAGCTGCTCAGGTTTCTTAGATGTGCATCGAGAACAGAACAAGGAGGCCACTGATAGAGCTGACTATAATAGAGTGTGTGGGTGTATATAAAATTTTAACATACTGAATTTTATTTTCATAGTAACCTTGAGAAGTAAGCATTATTTTTAACCCCTGTTTGATAGATAAAGAAACTAAGACTCAGAGAAGGTCAGATTGCCAGTAAGTACAAGACAGACTGGGTTTCAATCCTTTTAAGCCCCGCCCCCTGCTCTTTCCTGTCCATCACCACGAAGGTGTTCTCCTGGATGCTTGTCTTTCACCTGCTGCAAATCTGCAGTTCTCGAGGAGCAGAGTATTCCTGCCTGCTCTCACCTTGTCAGGCTATCTCAGCACAGTCCAGCCAGAGTGTTAGTCCCAGACACGGTCATTGTAGGTAATGCAGGGTAAAGGAAGACAGCTAGCTGCACTGGTCTCGATGTTGGACAGTTGGGGTTCTTTGAGATCTGGTTGAGTTTTGCCTGCTGTGACTGCTCCATGGCTGTCAGTTGGTGTCCCTGGCCATCTCATACACCCTGGAGACTGGTGACTGTGCTGCCTTGTACTGCTTGTGATACAAGGGACAGTGCTGCCTGTTCAGCTCCCCTTGGGTTCTCAGCTTGTTTGGCCATTTGGAATTGGCCTGTCAGATGAGCTGTCTAAGGAAGCATCTGTACTTTAACGATAGATAGGAACTCCCACAGTGCTCTCTGGGTCACAGGGGATGGACATTTGAACTTTATCCTTGGCATTAAGTAGCACTTGAACCTGCTTCAGGCCTTAGGAATGAGCGTTAAGAAGGATCATTTCCCTTCCTTACTACATTTAATATTTTGTTCTGGGAATGGTTGAAAGCATCTTTTTTCCTTGCTAGGCAGAAGCCCAATATAATTTGAAATAAGAAGGGGAATAATAAAAGTGTAAATTAGTGTTTCTTTATGACCTTCTATGTATCAGATATTTCATCTGATCTGGTAATCAGAACCACTTCAAGGGTAGCCATTATTCTTTGTATGAAGAAGTTTTAAGGGGGGGTGGCAGAGCATAGAGATCATACATAGATATCTCAAGGCTACCAATCAATACCACATCAACAGGAGACAGGAATTGAATAAGATTTGACAGCAAAGCCAGCCTCTTTCTTTTATTTCAAACTGTCTCTTGAGAAGTAAATGTGTTGGTTCGTGTTGTCAATTTGAAAAATTTAGACAACCTGAGGTGTGAGTCTGGTATACCTATGGGGAATTATATTGAATACAGTAATTGGTATATGAAGCCATCTTAATTGTGGACAGG
Organism: Phodopus roborovskii; assembly: GCF_943737965.1. Lineage (NCBI taxonomy): Eukaryota > Metazoa > Chordata > Mammalia > Rodentia > Cricetidae > Phodopus > Phodopus roborovskii. The sequence goes on from NW_026126540.1 coordinate 28,908,008, forward strand.
CCATTCAATGGGCAGGGTGTCCTCAGCTGGATTAAGTAGGAGAAAACATGCTTAACACAAACGTGCAATGTGTCAGCTGCTTCAATTTCCTGATGCCTTGGCTTCCCTGGAATGATGGACTACAGTCCAGAGCTGTGAGCCAAAATAACCCTTTCCTCCATTAAATTGTTTTCATTGGAGTATTTTAGCAAGACAGTGAGTGTCTGAAAGACAGGTGGCTGGGAAGGCCCAGTAGCCACCCAAATGGATGATGTAGCTGTGTGTTCTTTTCTCCCCTGCAGGACAGTGTGATGGTCCTTAGTGCAACCCATCGCTACAAGAAGAAGTATGTCACCACGCTGCTCTATAAGCCCATTTGAAGAGGACATCACTCCTTGCCTCAAGGATTCTGGAGAAGCATCTGCCTTGCCTTTGAACTGACCCAGTCTTCTCTGAGGCTGGAAGGCTGGTTTGTGTTGAGGCTGATCTGTGTGTTTCAGAGCCTCTGAGTAAGGGGCTCTGCTTTTGCATTTGATTGCAGATGAGAGCTTTAGGAGTTTGTGGAATTTATTTTAAGAAAAACAAAACCATATATATGCATATGAAGGGAAGGTTACTGGAAGCCTCCTAGCCCAGCTATCTAGGTTCTCTGCCTGTGGGAAATCGCCAAGGCTAGGCCTGAGAGGGAGGCTTTGGCCACAGGAATGAGTATACCAGAAGCTTCTTTTCCTAAAGTGAAAGAATAACAAACTCCTCGGACCCCTGTCAGGCAGAGGTTCTGCCACTATACCCTGGTGTCAAAGGGTCAGCAGTGTGCCAGGCTGCTGCCCTACTTACAGCTGCCTCTTTGCAGGGTGGCTTTTCTTGCATGGACTGATTCTGTATTTCATGGTATGTGACACAATCTGCAGTGTTTTTATATGACACTAGATGCTCCACAAGAACTCTTCTGGTTTTATGTACCCTGTTTAGTAGTTTCCCTCAGATCTCACACGAGACCCAGTAAGGTGAGAAACCCCTTTGAAAAGTTGTGTGGGATTAGACTCACCTTGGAGACTGGAGGTGCCAGGGTCTCCTTTTTTTTAGCCCAGCATGGACTCAGCACACTTTATTACAACTTATTTTAACGTCTAAAGACAAACAGTGGCTCAGTATCAAGAGAAATGCCTCTTTGAGTTTCTGTCTGGTCCTGTATATTGATTGCTGTAGGCCACATGCTCTCTGGCTTCTACCGGGCTTGGCCGTGTTTCCAGCCATTCTTCATCAGAGCAGGCAGTTTGTCACATGGAATTAGGGAGCCTTCCATATCTTTCATCCCTGAAAGAGTTTTACATACCTATGCTTTTCTTTAATTAAAAAATCCATCAGTTTCAACAGCTATTAAAGCATCTCAGGCTTTTGACCAGAGGTTCTTTAGAGGTTCTTCTCCAGTCTAGGGAATTCTACAGTCTTGGGTTAATATGGCCAATCATGTATACCTCATTAATTACCCAAGCACTCCTTTTGACCTGAGTTCGTGCAGGCTCATAGATGCACATTCTAGATTGCCCTTTAAAGATGTGTAAGGTGAGGAACTACCCCTGCTGTTCATAACCAAGTATTAACATGTTTTTTCTTTTGTCTCTTTCTTTTAAATGTTTGACAGTGGAGTGGGTCACTGGTTACCACTGACTGAAAAGTATTCGACCCACTCAGGATTCAAAGATATTTTCTCCAAGTATCTTGACACTTCCATTTTACAGATAAATGCAAGTCAGGCATTAAATGCTATTCATGATTGAGAGACATCATGTCTGCTAAGATGAGCCAACCACGTTGAGAGGGACATGCAGGTCAGTTTTTAGCTACCTCCTGACTTTCCCACATTGGCGCAGCCATCCTCTTTGGATCCTGAGACCTCAGTTGTCACAAGTGTGAAGCAGGCAGGTGTGGGGCTGTTTCACAAGGAATACAGATTTGTTAAATGCCTTGGTTAGGTAATGGTGGGGTGAGTACTGCTTCCCCCATCCCAGAACACGTCCCCCTCCTCTTTTGTGGAGAACCTTTCCTGTGCAATCGGATTTCTGGGTAGTGTGCCATTTTGGAAACTAAAGTCTACTCCTGTCATTACCAACTCAGAGGCTCTTCGGATTACTGAAAGGCTGTTAGGTTTTGTTTTGTTTTGTTTTCCCAGTGCCCATTTAGAAGCAGGCCGCGGAGGAGGATTCATAGTTTGGATTGTTACACAGTGGCTTCTGTTGTATCTGCACTTGCTAACATATGAGCTGGAATCATCTGTGTGTTTGTGGATTAAACTTTTATGCCACACGGGTGGAGCAGTAGAAGAGTAGGGAAGCCGTCTTCAGTCTCAGGCTGAGGCTCTGTGAATCAGGTGTGGCTGTGGGTACTGGTGACCTTCAGGTCCTTCTCATTTGGAATGACAGTCCCTAGTTCTCAAGTCATCCCCAGCCAAACTTGAAATTCTAGCTGGTGTGGAGGGAGTGGGGTGAGGGGGCCTGGCTGGTGACTCCAGTGCCGCCTCTGTCCTGCTGGTACCTGACCCTGGGGAGCTCTGTCACTCTTGCCAGAGAACAGTTGTGAAGTTCACTGAAGAGGGTACTGCTTTTCCATTAGTTACTTTAAGGGACAGTTTGTTTTCTACACTAAAAGGGTTGGTAGAGTCTGGAAATAAGTCAAAAACAAACACCTCAGTCTTTTTAAAATGTCCATTTTTTCTTCACCTATGGGAATTTTGCAGTCAAGTTGGTAGAGTAAAATACCCCTTAAGGAGGCTACCTCTTACACCTGTGATACAGCTTGAGGGCTGTGAGGCAATGAGAGTGACCTGAAGATTGGCACCAGGAAACTGAAGGAACTGAAAACAGCCTCTTTAAAAGAAGAAAATTAAAGCCAGATGGAACCTGGTCCTTGGATTTCATTGTACAGAAAACTTAGCAGCCTGTAAAATACCTTCTCTCGGCCTCTACCTGCCCACTACCTTTCCCCTGCATTCTGTTTGACTTCGTGTATCAGTAAGACAAGTACACCAGGGTGTCAAGTCTACCATTGCCTAAAAGTCTGACTTCCAACAGTGTGAAGAACTTTCATGGCTTCCTGTCAACCTGGACTTGATTTAGCCACTGTTGGCAACGCCCCTAAAGGGCACACCTAGCTTCAGGAGCACGAGCTTCTCAAGTATGAAGTATAAAGGAGGAATCTGGGTTTCTGAGAGGAACCATGAGCCACTCCTGTTGGTTTTGGTTGCTTGCAGTTCTAATAGATCTTACATGTATCTTTTGAAAGGTGTCAGTATTCCATGCATGCCTCTTAAGTGAAGTGATGTGAAGTGGGGGGATGGGACTTTTAAATGTTTGACCTCAAAACAATAAGCAGTAGTCCCCGTGTATGAGAGTTTGTGTTTCACACTGTTCTCAGATGCTTTGTCCTCGCCTTCTTGTGATTTGGGGCATAAGAGCAGATGAGGATTTTGTTCCTACTATGACTCAGCCTCAAAACCAAGTTCCTGCCATCTTCTGTTGGGCTGTAGACCCCATTACTCACAGGGGGCCTGGCAGGAGTAAGTGTCTTTCCGAACTCTACAGGTCTAGACATTTGTCAGTCTTTAGGTGACAGTCACAGCTGGAGAATGAAGGACTAACTTCTGCAGTGAACTTACGTGTTTGGGATAAAAAGCCAAGTCTTTTTCAATTATAGGAAAGAAGAAAATAAGTCTGCTGCTTGTAGAATCCGCTCCCTCTGGAGTCTAGGCTGGACTTGGTCTCAGTATTTCTCACTATTGCTCTGAAGCAAGCAAGCCTCATTGACAATAAAAATACTTAGTCTCAGTTGGAGTTATTGGAACTGTGTGTGGCACAGCACCTTTGCATGAAGATTGGTGCGAAATACTAAATGTTAGGGATTCCATAGTGAGGGGCTCCTGCAGTAAGAGTTGGATCAGGTGTTGACTGTCTTCTGTTCCCCTCTGAGGAGCACCATCCCCAGCTTACCATTTTAGGTTAATTTGCCCTAAATTCTGTACGGTGTCCTATCTGAGATGCCTTTGATTGGCAGGTGTTGGTTGTTTACACTCTAGAGCCTGTTGTGAAACAGGGCTGATTTAATTTGATGACAGGTATGTATGCCTGAGTCTCTTGACCGGTGCTCTCTGTGGCCTTCGATGCTGCCACGCAGAGCTGCTACAGCATCTCACACTGGGCTGTGGCATGCCTGAAGACTGTATAATGTCACAAAAATGGGTTTGCTTTTTCCATAAAACTCTAATAAAAGCACTATACAACAGTAATGTCTGTATTATTTGCCGATTCTGTCGTCAGAAGCCAAGGTATTAGCAGAACCTGAGGAATAGGAATTGTCATGACAAAGCAGGAGCCACTGCAGGATACATCTGCCACTTTTTTTTTCTGTCCCAGGCCATGCAACTACAGTAATACTACTCTCAATTATTTGTTTCCAGCATTTTCTACAAACTGACTCCATGGTTAGCTCTTGTTCTGTGCTGGATTGATTCGCCAGATTAGCTAGATTTTAGGCCAATGTTGTCATCCCTGATTGCTCAATCTTGTCCCCAAAAGAGAATCTAAGCATATTGGTGGCTGTCTGCTGCCTCCAACTTAGGTAAGTGGAAATCTTAGGTGTGGGATCCACACGGGTGATTCTGATAAACAGGGCTGGGGACCACTATCCTGAACCCTCTCAACTTGCCTACTAGATTATGTACTTCGCTGTGAGAGTAGATTATATGCTGGAGTCTAGCATCATATCCTCTGATGTGCTTGTTCAGGGCAATGTGTAGAATACAGTGTTTGCTTCTGTCCCTTCATTCCATGGAGTTTACACGTAGGGGGTCTCTGGATTTTCCTAAAACAAATGACACCTCCCTCCCCCAGCAGCATTGGCCACTCTGGTCAGCTAAGGTGAACTTTCTTAAGGAGAAAATGACAATGGGGGACCAGCAATGGGAAGAGTGAAGGAGGGACAGCACGCAGATGTGTTTGGAAAAGCTACACTGATGAACGTGAACTCGACAGTTAACCACGAAACACACAGTCAGAGATAGCCTACAGACTAGACTGCAGAACTCTGCCTCTGCAAGAATGTTCCAGATGCCATGTCCTGGTCACAGAAACTACAGATAGGGCCAGAATTCTGTGAGAGCTAAACTCACAGAGATCCATCAGCAATGCCCGGCTTTGTCAGGCCTTTCCTTCCAGAGCTGTCCTTTCATAGTGTTATTTGGACTGGGGAAATGGCTCCACAGATAAGGGTGCTTGCCACCAAGTTTGGTGACCTGAATTTGGCCCTCAAAAATCTACATGGTGGAAGGGGAGAACCAAGTCGTGCAGCTGTCTTCCGATCTCAGCATGGGATTTTGACAGTCTTGTGAAGTCGCATGTGAATGTAAGACTTTCCTGTTTCTGAAAAGGAAAAGTTGGATTTTGATAGGTTGCATTGAATCTGTGTATTACCTTGGATAGTGTTGATATCTCGGCAGTAGTAAATCTTATTCATGAACATGGGATGTCTTCCCATCTATTTCAGCATCATTTTCTTGGTTCTGTTTTACAGACCCTTTTGGCTCATGGGCTCATGTTTTATTCATTTCATGCTATTATAATGGACTTTTATTTATATTATTGAAGTATAAAACATTGATTTTTGTTTGATAATGTTCTGTTTTGTCATTTTGTTGAATTCTTTTGTACATGTGTAATCCTTAAGGTTTTCTGTATTTTTGATTACATCATCTATGAATAGGTAATTTCATTTCTTTCACAATTTCCCTTTTTAGCTCCATGCATATTCACTTCCTCCTTCCCTTCCCCTGTCTCCCTATCTTCTCCTTTAAATATATAGCTCTATTAGATTTATTATTTTATATTTATAGGTATTTTACCTGCATGTATGTCTATGCACCGTGTGTGTACCTGGTTTGCACAGAGGTCAGAAGAGGGTGCTGGATCCCTAGGAACTGGTTGTGAGCTGCCATGTGGGTAGTGGAACTGAATCTAGGTTCTCCTGAAGAGCAGCCAGTGCTCAACTTCTAAGCCATATCTCTGGCCCTCTCATCTTTTGAGGTAGGGTTTGACTGTAATGCTCAGCCTAGACTCAAACTGCCAATTCTTTTGCCTCAACTTCCCAAGTGCCTAGGATTATAGGTATGCACCACCATGCCTGGATAGCTCGATGCATATTTGTTCCAATAATCTTAGGAATTCTGTATAGACTGTATAGGTTTTCATAAAGACTCTTCATGCCTTTATCTATTCTTGGGTCGTCTTTTATGGTAACCGTCAATGAAAATAGGATTACCCAGGGCTGGAGAGATGGCTCAGAGGTTAAGAGCACTGACTGTTCTTTCAGAGGTCTGGAGTTCAATTCCCAGCAACCCAGCAACCTCCTAAGGCAGGCAGGCACACATGCAGATAGAACACTAATAAGTAAGTCTTGAAAAGAAAAAATAGGGTTATCCTTGAATTCTTGATGTTATTTTGGAAGAGATACTCTTGTCCCCTCTGTGCCTTTCTACCTTGCCATCATATGCAGATATCAGTTACTAAGTTCTGATGAAGGTATCTGTTTCAACAACTTCTTACAAATGTGAGGTTCTAAGGAGACCTGACTGACCTCTGATCCTCTGGTATTTAGGATAGTGCCAGGAAAGTACTCAATAAATTGTGTGTGATTGTGTGTGTGTGTGATTGTGTGTGTGTGTGTGTGTGTGTGTGTGTGTGTGTGTGTAGGCCCTTTGTATAGTACAGGTTACTGTAATTACTTTTCTATTACTTTTCTTAGATGCAGTGGTCCTTTTCCATGGTCTGGAAAAGCTGTTAAGGAACTTTCTTCCATACAGCCTCGGGTGCCTTTGTTTCACATTACTCCAGTGGTTATTTGGGTTCTAAGAGGAAAGGAGAGGCCCATGCTCTTTGCTTTCTCTTGAGTTGGTGCTTCCCAGCAATATTAAGGAGCCAGTCCTGGGGCCATCCTATGGATGTTTCTCTACCAAGCTTCCTGTAGCCCAGGAAGCTTTACTCCTTAAAGAATTAGATGTTGTAGACATTTATCATTTTCCTCGGAAGCTGTCTTATGTAAAGGTCACCCTCTGCCTTATCCTTTGGCTGTCAGGATTGTATTGCTTCAATCTGCAACATGTTACTCTTTAAACCTGCACACATGCAATTATGCATTCTCAAGGTGTACATCAAACACAGTTTTTAGAGAGCCAAACCCAGGGACTAAAATGTGGTCTTTGCTGTGGTTGCTAATGGCCCTGTAACACACATTTCAGGTCATCATGATCATAGCAAATGCTAGAGGGATGAAGGAGGTTGGGGCACAGAACACAAAACGAGGCCAAGGCTCAGTGGTTTTACTATTGAAAAACAACAGGAGCCTGTTAGATGACTCGGTGGGCAAAGGCCTGAATATGTCATTCCTCAGAGATGTAGAGTGAAGAAGAGAACCACCTCCCCAAAATGTCCTCTGACCTCTCCACGAGTAGGCCTGTCTGTTGGTTTCATGTCCCTAGTGCTTACCAAAGTCCCTATTATTAGAATGTCCAGTAAATACTTGAGTGAAAGGTCAATACTAATAGCTAATTTTTACTGGCATTCCTTAGTTGTTTATTTTTCACCAAGTTACCGAGACCAAGTTGAAGCAATAAAATGATCAATTTAGGAAATAATCTCTTGGGCAGTGGTGGTGCATGCATTTAATCCCAGCCCTAGGGAGGCAGAGGCACACGGATCTCAGTAAGTTTAAGGCCAGCCTGATCTACAGAGTGAGTTCCTGGACAGCCAAACCTACACAAAGAAATTGTCTCAAAAACCAAACCAAACCAAACAAACAAAGGAAAGATAATACGTCCCTGAAAGCCATACTTGATTGCATCACATCTACCATTTAACTCATATACAGCAGTAGGATGTCCCTTTAAAGTCTTTTAGCCTTGTATAAAATATAAGGTATACATATAGGCATATACTTACAGACTAGAAGTTTTAAGGTGATCGTGTGTGTGTGTGTGTGTGTGTGTGTGTGTGTGTGTGTGTGTATAGAAGGAAGGTGAGACAGTACCCAGCTTACTGTCTGATACTTTTTATGCTCTAATCCTTATACCTGCTGCAGATCTAAGGGCCACACACACAAGTTTCACAGACAATAATTTTTTTTATGTCATAGGTGGGATTTGGGAGTTTTGTTTTTGTTTAGATTTTATACATGAACACGGCTACATCATACCCACTTCCCATCCATCTCCACTCCTGACCCCTCCCCCAACTCATGATCTCTTACTTTTATTGAGTTATATATATGCATAGTATGTGCATATGCATAGTACATACATAACCTATTGAGTGGTTTTATCTTTGCTCCTATGTATGTACTAGGGCTAACCACTTGGGATTAGACATCCCGTGTGGGAGCTCATGCCTGGAATAAACGATTCTCCATCACTCAGAGGTCACTGACTACCTGAAGCCTTTCATCTAGGGTTGGGGCCATGTGGAATTTGACTGTGTTGGCATATCAACTGCCATTGTCATTATGTCAGTCTTGTCCATGCTTGAGAGTTATGGGTACATTTTCTTTATCACGTCTAGGGGATACTATCTAATAGTGGCCTTTCTGTTCCCTCTTCTGTGATTTTCATTGAGCCTTGTGTATAGGGTTTTTGATGCAGATGTTATCAGTTCAGGCTGGGCACCCCATAGTCTCTTTTACTCTGAATTTTCACCAGTTGCAGATCTTTGTAATTGTCTCCATCTTTTGCAAAAAGAAGCTTGCTTGATGAGGAGTGAGTGAAAGCTACACTTACCTGTGGGTATATGGACTGGTACTTAGAGAATGGTAAGAAATTATATTAGTTTAAGAAACTGGCAGTAGTAGGTCTTCTCTGGTCAATGGCCTCACCAGTCATGAGTAGCTGGTTAGGTTTACAGTATCAGACAGGAAGACTCTCCTGTTGAGTGGGCCACATGTCCAATTAGACAGCTGTTGGTTACTCCTGAGATAACAGTGCCACTATTACACTATTGTGGATATCTTGTCAGACAGATACTTCCCTCTATTGCTTTCCACCTTATTTTTCAGACAGGATCTCTCGGTGAACCTGGAGCTCACCACTGACAAGACTAGCTAGCTGGCCAACAAGCCCCAGTGATCTTCCTGTCTGTGCCTCCCCGGTGCTAGAAACACTGGGAAGGAACACACTGCCTTGCTGAGTTTTGCTTGGGTGCTAGGGATCCAAACTCAGGACTTCAGTCTAGTGCAGCTAACACTTTACCAAACTGAGCTACCTCTCCAGCCCTCAGTCACTTTTAAAAGTAAAGTTTTTATTCTATGGAATTTTATATATGAATATTATATATCTTAGTTATATCCATCCCCAGTGCTTCCAGATCCATCCCCAGATCTTCACCCTCTCCCAACTTGTCCCTTTTTTCTTTTTCATTCCATGGAGTCTAATTTGTGCTGCTGGTATACTCACGGGTGTGGAAACATCCACAGGAGTGTCATAGACACCCCCTTGCCATGGACCAAACTGCTCTCCTCCAAAAGCTATCACTGCCAATGACTCCTCAGATAGGGGTGAGGACTCAAGGCCTTCCCATTGCATTCTGGAATATTACCTGCCTTGATCTTGTGTGGCTAACCGCAGCTGCTGTGAGTTCATGGGTCCTATCATGTCCAGAAGACACTTTTGGTCTGGTCCTCCCTGATCTTTCTGCCTCCCTTCCTCAGGGGTCCTGAGTCTTGCAGGAGGGGGAGGGTCTGTCATTCTTAAATGTAGGATAACAAGTTCAATAAAAAAATCATTAACTCAAGCCCCATTTCTCAAGTAGGAGATTTCTCAAGTAGAAGAAGGAATGGGGAGGGATTCCTATAGAAGCTCTTTAGCCACCTAACTAGACCATCTCTCGCTGCTCCAACTGGCCATGTGACATTGGAGCTTTGTTCCCAGTGTCTTCTCAGGGTTCTCTCCTCAGAGGAAACTCTTTTTCTCAGATTAAATTAAATTCTTCCATGTATCAAAACAGCTGAGCCATCTTTCATTTTATTTTACTTTCTTCTTCTTTGTAAACACAACACATGAATCTATTTATTCTCGTAAGTTATTTGTATAATAAAAGAATACTTTGAGAAAAATTGAATTCTACCCCTCTGCACTCACTTCCCACTAAGGGCAACAAGCACTATTGACCATAGAAAATCTGCAACTGTGGTTCATTGGAGAGAGAGAGAGAGAGAGAGAGAGAGAGAGAGAGAGAGAGAGAGAGAGAGAGAGAGAGAGAGAGCTTGAGCATAGAACGATTTCTTTGGTTTTGTGAACTCAGAGGTTCCTGCCCATGGTTAGATGATACCATTGCTTTTAACCTGAGCCAAGGCAGGATCTTCACAGCAGAAGGCACATGGCTTATGGGAGATCCCCAGTCTATGGCCGTCACACGGTAGACAGGCCAGGGAAGAGGGAGAAGGAGAAAGTGACATGCACAAGTTATACCCTCCAGATTTGCCCCCCGATGACATATTTTCTCTCACCAGGCTTCATTTCCTAAAATCCCCAGTTGAAATTATTGCCCTCTGGGTCCCTAAGCCCTAATCCATCCCTCAAAAGTACTGGGGCCTAGCCTTCACATGACTCTTCTCATGAGGGGAAGGGATGGGTATTGATGACTTGGCATCCAAACCTTACACCCATAGAAACTGACTAATTTAATTCAGTCTAAGAGGGAAAACCGCGTCCTCAGTCTACTCCGACACAGACTCTTGTAGTCTATTCAAGAATTAGTGGTACCCAGATGTGCACAGGTCCCTGTCTGTGGAAGAAACTCTGTGCCAGCGGGTGCTTGCAGGTCTGGGTCATCTTCCAGTGACCTCCGGCCCTATATTTGGGGAACATACAAAGAAGACGGTCTTTCTCAGCTGCCTGAGGGAAATACATATATACCTCCCTTGTCCATCGATCTCAAGTCATAGTTTGCTAAACTTTTCAATTTAAGGTATCACCCAGACTTCTCATCTTCATGACGTCGCAGGCCCCCCACTGAACCCTCTCTGTACGGTGCTGAGGTAGCCACGGTAGGGGAGGGGCGCTGAGAGCAACTGCCACCAGCCTCTCTAACCCTGCAAGAAAGGTTCACTGTGCTCCAGCAGTTTCCCAGGTCTCAGCGATTCCAGGAAGTGTCACAGAGACCCCAGCCCTGGATTTGTTCCTTACTCACCTAAGGCCAGGGCTGTCCTGGCCCCGAGGGCTGCCCAGGGCATTTGCTCTGCCTCTTGGAAAGATGCCCGCAGCGTTCTGATCCAAGAAGCATGATGCTCCTTGAGTGGGCCAGCATTCCCTCGCCTTCCTTTCTTCAACTTCTCAGAGTGATCTTATGACCTGGGCTGAGCATGGGGGATGTGGAGGTGGGGAGCAGGGAAGGAAGAGACATAAGAGTGAGGGAGTGGGAAAGAGGTGTGAGGGAGAGCTGGAGGAGAAAGTAGGGGATGGGGATCTGGACAATAGAAAGAAAACTGCAAAGCAAAATAAGGAAACCCTTTTCCCAGGGTGTTGGGGAATAGGGGCAGGGAAGAATTGTATGTTAGAACAAGACACCAGCAATCCAGGAAGAACGGGCATTCACTTCCCGGGTTCTACGGTGTTAAATCCACTTTCTCATTCTGTGGGAGACACCTATCTGCCTCTGCACTCCACATGCCGCCAAGTGCTGAACAAAATGAACATGAGTGAGGGTGATTCTGTTGGTTGTGAATTGAGGGTGTACTGATCCTACCTGACTACAGGAAAGGTGTGCTTGAGGAAGAAATTGGAGGATACGCTCGAGACTGAGCATGCATGTAGTCATCTATACTTAGTCAGAGCACCAGTAGCTATATGGTTCCATGGTGTAATGGTGAGCACTCTGGACTCTGAATCCAGCGATCCGAGTTCAAATCTCGGTGGGACCTTTCTGTTTTCAGTCCTTTGTAGGATCCATTTTCTTTCCTGTTCACAGCCCTGACCTCGCACAGGAGGGAAAGGTCCTGGCACCCCGCCTGCACTAAGCCATTTTCAAGCCGCAGATGTGTCCCAGAGACACCAGTCTGCCGCAGAGCTTTCCCAACACCGCATTAGGGCATCTCATCCTTGGCCACCTTCCTCGCTGTCATTTCGGAGCCCAGTGACCCGCAGGTCTCTTCCTGTCCTCAGGTGAGCTGGGGTTGGAAGGGTTCCAGCACCTACAAGACTGCGCATCGCGTTCTGGCTGCCCGCATACCCGCGGCTTCCTTTTCTGTTTCTGGACCAGATGAAAGGAATTTAAGCGCGAGCTAGCCCTTCTTAGCTTGGTCTTGCTTGGGTATGAACAATTTTAACGCATTTCAGTTTGCTGAACTCTTGAGTTTCTAATGAAACCAGCAGAGGCCGCGGCTGTCTTCCACAATTGGTTGATGGAATCTCTTTAAATCCTTAATTTATGCAGAAAGAACTGAGCCTGTTTTTCAGTGCCCCAGGTGGCTCCTCGCCGGTCGGAAACCACCACATGCTCCTTCCACCAGAACTCTGCTAGGAAAACTCCTGGAAAAGATCGTGGGAATGTTAGAAGAGGTGCCTGAGATTTTTTAAATAATTGTTTTCCTGTGGTCGGAATTTTGGGTAGTTATGAAATACTGAAAAGAATAACTGTTGTTTTAGAGAGTTCATCCTGGGGTCCGGAAAGAAACGGAGGGCCCGGCAGAGGTGGTTAAGAGAAGCTAGGGAGGCAAAAAGCCCCAACTCCGTGGCTAAAGGGGCCAGGGCTGACTTAACCTTCCCCCCCCCCCCCGTACCCTGGAGCATGAAAACGGACAGGTCTGCGAATAAAGGGCTTCAGCCCCTCATAAGTGGGCCACTGTGTCCCCAGAAAGTAAACTTCTTTGCTTCTTTAACCTCAATGACCCTTTCACAGGGGTCACCTACGACCATCGGAAAACAGATATTTACCTTATGGTTCATAACAGTACAAAATTACAGTTATGGAGTAACAATGAAATAGTTTTATGGCTTGGGGTCATCCCATGAGGAACTGTAGTAAAGGGTCAGAGCATTAGGAAGGTTGAAAACCACTGTCTTAGGCCCAGAGTTCCCTCTCCGGGTGGTAGCTCCTGCACTAATTAAGAGCATTTAGTGCCACAGACTACCCCAGCCGGGTATTGAGGTCCCTGGGATGAGGGTTCTCGAAGACTAGGTGTGTAAGGATTCAGTGGTGACAAACAGAAACAAACAGAGGCAGTTGGAATCTGAGTGTATTTTTGCTGTTCTCAAGCAGGGTTTTTATAGAGATATTTTTCTCAGGGGATGTTTTTGTTAAACAAACCCAAACATATGACATTATTGTTACTTGGCACAGTGACGCAGAAATCGAAAACATGAAATCATCCGGAGTTAATGAAAACATAGAATTGTCCTTGGTTAATCAAAACATAGAACCGTCCTTGGTTAACATAGAATCATCCAAGGCTAACTGTATGTTTCTTAGATCAAATTAATATATTTTTATGGTCAGTTATTGTTTAACGTCTATTACCTAGTTCTTATGAGTTTTGTTTTTTGAAATATTGGCTATTTTAACTATTTCAACTCTTTCTTATTAAAAGCTTTCTTTACCAGACACTTAAGCCCGCTCTTGATGACACATGTCAGCCAATGAAGTTTTATTGTTGGGAAAGTTTTTACTATTTGTACTTATATGAATGATGTAAATGATTTGGAAAGCACTGGTTTTTCCTGAGATGAGGTCATGGCTAGTGACCCCACCTCGGGGTGGTTTCTTATCTATATCTCTCGTTTGAAATGTCATCGTAGGCTTTCAGGGACATTTCGTTAATGTGAAGAAAGAACAGAAGAACAAACAGAAATTTCCATGAAAATCACAGCCCAATATTTTTCTCCGGCTGAGAGTTTTCACACCCGTTTCCAGGAGACCTCCTTCTTTTGAAGTTATCGCCTCAGTCTGAGGAACTTGTCACACGGAATCCACTGGATTTGGTGTGACAATTTAGCTTCATTTTCTAGCTACCAGTGGAGTGTCATCCATAGTGGCTCAGTGGACAGCGACTGCACCCTGCTCTTGTACTAAATTCTGCCACTGGGTAAATACCCCATCCCCCAAGTCAGCTACTGGGATCTGATGGGGTGTGGGGACACCCTGCACTAGGGCAGACATTTGGGGGCGTCCTAGTTTGCTTTTCTGTTGCTGGGGTAAAAAATTCTGACCACAATCAACGTGGGGAGGAAGGGGTTTATTTCCTCTCCTAGATTACAGTCCATCATCGAGAAAAACCGAGACATGAACTCAAGGCAGGATCTTGAAGTAGGAACCATGGAGGAAAGCTATTTCTGGCTTGCTATTGGGCTTTGGTTCAGCTCTCTTATTCTGCCCAAGCACACTTGCCTAGGGGTGGAGCTGCCCAGTGTGGGCGGGGTCCTCCTACATCAATTAACAATCAAGAAAATGGCCCACAGAAATGTCCACAGGACAATTACATCTAGGCAACTTCTTGAGTGAGGCTCTCCTCCTTGACCACCGAGATTACCTAGCCACCTCAGGAGAACAGGAAATACACACTCTGGAGGCTGGATCAAGAGAGTCCTCTGCACTCCCATGGTCTGCTTTCAACATGCTTAAACCACATATGCAGTTCACCTGTATGATGCATAACATAAAACACACACACACACACACACACCCTCCATGCTATAAAGATGAACTGTCCAGCAACTTCCTCAATAGACCCCATGTAACTGAGAACCGCATTACTGGGACCCAGACTCCTAAGGGACTGGGACCTGGGGATGCAGGTGTGGGTCACAAATGGTAGAGGAGAGCAGCAAGGAGGCCCGGGGTCACAGCAGCTCCTGACTTGGGAAATTTCCCTGCTTCCTGAACCATGAGGTTCAGAGGGGAAACCCAGTGAGCTTGCTCTCAAGGCCAGTCCCTCCCAGCCGGCTTCACAGTAAAAAGCAGCAGCTCTGGTTTCCACTAAAAGAAAACGTTCTACTGAGACTTGAACACAGAACACCAGGTCACCAGTCTAGGGTGCACACCATTGCACCATACCTAACTCGCTGCCAGCAGGCTGTTGGTATGTATATCCATGCTTGACCTCCAAGAATTTCCTTAAGCAATTATCCTTGCTAGACTGGATGCCAGCGGGATAGACACACAGGAGTAGTCGCTCCCGCCCACGTCCTTTCTGCCTGTTCTTTAGGTTTGTACATCCCCGAATGAGATCAAATCCTTTTTTAGGACCTGACACACAGAAGAGCATTTTAGGAGGCCGGCAAGGCCCCCACCCAGTCCACGCTGCAGAAGCTTCTGTTCTGAGTTAACATTCCTGCCACAAGCATTCCTTGCTCTTTCTTAGTAGTTGTCTACTTTCCATCCCTCACACAAGCACTGATAATATTCAGAGCAGGATTTGGACTTCACTGCATCCGGTTCTTTCCTCCTCTCCTCCTTCTTAGGGTCTTTTATCTCTATTTCCACTTAGTTTTCTTTCTGCCTTTCTTTTGTCACATTCCCCACAGCTTCGTCCATCGCCTATGCTCCTACAAATTTCTTTTTTTAAGAGAAGGGAGGACGGGGAGGAGAAATAATTCAACGCAGGATGGGCTACAGTCTGAGAAGATGAGAAAGAACGACTTTCTTTTTTTCCGACCTCTTGGGTGGATCTCAAACAGGCAAGATCCTGCTATGAAAGGCAAAATCTAGTCTCCAGGTTTAAGAAATTTTCACAACCTTGCCTGCGGAGTCCTCAGGTCAAGGGTATGGGCGCCCCCTGGCAGACAGTTGGGGACAGCGCACAAAACGTGGCTTCAATTGGGCAGGTCCTTAGTGAGATTGGCCTAGGGGCGTATCCAAAGAAAAGCTAGGATCGCCCTAATTAGAGACTAAAATTGGAGGAAGTGTAGGCACTCAGCCAGCCAGCTATGGTCTGTTTTACACCTTCTGGTTGGTGCCAGCAGCCTCCAAGCTGCTGTCTCCCGGGGGCTCTGGGAGGCGCTGGATGCTGAATCCCCATGATGGGATGAGCCAAGAGCTGCACACAGAGTTGAGAGCAGCCAAACCCAGGAATGAAAATGACATGGTAGTGGAAGACATAGCTCCCACACATCACGCTGTGACCTTGGCAAGCTACATATGACCTCCGGGAAGTCAGGAGCAGAGTGTTGGACCTAAGCAGAGAATAGTACTCTATGCAACCCCACCCTGCCCCGCCCCCAAGCCTCTTGCCCTCCTCTTTTCCTTTTAGCTCTCTTCTCACTCTGGAATCACTCTTCCACATGCTGTCTCCTCTCTGTCTTGCTTCATACCGCCTCACCCTCATTCACGCAGTCCTGGGTGGGAAATGAATTCCTGTTTCAGACTGCACCCTCTAAATTTTCCAAGGAAATTTGGTTCAACCACTGGTAGAAGGTTTTAAAGAATACACACTTTTGAAATTCACACTCTACAATTTAGGGACTCTTTCAGACTGAAACTCAGACGGACTAAGTAGGAATCTGATATTTTAATATTTAATTATTATTTTTATTTGTGTGTAAGCAGGTGTCAAGTCCCCTGGTGATGGAGTTACAGGCAGCTGTGAGCCACTGTGGTGATATATTATTTACGATTTATTAAAGCTTGCCCAGGGATTCAGAAAGCAAAGTCAGCCTCAATCTATAGAGATCAGGCAGTGGTGATATACACCTTTAATCCCAGCAGCCAGAAGCTAGGAGCTGGTGGTATACACCTTTTATCCCAGGACTCAAGATTAAGAGGTAGATGAATCTCTGTGAGTCCAAGGCCACTCAGATCTACACAAGATTGATCCAATCCTAAAGAGAAACAGCTCACACAAAGATGACCTCAGCACCTGGGATCACACACCTTTAATCCCAGCACTAGAGTGGTATAAAAGGTAGGAACAGGGTCTTCAGTAGTCAGTCACTCTCCAGCCACACTGGGGATAGGAAGACATTCAGTCTCAGAATTCTCTAGCCACACTGAGGAGAGGCAGCACATCAGCCCATTCAGCCTGAGGTAAAGTAAGAGCTAGTGGCTGCTACTTTGCTTTTCTAGTCTTCAGCTTGAAGTTTGAACCCCAATATCACTCTCTGTGTCTTTTATTTTTCATGCAACAAGCCTCCTCACATGGATGCTGGGAACTTCACACAGATCCTCAGCAACAGCAGCAAACACTCTTAGTGTCTGAGCCCTCTCTTTAGCTCCCTTAGTGACATTTTTGATCCCCGGGGACCTCTTCATGGAACACTTCTTGGGTGTTCTTCAGTGCCAGGCCCAGGTCTCTCCTCGATGCAAAGAACACATGTCTTCTCCCCTAAGGTGGCTTACACAGCACCCTAGTACCAGAAGTCTATGATCTAATTAAACTGAGGTTTTCTGAGAGGATGCTATGGTTCTGTCCTGGAGAAATGTTACTTTTTTTTTCCCCCAAGACAGGGTTTCTCTATGTAGCCCTTGCTGTCCTGAAACTCACTCTGTAAACCAGGCTGGCCTTGAACTCACAGAGATCTGTCTGCCTCTGCCTCCCTAGTGCTGGGATTAAAGGCAGGTGCCATCACTGCTCAATGAGGAGCCACTTTGTTGCCTGCAGATTCCTCTCAATCTCTCTCTTCTCCTTCTCCTCCTCCTCCTTTCCTTCCTTCCTTTCCTTCCTGTTTTTTTCCCCTCTCACAAAGTCCAGTCTGACTCTAGCCTCACTGTGCAGCCAAGGATAACCTTGAACTTTTTTTAAAAAGATCCATTTGTTTTTTATTTTGTGAGTTAGTTTATTAGTTATAAAGGATTAGATGATTTTAAATGTGTGCAATGAAAACAGGAACAGGGGGTAGTGGGAGGTAAGTGGATATAGAGCTAAAATCCTGGCTCGCTGACAGGCAAATGATTGGCAAGCATTGAACTTTGTCTTCACGGAAATAGAATAAACCAACATCGTTTATGTTGTTCTTGCTCTACCCATACATAAAACATCTCTACTTATTTTGAGAACCTGACCTCTAAGTTAATGAAGCTTAGTGGGGACATCTGCTGAGCCCTTACAGCATAAAGCATTTGCCAGTCCATACTGAAAGAAGCCTAAAATTTTTATATTCTTGTTGTGAGCCTAGCCCTTAATGGCTGAGCTGTCTCTCCAGCCTAAAGCCTAAAATTCTATCCAGCAGGCTCCTTTGGCAGGTGAGACGCCAATAGCAGGTACCAATAGGCTCAACCTATGAATGGAAAGGTGGCAATGAAGACTTGAGGCTCTCTAGATCCTGGAAATTATGGACAAAAAGAATCTGAAGAATCTCCCAAGACAGTGCCCCACAGTTGAAGGTTGGCACGTGCTGTGTCTGTGTTGTATTCACTCATCATTGCTACAGCCAACACAGGGAGGAGCCGGAAAAGAATAAATGAGATAGAATTGGGTTGTGCGATGGATGGCTGTTCTTGGTTGCCAACTTGCTGGAATGAGCCCAAACCCAAATGTCTGGATTTACCTGTAAGTGGACTTTTCTTAGTTAAATAATTCATAGTAGGAAGACCCACTTTTAATCTGATTCTTTTGAGCTGGGAAGGTTCACCTTTAATCTGGACCATACCTTCTAGTGGTAGCCTATATAAAGGGCATTTGGCTTCTCCACTAAACCTCTCCAGAAAACTCCTTCAATGGCAAACACAGAAGTGTGACTCCTAGGTGGTTTCAAATCCAGTCACGTAAGCAGTGAAGATCAACCATCATATCCTGTATTTTTCTGAGCCAATAACAGCATTTTAAATGGAAGTTAGGAACTTCTCTGGACTCTCATTAGGTCTATCTACAGACCTGTCGGGAAGCAGTATAATTGAAAGATGGGTGGGACTGCAGAGGCCGGCTTTCCAGTCTGGTTGATCAAGTGCTCATGACTTCACCTTGGCATATACACTCAGTAAACCTAGCAGCCGAACTGACCTTTCCTGCTGAGTCTTTGTCTTGTAAAAACCAGAACACGGAAGCCAAGAAAGTGAAGCCATGGTTCCCAGCCTCACTCTCTTCCTGCCTGCCTCTCATGCTTGATGACAGGGTTAAAACAGAGGGTCGACTCAACTGATTTCAACCCACCCAATTACGTCATTGCCTTCCAGAGTGATTGTGTGTTGTTCTGGTGCTTGCACACATAGTGGGACACAGACTTGGGGGATCACCCACCTTCTCAGATCTACCTGCCGTCTTACACATAGTAGGAACTCAGTCAAAGATACGTACTGCTCCCATCTACTTCACCTTAGGGATTTCACGGTCAGGAAGGCAGGTGGACACAGTACAGTTGTGATGGCTTTAAAGTCAACTCACCATTAGCTAGAATCACCTGCGTAGGAATCCTCAACTGAAGAGCTATCCTAGCTGCCTTAGTTATATGGGAAGATCCATCCCAAGCTTGGATATACCTTCTGGTAGCAGCCTAGATCAGGAAGAGTACAGCAGAAGGAATATCATCGGTCCTTTGTGCGTCTGGCCTTCTCCCTTGTGACCACGTTGCTTTACTACATTGCTGCAGCTGCGGATTCCTTCCTGGTGTCAAAACTAGCATTTCCAGACTTCCTTCATGAACCAAGGACCAACTGCTCTCTTGGAACTGTTAGAGTCCCTGCCGGCCTGGACCCACTGCTGCACCAGCCCCAAATAACATGCAGAGACTCTGTATTTGATATAATGCTGTTGGCCAGTTACTAGTTTCTTATCGGCTAGCTCTGTCTTAAGTATTAACCCATTTCTATTCATCTAAGTATTTCTACGTGTGTGGCCTTATCTTACCGAAGAGAGGGGCTGGTGTTCTTCTCTCTCCATCCTCCATCTTGGATCTCCTCCCTACTCCTTCCTCTCTCCTCCTTGTCTCCTAGTCCCACCTATCTTGCTTTCCTATTGGCCAACAGTGCTTTATTCATTAACCAATAAGAGAAACATATTTACAGAATGACATATCTTCAAGTTTTGGTACCAGATTGGGACTATTGAAGCACCTGTAGTGGTTGAAGGAAAATGGCCCCCATAGGCTCAAAGGGGGTGACATTATTAGGAGGTGTGGCCTTGTTGGAGGAAGTGTGTCACTGGGAAAGGGCTTTGAGATTTCAGAAGCTCAATCGAGATCTAGTGGCTCACTCTTCTTCAGATCAAGATGTAGACCTCTCAGCTACCTCTGCATCACTGACTACCTCTGTGCTGCCCTGCCTGCCACCATGATGAAAATGGACTTAACCCTCTATAAGACAGCCCAGTTAAAGGTTTTTCCTTTATAACAGTGGCCGTGGTCATGGTGTCTCTTCACAGCAAAAGAAACCTTAAGACAGCACCCAACCTCAGCTACACGTTCTCAGTCCCTCAGGTGAGAGACAGCTGTAGTTACTATTTTAAAGTTAGCGGAACTAATAAATTACACATGTACACATATGTATTCATTCTATAGATTCTGTTCCTCTAGAGAATGCTGGGTAGTATTCAAAGGAAAAAAAAAACCCTACAAAGTACAAGAATGCTTGCAATTTACAGGTCTCCAGGACCCACACTGTCTGGTATAATTAACAATCAAAATTATTGTATGGTGGCAAGAACTTCTGAAGAATTCAGGAGTCAGTCTCATAGCATGTATGTCAATGTTCTAATAGACTTTTTTTTTTTTAACTGGGTTTTAATTATGTATTTCCCTTTCTGTCCTACCTTAGGGAATTCAGTTTTCCAACTGAAGCTCAGGCACGATAACTGACCCAGTTAAGGCAGTTAAGGGAAGGGAGAGAGGCCTCCTTCTTCCTCTGTCAGTATTTAAAGGACCTCCTCACCTGGGGTGACCCTGACAGCCTTCAGTCAGGGCCACCAAGAGCAAGTGACTGGGCACAGGGTGGCTGGTTATCCTACCCTAAAGTTCAGCTGGGTGAAGCGGCCACAGGCCTTCATTACCCCAAGCTGCCTCCAGGCGTTCAGCTCATATGACACTCCACCAGGCAAGTGACCTTTGACCTGCTATCCTGTCTACTCTGCATCTGGAGCCTTCAGAGACCAGGCCTGACTGAGAGGGAGGAGGGAGGAGAAAGACCTTAGGTAGAGGCCAGAGCATACCCACTCTTGCCTCCCCTTCTAATGTGGCTCACATCTGGACAGCAGGCAGCAGCCTAGTAGAAGACTAATATGGGAAGCTAATTGAAGTGAATGAAGTCTAAGAATAGAAGTTTTCCAGATTTCCACACACTGACTGTATTCTGGGCAGGAAGCTGATTCATTCCTTCTCTGTCCTCATCTCTACAATGGTTACGACATGCATTGCATAGAAGCTGTAGCATTCCAATAGGGACTACTCAGGCGTGCACTTTAAGAGAGAAAAAGCCACTCACAGTGGTTGGCTTAGGGACTGGAGGTAGTGGAACCTGATGGTGGGGTGGGGTAAGATTTTGGTTATGCTAGATGGCTTAGCAGATAGCGCAATTTTCCTCTGATTAAATAATAGCCAGATAGTCATCGAGTGGTTCCACTCTGCTCATTTCAAGGCAGTGGCCCACCTAAGCTTGAAGACAAGATGTGTGTGATGTGAACGCACACATGGGGGATGGGTCATACTGGATGATGATTCTGTGTGTTGATGTTGATGATGGAAGGGTCATACTGCATGATGATTCTGTGAGTTGGCGTTAATGATGGTGATGAGTTTCAGAGTTCTGGGTAACAATAAATGATCAGGGCCTAGTTTGCCAAGGTGAATGACTGGGGAGGGGTTTATGCAAGCACAGATCACAAGGTCAGAGCAGCTAAGGTTTCAGGATCAAGGAAGACTACTGCCTGCAGGGACTCCAATGCTGCAACCAAAGATGGCATGGCCTTTCAGCGCTGGTGTTTTCTTAGTGGGGCTTGCAGAATGAGTCTGACCACGGGGAACAAAGCAATGGTGGGAACGGCATGCCCATAGTCACTTGTCACCTAGTAAGCTAAAATGGAGAGGAGAGGAATTTCCTCTTTCTACACCTTTGGCCTGATGTCATGGAAAAGTAAATAGATGAAAAGCAACAGCAACAACAAAACCACACACACCAAATAGCAAAACCCCACACTGAGTATGCAGACTTTTGTATCCTTTGAACATATGAAAATATGAACTTATACCGCTCGTAGTTTTATGCTGTTGTCAATATTTAGTAATCTTGAATATATTTCCAGTATGCCTACTCTGATATGTATATACCTAATGAACTTTTGTTACAGTAAGCTATTAGTATATCTGAATTTGTAGTGCATTTACTTACTTACTTATGTGTGCCTGTGGGCATGAATGTGGAGGCCAAAGGATAACTTGAGGTATTTGTTTCTCTTCTTCTACCCTGTGGATTCTGGGGATCAAATCAGGTTGTTATTTCAGCAAGCACTTTACCCACTGAGCCATCTTCTAGCCCAGTATGTCTACATTGTCAGTGGTGTGTGTGTGTGTGTGTGTGTGTGTGTACATGTGTGCATGTGTTTGGTGAGAACACTTTGACCTAATGTCTGCATATTTTGAGTGTGGAAATGTTAACCACAGTCCAAGTGCTGTCCTTTGAATCTCTAAAAGTCACTCATTCTGTGAAACTGAAGCTAGGTACCTCTGATGAAGATCACCCTCTTTCCTACAATGCCATGCCCACAGTGACCGAAATTCTACTCCCCTGCAAAGTCAACATCCTTAGACTGAGAATGATGAGATCAATGGAGCACTGAGTGTGTCCACAATTACAGAGACTCACGAGGCTCTGATGTAACTAGTAATGGTCCCTCGATGGATTCATAATATCATGGCCTCATTGGGAAGTAGCACAGGGTAGGAGGTAGGACCTAGATGGAGAAAGTGGGTCACTGGGGGCAGTTCCTTGTGGGTAGTGGATCCCCTGGAGCTTGCACTGTAGGTAGCTGTGAGGCATCCTGTGGGTGCTGGGAACTGAACCTGGGTCCTCTGCAAGAGCAGCATGAATTCTGAGCCACCGAGCAATCTCTCCAGCTCTGCTTCTAGGTTTCTTAATGACAGCTTGTCTTTCATAGTTTTTCTAACTAGACAAAGAATTTTACTAACCCCCTTTCAAATTTTATTTCCAGGCTTTTTCAGCTTAATTTGCTGCAAACAATTAACCATGTATAAGCAAAAACTGAAAATAGTTACAATATCCAGGGAGGGTTGGGCTTAAAAATATTAGAGCTCTGGATTTATCAGGTTCATAAATGAAAGAATTTTCAAAAGCAGTCATTATATAAAATAGCAGCTCCTATGACTTATGCAAGCTTCAACGTCTTCAGAAGTCACCTGAGTTCAGTTTGCCTGGTTCTTAGGAGCCTCATGAAAACTCTCCACCAGATCTAGGACTTCATTACCACCATCCTCTCCAGCAGTAAATGATGCTTTCCATCCTCAGACTGGCAGAGATTCACCAGTCTATGTCCTCTACTCAGACTACCCCAAGCTGGTGTAGGATGCAGGAGACATGCCTGTCATCATAGGTGTGTGGCCTGTGACTGTGATGGTGAAGGTGTGTGCTGTGATGGTGAAGGTGTGTGTTATGGTGGTGAAGGTGTGTATTGTGATGGTGAAGGTGTGTGTTATGGTGGTGAAGGTGTGTGTTATGGTGGTGAAGGTATGTGTTATGATGGTGACGGTGTGTGCTGCTGTTGAAGCCTGAGCTTTAGGGCTGTTAAAACGCATCACTCTTCCTTGGTTTATAAACATGGTCGTCTCATCAATGGCAGAGATGTTGTTCACCCCTAACTTCTTTAAGGAGAACTGAAGTTTTTCTCGTCTGCTGCAGCTGTTCTATGAACCACTATCTTTCTGCAAGTGGTCCCTTTCCCACTAAAGTGCGCATGTGCCTGCAGTTTGGTGAGTTTTTCCTGCTTCATGACTGTTTCTTTCGTCTTGTCGGAGTGGAAATGAGGTCTCATGGGGAACTAGGGTTCGTGCTCAGGGGGCCTCAGCTGAGAAGGTGCACACACATGGGGATGCCCGACGGCAGTTCACATCTTTCATATTCTTATATCCTTGTTCTAGGAACTGGTACAGCAGCGGGAAGCAGAGGAAAGCAATTTGTTTATACACAGTTTGCTTTAATAGCCATCAGAAACTGCGTAGCATTTTCTCACCCACCTGTCTACACAGTATGGCCTTTAACACATGGCTATGGCAACATATATATCTGTATTATACATTTATACACACCCTATGAGCACTGTGAAGACACACAGTCTTCAATACAGAATAGGCCTTGCCCATGCTGTCAAAAGAGGTACAGGTGTGCAGTATGCTAGACATTCAACAGGCATGATGTGGCCACCAGCCCCCAGTTTCCCTGAGGGAAGTTAGAATTATAGGGGACAGCACATTTAAGGGGGCCAATTCAACTTGAGATCATATAAGAAACCGAAGGTGCTAGGCTGAGCATGGGGCACCCAAAAGTCACCATGCTTGCTGTGTAGACTGGAAGAACTCCAGTGTGGTGGTATGGACCAAAGTACTACCTGGCTTGGCCCATAAGGCTGGCCGGGGTCAAGAGTGGGTTTGTGAGGGGAGCTTGCTGAGAACCCCCACACTGTCCAGCAGGGTGCTGCCACTCAGTAGTGTGCTTTTACAACGGTCTGAGGAGCTTTGATGTTGGAACTACACATCCTATGTGTGGTGCAGCGAGGTCTTAGTTCCCCTGAGTTGGCCGTCTTGAGGACAGATGCTGAGGCAAGAACTGGGACGAGGCGGGCGCCGTGCCACTGAGGCTGTTTAGAAGCAAGGCCTTCTATGCAGTCTACGTCAGCTTTGCTTAGTGCTGGCCCAGTGGGCCTTGGCTAATCATATTCACTGCAGCCAGGATGTCACTCTCCTGCCTGCCTGCCTGTCCCATGTGGACACATCTCTGAGCCCTTTTCTGGACCTCCAGCAGGGGTGGAGTGGAACCAGGTATTCCTCAGCAGATAGGCAGCTGCACAAGAGATGGGCAGGCCCACCCTTCCTGCTGTTTTAAGGGCTTCTGGCTTTGCTTCTTGTGGGGCTCCTGGAAGGCAAGGGTCACAAGGCTGAGGTGCATGGACGGGCCCTTGAGGATTTCACCTGCAGACAAGAGGGAAACAAACCTGGTCAGAGTGAGTGGTCAGACCCTGCTGGAGGCTGGAGTGAAAGGCACATGTGCTGGGAGCCAGGAGCCAGGAGCCAGGAGCCTGAGAGCTGGTTAGGAGAGCAAGCACAGGGGTGGGGAGTGCTAGCCTGGAGAAGCCCCCAAAGCCCAGATTAGATTGAGGCCTTTCTCACCCCCAGATTCTTACTGCTTACACTGCTGTGGCCAGACCCCATCACTCTCCCTTCATGCTCCAAATCAAGCAGCCTGAACCAAACAAACAGAAACCGAAAGGGCCTGTTATCTCTCTCAAGAAAGGAGGGCAGAACAAGAGATGAACAGTCACAGAAGGAGCCCCCTGTAGAAAGGGGGACATTCAGCAGGAAGTCCCCCTGGTAAGTGCATGTCCCAGGTATCAGAGAAGGGTATAGTCACCAGGGCCCCGGAGATAATCTAAGGCAGGTTCTACCATTATAGACTTGGGGCAGCAGGCTCAGAGATGAAGGGGCCAGCCAAAGCCACACAGCCAGTTAGTGACAGGCCCTCCCTAGGGGTCTAGGAACTAGATAGAGAGGCAAGCGTCCACAGGCTGGGCCAGCGGTGGTGGAGGCTGCTAGGTTACCTTTGCTGGGACAGGAGGCAATCTTGTAAGTGCTGTGCTACAGGGGCTCGGGAAAGAAAGGAGTCATCAGAGAAGAAGAGGCAGGAATTAGACCAAGACAAAAGAGTGAGCGACATCAGGGCCCAAACCCCTTCCACACTGGCCTCTGCACCTGCACCAAGGCAGATGCAATTAGGCAGATGTTTGGGCATCTGCTCGGCAGCTTTGGTAGTGTCCAGTCTATGTTCAGAGAGTAGTTCTTGATCTTTATGCCACATCATATACACCAAGTTTCCCTGCACACTGTTTCCCGGGAAAGGACTGGCACTTAGCATTGAGGAAACCGTGGAGAATGCTTGCCAGGGATAGGAAGTCTTCCTTCCCCCTTAAGGGCAGTGCTGATTTTCACATTTTACTGTCTATCAATGAGACTGGATAAAGATCGTCTAGGATCTCTAAAGGCAAGGGCACTCCAAACCTTCAGCAATGGCAGCGGAGGTCAATTTGTAAGGTTCTGTCTACTTTGTTTTACTTTCCATAGAGTCCTTTAGGAAACTCCAGTGTGCACAAATGGCCTCATAGGCAGACTCCAAATATCTCTGCCTTCTAGAGCCACCTGTGCTGTATTTCTCCAACACACCCACCCACCCACCCACCCACCCACCCACACACACATACACACACAGCGCTACAGTGGAAGGGAGAGATGAAAACACAATGAAGGCAAGCAGAAAGGTTGGGGAGTGAGGCAGGGTGGGCTTTGCTGAGGAGCCATGACCTACACTGGACCAGAAACCTCTTAGGATGTCAGAGCTAGCCAGGGGCCCTGTGAACAGGATGACAGACAGTAGTGGGTCAAGGGCAGGCTTTGTGGCTGAGTGCTACAGTGTTGTCCTTACCTCTAAATTAGTCCGTGCTTTCTTCAAGACATCATGGGTCCTGGTCACTGGAAACATAAAACAGCCCCACAATGTGGAAATTGCCAGCCAAGTCTGGCTTGCTTAGCACATGAACCCTAAAACACTCCCTGCCACTTGGTGTGTGGTCTGTTGCTAGCCACACCCCTCCCTCTGTACCCACCATTACTCATCAGTGTCTCCCCTCAACATTCCTGAGTCCTTCTGGTCACTACTCATCTCTGCAAGATGGGGTGTCTGGAAGAGCCCTCCCGTGTGTCCCTCGGGGACACCTACGGTGGTTCACGATGTATTGCTCCATGTTCTTCTTCTTCTGCCTGGCTGTCTTCAGTCGCTCATTAGTTTTCTGAAGGAGCTGTTCCTGCTGGGATACTTGGGCTCGCAGGTCCAGGAGTTCCTTCTCTATCAGCTGTCCCTGAGGAGGAGGGATAGACTCAGACAATACTCACAAGGCTGAATGCAGCTCTTAAAAGTTGAGCAGAATGCTACCATCTTCTCTACATTTTGTATTGAATTCCCTCATTTAAAACCTCTCAAACCTTATCTGGGCAGTGGTGGCATGGACCTTTAATCCTGGCACTCAAGAGGCAGAGGCAGGTGGATCTCTGAGTTCAAGGCCAGCCTGTTCTACAGAGCTAGTTCCAGGACAGACAGAAATATGCAGAGAAACTCTGTCTCAAAACAAACAAACAAACAAACAACAAATTCTCAAATCCCAGGTGAAGATAGCTGAGGACCAGAAAGACATGAAGAAACCAAAGCGTGCTGGGCAGAACTTCATTCTAGGCCAACACCAAACCCCAACCACAAGCAAGAGCTCTGCTCAGTCCCATAGAATTTCTGTAACTCCTTATCTCTAGTGACACTTAGGAGTTTAGGGATGTTATATCTGAAGAGGACAGTGGGAAAGTTTGCAAACATCTGCCACTGTGGAGATGTGAAAACACCTTGAATTAGCATAACTGGGTCCACAGACATCAGTAAAAGTTATCTGCAGCTAGAACTCCTCTGTCTAAGAGTACCAACCACACCCCTCTGGAGAGACAAGCGGACTCCAAGAAGTAGCTGGCTTTCCCAGGCCTGACCTAAAGACACAAACAGAGCATGGCTAAAAGGCTTTCATGCTCATGGTGACATTCTATGACCCTTCAATCAGGTGGACCTCAGGGGTGGAGGAAGAGTGCCATAGTGTCAATAGATTTCTTGATCATCTCAGCCAAACTTCAGGGTACAAGAACTGGAAATATCTGGATGTCAAGGCTGATTATGTCTACTTCCAATATTATATTCTTTCCTCTTCCTGGACGTCTCATCAAGAATTGGAAGGTGGGAAAAGAATGTGTCAGAACTGCAATGAGGGAGCCACGATGGCTCAGAGGTCTCCCTCTAGGATGTTCCATGAAGAGCCTGTCCATTCCAACTGCCATATAGCCCCTGGCCATCAAGAAAGCTGAAGGAGTTGGGAATAGGGACATATTGGCATGGAAAAGGCAGGTTTTAACCAGCCAAAGACCCAGCCACTTACCGCTTTGCCTACCAGTCCTGGCCCATGCTGGCTTGGCAAGGCTGCTCTCCAGAACATGGTGAGGAGAGATGCTGACTCTTCCAAGGTATGGTTCAGAGCACTGGCGCTGCTCCGCATCTCACGGATGCTTTTGTTACCTGGTACCTGCGGAAAGAGGACCGGTAGCCATGGATATCACTGGGGGCATCCCATTGCTCCAACCACAGAGCTCAAGCTTCCTGTGTGGACAAGCACAGGACACAGGCCTGCTGGAAATCTTGGCTTTTCCTTACAGTTACAGGACAGCTGATCCCTTTGCCTGGAACCCTTCTGCCAGGATGTCCTACTAGTGTTCAAAACACATTCTTGTATTACATCCTCTATGAAACTGAACCTTCCTCATCTGTAATGCAGTCATGGAGGACAGCACCTCACATGTGTCTGTGGTACCTTACTATGCTTATTAACAATGTGCATATTAACAAGGAACTATATCTTGCTTTTCAGTAGTGGGTCCTTGTAGACTAAGGCTGCCCTATGCAAGCATCCATGAGTGGCCAGTTTCTCAAACAACATTGTCACTTATGCCTGTTCCCTCTTGACTACCAAGCACACTGAAGAGCTTTGCTGGCTGCCTCCCCTCCTCTGCTCAGTCTACAGGGAACCTTGCATTAACAGCTTTACTACCCTTCCATATGTGCAAGTTCATGTGGATGCCAGTCCACAGGTCTGACTTTAATCTATTTGGACATGGCTTCATGCCAGCATTTCTATTACAGATATGCTACCAAAGATGGTGGCATGGTACATCAACATCTTACTAGTGCTCTGTTGCAAAACACAGGGTGTTCCAGGGTTCTCAGGCAGAGTATCAAGTTAGCATTATCTGTAGTAGAGTGAAGATGAGAGACAGAAAAGGCTCTGACTGGAATAAACGTAAGACACTTTCTCAGTGGCTGGGAGATGTACACCAGAGAAGTAAGGGTTATGCAAAGAAGGTAAAGTCAGGAAGAGAGTCCCCAAGAGCTTCAGGTTCTTACCTCTGTGCCCTGAGCTTCAGGTCCAAAGATGTTGCAAACTGCCCTCGTGAGAGACAGTATCTTTTGAACCAGCAGCTTGCCTTCCCCAATCTGCTGTTGTAGAGCACTGTAGTCATCAATATGGCCGATGACATGTCGGCCATGCTTGTTGGCATAGGAGCCGTCAGTAGCATCACCCTCCAGCTTGGGAGGGTTCTTCATCACTGCAGAATCATCTGAACACAGCTCTGGCAAAGAAACAAAATAGGATCCATTGTTATACATCATTAACAACTTCAGTTCACTCTACTCCAAAGGGACAAGGAAAGAGGCAAGAAGCAAAGTCAGCCTTCAAAAATACAGGATGGTGGAGTCCACAGAGCAGTCTATGTTCTACATGTTTATGGTTATTCTCATGTCACTTTGTTGTTGACACATCTTACTGTGTTGTGGTAGTGCTGATTGTCAGCAGACAATTGCTTGGGAGGTGGATCTTTGGGCAGGCCTGCGGTAAAATCATTAACACATGTGGGAAGACACATCTTCGTTGTGGGCAGAATCATTCCCTAGACAGGGTATCCTGAGCTGGATGAAGTGGGGAAGATGTGATCAGCACTAGCATGCATGTGTTCACTGCTCTCTGATGCTGTGCCAGATGCTATGTGTGTGACCAGCTCCCGTAAGTACCCGTGGCTTCCTTGCCATGACTGAACGTAACCTGCATTGGTGAAGCCAGAAGAACACCTTTCTCACTCACATTGCTTTTCTCTGGAAACTTTGTCACAACAACAACAACACTATGACACTTTTTAACTAGGGAAGTATGCTGGTACTATTAAAGAGTAAGTTTCCGGGTAAAGGATAACCCAGAAGTAAAACAGCTGAATAGAGAGGAGTCCCCTTCAAGAACAAAGCAATGACAGAACAAGAAAGAAAAACCAGAGCAGCAGGGAAAACATAGGAAGAAGAACAAGAAAGGCAGAATACCGTGCACAGGCAAGAAACCGAGAAAGACCTCAGCACAGGTACTGCATGTGCAGAGAGCCAACCAAGGGTTGTTTGCATCAGTAATTTTCCATCTCCATCTGAGTCTTTTCATTGCTCTATTTACCATTTGTCCTGGTGACGATGGCAGGGTCTGAGCCAGGAGCAGAGCAAGAAGAGCTGGGGAAGACCATGGCTGGAGAATTCAAGCCAACATCCCGGACTGGAGGGGAAGCTGCTGAACCTAGGGAGCAAAACAGGTCTGCTAACATGCTGCACGCTGAGCCATGTGGCACATGCATCACTTGAGACAGACCTCAGGTAACCAGTACACAGAGAGTCAGCCAAGCACTTCATTTGTACTCATCTGGGGAGGGCATGTTTCAGAAGAATGCCATTTCTAGGTGAAAATAGTGGTATATATCTTATAAGCCCAATTTGGGATATAATTTTCCATGTATCTAGTAAAATGCCTCAAATAAAATATAATTGTTCATAAATGTGCATAGTAGGGATGTTAAGATGCTGGGTAAAGGCAGAGAAAAGGGCTCAGTAGGAGAGCATTTGCCCCGGCATTGAAGTTTGCCAAAGGATGAATAGGTTCCTGAAGGCTTCAATTCAGCAGTATAGTTATCATCCAGACTATGAGTGCAACAAAGTCCTGTCACCTGTCCTGACCTGACTCCTCCCCAGCTCCTGGTTCTGACTCCCCCTCCCCCCCAGGCTCCTGATCCTGACTCCTCCCTAGCTCTTTATCCTGATTTCCCCCTCCCAATCTCCTGATCCTGACTCCTCCCCAGGCTCCTGATCCTGACTCCTCCCCAGGCTCCTGATCCTGACTTCCCCTCCCCCAGGCTCCTGATCCTGATTCCTGAGCCCTAGTGACCCTTGCTTGTCTAATAAATGTCTCAGGGCTCCATTTTCTCATGGGAAATATAGAGATGGGGAAATGACCCATCTCAATGAAACTGTATATGTGAGAACACCTGGTTAAGTTCTAAAGCACCACATAAATATGAGGAATCAGTCCTTATTGTTTCAGGCCCTTACAATTATTTAATGCTACAGATACCCATACATGCTATATTTCTTATCAGTCCCATGTGCAAATAGAGTAAATTAAGAGATAAATATTTGAGAGTTTAAATACTTGGCCCAAAGCAGATAACCTGTAAATAGCAAACTTGAAATCTGGAGACAGGCCTGCTTCTGAATCCCAGGTTTTCACCCAGGAGGCCATGTCAAAGTGTCTCCAGTCTCTGCCTGACTTGGCAGAACAGTTCATCAGCCACAGACATCTCCACTGACAGAGGCCCCGCTCCTCTTTTCCCTACCTTGGAAGAGTGGCTGTGTGCTTGCAGGCACCACACTGGATGAGACGTTCTGGCTAACAGAGGAGGGGCTGAGATTGGCTTTGCCAGCACCACAATCCAATTGCTGCTCCAACTGCCGCCTCAGACAATTGTTCCCTTGAATACTCTGCTCCAACTGCCCTCTCAGAGCTCGTATTTCTGCCACCAGGTAGCTTAACTCATTGGGGACCTGGTGACAGGAATCCAGGCTGAAAGCTGAAGAAGAGAAGAAACAGTACAACTGACCATGCATCTCCATGTAACCCTTCGTGTGACATTCCTTTCTGCCAGTGTCCCACTGAGTCTCAGGGGCTTGGCCACATATCCGTGAGACACAATCATTCTCACATAGCACCAGGAGTACAGCAAAGTGGCCTGTTGCTAGCCTGGAATTCCTCTGAGGGTCACATTAGTCAAGCATGCCTACAGGGCATTTGTACTGGCAGGTGAAAATAAGCAGACGGTGTCCCCAAGTTAAAATTCATCCTATACCTCTGGTGGTGGTGACGCACACCTTTAGTCCCAGCACTTGGGAGGCAGAGGCAGGAGGATCTCTGTGAGTCTGAGGCCAGCCTGGCCTACAGAGTGAGTTCCAGGACAGGCTCCAAAGCCTCACAGAGAAATCCTGTCTCATAAAACAAACAAACAAACAAACAAAATTGTCCTACAGGCTACAAGCCAAGAAGTACTGCACTGGAGAAGACTGAAGTCAGAGGGAGGAGAGATTTGATGAATTCCATATGCAGAGAGGAAAAGCAGGGACACGTGGGCCTCCAGGAAATAGAAGAAGGCAGATACCTTAGACCTGGACTCATAATTCCTAAGTGAATTTCCAATTTCTCCATGTTTCTCACCTCCACTTACCACATGGATTTCTACATGCAAGGATAAAGGGAGCTAATAAACAGCCCAGAATTTGATATTTCTGAATACCTGAAAGCCACTTATATTTTGAAGGACAGAATTAGTTTTGCATTTTACCTAGACAGTGTGTGTGTGTGTGTGTGTGTGTGTGTGTGTGTGTCTTCCACTACCCGCTCTGCTGCATCTAACCCACAGTCCAACACATAGTTATTTCTGCCATGAGCTATGTGAATAATCAAGTAGGTAGATACTGAGCACCCTCCTGTCACTTGGATATGTTTTATCATCAAATGAACACATAGAAAACCCTGAAAATTTAGCTACCTTACTGGATTTTGACATTCAAAATAAAGAATTATGGAAAGAATTAGTGGCAGTGGATTTGAAATGAGCTCCAGAATACCCATGCTCCAAGAGAACAGCATGAGGGGTATACACTCACAGTGTGTGTGTGGGGGGGGGGGGGCAGGAAGGGGTCAGGATGAAGCGGCTTCAAAAATAAAGTCCATTAGACTTTCTCTTTCCCTAGTTCCAAATTCTCACTAACTTTTGCTTGTTTTTGGAAAACAAAAATTCATCCATTGCCCTTTATCTTCCCAATAACACTGTATCTCTTTTTTATTGTATTTTTTTAAATTTGAGATTATAATATAATTATATCATTTCTCCCCTTCCCTTTCTTCCTTTCAATCCCTCTCATGTAACCCACCCCCTCCAGATCATGGCCTACACACACACACACACACACACACACACACACTGCTTGGCCCCCATAATGTTACTTGTACTCATACACATACGTTTTCAGAGCTGACCATTTGATGTTGGATAACTGACTGGTGTGCTCTTCCCTGGGGAACATGCTCCCTTCCTCTTTCGTCATTCCTTAGCTGCCTGTGCTTCTCTGTTCAGGGCTGAGACCTCATGAGCTTGCTCCCTTCCATATTAGCATGGCTATTGCTGTCCTTTATCTCTCCAATCGCACCTTGTCTCCTAATCTAGAAAATTCTCTATATTCATCGAGGACACTCCCCAGAGTAAGGTCTCCTAACTCTCAGACTTTGCATCTTAAAACTCTGCTTTCAACATGGACCCATCTTCCTTGAAAGTAAACTCTGGTCTTGATTTTAGGTTTTCTGTGTTCCAGCAGCTGCCCTTTCCACCACCCTGATTTCTCTCTCCTCTGGCACCAAGCAGCTCCCCCTCCAGGCAGACTGACACCCTGCACTCCAGCTCTGTACTTCAGCTATTCATCAGCTTGGGGAGCTCCCTATACTTCAAGTTATAATTCAGTTTCTCTTCGGCAAATTAGGACACAAGACCCAGCTTTAAGAAATTCAGTTTTGACTGAGTCGAACTCTTGGAATCCAGCTGAAGAAAGGGAGGAGTGATGAGCAAAGGGGTCAAGACTATGCTGGAGAAACCCACAAAAACAGTTGACCTGAACAAGAAGTCATGGACCCCAGTCTGATAGCTGGAAAACCAGCATAGGACCAACTCAGACCCCCTGAATGTGGGAGTCAGTTAGGAGGACTGGGCAGTCTATGGCACCTCTGGCAGTGGATCAGTATTTATCCCTAGTATACAAATGGACTTTGGGAGCCCATTTCACATAGAGGGATACTCTCAGCCTAGACACATGGGAGAGGGCCTAGGTCCTGCTCCAAATGATCTGACAGACTTTGATGATCCCCCATGGGAGGCCTCATCCTCCCTGGGGAGCAGAAAAGGGATGGGCTGGGTGTTGGTGGGGGGAACGGGAGAATAGGAAGGATGCAGGAACTGGGATTGACATGTAAAACAAGCTTGTTACAAATTTAAATTTAAAAAAAAAAAAAGAAATTCAGTTTTGGGCCAGGCAGTATTGGCTCACACCTTTAACCCCAGCACTTAAGAGGCAGAGGCAGGTGGATCTCTGTGAATTCTGAGTTCAAGGCCTTCCTGGTCTACCGAGCTAGCTCCTGGACAGCCAGAGCTACACAGAGAAACCCTTGCTTTGAAAAACCAGACAAAGAGACCATGCTTCTACCACTGACACTTTTCTTCAAGCTTTGTATTTAATTGTTTTTATCTTTGCTGATCATATATTACCTGATGTCAGACCTGTTATAACCTGCTGTAACTCGTTAACATATTGTAACTCATTATACCTTTCTCCATTTGATCATATTACATGTCAGCCCTATTATCACCTTTTATAACTCATTAACATCATGCAACTCATACCTTTCTCCATTTGAATAGAGAAATATACTAAGATTCTCACATATTAGACTTTTATTTCAGCAGATGGAAAACTGCTCAACAAGTACCTAATGTTTAAATCTACACTTGAAATGTAAGACCTATTAGTAGTATTTCATTAGGCATTTTTTTTTCTTTTGGTTTTGAGTCAGTTTCTCTATATGGGGAAAGGAGGAGTGTAGATGCCTATTGCCCAGGCTACCATGTCTATCCTCTAGCACATTTAAAGTCTTTTCAGATAGTGACAGCACTAGGTCATATCTTTATTGAAATAAAAACATGCTATAGTCTTGCCCATGATTAAATTGTTTTTGATCATTTAAGCAGGTGAAGTATGGTTCTTGTGCTCTGTCCTCAAGGGTCTCCAGGCTTGATCTGCTCCTGTCAATGGTGCCTCACCCTTGGGCTTACAGAGAAGGGGCAGAGGGTCCTCATACCTTTCAGGCCGGTCTTAGTATTTCTACAGAGTGACTCGTAGATCTGGAGTTCGGACTGCAGGGTTAGGGAGAGCTGCTGTTTTTCTTCGCACTGCTGTTGCAGGAAGGCCAGCTTGTGCTGCAGCCTGCCAGGGAGAGGCAAGGAAGGTTTCACTGAACCACACAGGGGACATGAGCTATGAGCCAACCTTAGCCCCAGGTGTCAACTCCTGGGGTGGGCTGGCCATCAGTTTCACAGGGTCTGGGGCAGGCAAAGTAAATTAGCCTGAAGTGCGAGCATCAGTACAAATGACGTCACAGGCCCCTGAGTGGCCCTACCTACATTGTTCTCCATGTTGACAGGCAGACACAGACAGGGCTTCTACCAGCATAGCAGCTATCAGCTTATGGAGAAAGTGGTGTCCTGTATCTAATGGGAAGCATGGGAATGCTCTCTTGCCAGTCGCTGATAGATGGAAACTTTTGTAATAGGCCTTCATCTCTTTACTTGTAGTACCAAAAGCTTTTCTTTTCTTTTCTTTTTTTTTTCTTTTTCTTTTTTTTTTTTTTTTTTTTTCTTTTTTGGCCCAAAATGGAGTCTGTCGTTTGAATGTGACCATTGTGCACAAGAATAGCAGAGGAGAGACTGAGTTTTCCAAAGGAGGAAACTACTATTTTGTCCATATCAGTTCTGCACTGAAATTGGAGCATTTCTTATCAAGGCCCCGCCTACCTGGAGTCCTTTTCCTGGAGGGACAGCCTCTCTTCCCGGAAATGCAGGATCTCTTCCTGCTTCTCCTGTAAGTCTTCCAGCAGCTGCTGCCTCTCGGCCTTCTGCCGCTCCAGCTCCTTCTCCAGCTCTTGAAGCTGGGATCGAGAGGAGAGCAGAGCCTCCTGCAGGCGGTCCATTTCCTGGGAGTGACCTGTTGAGCAGGACACAGGGGTATTTATGTCATCACCTAAATCCCAGTAGAAAGTCAAACCCCAAACACAGGAGAGGCCAAGCATCCCTGCCCTTGCTCTGAGGGAAAGCAGCAGGTTCCTATAGCTCAGAATTTTCTAAGCGCTCATAGGCAGCCACTCAACTGTCTACTTTCAGTCTTATCAAAGACCAGCACTGATTTCTTCCTTATGGTTTTAAGAATATATTCCTGTCATCATTTTGAAACTTGGGACATTTGGTGTTTTCTGTCCATGGGACATCTCTCTGATCAAAACTTCTTGAAGATCGTCTATGTCGCGAGACTCTTCATATGAGACCAGTGCTTGGGTACAGCAAGTGTATGCATTTGGGTGTCTTAATTTTTCTCAACAGTGAGGCTGTTCTCTTCCCAGAATGCACTGGTAGGTTAGTCTCTCTGCCTCCCCCTCACCCATCAGCCTTAGTTATCTTCCCCAGCAAGGGCCTTGCCTCTCAAGTCTTGTTCTGGAGGAGCCACCTTAGAAATATCTCTTCTTGCCTTTTGCCTCCACAAGGATCCCTTCATTCTGGACTTAATCCTTTCATATATTGCTCTTAGCCTTTTAATAGCTGTTCAATAGTTATTTGTGAATGAAAATAATGTGTTACTAGTCAAATATTGGTTTAATCAAGTCAATTAATACTAAAGTAATTTGCTTCCCAGGCCACATGGAAAATGATACCCATTTATAGACGACCCTTAAGTAGGGTTGGGAAAGTTCTAGAGGACGGGGAACCATAGGGGAACCTGAGTGAGGGGTGTAGTGAGACGGGAGAGGAATGGCACAACAGGACCCAGAGAGTTGCCTGCAGCTGTACTTGTGAGGAGATGCATGAGAAGATACAGACATGCATGTTTCCTGCTGTTGTGACCCCAGTCACTGAGCAGGTACAAGGGGGCAGATTCCAAACTACATGATAGCTAGGTAGCCATCTGGATCAGTGTGGGTGGGCTTTCAGAAGGATGGGCTTCCTGGAACCATTCAGTCCCAGAACCTAGTAGCCTGAAGGCCAGGGTTGGGATCACTGAGGGCAGTGGTTCTCAACCTTCCTAATGCTGCAATCCTTTAATACAGTTCTCATGTTTCAGTGACCCCCCACACCACTATAAAATTATTTTTGCTGTTACTTCATAATTGTAATTTTGCTACTACTACGAATCATAATGTGTTTTCTGATGGTCTTAGGTGACTCCTGTGAAAGGGTAATTCCATCCCCAAAGGGATCGTGACCCACAGGTTGAGAACCACTGTCCTGTAAGCTGATTAGCTACAATGTAACTCTTGGATCTGGGTAGCTGCTACACCAGCCTTCTTTTTGCTTTCCCAATTGGCTGGCAACTGTCATGACCAGGGTAGAAACAGACCTAGAAGGAACCGTAGTTTGCACGACCTACCTCTGGAAGCATGGCTGAGCTGAGCCTGCAGGCTTTGGTTTTCTTCCCTTAGGGCTCTGTTCTCATTGTAGAGCTGAGGCACAGACTCCAGGCTCTGACTGTAGAAGTGAGAGGTGGAGCCTGTCCCAGAAAACACATATGTCGCATGTAACAGATGCTTCCCATTCCCTCAAAGATATGCTGTCCTGACCCAGCAGAAATCTCTGGCCCTCAAGGACTGGGATGAACTGGAGCATGCTGCTGATGCTGGGTGCTATGTGTTTGTTCTCAGAGCATGCGATCTTTGCATGCCCCTAGCACAATGCAGGCACTATGATTGTGCAGGTGGCCTTTTCTCTCTAACTAGCTGAGGTTGCTGTGTGGAAGGGCCATGTATGAAGAGTCCAAATAACAACATGGGTGGGGGTGGGGGAGAGATGGGGACTAATTGCCTCCTAAGGAAAGTGGGTAGTATGGGTCTTCCTAAACCCACTAGTGCTTACCATCTACAAGGACACAGAACTGACCAGCTATATACAAGGGGATTAAGGACAAGAGGCCAGGTCTTTGCCTGAGGAAAATGGGTCCCTGAGCTCAGATGCATCTGACAGTACTGCAGCAATCAAGTGAAGTAAAGAGTATCAGAGTGCTTAGGAGATGGTGAGGCTCTTCCTATGGACTGTCCCCTCAGTCAAGACAGAGGCTAGGCCTTGCCTACCGCTTTCCCGGGCAGTGCAGCTGAGCCTGTGCTGCAGCTGCTCCCGCAGCCGGTCATTGACACAGATGGACTCCTCCAGGCGCTGGCGCAGGCTCCGGATCTCACTGAGATGCTCTTCCAGCAGGTCGGCCCCTGTAGCCATCCCAAGACAAGGCAGAAGTTAGAAGGCTGGTTGCTAGGGTGGGTGAGTGAGTTCTGCCGGTGCACACTCAGCCCCTGACCCTGAGGTCATCTTCCTTCTGCTCACTGTGTTCTTTCACACAGCCAGCTTTGCTTAAGGAGAAGGGAGCTCTGTGAGCACAGGGTGGGCCCTTGCTACATGGGCCTTCATCCACAGTGAAAGGGAGCTATGTATCACTTAGAAATAACTGACAGCTCTGAGCCCAACTATCACCTGGCAAGGCATCTTCACCTCTTGGCTGTGGTTTTGGGGAGTGACAAAGAAGGCCTTATTGCCTTTTTTCCATGCAATTTATTCTTATTGATACATGACTTGATGGATTTTAGCAAAATCGATTCTTTCCTATGTAAAGAGAAGGCCTAAGGTAAAAAACCACATGTCTTCAACCTACCCTGAATAGCTAGGGGCTGATGCTTGATGTTTCCCTACACCAGTGTTAGTAGGTCAGGAATAAGGTGTCCCCTGC
Organism: Phodopus roborovskii; assembly: GCF_943737965.1. Classification (NCBI taxonomy): domain Eukaryota; kingdom Metazoa; phylum Chordata; class Mammalia; order Rodentia; family Cricetidae; genus Phodopus; species Phodopus roborovskii. Next base: position 28,946,677 of record NW_026126540.1, read on the forward strand.
AGATCTAGGACCCAGAAGGACCCAGAAGAAGTACCCTTGGGTTACAAGCAGACCCTTTCACTTCGGGGTGTCTCCTGGAAAGTCGGTTTCTTACCGTTAGAAGTGAGCTACATCATGCTATTTGCCTTCTCAGTTATACACATCCACTTGGGGTGACTGGGTTTTGTGCACAGGGACATATTTGAGTATGCATATCCCATCTACACATTTCCCAACTGAAGAAAGTCCCAGTTCTGTGCATTACCTGTGGGTTTGGAGTTAAGCTGGTACAGTGAGGAGCCTGAGGACAGATCCCCAGAGATGCTCCCTTTCTGAGGCCGCATCATGTCCCACTGGCCACTGCTACCCAGGTACCCAGGCTCCGGGATCCTTCCCAGCTCTATGATGCCCCTTGTAGGAGAGTGGGGCTGAGCAGGGTTGAGGTAGCGGGGAGAGCTGGCTTCTGCATGGCTGCTCAGCTTTGTAGCCGTGGAGGCAGGGGGAGCCATGCTAACACCTGGGCAGAAAGAGACACTCGTGAGAAACGAACGGTATCAGAAGCCAAGAACCAGTAAGGACAACGAGATCAGTGAGAAGGGAGATTAGTGGTGGACATGGGGGATGTCAGTACCCCAGTTCATCACAGGGTATCAGTTAGATGAAGGCTCCAAACCTCAAGCCCGACTTTCACCCTCTGCATTTTCTAGCATGAAACACAGAGGCAAAGGCTAATGAAGGATCTGAAAGATGCCTGCATACACAAAGGAAAAGCCCAGGGGCTCCACTACTAGGCCCTACCGTTACTCCTCATAATAGAATCCAGGAAAGTTCTGGAAGTAGGAGTCATCCCAAAGTTAGGGGTAAAGAATGTGATGGGCACACCCACAAATGGGAGTATCTGTTTGCCTAGATTTGCCATCCCTCCCTCCCTCCCCAAGCCAACCATTACAATCTTTCCCTGCCTTCTTCAGGGACATGGGTATAAAATCCAGTTAGGTGTTCCCAGAATGAAGAACTCTTTGCTTGGGTTAGGAAAACCCTGTAAGGAAAGTTATGATTTGGATTCCCCCCCACCCATGCACACACACACAAGATTTGACAAACATGTTCCAAGGAGGGTGGCGGGAACTTTTCTTTCCTAGAATGATGCTTTTAAAGACCCTGTGAAACCACAGGCCCCATGAGCCCCTTAAGCAGAGACAAGATCAGGTGATGTCTTATGTAGCCTGTGTTTGACCTATTGGGGAGTGTCTGAAAGGAGGGTCCCTACACAGAGTTTGGATTTCTGCTGTTTTTTAAAGCCCAGACTCAGACAAGGGGGGTGCAAAGAGGCGCACAGGGCCATAGTTCAGACCATGTGGAAGGTTGGTTTCTTCCAAAGATTATCAACGTGGGCAAAATAGACAGACAGCTGCCTCTGAGCAAACAGGAATGAGTCCATCATTTCCTCCAATCCATTCAGACTCTGAGCAAGGTTTAGTACAACAGCCACTGACCAATTTTTATCCTCAGTTATACCTGGTTCTCAAATTGTGCTACATGCTAAAATCACCTGAAGAAATGTACACACACACACACACACACACACACACACACACACACCTGGGCTACCATAGATTTTGCCTTAATAGGCACAAATAGGCACAGACAAACCCATTTTATGCACAGGGCTCTCCTTCCATTCTTTCCTTTCATAATGATCTGTTGACAACCATGAAAGGATAAAGGAAAAGGGTGGATGGAAGGAAATGGAAGCCAAAGAATGCCACACCATTGACGTGGGGCATAGTAGCTGGCGTCAGAACTGTTGGTGGAACAGTTTTAGATCATAAGTACTAGCCCATCTGCTGGTCCCTAAAGAGAATAGTTGTAAAAAAAAACCATCAGTGTTGCCACCGGGTTCAACACATAGCTCAAGCAGCAGGGCATCTGCACCCTAGTACAAAGGTATGGGAGGACCACACACCACGAGCAGAAGACAGGTTCTCAGCCCATCTCTCCCACCTTGAGTCTTAACTGTCTTCTCTAATCCCATCCACTACGCAGGACTCTTGGGAGACTCTGGCAAGACCACGGGCTTGTTGGGTAAGCCCTATACTGATGTTCTGGAGAAAGCTAATAATAGAAGATATATTCCCTTAGATTTCATAGCCTACAGAGTCAGCAAACTCTCCTGAAGTCATGGTCCAGTGGATTCTGTAAATCAAGCTGGGTGCACATGAGACAAACTATCCATTTTTGGGGTTGACCTCCCCGCCAAAAAGGCTGACACAGGGCCTTTGCAGATAGAAACTGTGATATATGATCCATAAATACTCTAGGTGTAGAAAATCTCCTTGTTAATCTCTGGCTCACTCAAGCTCTCTTTCAGGCATGGAATATGACTCTAGTATAATTCTCAAACCCTTTCTGGTTGTCTTTAAAAATCATTACTACAAAGTAGTTCCTTTTTTCTACACCTAAAGTGATTACATGCATAAAACCTCCCAAAAAGGCACCCAGTGCATGCACACAGAGGCACAGAGGATCCTTTTCTCTGAGGTCAGGGGACAAAATTCACAACAGTTGTTTGTCACAGCCTGTGGTTACGGCTCCATCCACCTACATGTCCTGTTTCCTGTCTGGGGGCAGAACCTCTGAATGTCGACATCAACCTTTGCATCCCAAGCTGAAGATGTCAGGTACTCTGCTTCTCTAAGAGCAGTCTACAGCAGGAGATATAACGACCCCACAGAGTAGTCCATGCGTGTGGCCATTTTTTAACAGTTATGTCACCCTGCAAGGGCAAAGCATACATTCTGCCACAAAGCATTTGCCAGATTGCCAGGGATACACATCAAGCCTAACTCTGTTGGCAGTCGGTGAACGCCAGGTTCAAAGTCTCTGAATCCCTCCTGTAGCTGATAGAGCACACCCCAGAGACAGCAGCAGATGCGCTTCAGGCAGGAAGCAAGCAAGCCTTCCCTCCACCTGCCACCGTGACACATGCCTAGTTTTCTCACCATCCCCATCAAGCCAAAGCCATGCAGAGCAGCAGCACGTGGGCTGCCGTGTAAGCACACCAAGGCAGCAGGGCTCACTTTCTCCCAGCTGCTTCTGCAGCATCTGCAGCTCCTGTTGAGCCTCAGCCAAGGACACCACGGGTGTCTCACAGCAACCAAGAAGGGGAGGGCCAGAGGGCCTGAAAGGCAGGAAGCTGGGTGGTGTTGAGTGAATTGGTGCCTGAGAAAGGCTAGCCGGCTTGGGTATGGAGTGAAAATGAAAGCCTAGAAATAGAGTTAGGGAGAAAGGAGACATCATTAGAGAGGAAGTGGGGGGGGGGGGTGCAAAACAGAGGAGGCAGATCATTCCCTGATCAGATGTGGGCCTGTCATGTGGCCAGCACCTAATGTGGTACAGGCTAAGCCAACAAGGCCAAATGTTATTCCTAAGAAATGACCTGCAGTCTGGCGGGTCTCTCCTCATTATCTCTTTGCCAGGCGTCTGCATATATACCTTCTGCTCAGCATGGAGGCAGCTGACTACAGAGGCAAGATGGCATGACTCACCCCTACTCCACCAGGATGGCTGTGCTTATTTTCTCAAAGGCCCTTTGAGAGGTATCAGTCCTTCTCTCTGAGAAAAAACTACCTACTCATCCACAACTCCTTTTGTGACTGTGTTCGGATCATCCTGAGGAGGGCAGGCTAGTTACTAGTAGGTACAATGTGGACTCTGCTGTGAGCAACTTCAGAAATCCAAAGTAATATGTGCATTCACACAACAAGAAATAGCCGTGGTAGTGTGACTAAGACAGTGGCTTGCAAACCTCTGAGAAAACTATTTAATATTTTTATTAGCTTATATGAATTGCATAGGAGAATGGACTTCATTGTGATATTTCTATATGTGTTTGTGATATACACTTTGATAGTATTTTCCCAGAGGGAGTATGGTCTTGTTTTTCTTCCTTCCTTTTCCCAGACCCCTCTTTTTCTCCTTTTCTTTTTTTCCTCCCCCTCCCTTCACAGGATCTCACTATGCAGTACCCAACTAGCCTCAAGTGCTGGGTTAAAGGTATGCACCACCAACTCAGTTTACACAGACTGTGTAGTAGAATGATAAAATATTTGAGTAGGACTTGAAAGCTTAATTAAAAGTCTTCCCCCCCCCCCGAGATCCATGGGGGAGCCAAACCTTTAGAAACACTATGGAAATCTAATGTTTTAATCTGTGTCTTTTTTTCCAATGGGGAGCAGGGTAGAAATCAGTACCATCCTGAGGAGGAGATCTTATGTAGAAGACATGACTACATCTACAATACATCTTTGGGCCCATGGTGCTGATACTGCAGACACCCACACTGCCTAGAGACATCCCAGACATCTTTGAGGAAGGCACTGTGATGTTAAAACCCCTGACCTCAGGCTCTGTGTGAGCTGAAAGCTTTTAGGCAGATTATCTGTGCTCTCCTGAGTAGCCCATCTTTCATGAGCTCTTGATCCAGCTGCTGCCCGCTCAGACCCAGAATCACAGAGTCCAGGCTTAAGCAGAGAAAGGAAACATAACCCCTCTTCCTTAAGACTGGGGTTGAATTGCCCTTGGGATGAGTGAAGGTGCCATAAACTAGGACTGTGCTTTTGAGGAATCAGACCTCCTGACACACTACATGAAGGTAGCCAGCCAAAGAGGAAGGCAGGAAGTGGGGACGGGCTTTTCTCTGCCATCTCTGGAGTGATCAATGAAATCACTGACAACTATGCTGAGACACGGAAGAGAATGCTCCCTTCTCATTGCCTCTGGGACCTGCACCATGTATGTATCATGGACTACTGATCCGTTCATAAATCCACTGATGGTAATATAAAAGACGTAGCATTTAGCTATGATGTTAGCTGCATCACCTATGGAAAGAGGTGGTTCCATGAATGGGATTAATAGATGTGAGTTTCTTTCTGTTCTTTGGCTGTTGTAATCCTATAAAAATGTTTGTCCTTGTTCCCCAGCGTGAGTCAGAGAAAGAAACTAAGATGCTTATTAAATAGGATTAGTCAACTATTGGTCAAAACCGGTTCATAGATCAAAGCTTATTGCAGAGTGCTTGTTTTCCAGTTTTTAGAAATCAGACAGAGGTGGTGAGTGAGAATGGCCCCCTGATGTATCTGGGATGTAATGGATTTAGGCTTCTAACAGTTTCCACCCTTATCCCTGAAGGAAAACCAAGCAGGCAGCTGAGAGAGAAAGAAGAAGCTCCTGCCCCATTGTCTGTTGCATACCTGAATGGGCCTGGCGGGTCTCCTTGGGGGTGTTCTGGGGAGTTGGCAAGATGATGGGACTGTTGCTGGACTTGACCTTAAGCCCCTGAGATGCAGTGGTTGTTGATGGTTTAGAAGACAACACAGTAGAATGACTTGAGTGATGGATGGACTCTACAAAACCCATGAATGAAAGAAAATGTTTGGTGTTCTATGGAGAACTGGAACCCAGGCCTTATATTATCCAGGAGTACCAGGGCCAGAGCCTGGCTGTCATGAAATGCCCTAAGGACAAGGACCATTTGCAGTAGTCATTTTCTATTTTTAGATGGCTCCTTCAGTAAGGGAACCACCTTTAGTGTGACAGAGGGAGTGGAGAACCTGGAAACCCCGAAGGAGATGATGTGGCAGCATCCCTGGAAGATCACAGATACTCAGGGTCCACTGAGCAGAAACTGCAAGGACATGAGGCGTTCTACCTCAAGGAAGGAGGTCTATCAGACAGAGTGAGCGAGAACTAAAGGTTGGCCACCATCTTCTCACCCGGGATTACATGTCATCATGTGCATGATGGCAGAACACTGAGTGACACAATTACTTATAAAGTCATCAATAGAGCAAGGATCTAAGCTATGGGAGCCTGGGCTTGGGACTTGGTCCCAGAGCCATGTTCTCTGTTCAGTATGATACACCAAAGTGGAGTATAAGGCCTGGATCCCAAGGTCTCCTCTCAGTCTAGTCAGAGGAGGAGCCACTCTGACGGTAGAGGCTACCTGAGTGACCAGATGAAGTCTTCTTCTCTTCATAGAGTGTGTACTCGCTGGCTACATCCATGTCAGAGCATGCCTCTATCTCATCAGACAGGAAGGACGTGCTGCTGGCAGAGCGGTGGGAGTCAGACAAAGCATGGCTGCTGGGGGGCGAGAGGGACCGGGTGTCCAGCTTGGCCTGCAGGACTTCAATCACTTTCTCCTTTTCCTGTAGCTCCCTGCTGAGCCTGGTGGAGAGAGGAGCACACCACAGGTGAAACCAACCTCATCCAAATCAGCTAGTCCTCACCAACGCCCACAGGGAAACCCAGGTAAGCCAAGGGCATTCTGTATAGAATATGAAATAACACATCTCTGACCGGTAGTGAGATATCCACCCGCCTGCACCTGTAGTACTGACCACACCCAAATGGCATGGTCACAGGTGTGGATGTGAGGGGGCAGGGAGGCTAGGTCTGCGGTCCCTGACCCCAGCTCTCTCATCTTGTTTCTGGTCAGGTCACTGAGAGCATGCCTAGGTATGGATCCTTGGAGTGGGAGGGAACTTGCAGTTCATCCATCGGTTCCTCGTGTAATGCATTCTCCCTGAATAAACCTCACCCAACCTGTACTGAGTCGAGTGAATCTTGATTCCGTGCATCCATACTGACTGGGTATGTGTGGAGTAAATGGACAGACAACAGTGGCCACACAGTGCCCAGGCCACATGCTGACACCAGCAGAGCCACCTGTCCTATAAGGCATTGGCTACTTAATGGGTGGCCCCTAAAACAGCAGCATTTGAGGACTATTAGCATCTCCAACAAATATAAAAATTAAAAGGAAGCCGTGAATAATGTGTGACAAACGTCCCAACATCCAAAACTACAATAAGTGGAGTTATCTAACTGACGCACGTGTGGACCCTTTATGTATCTATGGTAGATGACAAAGACAGAAAGAACCATGCACACCCTGTCCTTCACCACGTGAAGTGAGGCACAAACATGATAAAAAGAGCTCAAACCAGTGGCTACAAATGACTCTGAGCCAGTGTCTTCAGGAGCAGTATAGACTGAATATGTTCCCTAAGGTGACACTGTTGCCTTCCAGGGGTCCGCACCATCTCTACCTCTTTCTTTACGTATAGCTGAAGGATTCTTTTTTCTCCTGGGAAATTAAGTGATTGCTGAAATAGCTGCCAATAAAGTCCAGGGCAGGCCGACCTTGAAGGAAGCTCTTGGGGCAGGGTGTGCAGGGAAGGGGAGAAGACTCTTGAGACATACATGGTTCATTCATGAGTCAGGACTGCTTCTAGCTTACTGAAGCATTACTGTGGCAATGAAATTATATCAAAAGAAAAGGGAAGAATTTGGAAAAACCAGTAAGTATTCAATGAACAAACAAATTAATCCCATTGAGTTTTCCCTCCTGGCCTGTGAACTCAGGGCTGCCCTGTCTGTGTCCCTTTACCAAACTGTCTTCTGAATTACCTGAGGGCCAGCGGCTCAAGCCCAGCTTCTTCGTTCTCACTTTTATGATCCTCTGAAAATCAAGTTTAGAAAGAAGCAGAAGTTAAACAGGTTCCATGTCACACATTAGAAAGCATGGGTCCCACTAGGACACAGGACAGTGATTATGCCACATATAGGTTCAGGAAAATTGTTTTGATTGCTCAAGGTGTGTGTGTGTGTGTATGTATGTGTGTATATGCATGTGTGTCTCTATGTGTGTGCCTCTGTGAGTGTCTCTTTGTGTGTGTGTGTGCGTGTATGTGTGTCTTTATATTTGTGTGTCTGTGTGTCATTTGCATGAATGTGCCCACATGCTTAGGAAGGCCAGGGGACAACCTTGGGTATTATTGCTCAGAGGATCTATCATCTTCTTACTTCTTTTTTGAGACAGTGTCTCACTGAACTTGGACTCACCAACTAAGCCTGGCTGTCTGGCCAGCAAGCCCAGGAGACCTGTGTGTCTCTGGATCTTCTGGGGCTGTGATTACAAGTGTGTGCTACCATGTGCAGGTTTTCTTATGTAGACTCTAGGGATTAAACTCAGGTCTTCTTGCTTGCAAGGCAAGCACTTACTAACTGAGCTGATTCCCCAGCCATGGGCTGTCTTCTTTTTATCAGCATAAATTAACTATACAGAACGATGCCTTTTGGTGAGACTTCCACAGACGTACATAAGATGCTTTGCTCATAAAGTCCTCTGTGGCCCCCACTTATCCTCACCGCTCCTGCTGGCCCCTCTTCTGCTCCCTAGTGACTGGCCTCCTGCTTCCATGCCCGTTGTTATTATCTGACAGCTTAGCTTGTCTCCTGATTCCACTTATGAGAGAAGGCCTGTGCTAACCCTCCTTTAGGGATGTGAGCAGGCAGCTCACAGAAGCTCACCAGAGAAGTCACCCCTGACCTGCTGCTCACAATCGCGACTTCATATGTCCAAACGGGGGCTAAGAACTGAAACATATTTAATCACACTGATCACAAGGCCCTTCTCCAGCTAATCTCTGTATCACTCCAGCCTCCACAGTCTGTGGCAGCCTGGCTTTTTCATACACAGCCATGTGACCACCAATTCATTCACATCAGCCTTCTTTTGTATCTGAGATGACAAGTCCCTGTTGTCCCTGTTCCTATAGGTTGACCCAAATTCATAATTTTAAACCTAGACCTCTTGGGCTCTGGGATTATAGGAGTGTACCACTATGCCTAGCTCTCAGCTATAATAACCATGCTTGGCACTGCTCGAGGGAGTCCTGACTCAGAAATGACCCTCAAGATGTGAAGGGAACCTGAACTGTGGGATAAAATACTTTGTGAACTTACTAGTGCTGAGCTTGCTGGTGAGTCTCTCCATCAGCTGACCCCCTTGGGCGAGTTGCTCCCGGAAGCTCTGGCCCAGGTAGTAGTCAATGTCGTTGCTCCTTAGGAGGTCTTCAAAAGATTTTACTGTGTCTTTCACATGTTGGGTGAGAAGATAGCAAATGCCTCTCCCTTCTCGTATTTTTTGACGCAGATATGATAGCTCTCGGGCCTGATCCTGAATCAAGGAATCATATTTTCTAACGCAGGAAAGAGGGGAGAGGAAGAATGGAGAAAGATTGAATGTTAAGTTATGGCAGCTTCCTCAAAGTCCTCTGTGAGACAATACCTAAGGGACTCTATGATTCAGTTCAGGAATCATACCATCCATGCAAGGTGTTTAAAAGTAAATTCCACACTAAAAAACTATGGCACCAAAACATTTAGGAAGATATTGTTCCTAACTCTTCTATTCAAAGCTAAACCATAATTCCTACTAGAGTAAAGAAAATCGCACATTTTATCTCTCATAAGGCTCTGTACAGTGTGGACACATGGTTGATAGTCTATAAATATTTAGAACATTTTAATCTTAAACCTCTGTAGGAATTTATCTTCTATTTCAAATGCCATCAGATGTATGAATTTCTTCTGTGCTCTGATTCTGTGGCAGATGGCATTTTGCAAACATAGTAATTACAGTCTCCCATGTTACATGCTCTCCTGCAACTGGCTTTGCCAGTCCTCCATCAGCGAGAAAGGTTTATTCTCTACACAGTTAAGTCTGGAAGACTCCATGACCATGTTAACTTGGATAACACAATGGAGGCATCACTGTGCCAAGGTGAGGGGCAGTTCCTCAGCTGCTTGGCGAGATGAACTTCCTGTCCTAAGTATTAGCTTTCACACAGAAGCGACACTGCCAAAGACTATCACACCATGGGAACCCAAAGTCAGAGGAGACATCCTTGACGACAAAGCCAGGTGGAGAAAGGAGATGCAGGCATGGATAAGGAATCCATGCCCACCTCAGAAGGGCCTTTCAGGTCCCTCTGGCCACAGCTTCCATCTGATGGCAGCTGCACAGGAGATCCAGGCAGCCCAGAGAACTACTAGAGATGGGAAAGTCACGCTGCCTTCGAGTGGTCCGTTACTTAGCAGTAGAATCGGGACAGAGGCTGAGTTGTATGTCTACTCGATATTTTTCAGCATAAAGTATTAGTGACTCTGATAAGTGAAAATACATGTGCCAGACACTGGAAGCATATGTAATAGTTCAGTTAAGCCCAGTAAATGTCCTCGAGCTGGGTTCTCTCTTACCCTCACTTCATAGATAAGTAAACAGATGGGGAAAGTTTAAACAGTTTGCACAGCTCATGAGTTTCAAAGCTAGGATGTCCAGTCAGGCATCTGAGACGAGCTTCATAGCTACCCTGTACCACTTAAACTGTCATGTTTTGAACATCTGTAACAGGACATCCCAGAGATCTGCCACCACCATCCTATGTGGTGCTGGTTAACCCTGTGTCTCCCCTCAGCTTGGCCACTATTTAAACAGTGCCCTTCTGATTACCTGGACACATTCTCCCTTACAACTGCCAAGGCTACTGTTCCAAGCACAGACTTAGACATCACTCAAGTGGGGGCCCAGGCAGTTCCTTACCCAGGCCACGAGGCAGACCTCAGCTCCTCTGCCAGCTTCCCCTCTAGCCCAGTTTTTGGGAGCTGGGCCTCCAGCTGGGACACTCTCTGGATGAGACTCTCCAGGTCCTTTTTGGCCTGTAGCCCTGGAGTGTAAAAAGTCCCAGTGCCATCAGATAGCCACCCTTCATCTTCATCAGTGACACTGTGGGGTGAAGAGCCCTCAAGCGTCTCGATGGTTCTCAGCTTCCGGGGTCTCTCCAGACTGGAGGAGTAATCACTTGTAGCCGAGAGGGACCGGACCCGGCTCCGGAGGTTCTGAATGACTTTGTTGGCATTCTGGAGCTGGACTTTCAGATCTCTGATGTCCTTCCTCAGGATAGAGCTGTCGTCCAAATTGCCGTGCACCTGGAATTCCTCCTGCCTCCCCAGGTTGTTCCCCAAAGGCTTCTTTGCAGGTGGGCTGACCAGGATGGGGTCCAGGTACCCCTGCTCAGAGCACAGCCCCTCCATGAACATCACAGGCCTTGGGCTATTGTGCTCCTCACACTCTGAAAGAGAGAAAGATATCTTCCTGAAGAAGAGCTGGAGGTGCTGCTGTAGCCGCTCCATTGTGGGGATCAGGCCGGTCTCAGGATCAAGTACTGGGGTAAAACCTGGAGCATTTCTTTCCTTAGGTCTGGCTATCTGCCAGGCATTCACATTTAGCATTTCTCCCTAAACAGGCCTGTGAGCAGGCTACAGTCACCTTGATAGCTGGAGACCCAAGAGACTCTCCAGGAGGGGGTGAAGGTGGTAAGCTAGCTAGTCACAGACCATGCAGGACACACAGCAGACCCAAGCCTTCCTGTTTCCTGTGTCCTTAACACGCAAGTCAGTCAGTGCCTCCAAAGTGAGACATAAAACAGCCTCATACCTTTAAAATGACCGTGAGGTCTACAGAACAAAGTGCTTCTGCAACATTCCCTAACAGTGCTATAACTTCAAATTATTGGGTTAAGCCAGGCAGTGGTGGTGGCACATGCCTTTAATCCCAGAACTCAGGAAGCAGAGGCAGGCAGATGTCTAAATTAGAGGCCAGAATGGTCTACAGAGCGAGTTCCAGAACAAGGTCCAAAGCTACAGAGAAACCCTGTCTTGAAAAACCAAAACACAACACAAACAAACAAAACAAAAAAGAAACTATCGGGCCTAGGAAAACAAGACCTTCCAAACAGGTCAGTATATTACCACAGGCTATGCCAGGGTGGTAGCAGCCAGGATGACAGTAATCGTCACCATTTTACTAGTGAAATGTTGGTCAGGGTATTTTACTGGAGTTTATTCATTTCGTTGATATGAGTACTCAGTGAGCTGGACAATTGCTTTTTTGCTGTTTTAGCAGATGAAGAAACTGAGGCATAGAGAAAAAGAGGGTTTGCACCAAGCAGTCTGGTCTTTGGATCTCTGTCCCTAACTGCCTCAGCTTCAAATCTGTGGGAATATATGATTCCCAATAGTGCTTTGTGAGTACAAAATTAAAAAATTTATCCTAAACTTACAGTTTACGTATATATTAAAGCCCACAGATCACTTTCCTAATAAAAAGGTCTAGGCATTTTTCTATAATAGCAGTCATACTGATTTTTTTTTTTAAAGCAGTGTGCTAGAAACTATAGAAGTTCAAACTGGTTGCCTCATTTTGAAGAGTTCTCCAAAGCTCCTGTCCTTCTCTGGTCCTGGGTCTCCTTCAGTCACAATTCTCCTGCCCCACTACTCATCATGGGTGGGAGTGGCCTAAGACATCCAAATGCAGCATAATATCCAGGGAGAGAAGGGGGGCCCTGAGCACTTACCGGGGCTGGTGGTCTCGTCACGTTCAGCTTCATTCTCACTCCGGCCACAAGTCTCGTAGCCCAGGTCTTGAAGGTCCACCTGGATTTGCTTGCTGTCCTGTTTCACCAGGGATTCACCTGTGTTCAGGATGAGACAGTGGGGGTTCAAAGTTCCACATGTTACCCCAACCTAAACAGCATATACCCTGCCCTTTAAGGCCAAGAAGTTAGAGCCAGGCTGGGGAAGAGGTTTTTTGGGACCCTGATGGGAGAAGATACAGCCTGTCATAGATTATAGGCACCCTCTCCACCTGGGTGACCCCATGGTTGCCATGGAGAGGCTCTCTTCTGAAAACAGAGGCTTAGTTGAGACTAGACATGGGCAGGTCAGGAACTGCATGCTGCCATGTCAGGAAGCTCCAGTGAGGTCATTAGGCCCTGTATCTATAAGGTCTTAGTTTCAATGGAGCTGAGGTGATTAAGAGTCTTGAGACATCTAGCCCTGCCCTGTCCAATAAGGTAGCACTTACCTCCCTGTGGTTATTCTTTATCAAACTAACCAAAATTCAACTTTCCAAGTTCACATGTCCTATCAATGCAGCACTATCTCTTGGACAGTATTGACTCTAGGGCAACAGTGATGCTGGGATTTTGAAGAATCTATTATGGCGCAAAGGTGGGGGTGGGGCACCATGTAGTGAGCCAAGTCAGCTTACTGACAGCCCTGGAAATCAGCAAGCTCAGATGTTAGTCTGCTTCGGTCCTTTATTTTTCACCCTAGATGTAAAGATGTATTAATCTTTATTCTACATGTAATGAATGTTGTTTTTGCCTTTGTGTACATATGTACACCATGTGCCTGTCTGGAGGTCAGAAGAGAGTATTGGTTGCCCTGAACTGTAGTTACAGCGGGCTGTGAAACACTTTATGGGTTTTGGGAACTAAACTGGGGTCTCCTTTCTTTATTCATTACATCCATCTACAGATTGGAGTAAAATATTCACACACAGTTCTAAGACTATAGTCATGGCTGGAGTGTTCACAGTTTGGAGTAGAAAGATAAAAGCTGGGAAGCAGGTGAGTTCATGGGGAGAGGACACTTTGATGACCACAGGCTGGTGACACTCACTGAATATGGCCCTGTACTTCTCCAGCTGGTTTGCCTGGGCAAACACGGTGGCTTCTGAGATGAGTAGCTTCTCCTGGAGGTCTTGATAGCGTTGTCTGCACTGAGCCAGCTGGGAACGCAGGTGTTTGGTGGACCCTGGGAGGTTAAATTCTGACTGGTGTCCAGAGTCCTGGGCCTGGGGCTTGTTCTCCAGCTGTGAAAGGACCCAGTACAAGAATCAGGACACTCTAAGGTTACCCTCTTTGTGGTGACAGTCACCTCTGTCTGAAAGCTGTGGACTGCGTGTATTATGTGCCTGGCACAGAAGTTTTCATGCCATTTGGCAGTTCTCTAGGCAGCTCCTAGGGAGCAGGGGTAATGTTATCTTTATGTTTCTCTCTGCAGCATTGTGACACAGTGCCAGTCAAGTCTCTAGGACAGCCTGTAGTAAACATTTACTCAATTGCTTGCAAGAAAGAGGTGGAAAACTCCACCCTACCCTCTCTGCATTCCTGTCTCAGGAGCCCTTCTCAGAATTCTCCATTTCACCGAATCTAAGGCAAAGTTCTTTTCCTCAGAAGGGTTTATATCCAGAACCTCCGGGGAAGCAGCAGTGGTAAGAAGATGGCATTGCACACCATTGGTCTGGCCTCTGTTGAGACCCAGAGCATCCCAATAGTGTGGCAGTCACATCCAACAAAAAGCCGCTGTGTCTGAGCATTCTCCACCACACGCGGAGCACCTGGAGGGCAGCTCATAACCCAAATCCAATGCAGTGTGTAACTAGGAATTAAATACTCAGAAACACCCATTCAATGGTGTGGAGCCCTTCTAATAATGCTGAATGGGTGTCTCCAATTACAGAGCCCTGCTTGGAGCATCAAAGCCTCTCTCCCTCAGTACTTCCCGAACCACGCGGCAGAACAGTGTAACGTAAAAACTGAAACCTCAGCCCTGTTTGAGTTTCTCACCTCGCCCTGCCCTCACTTACTTGGTGGGTGTCCACTGAGAGGGCTGCCCCGAGATTGAGGCTCTGGGGTCTGGGGCCAGGCCTTGCGGTCACATTCTCCTGCTCTTGGTGTCCATGCTTCCCAGAGGAAGGCAGGCCCGTGTCCATTCTGTCCACCTCCCTGGCCAGGCGCACAAGGAGCTCTGGCATCACTTTACTGTTCCCCTCCGAGCTGCTCAGGACCAGCTGTTCTTTGAGGATGTTGATGATGTTGTGGGCACTCTTCAGCTTCCCCTGGACCTTTCTGAACTCAGCCTGAAGGCTGCTCTCATCCACACTCCCTTTGGCGAGCACAGTCTCCACCATCGCCTCGCCCTTCTCCTTGTCTTCCTCAGCCTCCCACCCATCAGACATGGCTTCTCCCATCTGCTCTTTCAGTTCCGCATTCTCAAGGCACAGGCTCAGCATGCTGTTCCTGCAAAGGGAAGACGAGAAGGGGCCAGGTTGGGCTGGGTCCACAGCTCTGCAGAGACCTTTTCACCCACATCTTAGTGTGAGACAGGCTCAGAGCCATTCAGTAACTAAATCTCAGAGACCTGTATGCCTCACTCATACATGAGAAGACCCAGAGAGAAAGTATGGGAGGATGGCCTCACAACACATGCTTCAACAGCCGTTTGATGGCAGCATAGTTAAAAGACCATAAAATAGACCCCTGATCTATTTTTCTTTGCTTAGCCATATAGTTTCACATGCTTTAATATTCATGACCTCTGGAATGCACATGCAAACTTACAATATTAAGTTTCAGCTTAAAACAAAAATTCTGCCTATGACAAATTTGTTATTGTGGATTTTTATCATTGTATTACTTATCACTGGGTTTAAAAGCACTGAGTGATGAATTGGGGCTCACAAATACAAAATAAATAATACCAATCAGAACTGTAATAAAAATGCAGTTATTTAATTATTTGCCATATTTCTGGTCCATGTAATAGGACATGACCTTTCAGAGAGCAGATGCTGTGTTTACCCTATTCATCCTGTATTTCTGGGACCACCACACATGTGTGACACTTATGTAAAACATCTCTATTTGTTGAAGTAATGAAATGGACTAAACTGAGAACATAGGGCTACAGACAAACAGAAACACACATGCATACCCACACACACATGCATGTGCGCACACACACACACACACACACACACACACACACACACACACGCACACACAGATTCACACACTAAAGAATCAGTACTTGGGCATGTACCTAGACTAGGTCTCTCAGAATCCTAAAGTTTTGTAGTTTGCAGCAGAAGTTGTTAGGTGTGCACTCATGGGAGAAAATGCTTTGGGACATAGAACTCAGAGAGATTTTCAAAGAAGAAAAAGGTATAGGTCTGTTCCCAAAATTAGCATGTAGGAAGGAGAAAGAAAGGAAGGTATATACAAAAGAATATTTAGTTAGTTTTAAATCTTTCTGTTTTGTGGTGAAGCCCGATGTTTTCACACTATAATGAGAATAAACCTTGACAAGGGACTGAGTGTTAGGTATGTTCTATTTTTACTTCAGGGTTTAAAATTGAGTAGAGGGTTAAACAACTCAGATTTTCAGGTTAATAGCTCTATAGAAAATGGCAATAACCTACAAGTTTATCTGTACATGGTTTATATAGAAAGAGATGCTCTATTCCATGACATCACAATTAAATTCATACACATAAATGACTAAATGAATTTATATTTTTAACTTGGGTAAAATGTAAGGAAAAAATTATCATGACAGTTCAACAGAAAACAGCTGGTACATGTGGCTGCTAGGGATCAAACTCAAGCCCTAGTGCTTATGTGACAAGCACTTTGCCTATTGAGTCACCTCCCCCAGAATCTTAGTTGTTTTATTTATTATTGTTGTTGTTATTTTAGAAATCACAGACTATAGAAGAGAGGCTTGGGTGTTAACCAATCAGGAACAGGTGTGGCTGGCTGGCTAGCTCAGTTAGTTAGAGCATCAGGGGACTCCTCTAATCAGGAAGAAGTAACAAAAATCAGGAGGAAAGGGTCCGGCCTTGGCACTGTGAAATCTTGAGCAGGTTACTTGCATCTTTGTACACATGAATTTCCATAACTGTGAAACAAAGACAACAGGCTGGGTCCAATATCCTATTCAATGTATAACAGCAGGCACGTTTAAGTGACAAGTATGGGCAGAGACTGAGTAAATAGGTCCTCAACCAAAATTTGTGCACCCACATAGCTTCTCTAATAATAAGCCATGATGAATATGGCTCCCAGAGGTGAATAGTACTGACACCTAGAATAATAACAAGACTTAATTATAATTATGTAGATATGTGTGCATGTGTGTGTACTCATATGGAGGTTGGAGGTTGACTCCTGGTGTCTTCCTCTATTGATGCCCATCTTATCATTTGAGACAGGGCATCTCACTGAAGCTTGAAATTATCAATGTGTTTTTCAGCTCTTTTTTTCCATTTCTTTCTTTCAAAAATCTCCTTACATCCGAAGTAGTCAATGGATCAGTCCCTGTCATTTTTCTAATTTTAGTGAAACGGCAAAGACTATTAAAGCTGCAATTCTATGATTCAACTGTTTACACTTCTGAGAGGGAAGTGGATGCGGATAGATGGGGCTGGGCAAACCCTCCTCCTGAAAGACTCTCCCGGTTCTCTCTCCAGCAGGGAAGCTCCCTGGGTAGGTGATTACGGGACTTGATCCAGAAGGCCTCCCATACTACTAAGGAAGATTCTGTCCATACATGTATTTATACATCTGGGCAGTAACAGCGAGCATTATCGTACCAAATTAAGAGCAGATTACTTTAGTAGTGAAAATGTCCATTACTATCTAACACCACTAACCTTTCTCTAAAGAGTATACAAAAACATTAAGGCACAGAGCCTGTACTGTGGATCACCCGTGGTCAGCACCATGGATGTAGCAAGGTGAGCTCTTGACTGAGGTCGCTCACCATCCTGGGGAAAGTTGGGGCATACCTGATGTGGGACACAGAGGAAAACCCCGCTTCTTCAATTTGAGCCTTCAGCTCCTTGAGTTCCGCCTCGGCTTTCCTCTTCTCCTCTAGGTGCTGGTGGGCTTCAGCCCTCAGGTGAAGCAGTTCTTCCTGAAGACACCTGTTACTGTCCTCTCCTGCCAGGGAAGGGGGCTGAAGATGTATGTTCTGGGTCTCCATGGTCGCCAGGCTTTTCTCCAAGGTCGCCTTGATGAGCTGAAAGAAAACCACGGTTTAAAGAAGTAATGTCACTGAAGGGGACCAAAGAACACCTGCAAAGGGAGATCCTGATGGAAGCAAAAGACAAAACTCAATTATCCTCTCTTTGAGGCAGTCATAATGGCCCTGGGGTTGATTTGGGAAGCGAGGGCCATTGCAGGAAGAAGAGAATCCAGAGATGGTGAGAAACATACATGCACACACCCATCCTGAATGAGAACAAATGAGGCTTAACCTGGTCTAGTGGATGCTGATATCGTGGTGCTTCCCTTCATAGGGGCACAAAGTCCTCCAAAAATCTTCCAAGTCAAAATGCTTTACTGGCCCCAGAGCACTGGATCGTTGTCTGTGAAGGTCATGGCTCAGGATGCCAGGGCTCAAAGGCTAAACCCCTGCCTGCATCTCAGACTCCAAAGAGGAGAAGAAGCCCAAGAGCACCTGCAGCCACTCCCCGAATTAAAATCATGGAGCTACAAGTAGAGCAAAGCAAGGCCAATTCCAGTGACAGCAGGAGAATTGCCTACAATCACAGAGTTTGAGCTGACGCCGCCCTACTGGACACCACCGAGTTTTCCCTTTTGATTAATGCCTTGTGTCAGCACTGTCATCTAAATTCTATAAATCTAAGCCTGTGAGAAGAAAACAAAGTAGATTTCATGGTGTCTTTCTTCTTAAGGATTCTCTTGAAGTCACTCCCAAATGTTTCATTTAAAACGGATTTCAAAGTGCTTTTCTTAAGTGGAAGGTTGGGAGTGACTTTCTTATCACGCATGCTAGGTTTATCTCTAACTATTTTCTGCACTTTTATAAAGGTATTAATACATCTCAGAATTTTGGTGTGATGACCTACATAGCATATGACTATTTTAATATAAGAATTTCTTCCACATTCCTCCCTCCTTACTTTTTGAAACAGGGTCTTGCCTTACAGCTCATATTGGCCCCAATCTTGCCAATATCCCAGGCTGTCCTTGAACTCTTGGTTCTCCTGGCTTATCCTCCTCAGCGCTGGGTTTATAAATGGTGCTTCTGCACACATCTCAACAATACTCTCCACACTTCCCAGTCACAATGGTTTATTTTTCCTCTCAGTGGTACTGTTTGAAAATTATACTCAACTTCAGGTCAGTTTTGACTGTCACTCTTCACCCCTCCACACAGGAATTTCTGTGCCATGCTATTTTCTTTTACCTCTATTAATATCGTGAGTCATGTTTGTCACTTATAAATTCACTCTTGTTATATAGAACATGTCCTGATTACAAAGCCACTAAAACAGTCAATGTGCACCTCTTTAAACCATGCAGTCATCACCTGACTAGAGAATGATTCATATAATTAATTATGTTTTATACTTCATTTAGGTCACTAGCATATTGAACAGAATAGGATTCAGAGCAAGGTATGTGGGTCAATGATCGGCAGAGCAGCATGGGTGGCCACAAAGGTGTTGACTTTTGCTATTTCCTGTAACAAAGCTAGGGCATGCCTGGTGTTGACTTTTGCTAATCCTTGTAACAAAGCTATGGCATGCCTGTGTTGTATATGTTTGTGGTAGCGCTCACTCAGAACACACACGTAACGGATTTAGTACTATGACAATTGAAATTGTCAAGTGATATACAGTCATATAGAACCATCTCATAGACACAGCTACTCAGTCTTTAGGCATTCAATCCCATCCAGGCTTTGAGAGTCCAGCAGTGACCAGACTATAGACAATGTCTGTCTCTAAGACTGCTGCCTGGTGTAGTCAGCTGCTGCCATCTCCATGTGTTAGCATCCAGTAACTGTAATAGAAAAAGAACTGAGTATTGAATAGGACCCTTTTGAAGGCTTATAACCATAAGCTTCACTTAACTATGTGGCGTGCTAGGAGTGGTGGCCCATGCTAGTAATTCCAGCACCTGGGAGGCTGAGGCCATTTCAAAAGCCCCCCACATAAAGAATAGGTAGGCAAAAATACACAAGTAAACTTTGTGATGTTACCTCTCTATATAAACTATAAAATGCAATGAACATAACTAAAATCATGATTAGACTTGAATATGGACACAATAGTCACTCTTAACCTTGAGTGTTGTTTATGCCTAAAACAACTCAGCTTGAATGAGGTCTATCCATTGTCAAAATACCTTCCTGTGTGTGCATTCAATTGGTTTCAATATACCTATTTTCTCTTAGAGGAAAACATTTTGATTCATGAAATATGGATGCCAGAATAACCTTAAAATTCATCAGGTCTGATTTCTCATTTTAAAATAAGGAAATGAATCATTGCATAGACACAGAGGTGTCCAATCTCATGATGTGATAATATGACATTATAACCTACAAATGTGCAGAGCTTCATTTGCAGACATGTTGGAGCACATGGGGCCATAGACTAAATGCATCTGGTAGAGATCTGGTCATTGTCAGCCTACTTGGAGTATTCACAGCTCTGAAAGGAAGCCCCCCCCCACTTTATAATTTAAATATAAATGTATGAAAAGTGAGTTAGGATCTAGACTCATTAGCTTTCACTGCCTATGAAAAGCAAATATTCCTGTTCTTTTCCTCAATAAAACTCCTATCCAGTGTGTGTAATGCTAGTGTGACTCCTTGGGGGTCCAGTTAAAATATAATTCTCTTACTGCTTTCCTTATATCACCCAAGTCACGTGAGCAGTTTGACCTTTTTGGCCTTTCCGTAGGCCTACTTCAGAGCTGTACTTTCCCTTGAATGGAGCAGCTTTGTTTCCACGCTCTCTCTTCATATTTTCCACAGTGAAGGTCAATTTTCAGACAATATTAAAGATATGAAGAAATCATCATTTCTCAACTAATCAAGTGTTGGTCATCATCAGAAAAAAACCAAACAAAACAAAAACCACAAAGAGCTGTCACCTCACCTGTATTAGAATGTGTTGTATATATTTTAAGAATGACAACACGCATGAGGTACTGAGTTCTCTCCTCAGAACAACAATAACAACAACAACAACAAAAATAAAACAGAAGACAGGAAAGCAAGGAAAAAAGGAAAGAATAAAAAAAAAAAGGATGCTAAGTTAGTATGCCTTTGTAGAAATGGTATGACAAGTAATTTAAAAAAAAAAAAAACTAGACAAAAACTACTATATGACTCAGGATTTCCACTTCTGGGTATATACCTCCAAAGAAGCTGAAATCAGTGTGTGAGCTGATGTTCACAAATGCTACAATATGGAGTCAACCTGGGTGTCTATAAATGTGTGAGTAAATTACATGTAATGAAAAAAAAAGAGCAGATATCCTGTATTTGCTTAAATCTGAGAACATTAGGCTATGTGAAATAAAGCCGCTCACAGGAAGACAAATACCACACCACCTTCCTTCTATGACTTACATGGGGACTCAACAAAGTAGAGCTAACTGAAGTAGAAAGAATGGTTGGTGGCCTCCGGAGCCTGGTGTGGGAGGAGGATACAATAGGGACTTGGGAAGTCACAAAGCTTCACACAGACAGAAGAAACAGGCTTTGAGGCTAGTTGTTCACATGGTAACAATAGCTAGCATATTTTAAAGTAACTAAGAAATTTCAAATGTCTCACCATGAGAAAATAAAAGTAGGCAAGGTACTAATGTATTAATTAACTAGACAATTATTTCACTATATGTGTGTATATCAAATCACCATGTTGTACTCTGTGCGCTTAATTATGATTTGATAACAAAATATTAGTATTTTTAAAATAGCTTTTCTCTTCCCCCCCCCTCAGATTTAGGTATTGATCTCTTTGAGATTGAAAGCTGACTACTGATGAACTTTCCTGCACTGAATATGTTTAGATGAATAGGGATGGTTGACTGCTCTCCAGTGTCCTTTGTGGCTATCTCCCAGGCATTTATTATAGACCTTACAACTTTTCAAGACTGGAATTTTGTGGGTAATATCTAGGGAAGATTTCTACCATGGTCAGATTTGATGCTCTCTAAGGCAAGTGACTTCCTAGAAATGAGAAAACAAAGTGGATGTGTTTGTTAGGGAAAGTGTGTATATGAGTGTGTTATGAAGGGAATGTGGCAGCCAGACAATGGTGGCACACGCCTTTAATCCCAGCACTTGGGAGGCAGAGGCAGGCGTATCTCTGTGAGTTCAAGGCCAGCCTGGTCTGCAGAATGAATTCCAGGACAGCCTGGGTTACACAGAGAAACCCTGTATCAACACCAAAACAAACAAAAACAAAAAAGAAGGGAGTGTAGGGTCAACAATGAAATTCATCTCCCAAGACTACAATAAGGAAGAGCTCAGGCGCTAATCCTAAAGGGAAATGAGCAAATAAACCTTTAGAATCTGGACACACAGCAGTTATGGCAAAGCAAGCTTTATTTAATTTGTAACAGAAGA
Source organism: Phodopus roborovskii (assembly GCF_943737965.1). Classification (NCBI taxonomy): domain Eukaryota; kingdom Metazoa; phylum Chordata; class Mammalia; order Rodentia; family Cricetidae; genus Phodopus; species Phodopus roborovskii. The sequence continues at coordinate 28,968,589 of NW_026126540.1, forward strand.
GTCACAACTCAAAGTCAGCAAAAGATGAAGTGAACTCACAGCGGCTTCACATCCAGTGCCTACTCAAAGCTGGAAATCAGTTGTCAATGTGACAGGAAGAAAATGATGCTTACCCCAAGGATTCTTCATCTAGGAGGCATACACTTCTGTCTATTAAGAATAAAGCCCCGATCTGAAGGTTTGTTAACTTATAATTACACTGAGTACTTCCTATGCCAACTACCAAGACAAACGCTGTGATGTGAGGGGGCACGAAATTCGACTCCTGGGTGAGACTGACCTTCTCACAGTAGAGTCCGGTCATCTTCTCAGGGTGAAGTTATAGGAAAGAAGGCTGGGGAAGAAATGACTTTACAAACCAGTTTGCCTGCAAGATTTGCAGCACCAAGATAGTTAGAACATGGTGATCAGAATCTGATGGCCATGGTATCCGTATCTTCTGTTTATTTAATCTGAAGTTACTCCTGTCCCACAGCTGTTACAGCCATTGTGTCCAGCCAACATCCCAATCTGTTTAGAGTAGACTTCTGTTCATCCTGCAAATTCTCTCACCCAAGATCCTTGATGAAATCAGGGAGGGAGGGTCAGAGACATCTGTGTATCGAAGCAGTGGTATATCTAATTAAAACTGCAGCCCATTAGTCCACGAGGAGGACTCAGAGGACACAAATAGAGAAGTACAGCTAACCCTCAAGGGAAAGTGATGGGTAGCAACAAAAAAGGAGATCCTGACAGAGAGGAAGGAAACTCGTGGTGATGTCTAGTGTCCCAGACAAACTCAGGTCCTCAAGAGCCCCAAACCATGCCAAATCCTACTCCGTTAGGGATCTGTTCACTTGGCCTCTTGTTATCAGTTTAATGGCCGTCTCCTCTTTTCTCATGCAGGAAATATACAGGCAGACCCAGGGAGCCCCATTTCCCCTACAAGTGTTCCTGATAGCCTCAGCAAGATATCACTAGAAAAGCCCAGCTTCTTTCTAGCAATGATCCACTTTTCTACATCAGTTTAAGAGCCACCGGCCTTTAGATGTGACTGTTGAATGTCTGGGACAAGGTAGACACAGTTGGTTCCAATGAGCGCTAAGAGCACTAAGGGTGACTTAACCTCTGAGGTCCAGGGCATTTGCTCTTGGGCTTGAGATGTTACATTTCTCTGACGGTGGGTCGGTGACAAATTCTGAGGCATGGCAGGACTGGCCATTGGGCAGCCTGTCAGATCACAGAGCAAATCTTCTCTTCTACTTCACAGAGAGAGATTCCCTGATTCGGAGAGGTCCCTGGGAGTTTCTTAGATAAGGACTCGTCAAGCAGGCCCTAGGCCTCGCTATCCCCCCAGACAGCCCTTCCATGTTTCTCTGTCTTCTGTTTTGTGTTTCAGTCATAAAAGCCAAAGAAGGGAAGCATCCATAGTCTTGTAAGTAACGGTTCTTCTGAAACTAAAGCTACAGACAGGAAATAGCGACAAAGGAGGGTAGGAAGGGACAGGAAGCAGAAATAAGAAACAGAAGTAGTAAAAACAAAAGGTAGACGGAACAGAAAAAGATAAGGAGAAACAGGGAGCGGCCAGGGGGTGGGTTACGTAAAAGATGCCTTCGCCCTCGCGGTGCACGGCGGCTGGAGGTGGGAGTCAGAGCCGAGAAAGCCTCACACCTCTCACTGACTTACTTGCTGGTGGCTGTTGTGTGCAGCCTCCTCCTCGATGCTGTCTGTGAACTCCGTGCTTGTGTCTTCGGTGTCATCACCCGCAGACGCACCTGGAAGAAAGTCCAGAAGAGAAAGGTGACTCCTGCACAGATGGCTTCCAGACGGCAGGTACAATTACACATTTGCCATCTACCTCTGATTTTTTTCTGTTCTTCATACTCTTGGCCAGTGATGGGGAAAACAAGCCTTCTTCTCCTATACAAACTGTACTTTCTTCCTGATAGTTCATCCTAAGCCTCAAAACAAGCTCACTTTGACTATCCTGCTATGCTTTAGAAACTGTTCCTCTCCCCCATTTCAACTCATTCTTCTCCATTCTGTTCAAACACTAATGTTCTCTTAACACGGCCAGACGCCACTAACCTTTCTCCCACCACCGACTGCTGAGCAGGCCCCTCATTTCCTGCTATCAGGGCAGCTCCTCTCACCCCTCCCATGATGGGATGGTTTGTCCAGAGGGTGACAGTATCTCTGAGGAACTCATCTCTGGGATCTGTGCCTCACGGAGGTCAGGATGTGAGGCATAGGATGGCCCAGGGGCTTTCTGATTCCTCCCTCTAACCATCCGCCCTGTACACCTCTCTCAACCTCTTTCAGAGCCAGCATCTGTTGCATCAGATTCTCTGTACTGCTCTGCTCAAATGGCATGTAGTCTCATCCTTCATCTTCTAAAGGTGTACCTGTCACCCTAGAGCATAAGCAACTATATCCCGCTGCAAGGGACAAGTGGCTGCGGTTAGTGGTCTGGGTGGCACTGGGCAAGAGAACCTTCACCGAGGATGGATGGCTTTGCTCTGTGCCCCCACTGCTCAAGAGAGAAGACTTTGATTATTACTTTATACTTAAATGGCCATGTGGCTAGTGGCTGCTATACAGGATGGCATAAACATGTAGCATTTATTCCTTTTAAAACTGATTATAATAAAAGGTTGTCCATGCAATTCTCCATTAAGAACTGTGACCCACATTACTGATTTCTCCACTCAGCACATCAAAGAATATCTATTGTGACATTTTTTTAATCTCATGGAATTTGCCAAGTTTGGGAACCTATTAACATCAAGTTCTGATCCCACCTCATCTTTTATCTACTGAGTAACCCCAGGGTTTAAAGAGATTCTGTGGTTTGTCTAAGGATACACAGCTAGTTCTGACAAGATTGGGGCCAGTAAATCAAGTGTCTAGACTCAGGAAGCATTGTTTTTTTATGGTGGAAAACCTGATTACTTCTTCCAAGACCAAAGAACATCCCCCTGAGCTCAGACTCTCATAGATGAAGTCTCAACATGAAGAACGAACATTCACAGCTACAGCGATCATACTTCTTAGCTACGTTAAGAAAGCCTGAATTACTTCCATTCTGCACACCAAGCAGAAAGTAGACAGTTCACATCTACCTTCCAATTCTTAGTACCTGCAAGTCCATGATAGGTCACTTGCAATGGCTTGCTCATCTCATCAAAGAGCTAAGAAGTAGGTAATAAGTGAGTTGTCCTAACAGCTATTGGCCCCAGTCTCCACTGTGGATGCTGCTATACCTTCAGGGGAGAGCAGGATTCTATTCAGTAAAACCATGGACCAGGAGGCAGCTGTACCACTCAGCATCTTTAGATACTTCCTGCAGTCAGTGTATAGTAAGACTTTTTAACTGCTCCCTGGAACAGCAGGACCATCTCCCTCAGGGGCCTGGTAAGTAGAGGTGAATGAACACAATCCCTAAGTCCAGAGCTGCTTTCAAAGCCCACTAGAACCAGGATGCCAAGTCATTGATGTGTACTTATTTTTGGAAAATTTGTCCCTGTCCAACAGCAGAGATGGTTTTTCCCCCCTGCAGAGAAAAATTAACTTTCTCACTGAGTGACAGATCAAGAAAGCAACTTTTCTCACTGTTTCCCTTTGGAGCTGGAAAATGACTGAGGACCAAGGGAGCTCTGTGAGGTCAACATTCCCATATCATTCTCGCTGGGCTGTAGTGTCTGCTCCACGCTCAGTCCCCATCCCTAAGTCATCCCTGCACTGGGATTCAGGAGTACATATGTTGGGGTCTTTCTGCTGCTAGAACTGCATTTCTTCTATTCCCTCTGCAAACCCATTACGAGGACAGCATGCCTTGTTTCTGGTTTTGTCAGAAATTCCAGACAAAAGAAAATTCCCCATTTCCCCCAACCCTCTATTACATGGAGGTTTTGTTTCTCTCTTCCTTAATGGAGCTTGATAGGTATTCTGCTTTTTTTTTTTCCAACTAAAAAGGCTGAAAATATATGTTGGAGAATAAAGTCAAAACTAAAAAGAAATATGAGAATAGAGTGAGTATGTCATCTCACACAATGTCCTATTTGGGAGCAACCATTAGAAATCCCTCTCTCTGTCACAATGTCCATTTTTAATAAATGAAAAGAATTCTTTTAGGGCTGGCATGTGGCTCAGCGTCAAGAGTGCTTTGCTTTCAAAGTCCTGGGTTTGATCCCTACCAACACACAGAGCCAGGTCTTGGTGTCACACACCTGTAACCCCTGGAAGCAGGGACATCAGGAGTTGAAGGTCTTCCTCAGATACAAGTGAGTTGGATGTCAATGAGACCATGCCCCTCTTCCAAGAAAAACATAAGAATTCCCTTTTCTAAGCCTTTTACAAGGCAACTGAAGACTACCCGTCTTAACTATCTTGGGACAGTTTAACCTTTTAAATGAAAGAGACCCAACAAAACTGATCCTCTGTTCATTTTTGATAACCTATGAGATTCTCTGAGAGCTAATGATCTGCCCGTTTCCAATAACTTCACTTTTCGGAGATGGAGCTTTACAAGTCAGCACACAGACTCAACTGAAATATTATCATACACCGAGACTTCAGTGGAAATTCTCAGCGTGGTTCTTGGAAGTTCCTAGGCCCCGAAGTGCACAAATGGAGGGGATGCCACATATCCATATCCCATTTGCACTTTGTTTTCTACAGTTCCATGATTTTACAAAGTACACAGAAATAAAACAAGTCTCTAAAAGGTAGCAGAATCCTCGAGTTGATAGTTTAAACATTGTGCAATTACAAGGTGTCCTTATCAGTGAGGCAGACACTCACTGTATTTTTAAATCGAAGATGGCATGGTGATTAAGAATGTGGACTCTGGTGTCAGATCATCTGTTTGAATATGCTTTTGCATATTATGTGACTTCAGTTAGGGTTCGTAATGCTATCTGTTTCAGGCAGCTGTTGCGACCTTCAAACAACTTGAGACTTCAAAGGGCTTGCTGATGCTGTGCTTAGAGCAGTGCTTGGCATGATGTGTAATCAGTAGGTCTTACCCTTAAGCAGTATCATTTTGCTATTGCTGGTGAACTGAAGTAGTCCTTGTGCTGTGTGGGTGAGGGCTGGCAAGGCTGAAGGCTATGGAACCTAACTAAATATAGGCAGCAGGGTGGTGTTAAAATCCTGATGATACTGATTTCACCTGCAAGTCTTTTCTTCTGAATTGTTGCTTCCTAGCACAAGAGGGAAAGCCCAGGCTGGAGGGAAAACAGGGCGATCCCTTTGGAAAGCTGACATTGTCATCATCAGAACTATCTTGAAATGGCGCTACACATGAATAGCTTTAAAGGAAACTTTACACACTTTCCTTTTAATTCTCAGTCGTGAGAAAACTTAGTATGGTCAGGTATTCTTCCCAGGTCCCACTCTATGGCCAATATTGCCATTATTTCCCTTATTTACATGGGGACAGCAAGGAGCGGTACCTTTCCACGGTCACTTCGAACATGGCAGGGGCCACGTGTAACTTATTTTGAAAATGGATTTGCAAGGTTGAAACTCACAGTCTGAGTAAGTTTGCAGGCCAACTGTTCTTTCCCTGAGGATCTTGTGCTGGCCTTCTTGGGCCCATCTTACTTTTCATTCCCAGGCACTCTGCCATGTGCTCATTATTGGAATACTCACATTTTTACATCATGAACTCAATCTTTCTGGCTCAGTATGACGATGCTATATGAGAATGGAAGACAAAAATTCTCTATAGAGCTTCAGTTCCCCTACATCCATTTTCTTTAGGACCATGTGAATGCCAAGATTCCTTACAGCTCTCCTTAGCCTCTGCTGAGATTCTTTTAGACAGATGCTCATCTTGGAGAGTAAGTAGTGCAGTTCTGAAAGCAGTCACCAGGCCTCTTTATGGAGTACTTCTTTCTGCCTTTCAAATACAACGGTTCCTAAGAGGGCTGTCTCGTGTGAATATTACTAAGAAAAAAGCTGTGTTAAGTGACCGTAAGGCAAATAAGACTCCAAAAGACCTTCCAAGGTACACAATCTCAACAAGACTTTAATGTTTCACCTATCTAAAACTGCCCAGGACGTGTATAAATTAGGCCTACCTGGGCAGATCAGGAGATAGGCCCACAATCTCAGTCCTATAAAGTGATTCCATCATGTCAAGGAATTTTCCATTTGTGGTGTCTCTTCAAGAAGCATGCTCTTATAGAGACATTAAGAGATGGCACCACCCACCACAGCAACTCATCCTCAAATTGGCCTATATTTCCTACCTCTCTTCAGTAAGGAGAGCAAGAATGATTTTTAAGGCTTAACAAAACCATTTCACTGCTATGGGGAAGCGCAATGCTGTGTCTTTGGTCTCACTTCCTTTAAAAGGGGGTCCCCTTCTTTAGTTAAACAAACATGCATGCACAGGGTCTGGCTTTGACTTGGAATTTTAGTACAATGACTCCTATAGAGGAAAAGATAAAATGATATGAGCTTTATCTTTTCTCATGAATCTTTAAGAATGAAACTGTATAGCTTCTGTTGGCCTTTGATACTTTTATTAGATCAGTAACAAGTTTTGGTGTGTCTCAACTAAATAAGCTGGTATACTAACACACATATAAAGAGCATAGGCTCCACAGCACAGATATTTACAGTTTCACAGCACAGTCCCATGAAGAATGAACTTTGAGAAAATAATTTGGTGAGGACAGTCTGGAAGTCATAGAGTGTAATATGTCACTTCTTTCTTCATCTGAAGTTGTTATGAATCACCATTTCTCAAAAGCTCACAAAATCTCACATGATAAAAGCAAGTGGCATTTCTTTCATTATTAAACAATACCCTGAACACAGAAATATACGGCCTACAGGACGCACTTGTCTATGAACCTGCTTCTAAAGTGTTCAGGCTGAGCAGTGCATCTCTAGTGCAATGACAGACAGCTGCACAAAGCAGGCCGGTGCACTCGTCTTAGTCACTAACAGCAGCAAACCCACTGGCCTCTGTTAAAGTCTAGGGAACAGTGCTCATGTCTAACAGCCCTACTCCTCGGGTCACTTTGAACTACTGCAATACTCCCGAACATTCTATTTTATTCTTTCCATTTTTGCATGGGGGAAGGCAGTATAATGAAGACTTTAAGTTCTGGAATTTGATTTTAAATAATGAAAAAGATAACATAAAGTGAATGTATCATTTTGTAGGTTTAATTCTTCTTACCTAACATCTGGGGGGGGGGGACCCAAAACAAAATAAAAACTTGTTGGCTATACAGTTTTCGAGTTCCTTTCCATTTCTCATTCTCTGTTGGTGAAAAATTCTAATGCTGATTTTTATTTGGGAAACTCATCCTGGTTGGTGTGATTATATAGGCAATGACAGCTTGAGGAAAACCAAGCTAGGAAAGTGTTTACAGCTTGCCCTAGCACTCAGGAGCGTCAGGCAATCAACTGAACTTTACTTCAGAGAAAGGGACAGGCAGCAGTATAGTGTCACCTGCCACTTCTCTCCTTATCATGAGATTCCAGTGTGAGGTCAGAGGCAAGAGAGCTGAATCTTGAACTACTTTGGAGCTGTAAGCCCAGACTTTACAATAGATACTGAACTAGGAGCACAAAGAAGCATACATGTGGCAGAACTTTATGCATCTCTTCCATAGATGTCACCATCTAAGTCCGATTTAGCAAAACTCTTTTAAGGAGACTCTTAGTGCTGGTGGAAACCCTCCATGGGTTTTGATTTTCTTTGACCCTTAATAGGTCTCTTTCTATATATAATATAGCTGTAAGTATTTTAAAATATAAACAAGGACAGTGTGCTTTCCCTACAATCATCAGTATTAAAGATATTGCTGCTGTCTATTCCTGAAAGAAGAGACGTGGGTATGGAGGCAGATAGGGCAGAAATGGGAAAAATGAAAAATAGGCATACATCATGCCAGAGTAGAAGGATGGCATATTAAATCATTCCTTTCCAGAAATTATAACTTGGCTAAATTGCTAAATACAGAACATCAGAAAGATGTTGAATAGAAGCCTATGCACAATCAGATTTCAACAATAGAATTTAACCCTGTGGTAAAGGGTGTGAGCTCAGTATAATAGCACTTGCCTGATATGCACAAAGCTCTGGGTTCAAACCCCCCAAGTCATATACATAGCAACAAAAAAAAAAAAAAAATTCTAAATTAGGGGAGAGTTTGGAGAAAGCATGTCAGAAGGACTTTATTGATTTTATTCCTTAACTGGATCTTCTTAGAAGCCTTTTTCAACTCAATAAATCCAAAAACTCGACTCATCTACTTGGCTTCTTACAACCATTACTCTGCAGATATTTCCCACTATGTAAAAGGAAATGTGAGACAAATGAAATATATCACTAATGAATTTTCCTAAAGTTCAATGCTTTGAATTAAACAAAGCCTAAGGGAAAATCTATGTTATTATTTTTCTTTCAAGGAAGTTTTATTGAAGCACAAGCTTCTATAAGTACATGGTACTTTAAATCTAAGTTTATTGAAATATTTTTTAAAAATACCAACAAAGGCAGACAAGTCCAGTTAACAATTTGTGCTCTCACAGAGGAAAGAAGATCAGAGCATGCTAAATGCAAGTACATGAATGATGCATAGAAGCACAGTACCATTCGCCTGTGGCTTACATACTACAATTCATCAGAATTGTGTTCTGTAACCAGATGTCAAATTATTGCACAAGTGTGTGGGGCCCAGCACATTCTCTCCAGGCAGCTCAGTCTCCAGCCTCATCCTAGTATCAAGGCCAGAAAGTCAGTACCAGATTTTAGTCACATTTATGGAATCAATAACACTTAATTTACCTATCAACCTACTCTTGCTAGAGGTTGACAGGTGGACTAATAATTAAGACATTTTATAATCACTGTGAACCCTTAGAACCCGAGTCACCCATAGTTGAAACTTAATAGCAGCTTTGCAAAACTTTGTTGGTCTATTAGTAAACACATTTCCTAATTGCCTTGTAATGACCTGACAGACTAGTCTTTAATTGATTGACATGTCTATAGCTCAGCTCCTATTATCTTCTTCCCTACTTGCTAGTTACATAAAGTTTTATGCAGGCAGGCCTTAGAGTCTCTTAAAATGGGAGCACTAGAACATTGATGGTTCTGCTTACATATGCCTCTTCTATCTTTCCTATTAAATGATTCCTTTTCCCCTGACGGCTGTTAAGATTGAAAGAGCACATCTATTTTTTGGAAGGCCATGGCTGTCAATCGCTGTGAACTATTTCATCAGAAGATTACAGGGCTTAGTCTTTTCCTATCCACTTCAGGTTGACTGCTGCTCATCTGTTATAGACACAGCTGAGGTTACAGAATCCCGGCAACACATGGATGTAAAGTGACTTTGTCAAAAAGGAAGGAAAAGGAAAAATCATGTGCTCAGTCTAGCTCTGGAAGGCGACTCCATCTTTCTTTGGGTGCCGGGAAGCCTGAATTGTGTTCCTTCACTACTGTCTTCAGAGGAGCTGAAACCTTAGCTTCTCCTCCTGGAAATCCATACCTTTCAGCAGTAGGGAACCACAGCCCCTGCAGTAACCTGTCCCTTTTCATAGTTTTGACATTTAAGATGCTAGAGATGAAATCTTCAGTTCCCTTTCTCTACCTGTCATGTTGTCCCAAGAAAGTAGAGATGGTGAATAAAACCTAAGCACGGACGTGATTCTTCCTTCTGAGTGACTTGGGCATATTGGCATATCACCAAATTCTTCCTCTAACATGAGGTAATACATGCACCAAAGCAGCGCAAGTAAAGGACGCCACCCATACCACTCCACTGAGGATGTAGAAACACTACCTTTCTCTGCTCTCAAAGGGGATACTGACAGGTGGGCATGGCAGCCACGCCTCTAATCCTAGCACCAGAAAGCAGAAGCAGGTGCATCTCTGAGTTCAAAGCCAGTCTGGTCTACACTGCACATTCCAGGCCAGCCGCAGTGAGACCCTGTCTCAAAAAACAAAATACCAAAATCCCCAAACAAAGCAAAAATGGGAGATGGGTGGGAAATATCACACAGATGATTATCTTTTTAGCTAGAGAATTCTGACTGAGGCCTTTCATCAGAACATCATGTTCTGATGAAAGGCCATGCCTGTGGCTTGAAGAAGCTCTAGGCCAGTGAGGAACAAGAATTTTATAGACTTTTATAGACTAGAACTTAATGTCCACTAATGTGATCTTGTCTGTGAGGGTTAACATCAACTCTGAAGCAGCCTTAGAGGGCGGGATTTACCACGAACACTTTTCTGGTCTCTGCTCCTTAACTTAGCCTAAGTTCACGCTTCTGGTTATCCTTAGTAGGGCTATTCCACTCCACAAAGCCATTCTATGGTCTCTTTCTCTCTCTAAACCTGAAACGCACTCTATTCCCTTATGTGATTAAAAATTGCTTTCAAAGAGCAGGATTTGACTGGATGGTAAAAATAATACACACACATGCATTTTATGACATGATATGGAACATGTGAAGTGGGTGGGAAGACGAGGTGAATAAACTTTATTGGCCCATGGAAGGGGTAAAGGAATGGGGGAAGGCTAGGGAGAAGAGCGAGTGTGTATGGAAAATTAAAATGGAATGCTCTAAGGTGTGCAAGTGACTTCATGGCCTCCCTGTTTAATGGAGAAACAGGTATGAGTGGAGTACAGGCCGACTACAGTGACTTCATTTTGCAGGTGCTGCGACTGACACCAGTCCTATCGTTAGTAAGTCACCACTTAGACACGACTTTCTCTGGTTAGTGTAAACAGTTTCCATCCTGGGCTGCAGTGTGACCCGCCAGTGCTCAGAAGGCATGCTTGTGACGACCTTGCACACTTTCCAGTTCCCCACCTCCAATGGCGGCCATGGTTTCCAGCCTGCTCAAGCGCTCCAGGCTTCTTCCAAGAACTTCTTCTAGGCGACTGCGTAGTGCCTGGGCCCCTTCCAGCTCCACCTGCAGAGTTCCGTCTCTCTCAGAGCTGATTAAACATGCCACATGGAAGGAAAATGGGTTAGCCATCAACTATAATGAGTCCACATGTTTCCAAAGAGTCATCTATGCCACTTAGGCCACCAGCCTTTAAGGTAACTGGTCTCCAAGGCAAGGGTTAGGTGAATGAATGCAGTCTGTGTGTGACACCTGTGTCCACAGCTGGAGGATTAGCAAAGCTGGCACCTTCCTGTAAAGCTTGTCCCTTTGGCTACATTCTGGGACATTCCCACACAAAAATATAGCACAATCCTACAGCCACAGAAGAGAAATGTTGTTATGTACAGTGAGTCAAGGCTGAGACGAGGGCTGAAGACAGCTGTTTTCTCATCTGCACCGAACTGACAGTGTGCTCAGCGAGAGCACTTCAAAGGAGCAGAATCCCAGATGTTCTTTTCTAAAGCACAAAAGTAAGTGGTCCCTACCACACCTTCCCCTGCTTCCATCCTCCTGAGGTGGAAATAAAACATTTCTAAGGACCAATGAGAAATCAGGGGAAACTATGTAGTAGTAATAGTAGTAGTAGTAGTAGTAGTAGTAGTAGTAGTAGTAGTAGTAGTAGTAAATGTATAAAGAAAAGAGGCCAGGAAGGAAGGCAAGAAAAAAATGAAGGTACTCTGAAATGAGTCATAAAGATATAACACACGTAAACCAAAATTGAGAACTATAAGAACATAGATTCACCTTGATGCTTTATCTGTGATTCCGGGTAGAATTTGCCACCATAACAAACATAAGCTCTTCATTACCATTATCCTAGTGCTAATGCACTGACAGCCTTACCGTCCATAGTAAAGCAGGCTGTTAGCAGAACAGGGGGCAGAAATGAAAGGAGCTCACAGAGAATGCTCACTACATACGAGGCACTCTTCCAGACCCCTGACCTGTCTTCTTGGGTCATCTTTGCAGTAACAATGGGAAGGTCTACTTCTAATTTCAGATTTAGACACCGATGCTCAGGCCACACCACATAACAAGTCACAAGGTGGGAAGCTTCCCTTTTTCTCCGCTTTGGTATTGTAAACATCTGTTTGCTATTATAACTTGATAAAAAATAAAAGTAGGAAAAAGGATGAAAGTTGAAGGTGAGTGAGCCAAGCAGCCCCTCTCTTACTTCTCTGGATGGGCGTGGAACTTGACCAGGCTGCTGTATAGCTGCCTCTCAGCTTGCAGGGCCTCGTTGAGCCGACTCCGTTCATCTACGAGTCCCTCCAGCATCAGCAGCAACTAAGGAAGGAAGAAAGGTAACAATGTGGAGATAGCAAAGTGAGACGTGAAGTCACAGTAAATCTCCGGAGGCAAAACGCAGAATTAGCACACACTGTGACCAACTGTCAGCTTATTACTGAAGCTTTCTACAGAAGTTTTCCGTTTTCAAAAGAACATTACACTTGTTATCACTTTATATCTTAACAAGTAGTCAAATTCAAACGTGGGAGAGAGAATTGAGGGAGAGAACCCAGAAACACAGGGAAGGGTCTAAGAAGGAAGGATGAAGGAAGTCAGGGAAGAGCAAGAGGGAAGCAGTAATAACTATTTCTAAAGTCCCTTCACTCAGTACTTACTGAGCATCTCCACACCGTCACATAGACTGTTCTAGTTCTAGTTCTGGGGAAAAGCTTAGCCATAAGCCATGCTGTTAGGAGTAAGTGCCAGGCTGGAGTGGGGTGAGGAGAGGGCAGACAGGCACACAGGCCAGGCAGACTTCCTGGAGACACCGGCAGTGAGTAGGTTAGAGATGGGGGTAGAAGCCACAGAGGAACCTGTGTCCCAAGAACTCACCTGTTGTCTCCGGTTTCCTGAAACTTCCTGACCCTGGGATTCTACTGAAGCAACTTTTTCTCGAAGAAGTAAGACCTCTTGGGTCAGGCGTTCCATGGCTGGTATGTCTTCAGGGTCGACCAGTTGCATTTGCAGGTCCTAGAAAAAAATAGAGGCAAACATTAAAAACTGTAATAACATTTCTCAGCAGAGAAGCAGGCACAGATCTTTCTGCTCCATTTCAAGGCCTAAGAATTCAATACTGTTTGCATCTTGTGTGAAGATGCCCTATAATTAGTTGAGATACAGGCTATTCCAGTGGCATTTAAACAGCTTTGAAAGACCTTTATGAGATCTTCTTTTATCTGTATGTTCCTGGTCAGCGACTCCAAGTCAGCGGCCTGCACCTGCAGTTCATCCTCTTGCACAGCCATCATGGACTGTAGAGCAGACAGCTCTATCTGTGGAGAGAAGCAAAACCAATGTCAGAGGCAGATGCTTTTACATGCCATATTATAATCAGCCGCTAATACAAGAGGAAACCGAAAAAAATAGTATCGTGGGTCAAATCAGTAAAACATGAGAGTGGGCTCAAAGGATGCCCTAAAAGAAACTGTAAGAAGGTTTTCAATAATGTCTTCTATTACTAGAAATAACAGATTTAATTAATGGTGTCACTGGGATGTTTAAAAGTTGGCTACAACTAGCAAGAGCAAGAAGAAAGGTGTTTATTTTATGTAAATACTTCAGCTAATACATGGAAACAGCAGATTTAGAATACCTTCATTTTGTACTCCTTAATGATTTACTAAGGCATTAAGCAGCTACAGCTGCTGATACCAGGGATCACTACATGCCTCTTGGTGAAGAGCATGCTGCCACTACAAAGGAATCTTGCCACCAGTTGTCACTAAGCTTTTGGTGTTGCATCTTCTTTCCCCCCAGATGACAAACTGGATGATAACAAAACTCATTAGACACCGTGGTAACAACCATCCCTGCTAACATTCACTATGTGCCTATTATGTCCCAGGCATATAATGCATTGCTTTTAGTTAGACCTCCCAACACAGCTATTGTTCTGGACTCCTGTAGTCCATTCCCTGTAGTCAATATCTGCCACTTGACTGCAGTGTACCCGGCTTTGTGCTGACCAGGGGTCTTTCTTTACTCCTACTACTCCACCAGCCTGCAATCTCTTTCCCAGAGCTGTTGTCTCCTCCTTCTCCTCTTGAGTAGGTACCAGCCTATTCAAGAAAGCCTTTGACCACTTAAATAAGGTGATCCCCATCTGTGTTACTTTTCCCTTGACATGTACTACAGCATATTACCTTATGATCCATAATTACATTAACTTACTCATTTGTATAATGTCTGTTATCCCCCCAGCAGGAATGAATGACACAGATCCCAGGAAGGACCTTGTTGATTCTGTACCCCTCCCCCGCCCCATCCCTAGTTCTAGCTCTGGCTTAGAGAATGTGTCTCATGAATGGACTGGCATACAATTCCTCCCAAAAATCCCAATCTATAGTCTTCAGTTATAGACAGGATGATTCCTACACTTCAGTGTGTAGACAAGGCAACCGAGGCAAAGAGAAATTAAGGAACTAACTTAAAATCACAGAGCTAGTATGTAGTTAATCTGTAGTGTGGAAGTCAGGGAAGACAAATCAGTTTGCCAGTCTTAATGTCTTTTCAAAAGGCATTGTACACCCATATAGTTTTTATGACAATGGCGAGTAAACTTTTTGAAGAACCTATTTTAAGACAGCATGTGGTGGCAAAATCAACCAGGCATGCCAAGCTTTGCCCTTCCAGTCCTCTATACAGACAGCTGCCTATGGAAGGCTTGTTTCTACCTCTCTTCCCTCAGGCCAAGCCTAGTAATTTAGGACCGAGTTTGTGCTAGCAGCAAGTTCTATACCTAAGATGTTAGGCATTATTGATAATAAAATTGATGGTGTCTGCTGCTGACTTTATTTTTCAGGTTGTCCAGGGCTAAGGAATGGAAAATTTTATGACTACTATTGGGCCCCCTTCAGAGATTGCTATAATTGCATAACTCAGGATTTGCAGCATTAAAGAAAACAATAGGCTGGAACAATGGCTCAGTGGTTATGAGCACTCACTGGCTGTTCTTCCAGAGGTCCTGAGTTCAATTCCCAACAACCACATGGTGGCTCACAACCATCTGTACCTCCAGTTCCAGCAGAACTGATACCCTCTTGTGGCCTCTGCAGGCTCCAGGCACACACATGGTGCATTGACATACATGTAGACATAAAGTAAATTTTAAAAAAGAAAATGGTAAACTTAAGGAAGAAAAGATTCTTGCAGCATGATTAAGGTCTGTAGATGGATTGACATGGGTTTTAAATCCTACCACCAGCTGCTGGCAAAGCTGTGGTTACATGTAAGTCTTCAGTTCAGTCTGTCCCTCTGTGCTGAGCCCTAAGCTGTAGTCTACATCCTAGCTGGATATGCAGCTGATTGCATAGTGAAGACATTCTGTAAGGTTGAGGGATCTTCTAAGGTAGTGGATGCAAACTCCATTGACAGGAAGAGTCAAAATCAGAAGGCTGTGAAGACTTGAGTTTAAACCTCAATTTGGGCATTATGATGAGACCCCACATCTTCTAGTGATGATACTACCTGTTTCACATGGAGCTGTGAGTGTAGGTCCCTTGAATAGCACAAAACATGTGAAGAATGTTCAACACACAGTGTTATTCATGCTCACACCCTTCTTGTTTACTATTTGCAAAATTCATGCCTCTGATGTCACCATTTTAAACAGGAATTCTATGTTGCACAGGAGCTTTACAATGATAGTATTTTACTTACCAATCAGAAGAACAAAAATATTTTATGCTTTCATTGCAATGAGAGCATCTTGTTGAAGTGATGAAGACATACAACAATTTGTGTTCCTCTCCAAAAAGAGGAAAGGCATGACTTGCGTTTGGAGTCATATATTATATATGGAGAATTGGAATGTTTAAAATATAAACCAGTTTGAAAGAAACAACAGGAGCTGGGTGTTGGCGGCACACGCCTTTAATCCCAGCACTAGGGAGGCAGAAGCAGGAAAATCTCTGTGAGTTTGAGGCCAGCCCGGTCTACAGAGTTCCAGGACAGGCTCCAAAGCTACACAGAGAAACCCTGATTCAAAAAAACAAACAAACAAACAAACAAAAAAAAAAACAAAAAAATAAAATAAAATAAAATAAACAGAAAGAAAGAAAGGAATTTATGGACTGGTCTTGACTAGCAAACTTACCTGGCTTTCTCTTTCCTTTTTAGCCATGAGCTCGAGTTCCTCCTTGGCATTGCTCAGTTCTTTCTCCAACCCTGCAACTGTGTCCGAGTCTCCTGAAATGAATGCACAACATTACTTTTAATCACCGAAACATGCTATGATCTCTGCTGCCCTGTTTCTGAGAGGTATACTCTAAGAACACAACTCAGCACTTAAAAAAATACATGTACTTGCATTAGCCTGTGGCAATATTTGTAATGGAAATCCCACAATCAACCGAGATGCTAAGAAGAACAGATGGAAAAGGCTATCCCATGTTCATCTAGCTGAGAAAGAACCAGAATGAAGTTGGTGGACTTATCTGGGTTTCAAGGATACGAAACATAAATGCAAAAGAATACATTTATTAGGGGAAGAAGGAAATGACATACCCATCCTTATACACATGTAAATCACCCACTTATTCTTTTAAGAACATACACAGGAAGGACAAACCTGAAGTGAAACTTAGTACCCTCGGGGACTGAGTAGAGATGAGAGAGAAAGAGGGATGTAATACACCTTTTTTATGTATTTACTTTTTGAAGTTAACATTTAATTTTTAATATGCAAGTTGGTTTGACAATGGGTTAGAGAAAAGAACTAAAAAAAAAAAATTCATGTAAGATTTGGGCAGTTTTCCTTGGAAGTGATGTGTCTCCAGATTTCAGGGGAAACCAAACTGGTTTTCTGAACTATCAGGATATGTCCTGGCCAAATTTACTAGACAGCAATGGAGCGGGGAAAAGCAAAGGGAATTTTCACAAAGCAGAACTGGAGCTTACCTAATGTGGACCTGGGCACGCTGGCATCTTCTCTAGCAGTCAGTGCAGTGTTATTGTCTCCAGAGGGCACCTGCATAGAGCTCTGAAAAGTGGAAGGGTTGTATGGGTTAGAAAGACACAGGGCCTGTGATCAGTGACAGACTTGCAAGAGTCTCACCTAGTTTGCAGTTAAAATGCCCAAACTGCTGCCTCAAATGTAAAAAGGAAGTGCAGTCGCCATGAGTATCTATATGAGTCTACAGTTCTTACTTCATCAGTCTGCTCTCCAAGGTGGGGAGCGGCGGAAGTCACTTTAACTTGTTGGTTTAAAAGGAGTGCCCTCGAGTCGATTAGGTATCTCTCTCCTAAGTACTGGCGCAGGGCGTGTAATTCTGAGTTTCTTTCCAGGAAGGCTTGTACCATTTTTTCTGCAGCAGCCTGGTAAGAAGGAATCACAATGAACATTATTAGAAAGATAGTGCAGTAAAATAAATAAAACTTGTTTTCAAGGTTCTTTAAAGATTTGTTTATTTTTATTTTATGTGCATGAGTGTTTTGCCTATATGTATGTCTGGGCACCATGTGTGTGCAGTGCCCACAGAGCTCAGAAGGAAGGCCTCTGGAACTGGAGTTACATGTGGTTGTTAATCACCTGAAGGTTCTGGGAACGATGCCCAGGTCCTCTGCAAGAGTGCTCTGAACCACTGAGCCATCTCTCTAGTACCTGCTAAGTGTTATTTCTTAAAAACCAACCATTTATTTAAATAAAACTAAACGAAAACCTATGTGACCCTCAGAAATAACTTCCCTGCTCAGCATTTATAAAGAAAATAGTGGAGCAGAAAGTTTTTCACAGGCAGAATAGGGTGCACAGTGAACAGTATGTCTAGATCAGGTAAAACATTCTGAAACAGGTTCTCCAGGGTCTCTCCCAGGCTACGATGTTAAGATTTGGAGCAGAACTGGCATAACAAATGACTTCTTTTACTCTAGTTGTTCCTTCAATCTTGACTGACTTTTACTCAAACGTTTGTATGGTTGTGCTCTTTGCCAAACATTGCTTTATCACACTGGCCTCCTATCTAAAATGTAATCACATGATCAAAGGGTGTGGACATTCAGTTTTGAGTAAGTACCACTGATTACAATGACACAGAGTCTCAGTTAGCAACACTGTAATGTTTACCTGAACCAGCTACATACAAAACAGAGACTAGTGACTGTGAACTGATTAGAGTAACCATTTGCAATGTGTACACAAATATCCAAACAATTTGTTACATGCCTTGAATACACACAGTTTTTATCTGTCACACTAACATAGGGACAAATTTCATTTAAAGTGTATTGGGGGGAACCTGCTTCTACTCTCCAAATCCTTCTGCTAGGTTTAAATTTTCCTGATGTACTTCCTGTTACCTAATGCATCCCCTTACATTCTTCGTTGTTTTCTCCTCCTCAACAAGAATGTATACTTCATGAGCAACTCAGTGCTAAACCCCAAGTGCCCAAACATGACTTGCCAGGAATAGGCATTCAGTAAATACTTACTGAACGGATTATACAACAAACATCTCTATCAGACCAAGAGAATATGAATCTCAAAAATCACCCAAGCCCAAATGGTCACGTTGTCAAACTGCCTTCTAAATTCTTATATGTATACCTCAGTGGTTCAGAGCACTCTTGCAGAGGACCTGGGCATGGTTCCCAGAACCTGCTGGGATCAGACTTCACCAGAATCTTCTTATTATAGCAAGTGGTGGTTAATGCAGAAACTCACCGCTGGTCAAAGCACAGACAGTGTCTGTGCGATGCTCAGCCACATACAGGATATCTATCTCACACCTCCACCCTGCAAGACTCAGGGATCATCAAGGGAGAGGAAGAGGAAAGACAGTAAGAACCAGAGGGCAGGGAAGACCAGACTGAAACTGTCTTCTGGACATGACAGGAGTACTGCTCTCAAGAACCCACAACAGCTGTGGTTATCTGTACAAGAATGGCACAAGATCAAGCCATTAAGCATGAACTGAGAAAGAGATTTTGAAACCCACCCCTCACTGAGATGCTACTGACAGCCGATGGCTACTGGAGGAGGGAGAGTTAGCTGTCTTTAAAGTTATAACCTCTGGTAGGTTCACTTCTCTCATGGATGGCCCTATGCCCATAGGCATCGGGACATTAGGAGTTAGAATCAGTGGACTATGAAAAAGAAAGGAAGGAAAAGAAACAAACAAAGTTGGAAGGAGATAGGGTGCACCTGGGAGGAGTTGGGGGAAGAGTGAAGGGTGAATATTATAAAAAGAGATTGTATGCAGGTATTACATTCTCAAAAAAAGGTTATGTTTTAATAGTTTAGAAAAAGAGTAGGAAAAAAATCTACAAAAGAATAAGCAAAAGGAAAAAATTTTAAAAAGGATGGGCCTTTCAACACGTTATCATAGATAGGAGAGGAGCCTGAGAGCCTCCCCGGAGATTTGTTGACAGCTAATTTGTTGACAGTTATTGGAAGGTACCGTTTCTTAGATGGTGTAGCCATTGATAAGTTGCCTTTGCTCCAATAATTAACCTCCAATTCATGACTAGGCAAGAAACCGCAATTAAACTCATTGTTCACACACATAAAAGACTTGAAAGTAGGAGAGGGGAAAGGGTCCCGGTAGGAATGAGGATGGAGGAGAAAAGGGGGTGAGAATGGCTAAAATATATTATATAAATGTGTGAAACTATTAACCAATAGAAAAAATTAAATAACCAAACGATACAAGAGGAAGACCTAGAACTTATTTGTGATCATTAATGTATAGGAATACACTTAGGGCTGGCAACATGGCTCAGCAGGTGAAGGTGCTTCCTATATAAGCCAGGTGACCTTTGAATCTCACCCCTGGAACTCATGTAAAGATGGCAAGAGAGGACCAATTCCACAAAGCGGATTTCCATCATTACACCATGACATATGTGCTTACATGTACATCAGGCACACCTAGGCACACATATGATAATAATTGCAAACTTTCAGGGGGCTGAGATAATGAATTGGGGTCATGTTAGCTAAACACTAGTACCAACTTTCTCTGGGATGAAACCAATTGTTTAGATGAAAAGCTGAGAGTGTTCATCACAATTTCTAAATGACAAAAGATACTTGCATTTTCAGTATGTAAAATTTAGACTCTTTTGAAGTATGTACTATCGTCACTCAAGTCTTGATAACTTAGATAATATTTCAGAATTCCATTCCCCTTTATCTCAATACAATCCGAAGGTTAAGAAAACAAAAATTATGGATACATGTATCGTCTAGGCCACCTGGATGTAGTTAGTGTTCAAACCATTCATTCTGACTGATGAAAACTGTAGTTCATAAACTAGAGGAAAGAAGCCAAGCTGACTATAGAGAGGGTGGGCCCGGGCCCCAGCTCTAGACACTTCCTATCTGCTGACCACGAGTATACCCGGGTCCTGCCTGGCACTGCATTAATGCTTACTTGGCTGGCCTGCTCCCTGGTGCTCATCGATTGAAGCAGTCCCTGGATCTCCATTTCATGCTCCACAGTCTGTTTATTCAGGTTGCTCAGAAGGTCCTGCAGCATCCTCTCTTTCTGCTGCAGGCGCTGGCACAGCTCCTCAGCTACGTCACTCTGACCCGGTCCCAGTTTGCTGAGTAACGTTGCCCTGAGATCCTAATGTGAAAGGGATGGTGTGAATTACTGGAGGACAGAATTTTCTCTACCGCACATGGAAGGGGTTGTGAGGACCGACTCTAAAGTACTTATAAGATTCTTGGGAACACTATAATGTCTTATCCCAGACCTAGCACAGGCCCATGACTTGGATGGCTGGACAGACATTCCGAGTGAACGGATACTAACAATATAGAGAAACACCTAGAATGGCAGCTTTCACGGTGATTTCTGAAGTAAGTAGGTTTCCTTATGTTTGGGCATGTGAGAGTTAATGTAGGGTGGAGCAAAAGGCCGCTCAGCTCATGTGCTTCCTCTGCTGTGTAACTTTAGAGAGGGAGTACAGAACCATGGGCTAAAGGAATGAAGATCTGGGTGAGGTGGCGCATGCCTCCTGTGACCCGCAAGTAGGAGGATGCAAGCTTGAAGCCAGCCTGGATATAAAGCAAGACCCTGCCTGGGGAAAACAAAAAAAAACAAAAAAAGGATCAAGGAAACTATAATTGTAAGGAGAATAACGCCACTACAGCTCCTGGTCTACACAGAAATACAGCACACGGTGCTTAAAACCATGGAGCCCTACCTGCTGAACAGAAGCAGCTCTGCGATGCTGCTTTTACAAGTGACTTAACTTCAAATGTCTAGGTCTTTGCTTTGAAAGCAGAGTATGCTCTCATGAACTTGAGGGTTCACTAAGTTCATTTCCATCAAACTCTTAAAACAATGCCTGATCCAGCAAGTACACCGTAACTATTATAACACAGGTTAGTTATAATATAGACGTGTTTTTAGACCTCATTAATTAGTTCTCATACAGCTTCTCTGAGAATGATAAGTGACATGTTAAGTTTATAGCTGTAAAGAGAATTCCCAGGGAAAGGTAGCTACTCGCGCAGGCAGAGAATATAATTGAAGGCTTGGGTGGCTTGCTCCTGAGGCCTAGAGAGTGCTGCCCTCCCGGGGCTGTGCCTGGCATTCCCTAAACCAATGCTCTGCAGTCCTGAAGCCTTGCCTCCACTTCTTTGTCCTTGTTTTGCAGGGATGTCTGCAACTGCTGAAGGACGCTCTCTTGTTCCTTCTGCCAGTGGCCAGATTTGGTTTCCAGTTCTGCCTTCAGCCACTGGAGGTTTTGACAGGTGGAGGTTAACTGTTCCAGTTCCAGGCCTTTGGCCCTTAGGAGACTCTCCATACTCTATGGGGACAGACATAGCAAACGTAAGTCAGAGGGCACCCACACTTCTCAAGGCAAGAGATTAGTCCCACCTTTAACTTACGCCTAACTGTCCCTTTTTGTAAGAGGAGAAAACACAGAATGTCAAACTAGCATTTTTTAAAATGTGGTTTGCAGAGAGCTAAATATAGAATGCATGATACAATAGGATTGTGGAAGGTGAAATTTCTCTAGAGAAAAAAGTGAATGGCTACTTTAAGAACTGACAGTAGCTAGAAAGGATCTAACGTATGCAAAAAAGCTAAAAGTATATGTAAGGGAAAAAAGTCGTGATATTGATGTCTATCTAATATCAATAAGAAAATATATAAAGTATGCATGTATGTACATTCCCCCAGCAATGCTCATAGAAAAGTGCATGTGCATATCCATATTAATAGACAAGGATAAGAAATTAGAACCACATAAACATCAATCACCATGCACTACTCCCCTCTAAGTATATCATGTAAAAGGAACAGAACTTTGTTGCCTCCCTCTCTACTGGCATGGTGGAATGACTGAATGCTACTTTTCTTTGGTTTTGAAACTCTGGGTCTCAGAGGAAAACAGAGAGGCTAATGCTCCAGGCCTAGTAGGCAATGTGGGGTCAGGGTGGAGGAAAGAGAGCGAGTTGGATTTGGCTCTTACTTGCATGGTAGTTTCACTGGCAGACAGGACACTACGCAGTCTCTCTAAATCATGATCTCGCTCTCTCACTGCACGATGAAGCTGCTGCAATTCTTTGTCCTTTTCTTCCAGAGCAGAGAACTTTTCATCTATAGCCCGCTGCAAGGAAAGAAAGGCTCCTAAAGTCCAGAGAGTCCACTAAACTATCGCCTTTATCAATTAGATTCCAGATGGGAAAGAACAGAGACCAGAAACCCCAATGCAGTCATTTTGACACCAACTGCAGCTAGAACCATTGGCAGTGGGGTGGGGAACTGGCTGCTCACCTCCAGATCAACAGCTCGGTCTTGTATTTGCTGCTGCATTTTTTCAAGCAACACCTCATTTGTTTCTAGAGTTTTGTCTGGGTTATCTCCATATTGTAGGAGCTCCTGAAGTTCCTAACAAGACAAAAGTACTTTCCTTTATTCCTTTACCTCTTAGCTGAACTTCTTTATTTCTTTTCTGAGAAATGTGTTATTTAGCACACACACACACACACACACACAAACAAACAAACAAACAAAACAAAAACCTCAGTGATAACAGGCACATAAATTGCTAATAATTCTGTAATCAGGGGAGCCAGTCTGCTCATGGAAACACAGTACACACTGCCTGACTCTGCCTAAAGGTGTTGGTAAAGATCTCACAAAAGATTTGGAGTTAGGCCTGGTGGAGCATTCCTGTAACGCCAGCACACAGGAGGCAGAGACATGTGGATTTCTGTAAGTTACACACCAGCCTGGTCTACATTATCTCCAGGTCAGCCAGGGCCACATAGTCAGACCCTGTCTCAGAATAAAACAAAACCAAATACAACAAAAAGATATTTCCCAAGTGAAGATGTGGCATGGGTACATCTGTGAAGGGGTGGGAATTACATGCAATGGTATGTAAAGAGAATATGATCTGAAATTTAAGAGATCCAATGCCCTTAAAGCTTAGAGTAGGTAACAACTGATCATGCCTCCTTTTGCCCCATTTTTTCCTGAAATTTTCATGCTATCACTGAATTCTGTGGAAGTTTTTATCTTCTGTCATGTCTTCATATAGCAGTGTCTGACTCGGAGCTGTTCTGCTTGCTGAATATTGCCTATACTGTTTATGTGTGCACATACAGTTATTTACTTTCTGGGTAGCACGCTGCTTCATGGATTCCAATTTCTAGTCATTTTACATGCTCCACCACTCATACAGGAGGCACCAGGTAGGCCTTGGGATAGGCATTTGGGAGCTCCGGATGCCTAGCTCTCATCTGGGAACTCACCTGAAGCAGTTGCTCTTTGAGTTGCAGACTTTGATGTAGATGTTGAATGTCTTGCTCCCGGATTCGAATCTCATTGTATTTTTCCATCTCCAGAGTATGAAGCTGTTGGTTCCTACTGTGCAATTCTCCTTGGAGGTGTTGTAAGGCTTTTCGTAATTCCTGAAACAAATACGTCCTCTTTGAAAAGTGACCTTTCCACATGACCATTAAGTATGAAGGTCTTAATACTTTCAAGGCAAGCTGGGCACGATGGCCCCTGCCTATAATCTCAGCCTCCAGATGGCCCAAGATAGAAGGATCCCAAATTCAAGGCCAGCCTAGGTTACATAATTCAATCTCATCCTCAAAACAAAACAGACGAAAACTACATGATAAAATAAAAAGCAGCAGAAAATACCACTATTTAAGTTGACACAGAAAAGTCTATAGGATATAAACAAAATGGGATATGAAAGCTTATGAAAATTGTGGAGTAGAAAGTCGATTGGCCAGCATAGCTCAGTGTTCACTTTCTGACTTGGAAGGATAGCTCTGTAGTCTCCTTGAGGGACAGTCTGCACTGTACCACTGGACCTTTACTAAGCTCAGTGCTTCTATGTCTTTCCTCCCTAAAGAATTCAGCTTCTTAGTGTGTATTATACCTCAACCCTGCAGGATAGCTGAAATTATAGCATTTCTAAAGGAAATTCAGGGCTCAAAATTAGTTTCTGAACTACTAAAATAGGAGATATAGCATGTGCCCTGTGTTAGCAAGACAGAGGAACTATTTCAGAATGGTATAATGCTTACATATATTTACATTACATGGCTAATTATAATTGTAAATGCCCTTCCCTACTTTACTCAATGACTTTTACATTTTAATTTATCCATTTACTTATTTTATTATGTGTGTGTGTGCACACATGTATGTGTGTGTGTGTGTTATGCATGTGTGCAAGGATGTATGTGTGGAGGTCAAAGGGAACCACATTCAGGAATTAGTTCTCTCCTTCCAGCAGAAGTCCTGGGGCTCGGCTGCTTGTGAGGCAAGCATTTTCTCCTTGCTGAGACATCTCATCCACCAGCTGACTTTATCCTCTGAGAATGACTTCAGATCCCTCCTCCTTCATGAAGCCTTCCCCATGACTTCTTTCCTTAGCCTCTCCTAGACACTGCGATAGAAACATAAAGCTGCATTTGGCAGCATTTGCCCAATTGAAATTCTGGCATGTGACTGCCTCTCCTTCTAAAGTAAGTAATTTAAGAGGCAGAGTCTCTGATATTCACAATTGTATTTCCAGGACACAGTCTGCTCACCTGGTACATGACCCAGGGGCAGGCAGATACTGAACCAAATTAGACTAAGCAAATTACTCAAGGGTTCAGGTTCAGCACAGACCGTCCAGCTAGGAAGTTACTGTGGGGCAAAGTCAGCATTGGAAGCAATAAAATGGTTACTGATTTACCTGGTTATGTTTCCAAGAAGCTTCCTTCTGTTGCTCTGTCTCCTGGGCTGTAGCCTCTACGAACTGCATGCATCGCTTGACATCAGCCAGTTGCCGTTCTTTCTGGCGTACGACCCTCTGGAGCTTCTGTATTTCAAGCTGGCTGCAGAACAGAGCATTCTGAAGATCAAGCAGGGTCATCTGTTGCTGGGTTGGGGCAATGCCCTCTGAGCTCTGAAAAGAGCAGAATCAGAATCATAAACACAACCACAAGGAGGAAAAGCCTGAGCACCTGAGAGACCTGTACAGCCCAGGGGACGCCACTCCTGCCTGTGGCCCTCACGTACTTTAAGTTGTCCAAGCTGGCTTTGGTGCAGCATTTCTCGAAGCTTTGCCATTGTGTCATTTTGACCTTCGATCACCTGGTACAGCTCCTCGGTCTGAAAATGAGAGAGCAAACTACACATTAGCTCTCCTCTACAGGTGTTAGTAAGAAAATTGCTCCAAAACAGCTACTGAGTGGACACCCATGGTAAGGTTTGCTAGTCTGGTAGGAGTGACTTCTACGAAATACAGAGTACTTATCTACTTTATCCGGATGACTGCTTCTCACTGGTTTGTGGTTACATAACATTTTACCTCACTTTCCCTGCTTTTTAGCGACTCCTTGAGGCTTTGAATTGTCACATCTTGCTTCTGGGATGACTCCTGTGCAGATCGTAGTTCACAGCTCATTTCATTCAGTTTCTCTTGAAGAATCTAAATTCAGCAGAAAAAAACTCTGTTAGCTTCATGGTGGCTTTTTATCCTGGAGAGAATTCCCATGCAGAGCAAACATGAGAGTGTGAGTATGAAGAGAGGTAACAAATATGAACTCCTTCCCTCAATGCTCAGACACCTCAGTTCTCATGCACTGCATGTTCCCTATGTCAACAGCCACACTTCTTTAGGCCCTTCCATAGGACCAAGGAGAGCCTGCTGTCTAGCATAGGACAGGTTACTATAAGAACATACTAGACCAGAAATTCAGGAGCTCCCTTGGAACAACTGCCTTGTAAGCCGACATTAAAACCTATGAGCTGTACAGGAATAAGAAGTTACACTAAAGCCAAAAGCACAACTGGTCTCAGAGCCTTACATAAAAGGTCTAATCTCATTCCCAGATGGCATCATAAATTGGGATGTGTAAGGAACAAGCTAAAACCCTGACAGGAAACAAAGGGAAGGCCTGAACAAGCTATGAGGACCCGTGTTTGATCCTAGAAGCCACATAAAAAGCCAGGCCTGCAAGGTGTGTGCTTATAATCCCAACTCTGGACGGTGGGAACAGATGGATCCCTGAGGTTACTGGCCAACCAACCTAGCCTAACTTTCAATCCCTGGGTTCCAGTGAAACACTGACTCCCAAATACCCAAAGTAGACAGCTCCTGGGGGAAAATACCAGAGACTGACCACTAGTCTACACACCACACACACACACACACACACACACACACACAAACACACACACACACACACGCATATCTACCTGTATACACAAAACTCACACATATACACACAAGAAAGGAAATAAAGATAAAAGTGCAGAGTATACTTTTAAATGAACTATTCCCCAAGGAACTGGGGATGCCACAGTATTCATCTCCCAAGTCCTACCCAGGATGATGGCGCTCTGGATGGCTGGAGCCAGTTCTGACCATACCTTGTTGCTGGCCTCTGTTTGCTGGATTTTGTCCCGGAGTTCTTCCAAGTGGGAATCAGACACAGATTTATCGATAACAGGCTGGGTTACAGGTGTCTCATCTGAGTCCAACTTTTGTTGCTTGAGTAACTTTACAGGCTGGGGCTAGGAGGCAGCAAGGGGACAAGCACATTGAGTGAGTGCCATCAATAACCTGCTTGATTCTCACGTCCAAACTGGGCCTCCTTTCTCAGAGAGCACTCTTAGCAGGTGGCAGGACTGTCTTCAGGAAGCCGCCTGGCGATTTGTGCAGCAACCATGGTTCCCAGTTATCTGAAACTGCCATCCCTACTATGTTCCTTGTCATTCCCTACCCATCCTTACAAACACTGCTTTGTCAGGTAAAGCAAGTCACTCAGAATTTAAAGAGAAGGGACACTTTTTTTTTTTTAAGAACTGGATTATGACAACCAAATACTTGCTTCATTCCATTCCATTCTATGTTTAACCAGGAAATTAACGAAGGCATCGAAGGGTCAAAGTTACATTCCAATTACCTGTGCTATAATAAGCCTGGAAAACCTGTCGCCCTTTTTACATAGGAGCCATACATTAGGAAACAGTATTTATGATCACTAAAACTCCTTAATTTGTTCTACAGTTGATAAGAGATGTCCTTGTCCTTAAGAAATACATGTGGAAGTATCTAGAGTAAATGGCAAGTATCTACCACTATTAATAATTCTAACTTGTTTGCAAGGCAAACAAGCAGCACTTGGTAAATCCGGATGAGGAAGCATGGAAGGTTTTTACCCCCAACCTTTGTCTCTATATATCAAAATTATTAAAAATGAGGGGGGTGCAAAAAATAAACACATAACCATAACAGTCTGGAAGGACATGTACTTTCTAAGAATACTCATCTTAAGAAGTATAAGTTGAACTATATATCAACCAATACCTGAAGATCACAATGAGCTGGATACCTAAGGAATTCATAGACATTAAATCTTCCCCCACTCTCCTACCATTCCCTTTCTCATCAGGAAAAGGAAAGAACTACTATTCATGGTTTGAGTTTTGTTTTTGGTTTTCAAGACAGAGTTTCTCTGTAGCTTTGGAGCTGGTTCTGGAACTCCCTCTGTAGATGAAGCTGGCCTTGAACTCACAGAGATTCGCCTGCCTCTGCCTCCCGAGTGCTGGGTTTAAAGGCATGTGCCACCACTGTCTGGCTCATGTTTTTCTTTTCTTCACATTTTCAAACTTTACCACCTTCCAGGGCCTGGGGTTCCAGCTGATTTTAAATATCTTCCTGCAAGGACTGCATAAAAAGAGTCAGGTGTACTCTGTTCCCCCAGCACTGTTTATGGGGTTCTAACACTATAAAATACAGAGCGCAGGGTGAGGTTCTGTGGGGGAGTACAATTCAGGCAACTATTTAGTTCCGGATCCCAACAGTCTGGGTCTGTTCAGAAAGTGGTCATACCAGAAGACCATTCATCTTGACAGGTCATATAAAAAAGGTTCTTATCTAGATCTAAAAAGAAGAATGAGATGTTGGCAGCTGGCTATGGCGAGTCAGGAATGATGTTCTGAGTACAGGGGAGGAATGGGCTAATGGATATAAAATGTCGACTTGGTTACTTTTATAATTGGAGAGATCTTATAACTGACCACTCACATCAAATTACCTCTTTCTTTCTTCCTTCCTTCCTTCCTTCCTTCCTTCCTTCCTTCCTTCCTTTCATTCTTCCTTTCTTTTTCTTTTTTGGAGCCTGTCTCATAACCTAGTCTGGCCTCAAATTTACAACTTTGTTTCGACTTCTCAACTGCTAAGATTACAAACCTGCCCCTCTGCACCCAGCTTCAAACCACTCCTAAGAATTAAAAGGGGGCAATTAATTCTGTCAGGAAAAACAGGTACAAATAAGGATGTTTTATTACCTTATTTATAAGCCCACAGCTATTTCTGAACAGCTCATCAAAAGGCTGTTTTATCCCCCACTAAATGAATTGATAAAACAAAATCTTAAAACCCTAAAAAGAATGACGATGAAAGAGGTACTAAGACATAGTCTCAAACATAAACACATGGCAGGAAACAAAAACAACCATAAGAGTTCTGAAAGTTGATGGAATGACTCATAAAAAGGCTCAGACTTCTGGGAGTATCCTCTAGAAGCTTGACTTCAATGCTTGCTTTGACAAGAAATAGGCTCACTTAGCCTGAATACGCCTCTTAGTACAGCTCGTTAACTTCATCTACTCCCTCAACACACATCTGTTGAGCACTAAGAAGCTGACACTGTGTTGAAGGAAAACTACTGTATAGGACAAAAGTGACTTCTCTTGATGCAGATTTTACAGCACTTGGATTCGGTGGTACACAATAAATATGGAAATACAGAGTATCAGCTAGTGGCACGTCCTGTGCATTAACACAGGAAAGTACTACGGAGAACTGCTGACTGTTACTTTATATCAATTAGAGGAGAGTTCCTTTTGAGACAGTATCAAATAGGCATCTGAAGGAGGAAATAGCCAGTCATCTTAAAAGCAAGAGGCTCAGGCCAGGCAAGGAGAATAGCTGATGGAATCTGAGCCTGGGAAAAGAAGGGCCTATGTGTCTAGAAGGGTACATCCCAAGAGAAATACAGTGTGAGCCACATGTGTAATTTTTAATCTCCTCACAGCTTCCCTGAATAAACTTTTAAAAACCCATGAACTTAGTTTTGACAATTTGTTTAAGCTAACATTATTTAAACATTTACAATAGAAAAATAAGATATTGTGAGTTTTAAGTATTTGAAATCTGAGGGCTGTTTTATACTTAGAGCATATATATTAGATTAGCCACAGGTCAAGTTCACAAGAGGGAAAACAGGCTGGTGGTGCCATATTAGAACATACTGGACAGAGGGCAGAGTAACAGGGTCAAGTGTTAAGGGTGACACAGCCCAGGTCCTACATTCCTGTGTAAGGATAATCAAGCTGGATTCATTTAAACTGGAATGATAACTGTCTGCAGTATTTCATGTTCACACATTTGCTTTATTTTTGGTTGGTGGTGCTGGGTATCAAAGCCAGAGCCTTGTGAAACTCAGTCCCAGCCCCGACTGCAGTGTTTTCTAGCGGAAAAGCAATCACATTGTTTAAAGGCTCACTCCAGCTGCTCAGTGGTGATGGAAGATTAGGAAGCCCCAGAGAAAGGAGATGAGCCAGGATGCAGGTAAAGGTGGCTGGATCATAAGGATAGCTGTGGAGAGATAAGTGGATGGCTCTGGTATGGTTAACATGCTGTTGCTCCAAGCAACTGGAGTCCAGAGAAGCAGCAAGGATGATGACTCCTAGAAATACTTGAGATATTTGTTGTGATACTTCCCCTGAAGCAACATGAATTATGCCACATACATACCACAAGAGATGATGGAAATAGATGCTTACAATTCTAATGGACAAATGAAATTGTCTCTGATTCTACAGGAAAGCAGCCTCTCTAAGACCTGGCTTTTTGTTTCCTTGGTATAAAATAACTGTCTAGTAATATCCACTCCAAGTCTGAAATCTCAGTCACAGCAAGCTGGATTGACAAAACTAACTCCAGGACTGGAGCTACAGTCCAGCTGCTATGTTCACCTGGCAAGCACGAGACCTCAAGATCAATCCTTAAATCTCTAGTTCAGACTATGAGGGGATAGTAAAACATCAGGCAGGCAGTCCTATTTATTCACTTTAAATCAGAGAACTTAGGGTTCTGAAGGAAGCAGCAAACTAACCAGCCATTCCAATTCCACTTTACATACAAGGAAATGGAAGGCTACATAAGGAAGGGTAAGATACTCCAGGGACAAAAAAAGTCAAGAAGTGTCCAGGGGAAACTAAACCACAGTTGGTGATGCAGTTTTTACTCCTATGAACCCACTGCTCACCATACTGTCAGGAACACTTTGGGATCAAAGGTTTGTGCTTAATGAATAAGGCCAATAAAAACAAAACCAAACTAAAACTTTGCAGGCAGCCCTCTTAGAAGCAAGAACATTTACTTGTATGTGTTTATTTACACATCCACATTTATGTTCACATACATGTGGTTTCTATGCCCCCCTGTACATAAACACCAGGATACAGGAGCAGCAACTCTGAAGCAGAAGATTGCCATGGGTAAGGAATCTCATCTCATCTGAACCATCCCAGCCTGAATCACAGGAAACTTCTGATTCTGTAAACAACTTATTTAAAACATGGGAGGTATTTGCCTATCATTCTTCATAATTTATTCTTTTACAGCAGAGAAAATGCCTTTTCAGAGAAGCCCAAAGGGCATCTAGTAAGTTCCTCTGGGTCAGGAATGTGTACTAAGCTCTTGTGAATTACCAAGTGCATAAGCTCAAGGGTACTGAGAAGATTCTACAGAGTCAGTGATCCTTAGTTTAGTAGCATTAGGGTCATTCCCAGATACTTGGCTCCTAAGACAGTGACCTAACCACAGCATCCTGTCAAATTAATCACTTTCAAGTCAGAGTTAGTATGCATGCTTTATTGATATGAAAAAGCAAAGTAGCATCCAGGCCTAGTGTGCAAAACACAAGGCTAAAAAGCAGTTGTTTTTACTGCTGCATTAGCAGCATTTTTCCTGGCATGTTAGAATCCTAACAGTGAGTCACAGACCTCAAACTGCAGTAATTTTCTATCCTGTTGTTCGTCATTACAGACAAACAAGAACCATCAGTTAGCATAAGGTTAAAGGCCTAGCCTTTGACTACTCTCTAATGTCTATATTTCCCCAAAGGGCCTCATCTATCTAAATACACAGCAAATGTGTAAGCAGGATAAATCCCAAAGGAGCAAACCTTGACGTTGTAAGGTTTGAAGCAAAGGTGTGCTCTTTGCATTTGGTCAGAAAGGAGCCTGTATAAGGCTCAGAGCTCTGTGAATTGCTGTTTACTAAGGAACCACACCCCCTTATCATAGCTTTTCTACTTCAGGGCCAGACAATATAGAAGGAAATTACTACCCAGAATAATACCTTTCTGCAGACAATTTGAAGATCCTGGGTCCACAGAAGGCAAATAAATGATTTGCATAGTATCAGTGAGCAAGAGAAATGTGCTGCTGCTGTTTATCTAAGGAAGGAGACTAGGGGTAGGGTGGGAGGGAAGCAAAGCCATCAGGAAGAATCTTCATGCTGATAGCTACTATACATACAATGGGTTAAGCAAAAGAATCAAGTTGACTAAACACAAAGGCCTTTCAGTTCTCCTTCCTATTGTAGGAAACATTTTGCTTCCAAGGTTCTTGTATCTACAAGTCCAAAAAATAAATAAATAAATAAATAAAAAATAAGAAAAATATTTTATTCATTCTTCCTACATGTGCTCAGAGAAACAGATAAAAGCCGGTTTGTTCATGTCCCACCTGGCTTTGGTTTTATCCTACAGCACAATATCTCTTAAGGAGATTAAAAATCAATTAGACTTAACCAATAGATCAAAGGGCTAGAATAAATTAATATTTTTGTTTACAAACACTTTGAGCTCAGTGTAACTATTTTACCCTGCATCTTTAGTTACTAGAGAAAACATAGTAATTATGTACTCTTTCTTGAAGCTCAATGCAATTTTCTCACCTCCCAATGTCTTATTCTTCATACAGCACATAATTAAGTCATGTGACAAGAAAGTCATAGCCCACTAGTTAAAGCTCTAATGTCCACAGTTACTATAAAAAAAGAGATTTTGTCTAAAGATTCAATTACCATAGTGTACACACTCACTCAGTTTTCTTTCTGGAATCCTTGGGATGCAGAAGGAAGGTTCTTGGTTTAAAACAGGTTAAATTGATGTGCTTTAGACAATGCAATTAAATGTACAGAATTAAAAAGTCTTGGCTGAAAACAGTGAGGATCTTTGGCTCTGCAAGGGCTCATACTTAAACTTTCCAACATTCCTAACAGAGAGATGCTCTTGAAAATCCTTCCCAACTCCAAAATGGGCTGAGTCTAAGCAAAATACCAAAAGGTAGTTTTCAATTAAATATGAAGCAAAAATATCCTTGTTTTCCATAGAATCTTCAGGTCTTCAGCTCGCTGCAGTATTGGCCATAGTTGAAAAACAAAAACAACTTATTTTCCCATTGTGACCAGCCTATTTTTGGATCCTAATAGGAGAATGCCATGTTTAATTTGCAGCATCTATGTCTGGTCACAGAACACTGTTTTGGCCAAGCACAGAACTGAGGCTCCATTAAACAAACAAACAAACAAACAAGAAGAAGAAGAAGAAGAAGAAGAAGAAGAAGAAGAAGAAGAAGAAGAAGAAGGAGAAGTAGTAGTAGTAGTAGTAGCCGGGTGCTAGGCTTGTAATGCTTAACACGCCACACAAAGGAAAGCACTGTTTTGCATAAATTTTAAAACATTTCTTGCTCTTTCCGCTAAAGTTCTTATTGGTATACAAATTTTACATGCAGCCTAATTATGCCTCAAAAATCCCATTGAACTGGAATCTCAACTTCACTCATCACCAGACTGTACATTTCTGGACTCTTGTTGACTGAGGATTAAGCTTCCCCAGTGACATCTAAATTGCCCACCTCTGCCAATGTGCCAGGATGTTTAACAAAGTTAATTGAATCTAGCATTCAGTGTTGCTGTGGAAACAAAGTAACACCTGCCAGGTCCCTGTAAATAGCGGAGTTCAAAAGGGCTGTCTGAAATCAGTTAGGGAGACTCTGAATAGCTCAAATTAAGTTCAATTGTTATTATGAAAGTAAAAAATACAGTAAGTGAATCCCTTTCTTACTAACAACTGTCTTCCGGTAGGGCTCAGTAGAAAAGCTGCCTGTGCAGTTTTCACCTTAGCTTTATGAGTGACAACATTTGAATTCCCAAATATCTTCCACCAACAAGTTACCGTTAGCTCTCAAATGGCCATTAATTATAACAAACATTGTCCAGATGTTCTTTTGATGGATTAATAGGTTTTACCCTATGTGCCAATCATTTTGAGGCATCTTGGGGGGGTGAAAAGCTTATCGCTCCAGGGAGAACTGACCAGGAACCTAACTTACAAAAAGACAATGGAAGATATCATTCACGTGTTTAACACAGAAATGGCAAAAATCAGGGTAAGGTGAACCACTGGTGCCAAGAGTGTGATGAAATAAATATCTTCTTTCTGTGGAAAATAATCTTTTTTTTTTTCTGGTATGTAAAAGGTAAGCAATTTTGACAATAGAAAATTCCAAGTCTAAAAGGTTTATGAAAAGCAATTTATCTAAGTGTAAATCGCATTTATTAAATGGGACATGAGCAAAATGCATAGCCAAAGTGGGCTTAATGGTTAATTTTTTCAAGCTTATAACATTATTATCCTGAAGCTAAACAAATGATGGGAAGCCTCTGGGCAGCTCATCAGAGAGGCCCCACATGAAACCATTGTGTATACCTGGAACTGGAGTGGCAAATAATCCTCATAGAGATCATCCCACAGCTCCTGAAGGTCTGAGAGCTCCAAAGGATAATTCACAGGTGTCAAAGGCCTGTTAAGGAAATTGGAACTAACTCCATTTGTCATGATATGGCCAGGCTTGGCTCCAAGTGGGCTGGATTTCACTGGAATTGGAAGCTTGCTTCCTCGGGGACTCTGAAGGGGCTTATATTCGAGACCTTTAATCATGCTAAGAGCTAGCTCCAGTTTGTGGTTACAAAAATGCTGTGGCGCCTGTTCATCTGAACAATAGTCACACTTTAGAAGTTCTTTCGCACTTCTCTCCGTTTCCTCGTCTTTCTGTTGCGGAGGACTAGCCTGGACACTAGCATCCAAAGACTCCACAGAAGAACCTGGTGTTCCTTCCTCCATGCTTTCTCCATCTGGGGGTACTTTTGTGCTTGCTAAGTCTGGAGGCCCAACCTCTGACAACGGGGGTTCTTCGGTGCAAATGCTGGTGGAGCACCTGCTAGAGGGTGCATAAGAAATACTTCTAGCCACTTTTCGAGGCACCTTACAAATGGCTTCATAGTCAGAATCGGCAACCCGCAAAGCGGCACAACCACGGCATCTCCTGGGTCGGTTTCCGGGGCCTTCAGAACCATGACAGCTATGGGACTCCTGACTCTGTTCCTCATTTTCTACCCAGCACTCAAACCCTGAATAGGCAAAGTCTTCCTGGAGCAATGCAGAGTACCTCATGTCTGGCAAGCTGGAAATGTCAACAGTCCCACTCCCTGCCTTGATCTCCTCGCCAGAGTCATCGTTATTCTTCCGATACATACTGGCAATGCAGAACTTGAGGCGATCCTTTTCCAGCAGCAGCTTTTGCAAGCGCTCAAGAGAAAGGGCTTCGATCCTGGCAATAACAGTATCGAATCGATAGATGCGATCCAGCATGAAAGCACACTTGCTGCAGGCAAACTCGGCTTTGCCATCACGAGTGACATCTTTGCCTAGGACGTAAGAAAGCAGAACCTGGAGGTTGAGCTTGGACGCTGTGTGGAAGATCCAACGCCGCTGGTTTCCACACAGCTCCCGGGCACAGATCCTGCAAATCTCTTTCATCTTCACTCCGGGAGGGTGCCGAGCTTCTCTGTAAAGGCCACAGCTTCGAGTTGCTCACTGGCTCTGAGAAGCGTTTCTCTTCCCACCTAGATTGTCTGTGGCAGGCATGGCCCTGTGCGGGGTCCTCTCACTGGGTCGGGGTACACCTCGGAGCGCGCAGGCTCTGGGTACCACACGCCAGCCCCGCCCCTCGGGCAGGGGGCGGGCGCCGAAACACCGAGGGGGATGCTGAGTGACAGGAGTGCAAGCTGCGCGCGGACGCTGCCAAGGCCCCCACAGCTGTCTCTCGCGCGTTCCGCCGCGTCCTCTACGTCCTCCCGGGCCGGCAGGCTGGGCTCTTGGACAGTAGCGCCGGCTCCAGGCTGACGCAAAGCCCGGCCGATGAGGCATCAGATTTCAAGATGGCGTCGGGGCAGGCGGCCTCCGTGAGACTCCTCTGGGAGTTGTAGTCCGACCACGGCGGCTCTGCGCATGCGGGCTGGCGAGCAATCGCCCCCGCCCTCAATCCAGTCTCTCCAGCTAACCCCGTAACACCGACTACTCTCCGAGTGGAGAGTGGAAAGCCAGATGTCAGGCCAGTGCCGGGCTGCTTTACTCTGATAAGATCTCACCAAAAGCACGCCCTGATCCCTTCAAGGAATCTCCCTCTTCTGCTGGATGCATCGAGGCTCCTCCCAGGGAGGAGAAAGCCCAGTCCCCTCCCCGCCCGTCCACAGCCAGTGCCACGTACACTGTGGATGTGGCCTGGCGGTGCCACTAGGTACCGCTGCGCCACCGCCTTCTGCTGCCGCTGCCGCCCCACCTCCTCCTAATTCTGCTAGGCTCTGGGGTCAGAAGGCCCCAGGGTGCAGAGATGGGTGGGGAGGACCTGATAGCTAGAGGAAGCAGGTAGAGCGAGTTTGCCAAAGGCAAGCTAAGGTCGAACCTATCCTACTATTGGATGGATCCTAGAAAGAAGACTAGTGTTTCTCCCATCAGTGTTGGGGGATGGGTGCCTAGGGCTAGCAGACCTAGGTGTTTCGTCCTTTTATGTAGTGGGGAAATGGACAGTGCACAATGCAAACAGCTGAAAGAGAGTCTAGCAAACTCCTGGTGACTGTACCTGTTAATCAAGGTTTTAGAGATAACAAGAGAGCTTTGTCAAGCTTGAGGCCTCCTGAGAGGAGATTATCAAGAATTCTCTTTCTGGTTCAGTTTGGCTCGTTTTCGAAATGGAGATGGGAGACAGACGTTTCTTTCAGAGTGTTTTCAACTCAAGGACTTCAGAATTAGGACTGGAAATTCACTGGCATTGCTAGTACCAGGTTTTACTACCGTTCTGTTAAGTCCCCCACCCTTGTGGACTGAACTTCACACACAAAGGAAGGGAACCTGGAGTGCAGCCTGGATGGGATGCAATTAGCACAAACTGTTAGGATAAGAATTCACTTCCTGGCTTGACAGGCAAAAACCAGAGAAGGAACCCTATCCCCAGTAACCACTTGAACTTCCCCAGAGCAGGAACTCGGGCCCCTAACGACTTTTAAATTCTAATATTGTGAGATTGGAGCTATTGTAATTATTCTAGCCACCTAACCAAAATCCTGGAGCTTTGCTGCAACATAACTACAGATTCTGATCCTCTAGCCAAGACCATAAAATGGGATTCCAAGTAAACAGCTGCAGTTTTGTATCCTCTAGGTATATGAGCCTGAAAGTCATAAGACACTGAGCAACAATCTTTGAAATCTACAAGAGTTTCTGGACGTGCCCTGACCGATGTACAGGCAGAGAGCAAACTACCCCCACCTAGAGAAAATGCTCCAAAAGTACATTGCAAATAGACAGTGAGCGATCACACCAGCACTAGCCCTACCATGATCATCGGTATTTAAAAACCCTTGATCATAGTCAAAAGGTAATGAAGTGTAGATGACAGAACTTGAAGCTTAAAGTTTAAAACTAAAACTTAAAAGAAACATTACAATAAGTTTAGTAACTAATGATTCTTATTGTCATCTTCATCACAGTTTGTAGTTAACAGTGGCTCCTTAAAAGGAAGGAAGCAAAATGGAGTGGAAGGAACTAAATGCAGACGTATCATTCTATAAACTATGAATCATTTGAATTTAGACCAGTGAATATTCAGGTATCACCTTTAATTCTCTGAGGATTTTTTCCATTAAATATTTTTTAAACTTTTTTTAAGCTTAAAAAATAACTATGTACATGAATGTTTTGCATATATATATATATTATCATGGATGTGTATATATTTATATATCAGACAAGTTCTGAAGAGGGAGTTGATTTCCCTGAAACCTGCAGTTCCAGACGGTTATGAGCTATATAGGTGCTGGGAGCTCAACCCACATCCTTTGTGGAGCAACAGGTACTCAGTTGAGTCATCTATCCAGCCCTAAAGTTCTTCTAATTTATAAAAGATCCCACAGATAAATTCAAAGGCTGTGCCAGTTTAACATATCAGGTTCTACTTAAATCTAAGCCATAAAACTTGAAACTGAAAGGAAATACTTGTAACTTACTTGATACACACATGGCTCAAATAGGGATATACAAATTAATAATGGTTGTATCTGAGGACTGAAAATGGATATTTACATTGATTTTCTCTCATTTGAATTATATATTTTTTTCATAAGTTTACAATACTTTGGGATAAGAAAAAAAATAGTTTCTTAAAAGCAAAGTAGGATGCCAGGTTTATTGGCACACATTCTTAATCCCAGCATTTGGAAGGTAGATCTTTGAGAGCTTGAGTCTACATTTTAAGTTCCAGGCCAGCCAGGACTACATAGTGAGACCCTGTTTCAAACAAGATAGGATAATCATGTTCTTGCATGTTTGTACAATGCAACACTACCAACAATGAAAAAGAATGGGCTCTGATGTGTGTTCCATGCATGGATCCCCGAAACTGGTAATCAAAAAGTCACAAACAAATGAAGCATATCTTGTGTGATTCATTTGAAGTAAAAATAAAATAAATAAATAAGAAAAATACATTTATTATGATAGAAGTCAGGAATGGCTTCAGGGTGAGAGAGTGAAAATGAATTTCAAAGGAGGGTTGCTGGTAGTTTTATGTGAATTTGAAATAATCTAGAGTTATCAGAGAGGAAAAATCCTCAATTGAGGAAATGCCTCCATAAGATCTGGCTGTAGGCAAGCTTAAACAGCACTTTCTTAACTAGTGGGTGGTGCCAGCCCTGGGCTGGTGGTCCTGGGTTCTATAAGAAAGCAGAGTGAGCAAGCCATGAGGAACAATCCAGTAAGCAGCACCTTTCCATGGCCTCTGTCTGTATCAGCTCCTTCTTCCAGGTTCCTACCATGTTAGAGTTCTGTCCTGACTTCCTTCAATAATGAATAGAAATGTAGAAGTGTAAGTTAAATAAACCCTTTTTTCCCCAGTTTGTTTTTGATCATGGTGTTTCATCATAGCAATAGAAACCTTAACTAAGAAGACAAAGACATTTTCTAAGGCAGTAAAGATTTTCTCTGCCATGTCTTGAATGATGGGTACATGGGTTTGTGTAGCTTCCAACACTCATGAAATTGAACACTGAGAGTTGTAGATTTGATGTTAGTATATGGTAGTAAAATGAATATGCAGATATGCATTGCCTAAACGCTTTTGGCCTTTACAAGAAAACAATTTCCATTTTAGCACAGAATAGCTTTGAATATTGGGGAGATAAAACACAGACTGGATGACATTCTGTAAATGGCCCAATAGCAAATGAAGAAAATGTCTGATTCTTATTTAATAGGAACTTTAGAAAACACAATTCCATGTATATGCATACCATGTATTTAAAACTAAAGAAATGTATGTGATTAAGGCAAGATTGAAGATTTTTGTGATGATTTAATATAGGATGATTACTTTTTAAACTCACTGAATGAACGTAATAGAAACTTTGAGAATGGGTTTCCTATTATGGAGTTTTAAGTTATCACTGGCCTATATCAGTAGTTTGTCCTAAAGATAATGGGATGATAACAAACTGGGTGTGGAGGCTCATGCCTGCAATCCTAGCATGTGGGAGACACAAACAAGAGATAAAGGAGTTCAAGGTAATCCATAGTGATTTGGAGGTTAGCCTTGACTATGTTAAGACTGTATCTCCAAGGAAGGAGGGAAGATAGGAGGGAAGGGAGGGAGAAAGGGAGGGAGGGAGAAAAGGATAAAAATTAACGACTGGTGAGCACATTCACAAGCATTTAGTAACTTAGTAGTTACTACTTGGGTGTCTAACCTTAGGTGAAATCACTTACACATGGTTCTTAGATTCCTAATGGACATTATGAAGTTTGAAAATACAACAGTCTTCAGACTTTAATATCCCATCAGAATGAGGTGTGGTGGGGCATATTAAAATACAGATGGGGTTGCTTGGACCTCCTAACAAACTCCCTAATCTTGTGGATACTGCTATCTGAGAGCTGTGCTTTGAAAATCACTGAATTATAACTAAATTGGATTCAGAAAAATCTCAGTAAAAATACTGAAGGGACCAGACCCTCACCAGGCCCCTGCTTTAGCAGCCATGACAGGCTGCAGAAAAGACTCAACATGTGCTTGCCTGACCTTGCCCTTCCTCCCAGTCACTAGGAAGTCAGATGCCCACATGACAAGGAACCAATCAGAAGTTAGCTGGCAGGTTTTGGGCTGAGCATAGCAACTACCCTGGGAGTGCCTATAAGACATAACAACCAGTTGACCAATTAACACAGGACAGGCTGCTCAGGCTGGGAAAAGCACTAATCCTGAAGCTGTTGCTTACCCACTAAACTCTCTCCTTGCTCCTCCCAATAAACTCCCACCTTGCAGTTAATAATAAAAGACTCTTTGCTTTTGCAACGGAAAGGGTCTCTTGGTGATTTGGGGGTTCAGAATTTGGGCACAACAATATCAAAGATTTATGGAGGCTGGAAAAATGGCTTGGTGTTAAGAGCACTTACAGCTTTCAGAGAAAAGCTAGGTTCAGTTTCCAGCACTCACATGGTGGTTCACAACCCCTTGTAACTTCAGTTCCAGAAAATCTGATTCTCTCTTCTAATCTTCATGGGCTCTGCACACATGTGGTGCATAGATACACATGCACACAAAACATGCATGCACATAAAAATAAAATATTTTTTGAAAGAAAAACTGCCAGAAGCTATATAGATGAATTAAAAAAAAAAAAAATCTATCAATGAACTACTCACAAAATTAACTTTGAGCGGCCAGGCAGTGGTGGCACACATCTTTAATCCCAGCACTTGGAGGCAGAGGCAGGGGTATCTCAGCGAGTTCAAGGCCAGCCTAGCCTACATAGTGAGTTCCAGGACAGTCAAGGCTGTTATACAGAGAAATCCTGTCTTGAAAAACCAGTAGTTGGGAGGTGGGGAGGGTGGCTCATGCCAGTATATTATCCCAGCACTCAGGGGAAGGAAGATTGGATTGGCACTGGTTTAAGACCAGCCTGTGTTTACATTGTGAGTTCTAGGTTACTCTAGGCTACAGGGGGAAACTCTATCTCCAAAAGGAAAAAAAAAAAAAAAAAAAAAAAAAAAAAAAAGGAGAAAAGGAAGGAGGGAAGGTGGAAGGACAATATTCTCATTGTGGTGGACACGTTTTATTGTGGTAGCATTTTGTGTGTACTGTTTTGTTGTTGGTAGCATCCCTGTTTAGGTATTAGAGTTTGAGAAATTCCTCTTGGAACTACCATCACTTTTGTATCCAACTAACATCTAATTCTGGCTTGGGAGGGAGTTTCCAAGGGAATGAGAGGTGGGAAACCCCCATGTTCCAAACCAGCTATACTGGATTTCACTGCCCTAACTATTCTAATTCATCAAAGGTCTTCTGTGAAAAATGGTCCAGGCTTATAAGATGAAACAAACAAAACAAAGAAGAAGAAAATGAAAGTGTCCAAGTTAAGCCAGTTAGGCTTAGTGATGATAACACACAAACGGGGGCATGGTCTCCACGTGCTGGAAATAAACAGTGGTGCTTTCCACTAATTACTGCAATATTTGGAAACAAGGGCTAAAAAGGCATAAGACCTCCAGTATGTCTATAGATTGCACTCATGCATTGTAGCAAAATCCAAGTTAAGACAGTAAGCATCAGGTCCTTTCCCATTAACTTATTAAATAACCACAGTTTCATAAATAAAACTTCAGGTATGTATTAAATAAGTGAGACCAGTCAACATGAATTTATGCAAACTTGATGTCTTCTCTGGCTTCGCTGAGCCCTCGGGCCCAGGTAATTAGAATGAATGGCTAACTAAATGGCACAGGCACAATCCAGTGTGAGAACAACACCGGGGAACTAGTGTGGACTGAGAGAGTTGGAGGGGGCAGGAGTAGCATGTGAAACACCTGTTAGAAAAGAGGGACAAAGGAAACTTCCAGCCAAAGAGCATAGTATTAGTCGGAAGTTGGGGTAAACACAGTGTTCACCTGCAAGTGAAGGGAGGTGGTAGGGATTGATGAATATCCATATTTACCCCTATTCACCTAATCCTCTCAAATGTTTGTTTACAAGTATAAAGGCCAACTGTGTAGCACACTGGCATGGAGGACCTTAGCAAGTAAAATTTAGTTAGAGTATTTTGACAGAATCAAAGGAATTTGGACATGATATCACGCACTTGAGCAGAGAATCACACGAAAGAAACTATTTTAGGAAAATGAGCTGTGCTACAGATGGACTGCAGTGTCAGAGAAGTTTCTGGATGATTACAGGATGATCTGCTGAAAAGCCATCACAGCTATTTATGTGTAGAGTAATAATGTCTGGTGTAGAAATGTCAAGAGTGTGGTAGATATGATATGAGAGTCACCTTAAGAGAGAATGGAATATGTGAGCCAATGAGCATGCATCCTGGTAGAAGTTTCTGTACCGCCAGCCAGTTCCCAAATAACCACACAGAGATTTATTATTAATTATAAATCCTCAACTGATAGCTTAGGCTTGTTATTAATTAGCTCTTACAACTTAAAGTAACCCATATTTATTGAGTCCCATGCTGCCAGGTGGCTCATGGCTCCTTACCTCATTTCCTGTACCTTTTGTTACCTTATTTGCTCCCTCTGAGTCTAGCTGTTGACTCTGTCTTTCTTCTTCCCAGTGTTCTCTCAGGCTCACTCTCCCACCTAACCTCTTCCTGCCTACCTATTGGCCAGCTGACTCTTCATTAAATCAATGAGAGAAACACAGCTTCACAGTGTACAAAAGGAGTATTCCAAAGCACATGCATTTATGCAAACTCATAGAAGATGAAAGGAAACAAAAGGTTTATGCTGCCCAGTTTTGTGACAACTTGAAAAAAGCCAGAGTCATTTGGGAAGAGGAAACTTCAATTGTGGAAGAGCCCTCTCCAGATGGGCCTGTAGTCCAGCCTGTGGTGCATGTTCTTGAATGATGATTAAAAGCAAGGGACCAACTCACTGTAGGTGGTGCTACCCCAGGGCTGGTGGTCCTGGGAGCTATAAGAAAGGAGACCCAGCAAGCCACGAGGAGCAAGACAATTAGCAGCGGATCTCCATGCCTTGCTCCTGTTCCTGCCCTGAGTCCCTGCCCCGTGTTCTTGCCTCAGTGATGGCTCCAGCATTAGTCAGCTGTTGGGGTTTGAAACCAAACTTGCCATGGTGTGTCACTGGTAAACCAATGGTAAGCATGTGTCCTTGATGCTTTGGTACCTGGTAGAATCTAGGAACCTTCAACCTTCACATCATAGAAGAGAGGAAATAACAAATGTATGAAATCAACTATATTATACCCTTGCACCCAAGGCTCAGGAAAATCATGGGAGAAGGCCCAGAAGATGCTTAGAGTTAGAGGAAGGGGGGGACTGCTGTCACACAGTGTCTTCTAGGCATGACAGGACTGATGCACTCATAAACTCACAAGTTCAAGCCAGCCAGCAGTTAGAATGGCGGAGGGGCTGCTGAGGGAGAGAGGAGGGAAAATCAGTTTTCTTTAGGGGTATGACCACTTCCAGGTTGACCATGCTCCAGTAGCCATATGCATTTGAGTAGCATTGATTTTTTTTTTCCTCAATGAGTTATATGAAAAGAGAGACAAGAAGGAGAATGACATTGGATGGGGGAAACAAGAGGGATTTGGGAAGAATTGAAGGGGAGGAGTTGGGAGTGGATATAATGAAAACATGTATGAAATTCTCAAAGAATACATAAAAAATAAGCAAATGATAGACTATTTTCATGCTGAAAAAAAAAAGTGTTGAAATTATTTACCACAGGGAAGGCAGATTGCCATCTCCCTCTTATCTATAGTGCACATTATCCACAGTTTTTATTTCCAGAGTTTTAGTGACCTATAGTTGTCTGTGGTCCAAAGTATTAGATGGAACATTCCAGAAAGAAATAACTCATAAGTTAGAAACTGGATTGTCTGACTATTGTGA
The DNA here is from genome assembly GCF_943737965.1 of Phodopus roborovskii. NCBI lineage: Eukaryota > Metazoa > Chordata > Mammalia > Rodentia > Cricetidae > Phodopus > Phodopus roborovskii. The sequence goes on from NW_026126540.1 coordinate 29,012,306, forward strand.
TGAGATCCTTTGCTAGCATATTCACACTGTATGTGCTGCCCTCTCTTTAGTCTTGAGCATCCTATGTTCTATACCTGGTATATGGCATTTCATTACAGTAGCCTAAATGGACTAAGACAGCACTCCTAAAATAGAACAGTTTCTTTCTAGGTATATGTAAACAATCATTGTATGAATAAATCAGTGTTTTCCCTTTTTTGTCTCCCCTTATTTTTCATGCATTACAAACCAAAGTCTTTGCTGCTTACCCCAGTCCACAATGATTCCTTCTTTCTCTGTTGCTTTGTATTTTTTCCCCTTAGGTGATAACCTCTGAAGGACATACATGCGTTCTTCTTTCTACAGCTATCGGTACCCTCAGCAATACATGTAAACACAGCTAGTGAGCTGTGGGGAATTCCCCTAGTTCTCTACCTCCTTTGCAGCTCTAAGTATTAAAGCTATGGTTGCTTTAGCTGAAAAGCCTTACTCCTGAGACTTGTTACTCATGAAGGTTACGACTGGGAGAGAGCAATGCTGGGAGAGGTTTTATAAACAAGCCTCCAGTTCGGCATGCAGCAGCTTGGGGAGAGGAACCAAAAAGCTGCCCTGAACAAAATCTCCTTATATGAAGCTGTCCGGCACTGCCTAAGCTATGAATTCCTGCAAGGTTTTAATTCTCCTCGGTGAGCATGCAGAGCACATTCTTGCATTAACCTCCATGTCAGATCTCTCCATGGAAACACTGGAATGTTTGCTATTTTAGGAAATATGCCTGGCTGCAAGCAGTGCTGTTTACATTAGTGCAAACGAGGCATGAATACAAAGGCGTGAGGGTCTGTGGATCTGTTTGAGTGGGAGGTTCCTGTTTGATTAGCGAGCACCCCTCCCCAGTTCTGCGAGTCTGTGTCCACAGTAAAATCACATGGTAATAAATTTTGCTTATCTGCTATTCGAGAAAACACAGGAAAAATACAAAGTGAGAATTCTTTCCCACCTCTGTTTCCAAGTACACCATTTCCCCTGCTTCCACACCCCCTGGTTCTGGTTTATTTGAAAAGCTTTGCACTAAAGCAGCTACTGTTCTGTTAGAAGGAATAATATCAATAGAGGCACAGCTACCAGATTTTTCCTGTGACTCTTGCTCCCTTCACTGCTGAGGAAGAGAACAGGGCTCTGCTAACTCTCTCAACTTTCCCAACTGCCCAGAGCAAAACAGATGGGCAAGGTGCAGCAGCTTCTCAGTACCCTGGCCACAACCAGTGGACCCGCTGCGCATCCAGAGGGAGTGCTGGAGTGATGCCACAGTGACTTGTCACATTTATAGAATTTTAAAAATCTTTGTATAAAGTGGATAGATTGTCTAACAGAAGCTTGTAAATATTGTACCAATATGCTATCACTGTGAACACTGTGGGTAGAAAGGAGAAAGAGCTAGGAAGTTAGTAAAATTAGCTGAGTCAAATAATAAGTTCCAGAAGCACCTGTTTTAACTTGGTGGAATGCACATCATGTTGGTCAACTGACATGTACTTTTAAAGTAGAACAAGAGCTCCAAGTGAGGAAGCCCTTAGTTTTCTCCTCTAAAACTTCCATCCTGGGACTGACTGGCCCCATCCCTCTGGAATGAGGAGAAAGAGACACAGTATGCAGCTAAGGGTATTGCAAATATGGTGTCTTGAGAACAGCTAGGAGAAAACCATGTCTAACAGAGGTTATTAACGTTTATCCCATAAAAATGCCTACAATGGGGATGGGAACTTGGAAGTGTATCCCTAGAAAGATGCTTTGCCAGAGTCTTTGATCAGAGGTTCCAGCATGAGTGAGCAGGGGTTCAATTTAACACAAATCTAGACACATGAGGGACCAGGGAATCTTAATGAGTAACTGCCTCCTGAAGATTGGCCTGTAGGCAAGTCTGTGAGGGCATTTTCTTGGTTAATGCTTGATACTGGAGGGTTCAACCTGTTGTGGTGGTGCTACCTATGGACAAGTGGCCCTGGAAGGTACAAGAAAGTAGGCTTAGCAAGCCAGTAAACGACACTCCTCCATGGTTTCTGCTTCAGTTACCTCCTCCAGATTTCTGCCTTGACTTTCCTCAGTGAAGTTCTGAGAATTGGAAGATTAAACACCCCCCTACACACACACACGTTACATTTGGTCATGGTATTTATCACGGAAAAGGGTTTGTGCTGCAAGTTTTGAGCGCCAAACTAATTGGATGGTGTTTTGTTATCTATCCACTGCTTCTTTTAGTTCTTTTACTTTTGCTTGCTGTATACCTAATAGATTCATTCACTCAAAGCTGAAAGCACAGCTATGGTGGACAGACCATCCTTTGGATCATGCAGAACACCAGAAGGGCTAAAGAGGCAGAGTAAAATTTTTTGTACCCAGATTACACACAATTCATCCTCTCATGCTGCAATAATCATGTGAGAAATGCTTGTGCATGGGATCTGGGATAAATGAGCATTTTTATTTTTTATTTTTTTCTGAGATAATGCAGTTTATAAACACGGAAATGGTTACAACAAAGATGGCCATGAAGAATATATATATCCACGTCTGGCATCTGACCATGGCACCTAGGGAGCTAAGTCCAGTCCATGTGTGTGCCCTGACTTTTTCCTTCTCTGCAATACCCTGGCTGGGTTCCCATAGCTCCTTGGACTGGGGTGGTGAGGTGGAGGTGGTTGACTGAGATGGAAGGAGGCTGCAAGGAATAATCATAACCCACACTTGAATACCACCCTTGGTCACCTGGGGAATCTCTGGCAGCTTGGCGACCATACATCGGCTACTGTCCATCTTAGAAATAAAAAGTCACCACCCAATATGAAGTGAGACCATGTAAGGAAAAGAAAATGGCTCACAGGGGACAGGCCACGTGCAAAGCCTGTTCTTTTGCAGGTAATCATAGAACAAATGAGCATTTTTCATTAGGTCTTTTCAAATCTAGAGGTACAGGATCTGTGCACTCTCCTTTCCTGTAAGGGCCATATGCCAACCATGGTGGTTCCAATTGTGAAGACTGGGAGAGAAATGGAAAGGTTGTAAACTTCAGCTCAGATTTCAAGCACTTTTGTCCCTCAGGATCAGCTGGCAATGAAGAGGATTCTTTAGCCCTTGGAAATCAGGACTGAAAGTTTAGTTATGAAAGTTTTACTTCCTTTAGTGCCATGGCCAACGGAAGTGTGGGTATAATAGAGTAGAATTAAGACATCACTACTATTAGCAGACAGCAGGATGACCATAGCACAGGCTTCAGACATCTTAACTAGCAGGGTTCAGCATGCACTCTACCGAGAAGAGAGAAATATCTTTTATTCCTATCTAATTCACAGAATGCACTTGATGAAGCAGTTAATAGCTGTGGACAGCCATACCTTGTTCTCAAGAGGCTGTATCAATCACCTGCTCTCTAAGCAATCCTGGAGCATTCATTACGGTTGCCTTTCTAAAATGCATGCTATGTGTTTTTATTTCTCTTGCTTAAAAGAATTCTCCATTGCTTATAACATAAAGTGCTATCTCAGTATTTAAGGGCTTTTCCAACTACATGTTATAGCCTTCTTCCATACTTATCAAATGTTTGCCAGCAGCAATTACTCTTAATTCCTTAACTCCCTTCCAGGCCACTATGAACCTCTGCCCTGCCTAGAAAGACCATAGTAGTTACTTTTCTCATTGCCCACAAAGGTGAGTCAGCAGAGGAAGGATTTCTTTTGGCTGATAGTTTCAAGGTGGAGAGGGCATGGAGACCAGAGTGGCTCCTGCCCATAGCAGTGTGAGCACTAAGCAATTTGCCTACATCACAACGGGATAGAAAGCGGGAAGGGATTGGCTAAAAGGTGGGCTCAACTGCAGCTGAAGGGCTGGACTATAGCAGAGGGCCTGGCCCCATAGTGATCTACCTCTGCCAGTCAGGCCTTGCCTCTTGAAGGTTCTAGAACCTTCTAAACCAGTTCTATCAGTGGGAGACTATGGGGGGCAGGTGAGGTCCTGGGTGAATATGTAGATACATGCACAGACATGACAAGAGACCGGGGTAGAGCCCCGTCTCTTGGTTTCCCCTAGGCCATACTCAGGAGAATGACAAGACCTTCCCCTGGTCCAAGTATGGATGTCAATGAAGGGTTGACTTTTCTCTGAATCAAGTAGGTCCAGAAAGTGTCAGCCACAGCTTCCTCCCTGATGACTGCAGCCAGGACTGCTCTACCACAGAGACCCTGCTGAGATTAGCTAACCCACTTCCTTGTTCATGCCAGATGTCCCGGCTGCTGCACCCCAGTTTTGTTATTTGTGTCTGCCATTTCCTCATTCCCTGTCGCCCCAGTCATGGCAAGTTCAAAGCTGTGCCGGTCTCAGCAAGGAACTAGGAGTTCAAACACAGGAGCCTGCTGGAGACATTTCTGTTTCCAAGTGTAACAATAGCCATCCCATTTTTCCCCCTGTGTATTCAACATTCACAGACCAACTTAAGGGGTTTCCAGGTGGTTCCCTCCTCAGCTTCCAAAGGTACAGGTGATCTATCTTTTTCATTTGGGGTCCCTTCAGACCTAGGTATATATTTCTATTCCTGTTTATTATACCATTACATGCTAAAATCTGATATAACTGGCCTCTAAAGCTAGGCTTGCCTAGACACTAGTGGAGTCTAGATTGCATTTTGGAAATGCATGGGATGGAGGCTTGTTTTAGTTGTTATGAGGAGGAGAAGGAAAAGGAGGCAAGGGATGTGTGTGACTTGCAATGGGCAGGACAAATAGACCATTGACTCAAATTCCAAATGACTCAAATGTTCCACTGTCAGCTGACAATAGTATCCCACTGTGTGTAATCACCTGAAACCAAAACAAGATGCTGTTGCAAGTGTGAATGGAATGCTAACATACATTCAGTTTCCCATGAATTAGATTACTGAATAAATCAAAGGAAGCTTGTGTTTTGGTTTGGCAAATTCATCACTTTCTCATCACTTTAGGGGATAATCACTTGCTATATAGTGGCCAGCATAGCAACCTGGGTCATGCTGCACCTAAAGTTTTATCGTTCACAGTGATGTTCATACAATATAAGCTCTCTTTTAACTCTTTTCATATAATTTCATTCAGAAATTTGTATATGAAAATAAGCATTGTTGTATTCTAAGTTAAGCTCTCCATATATATGCATATATATATGCATATATATATATATATATATATATATATATATATATATATTCAGGGTATAATTAAATCAAGTTACTATAGAAAGTATTCTAAGGAGTACCTGTTAATGAAATGCTACATATGTGGCGATTTCATTACTAAGGAAAACCACTGGGTGTTCATTGATGAATATTTTATAATTTATTTTTATTTTATGTGCATTGATTTTGTTTGTTTGTTTTTGGTTACAGATAGTTGTAAGCCACCATGTGAATGCTGAGAATTGGATCCAAGTCCTCTGGAAGAGCAGTCAGTGCTCTTAACTGTTGAGCCATCTCCCCAGCCCTAATGAATATTTTAAAATATACTGGGTGCGTGTGTTTAAGAAATCCAACCAATTATCTCATTTTATATTATAATTGGAGTTGTTTATGTCTAAAGCAGAAAATTCTTTAATATTTCTTTTTTTAAAAAAATAAATAGAATAGTCACTTAGACTAGTTTCTCATGAACTATTCACATTGGTGCCTGTCCTGGAGATCAATAATGCAAATGGCCATAGTGAATTCAGTCATAGTCTAGGCTGACAGATACAATGAGAGAATTATCACCATTAATGTCAACGAGAACTGATATATTTATTAATTTTACCTCTTTTATTTTATAACAGACGGCCATTACATTTTGAGAGGTTTGTAACAGAGGACTCACTAACAATATTTTTGTGTATCAGTTACTTAAAGAATGACCTTATTCACTTTAAAATTGTTACTATGATAATTATAGTAGTTGTTATGATGTTTTGGACAGTATACAAGGTATTTCATACATCTTATAACCTCCTTAAGTGACTGAATACTTGGGTATTTCTATCCCTATTTTACAGAAGAGGAAACTATGAAGGATTATTTATTTTGTCCCATGTAATTCAATTAGAAAGTGGTATGCTAAGATTTAAATTTCAAAATCTATGCTGCTTCTTGTCATTCGGCTTCCCTGTTTACAAGCTTCACAGCACAATTAGCATAGGAAGAGAGAAATTCCTCTCCTTGTCTGATCCTTCTGTACTTGTCACTTTGCTCATCACTGATAAAGCACCTGAAAAGAAAGCATCATTGTGTTTGCTCAGAGTTTGAGCAAATATATATTCCATCATGACAGGGAAGGCATGGCGGTGCTAAAACTGTGGTTATGGGCTCTCACTTAATTCTAAGAGAACCAGGAAGCACAGCAAAACAGAAGTAAGGTAAAACTCTAATCCCCAAGGTCTGTACCCCAGTGACACACTTAAAGGTTATATAACCTTCTAAAACATGCCATCAACTGGGGACCAAATGCTCAAACACATGAGCCTGTGAAGGATTTCTCACATCAAACCATAATACCTTCCAGAAGTTAATGTGAAGCACTTAAGGATTGCCAAGAGTATTTGAGCTCTCACAAAAGTCACTCCAATATTTCACTCTGTCTAGAAGCACTGGCTGAACCCACCCTTTCATTCATAACATGAACACACATTGTAGTAGATATTTGCTAAAAGGCTCTGAGTCACTTTGGGTCATTTTAGAGGTGATAATATAAACTAATCTACACATATGTCCTGCCAGTCCCATAGCTATTGACTCAAAGGGAGAGACAAAGAAATGAGTCATGGGATGCCTTTTTGTCCCCCACGCCTAGGAGGACCTCCTTACACAGGTCCCAGTGCTCTGGAGTTTGACCACTGTGTGTTCCATGGGGCCCTCCCCACTGTGCAGAGATGCCCAGTTCATTCAGCTTTCAGGTGGTGAAATGGATCCTAAGGTGGCCTCCAACCAAAGCAGCCTTGGTTGCTTATTGGTTGATGATTAAGTATACAGATGCATACTCATTTGCTGTGAAAATGAATGTTCTATGAAAGAGGTAGGAAAATGCAATATGATAAAATTAACAGTACGATACGATTATGTTTCTAAGTGTACTATTGGGTGACAATCATAAACTTTATAGACACTAGGTAGTATTTCAAAAGCAGATAAAGGTAACACACATTATGGGATTTAATGCACTTTACCCCCAAATGCTGATGCCATTTTGTCTAAGGATGCTGTACTTAGCCTTGTTCCAAACATTCTTTCAGCTTAGAATACAAGTAATATTGTCTTTCTGAAAAAATAATCTTTTTACTTTTTAAATCTGATATGGAAACTGATACCCAACCAGTCCCCATCACTAGTATTACAAACTACATTTATCCTCTTCATTTCTTACCAAAGAGGATACAAAAATATATGTACCAAGTATACCAGTATTTGTATATCAGGAAATACAAAATGAGCCATATGGGTGATTTTATTTTAGAATTTCCCTAATAGTATTATGTCAAGGACATATATATATATATATATATATATATATATATATATATATACACATACATATGTGTATATATACACATATATATATATATATATATATATATATATAATTTTTCCTGAGGATGCTGGAGTCATTGTAGTAAAATGTTAGCCTGACAGACTTTAGAGAGAGACTTTTTGGGGTTGATCTTCTAATATTACATTGACAGAAAAAGGAAAGGGACAGATCTATGTCTCATAGATCATAAACAGTCAAAAAAAAAAAAAAAAGCCAGACCTTCTTTGTAATCAAGAACATTTTTTCTAATCAAAATATATATAGAAAAATTTACAGAGTCACTTTGACTTAAGCACCTAGTGAAAAGCTCCATCTATTTACCTCTATTAATTATAGATCTTACCTTCTATAAGGTAGGCATAGACAAGACTGAGAAACACTCCTTTAAATTGATTCTTATTTGCCACTCTTTTATCAAGACCTCAGAATTTGTTTAGATAAAACAACACATCAAATCTCACATTGGAGAGGTTCTTCTGCTTTCTCCCCATTTTAAAATTCACATTTATTTGAAATTACTCTTCCCCACATGCATTTTAGGATTATGTACTATGCAACATCACTACAGGCTTAACCCATATCCCAATACCAAAATTTCTAACAAGTTATATAATTGTTCTAGGTAATAAACAGTGATTAGGGGAATACTTAGGTTTCCATAAGTTTAACATAAAAACCACACTTTAAGTGTGTAAGGTTTAACATGTAACTTCAAATACAACATGTTTTATAGGAATCTACAAGTGTTTAATCTCTAAAAATGACTTAATTTTTAGAGTTTGAAAGTTGCATTCTTCAAAATAAATGTTTCATATTTTCTCCTATAGCTTCAGACTTCCTACAGTCACCACTGACTGTTCCATGCCACCCCAGACCAACTTCAAGTGCTATTTATCTTCATTTGGGGGAAGGTTAAAGAGCAGATCATAACTGCAGATGTTCAATAGGTCTACTACAGTACTTGTCACAAGTGCTTTCAAAAGATCATCTTTTTCCTTGTAGTAAGGAGTTAATCCCCTGTAAAAACAATAAAGAACTACCAAGCATAACACTGGGCTCCATTAAACTCAAGATGTTGAGCTACTCAAAACAACAATTAACATCTATAAGACTACAGGAATAGAAAACAGCAACTTGCAACTAGCCAATTATAGGTTAAATAAACTAGGGATTTTTTTTTTTTTTTTTTTTTTTTTCTGGCTAGGGAGATTGGAAACTTGGGGAAATCCAGAATCAAAAGAAGGGAAGGAAGGTCCTTGGCTGTCACTACTCCGTTATCAAGATCATCTCAGGCTGTAGGATGGAGCTCTTGCCTGAGCTATGTATCAACTACAATAGGAAGAAAGTAACCTGTACCAGTAATCATCCTATTTGTATCTGTCGTACACTCATCATATTCTCTATCAGAGTGAGAATCCTAATGTCTACCTCTGCCACTACCTCCACTACTGCTATGAATTGGTCTGGTTATGTAAATGCCTCGGGTAGACCCGTGCTCTCTCGGTGATAGAATAATCCACACAAATTCTTCTACTATGCATCCCTATTCCATATGTCTTGTCCATAGCCTCTTTAGAGTCATCTATCCTTTCAAATTACACAAAGCAAAACCACATGATAGCCCAGTCCAAGGATCATAGACCACATTGACCCCACTCAGCCGTCCATGTTGAGAAAATATTTCCTGGTGATGTAGATACAACACAAAGTCTTGGCCCAATATTCCCAGGCAATGGTTGGCATCTGGATCTGCCAAGCTGCCAGATGTCTTCTGTAATTAGATGGAGAGTGACTCAGGCTCCTTTGCCTTGCACATTCTGGTGTATAGGACCCACTTCAGATCCTGTTCTAGGTGTAGCATCTGTGAGAATGTCTCCTTGACCTAGAACTGGGTTTTGACCCTTATCGAGAATGGAATTCACAGAGTTTTGAAACCCTTGATTGACTACATGATTCCGGCCTAGTCTCTGCTTTTACTTATCAGGAGTTTCCATTGGAGACTGTGACTGAGACACTCTGTGCCCTCCACGTTGTCCTCTGTGTCACTCATCTCTGCCAGGGGTTCCCCAGAACTAGATAAGGGACAAGTCTGGGCTTGAGGGCTGGGGTTTAGTCACCTGAACTGTGGGGGAAAAGTGACAAGAGTGCTCTGCTCCACCCACACAGCTGGCAGGCTCCAGCAAAATGCACATCTCCACCCACACAGCTGGCAGGCTCCAGCAAAATGCACATCTCCACCCACACAGCTGGCAGGCTCCAGCAAAATGCACATCTCCACCCACACAGCTGGCAGGCTCCAGCAAAATGCACATCTCCACCCACACAGCTGGCAGGCTCCAGCAAAATGCACATCTCCACCCACACAGCTGGCAGGCTCCAGCAAAATGCACATCTTCACCCACACAGCTGGCAGGCTCCAGCAAAATGCACATCTTCACCCACACAGCTGGCAGGCTCCAGCAAAATGCACATCTTCACCCACACAGCTGGCAGGCTCCAGCAAAATGCACATCTGGTTTTTGATTGGTCTATGTAGAAATATGAAAATGTCTAGAAATTGTTTATATTGCTTAAGCATAGGCACATTCCAGGGCTCACTTAGAAAGTATGGCTTTAACAAATCAAAAGTCAAATGGAGGAAGGGCACCTGAGCTGTTGTTCCACAGTAGAGGAATGCTCTCCAACATCAAAACCACATTCTACAGAGTAGGGAGCTAGAAACCACTCAGCATTGATGGGACAACGCCAAGACTGTCCCCACAATTCTCTAGGATCCATCTAACCTTTGTGTAATTTCCATCCCTTTGAAGTACTGTTTTGCTTCTAAACAAAATGCATGGTAAACATGCTCAAAGTCTTAGTTAAAGCAACTGGACAAGAGATAGACATAAAAGAAATACTAGCAGAAAGGGAAGAAACCAAACTATCCCTATTTGCAGGTGACATCATTCTTAAAAGACCTTACTGAGTACATTAGAAGACACTTGGACTTAATTCACACAGTAAGGTTGCAAGATGCAAAATTAATATTAAAAAAGAAAAGAAAAAGAAAACCCAGTTCTGAGCTTTTATTTATACAATCTCTCTGGGAAAGAAATTAGGAAAATTATCCCATTTGCCACCCCCTGGAAAGTAGGTATTTAGAAATAAATATAACCTAAGAAGTGAAAGACCTCTAAGACAAAATTTTCAAGCTATTGAAAAAGAAAATCACAGAAGATATTAGGTACTGGAGAAATATTCCATGCTCCTAGATAGGATGAATTAATATTTTGAAAATGTCTATACCACCAAAATTAATGTATGGAATTGATGCAATACCTATCAAAATTTCTGTGTCATATCTCACAGGTTTAGAAAAAATAGTTGTAAGTTTTATATAGAACCATAGAAGGCCACAAACAGCCAAAGCAATTCTAAGGAGTAAGAACCATCCATGATGATGCTGTTACAATACCTAACTGCAAATTATACCACAGAACTACAGTGAAAAAGACAGCCTGGACCTGGCATGAAAATAGATAGATAGACCAATGGAATAAAATATAAAACCTGGAACTAAAATGGCAAATCTATGCTCACTTAATTTTTGACAAAGGAGGTAAAAACTACTTTGAAAAAAGTAGTAGTCTGTTCAACAAATGGTGTTGGCAAAACTGTATTTCCACCTGCAGAAGAATGAAAGTATGTACTTACCTTTCACTTTGTACAAAAAGCAATTCAAAATGGATCAAAGACCTTAATTTAAAACATGAAATGCTGAAAGTTTGAGAAAAACACAGGGGTAATTTTTTTGTTTTTTGAGACTTATTTTTATTTTATATGTATGGGTGTTTTGCCTGCATGTGTGTCTGTGCATCACATGTATACAGTGCCTACAGAGACCAGAAGAGGGTACTAGATCCCTGTTGGAACTGGAATTACAGATTGTTGTTAAATCACCACGTGGGCACTGGGGATTAAACTCCGGTCCTATGAAAAAGCAGTCAGTGATCAAGAGCTCAGTCATCTCTCCAGCCCCAAGAATATTTAAAACAGCACAGGCACTAACCCTAAGTATTCACAGATGGGGCTACTTTGCAAATAAAAAGGTTCTGTCCAGCAAAGGAAGCAATCGGCAGAGTTAACAGACAGCCCACAGGATGGGACAAAATCTTTACCTAGGCAAGGGCAACTATCCAGAATTTACAAAACACACCAGACATGAACTACCAAGGAAATAAAACTGCTAACCAACAAACGGGCAAGTGAACTGCATAGACAGTTTCAAAAGAGAGAGAGAAAGACAAACAGACAGACAGACAGACGGATGGATGACCAATAACTTTTTAAAAGTATCCAATCTTCTGAGCCATCCAGGAAATAAAAATTAAAACTACCATGAGATACTACCTCACCCTAAACACACGGCTGTCATCAAGAAATTGACAACAAACCTTGGAGAGGATATAGGGAGACAGGAACATTTATTGGTGGTGGGGTAAATCAGTTTGGAGATTCCCCCCAAATTAAAAATAGAATTGCCATGTGACCCAGTTATTTCACTCCAGGACATGTACCCAGAGAACTCCATAACCTATCACAGAGATATGTGCACCCCATGTTTATTGCTGCCTTAGTCACCATAGCCAAGAACTGGAATCCTCCTACTTGTCTATCAACAGAGGCATGGACAATAAACTGTGATACACATGCGCGCATGCGCACACACACACATACACACACACACACACACACACACACATACACACACACACACACACACACACATACACACATACACACACCATGTATAATGGACTACGACTCAAATCTAAAGAAAAATGAAGTTCAAAATATTGCAAAAAAGTGGATGGACTAATAATGTCTAATATTAACTGAGGTCACATAATCTCAGAAAAAACCACTTATTCCCTCAACTATGTGGAGTCTAGCCAACAACAACACATGTAAACAAATATGCACGTGACTTCAGTGTAACGTGAAGTAAAGAGAACAGGAAAGGCTAAATTTAAGGGGATGAAAAGGACCGAAGGCAAGTAATGGACAGAAATTATAAAAGGGGATATAAATGCTAATTGCTTTCTTGTTTCAATTCATGTCATTTTTGGTTTTGTTGGTGATTAAGTGCATAAAATACAGTCAAAAGTGAAAGTTTACAATTTAATATGTGCTGTGGAACAATCTTTGTATACTGTAAATATGAGTTACTCTCACTGATTAATAGGGAGCTGACTGACCTATAAATGGGCAGGAAGAGATTGTGTGGGAGAGCCAGACTAGGGGGACATTGGGAAGAAGAGCCAATTCTCAGGAGTCTAGCCACCCTCTTGGGATGTTACAAAGATTCCTAAATAATACTGTGTGACAAGCATGATGGAATATCACTGCACAACTGTGCTACAGTCTATGACAAAAGTGACCAGAATTTTCACATATAATTAAGATTCCCAATTAATTGGCTTTTAAAATACTTATGTATTTATAATTAAATGTGTGTATAAATCTGTGTGTGGATGTGAGCATGTTCATACAAGTTCCTATAGAGTCCAAAGGAGTTAGATTTCCCTGAAGCTGGAGTTGTGGATGCTCGTACAACGCCTGACATGGCGCTGGGAACCAAACTCTAGTTAAAGGGCAGTGTGCACTCTTTTTTATTTGTTGTGTTTTTCGAGACAGGCTTCCTCTGTGGCTTAAGAGCCTGTCCTGGAACTTAGTCATAAACCAGGCTGGCTTTGAACTCACAGAGATCCACCTGTCTCTGCCTCCCAAGTGCTGGAACTAAAGGCTTGCACCACCAACACCCAGCTCGGTAGTCTCTCCAGCCCCATAAGCAGTTGACTTTGAATTAACCAAACAGTGGACCTATCACAGTCAGGAAAGCCCCTGAAAAGAGAGGCAAGGAAATAGAGGAACAACAGTCTTTATTCTGTGACATCTACTAACTTACAGAAATCAATTCTGCCAGTGACACATAGAGGCTTGGATACAGATCCTTTCCATATGTCCACCTCCAGACGAGAAACCTAGTCCATTCCTGGATTTCAGACCCATGAGACCTTAAACTGAGACCCACTGGTGTAGTGAGATATTCACCTTGTCTGCACCTGTGGCATAGACCACGCCCATTGGGGGTGGAGACAGGGCCGGATGTGATCTGGGGGAATTAAGGCTGAAGAGGGGGCTCAGAGAGCTCTCTTGCTTGCAGCATGGGGACAGGAGTAGATCCGGAGGCATCCTTGGGACCAGAAACCTGCTGGTGTTCATCTGTCTATGTTGTGAGTTATTTCTCCCTGAATAAACATCTATCCGGCCTATTTGTTTCTCCTGATCCTTATTAAACATCAATACATGGGAGCCTCATCTGGGTTTCTGATACAAGACTTTGCATGATAAAGATATGCTGTCCCTTAAGCTGTGAAGCATGTGGTGATTTGTGGTACACGGATCATAACAAGTGCTCAAGGAAGCAGGAAGCTGGTGCCGCGGTGGCCCAGCCTGAGCCTCACCTGCACCTCCATGCTCGATGGCTCCTCCAAGAGATGTAGCAGTTGTTCTTTCTCTTGAGACAGCTGTTCCACCAGCCCCTCCTGGGCAGCTAAGCTCTGCCTCAGCTCTTCAATTCTCCTGGGCCAAAGAAACAGAAGGGATCTCTTTATTCATTCAATCAATTTGACCATTAATTCTTATCTGTTTCTACTTAGGCTCCTCACACAACCAATGAGCTTTCTTACTGGATGCCATTGAAGAGCCAGCCTTAAGAAGAAATATGACCCAGAGGAACATGACATCGTAGTCAAGGCAACAAATGCCACTATCGGCACTTAAAGTGGAACAGCGTGACTATAGTTTGCTCTCCTGGGGAACATGGAAAAGAGGACCAAAGACACCCACCTGTCCCTCTGGGCCAGGGCTTCGCCGTATTGGTCAGGCTTCACCTGGTCTCCGAGTACATCTTCCTCATCCTTGGCAGCATCCTTCAGCTTCTCTGAGAGCTCCAGGTTACACCCCTTCTCCACCTCCACCAGAGATGCCATCCGAATGGCTTCATTGTTTGCTAGACTGGATTCCTGTGAAAAGGAGGGAATCTGAGTGGTGGTCTAGTCCCACCCAGGTCAGGAGCTCTAAGATAAGGGAGGAACTTGATGGACGAGAGAAGTACAGGAAAGCAAAGAGGCCAGAATTTAGGGTGGCCCGGAAGAGTCTTTGGGGGACCACTTGTCCTGGTCACTGTGGACACTCCTCACCTCCTGCAACAGCTGGATCTTGTTCCCTAGGAGCTCATAAACATGTTCTGTCTCCTGCTGCCGGTCCTCAACCTGACGCCGGAGCTCTGCTTCGTTCTGGCTGTTGAGATCCTCCAAGTCGGCCCTAAAACCACATAGCATTTGCTTACTAAAGCAGAAGCCCAACGTCATGAGCAGACTCAGATCTCTCCAGCCATTCACTCACACAGGGAGGACAAAGTGAAGCCGTACTGAGGCACTGTTCCCAGGGCCCACTGTTCAGCCTTGTCATCTGGCCCTTTAGGACCTCTAGCTTCCTTGTTCCTTGGCAAGCAGGGTATGCCTGCTGCCCTGGCACTGCCATGATTGCAATAGCTTCAAGAGGAGAAGCCCATGGTGAAGACAAGGGAGTCAGTACCTATGATCACAGTCATGGGCTTTCCCATTGAAAGGACTCTTCTAGAGGGATTTGCTAGCAGCCTGCTTCCTTGCTGTTTGGGTTTTAAATATTCATTCCATTTAGGTTGGCAGCACATGATAACCATTTGGGCAGCCACAGAAATGCTCTCCTTTACAACCAGGAACCTTTACAACCTTTACAACCAGGTGTCCCAGACTTGAAAGTCTGTGACACCTCTACAGAGGTCTATCCAGTGTTCAAGGTCCCAGGCAGAAAGCAGATATTTAATCTGTATACACTCTGGTTTTGGCTGCATATGGTTTCTCTGATATCCCTAGGAATGGCTGTCCAGGCACTAGCATGAAGCGGCTAAGGTATCACCAGTTTATTTATAGTGAACGACAGCTGTCCTTGGATTTCTGAAGATTAGAAATTTGGGGGCCCAGATCAGGTGCTGAGTTATCTTAATTCCGGTTAGGTTTTGTTTGTGTTTTAAGCCATTTTTGAGAACCATGCACTATCTTCTTGTTCTCAGAGTAAAGAAGTGCATTAAATAATAGGCTTATAAACCACCAAGTCTGGTGTACTTTAATATTTGGACCAGGAGGTTGTCTCCATGGAGACAGACTGGATGTTCCCAGAGATTGCAGAATTTCTTGGTTTATAGTGGGTACTAATCAGTGCCATCTCAGAGGATAGCCCATCTTCTGGTGTTGGCATTATATAGCCTTTGTGAAGTAGGAAGGGACAAAAATCAATGAAATAACCCAAGCATCCAACATGGTAACTTTTAGGAATCAGCTTCTCCTTTAACCCCACAACACTTGAGAAATTCACCTGATAGTCTAGAACTAGGAGCTTTAGAGAATGGAGACATTCCCATCATCCTGAGATAAATTCAACTCCCTACACCCATATTTTACACATTTTAGAAAAACATGCCACTTTTATCAAAGTAGATATAAAATGATATAAACGAAATTTTAAATATTACAAAACTCTCAAAATGTATTGATTTATTGTTATTACAAGTTGTAGAGCCTACAATAGCAGAAAAGTTTTCTTAATGGATACTACTGAGGACTGAACCCTAATAAGAAAATTCTTTTACCTATTGCTATGTTGTTTAGTAACATCAACTGTGGTGATATATTGTTTGTGATCTAATAAAGCTTGCCTGGAGATCAGAACGCAAAGCTAGCCATAGCCATAGAGGCCAGGCAGTGGTGGCACACACCTTTAATCCCAGCACTAGAGAGGTGTGTAAGACAGGAACAGGGTGTCAGAGCAGGCATTCAGTATTCGGCATTCAGTCTTGAGCAATTAATCTCTAGCCACATTGAGGACAGGATCTTCCCAGCCTTGCTGCAAGTTTTCTGCCATTACAAAGGATGGTGCAAAAGTATTCTTGGTTGTCTCCTTTCATGGCGCCTTTATTTATGAGGAATAAAGTTCCTGCAGGGGATATCTGATTTCTTTTACCTTAACATCAATAAATCATATAAAAAATGATGCCATAATCTCTGCTTTCACCAGAAGAACATGAGAATGACAATTTCCCTGAACATTATGCCAACTTTTTTTCTTTTTTTTTAGATTGGCTGATCATTCGTAATAAGTGTTATTTGCAATATTCAACATTCACTGTCTCCTGATTAGTTCTTTCCTATTTAACAGGAAATTTGTAGTCTCAGGTCTGGGAGATTCTCCCATCCATTGCAAAGCATACCAGATGCATCCAAGGAAACATGAAATACATGGCTTCACATCTCAAATCAGACCCCACATTCAAACGTGAAGGCTAAGGTTCAGGACTTAGCCTCTGAATTCGTTCCTCTCCAGTGAGTGAGTCTGGGGCGGGACAGAGCTCATGTGCACACACTGCTCTGTACGGCGCTCAACCCGCAACTCACCATGACTTATCCAGATGCTGGTTCTTGTCCTGGAGTTCTCGTTTCAGACTCTCCACTTCAACCTTCAGCTCGATGTTCTGAAAAGCACACAGACATTAACCGTCAGTAGCCGCTGGCACTCTCTGTCCTGACTCCTATTTGACTTACGCTCTGGTCCACAGCCTTTCAGCTCATCTCAGTCCTTTTCAGAACCCCCAACATATATGGAGATCCAGATGGATCAGTAAACAAGCTCTCCAGTCCCAAGATTCCTCCTGTGCTGCTATTCATGCTTCCTGCCTGTCTGTCACTACCTCTGGATGATCACCAATGCCCTGAGCCATCAGCTCTCTACAACATTAGAGGACACACCGTGCATGTACACCTGCACATATCTGTGCTCCTACCCACAGCAACATGCATACACAAATAACTAACCTTCTACATGTTTTTAAAACACATAGTAGCCTATAGTAGTAAGAAAAGTAAAATTTTGTTTCTCTCTCTCTCTCTCTCTCTCTCTCTCTCTCTCTCTCTGTGTGTGTTAAAAACACCACCATAAATTTTATTATGAAATTAGACTTTTATAAATTAAGTGATCTTTGGTGGTGGTTCTTAGTAGAGAGCAATTCTTATTGGGGTAAGTCAGCAACAGGTAAGATTTTGGCAAACAGAAAAAGGAAATAAAGGTATGCCTGTAAAGTATGAACAAGGATTTAGTGATGTTTGCACAGTGTTCCCCCTGCAGATTAAATACCCTGCTGTATATGAGGAGCGGGAAATTAATACAAACAACATTAGCAGAGCCAGAAGGTGGCTTAGTTGCTAACAGGGCCTACTGTACAAGCATGAGGATCTAAGATCAGATCCTCAGCACCAATGTAAGGTAGCTGATTCATGTGCCAGTGGCCCCACTGTGTGGGAACAGAGGTGAAGAGAGCTGAAGGAAGATGAGGAGTGGGGACATCAAAATCTTAGAACTTTCTAGCTGCCAATTTAGCCAGATCCAGGTTCAGTGAGAGATCCTGCTCCAGGGAATAAAATATACAGCGATAGAGCAGACACCAAAAATCTTCCTTTGGCTTCCTTATGAGGCATGTTCTCCCACACATACATGCATATATATCACACCTATACATATGTAAAATACACAAAGGAAGGAAGGAAGGAAGGTTCGTGAGCCCAGGTGAAGAGGACTGGGGGGAGCCAGTGGCAATCAAAGACTCACCAGTAAAGTCCCACCAGCATGAAGTGTGTGTGTGTGTACAATATTCAAAACTGTTGGCTATTACTGACAGTAACGGTGATAGTTTGCCCTGTCTGAGATAGCTGAAGTTATGGGATGCGATCACATGTTTGACTAACACTGCATCATAGAAAGGAAATGATTACACTAAAACCAGAATGCCCCAGCAACTGAGCGTGCATCCCCAACCTGAACACTCTGCACTTTCGTCTTTTGAGATACGTAGTGAAGAGAAATGAAAAGGGTGGGACAGGTGGGCATGTGGGGGTGGGGGACAAGGTGGGGGTGTAGAATTATGAGTCACACATAACCGATGGCACAGTTTACCACATTTGTCTACGCTCACAAGTAAGTGTTCCTGTGTAAGTTCGAAGTATAACTTAAGTAGGTCCTAAACTACATTTGTTTGTCACATCAACAGATCTTGTCAGTGTTGCACTAAGAGATCTAGGGTAATTTATATACTGAAGAAAGGGGAGCTGGGGGGCACCTCCTTTACTGTGTGTCCCCCAAAAGGGATATACACTCTATTAACTGAAGGAAAAATTTCAGTGCTGAAGCTTAAGTTAAATGAGAAAGGCATTAGGCTCCATCACAATGCCAGCATTTAGAATCAGAAGCCAGGGCTGAACACTTAACAACTGACCAGACTGCACTGATGTTTGCTGCAGCATTCAGTGTTAGATGAAATCAAGGGCCAGCGTCTCCACAGTAATCACAGTAAACACGGCACTCTGCAAAAACAGTTTCCCCGCCTGCATTTCCTTCCGAGTTTGACTAGGACTGAGATAAAAAGAAACAGCAGAGTGGCCGGCTCACTCTTTCCAAGTCTTCCATCTTAACTCTAAATGGATCAATTGCTCATATAATTCCCAACATGGTCATCTCTCTTAAAAATACTATTTTCAAAAAAAATCTCAATATAATTCAAGACAGAATAAATCCAACAAATGAGCAAGCTAACAAGAGGCTGATGGACAGATGGACTGTGGGAAATGACCTGGATGACAGCTGCTTCCCCACAAGGACCTGGGGAGGTGTTATTTCTCAAGCTGTACATGTTTGCTTTGTTCCTATATATTTTTCTATTCATGCTTCCTTGTCTTTGTTCTCCCTGGTGATCTGTAAGCAAAGCCTTCTATTCCTTGCAAGGTATAATGATTAGTTTCTTTTCCTGTAATTGTACCTAATAAGGAGCTCAGAGCAAGAGGCACCCTGGGTTCACAGATCTTCTTGTATAACCAGCATCCCATGCTTAAAACTCACATCGCAGTCTCCTGCTATCCAAGGCAGGCAGAATGCTGTGAGACTCAGTGGAAACCCTTTAATTTAAAGTCCTTTTACAATCTGGGGCCTGGGAGATGACTCAGTGGTTAAAGGGCTTGTCCTGAGAGCCTGAGGACTAGAACTTGAATGGTGGCCCTCCTGTAAGTCTTGCCCTGGAAGACGAAGGCAGAGGATTTCCCCAGAGCAAGCTCACTAGCAAGACTAGCTGTATGAGTGGGCTCTGTGATTGACTGAGAGACATTCTCTCTATGCATAAGGTAGAAGAGTGATGGAAGATGGTTTCCTACATCAAACATAGGCCTCCATAGGCCTGTGCATGCACACATGTGCACATACACACACCCCACATGCACACCACACACACATGAAAAATGTAAACTTAAAAAATAAAAGACTTTTGTTTTAATCTGGGAGCAGTCTCTAAATGATGTCCTATGTACGCACTGGAGACAAAGGGTTAAATAAACTAGATTCTTGTCTACTCTGCTGCCTCTTTCCTCCTCTTCCCTTCAAAAGGGCCAAAGTTGTACCTATATTTACTGGAGCTCAGAGACACTAAGGTCTAGAGGTCTGACAGGGAAAATTGACTATGGACTGGATACCTGCTGGTGTTAAGGACGTACTTTTCAAACCATGTACAGTAACATTTCAGAGTTTATGTTTTAAAGAAAGAACTTATCTGAGGTCTGTCAGACCTGTTGCCAGACAAGGTCATACAATTTCTGAGAGCTGCTGTAAGAAGTTGAGACCAAGAGAAGAAAACATTGCAGTGAGACCAACCAGAAGAATGAGGTCCATTGGGAACGGCTGGAGCTGGGGGGCATGGTCCTCTGGACATGGGGCAGGGACACATGAAATACTAGTCTCTTTATCTTTGTGCACATTTAGAATTTTCCATAAAGTCAGGGTCTGGTAGCACATTTGTCTGAGCAGAGTTCTGAAAGATGACAGTTCATGGAGACATGGTCCCAAGACCCCTCAAGCTCACTGTTGCCACCCTCCTCCAAACACGAGGACTCCTACTAGTTGTAAAACCAATCATGCAGCTGTCCTTGAATGCCACCAAGGCTCTGCCTGACCACTCCTGGCCTGTGGTGTCTTCTCTCCTAAACCTGACAGTCACAGCGATTCACCTGAAGCTTCCTCCTGTCCAGGAAACTTTCTGCAGAGCAAGATGAGTATAATTCAGCATCCATACCTACGGTGGTGCCATTGGGACACTTGGGCAACAGGCGAAAGTCCCTAAAACAAGCCAGGACGTGTGGCCACCCAACACCTGTTTCTAGCATGCCCCCACCTCACTCTTACTCGCATCAGTTATTTTAAATATCTGCCTTTCCCTCTAGGCTCTCCATGTAAGTTTAGGGAACGAATATTTAAGAACATTTTGTCAACTGTCTTTAGTTACATTTTTGTTTGGGCATTAAACTGCAGTGTCCTGCTTTTGTGTGTGTGTGTGTGTGTGTGTGTGTGTGTGTGTGTGTGTGTGCATGATGATAATCTGCCAGCTTCTAAAGACAGGGACCACGTCTTATGTCATAGATATATATGTGTGTGTGCATGTATGTATGCATACATATATGTGTTGTGCATATGTGTATGTGTTGTGTATACATATATACAGATATACTCATACATATATACACACACAGAGAACACAGCATGTCAATATGCATGATAAAATCAGAGAGTGTAACCCTCATTGGATATGAAAGTTGCCAAACTGAAGGGCTTTCCTTGGCCTCACAAGCCTGAGCTCAGGGAGTTCTCTGTGCAGTAAGGAGCAAGCCAGGGTCAGCCTTCAGGGAGCCACTGCATGTTTGGAAACAGGAGAAGCCAGAGAGAAGCAAGCCTGCTACAAATGAGTCTTAATTGGGGACAAAAATAAATGCAGCAAAGTCCAACCCTGACCACTTCCGTAAATTAAGGAAACTCAAAAGGAGCTAGCATAGTGGGAGGAAGAGTTCAAGGCTTTTGTGAGACCCTCCCACAGTTCTATCCACTCCAGTGAGAATAGCTATTAATGCATGGGCTTCACACCCTTTCCAGAAAAGTGAAGTGCAAAGTGAAATGCTCCATGCACACAGAATAATTTCCTTTTCTGGGCTTCTTTGATCACACTGGGGGTAATATCACATCTCTGCAGAACATAGTAAAGCATGCAGTGTTTTCATAAGGAGTTCTATCCTCTGGCTGAGCTACAAGGCACTGGTCCTTGTATGATCCTTAGAAACAATTTTAGCAGTTTCTGAAGGAATTCTTTTATAAATAAATTTTCCTTCTATTCATCAATTTTCAAAGCAAAAATAGAACTGGAGAACACTAGTGGGTGCAGGCATCTTGCTCTGTCATTAACACTGCAATGTTGGAGTGTCCTTTCCAAAGCTTTGCTTATAAACATTCCATTCATTCATATTGGGACCTTTCCCCCTTGCCTGAAAAATATCACAATGCTGCCAGTGTCCTCTGTGAACGTGAGACATCTAGCCACCAGGGTTCATGTGCAAGTCTTCAGACTTCACCAGAACGAAAGGCTTGGTTTCCGAAGAACAGTTCCTGTTGTTCCACAATCTATGCTCACCATCATTCGGTTGCACAGCTAAGGCCCAAATTAGGCACAGAGGTTGCTCCAATGTGAGACGTGTCCTTCATTGCCAGGGAAGGGACAACGGGTCAGTGTCTTCAGTCACCGTCAGACTGTGCAATGCCAGGGCAGTGCCCTGCCAGAGCCAGCTTGAATACCCGGTCTCCCAAGGAGACAGAAAAAAGCAGTGGAAAAGTTTGGTTTCTACAGCAGCAAGCCCTATATCGGAACCATAACACTTTGTTCAGGGCACGGTCTCAAGTCCAACCCACGTCACTTCTCCATCGGGTCCTAAAGTCATGCTGACTTGTTCTTTTGATTAGACAGACACAGACGGCAACATCCGAGGGCCCTGACATTCTAAGATTAGGTGTTTGGGCAAACATGGCTAGGGATGGCGTATGAGTATATGAGAGCATGTGGGGGGGGGGGTGGTAGGAGACTTAGAGACAGGAAGACAGAGAAAAGGTACTCTTTAGGCAGAGGGCAAGGGGGCTGATTTGAATATGGCAGCACTTGGCTATTTTGTCCTTCAACCAAATAATAAGCATCCACCCTTGTGCAGGCAAGGTACTCCAACAGCTTTTAGAAATACCAAGTCAGTCACAGACCCCAGGAGATTTATAGCATACATCTAATCAATTAAATACTTGATCTATAGCAGAATTCAATGAGCCAGAGAAATAACAAGCGTGCAGTAACCCAGGATCAGATAGCCATGTAGAAATGTGCGCAGGTGGCAGATATAAATAGCAGCAGATACACAAATCATTGTGAATTCAACACGTGACTCCTGACTTCATCCTCCAAAGAGACACCGCTAAACCCACAGATGAGGTATCATGCCCGGCTGCTCTCCTTCCCAGCATCCCAGTTCTACCTCAGGATAGAAAAATGAACCGAAATACCATGGAGGGAAGGGAAGGTGAGGCTCCAGTGCTGAGGCAGCGGCACGGTAAGCTGCCCATCATCCACGGTGTAAACATCTGCTCTCACACATTCTACTACATAGAACCACAGGAAAAGGAAAGTTCAATAATTTTTCACAGGTTGCTCATCCTCTCTATCCTAGAGATCATTTCAACACGTCAGAACAGTTACCTCGTGTTTTAATTTCAGGTGTATCAATTAAACATACAGTTAAGTAAGGAGAAATGAAAACATCGACATATTGGAGGTATTCAATGAATGTGCTTTCCACAAGTAGTTAGATGTGTGAATCGCGGGTGAAAGAGCCAATTCTGGCCAACAGTCAGTTTAGAAATTCAACAGAAAATAAATGAAATGAGGCATATTTGGAATTTGATGGTGGAGAAAGTGCGCATGAATGGGGCAAAGGGTAGACGGGAGATCTTTGAGTCTCCTGCTCAGTTTTGCTTTGAGCTAACACTGCCCTAAAACATGAAGCTTATTTTTACAGGAGAATAAATGAGGGGGGGGGGAAGCGAGATGTGCTGGGTATTTTATTTACTCTGAGTGCGGAAGCCCCAATACACAAGCTCAATTTCTTACACTGACCTCCAATTAAACCTCCGTGTGTCATAAGCTAGTCATTTTCTCTGGCCACTATGTTAGCCTGTTGGTTGAGTCCCAGAGCCTTTGTTGATCTGGCCCAACTGAGCTGGCAAGTGAGAAGACATACACATAAATACCAATGATCTCAGAGAACCTCTTCTCCCCAGGACATTCCTTAGCAGGACAAATCCCTCTGACTTGGCTGGAGTCTGTGTTCACAAATAGGCCTGGCTGGGCTTAATTTAGAAACTTGCAGGCCCCTGGGAAGAGCCCAGGGTGAGGCTTCAAACCCTGCAACCCCCCCCCCCCCAGGACACTTCATGGGAGACCAGAGCCCAGTTCCATTGCAGGAGCTAAAAGGGTTGTTTCAAATGATATTTCTTTCAGCTGTTTAAGAATTGCATTTCACGGGAATCGCCCTTTGTTTTAATTCACTTCTCAGGCAGCAGGTACAGGACTTATATGAAGTATAATGACTATTAAAGGCTGGGCAAGGTGACACACACCTTTAATCTCAGCACTCAGGAAACAAAGGCAGATGGATCTCTATGAGTTCATGGCCAGTTCACTTATATAATGAGTTTTATACTACCCAGGGCTATGTAGTGAGACACTGTTTCAAAAAAAAAAAAATCCCAAACATAAACAAATTTGTAGATATTTATAGTGAATATGTTTAAATTCTTGACAATATCTGACATGCTATGGTACTGGACTCTAATGTCTGACTCCTGCTTTGAAAGCCTGGCCTGGTTAGCGAATCCTTTGATCATCAGGCCACTGTCTGAACTTAAACCTGTCCTGGAAACCTGGGACAGTGTTTTCCCTACAGAAGCCACAGCTGTTGCATTCAGGATGGCAGGCACAGGCCACCCACAGCTACTGAACACTGGATATGTGACTAGTACAAACTGAACTCAATGTACTATCAAGATTCCAGGGACAGTTCACAGTGGGGTTTTGTTTGTTTGTTGTTTGTGTTTTGTTTTGTTTTTTGTTTTTTGAGTTTTCAAGACAGGGTTTCTCTGTGTGTAGCTTTATAGACCAGGCTGGCCTCGAACTCACAGAGATCTGCCTGCCTCTGCTTCCCAAGTGCTAGGATTAAAGGCTGTACCACCACCCAGCTCACAATGGGTTTTTATTTTTGACTATCGAAATAGAATATTAAAAATCTTTAAAACTTAAGAATTTTTGTACTTCTGTTTTTGTGTTGAAATCACAATGTTTTAAATGCATTGTTGCCATCGGGCTTTTACATGGTCCTGCTCATTTTTTAAAAATGTGGTCATGTGCGGCTTGGCTTGTATTACATCTCCTTGTATTGTAAGTACATTGTGAGAGGCCATGTTTGGTGTCTTTCGGGTCCATCCTGTGGTCTAATCACATCATGGATTAATGGATTAAACACTTAACACTTATTAAGAATTTGAGGAAAAATGAATAAATAAATATCTGCTCCCATCTCACAAGTCAGTTAGTTACCCTCTGCCCAAAGAGTGTCTTGTCCCATCTGCCTGTCTCTTTGTCACACAGGTTAGACATGTGGGAGAGTCCCAGTTTCTACAATTGCAGCTCCCATCCCCAGCCAAACAGTAACACTGTTCCTAGTCACTGTCTCAAGGTCACCAGGCCTTAACAGTAAGTTCCTGTCAACCATCACAGTGGAGAAACCACTGAGTGACAGCGGAGAGGTCGGGGTCACAGTTCCACTCTGTGTTTGGACACTGAGCTGCAGTTAGTGTAGATGTGACATCCTCTACTCGCTGCTTCATTGTGGCTAGCATGTCCTACCTGCAGAAGATGATTACTTGGTTACTAAGTGAGTGGGTGACATCCTACCTGCAGAAGATGATTACATGGTTACTAAGTGAGTGGGTGTGGCTCAAAGTTAATGTCAAAGATTTCCACTTGTTAGCTGGACCTTTTCTTAAGTCATGCGCTTCCTAAATCTATCAGCCCCTCTCTGCACAATTCCAGAGGAGTCAGGTTCTACTGCATTTCTCCAGGCTGCTGGGTGTCTGGAGGAAATGACAAAGAACAGAGCTTCTCAACCACCTTTTCAGCACAGCTGATTCTCGCCTGCAGTTTTCCGGGCATTGGTAACTGAGCCACGCAAAATCCTGGATATATATTTATGAGCTCAGTAATATATTTAGGTTAAAAGCTATGGAGGATACTTGGTGCTGATCTAGCCTACAAAGCGGAATCTATGGGGATATTTAAGAAGCATATACAGAAAAAAAATTGCCAGATAGAGATTAAATGATGTGTGCCAAATACTTATTCTGAACCATAATCAGTTGAGGAAAATAGATAGAGGGGCAAGATTTGGGGCTGTGCTAATGAGGAAAGGCCCACCCGAGCAGGTGCAGTCTGGGCTGGCCGGACTCTTAAAGATGGGTAGGATTTACACATGCAGAGGGCAGGTGTTCCAGATAGGAACAAGGATGTTTGCACAACAGAATCCTCAGAGAGGGAGTAACTCACTCCAGGAGTATGCTGGAAATGTATTTTGGGGAACAAATTGAAAGTTGTTTCTTCCCTGACACTTGTGCAAGCTCCTCCTGTCACATCTGCCACACAGCAGCGCCAGCTCTCACACACCCTTTCTCTGACCACAGATCTCTTCCAAACACCGCCCAGGAGGTCTTTCCCCCTCTTGCCATCAGTATCTCACTATCCACTGAAAAGCCCTATTGCTGTATGATATATGGACATTCTTCTGCCTTTAAAACTCTTCTACGACTCAGTGCCCTTTCCAGTCACTATCTGTTTCTTCCTTCTTGGAACACAGCTCTTTAATGTAATCATTTTCACTACCGCAGCTTAAGCTAGCTTATTCTTATTCAGCAGGGACAGGAAATAGCTAATCATTCATTACCTGTTAGGCACTAAAATGCTCTTTAATGTTCTTCCCCAAGGTGAAAAACAATTCCTATTTCTACTATCCTTTACAATTTTTTAAATTTGCTTGCTTACCTAGGCCAGCCTCAAGAGATCCTTCTACCTTAGTTTCCAAGTAACTGGGACCCTACAGGTATGCCACCACACTCGGTTTATAATCCCATTTTTTTTGGTTTAATTTTAAGTTGGTTTGAGTCACTTCCTGTTTCCTCTGAATTTGTCGGGAACACACCTTACTATGCATGAGTCTGACGGCACTGTAGGGCAAGGACAGCCCTGACTCTATTACATCCCATGTGGCCATTTCCACCTGATTTACAAGTCAAAATGAGGCCAGTGTCATCTTCTACCATAACCCATCAATAAGACAATCCACCTCTTCTTGCTATAGTCAGGGGCAGAGCACACTAAAGTGTCCTCTTACCAAGTTCTTTCTCTTTCAGTCACCTGGATGCAATGTGAGTTCACCACTGAAAAACATCATTTGCATTTAAAACAGTGTCAGACTTTAAATAAGCATCAAGGCTTTGCTTAGTAGGTGTAGAATTAGGCCATGTAGCTGCTGGGACAACAGGTAGCCTCCCTGTGTTTATTAATGGCACATGTGGTCTTGTGACAAACAGGGGAAAGCATCTGCTTCACAGGCTGTCAGGTGATTGAATGTATAAAGTGGTTGGGGCATGGTACATGCATACACTCAATCCCCTATGCCCATTCCTGGGATTCAAACAGAAAGTATTTAGCATTTTGATGAGGGAATGAGGCAGGGGCTACAAAGCTAAGAAGGGTCATTTTCTGCATGGCTGTTTATTTTATGTCATTTTATATCATGAACTTTAGGCACTGATTAAAGACTCTGACTCTTTAAGAGGTAGGAAGACAAGAGAGGAATAAGGAAGAAGTTGAGGGTCACATTCCAAATCCAAGGAAGAATCTCATTGTCAATTGATACCACCTTGAAACAGCAGCAATTCATGCAGGCTGAAGGGACCCCTCTACTCTTGCCTCCACTTTTGTAGAAGATGTAGGGACCAGCTACTACAGCCTTAGCTATGGGTTCCTCTGAGACACTAGGAGTTAGGCAGCAGGCTGGACTTCTGCATGACCAGGATTTGAAAGTATTAGAAAGAAAGAACAGGGCTGGATACTAAATAGAATGGATACTGTTTCTCACCTCTTTGAGCCAGGAAGACCCTGGGTCCAGCTCTGGGCACATCTATGAGTGGCTTAGGAGCACAGCGATGATATAATACCCTGTGGCATCAAGTGTGGACAAGACCAAGTTTGCATTTATGCTGAGCAGAGATACCCAAATTGATTAGAGAATGCAGGACAGGGATGTCTAAGAAAGGCAGCTACTGTGGCTCTGTGGAAGACCTAAGACCTTCCAAGGGACAGTGATGTGAGGAAGAGCTGACTTCAGGTCATGGTAGAAGTCATGGTACGAAGGCCAGCAGCTTCCTCAACATTTAAGATTTCTCTCTCCAAACCTTTCTTGGTCTGGGAGACAGGATGCTGGTGTTGTAAGGTAGCATGTGCCTTTCAATCCCTCCCCACCTTCTCAGGCCAGGTTTCCAAACAGCGGGTATGGAAGCTGCCCAGTGAGGCCCCAAGTCACTTCCAAAGTTGCTTGGAGCAAAGCCACCTGACTCTTGCTCAGCTATCCTCAGAACAGTATGTGCCATGTCTGCCTTCCAGTGTGTGTTTGGATTAGCTGCTATCTAGCATGATAGGGTGGGCTCATATCTAGTTCTCACCTGCCCCTGTCCATCCTGTGCTTTCCTCGTGTATGATACAGCCTCACCTCTCCCAGCAGTTGAACTTAATGACACGAGCCAATGCAAATGAAAAGGCCCACAGAGCTTTTGAAAAAGCCATGACTGAAAGCCCTGGGTGGGGGTGGAGAAAATGAATATATCCATTTGTTGTCACAGTATAGCACCAATCATCTGTGAATGGGTCTAGCACCTGCTGTGAGTGTTCTGCCTTAGCCATTGCAAGCAAAGAGGGAGGAAAAACTAACTTCTCACAAGCACAGACATTTCTTGAATGTTTGTTGTAGGTGGAAGAGTTTGTTGTTTTGAGTATCCTGGGCAGGAGCTTATGCCTCTTGGATTTCACTCCTAGCTTGTCCACTAATATTCCGTGTTGTATAAAGTGAGGGCGTGACTGCTCCAAGGTATGGTCGATGAGAAGGGTTTTATTGCGGATACGAGGGAGGGAACAGCCAGAGGCATCTGCAAGAGTCAAGAGCAGGGGGAGAAGGTAGACCAAGCATGGCCAGTAGACGGAACCAGGCCATGAGAGGAGAGGGAGATGGAGAAGAGCGAGAGGAGAGAAGAGAGAGCAAAGAGGAGAGAGAGCCAATATCAAAGAGAAGAGCCAAGAGAGTGCATGGCTGAAATGGCCAGGGTTTATGGGAATCAGACGCTGTGGGAAGGGAAGGCCATGAGCTGGAGAAGTTTAGGGTGGGGGATGGGTGAGAAGAGCTGGGAGGAGCTGAAGGTGAGGAGTGATCCCTGAGACCAACGTGTGCTTTCCTGTGCTAATAGGCACCTCGGCAGCCATTGGTCATAAGTTCCTTTTGAACTTGACACATTTGATATTAGGCAAATTACCACTCCGGACCTTGATCCCTTTATCTTTAAAATGAAGGGTTCATTTATGGGGGGAATCCCGAAAACCCAGAAAGTATCAACTATCACTGCTAATACTACTCTTATACTAAAGCTCTCTTGCAAAGGGAAGGGCTCTTCTGGACTCTTTCTACCTCTAAACAGTGGTTTTATGTTCTTTCTCTCCCAGTCTTTCCAGCTATTCAAACACACCAAGACAGAGATTTTGCCCTCTTCCTCCTGCCTAGACGAGATGCTAAGCATCAAAACTCATTTCCAGCTTGTAACAAAGCTTGTACCTGAGCAAACTTGAATCTCCCCAAACCACATAAAAAACACCCAGTGCTCCCCACTTTGTTTTACAAACAAGTACACTCATCCAGGAGAAAAAAACTGCTTCTAGCTGTGCAGGCTCACAAAACCCAGGCTTTACCCTAGTAACTGTGCTAATTGTAACTCCTGCTACCCTGTAACAACGCTGGCTTTCCTGGCACTGGCTGAACCTATCCCAGCCCTGCTTGTAGCTACTATCCTAAGCCATCAGAGGGTGACACTACAGAAGAACTTCAGGTGACTGACCAGGTAGCAAGATATCTCTGTCATTTCTAGAGTTCATATATTATCCTTCTGTGGTCTTTGATGGAGTTGAAGTTATAGTTTTCCTTTGTTAGGATTAAAGACAAGTTACATATAAGACTTTAGACTCACAAAGATAGGATAGATGATGGAATATCTTCTTTAAATCTTGCTAAATGATAATGGACTAAACAATATTAACTATAGTTCTTATTTGATAACCATTTTGTTATATATTTTACTATGTTAAAGTTAAAACCATTCTTTTTTATTTTAGAAAAGAGAAGATGATGGGGTCAGGAATTATCTCAAAGAATCCTTTACAAATTTCCCCTCCATTCATCTGGGGGTAGCAATGCCTTGTCTGGATTCCTTAATGTTTGAATTCCTTTCTATTACTGTTTCCCATCCCATTCCATCTCCAGTGTTTTACTTATCTTCAAAGGTCCACCTTCCAACCTAGTACTGGGAATAAAGCAGAAGCCTTAGAGAGACCTATTGAAGAGTAGATAAACCCAAAGGTCCCCAAGATTTGTCCTCTGCTGGCCTTTCCAGTGTCACCTTCACATCACCACAAGCCCTCCATACCTCACATTCCAGCCACACACAGTGACTGGAAGTATGCCAAGCACACAGTGCTCTTTTGTGACTCAGGATTTGTATATTGCTCCTCTGGTCCAGAATACCTTTCTCCATTCCTTCATGAATTACAGATGGTTGTGAGTCATCTCGTAGATGCTGAGGATCAAACCAGGGTCTTCTGCTCTTAACTACTGCGCCATCTTTCCAGCCCCAACGCCTGGATACATAATCTACTTTTCCCTAGCTGCAGGAGCCTCGGCCAACTCCTGTGAGCCCTAATTTATCCTGTTTGCTGCAATAGACCAGGTATTAAATTAATTAAAATGGTTATTACTGTCTTGTATAACAAGACATGTGCTAGGGAATGTCTGCCTTCTCCTCAAGTAAACTGACGTCTGTGGCTGCATTGCCAAAGTTAATGTTTTTCTTCATAAATTTACCAGAGTTGAAGATCGTTTTCTTTTCTGTTTTTTGTATGTATGCAATGACTGCTTGCATATGCTTATGTATATGTGCATGTATTTTGTACATATGCAATATATACTTGTGTCCATGTACATGTGTGTGTGTAAATACATACGTATGTGGGAATGCTTGTGGAAGCCAGAAGATGTTTGCTTTATCCACTCTCTACCCTATTTCTTTGAGACAGGGTTTCTCACTTGGCTAAGGCTGTTGAGTTAGCAAACCCTCTAGTCTCTACCTCCTTGGTGCTGGGACTATAGATTCAGGCTGCAATGCCTGCTGATTTTTTTTTTTTTTTTTTTTTGGTTCCTTGGTTGCTTTTGTTTTTGTTTTTGTTGTTGTTTGTTCATTTGTTTGTTTGTTTTTTAAAGGGGAAGGATTAATACAGGGTTTCTCTGTGTAGCCCCGGCTGTCCTGAAACTTGCTCTGTAGACCAGGCAGGCCTCAAACTCAGAGATCTGCCTACCTAGTGCTGGGATTAAAGGCCTGTGCCACCACACCCAGCCATTGCTTTAACAAGGTTATGGGGGCTGAAGTCAGGTCCTGAAACTTGGACAAGTACTTTACTTACTAAGCAAACCCCCCCTCTCTTATTTTGTTTCTTAATGGCTTTTTTAATTATTGTTAACTTTGGGGACAGTTTTTAGTTATATACACTTGAAGATGTGTGTGACAATAAATATGTACAATTTAAAAAAATACTTTTTTTGGTTTTTCAAGATAGGAGTTCTCTATATTGCTTTGGAGCCTGTCCTGTAGCTCACTCTGTAGACCAGGCTGGTCTCGAACTCACAGAGATCCACCACCTGCTTCTGCCTCCCAAGTGCTGAAATTAAAGGCATGCATCACCAGTACCTGAACTAAATTTTTTAATAAGAAAAATATGTGATAGGAAAGATGCAAAAGGGTATAGTGTGTGCGTGTGTGTGTGTGTGTGTGTGTGTGTGTGTGTGTGTGTGTGTAAAGGCCAGAGGTTGACAGTGCCTTCTTCAACCTTTCTTCATCTCATTTTTTGAGACAAGGTCTCTCCCTGGATGTGGAGCTCACTGATTAGTCTAGACTGGCTATCCATCAAGCCCCAAGGAACTCCCTGTCTCTGCCTTCTCAGCGTTGGGAGTACAGGTATGTGCCCTAGCCAAACTATTTATAAACAGTTCCCTGAAAGCCCAGAGTGTCCATTTCCCATGTGTGTTCTTCTGCATGCACTCTGTGTGCTGACTGCCTGTCCTCAGCTTCCTGAGATTCTTGAAGGCATTCTTATCTATTGGCCCTCCTTTGTGGAATGAGAGTTGGAAGGAGTTAGGGAATGTTTATTAAATACAAATATTTATTAACTAATAATGCTTATTAAATAATCATGTTCAAGAAAAGCTTGGAAAAATATGAAACCCATGTATATTGTAATGGGTTCAGCTATATGAAAATGACATTAATTCCTCTAAAAACTGCACATAGAGTTACCATATTCCAACAGTTCTTGTCTGGGCATGGAAACCTGACTAAAGCAGACATTTGCTAATTTGTGTTCACAGGGAACTTTATTGTTGTAGAGTAATCTTTTTGTATACTGTGAAGATGTGTTGCTCTTATTGGTTTAGTAAAGAGATAAATGGCCAATAGCTAGACAGGAAGAGGGTAGGCGGGACTTACAGTCAGGGAGAGAGCTCTTTGGGATGAAGAAGGGCGGAGTCACCAGGACACTCAAGGAGAACCAAGTTGAGCATACCATGCTGAGAAAAGGTACTGATGAGCCACATAATAAAACATATATAAGACATATGCATTAATTTAAGTTGTAAGAGCTAGGTAATAACAAGTCTAAGCTATCGACAGAGCATTGATAATTACTAATAAGTCTCTGTGTCAATATTTGGGAGCTAGCTGGTAGAACAGAGCTGACTGGCAGAACAGAAAATTACAGCTATATCTTATTCACAATAGCCAAATGGTGGGAATTGTAGACATGGAGAGATGACAGACAAACGTGTAATGAACAGGTATTTAGCTAAAACACAAGGGAATTCCAACACAAGCTATGGATACGGATGATCCTGGAGGGCAATATGTGAAGCAACTGACTCCACAAAGCTGCCTCCTAGGCCCAGATGTGCTGTGGCATGCTCACCTCTGCAAATATCATGTACACATAAACAAAATAAGGAGCATGGACAGTTGGGATCCAAGGCAGAAAGGAGTGCTAGGCTTAGGAATCAGGGCTTTGAAGAGGTTTCCTGGTTAGAAAATCTAATAGATGCAAATATGTAGAGTGGCCACCTCACCCATAGGAAAATGAATGGGCCAAGCATTGGTGATGCACGCCTTTAATCCCAGCACTCGGGAGGCAGAGGCAGAGGCAGACGGATCTCTGTGAGTTCGAGGCCAGCCTGGTCTACAGAGCAAGTTTCCAGGACAGACTCCAAGCAATACAGAGAAACCCTGTCTCGAAAAACCAATAAATAGATAAATAAATAAATAAATAAATAAATGCTGGGACTCCAGGATCAGCAGTGTGTAACTGATCACAAAAGGACAAATATATTGTTTCACTTTTATGAGACAGTAGAGAGATAACAAAGATTGAAGCAGAATGGGAGACCAGGGAATGGGAAGTGGGTGTCTGATAGAGACAGTTACAGTTGGGGGCAAAGCTCTGGAGATGGATAAGAGTGATGATCATAAAACAGTGTGAATGGACAAAACTGCATGCTTAAAATCAGTAGCGAGCTGGATTTTGTTTTATATTTTACTATGATACATTTCTTTGTGTGTGCCCATGAAGAGTAGAGGCCAAAGATAAATGTTGGGTGTCTTCCTCTATTGATGCTGAACTTATCTTTCCAGAGAAGGTCTCTCACTGAACCTGAAACTCACTAACTTCGTCAAACTGGCTGGCCAATGAGCTCTGGGGATCTGCCTAACCCATCAATTCTTGTTGTGTTCTCCCCACACACCTCTGCATCCCCACTACTGCCACCACCATCTGTTTCCACCATCCCTCCCCCCAACACCGGAGTTACAAACCCATGCCTTATCAGAGTTTTTCTTCTGATCATTGGGAAGCAAATCCTAAACCAAATTCTGGAGCTTAATCTAATTCAAATCCACTTTGACTCACCTTCTTAACAAGCTACACAATTTATACTTTTCTGTCTGAACTTACTCCAAAGACATCTTCCTACTGGCTTCATACATGCAGATTTGTACAGAAATAGCCAAATAACTGTGGGATGGTGCTGTTGAAAGAATGGCTAGTTTAAATTTCTGTCCTCAAATGCTCATCTTGTTAGCAGTGTCCCTTTAGCTGTTGGTTTGCACGTATGCATTCCTGCATTCATCAAACATCTCTTGATTGCCATGCACAGTCTACTGTGCTAGCTGCTAGAGGAGGAAAGCATCAACAAATAAATAAAAATGATAGTAATAAAGCCTACTGCAGAGGTGTGCACAGGTCTCCTGCAGTAATGAGAGTGACAAAATGCCCAGGGAAAGACCTCATCAAGTGCATGAAGCTGGATAGAATCTTACACAGACTCAGCCTTTCTTATTTACTCTCTTGGAAGAAATGTTTATATGTGGGAAATTGGGGTAAGTTTGCTGCAATAGCAATATGTGGCGTAGTCTATTATTCAGATACAGGGAACCCAGTCAAACAGGCCAAATAGGGCCAAATCTACTACTATAGGAATATAAACTGATTTACAAAAAGAAATCATCCAAAGCAAATGGTTCTAGTAAGTCAACATCTCTGGATAATTTTCATCATCTCTCAGTTTGTCACAGAAATGGCAAATCTACTGACATCATACCTCAGGACAAGCACAATACTGAGTTCAGCCCATTGGCTCATTTCAGCCTCGTCCCAAATACACAGGACAGATGCCATTACTACATCTACTTCAGCTCACAGACAGTACAGCCATGCATTCCTTAAGGTGTCATTAAGCAGTTTTGCAACTATGAGAGCTACATAGAGCAGATGGTGTAGGTGTAGCCTGTTCCACTCCTGGGCTACTGTCCAGCATGCTGTGGTACAGAATACCACAAGCACCAAAGCACAGCAACAGTGACTGATCTAAACACTTAAGAAGACACAGGACGATCTGTACAAAAGATAGAAAGTAGATCTGTATAGGGCTTTGACTGTGAATGGAGGAGCTTCAGAGGCTGGGAAGGCCTGGTGTCTTCTCAACACCACTGTGAACTTCCTAAACATTATATGCTTGGGTTTCACCAAATTTACCTTTAGGTTTTTCCTTAGTAATTAGCCTTAGCTTACTTGTGGTAACTTCCTTACTTTGTAAATTTCTAATTTGTTTTATTTTGACTCTTTTTGTAATGATAAGTTAAAATGTAAACACACTATATAGTAAAAATATACTGTACCTATACTGTAAAAAATATTTTTATAACCTTATTCTAAAAGTTTTTTTTCTATTTTAATGTTTTTCTTTTTAAACTCTTCTGTTTAGAAGAGAAAACTAAAACAGAAGCATATATTAACCCAGGCCTACGAGGGTTAGTATCATTTATATCACTGTGTCCTGCCCATTTCCCCCTCCCCTCACCCTGACTTCCCTCACCCAACCGGGTCCACCCTGTCCTTATGGGAAATCCTCAGGGCACTAACACTAATGGAGCCACCTGTCATCTCCTAGGACAAATGGCTTCTGACATCACTCCTGCAGGACCTGCCTGAGGCTATTATAATAACAGCAATCATGAATTAATTATAATTACAGTGCACTAAACACACAAACGGAGAGTTTTGATCTTCGGTTAATATAAAGTACCCCATATGCTGCACAGTGCATGTGCTATGCTTTTACACACCTGGCTGTGCCGTAGATTTGTTCACACTAGCATTGCCATAAACATGAAGATAAAGTATCATCCTAAAATATTACAAAGGCTAGGTCATTGGTAGACAATAGGAATTGTGTAGCTTCCTTACACACTCACGGGACTACCATCATATATATGGTGCTTCATTGACCATAACATTGATGTATGGAACATGGTCTATGTCAGCTCCTGTTAAATCAGGCAGTGAGTGACAGAACCAAAGTTCAGTGTCAGGAGTGCCACATTCGCAGCCTAGCGATATCGGAATAGCTGGAGAAGAACAATTTAGTGAGTGATAAAATCAGGTTGCTCATCGTAGCTATAAAAGTATGCAACATACAAGCCTCAAAGACTACCCTGGAACAGGGTTGTCTAATCTCAAAGATGAGAAAACTGGCTGGCAAGATGGCTAGGCCAGTAAAGGTGCAAGTCACTGTCATTAAACATGACTTCAATCTTTGGGACCCACATGATGGATGAAGAGAACAGACTCCCACAAACTACACACACACACACACACACACACACATGCCATTTAAAAACTTTAAAGGTAAGAAAACTAAAGAGGTTTAGGTCTCAAATCAGGCAGCTAACAGTTCATAAAGGAATGAGACACAGCTCTCTCTTACTTGTAACTAAAGGCCAAATTCACTTTCACCTTCCAACATTATTGACAACTTCATTTTGGAAGAACTTCTCTTGACGAATAAAAGTATAGCTGGAAAGATGGCTCAGTGGTTCAGAACACATGCTGATCTTTCAGAGGACCCGAGTTGGGTCTCAGCACCCAGGTTGGGTGGTTCACAGCCACTTTGAACTCTAGCTCGGGGGGGGGGGGGTCCCACATGGCACCAGCACACATGTACCCCACCATGAATATACAGTTAAAATAATAAATATTGTAGTGAGATATTCACTTTGTCCGCATCTGTGGCACTGACCACGCCCATTGGGGTGGGGACAGGGACGGTCGTTACCTGGGGGAACTAGGTCTGATGAGGAGCCTAGAGCCCTCTCTTGCTTGCAGCATGGGGACAGGAGAGCATCTGGAGGCATCCTTGGAACCAGGAACCTGCTGGTGTTCATCTGTCTATGTTGTAAGTTATTTCTCCCTGAATAAACATCTATTCAGCCTATTTGTTTTACCTGATCCTGATTAAACCACGATAAAATATTTTAAAAGATAAAAGTAAAAGCATGAAACCATACCCAGTTAAGTTAGATTCTTGGCCAAAAAAATGTGAAAGTTGTACAAGTAATTCTTTCAAGAATATGCTTATGAAGCAGACATACTTTGGAATCATTACTTACACATTGACCCTATCTAGTCCAGGATGGCAACACTCCATTTCTCTTCACTTTCTGTTATTGGACCTACCTGGTCACATCTTAAATTCCATTTTTAGAATGCAGCCCTTAGGTTTCTGAAAAGCACAGAAGTCTGGACAAGAAAATAATCACTATGGGACCCTTGGCTGGCTGGTGGTTTTCTGGGTGCTGTTTAGAGACCACATGCTGATCACACAGCAGCAGATCAATATTCCATGGCTGGGCACATTTCCAGCGGCCACACACTCAGCTAACATGAAAAGATGCAGGATTCGGTAATAAACACGAGCGAGTCAGCCAAGACTCCACCCAGAAATTACTTACACAGAAGCTGCTGTTCAGCAATGCTATGAAGCCTGTCCTGCAAGCAGTGGGCCATGCCTAGCTGTGGACCACCTGCAGTATTATCTCTCTTTCCTTGATCCACAATTGGGAGCTATATGCCTTGTAGTGATTACTCCCTAGCTTAACTTACATAGTCAAACTTACAATTACTGTTTGCTACCACGAGGGGTCAGTAGTCCCTAGTTACTGTTAATCTGTGCTAAAGGTAGGAGCCAGAGGGATCAAGGGCACCACCAGAAACCCAACAGAATCAACTAACCTGGGCTCATAGCAACTCACAGAGACTGAACCACCAACCAGGAAGCCTGACTGGAACAATGGGACTGACTTAGGCCCTCTGCACATATGTTAACAGTTGTGTAGCGTAGTCTTCTTGTGGGACTCCTAAGAGAGGAAGCAGGAGTTGTCTCCAACTCTGTTACCTTCTTTTGGGGCCCTTTCCTCCTATTAGGTTACCTCATCCAGACTAAGTAGGAGAGGGGCTGCCTAGTCTCACTGCAATTTGATGCAGCATGGCTGGATGATACCCAGTGATACCCTGCACTTTTCTGAAGAGAAATGGAAGAGGAGTAGATAGGGGTGGAGTGCGCACCAGGACACTGGGAAGGGAGGAGGTAGGGAAAACTGTGGTCCAGAATGTTAACAAATTAATTAATTTATTAACAAATTAATTAATTAATTAAAAGAGCCATCCATTTCATGCTCCACAGTGGAGGAAAAAACCTGATCTCACAATAAGTGGAAGTTCAGGAATCAAAGGCAAACCTAGCTCTAAATCACTGTGTATGTGTGAGTGTGTGTCTGTGTCTGTGTGTGTCTGTGTGTGTGTTATGTATGAAATCAAATTAATTTTTACAAAAACTGAAGCTTCAAGGATACTTAACATTCAGCACATAGTTGCTAGTTTCTTTTTTATATAATTTATTTATTTTTATTTTTTGTGCATTGGTGTTTTATCTGCATGTATATCTGTGTGAATGTGTTGGTTTCCCTGCAACTGGAGGTATAGACAGTTGTAAGTTGCCATGTGGGTGCTGGGAATTGAATCCGAGTGCTCTGGAAGAACAGACAGTGCTCCTAATGTCTGAACCATCTCTCCAGCCCCTAGTAGCTAGTTTCAAAGAAGCAATTTTTATGTGTAACTTTAATAAACCTATGACTGGTATGATTTTGAATTTTATTTTCTCAGTTCTCTAAAAGGCCTGAAAGAAACAAACTCTAGAGAACTTTTTAAATTTGCTTCTAAGTTGATAATTTTAAGCTTTGTCACACTCTAGCTTTGGCAATTCTTACAGGAAAAAAAAAATTCCATGTAGCTTCCTTCACAGTAAAGAATTTATCCATTCCAGCCTCTCTCCATCTGGCTCTGTCTCCTTGTCTCTGTACCTCTATGTTTCTGTCTCTCTAAATCAATCAACTACCTAAGGAAGACTTCCCACTTGGAAAAAGAAACACAGACCTTCTCCCTAGCCTGTTTTCCTGGTTTCCCAGAAGTTGTCATGCAAGGACATTAGGATGTTAGATCATCTCACACTGAGACAGTAATTTTTCCCTCTTAACTACCAAAATCTACAAAAAAAAAAAAAAAAAAAAAAAAAAAGTCTCTCTACAACAGACTTGCAGTACATATGTTCATAAGCATTGGTTTTCTTTAAAGAATTACTTGGACAACATTCACAGTTTTGTTTGCAGATTCTAACTTGACTGGGTATAGTTTTATATTTTTATTTTTAAAGAAATGTTTGCCTAATGTGAGAGAGAAATCAAGCTAAGTATAGTAACAGATGTCATCACAACCACTTGACTTTCTGTGTGCTGCTAGGCATGTGACCCTTGCTGCCTCATCACTACTAATTAATCTTCCCAACCTAGAGGAATCATGATGTAAATAACAAGCATATACTGAAGATGCTTGTTATAGTCAAACCTCTGTTTTTTAAATACCACAATAACTCCTAGCAAGTATATAACAATTACCCTCTCATATAAGTGTGACATTATTAAGTTTACAAAGTAGTTGATGGAAACTTTATTACATCTTCATGGCTGTTATTTATTCATACGACAAATGAGCCTCGGTGCCTGCAGCGTTGTTCTGAATGTCAGTTCTGTGGAGGCTGGGACAGGTTTGCAGGAGTTAAACAGCTTGTCTAGTGGTTGCCTGGGGCTCCTGTTTCCTGAATATCCGGTTCTTCTCTCTAAACAAAATTGTTTAAAAAAAAAAAATGGCAAGCCAAGGGACTGGCTCAGTGGTTAAGACCATTGGCTGCTCTACAGACCAAAGGTTCAGTTCCTAGCATCCACATGGCAGTTCACAACTGTCTATATAACTCCAGTTCCAGGGGATCCAACACCCTCACACAGATGTACAAAGGCAAAACACCAATGTGCATGATATAAAAATAAATAAATAAAAATTAAAAAATTGGCAAGCTGGGTACTGTGATCATTCCTACATTCCTGGTACCAAAGCGATTGAGACAATCACAAGTTTGAGGCCAGCCAGGGATATACATTGAGACCTCATCTCAGTGTGCTGTATCTTCCAGATAAAAAGAACATTTAATTAAAGTCTTTTATTTTTGTCTTTTTGGAACAGAGCCTCATATAAGCTAGGTTGGTGTCCATAGTCCAGGATTATCTTGAACTTTATATCCTTTATGTCTACCTCCAGAGTACTAAGATTATTGGTATGCACCGCTATGGCCAGGTTATGTAGTGCTGGGGATCAAACCCAGGTCTCATGAATGCTAGGCAAGCATTCTACCAGCTGAGCTGTCTTCATAGCCTTAACCTAGCCTTTAGTTCATCATTTCTCAACCTGTGGGTCAAGATCCCCTGGAGGTCACATATCAGTTATCCTACATATCAGACATTTACATTATGATTCATAACAGCAGCAAAATTACAGTTATGAGGTAGCAATGAAATAATTGTATAGTTGGGGGTCACCACAGCATGAAGAACTATATTAAAGGTCAAAGCATTAAGAAGGTAGAGAACCACTGATTTAGTGGTTTCCAGTAACTGTAACCAAAAGGGAAGAGTAATGTGACTGGTGGGTTGAACAAAAACTGGGTGAGATGGGAAAAAAGGAAACACATTCCTGGAACCATAAGAGACAATGGCTGCTGGACCTCTATGTCCACATAAGATCAAGTAGAGACAGGTTATGTGCATGGAATCCAGTGGCAAGATGGATTCAGTAAAAGGATTGTCACCTCTACCTGTGACTTTGTGCTGTGACTGACTCTCTCCCTATACCCTGTGACAGCAGCCATAATCTAGTGAATCACTTTCCAGGAGATAGATAGCACCCTCTCTCATCTCACACAAAGCATTTCCTGAAGCATTTCTCCTTTAGCCAATAAGTAACAGAGAATGTGCCCAAATGAATGAAATAGTAGTCACCCAGTTGAGGGCAAAAGAAAGCCCTTTCCCTCCAGTGAGCCCCAAGTTGCCCCCTCTGCCTTGCTTTGGGGGCAGTCCAAGGAAACACTTCCTCCTGCTACACAGTGAAGATATGTGTTCCCCATTCCTATCCAGAAGCCCACATCGCTGTGACCAAGTCCCCTGAACCTCTGGCAGCTTCCCAGGAGATGAAGATGAGTCTGGAGGAGGTCTCAGGGAGAGGATGATTAAAACACGTACATTCAGAAAAGAGGAACAGTCTAACTCTCCCAGAATCAACAGTCCATACCAATTCAATCTCCGAAACCCTGGAGTCCCGTGGGTATCACTGCCACCCCTTCTCAGAGTTAGCAATCTGTCTTAACTGAATTGACCAAATAATCATGGAGGTCTGACAGGCACCAATTGTTTCTCAGATCCAAATGCTATCTAGTGGCTTCTAAACCTCCTCAGCCTTCTTGGGTCAAGGCAATGCTTGTGTAACTCTCTGGTACAAACAGCTGGGCATTTAAAAGGGAACTCTGGTCAAATCGGAGGTAACTGGCACTAGACACTTCATTACTTCAGACCCTCTTGCCCAGACCGTAAGAGGCCTGAGGAAATCAATGTAGTGACCAGCCAGGAAACTTAATCCTTGTAACCCATCAGAACTTGATGTCCTTTTACCAACCTGCTGTCTCATCTCACCCTCAGCTCTGCCAGCTCACTCACAGCCAATCAAGGCAGCTGCCAATCAAGCCAGCTGCGCAAACCTGAGAGGTCCATCTCCCCTCCTACCTCACTTTATTCTGTAAGTACCCTCTTTTTCATTCTAGGGCAAACAGTTCCTGTAACTAAAATGCCTCATATCCGGTTTCAAACGTGCAACTGCCTGAATATCGTCAAAGGAAACACGAATTTCCTCAAGAAAAGAACTATCCGTAGTGGGTTCTTTATGACACCATATTTTCTCCAAAGACCCAGAGCGGGACAAGGCTTTTAGGAGAATGTGTGGCCTGCGTCACTTCCCCCACGCTCATTTTAAAATGCAAATTTCTATGCTTCCTCATCCAGCCCTAAAATCGGAGTGTCTGAGGTAAACACAGAATGTACATTTTAGCCCGGTTGTGTGGCAACAGGGTTTGGAGCTTTACACAGCCCCCTTGAGTTACAGTGGAAGGAGGAGGAAGCCTGCCCCAGAGAGGGGAACCGGCTTGTCCGAGGTCACGGGAAGGCACCCAGATATAGAGCTGGACAAGCAGTCGAGACAAGCAGTCCCAGGTGCGCGCACTCCCCTGCCGCACACTCACGCACTTACCCGCTTGTAGACATCCTCCCGGCTGGCCTCATACTTCTGTTGCATGCGCTCCTCCAGGAAGTAGATACGCAGCTTGAGGCTGAAGTTCTCCTTCTTCAGGTCATTGAGGTGCTGGGACAGAGTGCGATATCCATTAGACATGGTGGGCGACCCATCGGGAGGAGCTTGCCCTGTCGCCCCCTCACCCCAGGAACACGGTGCAGCCTTGCCCCGGCATGGAGCTGGCAGGCTGGGAAGCTGCTGAGGCTGCGAGACCCTGGAGGCT
Organism: Phodopus roborovskii; assembly: GCF_943737965.1. Classification (NCBI taxonomy): domain Eukaryota; kingdom Metazoa; phylum Chordata; class Mammalia; order Rodentia; family Cricetidae; genus Phodopus; species Phodopus roborovskii. Next base: position 29,054,637 of record NW_026126540.1, read on the forward strand.
AAGGCGACATAGCCCCCCTGACGGTGCGGTGCGCTCCAGGACCTGGGACTGGGCTCTCTCTGCTCTGGGTGCTGGAGCGCAGCGCGCTTTCTTTTTTTACCTCGGGGAGATATTTGCGGAATCCCTGACGGAGGAACATGCTGTGTGAACTCAGACACAAGTGGCAGTAACCTGACTCCAGGACAGGGCTGTCACCCTGCCCCCTGCCACATCTCCTCTTCCCAAGCCTCCTGGCCCAAGTGTGGGCAGTTAGCAGCTTTTGGAAAGAGAGGGACTGACCCCCTACACACACACTTCCCGGAAATGGGAAGGGGTGGTTAATGTGGCACTGGGGTTGTCAGGGCAAGAGGGAACTGGAAGCGGGGAGGCAGACAGAAGCAAGAAATAAGGTTGCTATGGAGAAAGTACATGTCCACAGAACCATAGAACCAGAGCCAAGTAGCCTCTTTCTACCAGGTGCAAAGATGGACCTTTCTACCAGGTGCAAAACGGACCAGAGAGGAGTCCAGTTTCCTTAGTGATCCAGCATTCAGCCCCACCTGTGTCTTCCACTCTTTCTCCCTGTCCATTTCCAGTCCCGGGGCTGTTGGTTCATAGCCTTTATTCCCATGCTTTCTGCTCCCTGATACACATCACACAGTCTCAGAGAGCGAATGTGGGCTGAGTAGGAACTTTGCAAACGTTTACAGTGGAGCTTCTGCAAAGACAGGCCCAAGGGTTCCTCCCTCTGTGGGAGTACTGGGGGTGGGAGGCAGAGGATGGGACAGCCCATCCCGGACACCAGAGATTTCAGCCACTCACTGGGTCTTAACTCCCGCACCTGCCTAATGGAGCCAGATCATCATCACTAGATCCTGCTCGTAAAGCAAGTTAAGATCCTTGAGTGACAGCTGCAACATTAGCAGGAAGTAGTATTTATACCACATCACATGGGATTTTGAAGGTGACTAGGAGACAACCCCAAAGCACTGATCCCCAAAGAGGTTCTTGATTTGGTAACACCAAGTTGGAAAAATTACTATTAATGTCTGAGATAAAGGATATCTGACATTTTTTATATTTAATTCAAGCATCCATGTCTTTCACTACCTACCGACTTTTCATCTTTTCCCATTCTTTCTGGACCTTCATAATGATTCCAGTCAACCTATCCCCAGTATCTAGAGGTTGTAAACACAGCTAGGTGGTGGTGGCAACACACTCCTTTAATCTCAGCACAGAGGCAGTTGGATCTCTGTGAGTTCAAGGCCAGCCTGATCTACAGAGTGAGTTTCAGGACAGCCAATGCTACACAGAGAAACCTTGTCTCAAAATATAAAACAAACAAACAAACAAAAGGTGAAGATAGCTACAATTCCCAAAGAGTAGAGTGGTCACACAGCTGGTCACAGAGTAAGGTGTGTCCTATGCTGTAATCTTTCAGATCTGTGTCTTTCAAACAGTTTGCACTGCAACACACACACACACACACACACACACACACACACACACACACACAATTATTCAATTATAATCTGATATACTCCACCAGCAACTTAACTTGCACTTAGCTATGAAAGACAGAAAAAGTTTGAGTAAATTAGGTGAGTTCAGGAGTGCAGAATTAGAATTATGTAATGGAATAGTCTATTTTTCTAAAACAAAAGTAAGATTATAAGAGAGGAGCATGTGTCCTGCCATTTTAAGCCAAAAAATCCATCACATTTGTTCTTTAAAAAATCTACTCATTTAAAATCCTGAACATAAAAGGTTCTCCATGTTCATTAAATCCTTCACTTTCAGAAGAAATGGAGTTCACTGAGAATTAGTGATAATGAGGATAAAAGTCAAAACTCAAAAACACATCTTTCTGAGCTCGGTGGTCTGTTCCTTTAATCCCAGCCTCTTAGGAGGCTGAAGCAGAAGGATGAGTTTGAGGCCAGCCTGGGCAACATAATGAGGCTATGACTCATGAACACTAACAAATGTCCTGGCACTAGCTCTTTACTGAACATCTGTGTGACCTGAAGATATACTTCTCTAGAAACAGAACCCTCCTCATCTAGAAAATGAAATGTCTAGGAACAGATTGATATTCCCGGATTAAGCCTTTTCCTGGTCGAAACTCCTAAAGGGTAATGGCTATCACTTCCCTTAGCTACTGTGTAGTTAGGCTTCAGCTGACTATTGAGATTTTTTTTTTAATCGCATACCATCATTTCATAAAAGGGTTTAATTAAGAAGTAGGAGTGGTTAAGATGTGTGGTGCTCCCACACAGCTGAGACTTTCCTGCACACTATCCCTACTTCCTTTTGCTGTCCTTGCATCTCCCCAGTCCCTTTTCTGCATTGATCCGTTTTCTTTGTTCTGTATTGAGCCAGTTCCTTAATGTTGTCACTTGTATGATGGTAAAGTCCTTCCCTTTCTGAGTTTTTTTTCTCTTCACACTTTCTCCCCTAGAGAGTTTAATCCACTTTTAGTGCTATGCTTTTATCTCTCAAGAGACTTCCTGTCTTAGATCTTCTTGCTCACGACCTAGCCCCACACACCCAATGTTTTGCTAGAGAGATCAACTCAATTTTCCCATCCTCGAGACAGACTTTATGACAAACATGTGTGTGTGAATCCAAGCATGGCTACTAGTATCTGCCACAGCCACCTGCCCTTCATATTACAGTCAAGGAAATGCCTTCAGAACTCAACTCCTGTCAGAGCCCTTCGTGTGCATCTCATCTACCTCATAGGCCAAAGAGAAAACTTTATCACATCTCTTTAAAACACCCCAGTTCTTTTTTTCTTCAAAGTCTGAGTTGAAAATCCATAAAATAAAATCACACCTTCCCTTTCCTGGCCATCTTTCCCTTTAGACCTCCCAGTAAGGCAAGCATATTTCCAAGTGTTCATATGGTGCCTTTTGATGTTGCTTTCATCATCTGGGGGGGATTACTGAGACTATTTAGAATTACTTGACTTCTTATATAAACTCTACCCTCTCCCATCATTTATGGCCATCCAAGTCAAGGACCACTGAGCCACATATCTGCTTCTACAGCCTCTGTAAGAACCAAAACCTACTTCTGCAGTACCTGCCACCCCACAGTGCTGGTACAAGATAGTTACGACTCTTTCAAAGTAGAGTGGATTGGGGGCTGGAAGGAATTGTTTGTCCCTGCATTGTCTTAGCTTAGTATTTATAAAGCACTGCATAAATAATCAGTGGAGTTAATGAATGGCTAATATTCTGTGTTTCATGATTTGCTTTGCTAATCCACTTCGTTATAAACTGGTTAGCTTGCCTAGAATTTCCTCCTAAGATGGATTTCAGGAGATTGACAGACATCAAGAGCTTTCACACTTCAAGCCTAAAGGGCTAGGGCACACTGCCCCCTTCCGCTGGCCTTATAATGAATACACCTTAGCTGAATGTGCCCTTCCTCCATGCGCCCCTGACTCCTCTAAGTCACACTTTAACTAGACTCCTTCCTCACTTCTCCACAGTGTAAGACACTGCCCCTCCCCTTCCCCCAAAGCCTTAAAATAAACTCTACTGCCCTTCTGGGCTGTGTGAACCCACTGCATCCCCTTCAGACCCCAGCACACTTTCTCCAGCATTAAATAAATCTTGTGATCTCAAGAAAATAATGTGCCTCTGTGTCCCCTGTTGAATTTGAAGCTTTGTAAGGGCTTGTTTTAATAGTTCCAAAGAAATCACACTCTCTTAAAATGGTACTTGTAGAAAAACGTTATTTTCTTCACTTACCTTCCTAAGTTTATATGCCCTGGAGAGCATCTTCCATGACATTTATATTTGCCTCACTGGTAAAAATCTCCTCTGGAGCATTAATGTCTCATACTTGTGATATCTAAAACTGAATTCCTGATCATTCCTAGAAAATGCTCTTTCTTTGTTGGAGCCCTTCCAATTTGCTACAACTCCAGCTTTGCAGTTGGTGAGACCAAACCCTTTGAGTCACTTCTGACTCATTCGTTATCACACACACACACCATCTCATGTGTCTGCAAATCCTAGTTTATAATACACATGATATATATATATATATATATATATATATATATATATATATATATATATTGCAAATGCCATGTACCACTGCATCTCTACCACTGTGTCCCGGATCCCATGCCTTCTCCCCAATAGCTCCCTTTCCTGGTGTCCCTGCTTCTGCCATCTATCCAGAGCACAGTGCCTGTGTGACCCTGTTGAAATACTCCCATGTTGCTTTTCTACAGGGAACTGCCCCATATAACTCCAAGTAGACGGTGATGGTGGTTCATCAGCCCTTAAAGCACAGGCCCCTGGCTGGATTGGAGTTCATCTCCTTGCCTCCCACTACTCCATGCTTTCTTTTCTTTTGCTGGACTTCCCATCTGCACACATTGCTCCAGTTGCACTGGCCTCTTGTTCTTTCTCAGAAACAGTAAAGAACCTCATGCCTGGGGGCCTCTGAGATGTCTGGCCCTTCAGCATGGTATGTTCCTTAACGGGACAGCTGCTGAAGCTTTTTCCTATGAAGCACCTTATTTAAATCTACAGCCCACCCCAGATCCTATCCCAGTGCTCCTTATCACCCTTCATTTTAAGATCCCATTCCACTATAATCTTTTAGATTCTGCATTTATCTACTTATTGTGTTTCTCTCCACCAGCATGAACTTTCCATGAAAAAGTTGGGATGGCTGTGTTTTATCACCAGGACCAAAAATGATACCTAGCCTGCAGAAGGTGCTCAATAAATGAGTGCTAGATAAAAGAACAGATAAAGAATTAAATTACTAGCGTCTCTGGTCTTGATGGATTTGATGATAACAAAATTCAATCTGTATTCCTATAGGCATTTCTCTTTAGAAACAGGTTGTTATATATATAAGGCATTCTGGGACCAGGCGGGCTGGCGGAAAGCCTTACTTATAACAATATGGTGCCGCAACATGGCTAATAAGAACTTCCACTTAAAATTTAACAAAAGCTTTAAAAAGGGTTTTAGAAACAAAAGAACAGAGACAAGCAAGGCTTCTTACTAACAGCATTTTTCTGGGTTGGACTCTGTTTTTGCATGAGACAAGCAAAGATTTCCGCGGCTCCTTTAAGGGAGGTTTCCTGACTCAGCATAAGCGTCAAAAAACCGCAGGGCTAACAATTTATTGGTATGTACGAGAGCTGGCAATGGCAGTAACCACATCTCCAAGCTGGCAGCATGCTGCTGGATGGCAGCGCAGACCAAGACAGTGACCACAGCTCTCAGTGCTGGCGGTAAAATAGCTGCTGCCATCTATGATATAACCTCGGCTAAAATGACTTTTAGCAATGTTGTTGTTTACCAGATAAAAGACTCGTGGCCAGAAAAAGATAAAGATTTACAATAAAGACAGATTCACATTAAGAAAAAGTGTTAAAGGTTTACAGTGTGTTCTAAAATACATGTAGGCTTGGGAGAGAAAAGGAATAAAATACAGCGAGGAGCTGGGTGTGGTGGCACACACCTTTAATCCCAGCACTCGGGAGACAGAGGCAAGCAGATCTCTGTGATTGCAAAGTAAACCTGGTATGCAGAGTGAATTCCAGGACAGATAAAAGTTACACAGTGAAACCCTGTCTCAAAAAATAAAAAAAAAAAAAAATAAAAAAATAAAAAGAAAGTAAAAGAAACAAGAGTAATATAAAAGCCACATAAAAATGGAGAAAATCTGGATACTGTATGGTATATTGTCTTTGTATCATTTGACTGCTGAGGAAATAACAACAACTGTTAAAACAAATGCTGCTGGATAAATCCAATTTATATATTTTAAAAATGCTTTGACTCAAAAATTTAAGTCTAAGGACAAGTTACTGGGGAAAAGGATTTCTATTTGTTTCCACAGAAAATGAAAAGCTGTGGATTCCTTTCAAACTAATGTTGATTGATCAAGCCAGACCCCCTGAAGCAGTGGCCCAGGTGATCCAATATTCAAAACGGCTTGAACAAGGCAGCCTTGCAGACTCCAGCCAAGATATCTGCATCTTCTTAGGATCCCCATGACAGCGCCCCCTACCAGCAGGAAGTAGTTTGGAAAAATGACGCCCAAATTCCCAAATATTGTTTATAAATGTTTGTTTTCATTTAAATGGCAAGACTAGCCATTTGGGCAAGATACTGATCTTGTTTGGACTGTTTGACTTTATGCTATATAAACTAAACATGCAGGACCCACAGAAAAGTGACTGCTGGTTCAAGATGAACATTGCTACAGAGTTCCTGCTTCATGGAAGAGTCTGCCAGACAGTCTGCAGGACACAGAGAAAAGAGACTGACAAACTGCCAATACAAGAAGACAGTTTATAATTTCCTGCTTTGCTGAAGAGTCTGCCAGACACACTATGGCCTGTGGGCTGAAGATGGAAGATTACAAAAGAACTTCGTGTGACTGACCAGGCAGTGAGTTGTCTCTGTCATTTCTAGAGTTTATATATTATCCTTCTGTGGTATTTGAAGGAGTTGAAGACAAATAGTTATGGTTATAGTTTTCCTTAGTTAAGATTACATATAGGACTTTAGACTCACAAAGATAGAATAGATGATGGAATATTTTCTTAAATCTTACTAAATGTTAATGGACTAAATATTATTAACTGTGATTCTTATTTTGATAACTGTTATGTGATATATTTTGCTATGTTAAGGTTAAAACCCTTCTTTATATTTAGACAGAAAAGAGGAGATAATGGGAGATGTCATTCTCTAAATATGTTTCTCATACTGGTTAATGAATAAAGCACTATTGGCCAATAGGAAAGAAAGATAGGCAGGACTAGGAGACAAGGAGGATTTGAGGAAGTGGTAGGGAGGAGTCAGCATGTAGAGACCAGGGAGAGCACAATGCCAGCCCCTCTCCGGTAAGATAAGACCATGTGGAAATACTTAGATTAATACAAATGGGTTAATAATTAAGACAGAGCTAGCCGATAAGAAATAAGTACCTGGCCAACAGTGTTGTATCAAATACAGAGTCTCTGGGCATTATTTGGGGCTGGCGCGGCAGCAGGACAAGACCAGCAGTGGGGAAAAACCTTACTCGTAACAATCAGTGCCATATCTGGACTGTCTTCTAGAATCCTGAATTGATGGAGTAATATGTGAACTGCATACTCCACAGATAGTAAGAATGGAATGAGTTAGTCAAGGGAAGCTGTCCACAGAGAAGGGGTACTTCTTTCTCCTTACAGAAAGAATCAGGGCTACACAGACTGAGGCAACTTGGGGAAGTCAAACAAAAGAATACAAAGAGCCAAGTAGAATTAAGTCTAGGACCTGCTGCATCACTTGGGGAGAACCCTGTTGAGGAGATCTGACTCAGGTGAAGACCCAGAGTTTCTTCCTTGAGACAGGTCCTGACTCTCAGTGTGGACAAAAGATGAGGAGAGGGTGGGTAGGGAGAGCCAGGAACTGCACATCAATGAAGCTGTTTTCTTTCCTTTTCTTGTCTTTTTCTTCCTTCCTTCCATCCTTCCTTTCTTCCTTCCTCCCTCCCTCTCTCCTCTCCTCTCCTCTCCTTCCTTCCTTCCTTCCTTCATTTCTTCCTTCCTCCTCCCTCTCTCCGTTCCTTCCTTCCCTCCCTCCTTCCTTCTTTCCTTTCTTCCTTCCTTCCTTCCTTCCTTCCTTCTTTCCTTTGTTTTTTGTTTACTGCATTTGTTTTGTAGCTTTGCAAGCAAAACCCCACACACTGGGCTGTATACTTGACCTAGTATTTCAGGGCCTCCAGGCCTGTGTGTCTGCAGAAGATCCACATGGCTTAAGACATAAACTGTGGGCTCTATGAGCTTCTACGTAACTCTTCCTGCCCCCAACAGGACATTGCAGATTCTTTACTCTTCTTTCAAAGTATTTTCCTTCTTGAGATGAATGGCTCTCCTCTGCTTCTTCCCGAGTTCCTTCTTTCTACGTCTTCCATAATATATTAGCAGTCTTGAAATAAGACTGTAATAACAACTCCATCAATGCCAACAGAAGGAAGAGAATTAGCACCCAGCTGTCGTATGTCATGCTCCATTAACATAACCAACTGTCAAGTCAGTCTTTAAAAAGCTCAGCTTGACATTTGCTTAATCATATTCAGACCCCCCAGATAGCTCCTCTAATGGAATTGCTTGAAAACAGATTATTCTCTTAGCAATTTTTATCCTAAAAACATAGTTCCTCTTCACTAAAATTGATTAATCATGCAAGTAGACTTATTCTTTTTCAATTGTAATATAAATTCTATAATTTAAACTCAACTAACTGGATGCCAGTGATATTTCATATTTTGTATTACTTGAGAGAAAATGTAGCTTTAAAGAAGTTTAAATGGTAAACCAAGAAATACAAGGAAATGTTTTAAGTATCCCTGTGTTATACATTTGAAATTACCTAAGAGTTAGCTCTGGAACAGTATATGAGAGACTTTCCAAAAAGATTTAATGAAAGAGGGAAATTCTAGCCTGAATGTGGGAAATACTACACCCACTGAATGTGGGCAACGCTACACAGCATGCTGGGACCTCAGACTGACTGAAAAAGAACCAAGTAGGAATGAACTGAGCACAGCATTTATCTTTCTGCTTCCTGGCTGTGAGTGGGATGTAACCAGGCACCTCATGCTCCCTTCATAGCCAGAGCGGTTCTCATTGCCATATCTGCTCTCAAACTGTTAGCCAAGCCTTTCCTTCCTTCATTGACTTCTTGTGAACTATTTGGCTATGATAACCGGAAAAGCACCTATTAGATCTCTGCATAAAAAGGTAATATATGATCACATGTGAGTATATCCAGACGGAACAGTATGGAATTGTGGGAAGGGGGGAATCACTTTGGAGAAAAGGACACCTAGGTTCAAATCTGAGCTCTGAGCTCTTATCTAACTGTGTGGTTTGTGGAAACTTGAGAGAAGTTGAAAATGAGAAAGCTGTGTGTATGGGGGGCACGGGGGTCTCAGGGGGCTCCAAGAGGATCACAGCACCTTTGTGATCGTAACTTCTATCTGTCTGCCTGAGACAAATAGATTAAAAATAGAGGGTGGATGTTTGAACAATTATCTTATTATCATTTGTACATTCTTATTGCTTGTAAAATAGCTCATAATTACAAACAAGACTGTCCTAAAAAGAACAAAACTAAGAACTACATGGAGGCAGCTATCAATTTTACAAAGATACATTAATTCTTTAGTAGAGTTAGATATAGAGAATTTATGGCCATACACTAAAATTATTGTATTTATGTTTTGAGAGTGAGTAAATTTCCTGTCTGCTGGAGCAATTAACCCCTTGTCAGGGGTGTTACTAAAAGTCTTCACAGATCAGAGAACTCTGGCTAATTTCATGCTATACTTGAATGTTTAATTTCTGTAACTCCTTGGGTACAATTACACTCTCTCCATAACAACAATCACCTTGCACAGGATTTACAATGTACATAATACTTTCATGAAGATTATTTCATCACATCCTGTCACACCACCTTTGAGGTACAAAAATAAGGAGCCACAGACCACACTTCCTGCAGTTGGGCTCCATGTTGCATAGTTATCAGAACCTCAGTCACCACCGACACCTATGACCTGGATGAGCCTGTGACACACCTGTGACTAATAAGGTACTTCCTCTTCTGCCTCAGGCCTCCAATATCTTTCCAAATTGCTTCTTTAACTGTAAGTAATTGCCCTTGTGCCCTTGGGGTAACCTGGCTGTGACTGAAGAAAATAGCAAAATAAAACCGAAATTCTTTTCTCTAGTTTCAAGATGAATACACCAAAGTCAGCTCTCAGAGTTGCCACATGGCCCAGAAAGCCTCTCCTTGTTACATTTCCAAAGAACTAAAAGCAAATGGTCCCACAGAAGCATTAACATAATGCCCACTGCAGCACTGTTCATCAAAGTGGGTATGTCCAAAATGTCCTTGAAGTGACAAATGCATAATTCACTTAAGATGTCCATATAACGGAACACTATTCAGCCACAAGAATGAAGTGCTGATACGTGATATGACAAGGGTGAGCCCCAAAAGCACCGATCTGATGGGAAAGACAGGCTTTCCCATCTCCATGGCAAGAAATGCTCAGACTGGACAAGTCTATGGGTAAACTAGACTAGTGGTTTGCATAAGACAAGGAGAGGGGAAACAGAGAGGCTGTAATGAGCATGAAGCTTCTTTCTGGGGTGTAGGAATGTTCTAGAATGGGTAAGAATGACAACTGCACAATCGGAATTATATACTGTTAAAAGGTAAATTTTACGTGGTACTTAAATTGTGTTTTAATAAAGAAAGCAAAGCTGGGAGGGAAACTTGCCTAGTTCTTTGTGATTCAGAAAAGATCCTTATTTTTATTTATCATAAATAAATTCACTTATCAGTGATAGTTAAATTCACCTTAACTAAGGCCCATGGCTTAGAACAGACAGTGTCTAAATGTTAAGTGTGTCAGGGCTGGAGAGATGCCTCAGGGGTTAAGATCATTGACTGCACTTATGTAGATTTGGTTCCCAGCACCCACATGGTGGCTCACAACTGTCTGTAACTCCACTCTAGGGGATCCAGCACCCATGCTGGCCTGTGAGGGCACTGCATGCACATGGTACATGTGAATATTAAATGGTTAATCATATGTATGCATACATACATACATACATACATACATACATACATACATACATAACAGAAAGTCTAACTAAGTATCTTAAGTGGCTTTCAATACCCATTAGTCCTGATTATTAAATTTTATCATAAAGTTTTACCATAATCCTCAGATAAAACAGTTCAAAACACAATCTACTCTACATTTTGACTCAATGAAAACATACCCACTAGGCCATTCCCATGAACACGTATGAAACTTTCACAGGACTAACAGTCTAACAAAGAAAGTGTCAATCAAAATCATGCAACTTGCCCTTGCATCCCTCAAACCCTTTCACTGCAACATGGAGTCTTGATGGGAGATGTCATTCTGTATATAACCATACTCCTTACAGAGTCTTTGTCTGGCATTCTGGATGCCAGCTACAAATGCTACAAGGACCCGGCTTTTTTTCTTTTGGGGCTGGACAATAAACAAATAAGAGATTGAAACTACAATATCATTCCTGAAGCTTCAGAGTCATTTAAATACCAAACTATTAAAATCATTCCATTTTCTGTCCTACAACTCAGAAACACGCTGATGCCCAGACTCAGCAGCCTTTTCTGGAAATAGCCAGCCTGATGACAGGAGCACTGATGAATAAGCCCATCTTGGACAGCTTCCTCACTTGCATAGAGGATGAAGGTTCAGACAATGTCCCTTATGCCATCCCCCACCATAGTCACACACCCATGCCACCCACAGTCCTGGAATAACAAGGTGTCACCATTCCCCTCACACTAGAGCACTGGGGACTATATAAAAACAAAAACAAAGCAAACAACTTCCCTAGCCACCACAAATAGACGGCCCATCCAGAAATAACGCTGCCAGAGACAGTTAAGTGAGCCTCGTGGCAGAAGTGACAGGTGGGCTGCAGTGATCTGGCAGTACCCAAGGACTCTTTGGCTCCAACCTAGATCCTCTACCAGTTTAACTCAGTCAACACTACCAGGACTTTGGGTGTGTCCATAGTGGGCTCAACTCAGAAAGATCATTTGTTAAGCTTCTGCAAAAAAAAGGGGGAGCTACCAAGGAGTGGTTTTGCTTGTGCCTCAAGATTTTCAGTAACCTTGGGGCTGGGAAGGTGGTTCAGTGGGTAAGATGACTTGCTGTGAAAGCAAGAGGACCTGAGTTCAAATCCACAGAACCCATATAAAAGCTAGGCAAATGACTGTGCATATGTGTTGAGGGATGAAGACAGGTACTGGGGGTCAGCCAGCCCAGCTCAAGTAGCAAGCTTCAGGTTTGGTAAGAGACCCTGTCTCAAAAGTAATGGGGAGAGGTAGATACCCAAACATCTTCCTCTGCCTTCTGCATGTATGTTCATGTGTAACTGTCGACACACACACACACACACACACACACACACACACACACACACACCACCCCACATCAAGATTTCCAGTTGCTGTCTTTCTCAGTGGCTGGCATAACCTAATAGGGCAGGCCTACAGTGTACTAGGCACTCTACTAATCTCCCTATCAAATAATGAAAAGACAACATAATTTGTGCTATTATGTAGCTCAGCTCCTAACAGAAAAGATGGCTTTGGAACAAGTAACTCACTCATACATTAGAGAAAAACCTCAGAATACTGTGGCATGGGATGGGCACAGAGCGTGTGGCATGGGATGAGTCTCTGGGATGAGAATGGGGGATAAGCTGGCGATGGGTCACTGTTTGCATTGAAATGCCCCCCACAGACTCCTGTGCTTGAACACTTGCTCTCCAGCCAGGTGGCGCTATCTTGGGAAGTTGGAACTAACAGGAAGATGTAGGACAAGAGGGGAGGAGCCTGAGTGTCACAGGCAGGTCGACTTCTGGTCTGAGCACTTTACTTTTCAATCCACTAGAAGTGAGCAAGCAGCCGCACACTCTACCTGCCTTGGATGGGCGAGCCTTCCACAGTCACGGTTTCCCACCAGGATGGAACAAATCCCCTGAACAGTGAAGCAGAACTAGCTCTTCCTTCCTTAAGCTGTTTCTGTCAGGTATTTGTCATAGCCATGAGAAGAATAACTGGGACAGTCATTTTTATCCTTGGCTTGTTTTACAGTAAGCTACTAACTTTCAATTTCAGTGGTGCCTTTTTAAATTTAGCATACAGAGTATTAGGTTGTATTACGAATCTTGTCCATTATATCTCTGACATCTCACTCTTCAGTCTCTCACCCCTTTGCTGGTATCAACCCTGACTTTGTCTGGACCACTGAGTCTCTCCCATGTCTCCCTGCCAGTAGATTTTACGTCTCCAGATCAGACTCCATGCAGAAGCCAAAGAGAACTTTCTAAGAGATAAACATGATCTCAACATCTCCCTAGTAAAGCATTTCAAGCACTTCCCAACTGAGACTGGGTAAAATTTAAAGCCTTTAGATAACTTGCAGTCCACATCAAATTTTGTTTTCCTCTCCAGTCTCAACTCTTCCAGCATTCCTTGTCTTCATGCTCAAAGGGTGTTGACTAACTGTAGCTCTTCCCCTCATCTGCAGCCTGACTGACTCATGGAAAATTCCTCGCTGGTCCCTTCACATTCCATATCAATCCCTAATCTGCCTTCCTCTTGTTGGAGAAAATTAAAACAAAGAGCAGTCCCAAAGAATTCAGGCCCAAGGCCAGTTAGGACTCTTAAGCAAATGTAACCTGGTTTTCATATATAGCAGGAACTTGAGTGGCTTTTGTAAAGGTCATTATAAAGGTCAGAACTGAAGCTCAACAAATCAAGTGTCACTAAACCTAAATAATTTTAAAAACCATATAAATAGACTTTCTAATTGGGCAGACCATATGAAGAAATTTTCTATCTGCAACTAATCAAAATACTTCACTTAAAATCACTTATTTTGTTTCCATATACTCCTTGTATTTCTTTGATGCTGGATGTCACAGCTGGGCGGTGGTGGCACACACCTTTAATCCCAGCCCTTGGGAGGCAGAGACAGGTGGATCTCTGTGAGTTTGAGACCAGCCTGTCTATAGAGATAGTTCTAGGACAGCTGAAGCTACACAAAGAAATCCTGTCTCAAACAAACCAAAAATAGATAAACAAATAAATGTATCTTTGACATTTTAACATGGAATAGGAAACCTCTTACACTGGGGTTTTCTGCATTTGTGAACTGCGTCTTACTCCAAGAGAAAGTCAAATTTCTATTGGCTCACTTTTTAGACACTGTTTCAGGCCCCAATCAAGCGTAGTTTTCTGTAGGAATCTTTCCAACACCATGCCCCTCTGCATCTACGAGCCTGAGCTGTGAATTTTCACTTCCATTATAGCAATGATTACAGTGTGTTTTAATCTTCACTGAAGACCATTGCCTTTGCTTTGTAGTTCTTAAAGAAAAAAACTGAGTAATTTTACACATAGCTTAGAAGGGAAATTTTGCTGAAGGGCTGTGGAATGATCACATCACTTTTTAAAAGAAAAAAAAAAGAAACAATTACTTTTATAAATATTGAAAGTTTAGATTTTCCCATTCCTATCTAATAATGTTCTGAATGCCTGAAGACATCTGTGAAAACAAATCCAGTATACTTGAGTTGCTATGGTAGCAAAAGTGTAAAGCCCTTTTCAAAACATGAAATGTAGTTTGCTGGTAGCAAACGGTGATTATAGGAAAACAGGATGTAAAGAAATCACAGACCCTAACAGACACAGAGTCATGTAAATTTCCTAAGGATATCTAACTGTAATAATAACTCAGTTCCTTAAAGGAGGAAAAGGCAAAATTACCATCTCCATTTTAGCTTAGTTCTTCTTTTTCTCTCCTATAGATTTTGTGACCCAAATGGAGAAAAGTTTGATGAGGTGGGTGGGGCCCCAAGAGGCTGACTCACTGTGGTTAGAGCCACAGCCTACCAGAGAAAGCTGGCTTCAGTCTACAGTTGGAGAATGCTGCCGCCAGTTTTGTGGCCACGTCCGTGTTAAAGACAGCATTGTTGGGAACGGGAAACCAGGGGAAGGCAGTAAAGGCCTCCTCTTGACTTTATAGCCAAAGACACCCACCCTTCTTTAGCTCTTTATTTATAGTTTGGCCCGTCCTGAGTCTGTGTATAAAGCCACACTGTACACACTGGCCAATGGGCCTTTCTCAATGGTCCTCTCATCTCCCTAGAACCTTGGAGCCAGTGGCATCATTGGGGTGCTGTCACTTGAGAACTGTATAATTTGGGGCAAGTTATTTAACTTTGGTCTCTTTGTTGGTATAATAGATGTAATATCTATCCCCTACCTTAGAAAAATGAATGGAAACTAGTTGGAATAGCACATGACAGATCTAGAAAAATCTTGAGTATGTAAAAAGTGCTAAGTGGATATCATTCATTATTGCTTGCTAAGGATACAATCCTCTTAACTAGTCCCATCAAAAAGTATTTTAAAAAGTCCCTTTCTTTCCCTTTCTCCATCTCTCTGATTTTGTCAACTCCAGTTTTCCACCATCCTCCATCAGTTAATACACCAATACCCACCTTAAAAGCTAGTCACTTGTGATGGATGCCAAGTCATGGCAGAAGAGCCACAAGAGCTATGGAAATAATGATTGACCTTCAATAGCATTCAACCAATGTGTTGCCGAGCCATTTATTGGGTGCTTGTTGCACACTATACTATGCTAGATTCTGTAGGCTGGCAGGGCACAAACACAGACCCTGAAGTAGAATATGCGTTAGGGTTAGAGAAAGTATCCTAACAAACCAAAAGGAAAACATATCGCCTTAGCCAAAACGTGAAGAATAAATGGGCTTGAACCAGGCAGAGGAGGAGAGAAAGTTTTCCACACAGAGAGAACAACAGAAACAAAGACATGGGGGAATGAGACAGCTGTGCAGCTTGAGTGGTTCGGAATGAATGCAATGAATGCAAGAGATGATACTACGATTTGAAAGGAATTTCCCACATTGCTGGGAAAGTCTGATAGAATTCTAATTTGTGTCAGCTTTCATAGAGGAACTTGTGATTTCATTCCCAAGTGGGACCATTCATTAGCACCTAACTTTTACTGACTGAGCTCCTAGAAAAGACTCTCTGTTTTAGGTCACATAAAAGGGTTAGTGAGGGGCTCAGCAGTTGAGCAAACACTGCTTTCACAGAGGATTTGAGTTCTGTTCTCAGCACCCACACTGAATGGCTCACAACCACCTGTAACTCCAGCTCCAGGGAGCTTTAAAGCCTCTGGCCTCTTTGAGCACCAAACTCACACACACATTCATGCACGCACACACGCACGCATACACACGCACATACACACACAACATGCACACCAAATATATGTACACATAATTAAAAGTAAAACCTAAAAAAATAAAGTGGGGACTGGAGAGATGGTTCAGAGGTTAAAAGCACTTGATGCTTTTCCTGAAGACAGCCCATAATTTTTGTGATCTCTGCCTCTCTTATTTGAATAATGGAGAGAACGATACTTGTTTAAATGTCCTATAAGAACATAATCAGAAATTTATGAGAAATAATTCACTGCTCAAGTGTACACATCTGCAAAAGATAGAGATTCCCCCATCAGGGAAGCCTCGGGGTTGGGGAGCCCCACTTTTTATAACAAAGCAAAAAGATAACAAGGCTTGATAATAGTCACTCACTCAAAGACACAAACGAAGCACATATGCTAGACAATGCTCTCTGTTATCACCAGAAGGCACCAGCCTGGCAAACACACCTGTAAACACAGATTGGAATTACACACAGATGAGGCTGAGCAGTTCCTTTCCCAGCTCTCCAGGCAGCCATTCTGTCCCCCAATTTAGTCCACTTACGAATATTGACTGAGTGTAGTAAGTGAACAGTCAGAAAAGAAAGCCATTCTACACCTTTTGTCGCGTTTGTCTACGTTAATACCAATTGCCATATTTCCCTGGCTAGTTACATTCTCCACCGCACGCCAGTGTTCTCATCTTGGGTCTGTTGTATCTTACTTTGTGTCAGGCACAATTATAATGGGTACATTGTCATGTGCAGTCTGAGCTCACGCAGAAGTTGGCTCTGGAGGTGGGGATCCTCCCTCACCCACTTCAGACCCAAGCTCATTTATGCTAAGTATCTTTTAAGGCCCCTTGTCTAGGATTAGCCAGGCTGCCCTAACTCTGTGATGGGAGTGTGTGTGTGTGTGGGGGGGTGGTAAGAACAGTAAAAACAGACCAAGAGTAAAAACACTATGCCCTTGAGAGCAGTTAGAAGGTAAACCATCCCCAGCAGAGGTTTTAATTGCTTATCCCATGTTATAAAACTCTCTACAGTGGGAAAGGGAAGCTAACATTGTACCCATGGGAAATTCATATGTGGAAAGCTCATCTGTGGAGAGAAAGCTCAAGCAGAAATCCCAGCTGATTGCCTCAACCTCCCCAGTCAGTTTCTGCTGGATATTTGGACACCCATTGAACACCCAAGTTGATGATGGTATTTCTATCTTTTGCTATTTGTTCTTTAACTAGGAAGCCTGACCCACTGTGCTTTGCCAGGGATCAGTGTTGGGAACTCTAGGACCACCTTAAAGGGGCTTCCCAAGTTGACTTCTGCTGGATGTTTTGAATGGCCAATTTGATCATGTTCTGTGTGCTATCTATCTCACTTGCTATATTTCTCTTACTTTGCTTGCTATGTACATAATAAGTTCACTCATTAAGAAAAGACTGTCATATATTGTGCTAGATAGTTTTATGTCAACTTGACACAAGCTAGAGTCATCTGAGAGGAGGGAGCCTCCGTTGAGAAAATTAGTCCAGAAGGTGGAGCTGTAGAGATTAATGTGGGTGGGCCCAGCTCATTATGAGTAGGAAATCCTGGGTTCCATAAGAAAGCAGGCTGAGAAAACCACGAGGAGCAAACCAGTAAGCAACATCCTCCATGGCCTCTGCATCAGCTCCTGCCTCCAGTTTCTTGCCCTATTTTGAGTCCCTGCCTGACGCCTTTGATGATGAACAGTGATGTTGAAGTATAAGCCAAACAGACCCTTTCCTCCCCAACTTGCCTTGGTCATATTGTTTCATCATAGCAATAGTAACCCTAAGACATAAATATTTTTCATATACAACACTTTGAAACTAAAGTAACTCCCCAGATTACTCCCTAGGGTTTCTACATCAACAAACATTTTCAAAGGCATTGTAATACTGGCGAACTGCTGTTTCCTGAGCCAGTCCCTATAATGTTTCTTCCTGTCTTATTCAGGCCCTCCCTCCTTACCTCCATCTGGCCCAGCCTCTAGTGCACTCAATCTATGAATACACTTCTTCCTTTCCCCAAATGTCCCCTTCATATGAAATTTTACACCTCTGACTAAAAAACTTAAGTTCAGCTTTGGGTGTCTCAGCCATAGCTCGGCACCCATAACAGGTGCTGTCTGAGACAAGGCCTTTCCTCGGGCCCTTTAGTAAGATTAGATGCAGTTTCTATGGATCTCAAAGTATGCACGCCTTATCACTGTAGATGACATTGGTGGTTGTCAGTTATGTTGTTAGTAATGTGATGTCTGACTTCCTAACACTGAAATGTTAGGGCAGGGACAGTATCAAATGCTTATTGTTCAAATCAGGATGTATCCTGGATGCTCATCCCAAGCCTGTGTTCCTTTGACATTCTTCTTAAGACCAAGAGGCCTGAAGCCCTGTCTGCTACTAAACCTTCAACATAGCTCTCATGGGGAGCACCTAGTCATCCTTTATCCCAAGGCTATGGAACACATGTTTTAAAATTTACAGAACATACCCTGATTTTTTTTCCATTTTTAAGGTTGGTCACTGCAATGTGTCCTTACCCCTCAGCAATGTCTTCTTAACCAATGACTCCTCTCATAGAGGTGTCTCAGATGTACAAAACAGATGTGATTGTTTAAGGACGAATACACATATTAGCACTTGGTGAAACAGCAATTTAGTTTTGCTATTTCTCTCTTAACACATAGAGAATGAGGGTTTAAAATGAATCTGGCTGGCTTCAGTGATTCTCAGCATTGAGAAGTAAAGGACTACTCTATCATGTAAGACCTGAACTATAAAAGCAAAGGACTCAGGAGTTATATCTGGAACTCAGCTAACCCCACTAGTCCCCTAGCTCAACTCCACAGCATCCAGCCATTCATCCCATCAGTGGGTGTGACATCCTTCATTTCTAAGCTCTCAACAACAAGAGTGTGCACAGCATACTCTGCCTTCCCAAGGCACCCACGCACCTCTGAGATGCTTTGTAGATGCACTTGCCCTTTGAGCAGCAGTTGCTCCAAAAGGTGGGGGAAAGGAAGGTGTGAAGGAGTTACCATACCTACTCCCACCACCATTATTGCCCACAGAAGTGTCTGGAAGGATGCGTGCAGTCCTAGCGAACATCTGTAATTACGAGTTACCCATGGTAACATGACTGCTTTCGAAAATGTAATTTCGCCTTGCTCACTAAAAGGAAACCCATTTGTCTGAAGATCCATGTACAAGTAGTACTCAAGCGAGGCCTGCTCCTTGGGTGTCCCCCAGGGGGCACCAAAGACCTGTTTCCTTTTTCAGACCATGGGTATAAAACATTCTGAGTGCCTCCTCTTGTTTGGTATAAATGTAGGTTCTATTGTACAAGCATCCTAGGATCAATCTGGCTTGCACGAAGTTGGAACTCTGCATTGTACCACCAGTTATTGCTCTTGGCCAAATCGTAGGCTATTCTAGGAGTCTGAAACAACTTTGCCTGAGTCATGTTGAAAAGCAAATGGCTTTAGTTATGTTTCCTCATAGAACAGAGAATATCTAGCTTTTTGGTATTGCCCAAGCTGGCAATAGAGAAAATAATGCTTTCTTACTGGACTGGGAGTCCTGGGATCACTATGTTGCATATACAGCTTCTCTGGGTGCCGTTTAACCTTCAAAAGTTTATCTGAGAAGTGAATAAGGAAGATGACCAGTAAAACAGAATACATCAGTACAAGTAGTTGATCTTCCATCAACCACTGGCTCTAGAAAATAGCTAACAGCATAATGCTTAGGGCACATACACTCTTGAAAGGGTCACCATCATAATACGGCCTATAGATTTTTTTTTTTTTTTACGATTTATTTATTTATTTATTTTTGTATACAGTGTTCTGCCTGCATGTAAACCTTCAGGCCAGAAGATGGCACTAGATCTCATTATAGATGGTTGTGAGCCACCATGGGGTTGATGGGAGTTGAACTTCTCAGGACCTCTGGAAGAGCAGCCAGTGCTCTTAACCTCTGAGCCATCTCTCCAGTCGCTGTAGATCATATTTTTATATAATTCTGATTTCATGTTTGTGTTTCTAATTGGGATTCAGATTATTCACACATGTATCTCACCTTCTCAAAGTCCCGAAGAGCCTGGGTCTGCACCGGAGGGGACTTCTCAAACGCTCTCAAGGAGTGTGTCTGCCCAAAGGGGATCTTCTCACCACTTCTCCAGGTCTGTGACTGAACTGGAGGGCCCCGATCTTTAGTGTCACTGAGAAAAGCTGGGAATGAAACAGAACAGTAAGAAAAAGCATGCATAATAAAGGCAGCATGATTGTTCTAACTGGCATATTCCAGCAGAATTTAGTTTCTGTGAAATACGAACCAATTGTAGGTCTTATAGGAGAGATTCCCACACAATAACCTTTGTGGAGTTTGTTACTAATGGTCTCTGGTGAATACTGACATATAGCTTGTGGCATCTTTGTGACAGGAGGGCCATATTCCTTCTCCACCTGGGTTGGCCAAGTGACTCGTGCTGGCCAACAAAACACATAAAAATGACACCGTGTGTGTCAGGTGGTGAGTGGGGCCTTGCAAAACTGTTTATCTGCTCAGCTTTTAGCACTTTGATATCCACCATGTCGCAAAGTTGGGCCTCCAAAGCAATGCTTCAATCAAACATGACACTCGAGAACCTCAGATTGGGGCACAGAAGGGATTATGATACGAGGTTTAAAAAAATGTAAAAAAACTAACCTTTTCTTGGCTGATAGAAGGAAACAATGAGCCTTTATTACCAAGCTATTCTTTTTGCATTAAAAAGAACCACACAAACACACAGAATCCAAAGACAGTGTGAGAGCAAGTAGAAGCCCTTGATAGGCCCTAGATAGCCTTGACTTCATTGAGAAGTTTGATAGACACAGGGATAAAGTAGTCTTAAGGAGTAAGAAACAAACTGTCACCCTATGCTCTTTTTCTTTCCCTCTCTCCCTGCCTCTCTCTGTCTCCCTCAGCCCCATTTGTAAACTTGCCAGAGAACTGTGTCATGGTTTGGATCTTAAATATCCCCCAAAGGCATATATGCTAAAGGCTCACTGGCCAGTCTTTATTTAGCACTAGTGGGAGGTGGAAGGGGTCAATAGAAGGAAGATAGGTCACTGGGGACAGTCCTTAAAGAGGTTCTTTCCCTCTCTCTTTTGCTGGGTCACCATGAGGTGTGTAGTCTCCTCTGCCATGGGTTTCTGCTGTGAAGTGCTACCTCACCATGGGCCAATGGGAAACAGAGACACCACAGACTGGAACCCCTGAAACCAGGAGCCAAAAGTAATCCTCAGGTATCATGTCACAATGACAGAAAGCTGACAAACATAGAATATAGGACAGGGGACCAAGCCTTGACATGTTCCCATCACCTTCCTAGAATTTTTTCATAGCTTCAGAAGAGATTTGCATTAAATGGAAAAGGAGCTTTGGAAGAAAAGGTAAAGGTGAATCAGCAAATTGTGAAAGAGAAATGGAAAATGTCTACTATTCTAGCAGGGAGAGAGAATTGGAGAGAGAGAGAGAGAGAGAGAGAGAGAGAGAGAGAGAGAGAGATCGATCGATCAAGTGTACCATGGTGATCTTCTTTTTGGTTCACTTTGTCCTGAAAACTTCTCCCCCCCCCCCAAATCTCAGGAGTGCATCCTGGCCTGTCTCTACAAGGAAATTGGGAGAATATGGAGTAAGGGCTATGGATAATCACTAGGAAGTGGTTGTGATGGAAGGGAGCCCTTTTAAGATAAAGGAAAATATAGAAAGAATATTGTAGTATTCTGGGACAAAGAAAAGTCTCCTGTAAGAAAGAAGAGGCCGGGGAGGCTGGGGAGAGGCCAAAAAAGAAAAAGGAAAAAAAAAAAAAAAAAGAGAGTATCAGAAAGAAGTTGATGAGAAAGGGTTAAAAGTGTGCACCACCATCACCCGGCATGTAAATATGGTTTTAAAAATCAGAATTGTGGAAAGAATAATTGCATTCTCATTTAGATGAAGTTACATGGGCTACTGAGTGGAGGCACAAATGGTAACAGAGCGAATCCATACTGCAATGAGATTGATGGGTTACGGTTGACAAGGTGAGCTAAGCCTTTACAGCTGGAGTCAGATCCAGACTGCTTGCAAATTATGAAATGTTAAGCAGATTTCTTCAATTTTCTAAGTTTCACTGTCTCTGTGGACAAAGATGCTTGCATAGAAATCTCACACTGAAGGCAGAAAATAACCAACTGAAGCATTCCATCAAATGCTTGTCGTAATGGGCATTTTGAATGTTCCCTTTCAATATTTGTCCCAGTTCAAGATGTTTGGCTTAAAATGCAGAGCCTAGACACCCAAAATGTTAAGTATGGTACCCTGGGAACTTCTGAATTGAATATACACAGTTGAATATCTGTGTGTGTGTGTGTGTGTGTGTGTGTGTGTGTGTGTGTGTGTGTGTGTAAGCCAGATGTCAACCTTGGGTGGTGTTTTTAAGCATCATACATCTTATCTTTTGAGACATGGTCTCTCAATAGTCTGGAACTTCCAACTGGACCAGGATCTTGCTGTCCCTGCCTCTCCTGCACTGGGATTCCAAGTGTACACCAGCAAGTGCTTTACTGACTGAGCAATCTCCTCAGCCACTTGGATATCAAGCTTAGGGGATGCTGAGGTCTTTAATTTATTCAAGTTAAGACCTTATTTCTTCTACATGGAGCACACAAACCATACATGAAAAAGGGGGTGGGCAAAATGCTTAGCAAGTGAATGAAATTGTCAGGTTGGGGCAAGTCTTTGAGAAAAATGTTTTCCAAAAGAAATCTGTCTTAACCAGACTCCAAACATACACATAGTATGTATACTTTCTCTTATAGCAGACCCTATTTTGTAACATTTAGATGTGTTTATGAGTGTGAGTACAGGTTCTAAACCTAGAAAAGAGACTTGAGAGGTGGGTAAATGGCTAGTCGTGGTATGTGTGTGGCATGAAAGTGGAATTGGAGCCTCTGAGGAATGGGATGGGAGGAGGAGGGGGGACAGGCAGGAGAGGCAGGACGATAAGGGAGAAGATAAAGCAAAGGCAAGGTATGCATAAAATGCTAGCATAATACTTCCTATATTTCTTTTAATTTAAAAAAAGAGCCGATGTGGTGGCACACTCTTTAATCCCAGCACTAGGGAGACAGATGCAGGCAAATCTCTGAGTTCAAGGCTAATCTAGTCTGTCCTACAGGGCCAGTTCCAGGACAGCCAGGGCTCATAAAGAAATCCTGTCTGGAAGGTGGGGGGAGGGAGAGACAGGCTATAATTTGATTTTACAATTAAAACGTCCCTGTCCCTTTTGGCAAATGTGCAGTAGTGTGTGCTATAATTATGATGACATTAATAAGGATATTAAATAAGATTTAGGAAGTGCTTATTTCTGGACAAGAATTTTGATCATTTAACCTTACTTCTGAGAGTGACATCATTACTATACCCATTTTAATGGGGCATCAGGATAGAGGTTTCATTTTGATGGCAGACTTCATTTTACTCATTTGCAAGTGACTTCAATCTTGCAATCCTAGCCTTATTAAAAAGTATGAAGAATTCACAAAAGTATTTGTGTTGTGATTGACGGTATTATGCTGCCTCTTAGCACAAATAATTACATACAGTATAAAATTCCCCACTGGGGAATCCCAACTAGGAAATTACATAGTACACTGGTGTGTGCAAATTTGAGGAGACTCCTGTATGGAACCAGAAGGGCCCAAATCAAAGGAACTGATTTGGGGGAATGGAAGGAAGCAGTGAGGTAAAAGGGCAGGGCCCATGGCATCCTTACCTGCTGCACTGCTTGTTCTGGGTACCATCTCTCCGTCATCTTCTCCAAAATAGCGTCTGTGGAAAAAACATACATTCATTAATGAGTTCCATGTCATAAGGCTCCTGTTCCTAAGGTACATCTGTGCGCTGTTCTCATCCATTTCTTCACAGCACCCACTAAACTCTTGCGTGTATTAACTGCTATTGTGGTCAACACTGTCAAAGGCATAGAAAACTTACCTACTGTAAGGGCTTGGTGAAAGGAAACTTTAGAGCCAGTTAAGGAGGACAGCAACCAGATGAAGAATGGGAATAAAAGAACGTTCTATCAGGAGGCAACAGCAAGGGTCAGAAGTCAAGAAAGTCCCTGATGTGTTACAGGAATATACAGAGGCAATCTGCAACTAGACCAAGCTGAACCTTCTTAGATAATAATAATAACAAAGGATAGAACGCTTAGGTTTTAGATAGCACATTCTGGGTGCTGAATGAGGCTATGTGGAGTGAGAGAAAAGAGATCAATGTTCTCATTTGCTCTTCCACTGCTGTGATAGACAACATGACCAAAAACAATTTGGGAAGGTAGAGGTCCATTTCAGCTTACACTCTCGGTAACAGTCCATCCCCAAGGGAATTCGGGAACTCAAGCCAGGGACTTGGAGCAGAAATCACAGAGGAAGGCTGCTTTCTGGCTGGCTGGCTCCTTTTGCTCTGGCTTGTGTTCAGCCAGCCTTCATTTATAACTCAAAACCACCTGCCTAGGAGTGGAACCACCCACAGTGGACTGAACCCTTCCACATGGATCAACAGTCAGGACAGTTCCCCACAGCCATGGCCACTGGCCAATCTGATCTGAGTCTCCCTTTCCTGAGGTGACTCTTAGTTGTGTAAAGCTAACGACAAAAACTAACCAAGGTGATACAGCATGCCATCTATATCTCAAGTAAGAAGACATGAGGGCTTTGCCAGGAAAAAGTAGCAGAGAAGGAAACCAAAAACTTTAATGTTTAGAGAGCAGAAACGACACAGTAGGGGCTAGGAATAGAGCTGAGTTGGTAAAGTGCTTGGCTACCATCTATGAAACCCTGGATTGGCTCCCTGCACCCATGAGCAAAGTGTGGTGGCTCCTGCCTCTAATCACAGTACTTAGAAGATAGCAGCAGGAGGGTCAGAAGTGCAGGGCTATCTGTAACTGCATATTAAGTTTGAGGCAAGCCTGGGCTGTGTAGGATCCTACCTTACATTAATAAAAAAATCAACACAAAAATCTTTGAAAAGTGAAGTCCCTTCAAGGAAGTGTTAGTAATGGCATGATCCAGGGTCCAGGGCTGCGTCTGCAAAGTAGAGACAAGCAGTACAATCCTTTATACAGAGAGGGCAAAGGTCACAGAGATAAGTCAATAAGTACTTGCCCAACACCCACATGTTGTTGGCTGCTGTGTTTTGTTTGAGTTTTTGATTTGCGCTACTTAAGGCAGCACTGGAGATTATGCCCTGGGTCTCCTGCCTGCTGAGTAAATGTCATTTCTGTGTGTTAGTTTCCTCCTCCATCCCTCTGAAGGGAACGTAGGCCTCACTCATGCGAGGTCAATGAACCACATCCTCATCGTTTTAGTCAAAAGTTGTACCAGTAATAATAATAATAACGGTAATAATAAACATTATCCAAAGGGTCAGGGATGCAGCCTGGGAACAGAACTCCTATCTAGCATGAACAGAATCTAGGTACTCTTTGGAGCTTCTCCAATGTAGCAGTGAGTAAAACATGCAAAAATATCTCTGTAGCCATTGAACTTACAGTGAGAGGAAACAATTAAAATGTATAAGAGAGTATGTTTATAGTACAAGTTCTATAAAAGGGTGAGTGTGTAAACTGAGGACGTGGCCACCCTGAGGGATGGTTGAGAGAGAGGTTTTTATTGTAGAGATGAGGGAGAGTAGGGCCAGAGGCATCTGGAAGAGTCTAGAACAGAAAGGAAAAAAAAAATGATAAGCTAAACATGGCCAGTGGACTGGGGAGGAGGGAAGAGAGGAAGACAGAGAGAGAAGAGGACCAAGAGAGAGGGGACCACGAGGGAGCACGAGCTAAAATCGCAGGGTTGTAAGTGAATGAGAAATTGGGGGAGCTCATGAGCTGGAGAAGTTAGGGTAGGCGGGGTGGGTGGGGGCAGTATTATGATGCTGAGAGAGCCTGGAGGCCAGCATTTGCACTGGTATGCTAATAGGCACCACAGAAAGCCATTTATCCCTCCTGACAGTAATAAGAACATGGCTCCTTTGGTAGAGGGGAACTGGAAAGTGGAGTTTCCTTTGGGCCTGACAGTGAGGGGACAAGGAAAGTGGATATAGGGAAGGGACGGAGGTGAGCAAAAGCAGAGACTGCAGTTTTTAGTGGACAAGACTGCTCCGTAGAGCAATGAGTAGCAATGGGGGGATGTGAGAAATGACTAAGCTGATAGCATCAAATGCAAAGGTCTCTCAGGGAGCAACTAGAGTACAGAACCGCAAGCAGATTGGTGTGCTGGTCAGAGTGAGGGGAGGGAGGTGCGAGGGCTGTGCAGGGGGCACGGGCTGGATAGAGCCTTTCAAGACACGCAAAGGAATGTAGCTACGGGGTTTTATGAATCAGGAAGATGACCACAGTGGCCTGTGGTTTAAAATGGCTGCTGGCTACTGTTTTGACAGGCTGGTGGGCATGCAAGTAAGGCGGGGACAAAGGTGGTTGCAGTTACTCTGCCGAGAGCTGCGTTGTTGCTGATCTTATTTATCTTTTAAGCTTTGGTTATCACTCCCAGACAGTGGTGACCAAAAAGAGCTCCTCAGACAATGCTTTCCAAGTCTTCTCCTTTAAAAGCCAGACAATAGTCACAGGGAGGCAGAGGGGAAGCTGGCCTCTATTTGGACCTGATGTTTGCCTCAGGGATGGAGTCATATAAATCTTCACTCTGTTAAGCAGACGAACATGAAAGTACCAGACATGACACACATTTGGAATGCATATAGAGGGCAATTCTTTATTAACCAAAAGTAGATCACCAGCTTCCATCTCCCGGGTCCTCTGCCTTTCTTTCATCCTTATTAAAAAGCTTCCCTGTGAGTGAGCCGCACCATGGAAGAGAGGATGCAAGTACCACTTACAGATTCTCTCATGCCTGAGTGAAGCTGGGAGAAGATGTCAAAACTATTCAGCAAAATAATGGCTTGAAATGTGTGTAAAGGGAAATTTATAGTTCTCTGTGCTGCTCTCTGCGCATGTGTGCTCAGTCCAGGAAGGTGGCTGCCCATCTGCCTTCAGAAGCACAGTCCCCTCAGGCCAAATTTACCCGCCCAACACTGTTTTATTTCATCCACACCCGGGTGACCCACATCTACACTCCCTTGAAAAATAGGAGGTCTGCCTTTTCACACAGGGGTACATGGTCGTAGTTGTCATGGCACCCCTCCCCCTTAAATAGAACAGACAAGTCTTTTCCAGCTTGCCACAGCCCTGCCCCTTCCTACCTGGTCCCTCACAGGTTCCTGAGGCTGCTGCCCTGCTACAGACAACATGCAGAGTTTTGCTTCTGCTTTAAGACACATGAAAAATCAATCGCTCAGCTTCAACACACCATTCATTTGTGTAGAAAACTGGTAACTTGCTTGTGTATCATGTTTGCCTCTCTGAGCTTTTATTTCCTCAAATATTCACACAAGCAGAACATAAGTTCCTGTTTCCTTATATTAGCTACAGATTCCGTTATCGAGTTTAGATCTGGAATGCCCCTCCCCCAAGGCTCCAGTAGGTGGTGGTACCAGAAGGTAACAGAGACCTGGGAGGTGCTACTTGGGTTAAGGAAGTAGGTCACTCCTCATGTATCCTGTCTCCCATCCCTTCTTCACTCTTCCCTGCTTCCTGGCCACCAAGAGGGAGGCAGTTTTCCTCCCTCACATCCTCATTCTATGATGTTCTACTTCGCCAGAGGCCCACAGTGGAGCCTGTGGCCATGGAGGAAACCTCGGATCAATTAACCCAAATGAGTCGCTTCTGTGTAGCATTTTGTCACAGTGATAGGACACTGAGTGTTTCTGTCTAGCATTTTGTCACAGCGAAAGAACACCAACTAAGACAAAATTTAACAACACAACTCATCTCAATGCTTTTCAGGCATCTAAGGTTCTTTCCAGACATCTTTCAATCCTCCTTGCTCGGCAGATTCCAGATTATAGAGCAGGGGCAGGCTGTACCAAAGCAGCGAGGCCCTCCCAGCTGCCTTGCCTTGCCCTGCCCACACGTGCACACTCGGTTTGCTGCCTGCCTGTGTGGATCGATAACTGGAAGGATAGAAAGGTCAGTTTAGATAGGGCTGAGTTAAAAGGCATACTTATAATCTCTCAGGAGAGTTTTTAAAAATCACTTTAGCTCTATTAACAGCTCAAGTTCTCTTTCTTAAAGCCAGACAGTAAGCACTCTCCAGTGCTGGAAAAAGGTTGGAAAGGAATTTAATGCTTCCCAAGGGAAAGACGGAAGCCATGGGACAGAAACACTGAGTATATGTCTAGAGGGTTGCCATTTGTGACATCTGATAAACCTAAGTGCAAAGAGAATTGAGGGACAGTAGACAAAGACTCCGAGTCTGTACACACATACACACATACACACACACACACACAACAACAACAACAACAACAACAAGATACACACACAGGTATGTTCTTCTGTTTTAGCCAAGACTGAAAAAATATGTGTATCCCTTGTCCTAGTTTCTCACATTGAACTGTGCGTAGATTGAAAAACAAAACACAAGCCCACCAGTGAGTCCAGTTCAGCTAGCATGCTGTTCACCAGGGCACTGAAAACTCTCCCACAAAGATATCTGTATATAATCATTTCCCCACGATGCTTGACCTTTTGACAATAAATTTCAAAAAGAAATCTCCTGTATAAATGAGGAGTAGCCCTCACCTTTCTCTTTCTCCCTAACATTATTATTCTGTTAGTAACAAAATGATTCCGTGAAAATCATGTATGCTAGTACTCCTGACAAGATAATGTTCTGTTTAATTGAAAGAACTAAGATTCTCCAAGCACAGCCTACTCACAAGCTGTCCACACGCTTGATTTCTGTATGCCATCTCACCCATACTTTCTTGGTCATTGGATAAGTGACTAATGTGATATTAAATTCAAGCAACACATCGATACTTCATATCTTATATCACTGGCTCTCCCTGTAGTTTTCCAAGGTGATTAGGTTGGGAATTACCAGAATGTAATTGCCACTCTCTGCAAACCATCTGCCACCCCCTGTCACTCTAATGCTATCTGACTGACTGATGGCTCTTTCCAGCCATTTCTGGGAATGGTAGCTTCATTTACTTTAAGGGATATCCAGGACTCTCAAGTATGCTTTGCTTGAACACAGCTCCTTTAAAGACCCAACACTGTGTTGGCCACTAGTCTACTTTCTCATGATACTGGTCCACTAGTCTAGTTTCTCATGATGCTGAGGAGCAAAGCCTACACTCCTTCCTCCATAGCAAAGAGCAACCCCATGGTGGAACCTGCTGTGCAGTATTTCCTACAAGGCAGTTAGACCCCATTTTGCAAACTGTACTCTTGGTACCATCGTCTTCTGATTCCATCAACTGAATTTTTAGTGAGAGTCAGGAATTAGTTACCCATCAGCTTCAATAATTAGTGTCTTGATATATGAGATAATTATATCTTAGGACCAAGATTGGGTCCAAACCATTTTGAAGAAGTTGACGTCAGTCTAGACTCTACTATTTTCTTTTCTCTAGTCTTACCTATTAGAATGATTAACCCAGAGTTGTGTTTTCTTCTCATACGAGTGGAAAACTCTCCCAAATGTGGTTATTCTCCAGATCCTTCCCCAGGCCATAGCCTTGGAGGCAGTTCTAAGTACTGTCCTGGGCCCCACCCCCTCATTTACCACCACCTTGCTTTAAGTCTCCAAGCTGAAGGACCAAGGAAGGTTAGGTTTTCTGTCTTTCCAGTTTGTTCCTATAAACAATTTCAGAAGCAGAAGAATAATATGTTTGAGCAGAATGTACAGCAGAAACTGGGACTTGATTGCTCTTTCTGTTTACTTGTTTATTTATTTATTTTTTGCAGGAACTCTGTGTGTGTGTGTGTGCGCGCGCGCGTGTGTGTTCAGGTATGAATAGCTTGTGCACGTGTGTGTGCGTGCATATGGAGGGCAGAGTTTAACATCAGATGTTTTCCTCTATTTCCATCTTTTTTGAAGGAGGGGGTAGGGAGAAGGGTCTCTCACTGAAACTGGAGCTTGCTGGTTTGTTTAGCTATACTGCCTGGCTAGGAAGTCCCAGGAATCTTCCTGTCTCTGCCTGTCCAGCTGGAATGACAGGTGTGTGCTATGCCTCCACACTTGGCTTTTACATGAGCATTGGAGATCAACCTAAGGTCTTCCTGGTGGCACACCAAGCACTTTGCAATGGAGCCACCTCCCAAGCCCTGTTTTTAGAGTTTCTAACTTTATAAACATTTATGGAGAAGTTCTTCTCATGCGGGGCACTGGAAATGAAAAAAAGAAATTATGGATCTTGTCATGCAATAATAGATCGAGAGGAAGGCTTGTGGTTCAAAGAGGTAATTGTGGGAATAATGATAATGTATTTAAAGGGATTTCAGAATGTAAACCAGGCAGTAATATAGTCTTCACAGAGACGGAGGTCTAGGAACCCTATAGAAAGCAGAGAGCATTCCTTGGATTCGCGTCCTAAAGGACAGCTGAGAGTACAGAAGGCAACACGAGAAGGGACAGCTGTAAGTATGCAAAGCAACGTGACAAAGGCCTGAAGGCAGGGAGGTGAATGGTAGGCTCAGTGGTGATGTTCCCCAGCCTAGTCATCAATGGCTCTCTAGGGTCCATTCCCCATCCGTGTGCTACCTTTCCTCAGAGGGGAACATTAACAGCTCTTGGTACCTGTCCTCACACAGGACATCTTTCCCTGACCTCTCTGAGCATTGCTATGGTTTGGATCTCAAAGGCCTGAGAAAGGTCAATGTGTTAATTAGTCTTGGTCACCATCAAGTGGCACCATTGGGAGGTGGTAGAACCTCTGGGGAAGAGGGCCCTGGTGGGAGGGAGTGGGTACCACGTGTGTGCCGTTGATGGGGACAATAAGACCTCGCCTCCTTTCTCTCTTTGCTTAGTAAACACCATACAGTGAGTGACCTTTCTCTACCACATATTCTTGCTGTCACCACAGGCCTTAAGCCCCAAATAACCACAGACTGAAGTTACTGAAGCTGGAGACAAAATAACCCTCCCCTTTCAAAACGCTGTATAGCTCAGATATGCTGTCACAACAATGCAATGCGACTAAAGCAGAAACACTGATTCGGGGAGTGGGGTCATTGATGTGGCACTGACAGTGCAGCTCAGAAGCCTTGGAGCAATTCTCAGGAGAGCACAGACAGAATGATGACAGGAAAGCCATCACTGAGGGCTGTGCTGGTGAGGTTCCAAGCAGAGATGAAAGCTGCTGAGGACCAGAGGCCGTCATATTGTGTCCTGTCAAATAACGTGCCTGCACTTCATCATGGCTCCGAGACTCCGTGGGGGGCTGAATTTCAAAGATTCATTTACTTGGTGGGTAAATTTCAAGGCAGTGAAGCATTCATGCTGTGGTGTAGCTATTGCTGGCTGCTTTTTTACCAAGGTTTACAATGTGAACCGGGGACCACAAAACAACTCAGAAAGATTGGAAACTTTTATAGCTGGGCAGAGAAAGGACACAGCCAAAGGCATGAAGGGTTCCTGAAACTGTAAGTCATACTAAACCATTCTTGCTTTGGAGTTGATTCATCTCAGGGTTGTTTTGTTTTTGTTTTTGTTTTTTTATATAGTGGCAACCCCAATGTAAACTTTGAAAAATCATTTAGTAACACTGTCAGTAAGAAAGGTTCTGCATATTTGTACAAGCTATAAAGGTTGGAGGCTGGGGGTGGGGGAGTTAAGAAAAATACACACACAAGTGTCTTAGTCACTGTTTTATTGCTGCTAAGAGACACCATAATCACAGCACAATTCTTATAAAGGAAAACATCTAACTGGGGCTGGCTTACATAAGTTCAGAGGTTTAGTGCATTATTGCCATGGCAGGAAACATGGTGGCATGCAGGCAAACATGATGCTGGAGAGGTAGCTGAGAGTTATACATCTAGATCCACAGGCTTCAGGAAGAGAGATGCACTGGACCTAGCTAGAGCATTTGAAAACCTCAAAGCCAACCCACCAGTGACATGCTTCTTCCAACAAAGCCATATGTACTCTAACGAGGTTCCATAAATCTATGAGCCTGTAGGAGCCATTTTTTTTCATTTTTTGTTTTTTCAAGACAGGGTTTCTCTGTGCATCAGTCCTAGCTGTCCTGGAACTAGCTCTTTAGACCAGGCTGGCCTTGAGCTCACAGAGATCTACCTGCCTCTGCCTCCCAAGTGCTGGGATTAAAGGCGTGCTCTCAAACACTGCTTGGCTATGGGGATCATTCTTATTCAAATAACCACATCAAGGAAGTGTTCTTTCCTATTTTATTAAAAGATTTTTACCAAAAAAAGGGGGTGGAGAAATGGGGGGGGTTGGTGGTGGTGGTTGGGTTGGTTATTTATTTATTTATTTATTTATTTATTTATTTATTTGGAGGGTAGGTTGGTTTACTTTGAGACTGGATCTTTCTTTGTATGTCCTGGCCATCCTGGAAATCACTATGTAGACCAGGCTGGCCTCAAACTCACAGATATTCTCTTGCCTCTCCCTCCTGAGTGCTGGGATTAAAGGTGTGCGCCACCATACCTGGCTTGGAAAATGTGTTTTAACTTTCACTGTTCTTCCTAACTAGTGTTTTAAATGACCTACATTAAAGATGAACTAGCAGCTCAAGGTTAGGCTGCTCAGAGTGAATTCTTAGACATGGGCTTGTGGTGTGACAGGAAATTTGCTGACATTTGCTACTTATTGAGATCTCCATAGTTTTTAGGCATCAAACCTAATATGCATTCTGTTCTACTTTCCCTGTCCTTTGCAGGGCAAGAGAGATGGCTCAGCAGTCAAGAGCAGTTGTTGCTCTTCCAGAGGACCCAGGTTCAGTTCCCAGAACCCACATGGTGGCTCACAACTATCTATAACTATTTCCAAGGGGTGTGAAGCCTCTATCTGACTCCCATGAGCACCATTCATGTAGGCAAAACATGAAATAAAATAAACATAAACATAAAATAAAATAAAATAAATAGATCTAAAAACCAGAGACTCCTTTGATATGACTTGCTAGATTCTGTCTGGATCAAGTGGAAGGAATTTCCTAAAGGTCCATTTTTCATATTTTTGTTTATATCTACATTCAATCTGTCAAATACAAAATGGCTAGAAGTTAAAAACTAATCTGTGACCTGGGTTTGTTTTATAACATATGTGAGGTCCTGGCCCTGACAATTTATAAATGACAGGATTTCACAAACAGTGTCAACTTGGCAATACAGACATCTACAGGTAGTAGTTATTTTAGCTGTCTATGCATAGCTTTCCAAGTAATACATTTTCTTTCACTGAAATGACCATGATAATTGCTATCCAGAACCATCACACCCATCACCAATGCTGACTCCCAGTTTATGGAGTGAATGTCTTATACTTTCCAGGCACTATTCAAATCACATCCTGTAAAATAGACACCCTTACTCTGGTTCTACAGGTGAGGAAGAAGCCTGGGAAATGAGATGCTTTGTACAACATCACACTAGAACATGTACTTGAAAACTGAATTGGTATGACTCCATACTTTCAAAAAATATCTAACATAAACATAGGTTTATTTCATTTTCAATTATGTGCATACCTGTGTATCTGGGTATGGGTTTGTGCACATGAGTGTAGGTGCCCATGGAGGCCAGAAGAGGGCATCAGATCCCCTGGATCTAGAATTACAAGTGGTTGTGAGCCACCCAATATAGGTAATGAAATCTGAACTTGGATCCTTTATAAGACCAGCAAGTGCTCTTAACCACTAAGCCATCTCTCCAACCATCCCAGACCTTTCTCCTGCCCATGTTTACCCTATTTATATTTGTGCATGAATGTTTCCTTTGTGCCTGCCTTAAGTCCGGTGATATGAACCCTGAGAAAGTAAGAGAAAGGCAGAGTGAGCTACCTGCTGTACTCAGAAGATGCAACTGAGATTCAAAATAAATTTGTTTCTTGGGATAACAATTTATCCATGAAGGACAGCCCATACTTGTGTGTGGGAGTACTGGTCTAACAGATGCTATGTGACAAATTAAGTCTGAAAGGCAAGTGCTGGGAATGACTTATTCAAGTCTCATCCTGAAAAGTGTTTCTAATCAAATTTCTCTAGAGTTATCTTCCCCAGGTCCCTAGATGATAACACTGGGTCTTGTCCCCTACAGTCCAAGAGAATGAGCTAAAAGGCACAAAACATGATGGAAACAGACTTAAAGTGGAAAGGCCATTTGTGAACCTCATCTGAGACCCCCTTTTCACTTACCAAGAGAGAAGCAAGTATATCTTTTATGTTTCAAATGTTGCCAAATACTCCTACCCCACAATTTGGCACAGGAATCACAAAAAGGCACATTCAAATGCAAATAGGGTAGAAGTCACAGATGTGGAGAACAGGACTGTTGTAAAATAAACACAGTGGGGTCATCATTTTCCTCATCTCAAGACCCCTCATTATAATCTCTGTAGGTGAGGATGCTGAACTGGCAAAGCCCCTCAGAACACACAGCACATTATTGAGAGCGCCCCAACATGCTATGCATGAACTGACTTGCACTGACTCGGAGGCATCCACTTCTCCCCAGCACGGGCTGCAGTTACACCCTTCACTTCATACTGTCTATCCATGAAAGTGCTCACCTCACAACCAAGTCCCAGAGGCGGACTCTGGAGTGCTCACCAACAGCTACAAAGAGCTACAAGCGTGATTTACAGTCAGCATGACTGCCTGTCTGCAACAAACGTCTCTCTGCCTGCCTGTCTGTCTGTCTGTGTGCTTGTACCTGTCTGTCAGTCATTCTCTTTCTCTCTCTCCTGTCTCTGTCTCTGCCTCTGTCTCTGCCTCTCTCTTACACACAAACAGAAACACACACACACACACACACACACACACACACACACACACACACACCTGTCTATCTCACTAAGCCTTTCTCCTTTAAGGAAAAGATTTGTTTCATGCTGCCACCTGTTACAGTTCAGAGAAATGATTTAAGATTGTAGAAGGTAAAGGCAATTCACTTTGCCTTATAAGGTTATAAGATATTCAACCATCTAGTAAATTCCCTCTGAGTCCCCTGGATCAGCAAGGAGATAGGTGAGACATCTGCACATCTTTGGAAAGATGCATGGAAACTGCCTGCTTTGGGGTTGGCCAGATCACTAGGTGATGCGTGGTGTCTCTGCACACTTCGAAAACCAGTCTTTGATTCCCACTTTGGGTCCTCACAGTGCATTCGTTCTGCTGTCCTCTGTTTCTATTAATGGCTAATAGTCCCAGGGCCTGGGCTATGCTGAGGCAACTAACTGGTTCAGTCTACCTACAGTTCTACACTAGGTGTCAAGAGATTCATGGCTTTGTTCCTTTCTACTTACTTTTTGATTCATATAATCTTTCATTGTTTAATTACTTTATCTTTATTGAGTTTTAAAGAGCTACATGCTCCTGGTAGAAATTTTTAAAAAATCAAAAATAATTTCTTAAATGTCACAACATACCACATTAAAAAAGATTTTCATACTTTTCAATTGCTATAGTATGAATTCTAATTGGTCTTAATAATAAAACCCTGAGTCAGACATAGGGGTTAATGCTGAAATATCAGAGAAGGAGCCAGACACTACTTCTCACCTCTACCGAATCCGCAGACCAAAGAGGGCAAGATCCTGTCTCCACGAATCCTCAGACTGAATGCATGAGCTCCTCCTGTCCCTTCAGACTGAATGCATGAGCTCCTCCTGTCCCTTCCCGCCTTATATTCCTCTCTCTACCCAGTCATATCCCTTCCTGTCTCTGCCTGCCTAGTGCTGGGATTAAAGGTGTGTGCCACCACTGCTGACCTGTATGGCTACCTAGTGGCTAGCTCCACACTCTGATCTTTAGGCAAGCTTTATTTATTAGATCATAAGCAAAACATCACCAGGAATTGCTCTTCAGCTTTGCTTATGTGAATTCTGTAAATAATAAATCACACTGAGCAGATGATCTCCACCTTGCTTTTAATTTTACATTTGTGTGCACGCATGTGTGTGTGTGTGTGTGTGTGTGTGTGTGTGT
This sequence comes from Phodopus roborovskii, assembly GCF_943737965.1. NCBI lineage: Eukaryota > Metazoa > Chordata > Mammalia > Rodentia > Cricetidae > Phodopus > Phodopus roborovskii. The sequence continues at coordinate 29,090,602 of NW_026126540.1, forward strand.
GTGTGTATACTATGAGTGTATACTAAGCACACACATGGAAATCAACCTGCAGGAACTGGCTCCCTCCTGCCACCATGGATTCCAGCAATAGAACTTGGGTAATCAGGCTGAGCAGCAAATGCCCCCTTCCACCCTCCGAACCACCTCTTCAGCCCTTGCTTGTACACCCATACTATTAAAATAAAAGGTTGTAAAGAGTGGTTGGAGAAGTGGCTCAGCAATCAAGGATACTTGCTGTTCTTTCAGAGGACTCAGATTCAGTTCCAAACACCCTCACAGCTTCTGTAATTCCAGTGCCAGGGGATCCGACACCTCTTCTGGCCCCCACAAACACCAGGCATACATATGGTACACAGACACACGTGGGCAAAACACCCATGTACAGAAAATAAGATTTTTTAAAATAATGTTGTAAGGGATGCTGTTTCACGGGAAGAGTCCAGGAAAGCAGGGGAAAGGAAGGAAGCAACTGGAAAGAGGAAGAGGATGTTTAGGGAAAATTATAGCTTAGTCTGGAATTACAAAGACTAAATCAGAGTCTGCTATCTTATATGGCTTGATAAAGTACCAAGACAAAGCTTATAGAGTTCCAAGGGACTCCAAAATTTACCAAGGCTTATGGACTGCAAAGGTACTAGAGGTTCTAAAACCGTCCTGAGAAAATTATTTTAACAGTTCTGAGTGTAGGCTCCACAGAGTGAGGGGAAGATAAAGAACAGACAGCCTGGGTGGTAAGGGAAAGACAATGAGCAATGAGACAGGGAAATGAGGGGCCTAAGGGTGTCAGGAACACACCATCACAGTTGAGACTTCCTTCCTTCCTTCCTTCATTTCTTCTTCTTCTTTTGCTTTTTTTTTTAGGGGGGGTTCTTTTAGGAGAGAGAATATGGGTTAAGGATGAGCCATGAGGGATGTGGATTCTCAAGCAAATGCTTGAGCGCACCTGGGGGCCATGCTAGAGTGTCCACATCATTTGCTGTCAGGTGTCCAACACCAAGAAGTATATACCATAGCACACACTTCTTAAACAATAGCGTCCAGCTTGAACTCACAATGGTGCCCGTTTATGATACGGCAACACACAACAGACATATCAGCCTTCTAGACAATGTTATCTGGAGAATTCTTAATTGAAGATCTACTGACGACTTGGGCACAAACAACTAGTCCATTGTCCAATCAATTCCATGGAAAATACAAAATAAACCAACTATGTTCAAAGTATAACAGAACAGAAAGAACTGAGTATAGAAAATACCAAGAACTTGCTTCTAAAAATAATTCCCAAAGGAGGCAATGACGAAGCTAACCACAGAAGGGTAAACAGTTAGTTACCCTAGCAAAGGCCAGGCTAGGTATGTGGGTGGCAACAACCGGTATATTAAGGCCCACACATAATAATTTTAGATCAGGCTGAGCAAAGTGGCAGTCACTATATAACTATCTCCCTAGGGCTGCTGGAAAAGTTATTCCTATGAGGCCAGTAACCTGGACATACAAAAGACTCTTTTGAAACAGTTTAAATGTTATATGTTCTCACTTAGTGCACACAAATGTGTGTTTCCTTCTGCTATGAAACATACATTGACTTAGTTCAAAAGTGGTATATAAAGGGTGATACACACACATCCATGAGCGAATATGACATTTTCCCCTTTGTAATAGGCACCCTAAACACATACTATGAATAATTTTGCTGTGACCCAAATCTACGTTTCTTTTCTCACATCAATAAGTTGTGTTGATTGATGTCTTAGCACACAATACTGTTAACCACCACAAAGCATTTTCCCCCAAAGAAGGGTAAAAGTCAGGAAGTTGCTATTGATTTACCTAGAGATGATACTTTGTGTTGATGTACCCCAGTTTGTTTCCTCTCTCACTCAGCTCCCACATGGGGATTCAGTTCTAGAGAAGATGTTTAAACTACAACATATCCTTCTGTTACATGCAGTGGATTTTCTAAACCTGAAAATGCTTAACCGTACTGTTCTACTTCTGAACATCAATTGTCAAAAAAAGAAAAAAAAAATGGAAGACGATGCTTTCAGCATCCAGATATTTGTTGGATATTTATAATAGCTGAACGTGGAAAACAGCAAGCTTTGGAGTAGGAAATGATTAAGCAATGTATTGTAATTCCACATGACATGCTGTTCTACATGAAGAATACAACACAGAGGGCAACAGGCAAAAGAGGAATGGATGATGAGGCAAATCAACATAAAGGTATCATAGCCTGTTATGGTGCTATGAAGATATAAGCTGTAGTTAATATTGTAAAATTCATTATAAGTAGTCTATGAACAAAAACTATTTGGCTATGAGGGCTCAGGAAAAAAAATCACATAGTATTTGTCTTGCTGACCAGAGAACTCAAAAGATGCTGTGAGACAGAGGGAAAATATGACCTCATGTGTCTGAACACTTTAAAATAGGATTGGATGGAGCCACATTGGGTCATCATGACATCTTTTTTTTTATTTTGGACTTTTATTCTAACTTTAAATGTTATTTGAATTTTTGCCTGAGACAACTTGTGAACTGTCCCGAGCCCAGTTTGGAATGTTATTTATGAGACAGGCGATTTGTGGGCGGTGTCTTAAGACATCCACTGAATGGTCAGCACAGCCACAGTGAAGTGAGCTACCAGGATGAAGAGGATGGATGCTGTGATGAAATTCAGCCAACCCCCACTTCCAGAGCAAAAGCAACCTTCCCTGTCCTCTGTACCCAGCCTTAGTAGCTGAAAGGGGGAGGGGTGAAATCAGTGACTGAGACAAAGTCCCCAAGCCACAGCCAAGTGTAGAGCACAGTTGCCAAGGCAGAGATTTTCCTTCTCAAAATGCAGAAAATTAATTGCTAGCACTGATGAATATTCAACAAGAATCCACTGTCTAAAGATATCTTAGTAATAGAGTTGGGAAAGCAATCATTTTCCTGATACGAAATGCTACATGCAAAACACCAGACAAGCAAGACACTGGCATGGGCTAACTGCCACACTTGCTAATTTTGAACAGTAGAAAATCACATAACCTCCTTCTGCAGCCACATCTGTAAAATGGGGCAAAATGCCATCTCTGGTTCTAACTATTCATTTGTCAACAGGACTCTCTAGTGTTTCCCATGAATTCTGCCAGGCTGTGAGTTAGCAAAAGGTAGAGCAAATGCAAACAGCTACCAATGTGACCTGGTGGGTACAATACACCTATGGTTGATGAGCATCTGCTTACATCAAGCTTCTCTTTTGACTATATGGCAAAGAAGTAAAATCAAATCCTGAAATTGGATGGTTGATTTTCTTGGATGTTACTCCTCCTCTGCATATTTTTACAGCCTTGGAAGACAGATACAAGTAATGCTTGCATTTTATTAAAACTGTTTACATGGTAAATGAAACAACAGACTAATATGCTGTTTTTTTCCTAACCTTCCATCTTTGTGGTTGTCGTTTTAAGACAGAGTTTCTCTGTGTAACGTCTGTAGGTGTTCTGGAACTCACTCTGTAGATCACGCTGGCCTCAAACTCATTGAGATCTGCCTGCCTCTGCCTCCTGAGTGCTGGGATTAAAGGTCTGCGCCACCACTCCCTGGCTTCTAGCCTTCCATCTTAAAGTCTCCTCTTAAATAGGAATGTATTGTCTTTTAGTTGTTTGTTAAGGCAACTTGTTTAAGGGTCACATATGACTTGCCCAACTTACTCATCAACCTCACATGCCACAAACAAGAACATTTCCACCCAAAAAGGGAAGAGAATTTGTAATAATTCTTCCAGTGTTTAACAGTATGGCAGACTGAACAATGACATCCCAGGGATGCCCATATTCCTGATCACCAGAGCTTGTGAACATGCCACTTTACATGGCCACAGGGACTTCAAAGATGTAACTATAAAAAGAGATGATCTTGGGGCATTTGTGTAGCACCAAAGTAATTGCAAGGCTTCCTATAGGAAGGGCACAGGGATGTCAGGATAACAGAAAGAGCTGTGACGGTGGAGGCAGCTGCCAGAGTGATGCCATTGCTGGGTTAGTGCTCTGAGCCAGGAATGCTGAGGGTCTCCAAATGCTGGAAAAGGCAAGGAATGAGTGCTCCCCTGGAGCTCCAGGAAGAACACAGACCCGACAAGTTCCAAAGGGTGACTTTTAGACTTTTGACCTTCAGCATTGCTTACTTTCTGTGTCATAAGCCACTGCTTTTGGTAACAGGAAACTAATACAGTCATGACCCCAGAATACCACAACCTCTAAAGCAGAAGTCATAGTGAGTTTCTAGTCCAGGTAAGAGGACATTAAATATTCAGAACAGCAGCCTGTCCACCATTAGATTCACCGCATGAGGAAACGTAACCTTGCAATCCAGTTCTCTGTAATCTCCATGAACTATTCCTTCAACAGCTCTTAACTCTGCAGGGACATCAATGTGACTGGAGGCAATCTAGTATTTGGAAGGCCAGCATATTCACTATGTTCATGGGACACTTGCTATTGGAGAACCAACCACATTCTCCACAGGTGACTTAGCAAAGAAGCTGCTGGCAAGAATTGGAGCAGAAGCCTCGGTAGGGGAGAAGGCTCACACGGGCTGCAGAGAGGTGGGCAATGTACAGCTGTCAGGGTGTGTCTAACTGAGAGCTTAAATGCCCAAGACCCTGTTCCTTTGTGTGTAGATAGAGCAAGGCAGAAAGCATGAGGAAGCTGAGCATGACGGGCACTTGCCTGTCATCCCAGCACTTGGGAGGTGGAGGCAAAGGATAAGAAACTCAAGTCAAGCCTAGGCTTCATGAAACCATTTCAAAACACAAAACAAAAGCTTACAGGAGTTGTGTGAAGCACCGTTGGGGAAGGGCACCTCTCAGAACTTCCTGAAATGAAATATGGGGATAGAATCATAGTCTTAAGCCTATCCCTAAGTTTAAAAGTAAGTACTCTGTTTCAAAACCAATTCAGAAACCAAGTCACTTTCAAGATGCAACTCAAACAAAACAATTAAGAACAAAAACAAAACTTGGGTTAGAGAGCTATATCATCTTAGTTCTCATTTCTTTCTTAGTTGTATGTGTCACACTCACACTGGACAAATGAATCATTGCCTCTTAAGTTAGATTTACTTGTCTTGAAAAACGTACATGATTAGGAAAAAGACTCAGCACCCATTGAAAGCGTAATAAATGTTAGCAATTGTGGCTAACTTTCCCTCTCAGAATCCTTTGTGTTGTGCTTTTCCAATGTATTCCCACAGCAACTGCTCTAGTTTGCTTCACTGTGATAACCACCACAACCAAAAGTAATCTGGGGAGAACAGGCTTGCTTTGCAGGTTATGGTCTACTACTTCAAGAAGACAAGACAGGAACTCAAGGCAGGGTCTTGAAGAAAACAAAACCAAAAAACAATGGAGAAGCATGGCTTCCGGTTGTGTTCCCTCTGGTTGGCTCAATTGGCTTTCTTCTGTGGCCCAGGCCCATCTGCCTAGGGATGGCACTGCCCACAGTGGACAGAGCCTTCCTATATCAATTAACACTGCTTATATATATGTATGTCAGAAGACAATCTGAGCTGTCATTCCCCAGGCGCTTCAACACAGACACACACACACACAGACACACAGACACACACACACACACACACACACACACACACACACACACACACACACCTGAGACCAGCTCTTTGACTTGCTCAAAGCACATATATAGTTGCATTTATTTATTTATTTATTTGTTTGTTTGTTTGTTTATTTGTAAGCTCTGGGAGAAGATCTCAGGTCCTCAGCCTTGCAAAGCAAGTACCAGTACTTCCTTTTGACTGAGTTATCTCCCCAGCTCCACAATTACTAATTACTTTTTACTGATGGATGGCAACAGTTCCTGGTACACTCCCTCCCCTCCCCAGCAGGTACTCTTTTGGCCTTTGCTTGAACATAGATAGAGGGTCAGTAATCTCCCCAGATCGGGTAGCTCAATGTTTAGACGGCGCTTCCTACCACGGAACCATACCTTGCCTCTTTGGAACTTGTTGCATCCATCAGTTGTTCTGTCCTTTTAGGAGATTCTAAACTCATCTAATCCCCCTGTCACCAACTGCTCTTCAGATCTTTGAATAGTGCTGGCATACCCTCCCTCTCTCTGTTCTTAAGAGCACCAGGTCCCTTGGCCTACCCTCAAAGCATGGCTTTGAGATTCCCCCCACCCCTCCCATCTCCTGACTAGACTTCTTTTTAAAATCCTGTGAAACCCCAGAGCACAGTTTTCTAGGACAAGAAACCAAAAAGTAGGATTGACCCTTCCTTCACATGGAGAAAGTTCACTTCTTCCATCAATGTACCCTGTGTGCAATTTGTCCTTTCTTCAAAAGTCACAGTAAAATGTTCACTCTGTTGAGCCTAACAATAATCTGAAAACCCCCTTTTTGCATAATTTCTGTTAAACCCCAATTTACTTTCTGTGTTTATAGTATTCACTGACTCAGGAATCAGAACAGTCACTTAGCCCCATGCCTATCTCCCAAAGCTAAATCCCAATGATGAAAAGCCTATCTTGGATACAGTCCTCATAAACCCAGGGACAACCCCTCCCACAACAAAACAAAACAAAAAAAACAAAACCACAGAAATGAAATCTTTGTCTCAATTCAGGGTCCCTACTCCTTATCAGTCACTGGAAGGATTTCCGTTTAGAGAACGGTGGGATGCAAGGTGAAGAAAACAGAATACCACCACCATCTCTGCAACCTGACCTACCCAGACCCGCCCTGACCTCGGTCTGGGCAGTGCAGCTGAGGGTGCCCACAGCCCTTTCAGACCCTCGCGCACAGTGAGCTCAGACCCGAGGCTCTAGAGAGGAGCGTTAATGGCCTCTGCGGGCTGCTGGCATGTGGCTAAGGCAGGATGAGGTGGAGGTGGGAAACGAGGCAGTGTGAGGACGAACCTGACATTTTAAAAAGTACCTGAAACTAAAGGTATCCCTGGGGAAAGTCTACTGGAGTCTCTCCGGTCTCTAGGGGGAAAAAAACCTTCCGATCCAGGAAGAGAAAAGCGGACACACGGCTACAGCAAAACTTCCAGACAACCCGGGGCGGTTTTGACGTCAGGAGTAGGTGAAAAGAAAAGCAGGGATATGCCAGAGAGCAGAGCGCGTTCGGGAGGCCAGGAGAGGTGGGCTGGGGAGCAGGGAGGTGATCACAGAAAAGGGGTGCGCTCAGAGGCCTCTAGTGGTGAGGGGCGACAGGGAAAGGGAACAAGGCAGGGACCCCAAGTACACAGGCAGCGAGGGAGAAGCCGCTCCCTACCTGGCCCAGGTCTGCTCCATGATCCAGGCCCTCTCCACGCTCTCGGGGCGCCAGTCACCCGGGGGTGGCCACAGCCCAGGAAGATACCAAGCCTTGCCCAGGAGTCTCCAGCGCAAAAAGCCTGAGTCTTTTCCTCCTCCCCAGCTCCTCTTGGCGCCGGCGCCGGGGGAGGAACGAGGTCTGCTCTACGCTTTTTGGCGAGAGAGCAGATGTGCTGCGGCCGCGCCCTCAGCTAACGGTGCGCTGGGCACAAGGCAGGGACTGTTCTCGGGAGGTGGCTGGACGCTGCTGCCGCCGAGCCCAGGCCGCGGGCGCACTCGCTCCCAGGCTGAGACGCGACTGGCTGGCACGAGCAGATCCGCACCAGCTGAGCTGTCAACCGCGAGTGAACGGAGGCGGGGCTCCCGGCAGCCCAGGACCCGCCCAGGTGACACGCCGCGACACACACCCTCCAGCCTCCATCGCCTCTCTTGCAGGCTAAGAGGTATGATGTTTCAGAAGTGGCCTTCGATGACCCTCTTCATATCTTCATATCTCTCGTTCATCTCAGTCAGGGGCTTTGGGTGAAACCAGCCAGCTGCAAGGGAGCACCTTGGAGAGAGGTGGTCTTCCCCTGCGCCTGCGTCACCCACCCATAGGTAACCTCGGAGCCAGAGATGGAGTCTAGGAAGGATGAGATCCAACTGAATGCAGCTGTGCCTACTAGAGCGTCATAGGGCACAAGGTGATCTTCTGACAGATATGCCGGGTTTTAGTTTCACCAATCACCCACCGACAGAAACTTCCTCAAGAAGCAGCCCTCCTCACCAAACCTTGCAGCCTTATTAGCTGCCCCCATCTCAATCGACCCCCATCTTTTGCACTACTTTGCCGCCTTCCTTTTTAGTTCCCCCAGCAACCAGGCTCTACCAAAAGCTGCCAGGATGCAGAGGGTTCATGAACATCCCAGACTTAAGAGACTTAAGAGTGGCCGTTTAGATGTAGACTTTCCACAGAGGCTGTTCTGAAATCACATGCAAAGCTATTTCTTCCAAGGAGGGAGCTGCCCAGACCTCCACGTATGTACCAATGCTTAAACAAGACAGACGTGCTGTAATTAGAGGGTTTGCCGCCTGGAGCTCCCTTTTAACTCTGAATAAACCTTTTTATTAAGTCACATGAACACTGTTATCATTAGTTTTACCACTGGTCTTTTATTTATTTTTATTTATTTATTTATTTATTTATTTATTTTTTTTTTTTTGAGACAGGGTTTCTCTGTGTAGCCCTGGCTGTCCTGGAACTCGCTTTGTAAACCAGATGGGTCTTGAACCCACAGAGCTCCACCTGTGTCTGCCTCCCGTGTGCCTGAATTAAAAGGGAGCATCGCCCCCACCTGGCTTGACCTTTCAATTTTCAGAAAGCTTTATAGTGCCTATATTTGGCGGTGTCAATTTAGTTAAGATTTGTTTGTGGATAGCATGTTTAAGAACTTCAGAAGAGACCTGGCATGTGTGAGCACTAGCAGAACTGCAAAGAGCTTGTACTGTGACAGAAAATTGTCAACTACTTCCAGTTTTCTTGGATTGGTTCTATTGACCAATAAGAAGCAAGAGAGGGGAGGACCTCATAACAAACACAGGCAGGGCTCAGAGGAGTTGTTTGAAAATGCCCCAGTCTAGAATCTCCCAAGCCGAGTTCTCAGTTTGCAGCTAAAACCACATAGCTCTTGAGATTGGAATCTTTCCTCTCCTTATGTTCATTTAAAATGTTACCAGGAGGGGACAAAATTAAGGTTCAGTTTGACACTAGGCAAGACCCACAAGCCACCTGTCTTGAAAGAATCTACTGTTGCCTTGGGGGAGGGGCAGGGAGCTCAGGTTTCCATTCCTCATACCAAACTTGATGCTATACTTAGTTGTGTCTGAAATCAAATTATGGGCTGTTGAGTTGTGGAGAGAAATTCTGTCTACAGCCGGACATACACTGCTTCAGAAGAGATAGGCGCTAACTACATAAACTGAGTCCTCCCAGAAGCCAGGCTGAAAAAGAAGCTTGTGTGTTTTTGAAATAACTCTTCTCTTCAAAAGTTTATAACATGTTTGCTGCAGACCACTCAGAAGTTACAGAAAACTATATAGAAAATAAGATAACTCTTAATACTTAGAGATAATCGATATTTAAAGGTAATGAAGTTTCTGCTCTCTTAAAAATGGATTTTTAATGCAAATATAAGCTCACTTATACCCATGAATGCATTCATGAGGAAAGAAATTTATTTGATGTCTAAAAACTTTCATATCTATGGTTAAAATTTTTTCTTTTTAAATTAAAAAGAAAAACACTTGTCTAAATAGCACAAATCTAGCACAGATGCGTATGTTTCTCCAGGGATTTTTTTTTTAGTCATGTTTAGTGGTACATATGTATATAGCTATAATTACAGCTTATATCTACATATTCAACCTCCCCTTTCCACTTGCTATGCAGTTGTTCACGTTTTCAGGTAATGATCATATTTATATTCCAATGGTTATGCTATGCTTTAATGTATATTTAACAGAAAGGTAACCTACTTAACATTATTTTTGTTTAATAGGTATGGCATTTCTAATATTAGTGTCAAATAACACTTTAGTGAACATTTCTTTTTCTGTCTCTAGTCTGTCATTCTTTAATTGTACTGTGTTTTGAATATACAGACCCTTTAAACTTCTTGTATTGGAACGTAAAGAGTGGGCCTAAGAAATAAGGTCTTCGGGAGGAAGCCACGAGTATTATATTCTCAAGAATGGGATTGGTGTTCTTATTAAAAGAAGTTGAAGAAAGTGTGCGCAGGTCTCTTTTGCCCTCTGTCTCTCTCACCATGTCAGGACATAAGCCTGTGTCCCGTCGGAAGGATGAAGAAGCAAGGAACCATCTGGATAGCAGAGAACAAGTGCTCACTACACAACGAGTCTGCTAGTACCTTCATCTCAGCTTAACCAGTCTCTGGAACTGTGAGAGACACAGTTCTATCATTTGTAAATAATGCAGTCTAAGGTGTCTTGCTATAGCAACAGGAACAGACTAAGACAAATTATTTTTTGAGATACCTAAATTATTATACTGATGGGGTAAAATGACCCTAACTTTATCATTTTACACATAGTTCAATAGTAGTAAGATTTATCATTAATTTTATATAATAGAGAAATAATGTGATGTTATAAGATATTTTGGGTATCTGTTACTACTTAGTATATAATCTAATGTCATCTAATTTTCCTCTACATTTATTATAATACTAATTAATAAGTTCCTATAGCATATTCTTACTGGGGAAGCACTATCCAGTCTATGTGAAATCCCTCTGAGGTGAGTTACTGTGTGTCAGTCATCTTTCTGCTGAAACTGTGTAGCTTAGCACAGCTTCCAGGGCTCTGATGTTGCAGACCTCTTGTTCTAGAACCCATATAGAAGCAGCAGCATCTGCCTGAAGAATATTCTTCTCCTGACAACATGTAGCAGAGAAAGAGAGTTGAATGTCACACATGAAGCCCCTTAGGTCTCTTCTCTGAACTGGCACATTGTTCCTTCTACCATATTCCACAAAATAAGTCAGATGGGAGTCCAAAATCAATAGCAGAATCCCACAGCCTAAGCAAAGAGTGCAGGAGTGGATGGTAGATATTTGTGTGCCTATAATATATCCTGCCAGTCACTTTATGTAGTGTTCCCACAATTTTTGTCAAAATTTTCCTTCACAAATACTTTTACCATTTCTCACCCCCATTTAAAATTAACTGTGGAATTTGGCAAGTGAAGCATCACTTGCTCTGGCCTTTAAAGTATGAGAGGCACTCATCGTTTCTAAGCAAAACATAGATGCTGAGAATCAGAATATAACTAGCCTAAGCTGTTTTCCACAGCTGTATTGATATTGAAGGAGCAACTGTGAGGAGCCAACCTATATCTCTGAGGAAATAGAATGATTGAAGCCTCTCTGTTGACCTACATTGAAATAAGGTAAAAATACATTACAAAAATTAAGCTCCTGAGGGACTGGAGTTGTCTCCGGGGTTAAAAGCACTTGTTCCTCTTGCAGAGGATCCAAGTTCAATTCCTAGCACACAATGTCAGCTCACAACAGTCAGTAACTCTAGTCCCAGGGGATCTGAGACCCTCATCTGACCTCCAGGAATACATGTGCTGCACAGACATATGTGCAGGCAAAACACTCATACACATACCGTAACAAGAAAATAGATGTTTTCAATAGCATTTTTAAAGTAAATATTTAAGTTACTGAAATTTGGGGAGTTTTTCTGGAGTGTAACCTGGCCTATTCTGATATTCTATGTCACTCTCACTTGGAGACAGATCATTTTATCAGTATTGTACATGATCCTTGTTATAAATATGCTCCAAGATATCTGTACTAGAACAGAGGTAAACTGAATTGATCGGTTCAACAAGGTATGTTGTTCTTCCCTGAGTACACGGCTTAGCTCTTAATTGGCCAGATGACTGAATTGATTTTAAGCCTTTCCAGTCATTTCCAAGCGTCCAGTGGTATCTTCCCTTCCCTTAGCCCTGCCTTTCCTCCCTCCCTCTTGACTTTGTGTTAAGGGAACTAATGATTTTGATGTGGATGACTATGTGGCTTGAATGTAATAATGTAGCTGTCTAATATACTGTTCCAGATTTTCTTCTAAACTAGCTTTTTTATAAATACAATAACTTTATAGGTACACTCTTATTAGCTCTATGTTATAATTACTAATGTGGAATATGGGGAAATAGAGTATATTGCCTAATAACAAGATTCATGGTTGAGATCTGGTGCCAGTAAGTTTAGTTCTAGAATGTTATATCTTTCCATTGTGCATGACACTTCCCAGATTTTGACACCTACCATTCTCTTGCACACTTAGCTGAGAGGACAAACACTTAAGTACCTGCCACTTCACTGATCACTGTGGTTCATTCCACTGACCTGATTAGTCAACAGGTCTCTTCCTTGTCCCTCACAGTGCCCTGCCCACCTCCCTAACTCTGAGTTAGGATAAACATCCTTTCAGGACAGAGTGAATTGCCCTAAGATCAAAGACACATTTTCTTGGATACTTTTCCCATTGAGAGGTCGATTATAATTTCTCACTCTTTAACTTATATTAGCTTGAGGAACTCACTTGACTAATTGAACTCTGTTAAGACATGTAACTGCCAAGGTTTGGTCAGTAAGAAGCCTCCCAGATTAGAAGTCAAACTACTGTGCTAGAAAAACAATGTGGCAAGGCCCCAGACTATGAATAGAACAGAGACTTAGTGGAGACCAAGAGCCAGCAGCTCCCATTGCAATGCCATCAACTGGACAAAACTCAACAATTGCCCATGTGACCGTGATAGGGTACACCTGTCCTCTGAACCATATTAGAATTATTGAACCCCCTAAACCATGATCTAAGAAAACACTGTGTTGATTTGACAAATTTGAGAGTAACTTGCTAAACAACAATAAATAGTTGAATGGAACTCGGTATCTAGAAGTGAGGTGTTATAAGTGGGCAGTGATATACAGATGTAGCAGGCACCAGCAGGCCTATGGGGGAAGAACCTTGAGGAGCCTGATGGATAGCTACAAGGGCACTGAAGAAACTATTACATAGGACTAGGGGGAAATAACCTGTAGTATGTATTAGCAGAGAGAATATATATATATATATATATATATATATATGTGTGTGTGTGTGTGTGTGTGTGTGTGTGTGTGTGTGTGTATGTATGTGTGTATATATATAGATATATATGTGTGTGTGTATACATACATACATACATACATATCAGTGTAGAAAACAGAAAATGTACTGAGGGTGTTCAGGTAGAGTTTCAAAAATGCTAACAGGCTTATTCACCAACCAAAATCACTAACAGGTTTTTAAAAGTCATATTATGATAAAGTGTGTACAAAAAAGACTATTAAAAAAAAAGAGCCATCAATCTTTTTGTTTTGTTGTTTTCGGAGACAGGTCTCCCTTAATGGTTTCAAATTCCCTGTGTAAGTAGGAGCCAGCATGAACCATTCAAACAGACAGACAAACAAAAAGAACAAAACAAAACAAAACAAAACAAAACAAAACAAAAAACCCCAACTGTTTCTCATCTTTTCAAACAGTGAAAGCTTTCAAAATGAGAAATGGCTTCAGCCAGGCAGTGGTTGTGCATGCCTTTAGTCCCAGCACTTGGGAGGCAGAAGCAGGCAGATCTCTGTGAGTTCGAAGCCAGCAAGGCCTTCAGAGTGAGTTTCAGGGAAGCTAGGGATATATAGAGGGATACCACCCCCAAAAAGAAGTGGCTTCAAGGCAAAAATCAAATCTAAGATTTGATGGTTAGACCCATGGAAGCCTCCAAAAACATATAAGGAAGATCTCCATATATTCTTCCATTTAAAGGAACAGCATTCAAAAATCTTAAGGGTGTGCCTCTCCACTGTACAAAGAAGTTTGTAAAACTCTGATGGGCCCATTTTCCCACATCAAATGAGTAAAAAAGAGTATTTTCAGAAAGAAATGTGGGTGTGGCTTTTGTCCAGTGGACATAATTATACGTTAATTTATAAGACGCCCTTTCAGCTCTTCAGGGAATGGGATCAGTATGGACTGAAAGGGATTAAGATAGCACAAGAATGAAAGGATGCTTTCCTTGTTAATCCCTAAACAATACAGTACACCAACTATTTACATGGTGTATACCTATTATCTATGTTATTGTTTGGATCTGGATCGTCTCCTAAGAGGGCTGGAGAGATGGCTGCTCTTGCAGAGAATCAGGTTGAGACCCAGCACCCACATGGCAGCTCATAATGGTCTGTAACTACAGTACCAGCGTATCTGGCACCCTCTTTTGGTCTCCACGGCACCAGGCACACAAAACACAGACATAAACATAAAACAGATAAGCAATTTTAGAGAAATAATGAGAAGATAAAAGTCTGTGTGCATTTTATACACAGAGAGTTTTAGCCCTACCCATTCTCATAAAGCGAGTTGGACCTGTGGATGTGAGATCTGGATACAGAGAGACAAGTACATACAAACTGTCACATGGTGAAAATCTCTTTTAGTGGAGTAGATAAGTTCAAGGATGCTACATGTTTTATTAGTCCCAGGGAGGACCCAATGGGTAGAACTGTGGACTGGATTACCTGCCCACGTAAGGTGGAGAGAAATGGTTGGTTCTCCAGGAATGGAAAGTGCTGCCCTGCAGTAGCTGAAGCCCGGCCTGGGCAGAGGGTGTGTGGTCAGAGGACTACACAGCAGGTGAAGGAACAGCTGTCCCTCAGAGCAACAGAACTCAAGGCCAGGAGCAGTTTAAGGAAATGAAAAACAACTCTGGGGAGTAAAAAGAGAGGGACCTCTTTTCATTTTCCATGAAGAAGTGGCAGTTCCGAGGTAGCTAATATTGGGACTTAGAGTTATCCTCACAAAACAATGCAATACAAGGACAGTTTAGTTACCTAAATCCATTCATTTCAATACAAGTCCAAGCAAAGTAGAGCATGTGTTACACACTGGGTGTGTGACTGAAGGCTGGTGTGGAAAGCCACACTTGAATTCCTGAATCACACCACAGAATGTACCCAGAGCTAAAATACAACACAGGGGAGAGCCCTTAACTAAATTAGACTTTTATAAAGGAGATAGCCTCAGAGAACAGTGATGGCACATGCCTTTAATCATGCAAGGGGATCAGCATGAATTTGGTAACTATCTGATCTATATAGCAAGTTCCAGGCAAGCCAGGGCTACAGAGTGAGACCCCGTCTCAAAAAGCAAAAACAAAACAATTGCAAGTAAGCATACCAAGAAGAATTTCTCAAGGGAACCAGGAAGGAAAATTATTAAAATATTCCTCACTCACTCAAATGCATTGTGGATGCATGGAACCCACTCTGTGCTCCACTACTCAAACGAAGAAATATAAGAAGACCTAATAGAATTCTAGAGAAAAATAAAGCACTTTATTGTGGATCTTAAACATTCCCAATGTGTGTTGGGGTTAGACCCTTGGAGTGTCACTATTGAGAGGTGGCGGGACATCTAAAAGGAAGTAGTCTTTGAGTCACTGCCTTTGGCATTGGCTCAAAGGGGATTCTCAGATCTTAGCCTTTCTTTAAAATTAGAAATTACTATTTGTGTATTTTGCCTTCATGTACGCTTGTATATGTACAACATGTGTACAATGACTGCAGAGACCACACAAGGGCGTTGGATCCCCTGGAACTGTAGGATCCAAGGATAAATATAATAATAAAAAGCTTTATCACAGATTTAGTATTGAAAATTCATATATTTTATTAGAAGGTTGTTAAATTGTTTTATAAAAACAGGTCAATTTATCCCAAAAATTGGCACAATCATCAGCTAAATTTTTTGTTGCTTTTTGTTGTTGTTGTTTTGTTTGTTTGTTTGCTGAGACAGGGTTTCTTTGTCTTGTTCTGGCTGTCCTAGAACTCACTCTGTTGACCAGGCTGGCCTTGAACTCAGGAATCTGCCTGCCTCTGTCTTCTAAGTGCTGGGACTAAAGGTGTGTGACACTATGTCTGGCATAAATTTTTTGTAACTTAAGAAAAAAAAAGTATGGTTGAACAAAGTTTGTTTTCACTAGCAGAAGGAAAAGTGTCCCCATTCTCTCCTGTGGGCTACAGAGGGACCCTCACCTGGAAGGGTGGGACAGCACAGATAACATCACACAGCTGCCAGGACTGGCGGCTCCGTAGTCCTGCCCTGGAATCTTGGTTAGGCTATTTATAGAGTGTTCATATTTCATGAAATAAGGTGAATGATGATAAATAGTTGACAGGTCACTTTGAGAACAAAAAAAAAAAAAGACTGTCTATGTTGAATAGACTGCCTGAGTGTTTTTAAAATTCGATAAATCATGGCATTTAGAAAAATTCATGTTTGCATATTGCACAGGATTCATTGGCTTTAAAATAGCAGTTGTAAATTAAATTCAGTTCTGCTACAAATTGTTCCCTAGACCTAGGCCAGTGATCCCAAATTTCCATTTATCAACTTCCTGCCTTATCATAAGACAAAGCAGTTTCCCTAACTTCCTTCTCCCTCTGTGTTTCAGGAGTGTGTGTGTGTGTGTGTGTGTGTGTGTGTGTTCATAATCATCCCCTTTGTTGGCTAGCCTTGTCTATCAGCTGTAACAAAAACCTCAAAGAAGGAAATTATGAACAAGCCTTCAGACAGCTGGTGGTAATTTACTCATGAAACCCCAGCCCATCCTTTCAACACCCACTGTTTATGTGCATCCGATGTTGGGGGGAGGGGGAATCATGCAAGAAATGTGATATGTAAATTTCTCAGAGGAGCTTTGGAACAGTGAGAAAAGACTTGTGTGATTTCTGTGTAATTCTCCTTGCTTTGAGCATAGATAATTAGCCTTAAATATTGTGCAGACTGATATTATGGTCAATAAATACATTTCTGGAAACAGAAACAACACTGACATAATTTCTTAAGGAACTTCCAAGCATTCTTGACTATCCACCATCACTAAAAATCCAAGTCCTTTTCTAGGATGCGGAAAGCTGCTCTAGCCAGACATCAAGCAATCCAGGCTAGCTTGGGACCCATCAAGAGAAAAAGTAAGTGGAATGCCAAGCCCTTCTTTAAAGCTGAGACTGGAGTTTTGAATTATAAAAAAAAATGCTAGGAAGATATAATCATGTTCACTCATGGTCCTTGCCTTTAAATGTATACCTCTGCTATCTTACCTCTAAAGACAGATGCTAGAAAAAAAAAAGGAAGAAAGGGAGGGAGGAAGATACATACATACATAATAAATACACTATCTTTGGTTTTTAAAAATATGTTCATTTGCCAGGTGGTGGTAGTACACACCTTTAATCCCAGCACTTAGGAGGCAAAGGTAGGTGGAGTTCTGTGAGTCTGAGGTCAGCCTGTCTACAGAGAGGGTTCCAGGACAGCCATGGCTACATGGAGAGAACTTATCTGGAAAAAACAAAAACCCAAAACAATATATATATTTCCATTCATATTTTCTCTACTTCTGAGAAGAGCTGAAAAATAGCACAATGAAGTCTTATAAATCTTGACTTGATTAACCATTCATTAACTGGTTTCCACAGTGTTTCCCCTCTCCTCATACATACACACAATTATTGCTGTCATTCAGATGAACCATTTGAAAGTATAATGTGGATTCTTCACTACTAAAGATTTCGCTATTTCCTAAGACTAATGAAAATTATTAAATATCTGTGATTGCACCCCTTCCTCTTGGGCCAGCTTTTGTCCCCATTAAACAGAATACTTTGCTCATCTGAAGTCCCTGAAGCCAAGTTCTTGACAACTATCAGTAGCTACCCCTAACTGGCACTTGGCTCACATCCGCATAATCAAGAGGGCTCATCAAATAGTCACTCCCAAGACAAAGAGGAAGAAACAGACAACAAAGACAAATTCTCTCTTCTACAGTTAGAACTACTGGAAGCCAATTTCTTGGCAGTGTAAAACAGCTGGGTCCCCCCTCCCCTTCTTTCAGTTGGCAGGGGTCCAAAAATATCAAGAAGCAGCTCCAGAAAGCTTTACACCATCAAGTAAGTTATGAGAAAAATTGCACACCCTGTATGCAGTTTCCCCCATTTCCATGCTAGCCCCAATACTACTGTACTTCATAACAAGCATTTGGCCAAAAGAGGAACAAACCACTAACAGTCATTTATCCTGGGGATGAGTGAATTCTATTCTCATATCAGTCCGATAAAGCAAAATCCCATAAGTGATATTTTAATACGTATTTTAAAAAACTAAACGAATGTTAAAACTTTTGTGATGACTGGGAAGATGGTTCCGTTGGTATAGTGATGGCTGTGCATACATAAGGACCTGAGGTCAATCCCCAGCTCACATAAGAGGTTCTGCCTCAAAAAAACAAAGTGGAGGACTCCCAGGGAATGACACTGAAGATTGACTTCCGGCCAACAAACCATGTGCACTCGGAGGGCTCATGCCTGCATGCATATATATGCATGATGAAGTAAATTATGGGAGGAAATACCCTTCTTCCTCCTAGCCATGGCTTTAGTTATTAACTCCTAAGATGGCATGCCAAGATGCATGGCTAGATGGCCAACCCCTTTCTTGTGCCAGGCTCCACCGACCTTGTTAACCACAGCTCTCAGCTTGTGTATTGTGAACTGTCAGGCAGCAGTTGGCCATAAGGTAAAAGCAACTGTGCCTGGACGAGAGATAGATCAGCAGGTCATGCACAGCTCTTACATGCAAGCCTAGTGACTTAAGTTTGACCCCTGGCAACCACAAAAAGATGGAAAGAGAGAACTCTGGGCATGCTCAGCTTTCTGGGTGTAACTATGTCCTGATGGAAGATGCCATTATGTATATATGTTTCTCATAATGGTTAATGAATAAAGCACTGTTGGCCAATAGGAAAGGAAGATAGGAGGGACTAGGAGACAAGGAGGAAAGAGGAAGTAGGAAGGAGGAGTCAAGATGGAGAGTCTGGAGAGAACAGAACCACCGTTCCTCCGCTCTCGGTAAGACCACATGAAAATACATAGAAATGGGTTAATACTTAAGACAGAGCTAGCCGATAAGAAACTAGTAACGGGCCAACAGCATTATATCAAATACAGAGTCTCAGTGTGTTAATTGGGGCTGGCACGGCAACGGGACCAGACCAGCGGCGGGAGGAAAAACCCTACTCTTTACAATGTCCTTTTCTTCTGTTTTTTTCTTTGAGATGTTAGTCAGAGCCTAAGTAGGCTTTTAAACTCCCTGGCTAACACTGTGGCTTCCATACTACTTTTCCTAAGCTCCCCTTCACCTTGTGGCTGCCTGCCACCCAGCGGTTGGCCTCTGTGCTGCACCATAGCTCTTGTTCCCTCTCTTCTCCATTCTCCTCCTCCCTTCCAGGCAGCTGTGAGAATTACATCTTGCCTGTCCTAAGGTGTTCCTTCTCAACTCAGTCTTCCATTTGAATCCATTCTTGTAGTATTTTATTAATGAGACTGGGAACACTGAAGAGGAAATACTAGCTTCCCAGGTATCGTGTGGTGGCTCCACTGAGACACCCTAAGCTTTCTGGTGACAAATTTCCTAACTTTCAATTCTTGGCACAAACAAACAAACAAAGAACCCATTCCTGGAACCTTAGACTACATCACTCTGACCTCCACATACACGCTGTGGCACCCTCCCACAATAATTTTAAAAGCAACAAGAGACAAGGCCAGTTGGTCTGACCTACTTTTCAGTTTCAAATCTCAACTGCATGTTGCTGTGATCTCTAAGGCACTGGAGAGATGGTGGAACAGGGAAGGGGGTAGGTGTGGGAGGAGAGAAAAGAAAGATCAAGTTACTTCAAAGGCAGCCATTAAAGCAGCTAGAATGTGGATATTTGTTGTTATTGTTGTATTAGGCTTGTTGTTTTGTTGTGTTTTGTTGTGTTTTGAGAAGATATAACTAGGCTGGTCTCAAACTCTTCACCTTTCTGCTTCCGCCTCCTCTAGTGCTAGGATGACAGGCATGGTGCAACCATTCTTGGCTCTAGAGTGTCATTGCTCATGATCTGTCTTTTAAACACACACACACACACACACATACACACACACAGACACACACACAGACACACACACACAGACACACACAGAGAGACACACACACATAGACACACACACACACACACACACCACTGAACTTCAAGCATTTGTCTGTACAACTCGAAAAAAAAAATTTATTTCACCCTGACTCTTCTGTCACATGACAAGAAGCAGCCTTACTTCCTTTATGCTTTATCCCCAGGCAATGGTGAATTCTAGCTGATTAGGAGGACACTTCCAACCTGGAGCCTCTCTGCTGATAACAGCTGCTCATCCACGTCATCTGGAAGCTGTGACAATAAGTCACCCGCAAGTGACCCCTGCTGGTAGAATCTGTCTTGCTGCTGCACGTATATTTCATTTGTCCTCATACTTTTAACTATTTTTATGTTCTCACACCTCATCTGTTGCATTTGTTTTTGCTACATGCCATACCTCTATAGGCATTTTGCTTATCTCCTTTCCTAGTGGTGGGGCATCATGGACCTGCTTTCCTGCATCCTTATCTATTTCTGGCTCATAGGGTCAGCATTCTCTGGTCTTATGTTTGATTCTTTTACCTTTGTAGTTTTATTTGTTTGTGTTTTGAGACAGGATCTCACCTTGCACCCCTGGATGTCCTGGAACTTGCTATGTAGACCAACCAGCCTAATACTCCTTGTCCTACTCCTGAGCTCTGGAATTAGAAATGCACCACCATGCCTGATCCTTGTTCCATTTCTCATCCACCCTCTGGGTAGGGCACTGGAATCATAGCTCCATGGCTTAGCTTAAGGAGGTGGACCACTGGCCATGTGCCTGGCCAGCCCTTCACCAGATTCTGTTCTCAGTTTGCTTTACTGAAGCATGTATAGCTAGGAGTTCATTCGACTAATACCAGGGCCAAGCTCTTCCACTCAGTCCAGTTTTCTGATCTCTCTGACTGCCAGCCAGCTCTGTCTGTGAGAGAGTGGAGAGCCCACATAAACTCTTTCTTTTATAAGCTGCCCTGGTCCTAGTGCTTTGTCACTAGTCTAGATGCTGAGAAGGGAGGTTGTTTCTGCTTATTCACTAGGGTAGCTTCTCCAATGTCAACATTCCTCCCGTTGGTTCACCTCCTGCCAGTTGGTGCTGGAGAGTGGATTTGTGGTGGATGTGGGCACAAAATTGGTAAAATTGGGAATGCATGTGCCTGTTTTTCTGGGCAATAGACCCTGCCCACTTTATGTCTTTGTTGTCTGAGAAGCGTCCCAGATGCTCCTTTGGAATTCTTACTAACCCGAGTATGAAGTGCTCTGATGCTTTTGGACATATTCTCAGTTGTGTCCATGCCCACTTACTTTTTTTTTTTTTTATTCTTCTTAAGTAAGTCATTTAATTCTCTGTGCCGATCTTCATGGGTTCTGCTGTATGAATTAGAAAGTAAGTCCTCACAAGGTCAGACTTTGTAATACAGTTTACTGTTTTAAAGCCAGTGACCTATTCAAATGTATGCTGACTTGAGGACAGGTCATTTTTGTGTAGGGACTAGCTAAGGATTTATAGTTGATTCTTGTGGACTCACGGTTCTGTCTCATGATTCTGTTTTGATTCATTTTTTAAGAAAATGTAGACTTGGTGGCTTTGCAAAGTAAGTGTTTTTAAACACAGACAAAACAATAATTACTTCAATGTGCATGCCATAGACTTTTTGCTCACCTGCCTATTAAGCACTTTACAGCTATGTGACTGCTCAAACTACTTAACTTTTTTTGCAATTGGGGAGAATACTTAGTATCATTCTTGCAGAGTCATAGTGAGGTGATGGGAGATGTCATTCTGTAAATATGTTTCTCTTATTGGTTAATGAATAAAGCCCTGTTGGCCAATAGGAAAGCAAGATAGGCAGGACTAGGAAACAGGGAGGATTCTGAGATGTAGGGACTTGAGAGAAGTCCAGACCCTCTCTCCAGTAAGATAAGACCACATGAAAACTCTTAGATTGATAGAAATGGGTTAATATTTAAGACAGAGCTAGCCAATAAGAAACACTAGTAACAGGCCAACAGCTTTATATCTAATACAGCGTCTCTGTGTGTTACTTGGGGCTGACTGGGCTCAGGGACCAGGCTGGCAGGAAAGCTGCTCATAACAGTGAGGACTGAATGCTTAAAATTGCACAGCACAGAAGCTGGCATGCCTCATGTCCTCAAAAACATTGTTTATAGATTGGAGAGATGGTTCAGTGGTCAAGAGGACTTATTGTTCTCCCAGGGGACCCAAGTTCAGTTCCTAGCACCACATCATGTCTCTCAGCCATCTGTAACTCTAGCTCTAGGAGATCCTATGCCATCTTTTGACCTCCTTGAGCACAGGCACACATGTGGTGCACATACATACATGCAGGGTAAACACTACTCCTACACATAAAATAAATAACCTTTTTTCCTGGTTTTTCAAGATGGGTTCCTCTGTGTGGCCGTCCTGGAACTTGCTCTGTAGACCACGCTGTCCTCAGATTCACAGAACTCCATCTGTCTCTGCCACCTCAGTGCTGGGATATTAGGCATGCATCACCACCACCCAACAATAGATAACCCTTTTAAAAGCTAAAACATCATTGATAATCTAAATTATTAAAGCTAATGGTGATGACTGGCTGTGCTACTTGCCATGGATACTGCCACAGTCATTACAGAATCTGTTTAGAACCGGTCTAATACAATTGAAATGCAACTGGTTTTCTTTTCTTTTCTTTTTCTTTTTCTTTTCCCAGACTGGGGGGGGAGGTTCTCTGTATTGCATTGGAACCTGTCCTGGAACTCTCTCTGTAGACCAGGCTGGCCTTGAACTCATAACTTACAGAGATTCACCTGTCTCTGCCTTCCAAGTGCTGGGATTAAGGTGTGTGCCACCAACGCCCAGCAGCAACTGGTTTTCAGACTGTACTGGATTTCATTTCTATTGTTTTTACTGGTGCATTGTTTTGCTTTTGGGTCACAGTTGGCAGAACCAATGGGTCATAGAGTCAAGTGCATTTGTTTGTACTCTCTCTCTTATTCCTTTCACTCAACAGATCCATGGATGCCTTCCATCCTAACTGAGAAATCCTTAAACCTATCCCTTTCCCTACCTTCTTACCACCACAGCCCGAGCTTGAGCCCTCACTACCTCTGCCATGAATTTCTTTCAATGTTCTTTTATCTTTTCACTCAGCTTATTTGGGTCAATCTCCCTTATTTGTGACTCACACAAAAAGTAGGTCAGACCCTGTTTCAACACTCGCCATAATGCCAAAGTGGCTAGGGAGTGGAGAAAATGTAAGGAATCTCTGTTCCTTGGCCTGAGCAAGAGCTCACACACTTTTCTCAATGCTGTTTCAAAATGAAACAGCTTGCCTAATGTGGGGAGGTTCTGTCTCCCAGCCTGAGAAGTGCATGAGAAGTCTAGGACATGTCTCTGGAGTGTTGATGCTCAGACCGCCATCTGAAAGGGATTGGTTACGCTGGCCAGGGATGGAGTTTCTATATCAACTCCCTTCCCTAGATGATTCCAACACATAGGTAAGATGGAAAACTAATTCACAGTATGTCCACAGATGTAATAACCTTACAGCCTCGCTGATTTTCTCAGAAAATCAAAGCTGGGCTCTTGTTTTGAGTTATACATATTTACCAGTCTCTCAAGCTACAACATGCCTATAGTGATAAAAGCAGGAAAACGAAAGCATCATTATGCCGTTCAAGTACATTGATGAGTATTTAAACCTATTTTCTATGCTTCAATTTTCTCATTTCCAGAATGGAAACAATACCATTAATCACCTCTAACATAATCCTTTTCTATTCTCTGAAAAGAATATAAACTTCTCTTCATTCTCTTACCTTTAGAACAGCTTGATCACATGGTTTCTCAGAGTTGTTTTGATTTGCATTTGGCTGATGACTAAGGATTTTGAGCACTGTCGTAGGTTTCTTTCAGTAACAAGGTCTGCTGTGGGTTTATTCTGGAATGCCCCTCCTCCAGACTTATGGTTTGAGGCTTGTTTCTCAACAGATAGTGCTGTTGGGAGGCCATGGGGCCGTTAGCTTTAGTAGGTGGGGCTGGTAGTGGAGGCAGGTCACTAGGCAGGCAACCTTTTGAAGGTTCCTAGGCCCTGCTTCTTCCATGTAAGTGACTTCTGCACACGCCTCCACTGTCACAGACTGGGTCACACTGCTGTGATTGCCCCACTATGACGGACTACCACCCTCTAGATGAGCCAGAATGCATCTTCTCTCTAATATGTTTTTTCCATAAAGTATTTTCTTCTAGACACTAAAGCAACTAATGCAGGGTCTGAATCCTTTCTCCCTATCCTCTGACAGAAATTACTAAAAACTTGGATGAAGGAAAAAAAAAAACATACTGCAAATTGAACAACCTAGGACAGCGTCCCCAAAAGAATGAGACAGATCAGTGGGTATCTTAAGACGAGGTTAAAGAGATTTTTAGTTAAACTCCATCATTAGAATCACTTTTGATATCCCAAAACATGACAAATTATGAATAAAACAAGTATACAAAACTGATAGCTCCGGGCATTTCCTGTCAAATTCACCAACTGGGGTCCAGTGGCTCTGGTCTCTATTAATACTCTTTCCAAAATCTGTGCAACCAGGTACCCTGTGCCCCCAGGATAATTAGAGTATGAAAGCGATCATTGGCTGCTGCTCCCTTGACCTTGGACTTCTCAGCTTCCTGAGCTTGAGGAAATAAATCCCTGTTCTCTATAAATTGTCCAGCCTTGGGGAACATGTTCTAGCACTGAATGAGACACAAACTAAGAACCTTGTCATTTGCAATTTAATCTTTACAGGTAACACCAACTGATTCAGAGAAGAAATTATCTCACATTATTTATTTATTTATCAGGAGGTAGGTTGCTGAGACATAATTTTGCTATGTGTCACAAGCTGACTTTAAGCTCGCTACACATATATGAATATCAGGGTGTGTTACCACAAGCCTGGACTACATAAGAAGACCCTAATATAATGCCTTACTGTCATAATTTAGAGAATCATATGCTAGCCCTACAAATTTTTTATTGTTAATGACAGTGAGAAAGAGTCCCCCTTTATGATTGAGTGTTTATTTCTTTCCAGAGAAAAATCAGCTATTAAATAGAGAATGGGTAAGAAGCTTTGAAATTTTAGAAACATATATATATATATATATATATATATATATATATATATACACACATACACACACACACACACACTCTCTCTCTCTCTCTCTCTCTCTCTCGGTCAAAGTACACTCACATTTTTAAAACATAATTATATTTGAGCTAAATTTTCACTTTATATAAAAAATGAATGTTTCTCTCTTTATTCTTCAATTTGCAATAATTTATTATATGTTTCTTAATAGAACTGCGATCCTTTTAACTACTATATAATCAGATACAGAATTTGACTACATTTTCTTGCATAAACAGGGGAAGTATGATGAACAAAAGTTCCTTTGAATAGAACCCCTTTCTAGTTCACAAATACAACAGACTTTGGAGCATGCAATATAAACCCAGCAATTATTCAGTCTTTTACAGTCAAACCTCTTTTAATCCCAATCCCAATTCTATTCATAGGAAACTGAGGCCTAGAAAGGTAAAGTGATTTTTTTAAGGTCCCGGTGAGTTAAACGCAAAGACTTGAAACCACCATTGCCTTTTGGTTTGAGTGATAAGCTTCCCACGAGGGGGTTAAAAAAAAAAAGCCTAAATAGTCTATGACAAAGACATGCTTACTTAACAAACACCAGCCATATAATGTGTCCCTTCTCCTGCAAACATTCACATGACAGGTTCTCATTTTGCTGTTGCTATATGAAGAACACGGGGCCTAATTTGCCAGGGGTGTTCTAGGCCAGAGCAAAGGAAGGGTCTGGGTTCAGATGGAGCTAGCCAGCCCAGAGCATCCAGCCAACAGGCCCAGGGCGTACTCCAGAGCTGCAGAGGAGGAAAGAACCATCACCAACCACCCTGCAGTCTCCAGCTAAGGCAAATAAATATTAGAGAAAAAAAAGGAGACTAAGAAAAGGCAAAGATGGTGTGTCCCTGTGAATGTTACTAAGGTTTCCATACTGGCCTGGCTTCTGAGTCATCTCTGGCTCAACCCAGCAGGCATTGCTTCCAACCTCACCTGCACCAGCACAGATCAAGCAAAGACCTGAATTCCCACGCTTTCTTCTGTAGATGAGCATCACCCCATTCTTCCTGCTCTACCCAGCCCTGTCTGGCCGATCCTATTTGCTTCTGGGAGCCCCCATCGCCAAACCTCACTCAGCGATTATCACTGGGAGACAACCTTTCCTGAGAGTGAGGGTCTCCTGCCAGGATCCCAACCCTGTCTAGCTCACAGAGCACCAGCACCCCTGAACATCAGCACCCCTGCACCACATCTTCCCCGGCTCCAGATGCAGAAACTGTCCGTGCCTCACCTCATCCAGGGTGCTACCGAGGCTGCCTCCTCCTCCTCTGCAGCCACCGCCCAGCTCCCGGCCCGCTCTGGGGGTCGTCGTTCCCGGCTGGGGGGCTGCCACGGGGCCTGGCGAGGTGCATGATGAGCCCAGCACGGCGGCAGCGGCAGCGACGGCGGTGCATGGTGGCAGATGGACTCGCTGTCCGTGCGCTTCATGGGTCTCAGGACTGGGCACTGCGCCCTAACTATGGTGTCCGCGTGGTTTCCTTCCACGGGCTGCCCGGGCGCATCCTCCCGGCATGGATGAGCATCCACTCCAGCTGCTGCGGCTGAGGCGGAGACTCGGCCAGGTTCGGCCTCCCGAGAGGCTTCCTGCCAACTGCTCCGCCCAGACGCTTTTGGTCCCTCTGCTAAAATCCCGTAGCTGCCCAGCATCCTCTAGCATCTTTGCTCCTCTCTCCATCTGTGACCTCAATCTGGCAGTCTTGTCATTTCCAGACCTCACTGCCTTTTCGTTTTATGCACTCCAATGTCACCTTCCTCAGTTTCTAAGCGTAAAGAAGTCCCTGCGGGGCGAGATGGCCAGGGGGTAAAGGCACTTGCTGCTAAACCCTGTGATGTGAGCATATCAACCCCTGAACCCATATATCCCGGTACCCACATAATAGGTGAGTTATCCTCTGACCTACACCCCCCACACACACACAACACACTAAATAAAAATAAATAAATAAATGAAAAGAAATGAGTGGTTTTTTTTTTTTTTTAAGTTCTTCCTGTTCTCACACCTCTACATACTTATCTGTTTATCTCTCTCCATCCCTTGCCTCAGTCCCTGGTCTCCTAGAATCTT
This sequence comes from Phodopus roborovskii, assembly GCF_943737965.1. Lineage (NCBI taxonomy): Eukaryota > Metazoa > Chordata > Mammalia > Rodentia > Cricetidae > Phodopus > Phodopus roborovskii. The sequence continues at coordinate 29,117,786 of NW_026126540.1, forward strand.
CTTTTCTTCAACATTCTCTTTGGTTACTGGGATGAGGGTCCTGAACATCTGCAGTTTTTCTTTCAGTTGGGATTTTCTGATGGTCGTCTTCCAACTCATAGAAAACAGTATCTACATCAGGCCAAGTGAGTGTTGTCATCTAAAAACAAACAAAACAATAGCAATAACAACAACAATAACACACATGGTGGAGCAAGCTATTAAACCCTGCCCCTAAAGGCAGAGGCAAGTGGATCTCTATGGGTTCCAGGCCAGCCTGGGCTACAAAGCAAGTTCCAGGTCAGCCAGGACTGCACAGTGAGACAAAACATGTTATCGGGACAGACTGGTTTATGCCTGTAATCCCAACTACAAGGAAGTTGAGTCAGGAGGATCAGAAGCCTAAGACTAGCCTGTATCAAACCAAAATGAAACTAGGATATAATTCAGTGGTGAGCATGGGTACAGCATGTGCAAGGCCCTGGGGTCAGTCTCCAGCACCAACAAACACATGACTCATCACTAAACCATCTCTCAGGTGCCATTCCAGCATCCCATTTCTTGTACCCAACAACTCTCCCTGAAGAACAGAGACAAGCTAATTTCCAGCAAAGCTGACATCTTTCTGCCACACTCTCATACATAGCACCAGGACTGTAGGCAAGCATAGTTTGTCTTTGTAGCTGTGCACTGTGCATGGAAAAGTCCTTAGGCAGTAACCATCATGACTGATGGACTCAACATGAAGAAATTTGAACTCATTGCAACTCACCCTTCCTCCAAAATCTGTTGTGGTTCACTGTCCTGGTTTTTAATCTCAGCCCCATCAGGCATCCAGCTACCAGAGACATAAACCTGAATGTTATCAGCAGAGATAGAGCTCTCCCAATCTGCCACCGCCTCTCATTCTTCATTACTCATCTTTATCTTTAATTGGCCCTTCCCGGCAGGATTGCAGCTGCCTCCAGAAAATGAAATTATTGGGTACCTCACTGTTCTTTCTCTCAAGGGTCTTAATCTCTATCTTCCTTCTTGGCCTTTTCCAATCTATCTTATCTGGATTGTTTATCTTACCTTCTCACCCAGGGGATTTGAAGTCTCGTCTGTACCTCCTTCCCCATGTTGGCTAACTCCATCTGTGTTCCTTCAGCATATTAGGTCTCTCATCCCCCACACACCGTCCAGTTTCTGACAAACCTTTCCCAGACTTTCTCATGCAACTTGCTTTAGTATATTGTTTCATCTGATGTCTATGCCCCTTGTCCCCTGCCCATTCTTTACATCCGTGTTTTTCTGTAATTGGTTTCTTTGGCTCTGTTTCACTCATTGAGTCATTTATTAGACAGACCTTTTATGCAACACTAGCTAGTAAGACTGAAAAGGAAACCATGTAGCTTCATTAACTTTAGGATGTTAATACATAAAATAAGATCTAGATGTTTTCGCAACTGTGATTTAAGATGGATACAAAACTTAAAGCAAAAAAAAAAAAAAAAAACTTGTCAAAATGGGAGTGTAGCTCAAGGAGACACAGTTCTTGCCTAACATACATGAGATCTTGTGTTCAATTCCTAGCAGAGAAGAAAACGTTTGTCAGCATAAGAGAGGTAGCAGTGAATGCCAGCTTAAAAAAAAAAAAATCTCAGTATTACTGAATAAAATGAGAAAAACAACATTTTCATCCTGATCACCTCCTCATGTAACCTAATACAGGGCCCTAAGGTAAATTTGAGAAAGGGCTGATGGAATCACCAGTTACAGGTAATTTCCTTTCCATAGCCCTTTGTGTCACTCAGTGTTGGTAAAGGCTCAATTTGCCGGACATTATTGCATACCTAGGCGACTAAATATATCCTCCCCCCCCCCCAAGTTCTGAAGGGGAAGAGAGGCATGTTGGGTTGCTTCATGCCACTGTTTCCATGTTTCCCTAGCCCCTCAGGACTTTCAAGTGGGGTTCAAAAGAAGTGAGCATAGGGAAACTATGTGAGTGTGACCTCTGGCAGCAGGGACTATAAGGACAAAAGACTGAGATAACATAAAAAAAAAGGAGTCCTTTGTTTTGTTTTGTTTTTGGATACAGGGTTTCTCTGTGTAGGCCTGGAGGTCCTGGAACTCACCCTATAGACCAGGCTGTCCTCGAACTCAGAGATCCACCTGCCTCAGCCTCCCAGTGCTGGCATCTGCATCAAAGGCGTGTGCCACCAACACCCAGCTGAAAAAGATGAGTTTTAACAATCTGGGCAAATCACATCAATCCAAATGATCAAAATGTGTGCAAGTGTAAAGCTTTAGGACTTCAGTATCCAAATATTAACTGGATCTCAACTGTCTCGTTTTTCCCCACAAAATATAAGATACTGGAGGATGAGGAGATGGCTCAGTGCAAGACATGGGTTCAGATCCCTTGCACCTGTGTAAAACCCAGCATGGTGGCACGTAACAGCTACCACCTGTATCAAGTGGAGCTCTGTACTTCGTGCATTCAGAATTCTAACCTCGTTGGTTAAACTAGAGTTGTTCTGACAAAGACCATGCCAGATACATTTCCCCAAGTCTTTTTTTTTCCCTCAAAGAATTTAGCGCCAAGAACCAAAAGAAGCTGTTATGTTTACATCAGATTTCACAAGGGACCACTCCCCTTGTTCTATATTACTATTATCTTGCAGCCTTCAGGGCTAAACACAATGGCTGTGAGTGGTGGGCTGAAACTGGATTTATGTAGCTTTTCTATGAATAGGGTGGAGCCATCCCCATTATAAGCTCTAGATGTATAAATAACCTAGTTTGATCATAGCTTTGGATTCCAGATGCTCAGAATTTGGTTCTGCTCAGTTGTAGGTTTTGCCTAATACACAAATTTAAGAGAACAGAATTCCATAATTTAAGTAGACTGTGTAATTTTTCATAACTGAGGCAGATAACCAGTTTCAGAGAAACTGTTAAAAACTCCAAAGCTGTTAAGTATTATGATTTCCTACTCCAGCCAACATGGGGTAAATGTGTCAAATTAACCCTTTCAATGTGGGGGGGAAGGAATTGAGTATACAGAGGAAGTGGCAATTGTACATAAGAATTGCATAGAATTTTATGCAGAATCTATATTTGAAGGTATTGAAGTGTATCCAGTGCAGGCAGAACATGGACCTATGATGTTTACACCCTGATGTGTGAGCACTGAGTTATGCTGAGCTTTCAATGTCCAGGGGATTTTCAAATTTAGGTTCAAGATAACAGAGCTCAGGACAACAGCATCCCCAGGCTGAATTAAAGGCTGAATCCCAGGGCAGCCAAAGTGGCTGGGGCTGCAGGCATGCTTCCAGAAAGGGGGCAAGTGCAAGCAAAGAGTTCATGAATACAGATAGAAATAAATCCTCATTAAGCTAGTGGCTTACCTTATGACTAAACTTGGCATGCACAAAGAAAGTTACCAAGAAACCTACCTGAAAACAGCCACTCAGAGTCCAATGTGCTAAGCATAGTTTTGGCTCCCAACAGAAATCAGACTTCAAGCCTCAAGATGTAGATATAGCAGAGCTTGCAGCTGAGGCCGCCAAAGGACCATGCTCTTAGAATAAGGGCACAATGGTAATGGAAGGGAACAGAAACGACATAGCTTGAAACAAGGATCAGTGTGGTCTACCAGGCATTCTTTCTGCCTTCTAGAAGAAAGTGTAACTCCTTAAAGACAGGTAATATTAGCCAAAACCTCTCCTCTCCATTTTCCATATGACTCTCCAAATCCAATATAAAATTGTGAGCCATACTAAAAGTCAGATCCAAATGATTAAACACTAAGGGAAGACTTTAACCAAATTAGAGCCAGGCATTAGAGCTGACAGAGAATTTACAAAAGTAGAATAAAAGATGAACAAAAATGAAGAAATGGACAATCTGTTTCAATATACATCTGAAAACACCACCACCATCATCATCATCATAACAGACAGACCTTCTAAAACTCAACATAATTGAAAACAAGAATCTGCGGTGGTGTGGATGAGCTGTCCCCCATTGTCTTGGGCATTTAAATACTTCCAGGCATTGTTTGGGAAGGTTGAGGAGGTGTGGCCTCGCTGGAGGAAATATGTCATTGGGATAGGCTTTGAGAATTTAAAGACTCCTAACATTTCTAGTTAGCTCTCTCTGTTTCATGCTTCTTGTTAAAGATTGAGACCTCAGCTTCTGCTCCCGCTGCCATGCCTGACACCTGCTGCCATGTTCCCTACCACAGTGGCTTAGCAACAGTACACAACAAACCTTATTTCTGTGAGTTGCCTTGGTCATGGGTTTTATCACAGCAATAGAAAAGTAGCTAATACAAACCCCTTTGCTGTATTTCATCATGGTGGGTATAGCAGATGTCAGGATTAGTGATTTAGATTGTAGCCCCATCTAAGCTAAAGGGCAGAGGCTAAAAAGAGAACCAGGGACTATCGCAACACAGTTAAAAGACCTAAGATGTATAAATTTCAGTGCCTGAAAGAAGAGAGGGAATGGCGTAAAAGCAATATTTCAGGACATCAAGGCCAGTGTCTCTACATATATGATGGAAGAAAATGGAACTTTGGGACTCTAGGGCTTATCATTAGTTTGCCTAAGTGTCTATGCTTGCAAAACATTGCTATTGCCTATTTTATTAAGTGGACATTTTATTAAGTAGCAAAACATTGCTATTGCCTAATTTATTAAGTGCTCTATCACTTTTAATATTTCTTCAATTAATCATCTTTTGAAAATATAACAGATACCTTTGTGTTGCCTTGTACATGCTAAATATACATTTATATCATATAAATCATATGTATATATATATGATAGCTGTGAGTAGGCATTCACACTCAAAAAGATGGCTCAGTGGGTGAGGGCACTGTTCTGCCTCTCTCTATAGTGCACGATCGGTGGCTCCGTTTTCTGTCTTTCCCACCTGTCCATCACGTATTTGTTCTTTGTAATGGTGCCCTCTGTGCAGTGCTTGGCTGCCTTCCACCGTGCATCACATTTTTTTTTTAAATTGTACTTATTTCCTACGTATGGGTGTTGGCCAGCATGTTGGACTGTTCATCACATGCATGCAGTGCCCACGGAGGCCAGAAGAGGGCATTGGATTCCCAAGAACTGAAGTTACAGATTTTTTTGCAGCCCGTGGATCCTGGGGATTTAATCCAGGTCCTGTGGACAAGTAGCCAGCGCCTTTAACTATTGAGTGTCTCTCCAGCCCAGAATCCTGCTTTTCAACTTCAGTCATCTGAAATACTATGAGGGAAACTTTAAACCTTTTGATGAGACCCATCAAAACCCCTAACAGATCACTATGTATGTAGTGACCCAAAAGCTGAGTACTCAAAATTTTACCTTTCATAATTGCAAAAAAGAGAACATCCCTGCATTTTAAAGGAAGTTCTAGACTTTACACATACACACAAAGCTTACAGTCATCCTTTTAATATATAAACCCAAAGACATAGGTATGAAGGAATGTGTCTGTAATCCCAGACACCTAGGAGGCGGGAGTTGGAGGAACAATAGTTCAAGATGATCCTCAGCTATATTGTAAGTTTAAAGCCAGCCTACACTGTATGAGATACTGTCTCAAGAAACATAAGTAAATTTAGACTCCAAAGCACAATTCCATAATTCTAGACAAGATTTTAGCATTTATGACAGCAGAAGTGATGCCAGCAAAATATATATATGTATATATGTATATATATATATATATATAATCATAATTTTCAGTAAAAGGATACACATTCATAAAACAGATGAAATAGCTCAGCAGATAAGGGCACTTGCCTCATGACCATAGTTCAAGCCCCAGGACCCACACAGTGAAATAAGAGGACAGCTCCCATTGTCCTCTGACTTCCATATGTACACTATGATCTTTGAGAGTACACACATGAACACTAAAAGTAAATATAATTTTTAATTATTTCTTATATTTTTGATATTATAATGTAATTATAAGAGATCATAATATATAATTATTTGAGATTATAACATAATATAATCATTCCCCCTTCTTTTTCCTCTCTCTCATATACCCTTTCTTACTCTCTTTCAGATCTGCGGCTTCTTTTATCATTAATGTCTGTTATATACATGTTTATTGATGTGTATTATTCTATATGAATATTAGGAGTACGTGTGTATTCCTAAATATATAAACACATCCTGCTCAATACATATCCTTACCTACATGTATATAAATATGATTTTTAATTTTTTTTTAAAAATACTAAGTCCATAGGAAAGAAAAAGAGTAGTGATAAAAACTTGCCAGGGAAAGGCTAGCAGAGAAGGAACAGTTGGCCCAGATCTCAGGGGCTGAGATCACCAAGGACAATAGAGCAGACCAAGGGAAGCAGAGTACCAAGATCAATTCACCTCTGGAAAGGCTTAGGTCCTCCGTGGGTTCTGTTGTACCTTCTTCGCTGAGAATCTTAGCATCTGCCGGTGATTGCTGAGTGTTTTCCAGACAGTGTTGTCATAACAAGCAGGGGAATTATGGTGTAATCTTTTTTGTATAGTCAGCAGCCTGTCTGCCTGTCTGTAGGCCTATTTTTGCTGCTTTCATTTTTCAGACAAAGGGGTAAGCTTGCCCATTTTTTTGGAATGAATTATTAGCAAAACCTTTGGGTCAACACAAATATAAATCTGTTTTCCCCACTTAGTTTGATGGGTAATGAAAGTAGTATCGATCTGGGCATTAAGCCACTGCTTGGGAGGCCGAGGCAAGATGGTGCTGAGGTCAAGACCAGCTGGGGTTACATGGTGAGATGCCCTGTATAAATCAATCCATCAAGCAGTCAGTCAATCGATGTATTCTTTTCAGAAAGGGTTAGTCCCTCTATGACTTAATCACCTAAATGTCTAACTCAAACCTGTCATTTTAATATCCTCAAGAAGTGACAAGATATACAAAGAACTTGTTTTTGCTTTTTTAATTTTTTTATTTTAAATTATTTTGCTCTTATTCCAGTTCCCTCCTCCCTCTGTTCCTCCCTCCTTCCCTCCCTCCCATGCCCCCCAACCACCCTCCCATCCCATCCCCTCCCCACTCCACAGGGAGGGTGATGCCTCAAAGAAGAACTTTTAACATACTTTTTAAAAGTCTGTATGAGTGTTTTGCCTGCGTGTATATATCTGTCTGTGCACCATGTCCGTGCATGGTGTCTTAGGAGGTCAGAAAAGAGGATTGGATTGTTTCGGGAAATGTGTGCACTGTGTGAAGGTGTATTGTTGTGACTGGCTTAATGGTCATAGCTAGGCAGTAGAGAATAGGTGAGACTCCCAGGGAGAGAGAGGAACTGGAGAAGAACCTAGGCATGAGGGAGATGCCACAAGCCAGCAAGACATTGAAGAAGTTGGACATACAGAGTGAAGGAGAGGTAAAAAGCCACATGGCAGAATGTAGATTAATATAAATGGGTAAATTTAAGTTTTAAGAGCTAGTTGGTAACAAGCCTAAGCTAAAAGGTGACATATGTGCTGATCTCTCTACTATGGGAACAGCTCTGAGACTGCATGAGACATGATAAATCTTGTTGGCTAGAGTCCTCATGACTTATTATTACATGCCATCCTTTCATATGGCATGGATGGAGATTTATACTACAGTTTGGTTATGCAGTCCAAATGGACTTATAAAGTTGACAGATGCCTTTTACCTGCTCAAACACAGAATAGAACCATCTTTACCTGATTTGTGCACACCACACATTCCATACTTGTATCAATGCAGATGTATGTGCTACTTTTAAACACTTGTTTTAAGTAAAAAAAAAAAATCAGACACCAATGAAGACAAGTAGCCCAGGTGATCCAGCTCCTATCTCAAGTGTGGATGAAGAATGAATGCCTGAGACCTTGCTTCTGTCTTATATACTTCCCTAATGTTGGGATTAAAGTTGTGAGCTATAATTTTCTTTTAGACTGATTCTATCTTGTGTAGATCTGGGTGGCCTTGGACTCACAGAGATTCATCTACATCTTGATCCTGAGTCCTAGGATTAAAGGTGTGTACCACCACCACCTAGCTTCTGGCTGTTGGAATTAAAGGTGTGTGACTGGCTTCTAAGGCTCATGGCTGGTTTTGCTTTCTGAATCCTCATGCAAACTTTAGTAAATCATAAATAATATATTACTACAAGAAGGGACCAAAGAGACGGCTCAGAGGTTAAAAGCACTGGCTGCTCTTCCAGGGGTCCCAGAGTTCAATAATTCTCAGCACCCACATAGTGGCTCACAATCATCTAGAATGAGATCTGGTGCCCTCTTCTGGTGTGCAGGCATAAATGCAGATAAAACGCTGTATACATAATAAATACATTTTTAAAAGATATAAAAAAGAAACTACTTATAAGAAGTAACTAAGTAATTTCAATAGCACTGAATTACTAGAATGAGTGAAGACAGTCCAACACAACAAGCAGGAGCTGGAAAACTTCAAGAAGGTAAGGAAGCATCAGTGTAACCCACTGAATCAAGAGCAGTTGAGGTGGGGAACTTGAACACATAAGAGACTTCAAAGCACACGCCTAGAGCGACACACCCTCCAACTAGGCCACACCCACTCCAACAAAGCCACACCTCCTGATAGTGCCACTCCCTATGAGCTGATGGGAACCAATTACATTCAAACCACCAATTCCACTCCCTGGTCTCTATAAGCTTATAACAATATTATAAAGCAAAATGCATTGAGTCCATAGTCTACTATAGTCTCAACAATGTTTTAAAGCCCAAAGATAAAAGTCTCTTCTGAGGTTCATGCAATTTCTTAACTGTAATCCCCTATAAAATCAGTATAAAAAATATATCACATACTTCCAACATACTGTGGCACAGGATATACATTACCATTCCAAAATGTAGGGAGCGGAGCATACCAAGGATATACTGTACCGAAGCAAGACCAAAAACCAACTGGGAAATCTCCAAACTCAGCATCCCCATGTCTGGTGTCAAAGCATTCCAGATCGCCAACTCCTTTTAGCTTGTTAGCAGCTCTGCTCAGTGGATATCCCATACCTCTGGCATCTCCAACATTTTAGAGTCTCCAAAGCAATCCAGGCTTCAACTCCATAGCTTCATACAATGGCCCCTCTAAGCCTCCATTCAGGTGCACCCCTCACACTTGCCTGGTCTCAGCAGCTTTCTTTAGTTGTGGACGCCATTTTTATAGCTCCTTCCTTCTATCCTTAACTTCAGAACCACATGGCTGAAGCTGCCAACTTCTGCAGCTTACTGGGGCTGGGTCTACTTTGACCAGCAAAGAAAACACAACTTTCAGACTCTTCTTTAAGCAGTTTATTCAGGAACCTTGTATAATCTTCTGACCCCGGGGTAGCCCAGCCCACAGCTTAAAAGCCCTTGGGCAATCAACCCCAGAATGCCATGTGGTGAAAAACAAAAACAGACAGGTCCACATACACAGAATCAAGCCAGATTCTCAGCTTTTAGCCAAATATGGAATTGTTTAATACAGAGAGCACTCACCATCGGGAAGGTGGAGGGCAGAAGCCAGCGCCATCTTAAAGGCATGGCACTTCGCAGCTCTCTACAGATCATGATTTCCTTGTTCAATTACATCTTCAACGGCTTTCTGTTTTGATGGTTTCCTTCACCGCCTAAACTTGGCTATTCTGAAACTTGTTCTGTAGACCAGGCTGGCCTCAAATTCAGAGATCCACCAGCATCTGTGTTTCCAGTGCTGGGATTAAAGGCCTGTGCCACCACACCAGACTCTAAACTTTTCTTTAATTCCTTTTCACAAGTTGGAAAGTTAGCTGGATGAGATCTTGTCCTTTTATTCCATTTCTTAATCTGTCTATCTCCTTGAACACAGGATTTAGCTCTATTCCACTTCCTGGTGCTTCTTTTCTCCTCAAATTGTATATCTTGTATTTTCACTTTCTTAGCTTGTTCTAAGATCTGAGTATCTGACCAGATACAGTACTAGCTTTTCCCAGTTGCTATTATGCAACCTAAGAAGACCACACCCCCTTTTTGGAGTAACAACTAGTGTTTTAATGGAAACATGTGGTGTGTGAATGTGAACGTTATTTCAAGAGATGGTTGGTAGAGGGTTGGGGATGTAGATCAGTGGTAGAACTTTGCCTGGCTTGTGTAAGGTCTGGGTTGGTTCTTCAGCACTGGGGTGGGGATCTGGGGTGGGATTTGACCCCAAAATAAATTTTGTACTAAAATTAACTAATTTTTAAAATTAATTTAACTAATTTCAAATTAATTAACTAATTAAAAAATTTGTAACTCCAAGTAGCCTAAGCAAGAAGAGTGGAATTTATCATAAGGAAACAATGACAAATGGCATATCCTCATGAAAACACCATAATTAAATTCAATGTTTTATGTGGCAATATAATAATTTTAAAAATTAAAATACATTTAAAAGAAGCAATGGCATCTGATAAACGCAAAGGCAATATGCACATAGGCCTTGGGAAAAGCTGAGAGCAACAAATGGAACCCAAGCTGTGACTCTCATTCCAAGTCAACTTCTCTACACACACCTACTATGTTTTGCTCTCTCTGATTCCCTGACCCACATGGCAGTAGTCTTATTGCAAATATTTGTCATTGATTCCCTACTACTAGAATTGTTCTATCAGGATCGATGACAATCATTTGAGATTGTGGTAGGAGGCATATCTTTTTTGAACGGAAGAAAGAAGTTAGGGATACCTATAAACACATTGTGACTTTACCAAATTAAGCATTATATGTCCCAAAGTTGCTTTCCACTCCACATTGTCTCTGTTAATAGCACCATCGGTTTCTTTCTCTTACCTATTCCAATTCTTCATCTTTTATTATGGAGTCAATCAGAGGGTCATTGAGACTTAACTAAAAAGTCTCATGAAGAATTCTGAATAATTGCTGAAGGTAATTTAAATTGTAACAAAAACATACATTATTTAACCTATATCTATTGGTGAAAGAACATCAGAGCCCAGGGGTGGCGGCTCACACCTGGAGTCTCAGCATGTGACAAGATGAGGCAAGATATGATTATTACTCCAAGGCCAGCATATACTATATGTGAGTTCTAGGCCAACCTGAGCTGCATAGCAAGACCCTGTCTGTTGGCAGGGGGTATATATGAGTTAGGGGAGAGAACATGAGAGAATGATTACCAATCAGTATTTAAAGTTGAACCTGAGTTCAAATTCTGTCCACATCACTGCTATCTATATGACCTTCTTGGAAAAATCCTTCTCTGAGGCTTCCCCAACTATGAAGTGGGGGCCTTCAGCTAACAAATTTTGCTGGGCTGTTTGGTTAAATTTACAAATATTCATAGACTAACAATAGGCATTTAACAAAGAATAGTTGTTACTAGTGTAATAAATATGTTTGTATAATTTCATTTTTTAGCTTACAAAACCTACATGTCCCCACTTAGTAGTCACAATAATGCTTTAGAGGCCAAGAATATCCCTTTCTTTTAGACAGGACACCAAAGAACAGAGGGATGAGGACCCTCCTTAAGGGTAGTTTGTAACATGATTAATAAAAGACCCAAAGACAGATATTAGGGTTCAAGCTTCAAGCTGAAGCTCAGAAAAGCAAAGCAGCCAGCCTCTAGCTCTTCCCTCTAGCTCAGGCTGAAAGGCGATCCTGGATCACCAAAATCTCAGACTGTTATGCTCTCCTTAACATGGCTGGAGAATCCTGAAACTTCAATGTCTTCCTAGCCTCGAAATGGCTGGAGAATGAATGCCTTCTCTGAGGCCTTGCTCCTGTCTTATATACCTTCCTAATGCTGGGATTAAAGGTGTGTGATAGGCTTCTATAGCCTGTGGCTGACTTTGTTTTCTGAATCCTCAGGCAAGCTTTAATAAATCATAAATATTATATCACCCACATCTATGCAATTCTTGTTCATTTATATAATATTTATCTGCTGGTCTCTTTTTTAAAATTTTCACGTGTGTGGGTGTTTTAACTCCATTTATGTTTGTGGACCATATGCATGCAGAGGCTGTAGAGGCTAGAAGAGATATCATATCCCCCTGGGAGTAGAGTTACAGATGGTGTGGACCACTATGTGGCCCTATGCAAGAGCAGCCAGCGTTCTTGACCCTAGCCGTCTTTCCAGCTCCTATTTGCTGATCTCTTGCCACAAAGTGTTTAAGAACCTATGACAGGATAAACACTTAGGCCAAAAGAGAAAAGAAATGTTTGCAGAGACATACACAAATGTAAAAAAAAAAAAAAAAGTTATACATGAAATGTTCTATTAGAACATCTGAAAATAAAAAAAAAAGAAAGAAAATCTGAAAATATATAGCTCTTCAGTCTAAAAGTTCGTTCTCAGTCACCTTTCTAGCCTTTTTCGAAAACGTCAAGTGTAAAGAAACTAGAAAATTGTTTCAGCTTGGGTGCCACGACCCTTCAAGGGACACGATGTAATGAAAGCAATACACAAACAAACAAACAAACAAACAAACAAACAAATAAATAAATAAATAAATAAATAAATGTCACAAAAGTGGCCGGGACCCGGATAGTTGGAGGAGGTAGGAGGAAAGACCGCGGAACTAAAGTTCAGGTGGTGGCAGTTCCCGGTGGGAAGCCAGTTGGAGGGACCGGTAGTGGAACGCTCTGGAGCTGTTTCCGGCCACCTCAGCGGGAAGTGGAGACGCCAGTGGCTAGCTGTTGGGGAACGGAGCGGGAGGTGTAACTGGCCGCCGCGGGAGAAGAGGGGACAGTGACTGAGGCGTCCGAGTCTCCATAACCTGCGAAGATGGTGCTGCTGACAATGATTGCCCGCGTGGCCGACGGGCTTCCGCTGGCCGCTTCGATGCAGGAGGACGAACAGGTAAGCTGCAGCCCGAGCCCCGAGCCCTGCAGCCCTGCGAGCTCGCCCTGCTCCCAGTAATGGATCCCTTCCTTGGACAAGCGAGACCCTGGCGACCTCGCAGCCCCCCCCCCCCCTTCCCCGTAGCTCTTGTACCGTTTGCGGATGGAGAGACTCCCTGTGAGAAGAAATCTTTGTGGAAAGAGTTAGTTCGGTATTGCCGGTTCCTCTTTAGACATCCCCGGAGAAAGGGTCTCTTTGGCTAACTCTGATCACACACCCAGTTTGAGGTGAGTTTTTAGGGACTTCCCTGAAATTCAGGACTGTCCTTTTATGCTACTGTTGAGGCTGTTGACTGATACATCTAGAGGAAGATCGGCCCTTCGTCTCTTCACCTCGTTTTCCTGTAGCACCTGATCCTTGACCTAGCCTGATGACATCTTTTGAAATGGGATGAGGTAATCTTGCCACTTATAAAGTTGTCAGAGTTCAGTATAGTGCCTCCTTTCACAGTTATGCCTGATTTTCACCTGCTCTAATAAAGTATGTGGTTCAAATGAGCCCAAGAATGTGATCTGAACAAAGGAGATTGGAGGAGGGGCGGAATTTTTGTAGACGACACGTACTTTGAGAAATATTTTTTTTTTCCCCCAATGAGGGATAGCAGTGGGATAGAGAGGGACAAAATCTGGCCAGTTGATTGAATTCTAATGGAGGAGGGGACCAAAGTAAATGTGAAATGCTATTTATTATTAGTGGGCCCCTAGTTTCTGCTTTAATCATCTTCTGAAAATTTCATTGATTGTTTCCGAACTTGGTATTTATTTGTCATTGATCTGCCAAAATGGGTTGCTTTGTTTCATTGACAAGAAATTCTCCACTGAAGTCTTTTTGTCATTGTGGTCCCATCATTTTCCTTTAGTAATTTCGATTCTAGATAATATTCTTTCTAAGCTTTTAATGTCTGCAAAAAGTATCAGTTTTAGATTCATTTTTACCATCATAGTGGTACACAGAACATTACAGAGTTCCTGGTAGACGGCAACACGATCCTGAGCCTGCCAACTACAGTATTTCCTCAGACCTCATATCATCTGTGTTAAAGTTCCTGCTCTTATCACCCCTCATAGAGAGGGGAACAGTGAGGCTTACAGGGAAAAGGCCATTTGTTTATAGTCACACAGCTAACAAGTTGGGGGAGGGATTTTTACCTGGCACTGGTCACATTTGGTGCTGGGTGATTCTTTGTTTCAAGAGACTGTCCTGTGCCTTGTAGAATGTCTCTTAATATCCTTGACCCCTACTTCCCGATGGCAGTAGTGCATTCTCTGTCTTGTCCTAATAGCTTGAACAACTTTGTCCTTCAGGGACAAAATCAGTCCTGGCTGAGAATTGCTGACTATGGTAATTGCTGTTTTTTAATCGGTATCAGTTTGGCTCTAGACCAGAATCTTTGTTCCTAACCACTGTTCTGTATTGCCTTGCATTCTGTATTGAACCATGCATTCACTTCTTACTAACATAGAAGTAACTTGTTATAAAAAAAAAAAAAAAAAAAAAAACTGGGACATGGTCTACATAGCTGGATCTTGTCCTGAATTGATCCCTCTGCCTTAACCTTTTGAGTGCTAGAATTACATTACATTACATACCACCACACCCAACTCAGAAATAACTTCTAAGACATAGATTATCTTGACCAAATAGTTTTATATTAAGTCCTCTAATTGTCCAAGCCAAAGTAATTCATGTAGTTTTAGTTACTGTTACTCATTAGGTTATTTTTAGATGTTTACTAGTGGCCGGTCCCTATATATGCTGTCAAGACGACTGGTTATTCAGATAATGCAGTGGAGAGTGGCACCTATACTATAGACAGGGCAGCTTATACAATGTTGACTATGTGCTTAACGAGAAATTTAGGCTTAGGGCAAGTACAGGTGAACTTTTCTTCCCAAACTCAGACTTGCTGATAGTCCTATTCGTTTTCTCCTTCTTTCCTCTCTCTCTACCTCTCTCTCTGTCTCTCTCTTCCTCTTTCTCTCTAAGGACATGTTTTTCCTTTTAGGATGTTTGCAGTTTCTTTTGTCTGGCTTTCTGTTCTACCTCAAAATTACTGTATTTGCTTGAATTTTGCACTGGTTCTGGAAGGGCAGTTCAGCTTTGGGAAATATGTTAGAGCTAACCAGCTAGATGATAGAGCTCCAGTAAAACAAGCAACCTACTGTAAAATTTCCCTTATTTAGGGTTGGTTACCATACTTGTCTACAGAGGAAAATGGCTGGTTCTTGGTTGAACTGGCCTTTGACCAGCTGAGTTTATCAAGGATCTATAAATGGTAAGACCTTAGCTCAATGTTCTTAGAGAATGCAGTGATCTTTGGCAGTGCTAAAGTATGCGGGAGGTGGGAGATAATGGAAAGGATGAAGTAATTATCCATGATCTCCATGTTGGGTTGGTACTTGGCTGTTACCCAGCAGTTTAGGGGTCACCCATTCTTCGTAAGTGTACCTGATATATTCATTTACAAAACCAAGCCAAATCTGAAACATTCTTAGAAAGGTAGAAGATGATACTTGGTAGCACCAGTTATCTGCCAGGCCAAGGTGAGATGGGAAAAGTCCTGAGGTTCTGAGGCAAATCACTGCCGTGTGCCTTTTGTAATACAGAGGCAATCCTAAGTGTACTAGACGACCCTAAATATACCTCCCAGTGGGTGACCTCAAGTTTGCCTCATGGCAAAGCCAGCAGCTGTTTTCATTCTCTCCGTTATTGGGTTACTAACATATCATATAGGGCAGACAGAGGTTTTATTTCTTCTACATGAAATAGAAAGCATAATCAGGGCATCTAGGTATTTTTAGCTGAGCTAACTGACTGTGAGCCCTTTGTGACTTTGACATTGAAAGCAAGCTACATCTATCTGTAAAGCAGTGGTTGTTGTTTTGCTGGGGTCTCAATCAGCTACCACATAGTTCCTTGAGCTTTTCCTGTGAATTATATGATTGACAAGACATTGTCTAGAATGTGGATTTGTCATAGTTCTTGAAGCAGGGGTTGTATGGTCAGTTACCCAGGCCAAATCCTAGACCATCTCCTTCTAGCCCTAGCCCTATAGAGTCCTTGGCCAAATTCAGTTTCTAGAATATAATACTGGAGTAGTAATTCAAATCACCTCCTAGAGTAATTATGATTTTATTAGTTAAACTATCTAAAATGTTGAAAATAGTTCCTGACAAAAAAGTGTTAACTTTATTTCTGAAGCATTTTTTTCAAATTCCTGCCTTTCTTTAAATTTACAAACCAGAGTTACACATAGCACTCTTTGTACAAAGACACAATGAATAGGAATGGAAGAATAATTTTTATACTGTAGAATTAATCCATGCTTATTTAGAAAGTTTAGTGACTTATATAACCAAAATGTCCAAGGTTCTAATGATGTTTATTTCCTATAATCTATACTCAAATATTCTCATATTTTCTCCTCCTTCCTCTCCTTTCCTCCTCTTCCCTTCCCTTCCTCCCCTCCTCTTCCCCCTCCTCTTCCCCTCCCTTTGTGTATATGTGAAATTAAATAATGAGTTATACTGTAAGTTTGACCTCATT
The DNA here is from genome assembly GCF_943737965.1 of Phodopus roborovskii. NCBI lineage: Eukaryota > Metazoa > Chordata > Mammalia > Rodentia > Cricetidae > Phodopus > Phodopus roborovskii. The sequence goes on from NW_026126540.1 coordinate 29,134,200, forward strand.
TTTCCCCTTAGTAGTTGCAGGTGCTGAATATTGTCTCATTATTAAATATTTTAGTAGTCTATTGTGTGGATATGTGAGAAAAAATATTATTTAACCAAAATGATTTTGTTCTTAATAATGGTAAGGTTATCTGAACAAGCATTAATGTTGGCTGTCATACTGTAATCTCAATGTAGACTTGTCCACAGTGCATGACATTGCTTTGGTTTTTGCAAAATGATTCCAACCATTATTTCTTATAATTGATATGACTTTTAGTTTTGTTCTCTTAGGTTGTAGTAACATTTACATTATGTCTCACAAAGTTAGGAGACTTACACCAATTTTTATTTGATTGGCAGGGTTGTGTTTTGGTTTGGTTTGGATTTTTTTTTTTTTTTTTTTTTTTTTTTTTTTTGCCATCATTATCTTCAGCTGTGTCTTTAAGGTATTCATATTCCTTTAGCAATTGAAAAAACAGTGTTACTGATTTAGGAGTGAAGATTGCACATAGTATTTTCTAAGATCACTTGGTGATTCCAGTGTAAAGCCAGGTTTGAAATCATAAACATGTTCTTCTTGTCACTTTAGTGACATTCCAAACATTAATTGGGTCCCTTACAAGTGCTGTTATGGGTTCAGATCTCTTCATGCCACATAATGTCTTTTTGAAGGAAACAGATTGGCAAATACCATTCATATATAAAAATAGGATGTTGTGCACTACTTCTTACTGACTGAAAAACATGATAATGTTTGCTAACATATTCTGGCTGACCAATCATGGATGGATGGATGGATGCATTCATACTAATATGATCATTATAAGGTATGCATTATAAGATATGTTTAATATGTGGGTTGATATAATATCTAAATATATACATATTTTGATACAGAAGCATTATAACGGATCATTGCCATAAGAGCAACACTAAAGGTGAATCCACAGTGCATTGAGTGAACTCTGCCTGACTCTCGTGGCTTACCTTATGCTTATTCATTACCTCATTCATATTGAAATTCGAGGTCACCACCTTTCTGTACTTGTATCTTTGCAGACCTGCCATGTTATAACTGACTTCTTGTTTCTACTATTAGCTAAGTGGTGTGCTGTCTAGAAGCTTAATATTTCATGATGTGTCGCTCCCAGAGTGTGGGGACTAACATAACCATTTTTATTTCAGCATTATAAGATACCTGCCAAAGGAAGGCTAGTCTGTCTTTTAATACAAAACAAAAAATTCCAAAACTGGGATCATTGGGGCTTTGTGTGTATAAATTGGGTGGCTTATAAACAACAAAAGTTACCTATCTAGGTCTAGAGACTGAAAATGAGAAGCCCAAGATGACAAGGTTAGCAGATTTGGTATCTGCTGCTAGTTCATAGATAGCAACTCTGTGTGAGTCTTTATGTGTTACAGGGGCCAAATTAGCTTTCTGGGATTTCATACAGGGACATCAACCTCAACCATTAGCGCTCCATTATTATAACTGACCATCTCCCTAAGGCTCCACTTTCTTACCATCAGCATCGTGGTGAAGTTTGCAGATCTGGACAGTAGAGACCTTCAGACCATAGCTAGCAGGAAGTCCTCTCCTCCCCAGGGAGAGGGTGAATTAACAATGTATATTTGTTTCTCATTCTTCATGTATTACTTTTCTCCTTTGACTCTAGTAGATTAGTAAGGTATAATGTTTATCCCTCCTTTTCTTTTAAAGAAGTTGCGCAGAGAAATACTAACTATACCATTTGAGTGTTACCCTTTTTGCACTTATCCCTCTTTATCAAATTTGCTACCTAAACTGGAGAATCAAATAGGTTCATGTACTAAAGGACAGCTGGCATCTATGCCTGGTTGCAGTAGTAGTGTTCAATCACAGGCAGCAGATGGCTTTACTTAAATGCTCCTCTACTTTTGTGGAAGATTCTGTTGATGCTCCAGCATAAAAAAGTGAGATTCACCAGTCTTTGGTTCTCAGAACTTTGTCCAGGATGTGTCACAGGATGTACAGTTTCATGCCAGTAACTGTGAGGGGAATGAGTAAGGAGGACCATGATGAGCTAATACTGAAATGAACACTGAGTGCCTTACATGTGGTTGGCGTACACACTTGTGCTTCTTAGCAAACAAGTACTAGGGTCTTAGAAAAACTAGGAAATAGGTTTTCTTATTTGTTCTAAAGAGTAAAACATTTTTCTTTATTGAAATGAATCTTATTAATAGCTAAATAAAGGACCCTATTTACATAGTATTCTTGTCATGTCATGATGCTTCTGATACAGCTTTGTGTGCTACATTCTTCAATGAAGTTATCTTCTTTCAGTCAGGTCGGGACCTTCAGCAATATCAGAGTCAGGCTAAACAACTCTTTCGAAAATTGAATGAGCAGTCCCCTACCAGATGTACCTTGGAAGCAGGAGCCATGACTTTTCAGTGAGTATAGCTCTGATTTCCTTGTGATCATTTAAGTATGAAATTCAGTGATGTAACACCTTATAATAATGTAACAGTAGGGGCTGGAGAGATGGTACCATTGTTAAGAGCACTTACTGTCCTTGTAGACGACCCGAGTTCAGTTCCCAGTGTCCATATCAAGTGGCTCACAACCACCTGTAATTCTAGCTTCTGAGCATCTGATGCCCTCTTGTATCTTTCGAGGTTACCTTGACTCATACACATACCTCCCCCCATATACTCTATTTTTAAATGTACATGTACTCATGGTTTTTTAAAATACTTAAAAAAAAATAGTAACAGTGTTGTTTGCACATGTGATGCTTTGTGTGAGAGTGTGTACATGTGTGCACGAGTGTGCATGCTCTAGTACCAGAGGACAACCTTGGGTGACATCCTCAGGCTCTATCCACCTTTCTCTTTTTTTCTTTTCTCCACAATCTCTTACTGGCTTGGAACTCTCAAGTAGGCTGAGCTAGCTGGCCAGTGAGCCACAGGGATCTGCCTGTCTCCTTCTCCAGATCTGGGATTATAAATGAGTGTCACCACACCTGGCACTAAAATAACAAAACATGTGTTCTAGGGATCAAACTTGAGGGTTCAAACTAGCAAGACATATAGTTTACTGACTAGACCATCTCCCAAGCCCAGAATAGTAACAGTTTCTTAAACGTAAAGATAGCTTTAAATATAGGCTCTTTATGGAAGCACTTTATCTTTCTCGATAACTGAAATCTTAATTTTTTTAAGTTAGCATACTTACATTAGTTTAACTTTTTAATATTTGTCCAGCAGATTCTATACTATACATATCATACAATAATAGGTAACTTATTGCTTAGGGACATCGTGGGGCCAGACACAAATAGCTAGGACTCCTGCTCAAAGACTTAACTAACAGTGGTAACCACCAATTCACATCACATCTCCACGCCCTAGCTTTCTCTTCAAAGGTTTTCTCTACAAAGACTTTAAGGAGAAGCGTACACATTTAGCATCTTCCTTGGTACATAGAGAATAGTGATCAATATTTTAAAAGTATAAGAGAATTTAAAAGCATCAAAGTCAGTGGCTATAGAAGTAAGTGGTGGGTTTCTGTTTGGTTTTTATTACTGGGGATTAACTCCAGTGTCCTCCTGCATGCTAGGCAAGTACCCTACCACTGAATGATATCCCCAGCCACTCCATGGTTAAGGGCAGTGCACAAAGCTAAGACAGGGATAGGAGGAACTGTGTTACTTTCTCAGTGCTGCACCAGAGAATCTGTCAGAAGCAAATTAAGGGAGGAAAGGCTTATTTCTGTCTCCTAGAGAGTTCAGTCCATGACAGCAGGAAAGTCATAGTGGGGAGGGCTTGAGGCAGCTGCTCCTGCTGCATCCATAGTCAGGAGGCAAAGAGGGATGCTGCTACTCATCTCACTCCATCCTTCTTCAGTTCTGGGTGTCAGCCCCTGGAAAACTGATGTTTATATTTGATCTTCCATCCCTCAGAGATGTGCCCAGGGATTCTCCTAGACATTTCTAGATCCTGTCAAGTTGACAGTCAGTGTCAGCCATCACAGGAACTTTATTGGATTTTTAATTATCCACAGATAATTGATGTTAAGTAATACCAGCCAAGTTGAGTCTTTAAAAAGCAGAAAGAATTGAAAAGGAAAGACGTTATAGAAGATCACAGCAAAATAAAAAAGGATCAGCTAAGTAATGACACTAGCTCAGGTGGAAAGGTCTGTCAGGACAAGGAGGAACTGCTTGGTTTAACTGAAAACCAAACAACTAATAAGCAAGCACTGCAAACAAATGTACTTCAGCTCGTGTGCTTTAAAGAGAAAGTGGTAGACACCCATTTATAAGGTAATCACATGGTACTTAAGGCATTTTTAAAGATACTTTAATTTAGACACACACACAAAAAAAATATATAGCCATTTGGCCATGAGGTAGCATGCACCTGTAGTCTGGGCTAGTCTGGAGGCTAGGGCTGCATGAGCCCATGAGTCGAGACCAACCTAAACAACTTAGGCAAAATAATGCATATGTATCCATTTAGTTACATAATACAGTTATCTTCCGTGTCCACAGGTTCTGCCTCTGTGCAAGCCATGTCTATAGCAAAGGACTATGCATTGTGAATATTTTTTAAAACTTGTATCTGTTCTAAACAGATGTGGGTTTTGTAGTGAGTTTTTTTCTTCTTATCATTATTCCCTAAACAATAAAACAGCTATTAACAAGGCATTTGTTAGGTATTTAAGATGATTTGAAGCATACAAAAAGATACACATGGATTTTGTGTAATGGAATAGAGGATGGAAGACCTAGGACAGATCTTGTGAACCTGGAAAGAAATTTTCTTCTGATTCCTATAGGACTTTAACAGCCCTGTGTGTTTTTTTCCAGTTGAAGAGCTAGTAAAGGTTTCTTCTCTGTCAGAGCATGCTGTCTTCAAGAATGCTCATTTGTCCTAATAAGCCAGTGCTCTTCCTAACAAGAGGCACATTCAGACCAGCACAGTGCTGTAGAGCAGGGCTCATTAAACTTTCCCACTCACTTTTCTGTCCATGACATTTTTACATGACTGTGAGAACATAGGTACAGAAAATAGGTACACGAATTAAACATTCACTTGTCATAAATTGTTCAAAAATTTATTTTTAAGTCATTCTTTGGTGTACAAGTAGATTTGTTATTTATTTAAAACAAGCAAATTTACATGGTTATAAGATGAAGGGCTTTGAAGAAAGCAGTAAATCCCTACTGGGGTGTTTAAAGAAAGGGACTAGAAGAAAAGGGAATATAAAAGCTTTAAAGAAAAAAGAAATACAGAGGCTTGAACATAGGAAAAGGAATGGAATTTCTCCAGGTGAGAAAGAATAGCTTAGGCAGGTTTGTGGGGTCCAGTGCGTTAGAGACACCATATCATTTGACTATGATAAAGTGTGACTTGATGTTTCACCTGAAAGGCCATCAACACTACCAAAGTGTAACTTTATTTTACTGGTATCGTGTGTTCCTGTAGCTTTGAAGTAGGGCAGTAAGTCCCGTTTACTTCTCTGGGAATGAAACCAGCATTATAAATGACTGCAAGTTGAAGTCAAGGAGGTCAGTGTTATTAAACATCACTGTGTGCCTGAGAGAGTGCGTAAGTCTGGAGATGTTCTTTGTAGTATTCTAGGATGTCAGGAACAGAAGGCAGGAATGCAAATTTGTGTCAGACTTTGTGCTTTTAAACTACCTAAACCAAGGAACTTCTGACTTTGTCCACTGCACATATAAGCCCTATTAGTATATGTTCTGTTGAACTAAAGAGTACTGTGACTAAAAGGTTTGCAAAGCTCTTAGTAGCTTAACTTATCCCCCAAGAATATTTCATAGTCACAAAGCCAGAATACCAGAGAGCTCACTGTCACAAAAAGGAGTCAGTTCCATTGCTGAATGAATTTCCAGTTGATTAGAATTCTTCTGTAGCAGGCTTTTCCTTTTGGGCCACCAACCAGCTCCCAAATCATGACAGAAACAAGTGTAACACATCCTTGTCTAGCTAAAATAATATCTACAACATTCTTCTAGCCAGAAATAGGCAGCTTGACTTTTTTTTTTTTTTTTTTTTTTTTTTTTTGTGCCAGTAAACATTATCTCAGTTAACTTCCAACTTTTTTCTCCACAAATTTTTAGTTCTATTTATGTTGTGACTAGAAGGGCTTTCATATGTGTGCACTAATATTTTTGTCATACAGGGTCAAAGGATGGATGGAGTCATTATACCTGTAGCTTTTGAAAATAATCTCTTATGTATTAATATAAATTGAAAAATTGTGAAATGAGTAATCAGTTACAATGTGCCTATTCTCTATTTACTTTTATGTATATGAGTGTGTGTGTGTGTGTGTGTGTGTGTGTGTGTGATGTACATGCCTGGTACCCACAGAGATCAGAAGAGGTGTTCAAATTCTCTGGAACTTGAATTACAGATGGTTATGAGCTATCCTGTGGCTGCTGGTATTGAACTCATCCCCTTCAAGAACAAGTGTTCCTAAGTGCTGAGTCACCCTTGCCAGCTCTGTTCTTTTGGATATATATGTTTAGTAATTAGTTTCTTGGTTCTAATAATTTGAGATCTGAAGTAAACCTTTTTACTTAGGTCAAATGTTTTTAAATGTTGATACAGTCCTAAAAGTCAGCCCCAACATGAAGTATAATTCCTTCATAAGTAACTCTGCCTTGCTTCTCCCTCCAGCTACATTATTGAGCAGGGGGTATGTTACTTGGTCTTGTGTGAAGCTGCCTTCCCTAAGAAGTTGGCCTTTGCCTACCTGGAAGACCTGCACTCGGAATTTGATGAGCAGCATGGGAAGAAGGTGCCCACTGTGTCTAGGCCCTATTCCTTCATTGAGTTTGGTAAGACTAGACTGCATTTCTTTAATAAGGGTGTAAATATGGTAGAGAAACATTTTGATACACTGGTTATGTAATATGGACATGTTTCCCCCTGGAATTTGCTTAGGAAGAGTTTGATTCTATCCCTTCTCCAAATTTACCTTTTTTGTCTTTTTGAATGAAGGCTTCCTTCTTGTCAGTAAACTTCTCTGGTCTTTTGTCCTTTTTCCCATGTGCTTTTTGTAGTTTAGCTTGTGTAACAAATTGTACATGACAGTATACTTGACTACCTTATCATAACTGAGTTTTTTTTTCTCCAATCTATAGACTCACACATTAAGAATAATTTTATGGAAATCAGAATTTGGAAATCAGGAAAAATGATTTTTTTTATTTCTCCAGTAGAATAAGAACCTCTATAGAAAATATGTGGTATTTAAAAACCCTGTTTGCTCCATTCAGAACTAGCAAGTTTGAGTGTCTGTATTTGCACAGGAATTATGGGAAGATTCGGCACCAATTAGCCCTGTAAAAGATTGTACTGTTAGTAGGTCAAGGGAAATGGCTTGTGCACAGTAAGCTTTAGGAGCTAGAACAGGCAGAATCAGAATACATTGCTGAGATCTTAGTCAAAAGAGAAACACTTTTGTGTCCTAGAATTTCTAAAGTTTTCAAGTTTGTTAGACAGGTGTATCATCTTGCTTTTAGTAATAGAGAAAAAAATGGCCTAATGCTAATTTATATGATAATCTTTAAATGATATTTTCCTGGATAATAAGTTTAGTAAATCCAAGTGGAACAAGTAAAGCAAGTGGAACAAGGTTTCAAAGGAAATAGATGGCTTTCCCAAATAAGTTTCAGGTGAATAAAGATAGGAACGGACTGTAAGGTAAGACTAGGTATAGTGACTTGGGACCGTGAGTGCTAGTTGTTCCCATCTTCAGGCTGAAGATGTCAGGGGAAGGAGCAGCTTCTGAACTGAAAAAGAGACCATTTAGGGGGAAGACCAACATAAAGGAGTGGAAGCTTTTAGTGGAGGAATAGTGCTAGTCCAGTGAGTCCTCGGGAAAGTGGGAGTGGTTGCCTGGCAGCACTGCCCCTCCCTCCTGTTTGGCCAGAACCTGATGTGTGATGATGCATACAGGTCAGCATCCCAAAGTACAGGAGAATGGAGCGGGAACTGAAGCCAAGTCAGGTGTCAGCACACACAGCAGTACATTGTTTTGGCAAGAGTTGAACATATTTCTAATAGGTCATCCCACAGTTTTGAGAAATGCAGAACAGGCTAAGATGGATGAGACTGCACTTCTGTATTGGTGATTTTGGAAGCTTTATATCCCGTTTGATTTGAAGTTGAAGCACAGGGTAAATGTGGAAAGTAGACTGCTGCTATGATAATAAAGTGTTCCAGCATTATTTCAGGGGATGTTTTACTGGAGTGGTTTACTAGAATGAGTCTTAATATCTCCATAGATTCTGGAAGCAAATGCCTCAAACTCAGAGATGTCCCAGGAACAGTTCATCTGAATAGTCATCTTAACATTTTACAAAGAGGTCAAACCAACCACAGATGGCAGCTGTAGGAATAAACTCAAGATAGTGGACAGTGGCCAATCTTGGAATAAACTCAAGTTCTGGTTACCTTTTTCAGTGGCTTGATGGACAGGAAAATTGTTAATGGTTACTTATCATCATTCTAGATACCTTCATTCAGAAAACCAAGAAACTCTACATTGATAGTCGTGCTCGGAGAAATCTAGGCTCCATCAACACTGAATTGCAAGATGTGCAGAGGATCATGGTGGCCAATATTGAAGAAGTCTTACAGCGGGGAGAAGCACTTTCAGGTATCTGAAAGCAAAGTCGGAGAACAGCTTGTCATAATCTAGCTTGGATTCTCAGGAATTAATTACACATTGAAGCTTCCAATGTGGTGGGGATTTTACCTTGCATGATTAGTTCTATGTACTAGATCAGTGTATAGGACTCACAGAAGCAGTTACTGTTTCTAAGAATTTATAAAATGAAGTCAATTAAATACAGAAACATTTATACAAGTTAAGAAAATACTCGTACAGGTTTGAGGCAAGTATGTGTCAGGTTCTTGGGAAACATCACTGCTGCTAGGTCAGGGTTATGAAATGCCATTTTCATCAAGACATTCTTCTGATACTATAAAAAAAGATCCAGTCTGCTCTTGGCTTCCTTCAGTCACTCATTAAGTGTCTGTTGTATAGAAGGTGTGGTGCTCTATATATAGGAAGTGAAGAGAATGCAAATATATGTCATTTCCCAAGTTCACAGGTGCTATGTTTCAGCCAAGTCAGCTTCCTCCGTGTTCTTAACAATGCATTCTGACTACAAATCACCTGTCCTCTCAGAAGCTGGCTCTTGAAGACACTTGCCCTGGTCCTTATAGCTCACGTCTCATTGGTCTCCTATCTTGAACTTTTAAAATACTCAAATACTTAAAATACTTCCCTATACACTAGTATATGTGGCATATACTAGTGTAATATGTATGTTTGATTGTATTTACTTATTTTTATGTGTGCACATGAGTATGGAAGCAAGATCAGCCTTGAGTGTTGTTCCTCAGGTACCTTAACCTCGGTTTTAAAGATGGTCTGTTCCTGGCCTGTTTTTCCATTTATAGTTGGTTTTCCAATTATGCAAGACTGGCTGGCCCAGGGTTCCACCCATCTGACACCATTTCTGAAATTACACACATGTGTTACCTTTATTGACTTTGTTGTGTCAGTTCTGGGAACTCAAACCCATGGTCTCATGCTTGCATGGCAAACACTTCATTGAGCTATCTCCTAATTTATTTACTAGTATATTTATTTGGCAGATTTTAAAAAATCATCTGTGTATGTGTTTTATTATGTATATTTATATGATTATGTGCACATACTTGCTATGGATATATATGGAAGTCAGAGAGCAACCTCGGGTATTGATCCTTGTCTTCTTGCCTTCTATGTCATTTAGACTCTCTTGGTGTTGGGTGTGTGCTCTGTGTTGCTTTAGCAATCCTGGACTTGCTCTGGAGACCAGGCTAACTTTGAACTCCGGGATCTGCCTCCTGAATGCTGGGATTAAAGGGATATGACACCACCACCTGGCCCTGGTCTTTTTGTGTGTTTGTTTCAATTCAGGCAGTATCTTACTATGTGGGGCTGACTGGCCTGGAACTCAAAAAAATCTACCTGCCTTTACCTCCCAAGTTCTGGGATTAAAAGTGTGTGCCACAGTCTTGACGTAGTAGCACATGCCTTTAATCCTGGCACTCAGGAGGCAGAGGGATCTCTGTGAGGTCAAGGTCGGCCTACTCTACAAAGTGAGTTCCAAAACAGCTAAGGCTGTTACACAGAGAAACTGTCTCGAAGAAACAAAAAGGTGTGTCCCACCACACCACAAGACAGTATCTCTTGTCTTTGCATATGCCAAACTAGCTGGCTGTGAACTTCTAGGAATTTTCATGTCCCCTTGCTTCAGAGTTACAGCATCTGGCTTTAAGTGGATTCTGGGGATCTGAACTCTGGTTCTCTGTATGTGGATGCAAATGCTTTATCCATTGAGCCTTCTCCCTAGCCTATACCAGATATTTGTTATTTATGTATTGTAAATGTATACTTTATATAAATCTATATTTATCATAAATACGTAAATATATTTACTTTGTTTTATGTTTTTGAGATGGTCTTTTTAAAAACTTTTGGATTAATTTACTTTATTTATTGTGCTTGTGAGTGTTCTACATGCATATATATGTGTACACCACATGTGTATAAGCATGCACTCTCACAGAGATCAGGAGAGGGCATCAGATCCCCTGGAACTGAAGTTACAAATAGTTGTGAGAAATTACAAATAATTAAGTTCCCACCACAACTGAACCTATCTCCTCTGCGAGAGCATCAGGCCCTCTTAACAGCTAAGCCATCTTTCTAGCCCCTGGAGACAAGGGCTAGCCCTGACTCATCTGGATCCATTTGCTTCTGCTTCCTAAATGCTGGCATTACAGGTGTGTCCCACTATACACAGTTTATGTAGACATTTTAAGTAAATTAGTCAGTATGTAAAGTTAAGTAGAAAATTTTCAGTGATAGTGATTGAATTATCTAGAATAATTTTAAATTATAGCTAGATAGATGAGACTCGCATATATGTGTTTAATGTTATTTGAACATTGAATATGTACATGTAAGCTCTTGTGTATGCTTGTGTGTTTGTTTTTTTATTTTGTGTATGTAGTGTTTGTACATATATGTGTGAATGTATACATGCAGTTGTATGTCTGCATAAAAGTAAATAGAAAAAATACACAAAAGAGAATGGGCACATTGTAATTGTTTATTCATTACACAATTTTTCAATTAACATGTATTAATACTTCTAAGAGGTTATTTTTGAAAGCTACAGGTATAATGACTCCATCCATCCTTTGACCCTGTATGACAAAAATGTTAGTACACACATATGAAAGTCCTTCTAGTCACAACATAAAATAGAACTAAAAATTTGTGGAGAAAAGTTGGAAGTTAACTGAGGTAATGTTTACTGGCACAGAAAAAGCCACCTCAAAAACAGTCAAGCTGCTTATTTCTGGCTAGAAGCATGTTGTGGTTCGTCCTTTGCTGCTCTCCACCTTATTTAAGTTGGGGTCTCTCACTGAGCCTGGAGCTCTGTGAGCTCCTCGGATCTGCCTGAGTCCCTAGTGCTGGGCATTTAGACACATGCCACACCTGGCTTCTGTGTGGGAGATGGGGATCTGAACTCAGCTCCTCATGTCTGAGTGGGAGTTTCTTGCAAACCAAACCATTCCCCAGCTCTAAACTCTTTGAAGATAGATTGTTCTGTGTGTTTCACATATTTGTGTATTTCTCATCATGATGGTTGCAGACAGATTCCATAATAAATACCTTTTTAATTCAACTTTGCTACATATTTAGTAGTAATGGCTTGCCTTTGTTGTATACTGAAGAATTTAGCCTTTATGTTAATAGTCCTCAGTTACCACAGCATACGGCTTCATATTCCTTACACATCAAATTTTGAGGGTGTGTATTTTTATTTTACTAGAATTTCTACCTGAGGCAAAGTAGACTAACTCCCGAATTTATGTATTTCCATTTGTGCACTAGATAAGGTTCTCTTGCATAGCTCTTGTTTGCTGATGAACTGACAGATATGCTGTGTGACTAGGATGTACACTTCTGACTTTAAGTACATTTGCCTGCTTGGGGAGATACGAAACTACCTCAGAGAATCAATATATAAATACACACACACAAAACACACACTTGGGGGGGGGGGCGTGACTAACCATCTTTTGAGTTTCATTTGTTGTAAAAAATATAGATAGGAAATGGTTTCTGAAGGAAATTGTTTCTGTAGAAGGAAAAACCTGACTAGAGAGCATCTTTCAAGACTGAAGATATTAGCATCTTTAAACTGTGTTTTCCTCATCTTCTCTATTTTAACATTGATCTTCTCAACTCTGCTTTTCCTTCTAACGCCTTGTTTTATAGCTCATCTTCTTTGCATGGAAGGCAGAAGAGTAAATCTTGTGCATTACGACAAATCCAAATTACTTTTTTTTACTGCCTAGTAAGCAGTGGACTATGTTCCTTTACTCAAAGGTGTCACCCCTACAAAACTGCAGATTCCGCAAAGACAAGATCACGGGTGTTTTGATTCTCTCCATCCTCTAGCATATCACATGGTCCTGCTGTAATCTAGACATTACTGCATGACTCTAAACAGAATCTTGTCTTTATACACCATGTGTTTCAAAATGCTCATTTCAGTCTGGGAGCAGATTGCGTGTCATACTCTGGTAGGAAGATCACAGGTTCAAGACCAGCCTGGGCCTCCTAAGAGCACCCTGTCTTAAGCAGACATCTGATTGCTTGTTCCATATGACCTTGTCATTGTTGCTTTCCTGTTCTCATAAGTGTAGAGTCATTCAGCAATTGTTTTTAGCAAAGCTGTAATTTAATAAATGGTTTTGATAGAGATTTAAACAAGGGTCTTAAGAGAGAGAGATTCCTGGGAGATCAAAGGAACTGTGCACTAAAGATGTGGATGTAGGCTTCTCAAGAAGAAGGATCTTGGCAGATGTTTATTGAGCACTGACTGTGTGTCCTGTCCTACATACTCAGGATACAGCAGTAAACACATTATTTACAAATCCCTGCCCAGCTGGACATAATTATGTTAAAATCAGCCAGACTCAGAAAGACAAAACACTGAATGTCTGCCATCATATGTGTCAGTGAAATTAGGGAGGGGCCTATGAGAGAGCAGTGAGAGAAATCTTAAAAGATAGGGGGAAGGGAAAGAAGTTAATGGAATTCCTGTGATGGCAAAACAGAAAAGGCACTAATTAGTGAGGGGTAGGAGGCAGGGAGAGAGGAAGCTGAATGATAAAAAAGTATAATGATACATATATCTAAAAGGGTAATAATGAAATTCATTACTTTTGTATACTAAACATTAAAGTTAAAATGGGAGAAAAAGATTCCTGACCAGTTGAGATAGCTTCTGATAGACTGGCCAGAGAGACAGATTGAGCATCATCATGATTATTTCTCTCCCCAAATGTCCCTAAATGTTTTTTTTGGTTTTTTTGTTTTGTTTTAATGACTGGGTTTTTTTGTTTTTGTTTTTGTGGTTTTGTTTTGGTTTTTTGTTTGTTTGTTTTTGTTTTTTTTTGTTTGTTTGTTTTTGTTACTGTTAGGACCTGTTGCTAATGTAATAACTGTTGTGCTTAGGTTAAGTAATACCATATCTCAATCAAAACCAGTCTGATAAGTAACTAAATATTCCCAAACCATTGTCTGTTTTTGTCTGTCGGTCGATTGATGTTTTCACTAAGCAGCAGGGGCTGGCCTTAAACTCCTGGTCCTGTGTCTCAGTCTCCATACTATGGGTTATAAGGCATGTGCCATCACCCTCACTTAGAAAGCATTGTCAAGGAAGAACAAACCAAGATTATGAAACAGGTTTTCAAAACTTTTCCAAAAACAGTTGGATTGGAATTCATTTATGTCAATCGGAATATTTGCTCTCATTGCTAGCATATGTAAGAAGACAACAGCATTACAGTGTTGGGGGCAGTCTTTGTTGAAAAAAAAAAAAAAGGCTTAACTTACTAGATATTTGTGGGGTTTGTTTGGTTTTTCTAGAACCTGTCTCTGTATTTTAATTACAATTTAACTTCTATGTGTGTGTGTTGAAATACTATGTCTGATAGCTTTGATTTTGTAATAATCTTTACTCTGTGAAGAATCTTGGAATTAGCAATCACCATGGAAATATAGCTTAATTCTCAATGTCTTATTAATTGATTTTGGGGGGCAGTTATTCTAGTCTTATCCTAGATGTGATTTAGACCACTTATCATGTGAAGACAATATTAAGGATAGAGAGATGGCTCATAGGTTAAGAGTGCTTGCTGTTCTTGCAGAGACCCCAAGTTTGATTCCCAGTACCCACATCTGGTGGGTCACAGTTGTCTGTAACTCCAACTCCAGAGGATCCAAAGCCCTCTTGTGACTTCCAGGGCATCAAGTGCACATGTGCAAAGACACATGCACACACACACATAGACATAATAAAAATAAATTCTCAGGTAATGCTGAGCATTCAGCTTTGCATGTCTACCTGTTCCAAGCCTTCAGCAACACACACACACACACACACCACACACCACACACTCGCACGCACACATGCGCAAAGATGTAGAAACATCAGGTAACACTTATCAGGTGTTTATCATATGCTGAAACTCTCACCCTAAAGCAGTCTTATATCCCTACTCAAATTTTGATAATGCAGTTATTATTGTTAAACATAGTTTAAACTCCATGGTCTGTTTGCTCTGCCAGTCATTTTGGTTATTTTTATGCCTGAATGTTTTGATAAAATACTTCAGGGGTCTAATTAATGTTTTCTTTTTTCCTCTTTTCAGCATTGGACTCAAAAGCTAACAATTTGTCCAGTCTGTCTAAGAAATACCGCCAGGATGCGAAGTACCTGAACATGCGTTCTACTTACGCCAAACTTGCAGCAGTAGCTGTATTTTTCATCATGTTGATAGTGTATGTGCGGTTTTGGTGGCTGTGAGGTGTAGTGAGCCTAGTCACTGGTAAGGGAGAACCTAGAACCCAGCAGGTGTATGTTTTCAGGAAACTGAGCTCACAGGGCTGTGTATTAGAACCCAAGTGGAACTTCTGCCTCTAAAGACCTTGCAAGAAAAGACCTGTCCTGAAAATGAAAGATGGCACCTCGTTTAAGGAAGCTTAACCCATGTGGAAGTCTCTTTGGGGGCAGAGACTTTCTCTGGGTACTAAGCCATATGTATTAGGGAACAGTAGATTGTTTGTTTTGTTTCTTTCCCTCCCAGTACATTTGTAAGACAGCAGAACTGGGGCATTCTCTGTCTCTGATGGAGCCATCAGTGAAATTTAAGGTAGCCAACCTGTGCTAGCAACATCCTAAAATTCCCTTCAAAGAAGGCGGCCCTTTGGGGAATCTTAACTTCAATCGACATTCCTTTGTTGGTGACATTTATGATTGACTTTCCAGTAAGACTCAAAGTATGTGAAGGTTAATTGCTTTTATGCACAGATCCTGTGTGTTGGCCACTGTAGGAAGCTAACCTTTGTTATTTTCCTTTTTGTATTTTGCTTATTGCACAGTTGCTTTGGGGTTAAATCGGTTACATTAATATTCCTTGAAATTATATAGTATTGCTTGACTAAAAGGCTAAAATTTTTCTGTCATTTACTCTTTTTTTGTTAGTTTTTATTCTATTTTTTGTTTTGTTGAGACAGGGTCTCTCTATCTTCAGCTGTCCTGGAACTCATGTAGACCAGGTTGGCCTTGAATTCACAGAGATCCATCTGTCTCTTCATTTACTCTTTAAGACTTAAATTCTCTTGGGACATTATTATTTTGGCGTGTTTGATCTCTGTAGAGTGGGTGTACTGTAGGGTAATGAGAGGCCCTGCTTTATCAGGAGAAAGACCCAGCCCAGAACTCCAGCTTTGGCCTGTCCCTTACTCCCACTTTTCCCTCTCTACTTTTCCCTGTTCTTGGTTTTCTTTCCACCATAATTTGCTTAAATCCTTGGATTCATCCCATAAATATTCAGTCAATATATTCCCAAATTTCAGAATGTGACGACGTACTCAGCAGTGTAGGTAATTAAATGTATTATCTTGGCCAATCAGCTACTCACACACAAATACTCAAGTACATTATAGAGAGCCCCTCATTCCTCTTTCAGTTCTTGTAAATTCTGCAAGAATATTCTAGAGGCGTAGAACTCATGAACAATGACTTCTATTAACCAATGAAAGTACATAAGACTTCTTTCCCCTTTTTGCTCAGGGATAATGGGGATCTCACCTTTTACCTTCTGAGGTAGAATTTTATAAGTGGGAAGAATAGGCCTTTGAATATTATCACAAGGGCCTGCAATATAACCTATAACCCCTGCAGATATTACAAACATTTCTTTAAATTGTACTGGAAAATGAGCCAACTTCTTATTTCTTAACATCTTTGGAAAGACTTTTAGTAAGCAGTTTTATAACCATAGGGATCCTCACTGCTGCCCTGTTCCTGGTGGAGGACAATAGTCTCACTTCCTTATGAGAAGGCCAGTAGGGATGCTTATTGTGTTCCTGATCATTTCAGAACTAGAATAAATGTTCTTCTATTGCGAACATAAATCTGCCAATTAGAATTTTGTGCATGAAATACAAAATGACTTTTTGTAGAGAATACATGCTTTTAAGTCCCTAAAAGGCTTGTCCCATAAATAGTGATATTGGCAATAAAAGCTGTGGAAGACTGAAGACCTAAGTAGTTGCACCAGCTTTTGGTGCTTCTCTAAGAGTGGAGAGCGGCATCTCACTGTTGAGAGTTGCATGCTGCAACCCAATGGTCAGCAATGAAATAAACACTTCTAGAATGTTCCCTTCAGTGTGAAGTTTTGTTGTCTAGTTAGTTTATATGTACACATATCCTCTCGGCGCCTTCTACCTCATCTCAGTAGTCACTGAAGTAGACGTGTGGGGTAAGTAATGAACAGCAAAACAAAGTGGTGAAGGTCCAGGCAATGTACAAAGAGAAAACAGCGCCATCTCTGGTGTGTGATTTTAGTAGGTGGTAGCAGGAAGATCTGACTAGGGAAACATGTCCACCAACAAACAGGCATCCCACGTAGAATTATAACAACAGTATGGTGTTGGTGAGGGCACGTTAAATGACAGCTAACTTGTTTCTAGAGAAGTAGAATAAGTATTCTAAACAGAGATGACTGTGTGTGAAAGACACGTATAACAGGTGAGACATCTGGTTCATCCTAGCTCAGGATGAGCAGGGTCGTGACTGGACTGGCATTGCTTAACTGCTGAAGGCTTGACAGTACCGTAGTTGTGTGGGATGCTCTCGGGTTTGTAGTTTCAAACAATCGAGTTGACTAGAATGTAAAAGATTATCTAGACTGGAAGTTTGGAGATAGAATTGAGGAGCCATCAAAGGGGAATTAAGTAGACCAGTTTCAAGTAGTTTTCAAGAAGGGTGTGATGAGAGGTTTCAGATAAAAGCAGCTTGTCTACAAACAAGGAGACTTGCTCTGAGATACAGAAGAGTCAGACAGTGTCCAAGGTCACAGCTCAGAAGCTGGAGCCAAGACTTGAACCGATCTGGCTCCAGAGTCTGCTTTTGTTTTAAATTTTCAGGTAAGTATATGAAGGGATGGATTTCATCATGGCATCTGCATATGTATGAGACAGTGAAATTATTCTCTCTTGTTCCTCTCCCTCAGGGTAGTCAAATAAAATAAGGACGAAAAATGTCTTTTGAATTTAGCAACCAGAAATTTGGTAATACAAATAAAAGTGATTCTAGAGAGCTGAGCACACAGGACAGGTCACCATGGCGGCAAGCTTGACCCCGTGGGTGAGGACAGCTCACAAGTATCTTTCTTGGTTATTGTGACACTGAACATCATTGCCCGTTTTATTAAAATGTCTCATGGTGTCAAAGTTTAGAGATACTTGGCATATTGATCCAAACCTGGTTATTTTAATGTTTTACAGTGATTCTTGAGCTTCCTGAAAACTCTTTAAAAAGTATATGAAAGTGTGTGTCTTTACTTGAGGGAATATGTGTTGCATCCATCTCTGGCCAAACAAGGGCACACCACTGTTCAAGAAGTCGTGGATGAGGGTGGCCCAGGATCTTTCCTTTAATTCCATTCCGGATGCATAGTATGTAGAGCAAAAAGCTAAGTACCCAGAGCCCTTGAAAACTGCCATGACTCTATGCACAAAATTGTTTCTGTTAGCTGTTTTCCTATAAGCAGAAATAGTTCTATTAAATATTATTTTTTTTCAGTTCTAATTACTCCAATCACATGTAAGGAGTTTAAATTGTATGTTTGTAAGAAATTTTATTACAAATATAAGTTAAGAAAGACAGTATTTCCAGCACCGGTGAGGCAGAGGCTGGTGAATCTCTGCATGTTCCAAGCCCATCCTGGTCTACAGAGTGAGTTCCAAGAAAAACCAAGAAAGAAAGGAGAAAGGAAAGGAAAGAGGGAGGGAGGGAGGAAGAAAGGAAGGAAGGAGAATTGAGCCGGCAAGTTGGCTAAATGAGTAAAAATGCTTGCCACCAAATATTACAATGTGAGTTCACTCCCTGGAACTCAAGTGATGAAGAGAGAGAGAATGGACTGCCTCTGACTACACACGTGCTGTGGCACACACATGCCCATCCACATACACACAGCAAACAAATGTTTTAAAAAATTAAGAAAAGATCATTTCCATGTATGTAGGATTTGATAAGATATAATAAAACCCCTCACAATTTAAATTCTCAGCCTTAATAGAAATTTTCACGACTAAATCCAGAGTGCTGCTGGCTAGAAGACTCTTGCTTCTGATTCTGCGCACTTAATACTGGTGGCTGAGCCTGTCAGCTAAGTTGTTCAAGGTGCTTCAGCAGTATGCAAATAGCCGGGGTTGTTAAATGTTACTGTTTCTTAACTGCTCATTAGCCCACCAGACTAATTGCCCCTTGTGATATCTTGGTTTGAGTAGAAGAAACAAATTGAATCTTACATCCCATCACTCACTAGCTGGCTCTCTTGGTGTGAACACAGCATCCCCCTAGTTCTTCCTTGTGTTGCATTTCAGCCTTTGCTTCTAGCCCATCTCCAGTTTTTTGTGATTCAGGCCAACCTGCATAGTAGCTGGACCCTCACAACCACTACTCTTGGCTGGGATTCTGGGGTTCCACAGCTGCCACATTTGGCTAGGACCCAAAGTGGGCAACAGCAACCAAAGACCAGAACATCCGCCCAACAAATACGAGGCCAGACATCTACCCCAAGAAACACTTCAAAAGTCATAACTCCAGAGGCCAAAATCCTGGTGCGAAAATACAAACATGAGTAACAGAGACAACATGCCTCCTTCAGAAGCCAGCGACTCGACTCCATTGTGTTAGCCCCTGAGACAAGCAATTTAGCTATCACTCATCGCTGTCAGGCAGGATAAAGCCAACAAGTAAAATTATATTTACTCATCTGGTTCGTAATTTTTTTTTTTTATTTCAAGTACTGTAACAGTAATGTTTTAGCTTTGAAAAAACTAGAATTCAGACTTTGATATAGTAACATATACTGGAATCAATTCACTTAGTCCTAGGCATTTTAGACGTTATTATTTTATACTTTTTTGTTTTTTGCTTGCCTAAAGTTGTATAAGTAGCACATTGAAATACTTAGGCTGCAAGATATTGATTCATTACACCATCCTGCTTACTGGCTCTAAGGCATGACGTGGATATGTTTGTCCTCCATGTTTACTTTGTTCTGTTAAGTTTCTGTTGGCTTGCTTATTTCAAAAGCTACATATGTTCAAGATTTTCATTTGCATTACCTGCCATTTTTCCCTTTGTTCTTTTTAAAGTTTGTTCCTGTGATATTGTTTGCCTTTTTTTCACCCTTGGCATATGTTACATCTTTGTATTTGTTCTCTTTTAAAATTCGGTCTCAGCATTACTCCAGTGTTTTCTATATCTGATTCACTAGGGGGTTAACAAAGTGAAAATTTTTAGAAAAAAAGAAAAACTCCTTCTTATGTTCCTTTGTCCATTCTCTTCAGTCTACCTCATTTCCTTTTTCATTTCTCAGATACTGTTTTTATTTGTCGTAATGCTGTGGCATTGCTTCGTGAGAGCTTTGAAATTTACTGTTTTATACTATTTTTAGACCTGGTTTTATTTTTAATTGGTTTTATAGATCTCTCCCTCTCCTTTCCCTCTTCCTCCCTCTCTCTCCCTTCTTCTCCCTTTCCCTCTCCCTCTTTAAGGAGCCCTTTGGAGAAAAAAAAACTGTAAGCAGTGCAAGACTTCAAGACACAAACTTCTCTGGTTTTCCATAGTGAGAGCTTCAGCTATTGCATGTATCTCTGGTAATTCTCAAATTTGCTTATCTTCAGACTCAAGTTTAGAGACTATTTTTTGAGACAGGGTTTCTCTGTAGCTTTGGAGCCTGTCTTGGAATTCGCTCTGTAGACCAGGCTGGACTCGAACTCACAGAGATCCTCCTACCTCTGCCTCCTGAGTGCTGAGACTAAAGGCATGCATCACCAACACCTGGCTTAAAGACTCTTTTTTGCTGTTTATAAGTGTTCCATAAATAATTTATTTATATCTAAATCATGTACCCCATTGGCTTGAAGATAAATCTGACCAGCTTCCTAGTGTCCAATTCCTTTACCCAACCTACATCAAGTTGTGAGCATCTGATGTCCCCTTGTTTGCAAACCTCGAACTGAACTGTTAACCCAGCTGTTTTTCATAACCTCCAACCATTTCCTGTCCATCTCTTCCTTTCCCAGCATTTTGTCTTGGTTTAAGCTATCAGTAACTAACAAAGGCTCTTTCAGTGGCCTCCTTACTGCTTTTTCACGAATGTCTTTTATCCCAGCACAGTCATAATACCATGAGTCTTCCAAAAGGGTTAACTACACCTAATTTTCTACAGAGTGAAAGGTCACGCACTCCGGGTCACATCTTTGCTCTGGTGCTATTCTCAACTTCTCTCCTTGCACTGTGAACACTTACTTTGTTTTTGACACACCTTTTAGTCTAGGTGCTTGTCACTAAGCATTTACCCCATGCCTTGGCTCACTCAATTCCTTTGCTCCAGAAGTCTTTCTGCGTAACTTCTTCCTATCCCCCCCAAGTTGGTTTCGTATAGCCCACGTCATAGTGAGACCTTCACTGTGTAGCTGAAGATGACTTTGAACTCCTGATCCTCTTGCCTCCATCCACCTCCCAAGTACTGGAATTACAGACATGTTCCATCCATGCCTGGTCTTTTCTAGTTCCTTTAAGTCTGTTAAAGTTGTCATCTTTTCTAAGTCCCAGCTCCCATGTCCCCAGTGTAAAGCCTTTCTAATGTTCTCACACTCTTTCCCACAGACCCAGGAGGAGCTACAGGCCATCCTCCCATTTCCCACATTGCAACTCCGAAACTCAAAAGTACTTGTCTGTGCCCCTAAATGTTTGCCCTGTGTGGTTCCTACCATAGAAAGCAGTTATTACTCAGGCCTTTGGATCCTGGGCACTCAGTACAGTGGCTAGGCCATGGGACACACTCAGCATATACTTCCTGAGTCAGTACACTGAATTGTACTTTTGGGGAAATAATGTGAAGGAAAGGAGAAAACAGTAAGGCAAGGAATTGGAGCAGGCGAGAAGCCCATGAAAGAAACAAGAATAAAATACCAAGAAGACAAATATATACTGAACACTTTGGAGGAGAGAGTTAACAAGCAAAATTGATTCATTGATATAGAACCATTGAAAGGTACGAAAGTAGAGAGGAGGAGGGATGGAGTGAATTAGGAGAGAAAAGATACGGGCTTCCAGTGGGCCAACATACTTATGATAGATTTTATGGTGTAGATACTTTAATGAACTTTGATTTCAGCAAATCCTAAGATTTTTCATCTGAAAAGGTGACTCCAGTGATAAATATATATTCTATAATGAAAGCATGTTTCCATGAAGAGGGTGGCTTAAGGCTGAGTTTGGACCTACAGTGGCAGAGTTCACACTGTGAGTGATTTTTTTTTCCTTTGGTGGTTGTGTAGGTGTTCAATGAGGCCATTGGACTAGAATCAGATGCAAAGCAGCATGTCTTCGTCGAATAGTGTAAAATGGACATTACTGAAGAGGGCTGGAGATTTGTATGAGATTGCAACACAGATGTTGCTTCTAACAAATGTAGCAGGTGAACTGGTAGGAAACAAAAACCATTGACCTGTGGGTCCAAAGGCATTACTTCTAGTTCCAGCTCGCCATTCTAGCATCAGGACTTTAGGTAAATTATGTAGTACCATGTGCCTCAGTTTCCACATGTGGGAACAAGAATGGCAATCTATCTCTGCCTACTCATGGGCTGTTTAGCAGACCTGGCTGGGCAATCTATAAGTACACAATGAATCACCATCACTGTTATAAATGTTCGGAAGGAGGACTGTGACCTAGCACTCACTGTAGGTAAAAGGCAAGATTTGGAATTCTAGCCTAGCCTTAGACTAACAGTGAGACCCCCCCCCCCCAATCTGGATGTACTGAGGCCTGGTGATGTGGCCCTGTATCATCCACGGGGATCTGACCTTGATACCTAGCACTTAATTAAAAGATCTGTGCAGCCTGAGCATTCTTGCCTGTTTCCTCTGGAAACTGACACCTCTTTGGTGATTATCTTAATCTTGATAGGGCTGACTCAGGGTTGTGTGTCCTGAGTTGTAAACCATGTCCTGGTTCACAGCTAATCGTGAGCATACCCAGCAGAGGGCAGCAAAACTCCAAAGTCTGCTGCTTCCTCAACTGAGAAGAAAACCACTCTACTATGGAGAACAGTGAAGTTAAGTACACCGGCTGCCATTCCAGAAGATCCAGGTTCGATTCTCAGCACCCACATGGCAGATCACAACTAAACGACAGCTCCAGGGGTTCTGACCCTCCCCCCAAGGGTACCAGGCATGCTTGTGTGAAAATACTCAATAAATTCAAGGCTGGCCTGGTCTAAAGAGCAAGTTCCATGGCAGCCAGGACTGCACAAAGAAAAAAGACAGCCTTTAAGCCCTGGCAACCCACTGTCTCAGACTCCAAAGCCTTGGAATTATAAGCATGTGTAATTATACACATGTGTAACTAGCTGTTACATGGGTGTGTCCTGGAGATTAAGCTCTGTCCTTTATGCTTGAGCAGCAAGCACTTTACTGACTAATCTGTCTTCCCATTCCCCATCCCATGTTTCCACATTCAAAAAAAAAAAATTTTTTTTAAATTATTTTTACAGTGCTGGAGATCCAGTCCAGGGTCCTGTGCATTCTGGGCAAGCACACCACCACCAAGCCCTACCAGAGCTTTAGAGCTTTTAAAATGTAACTTAACATTTGGTTTTGTTTATTCATTTTAATTTTACTTTGGGCTTTTTTAGGACAGGGTCTCACTCTGTAGCTCTGGCTATCTTGAAACCCTATGGAGACCAGGCTGGCTGCCTCTGCCTCCTGAGTGCTGGGATTGAAGGCATGTGGCCCACCCACACCTGGATGAGTTTTTAGTTTTTCAAATTTTTGTAGGAGGGCATTGAGATATTCAGCCCTGGTTGTGTGTGTGTGTGTGTGTGTGTGTGTGTGTGTGTGTGTTTTGTTGTTTTGTTTAACCCTTGGAGCCTCCCTGAGTCCAAAGGATGATTTCCAGTAGTATACCTATATATTGATGCTGTCACAGTGCCTTCTGTCATACAGAGAAACTCATTTGAAAGCATTCTTATGTGTTTAAACGTTTAATCAGTGAATCATCTTGAATAACACCAGCCACTGACATCTGAGCTATTCTCAGTAGCAGAAGATATGCTTTCACAGAAATGCTGTCATTTGATGTTCACTGGGGCTCTATGGGCTGCTTTAGCCCCATTTTATAGATAAATTTTCTCATCTGTTCTCAGAATAGTTCTCTGCTTGACGAGAAATTTTGGGGAGAAGCCTTATAGCAAGAGAACTGCAGGGGTGAGCAATTTCTCTCTCGTAATAAGTACCATAAGAGCCAATGTTGAGTGAGACGCTTTTCTGCCAGCTGTTGGGAGAGATGGGATAGGAAGGCTTTCAGGCAGCTTTTCAATTCCTTCTGCTTTTGCTGGTTCATTTCTGGCTTTGCTCTTTTGAAAAATACTGCCCTGTTTTCCACTCCACCCCCAGGTCAGAATCTTCCTTCCATTTTGGCTAAACCTCTTCCTGTTCTTGAGAATTGCATCACATTCTTGGTGTAGTCTAACCAACATCCATGCCCACATCAGCACTGGAGGACATGTAGGCTACGATTGGCTGAATCTTCTGAACATGGAATAAATCACTTTCTAACTTCAATTCTACCTTTGAAAAAGATATACATACTCTTCAGACTTTTGTTTACACATAAATCACCTTCACTCCCACCACATCCTGAGATGAGTGAAATATACAAATTGGGGAATTATTTGTACCGTCCTAATGAGCTGTTTACTTTGCTACTCCTAATCTCAATTCTCGTTCATTTGTCCATTCAGTAATGGCATTGACAAACAGCACTTAGGAAAGTGCTTTTTCTTAAGAATAATAATGACACTTCGTCACCCTATATCACTAAATCCAGTGAACACATCAGCCTTTATCTTTCTTTTGGACATTAGCCTGTGATGCTAATGACCACATCCACTTTGATCATGTCCTTTAATTCAATTTCCATGCACTCTTTTTTTTTTTTTTCCTATCTTAGCCATGGATTGTCAGCATCCTTTGCAGGCACCTCTTCTCTTATAAGCTCCTGCAGTGAAACAGGGCATATATATATATATATATATATATATATATATATATATATATAATTTTATTTTTTTTTCAAATCTCTGCTTCCCCAGAACTCCACATTTATATGATCAGCCCCAGAGCCCCATTTGGGAATTTTGAAACCTTATCATCTAACTCACCCCCCCCCAAAGTTATTCTTTCGTAGTGCTAGTCACCCAAATATATGTTACACCAATTAGCCACTGGCTTAGCTAGTAGACTGGGATTCACCCTTGATTATTTATTCTCCAGGTCTCATCAGCATCAAGCTCAACAAGACGTCTTCCTTGAACATTCACATCTCCCATTCCTGCTGTCACATCTGGTTGTGTGTGTGACATCTGCATGGACTTTGAGCTCTATCTTTTGCCAGTTTTTTGCCTGCTGTCCACCCCCCCCCCTGCTTTCTATAAGCCATTAAGATGTTGTTTTCATAAATGCAGTTCTGATAAATCCAACCTTATTTAAAGCCCTTTGGCTTCTTGTCTGAAGTTAACAGCTCATAAGCCCTTCATTGGCAGCACTGTGCCACAGCTGGACCACACCTGCTTCCTCTTCTAGACCTCCACTTTTCCTTCTCTAATGCATTCTGCTACAGAGCTTCGAATGCATCCAGACTGAATTCAAACCTCAAAATATATTGTTTTGAATTGAACCTAGACAGTGAATTTTAAAATAATTCCTATATTAAAATCATAAATAACTAGGTGTGGTGATACAGGCCAGTAATTCCAGTACTTGGGAGGCAAGAGGATTTGCTGGCTTGTGACTGCTTTGGGGTACATAAGCAAATCTTGACTCAAAAAAAAAAAAAAAAGAAAAGAACCTCCCCCGCCCTGGTAATATACATGAAAATGTATTTAATCGAGTTAGCATAGCTGAATGTGGCCTGGGAGGTGTTTTTTAATTACCCTGGAAGACTCCCTTGTTATTCATCATCTTGGGGACTTTTCTTCTTTCCCGTTGGCTTCTACCCCTCTTCTTCCTTACCTCTCCACCCTTCCCCCTGGTGAGGTGGCTCCAGTTTGCATGCTGTGGTAGCTGCTGTGAGGCTGCGGTTGATTAGGACAGCTCAGACTCTAACAGGAAGGCATTAAATCGAAAGCAAAGAGAAGGAAGCACAAACCGATACCCACCACAAAGCTGCTGAGTGCCCAGCATGACCCGGGTGCACCTTATGGTGAGGGAGCAAGAAGCCACAGAGTTTAATAAATCATCACTGCACCTTGGTCTACTTCCCTCCTACAGCCTTCTGGGGTCACCATGAGTATCTCTAGGTACTGGCCTTAACAGGTGCTGGGAAGTTGTGGGGGAGGCTGGAGAAATGTCTCCCTGGATAAGAGGACCCACACCCACATGATGGCTCACAACCATCTGTAACTAAGTTTCAGGGGATCCAATGGCTTCTTCTGACCACCATATGGTACGTGTGTGTGTGTGTGTGTGTGTGTGTGTGTGTGTGTGTGTGTGTGTGTGTGTGCAGACAAAACACTTATACACATAAAATTTTGTTTTTTTCAAGACAGGGTTTCTCTGTGTAGCTCTGGCTATTCTAGAATTTGCTCTGTAGACCAGGCTGGCCTCAAATCCAGAGATCTACCTGCCTCTGTCTCCCAAGTACTGGGATTAAAGGCGTGAACCAACAACACCCAGCTCAAAATAAAAACTTTAAAAGAAAAGGCACCAGCAATGTAAAGAATCCGGGAAAGGTCTCTGAGGTGAAGGACTATGAAGCATCCATCTCTACATACTCTCTGGCCCAGCTCTGAGTCCAGTCCAGCCCTGAGCACAAAGGTCTGCGGAAGATGCTAGCTAATCGCTCTCTGCCTTTGCTGACTCCCATGTCCCTAGTGTACAGCTGCTGTCTGCCTGCCTGAAAAGCTGCCTTTAGTAATGCTTCTATAAAAAATCCTTTTTAGAGGGGTTTCTAACTATGGGAACTCCCTATTGGAAGTGTGTGAACACTTTACATTCATGTACTACACTCGGTGTGAACACTTATTTTCAGCTTGTTACTTGGATGGAGGGAGAAGAGAAAGATGATGGGAGAGTCAAAAAACGTTTCACCTCTGATTTTAGCACAGCCCACCTATTTATATTTCTTCCCTTTGCTCTAGAGACTGGTAATTCCTCCAAAGCCTGGGTTATACAGGGCCATGAAAGGTGGGAAGTGTATAGACTTTAAACACAAGGAAGGCTGGGAAAACCCCAGTGCATAGCCTCCCAAAGTCTTATAATTCACCTCCCCAGATGCCCCTGGATCACATTCGGGGAGATGGAGCTGGGGCTGAACAACTGTCTCTGTGGAGGAAAGTTTGCTTTGCTTGGCTAGAGGTGGGCACTGGAGTACTCACTGAGTGCCAAGCTCACACTTGAGAGGACAGAACAGGAAGTGCTGTTCGAGCAGCTCAGAGGAAAGCTTGCTTGTGCTTGAGCCTATGAAGTTCCGCACTCACCCTTTGCCTCACTTCCTGTCCAAGAAGTGACCAGGGCTGACGTGAGGCTCACTGGGAAAGATATGAGGTGTGCCCTGGGGTCTGTCCCCGTTATCTCCTAGCATGCCGTGTGTGTTCAGCTTTCAGTCACTTGACCCAGCTCACTGTTGAAACTAAACCGAGGCATCCGGGACATGGCAGTGGGAGGAAAGGGAGAGATTTCTGGAGAAATGGGCTTGCTTTTCTCGAATGACCTCTTTACAAGTGGCAGAGCCGCCTTAGTTTTAGCAACCCTGAGAGCAACGAGTTAGAAAGATTCTAATCAAGTTTGTCGACAGATAACTATGAGAAGCTCCCTTTCCCTTGTCCCCTCCCTCCACCTTCCAGCTCCTCATGGCTCCCCCCCTTTCTTCCTGCCTTCTCTTCTTCCCATCAGGGAAGGAGGGGCTGCGAATGGGAGCCTTGGAGCACAGACAGATCCACAAGCCTCAGTTTGGGTGTGTGCCTAGGGTTTGCCCACTTGCTGCAATAGTCAAGGACATTCCTCAGCTGTGTGTAAGAATTACGAATGCTCCCAACTGCAGTAGTTGGGTGACTGTTTCTGTCACAGATTGTGACCAGATGGTACATTGCACTCTAGACAAGGGAAGTGGACAGAGAGCTCCTGAGCTACTCATTGAGAAACCTCACTATGGAAGGTGAAGGGTTGGGCGGAGTACATGAACAGTAAAGAATAAGTTTCTTCTTTTTTTTTTTTTTATTGTTTTTTATTTATTTATTTTTTACTTTTTAAAGATTTGTTGAGAGAGAGAGAGACAGAGAGAGGGAGGGAGAGAGGGAGGGAGAGAGAGAGAGGGAGGGAGGTACCTGTAGAGGCCAGAAGAGGGCATTGATCCACTGGAACTGGTATTACAGGCAGCTGTGATCCATCTGATGTAGGTACTTGGAACAGAACCTGGGTCTTCTGTAAGAGCAGCAAGTGTTCTTAATTGCTGACTCATCTCTGCAGCTCCCCAGAATTTTTTTTTTTTTAATGAGAGAGGTTTGTCTTTCCTCTCTTGAGATCTTAATAAGTCACTGCCTACCTGAAGTTTACACTCTCTCTAGCAGGGGCAAGGAGGGTTGAGTTTCTATTAAAATTAAAATCATATGCACAATATGGCTTTTGCAAATGTTAAAATTGCATGTGGCCTTTACATGTGTTATACTTCTAACTATTACCATCTAGTGATGGTCCAGATGAGTAAGCCCTAGTCACAGCTCTTCTGTCTGTCTCTTCTACCCAGTGTCACAGGGCTGTCAGGAAAAGATGGGCTTTGACTGGGAGGGGCTAAGACATGTAAGGAAAAGACTTGTTGTGATGTGATTTGTGTCCTGACATGATCTGAACTTTTAAGGGTCTGGTGTGTGTGTGTGTGTGTGTGTGTGTGTGTGTGTGTAGTGTGTAGTGTGTATGCTCTGTGTGATGTGTGTGTGTGTGTGTGTGTTTGTGGTATGTGTGGTGTGTGTGCTCTGTGTGGTGTGTGCGTGTAACTAGATACAATGAGGCAATGAGATATAAAAATATCATTATATTCTTTAACTTGACCTGTATTCTTGTGCATTGCTTACATTGTGTGTGGGGTGCATCCAAGTCAGAGGAGGGTGTAGGTATCTTTATTACTCTCTTCCTTGTTACCTTGAGATGGCCTTTTACTGAGCAAGCCCACCATTTTGGCTAGATGGAGTAGCCCAGGAACTCTTGGGCTCCTTCTGCCTCCATTCCCCAATGCTGGGGTTGCAAGTGTTTTCAGATGTGTCCTGCTTTTTTGTTGTTTGGTTTGGTTTTTTGAGACAGGGTTCTCTATGTAGCCCTGGATGTCCTGGAACTTGCTTTGTAGACCAGGCTAGCCTCAAACTCAGAGATTCACCTGTCTCTGCCTTTGGAGTGCTAGAATTCAAGGTGTGAGCCACCATGCCTGGCTCCATGCCTTGCTTTTTCCGTGGATGCTGGGGACTCACAGTCACCTCCATATTTAATATAGGAAGCTCTGTTACCCTACTGAACCATCTCCCCAGCTCTTTCCCCTATAGTCTTAGGCTTTATTATTATTATTATTCACCAAAGTAGACACACTGGGTTAGTGACTGTTGTGTTGTTGTGAAGAAACACCACGACCAAGGCAACTGATAAAGGAAAGCAGTTTAATTTGGGGCTTGCTTACACTTTCAGAGAGTCAGTCCATGACCATCACAGCAGGGAGTATGGCAGCAGGCAGAAAATCAGGTATTGCCCTGAAGCTGGAGAGGAGCAGAGACCTCACATCGGACCCACATGTTTTAGGCAGAGAAAAGAGAGACTGAGCCTGGCATGGACTTTTGAAACCTGAAGTCCAACCCCAGTGACACACCTCCTCCAACAAGGCCACACCTCCTAATCTTCCCTAAATAGTTACACTAACTGGGGACCAAGCATTCAAACTTAAGAGCCTATGGGGACCATCCTCATCCAAGCTACTGCCCACACATAGAATCAAATTTAGCTCTAATTTGGGGCTTTAAAAATGTTTTTAAAGTTACCGCCATATCCAACATGGCTCCACGGATGGATGGACCTGACTATGGAGGTGAAGGGATGAAGAAAAAGCAGATGGACCCATGGTCACCCAGAAAAGCTGTGTTGGATGGACTGGGATCTCTGATGGAGAAACTGTAGGGTGTTTATTATACAGAGTTGAACAAATTGGTGAGGTTATTACAGAGATAACACAAGGAGATAGGTTACAGTATGCAGCTAGAGCAAGGAAGCAGGTAGACCTACGTACAGAGCAATCATCAGGCAGTGAATATGGGGAGAGAAAGCTATGGTGAACATTTTCTTCACACACTATCAGTATCCACACATGGACCAGACTTCGCCATTTCCCACTGAACTTCACTTGGGGTCAGGGAGGCCTTGCCCTTCCTTCATGAGCCTGAGGCTCTGAGGTCCCTGACATGGCCATACCCACTTTAACAGCACACATTCATTCATTCAGGGCTCATTCAAGGCTTCCTTTGTTCCCCACAGTTACCATGGGTAACACACACACACACACACACACACACACACACACACACACACACACACACACACAGGCACATGTGCGTGCAATTGAGATTCAAGGGACTGATTGCATGTTTGAATTTCTGCTTAAACGAAGAAGCAGTTTCTTAGAAAGTTACCAGATGGTAATCTGTACTTTTATTTGTAGAAAGGGTTAATCTCTTATCTCTTGTGACTATTTTCTGAACTGCAGCATCATTTTCCTTTGCTAATATTGGTCCGAATCTCTTTTTCCAACTGACTGCAATGCCTGCATACTCTTCCAAATACTTGATGTGAGCTGAGTGATGGCATTCTACAGGCTCTGTAGGTATCTGAAGATTCCATTCCCTGTGTCCTTCGAGTTTCACCTAGTTTAGCATCCCTGAGATGATTTGTGACTTCATTTCTGGAAGCATCCCTGACTGATCCTCATTACTGGCCCTTATTTCTACTCCCCATCCTGTACTTCTTCCTCCTCCTTTTCCTCTGGCCCTTCCCAGCCTTTATCACCAGCAACCCCTTAGGCCAATCCCATAGCATGCTCCTTCATGCATTACATGAACGAATTTCTTGAGGGCAGTGAACCAAACAATCCGCTGTCTCTCTTCAAGAGTGAAAAAGAAGCCGCTTTCTAAACACATCTTTATTGAGATGTGATTTGTAGACTACGTGTATGCAGCCTGCAGTTCCGTTTTCAGTAGGTTATAGAGCAGTCTCTCCATGACCTTGATTAACTTTAGACATTTCCTTCATACTGAAGAGAAACCTCCATCTGTCATGGTGACTTGTTATTCCTGGGCCCTGCCCCAACCCTATGCTTCCTCTAGCCCTAAGTGATGGCTACTGTTTCTGTACCATTTGCCTGTTCTGACATTGTATATAAGTGGTGTCCCACTGTATGTCATCTTCAGTGTCTGGCTTCTTTTACTTGTCATGCTTTTGAGATTCATCCATCTTATAGCATCTGTCTAAACATAATTCCTTCTTGTTGCTAAACAACGTTATCCTGGACAGATGTGTCACACGTTATCTGTTCATCAGCTTACGGACAGCTAGGTTGTTTCCACTTTGTGCAGACTCTTGTACAGACATGCTTTCGTTGCTCTTGGGCACACACCTAGGACTGGAATTGCTAGATAATAGGAACTCCATTTTTAGTGTTCAGAGGGACTGCGAAGCTTTTCCAAAGTGGTTGCTTCCATTTGATTTTCCCACCAGCAGCACAGAAGATTACCAGTTCCTCTCCTCACCAGCAATTGTTTCTCTGAGTGTTCATGGTCTCCATGGTGAGCAGAGCTACCTGGACATGCTTTTGTTTTATGTCACCAAGTGACTTCTCGTGCACCATTAGGTGTTTCTATAACTACTTTGGAATAAAGTTATAATCTTTTACCCATTTTTATTTGCATTTATTTATTTTGTGGTGCTAGGAATTAAACCTATGGCCTGGAGCACTCTAATAATTCATGCTACCACTAAGCTACATCCCTCACCCACTGTCCTTTTGAAAATCTGATTATTTGTCTTTTCATTATTGAATATGAATATTCAAAACCCATATCTGGCATGGAATTCACTTCGAAGACCAGGCTAGCCTCTGGATCCACCTGCCCCTGTGTCCTGGGTTCTGGGGTTAAAGCTGTGCTCTACTACACCAAGCTCCCCTGTTTTCTTGATTGTGTCCTTTAAAGCACAAATGTGTTAAATTTTGATGAAGTTCAAGGTTATTTTTTTAGTTCAGTTTGTGTTGTAGCTAAGATCATTGCCTGACTGAGGGTCACTTAGTATTCCAAGTTGTGTAGTTCTAGCTCAAATATCTAGGCCTAGGAGCCACTGGAAACTTATTGTGTGTGATATTAAGCAGCCATCCAAATCGATTCTTTTGTGTGTGGATATCCAGTTGTTCCAGTGACTTTTCATTTGTTTAAAAGACCATCCCCCACTCTGTTGAATTCTTTTGGTGCCTTTGTCAAAATTCAATTGAGCATAACTGTTAGGGCTTGTGTTTCTGTCCCACTGATCTATGGGTGTTTACAGTGCTAGGCTTTGACTGCTGTAGTTTTGCAGTGGGTTTTCCAATTGGGAAGCCAGAGTCAACCAGCTTGGTTCCCTCCCACTTCTGAGTCTTCTGCCTTTCCCCATGATTTTTAGCATTAGCACTGGTCACAGACGGACCCAAGAATTAATTCATCAGAAAGCCCCTGCTTCTAGTAATGAAAGCACCCCCTCATACCTAGCGTAAAATTGGAAAAGGAAGACTGAGAGGATGTGCTTTGGAATTGAAGGGGACATGGGCTCTTTGAAAGGAGCTCAGACTGGTGGAGGATGAGAATAAAAGAGCCAAAAAGTTTAGTAACCCTCCTGCACTGGCGAGGAATGTTTGTTCAGAGAGGGCAGTTTGAGCTAGCACCAGGGGATATTGTGAAAGATAATTGATCTCCCCAGAAAGCAAGAAAAGTCTGAGTAAGCAGCACTCTTAGTTTGCTGATGGCCACAGATGATTCTCTTCAACTAAGGGAAGCAGCTGGAAGACAGGGGGCAGATAATAAAGAAAGGTCCTGTGCCTTTTCCTGCCTCCCTTGGTGGCCGCTCTATCCTCCGTGCCACTTTGTTACCCTTTCTGCTTTATATGTTCCCAAAGCTAGAAAGAGGAGAGAAAACAAAAGGGAGCCAGAGGAAGAGAGAGACAGAAAAGAGAGGTACATACAAGTTAAAATTAAAAATAAATAAATTAATTAAAACTAAGAGAGGGGGAAAGAAAGAGAAAGTTAGAGGTGCTAGGAGAGGGTTCTGGGCCTTTAAAACCTAAGGGCCCTGGGCAAGTGAGATGGCACTGTAGGTAAAGGCACTTACCGGGAAGTCTGGTGAGCCCAGTTCAACCACCAGAGCCCAAAAAAATGTAAAAGAGGATAATTAATTCCATAAAGTTGTCCTCTGACCTCCACATGGGTTCTGCATGTCATGAGCCAGTGCCCCCATCCACAAT
This sequence comes from Phodopus roborovskii, assembly GCF_943737965.1. Lineage (NCBI taxonomy): Eukaryota > Metazoa > Chordata > Mammalia > Rodentia > Cricetidae > Phodopus > Phodopus roborovskii. Next base: position 29,167,441 of record NW_026126540.1, read on the forward strand.
AACACACACGCACGCGCACACACACATGCGCATACACACACACTCTAAGGGTCCCTAACCCTGTTATGTAATATAACAAAATGTAGCTAACATCATACAAATGACATCCTTTGACTGTGTAATCCAATTTCTGGGAATTTAATCCCAAAGAAGTAAGATATGCAAAAAGAGGGAACACGGATATCGATGACAGACAGCATAATCTATAACCATGCAAGGCTGGAACACCCAACTCTCTAAAACAGGGGCATACTTCATGACACCGTGGCAGGTAAAAAATGTAGCAGCAATTCTGGGTTCGCAGAAGGTGGAAACCGGCCTTGAGCTGCATCTGTGTCCACTGTCCGGGGGCCCATGTCAGCATCACCCTCACCGGAGTAGTTGCAGTGAGTTCCCAGCTAGTGTTTCTGCTTGCTCTTATTCCCTGCTCTCATTCAGCACCCTCAGGGATCCTCTGGAAAGTGTGACTGTGCCTGTCTTCCGCTCCAGCTCCAGTGCCTCCCTGCCGCCCCTCCTGCCCAGGAGAAAAGCTGATGTCCTTCCCTCCACGACCGGCCTCCATCACCTCCCACCTCTGGGCTTCTGCTGTCTTGCACACTCTGCACTGCTTCTTTCTCCCTTGACTTTAACTGCACCCTTTCCTCATGTCAGCCTCTCCTCCCACATGTCCATCAGGTACCTTGCAATCTTCGTGCTCATGCCACACAGAAAACTTCCCTTTGGGAAATCGCTGTCTTTCTCCAGCCCCAGCTCCCAGGAGCCCCTGCTCCCTCTGCTGTCTCAGTCTTCAGCTGCATCTCCCCTTCAGGGGACTTATTTTAGGGGTTACTCTCTGCTTCCCCTGGGAACGGCGTTCTGGAAATCTCAGCTGTGCCTGGCAAGTGGGCTTTCTAAGAAGTATTTATTAAATGGCTATAACTTCAAAAGTAAAAATTAGGAAAATGAGGCCACCATTTTGAAAGCCGAAGAGCATAAACTGTGTGATGGGCACAGGAGCTCTAAAGTGGAGGAAATGTGAATTCTGGTCCTGATGCTGCCACTTTCCGGTTGGGCACACTTAGACCACTGTACAGAACCTCTCAACTCCATCATCTATGCAGTAGGAGTAGCAATGTCTCCCTTACAGCACTGTTGTAAAGATGAGATGAGTAGACACAACTGCCTGGCATATAGCAGGCGCGTGTGAGCATCAAGCCTCTCTCTCTGGGAGCATCAAGCCTGTCTGCTAAAGAATATCATTGGATGAAACTGCAAACTGGAAGCAAGTGCACGCCTCAGATGCAGGGGTGTGCTCTTTACCGTTCACCATTTCATACACAAGTCATGCAGAAGAGTAGCTGGAGACAAAGGAGGCCCGGGTGCTGATTCACCCCGACATGAGCTCTGTCTGTGACAGTTAAGTCTGTACCTCTCTGGCCTGTTTCCATATTATTAAAAGTAAGAGGTTATATTTAGTGACTTTTAAGACCCACAATTCCATAATTCAAAAAGACAAGCCATTCCACCTGGCTGCCTGTGCCCTGCTTAGTCTATAGCCTTCCTCGGACATGTAGACCAGATGTTTCTAATCTTAGACATAAAAGATTCTATTTTTTGGTATTTGACAGCCAAAAGAAACTAGAGAATAAAAAAAAATTGAGTAAATGAACTTTCATTTTTTTTCCTCATTCCTACATAGCCACATAGACAGTGTTAAATCATGAAAGAAAAGCAAATATTACACACCTTTGAGTTAGGATCAGCTATGTAAATCTATAACCATGAAGGAAAGTGTTTTTCTGTTTGGGGTTTTTGTTTGTTTGTTTGTTTTTGTTTTTGTTTTTTCCCCTAAGCAACAACCAAGAAATAAACGCTGGCAGTTCTCAATTGTAGCTTCAATCCAGCATGGAAGTGGCTTGGCGTGGCTGGGAGGGAGTGTGGCTAACTTCTTCCCTGCTGAGGAACGCTCTGGACCTCACCAGGTGGTGAAGAGGACACCTGTTTGTCTGCCTCACAGGCCAGTAGCCGCCCTCCGCAGGTTAGCAGCCCCACTGAAGGGGGGAGGAGTAAGGGGGGGTCAGCCGCCCAGAGCTCCCTCCTGCAACTGACCGCAGAGCTTTCAAATGCCCCGATGGTGGCAAGGCCCTGACTTTACTCAGCTGAAAACCAAGGAGGATCTCATCTGGGAAGGGCCAGTTAAAAAATGACAGCATTGCCCAAAGTAAACGGAGGGAACAACCACAACACAAACCTCTGCAGTGTTTCTTTACAATTCCCAGCCCAGCCCACCAGGGCTCTGGCTAAAGTCCCCACCCACTGCCTCTCATACCCCCTTGAGGCCTTGTCTGAGTAAGCTTGGCTGACCTGTGGGCCACAGCTTATGTTCATGCCTGCCCTGCCCTCTCCCCTGAGTGCAGAGCTGCTGAGGTTAGGGTCTGAGTGCTGCAGGCAAGAAGACTGGATAAGGCTCACTCATCAGGATCACTTAACATGAGTAACCTCTCTGAGTGAGGTTCAGGGGAAGTTTAGGGCCGGGCTAGTCTCTTCCTGATTCACTCAGTACTCTGGTCCTTGTGCACTGTCCCAAAGAACTATAACGAAACGAGGGAGTTAACATTGAGGTTCTATGTCCAGTTTTTCTTTCTTTTTTTCTTTTTGTCCAGACAAAGTTTCTCTACATAGCCCTGGTTGACTCACTATGGACACCAGGCTGACCTCCACTCAGAGATCTGCCTGCCTCTGCCTTCCAAATGTTGGGATTAAAGATGTGCGCCACCATGACCGAGCACTTTTTTCTGTTTTGAGGGTTTTATTTCTTTTGTGTGTGTTTTACCTGCATATATGTCTGTGTACCGCATGTGAGCCTTGTACCCAGGGAGGCCAGAAGGAGGCATCTAATTCCCTGAGACTAGTTGCAGATGATATGGGGGCTGGGAATTGAACCAGGGTCCTCTGCAAGAGGAGAAAGTCCTCTTAATCTCTGAGCCATGCCTTCACCCCGTATGCCCCCTTCTTGATTCTAAGCAAATCTTCCTCTGTTGGTCTTGAAGGCTGTCTAGAAAGCATTTTTTAAATGTAGAGTTGGACATGAGGTCTAAGTCTTACACTCCTGTGTCTTGTTCACAAAAAGCGTTCAGGTTACTCATCACTCCTTTAGAACATTTTGAGGCTGGCTGCTGAGTGGAGTAGGAATGGCCTTGAGAATTCAGCGAGCCCTGCAATCCTATCACTACACTACCCAGCCATGTAAATTAATACAAGCACATTATCTAATCTAAGACTTTGTTTTCACACCTGCAAAGGGGATTTTGTTACCTGTCTTAGGGTTACTATTGCTGTGACGAAACACCATGACTTGGGGAGGAAAGGATTCATTCAGCTAATGTTTCTACATCACAGTTCATCACTGAAGGAAGTCAGGGCAGGAACTCAATAGGATAGGAACCTGGAGGCAGGAGCTACTGCAGAGGCCATAGAGGGTGCTACGTACTGGCGTGTTCCTCATGTCTTGCTCATCCTGCATTCTTATAGAACCCAGGACCACCTGCCTAGGGGTGACACCATCCACCATGGGCTGGGCCCTCCGCCATCGATCACTAATTAAGAAAATGCCCTACAGGCTTCCTACAGCTGAATCTTATGGAGGCATTTTCTCAGTTGAGCACTCTCTATGGTGACTCTCGCTTGTGTCAAGTTGTATAAAATTAGCCAGTACAATATCTCTACTATAATAAAGAGATAGGAAAAAGACCCTGGCATGGGCAGGTGCCCTTCAGAGGCTATAACATGTGACAGGCCACCCCAGTTTCCCCAGCTCCCACCCTCAGATCCTGCCTGGCTCCGCTATACAGCACAGGGCCCTGCACCTGCCAGCACTAGTGGACAGTGAACATGGCCCAGGAGCAGGAAGGAGAGTGAGTTAGGAGTAGTCAGAGAGAGGCTGGCAGCAAAGAGCCTCCAGGTGCTCTTCTGGTGCCAAGCAGGGATGCAGACTAGCTCCTTGGATTTGGGGGATGGCAGAAGAGTCATGAAAGTGAGATCCAAAACTGAGGTGCCTGCAAAATGCATGGCCTGTGAACAAGAACTTCGTCACCAACCAGAATTTATGCCTCTCCAAAGTGTGTGATAGAAAAAGATGTCAACCAATGGCCCTCTGGACTACATTTGGCTCCCTGATAATCCCAGGCAAAAATTAGAGATCACTACTATAGTCCAAGATGCTTGCCATGAAGGGTTGAGCAGAGGATGCCATGGCAAGGGCTGCAAGGACCCACTTGGCTTCCTCAAAACAGTGACCTTGGCCCTCAATTCAGGGTTCTTAGCTAGCGCTGGATTGTCCTGGAAGTTGGCCAAGATGATTGAAGCCAGGAGAAAGGAGCAAAAGAAGGGTGGGGGGGGAGTCAAGAAAATATTTCAGAATAATGAGGAAATACTGGACCAAAGCAAGACTGAAAATGATCTGGACAAACTCCAAACTCTGCATCACCAGGCCTGATGTCAAAACGCTCTTCAGATCTCCAACTCCTTTCAGCTTTGTTGACTGCAACACACTTTCTTTTTTGCTGGTTCCACTCCCCGTTAACAGCTTTTTTTGTCGGGTATACCACGGTTCTGGCATTATGGGCTATCCAAGGCAATCTAGGCTTCACCTTAACAGCTTCATACAATGGCTTCTTTGGGCCTCCTTGCAGGGACACCCCTGACACATGCCCGGTCTCAGTGGCTTTCCTTAGTCACAGAGGGAGATTCCATAAGCTGTTTGTCTACCCTTGATTCTAAAGCCAGAACCATGTGGCTGAAGCTGCCAAGTTCCGCTGATTGCTAGGACTGGAACATGGCCCCCTCATTCAAGTACATCTTCGCCAGCTTTCTGTCTTCCATGGTTTCCTTCACTGCCTGAACTTGGATGTCCTGGAACTCCATCTGTAGACCAGGCTGGCCTGGATCTCAGAGATCCACCAGCCTTTGCCTTCTCAGTGCTAGGACTTAAAGCCGTGGCACCTGGCTTTAAGTTTTTCTTTAATTCCTTTTCACAAGTTGGAAAATTAGCTGGGTGGCATCTTGCCTTGACGTCATTATTCCATTTCTTGATGTGTCTATCTCCTTGAACACAGAATTTAGCTCCATTCCACTTCCTTGTTTTCCTTTCCTCCTCAAATTGTACATCTTGTAGTTTTACTTCTCAGCTTGTTCATTTTCATTATAAATCTTCATTAGAGTTAACATTAATAACCACATAACAGTCTATACTAGGCAGTTTTGAGATATCCCATGCCAACAGAATTAATCCAAATCTCTTCACTTTAGCCTCAGACAGACTCTTTGAACAAGGTCAAAAGCAGCCGCATTCTTCACTAAAGTATCACAAGAACAATCTCTAGTAACATACTAAAATTCTTCTCTGAAACCTATTGGGTGAGCCCCGGCATAGTTAAAGTCACCCTCAGTACCACTGTCTTTCATACTGCTACTAATATGACCCATTAAGCAGTGTTTAAAGTATCTTACTGCTTTCTTAACTAAAGGGCCAAAGAACCAATTCCTCTAAACAAAAAACATGGTCAGGTCTATCACAACAATACTCCAGTCCCTAGTACCAACATCTGTCTTAGTTAGGGTTTGTATTGCTGTGAAGACACATCATGACCACAGCAACTCTTATAAAGAAAAACATTTAATTGGAGCTGGCTTACAATTTCAGAAATTTAGTTCATTGTCATCATGGTGGGTCATGGCAGCATGCAGGCACACATGGTGCTGGAGAGGAGCTGAGAGCCCTACATCTTGATCTACAGGCAGCAGAATGAAAAACTGTCACATTGGCCAGACTTGACCTTATAAGACCTCGAAGCCCACCTCCACAGTGCCATACTTCTTCTAACAAGGCCACACCTACTCCAGCAAGACCATACCTCCTAACAGTACCACTCCCTGTAGGCCAAGCATTCAAACACATGAGTCTATAAGGGCTATTCCTATTCAAATCACCACAGGGAGCTTATGTACTCACAATGAAAATATTACGTGGACAAAAATGGCTTTAGATAATGAATCTGTTTGAATAGGTGAACAGATGTATAGTTCTGGACAGAGGATACTAGGATTATAAAAGAATTACCTTCTGAGGTGAAAAGGTTATTATGGCTTAAAATATATGTTAATTATGATGTTAAAATCATTGCTTATTTCTGGGATGGAGGCATTGCCAGTTTCTCAAAAGAAAATTATATTAATGAGTATGTCCATTTGCATTGTTCCTACTTCAGTCTTGTGGCAACTGGTACAACCAGCTTTATGAAGGCTTCTCCTTATTTTAGCCATGCAGGACACCAACTATTGCTTAGGATAATTTTGTACTCCAGGCACCACCATTTTCTTAAGTGAGTTACTAAGCAGAGTGGCATGGTCTAAAGCTGGCAGTGAAAATGCCATGTGCTGTTGATTGATACCTTAGACTGGGTTTTTTCTTCAACTCACTAGAGCAGAAACATAGTGAAATGCCACCAGATAATTTCCTGATGACATAGTTACTGATTTTATTTTTGTTCTGTTGGTAACTAATATGGTAGCAATGTCCTGCTACTTTTTACTCATGTAGATTCAAAGTGAAAATTAAACATTCAAATTTATGGAGTCATACTTCATAAATGATACAGATCTAAATTTAGAAAACATTTTATGGGTATAGTAATGATTGCAGGAACTGGATGAAATGGCAGTCAGAAGTACAGAGCTGAGGATCTTTTAATGGTGAAACAGACTTCCACATGGTTAAACATGGCTTTTCTATTTTATTTTATATTTTTGAGACAGGGTCTCTCTATGTAGTCCTGGCTGTTCTGGAATTTACTCTGTAGACCTCAAACTCAAAGATTTGCCTGCCTGGTGGGTTTAAAGGCATGGACCACCACTGCCCAGCAAACATTTCTTTTCTACATGCATAGTTCAATAGCTTTATTCACTGAAGTATTTAGTAGCTTATTAATGTTTTTATGCACTTCTGGTAATGAATTTTAAGTTACAGTACTTGTCAAATAGTCTTGATAAAAATGAAACTAGGTTTCAAAATAAATTTGAAACTTTTTACTATAAAAGTATTATCTTGTTAATTTTGTGAGAGTATCCACTTAGCATAGAAAACCCAAAAACATTGGAAATTGTTACTAGTACTGGGACAGTCATTGTCCTTTTATAGATGAGGAAATTAGGCTCAGAAAGTTTAAAGATGATGGTCATGTAAGGATTAGAAGGAGAGTTAGAACTCTACAGCCTCCCAATTCCACAGCAAGGGCATTCAATGCCTCATAGCTGCCAGGAGACACACAGGGTGGCTCTGGGCCATCAGATAAGGCTGTGTTCTTTATTAAGCTCACACACGCTGGAGGGCAGGAAATGGATGCCTCAGGGGTGAGGTTGCTTTTTTGTGTGCAGCCTTTTTTCTTTTCTTATTCTTCTTCTTCTTCTTTTTTTTTTTTTTTTTTTTTGTAAACCAAGCAGCAAAGGCTCATCAGATGCCAGTGATAGGAATGAAGGCTTACATCAATCTCTACCATAGGCCAAAAGATGCTGACTGGTCCCAGGATAGATCTGTGATGCTCAGAAAGTGCTCAGTCTTCCTTTTCTCTGGGACTATTTCCTACTTGCTTGATGTTCAAGAATGCATCGCTTACCCTGGTATTAGAACCTTCTTCACTCTCTCTGGGGCTGCACTTTTAGGGTATTTATCAGTTTCCCTAGGGAGAGGGAGCTAGCTCCAAAGTAGGGTACCCCAAATGATGAACTGGGGAACTATGAGGGAATACTGAAGGCTTGCTTCTATTTACTTTAAAATCTAGAGTAAGGAGTCTCAGCTTTACCAACACTAAAATAGTAAAACGGTGAGTATATAATTGGTAGTGAGTATGCAGTGGCTGGGGGCACACTCAGGCTTTTGGTTTTGTTTGCAAACACAGTGTTTGGAGCTAATTCTTGGAAAGAAAGCTCCCTTGTGTATACCCCGCCCCCACCAGATCTTTTTCTAACACTAAATGATCATTCCCGGGTTAAAGGAATTTGACATTTATGATAACCCAACTGATTCTGGTTTTCACTTCCTTGTGACATCCATCTGGCATAACACTTTGCCTGTTTAATATTTTGCCAATACCTGATCGGATAATAAAGTTGTTTGAGAGTTGAGTATTAAGTATACATTGCCACGGAGAGAAAGATGGAAATGTGTAAGATGTGTGTCCTCTACACCGTGGTAGTTAATGTAGGCAGGAGTGCATACAGTAGGCAAAGGGAAGTGCTGAGGGACTCATGGATATGATACCAGGCACAGAGCTCTGCAACCTGAGGAATCAGAGCTGCTGTGAGCTTCCCTGTGTTCAGATGGCACTACCCTCAAGCTCCCCCTCAGAGCTGCAGAAAGCAAGGAAGTGAGTCAGGTCTTGGGAAAAAGAAGACTCAACTCTGCTATTGCCTTGGTTGAGTGATCTTGGGCAAGTCCCCAGCTACCCCCACCTTTCACCCCAGGAAAACAGTTCCCCTGCTGCACACAAAGGAGGACTGGGTGGTTTTGGAGAATTCTACACATTCTAAAGCAGCCCTGGGTATTAGTGAAGGGATTGCTCTGATGAAAGCAACTAACATTTTGAGTTTATAGTAAAGTTGGATGGGCAAAGGGTATCATATCGCCACCAAACTTTCCATGGCTCATGACTTTTCCTCCCCAGATGCTGGCTGTTTGTGTGGTGTTTCTGGACCTGGCAATAGCCAGGAAGGGCATGCATCCACTTCAAATGCTAGTTAAGTCCATAAAATATGTTGAGGTTAAACAGGTAATGAAATAGTATACACATATTATGTGTACACCTACAAGTTGTGTGTGTGTGTGTGTAGAAAAGATCGGAAAGGAATTCACTATATTTTTTAAGAAAACTTTCAAATGTGCTTTTCTTATGTGTGTAGGTATTTCCCTTGCATGTCTGTCTATATACCACTCATGTACCAGACGAGGGTATCAGATTCCCTGGGACTTGAGTGGGTGCTGGAAATGGAACCTGGGTCTTCTGGAAGAGGAACAAGAGCTTTTTTTTTTTTTTTTTTTTTTTTTTTTTTTGCAGAGTCATCTCTCCAGCCTCTTTAAATTCTATTATGTTGTTTGTTTGCTTTTTAATAGTAGATAAAAATGAAACTGTTTTTAGACCAAACATCAAAGTCTTGTACAAATATTTAATAATCTCTGTAAGAAGTGGCAGCAGCATCTTCAAGAGATAGCTTTGCTGGAAGCAATGCTCTAGTCCCATTCTGGGACCTCTGCTTAGGGCTGCCAGGGCCCAGAGATGCTGAGCAGACCAGGGCTGGATGGGGACACCCACTCACATCATTTGAAAATTTCACTGAATTACCTCAGGTAACTGGGGTTTCCCCAGCACTTAATGAGTTTGGTTTTCTCCAAAACTAAATGGTCTACAGGGACCTCTCTACTCTAAAGTCCAATTCTGAGTAACACTCTGTGACAAGGATCCACTTACAACAGCAGTCATGTCTTCTGGGGGCAGGGTAGTCATACTTGCCCCAAAGAAGGTGAAATTTGACATAAATCTCTCCCTCCTCCTCCCCTTCCTTCCTCTCTTCTTCCATTATTAAACTTTCCATTTCTGTGCCATTCTCATTGCCTAGCCTCCCTTGCAGCTGTGAGCAGGCATATGGATATGCATTGGATTTTGGTTCAGGAACTTGTAACCTCAATAGCAAAGAATGCTAAATTTGTTCCAGAGAGTTCTGGAAGCTGAAACGTATATATTGCTCCTGGTGCGGCAGTGGTGGAGGCTCTAGCATCAGAGACCAGCAGCCAACACTGCCCATAGGCCAGTGCTATCCCTGCTGTGGAGGCCTTGGTATCTACAGGGGCTGTTGCACCTGCTTTACCTTTAACCCTGAGTCTGCCATCCTCTGGCGCTACTCTTATCATCTAATAAATTCTCTCTCTGCTACAATTACCCAGCAAAAGACCTCTGACTAACTCACATTCATTATTCTTAAAAGAACATGCATGTTACGAGCACTTTCCCACCAGCCTGGTCCCAGAGCTGCATTAGTCCCAAAATAACACACAGAGACTCTATTAGTTATAAAGTTGTTGGCCAATGGCTAGAGCTTTTTATTGGCTAGCTCTGTCTTAAATATTAATTCATTTCTATCGATCTAACTGTTTCCACAGGGTCTTATCTTATTAAAGAAAGGGCCCAGACCTCTTACTTCCCTCACATCCTATATCTTGGCTCCTCTCTACTACATCTCCCAGAATCCTCCTTTTCTTCTAGTTCCACCTAGCACTTGGCAGGCAGAGGAAGGCGGGTCTCTGTGAGTTCTAGGCCAGCCTGATCTACAGAGCTAGTTCCAGGACAGGCTCCAAAGCCACACAAACCAAAACAAACAAACAAAACAAAACAACAACAACAACAACAACAAAACAGAAAAAAAAAGTTGAGAAGTTAGGGGACTGAGAGATGGCTCAGCAGAATGAAGTGTTGCTTTTTTGAAGAATGTTTTTTGTTTTTAGAACCACATGGTAGCTCACAGCTGCCTGTAACGTCATGGAATCCAACACCTTTTCCCAGCTTCCCAGTGCTCTTATGCAAATCCATACATACAGACACAGACAAGTTTCAAAACTTTAAAAAAGTAAATTAAAAAAAAAAAGAGTTGAGAAAGCATACATCCTTGTTTTATTCCTGGTTTTAGTAAAATGCTGTTTTTTTTTTTTTTTTTTTTTTTTTTTTTACCATTATATTGGCTGTATGTGCCATATATGGCAAGAGGGTTGTCATACTTTGTTAAGATACATTCCTCTGCTCCTTCAGGGCCTTCATTGGGAAAGGATGCTGGATTTAGTCAAAAGCCTTTTCCAATATTAAAATGATGATGTGATATCTGTCCTTACGTCCATTTATGTTAATTATTACATTTATTAATAACATAGAGTATGTTAAACCATCCTTGAATTGCTCAAGAGATATTCTGTGTATACACAAACATCTCTATATTCTTAAGAAAAATAAGAGAGCCCAGAAGCAGTGTCAGAGGGAGGCCGAAGGTCACCATACATGCACGGTGTCATTCAATAGCTATTTTTCCATAAATTGTTTTTTAAAATTGGTGACATTTTCGGATATGGGCATAAGCACTTTGATCACATCATGACTTTCCTTCAAACTTAATAGTAAACATTGGAAGTAATTACACAGGTGTAAAGTTGCTTTGTTCTTTCCAATGAGACTTTCACTAAATGTGGTATAATTTATGCAATCAATCTGCCACTGTGAATGGTTGAATTGCTTACACTTTTTGAGATTACAAGCTAATGCTTCCAAGGTTTCCTTGGAAGCATGCCATAGTGTCCAGTGCAAGTAAATTCATAGGATAAATTTCTGATACAGAAGTTGTTTGTTTAAAGAATGTAACTTCTTAATTTTGGCAGTACCAAATTACACTGTAGTCTTTGAGACACTGAAAATGTTTTGGAAGTTGGGTATGGTGGTGTGTGGCTTTAATTACAGTACTCCGGAGACAGAGGCAGGAGGACCATGTGAGTTCAAAGTCAGCATGGTCTGCTTAGACAGTTCTAGGCCAGCTAGGCCTATGCAGTGAGATCCTGCCTCAAAAACAAACAACTCCTTATATCATCATATCCTCACCTCATCACCTATTATCACCATATTTTTGTAATTTGGGTTTTTTTTTATTTTTTAAAATTATGTTTGAAGCTGAACATTTATGCCATTTATAATTTTTACCTATGTTTATGGCTTTATCATGATTATCTATTTAATTTTTAATATGTTTTCAAATTGCTTTCCAAGAAGACCATATTTCAGTCCATTTTATTTCATGCCAATATTTTCCTTATCTTTTGTCATCTAACCTTGTTTGCTTTTATTTTAGTTTTCTATTTGTCTCACCAAAAATCTTATAATGTATTTTGGCTCATTGCTCTCCATTAACTTAAGAGGGTTCTTAGTTGAGAAACCTCTCACTTCTTAATACTGAAGTTGCAGTTACAAAAAGATCAACACTTGATACTTCTGATTAAGGACAATAGATTCAGCAAGTACACTGTGTCCCACTTCTTCCCAGAACTCAACCAAAACAATATTTTGGTTAAGCACTACAGTCTCGTGGTGTTAAAGCCAAGAAAAAGAAAGAAAAGGAAAAAAAAAAAGGCATAGACAAAATAAAATTTCCCCTCCATGTTCTCCATTGGCTGTTTCCTCCCTGTCCATACCTAAACACTGTGACTAGTTTCTGCAGTTTGCTTCCAAGATCTCTTTATGCATATTTAGGTACAAATGCTTTAAAGGGAAAACATACATGCAAAAGGAAACATTTATTTATTATGTGTGTGTTGGCTTTGTTTCGTCTGGATTGGTTTGTTTGTGTTGGTTTTTGGTATATGGTCCCTGTCACTCTGTAGCCCTGCATCTTAGCTACTGTGAAGAGCATCATGACCAAGGTAACTCTTAAAAAAGAAAACATTGTACAGTGTTGCATACAATTTCAGAGGGTTAATCAACGGCCATCGTGGCGGGGGAGCCACAGGCATGGCGCTGGGGCAGGAGCTGAGAGCTTTACATCCTGCTCCACCGGCAGCACGCAAGAGAGAGACTGGCCCTGATGTGGGCTTTTGACACCGCAAAGCCCACCCCCAGTAACACACCTTCTCCAAAAAGGCCACACCTCCTAATACTTCCCAAACAATCAATCCCAGTAACTGGGACGGAGCATTCAAACACATGAGCTTGTGGGGGCTATCCTAGTTCAAACCACCACACCGGGACTGGCCTAAAACTGGTGATTCTCCTGTCTCTGCCTTTAAAGTGCCAGGATTATGGGTGATCATTACAGCTTCAATGCAAGGTCATTTTCAAAGCTGGACATAGACGCATGAGTGATAACTGGATCAAGGACCTGTGTCTGAGGCTACCACGGTAGCACACTTTACCTTTCATAACCCCCAGATGCTAGGCCGTTTATGGACTGAGTATTGAGAAGTATAAATGAGGTTATAGTTAGAGCAAGAGGAATTGAAAGTTGCCCCAGGAAGCAACGAGACTCCAGGACCTGCCACCCACTAGCTGTTGCCTGGTTGTGGATTGTACCTTCCATACAGGCGCCAAGGATTGGAAGTTTTTCTTCTGGTGGACCAGCAAGAAATAAGGAAAGCAAGCACAGCTGGGTGAAGGCAATATCCTGAAAACACCAAAAGAAGACTGCACAAAAATTACTCAGAGCCCATCTTAGTTACTTTCCTATTGCAACTTATAGAAGAAAGCATTCGATTCGGGACTTATGGTTTCAGAGGGTGAGTCCCTGGTCGTCACGAGCTGGGATGACAGCAGGAAGGCAGCCATTGTGCTAGAGCGGTAGCCAAGAGTCAGACACAAGACAGAGTGTGACCGTGGGAATAGTGTGAGTGAATCCTTTGAAGCCTCAAAGGTTGCTCTCATTGACACACACCCCCCAACAAGGCCACACCCCATAATCCTCACCAAGCAGTTCCACCAACCAGGGTCCAATTATTCAAATATATGAGTCTATGGAGGCCATCCCCATTCAAACCACCACAGGCCCTGACTGGAGATCCTGCCTTCTCCCTTCCTCTCTACAACTATGTTGTAACACTGAAAAAGCTCTCATGGCCATCCTGCAGTTAGCCAAGCTTCCTTGGAGACTCTCACAGGAAATCAAACCTAAAGACAATTTGGAAACTGGCATCTTTATCAAAGAAAACCAAGTTATTGGCATCTTTGGAGCTGAAGGATTAGAAAGATATATACATATCACAAAATAGAACGGAGCTCATTGTTAGGTTTCTTCTAATGAACTTTTAGAGAGCAGAAAAAAAAATGAGACGTTAGAACTGAAAACAAGGCAGCAGGAACAAAACATCACACCTGGAAAGTAAGCAAGGCAAGATTATCGATGGACAACAGGCAAGATTGATTCACTTTGGAGGTGGCCTCATAACTTATCTGTCGGGGTGAAGTGAGGCAAGGAAGCCAGTGTATCTGACAAGGGCTGGAACTATCATCAGAGTTTTGGCTTCACTGGAAACTCTGGTGAGGACTGTGTAGAAAATATGCCTCTGGTTTTGGAGGCTGGATCAGTAGGTTAAGCACCTGTTGTGTTAAAAATGAGGATCCCATGTAAAAATCTGGCCATGGTTGCAATGTCTCCAACTCCAGCACTGGAGTAATTGAGGTGGGGGGACAGGTCCTAGGGGCTTGCTGGCCAGTCAGTCTAGCTTAAGCAAGAAGCTCCCGATTCAGTAAGAGCTCATCTCCAAAAGATAAGGTGGAAGACACTTGACCTCCAACTCTGATCTCCACAAATGAACACAGGGTTAAGAGCATTGCCACCACCAGCAACACTACTCCATTCCCTGCAAGACAGGCAGGCAGGCAGGCAGGCAGGCAGGCAGACAGACAGACAGACAGACAGACAGACACACACACACACACACACACACACACACACACACCACCTTCAGGCCTGAGGAGGGTATTAATTTTATATCTGTTTGGTCATTAGATAAGGGCTGCTCTGGGGCAGAGGGCATTAATTTTGCAACACTTCCTGAATGGAAGAAGGGACCAGGCAAAAAGACACATGAACTGGAGTTTAGAAGACACTGATATGGTAATTGCCAAGTGAACAAGAGTAGGGCATGCATGCACTCATGGCAGTATCTGTCTCCTCTGCCTTCTCTCTGAGGAGCTTACTGAAGGATATGCTCCACCAGAACAATGGAGTAAATCAAAAAAGAAGAGGTGGGAAGGAATCAAGGTACTCAACACAGAGTGAAGGAAACCCCCAGGATGTGGTAAAGAGAAATCTCAGTTTGATAGCTGGCCAGCAGGCCTGGCAATCCATGGGTCTGGAAGGGAGCAGAATAGAAGGCTCCAGATTAAGAGCAACTCTTTCCAATTGCTAGAATACCAAATTCTTGAAACAGCTAGGGGAAAGGAAGGGGTGTCAGTGACATGTGCACACACACACACACACACACACACACACACAAGACATAAGAAAACTGAGACAGTTGATGCCAGAGAGAGCAACACATTTTTTAGGAAAGAATATGTGATCAGAATGTATTCATAACACAGGTAGAAACAGTAAAAAAAATTTTTGGCTCATGGTGATGTAAATACTGAGTATTAGAGTAAAATGATGTAGGTGTATAAGGGCAGGAAATGATGTGTCAGGGATTATGGGCAGGGGTGGAAGTTAAATCCCCGCCTTCTATAGTGAAAGTTATCAACTGGGAGGATCAAGAAGTAGCTCTTTGGAGGTATGCTAATTACCACAAGCAGTGTTAGATAGAGAAATGCGTTGAACCTCCTCCGGGAGTTGTGTGTGTGTGTGTGTGTGTGTGTGTGTGTGTGTGTGTGTGCATCTCAGGGGAGGGTAAGTAACATGAAACAACTATTTGGTTTTTTAAACTGCGTGCATGCTAAACTTTGATATAAATTACCAATCTATTTGTCTTCTTTATGAAAAAGGGAGGAGGTGGGACGGAAAATGTGCTCTGTTCCCAGCTAATAAGGAAAGTGGGTGGGTAAATGAAACTCTCTTGTTCCACTGTTCCTACAGCCTCACAAGCTGGTGTCTCTGTCTCCTGTTAGTGCGGATGGAAATGTATGAGCAGCTGGGAAATTTGGACTTTAAGACCTCTAACAGACCTGTTAACAGAAAACTGACTTGGAATCGGGGCTTACAGATTTGGTTTACAGTTGTTTGAAAATCACGTGGAACTATCTTATACAGTCTTGAAACTAACAGTGTGTGTGTGACTGAAATTGCATCATTTAGCTGGTCGGTCCTTTGGAGACAATAGAATCTACACTTCCTTTTTTTTTTTTTTACATTTATTTACTTATTTGTAAGTGTGGTCGGGGAGCATGCAGAGATGAGAGAGCATCTCACAGGAGACACACCTCTCCCTCTACCAAGTTCATCCCATGATGGACCGCAGGCTATCAGGCTTGGTAACGAGCTCCTTTGCCTGCTGGCCCAGGTTCTACCTACCACCTTCTACTTGTAGGCAAGGCACCCCTGGGAATGAAGCTGCAGGAAGGCAGATTAGTCACCCTCCCTCTTTCTTCATCTTCTAGGTACTGGATTCTTTTCACCTTGGAACGATGCTCACAATTTCCAATGTAAGATAAAAATTCAAGAAGCAATTTTAGGAGCACCTCCTTCTTTTCTTTTGCTTCACAGCACAGTGGTCCCGCTTCCTTCTCTTTCTTCCCCTCACTGAGTACCACTTCTGAGAGTCCTGGGTCCGGCTTTCCCTCTGGCTGTTGCCCGAACCTACTGACTACTTAGCCCAGGGGCATACGCCTGTAACAGAACTGGTGAGGGTGAGCAGGAGATAAGGGGGGGGGGTAGGCATCTTGCTAATGACTGAAATCTGTTGAGTCTTCGTCCTTGCCAATGTCCCTCAGCTCCCTCCATGCCTCCCTCTCTTCCCCCATGCCTGACACCCATCTTGTCTTCTATGACGCCCTTCTGCTTTTCCTTCCTGTCTTACTCTTATTTGGCTGACCCTTCCCTCCCACTCTTCTTGTTTGTTTGTTTGTTTGTTTGTCTTTTGAGACAGGGTTTCCCTGTGTAGCCCTGACTGTCCTGGAACAGGCTGGCTGCACGGGAAGTCTGGAACTCACAGAGATCTGCCTGTCTCTGCCTCCTGAGTGCTGGGATGAAAGGAGCGCATTAACTACTGCCCAGCCCCATCTAACCCTTAAAGAACGGCCGTCCCGAGTGCCTGATGCCCCCATCTGCCTGTGTCTCCAGCACTATGCAATGTCCCCTGGCTCATACTCTCTAGTGACACTTGTGTTTCAGTTCCTGCGATGTGCTAAGCTCTCCTTTGCCTTAGGACCTGTTCCCTTTACCTGGCTCACTTCCCCTGCCACCCCCACAGCACCACCCTCCATCTGCCTGCCCCCTTCCCCCCAACTCAACTTTCAGGTCTCAGCTTATGTCACTTCCCCAGAGTGGCTCTCACCGTGTGCCTGATTTTCTTCCCTGTCTCCGTTTTTCGCCATTTTTATGTTAGAAACTTTTTTCTTCTTTTATGCAGGTTAAAAAGACAAGATTTCATTGTATGGGTTTATTTTTGCTGGGTAAATACTCAACTTTCTCTTTAAGTATGCAGTCCATGAGGACAGGACCCCTGCTAGTTGTATTTGACATAATAGAGGCAGCATCTAACAGCCCTTGAGACAGTAGGTAAAAGATATTTCTTGAATAATCAAAGTGCAAAGTATCTTTTTCATATAGTGAATTTCACATGATGCAGATCACTGCCTTACATTCAGGCAACTTCTGCATAAGGAAATGGAATCTCATAGAAAATAGATATGCCCAAGATCTCACAGAAAATTGAGTTTGCATGTCTACCAAGCCTTGAAGGGCTACAGCAGCATCTTAACTACACATCTGAAAAGGCTGTGTGCTAAATGATACCAACTCCATGGCCCCTGCAACACCAAAACTGTGGAGACTGAAAGGATTAGTGATGTCTACAGTTTGACTCTGAATGCCCCTGTCAGCCTCATGTTTGGGGCTTAGATCCAGCTCGGGGCTCTATTTTGTAAGATTCAGAACCTTTAGGATGGGGCCCTGGCTGCTGGAAGTAGGTCACCAGAGACAACTAAGGTTATACCTGGGGTTGGGGAGGTGTCCCAGTCTGTACAGTGCATGCTGTGCAAGCGTGAGGACCAGAGTTGGGATCCCCGGCACCCACTAGAATAAAGCATGTCTAGTGGTTGAGTGGAGACAGGCAATCCCTGATGCCTATTGGCTAGTCAGCCACCTGAATTAATGAGCTTCAAGTTCAGAGAGAGGCCTCCATCTCCAAAAACAAGGTGGAGAGTAATCAGGAAAGACACCCAATGCCCCCCCCATACATGTGCAGCCACAGCACATGTGCACACACATGAACACACTCTAGGGTGCTGGACATGCCGTTAGACATCTGTCCAGACCCACAATCCATACACAGTGGAGAGCTAATCTCAAGGCACACTCTGGGATTGTCAATGGGGGTTTTTAGTTACAGATGCACCTCTCTGCTTGGGGATGCAGATAGGGAAGGAGACAGGGGTCACATGAGGAATCTCTATGCTTTCTGATAAGTTTTTCCTGTGAACTTCAAACTCTTCTGAAAGAGAGGCTTCCCCCAGCTTCTGATACGAGTGATGCCGACACCCACAGCCAAACATTAGGTGAAGCTCAGGGAACCCCACAAAAGCAGGAGAGGAAGGACTGTAGGAGCCAGAAATGTCAAGGACACCAGGAGAACATGGCCCACAGAGCCAACTATGCAGGGCTCATCGGGGCTCACAAAGACTGAAGTGGCAATCAGAGCCTGCATAGGCCTGCATTATGCCTTCTGCATACATGCTGTGGTTGTTTAGCTTGGGGTGCTTGTGGGACTCCTAACAGTGGGAGAGGGGGTGTCTCTGACCCTTTGCCTGCTCTTGGGGCCCTTCTCCTCCACTAGCTTTCCTCATCCAGTCTGGATATGAGGTTTTGCGCCTTGTATTATTGTATCTTGATATACCATGTTGGGTTGATATCCCTGGAAAGCCTGCTTTTTTTATGAAGGGAAACGGAGGAGGAGTGGATCTGTGGGAGGGAACAGGGGGTTCTGAGAGGAGAGGAGGTTGTAGTTGGGATGTATTGTATGAGAGAAGAATTAAAAAAAAAAAACTACTCTGAAAAATGAAATCCTTATTTTAAAAAAAGGCTCAGAGATAGGATTTGAAAATGTATGTGCCCCTTTTTCTTTTCTTTCTTTTTTCTTTTTCCTGACAGGACCTCCTTATGTAGCCTTGGCTGCCCTGAAACTCACTATGTAGACTAGACTGGCCTCAAATTCACAGGAGCCCACCTGCCTCTGCCTCCCTGTGTGCTGAGACCATAGGTGTGTGCCACCTGCCCAGCATATGGCTCTTACTATTGTATATAGAGATCCCCAGATGATAAATGCGACACACTCACTTTCCAAAGTGTGAGTGGTCACACATTTCCTTTACAGCCTCCATGGTTTCTCTGTAGCTCCTTCCAACATCCATATCAAGCTTGACAATGGCATGTAGCTGAGTAACTGGCGTCATGGTGAAGACTGGGCTAGCCCACAACTTCCCCTCTAGCAGTTTTCTAAGGAGCCCTTTCGTGTGAAGGAAGAGAAGTGTGCTGTGTGTGTGTGTGTGTGTGTGCTCTGACAGCTGCTCTGCCCTCTGTGTTAGCCTCATTGCCTCCACTTTCACCCAAGGCTGTGGGCTGTCCTGCATTGCGCTGCTCCTCACTTGGGCCTCTTCTTCTTCTTCTTCTTCTTCTTCTTCTTCTTCTTCTTCTTCTTCTTCTTCTTCTTCTTCTTCTCCTTCTCCTTCTCCTTCTCCTTCTCCTTCTCCTTCTCCTTCTCCTTCTCCTCCTCCTCCTCCTCTTCTTCTTCTTAAACTTCTGCATAGTTTAGTTTGTTTCCCCAACAAAAATGCACACATCTTAGAAAATGTTCCCAATAGGCTTGTTAGCAAAATATAGATGCAATATGGTCTAGAGCTGCAATGTTCCCTCCTCCACACCCAATCCACATGTACAAGTCCTCATTCCTTCCTTATGCATTGGGAAATAGGATCATAGCAGCTATGGTTAATAATGTGAAGGAGAGTGGGCACCCAGTCCCATCGTTACCGGTGCCTTACAGGAAGACGGCCCAGTGGAGACTCAGACATATGCATAGAATACTCTGTGATATGGGAGGCAGAGAGCAAGGTGACACAGCAGAAACCAGGGACACCAAAGAGGTCTGTAATACCTTGATCTTAGAGGGCTAGCCTCAGCCTTGCGTTTTGTTGTCTCACCCACTCAGCAGTGGTGCCTCATTGAGGAAGCACTAGGAACTAATAGACAGGCTATGATCCCAGCTGTACAAAGTAAAGGAAGCACACTTGATGGGGACAGGGAGACAGGGAGGAAGCGAGAGTAGGGAGAGAAAGAGAGGGAGGGAGAGAGACAGGAAGGGAGGGAGGCAAAGGGAGAGAGGGAGGGAAACAGAGGGTGGGGGACAGGGAGAGAGAGGAGAGAGAGGGAGGGAGAGAAAAGGTGAGAGAGAGGGAGAGAGGAAGAGAGAGAGAGAAAGGTAACTAATGTGGAGCTAACATCTTGGGTCAGTGCTTGCGTGACTTGTGCAAGGTCTTGTGATCTGACCCCAGCAGAAAACAAACACAACACCTTCCCGAACCACTACAAACAAAAGCAAAAGATTAATGATGATTTTTAAGTTATTATATATTTATTGTTGAGGCCTCACACTGTAGCTCAAGTTACACGTTATGTAACCCTGGCTGGCCTCAAGCTTGCTCTGATGATCCTGCCTCAGCTTCCCAAGCACTGGGATCACCGGCAGGAGCTGCCGCTCATGGCTTAGCAGTTAGTCTTTTGCGGAAGTGGTAACAAGCAGTTCTACCTTATTCTTTGCTTGGCACATTGAGTTTATCTCATGCTATTACACCTGTATGAGCGTATGATTTATAAGCAACAATCCTCGGTCTCCTCACCCATCACTGAAGAACAGGGGGTCCAGTTTCCTAGTTTCCCAGCTGCTGCGAAGATGAAAGTCCTTGGTGTCTAGTGTCTGCTGGTTTCCTTGTGCGAGGCAGAGCAGCTCCAAAGAAACGCTGCCGGATGCAGCAGCCTGCGCCCTCATCTCCTTTAGCTTTTCCCAGGGCTGCAGCACAGGGCTGCAGTGATGCACGGTGCTCGCCTGTGTGTGTGTTGAGGCCAGCTGTGCAGACACAGCCCAGGAGGAGAGCTGGCGCGGTGTCTTAGCTCTGGAAAGTCAACAAAGGAAAGTAAGAGAGGCTGGTTATGAATTTGGCTGGAGGAAGGTTGGCTGCATAAGGGCAGTGTACCCCATTTGGGAAATGGGATTGGAGTGAGACAACCAAGAGGCCAAGATAAAGTAGAAAGCATAGCCAGGGAGGCAAACAATCCCTTCCAGCAGGTTGAATGCCGTTTTCCACAGCCCGAGCTCATGGGAAGATGTTCTTTCCCAAGGAGGTTGTTTGTATGATGAACTGTTCTTTTCTGATCTGTTTAGGTAGCCTTGCCTCTAACTCCTCTCAACAGGGAAAGTTAACTGTCGGGAACCTCCTGCTTCTTTGTGTCTGACCCCTCCGCGTGCCCCTTTGTCTTCTCTAGTTTCATTCTAAGCCACAGCAACTCTAGGAAGAGTTGGGTTCCCCCGGGACTCACTCATAGCCCAGTGCTATACAAGTCCCTGATATCTACTCAGTGCCTCCTTCCTTCCTCAAGATACTGTGGGAGCTTGGGTGCACTGGTGTGCTTCTATCACTAATCACCCAATACCAAAGACTAGATGAATTATGAAGAAAAAAGGCCTATTTTGGCATACAGTTCCAGAGGTTCGAGCTTGAGGGTACCCGGGGTGGCCTTGCTGGCAAAGCCCCAGGTTAGTACAGTTCATCACATAGGAAGGGTACATGTGTACAGAGTGTGTGCCTGGCCTCTCCCTCTTCTTTTATTAAAAAAAAATTAAGATTATTTTTAATTATGTGTATGCCTATTTAGGGGGATATGTATGGATGAATGAGCTACTGAATGTGGTTAATTGGAGGCTAACTTGGGTCCTCTGCAAGAACAGTATGCAGAGTCAGCAACAGGGACTCCTCCCATCTCCTTTTAATCCTCCCCAAAGCCCCACCTCTAAACACCACAGTTGGATTAAGTGTCTTCCTCTTGAATTCATCACAATAGGATTTGATTTCAGCACTTGAAGGCTTGGGAGATACTGAAGCCATATCCAAAACACAGTACCGAGAAGCGTTTATAAAATCAAGTAACCAAAAGAACAGGACACAAAAATCACATATAAATTATGCTTCTCATTGTGTAAAAGTAAATGAATGATCAAAAATATATAAACCTGCAAGGAAAATGAGATTGGAGGAAACAAAAATAATAACAGTCCCTTTACTCTTCATGTTCTTAATTTTTCTATTTTAATAAATTTGAGATGGTTTTTTGTTTTGTTTTGGGTTTTGGTTTTTCTTTGACAGGGTTTCTCTGTGTAGCTCTGGCTGTTCTGGAACTTGCCAGGCTGGTCTTGAACTTACAGAGTTCTGCCTGCCTCTGCCTCCTGAGTACTGGGATTAAAGGTGTTCTCCACCACCACCTGGCTTGTTTGTTTTGATTTTGGTTTTTGAGAGAGTGTCTCTTACATAGCCCAGGTTGGCTTCAAACTCATAATCCTCCTGCCTGAGCCTCATGGGATCACAGGTGTGAGGTTACAGTAGTGCTCTGCTAGATCTGGCTATTTCCCTTAAAAAATTAATGTAATTAAAAAAAAAAAAACCAAACATGCTGGGTGTTGGTGGCTCATGCCTTCAATCCCAGCACTCAGGAGGCAGAGGCAGGAGGATATCTGTGAGTTCCAGGACAACCTCCAAAGGAATATAGAGAAACCCTGTCTCGAAAAACAAACAAACAAAAAACCCTTTTGCAATTAAGGAAGATACCTGTTATAATGAGGTGAGGGACGCAATGAGTGGTGAAGGTTGCTAAAAGAAATGAAATGGGAAAGTCTGTTGTTGATAGTTTTATGGATGTAAGTTCGTGCATCGCTCAGCTGTGAGTTGTGCGTGAGTTGATGCTGAGATGCGGCCCACAAACTACTCATCACCCTTGCCATGCAGTCTGAGCATCACCGAAAGGAAGGACGGGAGGAAGACTTCAGTCCTGTTGGGCAGTCATAAGTTGGGGCCGGGACCCAGGCACCCCAAGGGCAGGGCCTGCGGAAGCCTTCGAAGAGGTACTAAGTTTGGGGGTTTCCAGCTTGAAGTACGGCGTGCTGCAACTGTGATGCTGTTTATTTTTAGAAGTCCTGTTGGGAGGCATACTGTTCACCTCTGACTGAATTACTGTGTTCCTTGGAGCCATGGACATCTTTCTGCTGTAGCAGCAATGGGATCAAAGCACGTGTCAGAAAGAGAAGTGAAAAAACACCAGATGTGAGCAAAACCACGGGGGGGGGGGCGCGGGGAGACACACGGGGAGTTTCAGCCAGCCAGCTTGCACCAGATGACCCAGTTTGGAATGCAGCCCAGGGCTGGGATAGACTGGCCAGCTAAGGACGAGACTGGACACAGCCATTATTGATCCCAATTTGAGCCAAATGTGGTTAACTTGGTCTATGACCTTGCTCAAGTCATTGACCTTTACATGACTTTCACCATCTGCGAAACACATGGGCTGCTCATTTCCTCTCAGGAAAAACTCGTGGCGGGCCTTGTTAATAACAAGAAGTATGAACAAGGCAGGAGCCGGTGATCTGCAGGGTGGTGGCGTACTATGTTGGAGCACAGGCATACCACAATATAGATGGAGTGCAGGTACATACTTTATGAGAAAACTGTGTATGAAAATACAGGTTTCAAGACAGTTCAAAGGCAAATAATCTTGACCATCGCCAGGATGTAATGGGACTTTCTTTTTTCTTTGCCCGAGGCTTTTCTGGAATCCTGGGGTCAGACTGAAGCCCCTGCCTGGCACATACTTAAGGAAATAAATTAGTAGAGAATGGAGCTTACTCCAAGTTCCTACTCTTTTCCACATGGTGTAGAAATTATAGTTTTTATTCAGTGAGGCTAATGCTAGGATATACCTCATGGATTTGTGAACACTAAATAAGTAACTCTGAAGAGCTGAGGCGAGTACTGAGAGCATGTTAGTTATTATTACCCATTACTAATAAAACTATGCTAAAAGACATTTTTTTTCTTGCTGTCATGGGAATTGAACCTTGGGCCTCCCACATGTTCATTAAGCCCTGTACCACTGACCTACATCCAACCCCCTTCTTGACTTTTTTTTGAGACAAATCTCACTAATTTGTTTTAGTTGTCCCTGAATTTTGTAGCCTAAGCCAGCCTTGGATTGCCATCCTCCTGCCTCGGCCTCTTGAGTATCTGGTATTACAGGCCTTCACCATCTGGCTTGCTAGGTTCTATACTTATAAATCTCATATCTACTTTCTCCTGCAAATGTTTCTCGCATTCTTGCTTTATATGAGGATATTTTCGAGATCAGACAAGATTGGGATGCTCAAGGT
This sequence comes from Phodopus roborovskii, assembly GCF_943737965.1. Lineage (NCBI taxonomy): Eukaryota > Metazoa > Chordata > Mammalia > Rodentia > Cricetidae > Phodopus > Phodopus roborovskii. Next base: position 29,191,610 of record NW_026126540.1, read on the forward strand.
GGTGTGGTCTCATAGCATCTTGTTATGTCGTGTACACTTGATGTCCCTGGAAGGCCTGCTCTTTTCTGAAGGGAAATGGAGGAATAGTGGATCTGGGGGAGAGGGGAGGTAGGGCTGGGAAGAAGGGAGGGAGGGGCGGAGGCTGTACTCAGGATGTATTATATGAGAGAAGAATGAAGAAAGAGATTAAAAAAAAAAACCCCGAATATTTCCTATCTTGCCCATCTGTGCAGGACAGTGGTTGGTCCCTCCAGACTTTTAAACTAGCCTTACTCACTCGACACCAGAGCAATTTAATTCATTCATTCATTCATTCATTCATTCATTCATTCATTCATTCATTCATATCTATCCACACATACTTTGAGTCATGTTGATCCCACAGCCAGCAGTCTCTGAAGCATCTCTGAGTCCAACACTTTCTCACTCATGGGCTTCTTGTGTCTCAGGATGGCCTTATCACCACTAATGCTTAAAGAAAATCTAGTTCTCCTCTCTCTAACAGGGATAGCCCACAGCTGAGGCCTCACAGAGACACAAAGGGGTCAGGAAAAGGAGTCCTGATCCAAAGATGAATCCCCCCCCCAAAAGGTGGCAGAAGGTGATAGTACCAGGTCCAGGAGCAAAAATGCTGGAATTCATCTTAGGGATCATGTACACAGGCCTATTGGGGAATGACGGGGACAGACCTGGGCAGAATGTTGAGAGTCACTTTTCCTAAGGCACCAACAGGAAGATTGTACTTTTGGCCCTTGTGGAAACAACAGAAAGAGGTGCAGGGAATCATGGAGTTGGCCTGGCCTAGCAGCCGTGAGAGGCATGCATCATAGATGTTTAGTTTAGAGTCTGTGGCTCCTGGAGACACTGTGTACTCTTAAGTTCCTGAGAAACCAAGGCACTCCCTGGACAGTGGAGCATTCAGGCTGCCTGTGTTTCTCTGTGTTCCCTGGAAGTCAGCAAAAAGCATATAGAGGCTTGACAGGACAATTGGCCTTAGACATTAACCCTGTGGGTCTGTATAGCTTGCAAAAGTCATTGTATCCTGGCATCTACAATTGTATTTTTCCTGGCAGCTGCCATTATATTCTATTTCCGATAAAGGTATAAAAACTCTGATTGCCTGCAATAAATTCCTCTCAGCCCCAGTCTTGCTGAGACACCTCCAATCAGGAGTGGTTTTTATTTCCACCGACTATATCAGGAGACCCTGGTTTGGTAAGTAAGCAATGGCACTTACAAAGCGAATACCATAACCTTTCTCTTTTGTTAATCTATCACTAGCAACAGCATCTTTCAAAGAGCACACTGGTAAATGGAAGCAGAGCTTTTCTGTGTACCCACTGCCCGGTCCCAAAAGCTTACTAATTACATATGTTCAACCTATAGCTCAGGCTTATTACTAACTAGCTCTTACAACTTAAATGAACCCATCTCTATTAATCTATATTTTGCCATGTACCTTTGTGGCTTTGCCTGTCCTCTAGCACATCTTGTTCCTCTGGCAGCTGCTCACATCTCCTGACTCCACCCTTATCTCTCACTGTATTTTCAGTTTGGCTTTCTCACCTAGTCTTATTCTGTACTGTTATAGGCCAAATCAGCTTTATTATCAATTAATGAAAGTAATACATAGTCACAGCCTACAGAAGAAGTATTCCACAGCACATTCTTTAAAAATATGGGAGACAGACAGACAGACAGATGCTGGACCTGGCATGGGCTTCTGAAACCTCAAAGTCCACTCTTACTGACACATTTCCCCAACAAGGCCACACCTCCTAATCCTTCTAATTTTTCTCAAATACAGCCACTTTCTGATGAATAAGCATTCAAGTCTATAGCCTACGGGAACCATTTTTATTCAAACTACTACAAAATTCTTGTGACCTACCCTTGGTCTGTCAGTGAACACTGTTGAATAACTGAAATTTGAATATCAAGCTCCTGGACAAGGATACAAGAAGAGTGTCTCAGAATTTCTTTCTCTTTAATTGGAGAAACATTGTAGATGAAGGTAAATACTTTATTTCAATCAATGGCAAGACGATCCTTCTTTATACTATTAAGGTCTAACTGATGTAATCAGTGAATAAGTGCTGCAGTGACTCTTCTAGGGGCTTCTGCCTATGCAGAGATCCCAAGGAATGGCAGAGTGAATGGAGTTCTAGTTCACACTTAAAAATTGGAATTAGATGGTTCTTGACTCAAATCCCAGCTCTAGTTCCTCTTTAATGAACACCATTGTGGTCTGGGCAAACATAGCTGGCATGGTCATCTATCTTCTCATTCGCACAATGCAGATAAGCATTCCTATCTAGCAGGGTCCTTGGGTATTAAACAAAATGATATGATTGAGGGCACTTAACAGAATAGGTACTCCATAAATCTGCCATTCCTCTTCATTTAGAGATTAGGAGTGAGCCTGGAAGCCTGGGGAGCCCAAGGTTAACTACTGTCTCTCTCCAATTAAAGCCCTGGATGCCCTACTATATTTCCAATCTGTCTTTTCACTGTTCCCAGAATGAGAGCTGCATTTATTGCTCGTTTCCTGATGCTGGAGGGGATGAAATGAGAAACAAGGAGATGGCTGGTAAGACAGAGGCTTTAGAAGCACAGATGCCTCCTGGGTTTGCACAAGGGTTTGCACAACTTTCCCAAGTTTACACAGCCTGAGCACACAGCCACAGTGGCAGGGAAGTGGCAGAGCGGTGCCAACATGGGATTACAATAGTATCACATCAACCCACAAAGTAAATACTTCTCCTGTCCACAACTGAAGTGGGTGGGGTGAAGCACGGCTCCCCCTCCCCCTGCTAGCGTTGCCTAGGGTCATCCGGGATCTAATTTTCCAGAGGCTTCTATATTAATCTTTTCATTGGAGTTCCTAAGTTACAAATGTGCAAAGTAAAGAGGGTCTAGAAGAGGAGGAGGCCTGAGTATTAGTCCAGGGTAGGACTGGCTCTCTGTGGGAATGAGAGTCTGGGCCTGACTTGATGCCTGACTGCTCCCAAGCCCCACCAGGAACTAGCTGGGGCCCTAGAAGATAGGGTTACCTTCTCTGAATATATGTTTTGTCACATATGAAACAGCCTCAGATAGCAACTTACCAAACCCTGAATGCGAGGTGCGTCTGACGTTTTCTTTTATCTCTAAGAGGACTGCAGGAGATAGGCAGTGGTACTCTTGTTTACCGATGGAGATGCACAGCCTCCATCAGCTGCTAAAAGACACCGACTGTTCTGAATCCAGACTGTGGCTTAACCCCGAGGCTAGACTACCTAATATTGGGAGGGAAAGGTGACTGCTGAAAGCTCGGAGCACTTTGGAAGACTTCAGGCAGATGCTTGCTCTTACCACTCAGAGGAGAGCCTGTGCCTAACCCTGCTCCTCTCGCTCGCTGACTTTCCTATTCATTGCCTCCCTCTGATCTGTGAGCATCAGACCGCAGTTGTCTTTCATCTCCTTTGCTTTTGCTGTCCGTCCTCCCACACGTGTGACTTGCCAACAGTGAAGTGTAAGAAGCCACTCATACATCAATGTCCACATATGTCGTGTGTACACACATACTCATATTAGTATGTAACTTTTAGACATTGACAATTTAAAAATATATCATTATTGTCTCATGTATAAATAACATCCCAGAATTAGAATTTGGAATGAAGAGAAAATGCTGGGATGAATTGATAAAAACAGATGACACATTTAGTAGTGAGAATAACAAGTTTTTAGAGCGGTGGTTCTCAACTGTCCTCATGCTGGGACCCTTTTTTCAATTTATTTATTTAGAAACAATCATTTTTACACATCAATCCCCTTCCCCCTCCCTGTTCCTCCTTCCTCCCATCCTCCCATTCCCCCTACTGATCCCCCAACCCACCTCCAAAAACAGTATGGCCTTCCACGGCAGACTCATCAAAGTCTGTCACATCAGACTTTGGCGGGAGGGTCTAGACCCTCCTCTGTGTATCTGGGCTGAAATAGTATCCGTCCATATGGAATAAATAAGCTCCCAAAGTTCATTTGTGCACTAGGGATAAATACTGGTTCCACTGTCCCATAGATTGCCAGGCCTCCTAACTGGCACCCACATTCAGAGAGTTTGGTTTGGTTCAATGCTGGCTCCCCAGCTTTATGACTGGGGTCTGTGTACTCTCACTAGGTCAGATCAGCTGTCTCTGTGTTTCTCCAGCATGGTCTTGACTCCTTTGCTCATCCCTCCTCCCTCTCTCTACAACTGGATTCCAGGAGTACGGCTCAGTGCTTAGCTGTGGGTGCCTGCTTCTGCTTCCATCAGCTACTGGATGAAGATTCTAGGATGGCAATTAAGGTAGTCAGTCATCAATCTCATTATAGGGGCAGGGTATCAAAGGCAGCCTCTCCACTACTACCTAGATTCTTAGTTGGGATCATCTTTGTGGACCTCTGAACATTTCCCTAGTGCCAGATTTCTCTTTAACCTACACTGGCTCCCTCTATTAAGGTATCTCTTTACTTGCTCTCCTCTATTCTTCCCCTGTCTCAGTCTTCCTGATCCCTCTTGTTTTCCTCCCTCTCCTCTTCTCCCCTTCTCTTTTTCCTACCCCCCTACCCTCTCCCCTGTGCTCCCAATTTGCTCAGGAGTTCTCATCCCTTTCTCCTTCTTCAGGGGACCATGTATTTCTCTCTTAGGGTCCTCCTTCTTTCCTAGCTTTTCTGGTGGTGTAGATTGTAGGCTGGTAATCCTTTGCTCCATGTCTAATAGCCATATATGGGTGAGCACATACCACGCTTGTCTTTCTGTGACTGGGTTATCTCACTCAAGATGGTTTCTTCCAGTTCCATCCATTTGCCTGCGAATTTCAAGATTTCATTGTTTTGGTTTTTTTTTTTTTCTACTGAGAAGTACTCCGTTGTGTAAATGTACCACATTTTTTCCACCCATTCTTCAGTTGAGGGGCATCTAGGTTGCTTCTGGGTTCTGGCTATTACAAATAATGCTGCATATGTCCTTATTGTATGAATGTTCATCTTTTGAGTATATGTCCAAGAGTGGAATTGCTGAATCATGAGGTAGATTGAGTGGAACCCTTTAATACATACAGTTCCTCATGTTGTGGTGACCCCCCAACATTATTTTTGTTGTTACTTCATAACTGTAAATTTTCCACTGTTATGGTTTGTAAGATAAACATCTGTGTTTTCCAATGGTCTTAGGTGACCCCTGTAAAAGGGTTGGTTGTCTCCCCAAGGGGGCTGCAACAGGTTGAGAACTCTGCTTTAGAGCCTTCTGGGTTCAGCTCCAACCTTTACTGATGCTGCAAGCATAAGCAGACCCTTTCCCTGAGTGGACGATGAGTTAGACCTCCAGGTTTCTTCAGCTGATGCTCAGCCCTCTCTCCAGGCATCAGTGGTCATCAGACTGTTATCTTTGTAATCTTGGGTCACATCTGTGGAATCCTCCTTTTTATGTTTTGGCATGGCAGGTCACTCACTCAGTTTGTTGATGACAAGGTGTTTCATTCTTGCTTTTTGTTTTGGTTCATTCATTCATTCAGGAGATGAACAAGTGATTTTGAGACTCCTTTAGTTCTCTATACCTCACAACCACTGGGACACTGAACAAGGGGTTTATTACTTAAATATATTCACTGAAAATTGTGATAATATTATTTAGGTTTTCCCTCTACCTTAAATGGTTACAAAACACATCCACGATGAGTGTCACGATTAGACTTTCCAAGAAACCTTTGAAGAGGGTAAGAGGGGAGATTACCTGCCTAACGAGGTGTATGAGAATTAGCGGTAATAAACAGAAGAAAGTACTGATGAGCTTTCGCATAAACATCCATCATGTGTTACTATTAGCATAATTATTAATCATTCTGCTGTTGGAGAACCACAGTTCAGAAAGCCATGTCCCTTGTTGATGATTGCACAGGGCAGTAGAATTTAGCTGAGTATCTCAGTTTTCACACTTCGAACCCATTTGAGGAGATTGTCCCTTGAGACTGAAATCACAGAAGGAAAAAGGAAGAGCCTGAAAAGAAAAATCTACATGACAGGTTTTATGGTGGGTGAGTAGGCAGAAGTATCTAGCCACAGCAGAACTCAGGGGAGAGGGCGAGGCCCAGGTCTGCACCACAAGCTGTTGTACTATTCAGATTTGCTTCCTCAAATGCTCTGTCTTCCTAGCACCTTCACAGAGCGCATTTGCCTTCTCCTTTGTTTTCCATTCCCCCAGCTCTCCACTGGTCAGTCTTGAACCCACCACCTCTTGTGCAAGCACAGCATGTCCTGAGCCCACAGACAGGCAGATGTCTCCTTCAGAGAATGTCCATCCAAGTTCTAATCTGTCTTCCCCTCTAGGGCACAAGTGCTCAGAAGGTATCCGCTCTACCTCGATGGCTGACTGGTGCATCCCCTGCACCTTGAAGGCATGCAGCGAGTGCATTTGTCAGTTGCAGAGCAGGCTCTGGCTGATGTTAAAAAAGGAACGGAAAATGTTCAAGGAAAACACCTGGAAGAATGCACTACTATTTTGCTTGAGGACATTCTAAGTGTGCTGTTGGAGAGATCAGGCACTGAGGAGATGCAGAGGCAGCAACTGAGGGAATCAAAAGATGCTCAAACACACTGGAGAAGCCCCGTGCAGTCAGCCAACACGTACTGATCATCCCGGCGGCCCTCAGCAATGATGAACCTTTGGTGGCTGAGCCTTTGCCATTTCTTCCAAGTCTCCTTTTGTTTATTGTGTCTGCTGTCTTGATCTAGGAAGAGATGGGGAGGGGCTGGCCAATATGACAGAAGAGGGAGCACAGCCTTAGAGAGCTTAAGGAGGGAGAGAAGGACCCCACCAGGATGATCTGCTTCTACTTCCACCCCTTTGAAAGCGAACTGTGCCAATGGTTGGACTTTTGACAGGAAGTGTCTACCTTTGAAGAAGTTAGAATGGTTTTTGGACTCTGCACCCCTGGCCTCAGAACCAGGCTTGCTTCCCTCTGCACAGCTACACAGCATGCCTGGACCATCTGCTCTGTGCTTCCTCCTGGATAGGGCAGCACTGAGGGAGGACAAGATGCCCTTGCTGGAGCCACATTGTTTATGTTCCCACTCCCTCACCCTGGGAAGCCCCGAGTTCCCACACTCACTGAGGCAGGAAGGTCACCATGGACACCTCATCTGTCTGGGCTGCTGACTAACTACTGATAAGCAGCAGCTGCTGTCTTCAAGTTAGGGTCACCTCCGGATTGTCCACCCTGAGCCCAGGCAGCATCTCCACCCTTATGGTCCAGAGCCTCCCTTGTGACCATAGCCTCAGCTGACCACAGATATTGGATGGCCATGTGGGAACCCATGCACACTCACTTTTGTAGGAGAAGCAAGATATGGCCCAGAAATTGAGGCGTCTTGCCATGCTTTCTAACCATGGCAAAGAGGGCCACCACCTTCCTCAAAAGTTCTTTCTGAAAGCTTTGTACCCTTTCCAGCTCCTGCATACATTTTTTCACATGATTGTGACCACCCTCTGTGAAGATCGGCAGGTGGCTGGTGTGTGTGTGTGTGTGTGCCCATTTTGCAGATGAGTAAACAGCCTCAGGATGTTCCAGAGACTTGCCCAGATTTGCACAGCTAGTCAGGGGTAAAGGTTGCGTTTTTGCCTCATGTTCACTGGGACTTTCCAATACCTCAAGCAAGCACACAAGCCGAGTGGATACAGGTCCCTGTTTTTATCTCTGAAAGAGAGTTTTCTCCTAGGGTTGTCCTGTCTTCCACTCACACCTGGCATGCTGTGGGAAACATTTCAGGCTTGTGATTTGACTTCCAAATGTGTTAACTGCTACATAATTTGAGACTTGATTTCTCTAACTGTTCTCTTCTATGTGCATGAAACAGAGACAGTGTTGCCTAGTTTGTGGGGTGGTACAGCAGGTAAGGATACCAGCAAATATCAATTATTATGTTTTTCTACTCTGGGATCAGTTGGACGCACCTTGTGTCCATTACTTATTGACCTCTCACAACTCTGTTATTTCACATATGTTCCCATTGTCCAGGAAACAATGGCACAAAGTAAAGGCATTCATCTCAAGTCACATAGCAAACAAATGTCAATTGAGAGTCCAACACATGCTATCTTATTCCAGCATGAGTCTAGTGCTAGCCTCCAAGCTGTATGGACTATGAAAATACTCCACAGTAAGTATCTAACCCAGCTCTTATGGAAAATCTGAACAGACTTGGTTAAATTCACAAGTAAAGGAACAGCTAACTGCACAAACAAATTAGTAAATCAAAGGGCCTCCTCAAAATGACTACCAGCTTGTCCTGCCATTGCCACTAGTTTCCTACCATCACAATTATTCATTTAGAAGTCACCCTGGAAACTTGACCAATGTCTGGAGCTATTTTTGGTTGCCACAGCAATAAGAGTACCACTGACCTCTCAGATTGTAACATAGATGAGACTTAACATTTTTCAGGGCCTAGGACAAGTCTCTCACAAAATGTCAACATTATAATATATAGAAACTGCTTTAATATTGAGTATTAAAAATTGAATCATGAGCATTTTAATCTTGAAATGCCATGTGATATCCAAATCTGTCATAGAATGGAAAGTAACACTCTGCTTAAATTCTATTGCTAAATTAACACTGTTCAAGCTACATTGTTATTGTGGCCAGTGCTGTTGCCAACCAGATGAAATATGGCTAGATGAAGTTGAGACTTGTGGTAGAATTAGAAAATTGAAGCTATTTTCTCTGTCAAGTTATTTTACCAACTCCCGAATTGCTGATATTTCTTCCAATATGGTGAAGTAGGCCACAAATAAATTCATGGTGATGCCGCTTCCTCTCAGCACGCAACTCTGTGATCCCCAACACCTCTCAGTCCAGCAGCTCTTGCTTGGTTTCACTTTCTCCTCATGCACACACCAAACCAATGCCAGAAGTCTCATCTTTGTGGCTCCCATCAGAAACTTGTTTTTCTAAAACAGTAAAATTTTGCTTCACAGGGTAGACCGTTGGTGCCTCCTACATGTGTGAGACTACATTGATGACCAGCAGCAAGTTAAGCTTTCCTCCCTTGTTGGAGAGCACTTGTGGCTCACTGATTTCATATAACACCATTCATTAGCTTGAAGACTCCATCAATAATTCTGTAGGAGCCATATTACTTTTATCTAGGATGTAATGTAATAGCGGTCTCCTCGTCCTACCAACAAGCATATTTGTCTTCTGTTCATGTTTTGTACATCAAGGATTGGTTGCTGTTCTGTTTGGGCCATCGTACTATTACAATAAGTGAACAAGCAATGATGGGATAGCATTGTAGCTCTCAGAGGTTCTGCTCATAATGAGGATGTAGCCCATATGCTTATTGGCCAATGCAAATCAGTGGCCATGGCAACTATCAGTTTCTTTTATAGACTCCCACAAGCTGAGGGGTCTATTCTAACACTATTCTCCTATTCTAAACACTAATAGGAGCTGCCATAAGAGTGTGTCTTTGCCACTAAATTTCATGACCTGCCTCAGCCAAGAATTTGGCCTTGAATTATTATATTTTCAGAAGACTTTCATCAAGATGTGGGGTAAGAATATAAAATGGAAAAGATAAAGATGTGCAATTTTCAGAACCTAATGATGATTTGTTGAGGGGCATGGTAAGTGGCAATGTTAAAGCAGAGACAGGAATTAAGGACCATGTCTCAGATTCCCCTGGGTGGCTGATGAATGATAATGTCAACAAGTAGCTTATGAATAGAAGAGGAAGGGAGGTTTGGAAGGAGAAAGGGTATGCCTATTTTTTAAGCAACCTGCTGCTGGCTCATACCCTTTGAACTCTACCTCGATTTTGACCTGTTTGAGCAAGTCTGTGCTTCTCAGTCTTGAGGGCCTGCCATTGGGCTCTGTGCCTGTGTGTACCTGCCTTTGATACATCCATGGAGAAGGAGACAAGAGGAATCTGTATAGGGAAGTAAGTCTCCAGAGAGCCCAAAAAGCATTTAAATAGTAAGAACAGCCGCTTGGTTTGTGTTATTGATCATTTACTATGTGTTGGGTACTGTGAAAATGAGTTCTATATTTTCTCATTTAATTCTCACAGTGGACCTACATGCTAACTGGTACTATTTAATCTTATTTGGTAGCTGAGGAAATGAAGCCTTGAGAAATTTTAGAATACAAAACAAAAGTTGGCCTAAGTCTCACAACTGAGAAGTTGCATAGGCAGTGTGTAGTCATTCCTTCTCTGTTGCTCCCTTAAAATACAGCCCCCAAAATCAACTTATGGGAGAGCTTATTTGTGTTTATGTTTCCATAATGGCAGGGAGCCACAGCAGCAAGGGGCCTGAGCAGGAAGCTGGGAGATCACATCAGGACTCAGAGGATGAACTGGAAGTGAGACCAGGAAGCTGATGTCCAGTTACATACTTCCTCCAGCAAGGCTGCACCATCTCCCCAAACAGCTCTTCCACGGAGGAGTAAAGTGTTCAAATACCTGAACCTGAACCTATGGGAGACATTTCTCATTCAAACCACCACAGGATCCAAGGTCTTTGTTTCCACAACCCACATTTTAACAACCTCATAGTTGGAACTAGGCTAACAAATGAGACCATCCAGGTTCCACTGGCAGAAAAGAGCTGAGAACAAAGAGTCAAGGACATGATCCCAGCGGGTGTGAGCAGTTAGAGACTAGAAGAGGCTGATGAATAAAGCAGAAGGGGCACGAAGACACCACCAATCTCACAGGGTGCTCTAAAGGCAGAGCTGAGAAGCATCCACTGGTGTGAGGTCCCATCCTTGCCTGTATCTCTAAGGAAGCACCCCAAGGAAGCATCTGTAGCCATCCATATACTTGACCTGAGCTCTACAAATATAAAGACCTCTTTGGAAATGTCTACTGTTGCTTGCTCATACCCTTTGAACTCTGCCTTGATTTTGACATATCTGAGTGGGTATTTGCTATTCAGTCCCGATGACCTCTTTTTGTGCTCTTGATCTGTGTCTAACCATTTTGCAGTTCTGTGCTCTTCTTTCAGCTTAGAAAACACAGGCACACACCCCACCCTTACACGTAAGTTAATACCTGCCTCTGCCTTGAGGAATTTCGTAAGGTTGGCCCTGTCTCTTAGTTCACATAGCTATATCTCCTGTTGATTCTCTGAAACCCGGAAAAGGGGAATTACGGTTTCAAGTGGTAGATGCTGTAACTGTTCTGTGGAGGAGGCAAATTACTGGCAAAGGGATTGCTGGTTCCACATCCCGAGGTGCTGGTCACACCCTGCCAACCCTTGCAGTGCCTGTCGTTGGGGCAAGCTCTCTGCCTGGCAGTGGCACTCGGGTAGCTTACTACAGCACTTATATATGGGGTGAGAGGGCTTTTTGTGGTCAAGACTTCTTTGAACTGGGAGAGTGGGATGCTGGCCCACCCTTAGCCTGGAAGTCAATATTATGGACCTTTCATGCCGCCAGCTGGCTGGCAAACTGGTAAGAGCTGTTGAAGTATGTAAAGCAGACAACTGAACATTAGAGAAGACTGGGAGGAAGGCTCAACTGGTAAAGTGCAAGTTTTTAACCTCCAGCATGTACATAAAAGACTGGGTGTGGTGGCACATACTTGTGATTTCAGGGGCTGGGGGCTAAGACAGGTATTCTCTGGGGCACTCCAGCAAGCCCTTAGCCTAATTAGCAAGCCACATTTAAGATACCCTGTTTTTAAAAATGAAGTGGACAGTGACATCCATTCTGAGGAAGAATGACACCCAAGGTAATCCTTTGGCTTCTATATACATGTGCACACACATGTACACCCTCACCCACACATGTGCATGTGTGTGCATATACACACACACAGAATGTAAAAAGAACTGCTTTGACTTGAACTGAATGAACTAGTATAATAGGATCCCCGTCAAGAGAGGGCACCAGAATCTTCTAGCATCTCTGTAAGTTTAGTTGGGTCTGGCACCCATCCATCAGTCTCTCGAAGCTAAATTCAGTGAGGAGACGTAGAAAATAAAAATAGAAGACACCAGTTAAATTTAAATCCAAATAACAAACACTTTGAACACTTTGTTAGTGTGCATGCTACTAGCAAAATTTATGCCATGCCGTATTTGAGCATGGTTAATAAGATATTATTAATTATTTATATGGAAGTCATAGCTGGTTATCCTGCATTTTATCTGGAAACACTTTGTCTCCACAGCATCGATAACTTTAGATTTGGTAGAAATCAATAATCCTTTTGATTTATGGGTCTTCCCCTTTCCCCAAGAGAGCCCTGGAGAATTATGTGAAGAAAAACACCTTTCTCTTGCTTTCCACCTCTGGACACATTGGTAAAGAATACCTGTATTATTTCCCTCCTCCCAGAACTGCGTTTCTCTCTGATAATCGAGCATCTGCTAGACCTACACTTTCAACTTCCCTCCTGCTTCTGGTCTACCTCGATGTGTTGGGGTGGGGGGTCTAAGAAATCTGATCTGTGTGCCCATAAATTTGTTTGCCTTCAATCAATTTCATTTGGAAAACAAAGAATGAAAAATGGCTTACAAGTGTCATTTTTCAGGAACCATGATGATGCCTGGCTTCTGGCACAGTACCACATGACCATTATCCCGCATGACTCTCTAGAGAGTGGTCTTTGCCCTTAAAGCCATGTTCTAATATTCTGTTGAACACCTCTACACCTACTTGACCTAATTCTGCTTACACTACTTGTGGCGACTTCAAAGAAAATTGCCCCCAAAGGAAGTGGCACTATTAGGAGGTGTGACCTTGTTGGAATAGGTGTGGTCTTGTTGGAAAAAGTGTGTCACTGTGGAGGTGGGCTTTGAGGTCTCATATATGCTCAAGATACCTCCCAGTGTCCCAGACCACTTCCTGTTGCCTGCAAGATGTAGGACTGTCAGCTACTTCTCCAGAACCATGTCTGCCTGCGTGCTTCCCATGTCGCACCATGATAATGGACTAACTTAAGAATTGTAAGGAAGCCACCCCAATTAAATGTGTTCCTTTAAAAGAGTTGCCATGGTCATGGTGTCTCTTCACAGCAATAGAAACCCTAACTAAGACACTATTGTATATTGCAGGTCTGGCTGTCCTGAGGTACCCAAAGCATCAGAACCTCTTAAGCACTTTCTAAAAATGTGTTTTTAAAGTTTACTACCCAAGTAGCCCTGGTCAGAATGTCAGAATGTATAGTGTAAGAGATGCTTAAATCTCTCTCTCTCTCTCTCTCTCTCTCTCTCTCTCTCTCTCTCTCTCTGTGTGTGTGTGTGTGTGTGTGTGTGTGTGTGTGTGTGTGTGTGGTGTAGCTGCTCTAATAATGACCTCCCAAAACAGAGAAGGAAAGTGGCCATGATGTGCTGAGGTTGGCACCATGGTCATGCAATTCAAGAGTCCTCTCACCTTTGCTCTAGTATAAGAGCTGAAAATCAGGCACTGCTCTCAGAATGTGGCTGTTTTAGCTCATTCAGACTTACATCAACGTAAGAGGCATACAGCGTCATTCCTGCTGCTTTACAGGCAAGGAGCCTAGAGGCAGAGCTGTGTGTTAGCTTGTTACTAAGGGGACACAGATTTTAGAACTTGCAGGAGACAGAAGTTAAGAGTTGCATCCAGGCTGTTCCACCCTGTCCTGGGCACCAGTGTGCCAGCTCCATACGACTAAACCCAGATTGTTTATTCTGCACTGTTGAGACATACTGGTGCTGCCCACATTATGGAGAGGCCAGTCCTGGCCTCCATTATTCATAACTGAACTTAGAGAAGGGCAGGACATGATAGCACTCACGTTTAGTCTCAGCACTTGGGATGCAGAGGCAGGGGGATCCCTGTCAGTTCCTGGCCATCATAGTGAGATCCTATCTATAAACAAACAAACAAACAAATAGGTAGGTAGATAGATAGATGCACAGACAGCCAGACGCATAGATAAATAAAATAGAGAAGGGTTTTCTGCCAGGATGTCACCAAACCCTTCTTGCAGTTTGGGTATGAAATATCCTCCAGAGACTATATGTTAAAGGATGAGTCATCAACTGTGGAGGTGGTGCAGCCTTTGAGTGATGAGACCTAATGGAAGGAAAGAAGGTGGCCACTGGGTGTTGTACCTGAAGGAGTCATTGGGACTCTAGCCCCTCTTTTCTCTCCTTTTCTCATCTTAGACACCACGGGTGAACGAGCTTCTACTAAGAGGAAATCTCTCATTACAGGCCTAACAGCAGCCACATCAGGTGACCAAGAACTGACGTCATGTGACAAAATAACCCTTTTCCTCCTTTAAGTTGATTCACCTCAGATACTTTGTGACAGTGACAGAGAGCAAACATAGCCCTGGGGGCTCCAGCTGATGCTATGAACTCCACCTTCTGCAAGACAGATGTCAGCCCTCACCTATGCAGCCAGCAATACGAATTACCAAGTAGATGTTTTACCCCGGAAGGTGGAGAGCAAGAAGTGGCAGAGTTAGCCCGGAAGAGTCACTTGAGTATTTCTTTAGGATGATAGATCTCTGCATGTACACAGGGTGCCAGCCCAGAGCCACTGCTCCTGTGGAGGCAACAGGGAGAAGTGTAAAGTGAAGAGCAGTGCTCACCGACGTCAGGAAGGCCTGAGCCTCAGCTCATTCACCTATTTGAGCACCATCACGCAAGGGCTGTGTTCTGAGGCAATACCACAGAACACTCCGCACCGAAGCATGGTGAGCCAGGCTTCCTGCAGAGCAGTCATGATTTCTGAGTCTAACGTCCCCAAGCCCCACCTGTGGTATTTCCATCTCTGATTCCTCCTCTGGCTGAGCTGGGCCTGTGAGGTGTATCCCACCTGCTCACCACACCAGGACAGGTCAGAACAGGATGCAGAGGGCACACACTGTGCTTTTTCCTTTCAGGACAGCTTTTCCATGTGACGGCCATCTGCGCCCTAACCATGTTCTTGATCCTTTCCCCCAGTACTATTTGCACTCCTGTAGGCAGAGGGTGCCTGGGAAGATATGCACCAAGCAGAAGCATGTTTTGTGTTTCAGATTCTGGCTGGCATTGGCCTTCAGAGGAAAGATTTGGGTATAGGATGCCACATAATTCTCACCAAAAAAAAAAAAAAAATGCAGTGATACACCCGCTGTTTCATCTTCTGCTCATGGCTGAGAGACTATGCCAAAGGCCAAAGGAGTAAATGATAAAGCCACACTTTAAAGAAGGAATTTGGCTACTCTGCAACACTAAGCACTGTTTCTAATTCTCCAGCCACCAGCAACATGAGTAGATTAATAAGAATTGTACTCCAAAGAGTAGAATTATGATGACACCATATTGGATCACAGGAAGGCTGAGAGCAAAAGAGTTTTTCTCCATGGTGGTTTCTCATGCGTTTGTTTTTAAAGATAGTATCTTACTTTTGGAGCTGTCCTCAAACACTCTTTTCAGCCTTGGTTGGTCTCTAATTCACAGCAACCCCCCTTCTTTGGCTTCTTGAGTGCAGAGGTTATAGGTACAAGCCATGGCACCCAGCTAGGTGTTCTTTTAATTTGCTCATTTGCAATAGGGACTGTAGCTCAAGCAACAAGGTGCTTTCTTCTATAAGCACTTCTTACCCATATCTTCACTGATGGATACCAGCTACCTGGAACCACATCTAATTCATGGTCAGTAGAACTCAACACATGGGAACTCAGCACGGTTAGAAGGGGCATCATGAAGGGCACAGGATTTACTGAGGCGGGTACATCCAGGTGACAGGAAAGTGGGTCTGATGGGACCAGATGACAAGATCTTCAGGATAGAAAAGAACCACTGCTCCGGCTTTCTTTCTTCCCACTTTTCCCACTAACAGGTTCTGTTGACTCGTATCTCATAATTGCTGTGTCTTCATAAGCCTGTCTTATTAGATGTTCTGCTTTCTCACAGGTTTGGTTTGCTACTACCCTCTAAGGCCTTACTCAGTGTAATGGCACCCTTTCAGCTTCATTTCCATAGACAAATGCTTCTTTATCTGTTGCATCCTGACCTATGTCCCAGAAGCACAGAGTTGCATAGATGGAGCTCATCTTTTGCACCTGGGGTTGGTTTTTTTGGAGAGGCAGCCCTCAGGTCACAGTCCGACTCCTGGCCCAATCAAGAGCCATTCCTCAGTAAAGAACAACTAAGTTCAGCTGCTCAGAGCAGGGGGCTGTGGGTGGGGCAGTTTCACCTCAAAGAGGAAGTTGGGTGTGGCAGGCACTTTGTTGACATATCCAATATAGGAGTGCCCCCGAGAGCCCATCTCTCATCTCTGACAGAGATAACTGGGTTTGGATCTTTTCTCAGGCACTCCCAGAGAAAGCACGGCCTGTTGCACTGGGAACTTTGTGAGTTTAGAATGTCCATCATCAATTCCCTGCAGTGTTCCTCCCAGGACTACTATGATGCTTCAACCTGCACCTGTTTGGAGTTCACAGGGGTCTGAAGTCTGTCTTCTGTCTAGGTGAGTTGGGTACTAACTGGACTGCCTGACTCTTGGGGAAATGGAGTGCTTAGATTCAAATTTGGCTCTGGATCACTCTTTCTCCTTGGAAAACAATGACCTCACTCACCCCTTGCTCCCTCCCATCTACTTTTATCCACTCTGCTTGCTCCAGGTTGTCGTTGACCTAAGCATACCTTCCCTTCCCAGGCCCTCCACTCTTCTTCTTAGGGGACAGCATTAAGAAGTAGTAGTCTTCAGGGAGAGCAGTTTTACAAGAATGGTTGGGGCTGTAAACAGAAACCACTTGAAGAGGTGGCTACAGTAAGTGAAAGACTACTAAAACAGCTATACTAAGGAATTTTGTTAAGTAATTTTGTTTCTGATTATTTGATACATGATTTCATACACCATTTCAAAGAAAAAAAATAAATGACAAATTCTTGATTTTCAGATTTATTTTATTTTTACTTCTGTGTACTTGTGTGTCTGTGAGGGGGTTTATGCACATGAGTGAAAGTTCCTCTGGAAACCAGAAGAGGGCATCAAATTCCCCAAAGCTGGAGATAGAGGTAGATATGTGCCACCTGATGTGGGTGCTGGGAACCAAACTCAAGCCCCTTGGAAGAGCAGTTAAGTGGTTTTAAGTCTGATCCATCTCTCCAGGCTCCAAAGATTTATTTTTATTTTCTTAAGTTATGTTTATATGCACGTGTCTGTGTGAGTGGAGGCCACTTATTTGTGGGTGTGTGCCAAGGCCGGAAGAAGACATGAGATTCCTCAAAGCAGGAGTTACAGATGGCTGTGAGCCCCCTGAGGTGGTAATGGGCATGGAACTCAGTTCTTTGGGAAGAGCAGACAGTACTCTTAACCAATGAGCAAACTGTAGCCCAATATTTATCTATTAACAGCAAATTTATAATGTCTCATTAAGGTACTAGCTAAATGATTATAGTAGTTTCTAATTTTTGAGCACCTATCAAATAGAAGATTTATGCTAAGAACTTTGTAATATTTCTACTGCTTGTGTTATACAAAGTTCTAGTTGAGCAGAATCTTTACAAATAGACCTGTCATGCAGAGAGGGTCAACATCCCTTTTCCTTGGGTATCAATGGGTGTCTATTGGTTTACAAGGGACTGAGAATTTTGCTGGGGGAAAGCCCCAGATCTTTGCTTTGTTAGGGTTTTAGTGAGATGTCCAAGAGAGACTTTATGACTGACAGATATGGGGGGGGGCAACAGAAGACACAGTCTGAGGGAGGAATCTCATTGGCAAGGCTTATATTTAGACTTAGGAGACCATGGCCAACCCAAGTCATGAGTAAGTCCTGACCTAGTATGTGCCTTCTCAAAGAGAAGCAAAGGCATGCCTATGTGTTATATGAACTATTTTCTGCAAGTCTGTAGTACTCTAGGGCCAGCCACCCAAAGAGTACCTGAACATGACATGAGGAAGAGAGCTTTCTGCTTCCTGCTTTAAGAAAAGATGCTGGCAGGCACCCCACAGGCTGCCACAACCCTTGGTATCCTATAGAACCAATACCGTGGCCAGCCATGATGTCAGGAAAAGATTTCTTACAACTTGCAGCAAGGTACTAGCAATTGCTTCATTTAGTTTTGTGGTAATACGTCACCATAAGCATTGATGCTGAACACATGGACTGTCTTACTTCCTGTTTTTCAAAAGCATCATTGACAGGGACAGTCACACAGGGCCCCCACTCATGCACTGATCTGGGTTCCCAGCTCATAGCTGAGCTGTCATTGTGGGTCCAGCCAAGCTCACTAATGATGATGATGACAGCGGTGGGTGTAGAACACAGGTTTGGGCACACAACACACAGGCATTCTCAAAGGGACCTCCCTGTCAGCCTCGCCCTCGTACCTTCCACCTTAGCTCTCCATAGCACTCGCAACCATTTCGTGTTCTTCGAGCCTTCTGGTTCCTTGGTTTTTATTCTTTTTCTTTGACATTTTTTTGTTATATTTGTCTATTTAGTTTTCATTAATGTGTATTTGCGAATGAGTGTGAATATGCATGCCAAGGCACATGTGAGGTAGTCAGAGAAAAATCCATTCTCTGCTTCCATCATATGGGGCCCAGGGATGGGACTCAGATTGTCAGACTTGGCAGCAGGCACTTCTATCGCTGAGCCATCTCACCAGGCCATTTGTCTTAGAGTGAAACACCATGACCAAAGAAACCTGAGGAGGAAAGGGTTTACCTGGCTTATGTTTCCATATTATGGCCGTCACTGAAGGAAGTCAGGACAGGAACTCGAGCAGGGCAGGGACCTGGAGGCAGGAGCTGATGCAGAGGCCATGGAGGGGTGCTGCTCACTGGCTTGCTCCTCATGGCTGGCTCAGTTTTCTTTATTATAGAACCCAGGACCTCCAGCCCAGGGAAGATACCACCCATAATAGATGACCCCCCCTTACCAACCACTAATTAAGAAAATGCCCTGCTGGCTTGCCTATAGCCCTATCTTTCTTACAAAGGCATTTTCTCAATCCAGGCTCCCTCCTCTCTGATGACTCTAGCTTGTGTCAAGTTGACATAAAACTAGCCAGGACACCGTTGTTGTTCTTTTGCTTATCTTGCAATGTAAACACCATAGAAGGACTATCCCGGCCTGTTTATCTTTGTGGGTCCTGGATCAGTGGCTGGTATAGAGTGTTTAACATACATTAAGTTAATCCACTTCACGAGTTTCTCAGAAATATTTGGGGAAAGATTAAAAACTATCAAAATCTTTAATTACAGACTAAAGAAACCTAGGACTTTACTTTATGTTGTAACAACCCTATATTGGAAGTACTCTGTTATACTTGTTTTTTACACAAGGAAACTGAGGGATTAGAGTAAAAGCAACTCACCTCTGGCCCCATAGATATTAAATAGACCAGAGCTAGTACACCTACTGTAAGAAACTGTAGACTGTATTATATAGTGGAGGCAGGAGTCAGGAAAAGCCTTAACTAATATGGTAGAAACAGGGGGGAAAGGATACCAAGCAAAGCATGATGGCACACACATTGCAACCTCAGCATTTGGGTTGCTGAGACTGGAAGATCATGAACTTAAGGCCAGCCTGGGCAACATAGTGAGATCTTGTTTCAGAACGCACACATACAAAAGCTCTTTTTATGGCATCTCCTAAGTAGTTTGCCATGTCAAGATGAAGCCAGTATCTCCTTGCCACCTATTGGCTGCTAGAAACCCATTGAAGTGGGTAATGAACATAAACGTTTTACATTAGCCAAGAAGCATGTGGCCACAGAAGTAGCTGCTGATGCTCTAGTGGAGTGGAAGGGTTATGTGGTCCACTCAGTAATGGGAATAACAAGCAAGGTTTTCCCAGGAAACAAAGTGTCTCCACTCATGGTGGATATGCACCTGCTGCTGAGTAGGAGCATTCTTGTTACAGACCCAGGAGAACTGGAGAGCGGAAGCGCAAGGCTGTTTATGGATGCACTGTGGGTGTCAACCTGAGTGTTCTCAACTTGGTTACTGTACAAGAAGGAAAGAAGGATCTTCATGGACTGACAGATATTATTGTGCCTGGGCAGTTGGGGACCAAGAGAGCTGCAGAATCCAAGAGTGTTTCAGTCTCTCTAGAAAAGATGACATTCACCAATATGTTGTCAGAAAGCCCCTAAACAGCGGTCAGAATCCCAGGACCAAAGCAAGATTTCAGCACCATGTTACTCCACGTGTCCTGCAGCACATATGCTGGCATATTACTCTGAAGAAACAACATGCCAACAAGAAGGAGGAGGATGGAGAACTTGCTAAACTTTTAGCCAAGAGAACAAGGAAGCCAAAGAAAAATACCAGGAACAGATTGTGGAGAGATGTAGGCTGTCTGTCCTTGCTTAGAGCTTTCACTTCTGAGTGAGGGGTGGGAGGGCTTTTAAGAGTAACAAATAAAACCAGGTGGTGGTGCACACCTTTAATCCCAGTGCTCAGGAGCCAGAGGCAGTTGGATCTCTGAGTTCGAGGCCAGCCTGGTCTACAGAGTGAGTTCCAGGACAGTCAGGGCTACACAGAGAAACCCTGTCTCTGGGTGGGGGGGGGAGCATTAATTAACAAATAAATGATTAGAACTTGAAATAAGAAAAAAAGGAAAGAAAAGAAGGAAGAAAGAAAGGAGAGAGAGAAAGGAAACAAGAATGGTAAGGAGGGAAGACAAACAGAAGAAAAGAAGAAGAGGAAGAGAAAGCAGAAGAAGAAGAAGAAGAAGAAGAAGAAGAAGAAGAAGAAGAAGAAGGAGAAGAAGAAGAAGCAGCAGCAGCTAAGGCTGAGGAAATGGTTCATGGGGTACTTACCCTGATAGCATGAGGCACTGAGCTCAAATACCCAGGACCTACATAAGCCAGGCACTGTAGCATATTCCTGTAATTCTAGCCCTCCTACAGCAGTAAACAAAGAAGCCCTGTCCTTCCCAAAATAAGTTGGAAGGTGAGGACCAATACTGGTGCTGTCCTAAGAACTCTACACATACATGCTATCGACAAGCTCCCACCCTCACACATATGCACATTTTACACATGGACATATGCACATATCACGCAAACACACACAAAATAAAAGTAAAAAAATCTCAAGCACTGATTAAAAGTGTGAGAGACAGAACTAAAAATATTAAACACATTACTAGAGTCTATATAATTAAATGAGAAATGAAGGGAGTCCTCAAAGAGTGGAAACTAAGTAAACAGAAGACTGGCTTGCTGGAAACCAAGGAAGGAACAGGCAAGTCCTTGCAACTTTTAGCAAATCTGTTGTCTTTATCAGGGTTTCTATTGCTGTGAAGAGACACCGTGAACACAGCAATCCTTATAAAGAAAAACATTTAATTAAGGGGGCATGCTTACAGCTTCATTTTCATTTAGCTTATTCCCTTTCATTATAAATCTTCATCAGAGTTAAGACTAATAACCACACAGCAAATTCTAAAGTAGGCTGCTTTGAGATTTCTGCTAATGAAGCTAATTTTAAATTCTTCACTTTAGCCTCAGGACAAGCCTCAGACTCTTTGGACAAGGGCAAAAGGCAGCCACTTTCTTCGCCAGAATATCACAAGAATGATCTCTAGGCAGCACACTAAAATTCTTCTCTGAAACCTCTTGAGTGAGGTCCTCTCCCCAGTTCAAATCACTCTTAGCCATTGTCTTCCAGGCTCCTACTAGGATGGCCCATTAAGCAGTGCTTAAAGCATTCCACTGCTTTCTAAACCCAATGTACCAAAGTCCAAATTCCTCCAAACAAAAATATGGCCAGGCCTATCAGCAATACCCCAGTTCCTAGTACCAACTTCATAGGTAGGGTTTCTATTACATGAAGAGACCATAGCAACTCTTATACAGAAAATGTTAATTGGGTGCTGTGAGATATTTGGTTATACCATGTAAAGCTGTGATTGGTTTAATAAAAAGCTAAATGGCCAATAGCTAGGCAGGAGGTATAGGTGGGACTTCCAAGGCAGGGAGTTGCCAGTCAGATGCAGAGGAAGCAGGACATGTAGGAGTAGAGCTAAGAGCCACCAACCATGTGGCAGCAGATAGATTCATAGAAATGGGTTAATTTAAGTTATAAGAGCTAGTTAGAAACAAGACTAAGCTAAAGTCGAGCATTCATAATTATTAATAATCCCGTGTTATTTGTGAACTGGTTGAGGGGACAAAGAAAGACTCATTACAATTGTGGGGGCTCAGTCCATTATCATCATGATGGGAAGCATGGAGGCACACAGGAAGTCAACTGAGACACTAGACAGTATCCTGAGCATAGGAAACCTCAAAACCCACCCCCACAGTGACACACTTCCTCCAGTAAGGCCATGCCCACTCCAGCAAAGGCACACCTTCTAATAGTACCTCTCCCTATGAAATTATGGGGGCCAAATACATTCAAACTACCACATCTGTAATAAGTTTATGCCCATATTGGACTTAACGCTTGTGGCAAAAAAAAAAAAAAAAAAAAAAAGGTCAGTGATGATCCATAACACAGAGAGGATTCCGAGCTTGGAGGTGAGCAAAGCCTTGGGGAGGGGAACAGCAGCTCTAGGTTGTTGTTGATGAACATGTTTCTGGGCACTGTAAGGGGTCCTGGAAATCGGCCTTTGCAGAGGGAAAAGGAATTAAGGATTGCTGGGTTCTGCAAGAAGGTCTGGCTTCCCTTGTGTCCATCACTGTCCATCAGCTGTGGCAGCAGTCTGCACTGCAGCCTTCTTAGGGTCACTGGAAGAGTAGACAGATGATGACCCAGATCAGAGGACCAGTGGGTCATTGAGATGTAGTGAGAGGTAGGGAAAGAAAGCAGGACAGGTGCATGCAATGCGCCTCAGGAGGATGAATCTATCCCCAGTCCCACTGGCTACAGGAATATGTGGCAATGTAACTGTCCCTTCAATCAATATTTACTGAACACTCTTTATATCCCAGGCAGTGAGCCAGGGTTAGGGCTAGGTGCTGGCAGTGGGAATAGTAAACTATTTCCTGATTTCTCCCCTAGAGAAAGAATTAGAGATGTGGCTTTCATTGGCCCAGGCTGACCAGCACTGTGTATGTGGAAGGCAGGCCTCTACTTGGACAGTAAGGTTAGGTTGGGGGATGGGAGAGGCTTAAGCAATCTTTTTTTTTTTTTTTTTTTTTTTTTTTTTGCAATCACAATCAAAATACCAATTTATTTTGTGGGAC
Source organism: Phodopus roborovskii (assembly GCF_943737965.1). Taxonomy (NCBI): domain Eukaryota; kingdom Metazoa; phylum Chordata; class Mammalia; order Rodentia; family Cricetidae; genus Phodopus; species Phodopus roborovskii. The sequence continues at coordinate 29,214,753 of NW_026126540.1, forward strand.
AAGTCTAGCATTCCTATGGAAATGACCTTGAACAGGAATAATTTTTTTTATTTTATTTTATTTAATTTTATATAACAAAGTCCAATTAAATGAAAACAAACATTTATACACAATATTTGGGAATTTGGGCGTCGTTCTTTCCAAACTACTTCCTGCTGGTAAGGGGCGCTGTCATGGGGATTCGAAGAAGATTCAGATATCCTGGCTGTAGTCTGTAGAGCTGTTTTGTCCAGCTGTTTTGAATGTAGGATCAGCTTGTACTCTGTTTCAGGCGGTCTGGCGTGATCAAACCACATTAGTCTGGAAGGAATCCACATCTTTTCATTTTCTGTGGAAACAAAAATAGAAATCCTTTTCCCCAGTAACTTGTCCTTCAACTTAAATTTTGGAGTCAAAGCATTTTTTTTTAATTTAATTTATTATTTTACATGTCGATCCCAGTTCCCTCTCCCTCCCTCCCTCCCTCCCTCCCTTCCTTCCCCCAGCCCTCCCTCTCTCCTTCCCTCTGACAGAGAATGGAGAGAGAAGTAGGAGAAAATGAGGGGGAGGAAAGGAAAACATGTGCGACCAGGAAGATTGAGCCTGGTTAGGAATAGAAGATAGGAAAGAGAGAGAGAGAGAACATAAAAGAGGGAGCCAATATTGGTTTGAAGATAAAATTGAACACAAAGAAAGGTCGAGAGAACTACAAGACTGCTGCCAACTAACAATTTGAGCTTCCGTGGAAAGGCTACCATAAATGCCCTTCCCGGAGAGTGAGATCAACAACTAACTTCTCCATGGAGCCCTCAACTAATGCCTGTTGAAAATAGGAGCAAACACCCATACATAAACACTGAGTCGAACTAGAACCCAGAAGCAGATGAAGAGGACAAGACCAGGCTGCAGAAACACATAGAGACAGCTTACCTGAACAAGGAGAAGCTATGGCCACTAGACTGATAGCTGGGAAGCCAGCAGGGGACTGACTCAGGCCCCCTGAATATGGGTCTCAGCCAGAAGGACTGAGCAGTCTAAGGGACCTAAGACAATGGAGCCAGGATGTATCCCTGGTGCACAAAAGGACTTTGAGAACACATCCCCCATGGAGGGATAACTGCCTCAATCTAGAGACAGGAGAGAAGCCCTAGTCCCTACTTCACAGGACCTGTCAGATCTACATGACCCCAACTGGATGGCATTCCCCTACATATGGAATTGGGGTGGGGGGGATGGGAAGGGAGGGTGTTTACAGTGCTTGTGAGAGGGCAGAGAAGGCTTAAGCAATCTTAACAAAACTTGTGGAATTTGTGTCTCTTGAGTGTGTGTGTGTGTGTGTGTGTATACATGTGTGTACACCTCTTGAGCACAGGCATCTTCCTTGATTGCTTGCCACTGTATTCTTTAAGGTAGAGTGTCTCACTGACTCGAAGTTTGCTGATTCAGCTGGACTAACTGTTTTGTAAGACCAGGGCTAGGATTACGGGTGGGCATCACAGCTCAGCTTTTTCCTGGGGTGCTGGGCATCAAACTAAGGTCCTCATATTTGCACAGTAACCGCTTTACCAGCTGAGCCATCTCCTCTGCTTGTTTCTTTATTTTCTATTCTCAACTTAGTACCATTTATATTTGATAAATTATCTATTTTGTGTTGTTGTATAAATATTTCCTAGAAATGCAGTTATGCAATGGGTTGATGTTGACACTTGGTTTTCAGCCTTCAAAGTAACAGTGTGTGGGATTTAAGAAGTGCATTTTAAGTCACTCAGGAGAAGCAGAAAGCGGGTAAAGGAAGAGATGATGGCCCATGGCCACATAATCACATAGTCACAGTAGGAAGCTGCTTTGCAGTATGAGGACTCTGCACTATTGCCAGGGGAGGGGTCAGCAGAATCTGCAGGGAGGATCCCATCCCTGACCCTCTAAGGTGCAAATCTTAGCAGCCATCTGAGTCAAAAGTGCATTTCCTTTCCAGATCATGGTGTGCGCTCCTTTGGTTCAGCACAAGCAGGGCTGCAGGCTCACTCCTGTTCTCCTTGGCTAAAAGATTTCTCTCCATTACTGACAGTGCATCCAGAAAGCAGAGCTGATGTAATCAACAGTCCTGGGCCTTTGTCTTACTGCATGGAACTGAGATGAATCCTCTAAGGAGCATTTGCCATTGGGAAATTGTTTTGCTTAGTAACAACTTACAGTAGTTAAAGAGTCTATCACTTGATGCAGTCAGCTTCAGTGCCTTTGAGGGTAACTCCAATTATTCTAACAGAAATGACGTCACACCAGAAGAAAGAACAGGAGAATGAATGGAAGAAGAAAAATTCTCCTTTAAACACAACCAAATTTGCCTTTATGGTGACAAATACCGTTTCTAGTTAGAAAAATGTCAGCTTCTGCCTTAATGTAAACTATATGGATTCCAGGAGCTGGAAGCCTTTAGAAGCCACTTAAAATCTTCCCAGATCTGTTCCCTCCATTCAGTCTCAGCCCTACACCCATTAAGAATTCAGAGAATCTCACTGCTACAAAGACTCTCAAAGCAGCACCCACGTGAGCGAGCCAGTGTCAACACTTGGTTACTGCTTCCTGGACGCCAGACATTTTGTAATGCCATTACATGCATTAACTCCTCCCATGTTCATCCAAGTCTACGAAGCAGGTGTCGTCACAGTCTCCCTTTCACAGGAGAGGAAACTGAGGCCACACACTGTTTAAGAACTTAGAGGTGCTTAATGGCAATCGGGATTCTCATCCAGGCAGTGGGACTCCGGAGCCTGGGCTTTAGAGGCAGGCACTGCAAGCCACCCCCTGGCGTGGTGATCTTGGCTCACATTCTCAGAGCAAACGGTTTACTAAAACAGTACTTAGGTCTGTTTACGTGTTTGGCACCCCTCTGTTGGATGCTTATGCATTGCCACTGGAAGCTGTTAGGTTTGTTTCTGAAACTGACAAGTTTAGTTTTAAAAATGATCCATCTTTCTCTGCTCCTTTCCCCCACCAGCTGCAGCTGTTTGGATAGTACCCTCTTCAGAACAAAAGCGAAGCAGAGCTGTATTTGTAAGAGTGGGTGGTGGAAGGCTCCTCATTCAAAAACTTGTTTTGTTTTTACTAAAATATTGTTTATTTATTTGTGTGTGTACACGTGTGTGCATATCCAAGTACGTCTTTTTATTGATGTCAGTGGAGCCCAGATGAGAACACCAGATTCCCTGAAGCTGGGATTACAAGTGGTTGTGAGTTGTCTGACATGGGTACTGGTGTTAACTTGGTTCCTCAGCAGTAAGTGCTCTTATCCACTGAGCCATCTCTCCAGCCCTCAGAACTTGTACTTAGTACGTGTGAATTGCCACAGTGCAAAGGCAATGCACAGCCTTTGCCATTAACAGTCCACACTGACGCACAAGCATCAGAATCTTCCTAAATATCAAAATGTATCTTTCCTTTTCCTTTCCTGTTATTTTTTAGAGCAATACACAAGTCTCTTTATTCCTTTCACAATCAATATCACCAGAGGACAATCAGACAAAAGAAATGGATAGAGGAACATTAAGACATTAACAGGGCATGGTGGTACATGCCTATCAGCCTAGCACAAGGGAGGGAGGAGGAAGAATTAGAAGTTCAAGGCCAGCCCCTCTGTACAATGGGCTTGGAGCCAGCCTAGGTTACATGAGACCCTCTCTCTCTGTCTCTGTCTCTCTGTCTCTCTGTCACACACGCATACACACATACAGAGTCTCCTATTAATTTGTGATGTTTTACAACCCTTCCTTTAGTGACTCCTCTGCTATTTTACCCCACTTCTACTAGGTCTAAGAGTGGGAAGAGAAACTCATTTCATTGTTATTATTTTGCCCCCATGCTCCATTTCTGTGAGGCTGGGGATGGCACCTGGGGTTTCATGCATACTAGGCAAGCACCCCATCAACAGGGCTTATTACCAGCTTTTGCATAGGTAAGAAAGATGCGAGGAATACTTTCTTGTAACCTTTTGCCTTTAGTGGTGAGGGAAGGAGCCCTGAGCATCTGCCTGTGTGTGGAGAAGGGACCTGGGAATATTGCTTTGGCTTCCCTCATGCGATCACAGAGAATCCAGAAGGTACTGCATTAAGTTTCAGACAGCTGTGCCTGCTTAAAATTCTGTTGTGAGTTTTAGAACATACTATTGTACCATAATGTCCTAATTAGGAAACTCTTGATTCTTAATCATTGATCTTTTAAAATATATTTCATTACATTTATTCTTTTTATTTTATTTTATTCTTATGTGTTTAGAAGTCAGAGGACAGCATGTGGGGAGTTGGTTCTCTCCTTCTCCCTGTGGGTCCCTGGAATAGAACACAAGTGGTCAGGCTTGGTAGCAGGGGCCTTTCCCCACTGAGCTCCCCCCCCCAAACCAGTGAGCTTATGGGCTTATACCCAGCATTTCTTTCTTCTCTCTCTCTCTCTCTCTCTCTCTCTCTCTCTCTCTCTCTCTCTCTCTTTTCTTTCTTTCTCTCTCTCTTTTCTCTCTTTTCTCTCTTCTCTCTCTCTCTCCCTCCCTCCCTCCCTCCCTCCCTCCCTCCCTCTCTCTCTCTCTCTCTCTCTCTCTCTCTCTCTCTCTCTCTCTCTCTCTTTTGAGAGCCATAAGTAACCCAGGCCTCAAATTCACTATGTAACCAAGGATAACCTTGAACTCCTCCTGTGTCTTCAGCCTCCACCTCCCAAGATTTTTGAATACAGGCTTGTGGCCCCCCCATTTCTTGAATATGCAGTTTAGTAAGTGCACCCTAGGTGCTCCGAATGGGATTAGAGGTAGACACATATGTAACAACCGGGACTCACCCTTTTTTCTCCAGGCCAGGGTGCTGAAAAGATGAAGGGAGCTGTCCCTGCAGGGAGGACCCCTACATTACCCCTCTTGTTTACTTAGGTGATATTCTATACTCTCAGAAGTGAGTAAAGCCTGAGACACAGAGCTGAGGCTCAGTTAAATCAAAAGCCATTGGGGCCTGAGAGAGTAGTCTGGCAAAGAGGGCGGGGTATGGACTGGAGGGGGTGGGGTGAGATGGGGCGGGAGGGGTGGGGATGGGGGTCACCTCCTCCAAAGAAGTAAACAGACCTTTTCCCTCTTGATTTAAAGGAAGTTCATCCCAGTTGAAGGGTGTCCAGTTCACTGTGGCTTGTTTACAAGCCATTCTAGACAATTGCACCTTGGCACAAAATTAGCAGCTTTATTTTTCAGTGAAAAGAAACCCAAAGGCATAGTTTACTAAGAAAATATGGTCCAAGTGAGACTTTTCTTCATGGGTTTTTGAGTAAATATAGATCTCACGTATAGAAATGAGATGGTTAGACATATAAACTCAGTAATGGAGAGTGAATGGTATTTCTTAAGAAAAAGCTAACGAATCATGACATTTTAAAAGTTAAAAAGGCTGGGTGGTGTCGGTGGAAGTGTAGGCCTTTAATCTCAGCACCCAAGAGGCAGAGGCAGGTGGATTTTTGTGAGTTTGAGGCCAGCCTGGGCTGTAGAGTGAGTTCCAGGCCAGACAAGACTACATAAAAAGGGGGGAAAAAAATAAACAGATTTTCCTTACTTTTGTGTTTGAGCTGTGTGTGTGTTTGCGTGTGCATGTGTGCACATGCGCTCACATGCAAGTGTGTGGCTATGAACACCAGAAAAAGAGTGCCAGTTTCCTTGGTGCTGGTGTTACAGGCATCTATGAGCTCTATGAGCTGCCCAGCATGGGTACTAGGAACCTCTACAAGAGCATCAGTGACTCTTAAACACTAAGCCATCTCTCCAGTCCCTTGTTTATTTTTTTGAGGTAGGGTCTCACATAAGTGCCCAAGCTGTCCTTGAATTCACTAAATAACTGAGGATGATGTTAACTTTCTGATCCTCCTGCCTCCACTCTGATTATAAGTGTGTGCTGTCATACCTGGCTTGTGTGGTTTCGAGGACTTGAAGCCAGGGCTAGGCAAGCATTCTGCCAAGTGGGCTGGCTACTCTGTCCACAAAAGATGTTTTTTATTTGGGTGAGGGGGTTTCTCATTAACATAAAAGCCAAATAACTCAGAAGTTAAGAGAAATGTTTGCTTCTTTTTTACCACGGTAGTAGCTCTGAAGTGAGGTTTTATACTGTAGTGGTCAGGCCAGTAATATGCTGATGATACAGAAATATAAGAGTATATTCTACTAAGTCAATCATAGGGTGAAAAAAAATCTATAAATTATGCTGGAGAGCCAGACAGAGCTTTATGTACTCCAAAGAGCTGGTAAAGACAGAAGTAAGCTCGGGTGAATACAACCACTGGCCTTTTCTCAAGCCCTTGGTGTTCTTCAAATGTATCAGCTTTACTACTAACAGCCACACAGCAACTGTAACCAACATTCTATTTGTTTCCTTTAAAAAGGAGGAAATCACAGAAGAAACAGCTTTTTATCCAACAGCAGGAAGAGCCTGTCCTTTGCTGTTTGATTAGCCTGGGTTGTTGCCCACCATTCAGGAGATAGTTTGTATCTGTGGCTCTCAAACTTCTTAATGCTGCAACCCTTTAATACAGTTCCTCATGTTATAGTGGCCCCTAGCCATAGAATGATTTTTGTTGCTACTTCATAACTATAATTTTGCTACTGTTGGGAATCGTAATGTGAATATCTGTGTTTTCCCATGTTCTTAGGTGACCCCTGGAAGCGGCTGAGGTCCACCAGTTGAGAGACACTGGCTATGCAATGTTTTGTTAACTTGTGTTTCATGGTACACTAATTTCTTGACACCTCTTAACGGTCATTTGTATTGCCAAATATTGACTGCAAACTTAAAAAAAAAAAATAGGGAACCTCCCTTCTACAATCACAGAATGTTAGAACAAAAGAGAACTGAAAGATGACTTTGTATGGGCCACTGTTTTATAGATGAAGAAACATATGCTCAGAGTAACACCCTGATGTCTCATGGAGCAGGAGCACGGCAAGCCTGGAGTGCCCTCTCCTCACTCAGACCCAGCTCAGCATCCATAACACAAGGACTGTCTCCCACTGACTGGTGAATGCGTGTGTGAGGAGCTGGAGAGCTAGAAATGAAAGCCACACAGCACTTGACACCCAAGAGCTCGGATTCCAGAAGAGAAAGTAGATGGAATACCACCCTTCAAACTGCTGTTGGTCTCTGTGCAGTGTTGGTAAAACACTGGTCACCCTGTGTCAGTGCTGGCTTAAAACCCATCGTGGCTCCATGAAACTTATAAAGCAAAACCTCCTCACCAACTTCTTGTCGGTGCTGATGCACAAAACCTAGCCATGACTTGCTGTTTCCTGTAGCATGCTGTGTCGTTCCACTGGGCCTTTGCTCATACCGCCCTCTGCCTGTTATGATGACCTCTTTGGTCACCTTTTAGGAAGGTCACCCTTTGTAACAGACTGCCTTGCATCTCTCTGCTCCTTCTTGAAAGCTCCCTTATTTTATTTTCCATGATATTCTGTCCATGCTAGACATGGATAGAGCCAGCAATAGAACTTTTGTAACACTGACTCTTTTAAATACATAAGTATATCTATTATTTATACTTCCATCTTTCTCTGCCAACCTAATGTAAGACCTTTTTTTTTTTTTTTTTTTTTTTTTTTTTGTACCCCTAGTATCTGGCTTACAGAACCTGTGCTGAATGAATCAACAAAGAAAACATTAGAAGGCTACATGAATGCTCTGGATGAAGCAGTGGTCTGTGCTTGGAGTGCAGACATCATGCCAGAAACATCAGTACAGGCATCAAGGTAATGAACAGTAAGTAGCAGAGGGTAGAGACTGCAAGAAAGGGGTGTCACAATGGTTGAGAGGCTGAGAAATGATGGCATGTTTGTGAAATGTTGAGGTACCCAAGAGGATGTGTTTTGATGACTTTCACTGTTGTTATTATAAAACTGGGAGTGGTTGGACATATACATATACATATACATATACATACATACATACATACATACATACATACATACATATATATATATATACGTAGGCCCTCCATGAAAAGAAAAGGCCTGATTTAAGATAGAGAGACATTTTGAAGATCAGTAGCATTGTCTCTGAACACTAGCACAGTCTATTAGGAAATGGGCAAGTCTGGAAGATGGGCAGCTGAATCCAGGTAAGATAATGCTATAATATGGACCAGAGAACTAAGAATGGTCTAGGGGAGAAAGGATGAAGGCCTGAATGGAGGCAGTGGTGATGGAGGGGAAAAAAAAAAACCAGTTGGAGAAACAAGCACAGTGGTGAGGAACAGTAGTGGCTACTGGCTGAAGATGAGACATCCATGGTGGGAAACGCAGGGTCAGGAGTGTCTCCAAGAGTTTATCTCGAATGTTTACATAAATAGTGTTGGCCTGATATGGAATGCATGAGGAAAATTCCATGTGGAGCTGTGGAAGCCACAGAAAAGGGTTTGTTCACAGAAGAGAGCTGGGTACTGGTAGTGAGGGCTGAACCAATGTCCTAGAAGAGCTGTAATATAAGGCTGCGGTGGACTCACTGGGGCCTGGAGGAAGTCCAACGCAAGGCAGCCCTGCAGTTAGCCAGTGAGCCAGAGACAATGGCTTCTTCTCTCTCCTCATCCACCCAGCACACAGCCCGAGGTTGAATTGAAGCTATGATTTATGCTCAGTAGCTTCATCTAATTAGGCCTGGCAAAACGGAGATGGCCCGACTGACTCCTTTGAAAGAATCTGATAAAGAATTGAGCATCTTTTAAAAAAAGAAAAGGAGAAGTGAGAGTCTCACATTAATCTTAATCCTCATTTGTGTGAGTTGAGATGAGGATGAGGAAGCATGTGATGAAGGAATGGAAGAACAGGGAGTATTCATTCTTTAAAAACAGATGATCTGTTGTTGTTTGATGGATCTGTCCTTCTGCCTGCACATAGCCCAAGGGCTATTTACAGGATCAGTGTCAACTACCAGGGCCAATATAGGCTTTAGCAGGCTAACAAAAACAAAACAAAATTCCCAAGCCAGCTATCATATAACTAGGCTCATATACATACATACATACATATCCTCGATTTCCTTAAAACCATCCTACTGAGAGAATAAATAAGTATGGGGACTCAAAATATGACCTGTGAAAGTTGCTTAAATTAAGAGTAAGTCTTAAGAAACTTTAGAGCCTAAACCAAGATATTGTGTCAAGCAAACACTAGGGGCTTATGTCACCGAACTGGGCGTGGGTTAGTTTGAGCATTGTGAAATTCACATATGAGTCATGTGTAGTATGACAGTTCACAAGTCCTGTGCAGGAGGACACTTACTAAGTTTGCAAAGATTAAAAATATATGCATATTGTAAATTTAAGCCCCATAGATAGTTTAAGCAATATTGCTTTAGTTCACACTTGTAACCTGAGAGTTCTTACTACTAATCTGGGATGAGGAAGTTGACAGGGAGCCTGAGGACACACCCAAAGCTGTATACATGAAGTGAAAAGAAACTGGATGCCATTACAGAAGATGTGCATGCAAGATGGAACAGCCCCAAGTCACCCTGGACAATCTAGATTAAATTTCAGCCAGTTTATTTTTGTCATTGTCGCGTTCTTTGCTATAGTTCCAGAGTCACTGACATCTCACAAACTGCAAGCACTAGACAATATCTGTGGGTCCTGAGAGAGTTGTTCTAAATACAAGGTAGAGACTGCATTGAGCATGGGAAAGACAACTTTTAAATGATGTCTGGTTGGAGACTGGTGGGATCACTATATCTAGAGAATATAGAAATAGAGAAAATAAGCATCAAGAGGAAATGCTGGTGTTCACCAGTAGTTCCAGCACTTGGGAGCCTGATGCAATGTGAGCATAAGCTCGAGGCCAGTCTAAAGGAACAGAGCAAGGTCCTTGTCACAAGCAAGCAAATAAATAAATTCAACATGTATTTGGAGGATTCTCTACTTTCCTCCATTCGGGTAGACAGCAAGGCCATACAAAGGCCCAACCAGAAATCTGGGGTCATACTTGACTCTTTTCTTTTTCCTTGCCCCAATATTATGTCACTCTCTGGGTCCTAAGTCCCCTTACTCTGACTTTTGCTTTGCTCAAATTGTCTCCCTTTTGACAGGGCTTTTGCAATAGCTTCCTAAATAGTCACCCCACCCCAGGCTCTTCCCCATTCTCTGTCTTTCAAAATCGAAAAGCTAGTAGTCTTACTTTTTTGTTTGAGACCATGAAATGGCTCCCAGTTTCACTTCTAAGCTGAAGCAATTCCTTAGCTGAGTATGTGGCACGGCTGCTCCCGACAGCTCCTTACACAGATCCCGTATGGTCAAGGGCTTGCTTCCAGTCTAGTGTATCCCTTGCTTGGTGACCCTTGACTTCGGCCACACTATAGTACCTTTGGAATCACCCCAGGGCTGTGCCATGCTATTCCTTGTCTCAGTGCCTTTGCTTCTGCCATTCTTTATGGCCACAATGCCCTCCATTCCCACAGCTGGCTGGCTTGGCCATCTGTATGGGATTTTTATTGCTGCTTTTATGGATTGCCACAATAGCAGTGGCTCAAGAGGAATTGAACATCTTATTTTTTGGTGATTAGAAGCACGAGATGAGACTGACTGGGCCGAAATCCTGATGTCAGCAGGCTTACTTACCTTCCAGGCTCGGAGAAAATCTGTTTGCTCTTTTCCTGTTGTGAGAGTTTGCCCATATTCTCCCCCCCCCCCCCGTTTTTTTTAATGGTTGTGTAACTGCACCCTGCTTATACTTCGTATCTCTTTCTCTCACATTCCTGCCCTTTTTTTTTTTTAAGTAGAAGATCTCATGAGGCCCACATGAGTAATCTAAGCTAACCATCTCCTTGAATTTGTCACGTGTGAAATGTCCCCACTGCCAGGTGCCCTTACATTTACAGGGTTAGAGGAGCAGACATGTTTGGGAAGCTATTATCCAAGCATCCAACTCCAACTGGCCTTCCGCTCAGCTCTTTGGAGCCTCCTCTCAGAGCTGTCGTTCACATACCACCATGGTCGGCTTGCCATGCGTGTTTGCTTTTAAAGCATATCTTATTTCTCTATGTGCTTTGGCTTCCTGAGGGACAGGTTATTTGTCTTCATCTCCAGCCCTATATCTAGTTCACTACAGGGCATACACTAAGTACAAACTCATTTTATTCATTAAAAGTCAAAGTGCCAGGCACCATGATGATTCACTTTTGTGTTATTTGGGCATGAAGATTTAGTTAATGACTAAAGCTGTAATATCACTTTATGTGGTGGTGCAGGCCTTTAATGAGGCATAAAGTGGTGGAGGCAGGTGCATCTCTGTGAGTTTAAGACCAGCCTGGTCAATATAGGGAGTTCTAGGCCAAGCAAGGCTACATAGTGAGACCCTGTCTCAAACAAACCAACACAATATATAAGAGCTACAGATAAGAATGCTTTCCTTTTGCAAACTTTTTGTGATCTTCTTAAGGCAGAATTAATCACTTCCTCATTTGAGTCACAAAGGTACCACATATATGTCTACTTTATACACTTTACGTTGTGTTTTACTTTGTTACATCATGTCTGCTCTTAGCTTGTTGCCTTGCCAGGCGTATGGCAAGTGCTCAACATGGTTTATTAAACAGCACTGAGTACATAAACAGAGGCACATGGAGGGCAACAGAAAGAAGCCAAAGATGAAAAGGGCACCTTTGATGACCAGTAAGGAGAAAGGGAGAGACTGCGGAGACACTTGCTGGGTCGGGTATTTAGAAGACTCTAGGACACAGCGTGATGCTGCCTGGGGCTCATAGTTACCCTCTGGTCAGAGAGTGAATGGCTCTCAGCACATTGAGCTCTGAACTTGGGCAATTGACAAGAAAGGCCACTGTGTCTGACCATTAAGCAATCCTAGGCATTGCAGGAAGCATAGCTTTGGGAGGATATCTTCTGAGCCCTGGGTCTACTCCTGCTTTTAAATAAATCATGTGAATTAAAGGAAAACCAGAGCTCACCTGAGATCATGCTGTTGTGTCTGGGGACCATAATCCTACCCAGTTCTATGTTGGGGTGGGAGTCTTGGTTCCTTTGTAGGGTACAGAGGGTTCCAGGTACTGGGAGGTGGGAACGGCTCACAGGGAAAGCAGTGTCCAGCATGACATGCTCCTCCTTTCATAAGCAGAGACTTTCAATACGGAGCGCAGTCTGACTGTCCTGGCTTCAGAACTAAGACCACGTTCTTTTCCATGCGACTCTTTTGGGTGATAGTATTTCTTTGGGTAAGGCGGTTCTCTTTTCCCTGCCTTGAGCTGGGCTCTTCCGTCCTCCATTAACGCTGCCTTCAGACACATACTTAACCTATGATCTGCCTGGCCAAGCTGTGCAGCCAGCTGTCTGTCATAACCCTCATGAAGTCTTACCTAGACAAACTCCTGTGTCTGTCACTCTCTTGGATTTTTGCCCAAAGGATTTTGCCTACCAACCATTTTTATTACTTGCACATGTTGTTTCCTGGGTCAGATGACAGGCATCAGATAAGTGAGGTGTTCCCAACAGGAGTGAGGATGGTTTTTGAGGAATAAATAAATTGATTAGAAGTTGTGTAAAGTTCACGTATACATGCAGTCACAGTCTGCAGAAAGCTGATCTTTGTGTTCTGGTCTGCTTCAGAGGTCCAAGGACCACTGCCACCTGGGTCTGGGGAAAGACAGGCGTCCCGGCTCAGGAGAGAATATTAGTCCTTCCCCCACCCTTGTGTTTTATTGGAGTCTTCTTTGTGTCTAACGATGCCCTCCCACACTGGTGAATGCCATCTGAGAGCACCAATGCCATTGCTATCCTGTTCCAGAAACATAGACACACCCGAAATCAGTGTGTTCCCAGCTTTCTGGGCAGTTCTTAGCCTAGTACCATTGAAGTACAAAATCAAACACCACAAAGTAGGACTAAAATCTCACGAATGAGAGAATAATAAATAAATCTAAGCAGCTTCCTTAGAGGAGCAATAAAGAGAAGAGGACAGACACTGTGGAGGGAGGAGGCTGCAACTCAGGACCACCACAGGAGAGCTCCTAAGGAGGAAAGGGGCAGCCATGTTGGATCAGATGAGTGAAAAGCAGCTTGGGGAGAGATTCCAACCCAGCAGGTGACCATGAACTGCTCTTTAGTTTAGCCTCGATGTTTACGTTTCCTGCAGAAAGAACACCAGTGTGTTCTCCTCCTCTTCCTCATCTTTCTCCTCCTTCTTTCTTTTTTCTTTGGTTTTGGCAGTCTTAACCCAGGCTGGCTTGGGATCTTTGGCAATCCCCTTGCCTCAGGCTCCCAAGTGTTGGGTAGCATGAAACCACCATAGCTACATTTTCTGTCCAGGCAGCTGCCCATTTTCCTCTCCTGCTTTTATGCTGATTACCCACCTGCAGCTAACTCCGCCTCCACATGTTGCAACACAAGGCAAGAAAAACACTGCCCAGATTGTGTTTGTAGAAGCTTCTTTCATGGCATCCTGTCAGCTGGTTGGGCAATTTTAAATGATGCCGTAGTCATCGTGACTAACTCATTACCACACTTGAGGGAAACCTGAGCATACTTAACCTACTTTTGAAAAGAGAGGCATGAAAATTATAGAAGTGGGAATAATCAGAGGGACACAAGCTGTCTTTGAATGACAGATGCTACAAGTTCCTTAGCTCAGGCTAGGACAATGTAACAGACAACTCGAGGCAAGCCCAGCAATGGTTCGCATCTACTCACTCCTCTGGTCTTTGGCTTTGGAATGGTTACATGTCAGTTCAGTTAGCTCATCCATGGTGTGGGTTCATCTCTGCATCCGCTCCTGTCATTTCTTTCTCTCCTAGTCTCCTGCGAGCCAATCCTGAGTGCTGAAGTTGGGATGATACAGAGTTGAAAATCTGAAGGGGAAAGATGGACAAGCCACAGTGTCCACTAAGAAACTACAGCCAAATCTTGGCAACTTATAGATGGTAAATCTTGCTTGCTTTCAGCTTTATGATGACTTTATCATCCTCTCTTGTGTGCTTAACTCTATGCCGGATATTATCTTCAGCTCTGTGTACTCACAGTGCCAAGACTAGAAGCTGAACAAAGAAATCCTCAAGAGAATCTACTTTTAGGTGCCACACCAACTAGGAAAAAAAAAAGTAGCTTTAGTGAATCTGGCATCGTTTTAGAAATGAACAACATTTCTATCTTGCTCAAATAGTTGGACATGTAGACACAACTTCATTCTTCCTTTCTGGCCATACTTGACACTCTAGAAAGAGGAGAAGGAAGAGCAAAGATTTTAAAATCAACTGTGAAGACTTTAGGGGCCAGGGGAATGAATTATCTCCAACCAGAAAGATCCTTGCAAGGGGCCATGACCATAGAGTGAAGAGACAAGGACAGTTGGTGGGTCATTAGACAGCTTTTCTAACCCATGTCACTTGCACATTGTAACATTTTATAAAGTCTTAGAGATTATCACAACATTAAACATACCCATCCAATTTAATCATATTCTTTCAATGTAGTAGGTGTTTGTAGGATGCCATGGAAACCAGGGACACATAGATTTTAATCCTTGCTAACACATTGGTTGACTTTATGACTTTAGCCTATTTACTTCTCCAAGATGTTTTGAATAATAGAAGCTGCCTGTAGAATTATTGCAATGTAAGTTCAAGCCTCACCTCTACTGTGTTAGTGTGTAAACCTTGAACAAGCTATAATTTCTGTAAGCCCTTGTGTCTTCATTTGCTGAAAGAACATAGTGAGGTTGTGCATTTCAAAATATCTAGCACTTAGAAGTCGTTATGTAAATGTCTGCTCTGTAGCTCATTGGCTAACCATGCTTCCTAAGCTCATGGTATCACTAGAGAATGAGAATACAGGCCAGCCACATAGTAACTAAATTCCTTTTTTCTCTGTAGTATCCAGTCAATATAGAAGGCAGCACAGGCATGGTTGGGCAGGGAGGGAGGTGAGAGAAAGGGCGGATATAGAGAAGGGCAGTGGACCAGCTCTTTTCTTCCTCTAGAGAGAGAATATGATGGCTCTTGCTGGAGTGAATCAAAGTGTTTTCCATCCAATCTCCACACACGTTGCTCCTTGCTTTGGGAAACTGCCCCTGCAAGTAATTTGCCAAAGCAAGGGAGCTGCATTACCAACTGCTCAGTCCATGGAGCTGACAAGTCACTGTGTCATCAAAGAAAGAGTCATAAGAAGCAACAGGCTATGGCTCCACCTTTCAATCAGCGAGTTGGTGACTTTGAGGTGGCAGACTGACTCTTGCTGGTAGCCAAGTTTCCCTTTATGGTGTCTTTCCCCTTTGCCTGCCCACTGCTGGGTTCCAGTGGATGCGCAGGGAGTATCTACTCTAATCATCCTCTATTGGGCATGCACTACGTTCTTAACATTCATCTGATAGACCGACACAGAGAGTCTTCGGTGAGAGTAACAATGATAAGAAGGAAGTGTATAGTCTTTTATGTAGGAGGATTTTTCTTACTGGGCTACCAGCTTATGAAAAATGACATGGAGGCTTATTATTAATTATGAAAGCGTGGCCTTAGCTTAGGCTTGTTTCTAACTAGCTCTTATAATGTAAATTAACCCATATTTTTAAATCTATGTTATTCCACGTGCTTGTTATCTCGTTATTCTGAGTCAGGCGGGCAACTCCGCCTTTCTTCTTCCCACAGCTCTCTCTGCCCAGAAGTGCCACCTATACCTCCTGCCTAGCTATTGGCTATTTAGGTTTTTTTTTTATCAAACCAATCACAGTGACACATCTTCACACAGTGTAAAGGAATATTCCTCAACACTTCTATAGCAGTTCAATTATTGTTAAATGGCATCAAGTATGTACTAGCCAGCTATGGAGGAGCCCAGGAAGGGAAGCACTAGGTTAAGAAAGGCTTCAGAGGAGATTAGAGTAGGCCTTGAAACAGGACTCCACAGATGAGGAAACAATGGGCAGGGAGAAGAAGGAAGAAAAGCAAAGAAATTACATAGAGAGAGTCAGGAGAAAGCCTGACTGGGGAGTGCCTGGTAATTTGATGGCACCAGAACACAGTTTGTGCAGGCCAGCAGCAAGAAAGTCATGAATGTGACCAGAGATCAAGGGCTTGCTATGTCAATCCATGGAGTTGGGGCAAGAACCAGTTGGAAGGATGGGGTTTAAGTTTGGAGTTGTAAAATACACTTGCGTTTGGGAAAGTCCTGTGGGATTAGTGTCATCAGTAGATTGAACAAATGTGAGAAGGGGAACCAGGGAACTATGCAGCTAGGTGAGGTTGTTGGTGCTGTTATATGGTAATGGCACAAATGGTCAAGAAGGATAAGGATTGAGAATCTGTCTGTTGTACTTGGCAGTCGGAAGTCTGGTGACACTTACAAGACATTTCATTAAAACAATTCCAACCGAATGTAGATAATGGATGGTTCCAGACCAGCAACACCAGCAAACCCTAGTGAATCTGGTCAGTTTCAGGAATTCCTGATGCTATTTTGAGTTTACCTTCCTGCTTAATGAGCTTTCTTATGGAATGGAATGTTTCCGTATTGGAGGAAACTGTTATATAATAAATCTTTCCCTCTCTAGCTGGGTGTCTACCTGTAAACATTGAGATCATTTGATAGGACTCCATAGGACTCCACGCACTCTCCTTTGGGTCTTTTTTGCATATATTTCTATTATGACACCTGTTTTTGTTTTGTTGGGTTGATTTTGATGCACCATCTGTTCTCCCAACTACCTGGAAGCTTCTTGGGAATAGGAACAGCCTTGTCCATCTCTATTTCAAAATTACGTGTATATGGTAGATGCTCCCTACATGTAGGAAGGTGAAGCTGTCAGGGGTAAACTGTAGCAGGGTAGCAAAGGGTAAACTGCCACCTTTAAGAGGGTTGGGTTGAGTATAGTTCGAGGCTGAGGGGTAAGCCGGAAGTTCTTAGATGGCCGGCTAGCACAGGCATGAAGGCTAGAACAGACTTTGCACAGGAGGTGATGGTTGAGCTGGGACATGATGAAGTAGGAAGTGAAGCCTTTTGCTGGGAAAGAAACGAGGAACAGAAAGAAGGAAAGAGAGCAGCATGGCAAAGGCTTGTGTGCACCGCGGAGGGGCAGGGAGTGCACAGGGGAGAGGGTGGCAGGGGGTTCTTTCACGTGGCTTTTCTCACTAATTGGGGATGAGGAAGGGCCCAGTGCTCCATCCTGCTGATGTTGGCCATGAAAGCAGAGGGTGGGGTAGACCCTGTCTCCAGGGGGTGTCCCTTGTGTAAGATGGACAATGATGTATGAACACCGATCCCAAACTACAGGGAAGGTATTTGCAGTCACATACCAACTAACACCAGAGTATTGTGGAGCTGATAACAATGCTGCATATACCATTTACATGGCCACAAGGGAAAACAGAGTCTAGGGGTTACCCGAGGAAGCAAGACAAAGTCGAGGCGTGTCTGGATTACCATGCCATAGACATGCACACATGAGTGGGGTGCAAAGGGAGTCTAGTTGATAAACTACTTGCTGTACAAAGCACGAGGATATGAGTGTGAATCTCCTGCACTCATGTGAAAAGCTGGGTGGAGTGGCTGTGCATATTTGTCATCCAGAGCCTTGGGACTTCTGGCCAGCAAGTCCACCCGAGTCAGTGTCTCAAAAACTAAGATGGAACATGTGTGACTGAGGGACACACATGACATGTACAGACACATGAGTACACACACACACACACACACACACACACACACACAGAGTAGGGGGATGCCTATGAGGAACAACTAAATAAATACCAAACACTATCAGTGGTAATATTATTGTAGGACATTTAAAAATGGACATTTTGATGTCTAATTAAAGTTATGGCAATAAAAAGAATTGATTCTTTATGGGATTTATCTGCCATTAGGCAGAGACTACAGAAGAGACTACTTTAAAATTCACAGTTGTAGCATAGAATCAGTCACCAAAGTTGTCTGCGCTTCCTTGTGGCAGGCACAGCGAGGAAGATGGCCAAGCCTTGCTTGAGCATTGGAGGTTGATGAACAGAACAGAAAATTGGTTACCATGCTTTAGGGAAGTGCAGAGGTCTGTGGTCTCATAATGACCTTGGAAGTCTTGGATTTTGGTAAGTGGAACACCACATACTTAGTGTTCAAGTGGGTTCTCTGAGCAGGGTTAATATCGTAGCTAAGGTGAGTTGCCGTGGTCATGGTGTGTCTTCATAGCAATGGAACACAGACTTAGACAGGTGACTTTGGCTCTCTGAAGCAGAGACCTGTGGCCTTGCAGATGGGCTGGGGCTTACGCCTGTGTCATATAGATGCTGTATGACCTTCGGCCACGTCTCTGTGAAATGAGAACAATATACACTTGAAAGCCGGTAGAAGCAGTATGTATGACAGCCAAAGTACTGAGTGTGACGCTTGACAAGTGGTAGGCACAGCATCAACACTGGCTGCCCATGTCACTAATGTTCTCATTGACAAAGTATATGAAAATTCACAATGTGGGGCACCAGTTTGGACTGTAGATTCTTTGAATTCAGGGAGGTGACCTGAAGCCCGCCTTTCTTGTTTCTGGGGTGTTGCTGTGGTCCCCTTTGGGAGGGGAATGGGGATGTGCAAGGGGGAACTCCATGTTGGTTCTTCTTTTGCTCCTGTTCATGCTACTTCCCCGCATCTGAACAGGTGCACGCTGCCCCAGAACACCCTTTCACCTTCCTGTTCTTCCGCTCTGTGTTTCTTTTCTTCAACTTTTCTTACTTCCCTTTTCTCCTCAAAACTCAAAGAGGATAGATGACTAAGGAACAATAGTAACTTCTCCAGTTTGCCTTTTCTCGAAACTGAAAAGTTGGTTTCTTAATGCCAGCACTTGGAGTTTGCCTAAGTACATCCATACCCATCCTATTATTTCTTATCTTCCTTTAATGATGCCCATTTTCCAACTGAAGAGATGGCTCCATGGGTGCTTGCTGCCAAGTCTGAAGACCTGAGTTTGATCCCTAAGACTCTTGAAGGTTGTTCTCTGACACACACACACACACACACACACACACACACACACACACACACACACACAGAGGCTTGCAGGAAACATGGTCATGCCAGGGAACTCAGCAAGATGAGAGGAGTCACACCTCAATGTTGCCAACAGAGCAAAATGATTAGAAGCAAAAGCAAGCTGATATCCAGGATATTCGTGTGCAAACACACCTCACCTGCCAATATCCAATTACACATTCTACTCCATATTCACCGAAAATACGGGTGCACCCACGGTTTTATCCAAAATCCCATTTGCATGTTTATAAACCCATTATCTTCAGCAGCAGATACCCATCTGGGCCCAGCAATTACCATCCCTGTCTCTTTGCATACATTAGCAGACATACAGGCCACTGATTTGTACTTTCCTATAAAATTACTCTTTCCCTTTTTAATTAGGGTGTTTTCAGAGGCACCCCTATGGTTAAGGTTGTGTTCGCTTCCATTGTAAATACCTGTTGCCAGCCAATAATTATGTCCTGATGAATTACTTACTCAGAAGGAGATTTTTAATGCTCACTTTTATGAAAGGGATTCCCCTTCAGTACTCCTGGTGCCTCCACCATCATCTTCATTAATCATCCCGAAGTTCTGCATAACATGAAAATGTACCTTTTTGTGTCAGAGGCTGAGGATCTGCACAGATATGGTACAACAATGTCCCAAATTCCAGGCTGAAACTATCTGAGAGCCTGGACCCCACTATTCAAGGATTTCTTGGCTATCTGTGAAGGTAAAATGCAAGACTATGGGTAGAGACAGTGGAATGGTTTCTGTGAACAAATGCCATAACAGTTCATAAAGATTTGGAGTTGCATAACCATTTTAGTGACTGAAGCACTGAGACTCACTCATTCAATAACACCGTGGTTTGATAATTGCATAGTTGTGGGTTTATGATGCTCTTGAATTGGGGAGCTGTCTTAGCACATACAGGTGAGCCATTTCTGTACATTTGTGTTTTATATTTATGAATGTATACACCTACTTAGGAAGTGAAGTGTGACATTTCTCAGTATAAAATATGTAAGAGAAGTTTTAAAGTCACATGGTGTTCTTAAGCTAACACGCTAATCTCCCTCACCTCTTGAACAGCACAGGATTCCATTTGTTTGTCATATACATTTACAGTCCTATACATGACTGTAAGAAAGGTGCCCTTAAAGCAGTGGTTCTCAACCTGTGGGGCGTGTCCACAGATATTTACATTACAATCTAAGACAGTAGCAAAATTACAGTTATGAAGTAGCAACAAAATAATTTTATGGTTGGGGACCATCAGAACATGAGAAGTTGTATTAAATGTCCACTGTCTTAAAGACATTTTGAAGCTTCCTTTCTTTAATATTGACCAAAAATCTTATGTTTGTAAAATGAAAAATTACACCAAGACATTCAAGTTGCAGTGGCTTGTATTATTTATATGCTTCGTTAAAGTAGGGCAGTTGGGTCTATATTCAGATTGGGGTCTGATTGACTGATTGGTCTGATTGACAGACATTCAGTTTAAATCTTGAGGTTAACTCTCGCCTCCTGAAACCTGTCTTCTGTTTAGCTGAACTGCACAGAACATTCAGAGGCGGAGTGTTTTGGTTCTGTTTTGTTTTATTTTTGGGGGGCGGGGGTTGAGACAGGATTTCTCTGTATTGCTTTGAAAATCGCTCTGTAGACCAGGCTGGCAATGAACTCTGAGAGATCTACATGCCTCTGACTCCTGAGTGCTGGTATTAAAGGTGTGTGCCACCACTGTCTGGCCTTGTGTTTGTTTGTTGTTTTTTTAAATAATTATTTATTTTTATTTTATGTGCATGAGTGTTTTGCTTGCATGCATATCTGTGTGGATGTGGAGTTACAACTGTGATCTGCCATTGGGTGCTGGGGATTGAACCCAGGTCTTCTGGAAGAGCAGCCAGTGCTCTTAACGTCTGAGCAATCTCTCTAGCCCTGGTGTTGTTTTTAAGATGGTTTTGCCTTATAGTCCATGCCGAAATTGAACTTTCTTTGAACCTTGATCTTTCCTGTCTCAGTCTTCTGAATGCTGGGATTACAGGCCTGGAGAACGAGGGTCTTTACTGAGAACTTTGTTGATGGGGGGAAGAAATCCATTCTGGGCGACTGCAAAACCTGAAGAGATAAATAAATAAGAGATGGCCTCTGTCTTCAAACTGCTTTCAATTAGTTACACCTTGATCATATCATTCAGGATGAGGACTTGAAATACAAGTGGCCTTGAAATTAGTCTCAATACTGTCTGTGTTTGCAGGACTCTGCAGTTTATCTCTGTTGTAGCTGTGGAGGAGGGGGGGACTGCAGCCGGCTGCAGAGTCAAGGACACACTCTGTAGTGTGTAAGCTCCAAAAACGGCTTGAAAATAGGAAAGTGCACATACTTGGTTAGATTCCCCAGTTGTGGTAAGCTTACTCTGTAGGGATACAAAGGTGGCAAGAAGCTGGTGCCCTGTGCCTACAGCCCCTGCATTGAATAGCACTTGAAAATGCTTGCACTGTTGTGCCCTATGCAATGAGACTGAAAAAGTAGCCAGGAACCAAGGGATTTTTGTCTTAGCTCTTGTCGTTAATTACTTATTTAACCTTGGGCAAGACACCTTATCTTCATTCCCCCCCCCCACTGTGAAATGGAGATAATAATGACTGGTCTGTCTATTTCCCATGGCTGCTTTGAGGACTGAGAGAGACAATGCACCTTAAAGTGTTTGGGGAAAGTATAAAGAAACCTGACTTGTAATTCCCACTTCCGTTAACATCTCCTTCCACATCCTTAGGTTTCTGTGTTGGGTAGTGAGATATGCAGTATAGGTCAGCTGGTTTGACCTCCATTGAGACTCTCTACTTCAGTGTCTGCAATATCTGGGTGATTCTGCCTGGAATTCTCCCAGACACAGTCTCACATCTGCCCTCAATTCATGTGGACACATATTTTCCACTCCCACACATTCATTTAAATATGTAAGGGACACACCCATACACACACACACACACACTCATTCACAAACACACACCTGGGCTCAATGGCTTCTAGAGGAAAGAAAATGAGTGTGTGTTAGCTGGCCCTGGTGGCACATTTGTAATTCCAGCACTTAGAAGGCAAAGAAAGGCAGGAAAATCAGGAGTTCAAAGTCTCCGTCCTTGGTGACATAGCATGTTTATGACTAGCCTGTTTCAGAAGAAAAACCCAAACCAAACCCAAATAAAACCTAACTTAAGTCAAAACACAACAATCTCCCTATCATTATTATTGAGTACTTCTGTATATAAATGCCCTAGAGACTGGGCAAAATAGACAAATGAGGTTGTCTCTGCCCTTGAATGTTTTATGACTTATGTTCTGAGAGGATAGACCAGAGAACAAACAAGCACAAGCACTCATTTTTGTTGACACTTTGGGAAGAAATTTCATGTATGGGTTTTAAATAATAAGGACATACCTGTTTATTTTAAGCCTTTGGTAGCCCTTGTTCACATGTGGACTATGAATTTTGATAGGGCTCTGGAAGCAGTGTGTCTGTGTGTGTGTGTGTGTGTGTGTGTGTGTGTGTGTGTGTGTGTGTGTGTGTGTGTGTTTTCAGATGAAAGTTTGTGGGATCCCATTTTTCTTATTTATTTTTCTTTTAGGTGCATTTATATTTTGCCAGCATGTATGTTGGTGTGAGTGTGGATTTATTGGAGGGGAAGTTATAGGTAATTGTAAGCTACTATGTGGGTGCCGGGTATTGAACCCAGGTCTCCTGGAAGAACAGTCATTGCTCTTAACCTCTGAGCCATCTCTCCCCCATTTTTCTTTACAGCTGTGAAGGTCTTGTGGCTACTCTGATTGGCCACAGGTCTCCCACAAGGTGTCCCTGCTGATCTATCTCTCCTATTAGGATGATTTGCTTTGATTAGGAGTTAAGTCCTCAAGAGAAGAGTGATCCCTAGTCTAGTTAAACTGCTCAGCATATTTGGGGCTGAGCTTTGCAGGCAAGTTTGGGCCTTTGATATCTTCAGGATACGAAGCCTCAGGCTTTGGGATGCTAATACAAGCCATGCTGGCTTCTGAAAGACAGCCGGGAAAACAGAAGAATCCAGGAACATTGAGACTTCACCCAGAGAAGAGGCAGAATGCAAGAGAGCAAGGTGGCAGAGGCACTGTGAATCATTCAGGCTAGGCCCCACTCTCCCAAAGGTAGATAACCGACCGCTCTAACTCCTGAACACAGTGTCTCCCCTTCCAGCTATGCTGATTTCTTGCCTACTTATCTCCTCTATCAAACCTTTCTCTTCCTTTGCTGGCCTTTATCTGGGAATGGCGTCTTCCTGCCCCAAGCTATTGAGGTCATGGCTGATTCCTTGATGTTACTCTTGCTCTCTCATTATACGGTTACTAATCCCAGAGACCAAGTCCACTGTTCTGCATTCCCACAGCTCCTGCTTAGATCCTTGTCTCCCCAGTGCAGGCACAGACTCTGATCTCCCTTGCTTATCTGCTTTCACAGACACTGTCCTGTCCCTGGGACAGATGTAAGCCTTTAAATGTGAGAAGTTCCTGATCACCCAATTGGTTGTTTCTTCATCTGATTGATCATCTGATCGTTTGATTTTTTTAGGTTATTATTGGCTCTTCCTGAAGCTTTCCCTGACTACTTCCAGGCTGAACCCATAGCATGCTTGACTGCATTATAATCTTTTTTACTTGTCCCTTTTTATTTCTTCTTTCACTTATAATATTACACATTCTTTATCTTACTGGACCATCTGCAATAAGTTTAACATTCCAACAATTCAACAGAAGTCATGTAATATTTTTTCTTTTGTATTGTACATGCGTGTGTGTGTGTTTGCATGTGCATGTATGTGTTTGCATGTGCATGTGTATGTTTGCACACACAAATGAGTGTGTATATATCTGCAGATATGCATGCATATGTCTGTATGTGTATAGATGCCAGAAGATAATCTTGGCTATTATTAACAGGAATGCCATTCACCTCTTTTGAGACAGGATCCAGAGCTCATCAATTATGCTACTGGCTGGTTATCAAGCTCCTGGGATCTTCCTGTCTCTGCCTATCTAATGCTGGGATTAGAAGCACATGCCACAATGGTTGGTTTTTGTTTTAAGATTTAGTTTTTAATATATACATGGTGGGGATTGTGTACCTATGTTTGGATACCTATGCGACCAGAAGTATTAGATCTCCTAGAACTGGAGTTTTATGATGTCTGAGTCACTTGACATGAGTGCTGGGAACCAAAATCTGATCGTCAAGAAAAGCAGACTGTGCTCTTAACTACTGAGCCATTTTCCCCAACCTTCTTCCTTCTAAGGTAGAGGAGATCAAACCCAGGTCCCTGTGCTTGTGAGGCAAGCACTTTACCTGTTGAAGTGTATCCCCAGCCCTGGTAGGTAGCTAGTTTCTTTAAAGCTGTTACCATACAGAACAAATCTATTTTAATAACTGTCATAACTATAGTCATTTTTGGAGCTGCCAGAGATCAGTACCTTTCTTTCTTTTGTACATACTTTGGCTGTGACAAATCTGATCTTTGCAGATCAATTTAAAATTTATATGCAGCAACCCACTATTTACTCTCTTAGTGACATGAGACTGGTAAAACTGTGCATTAGCAAATGAAAGTTAATGTTATTACTTTTCTTTAAACACTGCACAAACAGGAATTGCAAAGTTCTAATTATGCTGTTTAAATTTAATTTATGCGTATGGGTGCTTAGGATGCTGTACAGCACGTGCATTCCAGGTACCTGTGGATACTGGAAAAAGAGCTGCATTCTTTGGAACTGGGGTTACAGACAGTTGAGAACACTACGTGGGTATTGGGAATTGAGTCCAATGCAAGAGTGAGCAGCAAGTGCTCTTAACTGCTGAGTCCTCTCTCTAGCCCTCAATTATTCTATTTTTCAAAAGAGGTTCTAGAATCCCAACATGACTGCTAATCTCTGCTAAAGTAATATGCATGTGTATATGAATGTGTTTACATGGCATGCTGTGTGTGTATATGGTGTTTGTGTATGGTGTATATGTACTGTCTATGTCCTGCTCTATTACTCTCCATATTCCCTTGACAAGGGGTTCTCTTACAGAACCTCGAACTAGGGTGCCAGCCAGTAAGCCCCAGAGATCATCCTAACTCCACCCCCTTATGCTGTTTTAGGCATGTGCATAGTCAATCTGGCTTTTAATGTGTGTTGGGGATTTGAAGTTAGGTTCCACTGAACCATTTCCCCAGTTCCTATAGTACTTCTTCTCCTCTTCCTCCTCATCCTCCTCTTCCTCCTCTTCTTCTTTTGTAGATCAGACTGGCCTCAAACACAAGCGATCTGCTTGCCTCCCAAGTTCTGCTCTATAGTACTTATTAAGATACCGTTTTAATGTTCATACTGACTTACACTTGCTGAGTGGTATTCTGTATTTTAGTTCACCATCTACTATGTGACAGACACTGATGCTGAAGGCCATGTTCCTTGGCCATAAAGACTTTCCAGTGTAGTTAAGAAGACAGAAATACAAACAGTTTTGTGTGGCCCATGCATTTCGTTATAGCTATTAAACTCATCTGTTCTACAAACCCAGACCAGATCACACCCTTCATCCTCACTTTGGAAATACCATTTTTAGGGTAATAGCTTTTTCTTTCTTTTTACACAAACATCCATTAGAAAGGAATAGCGTTGTTTTGAAATTTTTACATATAAGTGGTATTCTTAGAGTCTCCCTCTGCAATTTGCGTTTTCATCATCATTTTGGTTTTAAGGTTGACGTATATGAAGTTGGTGTTTTCAATTGTATTGCACTTCACTTATAATTATGTATTATTCATCTAGTCCCCAAGGGTGGGGCACTTAGGTTGCTCTCGATGCTCAGCTATTAATAGATTACAAAGAGTATACCTCACTCTTACCATTTTCTACACATTTGACTCTCGTTTCGAGCTCCTGTTGTCATGATAACTCCCCTAAATTCTCCTTGATCCCCTAGAGTGGATGATTCCAGTGTCCCAAGCACTTTGCTTCACGAAGTTCACTAAATGAACTAAGGACGGATAGATGGACGGACGGACAGAAGGATGAATGGCTCTGAGCATCTCAAGGAATGTCCTCTTAAGAGGACTTTGGCGCCTTTGCCCCCTGCCCTTCTTTAACATCCCTATCTCTGCTCTCCTTCATTCCTGTGACCAGCCACGGAGTGTGGAGGTGCATGAAGCATGAGGTCTGCCTCTCCCTACAAATTCAGGATCCCGGGCAAACACCATCGTTTGATGTTGGGCACTTGGGGCACCCCCTTCTCCGAGCTCAGCTAGGCGGGCCGGGTACCGTGTGCTGCTCGCGCAGATCCCTCCGCACGCAGCCGGCCGGCGCTTCTTTCTGCGGGAAACCCCTGGGCGCGCGGCGGCGGCGGCGGCGGCGACGGGGGCGGAGCCTCGCGGTGGGAGGAGTCCGAGGCGGAAGGACACGCGAGCCGCCCAGCCCCGCTGCGCCGCGCAGCCAGAAACTTTCAGCCAAACTTCGGGCGGCGGCCTGGCTGCGCGGAGTGCCGGGGCGGTGCAGCGGGAGCTCGGGGACTTGGCGAGCCGCGGAGGCAGGGTAGCGCACGCGAGAGCGGGGCTCCTGGTCGGGACCCGCTCCTCATGCGGATCTGCGCGGGCGGCGGCCGCGAAGATGCCCTCTCTGCGTCCCGCCGCGTTGCGGGCGCTGCTGTGGCTCTGGCTGTGCGGCGCGGGACCCGCGCGCGGTGAGTACCGGGCGCCCGGGACACCATCCCTCTGGCTCTGCGCTCCGCGGGCTGCGCCTTCTAAGCTGCCTCGTCCGGGCCTCGAATCTCGGCGTCGCGTAGCGTCTCCGGTTCCGCGTTTGCGGGGTCCCGGGCGAGCAGCGAGCGGGCCGAGATGCGAGTGTGGCCGGGAGGGCGGCAGGGGCTTGCGGCGCGCCTGGCTTTTGACACCCGGATCGGTTCGTCTGTCCCGAAGAGGAGTTGGGCGTGGGGCTCAGGTCTTGGAGAGGTGGAGGCAGCAGTGGGGGAACTGGTGTGGCAGCGTGCTGAGCCACATGATTGAAAATCTCAACTGCTGTTATTCTTTCCGAGGCGCGGAGCTCTTGCTGCGGTTCCAGTGTGCGTCCAGCCCCAGGAATGTGGTGTGACAATCCCCAACTCCTCCAACCTGGCAGCAGCTTGTTGCTCTTTTGGCACCGTTGGGGGTGGGGCAGGGGCAGGCGAGGAAAAAGTGGAGACGTTGATCCAGGGTGCTTGCTTTTAGAAAGGCTGGTTATGGTTGAATATTCCGTGCAGGCTCTCTAACACGGTGGGAGCCAGGAAAGGAAATCGAATCATACTTTACCCACCCCACCCACATCTTTAGATTTTACATTTCTTTGGAATGTTCTATGGAAAGAACATAGGCTTTGGAGCCCCGCTCTGTAATCCTGGATTCAACCCTGATGTATTAACTCGCCAATAAAATGGGGGTGAAATTACCCAGCTAATAGGATTAATTAAAAGAATGTATATTAAACTTGTAGCGCTTAAAAGATGTTCAGAACGTTCTATCGAGCCAGCGTGTTCGTCCTTTTGACGAAGTCTGTGCTTTCAGTGGGGTATGCCCTATACATGTTTGTTGAACTCAAGGGGCCCCCTTTGCTCAAGAAGAGTTAACTTAAAAAAAAAAAAAAAAAACCCTAGTACATCTTTTCAAGGGAAGGGTGAGTTTCAGAAAAATACGGTCTTTGTTCATTGTAACAGGCTGACATGCCAATCGCAGATGTTTTGAGCAGGACTTGACTATTTATCACCTGCAAACAGTGCTGGGTTGTTCCTCACCAACCAGATACTGTTTGTTTGGGAAGTTCAGATGTCTTGCTGGGTCCATAGGTTTTTCAGAAGCAGACCAGGAGCTGTGTGAGGATGAGCAGTTTCTGAAACTTTTACTGGAAACTCAGTGGTGACATTTTTGCCTTGCCCTTTTCTTTGAGTGAAGCTGGGTAGATTTAGGGCACAGAGGTGTATAATTAGTGTGATTTCCCCCCCCCCCCCAGAATTACAATCCTTGGTCCACCATGGCTTGTTTTAGTCTTCATGATCTGTCTCTTCCCTTATGAAACAGAATTAAAATCGTAACTTTTTTTTAAATTATAGAGTATTGCAGGGACTAATAAATAGTACTATAAAGTGGTTTACAAACATAAAGTGCTAAGACTGATGTCAGAAGTAGAATGATGATGAGACATGGGCTTTCCTTCCTTGTTGAACCTAGCACATTGAACTGATGGCCCCTACTTCTGCTCCCGTGAGTCACTACTATGACTGACTATCATTTAGGGGAGCCAAGTTGAATGTTAGTTCAGTTGGCTCAAATGATAGGATTTAGGCATTTTGGGTTTTAGGTGTTCTTTAGATGCTAAACTGTTGTCATAGAAGCCATTAAAGAGCCCATTGTTGGCACAAATCTTAAATCTTCCCAGAGTCTAGCAATGAATCTTCCTGATCTATATTATGGTCTGTTTTGCCAACGTACTAATTACAACTCTCCCTCCCTAACTTTTGAGTGTTCCCATGTTTGACTGGTGGCCAGTTGTTAATTTAATCATCACTGGTTCCTAAGGGAAGGAGTTGTCAACCCATCTGTCAGATTGTCTGAACAGCTAGCTATCATGGACGTGCCCCTCACCCCCGTTTTTTCTTTGCTCTTCAGTGGGAATGACTCCCTGCTTTTCCTTTCACCTAGACATGTTCTCAGTTGAGTATCTATCATGAGATAGGAAGGTTTTTTTCCTGTAGGGTGGAGATAAAATTTACCCTATAACTATTGCCCATTTTTTTTTCCTTGTGGGAAGGGAGACAGATTGGTTGCAGGATCTCTTGTTTTATGATATTTAAAATAGTTACCAATACTTTTGTGTGCCTTCTCTGTGGATTTGTTACTGCTAAGAGAGTCAGCCTTGGCTCACCTCGGGTTGTCACTGATCTCAGGACCTTTAAAGAATGTCCACATGCAGTGGGTTATGCTTGGATGCTTGAGAGCAGCCTCACAATACATTTTAAAAATATCACACCCACAGAAATTTTATTTTGCCCACAAAATTTGCATTGATCTAGTTCCCACTCTCTGCCATTCCTGGTGACCCCCCCCCTGCTCCTTCCATTGTGGTGGAACAGAGCTCCTTGTCCAGGCTATGGGTGACCCACCAGAGTGGTTTTCACAGTCAGCACCCTGGGATTCTGACACAGTAGGCCTGAGAATCTGTAATCAGAAAAAAAAAAAGATTCCCAACTGATTGTGGTATAGTAACCTGGTAGGGTAATCACTGATTAATTCCACTTTATCTGCCTTTGGGACGTATGTGGGATATTGCCTTTTAGAATTTAATAATTTCCACATTGAACCTAGTTCTAGCCAGCCATTCCAGAGATTAACCCTTCTGACTCTCAAGGAATTCAGAAATTGCTAACACGAAAGCTGTAGACTATAATTCATTCCTTCTTGGGCACAACTGCCTCTTTAAAAAGGCTTTACATATTTGGCTGATATCATGTCCTAACCCCCCTCTCTGTTAAAGGTTCTTGTTCAGATATCGTACACACATCAATTTTGAATTCTTTATAGATTTTCCCAGAAAGACAGACACACACTCCTACACACTCCTACACTCATGCACGCGCGCGCGCGCGCACACACACACACACACACACACACACACACTCCTCCACTCCTCGAAAGGCATGATTTGGATGAGAACATATTCTTAGGTTGTATTTACAGTCCATGTGTAATTGTTTCCTTTCTTGATAGCTCTGTCTGGGTGTCTCAGATAGATCTATCCTCTTTCCTCCTGAGCTTTCTGGGTTCTCCTGCTCCTATATTCGCTTTCTTTCTAAACTACTCGAAACCAGAAAGCTCCCCTGTCTTGCACTTTCCCTCTGCACCAGTCCACTGTATGTGTCCACTTTAGTCAGGCCACCAAGCTGGGACCCAGAAGACCAGAAGGCTCCTCCAGGTCTGTTATTAATTGATTTGGTGACCTTACAGAGGAGCCCCTGTTTTGGTCATTTACTTTCTCATGGACTTTGTCACTGGTCACAGGGCTGGTTACAGAGTTGTGACTATAGTTGCTTTCTTCAGGGCCTTGTTCACCTTCCATACTGCTTCCATCTCTTGCACACATGAACTTACATACACAGAAACACATCCCCAAGTATTTACTGTTAGAGTGTGCTTGAGGGATAGAACTGTGCCTTTACATTTGTGTGTGTGTGTTCTAATGCTCACACCCCTTTCTTCTACCTGGCATGGTACCTTGGTATCTTATTGGCACCTAGTAAAGATTTGCTCATTTGAACAAGTAACTTTCAGTCTCTCTGTCTGTCTTCTTCTTCTTCTTCTTCTTCTTCTTCTTTTTTTTTTTTTTTTTGCTTGCTTGTTTGTTTTTTCCAGACAGGGTTTTCTCTGTGGCTTTGGAGCCTGTCCTGGATCTAGCTCTTGTAGATCAGGCTGGTCTTGAACTCACAGAGATCTCCCTGCCTTTGCCTCCCAAGTGCTGGGATTAAAGGTATGTGCCACCAACACCTGGCTTCAGTCTCTTTTTTATTGTATACCACTGCAGTCCTCCTGGATGGCTTTTCAATGGTATTTGCAAGAGTCTTTGGTTACCTTACATCTGGGGAATAAACCAAAATTTTCACTTTCCCAGATGTTTTGTTTAGCCTGCCATTTTGGCTGTGCGTGCGTGCGTGCGTGCGTGCGTGTGTGTCTTTTTTTTTTTTTTTTTTTTTTTTTTTTTCTGTTTTTTCTTTTCTGATCCTTTCTGCTGTTGAAAAGGTCATTTTGAGTTTGGAATTTCACTTGGAGGCTGTGGCATTCACCCTTGCCTCAACCTCTGCTTGTTCCTGTACTGTGGCCACCAGCCAGCACTTGCTGCTGTTTTGTTCAGATTTACCTTACTATAGAAGTCATCCATTTGGGGAACAGTTTGGGGGTCATTTTTGGAATAGTCTATTTTTCTTTGGAATTAGGTTTGTTTTGATATTTTTGAGCTTTTCATACTAGATTGATATTGCAGTTCTGTACCAGCCGAATAGCATTGCACTTTTAGTAAAATGTGTGTGTGTGTGTGTGTGTGTATGTTTTACAGAATGTCACTACCAAACAATATCAAACCAAACAACAATAACAACAAAGTAACCCCTCCCCAAAGCATAAGACATGATGGATAAATATTCGAGACAATCACATGTTATTGGTCCCCGACACAAATCCTACTCCTTGAGGGATGTACTCTGCCACACAAAACCCTTTTCTGTCATACAGGATATTCACAGCATGTGCCCAGTGTGCAGAGCCACCTGTGCAGAAGGTCTCGGTTGAGCACTTGTGACTTGTGACTTGCTCTGCTACTCTGGGGCATTGTGTGGGAGAGCAGCTGGTGAATCTGGTGTCTCCTCCACACCTTCTCTCTTGAAGACTGAGCATCAGCTGAAAGCTCATTGGGTCTATGGACTTATGGGTCTAAGGACCTGCTGCCTTTTGAGACAGGGCTGGCTTTAAACTCCTGGTCATCTGTGTGAGCATGGGGAGTGCTGTGTTTGCAACATCACATCATACCTGGCTCTGTGCCAAGCCCTGTTTTTACTTGAGGGGGTGGGTCAAGTTTTCCTTTGTGTGTGTGCTGATGGGGACCTGAAAGCTCTCTGGATCTCTTGTGACATCCTGGCTAAGGGGCAGCACACTTGTGTCTACTGACAAAAGGCAGGACGGTCATCCTTTGACCTCCTCTAATTCATACTCAACAGGTTGTTTCCCTCTTTCGATTTGCACTCATTACTATCATCTGTGGAATTTGTCCCTCACAGTCCTGAGCTTTGTGTAGGTGACAGAAGTCTGAAAAGGGTCTCTGTGTACCCTTCACTGAAGTGACACGGGCTTTCCATAAAAGGAGTGGGACCTGTGAAGAACATGAGTGTGGTCCTGCCCAGGGTGGCCGTTCAGGTGAACTGCCTTAGCTCAGTGTGTTTATATCCCCCTTCCCAGATAGTCCCCTGGGTGGAATGACTTTGTCCTTCAGTTTCCCTGGCTCCTTGTGTGGAAAAACAAAACAAAACAAAACAAAACAAAATAACAAAAAGACAAAAACCAAAAACCCCATGGTTGTCTTGGGTAGTCTTGACTCCACGGGTCTAGAGTTATGCTTGGGAATTTGTATGTCAAGTTATTGTCAAGTTAGGGACTGGGAGGTAGCTCAGTGGGTAGAGTGCCTGCTGTATGAGAAAGAGAACCTGAGTTTGGATCTCTGGCACTCACATAATAAGCAGCTGTGGTGATGTGTATTTGTAATGTAAGAGCTGGGGCCACAGACAGGAGGATCCTAGGAGTTTGCTGGCCAATCAGTTTAGCTGAAACAGTTCACTCTAGTTGTGAAAGATCTTTCTCAAAGAGTAAGGTAGATGGGGCTGGAGAGATGGATCAGGAATTGAGAGTGCTTGCTGCTCTTCCAAGGGACACAAATTCTGTTCCCAGCTCATGGTGTCCCTTGGCTGCCTGTAACTTCAGTTCCAAGGGGACCTGATGCCCTTTGTCATGGGCTCTGAGACACACACACACACACACACGACATACAGTCACACAGACATGCACATAAACATACCTATATCTTCTCCAGTGATAGCTTGAAAGGGAGGGTACCACTCTGCTATCACCATAAAGCTAATAAAGTTGATGTATGTATAATGCATGTCTTTGGTGGCAGCCTCCCTCCCCTCCATCAGTGTTACTCAGATACCAGAACACACATGGGGTTTCAGAGTCAGTAGTACTGTCTTTAGCCCGAGTGATTGATGTTTCCTTGGAGGATATCTATTTTGTTAACCTGTGAACACAATCTGGTGGCAGCAATTTCTCTTGAGTGCAATCAGCCAATCAGCATAATCAGCATTAAGAGAGACAAAGACACTCATTTCAGGCAATCTGGATTTTTTTTTTTTTTTTTTTTTTTTTTTTTTTTTTTGTGAGAGGGTCTTATTCAGTAGCCCAGATTGGCCTGGAACTCACAGTGTATTCCAGGATGGCCTTGAATTTACAGTTCCTTGGGCTTGGGATTAGAGGAACAAGCCATCATTCTGCTGGAAGTACTGATTTGGGGCAGCTTGGGATTTTCTAACACATGAAGGGACTAAGGAGATTAATGGAAAAATCGAAGGCTCCTTAAATAAAACATTACACAAGAAGGGCCCAGGACTGGTCTTTCACCATGGCACTTCATGTTTCTGCCTTTGATGGGAAGAAGGAAGTGGCTTTAGAAGCAGAAGGATGTCCTTTGGGCTGCAATAGGTCATGCTGCACAGTGTCCCTGGCAGTGGCAGGAGGTTTGCTGACCCCCCCTCCCCTCCCCGTCCCTTTTTGAAGTATTACCTATAACACGTGACCTTCAGAAGCAAAGTGAAGAAACAAAGAGGGGTTTTGAGAGCTAGAGTGAGCAAACAGTGATTGTGTTCATTTTTTATTACTGTGTTTGAGTTCTTTGAACACGGTGGCCAGAGTTACTGCTCAGTTGCCAACAACCTGCAGAAGGAGCTGACTTGGAGACCAGAAACTTCCCTAGGCAGACCTCTGGGGACCTGGGCTTCAGTGCACTGGAAGAGGGACCCAGGCCCTCGTGCTTGTCTGGAAGACTGAAGGCATCAATTCAGCCTGCAGTAACTGGCTTGCAATTCGAGGGGTCCAGGGACATTTGCTCAAAGTCCTCTGATGACTGTGGACTCTGAGATTGGTGCTATGTTAGGGATTTGGGTGTGTGGCCAGGCTTAATTTGTGTTTCCCTTGGCATTCCAGAGTAAGCAGTGCAGGGAAATTTAGTCTTCAGGTATGTGGGAAGTTAGGTTTGTGCCCCCAGGACTGATCATCACAGGGATGAGACAAATGGGTACCTGATGATATACGAAAGCCATCTAGCCGTTTATCTGCCCTCTCTGAAAGCAGTTTCCTGTAGTCCCAGTGACTAAGCAGTGGGGTCCAGGGGAGTAAGCCTCAGGATCTGATACTTAGAGAACAACAAGCTCCAGCCCTCCCATCCTGAGGGTGGGGGCGTGGATAGAGTGGGGGAGGCTTCTCTGCTATTCTGCACTGTCTGCTATTTTCCTTTCTCTGTTGTAACATAGGGGGAAAAAACTTGGGGAGAAGACAAAGACCCCCTTGTCTGGTGGGGGTGTGAATATAAAATTGGCACATGTTGTGGTGGCTCTTCGTGGGTTTGTGGTGGGAAAGCAGTGTGGCCTCAGCCTTGCATGGCAGGCTTGCTACAGGACACACAAGGGTGGAAACTGTCTTCCTTGTAAGAGCCAGTTCTCAGTGGCTGAAAGAGCTTCTCATCACAGGCATGGGGAGTGTGTGCTGTCGACACACCCTGAGTCGCCACTGCAGGTGGCATTGATTAATCACCCTGACATAGCCCTCACCCTGTTATACTTGTCTTGGCAAAACCCTGTTCTACCAGCCTCGGAAACATATTTGGTACCAGGAGAGACTGAATAAGGTCTTGGTAGTTGCCCGGGGTGGTTCCACTGACCTCGGGCACTATAGACCTTTGCTGAGGGGATGGATGCCTTTGGTCTTTCAAGCAGGCACAGAAAGCCTGGGCCCATCTTCTAGTAGACTGAAGACCAGTTCCCTGGAGGGCTGCCTAGAGAGGTTTCTGGTCTCAAAGTCAGTTCCTTCTACAAGTTGTTGGCAACTGAGTAGTAACTCTGGGTTCTTTGAATATATCGGACAAACATCATGCCAGGGTGGACTCATTGCCACACAAAGACAGGTTGGGTGTGTGGTGTTGCAGAACCTGTTTCTGGGGTAAGAGTAACTCTCCCACTCATAGACATGTTTATTCATATGAAGAAAGTATGTGTGTTTTGTGAGGTAAGGAAAACACGATGAGAATATTTTGGTTGGAGTCAGATATTGTCTCCTTAATAATATGTCTTCATTTAACAAATAGCACCCCCTTTAAATACAGTTTTGCTTGCCAGATAAGGTGTTGAACACACCGCTGTGGTTGTTCGCTTAAGTATAAGGCCTTTCTCAGAAGCAGGTGTATTTTTTAATTGTGTGGTTTGCTTCTCTGTGAGAAGCTCTTGGATAGCGTTTAGGTCACAAGCATTTCCAGTCTGCTTCCTGGCAGGAGATATCTTGGCTGTCTGCTGACTCGGTATCCCCACATTGAATGTTCTACTCAGCAGGTGTTGATGGATTAACTTCTCTGAGGTGGCCATGCTGCAGGGAGCCTTTTTTTCTCTGCTCTCAGATACATTTGTTTGGAAAATGCCAAGTCTCACTGAGGTTTCAGGACATGCTGTCTTCCTTATTAATTTTTATGTTTTTCTTTGTAGTGAATGAACATAGCTGTTCATTCACTGGCTCTTTATTTTTTTTTTAATCACTTAAAAAAATTTAAAACAGTGTTTTCTCATTTTACATATCAATCCTAGTTCCCACTCCTTCCCCTCTTCCCATCTTTCCCCCACCCCCTCCCCCATCTCCCCCCCCCCCATCCCATCCTCCATCTACTCCTCAGAGAGGGTAAGGCTTCCCTTGGGGAGTCAGCATCACTTTGAGGCAGGACCAAGGCTCTCTCCACTGTATCTAGGCTGAGCAAAGTATCACTCCAAAGAGGATGGGCTCCAAAAAAAAAAAAAAAAAAAAAAAAAAAAAAAATTCAAGCACTAGGGATAAATGCTCTTCCCACTGCCTCATGGCTCTTCCTTGTTTTTTGTTTTGATTTTTTGAGACAAGGTTTCTCTGTATTGCTTTGGAGCAATTCTGGAACTAGCTCTTGTAGACCAGATTGGTCTCAAACTCACAGAGATCCACCTGCCTCTGCCTCCCGAGTGCTGGGACTAAAGATGTACCCCACCAACCCTCAGCTTTCACTGGCTCTTCTTTAAGTGGGATACATTAAAGAGATTTACTTTCTTGCAACATTTAAAACACTTCCAAATCTTTATGAAGATTTGAAGGAAAAAAGACCATATGCTGCGCCCAGCCCAAGATTTTGTCATTATGTTACTATTCAAAGCAAGGGACTGTTGAATATTTTGGGACTTACTAAATCCTAGGGCTCTGGAGGCTGAGGCAGAAGAGCTATCATGAGAACAGTGCAGCCTGGTCACATAGGAAGACCCGTCTCACTCCCTGTCCTCCCTAAAAAAGCAGGTAACCACTTAAAGTCCTTTCCTGTGACACTTCTAACTATTAAGGAAAATGGTTGTAACTAAAAACAAACATTGTAACAGTTTCACTCAGGTAGGTTTACATAGCAACAGAATTATTCCTTATGTTTACACATAATTAACTCATATTTATACTGTGTTGATTTTCCCTGGCACCTTTACAAGATTTTGTGTGTATATGTGATTTTAAAAGTAGTTACATTGAGAACTCTTATAGGTATGTTTAAGCAATCAGAAAAATACTGTCATAGCATTGTTACCGTTTTTTCATATGCATACATGTATTTTGTTTCCTTTAGATTTCAAAAGTTACTATATATACATTTAAAAGTTACTATAATATACATTTGAAAAGTTATATGTATTCACTGTATTTGAGCTTCTTGTTTAAAGTGTTTTCACGAATTTGTTTCTAGTGATTAAATGCGCTAAAGAACAGGTTCATGTGTTTTGACCTTTCTCATTTGGCTACAAATTTGGTTGGGTCAAACCTTTCCCCTCCCATCCCATGTAGAGATAAGAATCATGTAAGTGCAGTAGGAAGCTTTGCTCTTTGGGTTTCAGTGATTTTTGTCTAAGAGAGGTATCTAAAAAGTAAGGGGAAGAGATCCTTAAAAAATAAGGACACCTGAGTAAATGACCATCTTCAGTAATCTATCATCTCTAAGCCAAATTTGTGGTTAACGTTTTGATGGCTTACAGGTACTTTTCTCATTTTCCATGTCTATTATAAAACCTTGATTGGGATTTTAACATACGCATAGTTTTATCATGTCCTATACCAATAAAATTAATGTGAACATTTGTCTTCATTTTTGTGGAAATCCATCCTTAGTTTCCAGGTGTCATAATTATCAAGAATGCTGTAATGAATGTTCTTTAGGGACTGGAGAGATGGCTCAGGGGTTGAGAGCGCTGGCTGCTCTTCCAGAGTTCCTGGGTTTGATTCCCTAGCATCCACATCAGGTGGCTCTCAGCCATCTGTAGCTCTAGTTCCAAGGGTTCAGTACCTTTCTCTGACCTCTATTGGCCCTGCACACACATGCAGTATAGACACATACATGGAGGTACAACCCCCATAGGTATAACATAAAAACAAATCTTAAAAAGAAACAAAACATGTATTTTGTACTGAAATCCAGAAGATTTTAAGACACACCGCTATGTCGCTTTTCATAGAGTTTGATCCAGTTGTACTTTTCTTAGCAGAAAACAAGGCTGCCAGTGTCCCCAGCCATTTAAGTAATTTGTTATTACCTGGTAAATGGTGAATCCTACCTCCTCTCTTGTTAAGAGTAGTGTAATTTTAAAAACGTCTCAGTGAACATTTATAATGCCTTTGCTTCCTTTCTGTTTGTTTCCCCAACTGTGTCTTTTGCACATATATCTGATCTGAAAAAGGGTGTTGTTCCTTCATCTGCTTTAGAAGTGTTAGCAGTATGCCTGGCAGTTTGCAGTAGGTAAGAACTGGGCCCTGGCTTTCGTGTCCAGCACCAAAGCCAGTCAACCAAACCCAAATCTCACCCTTGTGCCTCGCTCAATACATCATAAGACCCAACTAAGAAGCAAAACAAACAAAAAAATGTACACAGTATCAAATTTGGTATAAGTAATTTTCCTTTTATAAGTTAATTGTTTTTCATCTTTAGATTCTAAAGGCTTGGTCACCCTTCTTACTGTGTAGCCCCCGCTGACCTGGGATTCAGAGAGAGAGAGAGAGAGAGAGAGAGAGAGAGAGAGAGAGAGAGAGAGAGAGAGAGAGAGAGAGTGTGTGTGTGTGTGTGTGTGTGTGTGTGTGTGTGTGTCTCTCTCCCTGGCCTCTGCCTTCCGAGTGCTGGAATTAAAAGCGAGTGTCACCATGCCCCGCTTCTGAGCTACTTTAAAGCTCCTTTTTGGTGGTGTTGTTTAGTTCTGTCTTTTGAGACAGTCGTGCAGCCAGGCAGGCTTCAAACACACTAGGTAGTGGAGGCTAGTTTTGAATTCTTTTTTTTTTTTTTTTTTTTTTTTTTTTTTTTTTGAGTCAGGGTTTCTCTCTGTGTAACAGTCCAGGCTGCCCTGGAACTTGCTCTGTAGACCAGGCTGACCTCAACTCACGGAGATCCGCCTGCCTCTGCTTCCCAAGTGCTGGGATTAAAGGTTTGTGTGTCACTATTGCCTAGCATAACTTTGAACTCTTGATCCTCCTGCCATTATTTCCCTAGAGGTGGGATTATAAGCATGCACTACCGTTGCCTGGTTGGTGTTTTAAAATTCAGATCTAATGTTATCATATCATAACATGTTGTTAATTATATGCACCAAGGAAACATACATTTACTGTAATATGGGATAAAAAAAAAAAGATCTTGGAGGCAAATGGTATGTTTCTCTACTACTGTCCTATAAGTTTAAAAAAAAAAATTGAAACATATAACACTCTGAAAGGCAAAACTAACATCGTGTCTGCCACTCACTACTATTTCTGACACTTTGACCTAACTGGTAAGCCTGGACAGTGGTCAGGGCAGTTAGTTCAGCCAGACAACAGGATGACTAAGATTCCCTCCCCTCTACCCTCACCAAATTGATTAGTTGTGGGACTGAATTGACTGAAGCAACCTGTTGTTTTGGCTCCCTGTGGACACCACCTGTTTCTTCCATTTCTCTTTCCAGCCTCCTACTGCCCTGGTGCAGAGCTGTGTGCACAGCGGGTAAGCTATCAGTGTTGTTGCTGAAGAATGTTGCAATAAAGAGGAGTAGATTGCTTTTTGCAAGCTTGTGTGTTCTTAAGACACCCCACTGTTTTTGACATGGAGTGCTCCAGTTGAAGGGCTCTGTGTGGAAGCCTTGCAGGTCTCAAGTGTTTGCTTCAGAGTAATTCCAGGCTGTATGAATGCTTAAGTATCACTGGAATTTAATTACCATATTTAGCACGAGGAGACCTGGGCAGTGAGGACATTTCTGACCAACCAAAGAAGGAAACTGAAGGACTGCAATTCTTTCTTTCTTTCTTCCTTTTTTCCTCTCTCTCTCTCTCTCTCTCTCTCTCTCTCTCTCTCTCTCTCTCTCTCTCTCTTCCTTTCTCTTTTTCTTTAATGAGATGGCTAGGAGAATGCCAGCCGGGCTGGGTCTCTAATTTGTGACAACTGGTCTTTGTTTTTGTGCCCCTTCCATATAATTAATTTATAGATGGGCAAAGAGATTTGATAGGACAGTTCTTTCTCTTCCTGAAGTTCAGTTCTGTCTTTGGGAGGAAGTAGAGAATTATCACACTCCTGATTCCTCCCTGAGTGGCTCAGCCAGCAGGTGAGACCATGGATTGTGTGTTCCCACCTTTCTCCTTTAAGATGTGCTCGTTTTTCAGCTTTGTCTTGGCCTGGATTTATTTTGGCCTAGCCCTTGTCTCCACCCAGTGGAACCATCAGCCTTCCTGCTGTGGCTTGACATTATGCTGCCTCAGTTTTTCCATTTAAAACAAGAGCTAGTAGTGGAATGACCAGCAAATGTAATTAACATAAACATTATTTTTATAAAGTAAAACAACCTCCAACATCAATACATCCCCATGTAGTTCAAAGAATGTCTCTCAGCAGTTGCTCCTTTAATCCCCACAAAACTTTGCTGGAGCTGAGCCTCCTAGGGGTCAGGTGGCTTGCCCTTGTGTCCTGTTGTTTGTTCCTAGATGATGGAGGGCAGGGCAGGCACTGAAACTCACATCTTGATTTCTTTCTTTCTTCTTCTTCTTTTTTTTTAATATTACTTTTCTTTCTCAAAAAGTTCCGCGGTGCTTTTACTCTGTAAGTATCATCCCTGTAGGGCTGAATGTACAACTCCTCATTGTACTCAAATGGCTGTCCTCTGGGGGTAGACAGTATTTACTTGCATTGTAGGCTGAGGTGTTTGGAGTTTATAATGATGTTGAGAGTCAGAGTCAGTGAGGCCTCAGGCTGCATTCAGAGCTCCAGCGGGCCTCAGTAGCCACTGTACTTTATGCACCCTTCATAGCTTCCATACAAGATAGAGGGGTGGACCCGGAAACTGAGGCTCAGGGTACTGCAATTAATAATTGTCTTAGTTTAGATTCAGAAATAGGTCCAATCCCAATATTCTCCTGTGTTCAAAGACATTGCACACACATTTTTGTTCTGAGTAACTAAACATTAAGTCACAAAACACCTCCTTTCAAGAGCCAGCGGGGGACCTGTTGTGTCTTCTAGTCAGTAAGAGTCAGATGGGTGTCAGCTGGCAGTTGCAGCTGGGCTCTGGCCTCTTCTAGGCTGCCTCCACCACCAGGACAATCAAATAGGATTCAGGGAGATTGGCAGGAGGTCCCATTAGGCCCACATGGGTCTTAGCCCTGAGCTCTCCTGAGGGTTTGTCTTAGAAACCCCCAGACTCTGGCTCTCCTTGGAACATTCCTGTGTGTGTAGAGCCTTTGAGAGGAAGCTGTCAGCTTTGTGGGAAGAGGGTGGGGATCCTAAAGTGTGGCCCCCACC
Source organism: Phodopus roborovskii (assembly GCF_943737965.1). Lineage (NCBI taxonomy): Eukaryota > Metazoa > Chordata > Mammalia > Rodentia > Cricetidae > Phodopus > Phodopus roborovskii. The sequence continues at coordinate 29,255,421 of NW_026126540.1, forward strand.
TGCTAGCTCCTGTCTTTGGACAGGTTTCTTTGTGCTTTTTTTTTTTTTTTTTTTCCCCTTGTCTGCAATGAGGATAAGTAACAGTGTGTGATGTGGGGGTTTGTTGGAAATGTTAAATACTCTATTAGATTCACAGTGTCTGGAACAAAGTGAGTGTGGTAAGGACTTGGCAGTGCTGTCTCTTTAGGTCACAGCGTGGTCTGCCCGTTCATTGCTGTGGAATGGAATGCTCCATCCATCTTCTGCAGTCAAGTGTGAACGAGTGACTGCAGTCCTGGGTGAAGGACCAGGAAGGACCTTCAGCTTTGCAGGCAGGGTGGGGACTCTTCCCTGGTTTCTTCTGAATTGGAACTGTTGATAAGCATCACATTCAAGTTTCTTCCCTTTATGGGGTATCATTCCAGCTTGGAGTTTTAGGTACTGCCTGGGAGGTGGTAAAATTATTTTTAACCAGGCATCATGGTTATATGTACCGTGATTCCCCCTCCCCCTAAGGCATAGATCTGAGAATAGTTTTAACTTAAAGATTTTTTTATTGTATGTTTTTTTTTTTTTTTTAAATGTGTGTCTCTGCCTGTGGGATGTCAGATCCCCTCCAAGTTACAGGTGGTTATAAGCTACTTGAAGTGCATTCTGGGAACTGAACCTGCTCCTTCTGAAAGAGCAGTAAGTGCTCTTAAGCACTGGGCCATTGGTCCAGCTCCAAGGTTCATGTTTACTCTAGAATTCCTTTGATAGGACAGATGTTCCTGCGAGGAGCATCGCTAAGGCCAGGATACTCAATTTATTATCTCTGTTAGACATTGCAAAATAATCTAAGTATCCCATATCTCTCATTGCAGCCTCAGAAGTTACTGGAGGCTTAGGAATCTCAGCTGGGAGCTACCCACTTACTCTATACCTAGTTTAAAGATGAAGACACTGAAGCCTACAGAAGCAGAGTGGCTGCTAAAGGGATGGGCCAGGGTCAGGTCCAGAATCCATGCTCCTGATTCTTGGTCAGGTGTTTTCTTTTTTGTCTGTGCTTACCACTCCTCAGAGGTGTGTCATTGTGTTGGCTCTCTGGGCTTTGAGGTCTGAAGACTAATTTCAGAGCCAGCAGTAGTGAAGGAGTATGACTGGTGTGGGGAAGGCAGAGGTGTAGCCATTTTGAAGCTGCCTCTGAAGTGGAGAACACATGTCCTGAGGAATCCTGCTTGTCCCTTTGACCTTCTTTGTCATGGTGAGGATAACCCAGTGGGTCTGAGGGTCACCAGTGGGTGATCCAGAGCTGGAGCCACCAGGACTGGGAGCTGCCGTCTCAAATGTATTTTACCATTTGTTTCCCATGACAGCTTGCTTATCTCAAGTCTTGGCAGCCTTGGACAAATGGTTGTCAGGTTTTTTTTTTTTTTTTGTTTTGTTTTGTTTTAAGACAAAACTCCAAATTCTACTTGGCAGATTTTGTAAGCCACCTTCTAGCTACCACTCCCTTCTGCTCCCTCTATAATTATTGTTAAGACTTTTGTTTTTCCACTGTGGGAGTAAAGGTTTTCTTTTATAGTCTGAGGTATTTGTAATTATTGGTAAGCGCACAGTTGACAGAAAATGTTAAGTGTGTTCATGTTAATGCAGGTATCTTTAAAACACTTAAAATACGTTTCCTATAATTTGGATCTTCCTAAAAAAGCAGTTGAAGGTTCTTATTTGAGGGAAGGAGCATTTGGATGTAGCACAGGTACATAGGAACATAAGGAGAGGAGCATTTGGATGTAGCATAGACACATACGAATGCCACTGGAGAACTACAGTGTCTCTGTGAAAGCTGATCCAGCACATGTCTCCTTAATAAAGTAAACCAAACAGACAGAAACCTCTATCCTCACGGAGCTTGTGTGACTTGTAGTAGCTTCCATGTACTGAGGGTTTATGAGGTGACAGATGCTTGGGAAGACAATACTCATTTCTTTCAGTCCTTAGAGTAAGCATTATGAATCCTGGTCACACAAAGACCAGGGAATGACCATGCTTATTGGCCTTCCTAGTGTGAGCTCCACTAGTCTGACTCTAAAGCTGGGGCATTCTGATGGGATCCTGTAGTTCCACTAATGACTGACAGCTTTGAGATTAATAATTTGTGTACTGACTTGATGCTTTAGAAATATTTTAACTCTGAATGAATACCTTCATAATATTATGGAAATTATTAAAACTACCCACTTCCATTTGGAAGAATTCTAGTTTCTTCTAAATATTTTTCTAACTAGAAAGGATGTATGTTGTAGTTATGCAGATAGTAATGCAAAACAAAAGTTGTTTAGTGGTCTTTTCTGTGTTATTTCTTGGCCCCTCCCAAAGAAATTCTTCAGTAGATTGAGACCAAGAATGAATAGTCTTGCTTTTTTTTTTTTTTTTTTTTTTTTTTGTACTAAGAAAAAATTTAGAAAGATTGAAATGGTAGCCTAGAATCATGTTTGTGCTCAGAAACGTTTTCTGGCAGGCTGTTTGGTTCCAAATAGCTTTCTCTGGACTTTGCAGTTGTATTCTTACTATGTCCTTCAAAAAGAGACGTGAGACACAGTGTAAAATGATTGGAATGTGCAGTCTCTCAACAATGGACACAGCCTGTCTTTAAAACTACCCAGTTTTAACCCAGCTCACCAGACACTAAAGCTACCCAGTTCCAACCTGCATAACCACATACTAAAACTACCCAGGTTCAACCTGCATAACCAAATACTAAAGCTATCTACTTCCAACTCCCCTCACCAGACGCTAAAACTGCCCACTTCTAACCTGCCTCACCAGACACTAAAGCTACCCAGTTTTGGCCTGCATAACCAGGTACTAAAACTACCCAGTTTCAACCTGCATAACCGGATATTGAACTACCCAGTTCCAACCTGTCCTGCCTAGGAACTTTGGAATCGTGCATGCCATTCTGCACCTGTTACTCCGGGACAAAAATGAGAATGATTTGCCTTTTCTAAGAGCTTTCCCTTCTGACCATCTCCTCTGATACTGGAATCTGGCGGTCCTCCGCACTAATGTGTGCGAGAAAGATGCTTGACAGCAGAAGGGAATCTGGAGTATATATCCCTTCTTCTCTGCAGTGCAGGCTCCTTGGATGTGCAGACATGGGAGTCCTTTCAAATACACTGACGTTCTTGCAAGGATTTCACTGTGTTTGCCACCAGCTGAGCAGTAATGGGGAGAATGGTCAGTAATAGCATACTGAAAAGTAGATGGCAGCCAACACTGTTTGTAAGCACCTGTCAGAATGACTTTAGGTACCCTTTCTGGAGCACATGGGTTGTCTCTGAGCTGCGCAGGTGAGTTTTGGAGCTAGACAGACTTGGCTTTGGTTCTTATCAGCTGAGAACATCAGACAAACCTTTAACATCTCCAGGCCTCAGTTTTCTCATCTGTGTAATGGGAGTAATAGTAATAACTAGCCTGCAGAGTGCTTTTAAAGACTGGAAACAACATTTAATTATGCCTGCCTGGCTCAGGGCACAAAGTAGGTACCCAAAGGTGGGGGGCCCTGAACTTTTAAGTTAATACTCCCAAGGTAATTCCACATTGGGAATTTTCTCCCCTGGACCTGTTTGTTTCAGGGACTCCCGAGAAGTTCTGCTCTACTGCCTAGGCAAGATTATGGATTACTGGACATGCGGGTTGAAAGTGTTACTGTTCGGTACTCTCGGTTTGTAGGTTAGTTCAGTGTGGCTTAACACCCGTTTCTATTGTTTTTTTCCTAGCTTACAGCCTCTTGCACCTCTTGGAAGCGGCTGATTCATAGAAAAAATACTGTTCAGACTTTCAGAGTAAAACTGAAGAACCCTTTCAATGCAAAGCGACTTGGTGGGATCGCTTCTGTCTTTAACCCCTAAGTCCTTGGCAGTCAGCTTTGAGGTGCTAGAACGCTGTTGGTTTTTGGCATTGGAGGGCTTGTTGGACAGGGGTGTGAAGCAGCCTCCACTGGAGTTTGTGCTGGAGAAGCTAGCAAGGCTTGGGGCCTGCTCCTGCGTCTGATTCCCGAGTGTGGTTGACACAGCCGGGGAACAGTAGGGAAGCTGCTTTCAGAAGTGGTTGATGTTACATTACCTCATGCTCTACACTGTCTGTGCCATGTGGGCTGGGGAAGGGGCTTTCCTAATTTAAACCATGCTGCCATTTATCATTTCTGTCCTAAGATCAGTGAGGACTTTTTTGTTTTTGTAGAACTTTAAGACTGGGAATTTTATTCTTATGAAACAATTATATTAAATAGTGTTTCCCAGTTTATGCTCAATCTCTATCTTGTTTGAGCCTCAAATCAGCTCTTCCAGGAAAAGAAGGCTAGTTATAGTTCTTCTATAGATGAGAATAGTGAATCTCAGGGAGTTCTTTGAAATCACAGGGCTAGTATCTGACAGAGCCCGGCCTGGAGCCCAGGTTATTACATGTAAGACCGCTCATTTCCTTATGCCACATGCTTCCTCCATAGCACCCCTCAATTGGATTCTCTTCTGTTGGTTAGAATTCAATGATTCTCCCCCCAGGAAGCTGTTAGACTCCCCAAAGCTGTCCTTTCCAGGGGTTGCTCTAGTCACTTGTCTCTACCCCACCCAAAGGAAAGCTGGCAGAAAGTGTGGCTGACGCAGCTGAAGCTGCCATACTGGGGCTATGCTATATACCCGCTCACTTACGTTCATGGTGTTTTCCTCATGCGCCTTTTTTCTTGTTTGTCATTCATTCTTCATATGTCAAGCTCTGTTTCCTTCCGTGTGGGCCAGAGTGACTGTCCCTTGAAGTTCTCTAAGGTTAAGCTGCACATGGTTGCTCCCACCGGTAGTCTAGTGCTCAGTAGGCTAAGGCAGGATGATCTCGGCTAGTTCAAGGCCAGCCTGGACGATATAGTAAGTTCCAGGTCATCCTGGGCTAAAGGGAGACCCTGTCTCAAAAAACCCAAACCAAAGGCCACTGAGCTGGCTCATAGATAAAGGTGCTTGCTTCCAAGCCTGGCAGCCTGAGTTTATTTGATCTCTGGAACCCACATGATGGAAGGAAAGAATCAGTTTCTAAAAGTTGCCGTTTGACTTTCACATGTGTGCTATTGCACATGTATCATGGGCTTGTGTGCACATGCGATCTCTCTCTCTCTCTCTCTCTCTCTCTCTCTCTCTCTCTCTCTCTCCACCCCCCCCCAGCCCCCAAAGTTATCTAAGGTTTGTCAAGAATACAGAGCGGAGCCCTAGCTGGCAGCATTTCTTTCCTTAATCATTATAACATTTCATTCAAATAGAATGCTTATCTCATATGTGTTTGGGCGTGTCCACATTGCACTGTCACTTCTGTAAGTGCACTTCAGGTTTCTTCTTTTCATCAAAACGAGGAAATAGAACGTGTTTTGTTAATAGTAGTTGTACATGTACACCCACAAGGAAGTGTGTGTTTAAGCTCTGTGGGAGTGCTAAGTGATACATTTGGGGAAGAAAAAGCATGGTGGCTAAACTGTTAGCTGCTGGATATTCAGGAGAGAGGAAAACCCACACGTTCCTACTGTGTCAGTCCTACTCAGGTCAGTCCTGAGGTAATGGTGATATGAAAACCCTTGGCATGGGTGTGCATGCACACCTTTTATTCATGGAAACCTCCTAAAATGCTCTAATTGCCATATGTATGAGGGGCTAGATAAAATTTGACACCACAAAACAATAAAGGACTAAAGACTATCATTTGACTCCTGCGGCAGTCTAGCTGGACATTGTGCCCTCAGTGCAGCTCCTCAGGGAAGGCTGCTGTCACCTGGCTGCACCAGGGTGGTGATGCTCTGCTCTGTAGGAAGAGGGGGACAGCCAAGTCTCTCTCTGCTGCGGCAATCTCCATAACTCTGATAGCAGGGTTGCTCCCGAGGCAAAGAAGGCTTTCCAGCATTTGTATAACCTTTTTATAGGAAATGGGGGACTCTAGATGTGGTTGTGCACAATCCTAGTACTTGGGAAGCCAAAGCAGGAGGATTGTGAGCTCAGGACCCACCTAGGTAGGTAACAGACTCAAAAAGGAGAGGGGGGAATGAATTAGTAGCTTTGTTACCTTTTACCCGGCTGAAGTTTTAAATTTGAGAATTTGAGTATCTGAATTGGAAATTAAGCATGCCTAATAGGATGATAGGTAGGGGTGTGTGTGTGTGTGTGTAGGGAGGAATAATAGACTTTGGAATCTTTTTTTTTTTTTTTTATTCAGAAAAGATGTTTATCTCTATGCCTCTTCTCAGTTGGCAGAGAATAGCTATCCAGAGTACTGCTCAGGCCTCCTGAAAGATAGATTTAGGGAAGTTGTAGCTAGCTTAATAACCATCTGTGGAGTGACATAGATTGACACACCCAATTACACAAGCCCAGAGTCTGAGAACTAGCGATGTGCAATAATCTCATCCGAATCTGCTGGTCATTATCAACAGTGACAATGGTTCTGCTATTCCTTCAGGGCCACGTGAAAAGACAGTCCCTCTATCAAAGGCTAAGCCAGCCCTATGAAAAGCCTCCCCCGCCCCCTTCTCCCCAAATTTCTGTTTAAACAGTTTCTTTTGAGAGGTTTTGAAAGAATTCATTTTGCTTCTTGTTTTTCATTGATTGTTTTTTAGTTTTCATTTTTAAATGCTGTGCCTTCCTAACCCATCAGGAAGGGCCAGTGTATTGTAGGCCACTTTCTAAACATGAATTTCTTTGCTTTCTCCCAGCCTTCTGTGACATTATGCTGCTTTGTTTGTATGAAGCATTCTTTCTAGTTTATGGTTTTGTCACAACTGCTATTAAGTCACCTATGGGCACTTTCTAATTCGATGCATCTTGGTCACCCTGGGTAGGAGGGAAGGAAAGTTCACAGGGATAATTTACATGTTGAGAACATAACCTGTATTAGTTTGTCAACACTTGGAGAAGCATCCTCACCTTTTATGGAGACCACGCCATGCATTTGTAGATGCTGAGACAGGGACCTGTGAGATCTCAGGCCAGCTTGCTCTATGAGTGCTGGGGTGAGTTAGGGACATCACGGCCAGGTCCTCTGTCTGTCCCTCTTTGTAGAACAGGGTTGTTTCTATATTGGCAGAAAGGTAGAATCTTTCTGTTTTAAAAATATATTATGTACTTTAGGAAAGTATGTTAGGATACCCTTCCACCCTGCTATCTGTGGGTCATGGTCCTGACTGGAGCCGGGTGGGTGCTGTGGGGCTCCTGAGTAAGATGGGAAATTTGGGGTTTCATAGAAATTATTGAGCTTTTCCATAGCTTCCTGTAAGGGGAGGTTTGATGTAGCATGTGTCCTCTGATTTATTCACACATTGCCAACTGGAGCTTTGGAGTTTTAATGTCTGGGCTTTGGTTTTGGAATATGTGTCTTTGTGCATCTTTGTACATCACAGATGCTTGATGAAGCATTATTGTTTTGACAAATGGTTGAAGGTGAGTCTGGCTGAGCAGTGCTATTGTAGCTGGGTCTAAGTGTCACACAGGCAGTGGATGTGGGCTTGTTGGGTGTTTGAGAGCTGTAGAATTTGAGGAAGCACCATGAGTGTGGTTTCCAGAGATCCAGGTAAGGACATAGCCCAGGGTATGGGCTAGATAAAAATCTGGCTTAACAAATGTATTTGGTGTTTTACCGAGGAGTTTCTTCCTGTGTTGAATGATGTAGTAGTTGGCTTATGTTTCTTCATAGCCACCCATTTCATTCATTCAACAAATATCCAAGTGTCCGTCAGGTGCGGACTATTAGAATTGCTGAGGATGTTTGAAGAAAGTGTTAAAAACCTCCTCCAACAGTGGGGCTACAGTGAGCATAGGCCAGCATTGATTTGTTTCTGCTGGTTAGTGATGTATCCATGTAAGCCTGCTCTTTTCTCCCTGCAGTTGGTAACAAGACCTTACTACTAATCAGCATAACATTATTGATTGTGTGCTTTCCATTAGACACAGTATGGGCTGATGCATTTATTCCTTAGAAAAACTTCAGGGTTTTTTTTTTTTTTTTGGGGGGGGGGGGGGGTTTGTTTTTGGTTTTCAAGACAGGTTTCTCTGTATTGCTTTGGAGCCTGTCCTGAAACTAGCTCAGTAGACCAGGCTGGCCTTGAACTCACAGAGATCCACCTGCCTCTGCCTCCAGAGTGCTGGGATCAAAGGCGTGAGCCACCAACGCTCAGCCAAACCTCAGGGTTTTAATCAGAATTTAAAAATGATGAACTTGGAAAAGGTTGGTAATTTGGGGCTGGAGAGATGGCTTAGTAGTTAAGAGCACCAATTGCTCTTCCAGAGGACCCAAGTTCGATTCCCAGCACCCATATATGGCAGCTCACAATTGACTGTAACTCCAGTTGGGAGGGCTCCACCACCCTCTTCTGGCCTCTGTGGGTATTGCATGCTTGTGATACATAGACATGCATGCAGGCAAAACACTCATACACATACTTTTTTTTTTTTTTTTTTTTTTTTTTTTTAAGAAAGAAAAGAAATAGTGGGTATCTTAGCCAAGATCATGTGACTAGTTATTGGCTCTACCACTCCTGACTGCATTGTCACACTTGCCACTCTCAGGTTCAGCCCCGTGTGGGTTGTGTAGAGCCAGTTTGGTAGTTATCCAGCAGCACATTGTAGGGAAAGGATGGAACAAATAAAAAGGGTAAGTGTTGTTCGGGGCATGTGCACACGTGTGTGGATGTTGAGTTCCAAAGTAAAGTGTGCTCCCCCCCCCCCCCCCCCCCCGCTACTATAAAATGTTTGCAAGCTATGGCTTTGTTAGCTGTGGACTCACAGGCTGTGAGGATTCCTTTTAACAGATTGTGAGATTTAGGCCTTAGAAAAACTAACTCTTCCAAGAGTATGAAATTAGTGGCGACACAATACCCAGCCACCCACTTCCTTCATGGAGCTGCAGCCTTAACAGTGCTGGGAATGCCTGGCAATCAGGTCTTATCTTCCGCATGATGGGAAATGTGTTGTGGAAGCTTTGGAGATGTTGACAGAGCCTGAAAAGGGAAGTTGAACCTCAGCCCACTCTGAGTAGGTGAAAATTCGGCCATGGAGCCCCACTGTTGCAGATAAAGACAGAACATTTCTCCAGGGAATTCTGGCATTCGTGATGGAATGAACATGATAGCATTAATGAACAGCGCAGGTTGTACATTCTGTTTCTATGTTAACTCATGTAATTGCTAATTATTTTGGCAGATTGGCCATAGCTGTTTTGAGGGAGAAAGGTAACCTGCGAGCTAGTCATCTTCAGTTCTTTTTCTAGCTTCTGCCAAGGTCAGAGCCATTTCCCTCCTAGCCTGGCTTACGTGGCATGCCCTCAGTCTCATTTTTCTGTTGCTCAATTATACATCGCTTCGTTAGATAGGTAGTTTGGGTTCCCGTTACCGTCCCCCTTATGTTAGCTGTTGCTGGCTGGATCAGGAGCAGGGCTGTGGTGCCTGGCTGGATTATTGGTTTTCCATTCAGAGTCTGCCCCACGTATTGTAGACAGAGCACTCATGGTCTGTCCAGAAGTAATGACGACCCTGAGGATTACTTGGGGTGCTTATAAACCCTTCCAGCAAGTGCTCATGAGTGTCTTACAGTCTCCAGATGCTGAGGGATGCAGTCATGGCCTTACCGGGGAGGGTAGCAGGCAGCTGCAAGCAGGTACTGAGGTGTAACTAGTACACTGGTTAGAGTAACATGTGCTGAGAGGCATGAAGCGAGGGTGGAGGGAAAGAAATGAACATCATACTGGAGTAGGAAGAAAACTAAGAGAAAAGGAAGAACGGAGCTCTTGGTAGTTGGTGACAGAGCCCAGCACAGAAGCCAAGCCATCACCTTCCCTACCCCTTAACATTTCCGGCCGGTCATCATTTTAACAGAGCACTGGATTACAGAGAAGAGTGAATGTCTGTCTTATAGGTGCCTCTGAGCCCCAGCCCATGTCTGTGAGAACAAGATGTTGGTAAAGTGTGTCCAGTGCCTGTGTCCGGTCTCTGCATTTTCCTGGCCTACTGTGTACTCTGAAGGGCATATATAACCCACTTGTGGAATGTGGGGGATACAGTGAGCAAGTAGCTTCAGACTCTAAAATAGTATGCCCCAAGAAAAACGATATTTTCAGCATAGGCTTTGCTTAAGTAAATATTCATAAATTATACAGATATATAGCCAGTAGCCGTCAGGTGCCGGGCACTGTTAGTAAAGCCTAATCATGTGCTTTTAGACTTTTCTGAAGTTCCCTCCAGCACCCTAGTGGAGGGTTTTGCACCTCCCCCGCTTGTAGGATACACAGACCTCATTTTGCAGACCACTGATCCAGAATGTAAATCGAAAGAGTTTAATGCCAAAGCTATTGGCTCTTTCATTAAATAGATTATCTTTTACTCCCAGTGTTTCTAATGCCCCTCTGCAAAGTAGCTTTTTTGAATTAGCCTTCAAATTGAAAGGCTGTTTTTCTGGGGTGGAAAAGATGAGATGGAATGTGTATATGAAGTAAGTTGACTCTGTTGTTGAGAGAATACTGTTTTTTATTTTGAAAAAGGAGAACTAACAACCCTCCTTCGATCTGGCTGGCTGGCATTTGATGTGATTAAATCCTCCCTTCTCAACATTATGGGACTAGCCTGGTTCAGAATCCAGAGTTAGGGCTTGGTAAATGTTTACTGGAAAAAAAAAAATCATCAGTCTACTTGAGAATAAGCTAGAAGGGACAAGAGTAATACCACGAGTGACATCATACTTGGTCCCACTGAAGGTGACTAGTGTTGTGTAAGGGTTGTGGAGTTGGTGTGGGCCTTTTTGCAGGGCCAAAGTTGAGCAGAACATATAGCCAAACATGAGAAAAATAGACATCTAATTGCATTTCAGAGTTTGGAACCTCAGTCCTGTGCGGATTAGCAGAGGCAGTGGGACACTGAGCAGATGCAGCAGAAGATTAGTTTGGTTTTGGAAGAATTTCCATTCCAGTGGTAAAACAGGATTAATACTGGTTGCCATTTGAGATATAAAAAGCAGAGTGGAACCGGCTAGCTGCAATGTACCAGACAGACTCAGGGACATATGTAGACATTTCCAGGCATTTCTTCAGCTGTGGACATGCCAATCATTTCATTGCCAGAGCTGTTTAGCTCATTACTGTCCCTGGAAAAACGAGTTAAACTGAGTGTCCCGCTGAGAGTGAGTCAGCAGTGTCGTCCTAGCCTAGGACAGTACATTGAGTGAGGTATTCCCAGTCCTGTGGTTTCCCTCCAGCTGAGTAAAGACAGCTGTTGTTTCCCGTGGGGCTTGGATGCACAATAAGAAGTTGCCGGTTTGCCTTTCTTATTGATTGTAGCCCTCCCCCCCTTTTTTGTGCTATGATATTTTTCAAAACTGTTGGTTTTTATTTCCCTCAGATTTTTGTCATTAGACTTCTGGAATTTGATAGAGTAATTATATTTATATGAAGATTCTGTAGTCTTAAAACTTCATTCTAATTTATCTACCAATCCAAAGTCCTAGGTTGCTATAATAGTGTCTGATATCTTTAAAAATGTCATAGAGATGGGCAGGAGAGATGGATCAGTGGCTATGAGCATGTTCAGTTCTCATAGAGACAAATTTCAGGCCTCCCATCCAATGTTCACAACTGCCTGTAATGCCAGTTCCAGGGGATCTGATGCCCTTTTCTGGCCTCTATGGGCACCAGTACTTATAGGCACAAATCTTCACTCAAACACATATACACAAGAGTGAAAAATCTTAGAAGAACTGACATTAAGGTAGCAGGAAAGCAATCTATTTTTAAACATTTTTTTTCACTAAATAAACTTTATATGTATCGATGTTTTGCCCACGTGCCTATCTGTGCACCATGTATGTGCAGTGAAGTGGCCACAGAGCCCAAAACATCTCCAGGACTAGAGTTACAGATGGTTGGGAGCTGTAGTATGGGTGCTGGGAATTGAGCCTGTGTCCATTGGAAGAACAGCCAGTGCTCTGGATCACTGAGCCGCCTCTCCAGCCCCTTAACATTATAGTTTTTAATATTACTTTTAAAAAAATGTGTATGGGTGTTTTGCCTGCGTGTATGTCTGTGTATCACATGCATGCTGACCTTATGGAGCCTCAAAAAGCATGTTATGTTGGAGTTACAGATGGTTGTGAGCCACCATCGGGTGTGCTGGGAATCAGACTTAGGTCCTAATGGAAGAGCAAGCTCTCAATCCTTGAGACATCTCCCCAGTCCCTATTTTGTACAGTTTTTAAGTAATGCAGACATAAAGCAAGGGGGCACTCTTGGGGCAATGTGCCAGACTATAGTAATGAAATTTATACTTTGTCTTTGGAAAGCAAGAGTCTGGGGATCTGGGTTTTGTGGAGAGAATGGACTAAGGTTTCCTGAGTTCCAGCAACATTAAGGGCTTGTGTCAGGGTAGTTTATTTCTTGTTTTGGGAAGGTAGACTTGCCTCTTTTCTGTCTTTGTTGATTCTTTTAATTGCACAGAAGCTGTCCAGATGAGGAAAATCCTCTGTCTCCTATGGCATTTTTGGTTTACCACATTAGTCTGTTCCCTCCTCCTGAGTAGCAGGCCACGCTTTTCCTGTTGAGTGGTTCAACTTTCATTAGCTCAGTTTGCAGATGTGTGTTTTATTTTGTAGGTATTTATAGCTAGCTGTTTGAGTTACGGATTCTTTGATCCAGTGATGGTGACTGCTCATCATCTGTAAGAGGAAAATCTCGTCACAGTAAAGTCTAGTTATTCCTGGGGTCTGGTTCTAGTGCTGACTCTTGAATGTTCTCTTTCTCTCTGCTGTTGTTATTGAGAAGAAATAAAGGTGTTTAGTTGCAGTGCTTTTTTTTTATTTTTATTTTTTAAGGAAGAACGCCCAATTTCAGCCTCTCCACTGCCCCTTTTAGCCCTATAAGGTAGCTTGTTTTGTTTCCCAGAGTTGATCCATTTTCCAAAGTGGGACTGTCTTGTAAAGGAGGTGGGTGATAGTAATGAATGCATGTCACTTCTCAGGGCATGGGTGTCAAGGGTGGGTCTGGAGTACAACATTGGCAGCCTCTCTTGTACTAGGAATTCAGTCCTGCCTTCCACAAGCATGTGATCTTTGGTCTTTGGCATAAATGTTTTTCATAAGCATGGCTAATATGTACTTGGCTGTCTGTTTGATGAGACAGTTTTAGTTACAGATGAAGGTTATGCAAGTTTACAGGATTTTGGTTTTTTGGTACCTAATGCAGGATCAGTAGATCAACAACAACAACAACAACAAACAAACTGCATTTGATGGGTGGTAGTGGTGCATGACTTTAATCCCAGCACTTGGAAAGCAGAGGGAGTTGGATCTCTGTGAGTTAAAAGGCCAGCCTGATCTACAAAATGAGTTCCAGACAGCCAGGGCTACACTACACAGAAAAACCCTGTCTAAAACAAAACAACAAACAAACAAACTCATCCTGTGTTCTAGCCCTGGCTTGGATCCTTCATCAGTAGGCAAGTTTCTTAGTTTTTGAAATGCAGTTTCCTCTTTTGGGAAATGGTGCTAATGTCAATTTGCATGCCTCACAGGGCCATGGGGATTACTGGAGATCATTTGTATGAAAATACCTGGTTGGCCTGTGAGGGTAGTTTATTCTTGCATTGTCTTTGGACAGTTGGTCTGGGTACAGTTATGGGGGGAGTGCTGACCAGCTAGTTATCTGGTTCACTTCTTAGTCACCACAAATTAATAGCCGTGGGTGGAGGGGAGTCAGGTAGGAGTGCCTGTCCATTAGGTGTATGTCATACATACACATACCCTGTGGAGTGTTTGTAGAGTGCTGCCTGTGGTCTCTGGTGCTCAGTCAACACTAGCTTTGTCTGTGGTTGGAGTGGGTGCCTCTGACCCACTAGCTATATGGCTTGGGATGTGGCTAGCTAATTTCTGAAATTCACGTCCTCAGAGTTCCTCTGTGAGGTCACCAGTAGCAGCTTTGGGGTTGTTCTCTGCGTAGACATGTGAGCTGTGCTGAAGCTAGCTCACTGTGCTCAGAATTGTACGCTTGCCTAACTTAGAAATTTAGTGGCTTGACAGCCAGATTGTTTTGCAGGCGCTAGGTACTTGGTTTGTTGGAGTTTTTTTTTTTTTTAAACTATAAAACCTAGAGTATTTGAGACTTTTTCCATGGAGACATATTTGGGCCTATAGCCAAAGTGATTACAATGTTCAGGTTTTAATATTTTCGGTGAGGTAATTGTGTATTGGGGGAGGGGATGGGTGGTGACTTAGTAGTAGCACTACACCTTCAACTCTGTCACTGACTCCTTTGTCCCTTTGTTTAAACCCAGGCTTTACTTGCCCGATACCGGTTTTTCCTAAGGATTTAACCCTAGTAATATGATGAGGTGATGGTGACTGGGCACACAGTGGTGTAACTGGTAAACTGCCTCTGTAAATCCTCTTGTTCAGCAGGCTTCTCGGCCCTGTACCGAGTGGCAGGCATTGTTATTGAGGAGAGAATTTTAAGAGTGGTAAACAAAAGGGCTTAAGGTACCTCCCCTACCAGGTCTCTGTGTCCTTAAAAGGCTATAATAAACTGTCATTTTGCAGGTTTTCCTTGTGCTTTGTGGGAAATTTAGGTCTTGTTTATCATTCTCTTGGTGGGAGATAGAAAATTACTGGTCTCTCCAGCCCTTGGGCAGTTTAGCTTGGCAATCATTTCCCAGGCATTGACCATGTGCCTGTCCTCACAGCTGGGTTGACCTAGGTGGGGCAGAAGTGGCTAGCATTGCCTTCGTTCTAGTTCTAGCACCAACATGCTTTGCTTCTGGAACTCTCTCAGGCAGACAGGAGGAATGGCAGAAAGGAAGATGAACTGGGAGTAGGCCAGGGCATTCACTCTTCTAGAGCATTCAGGGAATGACTTTTGGCAGGGGGAGGGACCTTGTATAGAAATTACCCTCAAATCTTAATTTACTATTTTAGAGTTTACATTGTCACTTGTGGCCTTTCTGAGAACCCTGGACTGAAGGTGGCATGGAGCCATCTCTTGGCCTCTCTAGGCCTGAGGAGAACTTTATCAAGAGCCTCATAGCCCCTGGGGCTTCTGAGTTGACTTAGTTGGGGGAATGGGGTTTGGCAATGGCACTCCCTGGCCGTAGGGACCCAGGGCTTTCCTGAGCCAGGCAGCTTCCTACACTGCCACCTCTTTTCTGTCAAGCTGGTGAGTTAAATTTCTGTATGAGGAAATAAATGAAGGGAGAAACTCACAAGTAACACTAATGACTGAAGTGCAGGCCTGGGTCCCATGTGTCTTCTTCATGTGTACTACAGTGGGGATGTTGAACATTCCTGCTGGCTCTCTGGTCCCAGGGTTTGGGCCCTGGGTGTGTTGGGCACCCACCATCACAGCATGCCTCTGTGCTGATTTGGAGTATCAGATATAGGCCAGGGATTAGGATCTTCTGAGGCTCTTGGATTTAGACAATTCTCAGTGACGTGTGCAGGAATGTTGGAGCTGAATACCATGCATGGGTGAGTGGGGTTTGTTTGGGGCTGTGGTATAGAGGGTCTGTGACCCAGATAATCATCTAGAAGCTACCCTCTGCAGACTTCAGGACACACGGCTGGATTCTGTGCCATCCCCACCTCGCCTAGTCACCGTTTGCACATCAGTTGTGGTGTGCCGGTGACCCCTCAGTTATGGTGTGCCGGTGACTCCTGCCCAACCCTGTTCTTGTGAATAGCCTCCTTTCCCACCACACATGGGTATTTTTGAAAAAGACCATGCGGATGGACGCTGGTGAGGAAATCTGAGACTCATTTCTGGATTTTCCCTGCTTGGTTTTGGGAAGTTGCCATGATGTTTTGCGATAGCATTTAACAATCACAAGATTTTTTCCTTTTTAATATTACTTTGTGTCTTAGCTTGCTTGCTTGCTCTCTCTCTCTCTCTCTCTCTCTCTCTCTCTCTCTCTCTCTCTCTCTCTGTCTCTCTCTCTCTCTTTCTTAGATCTACCTCTGGATGAACAAGCACTAGACATTGTCTTCTCCATTTAAAAGTACTCTGAGCAGTTTAAGCTAAAAGGACACTTTACTGCTTTTGGGGGGGGGAGGGTAGCAAGAAAATTATATATATTTATACATTTTTTTTCAGTAAGGGTACTTAAAAGCTTCTGTTTAAAATTATGGGTTTTTGAAAAATATTAAGTTGTATTTAACAAATAGTTTTTCTTAACCTTTATGACTGTGGGTGGGGGTGGGGGTGGGGGCAGGGGGAGTAATAAAACTGCAGGAAATTGGTGGTAGGCGAAGTTTGTCTTGGCCAGAAGTCAGATAGAGATGACGGGGATGGTCCAGCAGATCAGACAGACCATGTCAGTTCTGGCTCAGACGTGCCTCTTAGCCTCTGGGGATGGCACTTCTTCTCTGAGGCTTCAGTACAGAGCCTTGGGAGCCTGTGACCCTGTGTCTCTTTTGGTTAGTGTCATTTCTTCCCCCGGGTCGGTATCTATGCTGAGGAAGTACATAGGGCTTCTAGGGACCATGCTGGAGCTTACTGATCAATGGGTGTGTTGAGAGCGAAAGCACTCACCACTGTGTGCAGAGAAGAGGAAGTTCCTGTAATTTTTACTGTTGAGGTGGCTTTTTTTTTGTTTTTGTTTTTGTTTGTTTGTTTGCATTTGCCAGTTAGTTGTAGGTTATTTTGCTTCTGCTCAACTTCTTCAGTTTTTTTCCCTCAACTTGATACACATGGGTAAAGGTCAGAGAGAATATTATTGTCACCCATGCAAATTCTACTGTATTTTCAAAGCCTTTTTTTAGTTATGCATATATGCGTGTGTGTGTGTGTGTGTGTGTGTGTGTGTGTGTGTGTGTGTGTGTGCGCGTGCGTGCATGCACATGAGTGTGGGTGCTCACCAAAGCCAGAAGAGGGCATCCTCGGGTCCCCTGTTGTCCTTTAAGGGTGGTAGTGAGCCTTTTGATGTGGGTGCTAGGAAGAGCAGTGTGTACTCTCAGCTACCGTGACATCTCCCTAGTCCCCACTCATGCATATTTTAAGACACAAACTTTGAAAGGTGCTTTAGTTTTGCTGAGATTAGAAATGTACAATTCTTTCTCCTTTTATATTCCTTCTTACCTCTACAAAAGCAAAATCTGTATCAGAGTCTCATTTGTGTGTTTCCATGCTCAGGAAAATGGAAGCTTTGAACATTTTAGACATGTAAGCTGATTGTTGAGTCTGTCTGTAGGTTCTTGTCTTAGATAGTGTCATAGTGAGTACTGCACACCTCCCATGTTCCAGGCACATGGAGAGGAGTCTTCTTTGCTAGTCAAGGCCATTGCCTTTCAAGAACTTTCAAAGACATGAGGGTGAGAGTCTGATGCCCCTGCCCAAGCTGTGGTGGAGGCAACATCAAAGCAAACAGGAGGATGGTGCTGCTTTGTGCTTCAGAATGCAAGTAGGAATTAGCAATCTGGAGGAGAAGGAAAGGGAATCCTATTGTATAGCACTGGCCTGAAGTAGGAGGATGCAGAGATGCCATTAAGAGACTGAGTACATTCTGGTCCTTGTGTGGGTTTTCAAACAGTGGGTAATCTCCCAAGACACAAGGCCTGGAACTTAGCTAGTTGAACTCCTTTACTTTGGCTCACAACTGAAGTTTAATTTTTTTTCCTATAGTCTCAATGAGAGAAAGGCAATTGGGGAAGGAGAAAACACATTGCATAGTAAACTCCAGAGTGATACACAACATATTGATGAATTTCATCCCCCTCCCACAAAGGATTTAGTATTATGAATTTGGACTAAATTTCAGTTTTTAGTTCATAGGGTTTTTTTTTGTTTTGTTATGTTTATGTGTGTGTATGTGTTTGTTTGTTTGTTTGTTTTTTTAAAAAATAAAATGAAATTTCTAGATGCAGGGCATGGTGACTCAACCTTTGTAATTCCAGCACCAGAGAAAAGCAAGAGGATTGTCCGGGAGTTCAAGGCTAACCTACATTACATCTTTCCAGGACAGCCTGGGCTAGGTGGAAACACTGTTGCTTCTTTTTTCCAAACCACAGCAGGTTTCAGTTTGGGGAAAGCAGCAGAACTGTGACCCCTCTAACTGTTCCACGTGGATCTGGAGTCAGCATATTTCAGATAGGAAACATTTTCTATTGAGTAATCTCTATGAAGAGTGCAGAGATCCCTGTCACACTGGGGAAATAAAAATCAATGTCTTCCTCAATGTGTTCCTCCTTTCCTTTTAATCAAGACTGATTCTAGAAGGAAGACAGATCCTCCCACTCCGCTTCTGTTTAAATGTGACACTTGGGACTTGAAACTTCCCCACTTCTGTTTGTTTGGCTTCTTTTTCCATGGCTATCACCCCTTACCCCTCCCCCCAGACCCTCCCCCTTCAAAAATGTAGTGGAAGCTTTGTTGTTTGAAATTGAAGGGTGCTGTGAATATCATTGCAAATCCCTGGTGTCTCCCTGTCTGCCCTCCATTCTCCTATTTTGGGTAGTAATGCAAGCAGTCATTTTAGAAAACATCGCTGAGTTCACTTGACGGCCCTCCTTTCAGAGGCCCGGTGCCAGAAGCAACAGAGGGACATAGCCAAGTCCCAGCCAGCAACCCAGACTTCATCGTTCAAATTCTGCTACTTGAAATTTGCATAAACGTTGAAGGGAAAAAAGAAGCACTCTGTGTCACTGCTCTTCACATATTTGGGGACCTGCAGCCATTCAGGGCATTAGAATGTTGTCTGAGGGAGCAGTGAGTGTACACGCTGCAGGCGGAGAGAGCAGGGGATGAGAAGAACCATGTGAGGCAGACAACAGACAGAGGCTTATTTGAAGAGGCTACAAAGCAACGAGTAATGCCAGTTTAAAACGTCGCTTGTCAGGGCAGCAAGTGAAACACATTGAAGGCTGCTCAGATTACACCGTCTGGGTACCAGACTTAATTACTCATGTTAGAGACTCTTAAAACAAAGGGGGGCTTTTAGGCCGGTGATACTGGCATGGCCTGGAAAGCTCTGGAAAGCCTAGAAAATTGTGAGGAGGAATCCACCAAGTCTGGATACCTTTATACCTTTAGTCTGTCTTTAAAAAGATGAATTCCTGGTACATTGGACTTAGTAAAAAAAAAAAAAAAAAAAAAACCACTTACCTTGTTGGCAATGTTTGTATACAGTGGAGGCTAATAAACTTGCAAAAACGTGGAGCCTTGGCTGGACCAAATGTCAAGTAGGGTCTGTGCTGTTTCTTAGTTCTTTGTAGAGAGATTTTGATATTGGGTATCAAGAGGGTATACTGAAGGTGTGTCTAATGGAAGCAGGTTTTGCTGTGCTTGTATTTCTCCTAGGGTCATTTTGGCTAGGTCACTTTCTCTTTGTCCTTCCCTTCCCTGTAAGCTGTAGTACAGTGTGGCCTGAGACTTTTCATTCATGGCCGATCTCCACGCGGTACAGGTTGAGGCCATGCTCATAGGTGTGTGGCCTTTCTGCTCATGCGTAGTGCTAGCTGTCCATCTACTGAATCATCTCTCTTTACTGTCTTTTTAAAAGGCGAGCAGCCGGCTCTGCATGGCTTGTTTGTTTTATTGGAGTGCTGGTGATGGCGACTGGGAGGAATTTATCCCATTTATTGATATCACACTCATTATTAAATTGTGTCATTTTCCTTTGAAGTTCACATGCTTGAACAGTGCAGCCAGTTTCCCTCCCACTTGAAGCAGCAGCTGTGACCCTGACCAGACCTTGGTGATCTAGCCCATCCTGGCATCCCCGGCCTTCTCCTGTGGCAGTTGTTTAATTCCTACCTCAAGGCCAGAATGTATGTCAGTTTCCTCTGCCTGGGCGCCCAACTCTGCCCAGGTGGGCCTCTCTTACCACTGTCTGAAGACTTTGTGACTGATTGGTGCCTGGCTTGTGGGTTTTGTTTCTTTTAGAATATAGCACTGTCTGAAGTGGCCTTTGTTACCATTGTCCCCTAACTGAAGCTGGGTTTGTGAGGCAGGATCTCTTCATTTGTTGATAACAGTATCCTTGACATCAGGGCCCGCATCTGCATACCCAGTAGATGAGCTGTGCTCTGAGTGTTAGCCTGGTTCAGTTGGGCTAGGTGGGCACATCTGTGATCCCAGCACTCAGGGGACAAAGACAGATGGATCTCCATGAGTTCAAAGCCAGCCTGCTCTACATAGTGAGTTCCAGGAAAGCCAGGGCTATCCTGTGAGATGCTGTATCAAAAAACAGTAAAGCTGGGATTGGGGGATGGTGGTGGGGGAAGTGGATCTCTAAGCTCTGCACTGAAAATGTGACACTGGAAACTGGCTTCTAAATTTTGTCACACTGCCAAGTGTGTGAGGCATGAGATGGAGGTCCGTCTTTTTGTTTGTTTTGTTTTTCCTCTTGCCTTTTTTTCTTTCTTTCTTTCTTTCTTTCTTTCTTTCTTTCTTTCTTTCTTTCTTTTTTTTTTTTTTTTTGAGACAGTTTCTCTGTGTAACAGCTCTGGGTGTTCTGGAACTCACTCTGTAGATCAGGCTGACCTCTGACTCACAGAGATCTGCCTACCTCTGCTTCCCGAGTGGAGTGCTGGGATTAAAGGTGTGAGCTATATGACACATAATTACAGTATTCACTTAGAAATTCCCTAGAATAAAGTCATGGGTCTCAACTTTTACTTTTTCTTTTATTTATCCAAACTGCTGCCACCTAGATCCTCTGAGTTCTTTGGTGGTTGAATTAAATCATTTAGGAGACTTCTTAAGTTGGATACTCATGGCTTTTTACATTTATTCTGTTCTCAAGTATGGGGTTCCTCAGACCTGTAGCCTCACCTGGGAACTCGTTGGGGCTGAAGAGCAAGTTCAGGTGCTGATGTAGTAGGTGCCTCTGATGTGTCCCGACGCTTGAAAACTGGCTTGGTAAACGTTAAAGGTTCAAGGTAGCAGAGTCCCACAAACCAGCCAAGTGGCATTAATTATTAGCCTGGGAAGCCCACCTCCTTTTTGGTCAGTGAATTGGATTGGTTCTCTAAGGCAAGGCTGTAAAGTTATTTGCTAGATTGATTGCCACATATTGACTTTGGGTTGTTTGTATTCTGTGAATTTGTCACTGTAATGATTTGCTAGGGCACTTAATAGGAACAGGCTGTGATTTTTTTTTTTTTTTTTTTTTCTTCCTGCCCATGGCCGAATCATAGGTGGCTGGATCCTTAATGCTTTTCTGGATAAATTTCTCCATGTATACTGCATTTTTAATGTACACATTAAAACTTCGTATATTTCTTATACATTATTACCGAGTGTGTGGTGTAATGTTTATGTGTGTGCGGTACATGTGTATGAGTGTGAAGGTGAGTGACCCTGTGTGTGTGTACATGTCAGGGTCAGAGGACTGCTGGTGTCTTCCTCCCTTCTTTCCCCCTCACTGTCTAGAGACTAGAAACTTTGCAGGGGTTAGCCTGGCCACGCAGGAAGCTCTTGGGCGCTGACTGTGCCCCCTCTCCAAGTTGAGATCACAGCTGTGCACAGCCAGGCCTGCCTTTTTGCACGGGTGCTGGGAATTAAACTCAGGTCCTCGTAGCTACACAGCAAGGACTGTCACCAACTGAGCCATCTCCCAGCCCCTTTTATGTAATGCCACTTAGTGCTGGGTTACAGGAGACTCTTGGGGCTTTTAGTCTACCCTAGACTGGTTTGCAGGTAGGGAATCGAGTCCTATGAGGTTGTGCCTCGTCGGCAGTTGTACAGCCAGGTACAGGAGGCAGGGTTGGGAACTCACGATGGCTTTTACTCATTGGGCTTCTTGCAGGGTGCAGACGTGAAACTTGCTCCATGCCTTCATGATAGTCCTGTCCAGAGACGTGTGCCTTTTTATTTAAAGAGAAAGAGGAAAAAGCAATAGAGGAAAGCCTAAAAGTCCTCACTGAAAATAATAAAAGTGTCCAAAGAGAATGAAAAAAACTAAAAATCAGTTTGAGAACTGCAGTATGGAGGAAGTAACCTGACATTACCTGTGTTAGTTATAGTAGTCACATCAAGCTTACCAGGGTGGGAAGAGAGAGGCTTACAGGGAAGCAGGATGGGGGTGAGAAGATCCCTCTTCGTGAGTCTGCCTGTTCAGTGCTCAGCCCAGCCTTTGCTCCTGTGATGCCAACAGCTGTCCAGAGAAAGGCTGGACTTAGCAAGAGGCCTGGATCTCAGGCTCAGTGCTGCCACCAGATAGGTTCTGATACCTCGTGCGGAAGCCACTTAACCTCTCTGGCCCTCACTCTCCAGCACACGGTCAGAACACCAGCCCAGCCATGGTGATGGAAAGTAGCTTGACTGTCGTCCAGAGCACAGGCTCTGGGGCTGGTTACCTGAAGTCAGTTTTGTGCCTGGCTCTGCCTTCCTGGTGTGACGATGGACAGGCTGCTTGCCCATCTTTTTCCTCGGCTGTGGAATAGGTGTGACGAAATGAACCACCTCTCAGGGTTGTTGTCCAGGCTGAATTAGTTTCTCTATGCACACTGCTTGGTAAATACTTCTGAGTTTTTATGAGCCCCTGGACTTTTAGAGTGGGTTCTGTCTTGCCTTCCTAGTTGTCCTAGTTAGGAGTCTTGATGTATATTTGGTGATGAAAATTGTAACTCTAGAAGCTAAACCTTCAGGTGCTGTAAGTGTGGAGCCGGGTAGACTTCTTTCTCTGCTGGTTGAAATCAGTGAAGGTTTGTGGGGCGTGAGTGGGTTTCCCCCACTGAGTGTCTGCTTTGGGGAGCCTTGGGTGGTAAAGTCTTTTCATTGTCTCTCAGGGGGCCTCGGGGAAACAAGAATTTGAGAACTTTGGTTTCTCTTTGAATATAAAATTCCTTTCCACATTGCTTACTTTAGTCTCTGTCTTCTCCTTGCTTTTTGTGAGTCTTTAAAGTGAGAGAGTATGATGTATTACTTTTTCCATAGATTGGTTCCTCCTTTTCTCTGGGTCCTGTTAGTGGCGGTTGATTCTTCCTAAAGTGGCCTGTTTTATAGAAACTTCACTCGAGGCCAGGCAACTCCTTAGCATGGTTAACCACTGTCCACTCAGACCCTCCCTAAGTAGTCAGGGACGGACTCTTCCATGCTTTCTGATGTGTCTAAACCCTGAAAGGATCACGGTCTGCTACAGCTGGTCCAGCCTTTATGATCTTACTGTGACCGGGACTTGTGAGAGGTGGGAGGCCGGGCATGAGCCTGCGGGTGTCTATGACTGGAAGAGCCAAACAATGACAAGTCAGTTTGACATCCAAGGGGAATGCAGGGCAGTGGTGGTGTGGGAGTGAGTTTTCCCTCTGGACCCTGCTTTGGGGGTCTAAGGGTCATGACTGGTGCCTGATTTCTGATTGCAGTTTGTCTTTTATTTCAGCTTTGCAATGTCGAGGTGTTCAAGAGCCCTGTGTTAACGAAGGTACCTGTGTTACCTACCACAATGGCACAGGCTATTGCAGGTAAGTTCTCCCTTTCTATGTCTGTCTTCTCTCTGACAGTAGGCCCTGCACAAGGTGCGCTCAGGCTGTTTTTATAATTTTTAATGCTTCTGTGCGATGTCACTGGTTTTCACTCTTCTGATGTAGTTTTTGTGGGTGGTGAGGATGGAAGGACATGGTTGTTAGGTAAATGACTGTCGAGGAGCATCTTTCTAGCCTGCCTTTACCTTCATCATTATGGAAGAGTTTTAGTGAGTGGCTAGTTAATATCCTTTGAGGACTTTCTCTTTTATCTTTCAGCTTGACACAGCTGTAGAATCTTTTCTCCCTAAAGTACTAGACATGATCATGTTTTTGAGTCACACCAAGTAGATATTTAATACTGCCCACTGTGAGTGAGTGTAAAATAGTCATTTGAAACTTTAATTCCCTTTTTTTTTTTTTTTTTTTTTTTAAAAGTCCAGTTCTGAGGGGGAGGCTGTGGAGCGTTATGTATAGGAGCTTATGGGGTGGAGGAGGGGCAGGAAATATTCAAGAATATTTCTTTTCTGTTTTCCAACCATCTGTTCTAGCCTTGACATTTTTGTTTGAGAAAAGTCATGGGATAGTTTCATAGTTTCTTTTATGTATTTGTTTCCTTATTTTTGAGACAGGGTCCCACCATGTTGCCTTGGCTGGCCTAGAACTTCTTATGTAGACCAGGCTGGCCTTGAACTCACAGAGATATTCCTGCCTCTGCTTCCCACATTCCTCAGATTAAAAGTGTGCACCACCAAAGCAAGCTACATTTCTTGCTGATTGTATATTTTCTTATTTTTTACTTCACAAGTTTTGCTAGTAAGGTGTATCCATCCTCTTTATACCAGAGAAAATAAGATCTGGTAATATGAAATTGCTGTTCCTTTTTCTTGTTTCGTTATGACATTTCCCCCCAAATAGAGTTGATTCTGACCCTGGGATCTAAATTCTTTAATGTCATAGGATTTTTTTCCCCCTGAGTCAGAAACAATTTTCTTCAACAGAATGAAAATATTTTAAGCCACAATGACAGTAAGATTGAACAATAGTTTGTTTGGATTGGGATTAAGATAACATTGGGAATGAAAGATTTTTTGTAACTGATTATGGCCTCTAATTTGGTTTTCAGCCAGAAAAACAAAACCCATGTGGTGTATTTTCCTCTGCACTAAAGATGTTAAGGGAGGGAGTTAGTATCTCGGAATTGGCCACCACAGTCTTGTTTGTCTATTTGTGGCATCTGCTGTGTGGTTGCTTGTTCTATTCTGATAGTCAGCTCTCCAATGGTCTTAACAGGTGCAAGTGTTGTTCCTTTTCTCAGTAGATCCTAAAGCCCCGGCTTTGGGCATTTTTGCATAGCTAATACCTAGGATGGTGCCGTCTAAACAGTGCCTATAAAAGCAATGAGTTCTGTTGTATGCCTTCTTCTAGGGCAGTGGTTCTCAGCCTTCCTAATACTACGACCCTTCCGTATGGGTCCTCAGGTTGTGCTGACCCCCCAGCCACAAAGTTACTTCTTAACTGTGACTTTGCTACTGTCATGAATCATAATGTCTTAGATGGAAATGAATGACCCTGTGAGAGGTCACTTGACCCCTAGGTTGAGAACTGATAGTCTAGGGAGGTGTAAAAGAACATCTGTTTACCTCAGGTAGGGGCACTGAATATAGAACCAAGACCTGATGCCACCTGAGGTAGCTCGGTGAACCAGTGCGTTCATTGTGCTCCGCATTGGAGCACACACAGGTGGCTCACAGGCAGCCATCACCCCAGTGAAAAGCCACACGAGCGTGGTGACGACATCCAGAAAGCTGCCATCCTCGCCCTTCTGAACAAGTCCCACAACTCGCATACCTCACACTCAGGCAGCTCCACTGAGGCGAGCCTGCTCTCTCCAGCAGCTCTTTGTGACCCTATTGCTGTTTCTGTGGCCCTGGAGCAGGGCTTTGCCAGTCTCATAGCTTTCATGCTGTTCTTTCTGCCTTGTAAGTGTCATTGACTTGTTTCTTACCAGCCCCAGTCTGCCATTTCGAGGAAATGTTTCAACTCGGAGGAAACAGCCACACACACTCCTTGAATTAAAAGCGGTCCATGCACACAGAGTTCAGTACACACCATCATTTCCATGTCTCTTATCTGTTTATCTAACAAGATTGACTTCCCCTCTGGGAGCTTTATTTGCTTTGTGTAACATTGACCTGATACAGAGGCCAGCTAGGTGGATGTAACTGGACTTAGTGACTTATGCAGAGGAATTTCACAGAGGTTATGAATGCTGGCCCGTATGTGGTCTCATATTCAAGAGGAGGCTTCATAGAGAACAGGCTCTGAGTACTGGAGAGGATAGCAAGTAAGGCCCATGTAGGGAGAGGCAGGTTTGACACTGGCTAGTCTTAGACTTGAAGCATGACCAAGGAGGCATGCTGTCCCCAGATGCAGAAAGAGACCCTGCATGATGATGTGCACAATGGAAATAGAAGCAGCCTGGGCCTAGGTGTTGGGGACACATTTAGTCCCAGCACTTGGGCAGAAGAGGCAAGCTGACCTTTGTGGGTTCAGGATCAGCTTGGTGTACAGAGTAAGTTTCAGGCCAGCCAAGGGTACATAGTGAGACCCTGTCTGATTTCTGTTCTCGAAAACTCATTGGTTGTTGATAGGATGGACTTGGGGGTGTAGTTCTGGGGGTGTCCTCAGGTAATCTTTCAGTCCTGTCTAGAAGGAAATACGTCTGGATAAGGAGGAATAAGGGAGAAAATTGGCAGAGCCTTCCTTTTGGGAGACCAGCAAGAACAATCTGACTTGGAAAAGAGTGCTTACCTCACTAAAGCTGTACTTGAGTGTCCTCAGGAGGGGGTGCTTGACGTGCGGGAATGCAGGCCAGTGAGAACAGAAGCACAGGGGCTGCACACACCGCTCCGAGATTCTGCACTAACCTCCCCGGGCTCATAAGCATCATTAGAAGTAAAACTGGAGTGTCCTCACACACTTCCCAGCATCCCTCCCTCACCCCTCTGCCCGGGAAACATGGGATTCCAGCTTGTTCAGTGAATAGTTTCACAAACTAGTGAGTGAGTATTCCAACACTTACAGGGTTATGAAAATTACACCAGGCATGCAGGGCATGTGATTGTCTTTTATTCCTGAGGTTGCTTAGTGGATTAAGAAAACAAAGTTGAAGCCAAGTTCCTTTTGTGGGGGGTAGGGTGGGAATTGGAAGAAAATGTTTTAAAGTGGAAGGTATCACAGGACCTGTTGAGGTGGCATTATGCTGCTGATTCAGCTAAAACCTAACGATTGTTTATAGAAATTATAGAAACCCTTGATAAGATCACATTGACAGATGAGGATAAGTACTTTCAAAGATGGGTTTTGTGCACAGCTCCACTGTTTTTTGTTTTTTGTTTTGTTTTGTTTTTTTTTTTTTCCTCTTCTCACTGTGAGGAACCCAAGGACCCTGTCGGATTGTGATGCCAGGCAAGGGGAACCTGTGCAATCTTGCATAAAACTCAATTACTGCTGCTAAATAGTTGCTGTCAGCTCTTAATAAAGTCCTCTCCCTCTGAACGTTAAGACATTTTATTCTCGCCCTGTCCTACTGGGAGGTGTAAATATATAATTAAGTTTGGATGTAATTAATCACTTTCCAGTTGTTTGTTCCAGGCTTTTAAGTATAAACCACCTCAAATCCCATTTTGATTAAAAATCATGGGCAACTCATGTCTCCTAGGATGCCAGGGGTAGGTGAGGTTATGAGTTACCCAGTCCCCGAATGTTTACAGTAAGGACATATTTATCAGAATTCAAATCCTATCTGTTGAATGTAATGTCTGGGTTCAGTGGCTGTGTTTCTGTCAGCTGCTCCTTGTCTGACTGTGGGTTCAGTTTTGCTTACCTTCACACTTTGCTTTTAAGAGACTCACTGGATACCAAGGGTGATGCATTTGGAGTGTCGATCCCATAGAGTTTTGCGATAGTGGGCACGGTGATCCTATTTAGGCTTAGTGTCAGGCTTTGTTAGTTATGTCTGCTCTGTTTCACCCTTAGTGCTGGGATATGGCCCACATTTCCAAGATATGACCCTTTAGAGGACCGCGGGGCTGTCCTTCTACTTTGGCAAGGCTTGCATTCTGAGGAGGAACTGCCCTTCCAGTCTTTGCAGCCATTCAATTGTCTCTTGGATCTTGTGTTCTCATCCGCCTTCTGAACAATCATAAACCATGGAAGGATTCACACAGCTGTGTTTGTACTTTGAGCTCCTCCCCAAGGAGCCCATCTTTTCATCTTTTCTAGGGTTTTACCTTTGGAGGAGTCCATCTTTTTCATAGCTTTGCCTTTCAGATTCCATTTACCTCCATAGCTCCCGATGCCCCGGCTCGATCTCTACTAGAAAGACATCTACCGCCTGCTTGCCTTTTCTTTTTCTTTTTTCCTTCCTTCTTCCTTCTTCCTTCCTTCTTCCTCCCTCCCTCCCTCCCTCCCACCCTCCCTCCTTTCCCCCCCCCCTCTCTTTCTTCTCGATGCTACCTGAACTGGAGAGCAGCTTGCAGAGGGAAAGCAGCTAAATGTGGGTTTTCGTTTCTTGCTGTTTGCTTCCTTCCCCTCTCATCTCCTACTTCCCTTGTAGTTTTTTCTAGTGCTTTTCATATTTCATCTCAAGTTTATAATTGTTATGAACAGGACAGTTCCTCTGATGTGATTATTGCCATTATTGTTAAGAATGTGAATTAGAGTTGTAAGGGCTCCTGCACCATCTCCGTGTTGGAGGAAGTGCCTAGCACAGTTGGGAAAAGAAGGGAACATCACATGTAAAATCACATGTAAAGTCATACAGTTGCAGAGGTGTCTGTGGAGGGGTGCCTTTTCCTGGGAACCTCTAGTCTGTATCGAAAAATTGTATTTTAAAGTGCATTGTGATGGATGCAAATGTTATAAAATACAAGCTTGTGTCACATTTTATCCAAACCTTGTCTGCTAGCTGTAATAAACATTAGCAACTAAGTGTTTTCTTTGCCAGGATTAGAGTGATGTTGGTGGTCCCAGCATCTGAAACCCATCCAAGAAAACTGGGCCGGTTGCCTTCATTGTCCTCTTAACAAATGTAGGTATCATAGTGGAGAGCAGAGGCACTCTGGGCTCACTCAGAACTCAGCATGAGATGGAGGCTGTATCCACAGTGCTTTTGCCTGTGCCGTGTGATGGTCTCCGAAGGGTGTTTTCTGACGTCATAGCTGACTCAGCATTAGTCCCTTTCATTGCTTAGTTAGTTAGTGCTATGAAGGGGAGTTGAAGATCAGAGCTGGGGAACAGGACTGTGCACTCACTGACCAACCACTTGCTTGCTTTCTGCTTTCTTGACAAGTGTGCCCTGCCAGCCAGGTTCCGTCGTGTTGGTTGCCCTAGTTAGCAGAGCATCGTGTGTGTTTTCTGGAAGGTGAGAGCAGAGTCAGCCATACTTCTATAGTCTTTTCATTTTATTTTTCTACAGTCTCTTTAGCATCTGTTAAACATAAATGAAGAGTGGTATCCTCGGCCTATTTAAAAACCTTTCATAGGGTAGGTTTTTTTCTCTTTTTCTTAGTATGGTACTTAGGAATTATTAACTCAAAAGTTACTTGCTATCGGGCTGGAGAGGTGGCTCACTTGTTAAGAGCACTTGCAGAGGACCCAGGTTTGGTTCCCAGCACACACATGGTGGCTCACAACCATCTGTAATCCTAGTTCTAGTGGACCTGAAGCCTTCTCTGGCCTCTGAGGCCACCAGGCACGCAGGTGATGCACAGACACACATAGAGGCAGAGCACCCATACGCATAAAGTAAAAATAAACACATCTTTAAAAGAGAGTGACATCACAGCCTGGCTGCACATACCTTAGGTAGCACCACATACACCACTCAAGTCTGCAGTAGTAGTTGCAGTTAATTGATATTGTTGTATTACCTCATACTTCTTCAGGAAGGTCATCCAGCTGTTACCAGTGCGTGGGGCTGGATGACTGAAAGCAGTTCAGAGTGAGCCCTGCAAGGCTGTTGTAAAGTCAGGGAAATGACTGACTGGTGTGTGTGGGCCGCTCAGAGCCCAGCAGTGAGCAGCGGAGCTGCGGCTGAGGTGAGAAGAGGGAGGCACCACCTCAGGTGTGGCATTGAGAGTACCGCCTGAAAACTCAGTCCTCATGGAGAGTGACCTGCGTGTCATATGCCAGAGTGCCAAAGCTAATACACAAATGGCGGAAAGTCTCAGAATTCTGGATAAAGGTATCAGCAGTGCCGATTATTACGTTTGCCTCAGGCTCCCGTGTGGTTCAGCCTGGCACTTGTGAGTGGCCTAGGTCTCGGAAGCATCCTCCCTGGTAACATGCTGTCAACATAGATTTCTAGGCCAGATAGACTCAAGTTTGAGCCTGCTTCCTGCTAGCGATCAGATCTTTGGCAATGTAGAGACTACAGTAATAGCTGACCCTTGTTCTAAACCCGGCTCTCACCTCAGCTAAGCTGTTGATATGAAATATGTAATGTTAAATCCTTGCTTTATCAGTCAATGTAGGGATATTCAGAGAGTTAAAACTTTTTTATATTGACTCAAGATGAGCTCAGAAAATTTGCTCTCATTTTGTGTCTCAGTTTACCTATCAATAAAATGGGAGCAAATTGCATATTAAAGTGCAAGACCAAACAAGACCTCCCAAAAAGGAAGTATAAAACATTTGAAGATATATGACTGCTAGAAAATGATTAAAAATCTCTGCTTTCATTAATTAAAATTTATTTATTTTGCATGTGTGTGTGCCTTGGAGTGCATGTGGAGGTTAGAGGACAACTTGTAGGAATCAGTTCTCCCCCATCATGTGCATTCCAGGGCTCAAACTCAGGTTATCACCCTGGCAGCTAGTAACTTTATCTGCTGTGCCTTCTTCCTGGCCCCTTAGCTTCTGGTGTGAAAGTAGAAACAGTGGTATTATGTAGGCCTGGGCATCTCAACCATGTCCTACTGACTTATAACTACCTGAGGTTACACGAGTCAGCCTTGGCTAAAGCCTTTCTGCCATTACGTAGATAACATGTAAGAAGGCAGTGAAATCGGGGGGCTAGAAAATACTGTTTGTGAATGTACTTTTCAGTAGAGAAAATTAAAAAACTTGAGACCTGCTCATTTCCTGTTTTTATGCAGCTGTGACATTGAGATGGTCAGATCCAGTGGCTTCTGAGATGTTGCCGCCAGCACAAAATCACTTGACCTTTGTGTAGTGAATCACCGACATACCTGTGTCCATCAAGGTTTTGCCCTTTCTAACTGTTCCATTCCAAATGGAGTCTTATTTACACTGCCCTTTCAGACTACTTTAGTCTGGGTGTGTTTGAAGAGTCTCCCATATGGAGTCTTGACCACCAGTTTCTTACCAGTGCATGGTAACCCGGTCTCCATGCTCTTCCCAGATCCTCTTTACTCTGGAGGCTGGAGCCATAAGCGTCTCCTTGTTTGATGAAGTAGAAGGCCATTCGTAGGCTCTGCCTGAATCCCTCTGCCTGTCTTGGATAGCTGCCAGTAAATTAAATCAATTAATTTTGGCTCACAAAGCTGGCATTAATAGATTGGAGTTTAGCTCAGCTTCTTTGAACACAGTCTCCAGGTTAACCCTAATCCTGTGTGAAGTTGCTTATTGTTCAGTTGTAGCTTGTCAGCACCATCTTTCTGTGTAGGAATTCTCTCCCCCACTCCCCTCCCTCTCCCCCTTCCCCTGGAAGCAGAATGAGAAATATTTCTCTTTCTAGAAAAGCTTAATTAAATTCTTCATTTTAGTTTTGCCTATATCTGCCCTTAATCAAAATTTAATGAAAATATAATTATGTAGAGATTTCCAAGCTTACTTTGGTAAACTAGCATAGATAGGCAGGTGTGATGGAGCCCTTTCCTCAGTACTCAGGAGTTGGAATTCCCAGAAGTGAAGCTGGTTGTGTCATTGTGCCCTTGTTACATTCATGCATCTCCATGTATGACTGTGTGTGCATTAGGAGAATGTGTTTCCTCCATGTTTGTATAATTTGAGTTCTGTTTTGCATCTATCTCAATGCAAGGTAAACTATAATTTCCCTATATTTTCTAGATCTTATTCACTGTTAGTGACCTTCCTGAAGGCAGTCATCTGGGTCTAAGGTCCTCAGATGGGAACATCAGGCTTCCCTTTCTGATGCAGTACTTCTGTTTAATGTGCTCCTCTCAGAAAGAGTCTGTGTGGTCTTTATGAAAAGGACTTTAGGAAGGAGGAGAGAGGGCAAGGACAGTGGTGTTGAGTGGCATTGCTCAATGAATACAGAATCACAGTCTCCCATGTAAAGAGAAAGTTCATCAGAATACAGTCTGGCTTGGAATCTAAGTGGTACGAGAAGCCCTTAATTTCCCTTCCCATTCCAAAGAGGTGACTCCTCAGCCTGACCGCCATACTTCTCAGCATCTCTGTCTCCCCAGTAGGATGGCAAGAATTCAGAGGATTGCTGCCAGACATGCCCTAAATGTGGATAGTATGGATGAGGATGCCAGAGGTGACTTAGGCCTTCAGTGCTGGGCATTGTGAACAGACCAGAAAGCCCCAAGTTTGTCTCCGGGATGCTGTTTTTCTGTCAGAATTCTAGTTAATTAACATTTTTATAAAGCCAGCGTGTGGATCAGTCTGGTTTCTAGTGACAGCTAAGTAAGTGGCTTGGACAAACACTCCTTTAGCACATGTTATCGCAAATGTGTGGGGATGGAATGCCTCGCATGAGAAGCTGTGGAAAGGGCCCAGGCACAGGAAGAGAGGGCAGCTGGCAGCAATTACCTTTCTTCCCTTAGACTTTCTGGCTTTGTGTTGACTCATCTTGTTGCCAGACAGAGTAGCCAGGTAGGCTTGTGGCCACAGTATGCAAGAAACTGGGAGTCCAAGAATCTCCTGGGCCAAGAAAAAGAATGGGTTTGGATAGAGGGAGTGATACAAAAACAGAGACAGCGACTGTGGGTGTTTTCTACAGTTGCATGGTCCATTCTTTTCACGGAGGATCCATGTACTCACAGTCATATCTCTTCTGTCCAATATCCCACTGGCCAGGTTCGAGTCATTTTAGGGATCCGAGTAAGCGAGTGTCTGTTAGCCAAGTCTTTGGTTACCCCAAATTAGCTCATGTTCTCTACTGCTTGTTTCCTCTAATTATATAGTGCATATCCAAACCCTCAATTATCCAGAATAAACCAGGCTGCCTGCTCTGTGTGGAAAGCATTTGACGGTGGTTATGATTTTCTTGCCTAGACCTTGGCAATGCCTCACTCATTTACCCTCCTGGCCCTTTAAGATTTTGAAACCCGGTTCTTGTGTAAGTGGGACTCATCTCCTTGAAGAATTTCTTCCCTGGGCAGCTTGCCCTTTTGAAACCTTAGTCACTCTGAGCAGTACCCGAGGAGTCTCCTTGACTTTAATTTTTCTGCATAGCCCTATTTGTATGTAATGTTTGTGGTGTCTGACTCTCAGTTTCATATTGCCGAAACTCATGCCTGTGAATGTCTGGGTCACTTTTAAAAAATGGACAACACTTGATTACTAATGAGAAGGTGACTCATTTCCTTCCAGGCAAAGACTGGCACTGGCTGTCAGAGTTCATGGATGTCCCTACAGTACAGATCAATGATGGGATTTACATATGCCATATAAATTGACACAGGGTCTCTCTACATACCCTGGCTGTTTTGGAACTCACCCGCTTCTGCCTCCCTGGGATTAAAGGCATGGGCCACCACCATACCTGGCTCCTTCTGAATTTTACAGGAGTTAATGACAATGTCATGAACTGGGGTACTGAGCAGGAGAGGCCTTTACACTAAGCCACAAGGATACCTGAATATCAGTTCTAGAGAAAGATCCTCCACAAATTTATCGAATGGTTAATTCCCCATGAGGCTAAGTGTAATATTCACTTCCCATACCACTGTCTCTCATACACACATCAGTCATTTAGATGCCTTGTGTAACTTACTGTAATGTCTACAATTGTCTGTGCTCTAGAAAACAGGCTGCCATGCTGGCCTGGGGTTTCAGGGAAGATGCTAAGGCCTAGGAAGGGATAGAGGTTCTTTGGGCTCTGGATTTCTTCTTGGTGCCCATATTGTTGAATATCGTTAGTTCTCTTTTCCTTGGTCTTGACCTCCTTATGAGTCCTGTGAGGGCTTAGCTCAAAGTGAGACCTGGGCAATCCTTCATTTACATAAGCATGCATAGGCCCATTGAGGGGATAGTAGGTACCATGAGGGGTGTGAAAAGAGAGGGACATGGGCATGATTCTTGCTCAAGGAGTAGGACTTGGAGTGCTGTTAGTAGCCTGGTTATATATAGTGGGACAGTGGCCAAGACATACATAACACTGCCCCCCCACACTGACACCACCAGCAGCATCCTTATATTCTGGGGTAAAATTGCTGAAGGAGTTAAATGTCAGTATTGAGGAAATCACACTTAGGAGGAAGTTAAAGGGACCTTAGGGTGCACCTACCTTCCACTCCCTGCATTTGACGAGCTGAGACAGACTACAGCTGAGTGAGTTCTTCTGTATTACATGACTGGCTAGAATATAGACAGGATTGAGCCAGTTCTCTTGATCCCTCTAGGCAAACTGGATGTCCAACCTGTTCTTTTTCTTCATGGTTGCAACCCTTTAAGGACTGACATGGGCAAGCATATATTTCATGAAAAGCAGAGATTACACACAAACAAAAATTAGTGTTTTGGTGGAGCAGTTTGAGAGAGTAAGAACATTAACTCCTAGTACATTTCAATATTTTAAAGTTCGATAAAGCCAAACAATATGCAGGTCATTTGTAGTTCTTCTTGAGCCGAGTGTCCTGTAGCTCCAAGGGCTGTGGACATAACTGAGGGAACCGTGGAATTTTAAAGTGACCGTTGGAGATGGTTTGGCCAAGAATCTTACTTTAAAAATATCTGTGTATTTTTGTTATGTGGCAGGGTGTTTTGCCTCTGTGTGGGTATGTGCTCCACCTGTGAGCTTGGGGCTCCTAGAAAGCCAGAAGGGGGCATCAGGTCTCTTGGAGCCAGAGTTACAGATGGCTGGGAGCTGCCGTGTGAGTTCTGGGAACTGAATTCTGGTCCTCTGCAAGAGCAACCAGTGCTTGTCACCATTGAGCCCTCTGCCCAGAACCAGGCATCTTATTTTAACACACAGGAAGACTGAGGATCAGAGGGGAAAAGTGATTTGTTCAGGGTTACATGTCTCCCAGCAGAGGCAGGGTTGGTCTAAAGGAAAGGGCCATGGGCAGCAACTTTGCCAGAAAGATCTGGCATCTTGAGGCCCCTGGGCAGGACATTTTAAAAACTATGTGCTAATTCCACTTTAATATTCATTCAAATAGAGGACAAACTGCTAATTGCTAGACATACCATCATACATTTACACATATGTATGTATGGCAGACTTGGATTGTATGTGTATGTACATACATGCATGCACTTGTCTCCTCTAGAGCCATCTGGACTGGACAGCTGCAGTCTGGACAGTCTTTAGTGGAGCACTGCAGAGAATATAGGTAGATCTGTAGTAGCCTTACCCTGGCTCAGCCCACTCAGTGAAGCACCTCTCCAGAGATGCTGTGGACCACAAGTTGTGTGCTGTTGTGGTTTCTGCTGGAGACCGGCCTTGTTTGCGTTTGGGAGATTGTATTTGTGCTGGGTCCTGAAGCGCAGATTCAGCCTGGGTTACTTCAGCTTTTGGGGTCTGCTGTGCTTGCTGCCAGCGCTATCTAAAAGTGTTTTAGTTCACATGTTTTTGCCCTTGCTCTTGGTAAACTTGAGTGGTGCTTTCAGTGTGTCTGTTGGATGTTTAGTTTCTGTAGTATGAGAGACCATAAACCACTGTAAAATCTCAGATATGTTTTACTTACAAGGATTGGCCATGCTCCTATTTTTAAGAGGAGTAGTGGTAGATAGATGCCACATTCAGGTTAGGCACCATAATTACTTTGCAGATGTCCATTATTTTTATTATCTCAGTATTTATTTAGTTTTTTGGTGTTTTGGTATCTACCCATGAGCTACACTCCCAGCCTTCATCCTTTTTGGTTGTATTATGCAAGAAGGTGAGGCAACCGACTGTGCTGCTCCTCAGGCCCTTAAGCTATTTTTCTGAAATTAAGCATACTTCATAATAGGTGCTTCTATCTACAGCCCTGTTCTGTTCTTCTCCTTCTCCTCTTCTTGTCATGGTCTTGGAAGTTAAATCCAGGGCCTCAGACATGGGAATCAAGTGCTCTATCAACTGAGTTTAATCTCTAGCAAAAATGGCCTTATTTGTAGAAAACAAGAGTTAACCTAAACTGTAAGCAAGCGTTTTGCCTTTATGATGTCAATGCAGTCCTGCCCTCGGAGCAAGCGTCAGCAGACTTCCTCAGAGTGCTAGATAACACATGTTTTAGGCCAAGAGTCAAGCTGACACTTCTGTGTCACTTTATATGGCCATTTAAAATGTCACCAGTGATAGTTCCCAAGCTGATGATACAAACATGATGGTAGATTTCCCCTGAGGACAAGTGTGTGCCAACGGACTTCGGGGCATAAGAGCCATTCTTCAGCTTCCTGTTTTCCTGGGAGAAGTGGCAGATGATGTTTGGTTGTTGTTTTAATGTGCAGATGAAGTTCTTGAAGCAGATGAGCGGAGATTGCAAGCAGTGAATCACACTTGATCCATCTGGTGTCAGCTTTTGGGTGATGCCACTTTTCTGGCTAAGATGGTCTGTGCAGGTTGATGGCCACAGTCAAAACAGAAATGCTCCTGAAATAATGAGGGACCCAATTCAAAGAAGTGAAATCACACACTTTTCTTTGGCAAATTTCTCATCACTATCCCAGTAATGAATGTCAGTTGATGTAAGCACCGCAAAAGTTATCATTTGTGTGGACAAGTTTTGGGGATGGCTGTTGTGATAGTGATGATTTTAATAATCATATTTGCTCTTACAAGCGTCTTGAGACGCTGTATAGGTAACCCCAGCCCACCCTCGGAAGCAGAGCTGGTGCTGACTTCAGGCACATCGGTGCAGTGTGAGCCTCTCACACAGGCACTGCTGGTACCGGCTGCATGTGAAAATCGGGTTTGTGTGCAGCAGATACACACGTCTCCTTATGAGTTCTGGGTAACTTCATATTTTTGAGGAAAATGTGATTTAAAGAAATCTACTCCATATGGGGTTGGATGGCTTTGAATAGTCTTGGGTGTATGAAGGTTAAAGGGTAGGTACTCTTTGTATGAAGAATTTTAATTAGTTTAAAAATCCTTTAGGTAAATAGCTCAGCCCTGTAGCTCTGAAACTTTCAGTGTAATTGAAGTCTTAGAGTCTTTCAGTTGTAAAGATTCTGTGGACCCTTGCATCTTGCCCTTTGGCATCTGTTAAGAATGTGAGCGCTGAGCAGCTGAATGACTTCCATATGCTGGTCACTGTGTTTGGCACATGAGGTATAGCAGAGAATAATTCTTGTCTATTAGGGAAGGTAAATAATTACAGTAAAGTTTAATGCACTATGTCAGATTTATGGGAACATAAAAGTGGGGATGTCCCTCCCCACCCTTCCCTTTCCCTTTTCTCTCCCCCTTCCTCTTTCTTCCCCCTTCCTGTAGCATTTCCTTCTCCCTTCTCCTCCTCCTCCTTCTTCTGTTTCTGGGAGTACGGACTAGGGTCTTACTGCCTGAGCCTCCCAAGTGCAATTCTAGGCAGCACAGGCCATCCTGCCTAGCAGGAAATAACATTTAAGCAGGGCCTTGAAGCAGTTTTAGGGTGTGGTTGCGACAGGAGTGCAGAGACGGGGGCCTCTGTGGATGGTGTGAGGAGTGGTGGACTATTGCATGTTCTTTGAGCTGGAAGGTGTCGAGTCCAGAGAAAGTTCAGTGCATGAAGAGAAGCTATCCTGAGACAGCTGTTTGAAGACAATGCACCAGGAGTTCAGGAATGTTCCCAGGGGTTGGGAACAATGCACAGCAGCATTTGAGGCCCACATAGCACCAGCAAGGTCTGGCTCCCTCTGCCATAATGCAAAAGTCACCCAGATAGACTGTTATATTACTCACTCATAGTGGCAGCTTGGAATGTGGACCAGATAGGACTTAGTGGTGTAGAGAGTGCCTTGTGAGGATCGCAGACCCCTCTGTGCAGACCTCAGAACGGCCCTCTTCTCTCATTCATCTTGTCTGTTACGGTGAAGGGTGCTTCCTGTGAACTCATGACTAGAGTGTGTCTGTCGTGTTTTAGTCACACTCGGATATTTTCTCAGAGTCCAGGGCGGGTGGTAAAGGACTGATATGTGCAGGAAGACAAAGGAAAAGCCACTTTCAGTTACAGCAGGGACACAAGCCTCAGCACTGTTTGAATGTCCCTGTCCCATCTTTCAGAAAGTTGTTGAAGAGCCTGGACGCCCAGGCTCAGCCCTGGAGCTCTGATAAATGAGTTCAGACTGCCAGCTGGGAGATAAGGGCACTCACAAAGTTCTATGTAAATAAAGCATGGCTTCCCATTGCCTTGGCTTCCCATTGCCTCCTCTCCAGTGATTCAGTCTCTGACCAGGACCAGCGAAGAGGTGCAATGCTGTGAATGAAGGGCCACTTCAGCCTCTTCAATTTGGATTTATTAGAATCAGCGTGTTTATTGCTTTATTCAGATGAGGGGGTGGAAAAACCTGAACACATGTGAACCAAGCGAGGCGGGGCTCCAGGAGACACTCCCCAGCCTCCCGGCTCCCCTCACAGTTTTTTTTCCTGTGGGAAACTTTTTAATTTGGAAGCATTCAGCTAATGTGGGAATCAAGATTAACATTTTCTGAAATACTTGTACAAGAAAGGCAGAAATGTGCTGTCCAGGAAGCAGATTTACATAGTAGAAAAATGCCTGCCCCGCGGTGTTTGGTAGCCTTTGTGTATTAGATGTGATACTGTGTGTGTGTGTGTGTGTGTGTGTGTGTGTGTGTGTGTGTGTGTGTAGGATTGATTATATTCTCATCTTTGTTTCCTTTACATCTAATTAAGAAGGCCCTAGAATGCATGTTTTATCACAAACAGCCTGTTTGGGGCTCTCTACTCCAATACTTCCTGCTTCCTACAGAGTAAGCTATATTGTTTCCCTTTCCCTTTCCTTTAATTTCCTTTCTCTTCTGGGGGGGGATCGGGGGGGGTGAATGAGAGTGGGGATGGTGGGGAGCAATGAACATGATAGGTGACTTCCATTTTCTCTTTTTTTTTCTAAACCAGGAAGTTAACTGTAAGCCTGTGCTTTACAAAACAACAACAGAAAAAAGTCAGCAATGAGCACAATCCCCTTAGTTAATTTTGCAGAGTCACAGAATTTAGAGGTTAATGGTATGGTGAGACATGGGGCCCAAGTTCTTAAAATGAGGGACACATTAAGGCTACCGGCCTGGACTCTTGAGCGCACTGAGACATTTATTCTGGAGTCTGTCCGCTCTGGGGCACCTACATGTTTTCAGCCTGGCTTTGGGAATTGAAAGTTAAATAGAACTTTCACTGGTTACTGCCAGCTTCGGCTGTTAGCAATTATTTTTTATCTATTTTAACAGGGGGGAACGGGAACAGGGCAGGGGCGGGTGGTGGCAGGAAACCTGGCTGGCATCATGGTTACAGGAAAGAGCAGACGGATTGGGGGCCCTTCAAACCGTAGACCTTTGTTACTGACCAATGCTTAATTTGGTTTGTGGGTTCTGTGAGCTGAGTCCCCCTCCCTGCCCCCACCCATTTACCTTGAACGACAGTTCCCTCTCCTGTGCTCAGCAGACAGACAGGCTGCCACTGCAGAGTACAGGGCCGAGAGGCCCAGAGCGAGAGGAAAGTGGGTTGAAAGCTGAGTTCTGTGTAAAGAATTTTCTGCTGGAAGCTGGCCCAGAGGGAGTCAAGAGGGGCTTTAATGAGGAACAGCTGCACCGCGATGCAGCTCACAGGAGACAGCTCCCCCCATTCTGTACAGTTTTTGAAAACTTATGATTTTGAAATTGCTGTTGTGTGAAGTATGCCCCTCTTTCTTGTGTGTGGTGGGGGTTTCACTTGTTGTTGTTTTTAATGACCAAATCCTCACCCCCCCAAAAAAAATTTAAAATAAAATAAAAGTCCTCAAAACAAAAAGAGCTGCAGTAAAGCCTGGGTACAATTTGGGCTCACCCTGCTGCTAGAACATTTGGTGGGGAAAATAGGGTGAGCGAACACTGGTGTTTAGTTGGAAAAGAGGTCTATTTCCTCAGACTTCAGTCATTTTAGAGCTGACAAAGCTGCTCATTGCTTTTTGCTTTTCTCTGGACGGGTGGCTATTCACTTGGGAAATGTGAAAGGGGAAATTTTTCTGCCCTGTATTACTAGGGAGACAGCCCAAGTTGTAGCCATTGCAGATAGACGGGAATTGCCTGCCATTCATGTCTCTGCTCCATGCTAAGAATCCAGGCTGATATGTCTGTGGGAGGCAGGGTCTGGCTGGCTGTTTCAGGCAGGGCTGCTGTAAAGGGGTCCCTTTCCTTTCTAATGGAGTCTTTTCTGCTCCTTTTCTTGCCCCTCCCATGCCACATTCACCCTAATCTACCGTTTTTCCTGTCATCCACAGTGGACTTTTAAGGACCAACTAATAGATGTAGCTACGTGGATCAGGAAGCCAACATCTGCACTGTGTCTGTATATTTGCCTGTTGTACACAGCTCATAAGAACAGAACCACACCTGTGGCAGTTTGGTTCTGGCTTCTTTTGCTTAGCATAGTATTTCCAAAGCTTATCTATGTTATAGCATATGTTATGGCTCTATTCCTTTAAATGGCCAAATAATACTTTATTGCATTGGTACGATGTAAACTTCAGCTATTCTGAGTCATGCTGATATGAACAGATGAACATATTTTTATATGAATAATGCTGGCATGAACATATGCTTTCAGTTGCTGTGCATATGTGTGTGGTGTTTGTATGTAGAGTATGTGGTATGTGTGGTATGTATGTATGAGGTGTGTGTATGTGGTATGTATGTGAGTGACTGTGTGTGTATGATATGTGTTGTGTATGTGGTAAGTATGTGTGAGGGTGTGTGGGGAGGTAGAATTTTAAAGAAAGACATATAATGGAAAGATGATTGAAACAGCAAGTCAGTAATATTACTTAACTACTATATAGCACTTACCATTTGCTGCATGGTATTCTTAGTGCTGATGATGTAAAGACTCTGTGTGGGCTGGCACTCGTACTGAATCTGTCTTACCACAGAGAGGGCTACTGCTCTGCTTGGAGGTCCATGGGGCCCACATAACAACCAGAGCTGCAGTGCAAGTGTACTGTTTGTGGAGTGGAAGCTTAGTAGTGTGAGCACGATAAAGGTGCACTTACTCAGGCCCTACTGTGCTGCATGTTGTGTTCAAGCAGAGACTGCCTACTGCTCCTCAGGAACATCTTAGGAATCCTTCTGTCATTTGGTAGGAATTGTCTTACAGTACTTTAAGGCTCTGTTACTCAAGGATGCACAGAGGCGGGGAAACAGGCAGCAAGATGTCTGGCCTGAGACTTTAAAGATGATCAGAACTATTATCAAGAAGGAAACTAAGGAGTTTGGTTAACAAGACTTGGCGGAATGTGGTACTTCTATAACTTAAAGGTATTAAATAAAGTGACTTCAGATTATGAATTGGATCATTAGAAAATTGGGAGTGTTAAGATTTTATGGGAAAATGATCTTTCCCCAGTGTTTTTTTTAAGCCATTGGCAGGACATATCAAGTTAGGTAAATGGCTTAGAAAACAGATCTGGTAGCATAGAGTAGTGTCTTTTGGAGTCTGTTTAGGCCATTGTAACAACGACAAACACTAAATATAGACATCAGACAAGACCAGGGCAGTCCAGACTGGATGAGGGAAAAGGCAGACTGGCTTCACTAGGCTTTGTGAGAGACAGGGTCATATGCTGGGTTGCAGGAAAGTGGCCAGCAGAGCCTCCGGTGGGAATGGGGGCTTCCTTATGGTGAAAGGTAAAATCCTAGCTAAGCCTCACAAAATTCACACTCTCAGAAAGTAATTGTGATGGTTAGGATGCAAGCTGTGTTATTCTGAGTAAGAAATGGATGGAAAAGAAAGAGGGATGTCCACACGATAATTTGGAGAAGCTCACTTGTGAATGTTTGAAGAAAGGAAACAAAGTTGGACTTCCTTGAAAAGGTAGATTAAGAGACCTGTATATATTTTAAGGAAAAGGTGAAGAAGACATGGGCAATGGCAAGCTGAGGGCATTTAAAATAGGACATCATGTCTTCACCCATAAGTAGGTTAGTTTCATATAAAGAAGAGAGTGGTTCTGCTCAGGGGCTTTAGAAGCCTAACTGTGCTGTGTATCATTCCCAAGTGCTGACTCGAGGAAAACCCAGAACCCATTGCAGAACTAAAGGTCCAGCCCGTCCTTGCAGCTTCCCTCCCTCTCTGCTCCTTACTCCCGTTGGCAGCAACACAGGGTCCCTTGCCCTCCCTAGAATAAGCTGGGGCTGCTTCTGTCCTTAGTCCTTTGTGCTCTGTGTCTCCCTTTCCTCAGCCACCTGTTCTGCGTTTTCCTATTAGAAGTTGAAATGTTTCTTCCCCCAGCCTATGTCTCCGCCTTCAACTCCATCCCTTCTTTAAAGACTTTGTTTTGTTTTTTATTTATTTTTTTCAAGATAGGGTGTCTCTATACAGCTTTGGCTGTCCTGGAACTCACTCTGTAGACCAGGCTGGTTTCTAACTCATGCCTGCCTCTGCCTCCCAAGTGCTGGCATAAAGGCGCGCACCACCACCTGGCTCTTTAAAGTTTTTTAAAGGGTTTATTTGTTTTTATTTTATGTGTATGGATGTTTGTTTGCATGTATGTATGCCTATCCTGTGCATGCCTGGTGCCTGTGGAGGTCAGAGGAGGGTGTTGTGTCTTGAGCCTGGAGTTACAGTGATTATAAGCTACCCTGTGGGTACTTGGACAGAACCCAGGTCCTCTCCAGGAGCAGACTGTACTCTTCTTGACCGCTGAACAATCAATCTATCCAGCACCGCCCCAGCGCGCCACCCCCCCCCCCACCTTCTTGATTTATGTTTTCTTCTGTTTACTGTTTCTTTTGCTTCTTTTGTTTTTGTTGTCTGCTGAAATTTACATTCATGAGCTCAGAAGTTTTCCAAGCACAGTTGTCTCTCAGTATCAGTTGGGGTTGACTTCAGGAACACCAAGGAGTCTTTATATAAAGTCACATAGTATCTACCTGCCTGTTACCTGTAATGCTTAATATAATGTTAGTGCTGTGTAAAGAGTTGTCATGCTATATATCTAGGGATGTCAAAGCAACTCAACAAGGCCAGTGTGGACACCACCCTGCCCCCCACCTGGACATTTTTGACCCCCTGGTTGATTGAATCCTTGGATGCTGAACCTATGTGTATCCATGACTACTAGAAAAATGCTTGGCATATAGTCAGCATTTGCTAAGTGTTTGCTCTCATAGTTAATGAATGAGTTTAATATTTTTTTTTGTGGAAACTAGTAGAATATTCTTCATCATCATTAATGTCATGATTAATAAGCATATTGGATGCTATTAATAGGCTCCATGTCTTCTCTGCTGAAGACTTGGCAAACTTGTGCAAAGTTCCAGGGACTAAATATTTTTGTGGGCCATGTGGTCTTCCTGCAAATATTCTACTCTGTTGTTGTGGCAGCCATGGCCATCTGCAAACGAGCAAGCATGGCAGCACTCCAATGTGACTATTTGTGGATGCGGAAATTTGAATTTATGTATCTTCCAAGTGTCACAAAATATTATTTTTTAAGTTTTTCAAGCATCTGGAAATGTAGAAACCATTCATGGTTTATAGGCCCTACAGAAATGGGCCACGTCAGATCCCCAAGCCATCCCCTGCTCTTCTCCACTGTTTCTGGCTTCT
This sequence comes from Phodopus roborovskii, assembly GCF_943737965.1. Lineage (NCBI taxonomy): Eukaryota > Metazoa > Chordata > Mammalia > Rodentia > Cricetidae > Phodopus > Phodopus roborovskii. The sequence continues at coordinate 29,298,768 of NW_026126540.1, forward strand.
TAAACATGATCTACTTAGTGGAAACTAATTTTCCATACTTGGTAGGGAACAGCCATTTGGATTAAACCCTAGAAACAGAGAATCCAGGAGAGCATCTTTGAGGTCCCAGAACTCTCATGTTGGTCCATTTTTGTTTTCCTGGGAACCTTGTTTTCATTGTATGTTTATGATGCCTACATTTAAATGAGTTTGCACTTTCTTAGCTGATGCCACATGGCAGCGCCGGGGTGGTGTAACAGTTGAGGAGCAGAGCTGGGCAGAGCCCACCCGGGTTTAGAGGCATGCCATTATTCACAGGGTGCCTGGTTCCCACCCAGGAGGATCAACCAGGCCTGATGCCTAGGGGCCTGCTGCTGTGAGTGGGAGGAGGGACGCAGTTTCTCAGCGTCTTCCACAACACATTTCTTGAATAAGCTGCAAGTGCTTTTAATAATCCCTTTTAGGGTTAATTTTAGCCATGCCACATTGGTGTCCTCTGTGCCTCTATTTAAGAAAAAAAGAAACCCAGCAAAGCTCTATATTATTCTATTGTCAAATCAAGCTGTGATTGGTATAATGCATTATATTTTCCTCAGCCAGCATGGACAGAAAAATGTTTTTCATTTGCTGAACATTTTAATACTCACAATATTTTTTCCCCTCACATACTTGCGTTTGCCTGGTTCTCACACAATCCCACAGTGTGAGTAGCCTTTTTTTTTTTTTTTAAACTATTTAAGATGTGAGGGAGAGAAGCAATCAATCGGCTCAAAGTTACAGCACCTGAACTGATTTAGTTTTCATTGTATGTCTGTGCGGATCTGTGTGTGGGTAGGTGCATGTGAGTGAAAGGAGACCAGAGGCATCCTCTAGGCTCCTCCTAGAGCTGTAGTTACAGGCACTTGTGAGCTGCCTGACGTGGGGGCGGGGAACCAAACTTGGGGCCTTTGCAAGAGCAGCACATTCTTAACCACGGAGTCTCTCCATCCCCAACACCTGGACCCTTGACAAGACCTCTACCCTGCTGAGGTGCACTCACTGTCTTCAGCCAGTCACTGGTTCCATCACTGTGACCTCCGCTCCCTTCCCATCTGGAGAGTGACAGACCTACTGTTGAAGAGGCTCAAGAATCCATCTCCTCCCCCTCTGCCACACTTCTCATGCACGGTTCTGGGAAGGGGTAGGAGGCTGTGGCTGATTACATCACCACACTGTCCCTGTTTACCAGCTGTTTTCTCCACCAGTCATTACAGCTACTGCGCAATTCTCCTGAGCATGTTGTCTTAGTTCCCTTATAGCTTGCCTTCCCCATTTTCTCAAAACCCTTGACCCCCCCAAGACCTCACCTGGCCAAGTGGTGGCTATGCTTGGCAAAAGTGAGAAGGAGTTCAGCATGGCTTCAGTGCTTCAGGTCACCAGAGAAGATGTGGCTGGGAGCTGGGTCTGAGGGTGAAGCCTTAGTTTGGTTTAAAGGTGTTGTCTTTTAGGTAATAGTGGAACAGGCTTCTAGATCACTTTCCTGTCCTCCAAAAAGTAAAATGAACAGATAGGTTGAGTCAGGTATCTGGGGCTGTAGCTGGACAGCAAACTTGTTAGGATCAAGGTCTTTGATCTGCATGGTTGTTAGTGGCTCCATATTAGCGTCTCCGTCCTGAAAGCGAGAGTCCCCACCCTTTTGGTGCTGTTTAGAGAACATTGTTATAAGGGATGTGCACAGTTTCAGGTGGTTGTGTGTCTTATGAAGTAAGAGGTGGAAAACAAAATGATTTCTCATACTCTAACATGGAAAATATGGGGGAAAGTTATTTTGAGGCAGGATCTCATGTGGTCCCAGCTGGCTTTGACTTCCCTATATAGCCTAGGATGACTTGAACCCTTGACCCTCTGTTTTCTCCCAAGTCCTGGGATTGCAGGTGTGTACAACCATGCCCAGCTAGAGTGTAACTCTTGGATTATTTCTCTGTTATACATAGCTGTTTATATGGTAGTTCAGATATTATACATACTTTTAATTATACTGTGTCTTTTCAAATGCTTATTTACCAACATTTAAAATGTCTTTTAGAGCCCTTCTCGAAACTTCTTTTCCTTTTTTGTCTTAGTCTCAGCTGCTGAAATATAACCCAGAGAGCCATGTGTGGACCAGAGAGAGAATAACTTCCCTTTTGTCAGCATTCAGTTGAGAGGGGGGGGGGGTACATGGTGGCATGTATATGTTAAACTAGAAAGTCTGAGATTGTCTTAGTCTTGTCAACTGCCTTGTCAGAATGAGAACGTTAATAATCAAGGAGACCGGTATGCACAGTGCTCTATGTAGAAACCATTGCAGTACGTGCCTGTGTGGCTCTTCGAGGAGGGTATGCTGACTGGCTGGCAGACCCTGCTGGATCACGCACCTAGTATACTGTGAACTGCCAGGACTCAGAAGGGCCTGGGGATATAATAAGATCTCTGAGCACCCCTTCTCCTGAAGTCAGGGGGTTTGCAGGCTATACCTACAGATGTCTTTATTCATACTTGAATATTTTCTTGCATGTATAGCATCATTATATTATAGCATCATTTTCTGGTCTATGGACTCAGACAAGTAGTTAGGTGTCTTTCATGGATTTTTGTTTTCTTTTTAAAACAGATGTCCAGAGGGCTTCTTGGGAGAATATTGTCAACATCGAGACCCTTGTGAGAAAAACCCCTGTCAAAATGGTGGCATTTGTGTGACTCACCCCCTGTTGGGAGATGCCATCTGCCGATGTGCTTCAGGGTTCACAGGAGAGGACTGCCGGTACTCAACCTCTCACCCCTGCTTTGTGTCTCCCCCCTGTCTGAATGGAGGTACCTGCCACATACTCAGCCGGGACACCTATGAGTGCACCTGCCAAGTCGGCTTTACAGGTAATGGGTTTGGCTTGAGCCTGTGCCTTCCTGTTCTCAGCAGCAACTGTACTGTGCACATTTAGATCTCAGTGTCTCACTCCTCGGGCGTGTTAGAAACTTCTCACAGCTGCGGTAAGGCACCGTGATCAAAGCAGCTTACAGAAGAAAGAGTTTATTTTGGCCTATGGTTCCAAAGGGAGGATCCATAGTCACTAGGAAGGCATGGCAGCAGGCAGCCAGAACGTTTGTGATCGTTTTTCAGCCACAGACACAAAACAGCGCTGTGGAAGTGGGGTGGGGCTGCACGCCATCATAGCCTGCCCTTATCTGTATGCTTCCTCCCCAGACTGCATTGCCAGCGGAGGACCAAGTATTCAGAGACTCGAGCCTGTGCGGGGCGTTTCTCATTCAAACCGGTGTACATTTTAGCATTATGACACAAGTTGGAATATGGGGAAAGGCTCAGAGACATTCAAAAGTCTGTTAATAGGGAGGTGTTAGCTATTTTAAGCAAACAAGAGCTACAAAGTATAATTAAGAGAACATAAAATATGTGAGGTACTTTATAAAGTATAGAAAGAGAATAATTCAGGAATAACATTTAAAACGTTTTCCGTATCGAGGCATTGAGAATCTTTTTATATGCCACTTCTTAGTTTGTAAGATATGAGAATTTTAAGGGGCTGAAGAGGAGAAAGAAAAAGGGTGAGATGCCTAGAAGTATTTGGTTATTTGCTTCCTAAATTCTCCCTCTTGTCACTCAGGGACTGTCTTTTCTAGTCTCTCGAGCTCTTCTTTCTTCCCTCAGCTTGGTGAAAAAAGAATTGTTTGTCATTTTGGCCCCTGCCAGAGACACTAAAGCAGCAGTTCTATAAATCTACAAGCCAAAGTAAAAAATGTACTCAGGAAATTAGACTGCATCTGTTGTGTTTAAAGAAAAAAGTAGTGTCGACTTGTTCCTGTCACCTAAGAGCTCAGTTTAGTAACCATATAGTGTGAAAATCTGTTTTATTCATTCAGCTGACATGGTTGAGAGCCTGCTGTGGGGACCCAGCCTTGTGCTGTGGTGGCTGGCATGGTTGAAGGAGACAGCACACATGGGGGCGGGCACTGAGGATGGTTTGACCCAGGTAGCAGCTGCTGAGCTGCACTGCGGTTATGAGGGAGAGTCCACCAGGCAAATGAAAGGGCCGCTGGCATTCCCAGGCCAGGAGCAGCTTCAGCAAAACCGGGATGTAGGAGAGCAGGTGGACGCATACCTGTGCCACGGGACTGGTGGAGCCCTGCAGGGCTGGCTTCCCGTAGCCAGCACTCAGTCCCCTTGTGCTCCCTGTCCACGGAGTCTTGAGTCTTAGCCAGGGGCCCCAGGGAGCTTCTGGAAAGCACTGTGTGTCTGCAGATCTTGAGGTAACACAGATGTGTTCTGTAAAATCGGAAGTCTAGGGGTCTCCATGTAAGCCCCTGCTGTTACTAACAAGTAACAGGGTGGGAGAGGGAGCTGCTGAGTGTGACCCATACTGAGTTCTGTTTCCCTTCCTTCAGGGAAGCTGTGCCAGTGGACAGATGCCTGCCTGTCCCATCCCTGTGCAAATGGAAGCACCTGCACCTCGGTGGCCAGCCAGTTCTCCTGCAGATGTCCTGCAGGCATCACGGGGCAGAAGTGTGAAACTGATATCAATGAGTGTGACACCCCGGGACGCTGCCAGCATGGTGGCACCTGCATCAACATGCCTGGTTCCTACCGATGCCAGTGTCCCCAGGGCTTCACAGGCCAGCACTGTGACAGTCCCTATGTGCCCTGTGCACCCTCGCCTTGTGTCAATGGAGGCACCTGCCGTCAGACTGGTGACTTCACTTTTGAATGCAACTGCCTTCCAGGTAAGGAGCTCCCTAGGCTTTGGGGAATGGGTGCAGACCCATCTCAGGGTGGAGGTGGAGGTGCGCGTGGCCTAGACCCTCCTTTAGGAAATATCCTCAAGCAGGGAAAAGGGGAAGTGAGAGCATTGTGTGGGGTGGGTGGCTGGTGAGGGAGGGGTTTTATGGGCTTACTGTGGTCCATAAATAGATCAGGGGGTAATTTAACATGTCAGAGTTTATGATGATGAGCGCTTAGGAAATTGTTTATTGTTCCTTTTGGAGAAACAGTGAGAAGAAACTGGAGAAATAGCCCTGGGAAAGGGCCAGGCAGGGGAAGGGAGTGGGGAGCACTGACAGCCAAACACGGAGGAGTGTGTGTGTGTGTGTGTCTGTGTGAGAGTGTGTGAATGTGTATGTATGAAAGTTTGTGTGTGTCTGTGTATGTATGAAAGTGTGTGTTGTGTGTGTCTGTGTGAGAGTGTGTGAATGTGTATGTATGAAAGTGTGTGTGTGTGTGTCTGTGTGAGAGTGTATGAATGTGTATGTATGAAAGTGTGTGTATGTGTCTGTGTGAGCGTGTGTGAATGTGTATGTATGAAAGTGTGTGTGTGTCTGTGTGAGAGTGTGTGAATGTGTATGTATGAAAGTGTGTGTGTGTGTGTGTCTGTGTGAGAGTGTGTGAATGTGTATGTATGAAAGTTTGTGTGTGTCTGTGTGAGAGTGTGTGAATGTGTATGTATGAAAGTGTGTGTATGTGTCTGTGTGAGAGTGTGAGAATGTGTATGTATGAAAGTGTGTGTGTGTGTCTGTGTGAGAGTGTGTGAATGTGTATGTATGAAAGTGTGTGTATGTGTCTGTGTGAGCGTGTGTGAATGTGTATGTATGAAAGTGTGTGTGTGTGTCTGTGTGAGAGTGTGTGAATGTGTATGTATGAAAGTGTGTGTGTGTGTCTGTGTGAGCGTGTGTGAATGTGTATGTATGAAAGTGTGTGTGTGTGTCTGTGTGAGAGTGTGTGAATGTGTATGTATGAAAGTGTGTGTGTGTGTCTGTGTGAGCATGTGTGAATGTGTATGTATGAAAGTGTGTGTGTGTGTCTGTGTGAGAGTGTGTGAATGTGTATGTATGAAAGTGTGTGTATGTGTCTGTGTGAGCGTGTGTGAATGTGTATGTATGAAAGTGTGTGTGTGTGTGTCTGTGTGAGAGTGTGTGAATGTGTATGTATGAAAGTGTGTGTGTGTATGAGAGAGAGAGAGTATTTAGTAAGCCAAAGCGACACCAAGATTGGAGAATCAGCTCTCCTTCATGCTTCTGTGCCCTGGACATAGGGGTGACTCTTCCCACCTTGACTGGGGGGGTACCCTTTCCACCTTGACTCGGGGATACCCTTTACATTTTGATTTGTGGGGCAGGGTGTACCCTTCCCGCCTTCAAACTGGAGTCTTTTGAAAGAAACTCTCTGTCAATCAGTGGTGTTTTCTAATGAGCTCTGGTTGTTGATGTGGGAGAGACTAATCAAGACACAGCACCTTCTCATACTCATAGCTGGTCAAGGTGCCTAAGCACACACACAACCCAGGATTGAAGCACAGAGGAGTCGTGTCTGGAGGCCCAGAGCCTGGTGTTCCCTACAGGGAGAAAGGAGCAAGCCTGGCCAGTTCACTTCGCTCTGTATAACAGTGATGAGGAGGCTGAAAACCAAGAATTTTGATTGGGAACAGAGCACAGGCAGCTGGAGCAGATGAATTACTAAGCAACAAAGATCCTGTTTTTATACAAATACCCTTAGTACAAAAACAAAAGAAAGAAAACTGTGTGGGGTGTGTGTGCGTGTACTGTGCTAAATAAGCAGAGTTGTCTCAAAAAGAAGTTGTTCAGCCACTCTTCGAGTGGGAGCCTCAGATTCTGGTGTTGAGAGTATAGCTCACAGATAATGGGCTTTGTGTTTCATCTTTAAATGTCATAGGTCAATCCTTGGTATAAAACCAAGTGGTAAGTTATTTACTTAAAACATATTCTTTTAACTTATTTATTTTACATTATGTGTATGAGTGTTTTGACTATATGTATATCTGTGTACCACATATGTGCCTGGTGCCCAAGGTCAGAAGAGGGCATTGTATCCCCTGGAACATGATCCACCTTGTGGGTTCTGAGAACCGAACCTGGGTCCTCTCCAAGACCAGCAAGTACTCTTTGAATCATCCCTCTGAGGCAGTGGTTCTCAACCCTCCCAATACCGCCACACTTTAATACAGCTCCTCATGTTGGGTGACCCCCAACCAACCAGACATTGTTTTGTTGCTACTTGATAACTGTAATTTTGCTATTGTCATGAATTGTAAATATCTGACATGTAGGATATCTGATCTGTGGCCCCGAAGAGGTCGTGACCCTTGGGTTGAGAACCACTGCCCTAGACCCATTTGATTTGGTTGATTTTAGTCAATAAAACTTCATCGAATAACTGCCATATTCCAATACCATTCTATCCTGTGATTCAGCAGTATGAGACACTGTCAGAACCCTGAATCAAACTAACCACTTAACCAGGATACAAGGAAGTAAATTTAATTGTACTGCTTTAGTTTCTCTTTCAATAAAGAATAGATAACACTATCGTTCTAGATACTAACTGTTTATTGAGACTTGCTATCACCTTCATTATCTTGTAGAAGGAATAACTAAGATATCTTTCTTTGCTCTTGCATTTGTTTACATTATAAGAGCTAAAAACAGAAATAAAAATTATAAACCATTTCCTGTGTAAATATTTTAATATTGCAAACATTTTAATAGCTAATGTTGTAATGGCCCAAGTGGCTCATAATTGAAGTTAGTATGATTTATCGCTAGGGGCTATATGCCATTTTCAGATTCAAGAAAATTACTTTTAATAGTTGCCTAGAACAGGAGACTGATTTGGCAGCAAGATATTGACAGGAAGTTAGACAAGTCAATAAAGGAAGTCTTTAGCTGGGAGAGTGACTATTCACTCCATTGTTCAGCATTGTTATCCGCCAGGCTCCATAAGAACCTCAGGGGATTCCGAGAGTGTCCAGGAAAAGCTCACCAATGAGATTAGCGGCTCCTCCTTGAGAAAGGAAATAACCAGGGATTCCGCAGCTAGTGGCTGCCCGGGCTGGAGTGGTAGAGTAAGAAGGTTTGCCTGATTAGGTGCGGTGCTCATCATGTGTGGGCGTATGTGCTCATGTGTCTGTTCATTCGTGTACGCTTGTGTGTGCACGTGCACACATCTCTAACACTGTGCAGAGAGGTATTTTTCAAGTTTTCTCAGGCAGAAAGCCATTTACTAAGAGTTGCACAGTGAATACTGTAGACAGGTTCTGGAACCCAGGCAGGCCCTGTGTCCCTGTGGCCACCACACTGCAGTGCTCATCTGCTTCCTGGGGTGCTGTGGAGTGTGTGACATCTCATTAAATGCTTTGAGAGTTTGGATTGAAATGGAAAGTTTACTTTATGAGGAGAAGACCCTCCCACCATAACTAATTAGTGTTTGTTGCACATTAGCCCAGGTGTGTGGTACACAAAGAGGAGAGTGTAGTTCAAAGTTCTTTCTTCATGTGGCTCCCTTCCTTGCCCTTACTCTGTACAAGAGATTGAGGTGTCACCTAAAACAGTAGTTACCATCTCCATGTGGTCGGCAACTTGAGTTAAATGATTGTAATTTCAGTTGTCACAATGGGGAGACAAAGTCAGCAGGACACAAAGCTGTCCACCAAGGCCTCCCGAATGCCTTGAATGACCATTTCCCACCACACCGTAGGTCTCTGCACTAATAAGTGTACCCTGACCACTCGATTTCAAATTGTAACCATCTCCTCCAGCCCCTTAATTACTGGCCCTGGCCTACATTTTTGTTTTCTTTTTCTGTGACACTTAGATTCATACTGTATAATTTGTACTATATCATTTACTTCATTATGCCTATTGTTTATTGTCTGTCGTTTCCAAACTCAACTACTGCTCTTCTGCACCATGAAGGCTAGGATCTTTGCTTTTGTTCACTGATCGCTGTCCCAAACACCTGAAAACAGAGCCCACCTGGAACGGACCCACAAACACTTCTTGACTGAGCATAATATTAAGTCAGTATGGTGGGTAAACAGATCTCATTTTCCATCTGGAATCCTGCGTCTCAGGTTCAGGTGCTTTTATCTGTGGACACTGATACTGGATAAAAGTAATTTTGGAGTGTTTTCAGCTCTGACAGTTGGAGATAGTACATAAGTCAGTGATAATGTTGTAATGGTTAAGGTGTCGTTTTTTCCCCCCTGCAAAGAGCACTGTAGTTACTGTGTTGACTACAGTGTTGCAGGACCCATGAGGAAGGAATTCATACCACAGAAGTGATTCAGCTTGTGCAACATAGAGAGAAGTGTTGCTCTGCAGAGGGAGGGAAAAAAAGAATATCGACAGGAAGCTATGAGACTGGCCTCTCATTCCAGCCTCTAGGATCAGTAGCTGCCACTAACCCAGACACTTTGGGAGCTTCTGTCACCCAGCATTCTCAGCAGCAGCCCCCGAGCAGAGTACCCAGCTTCAGTCATTACAACGTGATAGCAAAATACGGCGTGAAACACATGGTTCCCAGTATGTTTGGGTCCAAGCCAACCAGTGTGGGAAATGAGTTAGGCAGTTTTGTGTGTTCTGTGTGTCACCATGGGCCACTACTCTGTGCAACCTCCCCGTGGTGGTCCTGAGCTCACAGTTGGAACGAAGAGTCCTCAAGGGACTGGCCCTTTCTCCTTCCTCTCCCGCATCTCTTGATACTGTGAATTCTCGGAGCTCTCTCTGGTCTGTCCACTGTGGTCAATGAAAGCTCCTCCGTGTAGAGGTACACGGCCCTGTACTCTGCAGGCTGATTATATGCCATGTCCCTGACATCAAGTAAAGGTCAAACACTGTGTGCCTTCTCTGCTCAGTCGTTACGGGCCTTAAGTGCAGCTGGCAGTCAGTCTCGCTAGCATTTTCACACTCAGGAACATGTGCTGCTTTTTTCTGTTGTTCTGACCATAACCGGCGGCTTTGTTCTTGTGAGACTTCTTTCTAGGGAAATGATGGCGATTCTCTTGCTTTTGTCTGGCTCCACATTCCCCCGTTTCTCATCAGTCATGAAGACTCTCAGTCTGGCCGGTGTGCCATCTCACTTGATTTCCTTCCCCTCCCCACCCCTCTCCACCCCCATACAGAGGGCCTGAAGATGGGAAGACACCAGCTCTCCTGAGAGATGCTGCTCTCTGCGTGGGAGGATGACTTCAAAGACTTTCCGCCCAATCCTCACTGCAAGTGTTACTCAGCAGAGCGGTCCACAGTTTCATACAGACGCAGTCTTAAAATGGCCCTTCTAAGTTTAATTTTATCCTTTTGGCCTTTTAAGGACGTGACTTGGCTTTCAGTAGTGGACTCCTTTTAGTACTGCTGGCAGTATGAGCCCTTCTGTGACTGACACTAATCCATCTACTCCTACATCTGATCAGTCTGTTACTCCTTCCCCTACAGACTTGAAACATTTTTGAGAAATGAAGATTGTAACTTATTGCCCCTCCCACACTTTTGGATGGATAGTTTCTTCCAAGAATCTGCTAGCCCTTTCCAGAAAGAGTCCTAGATATTTAGTTATTTTAATGTGCTTATTTGTCTCTACATCTCTGTTTAGAAAGCATTAACTATGTCTTAATTGGGGGAGGAATGACAATGGCTTGAGTTTGCTCAGATCTGGGCACTTTTGTTGAGGGAAACCTCTGGGGTCTCAGAAAGCATATTGACTAAAACCAGGGTTCCCTCTTGGCTGCTGCTTACTAGCCAGGCAATCCTAGGCTGGTGAGCCCAGCTTCCGCATTTGTAATGTAGGAGGCTTAAAGGATGCTCTAATCTCCTTGGTGCAAAATATTATGAGCTCATATGTTTAAGAGCCTTCCCCTAGACTAACAGGTTTACTGAGGTATAATTTACATACCACACAATGTCCTCTTAAAAATGTCCAGTTCAGTGGCTCTTACTTAGTAGACTTACAGAAATGTGTCACCATCTCCATAGTTAATTTTGTAATGTTTTCATGCACCAGAAGACCCACATACTGGCTATTATATGCCACCCTTTCTTCCTGAGTCCCTCCAGCGCTTGGTGATTGCTGACGGACATTTCATATAGATGGAAACCTTCACTGTGTGGGCAGTTGTAACCGGCCCCATTCACTCACCCTGACTTCGGTGTTGTACAGCATGGTAGAATGCCGGGACACTCCGTAGAATGCCGGGACACTCCGTTTCTTTCCTTGCTGTCTAATATTCTGTTGCTCAGTCTTGCCACATTGTATTTCTCAGGGGATTGGCATTTTGACTCTTGTGTTGTGTTGTGAATGATGGTCTGTGTTTTCACTTTTTGTGAGTCTCTACCTGGGGGTGGAGTTGTCGTATGGCAATGCTAACCTTTTAGGAATGGCCAGACTCACTGCATTGCAAAGCCTTTCCAGTGCTCTGCACTCCTGTCAGTGGCGAATGAGGACTCCAGTTTTCACATCCCTGTTGGTGGTCGGTGCTTGTCACCATCTGCCCTGTTGATGACAACAGTCCAATGGATGTGAAGTTAGGCGTCTCCATGTTTTGATTTGCACTTTTCCAGGTGGCTTGCAGTGACAAGAGGTGGTCCGTGTACTTGCTACCTGTGTGGGTATTTGGGGATTGTTCACTGAGAGCCTTTGTCATTTTGTGATCAGGTTATTTGTATTTTTCATTAAGTTGTATAAGTTCTGAACGATATATCCTAGACACAGGTCTTTCTTACTGTATGTATGACTTGCAGATATTTTTTTCCCATTCTGTGGGCTGCACTTTCTCTGGTTGCTCAGATGTTCTGGGGAAATCTATTTTTCTTTTGCTGCCTGTGCTTTTGGCCATATTTAAGCAAGCTTTGCTGAGCTCAACTTAGAAAGATCCATCCCTATTTCCCCCGGTATTTTAAAAATACTTTTGGCATCTTCATCTAGGCCTCTTACATGTGTTTTCAATTAATTTTTATGTGTATGTGGATACAAGTTCATCCTCATGCTTGCGGACATTTAATTGGTTAAATTAAGTGCTCTTTACATCCAACTCATTTCATTTGGAGCTACGTCCTGTGAGTCCCTCCAGTGGGAATGAAGGTGGAGATGCTCTGCTGAGTCTTCTTGCTGACTGTGCAGCTAGGCTGAGAGCTGGGTGTGGGCGGTCTGACCTTGGAGCCTATGCTTTAACAAACGGAACTCAAGATCTTCTACCCATTTCCTTCTCCTCTGCTTACCCATTGATGAGGAAGAAGTAGCTTGAAAATCAGCTATGAAAACACTGTCTTTCCTGCCTCCCATGGTTTTGTTGTGTTTCTTGATTTGCACATGATTGGTAAGTTCAGTTAGCTGTAACACTGGGTAGTGCAGGGTCAAGGGCCCAGTTTCTGTTCCTTTCAGCAGAGCTACATGGGCATTGCTGCTTGCCTGCTGCCTTATTCACCAGTAGTTAGTATTGGTCATGAGAGACTAAGTCAGGGAGATGATGTTTCATTTGGGTCATTACACACACCATCAAAGGTAATCAGGGCAGGAACCTGAAGACAGGAACTGGAGCAGGAGCCATGGAGGCCTGCTCTCTTATACACCCCAGTACCACCTGTGGAAGTGTGGCACTCCCAGCAGTGTGCTGGGCCCTCCCACACCAAATCATTAAGAAAATGCCAATCTTATGGAGACATTTTCTCAATTAAGAGTTCTGTTCCTAAATAGCTCGAGCTTGTGTCAAATTGTCAAAAGAAAAAAAAAAAAAAAAAAAAAAATCCAACTAGGCTTATGACCATCTAAAGCATCGTCAGGCCACAAGAGTTCTGGTAGTGGTGAGCCAGCCCTTGCCCACCATTAAAATCTTAACTTGAACCTTTCTAAAGAAAGGCTTCATGAAGAGCCCTAAGATAGAAACACGGACCCAGGCCCCCATTCAGCAACTGCTGCACGGTAGAGCTGTAGTCAGGATCCCCTCTCTATCATAGTTAGGGGCGCGCTTAGCTTAAGCAATTGGACATTTTCTTGTGACTAGTCCATTTGTAAGACGTTCATGTGATGGACAGAAACAGGAGTAATTTGGTCATTTTAAAAAATCTCGGTGTATGTTTTCATAGACTTTCCCACACTTGCTTTTAACTATTTCTTCTGTAAGGTGATTTTTGGGTAGTGTTTTTGTCTACTTGGTTTACACTCATTTACAGGACTGCCACGTAGTCAGATAACCAACCAGCCATGGTCCAGCACAGCAAATCCGTGTGGAGTCCGTTGTAGCTTGTAGCAAGGAAAGAAAAGAGCAAGGTGTGATTGAAGTCTGTGCTCCATAAACAGGGGTTCTGCCTCTCAGTCTGCTATCCCCCAGTGTGTAGTGTTAAGCGCAGTGAGTGCCTTGGATGAGGAAAGCTGTGAGAGATATTTTGAGAAACCCAAATGTCGGGTCACCCTGTGCTTCAAACAGATGCTCACTGCACACTTTTCTTGGAGCTGACCAGGCCTCTCTTCTTTAGTCCAGAGGCTTGGCCACACAAGGAAGGAAAGAAGCTGGGTAAAGATTACAGAGATGTGCCCCAAGGGCAGTTAGGTGAGGTTTAGAATAGGTCCTAGATTTGTTTTTTAGAACACAGAACCATCTGGAAGACAGAAGCAATGCTGGCAATGTAGCATTCATGTGGGGAAGAACATGAAAAGCCTGAAATGCTGGCAATTTTAGTGAGTGACAGTGCCGTCTCTTCCAAAGCCTGTGCGTCTGAGAAGGACCTTATTCATGATGTGGCACTTACCGATCCAGAAAGGCAGGCTGGGCAGGTGGCTTCAGCCTCCCTTACCAGTTTTTCCAGGCTGATTGATTCCGAGTCTGAAATGCTGTCACCGAACAACTTCAGGTGGAGGCACCGTGACTCAACTGTGCTCTGCTTACCTCAAGTTCGGCGTCTCCCCTGTGTCCCTCCCACCCACACGGTTGACCAAGAAAAAAATTAGAGACTTAAATTCTAATTGTTCCGGCTCTGTTTTCTCCTTTTATTTATTTATTTATTTGGTTATTTAAATATTTTGTATTTGAGTCAGGCAAAGTTTAAGTCTTTATAATAATATTTTCATCCCTGTTTTAAAAGTTAGCATGTGAGGTAGCAGGCTCCTGTTCGTGTTTCATTTGGTTGATCTTACTCCTCTGCCTGCTCCGCCTTCCCCTCCACACTTACATGCTTTTCGTCCCAGTGCGCCCCTTTCTACCTTCACATAAATGTCGTTCCTCTCCCCCCTCTCCTTTCTTCCTCCCTCCCTCTTGTTCCAGGCCTTCTCCTTTCCCTCCCTCTACTCTCTGTCTGTGTTTGTGCTCTGGGGTTTGAACCTACGGCCCCTGTATTCTAGACAAGCGCTCTACCATCAAGCTATATGTGCAGCCCCCAGTTAAATCTGATTATTTAATTATCTGTTCTTCCTAGGAATCTAGACAGCAGGTAGGGAAAATATAATACCCTGATTTTTGGAATCAGTTAATGGTTGTCCCAAGTATACATTTATGTGTGCCCTCTAATTTTATTTCACAGAAATCAGTGTGAGGTAACCATGATGGCATGAGGCATGAGTCACTTGTCACCATCTAGCTATGTTAGGTCAAGGAATTCAGGATCAGGGTGTTTCTTGTGCGGAATGTCTTTGTGGCACAGCTGCTGAGGACATGCTAAAGTCATGAAGCAGGTCTGTCCTTTGACGTGTCCTGTGAGTGAAAGCAGAACGCTGTGGTAGGAGAGGGCTCATTCTCTTTTGTTATTCTCTTAACCAGGTTTTGAAGGGACCACCTGCGAGCGGAATATTGACGACTGCCCTAACCACAAGTGTCAGAATGGAGGGGTTTGTGTGGACGGAGTCAATACTTACAACTGCCGCTGCCCCCCTCAGTGGACAGGTAGGTGCAAGGGGTCGAGTCCTCAGCCAGGTGGGTGTCATGTATGTGATACCACAGGGTGCTCAGTGATCCCTGACTGCCGGGCCTTTGGGTGTGGTGCTCACCCTGGATTCTCCTGTGTCTACTCTAAAGGGAGCTCCCACAGCCATCTCTGGGCAGCAGCTCTGAGCTCAGCCAGGACAGGTACTGCTCCTGGTCAGAGAGCAGAGCTTAGCACGTGGCAGTGTGTGGTTGGACACAGAACATGCTCAGTAGGTATTTGACAGGAAAAAATAAAACACACTAGAATGCACAATAAATTGAACATACCTGAAAAAAAACCCAGAGCTCATGGTTTGTCCTGGATAGACACCTGTCCCTTCTCATTGCCAGGGGCAATGGGCAGGGACTCTTGGTGACATCATTCTACTGTATCTTCTTCCTTTCTTGTATCTCTTTTTACTCAGAGACTTAAAACACTTGTTTTCTGCCACTGACATCAGTAGATCAGTTTTGCTTTGATCTGCACCCTCTTTGAAGTTTCTTGTGCCGTCTTAGGATTTTAAGTAAGTTTTGAAAGATGAGTGATCTGATGCAGACATTAGGCTTTAGATTCTGTTCACGTTGGCCTGTTTAAGACTGCATGTAGAGACAATTAGGAACTGGTTAAGAAATGAAGAACAGAGTCTTTAAAATACTAAGCATGGTGGTACACATTTTAATCCCACTATTTAGGAGGCAGAGGCAGGTAGATCTTTGAGTTTGAGGCCAGCCTGGTCTATATAGCATGTTCCAGGCTATCCAGAGCTACACAGTGAGACTCTGACAGGCCCCCCCCCATCACATTTTTATGTATTTGTGTACATGCACTTGTGTGTGTTTGTATATGCATGTGTGTGTGTATATGTGGGATACATATGCATGGAACATTTAGAGGTTGGGGCACCTCCAGGTTCTCTCTCTCTCTCTCTCTCTCTCTCTCTCTCTCTCTCTCTCTCTCTCTCTCTCTACTATGTGGGTCCTGAGGATTGGATCCTGGTCCTTAGGTTTGTGCAGCAGGTACCTTTCTACACTTTCTCAGTGGTCTGAACTGAGCTTTTTTGAGAGAAAGTGATTGACTTAATGTGGAAAGGGGGGAAGGGGGGATTAGTTAATGTGACCAGAGGAACCTACAGGGTCTCCGAATTGCTTTTCCAAATCTGAAACATGTAATTATTTAGAGTGCCCCAGTGCTATAGACCTTGGATAAGAAATATCTAAAGAGGATTTAAAACTTAGTGGTGTGATTGTATTCTGGAAGAGCCCGTAATTCTTCTCCTAATCCTCATCATTTTCAGTGCTTTCCCACAGGTCTAGAGTTGGACTTCTGGCACTCTGGTCCTGGCACTTCATTCCAAACTTTCTATCAGATTTTCTCTTCTCTCTAGCTTTCACCATTCCTGGAGTAGATTTTTGAGAAGCCTTTTTTTTTTTTTTTTTTTTTTTTCTCCAGCTTAAAAATGATCAGGAAGTTATTACCTTGAGAAATAGTTACTGCTAAGATTCGAATCATTGTCTTTCTGAAGATGTAATGGTACAAGGTTGGGGTGAATACATGTTAGGACTTGGTCCTATTCTAATCTCCACTGTTCTGTGGGAGTGTGATTCATGCTGCATTTGGCTCCTGATGCCAGTGCTCGTTAAATGGTATTTAACTTCATAACTGATTCTTCCCGATACCACACCAGGCTGCCTGCTCTAACCTGGATTCTGGAAGTGTGATGTTGGGGAAATGTTCTCAGTGAGACACTGTGATACCTCAGGGTGTCCATTCAGTGCCTTCTTGCAATGGAAGTCTTCTGTTGGGAGTGCCAGTTTTCTGGGTTACCTTGCTCCTGTAGTAGGGGCAGCAGAGGTGATAGAGAAGTTTCCTCAGGCAGTTTTTATTTCTTCTGGTCACAGTCACATAGTGACCCCCAGCCTCTTCCTTCAACCACACTGATATAGTGAAAGATCCACTCAGCCCTACCTGTGGCACTGACCACACCCGTTTGGGCGTGGTCACAGGCGCATAGGTGAGCCTGTGGTATTTGGTATGTGGTTCAGGACAGGCTTGCTCTCTCTTGTTCCCGATCGGGTCACAGAGAGCAGCCAGTGTGAACCTGTGATTCTTTGATTTCCAATGACAAGGATTGCCCATCCTTAGGATGAATGAAGTTCTTCTGGGCTGTGTGAAGTTGCCACGCCTCATGTCTGTTTGGTTTCCGGTCTTTTCCACATGTATCCATCAGTTCTCACCCTAGCCGTTCTGCTCACAGTCCTGTCTGCACAAGTGCACTTTACATCCTGTCCTCAGCCACACTGCCTGTCTCAGGTCTCCCCCTCTTGTCCTCACCCTGCTGGACTCAGGGGCTTACCTCCCAGGGAGCCTTCCCCTCCAAGTCTCCGGGCTGAGCCATGCTCCCCTCTGGCTACATTTCACTGTGACATGTTCCACATTTGTATTGACACAGTTAAGTGCTTGCTATGCTGGAGAGATGGAATTACAGGTAGCTGAGCCATGTGGACAGCAGTTAGTGCCCTAACAGACGTTGGCAGCTGCACTCTTTACCGGCTGGCTTCTGCTGATGCCCGAGAACACAGAGGTAGATTTGTTCCAGGAGTCCTGCTTTTGATGGTGTTAGAGATCCTGGGGTCATACCTAAGTGACAGGAATGAGCGGAACTTCTGCTCACTAGTTAAATATGTTCATCTCTTAATGTGCTAATTACATTTTGTATCCTTTTCTATTAGAGTTATAACTTAATAAATAATCTTCCTTCTCGATGATACGTGCTTAAAAGAATTAGAAAATAAATAGTGTGATTGGGTTCGTGTTTTAATCTAGGCTTATTGAGCTTCAAATCAGTGGCCCTTTTTTTCTGTATCAAGTTGGCTTTGTGAGGTGCCATTTATTTTTTTATCTTTTAAGGATAAAAGACATTAAAGTCTCTTTAGTGGTCGAAAGTTCAATTTCTAATTTCATTACTCTAGGATTTCGTGACTTGCTGTTTTGTTTTCCCTTCTTGGGAACTTTGCTGGTGACTCTGAGGTTAGAAGTTCATGCCATGTGAATGGCTCCCACACAGTGTGCCTCCTCTCCACCTGTAACTAAGAGCCTGTTAGAGCTGTGTTCGTGATTCCCTCTGTAGCTCCCACAGTTACAATCTTAGCTATATTGAGTTTAAGGAAATATGCTAAGGGTTAATTTCATGTTTTAAGTGACTCTTGGGAGTTTTAGAATAACACCTATGCCTCTGTTGTCTTTGCATGGAGGCGTCACTGCTGCTGCAGAGGTGTGTGCAGAGCTGCACTGCTGTAGCATGGAGCATCTTTGCCCTCTGGGCAGCCTTGCATAGTGAGCATGTTGGCTTGTTCAGGCCTTGTTCTGTGGTGGTTCCTCCTTGGGGTATGGGTGAGACTATTGTAGCTCACCCCAGAGCTTTTCCGCTCATGGCAGGTCTGGCCAGCTCTGCTCAGGTGTGCTGGGGGTAGGTTGATTTGTTTGTAGGAGTATTACAGAGAAAGTGAATATGCATATATTCCCTAGGATGGTTTGGTGCAGGCTGAGCACAGATGCCTTTATTATAGAGCCTTTGGCCTCACGCCATCTTACCAGAGCAGCTCTGCTCTGGCAAATATCCACCGAAGGGAAGCGCTCCGAAAGGCCCCACATTTATTAGGGCAGTGTAGATTAATGTTTTGTCTACGTAGATTGTTATTTGAATTTTCTTCTTAAAGGTTCATTTCCTTCAGAATTAAAGTTGACTCTAAGCTCAGCTCACAAATTCCTCTGTGTGGCTGCTTGGGTTTTGGGTTCATTCCCAGGGCAGATGTGATTGATTTCCCTGTTCTCGTTATTAATCCAGAAATGTAATTTCAGCACGGGCTTGGAATAGTGCTTCGGGACGGGAAGGGGAAGAGGACAATGAGAGTTAGATTTGAGTCAGATGAAGCTCTCCTAAATGCTGTGATCCTCGGGAGTGGGTTATGATTCCTCTTGCTCCAGCTTCAGAAAGGACATCTGGCCTGAATCCATGAGTGCTTGTGACAGAGGTGGCCGTGAGCTCTTCGGTTTGGGAGTGGAGTCTGTGTGCTGGTGTTTGGATGCTGAAGTGGCTCTGCTTTGGTCCAGTCTCTGGCTGGTGACAAGTTGTCTTGGAAGACGTGTGTGTGTGTGTGTGTGTGTGTGTGTGTGTGTGTGTGTGTGTGTGTGTGTGTGTGTGACTATAGGGATGGAGTGGGAACTAATCATATCTTAGATGGGAAAACACACCTCACATTTCCATTTCTGTGCTGTCCATCACCCCAGTTTCAGTTTCCTGGACAGATCATCAGGGTGATCACCTGAAGCATCCTTGTCCTAGGGGCCCCTTGAAAGCTGCTAGGAGGCCATGTGGGTGGAAACAGCTGTGAAGGCTTGGGAATGCTCTTCGTGCCCCGTGGTTCCTGTGGAACGACAGTGAGAAAGCTCAGTAGCAGATATCTACTGAACAATTCCCATATCCAGGACACTGTGAGAATCTATAAGGGGTACAAGGTAAAGGTAATTTGTCAAGAAGGAGGAAGGAATTCTTTGTATAACCATAAGAAGAGCTGGAAAATGTGAATGAGAGATTCAGAAAGAGACAGTGAATGTTGAGAAGAGTGAACCCATACCCTGACACTAATTGGCCAGTGTGGGGCTAAAGGCAGAGAGGGAATAGGGTCGAGATGATGCTAACTTTAAGCAGGATTTTAGCAAATATTTGCAGGAATCCAGAATAGGGGTAGGATCACAAATCTTTTTTTGCTCTGTGGAATCTATTACATTTGTGAGGCAAACTGTGTCTAGTCGGAAATCAAGATCTGTGCTTGGACCGTGACAGGTCTTCACTTTTAAGAAAATGGGGAAGAAGCTGGTATAGAGAAGGAGGCTAAGAAAAGGGGAGGGAGGAGAGACTGGAAGAAGGCTTTGCCAGTGGTACCACTAAGTCACAGCCTGCCCTTGCTGGACTCTGCCTGCCTCTGCTGCGGCATCTGTGGGAGCATCTGTCGTGCTCTGCTTGCTCTTCCTGGCTCCAGGCCTAGTTTACCTGGCAGGTCGCTGTTCCTCCTGTATGTGTACAGCATCCCTAGGACTATTGTTAATAAGTGATAGCTACTGCATGAGTGACAGCCAGGAGACTCAAAAATGACAGGATCATATTTTTTTAAAAAATCATCTTTAATTGTATGTCATAGCTGTGTGTGGGTATGTACACATGAATGTAGGTGCCTACAGAAGCCAAGGGTGTAGGCTGCCCTCTCAATGGAGCTATATGTGGTTGTCAGCTTCCTAGTGTGGGTGCTGGGAGTTGAATTAAGGTCCTCTGGAAGAACAATATATGAGCTTAACAACTGACATCTCTCCAGCCCTGATCACATATATTCCTTATATGACTGAATTGTAGTTCATGATGTGTACGTACCATATTTTTGTGCCCATTGTCAGTTGATAGAAACTTGTGTTTCTCCATCTCTTGACAGTTATAAACAGTCCTTCAGTAAATGTGGAAACACAGAGTCTCTGTAACATACTGGTTTCATTTTCCTTTGTGGGGTTGCTGAATCACATGGTAGTTATATTTTTTCCTTTATTTTTTGTGTATGTATGTACATGTACCATATGCCTGCAGTGCCCATGGAGGCCAAAAGAAGGCATCGGATGCCCTGAAACTGGAGTTACAGATGGTTATGAGCCATCATGTGGGTGCTGGGAACCGAACCCAGGTCCTCTGGAAGAGCAGCTGGTACTCTTAACTGCTGAGCCCTTGTCTCTCCAGCACCCTGTCCCCATAGCTCTATTTTCAAACTGTGAGTAGCTTCCATCCTAATAGATGTTCCCATCAGATGCAGGGTGCAGGGACTCCTACTTTTCCCTTTTCTCCACATTCTAGTCAGCAGTGTCTTTTGATAGAGCAGCTCTTCCAAGGGTGAGAGAGGGTCTCCTGGCCCTTGATTCAGCTTTCATTTATACCTGTCCTCCGTGATTTTACATATGTAATCTGGATGTTAAAAACCCACTTTATAGTATTGTCAAGAATTTTGAAATCATTTTTTTTTTTTATTTTGTTTTTCAAGACAGGGTTTCTCTGTAGCTTTGGAGTCTGTCCTGGAACTCGCTCTGTAGACCAGGCTGGACTCGAGATCCACCTGCCTCTGCCTCCCGAGTGCTGGGATTAAAGGCTGTGCTATCACTGCCCAGCAAGAATTTTGAAACCTTAACGCATCTTCTTAAATAAGGTCTTGGGCAGTGGGTACAGCATTGGTGCAACTAATCAGTTCTATTACAGCCATCTCAGCTGTGACATCTTCATTTTGGTGACATTTTTCAGTCAATTAAGTAACTATGTGTGATGTGACTTTTTCAGGAGATGCAGCAGTGTACTCTGGGAGCTGGAGACTTTAGTTGTCTTCACATACAGTAGCATTTTTCTAGTGTGGAATTCTTGGATCCCCTATTAAGTTGAGCTATTGAGCATCTCTCCTCTGCTTCCGGTGACGAGTCCTGTGGGGAGTGCAGTGTCAGCCACGGCCGCACAGCAGTGTCTTTCCATGCTCTCTCCTTGCTGTTTGCTTTGAGGGCTCAGTCTCCACCCTTTCCTTCCACAGGGCTCCCCTCTCCTCTTGAGAGTTCAGTCTACTCTCTTGTTGCTCTGCATTTTATGAGAACATCTCAAACTTTCCCCTTGGAACCCTGATTTATAGTTCCCCGTCTTCTGCTCTGTCCTCCGCAGCGTGTGATCCTGGGTTTTATTTGCACTGCATTCTTGTTTCCACATGACACAACAATTATCTTCCTCCTTTTTGTCTCTGCTGCGTCTCGGCCCCGTCCACAGAGCCTGGTATTTATTCTGTATTTTTTTTTTTTTTTTCATCTCTCTTTAGAACTTAAATTTGTCGGTGTCTTGAGAGCTGAACACTAGTTCTTTCTTGGTGTACTGGTTCTTGGCAGTGAGCATTTTTACAGTGTGCTTTTTATCTAATCGTATGTGGCGTACATCCATACTTTATATTGCAGACCCTTTTAATAGCCCCCATGTTGGATTTTTCCATATTACTCATTCCTCACAGAGTAACCTCTCGCCTGTAAATGGAGAAAGTCTGTGCTGTTTGGATCCCCTCACCCTGAACCTCCCTGTGAGGTGAGGGCTTTTCTGTGTCAATTGGCTTAGCAGTGAGGAGCCTAAAGAAGCGGGGACAGTGCCAGAGTGTGGGCCCGCCCGCAGGGGGTTGAAGCTTGGCGCCCCCTTCCTCTCTGGAGAAGCCTCTGTGCCAGGGGTCAGCTTCCTGAATGCCAGCTCTGGCCAGCTCTCTGCAGAGGCCGAGGCCAGCAATGCTTTGGTGCCGCTGCATCCGGAGTTTGCCCCAGATGCACTGCAGACTCTCTTGTTGCTATAGTGGCTACAGCGGCCGGGGACTCCTCGGCGATTCAAGCTGCTGTTGACCTGGAGGGGTGAGGTGGAGTTCAGACCATTCTTCCTGAGGCAGAGCAGGCACTCTGAAACACAGATCGGACTTGCTGCTTCTGTGCTTAAACGCTTCTGTGGAGCCTCTGTTTGGGGTGGCAGAGTGCTCCATGGAACCTGCTCTCGCTGCATCTCTCCACTACCCACGCACAGCTTGTAATTCAGCTGCTTCCATTCCTTTCATTGCCTCAAACAGGCTATGTTCCCCCTTCATTCAGACCCGCACACATCATATCCGTCTGCCCGAAATGCTCCCCACTCCTTCCTTCCACCCACACGTATGTGTCCTCTTACACAGCCTGCTCTGCCCATGTGTCCCTGGCTGTCACTTCCCAGTTTTGTTCTGCAATCTCCCTTCTCCCGAGGCAGCAGGTACTCATTAGAACACTCGACACCTTGTATTATCATTGCTTGTTTGGGCATAACCACTATTTGCTTAAAGGCTACAGGGTAGAAACCGGGGCTGCTTTATTTATGGGTAATTCCAGTACAAATAGTCCAGGCCTCACACAAGTGTAGGAGCGTTCATACGTGCGTGTGTGTGTGTGTGTCTGACTGTCTGTGTATGTGTGTCTCTATGTGTGTTGTGGCAATGAATAAATGTTGTTCCTGGTGTCATCCCTCCCCCCTCCCTCCGGATTCTTTGTTGCCTTTTCCACTATGGCCTAGGTTTGAGAACTTCTGCAAAATTGAGCCCTTCACTTGTAAATATGATGTTCGACAATAAATAGGGAGAACTTACAAAGCCGTCTGGCACCTAGAAATGATTTACTATTATATGAGGTCAGTCCTGGAGTCAAAGTTGAGAGATTGGAGGACTGCAGGAGCTCCACTGGGGAGCGCTGTCTTGGAAGATGTCTTTAGGGATGGGTACGCTTCAGTTAAGAAGGAAATTGTCACCACAACATAGATTGCTCGTGGATAGAGTGAGGGGTTAGGATAGAGGCAAGGAGAACTTGGTGTGACAGTGAGATGTAGTTTAGCAGATAGGATAAGGGCCTGGGATGAGGAGTGGCTGAGCCGACTGGTGGATGTAGATAAGGGAATTAGGAGACTCTGGGGGATGAACAGAATAGAGACACCCTCTGTTGCTGTTGGAAAAGTAAGGTTCTTTTTTTAATAAGAGAAGACAGAAAAATACAAGCATTATTTAATAAGTAAATACTGAGAATTCCTGGGTATTCATGGTTTGGCATTGTGCTAAGATGTGGGGATTTAGCTATGAGGTAGATGGCTGCCATCAATTCTGTATGAAGTTTATAGCCCTGAAATAAACAGTAGTGAGAAATATAAACAAATAATCTGATTGTGTGTAAAATCTGACCTGTAGTGAGTGCCTTGCAGGGTTAGTAGGGAAAACAAAGTTTGTTTAGGCAGTCAAGGATTCTAGGGAAGATGACATTACAGGTATAGACTATGAGTAGAGAGGCAGGGTAAGGTGTTTGTGCCTGAAGTATCCACGGTCTGGTGAGTGTGATATCCCAGACCAGACTAATTTGGGCCCCTCGTGGTTTTAGAGAAGATGGCTTGCAAAGACAAGCCATTCTCTTTTCCTTTTTCCTGGGGGAGGTGGAAAGGCCCTGACTAGCCCATTGCTTTGGTCCCAAGGTTAAATGATAGCAGTCTGCAGCTTTCCAAGTGGGGATCACCAGGAGGTGATTGTCCTCGGAAGGCTTGCTTCGCTGAACTCTGTGCAGTGTGTTTGGGGAGCTCACAGCGTGGTGTGCTGACCCAGGTGACAGTGTTGCCAGGACTGGCCTCCACGGCTGCTTTAGTGGCTTGGTGAGGAACAAGTCTCCCTTTGCACTGCACACTTTTATTTGCTGGGCAGCTCATAACTTAGTGCTCTTCCTCTTCCTGCTAAATGTCACTTGGATACATTGGTGATTAACCTCCCGTGTTGAACCTGTCTTCCCCTAACTGTCCTGTGCCTGTTACACCAGGTCAGAATTCACATGCAAATTTAAAGCATCAAACCATCTCCAGCCCTTCTAAACCAGCAGGAGAGGGCATTGCATCCTTTGCTGTCTTCTGAAGTAAGCATCCTCCCTCCCACACAGGCAAGCACTTTCTTGCTATGGGAAGTGGGAAAGGCCAAATGACCACAGAGAATACACCCAGAGCTCCCTTGAGTGCTGTCAGTTTCCCCGTCCCGATCTCTCATGACCTGCCATGCTGCTTTCACTATAGTGCTCTTCATCTTGGGCAGCTGGGCCTTCATGCTGGACTTTAAGAGCTGCTGCATTAAGGAGAATTAGGGGCTGGGGATGTAGCTGAGTGGTAGAACATTTGTTTAGCATGTGCCAGGTCCTGGGTTCAATCTTTAGTACTGCTTCCCCCCTTAAAAAAAAAAGTGCTGGGGGTGGGGTATCAGTTCTGGAGTTAGCCTAATAGAGGTTTTGGTGACAGTACTCAGGGACCTGGGAAGCCTCTTTCCCAGCAGAGCCTTACTTCTCCTCATGGTAGATTCTGCCTGGTTTTTCTCCTGTTCAAAGTGGGTGGAAACATGAAGCATAGTGTCCTAGGAGACATTCCTTTGGAAATTTCAGCACAAGGGGTTGCAGTAACCATTCCAGCTACTGCTTCCCACGTCTTTAATCATATAGTTCGGTGACAGAACTGTGTGAAGGAGGAGAAGAAACTAAATGAGCTGGAGGCTCTTCTTCTAGAACCTTAGAGAAAAATGGTCTTGTTGGCAGAAAGTCATTTCTAAGCTGGTGTGCCCTTAGATGTGCAGATCTCACGTCTAACAAGCATATCGAATGGATATGCAGATACAGTCCATGCCGGAAGCATGGACTGCCCACCCCTTGAGCACATTTCCATTTCAGGCAGTGCTTTGCAGCTGTAAGGTTTCCTCTGATCCAGTGCAGTGATTCATAGCCTTGGTCTTCACCTCCTCCCGCTCCCCCTCAGCCCTCTTCTCCCCACCTCTTGTGCCTGTGCACTTGGAAAGATGCAGCATGCAGAAATACTTCTTTGCAAGATTGGCTCACGCCACAGGTCTGTTAAGTTCAGAGCAATATGGACCAATTGCAGCCTCACTTCTCCTGCAGGCACAGTGGCCTCTCTAAGTCTGTTGCAAGTCTGTTGCTCCAAAATTGTGCACAAACGGCACAGTTTTGTGACAGCTAACAATGTCTGCTTCATTGTAGACAAGCTGGCTATTAGTATAGTTTCCCAGGAGTGTCAGGTTTCTTTTCCAAGGAAATATTATTTTACCTACTTTTTCTTTTTCTTTTTTCTTTTTTTTTTAAACCCACTCTTTCTTATAACAGTACATAAGAAATGTATGTGAAATATTTTTAAATATACAGTGTCTCATACCCAGATTTATCTCAGGGCCTCACTAAAGAACGATGACATGGAACATGCTTGCATTCCACAAGTCCTCGTGGTTCAGGGGCAGCCCAGCTGTCGGACTCAGTGTGAGCATAACTAGACTCGGCAATTACCCAGTTTACAACAGCTCTCTACCTACTTCTTGTTCGTGTGTTTATTTCTCAGCCCCGCCTGAATCCTAATAACACAGCTGTCATTCTTTGAAGTAGTGCTTTTGCTCGCAGCATAAGGGAGCGAATGTTTTGTAATGAATGATATCATCTGTCCTGGGGTGGATGTTTGCCACTCTGCCTCCTTCACTGCGCCCTTTCATTCTCTCCTTTACACCGGCCTTCTCCTTCCCTTCATTCTGCTCACCTTCCATCTTGCTGCCTCTCTCCTTCCCTCCTCCTCTCTCCATCCTCTACCCCTTCCTTTTTTCCTTCTTTTGGTTTTTCCAGACAGAGTTCTCTGTGCAGCCCTGGCTGTTCTGGAACTCCCTCTCCAGACCAGGCTGGCCTCTAACTCATAGAGAGCCACCTGCCTCTGCCTCCAGAGTGCTGGGATTAATGGCCTGCGCCACCACTGCCTGGCTGACCCTGCCACTTTTCCCTGCCTTCCTTCATCATTTCCTCCTTCCCTCTCTTCCTTAACCGTCGCTCATTCACTACTTTGCTCACTACTCTTCCTTCAGGCTGAAACACTTTGCTCCATCCTCATTGATCTTAGATTTGCCTTTCACATCTACGCTTTCCTGGGGCTGTTTGTTTTAAAGCTTTTCCCTGTGTCCTTGCTTATCCTAACTTTAAAAAAAATTACTGTACACTCACACGCGCACGCACACACGCACACGATATTTTGAGATATATTTGTCTCTATTTTGAGATAACTGTGGATTCATACATGTTATGAGAATGAATGAGAGATATCCAGGAGCCTTTACCAAGTGTCTTATGGAGGAAACATCATTTTAGATTACTGCACAGTGTCACAGCCAGGGTATTGACATGGACACCATGGAGACAGAGAACAAAAGCCCCTGTACTTTGGTGTAGCGCTCCTTTTCATGTTCTCATTATGCCCCTTCTTCATTTACACTTTTCTCTCCTTTCTTCTTTGACTGTTTTATTCTTAAAATGTTTGTTTGTATGTGTATAGGCATTTTGCATGTATGTATGTCTGTGAAGCACATGGAAGCCCTCCAGAGGCCAGAAGAAAGCATCAGATCCCCTGGATCTGGAGTTAGAAATGGTCGTGATGCTTCTGTGTGGTGCTGTGTGGTCCAGCCACAGCCAGTGTTCTTTATTGCTTTGCTGTCTTTGCCAGCTCAGGATTCTTCATTTCTTGGCCCAACAATTTAGCTAAGTCAAGAGACCTAAAGAGTTTGTCTTTTATTTGGCCAGCTGGCCAAATTTTAATCTTGTCAGAGCTTCTAGAAAGGCTATTTATTTTTTTCCTGATAAGTGTCATTTGGATAGCTCAAGGTCACTTTAACATCTGTAAGAGGACACGGACTATTATGGGTACCACTTGGATCAGCTTCAGGCAAGTCATGCAGGGGCTGGTATGGCACAAATCTTTTATGACATAAGGGTCCTAACCCAGCATTCTTGCCCCCAAAGGGCAGTTCTGCACAGAAGATGTGGACGAGTGCCTGTTGCAGCCCAATGCCTGTCAGAACGGAGGCACCTGCACCAACCGCAATGGAGGCTATGGCTGCGTGTGTGTGAATGGCTGGAGTGGAGATGACTGCAGCGAGAACATTGATGACTGCGCCTTCGCTTCCTGCACTCCAGGCTCCACCTGCATCGACCGCGTGGCCTCCTTCTCCTGCTTGTGTCCTGAGGGAAAGGCAGGTAAGGCCAGCACAATGACAGAGCTGGAGAACCTTACAGGAGGAGGCTGTGAGCACCCCGGCTCGGGCCTTCTTGTCTATGTGGCACCTGTGTCCTGTTTGCTGCAGTCTGAGGGGGACCATTCTGTAACGCAGTCTGCTAGTGAGTCTTCCTCAGACAGTCACCTCCAGGACCTTGGCCTGCAAAGCACCCTAGGAACCCAGAGCAGATGGCTAGTCCATGGACTCACTGAGTCACTTTAAGAAAAAAAATACCCATTTACTGAGGAGAGCTTTTTCCACCTCCGTGCCTCCGAAGAGTCTCTACAGGAAGTACTCTTCAGACTGCAGGGTTAACCTTGTTTTCTAGACAGCTTCTAGCTTTGGGAATGAAATAGCAGAGCACTGTGGAGGCAGACTCAGAAGAAAATCAAGAAAATCGCCAGTCAGACAAGAAACTTGCAGCCCGGCCTTTCCCAGAGCCACACCTCGAGCTTTGTGGAAGAAGCCTTGGCCGGTTGTAGACTGGAAACTCCAGTTCCCACCAGAACCTTGCAGAACAGGAAGCCTAGTAGTATTGACTCCTCCCTTCCACACATCTGGGCACTTGGCAGATGCCCCCCCCCCAGCCCCTGATCCAGGAATGCTGGCATGACTAGCTGGGTGCCATAGAGTAGACAGACGAGGTTCACTTCCGAGGCTAGTAAGATTAGTAAGATGCCAGTTAGCCTGGGGACATTAAGTCACGTGACATTGGAGAAAGAGGATGCCGGATAAAACACAGGAAGCATGGAATATTTGACACATACATCCATGAACTTTTTTGTGTTTATTAGAAATTTAAATCTGACACACACTTTCATGGACATTTTTATGTTTATCAGAAATTCGAATTTAACTGGACATCTGCTTTTTTTTTTTTTTTTTTTTTTTTTTTTGCCACTTCTGCTCCTCTCCACAGGATATCTCTGTTTTCCTGTGTTCCTCCTCTAATGCCTGTACATGCCTTGCCCTGGAGGATTGCTGTAGCAGAGAGCTCTGGTCTGAGCCCAGGTTGTCTGTAACAGCTGAGGGCTGTGCATGTCCCTAATGTAGGAGCAGATGAAGGGAATATTGCCCCCCCCAGACCATGATGTGAAGAATTTAGTTTTTCTGCTTTTGATGAAGAAAAAGATTTTCTCTAAGAGAGATTTTTGCTTGTGTCTTCTCTGTGCCCCGTCCTGAGACAGGTCTCTTGTGTCATCTGGATGATGCCTGCATTAGTAACCCTTGCCACAAGGGGGCGCTGTGTGATACCAACCCCCTGAATGGGCAGTATATTTGTACCTGCCCACAGGGCTACAAGGGGGCCGACTGCACAGAAGATGTAGACGAGTGTGCCATGGGTGAGTGTCTAGCATCTTTTCTGGGCTTGTCCGCTCAGTTAGTGTTTCAGTGGGAATACATTGTACTTTAGGCACTATTACACCCAAACCTTGATTTTTCCTATTCCATGCACGTAGTTTACAACCAACCTTTCCTGTATGACCATAAATCCTTTTCTGGGAATTGAACAATAGGGTAGATCTAGACTTGATTCTTGTAGAGTCTCCTGGGCTGCAGTGATGACCCCACTATTAATCGTGTACTGAGTTTGTAGAGGATCCAAGTTCAATTCCCAGCATCCACATCAGGCAGCTCACAATTGCCTGCAACTCCAGCTTTGGGGGCTATGACCTCATCTTCTGGCCTCATATACACATACATGCACAAAACAAACAAACAAACAAAAGTCCTGCCCTGATAAGAGATTTAAAAGGAAAAGAATATCACACAATTTGATATTTGAGATCACTCTAGTAACTTATTTTTACAAATTAATGAATAAACTGAAAATAGTGATCTTGCTAAAAGTGTTGTAACTTCCAGACTGTTCTCTGCTGGAAACTCTGGCAAGTGCTTGGTCCTGGTAACTGGTTCTTATGTATTACAGCCAACAGCAATCCTTGTGAGCATGCAGGGAAGTGTGTGAATACTGATGGCGCCTTCCACTGCGAGTGTCTGAAAGGCTACGCAGGGCCTCGCTGTGAGATGGACATCAACGAGTGTCATTCAGACCCCTGCCAGAACGATGCCACCTGCCTGGATAAGATCGGAGGCTTCACCTGTCTGTGCATGCCAGGTAAATAGGGCCAGCCGCTGACCGTGCCCACAGGGTACTCAGTGATTCTGTGCAGCATGTGTGTGACTCCCGATGCTGGTGGAGCAGAGTTGGGTCAGGACTGCTGTGCAAGCCCTTTAATTTCAGAGCAAGAGGCTACTGGGGTAGTTAGAGCAAAGCAGACCAGATCAAACAAGACCACCATGGCAAAGTCCAGTTTCACACACTGGAAACCCTCAGAGGCCATTTCCCACTAGAATCCTCTAATCAGCAAGTTTCCTGGTCCTCTGATAGATGACATACACCATTGCACGCATTTCACTCACAGAATTAGACTTTAGCCACAGTTATTCAGGCACTTGTCTCTTACTCAGAACGAGACACTAGCTTAGTTGTGTCCTGGGGTTCTTCTGCAGGTGTATTCGTGACTCCTCAGGACAGATAGGATGAAGTGGTGGCCGAGGCCAGCTGCTCTGTCTAGTAAGGGATGCCAGCACTCTAGCCTCGGGAAGGAGACCCTCCTAATCCTGACCTGCACCCCAAGAACCCCAGTTCAGCTGGCCTTTAGGAAGAGAATGTGGTGGTGGCGGGGTGTCCAGAAACTAGAAATAGGTCACAGGATGTGCAGAGTCTTTGTATGCTGTCTCACTGGTGTCCTGGGCGTAACGCTTGCATTATCACTTGTCACTATGATGACATCCCTGGCAGAATCAGTGAGGACGACGTGGGAGGGCGTGTGGTGCTGGCTGCTCATGTTTTGTTGGATTGGGAAGCAGAGATAGATAACAGGACCAGCAGCAAAGCTAAGCTGTTGTCTTAAAGTCCCATTGCTAGTCTACCATGTCCCATGTCCCAGAGGTTTCATAGCCTCCTTAAACAGCAGCAGCTGGGGACCAGGTGTTCAAACAGACGAGCCTGCGAGGGCCATTTCACATCCATTCCCTGACATCCTTGCCCTTTCTTCACATTGCCAAGGACGCCTTACAGTGTGTCCTCTTTGCTGACTGCAGGGGCTTTTTTTTTTTTTTTTTTTTTTTTTTAATCATAGCAAAGTCCCTTTGTCTTTGGAGAAGTGCTTGTGCTCTGGGGGCTGTAGCCTGCGCATTTGTGCTTTCTTGGCCGGAATGCCCCTTTATTTCTGTCTGAAGCACGTGTGTGGTCCATTTGTGCAGGTTTCAAAGGTGTGCATTGTGAACTGGAGGTGAACGAATGCCAGAGCAACCCGTGTGTGAACAACGGACAGTGTGTGGACAAAGTCAACCGCTTCCAGTGTCTGTGTCCCCCTGGTAAGTGCCCACCACCTGCCCCTGTGTCCTTCCAAAGCAACAAGCCAGCTGACCCCAGGAAGGGGGAGAGAGGGAATGTGTGTGGGCTGTGCAGGAGGAAATCATTAAAGTGAGTACTTGGGGGAGACGTTGTGTGTGCCGAGGTGGGGAACTGTTGTAGCCAGTATGTCTTCCAAGTCTTTTGTAGCCTGAAGTCCAAGTCTGTTCTGGAATGGCCCCTGACCTCCCTGTCTGTGTCGAAATTTTCAGAGCACTCACACCTCACAGAAGCACGGGGTGTGATTTTTTTTTTCCCCTTGTGAGTCATATTCCTAAATCCCAAGACATTTTATCCTGTCAAGTCCAGGCAGGCAACATACATGAAATTTTTTCCAAGGTCTTCTGCCTCTGCTGATGCTGAAGGCATGCCAGCTGACTGACATGGACGGTGGCTTTCCCACTTCCTCTTTCATAGCCAAGAGCCTTTTAGTCTGGGGATATGGTGACTAGTTTGAGACTCCGTCTTTCCATAGTGTCCCAGCTCCTCTTGCTTCTGGAGATGATTTCTGTGCTCTGAAGCAGCAACGGTGGGAACCCGGGCATTAGTCACATGCCAGGCACAGTCATCTGCCTGGTGACCCAGTGGCGTATGCTCTGCTAGCGATATAACCCACCCTTTCCCTAAAGGAAGATGGTTGAGTCTTTGATGTGTGTCACTTTTGTGCCTCTTCAAGGTTTCACGGGGCCAGTGTGCCAGATTGACATTGACGATTGCTCTAGTACCCCGTGTCTGAATGGGGCCAAGTGCATCGATCATCCAAATGGCTACGAATGCCAGTGTGCCACAGGTAAGCATCAGCTCACTGTCCGTCCCTTGGGAGGTCGCTCTGTGACTGTCTTCCACTAGCTGTTCATTGTTAGAGCATAAAGGGGTTTCACTCTAACAGCCAAGGAGTGGCTCACGCTGGAGGGAGCTTTTGCTGCAGACCTCCTGCTGCCCTTGCAGTACCCACCTGTAACACCTGCCTCATTTTCACCATGGCAGAGGTTCTGCCCACACATCCAGCTGGTGTCTGTGTGTTTGTGGGAAGGAGATGGGCAGCGGTAGGGTTTCACTGACTCCTTGGGAAAAGGAGAATTCTAAAAAACAGCTGCCCCTCATTGATGCTCTCTGCAAGGCGTGGCTCTTGTCTCCTGAGCTAGGCCTTTATGCAGTGCAAAGGCCTTCTGCATCTAGAATACAGGCGTCCTTGAGAATTGGTTGTGACACTGACAACAGAGAGCTCTCTCTGGGACAGTTCAAACCAACTCATGATTTGATTCTATATTCCAAGAACATTTGGTCAAGCAGATGTACATTTCTGGGTCTTGGGCCATATTTCTTGCTTGCGAGTGGATTTCATTAAATCAAATGGCCACATCACACTTGCTGTATGGAAGTGTACATCAATGTGGAGAAAGAAGGTCTAGAAATTGCTAGAAGAGGAAACTTAGTTTTTTTCTCTATTTAAGCCAGAATTCATGACTAGCAGCCAGAGAGAAGACTCAGTGGTTGAAAACACTTGCTGTTCCTGCAGAGGGCCTGGGGGTCTGCAGCTCACAACCACATGTAACTCAAGTTTCAGGGGATGTGGTGCCTACCCTCTTCTGGCCTCTGTGGGCATCAGACACATGCATGCACGCGTGCTGTGCACATGCATACATACAGGCAGGCAAGCACTCAAGAAAGAAATCAACAGCCGTGAGTAAAGTCACATGTGAGTTAGAAGACAGATTCTTAGCATGTAGGTCTTGTGCATATGGTTTCCCTCAGATCTCAGAAAAGCAGAACTCGCCCCCACAGTCTTGCAGAGCGCTGATGCTTCTGTTGTGGGTGAGGGCACTCTACTGAGCTGCATTTCTTCTTAGAAACCATTGCCTTTTGCTGGAGGCATTCCTGCCTTTGTCCTCACCAGCCACCATCTGTGGAGTGTGACTTCATAGAAGGGAGATTAAGCCCTAGGTCTCCTGTTTAAAAGGGACAAGAGGGCTTGGTGAGATGGCTAAGTGGGTAAAGGCACTTGCCCTACAAACCTGAAAAGGTGAATTTGGCTCCCAGACCCCATGGAGTGAGGAGAGAACTGACCCCAAACAGTTGTCTCCTTAACTCCATGTAAGTGTTGTGGAATGTACGTGTCCACAGCACTCAATTGAAAATAATAAGTTAAGAATAAAATTAAAAATAAAAGGGAGGCGAGATGTCCTGGAGCCCTTAGGAAGAGGGAGGGACATGGATCTAGTGATAGCTCAGTTGTGAGAGATCTTACCTCATTGTCTTTCAAATGATCACAAGTGGGTCACTTCCTTTATTTAATGACTATTTATTTGGAAACTAGTAGCATAGCACTGGGGTGGGGGAGGCTGTGAGACTTCATTTCTGTCCTCCAGAGTCAGAACTGGAAGACAGAATACGTGGAAAGAAACCATGGCCAGCACCTGTGTGTTGGGAGGAAAGATGCTCAGACATAAGGAGGATGTGTAGAGAGAGCTCTTTCCTCTGCAGCCCAGGGCCAGTGCGGCTGGGAAGACAGCAGTAGACCCTGGCTCAGGCATGGGGCATTTCAGTTCTACAAACTCCACTAAGAATCTTTGAGTGTGGGGTCCCCAACCGTGAATTCTAAACCAGACAAGCAATTGCCACTGCCCGAGGCCAGCTGTGGAAATGGTTGCAGATGTGGGGTGTACAGGGTGACAAGCAATTGCCACTGCCCGAGGCCAGCTGTGGAAAAGGTTGCAGATGTTGGGTGTGCAGGGTAAATGGACAAGATGCCTTTGGGTATAGACACAGCATGCTTCCTGGTTTCGAACACCCCTCAGTAAAGCTCCTTCTGCAGGTTTCACTGGTGTGTTGTGTGAGGAGAACATCGACAACTGTGACCCAGATCCTTGCCACCATGGCCAGTGCCAGGATGGGATTGATTCCTATACCTGCATCTGCAACCCTGGGTACATGGGGGCCATCTGCAGTGACCAAATTGACGAGTGTTACAGCAGCCCTTGCTTGAACGATGGGCGCTGCATTGACCTGGTGAATGGTTACCAGTGCAACTGCCAACCGGGTACATCAGGTAGGATGGCCCCTCTCTCTCCCTTCCTCCATCTCTCCTTCCCTCCCTCCCTCCCTCCCTCCCTCCCTCCCTCCCTCCCTCCCTCCCTCCGTCCCTCCCTCTACTCTCCAGCTCTTTTTTTCTGGCATTGCCAGTCTGATGTGTCAGCTTTTTTCCAGGTCTGTGTCTGGTGGGGCCCTGGGCATTTTAGGCAACATTAAGGGAAGGAAACACTTAGCCTCATACCTTGGTGGTTGCAAAGGTGCCAAGGTGCCAGCTTTATTTCCAGGACTCCTGGGTGGCCACTTGAACCTGGAGGGGGTCTCCTTGCTAGATGAGGGCCAGCTCTCTCTCAGCAGAAGTTTTGGAGTCATTTTGTCAGGCAGCAGTGTTTTCTCACAGGTTTCCCTGAATTCCATTTTACCTGTTAGGGGAATGATCACAGGCACAGCAGACAGAGAAATACTGTGTTCAGGATCAAAGGAAAATGTATTAGTGGAAGATTAACCACTGTGAGCCTTTTTGAGCAGGGAACCTGCCAATACACAGGGTGATTTGTTGGGGAGTCATCCTGGACTTAAGGAAGTTGGCCTATGGAGGGGGCAGAGGTAGGGGAATGGGTAACTGCCCTGATTTTATTGTGTTCCTTCAAATCCATTTCTTCAAACTTGTCAAAGGCCCTGGTCTACATCCAGGGCCTCACACATGCCAAGTTTGAAAACAAAGTCTTTTTTGAATTGCTCAAGCATACGAAAAACATCCCATGCCTTCACAGCTGAGAATGTGGGCCCCCTCCCCACATTTAGATAACTCCCTCAAAGGGCTGAATGGAGCTTTGTGAAAGCTTCCAAAAGCAATTTGCTTCCGGGCTGGTCCCCAGACATGAGAAATTGCAGTACGAAAGAAATGTGAGAGATTTACAAGCAGTTGAATGGATGCCTTTAGAATGGAGGGGCTGTTTTAGACTTGCCGTCTTCCCCATTGTAACAAACATTCCTGGAAACCTGGCGAGTGGTGGGTTGGCAAGAACTTATTTTCCTCTGGGATTACATCCTTGTTCCAGAGTGTAGCAGGTAGACTTTCCCTTGGGGACCGAGGCAAGAAGTTGATATTCATGGTCTGCATCAGGCAGCATGTAGAGGAAGAAGGCCAGACCCATTGCTGTAGCTGTTGGAAGAAACAGAGCAAAGAGCTGCAGCATACAGAGTTGCTGGTCTGTAGTTAGTGGAAAGGAGCTGGCATGTGCCGGGGACCTGGCTGGAAAGTTCATTTAGGAGACGTTGTTGCTAGACTCATCATCATCGAGTAGGAATTTCTGATCCAGGTGTCATGCAGTCCCTGTTGGTAGTTTGACGTTTGGGATGGCTCACCATAGCTTGCTTACCATTCCTGTGGTTTTCACTGTCTGGATGCTTAAAGGGAGATAGACTCCGAGTCACTTTCAGAACCTTTTGCATCTGTGCTTTTATGATGATAAACTGTTGAAGTGCTTAGTTTCCTCGGGTTTCAAGTAACCCAAAAAGGTTTGATCTAGCATAAAGAATCATTAAGGAAGAAACAAACAGCCAAGCAGTTTAGCAACTGCATAGAAGCCTCTTATAGGCTACAAGAAACAGTGGAGTCGCAGGCCTTGGGAGAGGACTACAGAAGCAGGGCAGCTTCAGGCCTGCGCCTCAGAGGGCAAGTGTGTCAGTGTGGGTGCTTGTGGCCCAGCTTGATCTGGTGTCATTTCAGCTCAAGTGAACCATGAGCCCAGGGACTAGAGCTGCATTGGCATGTGGGGGTTTCATGGAACTGAAGGCTAGAGGGATCCCCTTGTGTACGGGAATATGGAAGCCAGTGTCTCATTCATGGTTAGTGAGGTTAACCTCATCAACACAGGAAGGCTAGATGGTATTCTGGAACTAGCACATAGGTGGTGTTTATTGATAACTACTTTTAACTATTGATAAATATCCACCTACAGATAATGCAGCTTATGAGCGAATCAACATGGTGACATATGGACTAGAAGTTTCACCTGTTTATATTCTTACTATGAGTTTTTAGTTTTAGACTTTTTATACCGCAAGGTATTCAATGGTACCCACAAAAGCTTTCTTAGATGCACGTTAACTAACGTAATATGAATATTGCCTTATATTATCATTGCATAACCATGGCAACAAAAATGATTGCTGTATCTCTGTATTTAGTTACTCATATCTACCAAGCTCGTGTAAGTATAGCCAAACCCCCCCACTCATCTGAGGAGCAGGCCAGGAGCCAAACATCACAAATTGCATCCGGACTTTTATCTTTATGCCCACAGTAACCATCAAGCTCGAGGTGATAGATAAAAGTTCTAAAATTTGATTTCAAAGCTCAAATTTTATTTTAGGTGGAAAATACTACCAGCTATTTTACTAAGTATGATAGATTTATTTTATTCACATAATATTTGCTAAATATTCAAGAATAACGAGACTTGATTTGTGTGTAATGGTTTCTTTGTTTGAGTTAAGATGGGTTTCTGGGAAGAATGTTCCTGTTTGAGCTCACAGTTCAAGTTATGGCTGCCCCTCCTGGCTATGATGCTTTCTCAGTCTGAGGGCTGAGAGTTGACAAGTTATAAAGTGATAGATTTCTACCTTCCAGGAAAGCTATTAGGTGAACCAGGCACATGCTCGTTTGGCTCTGGGTGTATAGATATGAACATACAGTTGGGCCCTGCTGACTGAGCTGCAGACAGTCTTACCTATGTTGCCTTTGTACCGTTACCATGGCAACAGAGTATGAGTAGTGCAGTCCTCTTGGCTTCTCTGTCCTGGATTCTGTGAACTGTCCTTGGCGAAGCATTGCTTTGTTCTGTTAGGACTGCCTGGATTCCCTTCAGAGTTCTGACCGCGTAGCACCATGGATGGAAGTGTTGGCATTCCTGTGGTAATACAGAATCCTTTCTCTGGGTCTCTTTACAGGGCTTAACTGTGAAATCAATTTTGATGACTGTGCCAGCAACCCTTGTCTGCACGGAGCCTGTGTGGATGGGATCAATCGCTACAGCTGTGTCTGCTCCCCAGGATTCACAGGTA
Source organism: Phodopus roborovskii (assembly GCF_943737965.1). Taxonomy (NCBI): domain Eukaryota; kingdom Metazoa; phylum Chordata; class Mammalia; order Rodentia; family Cricetidae; genus Phodopus; species Phodopus roborovskii. The sequence goes on from NW_026126540.1 coordinate 29,335,635, forward strand.
ATGCTCCTTGCATTTGGAGGGGAGTCTCCTTTAGCCCCATTGAGTTGGGGAAGGGGCCCTAAATCATCTTTTCACCTGTCTCCTGTTTCTCAGGGTCTCTGAAAGGTTGGCGATCTGCTTCTTTACTTCTGAACCAGTTTTTCTGTTTCCAGACCTTTCCTAAACGCAAACACAGAATTTCCTTTAGCATTTCCAGTCCACATGCTTCTCGATACTTGAGAACTCCTAGCAGACTGTAACTTTGCGTCACTGTGCTTGAGTTAATGCCTCCACAGCCACCTTTGTCTCCCTCCAGGCAGTGGCCAGTGCCTTCTGTAGAGCTGTATCCAAGGTAAATGTGCATGGAAACGCTGACTGCTTATCCTGGGGTCTTGCCTCTTCTGGGGAGCCTGTTTGGGGAGGGCATAACTTGAGGAGACTACCCAAATTTGGCTAAAATAAGCAAGATCTTTTTACCCGTGGAAAGAAGGTAAATTGAAATAATACTGCAGTAATACTGAACTGTAACTCTTCTTTAGGTATGAACCTGTAGAGAATTTGCACAGGTATCCATGGGTGAAATGCAGCCCATACATCTCTCTCTTCTTTTTCCTTGTTATTATTAATTTGTCTTTTACTTTTCTGATAAAATCATTGTAGAGGCTCCAGACACCTAAGTCTGGTAAAAAGTCCTGTCACGAGGATACACTGTGTATTCTGCTCTTGCTGAACAGTACCACACACAAGGAGACATAAATAGTATTATCCTTCAGCAATTGCCATATGGTCATCTACTCCCCAGATGAGCATCCTACTTCAGAGCTCTTGACAGTCTAAGGACAGTCAGCGCCAGGTGAAAGAGAATGCTTGCCACTCACTAGCCGGGTTCTTAGTTTCTCTATGCCAGTGGTATGACTGCGACACTTGATAGGAACACTTTTGGCTCCAGTGGACCTCAGTTCTTCCTGGGCACTGAGAAGCCAGTGTGGTGAAGGTTCTGTGCCTCCCACCCTCAGAGATAGCCCAGTGAATGTGGACATCTTGAAAGCTGTTCTCAAAGATCAAGTGGGAGCTGAGTAAAATACACAGACCTGTTGTGAGTAAAATATTCAGGCCTGTTGGAATGCAATGTAGTTAAAACTGTAACAGGTAGAGAAAGCTCAGTTTGTATGAACAGCTTATTCTAAGCTAGGGACCAGGTTGCTTGGCCATCTCACTTAGTTGCCACAGCTGCTTCTGTTCCTCTGGTATTGAAGAGAGGCCAGAGAATGGAGAGGTGCAGTGGTGTTCCCAGTGCCCTACAGCAGCCAAGGTTTTGCCCCAGGCATCTGACCCCAGAGCTCAGGCTCATTCCTACTGGCTGCCCAAGGAGAAGCCCGATGTGGTTTCCTTTGGGATTTATGGAAGGTTTTTCACCGACTTAGTTTTTTAAATGTCAGTGAATCATATTCTCGATGTTTTTAACATTCAGCAAATCAACAGGGTCAAAGAGGGGGCACATAGGCTAAAAATATTCTAAAATAAACATAAGGTGTAGCATGAAACTACATAACTAAGGGATGGAATGTTTTGGTTACTGGGTGGTGCCCTCTTCTTGGGAACTCTTTTCTGGTCCAAGAGGTTGCTTTGTAAATCTGTTGCTGGAAATGTCCAAGATTCATGAGCAATAACTGTGAGGTATTTGGTTTTTTTTTTTTTTTTTCCCTTCTATTTTATTTTAACAATTTCCCCTACCGTTTTCATAAGAGCTTTAAAATATCTGAGGGCGGCCTTTGTCTCTTCTCTTTTTAAGGCTGTTCTCTGTTCTCCCAGGAGTTCTTGATTAGGTGGGAGAAAGTCAGGCATCATGTGATCCTATAAACTCCTTTTCATTCTCCAAAGCCCCTCGTGTGTCTATTACAGGCCTGGTAGCAGATGTCCATAATCCCAGCTGTTCTAAAAGCTCATGCAGGACGGTCTCAAGTCCAAGGTCTGCCTAGACCACAGACTGAATTCAAGGCAGCTGGGCAACTTAAAAGATCTTGTTTCAAAATGAAAAATAAAGATGCAAAACCAATCCAAATAAACAAACAAAAACAGGGCTAAAGATATAGATCAGTGGTGGAGGACTTGGTTAGCATACATGAGGCCCTGGAGTCAATCCCTAACACAAAAATAGATGAACAAACAAACAAACAAACAAATAAGAGATAAAAGGAAAACAAACCCAAACCCCCCAAACTATCCTCCAGAAATCAAAAAACTCTGACCTCCCCCTGTGTTCCTAAATTCTTCTAACAGTCCATAAAAAGAACTATTCTGCCCTCAATTTGATAGACCAGTGAGCTACAGAGAGAGCACCCCCTTCTCATCCTTTGGCAGTAGTTAGCCCAGAAGAAATTCTCAGTACGCATTAGCAAGTGAGTAGAGCTCCAATGGTATCCAACCTAGACCCTGGAGTCTTTAATTCAGCGTGCTGTCATTCACTAAACACCAGTTAACTTAGTGTAAACAGTAGGAAACATACAGTAAATCCCCATATTGACCATTACTGAGCACCCCAGGTGCATAGCTAGCACTAGCCATTTCTGATACCCAGTGGACAGCACACGAAGGCAGATCATTTCAGAAGTAGCTCACAGTCTGTACAATAGAGTGCGTAAGCTGGGGTTTGTGTTAACTCACATCAAATGACTTAAAACTATTTTGGAAACTGTTCAAAAGCAAATGAGGGACTGGGGAAGTAGCTTGGTGGTATATTGCTTGCAAATCACACGTTTTATCCCCAGCACCACACACACACACACACACACACACACACACACACACACACACACACACACACACACACACAATTAAAAAATGAGGTGGCTTCTCTGAACACTTGGAAGGAAATGGCAGCTATCCCAGACTGTGGGTCCTTACCATAGGAGCCACTAGTCATGGTTCAGAGTGCATGGGAGGAAGCCTGCTGATGCCTTCCTTTAAAGGACATGTCTCTTTCATTCAGAACTTCCTTAACTAAATAAATCCAGTGTTACTCTTTCTTAAGTTAACAAATGCACGCACACACACAACACAACATTGTGTTCTTTGAAGTTGATACATTCCTTCATAAGGGTTGCTAGATTTCACTCACAGCTTTATAAGGGAAAATTTAATTTCCCTTATTTCAAAATGTTAAATCACAACTATTAGAAATGTAAAAGACATTGTATGCACAGTCTGCAGTGTTTTATGCAGCCGAAGGCAATGGTGATGAAGGCTTCCGCAGACAGGTCTCCTAAGTTCCATGTGTCCACTTCGATCCCCCGCACTTTGATTTCATGTACTTCCAGCACCTATAGTTTAGAAGCTCTGGTGTTTGAGCCACATAAACCATGTGAAATGTGGTTGTTAGGTCCAAACCATCACAGTGTGTGGCAGTGGAGCCTAGAAACCCCTCATTCTTTATATGTAGTTTTTGTGTGTGTCGTTGGAAGCCAGAAGAGGACATTGGATCCCCTGGAGCTGGAGTAACAGGCACTTTTTAGAGACTTCTAATGTGGGTACTGGGAACTGAACTCTGGTCCTCAGGGCAAACAGTAAGCATTCTTAACCAGCCCGAGAAATCATATTTTAATGAGAGTTTTGTACAGTGACATTTGAAAACCATTGGTATAGACTGGAAGTCACGGATTCATTTTCTCAGTTATGCTGGCTCACAGACTACTTACAGAGGAAGAAAATGGGTTAACCTGACTCTAAGAAATGAAACAAAAGTAGCTATTCTTTTTCAGCAATTTAGCATTAGACTAAGCAGTGGGTGCATATCCCAGTTAATTGTGATTTACCATGGGTAAAAATGTAAAAAGTTGACAGAATGCATGTCAGGCAGAGTCAGAACACACACACACACACACACACACACACACACACACACAGAGGCAGAGTCAGGACACACTCACAGGCTGAGTCAGGACACACACACAGAGGCAGAGGCAGAGTCAGGACACACACACACACACACACACACACACACACGCGCGCGCCAGCGTCAGGAGGGATGGCCGTCTTTGATGACATTTGTTGTTCTTAGTGCTTGTGAAGTTCTGGATTTCTAAGGTAGAAGCAGTTTCCCTGAGAGTGCTGCGGTGCCATTCGGGTGTTCTTAATAACTTTGCTTCCTTATCAATTGCAAGTGTTTCTGGTGCCTTCCTTGCATGGCGTGACGTGCTTTTCAGTGTTAGTCCTTGAGCTTTTAACAATAGTGCCCTACAGCACTTATAGCCTGCCTCAGTGAAGAGTATCTGCATATGTGGCTCATCATTCTAACCCTGTTCCTTGAGGGTTTATATTTGAGTAACTTTGCCCCCCCCAACACTCCACAGGGCAGAGATGCAACATTGACATTGATGAGTGTGCCTCCAATCCTTGTCGCAAGGGTGCGACTTGCATCAATGATGTGAATGGTTTCCGTTGCATATGTCCTGAGGGACCTCATCATCCCAGCTGCTATGTACAGGTGAATGAGTGCTTGAGCAGTCCCTGCATCCATGGAAACTGCACAGGAGGCATCAGTGGGTGAGTAGCTCCCATGTTCTAGTAGTTGGCTTTTAAACCCAGCTGAAGGAAACACTAGCACAATAGCCAGAAACTGTCAACTGGTGACTTGGCCTGATACTTAGGTGAAGGTTTTGGTGGTCTTTCAAGGTCTTTAAAATTGCTGCTTTGCCCATAGAAGCTGGCCTGTCTTCTCAGACTGAGAACGGGAACTAAGGAGGACCTGTCTCCTTTACACAGTAATCAATGAAGACCCTATGGGAAGGTCATGAATCTAGCAGTTGTGTTTTATATTACAGTATTGAGATCTGAGGAATGTTTTAGACTGTCGCCTCCCCCGACACATATCTTAACACAGCCTGTCCCTGTCCTGTGTCATAGCACCTGTGGACTCTGAGGCAGGAATGACTCAGCCGACTGCAGACAGAGCTGTGATAATGCATTTGCAGCTCTGGAGCCCTCAGAGTTGTGCAGCATGTTGATGGACATGTTTTAGGACAAGAGTGACTTTGATGTCATGAGATGCCATAACCTCTTGTCTTAAGACGTGTTTGTCATAAAACAGCATGGATGTTGCCACTTCTCAAACCTTCAATGGCTAAAAGAAAGGAGAACGTATTAGAGATAAGTTTTTGGTTTTTTTATGGCTTAACTTGGATTTCTGACCCAGAATATGACACCCTTCAAAACATCCCTCCCCAGCTCACCCCTTCCTAGCTCCCCATCCCCAGCTCCGCTTCTCCAGATGATCTGATATCACATTTAAGTGCCAGTGTTGTTCAAACCAGTTTGTACTGTCTGTGCTTTGTCCGTGTTAGTGTTTCCTTCAGAGGGGCCCAGTACATTTGACAAACCATTGCTTATGTTTGCAAATCACCAGCATCCTAATGAGCCAGGGAAGCACCAGGTAGGGCTCTACTGAGCACACTAGATAGGTTTATGACTGCTGCATGTAAGAGGTTATATGAGTATAGATCCCTAGGAAAATGGAAATGAGGTAGCTCCTGTAGTCTTTGTTCTAGGGAGGCTGAAGCAGGAGGATTACCACGAGTTTGAGGTGAGTTCCAGGCCAGCTTGGGCAACAGAGACCCTGTGCCCACAACATCAGACAAAACAAAAAGAATTGATGAAACTACCATTCACCCATGTCTTACGTGTCTTCTATGACTCAGTTGTACTTTTGTACCCCCATAGTAAGTGCTCTTATCCTCTTGCAGCTATAAGTGTGTCTGTGATCCTGGCTGGGTTGGCGTCAACTGCGAAGTGGACAAAAATGAGTGTCTTTCTAACCCGTGCCAGAATGGAGGAACGTGTAACAACCTGGTGAACGGCTACCGGTGTACATGCAAGAAGGGCTTCAAAGGTGAAACGAGGGCTCAACCCTTAGACCTGCCTCTTGTCTCCACCTTGCCGCACACCGCTCGGTTCCCACATCTTTGTTTCCATTTCCTTTTGTTGCTGCTGTTTACTCATACAGTAAACACACTGAGCAATTAGAATTTCTGAGTCACTGGGGAAATGAAAATATGAATAGAACATTCTGCTTTCAGCCTGCCAGAGAGGTCAACTGTTGGGACAATGGTACTTGAAATGTTCAGTGAAGACTCCACTTAGGGGCCAGCAGAATGGCTGTGTGGGTGACGGTGCACGCTGCCTGACCACCTAAGTTGGAGTGTCCAATTGTAAGCTCCTTGGCCACAGCTTGATTCTATAATAAGTCCACTAGCTTCTTGGAAGTGGAATGAAAATATTGAACTTACTGTCATTGGGTCCTGTGGTGTGTTCAGGACCTTCCCAGCAAATTCTTCCACATGAGCTACTCTGGATACTTAGTTTCCTGTGGTCTTCTGGAAAAATACATAGCACAGGACTGTGTCTCAAAAATAATTTACTATCAATTTTCTTTGTGTTGGGCTCTTTGACATTTCAGTGTCTTTTAGCACTACTCAATTTGATTACAGGTTGACTGTACCTAACCCCTAATGTGGAGTGTTCCAAAACCAGGAACTTTTTGAGCACCAACATGCAATGAAAGCTCATGAAACTTTATTTCATGCACAATACTGCTCTAACATTGTATTAAATTATCCTCAGGTTATGTGTAAAAGGTGTATTGGAAATATGATGACATCCTCTAAATAGCTCATTATTTCTATGTAATAATCTTTACTCTATGCGACCCCTAAAACATCCCAAATATTTCTGATGTTGTCCCAGTTAGGGTTCCTATTGCTGTAATGAAACAGCATGACCAAAAAGCAAGATGGGGTTTATTCAGCTTATACTTCCACATGACTGGCCATCACTGAAGGCAGGCAGGACAGGAACACAAACAGGGCAGGAACCTGGAAGCAGGAGCTGATCCAGAGGTCATGGAGGATGCTGTTTATTGGCCTGCTTCCCCTGACTTGCTCAACCTGCTTATAGAACCCAGTACCACCAGTCCAGAGATAGCATCACCCACAATGGGTTGGGCCCTTCCCCATCAATCAGTAATGAAGAAAATGTCCTATAGGCTTATCTACAGCCAGATCCTATGGAGACATTTTCTTAATTGATGTTCCTTTTCTCAGATAACTTTAGCTTGTGTCAAGTTGACATAAAACTATTCAGCACAGATACCAAGTAAAAGGATACTCAAGTGGTACCAAACAAATTTATGAGCTTCTACTTCAGACATTAATGTTCTGGTATATTGTGTTGCATTTGCCAAGAAACTTGTAGCTTAAAAAGCACTTTATTTTTTTTTTTTTTTTTTTAAAATCTCATTGGAACTTAGTTATCAGTGATCAAGTATAAAATGAGGATATAAAACAGAAACCTATTCAGTGAGCTGTAGATTCCATTGAGCCCAGGTCTCTGTCTCCTTCCTCCTCTTTCTCACGGTGCTCTGGCATCTCTGTTGTGAAGAAGGTGGGCAATATCTGAGTCCTGCCTTATGCCCACTTGTTGTTACATTGTTGTGTCCCCATCTTTTCGTAGAAATAAATTTTCTGCCTTGGATCAGGAGAAAGCTATTTCTAAGGTTTTAGGGCATAGCTTTCTGATGGTAGAGACTACACAGGTGGAAGAGGGGATGCATTTCTGAGGCCTTCCTTAGGAGTTTTCCCATTTTCTGACCATAAGCTTCGTGTTAAAGGGCCCATGTTTAGATATGGCAGCAAGCTTTTCAGCCTTGAGTTCCTGATCCATTATGGAGAATTCACTGTTTGGAGGAGTGTTAGGCCTTCAGGCCTTCCCTTCACAGTTTTGACCTACCATTGACTGTATATCTGAGACTCAGAACTAAAATGGGTGGTTGGATGCTCCAGTGACCCAAAGAAATGAGAGCCATTTCTGTGACATCTGGCTTTTACCAACAATGAGAGAACTAGTCGGTACTTGAAATAATAAGGCTGACAGTTTCAATGTATACCTGTGTCTCCCTTTTCCCCCTGCAGGCTACAACTGTCAAGTGAATATTAATGAATGTGCCTCAAATCCGTGTCTGAACCAAGGCACCTGCTTTGATGACATCAGTGGCTACACGTGCCACTGTGCGTTACCTTACACAGGTGAGTACTGCAAGCCAACAGGCTGGAGGGGGATGTATGCCCTCTACTAGGCAGTGCCAGCACCTGAGTTTGAATGACTCAGGTCAGTGATGCCCTCTGAAGACTCAGTGTCTGGTGGCTCATGGTCTCACTGGTTATGCCTTGAGCTCTGCAGAAACATGATGGCCGTGGAACAGCTTACTTTATTTATGCCTTTTTTGGTGTTTGTGGGTTTTTATCTGTTTGTTTTTGTGGTGCTAATGATTGGTTCCCAGGCCGCATGCCTGCTTGACCAGGGCTCTATTTCATCCTCATCCTCAGTTCTGTGTTTTAGTATTTGGTTCTTTTAAGTGATCCGTGGCTAGAACCTGGCACCTAGTAGGTTCAGTGCTATCCATCCTTTTGACATTTGACATGATATAATGGAGAAAATTCATGTTACTGTGTCTTTCTTTCTGAACACAACATTTTTGGATGACTGCTAACATGGATTTTGTTGTAACTTCAGGGCCTGGGAGATGGCTCAGGGGGTAAAAGCACTTGAGGGTTGAAAGACTGAGTCTTCAATTTATCTCCTAAAAACTAACGTAAATTTAAAAACATAGCTTGATCCCCCTTTTAATGAAATCATTTTTACTTCTTTTAATTGTCCTCTAAGTTTGTATTCAGTACACAAGGCAGGAAGCATTCATTGGTGGGCCGATGTCAGTATCCTGTTGACATGAGTAGAGGTTGCCTGGCAACCAGCTGCTTCCCTGTGAAAGTACCTGTCTGAGACTGAGCTGAGTCCTCTGTGAGATGAAGAACCAGCCTCACCATCTATACAGCCAGCCCCATTATACAGTGGAGGTAGCGGCCCAGCAAAGGCTGAGGGGTCCCTCTGTTCTAATAAGAACTTAGAGTGAATTTCCACACTTAATCTGCAGACATCCTCCATGAGTCATTCTGCCCTAATCTTATTACTTATGAAGAAGGTCCAGAGAGAAGCCATCTGCCCAAGGTCACCAGGTTAGCTGTGTTGGGACAGATTCTGGAGTCTCTTAGCCGCTGCTGTAGACTAGGACTCTGAGCACGTCTGGGTTTGCAGTCTCAGGGCCCCTCTTTTCCTTGGTTGACACTTTATCACAGACTGTCATTTGCTTTGCAGGCAAGAATTGTCAAACAGTGTTGGCTCCCTGCTCTCCAAACCCCTGTGAAAACGCTGCTGTTTGTAAAGAGGCACCCAATTTTGAGAGCTTCACCTGCTTGTGTGCTCCTGGCTGGCAAGGTAATGATGCGGGATGCATTCTGCACTTTCAGTGAGGTGATTGGCTCCTCAGGTGGCATATGGGGTGACATGGCAGGCCCTAAGCTTGCGAAGCCTGCGGTCTTCCTGCTTCCTGGAGGGGCTCAAAACGCCTTCCCAGTTTTCATCTTCTCAGTCCTCAAGTAGCTGAGGCATGCCAACCCAAGAGTTCCAGGTTATGAATAGCAGTTGGCAGGAGTTTCTCAGAGACATAGGCGCCTTTCAGGGACCTCCTGCGTAAGTCAGGTGTCTGTTGAGAAGTTGCATCCCGCTGCACTGAAACTCACACATCCCTAAGTTGACTCCATGCCTAGATGTTCATTACCCTGTTCATTATTCTAGGTCAGCGATGTACAGTTGACATCGATGAATGTGCCTCCAAGCCATGTATGAACCATGGCCTCTGCCATAACACTCAGGGCAGCTACGTGTGTGAGTGTCCTCCAGGCTTCAGTGGTATGGACTGTGAGGAGGACATCAATGACTGCCTTGCCAGTGAGTACACCTGTCCCTGAGCACTCCCGAACCCCCACGGAGAGAAAGCTCACAGGGAGGGAGGAAAGGCGTGCGGTGTAGGCCGTGCCCCTCACACTGACTCCGATGTACCACACATTAGTAGTTTAAAATCTTCAGTTTGAAGTTACTGTCTCTGGGAATTGAAGCAATAGAATTTGTTTACAGCATTGCTCTACAACATTTTAAACACTGTAGGGACAGTGCAAGTATTTTAATTGTACAATTCATCCAAATTTGGCAACATGGTAACCAAAACCATCAACCACGGTGAACATATTTGTTCCACCAGAAGTCCCTTCTCTGCCTTACCTGTGTCGTTTCCTTGTCCCACTCAGCCACAGTCCTTTCTGTCCATGTAGACAAACGAATGCCACTACCACTTTACATAGAGGCAGCTATATGAACATGTTCTTGTCAGAGTTTATTTCAGGCTGGTTCATGTTTTCACCATTAGTTTCTTCTGTCATATTGATGAATGGTCTCCACTGTCGCTGCTACACAGAGTAGCTATGTCCAGTCTTCAGTGCTGAGCATCAGAAGTTCACAGATCCCATAAGTTCTGGTTTGAAATGTTCACTTCCTGGGAATATGACCCAAGTGGATGCATGAAATTCGTCCATGTTTCCATATATATCTTTTACATATAGCCTGAAGGCAACTTGATGTAAACTATATATGAATTCTATCGATGCATCTGCAGGTTGACAGTGGTGTATTTTATTTGTACCTGTGGCATGATGTTGACCCTCAGAGGGTTTCAGGTTTTGGAGAACTTCGTATTTTAGACTTTTGGATTAATTTTACCTGTACTATTTGTTGTTTACTTGTTTGAATTTTTTCCTTCCCAGTTTGGAGGTGTTAAGGATAAAGGTGTTATGATTCTCAGAAATGAGGCCTGTATGTAGAATGAGCCATGTGGTACCTGCATGTTCTACCGATACATCACAACAGTATTCTGTGAGGGCTTGTCCCATTTTCACTCCCCCAGAATTATGCAGAAGTGCTGGTTAGACTCCATGTCTGGGAACACTCGATGCAGTCAGTGGTTTCAGCTTTAGCTCCTGCGCCTGGGCGCACTGGTGTCATTGGTACTGCTCTCCTGACGACTTTGCTCACGTTCTTTGTGAGCAGATCTTTGGCGAATTTCCATTTAAGACTTATACTCATTTGAAAAACATTTGTTGGGTTGTTTGTCATATTATTTAGTTCTCTGTAGTATAGGTTTAAATCCATTGTCAGGTGTTTGCTTTACAACTATTTCCTCCAAACACATTGGGGTTTTTTGTTGTTTTGTTTTTGAAGGGAAAGGTTTTAATATCGTTGATCATTTTTGCAATTTATGGTTCACATATCCAAAGCCCCTAATATTTGCCTCCTATTTCTTCAGAGTAACATATTTTCTGCTTTTTCTTCTTGAAGACATTGTGTACAACTGGTGTGTACCTATTCCAAATATTGATGTATGGGATCTTTTTTTTTTTTTTTTTTTTTTCTTGACAAGTTTTTGGCCTTTTAATTATTTAATTATTTAATTTTTTAGTTTGGTTTAGGTTGAGCTCTGGTAAAATGTGTCCTAGTTGGGTTTCTAGTGCCCTGAAACTCTGTGATCAGAAGCACCTTGGGGCAGAAAGGGTTTATTTCATCTTACTATGTACACTCTATCACTGAGGGAATCAGGGTCAGAACTTGGATACAGGAGCTGATACAGAGGCCATGGAGGAGTGCTGGTTACTGGCTTGCTCCCCGTGGATTGCTCATCCTGCTTTCTTGTAGAACCCGGGACCACAGTGGCCTGGGGTCTTCCCATATTAATCATTATTAAACAAAATACCTCCAGAGTTTATAGGCCAATCTGATGGGGGCTTTTCTTAATTGAGGTTCCTTCTTCACAGATGACCCTGGTTTGTATTGAGCTGACAAAACAAGAAAAAACAAACAAAAAAAGCACAGAAAAAACAACAACAACAACAAACTGTTTGGCACATTATCTGATTTACCTGTTTTCAAATTATCTAACATAATAAGCCTCATTTTACTCTTTATAGCAGTAAGATGTGTTAGAACTTTCCTTCTTTTAATCTGGGACTAATCATTTATTGCTTCTCTTTTGGAGAAGAATGTCTGTTTGGACAGAACTCATTTTCTCACTTGTAGTGCAGTCTGATCTGGACCTCACTGTGCAGCCCATGCTGGCTCAGCAGTTTTCCTGTCTCGCTTCTTTAAAGGACTGGGATTACGGAGGGAGTCACCAAGCCTCGCACTTTCTTAAGTGTTCCTCTGATACAGCAGGGCCAACTTGACCTCTCATTGCTCAAGCTTTCAGTTCACATTTGTGATGGTTTCTGCAGTTATAACTTGATGCTCTACCTGCCAGCAACTGTAGCATGGCTTTCTTGCTCTTATCTCTATGCCATTAGATTGCACAGGGCCCTGGCATGATTCTAACTCAAAACCTGTTGACAGGACTGTGAGTGGAAATATCCTAAGATTAAGTATGTGATTTTTGAAATAATTGAAGAAGTACTCAATGTCCTGAGGCTACCTAAAAGTTAAATAAATAAATAAAAGTAAGAGAGAAGCACAGGAAGGTGATGGATTGGTACAATGTTCTTGGAACAGACTAAATATATATTCCGCTTTCCCAGCCTCCACAAACACATCTGAAAATACTAGGTAATATTCCCAATAATGTGTGTGTTAAGTCACATAATTGATTTACATATATGTAGAGGACCAGTGCAAGTTTTATGACTATAAACTCTATAAATTAATGTTAATATAGATTAAATTGACCTTAATTACCAAACAGATCTTAGGCAAGTGTTAACTGAATTCATTTTTCATAAATAGGGAGTCATGTCAAAAGAAATACAGAGTTGAAATGTGGATATGGAACTGTGCTCCTTAGGGGTATGGGCATTTACCTTCACAAGTTTACAATGAAGTCAATGCCGCAGTTCTAAGTCCCATTTCTTTTGCCACGTTCAGATCCTTGCCAGAATGGAGGCTCCTGCCTGGACGGAGTGAATGCATTCTCCTGCCTATGCCTGCCTGGCTTCATTGGGGATAAGTGCCAGACAGACATGAACGAGTGTCTGAGTGAGCCCTGTAAGAATGGGGGCACCTGCTCTGACTACGTCAACAGTTACACCTGCAAGTGCCCTGCGGGGTTCCAGGGAGCCCACTGTGAAAACAACATTGACGAGTGCACTGACAGGTGAGTGGGTGCACTTGGACCACCAGCAGCTTCCAGGGGAGGGGAGAACGGGGAGGACTGCTGGGCCAGGACCCAGCCTCTCCACAGTCCTCTCTCATTGCTCAGGTTTTGAAAGACATGTAGTCAGAAGGCCCAAGGTCAGAGGTTGAAAAGGGTCCTGGGATGGATAGATCTTCACTTCTGTCTCGATATGGAGCAGAAGAGCCATCAATTCTGTTCTGTTCTCCCATGGTCTCTTTGTTCCAGGTGACAGCTGACCTGAAGAGTTCTTTCTTTGTAGATCTGTTACCACTGTTTGAGTAGTTTTTGGAAGGTTTGTTTGATTTCTTTATATTGTTTTAGCAATGCTTTTCTTCTCTTTCAAAAAGAAACCTAGAGTGGAGAGATATTTAAGAGTTTTCTTGTAAAACCAATTGATTTAGTGATAAAATATGCTACGTAGAAAACTGCAGAAGGACTGGGTAAAACCCGGAAAACATCTCCCTCTGTAGGATTCCAGGCAGCTCTGCCACTGAAATGCTCCTAAGAGGGTTGGTGGAAAGGAAGGTAGTACTCACAGTAACTGCTGACCCTTGGTCTAGTTTAGAAAACTATAAAGCTCACTGGGCGTAGGTATCGGCATCTCGGAGGTGTTTGCCCCTTAACATCCCAGGTTTCAGAAGCCGTACTTTACAGCAGCAGGTCAGAGCTGCAGACATGGCTGATGTCATCTCCCATTCGCTTCTCAGCTCCTGTTTCAATGGTGGCACGTGTGTTGATGGAATCAACTCCTTCTCTTGCTTGTGCCCCGTGGGTTTCACTGGTCCCTTCTGCCTCCATGATATCAACGAGTGCAACTCTAACCCATGCCTGAATGAGGGGACATGTGTTGATGGCCTGGGTACCTACCGCTGCACCTGTCCCTTGGGCTACACCGGCAAAAACTGTCAGGTAATCTGCTTTCTGCCTGCTCTCCCAGCTCCCCACAGTAGCTGGGACTCTATCTAGTCTCTAGGTAGGATGAACAATTCAAAAAGAGAGGACTGTGGATCTCAGGTTTTTCTTGAAATGAATCTGGGCCACCTTGAGAGTTAGAAGATTACAGACTGTTGACACCAGCAGTATGATATGGGTTAACAAACTTAATGATTGTTAGAAGAGGCTTGCCAAGAGCTAAAGGGAAATATGGCTGACATTGAGTAGGTACCTACCTTTTGCAGTAGAGGGAGGAAGATGTGTTAGCATCTCATTGCTGTTACAGATCCCTTAAAAACCAACTTTAAAGGAGCTTTGTTTGAGCTCATGGTTTTGGAGATTTCAGGCCATGCTGGCTGCTTAAGTTTATGGGCCCGAGACAAGGCTGAGTGTCATGGCCACAGGAGCTGATATAGAAGTCTTTTCACCTCCTGGTGGCCATGAAGCAGAGAAGGACAAGGAGAGGAGGTTGGGGAAGAAGGGGGGGAGGAAGGGAGGGATGGAGGGAGGCATGCAGATGGGACAGGGGAAGCCGAGAACAAAATGCCCCCCCAACATGTTCCTAGTGACCCACCTCCAAGGGTCAGTTCATACTCAGACACTTACAGGACAGAACAATCAGTAAAACCAGTAAACATCATGTACAACTGACAGGGTGATGCTTTGTGACGTTGTAACATAGCAATACTGTGGGGGACTCTGTTTGTGGGCCTTCAGTTGGAGCCAGCCGACTTGCCCAGTTCATACCTGAAAGAGGGAGTGTGGGTTGAGAAGGGGTAGGTAGAGATGTTAAGAGAAAGACAGAGACACAGGATAGAGTCAGGAGGGCAAATCAGTCAATACTAAATGCTCTAGTTTATTCTTCAACATTCTTAAGTTCCCAACCAAAAGGGGGGGACATGGCAGAAGACTTCTATTATCTATCATATACAAGGAGCAAAAAGACTTACTTCCTTTAATCCTCCAAGCATTTGGTAGCCACACCTGTTATCTGGCCTTCAAAGTCAAGAGTAAACACACCTGAGCCCAAGTCTTGTTATTTAGATAAGACATCCGCTACCCAGGCTGAAATGTCCTGCGTTAGCCAAGCATTAGACCTTTAGGTTATTAGACTTACTAAGGACAGTTTTGAAGTCTCTGACCTTGAGGCAAGATGAAGCGGACCCATCCTTATGGGCCCCAACAATTCCCCCTTCTTAATTTAATTAATTAATTCCTGCACTTCTGCTACAGGACAGATGACTGTGTCTGTCTTAGGTTGTGGTCTTTTCACCTTCCAGACTTACCCATCATTGGAATACACATTCCATCATGTGTGACCTGTCTTAGGTTGCCTGTAGGCAAAAAGATCTTACCTGTCTTTGACTACCAGTCTTTAAAATCAAATATATAAATATAAAGTTTTATATAATCTTAGGATGCAAGGAGTATCATAGGATACTAATTTCCAATTCATGGAAAAGAAATAGCACTCTCTCTGACAGTAACCCCCCCCCCAACAAAAGGATAGTGTATAACCTTTCCCAGGTCACATACCAAATGGCCATTTATTTGGCTTTACAGAGTGCATTTGCTTACATTGGACAAGGAAGCAGCCACCTCCACATCAGGCAGCTTGGGGCTGTGCTCAAGAGAGCAGTCTCTGTGGCAGGTGACTGTTCTCTAATAGTGTAGGTGGTGAGCGCTGGTCTACCCCTCCCAGCCTCCACCCACCTTCTTCCAGCCAGCAATCCATGTCAGGAATGCACTTTTCCTCTCTGCCTCATGTTTTTCATAAGCCTGGTTTTCAAAATAAGCTTTTGGACAGTTTAAGCTTGTGGACTGGATCATTTTACACATCTTCCTCATAGGCAGGAGTGGTCAAGATGCATGTGAATTTCCTGTAGGATGCATGGGCCCGGGCAGGAGCGGCCTGGCAGGGTGACCATACATGCTCACATAACCATGATCACTGCTCTGAGGATAACAGCTTACTGTGCTTCTAGAGATGTTAGGTTTCTGGAGTGAGGGCTTTTCATATCACACTGGCCAGACAAATGAGACACCAGAAATGGCAGGGTACATCTAGGACAGCGGGCCCAGTTTAAGGCTTGGGTGAGGGCTTCCCTCTCTTTTTAAAACCAGCCCTTTTCTTTGCCATCTCTTAACACACTGTCACTTGGTGACTTCTTTGCTGGCATCTGGATTCTGATGCATGTGCACCCTTGCCTCTGCTTCAGACCCTGGTGAACCTCTGCATCCGATCTCCGTGTAAAAACAAAGGAACTTGTGTTCAGGAAAAGGCAAGGCCCCACTGCCTGTGTCCTCCTGGATGGGATGGTGCATACTGTGATGTGCTCAACGTGTCCTGTAAGGCGGCAGCCTTGCAGAAAGGTGAGCTCTGCCCCTAAGCATCAGGTACTGACATCCGTGCTGGCCGGTGGCATCTTAGGAGCATGTCATTGAGAGAGCACTGAATGCACAAGGCTCTGGAGAAAGGCTAGAGGAACATTTAGGGATCCCAAAGGGAATGGTAATTGAAGTTAAAATTAAGATAGACTCCACTTTAAGAATTTGTTTATTGTTATTACTAATTTTTAATGCAAGTCGATTGCTGAGGGTTGGGAAAAACTGGTCAAGAGTGAGAAAATTCGTAGTGAGCAGTCACTAGCTGGGGCTCATTGCTTGACGGTTTGAACCTGGTGTGCGTCACACTCTCTCTGATGCTTCTTTTATCACCTGGCCTCCAGGGGTACCTGTTGAACACTTGTGCCAGCACTCGGGCGTCTGTATCAATGCTGGCAACACCCATCACTGCCAGTGCCCACTGGGCTACACTGGGAGCTACTGTGAGGAGCAGCTGGATGAGTGTGCATCCAATCCATGCCAGCACGGTGCCACCTGCAGTGACTTCATCGGAGGATACAGATGTGAGGTGAGAAGATAAGCAGAGGTCTAAGGGCTCCCAAGAGAGCGTGTTTTTGTTAAAAATACTACTGAGTTCAGCCGTTTGTGTCTTACAGATTGTAAATTTTTGACCGTCATTATTGTAGCATTTACCAGCTGCTGATTTCACTTTCAGCCCTGCTTTCACATAGCTCTGGTAAGATGTTTGCATGGAGGCCTGGAACCATCCGTTTTTAACAGGCTTACTCTCTATGCTGCCATCCTGCAGGCTCACCTAACACAGCTGAGCCTGGTACTTCCTGAAGAGCAATACAGTGCATCAGCCAATTAGTAATTCTGCGAAACAAAATAATGAGGCCTCTCTTACCATGCTGTATAGCGTCATGCTCAGTGTTGCCATGTGTGATGTTTAAGTATGTGTCTTTTTTCAGTGTCTGGACTGATTATGGAGTCAGAGGTTAATTAAACACCGGAACGGGAACTTGATACCCATTAGACCACCAAGCAACAACAAAAAGTTCTCTCTGCTACTACCCCAGTGTTTATCTCACAGCAGGCTAGGCTCTGTTAGCTCAAAAGCCAGACCGAGATCTGTCATGGCTGAACTCAAACTGTTACACATCTGATTTTTTTTTTTTTAATACATAACCCAAATGAGCAGAATTCTAGCCATTTAATGCTGCCTGCCTAGCACAGCCTGTAAAATGACACACAATGTGTCATAGATAAGATCAGCACTGGAGTTCAAAGAGCCAGCACTGCCCTGGAGAGCTGCTCACTCACCGGAAGACTGGTGTTGCTGGGCCACTAAGTGTTGCCACCTAGACTCTTAGGATCCCTCTGTGGTACCCCCTCTTTGAAAGTCTGCTTCTTCTCCCCTTACTGGGGATAGTCCTGTGCTATGAGGGACTTCCCCTGCTTACGAAGCTGGCATAGTGGAACTTCCCACAGTTGTCTTTTTCCTTATCAATCCTGAGTTTCTTCCAACCCCTCCGTCATCCACAGCCACCCAGCCTCATCTTTTTGATGCCCCCTTCTACTACCCCTGTCACACAAGCATGCAATGGGTACAGCATCTTGACCCACACAGACTGTTTGGGTCTTGGGCTAAGGATGCATTGGATACAGAGGAGGACACCCTTACACAGACGTTTGCTTGGGGAGTGTCATGGAAATAAGCCTCAGTACATACAGTTCCTTTAAAGTGGCTGGAAGAGTAATAGGTAAATGTGACCCTGTGCAAGGAAGTGTCAGAGTGTGTGACGATTACACAGTGATACACAATTGCTCAGTGGGGCACGAAGCGAAGTCACAGTAACACTGATGCTCTCAGTTGGTCCTGTGGTCTGTTCCTAGCGGTGACCCCATTCTCCATGTCCTTTTCTCTTGGCAGTGTGTTCCAGGGTATCAGGGTGTCAACTGTGAGTATGAAGTGGATGAGTGCCAGAACCAACCGTGCCAGAACGGAGGTACCTGCGTTGACCTCGTGAACCATTTCAAGTGTTCGTGTCCACCAGGCACTCGGGGTACGCAGCAGATGCTCTTGCTCTTTTCCCAAGGCCAGCTCCCTCATTTTTAAATCCATCCTTAGTGCTGAAGCTAGCTTCATCACAGCCCCTTAACTCCTCATCCCCTCCATTCTGCCAGCCTTTGGTTGGTGTTTTTAGTTCTGTTTGGTTGTTTCTTAGCCTATGTTCTAGGAAACAGGATTTGGAATTGACATAACATTGCAAGAAACTTAGTCTGGCTAACAGGGTTTCTTGGTGCTTCGAGTGAAAACAGCGCAGCTCATAGCCTCTTTTAAAGCAAATCACATAGGCATGCTTTTTAGTTTTTGTTTTTGTTTTTTTTTTTTTAACTCACCAAGTCTTGTGTCCATAAGGCGGGACATTCCAATGGGATGGAAGTGCTTGGCTGCTGTCCCAGGGAGGCTGAAAGAAGGCTGTGCTCCTGTTATTGCAATAAGGCTTTGATGTGCACCCCTAGACGGGGATGGTACACCCGTCTGCTCTGGGCTGCCACTTCTCCAAACTGTCTCCTGGAAAGGCTACTGCTTATTTGAAGACACATGAAAAGGTGGAAAAGGCCACCGAGAGCAGCCCTAAGTTCAGGCAGCCTCAAATAGAGCAGACTTTCAGAGAGTGCCTGTGTTAGCTTAAATTTTTGTGACAGTGGATTTGGATAACTTCTTCCTAGGAATCAAATTTGGCTAAATTAACACAGAATACCCCACTGAGAGGTACTTAGTGCAGAGTTGGGGAGCAAGATCCTGCCTGTAGCTGTTATAAAAATTGGTTACATGAAAAGGAGGGTTGTTCCCTAGTCTAAAAATAGGAAATCCCATGGCTGAAAGAGTTGGAGTCAGTTCCTGTCCATTACTGGTTCACTCCTTCATATTCACTCTCTGTCCATCAATCCACCCACCCACCCATCCATCCACCCACCCACCCACCCATCCACCCACCCACCCATCCATCCATCCACCCACCCACCCACCCACCCAACCACCCATCCACCCATCCACCCATGCATCCATCCATGCATCCATCCATCCACCCATGCATCCATCCATCCATGCATCCATCCATCTATGCATGCATCCATCCACCCATTTTTTGAGAAAGGGCATTTTTGTCATGATTTTGTTTCCTCAATAGTAGTAAAGCTAGATACTAAGGTATGAACCAAACTGATTCTCTGTTTTCTTTGGGAGGTTTGTGTTCATATTCCCTTATCCACTTTCCCCTTCTCTTCCTTTAACCTTTGCCCCCTCCCGCCTTTGTCTCTCTTTTTCATTCTCCCCCCGTCCTTTTCTTACTTTCCCTCTACATCTCCCTCTTCTCCCTCCAGTCTCTCTCCCCCCTCTCCCCTCCCTCTCATTCTGTCCCTATCCCTTTCCCCAGTCCCTCTCCTTCCTGTCTCTCCCTCTCCCCCCATTCTCCTCTCTCTCATCCCTCTTCTGTCTCCCTACCTCTGCCCCTCCATCTCTTTCTGTCAGCAGAATCCCAGGTAGCCCCAGCTTAGACTTCACTATAGGTGTGCGCTACCATGCCTGGATAGTTAATGCCTTTAAATAATGGCTTTGGTTTGGACAAGCTACAATTCTGGTGGTAGCTAATTATATATATCAAATCTCAGATAACACAATGGTGGTTTTGTTTGGGGATTTTTTGTTTGCTGTTTGGCACTCAGACTCTAGTAGGTGTTGAGTTGCTACCTTTCTCTGTTTTTGGACTGTAGCCATCAAGGCTGCTTCAGGGTGATATACAGGGCTGTGCAGAGGTTTTCACTCAGTCTGGAAGTGACACACATCACTTTCCTTAGAGGCGTGTGTCAGAATCACTCACTAGTATTCTTCTGTGGTTCATGGAGACTAGGAACCTAGGAAAGGCCATGGGTTTTGTACTGTACCACAGACTTTGTTAGTTAGACACATTCAATCCCAGAATAGAATATTTCCTAAGACGATAAAATTTTAATCTCCCTAAGTACTCCTTTCTTCCTTCCTTCATTTCTCTCTCTTTCCTTCCTTCTTTCTCTCCTTTCTCTCCTTCCCATTTTTTCTTTTTCTTTCTTTTCTTTTTTTTTTTTTTTCTTTTTTTGAGGCAGAGTCTTTTCTATGTAGCTCTGACTGTCCTGGAACCCTCTCTGTACACTCACAGAGATCCACTTACCTCTGTCTCCCCAGTGCTGGGTCTAAAGGCATGCATCACCACACCTAGCACCACACATAGTGTAGAATAATAATTCAGTATATCATGCCTTTTTTGACCCAGCTCCTCAGGTGTGTCATCTCACTAAATTTTACTGTTGTGGTCTTCACTGAGACCTTGGCTGTTAATCTTATTGATGGTCCCTCATATGCCTCATGCCTGGCTTTTCTTTGCCACATTTCCAAGATTGGTCCGTTATGGAGTGTGGATCTCTTTCAGTGTGTCCACTTGACTGTTGGATTATACCTTTGCACTTGCGTAGGTCCCTGGAGCAGTGTGTATTTTATTCTGTCTTTACCTCTCTGGCCATCTGTGACTGTTCCAGGAGACTCTGGAGCTCAGGTTGGGTGTTGGCCTGTGCACACCTCTAGTTTCCCAGTGCATGGGCTAACTGGAGCACTTCTGCCATCCCTGCTATTTGCAGCAGGCTAAGAGTGAGGTCACTCTCACTTGATAATCTGTTTATTATTGGTAGTTCCGTCCACATGGGAAGGGAGGCTTTATGGTTATTTTACTCACGGAACCAAATATCAAATATCCCATGAGACTGGGAACACATGCTGGCTTTGTTTGCTTCCACTTTCTGGTTTCCAGTTTAATCTGTCAATAGATAAGGTAATGCACGCATGTAGGCATGAATAAATACATCCACACATCCATAGAAAAACACAGTAAAAAGCACACTCCCACCATATTCATCTTCCCCGCTGCTGTGTTCTCCCTTTTCCACACAAGCAGTCAGAACTTTTCGTTTCTCGTGTGTCTCTGTAGAAGTTTTAACTCTTTTTCTTTTTAAGATTTATTTATTATGTATACAGTGCTCTGCCTGCATGTATGCCTGCAGGCCAGAAGAGGGCACCAGATCTCATTAGAGATGGTTATGAGCCACCATGTGGTTGCTGGGAATTGAACTTAGGAACAGCAGCCAGTGAGTGCTCTTAACCCTCTCTAGAGGTTTTAAAAGGTTATCCTTCAAAATTGCTGTAAGTGTATAGGAGCCAAATACAAATATAGTTTTCATTTCCTCCACTTTCAGCTCTGCAGATGTATTAGAGACATTGTTTTTCTCTTGACCACTGTACTTGGAATTTTTTCATGCCCCACTAGGGAACTTCTTTAGTAGTTTTCATAGCCTCAGAATTCCATGTTATGGCATGTGTTTAACTGATCTTCTGGTGATGGACATTGGGGTTTGTGCGTGCATAGAAGTGCACCTTGCAGAATACATTTTCGGAAGTAGAGTTGCTGCCCGGGCTATTGCAGAGTTGTCATCTAAGTGGCAGTGCCGGCTGCAGCTCTCCCCCATCCACCTTCCTCCTTATGCAGTCGGATGTCTATCTTATTCAGACCTTTCTGTTTTCTCCCAGATTTGTTCCTCCCCTCTTTCCCTGTTGCATTATATTGTTGGTTCTTAGTATTTTGTAAAAATTGTCTCTTTGGTATATGATACAGAAATTTTTCCAATATACATAGGTCTTAATCTTTCAGATGTCTTTGTGGTGTTTTTTTTTATGCAGATTGTTTCTGATCACATCGAATTTATCCATCTCTTTTATGGCTGCTTGCATTTGAGTGATAGTTGGTATTATCCTCCATGCTCCAAGATTTATAAAGGCATTTTTCTGTCTTTTCATTCTGTACTAAAATCCTGAAGTACCTTTCCCATGTGAGTGTGGAATGGTTGATGTTTTACAATGATTTGAGATGGAACTTTTGTTTGTTTGTTTTTTAAGACAGTGTTTCTCTATAGCTCTGGCTATCTTGGAACTCACTCTGTAGACTAGGCTGGCCTCTTAACTCCCAGAGATCCACCTGCTCCTGCCCCCTGGGGGGAGATTAAAGACATTCCCCACCAACTTCCAGCAGAGATGGAACTTTTTATCAAATTCTAAGTTCCTGTGTGTATTTGGGTGTTGTTGTCATCTTGTTCATTTGAATTGTGAAGGAATCTTCTTCATGCTTTCCTGGCTATGATTTGTTTTTCAATATACCTTTAGAATCAGTCTGTCATTTAAAAATATAGCTGATATATTTTTTAGTTCACATTACATTTCTGAATTAATATGGTAAATACATCTTTATCATGAAGAATCCCATGATCATATCATATGTGTTTTCCATTTATTCTAGTCTCCCCTCTGTGTCCTTCAGACAATTTGCAAGGTAGCACATTTTATTAAGATGGCATATGGTCATTTTGCCTTTTGAAATTGCTAGTGACAATGAGATATAGCTTGCATTTTTTCCCCTTTTCCCTTTTTATATTTTGCTTCTTTTAAAGTATACTAAAATGCTAGTGGCCAGGATATAGAAGTACTTTCACTTTTAACCTCTTCAGATTACTTTGTGAAATAGTCATTGCTTTTGTGCTTTCTAAAAATGTTAGAGTAATCTTCACATTCTTAACCATTAGTGCACTTATCATCCTTTAAAGAAAAAAAAAAAACAATGTTTATAAAGCATAAAATACTGCTTTAAATCTAATTCCAATGTCGTCTATGTGTTAACTAGAGTACGCCCTGTTTTGAACTGTTTTCATATTGTAATTGGAGTTGACAAGCAATGAAAAACTCACAGGGTGCCTCCTGAGCTTTCGCTGTCATGCTCTTGAGATGGGACATTCCTTCTTGCTGCTCTGGATCAAGTGGAGAATGTGTGGCGCCTTGGTGTGCACCCTCTTCTCGTGTTGCTCACTAGGAAGGGGCGGCTGACATGGTCTAAGAGTATCGTTTGCCTTGCCCAACTTAAGAGGTCCCACTGAGGAACATTATCTAGTTCATTTTTAAAGCCCCACAAGGGCCATTATCCTTTGCTAAAAGTGGTTTCAAGAGGGTTTCATAACTCTGCATCTACCTCTCTTTTCTGCCACAGGCCTGCTTTGTGAAGAAAACATTGATGACTGTGCAGGGGGCCCCCACTGCCTGAATGGTGGCCAGTGTGTGGACCGCATTGGAGGCTACAGTTGTCGCTGTTTGCCTGGCTTTGCTGGGGAGCGGTGTGAGGGGGACATCAACGAATGCCTGTCTAATCCCTGCAGCTCGGAGGGCAGCCTGGACTGCATTCAGCTCACCAATGACTACCTGTGTGTCTGCCGCAGCGCCTTCACAGGTGAGAACCTCTCAGCCCCCACAGTCTGATATTTGGGAGGCTTGGGTGAGCACACCATTCCCTGTATGCCTTCCTACAGCAAGCAAGACCAACTTAGGAAGGCCCCAGCCCCAGGTTGTATTCTGTCCCCTGGGCAAGAATATGAAAAATAGTATGTTGGGGTGATTGGGTAAATGAACACTTTTCAGTTGAGGTAAAATAAGCAAGGCATAAAATCTGTCATCTTCACCATAGTAAGCCTACTGTGAAGGAGCATTGAGCACGCTCACACTGTGGGGAATGTGCAGCATTGAGCACACACACTGCTGTGAGTGCAGACATCACTGTACTTGCTCAGACTCTTACGTGAACGTGTGTCACATTTGTTTTCAAGAGCCTTTCATGTGATGATGAGTTACTTTGCCGTTTCTATGTCTGTCATCTTTCTAACTGACTGCTCATGTCCACATGGATAGATAGATAGATAAAAGTGACCCCCTGAGCTGCACTGTTGTGAGATGCCCCCACTAATGATCAGCCAGGAGCTCTTGACCCTTCTGCCCATGTGCTGACTGCTCTCCCTTAGTGTCTGTTTCCTAACTTGGAAAGACACAAGTACTACTGCTTTAAGTTTGTAGTTTTTTTTTGTTTTTGTTTTTTTGTTGTTGTTGTTTTGTTTTGTTTTGTTTTTTAAACTTCCAAATGACCACAGGACAGATGGGACCCTTTTGCTGCTCCCCAGCCTCTCCATGATCCCACTCACCCATTCAGTGTGTCAGGGAGCATCAGCCTGCAGGTGCCCCGTGTTTTTAGCTGGATCTAGAGGAAATAAGCTCCCAGCAAATTCAGATGCATTTTAAAGCATTTCAGTCAGGCCACACAAAGGCAAACTAGCCGAGATGAAACATCTCTGTAAACCCCCCTCCCTGGTTAGATGCGTGCATTCGCTGCTGTCGTTGCTTCTGTGAAGTGGGCATAAGCAAAATGCCCTTATCAATATCCCTCAGTTTAAATGCTAAACCTGACGGGTAACGTCCGTTTGTCTGAGGGGGTTTTAGTTTTTGTTTTTATGGGAATTCATGTCACTTTTCTGTCTGTCCCTTTGGTATCTATCTAGAATGGATAGTCCTTGTGTGCTTGCTGTCTTGTCAAGACAGTCAAGGGACTGGTCTGAGCAGTGATGGGCCCTTTGTGTTGAGGTCCACTGAGTATCCTCTAGAAGTCCAGTCAGCTTAGAACTGGCCTGCCCTTCCTCCTGTGTGTGAGGCTGGTCCCCATCCCAGTAGGGTAGTGTTTAGTGTCTCTGAGTTAATATCCCTACCTCTTAAAACTGCTGCTTGTTTTCTGTCCTAAGGCCGTCACTGTGAAACCTTCCTGGATGTGTGTCCCCAGAAGCCTTGCCTGAATGGAGGGACTTGTGCAGTGGCTAGCAACATGCCCGATGGCTTCATTTGTCATTGTCCCCCAGTAAGTGGCCTGCTGCTGGTGTAAGGGATGTGTCCCTCTTCCATATGTCCTGTGGAACTGAGATTGAGCTCCTATTAAAGCCCCCCCCCAGAAAGATGCTAGGGCATTAGTACCAAGAAGAGGGTCTGGGTCTTCTCTATGTTCATTTTTTCCAGCACGCTCTGAAACTGAGCTTCCTAGGAGTCTGTCAGCCTTCAGAGCCTTATGGGGAAGTCACAGGTGGTGTGATGTCCCCTTGAAATGGGGCCAGTGCCCCTGGCTTTCTAGTCTTGTGCAGCTGCAGCTTCCCTGCACATGCTGGGGGAAATGCTGTTGTTTCTATTCTTTAGAGTAAGTGCCTTCTCAGACTACTAGGAAATTTAATTTTAACCCTCCGCTGTGCAGACAACTGTGTGGCTACCAAAGGCTGGTGGAAGTGCTCTCTGTGTAGGGGGCAAAACCTAGAGGGCGCCTGCCTTATAATGACCTTAAAGTGAAAGCATGCCACACTTGTCCCATGGGGCCTTCAGCCCTCACCTGTTGGCTGACTTGAAGAGGTTATTTCTAGAACATCTTAATCCTGTGTCCAGTCTTTATCTCCCCAGGAGTGTAGGGGAGAGTGGGATGAGCTCTAAAACACATCTGCCATCCTCATTTCTTTACTCCTTCTTACAGGGGTTCTCTGGGGCAAGATGCCAGAGCAGCTGTGGACAGGTGAGGTGTCGGAGAGGGGAGCAGTGTGTGCACACTTCCTCCGGGCCCCGCTGCTTCTGCCCTAACCCCAAGGACTGCGAGTCAGCTTGTGCCAGCAGCCCCTGCCAGCACGGAGGAACCTGCCATCCTCAGCGTCAGCCTCCTTATTATTCTTGCCGCTGCCCTCCACCGTTCTGGGGCAGCCATTGTGAGCTCTACACGGCCCCCACCAGCACCCCTCCTGCTACCTGTCTGAGTCAGTACTGCGCTGACAAGGCTCGGGATGGCGTCTGCGACGAGGCCTGCAACAGTCACGCCTGCCAGTGGGATGGAGGCGACTGTTCCCTCACGATGAAGAACCCCTGGGCCAACTGCACCTCCTCACTTCCCTGCTGGGATTACATCAACAACCGCTGTGATGAGCAGTGCAACACTGCCGAGTGCCTGTTTGACAACTTTGAGTGCCAGAGGAATAGCAAGACCTGCATGTAAGAGCTCCGGACCCCCAGCGGCTGAGGGGGGCTGTCACTAACACGCTCAGTCTCCTGTCCTCGCTCTAACCACTCCAGTGCTGCGGCTCCAGCCGCCTCTGCTTT
The DNA here is from genome assembly GCF_943737965.1 of Phodopus roborovskii. NCBI lineage: Eukaryota > Metazoa > Chordata > Mammalia > Rodentia > Cricetidae > Phodopus > Phodopus roborovskii. The sequence continues at coordinate 29,362,061 of NW_026126540.1, forward strand.
TCAGATGGTGCCAGCCCTGTCCCATCGCACGCACGCTGCCCTGTTTTTCCTTGCTGACAGAGGGCCGGGACTGCTCACTGCATAACCATCCCCTCTCTCTGCCTCTCTCTGCCTTCCCACCTGCTGCTCTTGCGACCTCCTGGGGGAAATAACCTTGGCAGTGGTGTTGCCACTCTCAGGCAGCCTCCAGCCTAGCCTGCCGCAGGATGGATGGACAGGTCTGTACCACTCTCTTTGCTCATTCCTTTCCCTAAGACTAGTTTTCCTGTCTGATTAGGGAGCATGAGCTAAAGGCCTCTTAGGTCTCCTGGTCTTCAGTGTTGCCGATATGGTCTATATGGTACCTTTTCTATTAATCATTGCACTTAACCCCAAGTGATCCGCAACCAGGCTAAAGAATTTGCCAGAATATACATAGCTGTTTGATATGCCCACTCCTTTGAGCAGATGGCAAGTTCTACCAAGTGGTCCAAATAGCAAGGGGTTGGGATGGGTGAAGAAAAGAGTATAGGGGGCCAGTTCTGACTCCTTACCCTGATATTTCAGTGGCAGGGTGTACACGCACACTGTGTGTGTGTGTGTGTGTGTGTGTGTGTGTGTGTGTGTGTGTGTTTTGAAGCAGAGTCCCATGCAGCACAGGCTGGCTTTAAATTCCTGAGTCTTGAACTCCCGATCCTCCTATTTCTACCTTCCCAAGTGCTGGGATTACAGGCACACACCACCACACCCAGACTTTTCTTGACATTCGGAGGAGGGTAGATGAGTTAGATCTCATATCCTGTATGAACGTCTCCCTGCCCCCTTCTCACTCACTCCTGAGTTAGAGTAGACCATTAGTACATTCCTCCGTGTAGCACTGAGATAGTTCAGGGTGTGGAGCAAGCTGGAACACCTTGTACTTGTAGAACCCTTCGCTGCTTTACTGAGTTCATAAAATAACCAAGTTGAGCTTGGCTTCAGATACACATTCTTAGTGAAAGTTCTGCCCATAGTATTATTGGCTGAGTGGGACCTGCTAAACATATCAGGATTATTCCTCATTCAGGAGGCCCAGGGTAATGTTGAGTGACGTAGCTGTGGAGCTTGTAGTGTTGGGATATGTGATTCATGGAAAGTTCCACTGGGTATTGGGATCCTGAAAGTGAGCCAGAAAAGGTGGGTAGGAAAGTCAGTCATTCCAAATGGGAAGCTAAGTGGAGTCCCAGTGTATTCTGAGCCCCTTTCCCTGTCCTTTCTCTCCCCTGACTAGGTATGACAAATACTGTGCAGACCATTTCAAAGACAACCGCTGTGACCAGGGATGCAACAATGAGGAATGCGGCTGGGATGGGCTGGACTGCGCTGCAGACCAGCCAGAGAACCTGGCAGAGGGCACGCTGGTCATCGTGGTGCTCCTGCCCCCTGAACAGCTACTGCAGGATTCTCGAAGCTTCTTGAGGGCCCTGGGCACCCTGCTTCACACCAACTTACGCATTAAACGAGACCCTCAGGGTGCTCTCATGGTGTACCCCTACTACGGGGACAAGCCGGCTGCCTCAAAGAAGCAGAGGATGTCACGCAGGTCTCTCCCTGAGGAGCAGGAGCAGGAGATGGTGGGGTAGGTTTGAGTTTCTGAACTTAGAAATGCCCCAAGGACCGGTGCTTCCAAGTGATGGGGGGAGGGGTCCCAAAGGATAAGATAGAGCAAATAAAAGGCGGGTATCGGAAAGGACTTCTTAAATGCTGGGATTGGAAATCTTTTTCCAAGAGTTGCCTTAGAACCTTTATTCATGATGTGTCATTTGAATTCATTACTGCCTCATCTTCAAGACCCTTTGTGTACGTGCTGGACAAGAGCAGTGATCCAGTCATTTGTGCCCCACTATTTTTGATCTTCTATAAGTTTTAGCCCTTCTGCTTGCTATGAGTACAGACACTTAGGAGAGTGTGGGCCTAGACATCGAGAGGCATATTTTTAGTGAAGCACTAAGTACCCTGCACAGGCGAGGCCGGGGGAGGGTGAGATCGCTAGAGCTGTAAGAGGAGAGCTCTGCACACAGGCTGTTCCCCGGCTACGTGTTAGGTGTCACACCATCAGAAGGTTTCTGTCTGCCAGACTACGGGATGTGAACCCTCCTGGGTGGGAATCCATGCTCAGCATCTGAAAGAGCCTAGTTTCTGCATTCTCTCTCCCAGGGACAGAAAGGTTGATGCAGATGGAGGGGAAGGCGGGGCCGCATGAGGTTTTCTAAGTGAGCCTGCCAAACCTGACCCTCTTTTTTCTTCCTGCCATTCCCCCTTTCCCTCTCTTCTTTGTCATCCCAAAGCTCAAGGGTGTTTCTGGAAATTGACAACCGACAGTGTGTCCAAGATTCAGACCAGTGCTTCAAGAACACAGATGGGGCAGCTGCTCTCCTGGCTTCTCATGCCATCCACGGAACCTTGTCCTACCCTCTGGTGTCTGTCCTCAGTGAGTAGCATTGGTTTTGAGGGGAAAGGCTGGAAAAGGACCTCACTGGGGCTCACCCTTGCTGATACTAAGAGGTTGGTGTCTCTACAGCACTGTCCCTGTCTCTGAACTTCCAGGTGAATTGGAGGCTCCAAAAAGCGCCCAGCTTCTTTATCTGCTTGCGGTTGCTGTTGTCATTATCCTATTCATCATCCTGCTGGGGGTGATCATGGCCAAACGAAAGCGCAAGCATGGCTTCCTCTGGCTGCCTGAAGGTTTCACCCTTCGCCGAGACTCCAGCAATCACAAGCGCCGTGAACCCGTGGGACAGGATGCTGTGGGGCTAAAGTAAGAGAGTTTGCCAGTATGCCACTGTTCACAGGGATAAGCCCAGATGAGCAGAAAGGCATATCTTACTGAGTCATAATTTCAAATTCCCCGCCTTCAGTCCCCCTGACCACACCTCCTCATGGCTTATCCACGTCTCTGAGCACAGCTGTGTCTATACTGTGCACACGGTAGTGCTCAGCCTGACTTAGAGGACACTTTTGTCATTAGTGAGCCAGCACAGGGAGAATGCTCAGGAGTGTCACGTCGAATATTGCTCACCATGACTGCTAAGATGTCTCAGTAGGCAAAAAGTGCCCACTGTCAAGCCTGATGACCTGAGTTTGGTCCCTGATCATACGTGGTGGGAGGATGGGAGTCACGTCAGGTTGTCCTCTGAGCGTGGGATTTCAGGGGCTGGAGAGATACCTCAGGAGTCAAGAACATGAACTGGCCCATATCTGGTGGCTTGTAACCCCTGTATCTCCAGCTCCAGGGGAGCTGACCCCTTTGGCTTCTGCAAACGCCTGAACTCACATGCTCAGATACACACACAGACACATTCACATAATTATAAAACATAGTAATGTAATCTTTAAAAAGTACCTCACATCCTAATCCTGTTGGGCCATGCCAGAGGGTAGCCCGTGTATATGCTGCTGTTACAGTGTTGAAAGCTACTATATTTGTTCAGCCATAACTTCTGCTCTTGTTTTCCCCTGAATTATCATCAGAAATCTCTCAGTGCAAGTGTCAGAGGCTAACCTGATTGGTTCTGGGACAAGTGAACATTGGGTTGATGATGAAGGACCCCAGCCAAAGAAAGCCAAGGTAAGCTGTCCAGACAAAGCCACATTCCAAATTTATCTGTTTCCCAGACAGATAGACCCCCATGACCATCAGGACCTTTGGAGTCTTGACAGTGTTGGTTGCCCTTGTATATTCTTCAAGAAGACCTTTTAAAATAGTAAAGCTGGTCTGCCTTCTGGCCCAGGTGTCATGCTCGTGTTTGTTGAGTCAGGACTGGTGGGTGAGTGTTCACGGTTCCCTTATGGGTACATCTCTAACAAGAGATGAGATTATACAGTGAAGAAAGCCAAGGCCATGTATTTTTCAGGAGGTAACCGAGCATGATGGTTAGGAACATTGCTTTAAACCAGGTGTGGTCTCAACAGTCTAGAGGCTGAGGCAGGGGAATCTCAAGTTTGAGGCCAGCCTGGGCTACCTCCAAAACTAAAAAAAACAAACAAACAAATGAAAACATTGCTCTAATCACCCTGAAAACATGTATAAGTAACATTATACAAACCGAGGAATTATTAGGGGAAAAAAAAGGCCTGATTTTGAAAGACAGCATGGAGGGATATATGGGAGGTTTGGAGGGAGGAAAGAAAAGGGAGTAATGGTGTGATTATATTATAATCTCAAAAAAGTTAAAGAAGTCACAACAACAAAAACCATTGCTCAGAATCAAAAGCCTGCTACTTTGCAGTGGTTACTTAAAACCAATTTGTATTTAATATTTCTTGTTTATAAAATAGTAATAATAATAATAGCAATAATAATAGTTCTTTCTTTTCTGAGTTGTGAGGAATCAATACAGCAGTTGCTAGAATGCCTCTTACCTATTTCCTGTTATGATGAATTCAGTAAAGCACAGATGCTTTCAAATTCACATGGTTATTTCTCCTTGTCCTCCCTCCATGCTTGCTCTGGGCCGAGTACTGTGTTAGTTCAGCCAGACAACCTTCAGGAAGGTTCAGTCCCTCTTCACAAGAACCTTCCAGTTGAAGGAAAAGCAAAACTATTGCATGCTTTCTCTCACATGAAGAATATATTTAACTACTTGGATGGGGCAGGAAAAATATACATAAGGCAAGGGGGTTGTTTGGAGGGAGGCAAGGAAAGGGGTGTGGAGTGAATGTATCTGCAAGGTATAATGATATGTTTGCAAAAACCCAATATTTTGTACACTAAATTTAATTTTTTTAAAGAAAGATGACATATAGTCTGCTGGTGTTACAGTGCCATGTAACACATACCACATGGTCAGCTGAGTAAAGAGGAGCAGAACTTTTTTTGTTTTGTTTTGTTGGGGTTTGATATTTTTAGACAGGGTTTCTCTGTAGCTTTGGAGGCTGTCCTGGAACTCACTCTGTAGACCAGGCTGGCCTTGAACTCACAAAGATCCACCTGCCTCTGCCTCCCGAGTGCTGGGATTAAAGGCATGCACCACCACTGCTTGGCGGAACAGAACTTTTTAAGGCCAACAAGAATTAAAATCTAAGTCCATCTGAAGAGCAAGTAGGAGTCAAACAAAAAAGTTGGAGGAGACCATTGTAGTCAGAGAAGAGAAGCGGAGATCCAGAAATGAGAAGATGGTCTAAAAGTAGCATGTTAGGACTGGAGCCTAGAATTTGGGATGGGGTATGGGAGAGCTATCCAGATACAAAGACATGACTGGAAACCACAACAGAGAGTGGTGGGAAGCCACAGTGGTAAGTGATGCAGACAGTTAGAATGGGACAAGAGGAACAGAGTGGAGGTTAAAAGAGATGGTGAGAGCCTACCACTCCTCAGCCTCCCCCCACCCCCAGCAGCTTCTGGAGTGCTTGGGTTAATGAGGGAAAACTTATTTCCCTATTCAGGCTGAAGACGAGGCTTTGCTGTCAGAAGAGGACCCCATTGATCGACGCCCATGGACACAGCAGCACCTTGAAGCTGCGGACATCCGGCGGACTCCATCGCTGGCTCTCACTCCTCCTCAGGCAGAGCAGGAGGTGGCTGTTCTAGACGTGAATGTCAGAGGCCCAGGTCAGTGCCGGGCCCTCCGTCTTTAATTCTTCATGGTTGTTCAGCATTTTTTCCACCTGGCCAGGTGCCGCTGCCAACTCCACAGACACTAAATGAGCTTGAGGAAATATTGTGTAAGAAATACAGCCACGGGGAAATTACAAACCTGGGGGTCATGAGGTTGATTGCTCAGTGAGTAAAAGTTTTGCCATGAAAGCCTGACCACCCGAGTCCAACCCTTGGAATCCATGTAGAAAGAAGTCAGAGTTATCCTCTGACCTCCACATGCATGTTATGGTATATGTACGTGCGCCTCACACACACCATTCTCAAACATGGGCTATGGCCCATGTGCATGCGTGCACACCATACACATACCTACAACAAGATAAATATTTAAGTATTTTTAAATCATGGGCTAGAAAGATGGCTCAGTGGTGAAGAGCACTGGCTGCTCTACAGAGGACCTAGATTTGGCTTCCAGCACCCACATGGTGGCTCACAACCATCTGGAACTCTAGTTCCAGAGAATCCAACACCATTTTCTGGCCTGCAAGGGCACTATATATACATGGGGCAGAAAGACATGTTAGCAAGACACTCATACACATTAAATACATAAATCCTTAATTTTTTAATTAAAAATGCAGATTTGGAAGAAAGGAAAGGATTTGGCATTGCTTTACATACAACATACTGAGAACAAGCAGGCTAATTAAGTGAGTTAGATTTTAGGGGGATAGAAAAATAGTATCTGTCTTAGTCACTGTTCTGTTGCTGTGAAGAGACACTTTGACCAAAGCAAAGTAGTTAAGACCCTGACAGACAGGCAGGGAGAGAAAGACAGACACAGATCAGAGATAGAGAGATTAGGCCTGGTACGGGCATTTGAAACCCTAAGCCCACTCCCAGTGACACATCTCCTCCAACAAGAGCACACCCCTAGCCCTTCTGAAATCACATGACCTCCTGGTAACTAAGCATTGTGGGGGCCATTCTTACTCAAACCACCACAGTACAGTGTGGAGAACTAATGTAGTTCCTGTCTTCGGCATAGAATTTATTTATATTGTCTATTTACAATGTTGTCTCGTTAAGACATCATCACTCCACGTAAGCTCAAAGCTTGTCTGGCATAAGGAAGAGCCCCACATCCGAAGGTGGCTGCTTTCCCACACTGTTCCCATGACCAGCGTGGTCATGTCCCACCTGTCACAGCTACTGCAAGCACAGGGAACTCACCTCCCATAGCATGATGCTGTTCAGCAGAACTGTTCCAGTAATGGGTTAATTTCTTTCCCTTTGAACATGTTTGGAACTTCCCTCTTCCTGCAGATGGGTGTACCCCACTGATGCTGGCTTCTCTCCGAGGAGGCAGCTCAGATCTGAGCGATGAAGATGAAGACGCAGAGGACTCTTCTGCCAACATCATCACAGACTTGGTCTACCAGGGTGCCAGCCTTCAGGCACAGACAGACCGGACTGGTGAGATGGCCCTGCACCTTGCAGCCCGTTATTCGAGGGCTGATGCTGCCAAACGTCTCCTGGATGCCGGTGCCGATGCCAACGCCCAGGACAACATGGGCCGCTGCCCTCTCCATGCTGCTGTGGCAGCAGACGCCCAAGGAGTCTTCCAGGTGAAGAGCTTAGGAGCTGGTTTGAACATGAAGCATGAGGTGGCTTGGGGTAAAGGGCTGTTGTGTGTGGTTCCTTCTCTGTGGCTGTAATAGAGCGCCAGGGAAACTCCTCATAGGAAGATATTAATGGTTATGCTTGAGGTGGATTTGAGTTCTCGATGGTGGAGTGGAGGCCCGGTGGAAGGAAAGGCAGAGAGCATACACCTTGAACTGCAGACAGGAGGTAGAGAGCAACGGGAATGGCACAAGTCTTTTTCAAAGCCTGCCCCCATGACATACTTCCTCCAGGAGGCTACACCATCCTAATTCTTCCCAAGAGGCCACCAACTGAGGTCCAAATAATAAAATGCCCCTGAGACTTACTGGGGACATCTCATTCACACCACCACAAAGCTTTTGCCGCTAATCCTGAAAACCTGTCCAGGATCCACAAAGTAAGATAACTGATTTGATTCCTGTAGGTTGTCATCTGACCTCCATGTGTGTGTACCATAGCACAAACATACCTACACACACACTAAATAGGATAACTTTTATAGGCCTATAATGTTTTTGCTTTACTAAACCACTGTCTTATTGAATTCATTCAGAAGTCTTTGAGAAATTAGTTACGCTAGACAAAAAAGAAAGGAAAGCCAGCTGACCTACTTTGAACAGCAAGAGAGTGATTGAGTCAGCAACAGGGTTCTGAATGTTACTCAGCAATATTTTGATGTACAAAGAAGCCTCGCAAATGCACAGGTCATATGGGAGCAGTAACTGGTCCAAATCCTCTCTCTATAGCTCCGCCTGTCTGTGTTCTACAGATGATCACTGATATGAGTTGACAATGCGTTCCTTGATTCTCTATTATTTTAACCTGATGAGGAAGTTGGAAATGCTCTGGATGACCTCAAGCTATACACATGGTTAAAGTTGCAATACTCACCACACACACATTCCTCTCCCCTTAGAAAGCAAAACATCATGCTGATGGACCAGTATGTTCTGATCATCTATCAATGGTTCATTTGTTTATTCAGCGACTATGCAGTGATTAGCCATTATAGTGTCTAGGGAAAGAAGACAATACAATTTTTCCTGCCCTCTAGAAACACCCAGCCTCATTGGAATGTTTTTGTTTCATTCTTTGTCTTCATCTAAGGGACTTTTTTTCTTTTTTTTTTTTTTTTTTTTTTTTTTTTTTTGTGGGGGGTCTTCTTTTCTAGATTCTGATCCGCAACCGAGTAACAGACCTCGATGCCAGAATGAACGATGGTACCACGCCCCTGATTCTGGCTGCCCGCCTGGCTGTGGAAGGGATGGTGGCAGAGCTGATCAATTGCCAAGCAGATGTGAATGCAGTGGACGATCACGGTAGGGACAAGGATTGGGGGTCTGGATTCTTGCCTGAAAGTCACATCTCTAAGCCAAGAGAATTGTTACATGTCCCTGAGAGAACTTTCCCAGATCGGAATCCACTGGAGGGCCCTTCATTCTCTTACCCATCTTTCCTGTGATCGCCCTTGAGGCAGTAGAAGTCCCTAGATGAAGATGAGAAGTTTGGAGGGTGGTTTTGTTTTGTGTGAGGGTTTTTGGACCTCACAAAACGTTCATGAAAAGTTTGTGGGGGTTCCTTGCCATAACCACTCTTAATATGAGAGCGGATTCACTAGAGGAGTTGTGAGATATCCTAACTGTGCAGTTGGTGTAAAGTAAAATGTGAAGGTTGTGCATGTGGAAGACATACATATTAGACACAGGGATCCTTTTACCTAGGGGCTCCCAGCTTGTTCTGGAATAGTCTGAAAACACAAGGAAAGGAAAATACAGTTGTGCTATCCTGTGAGCTCCCTCAGCCACTGGCTTCCTGCTGCTCTCCAGAGAGCTCAAGCCTTCCTTAAAAAGCCAGGGTGTGTTCCTTAGTGCCAGTCTACTCTTCTGTGTACTTATAAAATGTTGTCCCTGCAGGAAAATCTGCCCTCCACTGGGCAGCTGCTGTCAATAATGTGGAGGCGACTCTTTTGCTGCTGAAAAATGGGGCCAACAGAGACATGCAGGACAATAAGGTAGGCACAGAGCCCAAGGACACTTTTAGCAGGGTCTTATTTGTGGAAGGAAGCTTTTTGGCATAGCCAGGTCCAGAGACCCTGTGCTCAGTGCTCAGTCATCACACTGTCCTGAAAATAACTTGCTGTGACCCTCCTGCCCTTCTTCAACAGCCTGCCTTCTCTGGGATGCCCTGTCCATGCTCACTACCCTTTCTCGCTTTCTCTCCTCTCAGTGCAGTTCTTTGTTTTTCTGCCCTTGGATACCATGGTGCTCTCTCATCTGAGCTGTCTGCCATGATCCCCTCCTCTATTCCTTTTTCATTTACTCCTTTTCCTTTTAATTCTTTCTTTCACGTCCTGTTCCGTTCCTCTCCTGTGTTCTGAATTCTTTGCATACCGTGGTTTCTCCTCCTCTCTTTCTTATCTGTAACCCGGATTTCCTCTCAGCACTTCATGTTGGTAGAAAAGCTTGTCTCTCTCAAGTGAATCTCTGGCTGGGAGGCCTGCTTTGTCTCCCTGATTCCTGTGTAAGCAGATGATGCTCCTGAGAGCACAGCGAGGCCATTGGGAGAAGTGAGATCTCTGTGGAAATCACAGATACATACTCAGGAAGATGTGCTGTATGTCTGCCGCATTAATGTTTCCTAGGGGAAGCACGCAGAAAGCAAATACTAAAGAGATAAAATAAATAAGAAAGGCTAGAAACATGTTTTTAATTCATTTTACACACCAACCACAGTTCTCCCCTCATCTCCCTCCCCCATCCCAGAGAAGTTAGGTAACGAGGAGGACCCTAACCCTAAGGGAGAAGGAGGAGAAGAAGAAGATGAGATTTCCTGGGTAAACAGGATGGAAATAGAAACATTCTTAAGTTCTCTGGGTATTAAGATGTGTTCTTGTGTCTTTCTTCAGGAAGAGACACCTTTGTTCCTTGCTGCCCGGGAGGGAAGCTATGAAGCAGCCAAGATCCTGTTAGACCATTTTGCCAATCGGGACATCACAGACCACATGGACCGCCTTCCTCGGGATGTGGCTCGGGATCGCATGCACCACGACATTGTTCGCCTCCTGGACGAGTATAACGTGACTCCAAGCCCTCCAGGGACTGTACTGACATCTGCTCTGTCACCTGTCCTTTGTGGGCCCAACAGGTCTTTCCTCAGTCTGAAGCACACCCCAATGGGTAAGAAGGCTAGACGGCCCAACACCAAGAGCGCCATGCCCACGAGCCTGCCTAACCTTGCCAAGGAGGCCAAGGATGGCAAGGGGAATAGGAGGAAGAAGTCTCTGAGCGAGAAGGTCCAGCTGTCCGAGAGCTCAGTGACTTTATCCCCTGTTGATTCTCTCGAGTCTCCCCACACATATGTTTCCGATGCCACATCCTCTCCCATGATTACATCCCCCGGGATCTTACAGGCTTCCCCCACCCCTCTGCTGGCTGCCGCTGCCCCGGCTGCCCCAGTGCATGCCCAGCATGCACTGTCTTTCTCTAACCTTCATGAAATGCAGCCTTTGGCTCCTGGAGCTAGCACGGTGCTTCCCTCGGTCAGCCAGCTGTTGTCCCACCACCACATCGTCCCCCCAGGCAGTGGCAGTGCAGGGAGCCTGGGCAGGTTACATCCAGTTACTGTCCCAGCAGACTGGATGAACCGTGTAGAGATGAATGAGACCCAGTACAACGAAATGTTTGGCATGGTCCTGGCTCCTGCTGAGGGAGCCCACCCTGGCATAGCTCCTCAGAGCAGACCACCAGAGGGGAAGCACATCTCCACCCAGCGGGAGCCCTTGCCTCCCATTGTGACTTTCCAGCTCATCCCAAAAGGCAGCATTGCCCAGGCAGCTGGAGCTCCTCAGACGCAGTCCAACTGCCCTCCAGCTGTTGCAGGCCCCTTGCCCCCTATGTACCAGATCCCAGAGATGGCCCGTTTGCCCAGTGTGGCTTTCCCGCCTACCATGATGCCCCAGCAGGAGGGGCAGGTAGCTCAGACCATTGTCCCAACCTATCATCCATTCCCAGCCTCTGTGGGGAAGTACCCCACACCCCCCTCCCAGCACAGCTACACCTCCTCAAATGCTGCCGAGCGAACCCCCAGCCACGGCAGTCACCTCCAGGGTGAGCATCCCTACCTGACACCGTCGCCAGAGTCTCCTGACCAGTGGTCAAGCTCTTCCCCCCACTCTGCTTCTGACTGGTCAGATGTGACCACCAGCCCTACTCCCGGAGGTGGTGGTGGAGGTCAGCGGGGACCTGGAGCACACATGTCTGAGCCCCCCCACAGCAACATGCAGGTTTATGCGTGAAGAGTCTGCCTCGAGTGTGGAGATGGAAGTGCCTATCGTACATGCTGCTGAGGAACAAATGAAGGTTATCCGAAGAGAAATGAAGAAACCTCTGTTAACCAGCTTTTGGAGTCAGGAGAGATGCTCCTAACTTTCCGACAAACGAGAGAAGCATTGCATTCATCTTCACTGAATATCTGTGCAGTTTTAGGGGAGGACTAATCTGTGACCATCTGGTGAGTTCATGGAGATGCAAGATGAATACAAGAGGCCCTCTCTCTTCTTTTTGAAGAATATGATGGAGGCCTTTTATAGCAAACATTCTTGCAGCTTGAACATCATTTTAAGCCCTGGGGGCTTCTGTGTCCAGGAGGAGATTCTGCTGTGGAGTCGGACTGGGAATCGTGCCTGGGATTGCCCAGGTCCACCTGTCTTGTCTTCCCAGCCCTGGAGACAGCTTGGACTTCACGTGGTGCTGTCCTCTCTGCACCTGCCTGTGGCTGATCCCCATCAGTGTGTAACAGGCAAGACTTTTGTGCTCGTAACCATTCCTGCCCTGGAAAACAACTTCAGCCACTGTTCCCACATGCCCAGGACCCCAGAGGCACCTCACAGGGTTTACTCTGGTTGTGGTCCTCAGCCGTGGCCTTTGAAGTACGCGTCTATGGAAAACACACACACTGCAATCTTCATCTTTCATTCCTGAAAGGAAGGAGGACGTGAGATATCTGGGGGATAGGAGACCCCCTTCTGAACTTGCACCTTAATTCTCTGCCCCACATGTGGGCGCGGGGCCTCATATACACTCACCAGGGTGAAGGGTATAAGTTGTTCTGTTTGTTGGCCTAGTCAGTATAAACATGTACTCTAGGAGACCTAGGTACTATGATACTCCCATTTGGATGTAAAACGAGAAAAGTGGGAGAAGGTTGGCATGACCAAGAGATAAGCTAACCCGCTCAAGAAGCAATTGCCCACTGACTGCTGCTGTGAAGCACGTTCATCCCCAAATCCCAGTCCTCACCGATCCAGCAGAGGAAGGCACTGGTCCCCAAATCCCAGTCCTCACCGATCCAGCAGAGCGAAGGCACTGGTGGCGGCACGGCTCCTCATAGATGCCCTTGCCATTTAGCAGTGAGCTTGCCCGAGGCTCGGGGGACCCAATGACTGTCACCTTCCTTATGACCAGTTTTCTTTAGGTCAGAGACAGGTTTATCAGTTTCCCTCCACACTGTGTGATCTGAGTCACTGGTGCACACAGCGGGCTCTCAGTAAAGATGTGGAATCTGTGTTCGGGTTGAGGAAGTGGAGAGTGGACAGCTCCCTGAGCACTCGTGATGAAGCAGTCTTCGCCATCTTTGCTTCATCTTACTTCTCTAGTCACTTTCAGCTGGTGATGGCTGAGACTTGCTCTGCATTGTCCTTGTGTTCAGATTAAGATTGTACCTCATCCAAACCTGCTTCTTGTATTGTGGCCTCAGTGGCTTCCCAGACTCTCAGGAGCAGAAGCATTCATTTGTCAGCTGTAAAACCAGGATGGTGTTTTCTCCATCTCCCCCCTCAGTCAGTTAGTAATTGGCCCTGCGGCCACCCCATCTCCTTGGTGCCATGGTGCCCATGGCACAAGGAAAATGAGTTCTGCTGGAGCATTTGTGTATATTAGTAGGTAGATCACCTGGGGGGGGTTGGTTGGTTGTTTTAGGGTTTTTTGTTATTTTAATAGTCTTTATTTCTGCAATAGTTGAAATAAGTGTCCCCCCATTCATGTGTCAGCTTGTGACCCCCTATAGTAACTCTGTGTCTGTTACCATGATAGTCTATAAACAAATGGGGATTTTTACTCCCATTCAAGTTCATTCAATCAACAAAAACAGTTTGTTCTGTCCTATGGCAGATTACGTTTGTCATTCGGTTTTATTCTCATGAGGTGACATCATCCTACCAGCCCTTTTCATGGTGTACAGGCATTTTACTGCCCTAAATGGTGACTGCCTCCCCATTGACAGTTCCAGATTAAGAGAGCTTGTGTGTGTGGACCTCTCTGACCCAAGCTCTAGTGCCACTGCCTGGGGCAACAGCCTCTAATGCAGCCACTGGGTCTGTGATACCCTGGTCCTTCCCCAGACACAATGGAGAACAAACTTGCTGTTTCTCCTTCCAGAATCTTTTGGGTTTAGGAGGAGGGATGTAAAAGCTGCCATTACAGACTCCAGGCTACAGAGATGAGGATAACACTGCCAATTAAGTATCTGGTCCATCCCTTAGGTGTTAGAACTCCTGACCTATGGAAGTGTCTAGGAAAGGGTGGGGCCTGAATCAGAGGCTAGGTCTTATGGGATACATCCTTTAGTCTATGCATAGATCCCGTTTTGGATTTTTTTCCCCTCCTTGGATTCTTCCTCTCTTTGACTTCCACATGTCTTTGAGAATATATTTTTTAATTTGTTCTTTTTTTTTTTTAATTTCATTTTCTGACTTACGTGATGGTGGGGGGATTGAAGGAGAGAGACTTTCAGTGAAAGGCTTCAGCACTTGGTTGCACTTGGTCGCTTGTAAGCCTTGCGCAGAGAAGAACCAAAGGTGTAAGGTCTGTTAGCGTGTGGTTTCAGAACCCAGACTTGAACCAGCGCCTTGAGTGTATGAGGACTGTTTGGAAGGACACATGTCTATATCCTGAGGCCCCCACCCATAACTGTTTTGGTACTATGGCAACTTCCTTGTGTACATTTCCCTGAAAAGTGACATTATATCTGTTTGTATGAGAAACTCAGTAACCAGAAAATGACTGCATGCTCCCGACTAAACATAGGAAGGAAAGTGCATACCGTTTTTACTTTTAAATTTTTTCATTCTACAAGTAGTTTAAGATGAAATTTATATGAAAACATTTTTATCACAAAATAAAAAAAGGTTCCATGTCAAGGCTCAGTGAAATCATACTCCACTCTTTTCCAACTCTGGTGTCTTGTTCAATTTTCTTCTTCTCAAATCTTAAAATGCCTGGTACTGGGGTTCTTCTATTTTTCTCATCTAGTTTGATCACAAATAAATGCTTCTGAGGGGGAAGGTTCCCATCCGTTCAAAACATCATAATACGGAGTCACTTCCCACACCCTAACCACAGCTGGGCCTGCTCAGGACAGGAGCCTTCCATTGAAGTGGAGAATGTTTGCTGCAGCAAGAATTGGGAGCTGGGATAGAAAAACCTACTGATGCATTTACCCCAACACTGATGGTTTGTATGGACTTCTGTGTAGGATATGACACATAGGGTTATGAAACAATATTGGAGCACAAATGGATTAACAAGTACATTGACTTTCAGAGGCAGTCAGTGGTGAGAACTTGGTGGTGATGCAGCCGTGATTTCACTAGTCTCATAGCAACCCTGGCTTGTTTCCATATTCTGTCGTTTTACACTCACGTGTAAATCATGTGGATGTATTTACAAATAATAATTTTTTTTTTCCAAATGACTTGATTAAAATCTTGGGAGTTGCTTGGTTAAGTAGGTGTCAGGTCCTCACAGTTACCCCCTACGTATTATAATCGTACATAAGACACATTGGCCTCCATGTGGGCTTTATATGGTGTATGAAGAGCCTAAGGGTGATGCCGCACAGGCTGCTCTCTCAGAGCTGGAGTTGCCTTCCGCAGACCTGTGTGGCACTGAATCGTCCATGGGTCTATGCTGAAGGTCACTAGTCTACTGATCTCATCCTACTCAGCACCTGAAAGCCTCGCAGCCTTGCCCTCGGTTGTGCAGGGCTCTAGACGGGAAAACTGGGGCCAGGCCATGACCATGTAGGAAAGGGAGTGAACTGTCTCAGTCAAGCATCCGAATAGCTTCACAGTCCAAGAGCCAGGGACTGGCTCACATGAGAATGAAGATGATGAAGGACAGCCTTCTCTAACACCAGCACACTGTCCAGGATGTGCGAAGTCAAAGATCTGCGGGCTGGTTACTGCCTCTAGTGCATGCCTCTGCCGTGGAAAGGGAGGAGGATAGAGAGGAACAGAGTATGATGTTTCTTTTGGAATAGAATAGTAAACAACTTTAAAGTTGCACACACATTCAAATTAGGACAATTGGAAGTTTATTTACAAAGGGATGAAGCAGATTGACAGGTAACTATAGTCCCAGCACTTGGGAAATGAAGGCAGGAGGAGTCCAAGTGTTAAGATCATCCTCAACTGCATAGTGATTTCAAGGCCAGCCAGGCTTACACAAGACCCTGTCTCAATAAGGGAGGAGGCACAATGTCAGCACACAAACTACTGGTGGCACTGGCCAATCTGTTAACCCTCTTGAGGACAAAGAAATGTAAGCCAAGAGAGTTACTGGAACCTAGAAGGAAAGCTGCATATGATAGATGTTGTGTCAAGGCACATATGGAGCCTCCCATACCTCTCAGAGGAAACCAAGGAACTAATACCCAGATCTCACTCCCTTTCCCACCCCACCCTGAGAGACTGATGGAAGTGTAAGCCCAGAAGTGTGGCCAAAGCTTGAGAGGTGAGGAGAGTGGATTGAAGGTATCAGCCCTTCCTCAATCATTGTTCTCCAGTCACATTTGTTTTATAAACTTCCACTGCAGGCCTGTCACTGGTGTGTCAGTGCAGAAAAGACAAAGTAAAAGGAATTATGTGTTCATAATCCTGACAAAACTGACTTACCTGGCCTGCTCCTGGGTTTCCTTAGCATAGCTTTGGCATTGATCATCCAGCCTGGATGTCAGTCCAGCGGCATGCATGATAGGTAATGGTAATTCTTCAAGTCCTACAAACAAGATGAGATGGCTTAGTGGGTAATGGTGCTTGACACCACAAGGACACCCTGAGTCCCATCTCAGGGACCCACATGGCTGAAGAAGAGAGCCAAATGCTACAAGTTGTCCTCTGACCTCCACGTGGGCCATAAAGGAAAACATGAAGAAAATTAGAGGTTCTGCCTTACAGATACAAAGTCAAAACCGGCTGTTATCCAGCTAGAATGACAGTAGTGTTCTCTTTCCAGTGCTGTAGTAAAGCAGTCACTAAAAAGCAACTTGAGGAAAGGGTATATTCCTGCTTAAAGTTTGTGAAGGGGAGTCAGGGCAGGAACCTGGAAGCAGGAACTGAAGCAGGGGGTGTGGACGACCGCTGCCGACAGGCTTAATCTTTGTGGCTTGCCCAGTTTGCTTTCTTCTAGATCCCAGGACCACCTACCCAGGGAGGCACACCACACAATATAGTGAGCTGGGTCTAGCACAGCAGTCACTAATCAAGAAAGTGACCCATAAACTTGCCTATTGAACAATCTGAAATTCCTTCTCAGATGACTCTAGCTTGTGTCCGGTAACAAAAACTAATCTACACAATGGTTATTATAGAATTCCATCGTGACCGGGAATCCCACCCCCACCCCTAGGGAACAACTGCTAAGAAGTTTATCAATTGGGCTGGCGAGATGGTTCAGTGGTTAAGATCATTAGTTGCTCTTCCGGAAGAACTAGGTTCGAATCCCAGCATCCACATGGTGGGTGGTTCACAGCAGTCTGAAACTCTAGTTCCAGAGGATCCATTGCCCTCTTCCAGCCTCTGGGAATACTCTGGGAATACGTGCGCATGCGCAAGCACACAGTGCACAGACATGCCTGTAAGTAAAACCCCCATTAACATAAAATGAAAATAAATGCTTTAAGTGTATCAATAGATGCCACATCAAGAAAACCCACAATCTCTGCAGTAAAGTCAAGAGTGTGCTAATAAAATTACATACCCAGGGAGCGTCACAAAACTAATAAGGTATCCACTACAATCTAAAGCAAATACCATGCTTGGTGATGAGAGTATAGCTCTGAAAGTGACATTAAGCACAGGTGCTAGCTGTCCCCCATATCTTGTACTCAACATGCTCTTGCAGTGGTACCTGTGCCCAGAAAAATGAAAAGAATGAATGTTACTTTGAGACCATTTGATTATATACATTTACATAGAGATAATCATCAAACCCCGTCCCAACTGTTGAGATTTGTCTCCACTGCAGAAAGTGAATACAAGCAAACGTGAAGCTATAGCTGTGGAATGCAGGACTCTATGTGGAGTAGGAAGATTGGTTTGTGAAGGAGCAAAAATTTTGAGCTGTCTGTTAATCTGATTCGAGACCATTGAGGGTAAAGAATCATGAGTTTGAGACTACTCTGGGCTATGTAACAGGACCCTGTTCCAAAAGTGGGGAGGGGTGGCTGAAGAGATGGCTCAGTGGGCAAGGGCACTTGAGGCTCAGATCTGGATCCCAGCACCTACATGCCAGCAGATGCCTGTAACTCCAGGTCTGAAAGGACGGAGACAGGAGCCCAGGGCGCAGGGAGAGACCCAGCTTCAAAGTAGTGGAGGGAGAGATGACACCCAATTGTAGCGCCCATGCTACCATCTGTTCCACAAATCAGGCAAAAGCCTAGAGATTGAAATAAAGAGACAAGACAGCGAGTCATTCATTCAATGGCAATGTTGGAATGCCGAACGCTGAATGCCGTTTATTGAGGAGATGGAATGGGCTTAAATACAGCACAGTGGAAAATAACAGGGTTTTTAGGTTTAGCTCCTCCCCACGAGATGTGTGTAATCAAAACGGGAGGAGTACCAATAACAGCTTTGGGGAGTTCTGGCCAACAGCTTCAGGCTTGTTCAAGGTGCCTTGAGGGTCCATGCAGAGCCCGACACTCAGTGCGAGCTTCTGGCTTTTGCACAAGAGGCACATGTGCACAGGAATACACACACACACACAGAGAGAGAGAGAGAGAGAGAGAGAGAGAGAGAGAGAGAGAGAGAGAAAGAGAGAGAGAGAGAGAGGTTGAAAAGACTTATTAATTTTTCGCTGGCACTCTGCTAAGCTTATCAGTAGACTGAGCTGGGGAGAATTTCAGGAGTAAGGCATTTCCTTTCTTGGTTCTAGTACCTCCATAAACAGACTCCCTCCTGCAGTGTTTCAAGTGGATTCCCAAGGGCCAGACTCTCAGAGTGTTGGTTTTTGTTTTTGTTTTATTTTTTAATTTATTATTTTATATGTCGATCCCAGTTCCCTCTCCCTCCCTCCCTCACTTTTACCCTCTCTGCCCTCTCACATGCACCCTAACCACCCTCCCCTCCATTCTGCCCACCCCTATTCCATATGTAGGGCAATGCCATCCAGTTGGGGTCATATAGATCTGACAGGTCATTTGAAGTAGGGACTAGGGCTTCTCTCCTGTCTCTAGATTAAGGCAGTTATCCCTCAATGGGGGATGTGTTCGCAAGGTCCTTTTGTGCACCAGGGATAAATCCTGGTTCCACTGTCTGAGGTCCCTTAGACTGCTCAGTCTTTCTGGCTGAGACCCATATTCAGGGGGGCCTGAGTCAGTCCCATGCTCCTTCCCAGCTATCAGTCTGGGGGCCCATTAGCTCCTCGTTCAGGTAAGCTGTCTCTATGTGTTTCTGAAGCTTGGTCTTGTCCTCTCCATCTGCATCTGGGTTCTAGTTCTACTCAGTGTTTATGTATGGGTGTTTGCTTCTGTTTCCAACAGGTATTAGATGAGGGCTCCATGGATAAGTTAGTTGTTGATCTCACTATCCGGGAAGGGCATTTATGGTAGCCTTTCCACAGAAGCTCAAATTGTTAGTTGGCGGCAATCTTGTAGGTCTCTAGACCTTTCTTTGGGTTCAATTTTCTCTTCAAACCAATATTGACTCCCTATTTTATGTTCTCTCTCTCTCTCTCTCTCTCTCTCTCTCTCTCTCTCTCTCTCTCTCATCTTCTATTCCTACCAGGACTCTATCTTCCTATTCGCACATGTTTTCCTCTCCTCCCCCTCGCTTTCTCCTACTTCTCTCTCCATTTACTGCCCCCCCCCACTTCCCCTGTGCTATGGGGGAACTTGTCCCTTCCCCCTTCTGTGAGGGACTTTATATGAATCTCTTAGAATACACCTTGTATCCTAGTTCCTCTGATGGTGTGAATTATAGGCTGGTGATCCTTTCCTCTAGGTCTAAAATCCATATATGAGTGAGTACATACTATGTTCCTCTTTTTGTGACTGAGTTACCTCATTCAGGATGGTTTCTTCAATTGCCATCCATTTGCCTGTGAATTTCGATACCATTTTTTTTCTGCAGAGTAGTATTCTGTATTCCATTGTGTAGATGTGCCACATCTTCATTATCCATTCTTCAATTGAGGGGCATCTAGGTTGATTCCAGGTTCTTGCTATTACAAATAGTGCTGCTATGAATATAGTTGAACAGATGTCTTTGTTGCATGGATGTGGATCATTTGGGTATATGCCTAAGAGGGGGATTAGCTGTTTTGTCGAAAATCAGGTGTTCATAGGTGTGTGGGTTATTATCAGGATTTTGAATTCGATTCCATTGGTCTACCTGTCTATTTTTATGCCAATATCAGGCTGCTTTCAGAACTATAGCTCTATAGTAGAACTTAAAGTCAGGAATGGTGATGCCTCCTGAAGTTCTTTTATTGTATAGGGTTGTTTTGGATATCCTGGGTCTTTTGTTTTTCCATATAAAGTTGATTATTATCCTTTCAAGGTCATTGAAGAATTGTGGTGGGATTTTAATGGGGATTGCATTGAATCTGTAGATTGCTTTTGGCAAGGTTGCCATTTTTACTATGTTTATCCTACTTATCCAACAGCATGGGAGATCTTTCCATTTTCTGGTATCTTCTTTAATTTCTTTCTTTAGAGCCACAAAGTTCTTATTATATAGGTCTTTTACTTGTTTGGTAAGCGTTACCCCAAGATATTTTATGTTGCTTGTGGCTATTGTAAAGGGTGATGTTTCTCTGATTTCTTTCTCTGTCTCTTTGTCGTCTGAAAAAAGTAGGGCTACTGATTATTTTTGAGTTTATCTTGTATCCTGCTAGTTTGCTGAAGGTGTTTATCAGCTATAGGAGTTCCCTGGTAGAGTTTATTAGGTTGCTTATATAAACTATCATATCATCTGCAAATAGAGACAGTTTGACTTCTTCCTTTCCAATTTGGATCCCTTTTAGCTCCTTTTGTTGTCTTATAGCATTAGGTAGAACTTTTAGTACGATATTGAAGAGATAAGGAGAGAGAGGGCAGCCTTGTCTTATTCCTGATTTTAGAGGAATTGGCTTAAGTTTCTCTCCATTCAGTTTGGTGTTGGCAGTCGGTTTGCTCTATATTGCTCTTATGTTTAGGTATGTTCCTGTTATCCCTGGTATCTCCAAGACCTTTATCATGAAAGAGTGTTGAATTTTGTCGAAGGCTTTTTCAGCATCTAGGTTTTTCTTTTTCAGTTTGTTTATATGGTGGATCACGTTGATAGATTTTCATATGTTAATCCATCCCTGCAATCCAGGGATGAAGCCTACTTGGTCATGGTGGATGATTTCTCTGATGTATTCTTGAATTCGGTTTGCCAGTATTTTATTGAGTATTTTTGCATCGATGTTCATCAGGGATATTGGTCTGTAGTTTTCTTTATTTGTGTCTTTGTGAGGCTTGGGTACCAAGGTTATTGTGGTCTCATAAAAAGAGTTTGGCAATGAACCTTCTGTTTCTATTTTGTGGAACAGTTTGAGGAGTATTGGTATTAGTTCTTCCTTGAATGTCTGGTAGAATTCTGCACTGAATCCATCTGGCCCTGGGCTTTTTTTGGTTGGAAGGCTTTCGATGACTGCTTCTATTTCATTGTGGGTTATAGGTCTGTTTTAAGTTGTTTGTCTGTTCTTGATTTAATTTTGGTGATAGTTATCCAGAAATTTGTTAATTTTCTTTGAATTTTCAATTTTTGTGGAATACAGGTTTTCAAAGTATGACCTGAAAATTGTCTGGATTTCCTCTGCGTCCGTTGTTATGTTCCCCTTTTCGTTTATGATTTTGTTAATTTGCATGTTCTCTCTCTGTTTTTTCTTTAGTTTGTCTATCTTATTGATTTTCTCAAAAAACCAACTCTTTGTTGCATTGATTTTTTGTAATGTTTTCCTGGTTTCTATTTTGTTGATTTCAGACCTCAAGTTGATTTTATCCTGGCGTCTACTCCTATGGGGTGAGTTTGCTTCTCTCTGTTCTAAGGCTTTCAGTTGTGCTGTTAATTCTCTTATGTGACTATCCTCTGTTTTCTTCATATGGGCACTTAATGCAGTGAACTTCCCTCGTAGCACTGCTTTCAAGGTGTCCCATAAGTTTGGGTATGTTGTATCCTCATTCTCGTTGAATATTAGAAAGTCCTTAATTTCATTCTTTTTTTCTTCTTTGACCCATGTGTGGTACAAATGCACATTGTTCAGTTTCCATGAGTTTGCAGGTTTTCTGCTATTTGTGTTGTTGTTGAATTCCAATTTTAAAGCTTGGTGGTCTAATAAGATACAGGGGACTATTCCTATTCTCTTGTATCTGTTGAGATTTGTTATGCCACCTAGTATGTGGTTGATTTTAGAGAAGGTTCCATGTGGAGCAGAGAAGAAGGTATATTATTTTGTGTGTTGGATGGAATGTTCTATAGATATGTTAAATCCAGTTGAGACATAACTTGTTAGTTTTTGTTTCTTTGTTGAGTTTCTGATTGGTGGTCCTGTCTAGTGTTGAGAGTGGTGTATTGAAGTCTCCCACTATAAGTATGTGAGATTTTATATGAGCTTTGAGTTTTGTAGTGTTTCTTTTACAAATGTGGGTGCCTTTGTATTTGGGGCATAGATGTTCAGAATTGAGACTTTGTGTTGATGGATTTCTCCTGCGATGAATACGAAATGACCGTCTTCATCTCTTTCGATTAATTTTGGTTTGAAGTCTAACTTGTTAGATATTAAGATAGCCATGCTTGCTTGCTTCTTGGTTCAATTTGATTGGAAGATCTTTTCCAAACTCTTTACCCTGAGGTAATGTCTATCTTTGAAGCATAGATATGTTTTTTGTATGCAGCAGAAGGATGGATTCTGTCTTCGTATCCATTGTTAGCCTGTGTCTTTTCATAGGTGAGTTAAGACCATTAATGTTGAGGGTGAGTAAGGACCACTGATTGTTGATGCTTGTTTGTTTTAGGTTTGTTGTTGGCAGTAGTATTGTGAATATATTTGTTCTGCTTTACCCTTGGTTTCTGGTATAGTTAGATTATCTGTTGCCAACTATTTTGTGGGCGTAGTTACCTTCCCTGGGTTGGAGTTTTCCTTCCAATACTTTCTGTAGGGCTGGATTTGTAGCTACATATTGGGAAAATCTGGTTTTGTCATTAAACATCTTGTTTTCTCCATCTATAGTGATTGAGAGTTTTGCTGGATATAGTAGCCTGGGCTGGCATCTGTGTTCTCTTAATACTTTTAGAACATCTATCCAGGACCTTCTGGCCTTGAGGGTTTCCATGAAGAAGTCAGGTGTAATTTTGATAGGTCTGCCTTTATATGTTACCTGTCTTTTTTCCTTCGCTGCTCTTAATATTCTTTCTTTATTCTGTATGCTAGGTGTTTTGATTATTATATGTCAAGGGTCTCTTTTCTTTGGTCCAGCCTATTTGGGGTTCGGTATGCTTCTTGTACTTTCACGGGCATGTCCTTCTTCAGATTGGGAAAGTTTTCCTCGATGATTTTGTTGAATATGTTTTTGACACCTTTGAGCTGGGCTTCCTCACCTTCCTTTATGCCTATTATTCTTAGGTTTGGCCTTTTTACAGTGTCCCACATTTCCTAGATGTTTTGTGTTAAGGATTTGTTGGATTTATCATTTTCTTTGGTCGATGAATCTATTTCTTCTAGTTTATCTTCTGCACCTGAGATTCTCTCTTCCATCTCTTGAATTCTGTTGGTTATGCTTGCATCTGTAGTTCCCGATTTTTTGTCCAGTTTTTCTATTTCCAACATTCCTTCGGTTTTTGTTGCCTTTATTTTCTCTATTTCAGTTTTCAAATCTTGAACTGTTTCTTTCACTTGCTTAATTGTTTTCTCTTGGCTTTCTGTACTTTCTTTACTTTCCTTAAGAAATTTGTTCATTTCTTTCACTTTTTTGTTTGTTTTTTCTTCCATTTCTATAAGGGATTTTCTCATATCTTCTTTGAGGGCCTCTATCATTTTTATGATGGTAATTTTAAAGTCGTTCCCTTCTGCTTCCTCTGCTTTGTTGTGTTCCATTCTAGTTGGTGTAGATTCCCTCGATTCTGGTGGTGTCATGCTTGTCTTTCTGTTGTTAGGTATTTTCTTGTATTGCCGTCTTCCATAGCTTCTTCCAGTAGGTGTTGGTAGGGTCTCTCCTTCTCTCTATGGTACTTCCCCGGTGGGCTTATGTGGGTCAGAGGTTCAATATCTGTAGCTCTGGGTGGTCCAAGCTCTCTAGGAGGTCTCTCCACAGACAGGGGCCCAGGGATGGGGTCAGCGATGAGGATCCAATAGAAGATGCTGGTAGGAACTCAGAGTGGTCCCGCAGAGATAGGCAGATCTCTGGGTGGGGCCGGGACTCCAGCAGAGGACCAGCGGTGGGAGTCGGAGACCAAGCAGGTGGAAATTGCGGGTGGTCCTGCGTGGATAGGCATGTCTCCAGTGTTCAGAGTCCCTCCGAGAAGTCCCCCGAAGTTGTGTGGACTGTTGGCTCCACCCTCTGTCTTAGTGCTCAACCAGAGCAGGGGGACAGTGGGCAGGGTAGGGCACAGGGTAGGGGGGCAGGCTCGTGGTGGGGATGTGTGGGCGTGTATCATAGCTCCAAGGGTGCTCTCGATGGGGACAGAACACAGGAGCAGGGGGATCGGGGCCAACCCAGGGTGTTCCAGGGGGGGAGGTTGTAGGGGAGAGGCCGCCCCAATTGGGCCCAAATTCACCTCTAGCCAATGGCTGGTGGAAGAGGACAAATGCTCGGCTTATACTTGGAATGTTTCTGCACTGATAGTCGGAACCTGGCACTCTCCACCTGAGTCCTCTTTCTTTAGCAGAGGCCCTCTACTGTTTTGTTTTTAATCATGTGTGTGGTTTTGTATGTGGTGTGTGTGTGTGTATGTGTGTGTGTGTGTGTGTGTGTATGCTTGTGTGTGATATGTGTCTGTGTGTTGTGTGTGGGATATGTGGTTGTTTGGGGGTATGTGTAGTATATGTGTAAGTGTACTGTGTATGTGTGTGTGTGTGTGTGTGTGTGTGTGTGTGTGTGTGTTTGCGTGTGCCATATATGTGTGTGCCTACATGCAGAGGTCAGAGCAAGATATCAGGCATCTTTCTTTCCTTGCCACTTTATTGCTTTGAGGCAAGGTCTTTTGCCAAAGGGGAAACTAACCATTTCCGATTGGCTGGCTGGCCTGCAAAGTCTTGGAATCTGCCTGTCCCCTACCCCTCAATTCGGGGTTACAGGACTGCGCAGAGTCTTGCCCAGCTTTCTACATGGATGGTGTGAATTCAAACTCAGGCTCTTGTAGTCTTCCCAGCTTACCCATTGAGCCATCCCCCAACCCCCTGAAGCGTTGCTATTTTTCTCAATTAAAAGAAAATTTGCTTTCAGCTACTAAATATAGTCAACCTCACTAACAGTCTAAGAATGTAAATTGCATATTGGGCTACCATCTTTCTCTAGTAAAAATCTTACATAATATACAGTGTGAAAGATGGCTCTCAGGTACCTGTGCTCTCTCATATGACAACTACTGGCACATGCTGCTGGTTAGATGTTCTTAATTCTAACACAATCCAAAGGCACAGTATAGCTCTTAGTTTGGAAAGAACATGAGGTTTTGAAGGGTGAGTCAATAACATTAATCGACGGGAACATTTCATTTTCTTTAATTTTCACTAATTTAAGTTCTAGGATCTAACACAATAAAAATACATAAAAGGGGGAAAAGATGTGTTTGTGTGTTCATGTGTAAACATATGTATATGAATTGTTGTAAAGACCTACATATTAATTCATATCTACTAGCATATTTAGGAAGACTTTAAAACAAGGTAAATATGAATTTTTTGAACAGAACACCTGTGGCTACTACCCATGAGGGAAATGGAATGGTCAAGCCGGTGACCAGTGCCTGCTGCAGAGTACTATACACCTGCCGGGGGCATCAAAAATAAATGTAGAAAATTATTTGTGATATGTGTTATTCATCGGGAAAAGCAAATTTTGCAATAATATAAACAACATGTACTATTTTGCAGATTTAAGTCACTCTATGGATGGGGCTTCAGGAGAAGGGTTAAAGAAGGCACTAGCATACCTGAGATATGAAAAGGGAAGGGAGAGTTACTAGGAACAGAAATGTACAGTGGAGAAACAGTATAGGGAGTTGGGGTTGGGGATGGCATCTAAACTGAAGTGAACTGGTGCATTTTTGTCATAATTCCCCAATACTATGTTTATATAACATTTACATTGTACTAGATATTACAAGTTTAAAAATAAATGATGGGCACTTTATTGAGATATGATCTGCATCTATGTAATATATGTCTACATATTGACCCATGTAAGGAGTAAGGTTTTTCTGCCCAACGCTGATCTTGTACCGCCACCGCGCCAGCCCCAAATAACACACAGAGACTATGTATTAGATATAATTCTGTTGGCCCGATCCTTGTTTCTTATTGGCTAGCTCTGTCTTAAATATTAACCCATTTGTGTTAATTTATGCATCTCCACCTTACCGGAGAGTGGAGCAGGCGTCTGGTCTCCCCGGTCTCTCCATGTTGACTCCTTCCTACTTCCTCTCTCCTCCTTGTCTCCTAGTCCCTCCTATCTTCCTTTCCTATTGGCCAACAGTGCTTTATTCATTAACCAGTATGAGAAACATATTTACAGAATGACATCTCCCATCATCTCCTCTTTTCTGTCTAAATAAAAAGAAGGGTTTTAACCTTAACAAAACAAAATATATAACACAACAGTTATCCAATAAGAATCACAGTTAATGTTTAGTCCATTAACATTTAACAAGATTAAAAGAAACTATTCTATCATCTAGCCTATATTTGTGAGTCTAAAGTCCTATATGTAACTTGTCTTTAAGCTTAACTAAGGAAAACTAAAACCATAACTATCTGTCTTCAACTCCTTCAAAGACCACAGAAGGATAGTATATAAACTCTAGAAATGACAGAGACATCTCGCCTTGTCAGTCACCTGAAGTTCTTCTGTAATCTTTCATCTTCAGCCCATAGGCCATAGTGTGTCTAGCAAACTCTTCAGCAATGTAGGAAACTTTAAACTGTCTTCTTATATTGGCAGTTTGTCAGTCATTTTTCTCTGTGTCCTGCAGACTGTCTGGCAGACTCTTCCATGAAGCAGGAATTCTGTAGCAATGTCCATTTTAAATCAGCAGTCACTTTTCTGTGGATCCTGCATGTCCAGTTTATACAGCATAAAGTCAAACAGTCCAGACAAGAGCAATATCTTGTCCAAATGGCTAGTCTTGTCATATTGGAAGTAAACTTCATAACTCGTTTTTTCAATGTCCATCTTCCTTTCTGATGCAGGTGGTGTTGCCAGGAGCATGCATATCTCACTGTCAAGAAAAACCCTAAACCATTTTAAATGCCATATTCTGTAGGTCTTTGAAAGGTTTGAAGAATGCCTATTTACCTCCAAATATTATAATATGTACTGAATTATACATTTCTACACAATACCCAAGAGAAGAAATCTGCATATCACAAAATTGACTTTAAATTTCTATCAATAAATGAAAATCCATTCCAAAATAAAGTATTGATATCTATACCATAATCCTCTTTTTACCTTTAAAAAGAGATTGGTTGTGGTCATTAACAGTTTATAACCCACCCCATTTAAATGAAAGCAAACATTTATAAATAATATTTGGGAATTTGGGCGTCATTCTTTCCAAACTGCTTCCTGCTGATAGGGGGCACTGTCATGGGGATCCTAAGAAAATGAAGAAATCCTGGCTGTAGTCTGCAAAGCTGCCTTGTTCATCTGTTTTGAATGTTGGATCACCAGGAACTCTGTTTCAGGGGGTCTGGCTAGATCAAACCACATTAGTCTGGAAGGAATCCACAGCTTTTCATTTTCTGTGGAATCAAAAATAGAAATCCTTTTCCTCAGTAACTTGTCCTTGAACTTAAATTTTGGAGTCAAAACATTTCTAAAATATATAAATTGGATCGATCCAGCAGCATTTGTTTTAACGGTTGTTATTTCCTCAGCAGTCAAACAATTTAAAGACAACAGAATATTATATAGCATCCATAATTTTTCTGTGCTTTTCATCTTTACGTGGCTTTTTTTATTACTCTGTTTCTTTTACTTCTATTTTTTTTTTTTTTTTTTTTTTTTGAGACAGGGTTTCTCTGTGTAACTTTTATCTGTCCTGGAATTCACTCTGCATACCAGGTTTACTTTGAAATCACAGGATCTGCTTGTTTTTGTCTCTCAGGTGCTGGAATTAAAGTCGTGTGCCACCACACCCAGCTGTTCTCTGCCTTTTTATTATTTTTTAAACCATTTTATCTTTTTCTCTCCCAAGCCTACATATATTTTGGAACACACTGTAAACCTTTAGAGGTTTTCTTAATGTGAATCTGTCTTTACTGTAAATCTTTATCTTCTTGTAGCCACAAGTCTCTTATCTGGTAAACAACAACATTGCTAAAATGAAAGTCATTGTTGTTTCTGGCCGCCACCGGCGGCTATTTTACCTCCAGTGAGAGCTGTGGTCACCACCTTGGTCTATGTGGCAGCAAGCAGCATGTTGCCAGCTTGGAGACGTGGTCACTGCCATTGCCAGCTCTGATACACACCAATGAATTGTTAGCAGAGTTTCTTAAAAGCCATGTGGTTTTTGCTTATGCTGAGTCAGGAAACTTCTTAAAAGGGCCACGCAAATATCTGCTTGTCTCTTGCAAAGCAGAGTCCAACTGAGAAAAATGCTGCCACCAAGAAACCTTGCATGTCTCTGTTCTTTTGTGTGTAAAACCCTTTCTTAAGCTTTTGTTAAATTTTAAGTGGAAGTTCTTATTAGCCACATGGGCGCCATATATAAGGAGTATGTTTTTCCACCCACTGCTGGTCTTGTAGCGCCACCGCACCAGCCCCAAATAACACACAGAGACTCTGTATTAGATATAATTCTGTTGTTCCTTCTGCTAGCTCTGTGTTAAGTATTAACCCATTTGTGTTAATCTATGTATTTCCACATGGTTTCACCTTACCAGGGAGTGGGCAGGCGTCTGGTCTCCCCAGTCTCTCCATGTTGACTCCTCCTTCCTACTTCCTCTTTTGGGGCAGGTGTGGCAGCGGGACCAGACCAGCGGCGGGCAGAAAAACCTTACTCCTTACAGACCCATGTCTGTAATATATGTGCATTCATTTGTTTGAGATATGGGTGTATCTGTAAAGCTGTTATACCATTGAGACCATGAGCATAGCATTGTCTCTCCAAACTTCTTTCTGCCCCCTTTATGTTGTGGGGAAATGCCTGAGATTATCAACTCATAAAGGAAAGGGTTTATTGTGACTTATGGCTTTGGGAGTTTTGGGTCCTGGTCTTTTGGCCCCTTACTGTTGAGGCCAAAGCTAAGATAGAACATCACAGACAGAGGAAACTTGTTACCTCATGGCCAGGAAGCAAAAAGAGGAAGAGGCCAGTGTCCCAGTGTCCCCTTGAAGGGCACACCCTTGGTGGCACAACTTCCTCCAATTAGGCCCCATTTCTCAAAGTTCCAATATTTTGTCAGATATGACAGCATATGTTTGTAATCCCCGGAGGGCTCACAGATCTGAGGCCTCACTGCAATTTGAGCATAGTTAATAGCAAGACCCTGTCACTAAAAGAGAAAGCAGACATAGTGTCTTAAAATGCATAATTTATTATTCAAGACCGAGACAGCTGACACCTAACAGCCCTGTGTGGGGAGAGAGTGTGAGGACCAGTGGCTGGGAGATAATGTAGGTGTTTGTTAGCTGCTCCATATCCATTGGGGTATTCAGCAGGACTTTCACAGCCTTCCTATTTCTGGGGTTCCCTCTGCCACCTCCTCACTCTCAGTGGCTGAGCTTGTAGAGCATGCTGAAGCCCTGGCCTGGCTCTCTCACTTCTCAACCTCCCTCAGCAGTCCCCAGCTTCCTGTTGGGTGGTCCTGAGGGGGAGCTGCTGGGGCACCCCTTTAAAGGCTGACTGGTGCTCTGCACGGCTTCCCACAGCATCTGGAAATGGTCAGGAACCTCTCCTCTATCAACTCCCCTTTCTACCATGAAGCCCCTACCAGCTTCCTTTCCATTTCTCCTCTGCCATGTCCAGCTTCTTGAAGATGTGGGCTAGTCATATCAGCTTGCCTACCTAATCTCCAGTTTGTATGTCTACATCCTGGTATCTGGTTTCCTGAACCAGTTTGCACTGTTACCATGACTTTTCTGGGCTAATTCCAGTGCTTGTGAAACTCTGCTCAGCTCCACTTTAGCCTGCTCTTCCTCAAATCCAAACCTACTCCTCTGACTACCACAAACCTCTTCTGTTAGCCTGATCACACATCCTAGGTTTCCTGGAGTCTCTGAACTGGTCTCTATCTGCTTTTCCCACACAGTTCCACAGAGCACTATGCTGATAACTTGGCCTCAGGCCTAGCTCAAGTTATGTTATCCAAGGATGCCCATGTACCTGACTGCATTTAGAAATTACTAGTATTAAAAAAAAAAAAAAAAAAAAAAAAAACCCTCACTGTTGATGCAGAGGCTACAAATTATCTGGAGTGTTCACATCTGGCATGTCTCTTACACTGCCACCCCCCACAAGGCTCTGAGGCCATCCAAGAAGAGAGACTGTAAGAGCCAGAGATAGAGCAGAGCACATACCTTTAATCCCAGCACTGGGAAAATAGAGACAGGCAGTTCTGTGAGTTCGAGACCAGCCTGATCTATAGAGCAAGTTCCAGCTACAGAGAAACCCTGCCTCAAAACCAAAAATGAAACACAAGCAAAAACCAGAGGTGGAGGAGGAGCAAAGGGAAACAGCATTCTCTAGTCATGACCAGGCTACTGAACTTAAGAGTTCACAAAAGCTGTGGTTGCCCACCCAAAACCAAGCCAGTTACTATTCCAGCGTGGAGGAGGAGGGAGCCCTCATGCTCGCTCAGCCCAGAGCCATGACTTCTGGCCACAGACAACACATCTGGACTGTCAAAGGGCCGCCTAACTGCACTTCCCACCTCACAGTGGGTCCTCTGAAAATGCGCCAGTCCTCACTCTGGGATTGTCTGTGGATGTGAAGACCCTCTGTCCTCTGAGCTGGGGACATTTTTCCTAACTGTCGTTTACCGCCTCTCATCTGTAATTCATGCGGCAGTCGTTACCCATCATTTACCTTTCTCAGAAGAGTCCTGGACTTCCCGCCACCTGAGCAAGTGCTCGCTGTGCATGGCAACACCATCATGTGAATTCCTGACATGCAGCAAAAGCGGCGAAATGAACTCAGAGACTTTCTGGGTTGGGTCAGAGCTTCTCTGACAAGGCAGCAGCTGGGGCGAGAAGAAGGGTGCGGATGAAGAGTCTGGGCCGCTATTCTGGTACTGTGGCGGGCCTCCAGCTCCTTGGAGAGACCCAGCAGAAACTGGGGGCACTCACCAGTGAGGCGGGGTTGGGGTGGGAGTGGGGGGTTGCTACAAAACATCCCATCTCTTCCGGTCTCCTGTAGACAAACTACACAGTAAGTTGTCTTCTACTTCTATTTCTTATTCCTTCTCCTTTTCTGACTCTAAATCCACCCCCTCTCCATCCCGCGAGTTCAGGACACGTTTGGGACATACTCTTCTCTATTGTTCACGTGCACTTTTCCCTGCATTCTTAAGCTCGAGCTGAATTCACCCACCTCAGGCGGAGGGGGAAAAAAAACGGAACTGGAGCGTTAGGACAGGGATGCGCCTGGGGAAAACCAACTAGGCCCAACAGCCCTGGCTTCCCAGGCAAGCTTGCCAGCGGAGCTAAGGGCTTGGCGCATGCCAAGGCTGGCGTGGTGTCTCCTGGTCCAGGAAAACCAAGCAGGGAAACAGAACACATTATGAGGTCAGTGTGGGCCTCCCTCCCCCAACACCGCTGGTTACTTCTGGCTATGCTCTTGCTTGAGGCTGTGGGCGATGACCTACTGTTTGACCCCAACTGGGGGTTTGACTCTTATGAAATCACCGTTCCCAAAATACTGAACTTTAGGAAAGAGGAGCGGGATGGGGACAGTTCTTTGACATACCTCTTAGAGATACAGGGCAAGAAGCGTGTCATTCATCTGTGGCCCAAGAAGTTTCTGTTGCCAAGACATCTGCCTGTTTTCTCCTTCACTCAAGAGGGCAGTCTGATAGAGGATTTCCCATACATACCAAACAAGTGCAATTACATGGGCTCTGTGGAAGGCGCTCAGGAATCTGAAGTTACCCTGAGTACATGCATGGGGGGTCTGCGTGGCGTCTTGAACATAGACTCCAGTTATTACCAAATCGAGCCCCTCAGGTCCTCTTCTAGTTTTGAACACATCGTGTATCTCCTAAGTAAGGACGAATTTAGCAATCAGACCTGTGGTGTGGTTGATGAAGAAACAGATGGGCAAACCATCCAGCAGGAGGAAACGGCTAGGAGAGGTAGCTTCCACAAATCCTACAAGCACCAAAAGTACTTGGAATTGCTTATGGTCTTTGATGTAACCAGATTTTTGTATTTACGTCGCAATTATTCTAGAACCGTTGGTGAGGCTATTCTTCTAACTTCAATCATAGACACCTACTTTCACGAGGTCAGGCTGAAGGTCGTTTTAAAAGCAATTGAAATTTGGACAATGGGTGACCAAATATATACTCTCTATCCTACTTTATCTGAAGTGTTAGGTCAATTTGTACTGTACAAAAGAAGATCACTGCATTTTCGGCTTCCCTCAGACTGGGCACATTTATATATAGGAAGAAGGTTTAAAGATGCTATGGCATGGTCATGGGGAAGAGTTTGTGAAGAATACCATGCTGGCTCAACCTGCACCATACAATATGTGAATATGCTTGG
This sequence comes from Phodopus roborovskii, assembly GCF_943737965.1. Lineage (NCBI taxonomy): Eukaryota > Metazoa > Chordata > Mammalia > Rodentia > Cricetidae > Phodopus > Phodopus roborovskii. The sequence goes on from NW_026126540.1 coordinate 29,394,510, forward strand.
ACCTGCCACTTGGACCGCTCATGAACTGGGCCATAGTGTGGGGATGAAACACGATGAAGAGTACTGTCAATGCCGAGGTAGGAAGAGCTGTGTCATGGGTACAGGACGTACAGGGTTTAGCAATTGTAGTTATGATCAATATGTCTTACATATATCTTATAAAATATCATATTGTCTAGCTAAAATCCCAGAAAATATTTTTATGATTCCGAGATGTGGGAACAAAATTGTTGAAGACAAAGAGGAATGTGACTGTGGTTCCAAAGAGGAATGCCAAAAAGACCCCTGCTGTGAGCCAGACTGCAAATGGAAAGAAGGTGTCAACTGTTCCACTGGGCTTTGTTGTCATAAATGTAACTTCCTTCCATCAGGATATGTGTGTAGGCAGGAAGAAAATGAATGTGACCTTGCCGAGTACTGTGATGGCCTCTCGGGTTTCTGTCCAAAGGATTCTTACAAGCAGGATGGAACTCCCTGCAGATCCAGAGGACTTTGTTTCAGTAAGGGATGCAGATCCAAGAACACACAGTGCCAGCGCATTTTTGGACCTACTGCCAAGGAGGCTCCTCCTCAATGTTATGATGCAGTTAATAAGATAGGTGATCAGTATGGTAACTGTGGCATTAGTCGTTCTCGATATTTGAAGTGTGATAGGGACAATGCAATCTGTGGCAGGCTACAGTGTATAAATGTTAAAGACATCCCCAAATTGCCAGATCACACTATTATAATAGCCACCTATCTGAAGACAGATAATCTTATATGCTGGGGCACAGGCTATCATGAATCCATGATAGCCACTGAGGTAGCTGACATGGGTAGGATTAATGATGGTACCTTCTGTAATCCTAACAAGGTATGTATTAACACAACTTGTGTTGACTCTGACATCCTGAAGTTTGACTGTTTGCCTGCCAAGTGCAAAGGCCGAGGTGTTTGCAATGATAAAAAGAACTGCCACTGTGTGTATGGCTGGGAACCCCCATTCTGTGAAGAGGTAGGATTTGGTGGGAGCATTGACAGTGGACCCCCTGGACCTAGGGCAGAGGAAGTGCGCTCATCATTTCCAGTTTTATATATTATGGTGATGCGTATTATTTTATTCATTGCCTCAGTGATCATTGTGTTTTTTAGGCAGCTGATTAAAAACTGGTATCATAAACGCTGGCAAAAACAATCAGTCAAGTCGCAACCTGAAACAGACGATGTCAAGTCACAAATGTAACTAAGGCAATCCTGCCATCTAATACATTTGCCTAGTTAACAAGCTTATCACACGACTCTTCATTGCTTTTCCAGAATGATTTCACACAAATTTCCCAGACATTTAAAATCAGCAAAAAATAAATGCTATTCCTGTTTGGAAGCAAATCAGTGCATTTTTCCCCCTAGGGATTCATTTTCTTTTCAGGTTGGGATCAAGCTCTGGGTTACCTGAAAAGACTGCTTGCTAATGGCCTATCTGAATGCAGTCCGTGTCAGGGGATGACTAGTGTTCAGAGAATAGTCCTGTCTTAACACCCTGGTTAAGTAAGTTTATCTCTCTCCTGTGTGTCTTTCAGCTTCTTCTGTGCTGTACCTGTGCACATGAACCTTCTGCATGCACCTGTGCATACACCTGCTGCATGTGCCTGAGCACCTGCTGCATGCACCTGTTTACCTGATGCTTGCACCTGAGCACCTGCTGCATGCACCTGTTTACCTGCTGCATGCACCTGAGCACCTGCTGCATGCACTTGTGCACCTGCTGCATGATGCTTGGTGATAGCACATTATATAAATGAAAAATACATGGTACAAGGGTTAATCCCTTCAGTGAGATTTTCTGTCATGTCTCTTCTGGTGCATATAGCTCTGTCTATTGCTGTGTGGTTTCTGACTTTGTGTTTGAAGTGACCTCCAATGGGTCCACTATTCTGGCTGTAATGACACTTGCATTCCATACAGCCTATAGAAGATAACAGCTCTTAGCAGTGCCGGGAGCATGGCTATTAACAAAATCTAATGTTTGCTGCATTTTTAAAAGATTTATTTACTTTTTATGTATACAGTGTATTTCTGCAGGCCAGGAGAAGGCATCAGATTTCATTACAGACAGTTATGATCTGCCATGTGGTTGCTGGGAATTGAACTCAGGACCTCTGGAAGAGCAGCCATCTTTCCAGCTCCCACTACATGTTTATTTTTGGAGGGGGTAGCTTTTGTTTGTCAACTTGACAGGAGGAGTCTTCTGTAAAGAGGAAAGTGACCTCAGCTGGGAAAATGTCTCCATCAGATTGGCCTGTAGGCAAGTCTGTGGAGCATTTTCTTGATTCAGAGTTGTGGGAGGACCTAGCCCAAAGTGGGTGGTGCCAACCTTGGGCAGATGGTCTTGGGTGGCATAAAAAAAAAAAAAAAAAACAAAACAAAAAAAAAAAAAAAAAACTAGCAAGCCATGAGGACGAAACCAGAAAGCAGCATCCTCTGTGGCCTCTGCTTCAGTCCTGCCTCCAGGTTCCTGTATAACTACACATTTCTCTCCTGCTCACCAGTCACCAAATAACCATTCTGAGGCTTAATAGTAATTACAAACATTTGACCAATGGCTCAGGCTTATTACTAGCTAGGTCTTGCATTTAAATTAACCCATTTCTATTAATCTGTGTATCGCCATGTGGCCAGTGACTTGCCAGTGGTGCCCCACCATGTTGCTCCTTGGGCGGCTGCTGGCATCTTTCTCCCCCTCCTCATCCGAGTACTTAGTTTGATTTTTCCACCTAATTCTACCTTGCCTGGCTATTGGTCAAACAGCTTTTATTATTAACCAATGATAACAACATATATTCACAGCATACAGAAAGACATCCCACATGATTCCTGCCTTGTGCTCCTGTCCATCCTTCCTTTCATGATGGACTGGAAAGTGTAAGCTGAAATAAACCCTTTCCTTTCCTAGTTGCTTCTGGTCATGGTGTTTATCACAGCAACAGAGAGCACAAGCACACTAGGACGATGTGTCTGCTTTCACTGGCAGGCCTTTTTGAGTGTCTTTAAGTACAACTGAAAGAAAAAAAGTGAAAAATGCTTTTTAACCCCCGGCATCCTCCAATGCTCTGCCTCTAAATGTCTCCCCGTGTACAGTGCTGCCGTGGCTGGGTGGGTGGGGAATGACAAGGAGTCATTGCCACTTCTATGACCAGAGGAAGCTCATTCTATATCCAGAGGAAGTTCATCCCCTCCTCCGTACTTGAGCCATCCCAAGTTGTTGCCTCCTGTTCAAGTCTGGATCTTCCGGATGTTCCTGTTGAGATGGCACGACAGCCTCCTGTACCACGTCCCAGTTTGCTGTGCCTTAGTCACAGAGTTCTGATTAAAGGCAAAAAAGCAGGGCAGACACAGTGGAGGTTTGTCCTCTAATCTGTCTAGACAACTTTAGGTTTGTATTCACTCAGGGAAAAAACTTGGGTTTTGTGATGACCACAATTCTAAACATTAAGGTTGGCCAGCCATGCAATGTCCTAAAACGTAAGGACACTGTGTCACTGCTGAGTACTGATAATGATGAATAACGTTACTGAGAGCTCACTGTGTGCCAAGCAACAATCTAAAGACTGTCGTGTGTGCTATCATGGACACTGTTAAAAGTGACTCTGCTACAGCTGTTTTAATTGTTTTTAGATTTTAAAATTTTATCTCATGTATATGAGCATTATCTTTAATGTATGTATGTATGTATGTATGTATGAATGTATGTATGTATGTATACTAAACTCATGCTTTGGTACAGAGGACACTAGATGCCCTGTTGCTAGGGTTATGCAGAGTTATAAATCAAACCACCATGTGGAGGCAGGGAACTGAACTAAGGTCCTCTGCAAAAGCAAAAGTCCTTAACTGTCCAGTCACTTCTTAGCTCCGGTGCTTATTTTTCAATAGAAAATAAGTCACGGCAATGTCGAAAGACCTACATAGGTTTCCACAGTAATAAAAACATTACTTCAGGGAAAAAACTTCATATAATAATAAAGATCAAGTTTAGAGATGATGACTTACTGAGAAATCTTGAAGTTGTTAGTAATTTAGAAAATGGGTTTTTAACTTTTTGGGGAAAACTACATATTTATAGTATTTACCATCGTAACCATTTTGGTGGTAATTAGTACATTTTACTTTGTGCAGATGTTCTAGAGAACTCTTCTTTTTGAGACAGGGTCTCACTATGTCACCCCTCCCATCCTGCACCAATAGCACAAATTCTAATAGATCTTAATAATAAAAACCCCAGAGTCAGATATTGGGGGGGGGGACTGAAAAATCAGAGAAGCAAAGCAGTGAGCCACTAGAGAGTTCTCACCTCTACCAAAGCCCACCAAAAGGGTGATCTTGTCCTCAGACTGCATTCCTAACCTGCATCCCCAAACTGCATCCTCAAACTGCATCCCCAGACTGGATACTGCTCTTACTCTTGCCTCGGACTGATGGCCAGACTGACTACAATGAGCTCCTGTCTCCACCTCCCTAATGCATGTGATCCTAAGTGCTGGGATCAAAGGTGTGAGTTCTGTTTGTCTTTTAGACTGGATGGATCAATTTCATGTAGCCCAGGGTGGCTTTGAACTCACAGAGAGATCTGTTTGCCTCTGCCTCCCAAGTGCTGGTATTAAGAGCGTGCGTGCATCACCACCATCCAGACTCTCTGGCTAACTAGTGTGGCTGCTGGGATTAAATGTGTGTGTCATCACTGCCTGGCCTTTATGGCTAACTAGTGTGGCTAGCTTTGCACTCTGATTTTCAGGGAAGTTTCATTTGTTAGATCATAAACAATAGTACCACACCCAGCCATCCCCCATTGACCAAGGACTCTTTATACACTTTATGTACACCAGGGTGGCCTCAAACTCACAACAATCTGCCTGCCTCTGTCTCTTGACTGTTGGGATTAAAGGTATATCCAGCCCCACCCAGCAAGACCTTTTGATCTTCCAAAACGAGTGTTGTAGATTCGTTAAACCACATTCATTCCTTTCTTTCTTCCCTGATCTCCTCATAGTCTACTTTCTGTCTGTGTGAACTGATAAACTAAATCCCTCCTACTTTCATATCCTTTACTTTGATAATTCATTAAAGATCTTAAATATGTAGTCCTAGCTGGCCTGTGGCCTCAAATTCGTAGAGATACTTCTGCCTCTGTTTGCCATGAACTGGAGTATGGTAATAGTTATGATTTATTAAAGCTTGCCTGAGGATTCAGAAAGTAAAGTCAGCCACAAGCCATTGAAGCCAGGCCTTTAATTCAAGCAGCCAGAAACTAGGAGATGGTGATACACACCTTTAATCCTAGGACTCAGGATTAAGAGATAGATGGATCTCTGTGAGTCCAAGGCCACCGAGATCTACACAAGATTGATCTAGTCCTAAAGAAAAACAGCTCACACAAAGATGACCTCAGCACCTGGGATCATACGCCTTTAATCCCAGCACTAGAGGGGTATAAAAGATAGGAGCAGGGTCTTCAGTAGTCAGTATCAGGCATTCATTCTCCAGTCACACTGAAGATAAGAAGACATTGGCATTTCAAGATTCTCCAGTCACACTGAGGACAGGAGAATATTGAAGCCTCAGGGTTCTCCAACCATGCTGAAGAGAGGGTCTTCTTTGAGGGTTCATCTTTGAGGGTCTGGTGAAACTCAATACTGTCTCCATCTAGGCCTGCCTGGAAAATTTTTAGTTGGGAGATTTTTAAATTACTGTTAATCTTACTGCTTGTTATTGATCTGTTTATATTTCCTCTTGGCTTATTTTGATAGGTCATATACATCTAGAAATTTATTCATTTCTTTTATACTTTTCAATTTAGTGGAATATTTTCAAAACAAGAGCTGATGATGGCTTGGATTTCATTGTTGTCTGTTGTAAGGGACCCTTTTCATCTCCAATTTTATTAACTTGGTTATTCTAAGTAGTTCAGTTAAGGGTCTGTCATTCTTATCTTTAAAAAAAAAAACCTCTCAGTTTCATTGATTCTTTGTATATTTTATTTCTATTTCACCAATTTCTGCACTAATAATTTCTCTATCTACTGACTGGCCTTGTATCTTTAAATAAGTATTTTAGAGAAAGTCACTTGGGCTAAGAAGAATGTGTATCCTATAGTGTTTATATAGAGTGTTCTGCAGAGATCTGTTAAGTTCATTTGATCTCTGATATTATTTCAGATATTTCTTTTTATTTTTTGTTGGGGTGACCTGTCAATTGGTAAGAACATGGTATTAAAGTCACCACTACTACTCTTCTGGTTTAGTCTGTGACATCACCCACAACCATTGTTTTGGGTTAATCTGTGATGTCACCCACTATCATGGTGCTGGGGTTAACCTGTGACTTCTAGTATTACTTATGAAATTGGATGCTCCTGTGAACAGAGAGTATATGTTTAGAATAATAATGTCTGATTCTTTAAAAAAAATCTTTATATATTTATTTGCACACACACACCATATACATGCAAGGGCCTGTAGAAGTCAATCATCTCTGGAACTGGAGATGCAGATCTGTGAAGCTGCCATGTGGGTGTTGAGAATTGAACCTGGGTCTTCTGAAAGATCAGTTGTTTTAACTGCTGAGCCACCTCTCCAGTCCCTAGTAATGTCTTCTGATGGATTGTTTCCTTAAGCAGTATGATGTGGCTCTTTTCATGTTTTCTCACTAGTTTGGAATGAAGTCTATTCTGTCAGATATTAGAACCATAGTATGTTCTTGTTTCTCAGTTCTATTTGCTTAAAATGGCTTTTCTTCACCCTTTCACCCTAAAGCAATGTCTGACCTTTGTGGTGAAGTGCATTTATTAAAGGCAACCAATAGATGATGCTGATCTTTTTGTCCAGTCTACTAGTCTGTGTCTTTTTATTGGTCAATTGACCATCAACACTGGGACATTAACATTTAGGATTATTATTGAAGATCCTGCCATTTTCTTAGTTTTATAGTTGTTGTGGAATATCATTTTAACTGGGCAAAGGTGTATTGCATTTGTTTAAGCTGTGGAATATTGCTTTAACTGTATAAAGGTGCATTACATTTGTTTCTGCTGCCTGTGTTAATGATGTAAAGATGTTTGCATTTGTTTATGCTTCACTTACTTATGTAAAGATGCTGTTTCACCTTGCCTGCCTAAGACACCTGATTGGTCTAGTAAAAAGCTGACTGACCAATAGCGAGATAGGAGAGGGGTAAGTAGGTGGGGCTGGCAGGCAGAGAGAATAAATAGGAGGAGAAATATATGCTGGGCGCACGGGAGTGGGGGGAGAGAAGAGGAAGAGAACAAAGGGGAAAGAAAAAGTGGTACCAGAGGCCAGCCAGGGAGCCACCGGCCAGCCACACACAAAGAAGCAGGAAGAGTAGGACATACAGAAAGAAAAGGCAAAATGTGGATGAAGAGAAACAGATTAATTTAAGTTAAATTAAAAAAAAAAAAAAGCTAGCCAGAAACAAGCATAAACTAAGGCTGAGTATTCAAAACTAGTAATAAGTCTCTGTTGGGATTTGAGAGCTGGTTGGTGGCACCAAAGAAAAAGCCTGGTACATATAGTGATGTTTTCTGTGTTTTGGTTTCGTCTTCCTCTCATGTTTAGTAGTATTCTAGCCTGGTTTGTTCTTTCCTGCAGCTTCATGTTTAAGTTTGTTTTTCTCTTTGGTTACTTGTAGGGCTACTTCAAGATTGTCTGAAGAGCTGGCCAAGAGGTCATAAATTCCTTTAGTCTATTTTTTGTCATGGAAAATTCAGATTTTTTTCCCTTCAATTATGATAGAGCTTTTCTGGGTGTAGTATTCTGGGTTGGTAGTTTCTATGTTTTATAACTTGAAACATGCTATTCCAAGTCCTTCTGGCTTTTAAAGTTTCAACTGAGTAACCTAGTGTTATCCTGACATGCCTGCCTTGGGTGTGACTTGGTGTTTTCCTCTTGCAGTGTTCAATGTGCTTTCTTTGTTTTCTCTATGTATATTTAGTGTTTAATTTTAATACCACAAGGGGAGGTTCTTTTCTGGTCTCATCTATCTGGTGTCCCAAGTGCTTCCTGTATTTGCTTTGTTATCACTTTTCCTAACTCAGGAAATTCTGTTATGGTTTCTTTGAAAATATTTTCTATGCCTTTAGAATGAAATTTCTTTTCTTTCTATGCCTATACCATGCAATTTTGATTTCTTCAGAACATTCTGTATATCTTGGAATTCTCACTAGCACAACAACAATAATAATATGATTTTTGGATTGTTCTGTTTACTCCACCTTGTCTTTAGGCTCAGATACTATGTCCTCTCCTTGGTCCATTCTGCTGCTGACACTTTCTACTTGTTTTGACTTGCTGAGTTTTTCATTTCTAGTGCTTCAGACTTGTTTTTCTACAGTATTTCTTTTTGTTGGATTCTGCTTTCACATCATCAATTGCCTTCCTTACTTCACTCAGCTGTCAGTGTTTTTGAACATACTATCATTCATTCTTGCTAGTAGTAGTTACTCATGTTTCTCATGTCAATTCTTTGGGATTTATACATACAGTGTTACTTCTTCACTTGGCTTGCTTTTATTTTGAGGTGTGTTTTAAAAAGCATTTTTATTAATTCTTTGAGAATGTTGTACAATGTGTTTTAATAATATTCACTCTTCCCCAGCAGCTCCCAAATTCTCCCTTTCCCTCATCCCTCTCCACTTGTGTCCTCTTTTTTTTTTTTTTCTGATTAATGAAGTCCAGCGTGTGCTGATAGTTTAACTTTTTATTAGTAACCATCTATCTGTTGAAATATTATCAACGTTCAAGGACTTGTATGTAGTGATGTTTGAGTGTGTAGTTCCAAAAAAATAATTTCTTTCTCCGACCTAGAGCCCTGGACGCCTGCCCTAAGTTATGTGTTACTGAATGGGATGTTACCTGGGAGAGCAACCACAGCTGTAGTACTAGCCAATTAATAACAGTGAATTTCAAAACCTGTTGGAGAATGCTGCAAAGTGGCTTGGTAGTCAAGAGCAGGCACTGATCCTCCAGCCTAGCACTCACATCAGGTGGCTCACAACTGCCTGTAACTGCAGCTCCAGAGGGAAGCTGGCCTCTGTAGGCACCTACACTTAGTGCACACAAGCTTACACATACACACACACACTTAAAATAATAAAAGAAGTTCAGGGGAGTAAAAAAAAAAACCCATGGTATGTAATATACTTGGATTTTAGTTAATAAGATCAGCAGTGGGGTGGGAAGTCTGGTGGGTAAAGGTTAAGGATTAAGTATTAGACAACTTTTAAGAAAAGAAAAGAACCTTTACAAATGAAGGAAGGTAAAGTAGCTAAAGGAGGAAAGGTGGGGTACTGTTAGATCTTAGAGACCGTCAAAGTGATGGGAGGCTGTGACTAAGAAAAAGGAAGAAGGGAATAAGGGTAAGAGGAAGAAGAAAGGACATATGGAAGGGGGTATATGAGGGAGGCGTGGCTAAAGGGAACAGTAAAGAGTGCTTTATGGGGCATTGGGGAGAGAAATAGAAAACCCAACGGAACAATATACAAACAACAGTAGAACCATCATGAGACTCACATGTAAGAGCAGAAGGTAAAATGTGGAAAATGAGAGACAAAGCCATTACATACATACATCGCTGGCACAGGTGGGCTAAGTTGAGAGGTGAGTTCTCAGATCACTCTGGCTCTAATAGACTCCATGTGGTGGTATGAGGCTCAAGAGAGAACAGGAACCACTGGTATTCCCAGCCTCACTCTTCTTGGGAATCTCCCTGGCTCTTGGAGTCAGAGACCTATTTGCTCAGCATACTCCTGTCCCAAGCTGTTCCCTGGTTCCTCAGAGTTCTCTCTGTAATTGCTTTTGTAATTGGCCACTGTAATTGTAATTGTAATTAGTAGGGTGTGGTGAGACAAACTAAAAAAGACAGACTCTCACAAGTGCGGAGCCCTGCAGGTAACTCCAGTGAAGAATGAGGGACTGGTTTCTCTGGGAGAAAATTGCTCCCTTGTTATCCCATTGCAAAGACACCACACATCTCCAGAGAAGGCTGAACTACAGTGACGGACTAAAGTTTCTGCTGGCAGAAATTGCAAAACAAACTTATGCAATGGGCTGTGTGGATGGTTTTGGCCGAATTTAGCATGAGTTGAGAGCAAAGGGAAGCACAGCAGAAAGCTTTGGAAAAATCTCAGTGTGGCCAAGGAAAACAGAAGAAAATGTGTGCTAGAAAACAAAGCAAGATGGCAGAGTGCCGGCTTGCTGAGGAAATTGGCATGGACAAAGGGAACCAATTGCTTTGTTCCAGGGAAGCAGGAAGGCCATGTGAGGGTATCTTAGAATCCTTGAGGCTATTACTCCCATGACAGGCCCTGGTAGGTTGGGCTGGTTTCAAAGAAGGCCCTAGAACTCTCTACTCTGAGCTGCCTTGGAAGTCATCACTCTGTCTTCAGCAGGAAAGGGCTCTGTGGCCATTCTCACCAAACTTTGGGTGGAGACCTTCAAATGGTTCTGCAAAACCTTAGGTCCAAAAGGATGAAATGGATGCGTTTGCACTGAGGGATGGACCCAAGGGGCCAGAGGAGGGCGATAACTATGGCTTAGCATGATTTGCCCGTTGAAAGGCACCTGTACTGGAATCGTACAGTGAGCTATGGAAGAGGCACTGAGACCTTTAGAAGATGGAACTTAGGGGGAGGTCACTGTAGATCCTTCCTTGTACAGTGGCTTCCTGTTTCCAGGGCCTGATGTTTCCCTTTACTTTATACTTCCCGTGATGCCATCTGCTGTGATGTGGTGTAATCAAGGCTCCCTCCCTCACTGGAGGTTTGCCATAGTTTGGGCTTTCAACTTCAAAGTGTGAGGTAAGCAAACCTCTGTTCTTTATAGGCACCCAGCTTTGCTTATTTGTCATAGTAACATAAACCACATTAATACAGCCATCTAGTTAGTTTTTTAAGCTGGTAATTAAAACATTTTCGGCTCCATAAGTTATACCTCCTTTATTTATAATACACTTTATTTATAATTACACTTCCCTTATTTATAATCTTTGCCTGTGTTCATATGTTAGCCAGATTTCTCTTATAATGAAATGCCTAACGCAACTTATGAAAACAGACATCTTTGCTTTTGTTTCTGTAAGTTCCAGTCCTGGATGAGGAAGCAACATTCCTGTGGGTCTCCTGTGAGACCACTAGGGTCTAGTGTCAGAGCAAAGGTGGTGAGTGAGACCCATCCCCTCCAAATCCTAGCAAGAACAATCCATCTTGCAAAAATCTTTCAGTTCACTGTTCAGCGTGCCATTCTGTGTGTTCTGTGTTTGATGAGGCCAGCTGACCACAGTTAAGAGCAGGGATGATCTTGACCCATTTGCACATATTATCACTCCTCCCTCTTTGACTGGGCTCCAGGATCTCGGCCCAGTGCTTAGCTGTGGATCTCTGCTTCCATCAGTTACTGTCTGAAGGCTCTATGACGGCAATTAAGGTAGTCATCAGTCTGATTACCAGGGAAGGACAGTGAAGGTACCCTCTCCACTATTACTTAAATTGTTAGCTAGGGTCATCCTTGTGGGTCCCAGGGATTTCCCTAGTGACAGCTTTCTAGATAGCCCTATAATGGCTCCCTCTATCAAGTTATCTCTTTCCTTGCTCTCCCTCTCTGTCCTTCCCCCAACTTGATCTTTCTGATTTCTTACCTTCTCCCCTCTCTCTCCTTGTCCCCTCCCCTTCCCACTCCACCCTCCCCTCTCCTACGCTCCCAATTTATTCAGGAGATCTTGTCTATTTCCCCTTCTTGGGGATTCATGTATGTCTCTCTAGGGTCCTCCTTGTTTCCTAGCTTCTCTGGGGCTGTGGATTGTAGGCTGGCTATCCTTTTCTTTATGTCTAATATCCACTTATAAGTGAGTACATACCGTGTTTGTCTTTCTGTGTCTGAGTTACCTCATGCAGGATGCTTTCTTCTAGTTCCATCCATTTGCCTGCAAATTTCAAGATGTCTTTTTTTTTTTTTTTAAACTACTGAGTAGCACTCCATTGTTAAATGAACCACATTTTCTTTATCTATCCTTTGGTTAAGGGGGATCTAAGTTGCTTCCAGGTTCTGGCTACAAATAATGCTGCTATGCATATAGTTGAGCAAATGTCCTTATGGTATGAGTATGCATCCTTTGGGTATATGCCCAAAACTGGTATTGTTGGGTCTTGAGGTAAGTTGATTCCCAATTTTCTGAGAAACCTCCATACTGATTTCCAAAGCAGCTACACAAGTTTGTACTCCCAGCAGCAATGGAGAAGTGTTCCCCCAACTCCACATCCTCTCCAGATCTGAGCCATTCTAATGGGTGTAAGATGGTATTTCAGAGTTGTTTTGATTTGCATTTCCCTGATGACTAAGGATATTGAGCATATCCGTAAGTGCTTTTAAGCCACTTGAGATTCCTCTATTGAGAATTCTCTATTTAGCTCTGTATTCCATTTTTAAATTGTATTATTTAGTGTTTTGGTGACTAGCTTCTTGAGTTCTTTGTATATTTTGGAGATCAGCCTTCTGTCAGACGTGGGATTGGTGAAGATCTTTTCCCAGTCTGTGGGCTGCCGTTTGGTCTTGTCAACTGTGTCCTTTGCCTTACAAAAGCTTCTCGGTGTCAGGAGGTCCATTTATTAATTGTCAATCTCAGTGTCTGTGCTACTGGTATTATTTCCTGTGCCAACACACTTAAGGGTACCTCCCACTTTCTCTTTTAAGAGATTCAGTGTGGCTGGGTTTATGTTGAGGTCTTTGATCCATTTGGACTTAAGTTTTGTGCATGGCAATAGATAAGGATCTATCTGCAATCTTCTACATGTCAACATCCAGTTATGTCAGCACTATTTGTTGAAAATGCTTTCTTTTTTCCATTGTATAATTTTATCTTTTGTCAAAAATCAGGTGTTCATAGGTGTGTGAATTAGTAATTACCATAATGGGGAAACATACAGAAACAGCTGATCTGAGCAAGTGGGAGCTCACTGACTCCAGACTGGCAGCTGGGGAACCTACACAGGACCAAATAAGCCCTCTGAATGTGGTCAGTTTTGTGGCTTGGGCAGTTTATGGGGCCACTAGCAGGGGAACCAGGATTCATCCCTAGTGTGTGAAGTGACTTTTTGGAGCCTATTCCCTATGGAGAGATACCTTGCTCAGCCTAGATATAGCAGGGAGGGCCTTGGTCCTGCCTCAAGTGATTGTGACAGACTTTTCGTTGATTTCCCATGGGAGGTTTCACCCTCTCTGACCTGAGAATGGGGGGGGGGGGAGGCATGTGGTGGGGAGAGCAGGGAGGGAGAGAGAAGAAACTGGGATTGGTATGTAAAATAAGATTGTTTTAAAAATAGAAAGGAAGAAAGAAAGAAAGAAAGAAAGAGAGAGAGAGAGAGAGAGAGAGAGAGAAAGAGAGAAAGAGAAGAAAGAAGGAAAAGAGTGAGCAAGGATGGACTAAACCAATTTACCCAATTTGGTAAGCCTAGTCGCTGCTGGTGTGTTACCAATAGGTGGCGCTCGAAGCCCAAGTTCATGTTAATTCTGGGGCAGCTAGCCTTACCAAAAGGCTTTTGGCAGGCAGGCAGGTAGGTAGGTGACAGGGTTAGTGGTGACTGGGTGAATGTAGCAGCCCTCCATTACCCCACTTTTACGCACTTCTTTGTGAGTAACTTTTAATAAACTCCTTTAACTCCTATAGTTGAATTTTCCGCGGTCATTTTTAGGGCTCAGCGCTGTTCAGAGAAAAAACGCCTTTATTCCTCGTCAGAAAACAGACTTAGTAGCAAACCACTCACATCATGAGGTGCAAGCTCAGCAGCTGTCCTCTCACAGACACAGCTTCCCTTGCCCTGAGCACCCTGCACCAGGCCCCCCTTTCAGAAGTGCCACCCTAGGGGCCAAGCCTTCAACACACAGACTTTGGGGATCACTGTCTGTATTTAACCCTAAGAATTTGTGTTCTCGTTTTGTTAGCATGCCATTTTCCTAATTGCATTTAATTTATTTATGTGGCCTTTTAACTTCCATTTGCAAGTAAACCAAAGTCTGTGTTTCTTCAGTGTTGATCTTCTGCAGCTTAATTTCAGCCCCTTGAGTGGGGGCTTTTCTTCCTGTTTCTGGCGGGTCTTGTGGCCTTTTACTGAAAATCCAGCACTGTATTAACTTCTACCTGTGGTGTCTTTGGGAACTTGACTAACCAGCCCTCTGTGAAATCTCATGGTTCTTTCAACATGTTTCTGGGAATAAACAGTTTGCCGAAAGGGCATTTGGGGTATCTTCATTCTCCTCAGAGCCTCGACTCTGCTGCTCCAGTTATCAAGGAGAAAAAAGCACTTCCATAATGATCAAGCATGGGGCCCTGAGAGTGGATTGCGGGATGACACCAGAAACACCAAGCATTGAAGTCAGACTGATCAATTTCCCCATAACATCTGTTGATTCTGATTTTTTGATCAGCTCCTTAAGCCTCATTTTCTCTATTAAAAAAAGAAGAAAAAACTTTTAAAAAAGATTTCTTTTGTGTGTGTGTCCCATTACAAAAGGGTACCCCTAGAGGCTAGAAGAGGTCATTGGATCCCCTGGAAAGGACTACAGACAGTTGTGAGCTGCCTCAGGTGGATGCTGGGAATTGAACTCAGGGTCTCTGGAAGAGCAGCAAGCTCTCTTAACTGCTGAGCCATCTTTGCAGCCCAACACCCTTGTCTCACAGGATGTCTGTGAGAAGCCCCAGCCACAGCAATGCATGCTATAGAATCCTTTATAGAGCTTCATAAATTGGGGGGAGGCATGATGTAAACCCTTTTGCTAGGCAACAATGGTACTCAGCACCCTGAATTGGGGTTCTAATCAACTTTGTCCAGACCCTGAAAGGCCTTTTGGCTCTAAACTTAGCTCTGGACCCAGAGATCTTACCATTGCTCTAACAGAAACTTGTGTAGGCAGCTGGTGGTTAGTCTGAGCATTTCTGAACCATCACCATGAGTGGGGGACAGGGGCAACTGGAAGATAAGGCTGTGTGAGATCCTTCACCCAAGATTGTAGGAAAGGAGGCAGAACACAGAAAACCTGTCTGATTTAAGGATGCACACACCTGGGTTACTAGTTTATTAATTCATTTTTTAAAAATGTCCTGGCTGGCCTGGTACTTGCTATATACTCCAGGCTGCTTAGAATTTATAGCAATCCTCCTGTCCATTAAATTCTGACTGAGGAATAACAGAGTGATAAAGCAGTATTTTTTATTGTTTTAGAGATAAGATCATGTGTATGCACTAGTCAATTAATCCACTAGTATTTTTATTAATGAAGAAATAAATATCCTCAAAAATTGCAATTTTATGATTTTACATTTCTGCTCTGTACTGTGTTGGCTTGTACTTGGTTTGCAGCAATGTCAAGTGGGTAGTATCTGCAGACTGAAACAGATCTCTCTTGACAGGAAATTAATACCTAGAACCCCCTTCCCAGCTAAATACCCAAACCTGTATCATCCAGTCAGCAAGTGGACTACTGAATTGAAAAGATAACCAACATTTTTTTTTTAAAGAGTGGTCAGTGTTATTAACTACCAGGGAACATGACATTAAAATTGCTTCAATATTCCATCTCATCCCAGTCAGAATGGCCATCATTAGGACAGTGACTGCAAAGGCCAGCAAGGATGAAGGGAAACAGTCTTACTTGCTGCCAGAAATTTAAGCTATTATACACACACATCAACAGCATGTCAGGATCTCACCTAGGATGCTAATGAATGGCAAGCCTTCAGTAGCTCAGAGAAACAAGGAAATGCAGAGTAGGCAAACCACTGGACAGACAAACAAATGAGGGCCAAAGCTTAGTTCTTCTTTCATTTTTTGCTTGTTCTACTCTATCCTTTTTCTTCTGCACTGATGTTTCCCTTTTTTATGTTTATTTTTTCCCTTACAGCTTATATACCGCAGCAAAACCTTTCAAGTGACATAAGAATTACAATATGGTTACATTGTATTTTTAAGTGAATGATTACAATGAATACAAGTAAAACATGTTTCTCATTTCCTTTACATGATTAAACATGATGTGTGTTACAGGTGAAAAACAAATTATCCCCGAGAACCTATCGCGGTAAATAAGGATCAGGATAAACAAATAGGCCGAATAGATGTTTATTCAGGGAGAAATAACTTACAACCTAGACAGATGAACACCAGGAAATTCAACCCGATCCTCTCCTGTCCGAGTCACGCCAGAAAGAGAGCGCCTTCCTGGCCCCCTCCGACCTCCTTCCACAGGTCACTTCCGCCCATCGCTCCACCCCCAATGGGCGTGGTCAGTGCTACAGAAGGACTATCTCACTACAATTCCCCTTTTAGTCTAAAGAAAAGATTTAGGCTTAATACAAAACTATATACAAAACAGTGAATAACAAGTGTGCTCTAAGAAAAGGAAAATTGAGAACAAAATGACCTACATATCTAGTCCTAGGGTGAGGGCATAATGGAATTTACAATAGAGTTGTCCTAAGCTGGAAAACATAAGTCTAGTACCTAATATATCTAACTAGGAAGAGAGAATAATAGTTGTGATAGTTTAATCTTTAACCTCATCAAGACCTGAGAAGGAAATTAACAATACTAGAGTAGACAGGAAATGCGGATGGACAACTTCCAAAAGGTGCAGCAAGGACAGAAACAGCAAGCCATCTGAACAGTCACCCTAGGTCTCACAGCGACGTTGGTACACCCAGATTTGGCTAAGGCCAAGAGAACT
The DNA here is from genome assembly GCF_943737965.1 of Phodopus roborovskii. Classification (NCBI taxonomy): domain Eukaryota; kingdom Metazoa; phylum Chordata; class Mammalia; order Rodentia; family Cricetidae; genus Phodopus; species Phodopus roborovskii. The sequence continues at coordinate 29,411,273 of NW_026126540.1, forward strand.
TGACAGACCACAACAACAGCAGGGAAATAGAATGGCTGTCTTACCCTGACTTGGCAAGGTCAAGCAGTCTTCTATATTTGTCTCCTGCAAGCACATAGGACTGTATGTCCAAATCAGTGGTCAAGGTGGGGGCAATTCTATGCCCAACAGGCCATTAGCTGAGGCGAGATTGAACTCCAGCAGGAGCAACAACTGTGTCCAACATATTTTCGGGAAAGTGCACGGTGCTGTCAGGAGCAACAGTGTCTCATGTCAATGGAGTACTAATATTAAAACATTTAAATGTCATGTTCTGCATGTTTATGAAGTGATTGAAGATTAAGCATCTATATCTGACTAATCTCATAGGTACAGGAAATGTGAGTGAAGATAATCTGTAATACTCGGGAACTTAGCTAAAAAGACTGATTAAAACTTTCCTGAGTAAAGCAGGAACAAATACTTAAACAATATAACTATTTACATATACATACATGTAAATCCCTAAAATAGAGGTAGAGTATAAGTGTTAGGACAAGAGGTAGAACTATAAAGGGCAGCAAGATAAATATCCCAAATTGTATCAATATACAAAATGTCTTGAATACAAGAAAAGTATACATACATAGAATATGGTAAAAAAAATAATGTGCATAAAACATTGTAAGTGGAAATATTTAACACAATATAACAAAATATAAACTTAATTTTACATAGCTTACCACATAAGAATACACACCAGTGTACGCTGTAAAATACTATCTCATTCTTACTCAAATTCTCAAGAAAATAGGCTAATCTACCTATATCCCATCTAAACCATACCTTTACCAACCATTCCCTATTCCTGTCTAAAAGATAAACCCGAGTGTAAGCATCACCCAATCCCAAATAACTAAAACCAACCCAAAGACGATGACTATTATCCCAAAATTCCAAGGGTAGGGAAAGGGGGCGTAGTCATATTAAGATTACTTCCTGCTGAAATGGGACGAAGATTGCTCCAATGGATCCTGTAGGAAGAAAATTTTTAGCAACCAAATTTCTCAACAGAACTGGCTGTGACATATTTCTCTTTTAGCCCTCTCATAGATCAGGGGCCTTTCAGCCATCAGCACTTATATAGGCAGTAGTTTTCATAATGGCCAGAAAAACAGGCTACTAGGTTCACTTTCATATTTTAGAGTCCTGTCCAATTACCTTAGCTAACTATCCAATTCTTAGGTGTTTAGCTACATGAAGTCATTATTTAAAACTATGATACACCCAGAAACCTGTGAACACATTTCCAAATATCAAAAAGAACTTGAGCTAGCCTAACACCTGGGGCCTGATTGTCTTCCTAATCATTAACCTAAACCATAGTCTACACTACTCCTCAAGAGAAACTCATAAGTCCTAGCTGCCAAGACACTTCCTGTTCCTATTTTCTATCGTCTGCAGCCCCTGCTCTATCAGAGATGGGTACTACATTAATTTTCTCACTAAACTAACCCCTATCATAATCCCTTACTCTATTTGTTAAAAACCTTTAATCATCAAAATTCTATTTAAACTAACACTACTGTTATATAAAATCATTACCTCAGTTAAGCAGTACAGCTTAAGAGGAAACCATCTTCACGATGCCCAGTAGAACGGGACATTTCCATGAGACAATCACTGCATTAAAGGCAGTGGGGATTCCCCTGACACCCATTCACACCATGCCAGAGAAAAACAGCCATGGCAAACATGTAAAGGCACAGCAGTAGCAAGAGACACTCTGGGGCCCGGGCCCTTGGGGCCTCACCCATCCAAGAGTCGCCCATCAATCAGTGCCTTTTATTCTGGTGGGCCACACTAATGTAGCTCAAGTGCTGCCTGCTGCTCCTCTAATGTGGCTACTGGCAATATGTATTACCCGTTTCCCCTATATATGCAGAATCTAGACACCCTTTGGCTTGGATAGCAGTCATACTACAGTGCATAACCAAGGTGTCTGTGGAGGTCATGTGTACAAGGACACGGACATACAAACAGAAAGGCAACTTTGCACTGGGAGAATTGAGGTCTAAAGGGAAGGCCTCAAAGCGGGAATAAGGTAACAGAGTCTAGATGTCATGAAAGAAGAAGGGGGAAGGGAGGGGTAAGCAAGCAGGGGAGGGAGGCGGAGAGAACAAAGAAAACAGCGTTTACACGCCAAGCAAGAAGTTATTAAAAAATATACTAAAATTAAAGAAAGATAAAAGTCACAAGGAAAGCATAAAAGCCCCTATGTTCTCTAATAACAGTAAGAATAGAGCAACAGTACAAGTATCAGATAAACGGGGCTTCTGAGATTAGAAGTTGCCTCTGTGTGACTAAAACCAGGGCAACTAAGGACAGTTTGTTTCTAAGGGAGTGGGGTGCAGTTGAGAGGAAGAATGGGGTGTGTGTGTGTGTAAGATTCCATGGTTCTATTTCCAAGAGAAAAGCCAGGAGGGCTGCCAGGAGTCACAGAGGCGTTGACAGGATGCCGAGGAGCATGGCAGAGAGGCTGTGCCCTGCCAAGTGGGAAACAGCGTGCATCTCCACCCATGGCTTCCAGTGCAGGGAGGGAGAGGATGGCCATGCGCTAAACCAGATGGCCTTGGTTAAAAAGGACCTTACCACCAAGGACAAGCACACAGTCTGCCAGGCCTTAAACCAAGTAGTGTGGGGACTCTTCTGTGAGGCAGGTTCTCCACGTGTCACGGTATTATAGCCAGGCCCCTTGAGGTGAGATCTGTTGTTTGAGGCTGAGTTTCTTTGGGGACCTAAACACAAGGAACAGCCACAAGTCAGGGGACCTGGGAACATCCTGTCACAATATTTGGGCGGGGGGGGGGGGGCGGGGGCGGGAGGCAGCCATGGTGAGGCATGGACATGGGCATGCAGAGTTCAGTTAACAGGAGACTTGGCTTGTGAAGGGACAGACTCCATCTCCTGAGGATAATGGCAGGAAGTGAGAGACCGTGGACCACTCACCTCCACCGCTGCCTCCCTGTCATGTGTGGTTTGCCGCTAGGGGAGCCCAGAGCTCAGGCCCAGTGGACTGCGCACTTGGGCGGTGTCTGGAGGTACCTAGAACCTGGCCTGCCTACAGGTTACAGGGCTAAAAATAGCCAGCACTGGCTCCTCGCATGCAAACAAGGGGGTCTCTAAAGTGAGTGCAGTCCTGGTGGACAGCTGCTGCTCAGCTGGCCTGGGACCAGCACCAGCCTGAATGGTTAAAAAGGCTGGGACATCAGCATCGACTGATGCCTGGCCACAGATCCCAGTGTTACAGAACCCAGAAAAAAAGCCACTCCAAGGCTTGCCATTCTTTAAACCTCTCTTTCCCCTTCTTATATTTTCATGTTGTCATTGCTTTATTTTAGTTTTTAAATTTATTTATTTATTTATTTTGCTGTGTGGCCCTGGCTGTCCTGACACTCACTCTGTAGATCAGGCTGGTCTAGAACTCACAGAGATCCACCTGTCCCTGCTTCCTGAGTGCTGGGATTAAAGGCGTGTGCCATCACTGTCTGGCTTGCTTTATTTTTAAAGCTCCTTTTTTTTTTTTTATTTCTCGTCTTGCTTTTACCTTATTTGTATATTTTTTCTTTGTGGTATACTTTTCTTTAATCTTTTGCTCCTTTCTCTCTCTCATCCTCATATCCTTTGTCTCTTCCTCTCCTTCCCTTAGTTTATCTTTGGTTCTTCTTTTCCTTTTCGCCTTTCAGGAACCCTTCCTTGATTTCAATCATTTGTTATTCTTCACTAAAATTAGTTTTTAACAGGATATCTTACTGCATACCATTTTCATTTCTATGGTCCTTGGCTGTGTGGTACTTTGCCTTATTGCTTTTGTTGGTTTTAATTGTACTTTTATTCAGTTTGGTTTGGTGCTATTATCATTTCATCCATTTGTTTCCCCCTTTCTGAGTGGTGCTAGATTGAACCCTCAAATCTGCTCATTAATAAGATATGCCAACAGATGCTGAACTTGCACCTGAGAAACTGAGAATCATAAAAAACAAGGCCTCTGTGGATCCTCCAAAAGATTGCAGCTCATTAGAAATTGGGTCCAAAAATATAGACATGCCAGACAAAGAATTCAAAAATCTTGCTTTGAAAATGAACAATACCTTCAAAGAGAATTTAAACAAGCAGATGGATGAAGAAGCCAGTTCAGACTCTGGACAAGAAACTTGGCAACGTGGATGAGAAATTCAGCAGGAAAGCTGAAGTCCTGAAACAATATACAAAACCCAGAAGTGTTGGAAATAAAAAGCTCAATAAATAAAAAGCACAGTAGGGAGCATCATGGATAGATAGGACAGAGTGAAGAATGACTGTCAGAGACTGAACATGATGCCGAGGAAACACTGCATTCATAAAGTAAAGTAAATCAGTGCAATCACAACTTTTAATGTCTCTAAAATCCTAAGAATTCACTAGCTGGCTACCAACTGAAGGTGATCTTATTCGGGAAATTACAGGCAAAATTTCCACAACTCTAGGGGGGAAAATGTGATATCCCAGATTGAAAGTCATTTAGGATCTTGAAATAAACATGCCCAGAATTGAAGCCTACCCTGTTGCATTATAGTTAAGAAATTAACATCACAAAGAAAAAAAACAGCATTAAAATCAAAGTCAAGGGCTGGAGTGATGGTTCAGCAGTTAAGAGCATTGGCTGCTCTACCAGAGGACCCAGGTTCAATTCCCAGCCACCACATGGCAGCTGGCAACTGTCTGTAAATGGAGTTCTGGAGGTTCAACATTCTCAAACAGACATACCTGCAGGCAAAACACCAATGTACATTAAGATAAAAATAAAAAAGAAATGACAGGTGGAAAAATTATAAGAAAAAAAAGTCAAAGTCAAAACCATCAGGATAATGTTGGATATCTCAGCAAACACCCTAAAAGCCAGGAGAGACTGGAATGATAAATTTGAAGTTCTGAGAGTGTCTGATGACTAGGATTAATCTACCTGGCAAAGTCATCTTTTAAAATAAATGGGGAAACAAACACCTTTTGAGGTAAGTAAGAAGGAAATCAGTGGATGGCTACTCAGCCAGTGCTGCATGAAATAGTCAAAGGCATCCTCTACACAGACATTGAAGAAAGTCACAAAAATGAAAACTAAGGAAATAATAAATCTCATGAAGGAAACAGATGAATTGTAACATGAAAAATAAAAACCCAGAGACAGATATTGGGGTTTAAGCTGAAATATCAGAGAAGAAAAGCAGCCAAGCCAGTATCTCTTACTTCTCCCCAGGCTGAAGCAAGCCTGCCCTCAACATGCTGGAGACTATTTGACCAAACATGGCTGGAGACCAAAATGCCCCAGAATGAATATGTGATCCTATATTATACACTTCAAGTGCTGGGATTGAGGGTTGCTGAGATCACCTTTGTGTGAGCTGTTTCTCTTTTAGACTGGGTTAATTTTGTGAGAAAAAGTAATGCATCTCAACAATAATCCTGGATATAAATGCCCTTAACTCTCCAATTAAAAGACACAGAGAAAGCCGGGCAGTGATGGCACATGGCCATTAATCCCAGCACTTGGGAGGCAGAGGCAGGCAGATCTCTGTGAGTTTGAGGCCAGTCTGGTCTACAGAGTGAGTTCCAGGACAGCCAGGGCTACACAAAAAAAAAACCCTGTCTCAAAAAACAACAACCAAAAGATGCAGCATAGCTGCTTAGATTTAAAACAAGACAAACAAAAACCCAAAATCCCCATAAGGTCTGGGGCTGGAGGGGTGGCTCAGCAGTTAAGAGTATTTGCTGCTCTTGCATAGGACCAGACCCAGGGTTAGTCCCTAGCACCCACATGGCTGCTCACAACCATCTGAAACTCCAGCTCCAGGGGAATGAATGCCCTCTTGTGACTACTGCAGGCACCAGGGACACACATGGTACCCATACATATATGCAGGGAAAATATATCCATTACATCAAATAAAAATTTAAAAACTTAGGGAAAAGAAAAAAAGAAACAAGATTTCAATCCTGTGTCCAAAATGTATGGGTTTTTGGCATCAGCCTTACCAGATTCTAGGGGCAAATGAAGGCGATGCCAATGCCTTGCACTGTTTGAGGACTCTCTGAATACCTCTGACCAATTACTCAAGGTAGCTGTATCCATACCTGGCACTGGGGCTTTTATTTTGGCAATTTACAGATTCTGGGAGAAGCATTATCCCCTGTGAGGGTAACACACATTCAACTCATATATCTTAGGATAGGTGTGTGTGTGTGTGTGTGTGTGTGTGTGTGTTTGTTTGTTTGTTACTTTTCTATTGCTGTGAAGAAACACCACGACCAAAGCAACTTTGGAAACAATTTGGGGCTCATGGTTGCAGAGGGTTAGAGTTCATGACCATCATGGCAGGAGGCATGGCGCAGACAGGTAAACACAGCACTGGAGAAACAGCTAAGAGATAACATCTGATCCACAAGCAGAATGCAGAGAGAGAGAGAGAGAGAGAGAGAGAGAGAGAGAGAGAGAGAGAGAGACTAGGAATGACATGGGCTTTTGGAAGCTCAAAGCCTACCCCCTGTGATACACCTTCAATACAGCCATTCTCTTAATCCTTACCAAACAGTTCCATCAACTGGAAAGTAAGCATTAAAACATACAGGCCTAAGGGGGCCAATTCTCATTCAAACCACTGATTATCTGTATATGCATATTTATATACATATACATTATAATAGGTCTGGTACTGTACATCTGGCCAAGAACCCATGGCTATGGAGCTCACAGGCCTCAGGGGTGAAATTACTGCTGTTACTGTGCTAAATTAATATAGTATTAAACTGCTCTCTGCATATCCCAATACCTGTAGATTAGCGCAGCTCTCAGACTGAAAGACCCGCAGAGGGTGTGGACCCTCACGCCCCGACTCAGTAAAGGAGCCCCCCCCCCAAATCACTCATGAGAAGCGGTCTTGATGCAAAAGCATGAGGTCTTTTATATTTCAGTGCACTGGGGTCGACAGCCATACCCCACATGGGGTAGAGGACTGGGAACCCTGGGTACAGGGTTCAGACAGCTTTTATAGGGTTACAACAAAGCCCGCACATCACAAGCCAATCATCTCATAGCATCCAGTGCGGACCAATCAATTTGAACTATCTAAGCCCGCGCTTAGCCCAGGAAGTCTGCTTGTGCTAGGGCTTATGGGTAGTATGACAAGGCTCATTTCCTGTTCATTCACTCACAGGTGCTGTCATAAAGCACCCTGTCGTGAACAGTCAAGAATGTGACCTTTTGCCTACTCACTGCTAGGGGGCAGGGTCTAGGGAGAATTAAGCTAAATTTTTCCATCCTTACAAGACCTCATCAGAGAAGCTTCATGCAGTTGGTAGTGATTAGTGCAGAAACTCTCAGTTGATCCAAGTACAGAGAAATAAGTATTGATGGAGTGCTCAGCCACAGGTGGGCATCTGCATCACATCCTTCCCCCAGAGCTCAGAGACCATCCCAGAAGAAGGGACAGGAAGACAGGAAGAGCCACAAGTCAGGAAGGACCAGAGTGAAGCCGTGTCTTCTAAACATGACCCAGCAGCATCACTCACAGAGCTGTGCTATAGCAGCTGTGGTTGTCTGCGCAAGACTTACACAAGACCAAGCCAGTCACCCCCTCCCCCAGCATGGAGGATGAATGGACTCATAAACGCCCATCTCTCGTGTGTTATTGAGAATCGTTGACTTCTGCAGGAAGGGGAGCCAGTTTTCTTTGAGGCTGTGGCCCCTGGTAGGTCAACTACACTCTAGTGGGTAGCCCTGCCTCCAGGAGTATATGGTCTGCACACATTGGACTGGGGGGCTGGAAAAATAACTCAGGTGTTAAGAGCACGCTCTGGTGTTGCAGAGGACCAGAGTTTTGTTTCCAGCACAATGGTGTGCAGCTCACAACTGGCTATAACTCTAGCTCTGAGGATGGTGTGCAGCTATAACTCTAGCTCTGGGGGATCTGGTGCTTTCTACTAGTCTCCTCAGGCACCTGCAGATGTGTTCATACACACATACATATATAATTAAAAATAAATCTTAAAATTTTTAAAAGAGGACACACAACTGGGAGGGGTAGGGAAATGGGCATGGATCTGCAAAGAGTTAAGAGGCGGAGGGAGAAGAAATGGGTAAATTCCTAAATACATATAACCTATAAAAGATAAAAAAAAGATGTGAACAGATTAAGCATATTTACAGTGGGCAATGAGTGTGAAGCTATAATAGAGTTTGTGCTAGCTAGTTTAATGTCAATTTGACACAAGCTAGGGTCACCGGAGAGGAGGGAGCCTCAAGTGAGAAAATGCCTCCCTAAGATTGGGTTGTAGGCAAGCTTGTAGGGCATTTGCTTAATTAGTAGTGGTGGGATGGGCCCAGTCCATTGTGGGTGGTGCCATCCCTGGGCTGATGCTCCTGGGTTCTGTAAGAAAGCAAGCTGAGAAAGGCGTGAGGAGCAGCAAGCCAGTAAGCTGCACCCCTCTATGGTCTCTGCATCAGCAGCTGTCTCCAGGTTCCTGCCCTGTTGGAGTTTCTGTCCTGACTTTCTTCAATGATGACCACCGATGTGGAAGTGTAAGCCCAACAAACTCACTCTTCCCCGACTTGCTTTGGTCATGGTATTTCATTAGAGCAACAGTAAACCTAAGACAACAACCAAGGTCTCTGGTCAGATGCACTTCCAAGACCAGAAGGCTCCATGGCTGAATTCTATTAGAACTACATGGTTAAACCTATTTTCTGTTGCTATAATAAAACACTCTGACAAAAATCCACTTAGAGGAGGAAAGGGTTTATTTGCCTTGCATTTCCAGGACACAGTACATCGTTGAGGGAAGCAAGCAGGTCAGCAGTCTGAAGCACAAGCCATGGGGGAACACATGAAGCATCTGCTCTCTGTATTCCCAGGTTCCACTTTTGCACTGCTTCTTTGAAGACCAGGATCAAGATTTTTATCTAGAATTTGGGGTCCTGGATACATCAACTATTGAGGGTCCTGTAAGTGCTGTATTTATCATTCCTTTTCCAGAAACTCTCTGCTTGATAAACTACTTAGTGGCCTGTGAGAGTATGTAACCCTCTTATACAATTGCCCTCCAAGTTAAAGCATTCTTTCAAAAACAAACATCCACTGTAGTTCAGTTAGGGTATCTCTGCTTGTCTGTTACATTTCCATTACTCTAAAAAGAACAGAAGCAAATGAGAAGCAGAACCACAAACAGAAAACTCAGTTTAAGGGGGAAGGTTCTATTTTGGCTCAGAGCCCAGGATCTGCTGGACACACTGCTTTGGGCTTGTTGTAAGGAGGAACATTATGGTGAGAGCACTTGATGAAAATGTTCTACTCATGGCCAGACATGGAAGACACAGGCCCCAGTAACCCCTCCAGTGTCCAGAAAGCTGCTAGGCTCTACCTGCTATAGGGGTTCTAACTCTCTAACAGCTGGTACCACAAGCTGGGGACCGAGGCCAGATTTCAAACCACATCACTCTGACCAAGCACATTAGCCCTCCTTTGCCTCTTCTGTTCCTGAGGGAGGTCCGAGTCTGTGATGAGAAAAAGCGGGATGCTGAGTTGAAGATTATAGCAGCCCAGTTCCTCCAAGTCCTCATGCGTGTTCTCTCCGTCCGCCCACCGGGTGCGTGCGTGTGCATGTGTGCATGTGCGTGTGTTGAGGCCGCTTCAGACAATGCCAGGCAGTGCTAGGCTAGGCTGGGGTTAGTTAGGTCTTTGTCCCCTTTTCTTCTTTAAAGAGTCATCTTATTATTTATAATTTTGTATGTGTGTAGTGTAAGGATTCAGGCATTATGCTGCCCTGCCTCTGTCACCTGGCAGAATGCACTCAGGCAGTACTCTGGTCAGCCCGGGGTTCCATGAGTACTAGCCTGCACACAGGTGTAAAGGACCCTTTAAAAGTCACACCCCACCCACTTACGATCTCTTTTTGCTCTTTGCTCTCTCTCTTTGCTCTCTTTCTGGCTTTTCTCTCTCTCTGTCTGCTCGCTCGCCGATCTCTCTTTCTCTCCCTCTTCTGCCTCTGTGTCTCTTTACCTTCCCCCTCACTCCTCTTTCTAAATAAACTTCTCACTCAAGTACTGTTTGCCTGGCGTGTTATTCCCTCTGCCTCGGTCACCCTCTCCTCACGTGGGACCCACTATGCTCTCCCACGTGGTCCCTTACCTTGGGACCCCCACGCTGCACACACCCTCCCTTCTTTAGCTTTATTCTCTAACTGTAACAAAAGAACAACATGTAGGCCTCTGTGGAGTACGTTCGGATGAGGGTGCGTGTCTCTGAAATCTCGAGGTGTCAAATCTGAAGTTACAGGTGGTTGTGAGACACTTGGTGTGTATGTGCTGGTAATTGAACTCAGGTCCTCTGTAGACAGTGCACTCCTTTTTGGTTTTTATTTTCTTTTCTGTGTGTGAGCATCTTACCTGCATGTGTGTCTGTTCATCACATGCAGTGCGTGTCTGGTGCTTAGGAAGGCCATATGTGGGCATCAGATGCCCTAGGACTGGAGTTGCAGATAATTGTGAGCTGCCATGTAGGTGCTGGTACGCTGGTCCTCAGGAAGAGCAGCCAGTGCTCTTAACCTCTGAGCCATCTCTGTAGACCCAGCCCCTTTTCTTAGCAAACAGTTCCTTAAAACCCCTCAAATATCTACAATAAGCATCGTGTGTGCGTTGCTGAGGTGATTGGTGACCAGGTCCTATAAAAAACCTGAGGCTAGGATCTGTCTCCAACGACAGCGTGAGCAGAGGAACTTCTGCCCCACCTACAACACAGATGCCCGATAAAAGATGTGACCGTGATGTAAGAGGTAGATGGCCAGTTATTTAATCAGGCACGACTACATAATGAAGCCACAATAAAAAAAAAAAAAAAAAAAACCCAAAAAAAAACAAAACAAAAACCAAAGGGCAGAGTTTGTGTGAAGTTTTAGACAGTAGGACACGTGGAGCATCCTGGAGGGTGGTGTACCTAGAGGAGTGTAGAAGCTCCATAACCCACAACCCCCACCACCACCCCATGCCTTTTCCTCTGCTTACTTTCATCTGGCTGTGTATCTGCTTCCTTCATCATATCCTTTATTAATAGACCAATAAACTAATAAAGATAGAGTGTTTTCCTGAGTTCTGCTCCAGAAATTTAACCAAAGCAAAGGAGTGGGAGGTAGGACTCCTAGGTGTAACCACAAGGCAGAAGCTGAGCTCACAGCCTGGGTTTGCATATGAAGTTGGGGGTGGGGGTAGCTTCACCAACCAAGCTTTCAAATTCTGAGCCCCATGCTGTCTCTAGGAAGTGTCAGAATGGAATCAAAATAGAGGCCAGCAGCTGGTTCCACTGGAGAACGGATTGGGTAACTGTGGGGCTAAGGCCCCATACATGATTTCAGACTCTGGAGTTAAGTATTCTGTGTTGACTATGAGAGAAGAGGAATAGCATTGGGTTCCACCTGTCTTCCTGAGGTACATATGTCACCTCAGATCTTAAAGACGGTGACATTAATAAATGGTTGCAATGCCCGTGGATAATTTCTCAGCTATTGAAACTAGCTAAATTGAAGATCTTCAAAATTCCATTTGGCCTGCTCAGCCTCCCCTCTGGTTTTGGAATGCTCTGGGGGCTGTGGAAATTGCTTGGAAATAAAGCAGCTCTCTCTCTCTCTCTCTCTCTCTCTCTCTCTCTCTCTCTCTCTCTCTCTCTCTCTCTCTTTTAAATTAGAAACAATCTTATTTTACAGTTCTCTCTCTCCCTCCCACCCTCCCATGCACCCCCCTGAATCCCTCACCCCACCCCTCTTCTGCTCCTCAGGGAGGGTGAGGCCTTCCATAGAGGATCATCAAAGTCTGTCACATCATTTGGGGCAGGGCCTAGGCCCTCCCCCATGTGTCTAAACTGAGAGAGCATCCCTCTATGGGAATGGGCTCCCAAAGTCCATTTATACACTAGGGATAAATACTGTTCCATCACCAGAGGCCCCATAGGTTGCCCAGACCTCCTAACTGACACCCACATTCAGGGGGTCTGGATCAGTCCTATGCTGGTTTCCCAGCTATCCATCTGGAGTCCATGAGTTCCCCCTTGTTCAGCCTGTGGGTTTCTGCAGCCTGGTCTTGACGCCTTTGCTTATGACTCCTACCTTTCTGTAACTGGACTCCAGGAGTTGGGCTCAGTGTTTAGCTGTGGATGTCTGATTCTGCTTCCAACAGCTACTGGATGAGGGCTCTAGGATGGCATATAAGGTAGTCATCAATCTCATTATCAGGGAAGAGCATTTAAGGTAGCCTCTCCACTATTGCTTAGATTCTTAGTTTGGGTCATCCTTGTAGGTCTCTGGACATTTCCCTAGTGCCAGATTTCTCTGTAATGGCTCCCTCTGGTATGGTATCTCTTTTCTTGCTCTCCTCTATTCATCCCCCTACTCGCTCTTCCTGCTCCCTCCTGCCCTCCCTCCTCTCCTCTCCTTCTCTTGAGCAGCTCTCTCACAGCCATTTGTTTATTTACATTTCACCCAGTGTCTTCCAACTTTTTGTTGGCATTGCCTGCGACTTTCATAAGTGATGACCAACAGCACACTTCAGTCCGTGCTGTTTTTACTTCAAGACTCTCTTAACCACTGCAACCAACCTGTGACAAGTCACAATTGGCTTTGTCTCTCTACCTCTGTTCATTCCTGTTTTAATTTACATTGATAGAATCCTCCCTCTTCCTCCTGCCTTCCTTCCCTCCCTCCCCATCCTTTAAAATCATACATTTTTCAACAAGATCTGCCTAGGGCTGTTCTTTACTCTTGAGGGGCCAGCTCCCAAATAAATACATGGAGGATTATTCTTTCTTACGAAAGCCTGGCCTTAGCTTGGCTTGTTTCTAGCCAGCTTTTCTTAATTATCCAGTCTGTCTTTTGCCTCTGGGCTTTTACCTTTCTACATAACTTTCTTTACTTCTTACTCTGTGGTTTGCTTTGTAGTTGGGTGGATGGCCCCTGATGTCCTCCTCTCCTACTTTTTTTCTCCTCCTCCCTCTTCTCTCTTCCTATTTATTCTCTCTGTCTGCCAGCCCCACCTATTTTTTCTCCTGCCAAGCTGTTGGCCATTCAGCTTTTCATTAGACCGATCAGGTGTTTTAGACACGCAAAATAGCACAGCCTCACAGAGTTAAACAAATGCAACACAAAAGAATACAATACATCTTTGCATCATTAAACAAATATTCCACAACATAAATAAATGTAATGTATCTTTAACTAATATTCCACAACATGAGTGTGTGTGTGTGCATGAACTTTTTGATAGATTCTTTATATCTGTGGACAAACCAGAACATCTTTCTGATTTTTAATTTTTAAATTTTCTGTTCTTTCGTTGTCTTTTCTTCTAGAACTCACATCAAGAATCATATACATGCTAGCTTTCCCTTTTGTCTTAGATTTCTCAGAGTAGAAGCTGTTATCTTTTCATACTATGCTTAGGCAAGGACTCTACTTGCTCTCTCTGGTTGTTGCTCTGTTGTTCAGACGTGTCAGGTTTCACCAGGGCTAGTTATGTGATCTAGAGAAGTTATTTAGCACTTTCATGCCTCAGTTTTGTCATCTGCAAAATGCAGGTGATAGTAATTTGTTTTTCAAAGACTGTTGTGAAACAAAAATGAGCCAACAGTTGTCAAGCATTGGGAACAGAACATAGCGTGTGTTAGCAAATGTTCAGATTGTTAGCACTTGACCATTGAAAGGGAGGGTCAAAGGAACACTTCACCATTTACTATAAGCAAAATCCGTGCACAAATATCACAAGACAAATGGGAATCTCAACCAAGCCACCAGCCCCCCACCCCCATCTGCCACTAGATCCCTGTTCAAAAGGACCCGACCTCCCCCACCTATCTTTTGTTATCCATTCCCAATGAAAACTCCGCCCTTGAACCAAAAATGTTCCTCACTATTGGCTAACAGACTGGTGGCAGGGATTCTGAAATTCAGAGCAGACCTTCCATGCTTGTGTTACCTTTTTAACTTCCATTACTTTTGCAGTATAGAGGAGTAAAGTCAAGGTCTTGTGCCTGCTGCAAAAGTGCTCAGCCACCAAACTTTACAAACACCCCTGAACTGTATTTTAACAATCATGGTTTGCATTTGATTGTTTCTTTCCACAGCAGCCTATTCTTGTTGGATTAGTGGCATCACTTCTTAAATCTCTGGAAGGAGAGAGTAGCTAAGCTAATCTTTAAGTGACCCACTCTTTTCTGTGTTAAAAATAAAAACTACAGGTGGGGAGATACTTCAGTCTGCCTGACAAGCATGGGAACCTAAGGTTGGTGGAGGTATGGACAGATGGAGCCCTGGTGCTTATTGCACCAGGCTAGTTAAATCAGTCCATATTCATGACAGCCCCTGTCACAGAAGATGAGTAGGAGTGAGGAAGACACCCAGCCTTGACTCCGACATGCACATGCACACACACAAACACATATAAGAAGCAGAGCTCTAAATTCTAGAAAGGAAGAAAGAAAGGAAGGAAGGAAGGAAGGAAGGAAGGAAGGAAGGAAGAAAGAAAGAAAGAAAGGAAGAAAGAAAGAAAGAAAACTATGACAAAAATCTTTATGACTGTTGGGTGGAGATATCCTATGTTTCACATACAAAACAGACAAGAGAAAACTGGAAAATGGCAAGTTAAGCTGCAGCGGGATATACAATTTATGCTGTTTGCAATATTTTGTCTCAAAAATATAGAGCAAGTAGTTACAGTCTAGATGCATGACAAAGGACTTGAGATCATGCAAAATATTCTAACATAGAGGTTACCATACAGGTATGGTAACTCCAAGATGCAGTAAATACTTCAATACCATACAAGCAAAGGTGTATCAGCATTAATGCATTTGTAGCATTTATGTATAACAGATGGTCAAAACCATCAGTTATTATGAAAATGAAAGTGAACAACACAGTGAAATCTCAGTTCACATCTGTTAGTGACCAAAATTAAATGGCTGACAACACCAAGTGTTGAGAAAGTTCAGACCAGGTACATCTCATCTGCTGTTAGGAGAGGGTTGAGTACTTCAGTTGTTTCAGAAAACAGGTTGGAAGTTGCACACAAAGCTGTGTGACCTGTTGGGGATACTGAAGAGGCAGGAAAACAGATCCAAAATGGAACGCACACAAGAACCCAGAAATGCATTGCCCAGGGTAGATCTGTGCACAGCACTCAGCAATAAAAAGAATAAGTATTTGGTGCCTGCTAATAACATAGAAGGATCTCCTAACGCCCTAGGAACCAGACTGCAAAAAATGTGTGGCAAATGCTCCAACTTAGATGACATTTAGAACAGGTAAAGTTAATCTATAATTATGGAAGCCTGCTTAGGTGAAGAAGTGTCTGCCAAGGCTGAGGAAAATTTCTGGATGTTGTAAATGTCTGGATCTTGACCAAGTAGTAATTATGTGGGTGTAGGCGTTTGTCAAAGAGCATCAAACGGTGTACTTGGAAGATGCGTCATTCAAGGTTGATTAGGAACAATTTTATGGCATTAGTGGAATAGAGATAATGCATAAACAGAGTGTGCACATGAGTGTACATGCATTCTCACAAGTGCTGTGACACATGGATCAGTCCTCTCCTTCTACCCTGCTTGAGATGGGTTTTTATTGTTTGGCCACTGCACTCACTCATCAGGCTAGCTGGCTTGTGAGCTTCCAATGATTTTCTTGTCTCAAGTCACCCATCTCTCCATAGGAACTCTGGGATGGGTACTGGGGATCTGAACACTGGTCCTGACATTTGCACAGCAAAGACCCACTGAGTCAGCTCCCCAGTCTATAAATACATTCTTGTTCATTCCTTGGTTTTATAAAAATATAATTACAGGGCTGGGAAGGTGGCTTTGGGGTTAAGAGGGCTTTTTCTTACAGAAGGAATTTAAGAAAAAAAATAGCATTTGATGGCATTAGAATTATGATTTTTCTGCATGTCATGGCTTCCTGTGTTGAGACATTTGATTTTGTTTATTGAATTTGAATACTGTGACTCCTCCAAAATTACATATTTAAAGTGATAATTTGACAATTCCTTGAGATTTTCTAATGCACGCTTTAAAAAAAATTAATAGCTCACATGTATGGGTGTTTTGTTTTCATGTACATATGTGTACCCCTGGTGCCTGCGGGGGTCAGAAGAGGACATTGGATCCCCTGGATCTGGAGTTACAGACAGTTGTGAGCCATCATGTGGATGTTGGGTTCTGGGAATCAAATCCTGGCCCTCTGTAAGAGCAGCAAGGGCTCTTAACTGCTAAGCCATCTCTCCAGTCCCTCCCTCCCCTTCTAAGATCTTGAGTTTCATATTTTCATTTTGTTCCCTTTTGTCTTTCTTTTTCCTTGTTGTGTTTGATTAAAAACAGTATTGAGTCAATTCAGTCAGAGATAATATCCTTCCTTTGGTCTTTTAATTTTTTTGTGGGGAATACTCAGTGATTCATTACTAACCATGAGCTCAGTCATAGGTGTGTGTGTGTGTGTGTGTGTGTGTGTGTGTGTGTGTGTGTGTATGTGTTCACATATGTGCTGTATGTGTGCACAGGTGTGCAGTACACATGAAAATCAAACATTTCCCTCTGTCATTCTCCATCTTGGTGTTTGAGTCACTAACCTGGAGCTCACGGATTCAGCAAGACTAGTTGTCCAGAGAGCTGCAAAGATCCTTCTCCCCTCCCCTCTACAGTGCTAGAGCTACAGACACACTCCATCATGCCTGGCTTTAAAAACCGGGCTGCTGGGGACCAAGCTCATCATGAGATTTGGCCTTTTCACCTAACATCACATGTATGGCTGTACAATTATTCGTTAGACTTTTATTATATCATTTGCAGCGTCTTCAGTATCTGCAGATATTATGTCTTAAATTTTGATTACAAAGATAGCTCAGTAGGTACAGGCCCATGGGGCCCACATCAGAGAGTGAGAGAACCAACCCTGCAAAGTTGTCCTCCGACCTCCACACGTGCATGGTGGCATTTGTGCACCCACACTCACACACCCACACTCTCTCACTATGATCATGAATAACAATTAGAATGTTTATATTTTCTCTCACTTCTCAATTAGCATATATATATTTCATTATTTTTTAAAAACAGATTTTTACTGTTTTAACAGTAAACAGTTTTACAGTTTTAACAAAGTGCTGACTTGTGCTCCTTGAGATTTCTTTTATTCTTGTTCCTTTGGATCCAAGCTGCTTGTCTAGGTTTGTCACTGAGATGGGACCCATAACCCACCTGGTGCCACTGGCTCAGTTGGGTGCTAGTCACTCACAGGCCTGCCTGGGTCCTCAAGGCCTGAGCTGTCGAGAAGACATCCACAGGCCATGTAGAACCTTGAGTGCCATGATAATGAGCAACTATGTGGTGTGGAAATGTGAGAAAGAGAATGGTTTGTGTGCTGTGGAAAGAGGCAGAAGGGAAGACATGAACGCAGTGAGGAGTGGGCTGAGGTTGGTGGCATTTTTGCCACCTGAGGTCACTATAACATTTGGGCCCTGGGTTGCTGCCAAGGGCCATGTCCGACTTCATGGTCTTATCACAGCCAGTGTCTGTATTGGCAACCATGACCCATGTTGCCACCAAAGGCCACAAGGGTGTTCAGTGTCTGGTCTGCTACCTATGGCCATGTAGGTGTCTGTCTGATGGCCATGCTGTTACAAGGGGTATACTCATTTGAGTGGCCTGTGCTGCCATCCATTGCCATGGTGATGTCCAGACCAGAGCTGAAGTTGAGGGCATGTCTGGGTCCCTTGCCCTACAGCAGCCTGGGTTAGAGGTCTGAGTTGACCTCTGTGGCTCCTGTCGCTACGAGGGCCTTGTGAATGCCCTGGGTCTGGTCAGCTACCTGACACCAAGCATGCTACAGCTCGGGCCATACAAATCTGAGTGGCCTGCACTGCTACCCAGTGCCATGGTGACCAGGCTGGAGCTGCTGTCAAGGGCCATGTCTGGGTCCATGGTTTTGTTCCATCTGGAATCTGTGTTGATATCTGTAGCGTGTTATCACAGGAGGCCATAGGAACAATATATGATGAAATCAGAGGGTCATGCTGAGTCTTCCCTGACCTTCATTGGCTGCAGAGCCTCATGGGTGAGCCCTACTACCGTCCCACCCCCTCAGCACAGGCATGTGAGAGCTGGCCTTGATGGCATGAGTGTAAGAGAGCTGGCTCCATCCCTCCCCTGGGCAGGGCGGCTCAGCTGCTACCCAGACCCAGATTCAGGGCCTTGGGTTGGTCCATGCTAACATCTACCCCATCTATGACTTGCTGGAACACATGAATGCTACCCTAAGGATCTCCTTGACTCAGGATGGCTGCAGGATATCCAAGAGGAGTGGAGAGGCAGGAACGGCAGGAGCCAGGGTTTCTGTTTGTTTGGTTGGTTTTTAGCTTTTTTTTTTTTTTTTTAATTCTTTGGGGGGAACATTGAAAGCATGAGGGGATGTGAAGGTACTTGGAGGCATCTGGAATTGGGGTGCATGAGGTGATGGTCCCAAAGAATCAATAAAGGCATGTTAAAATTTAAAAAAAAAATTAAGATGGATATTTTTAAGATTCCCTTCCTTTCAGTCATATGAAGTTGTGTATTTCCTTCTAGTTGCCTGTTTATCTATATAGCCTACCAACTTCACTGTGCAGTATTGTGATTGTCTTTAGGTTTGGAACGTTTTCCAGGTTTTCTTTTGTTTTTTGTTAGTTTTGTTTATTTGTATTTTCTACTTTGACTCATGTTATTTGACAGGATATTATTTAAATTTCAAATATTTGGTTATTTCACAGATGTCTTACTGTTATTAATTCTAATATGGTTTTATGGTCAACAAACAATTAGTAATTAAACATTTTATTGGGACTTATTTTATGGTTCACCAAATGTGGTCCATCTTGATGAATACTCTGTATGTGTTTGGAGAATGTGAAGGTCCTAGTAGATAGAACATCTTAGTTTTTTTCTAGTTAGGTTAATTCATTATCATCCAGTTTATAAACCAATTTTGTCCTAGTGGACAGCCGAATTACTCTACGATCACTTTGGAGTTGTGTTTGCTTCAATGTGGAGAAGTCCACAGCATTTCTCAGGACCCTCAAACTGGCTAGGACTCAGTCACCATCCAGGTCCCCTATGGAATTTGCCAGTGTTGCTTTTAGGCTTTAGTTAGAGCTGTTCTAGAGACAGTCTTATAAAACCTGGCACCGATCCTAAGACAGCCTTGTGGTATCTCTGCTGCATCTGTGAGCACTCCTGTAGCACTCCCGAAGTTTACTAACCTGTGTAACTCCATCATCCACTTCCCAGTGTTTCTATCTCAAGGATCTCTTGTCCATACGCAATCCTTTGGAATCGACTCTCTGTTCAATCTGCTAGCCTTTTTCTTATGCAGGTACAGCCCAGACCAGTCACTGATTAGGTACAAAGACTCTTACAATGATTTCTGGGGCTACCCTCTACATAGCTGGCTCTTCAGTGCTGGAGATCTTTCCCACATAATTCAGTTGCTTCCATGGTCTTGAGTCAGATTCCGACTTCCTTGGTTAAATGAGATTAAGAGTCTCACTCTCTACTGACTGAGCTAGCAGGGTGATACTTTCCTTGGTTAAATGAAACTGCTATACTCAACTTGAACTACGGTTCATTGTTAGTTGATGAATCACTGTCCTCAGGAAAGAACTAGGGAAGTTAGGGGCTTCCCCTCCCAGTTTCTCTATCTCTTAGCAAACTGAAGCCTTGTAGAGTTTTCCTCTGTTGTCTGAAAATGGTGCTGTAATTGTTATTTGTTCTGAAAGAGCAGAGGTCTGTCATCCTCAAAAAACCAAACAAACAAAAAAACAAAAACAAAAAAAAAAACTTGAAATAGGGTTTTGGCAAAAAGATTGATTTGTATTAGTTTTAATTATATGTAGGTTTGTGAATCTGCATGTTGGAATGAGTATGTGAGTGAAGGTGCCCATGTAGGACAGAGGGATCAGATCCTCTGGAGCTGGAGTTACAGACAGCTGTGAGCCACCTGATGTAGGTGCTAGGATTCGAACCTGGGTCCTCCAGAAGAACAGCAAGTACTCTTAACTAGAACATTTCTCTAGGCTCTACATGTTTTCATAGCACTGTGGTAGATAGAGCTCTAAGATGACTCCTAATGACCCTGAACCTACATAATGCCCTTGAGTGGGGACAGTACCATGAGATCTCAAGCCTAGGATTATTTTAAGTTTTGTAGAAAACAAGATTTCATGTGGTGATTGGGATCCTAAGTCAAAAGACCTAATGAATGTACCTCTCACAGGGGACAGAACTTTTCCTGAAGAAAGACATGACATAGAGGGTTTCTATGCTGGGAGGGTTCACTTTTGTGGGACAGAGAAGGCATTCATGTTTCAAAGAGTCAGATATCTGTAAGAGCTGAGAGAAACCCAGGGACAGACAGACAGACAGACAGACAGACAGACAGACAAGGGCATTCTCGGTTCTGCAGTTAAAAATGGACTGAACTCACTTAACATGCTAAGAAAACTGGGAGTGAATTCTTCCCTGGAGAAAACACAGCTTGCTGATGCCTAATTTCAGCTTGTAACGCCTTGGACAGAAGACCCAGCTGACTCCTGCCGGCCTCCTGTCTGTGGGAACTGTGGAGGGTTTAAACCTCCACACAGGGCTCAGGAAAAGACAGATGTGTGGAACGACAACAATGGTTCGTGCTCTTCTTTTGCATAAATGCATTTCTGTTCTGAAAGAAAACAAACTGTGGAGACCAAAGAGCCAGAACTTCAGCAGGAAAACAGACTCTGCATAGCTCTGCGTGGTGCCCGTGGCAAGGAATTAATGGGGCTTTCCTCCTGGCCAGAATGGAACCTGGGAAAATGACAGATAAGCAGTTTTGTGTTTTGTTTTATTCCCTCTTGTTTTCCTAGCAGTTCTGGGGGTGGGATTCAGGGCCCTGCACAGGCTAAGCAAACAGTATACTGCTGAGCTGCAGTACCAGCCCTTAGAGGAAACATCAGGAGATGCTGGATCCAGACCAGAGCAATTGTTGGCTTGTCCGGCTTCCTATGGCGGGAGATGCCAGTGGTGCGTGTCCATGGCTACCTCAGATACCCGTATGTTAGCATTTCTCAGAGCCAGAACCTCGCAAGTCCTAGAAGCACTGAGTATTTCTCAAATATTTGGTCATGGCTCCCTCTGGGAAAGGCTTGGAAGAAAATTAATGATGCCCAAATGATAGTTTTGCAGGGCCCCGATCCTCCTCAGAAACCCAGTTTCCACTAAGAAAGCCATCCAGAGAGCTGAAGGAAATGTCACAAAGCCAGTCTTTGTAATGATTACACTTCTATCCTATTTCATCCCCACCATCGGGATCCCTCCCCAAAGTCAGTTCCCCACCTCTGTCTACTTTGAAAGGTAATTGCCATTGTCTGACCTCTCCTCCAACATCCTGTCTTTCTCTCTGCCATCAGAGAATGCAAATCTGCAGTGGCATCTCCCTCCACCATTGCTTCCAGCCACATGAGGCATGCACCGAGGAGATGAAGGACTTCATGCGCTAGTGCTCATTTGGACCATGCGTTTCCCTCCCTCCTTCCCTCCCTTCCTCCTTCCTTCCCTCCCTTGATTCTGCCTTTCCTCCATTTCTTCCTTCTCTTTCTTCCTTCCTTCCTCCTTCCCTCCCTCCTTCCATTTCTTCTCCCCCCCTTCCATCCTTCTACTTATCCGTTGGCAATTTTAAACATACATAATAATCTTAGTCATCTCCCGCCTGCCTGCTGCCTTTCCCCTCTGTGCCCACTGCCGTGGAAACCCTTCTTCCTAAGCAGTGCCCTCCTACTGCCCTGCCACTTGTGTTTGCAACCCACTGAGTAGGATTGTTTGCATGAGCCTGAGTAGGGATTTAATTACTAGATAAATAACAAACAACTTTTCAGTAGCACTCTGAAGAAAATGACTCTTTTCCAGCAACTGTTACTTGCCAGTAGTCCCCCACCCCAGGGAGTGTGGGACCTCAAGAGTTGTTCCTCCACTCATGAGGAAATATTGATAGGACCCAGTCTTGTGCAGGTGACCACAAATGCAGTTACTGCATATGTGCAATGGCATGCCATACCCAGAAGATGACCTTGTCGAACTTATCTCGACATCTTCCAGCTTACTTTCTTTCCAGCCACTCTTCCTTGATGTCCCTTCAGCCCCCTCTTCGACAGTTCCCTAAGTCTTGGGCATGCTATGTTTTGTAGATATACCCATTGGGGCTGGGCTCCACAATTCAGCAGCAGTGTATTTCTTAATGTCGAAGTGAAGAGAGTGTCCCTGGAGCCAAAGAAAGAAAGTCAGAAATGGTGAGAAGGAGACTCAATGAGAGGGGCTGCTGAAGCAAGGGAAGGCTTCAGCTACCCCAGGATAGCTCTGTAACAACGAGGAGGAGGAGGTATCAGGACTGATCCTGGGGAAGAAGGGATTGCATGGGTTAGACATGTCAAGTAACGTTGAGGTCAGAGCAATCAGGCTCAAGTGTGTGTTGAGTGTCCAGAGAATACTGAGCTAAGGGAAGAATCAAGAGAGGGAATGTCTGAATGGAGCCATTGGCATGAGGTACAGAACCACGGGATGCATCAGCCACACATGGCTGCTGATTTCCCCAGCTAGAGCCCACAAGCCCCGGCTATGCTTTATTTCCACGGAGTGATTCTTCTTCTTTTTAAAGTGAATAAAATCCTTATTAAAAAGGATGTTTAACTTGATTGACTCAGACATTTTAATGATGCACAAATATAGCAAACCATTGTATTATGTAATACCCAACTAGTATGTTCACTTAAAAATTAGTTTATATATTAAGTTAAAAATAAGTTAAGCAAATGAATAAAAAAAGGATTTGGGCTAAGAGAAATCAGGTCTTTTGCTGTATGTTCATGTTATAAGGCAAGGCAATCTCTATTACTCTCTCATATTTTTTGATTTTGTTACAGAATCACTGAGTAAATCCAGATGGCATATTTTTATTTCACATAGATAAAATAAAACCTTGTTTTAATAGATGAGGCAATCCTTCTTTTAGACTTCTGCTACTCTGTGAGATTTTTCTTATCACATTTTCTGGTTTGATTGGCATGTAAGTGTTGCGTGCTGAACCTTGCCTGAACACAGTAAAAAGATCTGTTGTGGTTAGACAACAAGGATGTCCATTTGACAGAAATGGTACAAAGCAGTTCTTTCAAACAGACTCTAAACATTTAGTCTCTATTTCAGTAGAGGGGAGTCTGAACATGAAACCGGAAGGCAGCCTTTCTCAGCCTCCAGAGGAATTGGGTCAGCTGTACGACTAAGCAAGGAAGCCAACCAAAACAGTGACACAGTGATGGATGCTGAGCATTGCATTACTGGCCTTATTTAATGTTCCTAGGCTGCCACAAGGCCTTGGGAACTGTGACTTTTTCTTGTAGTCTAATAATAAGTTTTCTTTCAGGCTATATGGGTTCTTATGGGTTTGGCATTTGTAAGTCATTGTTTGTTTTTCACTAATACCCAAACAACATTTATTTGTAAGACAAACATTGTAATTTGATATAAAGGAAGCTTTTTAATTGAAAACAGAATCTCTGAGAGTGCACCATATCCAGATTATAGTTTCCCCTCCCTCTACTCCTCTGCACTTACCCTCTCCTCCAGATCCACTCCCTTTCTGTCTCCTTAGAAAAGAACAGGCTTCTAAGAGAAAACAGTCAAACATGATAAAATATAATAAGATGAAGCAAAAACTATCATTCGAAGTTTCACATGGCAACCCAACAGGAGGAAAAGAGTCCCAAGAGCAGGCATGAGTCAGAGACCCACCCATTGTCACGGTCAGGTGTCCCATGAAACACTGAGCTAATGGCTACAATATACATGCAGAGGACCTGGTGCAGACCTGAGTGGGCCCAGTGCTTGCTGTCTCAGGCTCTGTAAGCTCATGTGCTCCTTGCTTAGTTCACTTCCAGAGCCATGTCCTTATGCTGTCCTCCATCTTCTCTGGCTCTTTCTACCTTCTCTTCCGCAGGATTCCCTGAGCTCTGAAGGGAGAGATTTGATGGAGACCTCCCATTTAGGCTCTACACATAATGTCTGGCTGTGGGTCTCTGCATCTATACCATTTGCAGCCCGACAAAAACTGTGATGATGACTAGATAAGGCACTGATTTATAAGTATAGCAGAATATCATTAAGGATTTTACCCCCAAGGTCTCTGGGCTATCTAGTCTCTGGCTATTGGTAGAGTGGGCCTTAAGTCAAATCAGACATTGGTTGGATATTCTCACAAATTTTGTGCCACCATTGCCCTAGCATATTTTGCAGGCAGGACAGATTGTAGGTCAAAGGTTTTGTGGCTAGTCTAGTGTCCACGTTTCTACTTTAGTACCCTGAAAAGTACCTTTCTGAACCAAAGAGACTAGAATGTAGGAGTGAAGGCTCCATGTAGGTAACAGCTTGACTTCTCCATATTCAATGAGTTGTGTAGTTGCTGTCTCTGGCAATGCCCCCCACCTCTGGCAGTTGGTTCTGAACATATGGGTTTGAGGTGTTTATAGGTCCAAGTGTTGATTTCTGGGTTTGTCTTTGTTGGCTGGGTGTTTTGTTCCTTGGCTGGGTGTCTTGCTTCTTCATTTCTGTTTCTCCTTTGACTTTTCAGTGTGATGGTTGTATGTTGCCCGTTTTACTGACCTGTTCAGCTGGTGTGTTCTCAGGGAGTGCCTGCTGGTGTTGGAGGCTGGGATACTGTAATGAGTTGGGGAAGGAAGATTAGGAGGGGATGCTATGGGATCCACAGGAGATCTGTGTGGGGTAGGTGGTGGTAAGGCTGCTGCTGGGGTTCTGTTGCAATGCTTGCTTGCTTGGGATAAGTCTGAGGGAATAGAAAGCAACTTCTCTTTTCAATTCATTCACTTGAGTTTGAGCTGGCTCAAGTGTATTTTTTTCCCTCATCATCACTAAAATCCTAACTACAACAACCTGTCAGAAACTGGGGGGCAGTACAGTCACGCCCTCCCTGGATTCAGCTTTACCATCTCCCCACGAGAGGGTACTGCATTACCTCCACGTTATCCTCTGGCTTGGACGTCCTGTAACTGCTTCCCTTTCAACTAGTTTGCTCATGGAAGCACATACACTAAGGCAGCCAGTTGTCTAACCCTTGCCTACTCTCCTACATTCCTAGGGCTATTTCAGATAAGAGACTCCTTCCTGGGTTGCTACACTCATAAACACTGGACCAATTCTAAGACCATCTGTTTCCTGGCCAAATGTTTGCCATGTGGTATGTACATAAAGGGAGGATTCAGGCAACAAACATGTGTTTTATAAACCATGATGCCATAAAGAGAACACAGAGGATGAAAGACTTTGTAATAATGCCATAAGAGGGATTAGATTTAAGCCTAACCCAGTAAAGCATGGCAATAAATCCTTATCTACAAGTTGCTTCAGGTGGCACATGCCTGGAGTCCTAGCTAGTCAGAAGACTAAGGTAGAAGAGTCAGGTAAGCCCAGAAGTTTAAGACCAGCCTGAGCCACATAGTGAGATTGATGAGATTCTCTCAGGTAAGGACACTTGCTGCCAAATGTGACAGCCTGAATTCGATCCCCACAGCCCACATGGTGGAAGGAGAGAAGTGACTTCTGTAAGCTATCTGACTTTCACATGTATGTAATTCACAGGCATGCACCCATTCACACATGCACACACAATCACAGGGAGAAAAAAGGTTGCTTTCTGAAAATGAGAGATGTTATCATTCTGAGAAAAATGGATACACACACACACACACACACACACACACACACACACACATATATATATATATATATGTTTGACTATACACTTTGACTTCAAATTTGATGCCAATTTTCTTCCTTATGGCATTATCTCTCCGTTTCTAGCTGTTAACTCTGACCAGGGCTTGTGTTTCTCCAGATGTGATATTTGGTTTTGCTACCCATAGCTTCAAAGGTAAAGACAGAAAGATTTGTTTGCCCCAAAGGCAAAGGTGTTGTGATGAACCAAGGAAGCATACCCCCTTGTCCCTATGGTTAACCCCTAAGGTCTGCTATGTCCCGAGTACTCTGTGTGGTCTCATAGCCCCTCACTCATTCCTTATACAGTTACGAGCCTTCCAGAACCCCAACGTTGTGGCAGTGGTATAAGGAAAGGGTCTCCTGTATCACATGCCCATGCCTCTAAATTCACTTACATCTCCAGTTAGAAAAAAAATGCACACATGCCGAGAGGCCCTTTGGAACCAGTGAAAACACCCTCTTCCTTTATATAATAATGGTGGAATTGATGTATGCCTTGAATACTTTGGGAAAATACATAGCTGATTTTTAGAAAACAAACTACTATCTTTTGTATGGCCCTTTAATTCCAAAGTATTAATCCAACAGAAGTGAAAACATAGGTCCACAAAATAATTTATGCAAGAATGTTTTATCCATAAGAACAAAATCTGAAAGCGTTCAAGTATCTCTCACTGGGAGAATGGGCTAATAACCCATGATATTCTTGTTCATTGGGGTTAAAAAGTAGCAACACCTGGTACATAAAGTAACATTGGGGTAAGGAGATGGCTCAGCTCCTGATACACAGACAGCACTGGAGGGGCAGATGGCTCAGAAGGTAAAAGCACTTACTCTTCTTGCAAAGGACTCAAGTATGTTTTCCACCTTGCTGGACAGCTCACCACCTGTAACGGAAGCTGCAGTGGAATCCAGCATCCTCTTCTCGTATCTAAGGGCACCTGTACACACACACACACACACACACACACACACACACACACACACACACACACGGTTGGAGGTGTCTCTTAAAACTCCCAGACCATTTTTATTTGCTTTGAGTGACCCTTGAAAATGTTCTTAAGTGAAACGAGCTGGGCTTACTCCTTAACATATTCTTTATTTACATTGACAGAAATAAAATTACAGTGAAAAAAATCAGAATGCCAGATGGTATAGTGATGTACTATATCTTCATAATATCTGGCCCACAGGTATTTGTACACTTTGACAAGTCTCAACTAGTGAATATGAATGATTTATGCATTTCATTGTGTGTGAAGTTTACCTCAAGAAACCTAGAAACACTCCCTTGGTAGAGGGTTGGAATGCTTCAGTATTTAGAAGGAACAGTGCATCAGTTCTTAGTATGTTTGTAACTTATTTTTGAAATATATCAAGAAACTAAATTGGTTTGCTGGGTTGGCAGCGAGGAGATGAAATGTTCATAATAAGTTCAGGGGTTGGGTATGCAAGTAAAACCATCCCACAGCTGTAAATCTTCAGTTTTGCTTTATGTTGGAAAAGGCAGGTAGCAATGAGATGCTGCAAACATCTGGAGAAGCTACATCATTGCCATCTGCATCATCTATCATCCACATCCGGAACAGCTCAGCCAGAATAAAACAGTCCTTGGTAATCAATTTGCAAATGGCCTTTTTTGGCTACGATCTCCTGGCATCAAGATAGGGCAGGCCAGAAGCATCAGTGGAGCTACCTAAATCACAGTTCCCAGTTTTTTACATAAAATTGCTGTAACCCACATGAACCATTACTTGAAAGGTAGTTCTGGGTGTCTCTGGAGCTAGACCTGGTGGTTGGCTCATTAATCTTAGTATTTGGGAGACTAATGCAGGAGGGTTGAAAGTTTGAGGCCTGCTGTCAGGACTACCCAGCAGGACTCTGCCTTGGAGTGGGGGGAGGGAGGAGGGAGGGCTGTGTGTGTGGTGTCAGGAGTGATTCTAGGGAAGCTAATTTGTTAAACATACTGATCCTCATCACCTTCCCCTAGTGTATTCAGTAAACATAGATCAAACCCTTTCCTCATGACAGGTGTTGGAACTGAGCAAGGAGCCTCCCTGTTATTGGGCTCACAATAACAACCTTTCTGTACCCCATAGTTAATCCTTCCTGCCACGTCTTCATGGAGGACTTTCCTTGGGTTTGACTCTCAAGCTCTGCATAAACAAACCTTCTAGGACAGTGTGAGTCTAGGAGAGCTATGACAACAGGACTCCCTCACAAAAGACATTTTAGATCAAGGACCGTGGCTGTTGCTGCTGGGAAGTCATGTCCCAGGAACCTCTCCTGCCAGCCTGGCCCTCTCCCTACTGTAGATTCCATCCTCTGCACTACAGAAAGCAGGTGAATGGTATTAGTTTGTAGTCCCAGCATTGGAGGGGGTTGGGGGAGGAGAGAAGATCAGGAGTTCAAGGTCATCATTCACTATATAATGAGTTCCAAGCCAGCCTGGGATACACGAGACCCTGTCTCAGACAAACCAAACAAGTCTATTCATGGGTTGACCTTTCCTTTTAATATTTAGATGTGTATAAAAGCAAAGAAAAAAATCCTATAAATCCACCTCTCAAAATAAATGGTTAATGTTCATTTCCCATCTTAAAAGAAATTTATCTACTATTTATTCAAGAGATAAGACATGTTTTGAACCTCAAAATTAAAAGGCCTGGGGGCACTGAAGGACATAAATATCTCCTAGACTTGAAGGCAAATGATAACAATCTCTTTCTTATCATTACTGTTCGTCTCAAAGAAGTTAGGAAACAGAATGAACTGGGCGCTTTGGTGGGGACTCTGAGGGGAGGGCTTGCTCATAAATCGAAGGGAGATGGAGGTCCTGAAGGTTTACAGTTCACCCGAGCCTTTCTGTTATTCCAAGTATAACCTCTTCAGAAGACTGCCTTTGTATTCCACACGAGCAAGGCTTGACTAGACTCTAGGGAGTGAAGCTCTCCCTCTCCATCTCCAGCTTGTGTGGGTGCAGAAAGAAACCCAATGTTTTCAAAAGCACCTACCTTTTAAAACCTAATATTTAGACAGTCATCAAGAAGGCATTAGCAAATGATAGCAAGGATGTGGACCAAAAGGAGCCATTATACACTACTGGTAGGGACACTGCCATTGAATACAAACAGAGATGGTCACATTAAGTGAATTAAGCCAATCTCAGACAAATACCATGTTATCTCTCGTGTGTGATTCCTAGGTTTTTCAATAGAAAAATGAAGTCATGCATATATATATATATATGCATATATATGTGTGTGTATACATATACATATATGTATATGAGTCATGAATGTATATATGGCATGGAAGTTGAAGTCAAACTGTCTAGGGATGTACATTGGTGTTTGATTTTATTAGGTGAATGCTGGAGGTCCCCACATCAGAAGCAGCAGTAAGAACCCCTCTGCTATGCCTGCACCCATGGAGCACAACTCTATTCATCTGTTTCCCTCAAAGTCCATTGAGTTAGAAATGACCCCAGAAAGCACCCACTCCTGCCCCATTTTTCTAGAGATTAAGAAACTGAAGCCAGAAAAGGGTACTAGGGCTCTGGCATATGAATTGGTTCCCAGGAGGTAATTAAAAAAGAAAGATAAAGCATAAAATGTATCCTCTTAATTGTTTGAATCAGTCAATTTGGTATTATACACACACACACACACACGCGCGCGCGCCAAGCTATCTACACACATCCTTCATCCTGTAAAACAGAAACACTGTTCTTTAAAATTCTCTTCCTTTCTCTGTCCACCACTGCAAACTATCAACCTTATTTTCTGTCTCTAAATTGCCTTGAGTAGATGGAACTACACAGTTTATCTATGAGTGATTTATTTTATCACATTTATCTCCACCCCCATACCCAGACTCATCCATACTATGTACCACAGAACAGTTTTCCTTTTGAAGACTGAATGGTCTTCCAGGGTATGGATACACTGTGTTTTGTTTATCCATTCATCTGTTGGTAGATACTTGAATCTGCTGCTAGATAATTTTAGCTATTGTGAATAATATACTATGAGCATGGATGAGCAAGTATGTCTTCAATATCTTGCTTTTAATTTTGTTTTTTAGGTCTTACTTCCTTATTAAGTCTGGTTGGAACTCATGTTTAGCCTTCTAAGTCCTGGATTGATGGACATGATTCACCATGTTTGGCTTCTACTCATTTGTATATCTACCCAGAAGTAAACAATAGCCAGATTATATGGTGTTATTGTCTGGATACTAATCCCCCCCAAGACCCATATCTGCAAACATGTTCAGCCGTCTGCTATGTGATTAGGAGGCAGTGGCTCCTTCCTGAGGAGCAGTTATTAGAAGGATGTTAAGTCGTTGGGAGTGACTATGCCATTTTGCATTCCCACCAGTGGTGCACAAGATTTGGGGTGGGTCCTTGGAATGAAATCCCTGTGGATACAGAGGGACACTGTAATTCATTGATTAAATATCGCAGTTCCTTTGTCTTTTCATTCACTGGTGGACTCTTGGCTTAATTCTGAATATCATCTACTGTAAATGGTGCCAAAGACAGAAGTATCCCTTCCAAGTGGTATGGCTCTATCACAAGGGTGATGATGTCCCTTCCACATGGTGTGTGTGTTTTGTTGAGTTTTAGGACTAGCTACGTATATCAACTATTGATCTCTCATCAGACCCATGGTTTTCAAATATTTTATCCCATTTTGGGGGGTTACATCTGTTAAGACTTGGGCAGTTTTCAATCTCCGTATTCATGAGAGTTCCCGTCCCCTTCAGGCTCACTGGTGCGGGACACTCAGCCCTCTGGCATTGCTGGCAGGTGTGGAAGATGGTTAAGAAGCTGGAGAGATGGCTCAGTGGTAAGAGCACTGGCTGGTCTTTGAGAGGAAAATGGTAAAAATGTTCTAGAACACAAATTTGCCATTTTCTAAAATATCTAAGTCTATCTGTATTCCATAGGAAAGAAAGTCTTACTGCACATGAGAGGAAAGTATTCACTGAAAAGCTTATAAAATTTAGTCAGAAACTGGAAGAAGCCGAACTATCCACTATTAGGTCTCAAACCCAGGAAAAAAGGCTGAGATACCTAATAACATATCTAAAAGGACTCTGGCCACCAGGTTTTCCTAGCAACCCTCAGTCCCTACTTGTTACAGGGTCCTCCTGGCTGGCATACCTCCACTCCTGCCTTGACCTCTCCTCCCGGAGCTGGGCTGCCCTCCCCCAGAGGCTTGTCCCTGTATAATCCAGCCAATTTGACTACATGACCCTATTTACCCTCTTGGCTCTTTTTGTCCCCTTTTGGTCTCGCTCCTGGCTTCCTGGTCTCCTGCCTCCCTCCATCTTTTTCCTCACATGGCCTGGCTCAGTTTGGCCATGTTCACTCTGGACTTTCCTAGATGTCTCTGTCACTTGCTTCTGGCTGTTTTCTCCCTGTCACTGTCATCTACAATAAACTGTCTCCTCCACTATACCTAGGAGCAGTCATGTCTTCCTCTGCATTACTTTTCTTCATTCATCCATCAAGTAAAAGTAACAACATATATCTTGGACTGTATTCATGTAATAAAATACCACTCAGTAACAGGAAAGAATAAACTACTATATTAACGCAAGCTAAATGAATCATATTGAGTGGTCCAGGTAAAAAACAAACATTATATTATTTCATTCATACAAAATTCAAAAAGTAGAAAGACTACTTTCTAGTGATGAGGATAAAATAATGGTGACACAGGGAAGAGCAGGAAGGAATATGCTTCAGGGCAAAGGAGATGTTCCCTGTCTTGTTCTAGATCAGTGGTTCTCAACCTTCCTAATGCTGTGATCCTCAGATACAGTTCCTCATGTTGTGGTGATCCCCGTCATAAAATTATTTGCATTGCTGCTTCATAACTGTAATTTTGCTATTGTTATGAATTGTAATGTAAATACTAATGGGAGATGTCATTCTGTATATGTTTCTCATACTGGTTAATAAATAAAACACTGTTGGCCAATAGGAAAGGAGGATAGGAGGGACTAGGAGACAAGGAGGAAGAGGAAGTAGTAAGGAGGAGCCAAGATGGAGAGTCTGGAGAGAGCAATACGCAGCAGCCGACTCCCAGTAAGAAGAACACGTGGACATACATAGATTAACACAAATGGGTTATACTTAAGACAGAGCTAGCCGATTAAAAACTATCACCAGGCCAATAGCATTGTATCAAATACAGAGTCTCAGTGTGTTATTTGGGGCTGGCGCAGCGGCAAAACAATACCAGGCGGCGGGTAAAAAAAACTGTACTTCTTACAAAATACCTGTGTTTTCTGGTGTTCTTGAGTGACCCTGGTGAAAGGTGGTGTGACCCCAGCGTTGTTGGGACCCACAGGTTGAGAACTGTTCATGTAGCTCATCATTAAACAAGTATATGGCTAGATATTTAACCTTGATAAAATATTTTAAATGGAAAAGAAAGCAAAAGTAAGTCAGGGAAAGCACATCTTCATCTAGGTATTTTGAGAGACAGACATGGGGATATTTGAAATATAAAGAATATTACTTTAAAACTAAAAAGGAACAGTAAAGGTTTGGGGCATTGAAGAATTTCAAGGCCATCAAAATCCAAAGGGAAATAAAATGAGAAATGAGAGGAAGGAAGAAGTGTCACAGGTTATGCCCTCTGGTCAAACAGTCTTCTGCAAGGAGCAGGCACTGACTGGTTCTCACATAATCCGGTCATTAAAGATGTTTACAGGCATACACTCCATCTCTACAGCAACCTGGAGAGGCCAACAAACAGGAGAGACATCCTGTACATGCAGTGCTGGAGCACAGTCCTGTTTGATCCCAGACTAAACAGTCCTCCACCACTCACAGGACCAATGCAGCCAAACAGGTGGGCTGCAGGGGACACGCCTGGAGCCAGGAAGCCAGACGAAGGATAAGGTTCCAAGAGCCGGTGCCAGTTCTTAAAAACTAGAGACTGAAATGAGCCATGTAGGACCTGAACCTTTAGACAAAGCAAACCTCCTCCGTTTTAACGGTAAAGAAATGAAAGAGCAACATCATGTATTATATATACATAGAACTCATATTCTACAGTTGACAATAGTATTCATGTCCTGATTGGTTTTCCCAGCAGCCTGGTGAGATGGGTAGGAAATAGATAATTTCACCTTGTTTATCTGTTTCCTAATTACTGAGGTAAACTATACCATTGTCTGTCTCCTAAGAACATAGTTATTCAGGTTGGAGTTATTCCTGTCTTGAGCTGGCTGGGAATAGTGAATATGATCTGCATGTTTAATGTGCACTGAACAGCCACACACACAGAGAATCTTATTTGCATGTTTAATGTGCACTGAACAGCCACATGCAGAGAATATGATCTGCATGTTTAATGTGCACTGAACAGACATACACACAAAGTATGATCTGCATGTTTAATGTGCACTGAACACACACACACACAGAGTATGATCTGCATGTTTAACATGCACTGAATAGACACACACACGCACACACACACACACACACAGAGAGAGTATGATCTGCATGTTTAACATGCACTGACAGAGTATGATCTGCATGTTTAATGTGCACTGAACAGACACACACACACACAGAGTATGATCTGCATGTTTAATGTGCACTGAACAGACACACACACACAGAGTATGATCTGCATGTTTAATGTGCACTGAACAGACACACACACAGATCTGAATGTGACTGGTTTCAATAACAGAGGAATGACAGTCTTTGTATATTATTATGATTTCTGATCAACATGATACTGTGAAATCATAACATAAAAATACAATTCTAATACTCCCATTCTCACCAGGCTTCTGGGGCTGTGACAGAACTTATAAAACACTAATGAAAATGAAGGTAGACAAGTTTGAAAAAGAGTGAAATGATACATAACCCCCCATCTCTCTCTTCCTCTCCCTCCCTCTCTTCCTATCTACCTGTTTCAAGCATACTGCTAAGAAATAGTAATTCTGATAAACATTTAAATGTATTACAGTCTCCAGTTTTAGGATTTCTGTTTCATTATTTAAATACACTTTGAAATGCTTCATGATTCTTTCTTTTCTGACAATCTTTTGCATATTTATATGAAAATGTAAAAAGTACATTGTAAAATGTAAAAAGCTAATGGTTTATGTGGACATGCTAAGTGTTATACACCATCCCAGGTATCTCAATATGCTGAGGCTGGCCCAACTTATTCATATGGATTACCACATAAGTGCCAGACCTACAGATAAAGATGTACTTGAGAAGAGATACCCTGTTCATGGCCATAGGCTTCTAAATAACTCCCATCCTCTCTGAGAATGTTGTTAGAGAAGGAGTTGGTTTAGAGGGTAATAAGGCCAGAGCTGATGAAGGCTTGCAGCTTCCATCATGGTGATGGGTCCTCTTTACATGCCACCTGATGCGCTCTGACTCGGTAGAGCTTTCCATGAATATAGATAGCAGATTGCCTGTGAAGTGGAGGGGAAGGGGGTTGGCAGTATGCAACCTGACCCTTACATGAGAGATGAGCGAGTGGGCAGGTACTCTGTGGTCCCAGGCTTCTTCAGGCTGGTTGTTAAAGTTAATGAACACTTTCATGGTGACTCATTTCCTCTCTCCTGATGTACGATTTGCTTTAATATCAGCTGATAAAGGTATGACAGTATGCCTTGCTTACCTCAATGTTCATGGTCAATATCTCTGTCAAATACAAACAAAATCTAAGGTCATAAAAATTGTGCCCTATAAAGGTGGGGGGAGCAATTTTATTTGTTTTGAGACAGGGTCTCACATAGCCCAGGTGGACCTCCAGCTCTCTATGTATTCAAAATCAACCTCAAACTTCTGAGCGCCCTGCCTTTACCTCCTGGTGCTAGGAGTTTTCAGCGTGCACCACTATGACCACTTTACACCTACACCACGCTAAGGATTAAACCCAGGACTTAGTGCACACTGGACAACCATTCTACAGACTACACTAGATTTCCAGTCTGAGCACAGTAATTGTTCAAAAGTAATGAGTAAGTTGGGCAGTGGTGGCCCATGCCTTTAATCCCAGCACTCCAGAGACAGAGACAGGTGGATCTCTGGAGTTCGAGGCCAGCTTGGTCTACAAACTGAGTTTCAGGACAGCCAGGGCTACACATAGAAACCTAGTCTTGAAAAACAAAAATCATGCCATTTTCTTAGGGTTTAGAACTGGAATATAATTAAGACCCCCTCCCCTTCAAATGGCCACTTTAACACATCAGATCTACAAATCTTTCCATCCAGGTCCTTTCTTTCTTTCTTTCTTTCTTTCTTTCTTTCTTTCTTTCTTTCTTTCTAATTCTCCTTAAATGCAACATTCTTTGATCTCTTTCTCTCATTCGTTGCTCCATTGTGTACTGCCTGCACCTTCACTTCTGCCTGGCTGAAGCTCTTGCTAATGTAATATTTACATAAAAACCACAATAGAAACAATACTCCTGAAATGCTTCTAGCAGGTACCAAGTGAGTCCCTGTCATTCCAAATAAGGGCACAGATTGTCCTTGGCTTCAAATGAAGAAAGGCGACTACCTGACTCAAAAATGGGAGTTTTTTTTTTTTTGTTTTTTTTTGTTTTTTTTTTTTTTTTTTTTTTTTTTGGGTCATGCAAGCTAGAAGATGAGGAGGTCACTGCCATTCAAACGTCAGCCAGGAAAAATTGAGTCAGAAAATCATGCTATAAATAAGTCAAGAGAACCCCCAGATGACAGCCTTCTTACTACAGTGTACCCAAGCATTAGCAGAGACACTGTTGTTTGGAGATAATAAGTAAATTCAGCTCAATCCAAGTTCAACAGCTTTGCTCCAAACCTCTGCATGGTTCCCATGAGTCCTCAGGACTTTCTTGAACAGTGTCTCTGTCTTCAATCTTCCTGTGAATAGAAACTCTTTCTTTTGTTCTATAGGAAACTTCCTACAACCTTCTTGGTCTGTGCTTTGTGGTATAGTAGCCCCTAGAGACACATGGCTATTAAAAATGAAGTTTTGTGGGCTGGGGACGTAGCTTAGTTGGCAAAGTACTTGACCAGCATGCATGAGGCTCTGGGTTCAACCCCTAGAATTGCATAAAACCAGACATGGTGTTGAATGCACTTGGGAGATAGAGACAGAGGAATCAGAAGTTCAAGATTATCCTCAGCTACAAATTGAGTTTGAGGTCAGCCAGCTTGGGATACATGAGATCCTGCTGGTGGAGGGGGTTGGGATGGGTGGGGACTTTGCTCTTTCAAAGTTTAATATCCAATTGCTTATTCTCACTAGTCACTTTCCAGTTTGATTGATAAGCACCTGTGGTGAGTGGCTCCCTGGGGGCAGCACAGAGCACAGATTGAAATGTGTCTGTTGGGCAGTCAGAGTGATACATCATGAATTGATGAGGAGAGTTCACGAGTAGGGTAAAGGAGGAGAGACTATAATGTTTCATCCCAAATGCACTTTGACCTAATCCCTTTCTTTTCCTTCCCTTCCCTTCCCTTCCCCCTTCCTTTCCTTCCTTCCCCTTCCCTTCCCTTTCCTTTTGGTGTTGCGATTGAACCACACTCTCACACAAGCTCAGCAAGTGTTCAGCCGCTAGCCCTATTTAAGCTTAATTAGCCACCTGCCTCTGTTCAGAAGCGAGCCCTTCACCATAGTGATGTAGCAATAAGTGTGTTTCTATTTGGAGGAGACTGGTTGGAAGCCAGTCATGACATTGACACAGGTAAGAGGTTTTCAGCTGCAAGTTAAGATTTCTCTGCAGAGGAAACAAACATCTCTTTTAGAATTATGTTCCCAAACTTACTAAGTAATACTTCTCTCTGTGGGGCTAAAAAAAGGTGTGGAGGGGAGGAGCTAAAAAAAGGTATGGAGAGGAGGAGCTAAAAAAGGTGTGGAGAAGAGGAGCTAAAAAAGGCATGGAGAGGAGGAGCTAAAAAAGGCATGGAGAGGAGGAGCTAAAAAGGTGTGGAGAGGAGGGGCTTAAAAGGTGTGGAGGGGAGGGGCTAAAAAAAGGTGTGGAGGGGAGGGGCTTGTAGCAAAGGCTCTTTCAGGGGTGGCTGGTCACACTGGTCAATACCCTTTGCTGAGGATGGGCTCATACAGGTGAGAGACATTATGAGTCCGCACTGTGAGTGACCTGGAAATGCCATCAAGAAAACAGACACTTTAAACAAAGCACCGACACATGAGCTGTTCAGGAGGCATGGCCCCCATCAGAGTGGAGAACAGGAACACTGCCCAAAAGCAAGCTGTACCTGGGCTAGGGAGACAGCTCGCTTGTAAAGAGCTTGCTGTGCAAGCACAACGACCTGCATTTGACTCCCAGATCCTAGATTTGGGGAGGGTGGACAGATTCTAAAACACCTGAGCTTGGCCTCTGTCTCTGTCCACACACTTGCACACACACGGAAGTATCTTCCTGTCCTTTTCATCTGGTACCTTCATCTACACACCCAGATCCTTGTGTCCATTGAATTAACTAAGTAGTCCATGTATAAACATGGGCAAATAAAGAGAGCGGAGGATGTTGCAAACACAAAAAAGGCCTGAAACCTGGCCTGACATGGCGACTTGTGGGCAAAGAGGGCCATGTGTTGATGGAGCAGTCGCTGCCAGTGCAGAAAGCATGAGTGGCAGGGGCCCGAGACGCGGAGGGTTTGATTAGTCATGTCCAGAGTCGGAGTGAATATGGGGCTCAATGGCAGTTTTCTTCTTTTTGAAACTTTTTTTTTTTAAATTTAAAATATTTAATTTTACATATGAGTGTTTGGCCTGTTTATATGTATATGTGTGTACTATGTATGTGCCAGCTGCTTGTGGAAATCAGAAGTGGGTGTCGGATCCCCCAGAACTGGAGTCACAGGTAGTCATGATGTGGGTGCTGGAAATCAAACCTAGATCCTCTACAAGAGCAGCCAGTGCTCTTAATGGCTGAGCCACCTCTCCAACTCCCTCAACCGCAATTTTCACTGGAAGCATAACATCAGGTTTTCATGGTCAAGAATTCCGAGAAAGGGCTGGAGAGATGGCTCAGTGATTAAGAATACTAGCTGGTGTTCACGAGGTCCTGAGTTCAGTTCCCAACAACCACATGATGGCTCACACAGCCATCTGTAATATGATTTGGAGCCCTCTTCTG
The DNA here is from genome assembly GCF_943737965.1 of Phodopus roborovskii. Taxonomy (NCBI): domain Eukaryota; kingdom Metazoa; phylum Chordata; class Mammalia; order Rodentia; family Cricetidae; genus Phodopus; species Phodopus roborovskii. The sequence continues at coordinate 29,449,282 of NW_026126540.1, forward strand.
GCCTGGAGACATACATGCAGAAAGAACACTGACACATAATAAATAGATTTTAAAATAGTAGAAAATATTAAAAAAGAAAGAAAGAAAAGAAGGAAGGAAGAAAAGGAAGGAAGGAAGGAGGATTCCGAGAATTCATGCCGTCAAATATTTGTGTGTATGTGATGGGCATGGTGGGGGAGGAGGATTCGGGCACATGTTGATGTGGAGGCTGTTCTTTTCAATGACTCTCCGCCTGATTCCCTGAGACAGGCTCTCTCTGACCAGTGGCCCTGTGATCCACTGCTCTTCACCTCCTTCTGGGATTACAGGCACCTGGCACCACACCTAGCTTATGGGGTGAACTGAGCTCGGGTTCTCCTGCTATGCAGCCCACACTTCACCCCCTGAACCATTGCCACGACCTTCAGATGCCTATTTTCTAAGAAAGTCTCAATTTAATCAACACTGGACCTTGGCAGGTTCAGCCTCATGTCAACACTCTCGAACCTTGGTGGATATTGCATGCTTCTTTGGTTTCTATTCATATTGAAAATAAAGTACTGCTAACCTTTCCAAAATCATTATAATTACCTGTTACACTCAACACTTATTCCTCTAGTGAATCAAATTCTTTGCTTCTGGAATTCCCCCCCCCCAAAAAAGCATACTGGAATGGTAATTTTAATGATTCTATTGATTGCTTTTAAGTTCTTATAATTTACATTCCACTATTTTGTATTAACTCTTATGGCTGCCTGGCTAGATATAGAGTCAATTTCCTTCACACTTTGAAAATCATTTCCTAAAGCTGTCTTCACTTTGCTTCTCCATCTTGGTGCCATTTCAGCTCTTGTATTCTTTTCTTTTTTGTGTGCTATTTTCTTTTATTTTTTAAAGTTAAAATAGAATTACATCACCAACAACTTTCCATCCACCAACCTCCCTTTATGCCCTCTTGAAATCATGGCCTCTTTTTCTTTGGTTGAGGTTGCTAGTGTGTGTGTGTGTGTGTGTGTGTGTGTGTGTGTGTGTGTGTGCACAACCTGCTCAGACTATCTAGCAGCCTCATCCCTAGGGAGGAAAATGTATCCCTCTCTTGGCTTGGCATTACAGTTTTATTATTTTACCTTATACACGGGTGTTTTACTTGCATATATGTCACATATGTCTATGTATTACATGTGTGGAGTGCACAAAGAGGTCAACAAAGGTGTCAGACCACCTGAAAGTGAAGTTGCAGGCAGTTGTGGGTCTCTATGTGAGTGCTGGGAACTGAACTCAGGTCTTCTGCAGCACTGAGTGCTTTTAATAGCTGAGCCATCTCTCAAGTGTCCCCAATCTGATTCCTGACTCTTGAGAAGTAATTGTTACTGATTTGTGCATTTTAGATCTCTTGTTTTCTAAAGTGAATGTATGTTGTATTCACAGTTTCTTTTAGATCACTCCTTCATGGTAGTTAATGAGGCTTTTAAATTCAGATGTCTCTCTGACCCCTTATATTCTGAAACAGAGTCTCAATGCAGCACAGACCGCTTTAGAACTCTGCTATGCAGCTGGGGATGGCCTCGGGCTTCTGATCCTTCTGAGTGTTGGGATCACAAGTCCATGACACCACCTCTCCTTTTATGTCTGGGGATCAAATCCAGACCTTGCTGTATGCTAGAAGATGCTCTATCAATTGAATTTCACCCCTCACTCCACTGCCATGTAGCTCAGGCTAACCTAGAACTCATGATGGAGCCCAGTGTATCTGCAAATTCAGTCTTACCCCAGCCTCCGAGTGCTGGGATTAATGTGTGCCAGCCCTCATGTCAGACCAGGTTCCCTTTTATTCTCATGTCTCAAGTTGGGTGTGAGTTCTATCAGTGCTCTCCTTTTGTCCTGACCAATGGAGGTTCCGGTGAGAGACCTCTCACAGTCTAGACATAGTAACTCCCATGTTCTGACGCTTTTTGTCATCTGAAGTCTTAAAAACAGTGGCACATGGATCAGAGTAACAGTCAAGGTAGAGCTTGGCTGAAGAAGCTCTACCTCATCACAATGTTTTGCAAAACTTGTGTGTGTTCCTTCTGCATCAGGCCTCTGGGGCTGGAAAGGCTCAGAGTTGGTATCTGTACTCTCTATTGTACAGTGTAGCAGGACCTTTCCTATCCAGCTTTCTAAAGGGGAAAAGCACTGTGTATTAAACAGGTAAGCTCACCCAGTAATACCCTCCTTCATACTCAGATTAGGATCATGGATCCAAGAAGTTCAGCACATGTCCAGTGCTCACTCTGTCTGTCTGTCTATCTATCTATCTATCTATCTATCTATCTATCTATCTATCTATCTATCTATCTTGACATTCCTGGCTGTCCTGCTCACTCTGTAGATCAGGCTGGCCTCAAACTCACAGAGATCCACCTGTCTCTGCCTCCCCAGTACTGGGATTAAAGGCAGGTACCACCACCAACCGGCTGGTGGGTAGTAGAATCAGCCAGACCCAATGCTCTTCCCCTCGAGCATTGTCAGAGTGTTCAGGTCACTGGAAGAGGTAGGCTGGGAAAACTGATACACACTCTTCAGGGTAGAACATCTTTCCAGAAAAGAAAGGAAGACAAAGGTCACCCACAACACGAAGAGACAAAAAGGAGAGGAAGATTACACAACAGGACCAAGCACAAGTAAGTGAAGAAATGGGAGAGGAGAAGGGCAACTCTCAGACTACAGGATACTGTTGATTTTAATAACGCGGGCATTAAAGATTTTGTTTGCACACAGGGAGAGGTTCTGCTCTTAGCTAGACAAAGCTCAGTGTGTATTAGTTCTAAAGCTATCGCTTGAACAGTTCAGTTTTTCACTGTAGATAAGGGTAATTATTGGTAAATAACGTTATTGCTTCATGACCCGAACAGGTCATCACATCCAGAGGCAAGGAGGTATAAAGCTGCAGGGACCTGGGACCACTGAGGCTGAAGAAGGCAGGTTCTCAAGAGTGTTGCTTCCAACCAGGTAATCCTCCCTGCAGTGCAGTGCAGAAAGAGGGATTTCTGTGAACACCTGTTATTCTCCGCCAGGTACCTAGTGGCCACAACTCTGTTGCTTTTGCTGGGGGTGCTTGTTATAGTACTGTTTGGCTTAAATTAAATTGTTAATTTTTAACATCATCACCAATATTAATTGTGGTGTGGATGTCTGCACTTATGTGCGTGTCATGTGCGCATGTGTGCGTGGCGAGCTGGCATTAGGTAACAGCTCTGTGGAGTTCTCTCCTTCAGTCTTTACAGGGGTTCCAAGGATGGAAGTCAAGTTGCCAGGCTTTCATAGCAAGCATCTTTACCCGCTGAGCCCTCTCCTCAGCTCTGAGTTGAGTTGTGTATTTATTTATTTATTTTTCCTGCTCTTACTGAAAGAGAGTTGGCTTGGAGGCTGGGCCAGCAGTGTTAGGTGCCGTGTTGGCTCTGCCGGCTGGTATCTGTGAAACTTTAGAGAAAGTTACAGAATACAATGAGTGTCCGTTTGCTTATTGGCAAAACACTAACATTTGCAACTCAGCGTTGGAGGTCAGTATGGAGGTCAAACAGATGATAGGGCCTCACCAGATGTCTCAAATCCATTTAGTAAGGGAAGAAACGCTGACCTCCCTTCCTCCAGCCAGTCAATCTGAATGTTGGGTTCCAGGCATTTACATTTCAAAGGGTTTCAGAACTTTGAAATCCCACAGTACTTTTGAAAGGAAAGTTCAGTAAAAAAAAGTGCAAGGTTCACGGGATAATATAAAAAAAAATAAAAGCAAGTAGGAGAGGAGGGATTCTCCTACTTTGTTCACGAGGGCTGCAGATAGTTTCCAGAAGTCTCCAATTGAAATACCCTGTTGCATCGGCCCTCCTAAGCCATCATTTGTTTGAGATGTTATTTGCTTTTTTTTTTTTTTTTTCCTTAAACAGAAAGCATGGTGAGATAAGAATTCAATGAATTCTTCATTTTCATGGTATTTTGGAAAACCACTATCCACTTAGAATTGCTGTAAATTGTAGGTAAGAATGGAAGGACATGTGGATACCTATTTTAATCTCATGCCACGATGATGGCTGTTTCTCGTAGACATTCCGAAGATTATAAAGGAGACCATGCCCCCAACAAAGGCGTTTTTAAAACTTGACATTTACTTCTGTCAAGGGGCCACTGAAAGGTCCGGGGAACCATATCTCAGCACTTGTTCGAATACACTAGGCACAGGGGCAAGGACTACTGTGAGGGAGAGAAGAGAAGTGGCATTTTGGGGTGTCCTGTTGGCCCTAGAGTCTGTGGTCCTTCAGAATGGTTAAAAAAAAGTATGAGAGAAAAATATGAACTAAGAAATACTTATAGTACCCCGATGGGAGGCATAAATGTACAAAATACAGTCTCACTAATCATCAACAAAGAACAACGAAACAGAAAAATATGCAAAGCTATAAACTAATAATTCACATAAGAAAATTTAAAAATCAGATATAAAAAGATGCTCCACCTCATCGGCAGCCTTTAGGCACAAGAAAACATTTATTTTAAAATGTCAAACTTAGTAAACAACAGTTTCTGATAAACTTAAGTGTCTTTCATGAGATAGGAGGTCTTGAACAATCTTGAGTTCTACCAGTAGGATGGGTAGGTGAGCCTTCCAGAAGACAGGGGTTCAAAATGACGATGGACCTACTCTGTGAGAGCAGTAGAACACATGAGGTCATACCAAACAGAGAAGAGACGCTGAACAAAGAACCATGGCTCAATAATGTGGCTGCTCTGTGTCTGAGAGGCAGCCGAGTTACAAGACAATGTGATTTGATTCATGTAAAACTATGTTCGGGTGCCTAGCAAGAGTCCGCAGGCTCTTTGCTGAACTAGTTGTCTCTGGGAGATGGGCTCACTTCCCATTTCTTGGTCTGTGTTGATATTTTAATGGTCTGTGGGTTTTAGATAATGAAAGGAAGACTAGCAAAGTTTTGTTTTTGTTTTTTTTTTTTTAAACATGATTACAACAGGGTTAAACAGTCAGCTCTAGTTACTGGTGACACAGAATAAATGACCCCAGGCTTTCTTATCTGTAACTGTATTGGGGCCATTTGTTTACTTTCAACATTAAAAAAAAAAAAAATCTCAGTATTGGAACTACTTTATTTTATTTCTGGGACTTCAGAAGGCCTATTGCCACCTGTGAGGAAATGTGCCCAGGTCGCCCTCTGCTGACTCTCCTGGAGATAACCCAGAAACGAGGGGTGGGTCACAAACTAACTCTATGCAGACTGCCAAGCGCTTACTTCTTGCTGTTGTTAGGGCTCTGACATTGGTTCAGGGTCTTGAAGGTAAGAATAAAATGCTCATCACCCCCATGCTAAACCTGAGATTATCTCAATTGTAAAATCTGCATCTATTTGGAAATAATTTGATGTGGTATCTAAATGCCATCATCCTTCTGGTCCAAATTGCAGGTTTAGGAGATACCAGACACTTGAAGGGAAAGCTGGAAAGAGCTCTGAGGACTTTGGAATCAGAGCATCAAAGTATCATCTCTGGGGAAGGAGGAAGATGGCTCCCAAATGTGTCCGGCTGCTCCTACTGCTGAGCTGTGTAGCTTGTCCTGAAGTCCTGAGTGGTGAGTTCAGTCACTTGTTGGAGCCAACAAGTACACAGTGCACCCACCACACATACCATCCATTCACCCTCTCAGGGGTTTCAGGAAATACATATTAAAGAGGGGAAAATAGTGTGGCAAGTCAAAGGCTCTACAGTCAAACAAAGCCAGCCCAAGGTGGTTGTAAGCCATACTAAATTGTGGATTGCAGAATAAATTTTGCAAGTTTGTTGTGAATGATGGAGAGACTATTTTAAGAACCTAACAGGCATCAGACTGTCTGTAGCTGACAGTTATAATCACAGCATCCAAACATTTATGCACTGTTCTCTTATCTGAGTATATTACAAAGTCTACTTTACCAGGGACCTGCAAACCTCATTGCAGAGATGGCTATTGCTCACTCATAGACCAATCATTAAGGACAAGGAGTGTGCCAGCAACAATATAGATTCTACAGTAGAGAAATCAGGAAAAGGAAAGTTTAAGTAAGCTGAGAAAAATACCATGGAATATCTGGACTGGAATAAGATAAAATGTGAGCTCACCTAATATAAATTCTCTGTTGAATCTCTGAGTAAAATAAAGGCGCAGAAAGACATATTTGCCAAAAGTCATATCACCAGACTGTGTGGTGCTCTGACCAGCTCTGTTGGACTTCTCCCACATCCTCCACAGCCTTGCTGGGAGTTAGAGATGGCAATGTAAAAATTGTTTGCTTGAGCATTACCTCTGTTGAGAATAGACACTACTAAAATATCCTTTAAGGCCTAAAACTTCTCAAATGGACTTGACCAAGGGGAGGAACTAACACAAGGCAGTGTAAAAAGATAGAGTGTTTTTTTAGGTCATCCGTTGAAGGCTGTGGTCTGATGGGAGATGTCGTTCTGTAAATATGTTTCTCTTATTGGTTAATGAACAAAGCCCTGTTGACCAATAGGAAAGCAAGATAGGTGAGACTAGGAGATAAGGAGGATTCTAGAAATAGTAAGGAGTCAACATGTAGAGATTGGAGAGAGCAAACGCCAGCCCTACTCTCCAGTAAGATGAGACCACGTGGAAATACTTAGATTAATAGAAACGGGTTAATACTTAAGACAGAGCTAGCTGATAAGAAACAAGTAACAGGCCAACACCATTATATCAAATACAGAGTCTCAGTGTGTTATTTGGGGCTGGCGTGGCAGTGGGACCAGACTGGCAGGAAAAAACCTTACTCGCAACAGTGGTCCTTGCTATCGCCTGCTCTTGCTATATCTTTGTGTGGTACTCACTCCCCCAACCCCACACCCGCCTCCAGCCACATGTTCTCTCAGCGTTTATGGATGTCCAGGACCCAGGAATTCAGCGACCTTTTGTGCACCCTGCAAGAATGTACAGAAAACCAGGAGCTGCCCCCAGCCCCTGCTGAGCTGCCTTCCAGCCATTTCCATATGCTGCTTCGGGCTGCCCTGACCTCTGGTTTCCCTTAAGAGCTTGACATTTGTCCTGATTATATTCTGGAGAATAAGATAAGACCTTCTAACTCTTTTCCCAGGACTTCACTAATCTCTTGGTTCTCTCCCCAGGAGTAGATAGAGCCAAAACATATACCATGGGTCCTGCTATGGCTCTTTTCCAGACAGATCTTCCTCCCAGCTGTAGAAAAACTTTTCGTTGATTGTTACATTCCTGAGAACTATGCTTAACACAGATCTCATATATTTGCAGGACAGCTTATGGAAAAAAGTCTAACATTGCATTCAGAGGATGCAAGGATAACTTAGAAATAGATTTCCTCTTTCAAAAGAGGCCGATGGCCAAGACTATAGCTCTGTTGTCCACACAACAGGCCTGTGGCTGCCTGGAACTCAGTGAAGAGAAACAGAGGAACATTTAGACACAATGGGAACTGCATCTGGTTAATATCTTCAGTAATATTCCACCTCGTTATTGTAATAATGGTGATGGTTTTTAAAAGCTATAATTCTATCTGAATCTGATGTGTGCCTGGAATCCTGGCTGCTCAGGAGAACAGTGCAGAATGATCTCAGAGCCTTGACCTGCCTTGGCGACACAGAGCTCAGGGCTTAAACAGACCCTGTCTTAGGTTTAAAAAAAAAAAAAAAAGGAATGGGTTAGGGTGCAGCTCTACATACCAATACCAATCCTGGTATCATACAAGAAAGCTATAGTTCTAACTAGCTGTCACTTATCCAACAGTTGCTATGTGCCAGGCAGCAGCATGCTAACCACTGTGTATGCATTATGTATGCATTATCCCACTAACCCTTCAAGCAACCCTTTGGGGAAGTATATGTTGTTAGTTCATTATGCAGACACAAAACTAGAGATATAAGAGGTTGGGAGAGTAGAAAGACCATGACAGATGTAGAGCCTGGATGATAGGACCTGTCCCTTCTTGTCACCCCATGCACAGCAATGAGGAATGTTGGCACTTTGGGTAGAGATGTGATAACTGCTAAGAAAACAGTGGCTTGCCCCAGGCCCCACTTTACTCCTGGTTAGTAGCCATTCTCATCTCTCCAGTGGCCATTCCCATCTCTCAAGGAGAGTCTGACTGTTAAATAGGGCAGTCTGCATAAACATGATTGGGTTCTGGGGTTTTTTGTTTGTTTTGTTTACATAGTATAGCTTGAGCATGGCTAAGATGGCTGGAGCCTCTAATGTTGAGTCACACTGTCTAGGTCACATCCTAACTCTTATTTGCTGTGGGAGTGTGAGTCGCAACAATTTCTTTTTGCCTTTGTTTCCTCATCTGGGACATGGTGGTAATATCAGGAACAACTTGATGGGGGATGGGGTGGATTCCAGAGTATTAGTAAAACCTCCCAGAGCAGGACCTGGTACCGAGGAATGCTGGGTAAATGTGTGGCATGCTAGAAGGCATTACAGCTCAGGAACGCAGAAGCATTTCTAGCAGCGGAGATGTGCCCACCAGGGGGCGCTTGTCGGTAGCTGCAAGAATGCTGGGCTAAGGTGGGAAAGAAAGATGAAGAGGAGCAGAGGGGAGGACAGAATGAGAGACAGAGGGGCAAAGAGGGGACACAAAGGCACAGAGAAAAAGCGAAAGAGATAGAAGAATCGAATAGACAGAGAGATCGATACACACACGGAAAGAGAAGCAGAGAACCTGGTGGGAGAGGCATCCAGCTCTTAGGTCTCTGAACTCTGACCCCTCTGGATCCTCTGCTTGTGCCCCAATGAAGTGTTAATCTGATTAATCTTGCTCAGTAAAAAACCAGGAGTCAGATATTAGGGTAAAAACCTGGCAGATCAAAGAACTGGGAGAAACCACCAATTGCTTCCTACTTCTCTCTGTTTCCCTGTTCAAAAGGTCCCAGATCCTCTCTCCACCCGCTGCCACTTCCTGCCTCTCTGTGTATCTGTAGTCCCCAAAACCTCCATAGTTAACTAGTGGCTATCTGCCCCCTCTGACTCCAAGCAAGCTTTGTCAGAACACAAACAAAATACCACACAACACCTCAAGACAGCTGTTCTTGTGACCTCACGTCAGGGGAAGCGAATGCCATGGTGGAGGAGGATATTTCCCATGTGTTTGCCCACAGAACATTGAACCAATTTGCTCCAGGTCATATACTAGGACAAAGTGAACTGTGCTGAAGCACAGTGTCTTGCAGGGCTCTTGTTCCGACACTCAGTTGCAGGTTCCTTTACATGATTATCTAGAGGACCGGTCACCAGGTCTTCACACTTAGGGCTGGAGACTTGGCTTCCATTGCCTCTCTTCTTGAACACTCTCAGCAGCATTAGGTTAGAAGGTAAGTTTCCTGTATTGGTTACTTTCCTCGTTGTCATGATCAAATACCTGGAAGGAAGCAGCCCAGGGAAGGAAGCATTTCTTTTGCTGTACAATTTAGAAGATACGATCCACAGCCACCGGGAAGGTGTAGTAGCAGGAGGGCAATATAGTCAGATGGTCAGGGAGAAGAGAGTTGACAAGTAGTGGGGCTGGGCCACTCAAGGCCTGCCCCTAGGGATCCACTTCCTCCAGTGGGGCTCCACAACCTAAAGGTTCCGCAGTCTTTAAAACAATGCTACCAGCTGGGGAGCAAGCACTTGGGTGTTATGAGCCTTGGGGAACATTTCACTGGTTTGAAAACTGTAACCCTTTCCAATGATCAGCATTGTCCTAGTTGGAGTTACTATTGTGATGAAACACCATGATCAAAAGCAAGTTGAGGAGGAAAACGTTTATTTGGCTCACACTTCTACACGTGGTCCATCATCAGAGGAAGTCAAGACAGCATATCTAACATGTCAGGGACCTGGAGGCAGGAGCAGATGCAGAGGCCATGGGGGGAGGGAGTGCTGCTTACTGACGTGCTCATCATGGCTTGCTCAGCCTGCTTTCTTATAGACCCAGGACCTCCAGCCCAGAGATGGCAGCACCCACAATGGGCTGGGCCCTCCACCATCAATCACTAATTAAGAAAATGACCTACAGTTAGATCTTATGAAGACATTTTCTCAACTGAGGCTCTAATGACTCTAGCTTGTGTCAAGTCGACATAAAGCTAGCCCGCGCAAAGCACAGATCTCCTTGAAAAGCTTTGGTTTCCAAAGCTGTCTACTTTCACAATTCATTTTCTGTGATCTAAAACAAAACAACAACAACAGATCTTTGATTTTATTGGGGCTTTTGTGCGTTCCTATAATCACAGCCCTCAGGAGGCTGAAGCAGGAACATCTATAGGAGTCCAGCCTGGGCTACATAGTGAGACATTCTCGCAAATAACGTTACTTTAATTTTTTTAAGGAAAGGAAAAATATTTAGAGCCAGATGTAAAAATTAAGATTTCCTTTACTCTCTTCAAATTTTCTTGTGAAATAGCTGAGGCTTCTCAACTTTGTAATTATTTGTTACTAAGTTCCTAATTTCTCATTTTTGCATATTCACAAATCAAAGATTGGAAGTGTTCCTGGTAGATCTTAAAGAATAGCTTTTCTATTTTACAGTGTGGGGCTTTACCAGATAACCATTTTGTCCTGTTTCATTTTTCTGGCTTATTTTGATAAAAAAAAAAATAAAGCTGGAATAAACTGCTTAGCACAATGCCCAGCATGGGCTGGCCCTGATGGTGACTGCAGCCAGGTTAGCAGTGAAATAAATACTTTCCCTTTACTTATTGTAAAACGCTGTTGTTTCTTCTAACGGTAGAAATAAATGAGGATCTCTGCAGTTTATTTCAGATAATACTCAGAGCCTTTGTGTAACAGTTAATCTACATTGTCAGCTAAACTTGGAGTCCCCTAGGAGACACACCTTTGGCTGTATCCAGAGAGGGTTAACTGTCCAAGGGAGATTTAGCCTGAACGTAGACAGCACCATCCCATGAGCTGAGGTCACGCTTGCGATGGATGTGTAAGAAGCACAGAGTTCCAAATCAGCTGGGGTTGGTGCAGCTAGCTGGAGCAAGAAGACTGATCTGAGAGAGGTCATCTGTGCTAAGGAGTGAGGGCTAGCAGCACAGCTCAGTTGGCAGAGGGTGCATCTAACTTTCGCGAAGCCCTGGGTTAGACCCCTCACACACACACACACACACACACACACACACACACACACACACACACTGCTTTGTAAATGAGAATGATGACAATGCCTGTGATCTCAGGTAGAGGCAGGAGGATCAGAAGCTCAGTCACCCTTAGCTACATAGTGAGCTTAAGGCCAGCCTGGGATACAAGACAGGAGTGGGATGGAGGGAGGGCGAGAGGGAGGGAGAGGAAGCCAAGGGTCAAGTGAGGAGGTTCTGGAGAGTTCTAGGCAGTAGATGAAATAGTACAAAGAGTGAAGTAAGTAACGCACAGCCATCTGACTGGGGAAGACCTCTGCACTGGGCTAGGGTGTAGGTGTGCTGCCACATTGTCACAGGGCTCAGACTGCTGGCCTGGAAGTCTGAGGTTCTCCAGCCTCTCTGCCGTTCCACTCGACAGGCCAGTAGGGAAAGCTCGGGCCTCCCTGAGTGACGGCCTCCTTTGCCACAGGTCTCTCCTGTTCCATGTCTCATCACCACACTGAGGTTTTTTTTGTTTTTGTTTTTGGAGTTTGGTTTTTTGTTTTGTTTTGTTTGACATCTCAGTCTGTGACTGCTGTTTGTTTCTATACAGATCTCCTGAGACCCAGCTGTGCTTCAGGGTGGTTTTACTACAAGTCCCACTGCTATGGATACTTCCGAAAGATGGGAAACTGGTCTCATGCTGAGGTGAGAAGTTTGAGCTATTGGTTTCCTTTACAGAAAGGGGCCAGCTAGAGCTGTAGATCATGTTTGACTTAAGAGTCAAGGGTTCTTCCTGGGACCCCAGGAGAAACCTCAGGATTCAAATGAAGCGGGATGTGCTCAGCTCCTTCAATTCTGTGAACACTGATGATGTAGATAATATGTGTTTAGACCATCAATGGGCTGCATGGAGTAGGAAGTAGCCATGACACTCAGGAAGCTAGAAATATACATGTCAGAGGAACATGAAGAGTGCAGACACTTGTACAAAGAATAGCTAGATTCCCCTATGAGAGGTACCAGAGAGAGAGAGGCAGGAATGCCTGAAACAGGTCTCAGGGACACTGGGCACAAAGTCAAGCAACAGAAATGGGAGGTGTCCTCACTTGACACAACCCACATGTGCCTGGATTTTATTCTCTCCAGTTATCTATGGGTAAGATGTCTCCCAATATCCAAATAGCCAGTCCAAGTGAGTGGAGAATTGATGTTGTTGTCTCTCCAGCTTGGGACTGATTGCTACATATAGATGCAATGTGACATGATCCAGGTCCGGAGTGGTCTCTAGTGTCCTGTGTGTAACTCAACAGAGAAAGGAAAGGAACAAGGGCGGCAAACCCACCATGTGACAGCTAATGAGGATCACTCTGTGTTCTCTGACTTCCAAATCGGAGAGAGCAGAGTGTGGTGGGTGTACCTACAACCCTAGCTCTTGCGAGCTGAGATAGGAGGTCATAGTTTGAGGTCAGCCTTGGCTCCACAGGGATACTTTCCCTCAATAATTGAGTGACGTATGGAAGAAATGCGTGGTTGTGACGTCTAAACTGAAAATTGCATTGCATTGTAAGCAAAAATGATTTCCGTTTGATTTGACCAAGAGAAGTAGCAAAGAAAATCCAGGGGATGAAATTTCTTATTGAGTGGAGTCCTGAATACTCCAGAGAGAGAGAGAGAGAGAGAGAGAGAGAGAGAGAGAGAGAGAGAGAGGAAAGACTGAGTGAGCAAGAGCTAGGGAGAGGGAGACAACTCCAGATTCTGTAATTATGACAAAACTGTGCCTCAGAGAGGTGAAGTGACTTATGAAGGCCACTGGGGCATTTTCTCTGGTCTTAAATCTTCTGGCCTGCCTGGCCTTGAGCTTTTGCTTCCTCTGGGACCTGACACTGTGGTCTTCTGTCTTCTACTGCAGTGACAGAAATCACCTGTGGGGTTTAGATCTCAGTTTCTGGGAGGTGGGGAGAGAATCCATCCTTCTTGGCACACCAGGGCTCCAAGGAGAGAGCTGCATGCTCATGGCAACATTAATGGGACCTCTCCTTGCAGCTGGAGTGCCAGTCATATGGAAATGGATCCCATCTGGCATCTGTCTTGAATCAAAAGGAAGCCAGCGTCATATCAAAGTACATAATTGGCTATCAAAGAAACCTGCCTGTGTGGATTGGCCTGCATGACCCCCAAAAGGTAACCCCATGTTTGGCTCACAGAGCCTCTTGGGAAAGCCAGGATGACAATCCTTTCCTGAGAAGTGGCCTCCTGACCTACAAACAGGATGCAAGTAGTAGTCAGCTCTGCAGCCAAGCACCTCCAATGATCCAAGTCAAATCCTGAGGGCCATTCTTTCCCTCAGTGCAAGAAATAATTTATGTAGCTCCTTTTTGTAGAACTTTAATCAAGGTCTTCCTGAAGCTTCAGACACAAAATTACCAATTTTCTAGAACATTCCAAAAAAGGAGAGAGAGAGAGAGACAGAGGGAGAGAGAAAGCATACAAGCCCATCTTCTAGAAGATTCAGAGTAATTGAATTGCCTTTGAGTCTTAATTAAAGGTGAAAACATTCAGCTTTTTCCTGAAGTTCTGTCACTTTTAAAAATAAGGGAGAGGACCCTTCTGTCCTCTCCATCAGCATGTGACTATGAGAAGTAGCACAGATAGAATGTCTGTTTATGGATTGGGGGTGGGACATCTATACCTACCTGAAATGGGGACTGCTGATCCTGAGGATGTATATAGGTGGACATATCAATACTCATACACCTTATTCCATGACCATGTGGCCACCCTTTGGCAATTGCCTGTGAATCACATTATATTTTGTCTTTTGAATATCACAAAAGAACAAGTGATTTTTTTTGCTATAACTGTTATACAGTTATTTGCTTTAAATGGTGTTTATTTCACTTGCACAATTTTTAACTTTTAAAATATTTTTATATTTTTACTTTCTATGTCCGAGTGTGTGCCTGCATGTATGTATGTGTCTGGTGCCTGGGGAAGCCAGAAGAAGATATCAGGTTCTCTGAAACTGGGGTAACACAGTTGTGAGCTGCCATGTGTGTACTGGGAACCAAGCTTGGGTCCTCAGTAAAAGCAACAAGTACTTTTAACAACTGAGCCATCTCTCCATATCCTCCACTTTTTGAGACAGAGTTTCATTTGAGCTTTGGCTATCCTGGAACTTGCTATGTAGACCAGGCTGGCCTCAAATTCACAGAGATCTGCCTGCCTCTGCTGCCTCAAGTGCTGGGATTAAAGGCATGTGCCACCACTCTTGGTTGAATATTTCATTGTTTATGTATTTACTTTGCTGTCAATTAAATCTCTGCTTTTAGAGACAAGCTATATATTTGCTTTTTTTGTAGTTTAATTTTTTTACATGTGTGACTGTGAGACACAAATGACAAATATTCTAAAACCGTACTCTTATCTCTAATAATTGTGGAAATGCAAACTAAAATGATATAATTTGACTTAGACTATCAACATTTTTCTTTGTATCATGAATAGTGTCTTAAGGATGTAGAGAAATGGTTTGTGTGCCCAGTCAGTGAGCATGTAAAGTTTTACAAGTGGGCAGTTTGGGGAAAGTACTGTGTCAGTGGGTATTGATAATCTCAAACCAGTCACACAACTTGCCCCATTAATTCTGTTTCTGAGATATATTATAAGGAAAATTTTTTGAGAACACAGAGTAAATCTCACCAAAATTAGTCATACCAGTGTTTCTTATGGTCATTGAAAATTGGAAACAATATATTCAGTGGTCAATGGGAGGTTGTTAGGTAGATTATGGTACATCCTTGTGTTGAAGACAGGTTTAGAGAGCAAATGAAAGACTTGAATATCTGTTTTAAAGAGAACAAAAATTTTAGTACATTGATAACCATGTTTCCATCAGGAGTAAATATGCTAAAACATTAGTGATGCTTTCCTGTATCATTGAATGGAATGGCTTTTCTAATTCGGTTCTTAACACATTTCTATACTCCGCCCCATGAAACCCCATTTCACTGGGCTAAAGGCCCAGTGTGGCTGTGGGAGGGTGAGTTGGCTGACTTGCGCATTCCCTCTGTTTCTTGTCTTTGCAGAACCAGTTATGGCGATGGATTGATGGGTCTCCACAGCTGTACAGACCCTGGAACCGAAGGACAGAGAGTGAAGCCAGGCACTGTGCTGTGCTGAACCCCAAGGACAGTAAGTTCCCTGCACCACTTTCCTGTCTCCAAGCTACAGCTCTCTCCTTTAGTAAGAGCAAAAGGGGTGTCCTTGTCCTCCTCCCCAACACCCCTTTCACTCGCAACACTACCTTACAGGACAGTGGCCTCGGCACTCAGTCAATGAACCTTCGGCTTTCTGTGCCTACTCTGCTGCCTTTGCCAAATCAATATAGCAGTGAAGGAACAGTTTAACTGCAATACAGCAGGCACAACACGACAGACTACGACAAAGGCATCAGAAGCTAGAAGCTGGAGAAGGGAATCTTGTAGGCCAGCAGAGCCCACACTGCTGCCATGATGGCAAGTTAGCCAGAACACAGGCAAAGTCATAGGTACAAGCTACTAAAACAAGGGTGCCCACCCAAATTGAGGGGGAATTTAATAGTTAACAGTGTCCAAACCCACAGTGAGCTGCCCCAGGATGCAGCCAGAAGCCCACCACCAGAGTCAGCCAAAGAAAAGGTGAACAATTTGTTTTCGCTGTGGTAGAAGAGAGCCTCAAAGTCTCAAAGATCAACTGGAAAACATTCCAGCAGAACACACTCCAGGCACTCTCAGAACTATAGCACAAGGACCTCCACATGTGCCTTTTAGCCAGACCAGCTTTGGGGAAGCAGTTGACCAGATGTTTCCTTCCCAGGGACCTTGGCATCTCCATGTGTTATGAGCAGGTTTCCACCCACCTGCCTGGTCCCAGAGCTGCGCCAGCCCCAAATAATACACTGAGACATTGTATTAGAAATACAATGGCCTGTTAGCAGCATTTCTTATTGGCTAGCTCTGTCTTAAATATTAACCCATTTCTATTAGTCTAAATATTTCCACGTGGTCTTATCTTACCAGAGAGAGGATCCGGAGTTCTACCCTGTTGGTCCTACATGTTGAATCTCCTCCCTACTACTTCCCGAATCCTCCTTGTCTCCTAGTCCCCCCTATCTTGCTTTCCTATTGGCTAACAGTGCTTGCTTTATTCATTAACCAATAAGAGAGACATATTTACAGAATGACATCTCCCATCACCCATGGTTCCAGGCTCCTCACTGGATGAGGTTCTCATGTCCTTTCCTATCATCAGAGCCCCACACTGAAGGAGCCTGTAGCATAGCTGTGAGAAGTGGGAGCCTTGCTTCACCTCAGCTCACAGCAAATAGAGCACAGGCTTCAGACACAAAGAAACCCAAAGAGGGGGCCAGGGTGGTGGCTTAGGGGCAGAATGCTTGCTGCGCAGGCATGAAGACCTGAGTTTGAATCTCCAGAACCCACAAAAATCTGGACAGGGTAGTGTGGGTGTGTAATCTCAGCACATGCACAGGAAGACGGGGTGGGGGTGTTAGGGGTGGGGTTGGGGGGTAGGAACAAGGCCAGTGAGAAGCTGGTGAAGAGAAGGACTTAAGGTGAAAAATCCTCCTGAGACCACTGCCAGTGCTATTTTATATCTGTAGAATGGAGCCTACCTATGTGCAGAGTCATGCATGGACTCTGCTGTCTGCAACAGGGACCCATTCCTGCTTCCTTACTATGTAGGAAGAACTTCTGGGTATTTTGTCCCTTGTGTCCTTTGTCATTCTCTTGGGACTCTGCACTCTGCACCCTAATCTAACTAACTGTTTTGTGACCCACTATTTCACTTTGGGACTGTAAACTAGCCTGTAGTCCTAGTACTTGGAAGGCTAAGGCAGGAGGTTTATCAAGTTCAATGCCAGCCTGAACTACAGAGTGAGTTCAAGGCTAGCCTGGGCAATGTAGTGAGACCCTGTCTTATAATAAAGAAATTAGGAAGAGAGCTGAGAATAGAGCTCATCAGTAGAGCAGTTGTCTAGTATGTTTGAGGGCCTGAGTTGTAGTTAGTTTTTTCACTTTTTGGGAGCCCACCATCCAGGTCCCAAATAAGTACACAGAGACTTATTCTTACTTACGAATGCTTGACCTTAGCTTGGCTTTAGACAGGTTTTCTAACTTAAAGCATTCCATTTATCTTTAGCTACCTTTTCCTTCTGGGCCTTTTCTTTATGTATCTTTCTTTCCTTCTTACTCTGTGGCTGACTGGCCGGCCCCTGGCATTCTCCTTCCTCCTTTTCTCGATCCTTCATGTTTCTGTAGATCTCTCCTCCTATTTATTCTCTTTGCCCACCAGCCCTGCTTATTCTTTCTCCTGCCTTGCTATCGGCTGTTCAGCTCTTTATTAGACCAATCTGCTATTTTAGACAGGCAACGTAACACTGCTTTACAGGCTTAAACAAATGCAACATAAAAGAATGCAACACATCTTTGCATCATTAAGCAAATATCCCATAGCATAAATGAATGTAACACATCTTAAACTATTATTTCACAACACTGGGTTCAATCTTTCTTTACAGCAAGAAAGAAAGTTATGCCCAGTCTGGCTTGGGGTCAAGGGCAGGAGCTCTGTATTCTGAATGTCCTTGTTGAAACAACATCTTCTTGCTGAGCTGCCTGAGCTGGTGCAGACTTCCTTCTCATGCCTCAGATGTTTCCTTTGAAAGGGAGAGAGCAGAATCCCCATCACCTTAATATTCAATCAGGGCCTTCATGTATAAGCTGAGTTCAATGCCTCGGTTCTGTGTGCTCACACCCCTTCCCCATTCCTAGCACTTCCTCCTTTGGTGTTATGGGAGGGAGACAGGCAGGGGGCGATTAGAATGGGTACCAGTCTAGATGAGTACCCATGGGTAAGCTGCTCTTGGTTAGCAAAAGCTGTTCTTTCAGCTCTTCTCTGGGCTCGGTGGGTGTACCGAAGGACCTACACAACTACACGTCCAGCCAACCAACCTGAGTTCTGCAGGGCTGATTCCAGGCTAGCAGGCTTGTGCACACACTCCTGGTTCCATGCTAGAAATTACTCAACAAGCCTGTAGTTCCCATTTCATCATGTTCTGGTGCTCCAATTACAGGCTCCTTGAATTAGGGCACATGCACAACTACCCTTTGTGTCCCTGGAGTTTGGGGAGTAAGAGCAGTTGACAGGGTCAGACCTTCAGGTCAAGACCCGAGCAGACACCAGCTAGGGGGAAACTCAGCATTCTGCCACAACCTCTCCAGGATGACAAGGACTGAGGAATTCTGATAACAGAAATAGGTGGGCCTCTCCTAAAAATATACATATTTCAGTCCCCCCGGGAACCCCCAGTTTCTGGCCCAGCCCTTCTTTATAAGTTGGGACATGACTGGTCACAATGACTCGCAGATCTTTGAAGTTCACCTCAGAGCTTCTCAGAGCTTGACTGTGGAGTCTGGGGAAGCCACCCCCAGGTCTTTGATGCAACCATTTCAAACACAAAGGAGGGCACTAGAGGGATAGCTCAGCAGTTGTCCTAGTTAGGGTTTCTGATGCCATGATGACACACCATGACCAAGTTTGAGAGTAAAGGGTTTCTTCAGCTTATGTTTCCACACCACAGTTCATCATCAAAGGAAGTCAGGAGATGAACTCAAGCAGGGCAGTAACCTGGAGGCAGGAGTTGATGCAGAGGCCATGGAGGGGTGCTGGACATTACTGCAGGAGATGATTGGAAAGACTTAGTCCAAAGCAATTAATGAGAAAATCTTCTGTTCTAGGAAGCCCTTGATCTGGTCTTTATTTAATGTCTTTTGATTTGAGTGTCAACAATATCTACAAAATACCCACAGAGCAATATCTAGACAGCCAGGCAGCTAGTAATTGCTGGATGTCTGGACTAAACAATACCATATCCTACCCACATAGGCAACTAAAATAACCGCTACTGGCCCTTGTCCAGGACTCCAAGAAAGACACACTGACAATTCCGGTAAATTCAGTAATGAACAAGCTAGGTTTAAATGTCTTTATTTTCTTACAGAATTTTTAACTTGGAACAAAAACATATGCAACGAGCACCGACACTTCCTATGCAAGTACAAGCCATAGAGAAAGAATCGTCTGCCAGCCTCGCAAAGCCCCTTCTTCTTCCCTCTCAGCAGGTGGCTGATATAATCATTACCCCCGAGAGCACATGCAGCAGAGAACACTGATGAGGCCTGCAGTACACTGACCACCAGGCTCAGAAAGCTTGGCACAGTGGGACAGTGGCTTCTAGTCTTAGAGCTTGGCATGGTGGTCTCAGTGTTCACACTACAGTTCTTGCCAATATTCCTCTTCCCTATGGCTATCTCAAACAAATAGAAATGTACCTCCTGACCAGTGGGTCTCTGTCATACCATTAAAGTCTTGGAGCCAAGAAACAAATAGCCAAGAGTGAACTTCTGTCCCCTTCCGCCCCTGTAACCTCTGGCCTCCCTCTGTTGCCCATGGGTGCCCTCTTACTCCCCTGCTGTTCATCCTCTTGCCATGGAATGTTCCTCAGTGAAGCCCCTTGCCAGTCTGAAGTGGACCATAAATACTTTCATTAAATAGTGCTATGTGTAGGAGCCTGCAGAGTTCCAGTGTAGTGGAGACGGGAATGGGAAAGTAAAGAAAGACTCAGAAACACTCCTGAATGTTTTCCATTCCTCCCCATCATCCCTGCCTCCTGTGTCCCCAGCGGCATTGGTTTGAGCAGAGAGGTAAATAGTGGACCCGCCAGGCTCAGAGCAAGGTTGAGGGGAGTGGAGTGGGGCTCAAAATGAGTTCTTCTGCAGATATGATGGAAGGTGACAGTCACAAGAGGTGCAGTGGACTGACCTGGGGGCCCTGGGACTCACCTCCATTCTGCCACTAACAAACTGTGGTCTTGCTCATGTCTCTGGGCTCAGAGTTTGAGATTCCTTATAGCATGCTTGCCCCAATAATGAGGAGGTAGTCAAACCATAAAATACATGCATCGCCACACTCTAGGTCATGAGTCTGCATGGCAGTATGAGAAGAACATAGGACTTGTGACACTGGCCATGTCTTTTAGAAGGAAAAGTGTCTAAGAAGAACATCTATGGGGCCTGGCCACATAGTCAGGTTAGGACAGTCACTTGCTTTATCCTTGTGACATGGCTAAGCAGTAAACACAGTTTGCTGACATGTTCTGAGAATGCTCCTTTATCCTCAGAGCCATTGAGGGCTGGCTGAAGGAAAGGTTAGTAAGGAAAGGGGTAATGAATGGAACCCTTTTTGATGTCCAAGAGGAAAGCATCAGCAGTAATGTATTACTCTATCGAGGCCTGTCAACTCCTAAATGCATCGTAAAAATGAGATTTCAGAGGAGGTGACAGGCAAGTACAGAAGGGTCATTTACACTGGTGTGGCAGCCACCCACTCCAAAGAGGGATCTGGAGAGATCACTGCCCAGGAAGTAAAAACATCAGATTCCTGGGTAGAGATGACCGATAAATTGATGGTGCAGGCCAATGGGAGCCACATAAACCCAGGCACTAGACCTTGCAGCGCAGCAATGAGAACGGGAACATAAAGAAGTCACGGGGAGAAATATCCCCTCAAGAGAGAAGGCCTTGTTGTGTATGGAATAGGATGCAAGAGAAAGAAAAGAACCTGGGTTCGCTTTCCCTCCTAATTCATTTACATCCCTATGACTGCAAAGAAGAAATAAACTAAAAATCCAGGTAGTAACTGATAAAAGTATATTCCAAAACACATGAAAGGCTCTTGAAATGCGTTCAAAGTAGTTCAGCATGGGGATCACTGCCATCTGGGGACAAAGCACCTGTCCTGGAATTGCTGCAATACTGGGAGGCGGCATGCCCTCGCTCGCACGTGGTAGACACCTTCCACGTGGGCAAATGGCTCCCATCTCCTTAGAAGGGAGGCTGGTCCACCTTCCGTTAGGCATATACGATTTCAGTAATCCTTAGGAATCCACATGGGTGTGGCATTCCACAAATTTCCAGGAGTACTTGCTGGGTACCAAGAGCTGATGCTTGGAGGCTGGGAAGCCATCCATAAGCAAAGCTAATGATCATCTTTGCCATCAAGGACTGTGCCTTTTGGCAAGGCTGGGTGCTGGAGAGAGATGGAAAAATAAACCAGATAAAAGAAACAGCCATGAAGTGGTGACAGGTGCTGTGGGGGAAGGGCAAAGTTGATCAGGAGCAGAGGTGGGGGGGAATCCCTTGAGGGTGTATGGAATCCTGCGTTTCTTATCCATTACAACTGACTTTTCCAAATAAAAATGAGAATGTATTGATTTATGATATGTAATAATCCATAAAAAGAGGTTGAGGTATAACTGGACCGATGGCTAAACATAGTCTTGGGATGGGGTTTTTCTCTTTTCATGGTTGCTTTGCTGGGAATTAGTCTCATTATTAGGCTTCCTCTAAGAAGACAGATGTAATGACTCCAGCTTTCACCAACCCAGGAAAAGGTCCACAGACCTCACACAAGAGCCTCCAAATGAAGCCTGATAGGCACAAAATAGCCTGGTGTGAGCTATGTACTCATTGCTCCAACCAGCCACTAGTGCCAAGGGGACAGAATGTGATGATTAGCTTGGCTAAGTCATATTACAAGCAATTCTCCTAAAAATGCGAGTTAGGCTTGGGGGGAACCATTGCTACCATGTATGGTGCCTTTGTAGGAACTGAAACTCCTTTATTGTGGGAGGCACAGCCTCAAGGCTCCCAGAAGCAAAGCAGGCTGGATGTTAGTTTGTCCCCTTAGTTATGCACTCTTCTGCCAAGCACAAAGTACCCAGCCCTGCTCTGTAGCCTTACGTAAGCTGAGGGACCAGAATGCTCCTCCACCCAGGAGTAAGCTGTCCTAAGGTCCCACTTATAAAGCCTTTAGGAGTCTGAGCTGAGTTTAGAGAAACACATGATGCAAGAAAGAAACTATTCAATATGGAATTATTTCGTGAGATGTGCCCGTGGGATATGAGTTCAGCCATAGCTACGGCAGTTTATTACAGTAAGGACAATGACTATGGAGTGTCACGTTGCCCTGCAGCTGAGTCCCTGGAGCTGACTGACTTCTCCAAGTTAGCTGTTCTTTTCTCAGGCATTTGAGGATTAAGTTAAGATACGTGCAGCGTTTGGAATGGGGTCTGGCCAATTCTTAACAAATGCTGTCATCGTCTTCGGAAGTCCCATGAGCTGTCATAATTAGCTGCTCAAATATCATGGCAAATTACAATCTAACAGACTCTAGAGAGCATGAGAAGTCAGAGAAGTCTCGGTCCGCAGCATAGAGCTCTGTGCATGAGCATGCCTAGCTTGTAGGAGAAAATACAGACCCAAGACAAGGAAGGAGGTGCTGTGTGCTAGGGTTTCATTGCAGTGACACAACTCCCTGAGAAAATCAACTTAAAATGCAGAAAGACTTAATTTAGTTCATGGCTTTGGCCTATGGTCACTTGACCCCGTTGCTGTGGACCTGTCACAAGGCAGAACGTCATGTCAAAAGCACCGGGCAAAAGCAGCCACCTCATGCTGGCTGGAAAGGGCTTGCTTTTCCTAACAACGCTGGAGACCCAGATGTTCTGTCCTGTGGCTTTGATCTGAAACATGTCATGGAAGACTCATGTGCTAAAAGCCTGGCTCCCACTGAGACGTAATAACTGAGAGGTAATTGGATCATGAAGGGTAATCCCTTGATATTTGACAGCAATATGGGGAAGTGACGGTTAGCCGGAAGTATGTCCCTGGAGGAAAGCCTTGGAGTGTCTGGTCCCTTGTCCCCACCCTGTGCTTCCTGCCACCATTAAGTGAGAAGTGCTTCTTCCTCTCTCTACCATGATGCTCTGCCCCACCTGAACTCAGGAGCTGAGAGCCAGAGGAGCACACATGGATGCTCCTGTGACAGTGGGGCAAAGGAAGGAACCCTTTTACAACGACTTCTTTCCGGCATTTGTGACAGTAATTTGAAAACCAAAGCAAACAAAAAAACTAATGCAGTATAAATCCATAAATAGATTGGTTCATTCATGAAGTCAGAGCCCCATTTCAGACACAGCTGCACTAGGGACTAAGGCTCCCACAGTGCGAGTGTTTGTGGATGTGATACAAACCCTAGCAGGTGCACGCTGAGCCCTCATTCAGAAACACCAGTGTGTACTTAGTGTGTGAGAGGTGTTTGTAGTCACTGAGTTAATATGTACAAGGGGGACCAAGATGAGCTTGAGGACTCCCAGAAGCCGTGTGTCTCCAGGTTAAATGTGATTTTGGGTAAGATTGCTTGGGATTCAGAAAGCAGAAGCCATCTGAGAGAAACACTGATTGATCTGGCTTCAGATTTTAATACTTTTGTGTGTATGTGTGCAGGTGTGTGTGCTCATGTGTATGCAGGTACATTTCTGTAGGCTCACGCACATACATACATACACAGATGTGAAGGCCAGAGGTCAGAGGTCAAGTTTAGGTGTCATTCCTCAGAAGCTGTCCACCTTGTATTGTTGTTGTTGTGATTGTTGCTTTGGTTTTTTGAGACAGTGTCTTACTGTGTAGCCTTGGTTGGCCTGGAACTAAGTGTGTAGACTAGGCTGGACCTAAACTTGTGGAGATCCACCTGCCGTTGTCTCCCAAGTACTGGGATTAAAAGGATGTGTCACTATGGCAGATCTCAGTTTTTATGATGCTCTCTCACTGGGACCTGGAGCTCACTGATTAAGCTAGTCAAATCATTTCCCTTATGCACATCAAACTAGACCTTGAAGTATTAGTTTAAGATCCTCATCATACAGAGAAAATGAAGTCTGGAAGTCAAACAGACATTGAGATAACACATATTTAAAATGGTAGTGAGACTTGGGCAGAGAGCATGTGTTCTAGCAGTTAGGGAAACAGGGTCTAGTAGGCATAGGACAGGCCCCTGGGGGAAGGGTGTCACCTCACTGGAACTTTTTTACAACAAGCAAGAGAGTTCTAAGGGGCGCAGGAGAGGGGGCTCAGTAGTTGAGAGCACATACTGCTCTTGTAGAGGACCTAAGCCTACATACATCCTAATATCCAAGGCAATTGGGACTTTAGCACTCAAATCCATTCCTTTCAACTAAGTACAGCCAAACAAAGTAGGTCTGCTGACCTTTGCCCATGGGGACAAGCTGATAACCCTGGAATGAACAAGTCATTCTTTTGTCTAACTTGTGTCTGGATCACGTAGTTCCCTAACTCAGGTCAGTTTCTGGGGTCACTGGAACTTCTAGAACGAATGACAGCGAACACAAAAGTAAAAGAATGTGCACAGAAACCATGGGCCAGGGTATCCTATTGGAGGGCAGACCCAGTCTGTTGTAGACAGGGTGACAGACAGTAAGGTGGGCAAGCAGCCCTCAAAGGGAAAGTTTATGACCAAGATCAATGTCTGCGCTGCACCAGAGGGCCCCATAAAAGCAACCGGAAGGGCAGTTTAGGCACAAAGTTCAGACGAAAAAGGAATCTGCAGGTAGAAGCCTAAATTTGTGAGTAGATTAGAATTAGAGCCCCTCTAGGTGCTAGGTGCTGAAATTACTCCAGGATAGCAAATATCCTATTGACTGATTGCTCCACGTCCAATTTCAAATATCTTGTTACATTGTTTTTACTTCTTTTGTAAGCGTGTGCATGTGTGTGGAGGCCAGAGGTCAATGTCAATGCCAGACATATTCCTCAGCCACCTTAGTTTTTGATACGAGGTCTCCAATGAGCCCGAGGCTGGCCAACAAGCTTTAGCATTCTCCTGCTGCTGCCTCCTCAGCCATCTCCCTATCTGTTAGGTCCCAGCCTCCAAACCCCAAGTGCCACAGATAGAGCAAAGTTTACACTTAGCATTCCCCAGGAACCTGTGAGGCAGGTTTCTGCCTGCCAGGGAGATCCACTTCCCTTATCTTCCCCCATCTCTGGCAAAAGGGACATCTGGCTCCCTGTTAGCACATACCTGTAACACTCCTCAAAGTGCCATGCTAGCTCCCAGGCTGTTCTGGCTTGCACATTTCCCTCCGTATAGCTACCTGCTCTCTTTATAACTGGCAAAGCTGTCTCCTGTCTTTTTGCTATCCTCGGTATCCCTGAAAGGTAGCCATGGCAGCTTTGGAATCCCTAAATACCTCTGGCTATTCTCTCTCTACCGCCTGAGAGGTAGCCTTGCAACACTTTCATATTTACAATAACCTTTCTTCACACCCATGGAACAGTCTAGTTTGCCAATTACTGTGCTCTCACAGTACCCTGCTGAGAAAAACAAACAACCCCCCCAAGTTTAGAATTAGGCATTGAACAGGTCTAGAATATGGTAACCCAGAAAGGTGTGATGTAGGTATAGCATAAATTTTCATTAAGATGTACATTAGTAGTTAAAATGGAACCCTCAAACACTAATGAATAGCTGTCACAGAAATAAACTGTACTAATATAAAAATAGCTGGATGTGGTGGTGCTTTTTTTTTTTTTTTTTTTTTTTTTTTATTGATTCTTTGTGGATTTCACATCATGTACCCATGTCCCTTCATATCAGCCCTCTGCCCTTGCAACCCCCGCCAGCTTTTCCTCACTCTCACCGCCAGGGGGAGCTCTCCAGCACTGCCTCGGCTAGATCACTCAATGCTGCAGGCCCCAAGGAGTAGGCCCAGTTCTGCTTCTCTCCTGCCCTGGGGATGGCTCACCTGCACCCACATAGCCAGTGCCAGCTCTAATATTTTGCCCAGGCAAGGTGCAGGGCCCGCTCTTCTGAGTGCTGCAGTTTGTGCCGGGCAAGGCCAGCTCTCCTGCTCTGATGCCCCTGAAGCCAGCTTTCCCTCCTGCTGCAGGTGGCAAGGGGGATGGGGAATCTTTCACCCTTGTCACCACATGGCATACGGGGAAGGAGGCGAGCAGGGTCAGCTCTCCTGCTCTCACGCCCTCAGAGCTGGCTCACCTCTGCTCCCACCATCACTCACTGAAATATCTCATTTATGCATGGTATCCATTCTGTGCTCCACTACCCAAATGAAGAAATATAAGGAGACCTAATAGAATTCTAGAGAGAAAAAGAAAGCATTTTATTTTGGATCTCCCAAGGCCTGTGTGTTGGAGGCTAGACCCACAGAATGACACTATGGAAAGGTGGTGGGACTTCTAAGAGGAGGTGCCTAGGGAGAGGTCTTCTGATCACGGCCTTTGGCATTGGAACTCCAGGATCTTAGAAGTTCTTTTTAAATTAAAAAATATTTACTCTTTTAGTTGTGTGTTTCGCCTGTATGAATGCATGCATGAATGCATGCATGTATACCATCTGTGTGCTGTGACTGCAAAGGCCAGGAGAGGGCATTGGATCTCCCAGAACTGGCGTAACAGACTGTTGTGAGCTGCCATGTGGGTGATGGCAATCATACTTTGGTTTTTTGCAAGAATTCAAGTGCTCTTAACTGCTGAGCCATCAGACTTCAGTCTCTGGTTATTTATTTATTTATTTTTTTTTAAATTCTGAATCACGAAATGAGTGGCTCTATTCTCCCAGTAACTCACACCACAAAGTGCCGACACAGGCTCCCAGGAACCTCTTAAAATAAAGTCTCAGACTGAATCAGAATAGCCCTTTCCTTCATATTTTTCTTAGAAATTTGTTATAGTGATGAAAAACTAGCAAAGAATTTAGCACTGGGGCTGGGACGTGTTTTAGTGGTAGAGTTTGCTTAGCATGCATGAGGCTCTAGGTTAGATTTCCAGCACCACAATAAACAACCACAGTGGCACTGAGATAATAGCCAGAATAGAAGTAACTGAAGGCATACTGAAGAGATGGCTTAGCTCTCACAGAGGATCTGGGCTCGGTTTCAAACACCCACAGAGCAGCTCACAAGGGTGTGTACTCCAGTTCCAGGAGATCTGACTTCCTCTTCTGACTTCTGCAGGCCCCCAGTATGCACATGGTACACATGCTAACATACAGACAATATAGACAAACATATAAAATAAAAATAAACCTAAGAAACAACAATTAAAAATAAATAATTGAAGACAGAAAAATATTTCTTCTTAAAAATATTTTATTTTTAACTGGGTGCATGTGTGTGTTATGTGGGTATGAGCATGTGAGTGCAGGTGCCTGTGAAGGTCAAAAGGGGGCGTTGTGTCCCCTGGAGCTGAACTTACGGGCTATTGTGAACCACCAAACTTATTGGAAGAGTAGTACATACTCCTAAGTGGCGAGCCATCTCTCCAACCCTGAGAAAAAATGCATTTAGTATGTATACAGCCTGCCCACCAGAAGAGGGTATCAGATCTCATTACAGATGGTTGTGAGCTACTATGTGGTTGCTGGGAATTGAACTCAGGACCTCTGGAAGAGTAGTCACTGCTCTTAACCACTGAGCCATCTCTCCGGTCCTGAGAAAAATATTTCTAAGAAAATAAAAGATGACCCTGTTACAAAAGAGGGAAAAGGAAGAAACAAAATGGGTTAGCATGGTGAGATAGCTTGAGGAAAACACACAAAGCTGTTAACCTTTCTGTTTCAATGCTTAGACCAGTTGCTCTCAACCTTCCTAATGCTGTGACCCTTCAATACAGATCCTCATAACTATATGATTATAAACTATAAAATTATTTTCATTGCTACTTCACAACTATAACTGTGCTACTGTTATGAATCATACTTAATATCTGACATATAAACCCAAAGGGGTTGTGACCCACAGGTTGAGAAACACTGGCTTAGACAGAAGACAATAAGTGTGGTAAACACAATATATACATACATACATACATACATACATACATACACACACACATACACATACATACATACATACATATACACACACACACACACATACATACATGGTCTTTCTGTGCCTGTAGAAGAGAATAGGAGATACGAAAAGAAAGATAAAGTGTAAGAAAATGTGAACTAAATTTGAGTCTGCTTACTGAAAAGACATGGATGATTCCTGGAAAAGCTGAATCAACCTGAGGATAAGGAATCCAGGGTTACACAGGCTGACATAAAATCACAAATTAATTAAATATCTAGATCTCATGAGCCATCCTGAGACAAAAAACTGTCTGGTGACGAAATCCAAATATCTATAAAGGAGATAAAACAGGGGGCTTAGAAAGAGGCAGTATGACTGAAAATACTAATAGTGACAGTCATTCAAATTAAACTTTCAGTGACCCTTGGCTGTAAAGCTAGAGCAGAGTTTACTGGGCATCAGGGTAATAGAATGATATGAGACTCTTTCAAACCTCAGCAGCATAAAGATTCTAATGATGTTAGAAATGCAAAGGGAGAGAAAGTGGAGTCAAACATGAGTGTTCACACTTTCTCGTTTGTAGTGAGGCATGATAGAACACCAGCTCCTGAGACATGTCATCGCCACAGTATACGTAGTCAGGTTCTTTTGTGAAATGTTTTATTATTTTTTTTTATTTTACTTTTTTATTCATGGGTGTCTGTGTGTTTGTTTGTGCATGAGCATGCAGATGCCCTCAGAGGCCAGAGGAGGGCGTTAGATCCCCTGGAGCTGGAGCTACAGTTGACTGCGAGCCACCCAACAAGGGTGGTGGGAACCGGTCCTCTAGAAAAGCAGCGAGCCAGGGACCACTGAGCCCTCTCCTAGCTCCTGGTTATTGTTCTTGAGATTAGTTTTGTCTTTTAAATTTTAAAATTAAATTTACTTATTTGTGTTGGCGGGGTGGAGGTGGGGGGATGGAGTGAGTAGGGGGGTGTTATATTGCCACAACACATGTGTGGAAGCCAGAGGACAGCTTTCTGGAATCAGTTTTCTTCTTGTATCATGTGAGTCCCAGGGATCAAAGTCTCAGAGAATCAGGTTTGGTCACAAACACCTTTACTTGCTGAGCCATCTTGCTGGCCCGAGATTGTTTGTAATACTCAGATATGAGCATTTTCTGCTACTGAAGACATTTACTTAAAGATGGGATTGCGTTAGTTTTGCTATCTGTGCTTGTTTTCTATTTTTTTAAAAAATCTGATTTAATGCTTTTATTTTTAAAACGCTCTAGCTATTATAATCCTATGGCTGTGAAGTTATTTCTGTCCCCCACCATCTGCATGTATGTAGAGACATGTTTAAAATCATGTTCTCAGAGGCAGGCGTGACGTTGCCGTGCCTAGACTCTCAGCACTTGCACGGCTGGGAGGGAAACCACCAGTTAGTTCAAGGGCAGCCTTGGCAA
Source organism: Phodopus roborovskii (assembly GCF_943737965.1). Lineage (NCBI taxonomy): Eukaryota > Metazoa > Chordata > Mammalia > Rodentia > Cricetidae > Phodopus > Phodopus roborovskii. Next base: position 29,478,609 of record NW_026126540.1, read on the forward strand.
CATAACAAGACTTTGTCAAAAACAACAACAACAACAAAAACATAGAGAGACCTATGTTCACCATTACTAACAATTTACTATTGCAGTGGTAGGACTGGGGTAACCTTTCAAAAGTTACTTTCTTTGTATTTTTTAAAAACTAACGTTTATGCTTTTTTGACACAGGCTATCACTAAGCATCTATTCTGGCCTTGAATTCACCGTGTAACTCAAGAGGGCCTTGAACTCAAACTTGTACACCAGCTCAAGATTCCTAAGCACTAGGATGACTGACAGGCACCATTGTATCTGGCTTATCATTAAATATTTTCAAGAAAAAAAGAAAAAAAACACAATGGAACTCATATTTTAGTTTTAAATTGTTACATATAAACTGTTTTTAAGTAGGGGAGATTTTTGTGGTTTCCTATTTGTGTAAAAAAACAAACAAACAAACAAACAAAAAACCTTAGTGAAATACATGCAAACACCAAACCAGGCCTATGTCCTTTGTGTGCAAGCCATGAGTAATGATGTAATAAATAGAAAAAAAAAAGTCACACATAAATTTGACCTAACAGAGAATGTGGGTGTGATGAAGCCAAGGCTGGCTTGCAAACCAGTACCAGGATACCTGACTGTGGTCCAGATTCTTTGGGAGTTCAACTGGGGCTCTGGCTCAAGTACCACTTAACTCTTCTCCATCTAACCCTCCGTGCAGCTTTCCTCCTCTGAGAGGCCTGCAGCCACACTCAGCTCTACTCCACACTAGGGCACCTAGGATTCTGGCACAAGAGCATAGTGAAACTTGAAATTTTCGAGGCATTGTTCGGAAATCAACAGTGATGGTTGTTTCTCAACTTGACTGGATGGTTAGAGGCCTAGAAGGTTTAGCTGCTCACAGATCTGGGTAGGTCTGTGGGGGAGAGTCAGGAGAGGAGTCAGGGGAAGACCTGCCCTCAATGAATGTGGGTGGCAACCATCCCACAGCTGGCGGTTGGCAGCCCTTAATGGAAACACAGAAGGGAAGAGACTGGCCAGCATAGGCCTCGAGCTGCTTCCTACCTGCTCTTCTTGGCCACACCCTCCCTGCCTCAATGGACTAACTCAAAAGTAGGGGCAGAATCACCACCCTCTCTTCCATCTAGTTGTCCTGTTCCGGGTCATTGCCACAAAAAGTCCAACAGAGCAGTGGAGGATGATTAGGTTTATAAAGCAGTATATATTTCTCTTTCACATTTCAAAAGATGTGTTTCTATCAAAGGTAGTTAGCCTGGCAATGGCCAACATTCATACATCCTCACCTGGTAGATCTTTCGTTTACAAGAACACCTAGTTGCAAAACTTGATAGTCTGGAGTGGCCCACCCCTTCTCCCTTTCCTTCCTTTCCTTTGCACCAGTTCTTTGGAAACTAGCCAATCTTGAAAGTCTGTGAGATCCAAGCCAGGCTGGGGAAGAAGGAGAAAGACAGTCAGTTAGAATAAAGACTGAAGAGAAGTCCCTGCCTGGGAGTGCTGCGGAGCTTCTGGTGCAGCCTTTTTGTAAAAAGAAATTGCCTTGCCCAGCAGTGCTGAGAGACAAGAAAGAAAGCATGAAGTTTGTTGCCAAGAGTATTTCCAATGCCAGATCTGCTGACTAATAGTGGTGTGGCTTTCAACAGTTTGCCCAGTCTCTTTGAGGCTGTTTTCCCATTTGCAAAATAAAAATAAATAACAACAATAATAAAGACTCTTTTAAAGGGCCATTGAGTAGATTAAAAGAAATCGTTCACAGGTATTTAAATCGGGAGCATAGGGACTTGTGTCTCTAGATGCCCTGTCAACGAAGAACAAATTTCAATGGCTGCTTTGCGGCTTGATGAAAATCCCTGAGGGTCTCAGTTACCAAACCTGTCGCATGACAGAGGTAGGTTATCTGCATCCGAGGCTGCCAAGCAGTGACACAGGCTAAGTGGCTGATTGTGCAAAGCTCTGGGAAGCTGCTCTGCTGCTGTGTGCTGGGCTTCATGGAACCCTGGCTCAGAGTGGGAGGGGCCTGTGGGAGTGATGGACCAAAGCACTGGAGAACAGCCCTGGCTGCAGCGCAGCCTTGACCACACATTCCTTTCCCTGCAGGTGGATGATGAAGGCATCCATCCCCACCATGCCTGTCCACACTTCCATCGCGGGACCACAGTGAGAGCAGAGTCACACAGGAAGCTCAGAGTCACCGCTGGTGTGAGGAACAGCTGTGCTGTGATGAGACTGAGCTGAAAAGGAGTGTTCTGGAAGGCCACTCAGAAGTGGGGCAAATGCAAAGTGGTTTTCAACAATACTCAGAGAAGGGCAATAGAACTTTATCATGATATGGAGTTTTTGGACTTTCAATGTGGTGATGGAGAAGGGAAACAGACTTATTGAGGGAAGGCTTGTGAGGCCCTCCCCTAGCTGAGGAGCTGCGGGGGTTAATAGCTACTGGGGAAAGGCCGCTGGTTTTCTTCTGGCTGCCCAGGCTTCTGTACTTTAGTCGGTGGACTCACAGCCCGTGCTCACACAAGCATCCTAACTAAACTCTGCACCATGGAAGCAGGAGGTGGAGGATGACTTGTTGAGAAGAAGGGTTCCAGAGGGGCAGAGAGGTGGGTAAAAGACAGAAATGGGGGCGGGTAAAAACTCTCTCCTGGTGGTGGTGGCACTCGTGTGGAGACAGAGGCAGGGGAACTCTGTGAGCTTCAGGCCAGCCTGGTCTACAGAGTGAGTTTCAGACAGCCAGAACGACACAAAGAAACCAAAACTTTCTCTCTCTCTATTATATCTCTAATATATAATAATACATTTTTATTAAAATTTGTAAATAAAAAACATCATGTATTAAAATTAACTAGACCCAAAGTCTGAGTGAACTTTTATACTTTCACTACCGAATATATTTTATGTACTTATCTACCACACACACACACACACACACACACACACAAACCAAAAAAACCCCAAAAAACCCTCTGTCAAATCTGTAACAAAGCTAACGATGAATCCTTATTATAGGACCTGAGTAGTCATGGTATTGGCTTGGATGACCAAAGTGTGCCTGCCATAGGCAGGGAACCATAAACAGTTGACTGCTGGGTATCAGGGAAAGCTCCAATCAGCCATGGTGCCAGTCACCAAGTTGTCAGAAGAACTGCCCCCAACCATTCCTCTGGAAAATAAACCTTGGATATTGATTGGACCGTGGGCTTCACTGCTTGATGAATGTCAGAACACAAGGCTCATGAGGTTTTCTTCCAGACTGTCTGCAGCTGCAGGAAGCCCAGGGAAAAAAATCGCTGTAAGTGCTGGGTGATGCTGCTGTAGTCTCACAGCAGGGGGACGGCTTCTACTCACAGCATCTGGAAGGTTTGGCAGAATTCCGAAGTAACCTATTCGGGAAGAAAAAAAAAAAACTTCACATGATGAATTACGACTCAACAGACTTTTGGAGTGAGCCTGGAACAACATGCAGAGAGAAACTCGACCTAGCCCTGACACTGAAGAAGCCAGGTTCTGCTGGATCAATCTTTCCAGAAAGCGTTTGCAGAGAAACATTAATAGACACACCTGTACTCACAGGACACTTGGTAATCCATCATATTTGCCACGTTTAGTGAAAACAATTGAAAAGGAACAAGAAAGGGTGCCGATATTGCCATTCTCCAATGACAAAAATTGATACCAAAGTGAGGCTGGAGTCACATTGAGGTCAGACCCCTGCCAGCAAAAGTTTATACCTTTGGTCACAAAACATTTCACAGGGGGCTGGAGAGATGACTCAGTGGTTAAGGGCACTGGCATCTCTTTCAGAGGACCTGGGTTCAATTTCCAACACTCGTGTAGCGACGGTTATCTGTACTTCCGTACCAGGGCATCTGATGCCCTCTTCTGGCCTCTACAGGTACTGCATGCACATGGTGCACAGACACATTCCCATGCACATAAAATAAATCTCAAAAAATATTTAAAAAACAGAACTAAAAGCCCACAGTCTTCCATGGAGCGGGCGAGATGGCTCAGCTAGTGCAGTGCTTGTCTAGGACTCAACTTTGATTCTCAGAATTCACATTTAAAAAGCTAGGCACGGTAGCCTGCTAGCGGACCCATCCCTGGGCAAACTAGGCACGTGGAGATGGAAAGCCCCTTGGAGCTTACTGGAAATTCAGCTTAGCCTGCTTTGGACAAGTTCCAAGAGTGTGGTGGTTTATAAAAAAGAAAGGAAGGAAGAAAGAAAGAAAGAAAGAAAGAAAGAAAGAAAGAAAGAAAGAAAGAAAGAGTATAGCCGGGAAGTAGTCGTGGCACACACCTTTAATCCTAGCATTCAGGAGGCAGAGACAGATGAATCTCTGTGAGTTCAAGACTAGCGTAGTCTATAGAGTGAGTTCCAGAACAGCCAGGGCTACGTAGGGAGACCACTTGAAAAACAAAACAGTGGAAGTCACCTGAGAGTGACACCTGAGGTAGTTCTCTGGCCTCCATTCACTCATGCATGTCAACAGGCACACACATGTGCCTCCACTCAGATTCCATGTTTATTTTCTATTGCTACATTAAAAAAAAGAGAGAGAGAGAGAGCAGAAACCTGCCTGATACAAGCAGCATACACCTGTCGTCTCAGACTTTCCGTGGGTCAGGAGGGGCATAGCTTAGCTGGAATCTCGTGGATTGCAATGCAGTATCAGCAGGGCCAAGCCCTCCCCAATTTCCAAACTCACCCAAGCTGTTGCCAGAATTCATTTCCTTATGGTTGTGGGACTGAGGTCCTTGGCTGTTTCCAGAGACCTAACCTGGTTCCTGTAGGCCGCCTGCTGTGTGGCTGTCACAGGCACCTCAAGTAGGGTAGTATGCTTCTTCCCATCCAAAAAACCACCAAAGGGGTGACTACTCATTTCTCTTGCTGCCTCTTCTGGCAAGAATGGAGCCATAAATTCCATCCACGCTGGGATTGTTTGAAGGGCATGACTCACTGGGGAGTCTTCCACACACTAAAACACTTCATTATGTGTGTGCTGTGTGTACACATGGCCTGAGTGTGAGGTTCTGGGGAAGTTAGAGGACTATATTGGTTTGCATTTCCTTCAGGTCAGACGATGAAGCAGAGTTTCATATGGAGCAGTTCTATTTGGCAGACATTCCTCAGAAACATCTGCAGAGTGGGGAGAGGGTGGAAATAGGGGAAAGTGGTTGTTAATTGAATGGTAGCAGTAAGCTACAAATTGTGAGCAATTTGAATTTAAGCCTCCCACCCCAGGCTCTCATAATATACATGATTCAGGACCCTGCCAGTACCAGTGAGACGTAAGGAGCTGAGGTGTTTATATACTAAGAGCAGGCATGCAAAACAAGGAGGCCTAGAGAGATGCCTCAGTGGTTGAGAGCACTGGCTGCTCTTCCAGAGGATATGGGTTCAATTCCAGCACCCTCATGGTGGCTCACAAAGGTTTGTAATTCTAGTCCCAAGGGCTCTGACATCCTTTTCTGGCCTTGGAGGGCACTGCAACCCAGCAAGCATGTGATGCATAGACATGCATGCAGGCAAAATAATGCCCCCCCCCCCAGCATATAGAGACAGATGAGGGTTAATTGCCCATGGAGGAAATTTGAAAAGGGCAGGACCATCTAATAAAATTTCTTTAACTTTTTAATGAAGTGTCAAACAAAAAGGTTACTGTTGCAGCTAGACTGGCTGGCCACCAAATCCCCCAGAATCCACCTGTCTCTATCTCTCCCCACCCCCATGCTGGGATCATAGGCACCTGCCAACACACACAGCTTTTTACAGAGATATGAACTCAGATGGGTGACACATACCCACTGAGCCATCTCCTTAGCCCACAGGTATTTATCTCCATCTGCCATTTTTGCTCAGTCTTGTTTGGGAGGTTCTCCATACTGTTACATACTCATGGATTATGCTTTTCCGTGCTGTGTGTCCATGTTGTAATGGTGTGCAATCCACTGATGATGGGTATTGGACAGTTTCTTACTAGGACTTCTGTTTGCTGTGTGCTATGCAGCATTCTCTATTGCAACACAGCATCTTTAAATGACAATGTAGCTATGAGAAGGTTCTGTAAGTTGAACCCTGCCCAGTGCAGGGATAGCTCAGGATAGAATAGAAGCCATGTGGGAGCTAGCCATGGCAGCCTCTCTACTGCTTTTCTTTTTTTATGGAAGATTCCAAGGTCCCATTTATTTATCAAGGGAATGAATGCGTGACTCAAAAAGACAACCCAAAATTTCTCTCTTGTAAACTTGGGGACTTGTCTGTTGGGGCCCATAGAGATGGCTCCGCTTCACCTTGACTTAAGGTCAGAGAGTTCAAACCCACTATTGCTTGACCAAGGTTACACAACAGAATGTTTGGCCTAAGAAGTAACTAATAGATGTCTTACTTTAACAACAAGATATTTAGCCCAGGGTGTGGTTGTAGTGTATCTTGCTTTAAGGAGAGGATACTTGCTTTAGGGAGTGGCTACTTCATGTTTTGGGTATTGAGAAGGTAATTATGCTTGCTTGTTCTTTGTATCTTGGCAAGGAAGTCTGTTTGCCTTCCCCCACTTTTGATTGGGGTATGTAAGTACTGTGTGTAATAAACTTGGGGCCTTTCCCCCAGTATTCACTGGAGTGCCCTCCCGACTCTATCCTGTGTCTCTGTCTTTTCCTTAGTATCTATAATTTTTCTACCTGCTACTCCTTAATCCACACTCCCCCTCTCAGACACAAATATGGGCAATGACAGATGTCCCTCAATGTGGGGTTACAACAGGCATTGCATGCACAGGGTGCACAGACATACATGTTGGTTAGATTCCCATGCACATAAAATAAATATTTTTTAAAAAAGTAAAAAAACACAACTAAAAGCCCACAAACTTTCATAGAGGGGCAAGGGAGATGGTTCAGTTAGTGCAGTGCTTGTCTCGGACTCAAACTTGATTCTCAGAATCCACATTTAAAAAGCTATGCACAGTGGCCTGCTAGCAACCCCAGTGCTGGGCAAGTGGGGAGGGGATGCTCCCGGAGGCTTACTGGACATCAAGCTTAGCCTGCTTTGGACAAGTTTCAAGAGTGGGGTAGTGGTGGTGACTTGCTTTAAAGAGAGAGAGAAAAAAAAGTAGAGCCAGGTAATGGTAGTACACACCTTTAATCCCAGGGTTTCTCAACCTTGAGGGTCACGAGCCCACTTATGGGGAGTCAAGCAGCCCTTTCACTGGGGACACCTAAGACCATCAGAAAACACAGATGTTTATATTATGATTCATAACAGTAGCAAAATTACAGTTATGAAGTAGCAATGGAGATCATTTTATGGTTGGGGTCACCACAATGGAGGAACTGTGTTACAGGGTTGCAGCGTTAGGAAGCTTGAGAACCACTTTATAGTGTAAACCCTGTGCACATCCCCATCAACATCCAACTTATTAGGCTTTCTCAGAAAGGGATGGCTCCATCTGCTCTTAGGACCCCAAAGAGATCCAGCACACAGGTAGGGGACCTGGGCCCTGCCCAGTTCATTTCTGTTTCAGGAGCAACCGCCATTCCTGCCTCCAAGGTTTGCCAGCAGAGGCTTCCTTCCTGCCTCAGGACAGACCTACAGTCCCTGCCTTCCAAGACAGCTGGCTGGCAACCTGCTGTCCGCAGGCTTGTTCTTCATGTTAGGAACAGATATGCTTGGTGTTGCACACAGAAGCTTACGAACAAAATGAAAGTAGCCGGGCAGGGCAATTTCTTTTTGTAAAAAGTACACACCATGATCCAAACCAGGCTAGCAAGCACAATGGGGCACCTCCACTGGACTAAGACTGGATGAGGCAACCTGGTAGGAGAAAAGGGTCCCAAAAGCAAGCAGCAGAGACAATCCCAGCTCCCACTGTTAAGAGTCCTACAAGAAGATCAAGCTACACAACTGTAACATATATTCAAAGGGCCTCGGTCAGTCCCACTCAAGCTCCCTGGTTGTCAGTTCAGTCTCTGTGAGCCCCTATGAGCCCAGGTTAGTTGGTTCTGTGGGTTTTCTAGTAGCGTCCTTGACCCCTATGGCTCCTGCAATCCTCCCCACCCCCTTCTACAGGATCCCCCAAGCTCCACCTAATATTCGGCTTGTAGGTCTCTGCATCTGTTTCTATCACTTGGCTGGGTGAAGCCTCTCTGACAATCTATGAGTGTGGCAGAATATAACTTTTTTTTTTTGCCAGTTGTATTTGGCTCTATTCTAGGTCCCTGGGCTGTCCAGCCTCAGGGTCCTGGCCCTCCAGGCAGTGTCGGGGTGGGCTGCCTCTCATGGCATGGGTCTCAAGCTGTACCAGTCAGTGATTGGCCATTCCCACCATTTCTGTACCACCCTTACCCCAGCACATCTTGTAGGCAGGACAAATTGTAGGTCTAAGGTTTTGTGACTGGATTGGTGTCCCAAATCCCTCCACTGGAAGTCTTGCCTGGTTGCAGGAGATGGCCGGTTCAGGCTCCATACCCCTCATCACTATCTGTCAGCATCCAGCTGACACCAAGAGTTTAGGCCTTCTCAACAATTGACAAGTGGGACTCCATATAACTAAAGACCTCATGCACAGTTAAAGACATAATCAATCTAGTGAAGAGGACGCACACAGAATGGGAAAGAATCTTTGCCAGCTATACAGCTAATGGAGGATTAATATCTAGAATACAAAAAAAAAAAGCAAAACAAAAACTAAAAAAAAAAAAAACTAAAAAAAAAAAAAAAAATAAAAAAAAAAAAAAAAAAAAACCAATCCATTCAAAAATGGGCTGGGAATCTGAACAGAGAGTTCTCAGAGGAAGAAATAAAAATGCTTAAGAAATAACTCCAAAAATGTTCACCATCCCTGGCAATTAGGGGATGCTAATCAAAACAAGACTGAGACTTCATTTTTCCCCAGTCAGAATGGCGAAGATCAACAGACAACTGACAACAAATGCTGGAGGGGATGCAGGGAAAGGGGAACCTTCATGAACTGTCAGTGGGATTGCAAACTGGTACAGCAAACCTGGAAATCAATGTGGACAACCCTTAGAAGGCTAAAAATAGATCTACCAGATGACTCCGCTATGCCACTTCACCACAGATAACCTGTTCTGTCAAGTTCACTGCTGATCTTTACACAATAGCGAGGAAATAGAAGCAACCTAAATGCCCTGATGAATAGACAGAGAAAGTGTAGTACATAGACAAGGGAATACCATTCAGCTAGAAAAAGAATAAAGTAAATTTTAACAAATGGGAGGAACTGGAAAGGTCATGTTGAATGAGGTAACCCAGATCCAGATAGACAAATGTCACATGTTTTCTGCCACCTGTGGTTCCAAATCTTCCAAACGTGCATATATAACTTGGAGTAACTGCATAAACCAGGAAAATAAAAGAGGATCATGAGGCAGCCCGGGGTGGGGGGAGCCACGTTCACATGTTCCAAAAAATAAGTTTAAAAAAAACAAATAGAGGCCATGACTTTGAGAGAACAAATGAGGAATGTGGGAATGGTCAGAGAGAGGAAAGGTAAGTGGAGGAATAATGTCATTAGGCTTTTATGAAAATTAAGAAGAAAATTGGTCCCACTATTTCTTGCTTAAGTTGTCACTCCTGAGTGGCCTTCCATTTTCCTGTTTGAATTGTTTTCCTGAAGAGTGGATACAGTCCTCTCTATCTCCCCCTTCACTGTCTGCCTTCTTCATTCTAGTATGAGTGGCCAAACAACAACCTGCCACTGTCTTACCACCACAGTGCTCAAAGGGTCCCTGTTTCCTACGAGTCCTAAGTCATGCACAGCCCTTCTTTCTATCTGTCATAGTTTTATCTGTTACCAAGGAAAAAAGCTATTAAAAGCTCTCTGGCCACCTATCTCCTCCCCATATCTTGGCTAAGAATTTTTAAAGCCTATATTCGTTGTTGTTGAATCCAGACATGAAAATGGATAAAACATCTGCTGTAGAAAAACACCTGGAAAGGAAACTATGAAGCTGAATTTACACACAGAAACATCCTTTGTTAATGATTTATCAGCTCTCATTTGAGCCATGGAGGGATTGAGAATAGATAATTGGGGGTTATGACGGGGTGGTCTGGCACACGGTATGCCTCTAGTTGTAAATCTATGGCAACTGGGAGGAAGTTTGGAGTGAACAGAAAGTTGTTGACTGAGTGGGAGGAGGAAGCCACTGTGAGCGTCATAGCTTGGGTTAGGCTAGTTTAACTCATTGTAGGAAGTCAGGAGGGTGGCCTCCAACCAGAATAGATGAGCCAGGACAAGCACACCTTGCCTGTTTCGAGCAATTCTGGCCAGTGTGGTGTTGTATGACTTCTCACAGCAAAATTCACAGGATTTTCTTGCAGTGCTTTGCTCATTTCAGGGTGTGTTGGCTTTCCTGGTCGTCGGGAGGTGATTTGGTTTGAAGTAGCATGCTAGCTTTAGAGAGTGAGCTTCTTCCTGTTTTCTCAGTGTTCAGAAAGATGCTGGTGTCCTCTGATCCCTGGCCCTGTTTCATTCCCCAAGAAAGGAAGAGTTTGAAGCCTTCTCCCATTATCTCCTTTGTCCTCATTCTGTTTAGTTTTGTTTTGTTTTTTTTTTCTCTCTCAGTAGTTTGTACTCAGTGTTCAGCCAGGCCTGGAAAGGGGCCCTGGCTCTTCCCACGACTGGCTCCTAACTTTATGTTCATGTTGATACCTGCAGCTGATTATGATGATGATGTTTATACCACGAAACCAATCAGACCATTAAAGTATAAACAGTACCTGAGTAATTGTGCTAGTCCAGCCCCAGGGCGTGGAGCTCACACTTACTAACACTGGTGGTCAACACAGCTTTCAGGGTTAGCTGTTACCTCTGTGTCAGCTTGCCAGCTCCCCAAACCCTAAGTTCTGGAAGATGGTTAAGGGATTCTCTCCTATGGCCAGAGCTTCTCACAACCCACCCTGTCTTCTGCTTTCTTCCTCTCAGGGGCCAACACGTGTGTTCTGTTTGATCTCACCCCTTGCATTTGGTGAATCAAGGAGTTAAGCCATCACTTCACTTTATTGCCAGTGTTCATGAGCTTATGATTTTCCTTTAACCGTTTTATATGGGGATCAGGGACTCAAAAACTATGTCACTGCCACCTCTCAAGAAGCTGCAGACTGGTTCCACCTGCTGTGCGTGAAAACCATTACAAACACTTTTGTGGAGCAGTAAACAGACCTAGAGATGCTCTTGGCCATGGTTAGGGGTCTCCTCCTGTTAGAGGAGCATCTTTCTGAAGATGTTTATGGAAAGTACTTCACATAGCCACCAGCTACTGGGGTCCTGCAGGCTTCTTACAATCTACTGAATCTTTGCGTGCTTTCCATGCCTCCAATGTTCCTCTACCTTTCTGGTCATTGTTTAACTTATAAGATATGAAAGCAATAATAATAAAAATTTAAAAACTGGTGTAAAACCTTGACCTTAAAGAAAAGAAAAAAAGCTACTTTTCCATAGCTACCTTCTTCGATAAAGAAGTTTCCAGAACTCATGGCCTCAGAACGTGACTCAGAATTCTTGTCAGTTCCTTATTTTGAAAACAAAATAGTTTTTCCATATAACTGGATTAAACAAAAGAGAAAAGGTATCTTGAATACTGTTATTTTTGGACTATCATTCTGCAAATGAATGCAAATTATAATCAAATTATTATAACTGCATTACTCTGGGATTTCTAGAAAAACAAAGAATTGGCCGTGTGTGTGTGTGTGTGTGTGTGTGTGTGTGTGTGTGTGTACATGTGTATGCATGTATGCATTTCTCATAAAATATTAGCTCACACAATTGTGGACACTGATAAGTTCCTAAATCTTTGGGTGGGAAGCTGAGATCCAGGGGAGCCAGAGTAAAGCTCTTGTTCAAACCCAAAGCCCTGAGAACCAGGATATTGATGGTGTAGCTCCAGTTCAAAGGCTGGCAGGCTGGATACACAGAAAAAGCTGACTGCTCAGTATGAGGCAAGATGAGGCCGATGTTCCAAGTGTTTGTCGGGCAGGAGGCCTCCCCTAACTCTTATTCATGGGAAGCTCATTATTTCTGTTCTATTTGGGCTTTTTAACTGATTAGATGAGGTCCACTCTAGTTAACAAGGTAAACTACACCACTTAGTCTATTGATTTAAATATGAAACTTAGCTGGAAATGCCCTCACAGAAATGCCCAGAGCAGTATCTTAGCAAATATCTGGATGCCCAGCAGCCTGGCAAACATATCAAAAATTAATCATTATAGCTACTAACCATTGAATACTTTTCAAGTATTAATTAATTGTAAATGATCTCACCTGAGCCAGTTATTCTAGGGGCCACCAGAGAAGATGGCTCTGCCTACGGTGATGCATTCTAGAAGTCAAGGAAGAGAGAAATGGGGGCTGGGATGAATCCTCTGCAAGTGTCCAGAATGGCGTCTCACATCCATAATCTCAGCACTTGGAAAGCTGAGATGGGAAAATTGAAACCAGCAAAGGTGACACAAGGAGACCCTGCCCCCAAACAAGCAAACAAAAGTTTATCTCATTTAACCTGATTTTATGGAGTAGAGAGTTAAAGGAAATTAGCTGAGAGGACACAGAGAGAAATCGCACAAGTCCAAATCCATAATTTCTCCTGGCCTCCCCCTCCCCCCTCTTTCCATTCCTCCCTTCCTTTCTCCTTTCCTTCTTTCCCATTCTTTGTGTTGCTTTATTTCTCCCATCTAAGGTCACTGTCTGAAGAAAACTGGCAGATTTTTTTTTTTTTTTTTTTTTTTTTTTGCACAGTGAAGTAGCTCTACATACTGACATCTGTACATCAGGCATGGCCACTGTATCTGGTGACTGTATGAGGAATGAATGGAAGCTTTCAATGCACAAGGAGGAAGGAGTGTCTAGCAATCCTCACCCTAGCTGTGCAGCAGGAGGCGAGTGGAGCCGGCACAGTTTGAACATGGAAATGATGGGGTTGAACTAGGGACCAGTGGGGAAGATGGTTCTGCCTTGGGTTGGTCAGTTTTAGAAGTCCATGGAGAGAGAAGTGGGGGCTGGGATGCATCTCCTGCAGAGAGTTCAGGAGGGTGAGAACTCTGGAGAGCAGCCGACCCTGAGTAGATAAGAGGAAGCACACTGAATAACTTGGTGGTACACCAAGTGAAGAAAAAGTTTAGATCTGATAGGAAAACCCTGCTCAGGAGAAGCAGTGTCAGGTGGGAAGTCAGACATTGTCTATCTGTTCTAGGTGCTTTGAGCTTCATGCTTTGATGTTATATCTTTTCAGCTTTAAAATATCCATTAACAAACTATATAGGTACAGAGGAAGACATTAGTTGTGATTGTGACTGAATTGTGATGTTTTCTGTTTGAGCCCACATCTCATAGGCCATTTATTTCCATTTTTCTGAGATGAATTTCATCCTTAAGAAAAGGACAATTAAGGAGAGCTCACTTTGAGAACAAAGTTACATTTGCTGGCCAGAGCTTTTATTAAGTTGTATTTACTAATAGTTTGTGGATACCAGAATTTTCACAGGAGCGAGAGTCCAAAGTCCTGGACCAGCACTGAGCAGAATGTACATGTGAGCAAAGCCTGCGCACCCTGTCCAAAGGCTTGTGTGTTGACATTTCCTCTAGATCTGTGTCACTATAACCAAACATAGCCCGATTTCAAAAAGAAAGAAACAAGCTGCATTCAAGTTCAAAAACTTTTTTCTACAGAAGTCTTATGCTGTCTTGATTCAACTAATGTCCAGATATTATTATGTTTCTATTGTTAATTTTTTCATTGGCTAGTGCCAATGTAGAGAAATTCTACTGAGTTTTACAAATTGAACAGTTTCTGGAACGTTCACTGAATCAACAAACCATTTCCTGAAGTATTTGATCACCCCTGTGTTTCCTGGCCTCGGGCTGCATGCTCTAAAACACTCAATTTCTTCTCCAATTTTGACTCTTGCAGATCCTTGAGAACCTGGGAGTACATTTGCTCCATGCGTGTGTTTGCATGCATGAGGAAGTGTTCTAGAGCCAAACTGGGGACCCTGTGTAGGCTAGGGAAGTGTTCAACCAATGAGCAATTTTCTCAGCCCCATCTCTTTCTCTTGGAGACAGGATCTCATTGAGTTGCCCAAGCTGGTTTCAAACTTTCTATGTAGCACAGAAAGGCTTGGAACTTCCCACTCTCTTCCCTCTGCCTTTTTACTTCAGTGTCTGGTTGAGCACAGCGTTGCCATGGTGTGACACAATTCCCTGATTCCTTCTTGTTGTCTTATGTTTGTGCATGCTCTAGCTTCATGCTCTAGCTCTACTCAGCTCCCATTTCTCATTCTTTGATGCTTTTTTTTCACAATAATGAACAGCTTAAAGGTTTTTTAAACATTTATTTGTTTAGTTTGGTGTGTGTGTGTGTGTGTGTGTGTGTGTGTGTGTGTGTGTGTACACTTGCAAACCTCAGCTCTAGGGTGAAAGTCAGAGCACAACTTGAGGGAGAAGGTTCTCTCTTTCCTGGAATTCATGTGGTCAGGCTTGGCCTCAAACACCTTAGCTCCTGGGACATCTTGCCAACCCCTGGATGAATCATCTTTAGAAAAAAAGGTGTACTTTTTGTTGCTCTTGTATTTCCTTTCCCAGATGTCCCCAACTACCAGCAGCTAGTGTTATTAAAGAACTGATAGCCTGAAATCTTCCTTCTTGTATCTCTCAACTAACCATAGAAAGAATCTTAATTTCTTCATTATTAAGAACATTAGGTGCAAACTTAGGAGGTAAGCTGACACATAGAGTGTGTGTGTGTGTGTGTGTGTGTGTGTGTGTGTGTGTGTGTAAGGATGTCTCAGTTCTTGTTCTATTGCTATGAAGAGATACCATGACCAAGATAGCTCATGGAAGAAAGAATTTAATTAGGGCTGGCTTACAGTTTCAGAGGGTCAGTCTACAATGGGGAGTGAGGCCTCAGGTAGGCATAGCATTGGAGCAGTAGTTGAGAGCTTATGTCTTATTGGCATGATGGAGGCAGGCAAAGAATTTGTCTGGGTATGGAGTGAGCCTTTAAACCTCAAAGCCTACCCCCATTGACACTCCTCCTCCAAAAAGGCTGCATTTCCATATTCTTCCTAAAGAGTCCACCAGCTGAGAATCAACCATTCAAATATATAAGCCCATGGGGGCCCTTCCCATCTAAACCCCCTCAGGGGCTCTCTCTATCTAGCCATTTTGTGTCCTCCAGTGGCCTTTGTCCTACTGGTTCTGGTGGTCCCTTGCCCTGTGCCCTGTGCCCTGTGCCCTGTGCCCTCTAGTTTTGTCCTACTGGTGGGTTCTAGTTGCCCCTCCAGAGTGTTGCCCTACTCTTGGGATGCTGATGACCTCTCTTTTTTACTGGGCTCTTCACACTGCTCCTGGGGGTCTGCCCTACTCCTTCCTAGGCTCCTACCCCATCAGCAGATCAGAAAACCAAGGACCTGGAAGCTAAAATATGGTGAAAGAAGATCAAGGTGACATCCTTTAAGCCAAAGGAGAGTTAAAGGAGATACAGGTGACATCTTTTAGAAGTCCTGGTTTCACCTGAATTTCCTTTACTTTCATCCTGTGTCCATCCACCTGGAACTCAGTCTACTTAAAAATCCTAACCCCTAAACTCCTTCAGCCTCTGTGGTAAGGACCACACTTGGACCTGTCCCTCCACTTCCATTAACTTCTCAGGTCTCAATTAATTTTTCCAGGCTAAATGGACTGCAGCTGTGGGACTGCAGGCAGATACCTATCAGATATTAGTTCAACTCTTGGTCCTGTTCCAGAGGGCTGCTCTTGGTGAACCACCCTTTAGCTGATCATACTTACTCTTGTGACCTCTGGGGAAGCTCAAATTCCCATTTAAACATAGCCCCTTTCTAGTTCAACTGTCAGGTTGATTCACTTAGACCTATCCAGCATGCCACATAGACTCACATGAATAACACCCTCTTGATGCATGAAGACAGATACTAGCCCTTGGTTCAGGGATCACCAGCTGACTAATTAGCACAGGATTGAGAGGGAGAGAGGATTGACCTTAACCCCCATGATACTCCAATTTCAGCAGGAAGTAGACAGAATGGAAGTGGATACCCATACATTCCCTGAGTCCCTCTAACCCCTGGTCTGTGAAGTTGTTTCTTTTTGTATATAAGTAGAAGGCTTAAATATTAACTCACAGAGGCTGCCCCAGTAGAGGGACTAAGTCATGCATTGTAGCCTATGTAGTTCCTTCACTAAACTGCTAAGATCAAAGACCCCTATCCTCTAATGTCTATAAATGTAAGGAATTTTCCATGTTCTTTGAGTTTTATCCCCTCCACATGGAAAATTAAAGGACAGGGGTCTTTGATCTTAGCAGTTTAGTGAAGGAACTAGATAGGCTACATGAGTTAAATGAGATACCAGCTTCCCCTGCTTCGTGTAGCTGGAAATTATTACTAAAGGATTCATTTCCTCAAAAATATATCATTAATTCTTTCAACATTCCTCTTATGGGGTTACCCGTTATTCAGATATTGATAATTAAGCATTTATTCTTCTAGTATCTTAGAGATGTGTTTCAAGCATTTTAGAAAATTATTTCCCCCCTTTTTTGCCTTTTCCTATTGATTTTGGAGGTTGAGAAGGGATGATGTTCTAGTTGGTCTTAATAATAAAAACCTGGAGTCAGATATTATGGGGTGAAGCTGGAAGATCAGAGAAGCAGCCAGCCACTAGATCTCCTACCTCTACAAAATCCTCAGACTGAAAAGAGACCGAGTTCCTGACTCCTCCTGCCTTATATTCCTCTCTGCCCAGCCATCTCACTTCCTGTCTGTCTGTACAGACCTCTAGACCACTATGGTTAGCTAGTGACTAGCTCTGCCCTCTGATCTTCAGGCAAGCTTTATTTGTACAAACTAGATACTACCACAAGGTACAGCTGATGCTGTCCTTAATTGTGGTTCTCTGTCTCCACCTCTCATGTGCTGGGATTACAGGCTTGTGCCATGATACTCTGCCTATTAGCCTGTTGAAATTCCCTAATTAAATATTCCTGCTAATCATTTTGATTATATTCATTTTATAATAGCCCTCATATAGTATATTTATATCAACATTATATCTATATGCTTAGGAATTCTTTTCAGTGAAAGCTCTTTTTGTCTTAGGTGCACATATTGTGGTCATTCTAAATTCTTGCTGGTGCCATCCTCCTCTTATAGCTGATAGGCATGTTGCTATTATAATAGGTGAGCTTGGGTTTCCAGGGCTACTGCCTGCTCCCTCTGGTTCTCCATGTTGGAAGCATTAATGGCCAGCTTGGTCTATGACCTTCGGGGCATCCTTAATGTAAGAGTCAAGGATAAGCATACTGTGGAGGGCCATAGATCATGTACAAAGTCCCTGTGCCATCCCTGCTTGCTGACTTCAGAGGCCATCTATGAGCGAGGGTTCCCACTGTGTTCCTGGGAAACACAGCACTAGGAGAAAATACTGCTAGACCAGCCTTGGGGAGTAAAAATGGAGGTCTTTGAGAAGAACTGTCAAGACATGGTTGGTCCATCTGGAATTCTCACCGTCAGAGCATCAGAGCAGAGCGTTGACCTGTCTTCTTTTGTGGCCCAGTGCAACCTCCCTCCTCCACACACAAACTTCACTTCTCACCTCCACTCTTATGCCCAGCCCTTCCCACAGCCCTCAGACCTCTTAAGGATTTCTCTTGGATTTTTCCAATACGTTCTCTTCAAATACATGCTTTTCTTTTTTTCTCTAATGCTGTCTAGGTTCTTGTGGGAGGAAGCATTCCACAGCCCATGGCAATGTTCTGTATAGCCATGCATAAAAGTCTGGACACAATCAAATATAACACACATAGAAATTACTATAATAAGCAAGACAAATACTTGATCCTCAAGGATAGAGAAGCAAGACAAATCATCCATGCCGTTGAATATGTTATGATGTATTGTTTGCTAGTAACATAAAATGACCATGAGAACAGAATTGGTTCTTTTCCATCTTTTTAAAGATTTGTGAAGATGGTGGCTTGACAACAGATGCCAGAGAAAGGCTTGTGCATAGCACCTGGCTTGTTTCCTGAGAACTGTGCCACTTCTAACCAGGACTCTCCCATGCAAATATCCATCCCTTCCCACACGTGACTCCACAGCACCTGTTCTTTCTGTCCTCTAGAGGATACAGGCCACAGGAGGACACCTAAAAGTGGAAACGCACTTCAACATCACCAGGAAGGGATTGGTTTTCTTCTGAGAACTTTCTCAGACTCCCTGCCCTTTCCCCTACTTTCCTTTGGAACTCTGACCTAGTAAGATAGGAATCTAAACACTCTCCCCACAGCCTTCGCTCACCATTCTCTGGAGGCTTTGGAATCAAAAGTTTGCCTTTCATTCCAGGCAATCACAAAAGACAAGGCCTGGCTCACAGGAGATAGGAGGAAACAACAAAGTCAGAAACACTGCCGGCCTTGGCCTCCCGCAGCAGGATCCATGCCAGCGAAATGAAAAGCCTTTACAAGCACTTGACTCTGAGGTGTGGTTTTACCCACTCCCAGCCACAGCCCCTATTCACATACCCACAGGCCAGGCCACTTCATCTGTCCATTCTCAATGTCTGCATCTTCCAAGTGGGGCTAACGATCTGGGTCGGTTTCTGACCTGTCTGTTCGGGTGGCTGGCATCTGACCTGATGGAACACAGACTTGCATGGACTGTAGCAGCATGAGGACGAAACAGCATTCATTCCTAAAAGCATAAAGACTTACTGAGGGCTAGGCTTGCTGTAGAAGTATGCTCCCCCAATTCTCTCTCTCTCTCTCTCTCTCTCTCTCTCTCTCTCTCTCTCTCTCTCTCTCTCTCTCTCTGGTTCCTGGTTCCTGTAATTCTGAAAGCCTTTGCCCTTTGGTTCAGTGGAAAGTACCACCTGCATGGGAGGGTATTGCTTTGATTCTCACTAGTCCTGGCCTCGTTGGGTAAGTGTGTTTCATGGTGTTTGTAAGGATTGCGGCTTTCTGCTGAAGGAGAAATGCTGGCCTCACATGGGCTAAAAGGGCTCATCGAGAAACCTGAGATTCTTATTTATAACCTGCCCGTGAACCAACCCAGGTGGCAGAATTGCCTAAAACACAAACACTGTTTGTGCAAGACTTCATCTTCAGTGATCAATTCCTCTTTTAATATTTGCCTAACACTGAACAGAGTTCCTTCATGGAGTCTACTTTTTGCAAACTCGGAAGGGTTGAAGGACCCAAATCCCAAAGAAGAGTGAAAATGTCTGGCCTTCTTTAGGAGGTCGAGTGGTGGTGGTTCATGCCCTTAATCACAACACTTGGGAAGCAGAGGCAGGTGGATCTCTGTGAGTTGGAGGGCAGCCTGGTCTGCAGAGCGAGTTCCAGGACAGCCAGGACTACATAAAAAGACCCTGTCTCAAAAAAAAAAAAAAAATTATCAAGAGAGTCTTTAAAAAAAAACATAGAAGAGAAAGTATGGAGGGGATGGGGGAGGGGTATTAGGATAGAGAGCGTGTAGGATAAGATTCTATGCCTCTGTGAATACTCAAGGAAACCAATTGATTTGAATAATTAACATTAATATTATTATAATAAAAATAAACATGAGATGGGGGCTCAGGACTGTGGAGACAGCTCTGTGAGTAAAAGCTCTCGCTGAACAAGCATGAGGACCTGAGTTCAAATCTCCAGCACCCTTGTAAAAAAGTATACCTATAACCCCAGCACTGTTGGAGAGCAGAGACTGGGAGGGTTGCTGGAGCTCACTCGCTGCCAGCTTAGATCCAGGTTCAGTGAGAGACCCTGTCACAAGGGAATACTGTAGGGGAATGACAGAGTAAGACAATTGACATCTCCCTCTGACCTCCACATGCATACATACCACACAATTACATACACTCTCACACACCAAAACCGTGGACCCATTTAGGTATAGGAAAGATGGAGTCTTTTTAGGTCATGGTTATGATCCGGTCCCCTCAACTATTTGGGCAATTGGTAGACAAGCCAGTTACTCAATTGGACTTGGCTACAATTACTTGATTCAACAATGTTTCTTTCACTTTAGAAAATTACCATTTGATGGGGTCTTGCTATGATTTCCCCCATTTGTATTTTTCTTAATATACTTTTGAATATTTTAATAATGTCAAAGGACAAACCTAACATATGGAAACACATGAAATTATGCGTATGTCTCATATGACTTGATCTAAGGAACTGTGGTCACCCCAGACAGGACGCCATTGATAAATCAAAGAAATTCCACTCAAATCTAGCTTGGTGAACTAACAGATTTATTGAAGTTATCTACAGGCACAGGAGGAACTCAGAGGCAGCTGGATCACAGAAAGGTCCACCCCAGCATGGGTGACAATAACCAAAGATTGATTCCTATGCTTGAACAATAAAGGCCCATTAAGGAAAACCCTTTGCAGGAGAATAGACTATGGTCTGAATACAAACCTAGATTCCAGTTGGTTGGGTCAATACTGGCCAAGGAACTGCCTAGTAGGAAGGGGGACCACCCCTAAGAAAGTGGGCCCACCACAAACTATGTCAAAGAGATAGGTGCAATAATTACCCGTTAAGGAGACACTGCATTCTTCTTACCCAGAATTCCTACCCTGTAGTGCAGTTATTTACAGAGTACAGCCATATTGTCTTGTAATATCACCTGCTTTTCTGAATTGCTCAGAGAAATGAACCTTCTGCTTTTCTATCTCTTCTCTAAGCATGTTTCCCCTCACACCTCAGGTGTGAAGATGAGGATGTAATTATGTCACTAGAACCAAGATAAATGATAAACTAGTGTTTATTGGGGACAATTACACAGAAAAATACAAAGAACCGCCTCAGCATTTCCCTGCTCCTCCTACTGGATCCACTGACCCAACAGAAACAGTGCTCAAAGGAAAGCCACGCCCCAAGTTCCTGTCACACCCAAAGGGGTGTGGCCACCGTTTCGGGTCCACAGACCAGATACCTACTCAGGTGTCACTCTTTCTTTAACACCCCCCTTGAATCCCTGGGGGTGACCTCCATGTGGCCTTAACTCAAGTGGCATTACCCTTCTTCTCTCCTCATTCTCCTATGGGCAGCTGCTGAGATTTCCAGCTTGCCTTCCTGTGTGTTTTTCATTTAAACTCTTAATTTACCTTGTGTTATGGTTTCAAATGTTGTGCTAACACCACGAGCAAAAGCAACTTGTAGAGGAAAGGGTTTATTTCATCTTGAAGACTGCTGTCCATTATTGTGGGAAGTCATGGCAGGAACTCAAGGAGGAACCTGGAAGCAGGACCTGGAGTAGAAGCCATGGAGAAATGCTGCTTACTGGCTTGCTCTTGATGGCTTATTCGGGCTGTTTTCTGAGCAGTCTGGACCACCTATCCAGGGGTGGCACTGTCCATAGTGAGGTGTGCCCTTCCACACCAATCTTCACTAAAGAAAATGCACCACAGGCCTGCCTACAGGCCAATCTAGTGGGGGCATTTTCTCAGGTGAGGTTCCCTCGTCCGAAAATGACTCTAGCTTGTGTCAAGTTGACATAAAATTAATTACCCAGCACATCCTTCAAGCTTTCATTTGAACCCATTTTTAAATTATTTTATTGATAAGACTAAGAACCCCAAGAGGGGACCTGGATTTCTCTGACATCACCTGGTACTTGCTCTACAATGTGCAAAGGTATTTCCTATTTGCAGTGGGTTTCTCCCACTCTTAAAGCCTGGGGCCCTATGAGCCTTGTACATTTCTGAACTTTCTGAGCCTTGTGAGTTTTAACAGCTTCTTTCCAGGAGGAAGTGTTTTAGTTTGAAGGCAATAGTTACAAATATTTCTATTACGTGGAGAGACAGATTCCTGCCTTCAGAACTCATCAGAGGAAGTGTCTGCATCATCTCCAAAATTTTAATTTCAATTATCTATCAATACAAAACAAACAAAGCACCATCACCTCTATTCTAGAGCCAAATAGTAGTGACTAGGGCCCAGGAGTACAGATTTAGTTGGCTGAAAAAGCTGTATTTTAATGTAGTAACAGTTTTATTCAATTTATTTTCTTTTTTATGATTTAAAAATACCTGTTTTGTGTAAGAGTGTTGTGTCTGCATGTATGTATGCACACCAGATGAGCTCCTTGTACCCACAGATGAGGACATCAGACCCCCTGGAACTGGAGTTATAGTGGCTATGAGCCACCATGTGGGAGCTGGGAACTAAACCTGGGTCCTCTGTAAGAGCAATAAATGCTCTTAACCACTAAGCATCTCTCCAGCATCAGAAATGAAGGAATAAAGGAGGAAAGGATGGAAGGAGGAAATGAGGGGAGGATGGCGAAAAGAGCAGAAATTTTCTACAGTAGCAGAATAAATTAAATTAAAAACTGAGGCATTTTCAAAAAAAATACATTGATAGAAACATCAGGTAAGCAGGTTACCACCGAGTGGGGACCTCTCTGGTACAGTAGGTCTCAGATGCTATTTGCTAGTAATTCCTTATCCTCTCTCTCTCTCTCTCTCTTTCTCTCTCTCTCTCTCTCTCTCTCTCTCTCTCTCTCTCTCTCTGTCTCTGTCTCTATCTCTGTGTGAACCATGCTTGCTGGCTGGCCAGCTTTGGGGAACTCTCCTGTCTCCCCTCCCCCAGCTCCCAGTGAAGGGTGCTGCTGGGCTTACAGACTTGTGCACACTTGCATGGGCTTTTATGTGTGTTCTGGGGATCTGACCTCATCTCAGATTGTCAGGCTCCTGTGGCAAGAACTTAATCCATTTAGTCATCTTCAGATCCATTCTTAGCTTTCAGACTGTGGATGCTAGTGTATGTAAAGATATATTGTAAAGTTTTTGGTAGCCATATGGATATTAGAACAGATACAGAGCTGGGCAATAAATGGTTTTCAAAGGAACTGAATGTAGCCCAAGATGATTTAATTCTGATGGACAACAGTTTAACTCCCCACAACCACAAGTCATTTGGACTTGTGGAATTTTTTTCTTTGGTCTTTTGTTGTTGTTGTTGTTAGTATATATTAACTATACAAAAATGAGTTTCATTCTATTTTGCTCAAATGTACTCCCTAATACCATCCTGTCCCTCTTATTACTAGTCCTTCCTCCTCCTTCTCTCTCTCTCTCTCTCTCTCTCTCTCTCACACACACACACACACACACAAAAAAAAAAAATCCAATTAGTTTCTTCATTGGGATTATTTGCTCTGCCACTAAAGAAAACACATCTCCCTGCCCCGCCAAACACTAACTGCGGTGAGGGGTAGGGCCCTGAACCTCCCCGGTCCCGTGATAAGATATTAAGGGACCAATCTTGTGCAAACTTTGTGTAGTAGTGCAAACTTATGTGAGTTCAAGAGCTCAAAGGCCATATCATGTCTGGAATCAGGACTTCCCATTCTTTTTTTTTTTTTTTTTTTTTTTTTTTTTGTAATCTTACATTTTTTCCTGCCCCTCTCTCCATCATGTTCCCTGAGTCATGGAGGGAGTTATATAGGTGTCCCATGTGGCTGAGCACTCAACAGTCGCTCATCCTCAGCACTGTGGACAGTTACAGGTCCCTGCAGTTACTGCCCAGAGATGATGGTGGCTTCATCTATGAGTGTAAGCATAGTGCTTTAGAATGAGCTTATTAAGAAAATAGCATGGCCTTTGGACAGCTCCCCTCTATCCAGGGAAGTCTCTTACATGTCCCAATCTCTGACAACCCTGACTTGGCTGGTCAACTTTTAAAGTGCCATCCTCACCTCTGCTGGGCTCACCATTGCCTCTGTTTTTCTACTACTTATCTCTCCTTTCTTCTCCCTACTCAACTCAGATAACCACACCGTGTCACCATAAACTTCTAACTCCTTATATACACTTCGACGTTTGTTTACTCAGACCTACTGACTTTTGATCGTGGCTGAACCCAGCCCTTTTTTTTCCGCTTTATTTTTTCATTATTATTATCATTACTATTATTATTCATTTTCAGTTTTTCCATGACAGTGTCTCTCTTGTAGCCCTGGCTGTCCTGGAACTTGCTCTTTAGACTAGGCTGGCCTCTCACTCTGAGATCCACTTGTCTCTGCCTGCCAAGTGCTGGTATTAAAGGTGAGTGCCACCTCCTCCTAGCTATCCGCTTTAGTTTTGCATCTGGGCAGCTAAGTGTGGCTAATGGGAAACACAGCTTAGTGCTGGATTTACCATCATGCATTTCAAGTGTGGAAGGAAAGAGTGGCGGTTTGGGAAAGGAGCTGTCAGATTACCATTCAGAATGAACTTCAGTGGGAGAGAGTCTCATGGCCATGGGAAACCTGATTAAGAGGTATAGAACACCATATCAGAGACAACACGATAGTGTCTTAAAGGGAGGCAGAGTTGTCATTTAAGGGAACTGGCTTAACGTACAAGAAAAGGAGAGGTAGTTTAAAGTGAAAGGGATAATTGCCATGGACAGCATGGTAGAAGGACCCCAGGGAGAGAGCTAGGGAGAGAGAGGAGGAGAGGGACAGGGAGAAGGAAGGAGGGGGAGGGACAGAGAGAGAGAGAGAGAGAGAGAGAGAGAGAGAGAGAGAGAGAATGACACAGTGACAGAGACACACAGAGAGAATGTGCTATGAACACCAGAAAGTTCTTTCTTTCACGTTTTCCCAGGAGGTGGGGAGCACCAATGTAGTTCCAGGTAGGCATCGGAGTTGTTTGTCCAAGGGGCAGGAATAAGGAAGAACATTTGTGTTACAAATTCCTGTTACATTTACAAGCCGTAGAGCTGTGCTGCCTAGGAGGTGTGGCCTGATTTGAAAGAGAGAGACAGAGAGACACAGACAGACAAACACACGTATACACACACATACACACACACACACACACACAAACACACACACACACCTAACGAAATTACATTTTTCTCACATCCTCATTATCAGCTGAACACTTTGACTCTTGTATCCCTGAGAACACAGTAACAAAATGTCTTAGAAAAGAAATGATGCCCTTCTTTTGGCATAAAATGACTGTACAGAAAAGAGATGGTGTTATGTGTTGGAATCTTGATGTTGGGCTGGGATAGTCTTTAACCACACTCAAGGGTGAGGGGTTCTTTCCCTTCCTATGTTCCCATGGTTCATCCAGTGTTTCTGTCCTTCCTCAGCAAGCACTAAGAATTCCAGCAGATTAATCAGCTTTATTTTCCTCCTTCTTTTAAGTATATACAAAGTACTCTGTGTTTGCTGGCTACTTGTGACAAGCATTTGTGGGTGTTATCTCAGTTAATTTTAATAAGTACCTGAGGTTGATACTGTTGTTGTGTCTAAGTTACAGGTGTCTGAACAAGGTCAAGGTTAGGACTGAGTTGGGAGGCTGAAATCATGAGGAAGGCAAGAACTGGAACATGATAACTTCTGTAGGAAGCCAGCATGAAGGTTGATGTCTCTAAAAATGTTAAAGTTACTGAGGGTAGAGAGGAAGCATTGGTCCATGGGTTTAGATACATCTGATGGGAAGTAGAACCAGACTTTTACAGAACTGAAAGAAAAGGGGGTATTGGGTGGCCTGGACTGATGGCCTGGACTTTAAGACAATAGGTTTTTGTTTATTTGTTTTGAGTCAGAGTCTAATGTAGTCTGGGCTGGATACTTACTTCAAGGTGTGGACTCCTGATCCTCCTGCCTTCCCTGAGTGTGTGTGTGTGTGGGGGGGGTGATAGAAATGCATCACCACATTTGGCTTGACAGTAGGTGGCTTTGAAGGGATGGAGAATATGAATACTCAATGTGAATGCTCAAGAGGGTACATGTCTTGTTCCAAGTGCTGAAGAGCCTTGAGTATGGGTGGCCAGAGGAGTGGATCATGGAAAAGGAAAAGATCCAAACCAGCGTTGAAAGAGCCATGGAAGGCCAGCTGATCCATCCATTGGAATTCCCAGTTTCCAGACAATAAACAAGGGGCATTCCAGAGAACAGATGGCAGTAGAGAAGTCTCTTGATGACAAAGTGTGAGCATTAGGCAGAGACTGAGTTAGAATAGACATGCGCCAGATGAGTTGGGGGGGGAGGATGGTTTGACTCTGAGGGTTCCAGAAAATACCGAGGAGGAGCATGAGCACATCTAGTTGAGGTCAGGGATGGGGGTTAAGGAGGGAGGAGGGGGGAGTATGCTGCCACTGGCAACCTGAGTTCTGTAAAGTCTTTGTGGAAGTGTGAATAGCTCTTGTCATTCTCTTACAGTTCAGACCCTGTGTGTGTGTGTGTGTGTGTGTGTGTGTGTGCATTAAGGGCTTGGAGATCCACCGGCAGGCTCTTGGTAGGCGTCTTGCCACAGAGAGGCTGTTGCAGGTAGGCGTGGCCTGAACCGCAATCTAGTTGGATTCAACAGTAAGGAGACAAGAACATAAAGGTGATAGGGGACCTAGGAGGCTCAGATTTGGGAGCCACTAGAACTTCTGACGTCAGGGGAATAAATTAACCAAGAACTACCCTGGTCCTTGTGACTACTTCCCAGAGTTGCATTAGACATCAGGGTTAACTAGGAGCTGCTGAGTGAACACATGATCACCCTGACTGATAGAAGCCTGGTGCGATGAGAATGGTGAAGCAGACACGTACCTAGAACATCAGATGGCAGGAACTCTTGTCTTACAAAGCAGCAGAGGAGCTGGGATGGCAGCTCAGTGGGCAAAGTGAAAGCATGGGGACCTGGGTTTGGAACCCCACACCTATGTAAAAGCATAGATCTGTAACCCTAGTTCTGGAGGGGCAGAGACAGGCAGATCCCAGCCGCTCTTTGGTCAGCCACTCTAGCTCAATAGTCAAGCTCTGGGCTCAGAGGGAGACCCATACCACCTCAAAAACTAAGGTGGGGAGTAATAGAGGAAGTCATTGAGGTCAGCCTCTGGCAGCCATAGTTGCATGCACACTGGAGTGCCTTGCATGCACAGGCATAGTATACAAGTTAAAAGACATGTGGGACCCCACTCTGCAACTTAGTAGCCATAGATCTTTGAGGAGAAGTTACTCCTCCCTGGCTGTCTCCCTGGTCCAGTTTACACCTCTCCTTTTTAGGAGAGCCTAAACTTCAAGACAGTCTCCTTCTGAGGGATCCTGACTCAGCATCAGCTGGCTGCATCCCTCTTGAAAGCCGTGCAGCATAAAGATAACAGGAAAATAGCTGGCTCCACGGACCAAAGCCAGACAGCCCCTCAAATGTGTCAACACCTACTCTCAGCTGCCTGAAGAGCTGGAATTAAAAGATTATACACAGTTACAACACTCATGGGATACTGAAGAAGGATGATTAGTTTCTAGTTCAAGGCTAACCTGAGCTACATAGGAAGAACATGACGGACAAAAGAAAAAAGAAAGAAGGAAGGACGGAGAAAGGGAGGGAGAGAAGGGAGGAAGGGAGGGAAGGAGGGAGAGAAAGAAAATGTCATGTTTTGGCTTTTAAAACTGCTTCTTATAAAATAATAACAATAAGATGGGCATTGGTGGTGCATGCCTTTAACCCCAGCACTCGGGAGGCAGAGGCAGGCAGATCTCTATGAGTTGGAGGCCAGCCTGATCTACAGAGCTAGTCCCAGGACAGGTTCCAAAGCTACACAGAGAGACAAACAAAATGATAACAATATCTGCCAGCACAGAGAGGCTTAGGAACCAGTGGTAGTCACTCAGCAAGGGAATCAGGGCCTGGGGAGATGGGTTGGGGTGACTGTTGAATGTGTTAGGACCTAGCAAGAAAGCTTCCTGGCTTCCATGGCTGGACAAATATAAGGCTGACAAGAACGTTTCAGAGCCAGCCAGCCAGAGAGCAGCTAGGAGCAGGACAGAGCCAGCCAGCCAGAGAACAACCAGAGCAGGGCAGCTATGTACATGTTAGAGATGATGTTTTTCTTCGACTTCGAGTTCTGAGACCTTTGGCCCAGTTTTTCCGAAGCTGGCAGAGGCCTCGATAAGCTAGGGCGGGGCTTCCCAAGGCTGGAGTCCCAGAGACTTATAAAGCCCAGCCCACAACTGCTGGGCATCTCTCCCAAGGCCTGTGGACAGCTGGCTTTCTGCAGATACCCTAGAGATGCAGCGGCTTTTGGCTCCAGCAAGGAGGGTCTTGCAAGTGAAGAGAGTGATGCAGGAAGCTTCGCTCACACCTGCTCACCCGCTCTCAGCAGCCCAGCAGAGGTGAGTCACCTGCTCTGAGGGTCTATAGAGGTCACTCTCAGACAAGCACCACGGGGGACCAATAAAGACCAGGCAGGGGACTTCACTAGAATCCCAGGCAAAAGCTGGCGAGGCTCGCACTCAGCCACCAACACACAAGTTAGCTTCAAAGGGGGCCCTGCTGCCTCATTTCTAGACAGTGCCAGTCCGCTGTTAAGTTGGAGAGGCCTACATCTCGCATGCCCACTGTTTAGGAAAAGCAGCATCTTCTCGTCTCCCCTGAGCTACAGGCGGCAGCAGAACTCAGTATCCTGAAGCTGCAATCTTAGTTCAACTGCTCACTTTAGCTCAGTGCAGCAAGACCTAGAATGGACCAAAAAGAGGAAGCTGTGTTTCTCTGTGCCTCAGTTTTATGAGATGAAATATAGAAGTTGCGGGGGCGAGGGGTACATGTGCCTGTGCAAGAAGAAACACATGCCTCAGTTCTTTGTAAACACCCTTTAGTCTGGTCCAAGTGCTGTGGTTGCCCAGAACTAACAGGATACAGCTGTGCTCCGTGCCTTATTTACTCCTTTGCTCGCCCGCCCACTGAGGTCATAGTCCCAAGGGTTCCTTTCCACTTATACCCACGGATGCTGAATATTTAGGGGGAAAGCCACTTTGCTCTTGTGTCTCCCCTTGCCTGCTCCCCAGGGAGCCTGGAATGGGGGGCAGTGCCCTTTACCTCTTTCTTTTCTTCATGACCCCACCATCACCTCCACTCTCCCACCCCTGGCAAAACCCCTGCATTTCAGTTGAATATTCCAGCTCAGAAGATTCTAGCTTGTCTCTGCATTTGTGAGGAAGTGGTGGACACGGTTTACTAATTTCAGGGCTGGACAGGGGTGACCATTCGCTGGTCCCACCCCCACACCCTTCTTTTTAAAAATCAAGACAGGGCCTCTCTATGTAGCCTTGACTGACCTAGAACTCACTATGTAGACCAGCTGGCCTTGAACTCATACAGATACACCTGCCTGTGCCTCCAGAGCACTGGGATTATAGGTCTGTGCCACGATGCCTGGCACAAACTTTCCCTAAGCCACTGTGGGCCACTACCCAAACCTCCATCCTCACTGATGCACTGTGGTTTCTTTGGGTCACGATCTGGAACTCTTACATGTCCCTTCTGGCACCCTTGTGGTTAGCCCAAGTGCTCACTGCCTGAACTACTCAAGTTCTTTATAGGTCACCTTCGCTCTAGAGGGCCCCTCTAATCCAACCCACAGCAGCTTTAAATCCACCCCAGGAGAACTGCCCTGACATCAAACACCTGGCTCTCAGCTATATTCTCTGCCTCCTAGCCTGCTCACCCCCCCCACCGTGATCACTACCCCTTCACCCTTGAAAATAGTGATCTGTCTATCAAGACTGACCTTAGGGGCTGGTAGGATGGCTCAATAGGTAAAGATGCCAAAGCTGAGGACTTAAGTTCAGTCCCCAGAATGCACTCAGTAGGAGAGGACAGACTCCTGAGATTTGTCTTCTGACCCCCACACATGTGCTGTGCCCCTGCCCCAACATTTAAAAAAAAATGTAAACAAGAAAACAAGGCTGACCTCGAAGTTAGCCCCGGCATGAAGCTCTCCTTATTTTCCTTACTCAGAGAGTCTCTGTTTCCCTTGCACTACACCATTTTGCCCGTATCTCTTCATGGTCCTCATCCCCCTCCAGTCTTGGCAGCTGGGCTACAGATATGCTCATCTCCTTCCTCATGCCGATTAAGGATTTTGAAAGTCCTGCCCTCTTCTCTGTGTAACGCTTTCATACAACAGCTCCCTTCTCCTCATGGTGCAGAGAACAAGACAGTTAGCTGTGAAGCCACAAGGGAACGGGCAGGATGGAGTGAATTAGAGCTTGGTGCAAATCCTTGAGCTAAGCAGCAAGAACAAGTTACTTTAAGTGAAATGCAATGGCCATCGCTTGGAGGAAGTATGGGACAAGAAAGGAACTCTTTAACCAAGTGCCTGGTGCTTCTGGAAGCCTTTGTGCGGCCCTTTTATCTCCAAGGCTCTGAAATCCACGACCAGAAAAGTCTCTACCAAGATAATAAGGAGAGTCCCTGCCTCCTTATTATGAGGGAGGGAGTCGGACCAGAGAGGCAGATAGAGACACGAACCTGAAGGGAAAGCAGCCAAGCTGGCAGCTCCAAACACTGGCTAACCATTAGCTCTTGGTCCTGGGGATGCTCCCCCATAAATATTTGAAAGTTCAAACTCCAGTTATTTGGAGAGCACCAAATAAATACGTTAGCTCCCTCCCTCTCCCGGCAGAGGCCAACGAGACGAATTGCTCTGCTCCAGTGTCTTGTGGCGATGCTCTTTTGTCTCATGGGGTCCTTAAAAGTGACCCTCCTGGTGAGAACATTTGGGGACCCCAGAGGATCAGGTAGGGAGAAGCACTCAGTATGAGGCAGATCCCCTGCGGTACAGAGAAAGCTTTGTAAGCCAGGTGTCCAGGGCAACAACTAGACAGTATTTCTAGAACAAGAAAGGCTGAGGCACTACTTTGGTAGTGTTTATAGCAAAGAAGGGCACTGGCTTCAGACCCTGAGCACCTGTAGGAGGGGAGCCTTGCAGCTGGGAAGAGAAACTGCTCACTTTCACCAGAAGAGGGATACAGGAAAGAAAGAAATTCTTTCTTTCCCCTTCTACTGACTGCCATTCTCTCTGGTCTCCATTTAGAATTCCACTGTTGGTCCTCTGTGCTCCCACCACGGGTTGGCCTGCTCCACTACAGAAGGGGCTATAAAAAGCCTGCCGCCCTGTGGGCACAAAGGGTGTCTGTCTTGTTCTACGGTGAGTCAGCTCTGCGTGGGGAACGTCTGATAAATATTGAAAAGTCTCAATCAGAAGAAAACAGACAGAATGAAAGACAGGGAAATTTTCCTTTAAAAGAAAGGAAAGGACCTGGGCACATTGGTGCACATTTGCAATGTCAGCACTCAGGAGGCTGAGGCAGGAAGATCAAGAGTTCAAGGCCAGCTTGGACTACATAGTGAGACTTGGTCTCAAAACAAAACAAACATAGCAACAAGTGGGGAAAGGATCCATTTTTTCATGTATGGTAACAAGAGAGTGGAGGTTTCTAGATTATTCTCTCTAAGGGCTTATAGCACATGTGGAAATAAAACATCAGGATCATAACAGCTCAAAGCGACCAAGTAGTAACAGAGCTGACCTATTGGAAGGGTTTGCACTATTTTGGAGATAGTGGGGTGCACTTTATTTTTAATAGACACACAATAACTGTCCATACTTATGGGTATATTGTGACATTTAAGTGTACACACACACACACACACACACACACTGACCTGATCAGAGCAATCGGCTTATTTATCGTTATAGACTTTTACCATCTCTTTGTGTTTTGAGCATTCAAAATCTTCCCTACCTTCTTCTTTGAAATACCCAATTAACTGTTGTCAATCATAATGATCCTGCTGTGTCATAGGACATTGAGAGTTCCTTCTGGGGCTGGAGAGATGGTTCAGTGGTTAAGAGCACTGGCTACTCTTCCAGAGGACGCAGGTTCAATTCCCAGCATCTATACGGCAACTCACAACTCTCTGTAACTCCAGTTCCATAGAATCCGACACCCTCATACAGATATACATGCTTGCAAAACACCAATGCATGGCAAATAAAAATAATTAAATAATTAAAAAAACCCAGAACATCACTTCTGGCTGAGGATGTGTTTTAATGTGTTTGCCTCAAATGTCCTGTGTTTACGTCCCAGCACCATGGAATAAAACAAAACAAAAATTGAAGCGTATTTCTCCCATGCAGCTGTACCCCTGCACACAGCAGCTGTCCTCTTCCCTTTCCCTCTTTTTCCTTGCCCTGCCCGAGGCTCTTGCATTACTATTCCAGTCTCTACTGCTTTGAGGTCAATGCCTCAGCTAGCACCTGTGAGCAAGAACATGCCATCTTTGACTTTCTGTGCATAATATATGTTCCATCTGTGTTGCTGCAGTGACAGAATTCAATCTTCGTGGCTAAATCATATTCCAGCATACATACATGTCACAGTTTGTCTACACATTCATCTGTCAGTGAGCAGCACAAAGGATTATCTATTGTGATTCTTGTAAATAGTTCTGCAATAAGTGTGCAAGTGTTTATTATGTGTGACCATGAGTGATGTGTGTTCAGTTCCCTTGGGTATGTGCCCAGTATTGAGGTTCATGGATCCTATGATAGTTCTCTTCTGGTTTTTGGTGCTACAACTGTATGGTTTCCATGTGGCTGTATCAATTCACACTCCTATCATCTCTGTATGAGAGGTTTTTCTTTTTAAAAAGTTGTATGCGAGTGTGAGCCCATGTGTGAGCTTGTGTGCCACGGTACACGTGTGGATGTCAGAGGACAACTTGCAGGAGTCTTTCCTTCTGCCATGTGGGTTACTGAGATTGAACACAGGTCTGTCTTCTGGGGTAAAGCACCTTTTCCCATGGGGCCATCTCGCCAGCCCTGAAAACTTCCTTTTTCAGCAGCTTCATGGCATGTGGTATTTATTTACTTATAATGTCATCCTAACTATGGTGAAGCTTCATTTTGGACCTTTGCTCTGCACCTCCTTGCAGATGTGTGATGTGTTGCGTATTTGTATCTGTTCTCTGTACGTCCTCTCTTGAAAAATGTTGATTCAGGTGTTGGCCTATTTAAAAACAGAACTATTTGGATTTTTGTTGTCAAGTTGTTTCAGTCCCTGATATATTCTGTGAGTTGTGCCCTTCAAATGAACAGATTGCAAGAATTCTCTCCCACAGGAGGCTGCCTCTTTAGTCTCATATCAATCCTTTTGCTATTCAGAAGTATCTTCAGCTTTAAATAATCCTATTTGCCTTACTTTTGGGGGGGTTCTTAAAAAGTATTTGAAGGGCTAGCAAGATGGTTTGGCAGGTAAAGCTGATAAGTCCAATGACCTGAGTTCAAGTCCCAAACCCGACATTGTGGAAGGAAAGGACTGACACCTACAGTTGCCCTTTGATAATCACAATGGCACTCACATCCATACACATATAAGTCAATATGTAAATAAATAGGTAAATAAACATAAAATCAGGGAAACTGAGGTGGAGGATCATGAATTTGAGGTTGACCTAAGCAACCTGGTGATCCAGTCCAGGTGACATAGTGAAATCATGTCTCAAACAAATCAAAGCAAAACAGAATGAATCTTTGCCAACATTAACATGTGCTCTACATTTCCTTCTAGCAGAGTCATGATTTGAAGTCCTGCATTTGGGTCTTCCACCCTTTTTCAATTGATTTCGTATGGTGAAAGGCAGAGTATGGTTCTACTGTGTGTAGATATCTAGTTTTCTCAGCAGCACTCATCAAAAAGATTCATTTCTTCAATGTGTGCTGTTGATGCCTTCACAAAAAAATAATCCGGCTATGAAAGTGTGAGTTTATTCATTCTGAGTTCTTTGCTCTGCTGATTTATGTGTTGGTTTTTATTTCAGAGAATAGATCTAATTATTGTTAGACAATGACCATCTTCATATCTTTCTAAAGACTTTATTTACAATCAATCTTATCTGACAAGAGCATAGGTACTCTTGTTTGCTTTGGGGTTCTTATGTATCTTTTTCCATTCTGTCACTACTGGTTTTTGTGTGTCTTCAGTGGTGAAGTGAATTTATTTTAAAAGTGTATCATGGAACTTGGCTGTAGTCCATTCAGCCAGTCTTTTAGCTGGGAGATTGAATACAAGTGTCTTTCTATTACATGTCTTGCTGGTCATTTGTATGATCTGTGTTCCTTCCTTTTCTTGTTCATCACTGTGGTTGGTGGCTTTCTTCTATTCTGATAGGTTTCTCTTTCTCCTCTTTTGTGTATCTGCTCTACTATTGAATTCTATATTTCCACAGTCTTCATAGTGTAGTTATATTTTTGTCCCCCCATGTGTAAAAATACCATAAGCATTCTTTTAGAAGTTATTTGTCAGTGATGAATTCCCTGCTCTTTTTTTTTTTTTTTTTTTTTTTTTTTTTTTTTTTTTATCTTGGAAAGACTTTATTCCTTCTTCATCTCTGAAGGATAGTTTTTCTGGGTATAATATTCTTGGTTGGCAATTCTTTTCTTTCAGAACTCTGAATATATCACCCCATTCTCTACTGTCCTACAAGGTTTCTGCTGAGAAATCTGCTGTTGGTCTAATAAATATTTCCTTATATACAACTTGAGTTATTTCATTTGTTGTTTTTGGAATTTCTATCTTATATTTTTTCCATTTATTTATTTACAGTGTGTATGTATATGGATGTGTCTGTGCCAAACTTCAAATACTTCCTTAAAAATCATTATTTTGAATTCTTTTTTCAGGCAATCACTTATTTCCTTTCCTTTGGTGGTGGTGGTGGTGGTGTGTGTGTATGTGTGTGTGTGTTTTCTGTGGCTAGAGTGTTTCTTTGGAGGTGTCATGTTACCTTGTTTTTCATGTGTTTAGTCACCCTCCATTGATATTTGTGCATTTGGATGGGGTCAGTTTTCTCTGTCTCTCAATTTTATTGACTGGCTTTTAC
The DNA here is from genome assembly GCF_943737965.1 of Phodopus roborovskii. Classification (NCBI taxonomy): domain Eukaryota; kingdom Metazoa; phylum Chordata; class Mammalia; order Rodentia; family Cricetidae; genus Phodopus; species Phodopus roborovskii. The sequence goes on from NW_026126540.1 coordinate 29,513,315, forward strand.
AGTAAAAGTCTTTGTACTGATGATTTGTCACACAGTATTGATTGTATAGACTGCATTGGGTTGGTACTCCAGTGTAGATCTGTAGATAAACACTGTCATCAGTGTTGGTGATGCTTGTCTTAGTGATATAGGCTACAGGATTTGTGGAATTATGCTAAAATATTCATGCATTTTTTTTTTAGGCAAGGCAAGATTGCTACTGGTTCTTGGAAAAGTGTTTTGAGGGTATGAAGTACCTTTAAATTTCTGCAGATGATATGGGAATAGGGTCACCCCATGGGCCTAGGTAGGAATGGGACAGCATTCTCATCAGTAGAGCAGGATGATAGTGGTGTCTGAAGCTTTCATGAGGGCTGAGCTATGAGCAAGTATAGATGTGATACCACAAATGATAGAAGGTCATGGATGACATTGGGCTCAGAACAGGCTGTTAATCTGCCTCTCAGAGACTCAGTGGGGTGACCTTCTAAGGTAGACATATCCACTAATTCTTGAGGGCTGCAGAAGGATGTTCATGGCCACTTAGAATCTCAGCGATGACTTCTGTGAATTAAGATACTCAAGAATATGGGGTTGGAGAGATAGCTCAGTGGTTTAGAGCACTGACTGCTCTTCCAGAGGTCCTGAGTTCAATTCACAGTAATCACATGGTGGTTCACAAACATCTGTAATGAGATCTAGTATCCTCTTCTCTCCTACAGGCTGAACACTGCATACATAATAAATAAATCTTTGCTCCAAAGCTACAGAGAAACACTGTTTTGAAAAGTCAAAATAAATAAATAAATAATATTTTTAAAAAGAATACTCAAGAATAGAAACCTTTGTAGGCTTTGTGAGTCATGCTTACTATCTACTTTCCATGTGTTTCTTAGTCAGTAGAAAATGTGCCTCTGTAAGTTCATGTTGTTCAACATAGCCCGCCAAGGTACTTTCCAGGGGTGTGGGAAGGGAAACAGAGACACCTGTATATTTCATAGAAATGAATTGGCTACGCTTATAGAAGCAGTTCTCTGGTTGCTTCATAGACCCTAAGGTGGACAGAATCCCAAGATGGTCCTGTGGAGCAGGAGTCAAGTGGGAAGGGTATAACATGGGCTAGGCTCTTCTTTAGGGCAATTTGGTGGTGTGGTAAACAGGTAATTACCCAAACCTGGCTCCAGAATGGCAGAGGCTATAGACTCTCAGACAGCAAGAAGTCTGGTATGAGAGAGGACTCATCTTTTCTCTGCTAAGCAAAGCTCCTCTTGGTTAAGTGTTGATCTTGAAAGACGGGAGGGTAAATGCTAGTCTCTACTTTCTAAAGTCAATGTGTTTCCATGGTTCTGCAATGTTTTCTCCACACATCACTCCATGCAAACATGCTGGGGAAAAGCTATTGTTTTCCTTGTTACAGAGGGAAGAACACCAGACATGGCTCATGGACCATCTTCCTGACAACACCTTCTTAGTAGAAAAAGTAATTTATTTAGCATGTGATAAGCTGTGCCTATTGTAACCTCTAGGGTCATCACTAAAAAGCAGATGGGGAAAGGGGTAAAGGCTAATAAATATTTTTAAACTGGTAAATAATTGATAAGAATTCAGAAAAAGGGGAAATAAAAATGAAAGATATTATAAGCAAATAAAATCAGATAGATGATAAATTTCATCCCAATTTTATCAGTAATTATAATAAATATAAACAGACTAAATACTCCAATTAAAATACCCCTATTGTAAGGCTTATTAAAAAATTCAAAGGTTCATGAAATTTATAAAAGATAGTTGTTGCCAGATGTGATAGTGCATACCAGCTCTGTAAGCCAGTATTCTGTGGCTGTAAAGATACCATCAAGATACCATGTCCACAGCAATTCTTACCGAAAAAGCACTTAATTGTCACAGCAGGGAGCATGGCAGCATACATGCAGATGTGGTGTTGGTGAAGTAGCTGAGCATTTTGTATTTGGATCTGAAGGTATTAGGAAGATCGAGAAACCCTGGGACTGGCTTGGCTTGACCTTTTGAAACCTCAAACCCCACCCCCAGTAACACACTTCCTCCAACAAGGCCCTCTCAAATAGTGCCACTCCCTAATGCCCAAGTATTCAAATATATGAGCCTACGGGTGCCCTTCATATTCAAACCACCACCCCTGGGATCCCAGTACTTAGGAGGTAGAGTCAGGAGAATCCAGAATTCAAAGCTAGCCTGCCTGGGGTAAAATGACAGATCCTGACTCACAAAACCAAAATCCAAAAGACACGCACGGAAACAAAACAAAACAATTAGAAGTTAAAATAATAAATGGTTACTCTTCCTTTTGATATGACAGGATAGCCTAACAAAAGCCACGTAAGGGAGGGAGTATTTATTTCCATTCACAGTCCTGAGGTCCGGTTTACCATGGTGAGGAGGTCACAGTGACAGGAGCTTGAGACAGTCAGGAGTCAGAGGACACTGAGTGGTTACTCTCAGCTAGCTTCATCCTCTTTATACAGTCCAGGACAAAGCCCAGGGGAAAGTGCCCCAACCCTCCAGGGTGGGCCTTCCCATCTCAATTAAACCGTCTGAGATAGTCCCTCATAGGCAGGCCCGAAAGCTAACCTACTCTCAACGATGTGTCTGGTGTCTGGAGTCTTTTCTCCCAGGCAATTCCAGAGCCTAACAAATTGGTAATCTACACTAACATCACACTCTGAGAGTCTGGACAGAATAACTACCATTCAAAGAGTGATCACAGTACTAGCATAGCTGTGTTATTAGGAAAAGTAATGTGTTATAATGTATTAAAGGATAAAAGGGTCAAATCAACAGGTAAAACTACTAAATTTTCACCACTTGATAACACAGCTTCAAAAGATACTAAACCATAAATGAAATGATTGCCACAGTATTTTTTTTTTTTTTTTGAGGCAACTGTCAAAAGACCATTAGTGGATTTACGACTGTTATTTTTAACTGCAGGTTTTTTACGATCCCTCCTGCTCCCTTGGCCAAAACGGACACTTGGCCAAAAGATGTTGGCATCCTTGCCCTGGAGGTCTACTTCCCAGCCCAGTATGTGGACCAAACTGACCTGGAGAAGTTTAACAACGTGGAAGCAGGGAAGTACACAGTGGGCTTGGGCCAGACCCGTATGGGCTTCTGTTCGGTCCAGGAGGACATCAACTCGCTGTGTCTGACAGTGGTGCAGAGGCTGATGGAGCGCACAAAGCTGCCATGGGATGCTGTGGGCCGCCTAGAGGTGGGCACCGAGACCATCATTGACAAGTCCAAGGCTGTCAAGACAGTGCTCATGGAACTCTTCCAGGAGTCAGGCAATACTGACATTGAGGGCATAGACACCACCAACGCCTGCTACGGTGGCACTGCCTCCCTCTTCAATGCTGCCAACTGGATGGAGTCCAGCTACTGGGATGGTATGTATTTCTAGGACATTACAGACGTATGATTCTTAGAGTGGAGGCTGAACACCATGCTCTGCTCTCAGCTCTCCAGAGGGCTTTATACTGGGAAGGGAAAGGCAATTTATCTGCACAGCTGCTGCTATCGCCCAACAAAAACAGTGAGGATAGCCAGGTAGATGGGCACAGCTTTATGAAGTTGATCAGGTAATGTGTTCATGTAGCTATTCATTTATTCTGTGCAATATCCTGTGGTGTGAGTGCCACACCCGATCGATCATAGGTGAGAAGGTGAAATGTTTGGTGTCTTCACTGTTTTAGTTACTTGTCTTGCAGCTGTGACAAAACTCCTGACAAAGGCAACTTAAGGAAAGAAGGGTTTATTTTGGTTCATAGTCTGAAGGTGTAGTCTATTATGATGGGGGAATCATGGCGTCATGAGCTAGAGACAGCTGGTCACAGGGCATCCCCAGTCAGGAAGCAGAGTGACAGGAATGATTTTGTTCATCCCTCTTTGTCCCTTTTTGTTCAGCCCAGAACCCAAGCCTACAGGATGATGTCACACACTTTTAGAGTGGTTCTTCTATTTCAGTTAACCTAAATGAGAAAATCCCTCAGGACATGTCCAGAGGTTTGTTTTCATGGTGGTTATAAACCTCATCAAGGTGAGGTGGCATTAAGATTAAATACCACACTGATGCAATGAGTGTAGAGGCAAAACTCCAAACTAAGTCCAACATATCTCTCTGTGCTTAGTTCTCTTTATTGCCTCCTAAGTCTCTGAAACAAAGATATATGTACATAAGTTTCTATGGTAAGGGATGGACACTGGTCAAAATGGACTGAGAGAAGCCCAGAGTGGACCATGAACAGTGTCTTTCTCCTTCTCCAGGGCCTGCTCCTGAAATGTTAACATTGCTTTATGCCTTGCTTACATCTTTCCCCGGAGTTACATTGGTGGTCTACCATCTGTCAAGATGGCAAGGAAAAGTCCAAGGGAAAGAGTTAAATACCTAAGATCACTTCCATTGCTGTGAAGAGACAGAATAACCACAGCAACTCTTATGGAGAGAAAAAAAAAAAAAACATTTAATTGAGTCTGGCTCACAATTTCAGAGGTTTTAGTCTATTGTCATCATGTCAAGAAGCATGGCAGCATGCAGACAGACATGATGCTGCATGTAGCTGAGAGTTCTACATTCAAATCTGTAGACAGCAGAATAGAGACGCTGGGCCTGACTTGGACTTTGGAAGTATCAAAGCCCTCCCCAAAGACACACCTTCTTCAACAAGGCCACACCTCCTAATCCTCTCAAATAATGCCACTCCCCAGTGACTAAACATTCAAATACATGAGTCTATAGGAGCCATTCTTGTTCAATCAACACGTTAACCTCCTGGAGCCTCCAAGTTCTTGTTTACTTCTCTGCCTTTAGGGGCTGATGAAAAGATTGACTAATGGGAATGTGAGGGACCTTGGCTGTCTCTGTATTTACTGAGTTGGAAATTACACCAGAAAGCATTGAAAACCCACAGTGAATACTAATTATAAAATTAATTTTAAGACTAATGTTGCCATGGATCTTAGGGAATATAGTCCAGCATTCTTTGCTTTTAAGTAAAGAGCCGGGCTGCAGAGATGGCTGAATGGTTAAAGTACTTGCAGTGCAAGCATGAGTTTGGATCCCAAGTTAGAACAGGGTGGACACAAGCACGTGCACAGAAACACATAGATAAGAGACTAAACCGTAAAACATGAGGGGCTGACAAGACAACTCAGTAGGTAAAGGTGCTTGCTGTCAAGCCTGGTGATCTGAGTTAGATTCCCAGACCTCACGAGGTGGAAGGAGAGAACAAACTCTAACAAGTTGTCCTCTTGCTTCTTTTTTATTTGAATTTTATAAATGAAGGAAAATAGATTTTTGAAAAACTTTATGATAAAGAAGTTGGAATTAAAAAGACACACACTGAAATTAACCAAACTCAAAGGCTATTCAACTCAATGAACTTCTCTATGGTAGACACTATAGATTTTTATACTCTCACTGTTGAATGTATTTTTATGCACTTGCCCATCACCAAAACCAGAAAATCCATGACCTGCATTCAGTCCTTCCTCATCTGTTGTGGAATAACCTTTTTGTACACTGCAAAGCTGTGTCATTCTGATCGGTTTAATAAAAAGCTAACAGCCAATAGCTGGGCAGGATCTCGAGGCACAAAGAATGCTGGGAAGAAGTGTGGAATCTCAAGGAAACTGGAGGAAGCATGACATGTAGGAGATGTGGTAACAAGCCATGAGCCACGAGGCAGCATGTTAATTGATAGGTATGGGTTAATTTAAGTTATAAGAGCTAGTCAGAAACAAGCTTAAGTTATCAGCTGAACTTTCATAATTTATAATAAGTCTCCATGTGTTTATTTGGGAGCTGGCTGGTGGGACAGAGAAAGACTTACACTTATCCCTTAATACTTAGCCTTCCTTGTTCTGTATTCTGCTTGTTATTAATACCCACATGCACATTTTTTTGCACATATACAAATATTATTGACTGAATTCCACATCTAAGGGAAAAATGTAATTTTTTTCTGAAATTGCTTAATATTTTAAGTCCATCCATTTTCCTGAAAACTTTGTGATTTCATACTTATTTAAAGAAGAAAAATATTCTATTTTATATATGAAAATATTTGTTATCCACTCAGATGCTGAGAGCAATTAGGATGATACAATTCTTTGCTATAGTGACTGAACATGGGGTGAAGCTATCTCTGTGGTTGGGTACAGAGGTTTCTGGATATATGTCCAGGAGTGAAATAACTGGGTGATACGGTAGTTCTATCTCCACTTTTTGAGAAGTCTCCAAACTTATTTCCATGGCAGCTGGATTAATTTGAACACTCATGAAGATTGAATAAGCATTTCTTTGTCTCCACAACCTTTCCAGCATTCATTGATAAATTTATTGATGATGGCCATTATGACTGGGGTGCTAAGGTGGCATTTCAAAGCCATTTTAGCTCACATTTACCTGATAGTTAGGAGTATCAAACACTTTCAAAATAATTCTTGGTCACCTGTGTTTCTTTTGTATAGTTTTGGAAAGTGTGTTCAGTTCACTTGCCATTTGTTAACTGGGGGTTTTATTTCCTTGGTGTTTAATTTCTGCAATTCTTGATAAGTTCTTGATATTGGCCTACTGTCGGAATCATAGCTGCTAAAGATCTTTTTCCAGGCTGAGTGAATATTTTAGGTCATTTTTCTATTACACAGCTTGTCTTTTTTTTTTAAAGGAGACTTTTGTAATGAAAGAAAATAGCTTTTTGTTGGTTATAAGTATTGTAAATACTCTTCAGCTTGTCTTTTGACTTTGTCCCTGGAGGTTTGGCTTTTACAGTTAAATTTAAAGGTCTTTTCATAAATGACTTCTAAGTACTTTTCTATAGTTTCTGAAATATTCATATTGAGTGAAAAATAGATATATACAAAAATGTTATTTTTTTCTCCAATTACATGCATGTACACCAATTAAGGAAGTTTTAAGTGAATTTAGAAATGGGATTCTGGCAGGCACGGTGGCACAAACTTCTCATCAGCCACTTGCTGATGTAGGAGGACCTTGAGTTTGAGGCCAGCCTGGGCTGTGTAATGAGACCCTGTCTGAAGTATGCAAAAACAGGTATGGAGAATGGTTTAGCAATTGCGAGCACTTGTTCTTGCAGAAGACCTGGGTGCAGTTCCCAGTACCTACATGGTGGCTCACAACCACCTGTAACTACAGTTCTAGAGAATTCAGCCCCTTCTTCTGATCTGTGGTGCAGACATATGCATGTAGGCAAAGCATATATACATATAGGCTAAAATAAATAAATCTAAGCAATAAAGCTTAACCCCTCAAATAAATAAATAATTCTGGGGGAGGGGGTGGCATCAGAGGTATGGCTAATGACCTATGGGGCTACTGTGTCTATTCATTATTTACAGCTATGGGTGGAATTTGAAGCAGACACTGTTTGGGAAGCAGCTCTGCTCAGATTTGTTCCCCAGGAACTGTTGCATGGATCTGTAGAGAAGAGGAACAGATTCGGTCACCCCTCACCCTGGGCTCCCCAGCACCCAGGTCCTGCCCCTTGCCAGAGACATAGCTATGCATATAAACCACCCCCACCCCCTGCTCTATGAGGTCCTGGTACCCTTGGCGCCTTCCCAGCTCTGAGCTGCCATGCCTGGGGAGCCAAGATTCACGGGCACAGGCAGGTCCCTGTCACATGCTCTGCTGGTGATGAAAGATTGGGTGAGTTGGTTGGAGCAGTGGCTTTCATAGACTGCTGTTGTCAACTTCAGCTCTCCTGAGGTCCTTCACCAGAGCCCATGTAGTAGAGACCTGACTCTCACAGTTGTCCTCTGACACACATGTGTTGCACTGTCTTGTATGCATGCAAACATACATTCACTTAAAAATTACAGATGATTCCATCTGAGTGAGCATTCCATAGCTAGACTATAGGGACACAACATTGGATTTATATTTCAAATATAATTGGATCATGGGTTTCACTGGAGTTTATGTGTGCTATTTTATTATATTTCACTTTCGGTCTGGTTCCATCTATTTCCAATATATAAAGCTGTTCTCTGCACACAGCAGGCCCTCACTGTATTCTAGATTTGGCAGTGGTGTCATGAGTAACTCTCTGTCTTTGCAGGTCGCTACGCCCTGGTGGTCTGTGGTGATATTGCAGTCTACCCAGTGGGTAACGCCAGGCCCACAGGTGGCGCTGGGGCTGTGGCAATGCTGATTGGGCCCAAGGCCCCTCTAGTCCTGGAGCAAGGTTCGTAATAAACATTCCCAAGAGGCTGCATGCGGCCCAGTCACATTGTAGATCCTAATCTCAAACTGTCACACTCACTACTCAGGGCTGGGGGATAGGGGTGCTCACCTCTGAACGTCTGGCCTGGGGAGTAGCTGTTTAAGGGGAAGAGAGAAGCCACAATCTATGATTTCACCATGCACTGGGAGAACAATGCATGGCATGGGCCTGGCCAAAGCCGGTGAGGAACCCGCCATGGTGTAACTAACAGTGAAAGAATGAATCCAGACAGAAAGTGAGGCTTGGAGAATTCAGGCTTCTAGTCTAGGTTTCAGAAGCCCACAAAGGTGTGGAGAGGGAAATCTAAATCTTGCTTATTGAAACTCCTTTTGATTATGCCAGAGTGTTGAACAGGCTGACTCGGACATAGGTAACAGAACAAAGCCAGGAGTCTCATTTCACATGGTCCCTCCCATCCTGTGTGCTTGAGGTGGCCTGTGTGAGGCTGTCTCTAAAGCCTTCTGTGCCTTTCCAGGGCTGAGGGGGACCCACATGGAGAATGCATATGACTTCTACAAACCAAACTTGTCCTCGGAGTATCCGCTAGTGGACGGGAAGCTCTCCATCCAGTGCTACATGCGGGCTTTGGATCGATGCTATGCAGCCTACCGCAAGAAAATCCAGAATCAGTGGAAGCAAGGTATGCAGCCCGGAGGGCAGAAAGTGGGGGCTCTGCTGGTGTGGTCAAGAACCATGCTCTATCTTCCCTGCAGGGAATACTTAGCAATGATGTCTGTGGAACACATGAGAGAGAAAGACTTTGTAGTGGAGGGGATGAGAGAGCCTTACATGCATCTGCTGCAAGCAGGAACTATCTCTCTGGGAAGCCGGGCCCCATGGCACCCTTACAGCTGGGAGAGCGGATCCCAGTAGTTCATTGTCACGCCACCTCTCACCTTCACGGTTTCTTTTCTAGAGGGAAACAACAAGCCTTTCACCCTCGACGATGTGCAATACATGATCTTCCACACACCCTTTTGCAAGATGGTCCAGAAATCCCTGGCTCGGCTGATGTTCAATGACTTCCTGTCATCCAGCAGTGATGCACAGAACGATTTGTACAAGGGGCTGGAGGCCTTCAGGTGGGTCTTCTTTAAGTGGAGGTTTAGGCTTGTAGAGGGTGAGCTAGGAAGAGGCTCCCTCGTGCCTCGGATATATATAGACTTCCCTCCTATGAGAAGCAGATGGCAATACTCCAGCATAGCAGAAAGGATGCTAAGCTCTTCTTTCAATAGAAGGAAGGGATGGTGCTGGTCTGCATGGGCTCTCCATGTACTATGTGAGGAAAGGAAGGTAAAAAAGAAAGAATGAAAGCTAAGTAGGGCATGTGGCAAGATTTGATTTCTAGATTTCTAATGGACCATGAAAGTATCGGTAGATGAAACAACAAAGTGTGTGTAAATGTGGTTTCAGATGACAGGAATCTTACTTTGAGTTCTTCAGATGTTTAAGTATAGTAATAAAAAGCAAGCACGCAGGAGATTATTTTCTCCTGCCATATTCCCGGCCTTCTTCTCTTGTCACCTCTCCTGGGACATCTTGCTCTGCCTCGCAGGGGTCTAAAGCTGGAAGAAACCTACACCAACAAGGATGTAGACAAGGCTATTTTGAAGGCCTCCCTGGACATGTTCAACAAGAAAACCAAGGCCTCCCTTTACCTGTCCACGAACAATGGGAACATGTACACCTCGTCTCTCTATGGGTGCCTGGCCTCACTTCTCTCCCAGTGAGTACTGCCTCTTGCCCATCTGCTATGTCCCACTTATGAGCTGATAGGCCAAATAACTTTCATCCTTTTTCCCATTTAAACTTGGTTTGCTGAGATAGACTTCTACAGTAAAGGAAGAGAGAGAGGATGGATGGAAAGGTTACAACCAAAAGTGGTTGAGGGGCAGGGTTTGCTAGCTGGGTTGAACTTCTCCAGGGTGAACATTGGGGAATGTGCAAGATCTACTCAGAAATTAGAACTTGTGGCCATATTCTTATCTCACCTATTTAATATCTCTGTACTTAATATAGCATGGTGGATTGGAAGCTAGCTTTAGATCCCATAACTGGCTTCAAGACTACTTACTACTTACCTTGAAAAATAACTCCCCAAACCTGTAGGAGCCTTACTTTTCTTCATCTGTAAAATATCCATATAACAATGCCTGCTTTCCGCAGTTTCTATTCTTTGGTAATTTCATATACTATAAAATGTATTTAGATTATATCCACCCTCCATCACCCACTGCAGCTCCTCCTGGACCACCATTTAGCTATCTCTTTTTTATTTTATTTTTATATAACCCACTGAGTCTGATTAGTGCTTCCTATATAACATGGGCCTAGGGACAGTCATCAGAGCAGAAGCAACCAACCATGGGCCACCATCTTCCAACAGCTCCTCAGTTAAGGATGGGGCATCATAAGCCCTTTCTCTATCCATGCAGGAATTTTGATTGGCTTGACCTTATGCAGGCATCCAGAGCAGTGAGTTTGTGAGTGTGAAGGCCCTGACATGACCAGGAGATGCTATTTTGTAGCAGTCTAACCTGACTCTGGATCTTACAATCTTTCTTTTCCCTGTTCTGTGATTGCCCGAGTACCTCCCCGCCCCTTCTCTGATATAAATGTATTTGCATCAGTGCCACAGTGACACAAATGCTATTGGTGTAACCAACAGCTTTCTGGTTGGATTTAAGGTCAGCCCCATAGGAGGGGGCTAATGTCTGGTATTGAAAATCTGAAAATCGTCCCAGGAACCCATGGCTGGGTAGGTCATAGGCCCTAGAGGAGAACATACTATTACTTTGCTAAATAGACATAGTATCAAACTGCCTTCTAAATACCTATCTTTATGCTCACAGATTAGTACAGCTCTCACCCCTCATCAGAGAGGCTTCTTTTTGCAGGGAATGGTGATCAGTGGATATTAACAACTGGTCAAAGTACAGAGGATAATCAACTATGGAATGTTTTCTAGTTTTCATGAAAATTGCCTTTAAAAATTAAGGTGCCCAGAAAGTGCTCAATGGTTTTCCTGTTTTGTGGTGTTTATAATATATTGAATATTATATAATAAAGGAACATAGAGGTGAATTTGATCAAATTACTGATGAGGATGCTCAGAAAGCCAAGTCAGGAATGTGTGAAGGCAAGTGCCTGTAATCCCAGAGCTGTGGAGGTAGGGGGACTACAGAGTTCAAGGCCAGCCTGGCTACATAGGTACACAGGTACACAACACACACACCCTGAACCCTTAGAGTAGGTACATAGGTATACGACATACAGACACATGCACAAGCGCGTGCACGCACACATACACACTGAACTGTTGCAGTTAAGTTGGGAGACCTGAGGGTTTGTCCACTGGTTTAATCTGGCTACAGCGAGAAGCATCTGCCCTCACAGTCCCACCTTCCTGTTTGGGGCTGTGGCTGCTCTCCTTTTGGTCCCACACCTGGATTCCACCAAAGGTCCCTCTGAGCGGAGTGCACGGGCATGTCTCTAGTGCTCCATGTATCAGGCAGGCATAGTGAGATTGGAGTGACACACAGAAGCTTTGTGTGAAATGCATATTCAGTGCTGACGTGGGGTTTTCTTTCACCTGCAGCCACTCTGCCCAAGAATTGGCCGGCTCCAGGATTGGCGCTTTCTCCTATGGCTCAGGCTTAGCAGCGAGTTTCTTTTCACTGCGAGTGTCCAAGGATGCTTCTCCCGGTGAGTCTCATCTTGCAGCAGGTACTACCGAAACGGTGCCACCTGGTGAATGAAACCACCTAGTGTTTTGCCTTGGCTGAGGTTGCTGTCTCGACAGAGCTAAGTTGTTGCGATTAAGAGCAAAGAAAACTTCTGCATAAAGTTATACACGCCAGCACTTCCTCTATCGTAGCAATGGCAGACACAAGGAAACCTGGTAGACAAGGCAAGAGGTAATGGTGGTTTGGCTTGGCTGCCTAAAGAGAAGTTGTGGCCTTGAGATTGCGGGATGACTACTATGACCAAGACCAGGCATCTGAACATCTTGTGGGGTCACTCTACAGACCCTGGCCGCCTATCAGCACCAGTGACAACGACAACAGGAAGCTTTAACATTGCTTTTGCTTTCCAGGTTCCCCTCTGGAGGAGCTGGTGTCTAGTGTGTCAGATCTGCCCAAGCGTCTAGACTCCCGGAGGCGCATGACTCCTGAGGAATTCACAGAAATAATGAGCCAAAGAGAGCAATTCTACCACAAGGGTAAGAAAGGGGGCAGGAAGAGAAAGCAGTTCACCCCAGATTCCATGTCAGTACCTGGGAATGGAGGTTCATCCGACATCTAGGATGTAATGGGCCAGGGTCACAATTCCTATGAGATATGATTGAGAGATGTGCTTATGAGGCAAGAACTTGAGCAAGTGAGCCATCTTCACAGACCTTCTTTAATAGCCATGCAGACCTCAAGTACCAGACCCAAGATGGCAGCTCTCTGGTCCTTCCTTCTATATAGCATATTAAATGTGACTTACAGTCCCTGCACACCTGTGTCACTCTTTGTAAGTACTGTTTCTTTTTCTTTGTCCCACAGTGAACTTCTCACCACCTGGTGACACACGAAACCTCTTCCCAGGTACTTGGTATTTGGAACGAGTGGACGAGATGCATCGCCGAAAGTATGCCCGGCGTCCCGTCTAAAGGAGGCCAGTATGAGTATGCTTGAAGGCCTGGTGTCTTCCTCTGGGTAGCAGATTGAGTTCTGAGTCTATAATCATGTCAAAGAAGGCCATAGCTTAGGAAATGGTTGGGGGGGGGGGTTTACAAACTGTGAGCTCCAGAACATGGGTGGGAAGAGTCTCTGTCTTGGAAATTTGGCTGTGAAAGTCAGACCTCTGAGTATTTAAGTCTCCTAGAAGCTTGAGAGAAACTGAATCAGAACCCACAGGAGCAAACAGACAGCAGCAGGAACTTGGCAGCATATAGTTCCTACACAATGAGATGGGTGGTGACACCCATCAGGAGCTGAACTGGGAGACAATTCCTAAGGGAGCTGGGTGGTCTGAGTTCCTTGGCTGGAAGGAGCTTTGGGGGTGGGCAGCCGCAATGTGACAATCTCATGTCCCAAGATTCCTTGTGGGGAGAAACAGTGAAGCTTGGTAAATTAGTAAGGATGGATGTAGGGAGAGAAGTGGGTAGAAGATGTCTGGGGATCTGGGGAAATGGAAGGATTCTTTGTGGCATTTCTTTAAGGGAAATCTTTGGAGCTACAAGCTTGTGATTCATGATTGTAGCTGTCTGCTGTTTTCGTTGGCCCAATAGACAAGCAGAATGCAAGTGCAAGAAGCGATTTCTTTTTCAGCCCCCAAACCTCAATAGATTTGCCCTGCTTGTTGATTAAAAGCATGAGGAAGGTGAGAAGGTGTAACTGAGGAAAGGGAAGGAACAGAAGGAAAGATGTGACGCCCATACACTCTGGGGAGGTACAGGCAGTGCACTGGTCAGGACACTAACCACTGCCCCAATCAATGGGACAGTCACAGCTCCCTGGCCCCCTTTGTCAGGCTGCTCAAATTCTGGAGTCAAGATGTCAGGCCAAGAAGTGAGAGTTGATGGGCCAAGGACACAGGATGAGCATGAGAAGGTCCAGGTCAATAAGCGGGTTCACGGGACTTTCGTCCTAGCAAGAAACTTGCTTAAAATATGAGTCTGAGGAATAGGTGAGTGGCAAGGACGGGGCTGTTAAATCCACTGAGCCAGGTGAGTCATGAGATGCGGAGAAATTGTGGACTGGGCATGATGGCTCACACCTGTACTCACAGCATTTATAAAGGAAGCTGAGGCAGGAGAATCACATTTGAGGTCAGCCCGGGTTACATAGTGAGTTCCAGACAAGCCAGGAATTATCTGGAACAAATAAAAACAGAAAGGGGGGAGGGTTGCAAGACGATTTCCAATCCTAGCCCTTTCCTTCATAAGAGCCTTGACAGCATCATGGCACAGGGCTCCTGGGGTGTTCACACTGAGTCAAGAGCACCAAGGCAAGGCTGACATGGAGAACTGAAGTTGGTAGAGCAGTCCATGGAGCCACTGTCCCAGCCAACCCATCCCCATCTCTCATCACCATCAGAGCATGTGACAGGGACCTGCCTGTCCCCCAGTCTTGGCTCCTGTAGCACTGATTGATAGGCTCCCCAGGCATGGTGGCCATGGGAAGGCAGCAAGGGTACTGGGATCTCATGGAACAGGGGAGGGGGAGCTTATATGCATAGTTATGTCTCTGGCAAGGGGCAGGGCCTGGGCACTGGGGAGCCAGGGTGAGGAGGGGTGACCAAATCTGTTTCTCTTCTCCACAGATCTATGCAACAGTTCCTGGGGAACGAATCTGAGCAGATTCTACTCTCAGCTGTAGATGATGAATAGACACAGTAGCCCCAGAGAATCTGCTCTGCAGTGAAGGGCCACCACCCTTCAGTGGGTCCATCCTGACTCTGCCTGATGCAACCACTGCCCCAGACTCATGCTTCTGTGGACCAGAGCTCCCCTGTGAAGAGGGAGATGGAAGCGAGAGGGTTCGCTGACCCCCAGGGAAGAGAACCAGCCATCTCCCACATTGACAGATCCACCATTTGTTACAGCTTATTATCTGACGCCTCTGCTGTTGTATTTTATGCTCCTTTCTTAAAGTTCCCTGAGAATTTCTAAATTTTGTATCTTGTTCTAAAATAATATATGGCAATCAAATGAGGAAAGAAATCGTGTATACTTTCTTGAAGCCAAGACCCACTTAGAATTCGGGACACTCATCACCCCACCCTTTCCACTCACAGTCCAATTCCCCACATTTCTGTCCAGTTCTGCCAAATCCTCCGGTGACACAGAGCTCCCCCTGCCCATTTCTCTGTCCTAAAGGGCAGGAGCAGTAGGTACTTGGTCAATCAAACCCCCTTGGCATATATACCAGTGTTACCTAGACCAAACATAAAACAATACCCATAATGTTGGTCAGGCATGGTCACATGCATCTGAAATCTCAGCACTTGGGAGGCTGAGGAAGGGTGAGTTCAAGGCCAGCCAGAGTCATGCAGGATGACCTAAACAAAAGGATGAGGCAGAGGGAGGATAATCCCTGCCTTGGGTAAAGAGAACATAACTTTTCCAGGGTCTTCCTAAAGCAGCAGTGCTTTAAGGATGTGAGCACTGAACACAGGAGAGAAACTGGGCGGGGAGGGATAGGAAGGACAGGGGGTTGTAGTCTTTCATTTTCTTTTGGACATGCCCATGAAAGTACAAGAAGCATACCGAACACCAAATAGACTGGACCAAAGAAAAAAGACCCCTCGACATATAATAACCAAAACAACTAACATTCAGAATAAAGAAAGAATATTAAGAGCAGCGAAGGAAAAAGGACAGGTAACATATAAAGGCAGACCTATCAAAATTACACCTGACTTCTTCATGGAAACCCTCAAGGCATAAGGTCCTGGATAGATATTCTACAAGTACTAAGAGTCCACTGATGCCAGCCCAGGATACTATACCCAGCAAAGCTCTCAATCACTATAGATGGAGAAAACAAGATACTTAATGACAAAGCCAGATTTTCACAATATGTATTTACAAATCCAGCCCTACAGAAAGTACTGGAAGGAAAACTCCAACCCAAGGAAGTTAACTACGCTCACAAAGACCTAGGCAACAGATAATCCCACTACACCAGAAACCAAGGGTAAAGCAGGACAAATATATTCACAATACCACTGCCAACAACAAATCTAAAACAAGCATTAACAATCAATGGTCCTTGCTCACCCTCAACATTAATGGTCTTAATTCACCTATAAGAAGACACAGGCTAACAGAATGGATACGAAGACAGAATCCATCCTACTGCTGCATATAAGAAACACATCTAAGCTTCAAATATAGACATTACCTCATGGTAAAGGGTTGGGAAAAGATCTTCCAATCAAATGGAACCAAGAAGCAAGCAGGTGTGGCTATCCTAATATCTAACAAGTTAGACTTCAAATGAAAATTAATCAAAAGAGATGAAGACAGTCATTTCGTATTCATCACAGGAGAAATCCATCAACACAAAGTCTCAATTCTGAACATCTATGCCCCAAATACGAAGGCACCCACATTTGTAAAAGAAGCACTACTAAAACTCAAACCTCACATAAAACCTCACACGTTTATAGTGGCAGACTTCAATACACCACTCTCAGCACTAGACAGGACCACCAATCAGAAACTCAACAAAGAAATAAAAGAACTAACAGAAGTTATGTCTCAAATGGGTTTAACAGACAGCTATAGAACATTCCATACAAACATAAAAGAATAGAACTTCTTCTCTGCTCCACATGGAACCTTCTGTAAAATCGACCACATACTAGGTGACATAACAAACCTCAACAGATACAAGAGAATTGGAATAATACCCTGTATCTTATTAGACCACCATGCTTTAAAATTGGAATTCAACAACAACACAAATCACAGAAAACCTACAAACTCATGGAAACAGAACAATGTGCAATTGCACCACGCCTGTGTCAAAGAAGAAATAAAGAAATTAAGGACTTTCTAAAATTCAACGAAAATAAGGACACAACATACACGAACTTATGGGACACCTTGAAAGCAGTGCTACAAGGGAAGTTCATTGCACTAAGTGCCCATATGAAGAAAACAGAGGATAGTCACTTTAGAGAATTAACAGCACAACTGAAAGCTTTAGAACAAAAAGAAGCAAACTCATCCCGGAGTAGACGCCAGGATATAATCAATTTGAGGACTGAAATCAACAAAATAGAAACCAGGAAAACAATACGGGAAAAAAAAAAAAATCAATGCAACAAAGAGTAGGTTTTTTTTTTTGAGAAAAATCAACAAAATAGACAAACCTCTATCCAAACTAACGAAAAAGCAAAGAGAGAACATACAAATTAACAAATTACTCAGACCCAGGAGAATCTCAGCATTCATGTAGCATGAGACCTGCATGTTTAGCCACGCCCCCAAGACTTCTGGTGCATGACCATCCACTTTGAATTCCCTGAAAGCAAAGCCCCTGAAAGCAGAGCCTGGTCTTCCCTGTGCTGAGCTTTGTACTCCGAACATGAAAGGGTTCTGGAACACTCAGCTATGTTCCTGTGAAAATACCTCTGGATAATCTTAGAAAAGAAGGGAAGGGCTATCTTCACGGCACCAAGCTCAGGTCGTTTGCACACTCCAACCTTTCTCTATATACCCTACTAATCAGCTGCCAAAACCTCAAGGCAGCTTATGGGCGCCCTCTGCTGGCTTTTCTGGATAATGATGTACAGACACCCCGTGGAGTTAAGACTCTTTACTAGATGTTATTTAAGGCAGGTGTCCAGGTTTTGCCCCAGGAACGTGGATCTCCTCCTCCTATGGATCACAGCCAATGGATTTCTTCAGAAAGGTCTGTGGGGCTAGCGCCTCTGAGCCCCAGGGTCAGAAGCAGAACTGGAAGGCCTCAGACACGTGTGGCTTCCATGCTTCCAGGCTGGGCAGCAGGGATGAGAGGCCCATGACGTGCCAGGTCTCTCCATCAGATACCTTAGAGGTTTGGTAGGAAAGCAGCTGCACGCCTGCCTCTGCCAGGAGGCCTGGGAGGAAAGGAAAGCCTTGGTTAGTGTGGCACATGCGGGGAGAAGGAGGGGAGAGAGCAGGCAGGCTTCTGCAACCAAGACCTCACTGGGTGGAGGATGGGAGGGGCTGGGGCTGGTTTCCACAGTAATGAGCTGCAATGGCGGGACAGGTCCTTTCCTCTTCTCAGCCTGAGCATCAGGTGTGTGTGTGTGGGGGGGGGGTTCTTACCCTGAGGACGGCTAGCCAATAGCAAGGGAGGATAGCAAGATAAGGAGAGAACATTCCTCTGGATACTTGGCAAAGATGATGAAATAAAAACCCCCCCTCAAGGGTCTAGGGACACATTCTCTGCCAAACCTGAATAAGACCCAGAACCCTCAGCAGCCCAGGTTCTAGGAGACGGGCTGTTCCAC
Organism: Phodopus roborovskii; assembly: GCF_943737965.1. Classification (NCBI taxonomy): domain Eukaryota; kingdom Metazoa; phylum Chordata; class Mammalia; order Rodentia; family Cricetidae; genus Phodopus; species Phodopus roborovskii. The sequence goes on from NW_026126540.1 coordinate 29,531,572, forward strand.
AGGATGCTGACACACTTTGCTATGTCTAGGCTGGTCACCAGGATCCATAGAAGTAATAGTCAATGAAGTAAGCTCCCAAGATACAGACAGTGAGTGGGAACATGGTGAATTGTGCCATGGTCAGGGGTAAATGGCACTCTGCCCACCTCTGCCCATACTGCTCTGTGACATCAGATAAGCCACTTACTCTCCTTGTCTGAGCTGTTTCATTCTAATATTGTGGACATGGTTCTGCAAGACCCTCTGTGAGGGGCATATAGACATGCCCTGAGGCACAGAGAAAGGCCCAGAGGAAACATATCCCCAAGACCCAATCCCAGGAAGATCCCATCTCCACCCAAGGAGCCTCCCCCACAAAGCCTCCTCACCAATCATAGTGGGCAGCATGACAGGGTTGGAGGGCTGAGCCCGGAACATGAGCAGGGGCTGGCCCCTGCGTAGTGGCACCTCTGGCCTGAAGACAGCTCCATTGAGCATCTGCAGCATTGGTGTGGTACCCTGTACCAAGCCCACAGCTTGGTAGGGGGCACCTGCCAGGGACACAGTCAGGAGGCATTCCCCACTGCCCTGCTCCCCTGGGACCACAGGGCTGTGGGAGGTAGTGACCTGCAGAGAGAAGACAGAGAGGCACAGTGAACTCTCTACCCTCTCCCACAGCCTAATTACACACATGCAGGGAGTGCAGGGAAATCTAGCCTGGTCACCAGTTCAGCAGTCTGGGGCTAGGGACAGACGGGGTGAGCCTTTACCCCCAGACCAGAGCTTCTCGAGACAGTCACTATGCCCCGAAAAGGGAGGACCAGGGGTCTGCCTGGCTGGCCAGGAAGAACGGGAAATGAGGATCAGAGGACCAAGCACTGGTAGCCAAATAGCCTGGCCGTTTCTGCTCCAGCTTCCTAGTCAATGGCCTGACTAGGATGCGGGAAAGGAGGGAAGTGGGAAGTGCTGGGAGAACTCTGTTTTTTATGGCTTTGGCCAACTTCAACTGGCTAAGACCTACTCTTTGACCCCAAAGGCGAATAAGAGAAGGGGCCACTGGAGGGGGGCTGGGGGTGGTGGAGGAACATGATCCTAGGATTCCAAGCCATCTCCCAGCTCTATTGAGATGTGGCCTAGCTCACCTTTTTCTTCAGTTGTGAAATGGAGGTGGCGCCTTGCACCCCGCATTCAGAGCATTTATGCATCCATCCATACAATATTTTGTGATGAAGGAATTAAGGTTAGCTTTCACTGATAGGCAGGGTGGGTGGGGGGCAAGAAGCAACCCCAATGAGTGAAACTGTTAACAGGCTGCTAAAACGTGGGGTGGAGCTAGGCAGGGTGGCCTAGCATTTGGGCGGTAGAAGCTGAAGCATCAGGAGTTCAAGGACAACCTGGGTTATATGAGACAAACAAAAAGAGGGGTGGCAGAGCGGGGCTGAGAGTAAGGCGGGTGCGCACATTGAGGCCAGCCTCTTTCACCAGTAGCTTAGCGTTCACCAAGTTCACATCTGCCTGCTTTGACGCTTCCCTCAGAAGGCCGACAATGACTGCAGGGCTCAGACAGGTCCCAGCGTTCTTCAGTGATGTTCCTGGGGGACACACAGAGTTACCCTAAAGGTCATTGCTCACTAGGCACCACCACAGGAGGGGGCAGGGGACCACCACACTTAGCTCTCGCCTACAAGGAAGGCTTTGCAGGCTGGGCACTGTAATCCCTTCAGAGTGCTGAAATCTAGCTGGGGACATATATGGTTCCAAGCCCAGAAACCTAGCATGTTTTAACCAACTTGAGAAACTCCCCCTCCAAAACTGGCCTCCTTGGCCTGCCTGTACTCCCACAAGTGGCTGGAACTCAAGGCCGCCGCAAGCTCAGAGAAACAGAAAGAGCCACTCAAGTAACCACATGACCAGTTCCCTGCCATGCCTTCTCAGGGGCTTGGGTATCCAGGGCGGTGGGCATGGCATCTCCTGGCTCTGCTTGTCCCTGATAATGTTGATGTTTTGGGTTTTCCTGTCCTGCCCAACCTCAAAACCTCTCCCCAAGTGTCAGGTGCCAAACAGACAATTGGTCAGGGGGTGGGGAGGGGTGGGGCGGGGTGGGTGGAGGCAGCCCTGTATAGGATGAAGAGAGCCACCCAACCCCATCTGCAGATTGCTGAACCTGCTACCAAGGCAGCCAAGCTGCACACAGCCACCCATAAAACCAGAGCTGGTTAGTTAATTGAGATTCTCTATGGATCCCAGTCTCTTTTTACATGAACTTTCTGGTCCCTCTTGCATGGAAAGTATATCTGTCTATCCGGAAAACACTGTATAAACATGATCTGAGAAAATTAAGTCCATTCTCCCAGGGAGCCTATATCCCACTGACACATCTTACCTCCACATTGTGTGAACTGTACTCAGTAGGGCCCAGGTCCCCTGAGTCTGCCACTAGATCTGCAAGGAGCATCGGACTCGCCCAGCAGAGATGAGTCCACCCATTTCCCCTGTCTCTTAGCAGTGTCTCTAGCTCATGCTGTGGGCCCATCCAGACCTGGACTCACCTTGTGTCACCACCTGGATGGTCCCTTTAGGGGAGCCAGCCCAGGCATGCATCAGTGTGCCCAGCGCTTCTGCCAGACCAATCCAAGGCTTGGTGTGTGGAGAGAAGGCACTGGTAAGCGCCTGCGCATTTACCTGCAGGAAGAGGGGAGCGGGGTGAGTCTAGGAGGAAGTAAATAAGGCACATCTGCTCAGACGAGCAACGGCATCAATGCCATGTGACCAAGAGTCAGCTTGGCATGGAGAGGCAACCTAAGCGATGTGTGACAATGTCCAACCATCAACCAGGAAGCAATGACTCATTCCTATAGGTGAGAAGAGCCGCGGAGCCCGAGGGGACACAGAAAGAAAGCTCCAGCCGCACTATATGGCCGGAATGGGGCCCGGAAGCCTAGCTTTCTTTCATTGCGCCGCACTGGTACTGGCACCCGCTGTGGGAAACTGGCTTCCGGTGTGATGGAGAGGGATCTGGACAGCTCATGAAGCATGAGAGTCACAAGTGGTAGGGAAGCAGAATGGTGGCTCTTAGGGCGGGGATCTAGTTTGCCGTGTGTGTGTGTGTGTGTGTGTGTGTGTGTGTGTGTGTGTGTGTGTGTGTGTGTGTATGTGTGTGTGTGTGTTGTTGTTGTTGTTGTTGTTGTTGTTGTTTTGAGACAGGGCTTCACTGTGTGTGAGTGTGTGTGTTGTTGTTGTTGTTTTGAGACAGGGCTTCACTCTATAATCCAGCCAGGCAGAACTCCTGAGTGCTAGGGTGACAGAGTGAGCCATCATACCTGGTTCATTTCATTTTCTATTTTGATTAAGTGACTGTTCACATTTGTCACTGAACACTATGCTGTTACCATAACTTACAAAACCAGATTCAGGCAGTTCTAATGATCCTACATCATGCTTCAAACATCCACCTATGCTGAGTATGCTGAGGCATGCCGGGAGATTGAAAGGCCCTGGACATCCCCTCCCTCTCCCAGGGACCTAAAAACAGAGCTTCCTTGTTCTGAGGTAAAATTCCTATTCCTTTCTGTGGTTCCAGATGCTCTGGCTCCCCGTCAGGCATTAACATTTTCTTTGAGGTTACTTAGAAAGAATCCATCTAAGAAGGATTTAATTAGGAATCTGGGTTTTAAATTTGGACATGGTGGCTCATGCCTGTGATCCCAGCACTAGGGAGGCCGAGGTAAGTAAGAGGCTCCTCCTGAGTTCCAGGCCAGCTGTAGCTACTGGAGAAGAAAACCCCACCTCTAAACACGAGCTAAATCCCCACTCCACTGGCAAACAAACAAAAACTCAGGTTTGATTAAAAAAAAAAAAAAACCAAGTAAGCAGCTATGAGATGAGAAATCAGTGTAATACATCTGCTCTTGCTTTCATAGTTATCACTAGAAGAGTCTTTGGTGTTGCTGAGAAGCTGCAGGGAGACATAGGGAGGAAAGGAAGAGGACCAGGAGGTGGGCACCGACAGAGCAGCCATGGAATATGCTTGCTGACTACAGGTCTATGAAGTAAAGGGGTGTGCAGTGATCCATATTAAAAATAATAGACAGCAAGATGCTAAGGTAGAGTCTGGTGCCTCTGGAGATCAAACTGGTCCCAGTGTTCATCTGTGCTATGGTCAGAGAACTGGAGAAGATGCGGGGAAGAGTCTGGGAGGAAACGTCCTTTCAAAGATGCAGAGTTTGATTTGCTAACATTTATGAGACTAGGATATTTCTATCTTACACAAGATGGCAATGCTCTGTCTTTGTACCCTGTGGAGCTGGTGTGAAGAAGTCCCTGTCAGAAAAGGTCATGGGATCTTCACCATAGGTGACCACCTCAAAGGGTTCCAAAGGAGAGGGCAGAAGCCGCCTTTGGAAAAGCTGAGGGTAGAGCTCTATCAGGTTGCACAAAAGGGGGTCTATTCATTAGCAAGGGCATGAGCTGAGGGGAGAGTTGGACTGTTTTCCACTCTGGTTGGATAATTCAGCCAGGACCCCAATTAATGTCACCTGCTTAGAAACTCACTGGGGAGCCAGATGGGTAGGAAAATGTGCTGTGTGGCCTCAAGTAGCCAAGTGCAAAGGAAACTGAGGACAGGCAGCCAGTGTCACCTGGTTGCCACAGGCTCTACAGGCTCTCACACAACTGGCTCTCAACAATCCCCCTGATCATCACAGACCAAATGGCATCCTGAGTGTCAAGACACAGAAGTGAGTCATCTAACTAGAGAAAGGAGGGCTGAGCGAAACTGTCTGTCCTACCATAGTTCTGCCCCAATGGGTGACTATCTCGAGGCTGTGAGTCAGCCAGGAGGGAAGGCATGCACAGCCCTCTGTCACATGCCTAATCTTACCCACTGATTTCTGCAGAGTATTAATCACATGCCCGGGGCATTCACATACGCTGCAGAGAAACTTGTGCATTAACAAGATAACAAACCCATTATAGCTGATAAGAATGTGGTGAGTGAGTGTGGCAGTGAACACCTTTAATCCCAGCTCTCAGGAGGCAGAGTTCAAGGTTAGTCAGGGCTACTTAGTGAGACCCTGCTTCAAAAAACTCTAAAACAAACAAAAACCTCAAAACAACATGGTTAGCAAAAAAAAAAAAAAAAAAAAAAAAAAAAGAAAAGAAAAGGCAGAGCTCTAAGGGCTCAATCCCACCCCTTCCCTGTGTGTGTGGTGCCGGGAGGGGGAGGGGATGGAGGAGAGAGGGAGGAGGCATCTGGTATTCACCAGATTAAGCAAGGGGGCTAATTAAAATAGCAAAGGGTCTAGAAAGTGTGACGACTGGGTTGTTATGGCAGGGTAAACTCTGACCAAGGACACACTGCAGAATGTTGAGCATGTCCCCCCTCACACACACACTGGGCCCTGCTCCCTCACCCTAGCAACACACCCTCATTCCCCAGGCATGTGGACAACAAAGGAGCCTTTCACTGCTGGCAGAGCCTGGGAAGGCTCACAATCTCTGCAGTGAGGCTACAATATAACAGCTCAGAACCTGACTCCCTGCTCTAAGACCTTGGCTATAGAAGGGCTGCTCCTGCCCATCCACCCTAAGGGACAACACAAATACAGCCTCCACCTCGGTTCCCCCCAGCTGCTGTGTCTGTGCTATCCCGGACTCCAGGTCCCAGTCCCATGCAGAGATACTTACGACCCCTGTTAGAGACTTCCCCTTCACCATGTCCACAAACTGGACTGCAATTTCTTCTCCACAACGGCTCTGGGCCTCCTTGGTGCTGGCACCAAGGTGGGGACAGCTGATGACATTTTCATGGTCCACTAAGGCCCGGTCCCGTGGTGGCTCCTGCCCAAAGAGATATCTTTAAGTTGGTCACAGATTGGCTATACACCCTCTACCGTTGTTCACCCTGAATTTTGAGAATTGCAACCATTTGAATCCCAGCCTTCTAACAGTAGAAAAAAAAAAATGGTGCATTATTAGGAAGATGGTCATACACGGGGAGCTTAAGATACGCCGTGTACCCTGGGCTGGGATTAGACAAGTTCTATGGGGTTCAGAGAGGGCCAGTGACCTGCCATGGCCTCACAATTGGAACCTGCATTCACGCTAAGGTTCACACTCTTTCCCCTGGACTACACTGAGGAGCCCTGATGCTGAGACAGCATCTCTACCGAGAGACTAATAGGATTGTTGGAGGAGCACACCCTAGGCACTCTGTATGCTGGGAGAGCAGTCTATACAGGGGACTCTGGAAGAATACTGTCATCCCTGGGTTTCTGGCCCTCCCTAGGAAGGGAAGAAGGAAAGAGGAATGGTAATGGGTACTGAGTAGGCCATCTCCTTGGCCAGAGTGCTGACTTCAGTATCAAGAACAGCATACTAACTAACTTCCTATTCCCAGTCGAGAACCCCTAGCTTCATCAATTTGCCTCTGTATTCCAAATTACCAGTACAGCAACAGCCCGACCAGGAATGGGTCCTACTTAAGACCTGAGTTTTGCAGAAGACAGTAGAGTAGAAAGGCCTCCTCAAAACTACAGGTGTGTTTCTTGACATCAAACTTCCTCCATGCCAGAGGCAGTGAGCTACTGTCCTGTAAGATGCACATTTTCCCCGCCTGTGGCCTCTCGGTTCCTCCCTTTTCCTCTCAGAGGGGACATGGAGGATGCAAGCACTCACTTCTGTAAACACATCCAGCGCGGCACCAGCACACTGCCCAGACTGCAGGGCCCGGAGCAGGGCACCTTCATCCACAATTCCTCCTCGAGCACAGTTCACTACTCGCACGCCCTTCTTGCACTGGGCAAAGGTGCTGTCATTCAGCAAGCCTGGAATAAAGAGACATCGCCTTCCATGACAGTTCCTGACTCCTCTCAGCACCAGTTTCCTCCAGCCACCTCTCTCCAGAGACCTTTCTGCTGGATAGGTTCCTTGTTCTCATCTGTCTCCCTAGATGCTCTAAGATCACAGACCCTGTACCAGATGTGGTTTAGACTCAGGAAGTTCTGGAGATGAGTATGTTTTGAGTGGGTCTAAGAATCAAAAAGCCCCTGCAGGGTCCCATGAAGCCTCCTCACAGGCGCCTAGTTACATGTGCCCAGTTCATTTACACACTTGCGCTCTTTCAGCTAGCTCAGCCTCCTCCATCTGAGGCAAGGACTTGTGACAAAGTGTCAGTGTGTTTAGCAGGTCCCTTTCTACACTTGCTTAATGTTGTCTGTAGGAAACCCACACTGAGAGCCTTACCTGTGGTGGAGGGCAGAAGGGGCGTGTGGACAGTGATGAAATCACAGAGAGGCCAGATCTCCTCCAGGGGCAGCTGCTGAACACCAAAGGAGGCTGCGACTTCTGGGGAAATGATGGGGTCATAGCCTACGGTCTGGTCAGAATAGAGAAAAGGAAGAGGCACCGTTAATATCAATGTTGTTATTACCAGTAACTGCACCGTTTATTAGTAGTTGACACCACATTAAGCCTAACCGAATCCTTTAGTAGAGCTCTCAGGACAATACAGCGTGCTTAGGGCTACTCTCCTGCCCACTGTCGGTCAATGGAAGGAGGCATGCTGAACTAGGACGGAGCACAGATAGAGGAGAGAAGTCTGCCTGTCGCCAAGTTCCAACCTCAGGCAGATGCCGGAGCAAGCAGCTCTTGTGTGTGGCTGGACAAAGTGGAACTCAGAAGCCCTGAGACAGGAGCACTGGTGAGGAAGGGCTCAGGGCTGATGGCCATGGGCTGGGAAAGGAGAGAGCAAGCACTGTCCACAGAGGCCAGACAGCACAGGTATTGCAGTTAAATAAGGATCAGGTCACAGAAGGAGACAAAGTGAATTGAATATCTCACTACACACAGGCTCAACTTCTTCCAAGTCCCAGCAAGGGCCATGCCCAAGCAGCCAGCCAGATAGATTTGATAGATTTCGGAACTAGGTATGGGAGAGAGGTGTTTATAATCACCAAGAGCTAAGCATTCTCTGCCTGATCTGCTCTTGTCAGAAGCTCTCACTACGGCAAAAGAGGCACTGGAGCCATAAGAATAACAAAGGCAGGGTAGTCCATGAGGCAGGTGTGCCTGCAGCATTCAAGAAATATGGCTGGAGCCAGAAGTCATTCCACCCAGTCACGTGTCAGGCTCCTCTAGATGGGTGAGGACCCCAATATAGAGCCACTGGAGAGATGACTCTCTTGCTCTTATGTTCACTAAGGTAAAATTATTGTGAGAGAAACTCCCGGAACCCTTCAAGCATATGTTCATAGTGGACCCAGGCACAAGTGGAAACAGGGAAGACATGAGGTCTCATCCTTGAGCAGTTGCTACCTCTGGAGCGGAGCCCTACCTCCCCCTCCTATGCTTTGTAAGCCCTCTACTACATGGTGTGGGAAGTACTTGAAATTAGGGGACTACAGATCCTGTCTTATGATAGATAATACAGAGACTTCTTTTTCATACTCCATTGTTTCTGGGGAAGAAAAAGAAAAAAAAAAACCCAAATAGTTATGAATAAGTTAACACTTTGGGGGTCATCATTAGCCTTGTTCGTAGGCAAAGCCAATGAACTCCCTTCCCCCATCCCAGCCACCAGTGAAGGCTAGAGGAAAGACACTGTTCTTGTGGCCCTTATAGGGCCACAGCACAGAGCACCAAGGGCTTGTAGATTTTGAGGGACTATTTAGACATCATTATTGCCCTCTGATGGCGTCCACCCATTTCTGGACAGAGAAGGAAATGCTCAGGAGGAGAAATGGATCCCTGGCCTCGTCCTCACAATTGTCTGTTGGTGCCAGAGACGACGGGAACAATGGCCCCATTCATCGCTAATCCAGATGTATTTTTCTTCTCATGTGCAGTGAGGGTAGAAAAGAACACGAGAGATCACAAAGCCACGCGTGACTGAGCGAGCTCACAGCACCCTGTGGTCTGGTCTACTCTTGGGGACGAAGGCAGAGCCCAGGGCTGATCATCAGGCCCACTGTCCCTGCAACGTTAGTAGGTGCCTGGGTTTTTTGGGCAGTGGGCTGGTAAAGGACTGAGCGAGCACTGTCCACAGAGGCCAGAGGGCATGCGCTCAGTTTCTTCCTCATAGAGAGATAGCATCTATTTATCTGCAGGTGACTGCCAGGAATGAATCTAGCTGGGAGGGAGAAGCCCTGTTTCAGCTATTTTCAGTGATAACTAGGGCATAAGCTGAACTGAGCTAGAGTTCTCACACTAGGACAATGCTGCCAAAGTGGACAGAATAACATAGGCTCATAAGCCAGCCATATGCCTGCCTGGTTCCTACAAGTCCTGGAAAGGCTAAGCTGTCCTGCTGTACAGGAGCTGGGGAGCATGCTGGTTGGTTTTTGTCAACTCAACACAAACAGACACATCTGGAAAGAGGGAATCTTAATTGAGCAAATCCCACATAAGATTGGTCATAGGCAAGACTGTGGGATATTGTCCAGATTAATGGCTGATGTAGGGGAGCCCAGTTCACGGTGGGCAATGCCACCCCTGGGCAGATGGTCCTGGGTGGTATAAGAAAGTAGCCTGAGCAAGCCAGTAGGCAGCGCTCCTCTGTTGCCTCCTCAGTTCCTGCCTTGGGTTCCTGCTTCCAGGTTCCTGCCCTGACTTCCCTGGATGATGGACTGCGAGCTGTTGAATGAAATCAACTTTCCTCCACAAGCCTGCTTTTGATTAGAACAGGTGGAAAGTAGCTAAGACATGATGTGTCTGTCCTCAATGGTCCCAGCATCACCTTGCTGGGTGTTACAGAAGGCAGAGCTGGAAGGGTCATCTTCCAGCCCCAGGGCTCTTTTGGCTCAATAGAAGATGGAGAACTGAGGCCTTGAAGTTAAAACGGCCAAGCAGAGCTGGCATCCAAACTCTTCCCACCATTGCAATGGATTTTACACACAAGGTTAACAAAAACTATTACCTCAAAGCCGCTTAGGTGAAGGCCCAGTGTCTACCCCCAGCTCTCCTCGACGCCACCTCCTCACTCCTGCCTTTGTCCCATGGGGCTGTAGGGGCATGAAGGTCACTGTTCTAGGGCAGTTAAGGATTCTAGGTGCCAGAAGCAGTGAGATGGTTTGGTGGCTAAGGGTGCTTGCCACCAAGGCAGACCACTTGAGTCTGATCCCAGGCACCCACATGGTGGAGCGACAGAACCAACTCCCATGTGTGTCCTCTAACTTCTACACACCGTTGCACACACACACTCACACACAATTTACCAAAAAATGTAAGAGACTGAAATAAAATAGCAGTAATAATTATTTTCTGAGGTAAGCTCTGTGTGTGGCCGTTAGGGACTTAACATGGGTCACAGGTGGACACAGCGGCGACCCTGGAAACCAGGACACCTGAACGAACTCTCACTTCCTAGTCTACTGTCTTAAGCCTGTAGACGACCTTGCTGGGCTTCAGTCCTGCGAGCATGGCAACCGATGCGGTCACTCTTAGAAACAGAAGCTGGTCAGGAAACACCAATGGCCGCCAGGGCCATGGGAGCTGAGGTCAGACTCATCACAACGCTGGTCACAAAGACACTGCTAAGAGATGCTGATGGGGTCCCCCTGAGACACTGGTAAGGAAGCATTGGCCCTGCTCTGAGCTGGCCTGGGCCTGGTTACACATCTGTGATATGCCAGCACTAACAAACTGAGTTAATAACTACGGCTCCTATTTAGCAACACATTGAAGAAAGGTTCAAGGTAACAACAGAGTGTAGGGCCTGATGACTCAGCTGACCTGTAGTGTCCACGTCCCCCGACCTTGTCCTGGAATCTGTTCTTCTTCAATGCTGTAGAGTCATACTGCTTTTTCCAGACACAACACTGCACTATTTGTTTTTGCAAAGGTTTTTTTTTTTTTTTTTTTTTTTTTTTTAATGAATGTTTCAAAAGTCCAAATTTGTGCTTTTTAGACCCCCATACAGACATTGAGATATATATTCTAGCTAAATATCTTGCTAGGATGCCCAACCATTCCATCCTCTCTGTGTCTTCTGGGACTTAATTCTTCTGTATACTTGAAGCAGGAGGATCCCAGAATAGCCTTGAATTCTTGATTCCCCACTCAGTCTCTAGAATTACAAACAGGCTCTACCCCACCTGGCTAAATTCTTACTACCTCTCCTTGCATTCTGGTATCCACAAATGATGCATGGTCTGGGTTCTTGGTGAGAATGGTGAATAAGGCAGAGCTCTGTGCCATCATGGACAATTCCCACCAGCCTGATAGGAGCCCTCCTTGAACCCTACATGAATCCCTCTACCATGCTGGGGGTTGGGGCATGGGATGCAGCTTATCCCCATGGAGACTATGGAAGAGGCTTTGCTGAAACCTCACTGACCATCACTGGTAGAGTAGCCAATAACCCATACTACAGCATTCCACCACCAAATGTAAAAACATCGTAGGTCCAGTTCTATTTTTACGTCAACATCATATGAAGGCCTACAAACTTCTCTGGGCATAGTACATATTCCATGTACACACAGAGAGTGTAGTCTGGGGTGACATATGCCAAACTAATGCCACTGAGAGGAGGCTCATGCTAGGAGGCTAATGCAGGAGATAGTTATCTGTATGAATGCACTCATTTATTGCATAATTAAAACAGTGCTTAAAGCACTCACTGGACATCCTGGCGCATGTCTGTAACCTTAGCACTTAGGAGCCAAAGCAAAAGGATCATAAGTTGAAGGCTACCCTGGGTAATTCAGCAAGATCCTGTCTCAAGACAAAATAATGAAAGGGGCTGATGATATAGTCCAGTGCCAGATTATATGAGGCTCTATGTTCAAGGCCTAATACCCCCAAAACAAATCAAACAAAACTTCCACATTTAAAAAGTTGGACTTTGTTATATAAAACAAATTTAAAAAATTTTAAAAAAAGTAGGACCTTATGAAACTAAAAAGCTCTGTACAGCAAAGGATACTGTTATTCAATAAAAAAGCAGCATTACAGGATGGAAAAAAAAGTTTAGGTGTAAAAAGGTATTTATAAATGTTCATGCTCTGCGGGTTAAATTATTGTTTTCAAAGGGAACCAAGTTAAGTCTAGTTTGAAAATGAGCTTCATAAGGATTGTTCTCTCTCAGGGCTAGTGAGATGGCTCAGCAGCCATAGGCCCTTACAAGGACAGGCATCCTGAGTTAGATCCCTGGAACCCATATGCTGGAGATAGCCAGGTCTCAGCCTGTCTGACTTCCACATGTGCACCATGGTGCATATGTGCATTACTGTGAGTGTGCATACATACATACATTTGCACAAGAGCACACACACAGAGTAATGTAATTTCTTAATGTGATCCTTATTCTAGATACTTAGAACTAGGTTATCTTGTTCTCTGTGGCTTTGAGGACAGACAGGAGCTTGAATGGTACAGAATCTCTCTGCCCCAAGATGACACTCACTAAAGCCCAGGAACAGTGCAGAGTGGTCATCTGAGCAGGGGAGTGCTGAAGAGGCCTGGTGGAGGAGTACACCACAAGCCATGTTTTAGGAGTTTACAAAGAGTGGTTCAAAACCAAGGCACGAATGACCCTCCAGAGACATCCAGACAGAAGGCCTAAGTAAAGGCAACATACCCTCAAAAGCCCTGGTTATAGTTAAACATGGCTATGTATGGTTGTGCCTGCCTATAATTTCAGGACTCAGGAGGTTGAGGCAGGAGGATTGTAAGTTTGAGGCTAGCCTGAACTATATACTTTAGATTCTATCCTAAACACATTCAAGCATGTTGTGTGTGATACTCTCAAAGATACAGACCAACACTGAAATGAGCAGGCTCTAGACATCTCTTTGAAACAAACACATGCCTGAGAAGTATCTATTACTACTTGACATTGTTGCTCAAGGCCCCACATGGCGACACCTGTAGGTTGGGGAGCCCTGGGCAGTACCAGGTGGCGGAGAGGGCTTCCCTCTCACCACTATTATTCAGGAAACAAAACTGGGGCTCTTTGGCTAGATTCAGCTACTGCCAAGGCCTCCTGGGAATGATGTTCTACAGCTAGAAAAGCCTGGGTGTTGATGCCAGGGACAATGGAAGTCATGGGGTGGTGGAGAACCTTACTGTCTGTCCCCAAGCCACCACATGTCAATGAAATGCTCAGCTGCTTGGTTCCATGTGCTTCCTACTACATAAACATGGACCTTAGATTGTAGCTCAGAATTCTTTATGGGCTAAATCTTGACCTTGGTTCTCCCAGATGAGGAAGGAGGAAAAGGTATTCTTGGCTCATGGCACCCTCTGCCCCCTCCACCTGCAGGGGGCTGTGCTGAGATTGATTTTCACGATCAACGGATCCCGCTGAGCCAGGCCCATTCTCTCAGGGACCCAGTATATACCCATACCTGAGACTTTAGGAAGCTGTGTGATTTAATGCAATATGGTGAAGAGTGAAGGAGAGGGGTCTGGGTCATCACCCCTTCAGTGAGTCCTTAGGCACACCCTTACAAATCCTGGGTGTCAGTCTCAAGCTGTAACTTCCACCCTAGTGCTGAGATAGGAGGGCAAGGGAAACTCTGTAATAGCTCTTTGTAAGGAAGGGTTCCCAGACCTGGGATGGCTGATTACTGTCAAAACTATTTCCTTAACGTTTCACTGAATGAAGCCTTCTGGCTACTTTGTGACCCATAATCCCTGTAATTCCCTCAACAACACATTAAATATGGAATGCCCGCTGGCACCCATTCAACTGCCTTTGGCTATCTGGCCTATCTGAGCGGACGGACATGTACTGATCACGGCCAGCATCCAGCCAGGGATCTCCTGGCTCTCAGAGTTGGAAAAGATAGGGTCACAGTGACTTCTGAGATAGGTCTAGTGATTCCTTGTATCAGGACATGTAAAACAAGCACACATTTTTTTTTTTTTTAAAGGATCTTGGTATGTAACCCAGGGTAACTTTGAACTCATGAGCCACCTGTTAGAGGCTCCTAAATGTTGAGATTATAGACATATGACACCATGCCCAATTACTAGCACATTTAATCTTTGCTGGGAGAGTAAGGGAATTAGGAAGGACAGAAGGACAATTGTCTTTGACATTAGGCTATAAATCTGTTTGTTTTCTAAATTATCAGAGAGGAGACACAGCAAGACCAGGAGGTCCTATGGTATGACGGGAAAGGATGTGTGTCACAGAACATTTGCTGGCTGATTGAGACTCGGGGCTATTGATACCCAGGAGCTGAGGGACCTGTATCAAGTAGGTTGAGTTCAAAGTCCCCATAGAGAGGTCAGTGGTCCCTTTCTCCTTAACTGTAGTAATATACTGTTTGTAATCTAACAAATAAAGCTTGCCTGAAGATCAGAATGCAGAACTAAGCCATTAGTTAGCCACACACCTAAGCCACTAGTTAGTCATAAAGGACAGACAGGCAGTGGTGGCCATATCTTTAATCCCTGTCTCTAGAGACAGAGACAGATGGAGTTCAAGGACACCCCTAGGTACATGAGAGTGAATCAGTCTACTAGAGAAACAGAGGTCAGCCAGGCGGTGGTGGTGCCTGCCTTTAACTCCAGCACTTGGATCTCTGTGAGTTCAAGACCAGCCTGGTCTACAAGAGCTAGTTCCAGGATAGGCTCCAAAGCCATAAGGGAAACCCTGTCTCAATAAATAAATAAATAAATAAATAAATAAATAAATAAATAAATTAAAAGAGAAACGGAGGTCATGCCTTTAATCCCAGCACTAGAGAGAACACAAGGCAGGAGCTCAGTTCAATCTAGGTAGAAGGAGTCTGAGGATTCATGGAGACAGGATCACCTTTCAGTCTGAGGTAGAGGTTAAGAGCTGCTGGCTTTGCTTCTCTGATCTTCAGCTTGAAGCACAATATCTGTCCTAGGGTTTTTACTATTCATGTTATACCTGACTTTACTTAATAAGCAGTTCTAGAGAACCACAGATGACAAAGCCTAGCTCTCTCCCCCAATGCTACCTCAGGAAGACCCATGCCCAGAGTCTGGAAGCCCCTTACCTTCATCCCAAAGGACTGCATTCGGGTGGCCACCTCTCTTCCAATTCTGCCAAGGCCAAGAATTCCCAGCGTCTTTCCATTCAGCTCTGTCCCCATGAACTGCAACCAGACAGGCAGAGATGCCCAAGTAAGGACCAAGAGTGGGGCTTGGGTGCTGCGCCCACATGGGTGAGACGAGGCAACAGCTCACCTTTTTCCGGTCCCATTTGCCATCTTTCATCGAAGCTGTTGCCTGGGGAATCTGCCTGCAAGAATACAGCAGGTTCAGTGACTCACCCTACAGCCTAGGAAGAGGTGTGAGGACAGGTCAACACAGCCACCAGTGTCACTCAATCTCCTGGGAACCACACTCACCAAGGGCATGGGGCTCAGGTTCAGGGCCACTGTGTGAACAGGGAGCTGGGACAGCAAGCACATTGGCAGGACCTAACTTGGGAACCACAGGACATCTGTCTCTAGCCGAGAGGCTGGGGAAGGAATCTGATCTACCTCAACCTCTGAAGTACCAAGGAGAATGAGTGGGTTTGGCAAATGTTCTCCTGTAAGCAGTGGCCAGACTTCCAGTTTACAGGGACAAATGCTCAGATGACTCCAAGAACTGTTTCCTTCCTCATCAGGACCACTCTTGATGATGTCTCTTGTTTTCAAGGAAAGGGCAGCTGGTTATTCTCCTTAAACCTCAAGAGAACTAATGTGAGGCAGATGGGCACCATAGTCCAAACCCTTCTACTCTGCCCTAAATGATCCTGATACTTCCCACAAGTCTCCCACCTTCCTGCCTACTCCCCCCATCTCCCGCACAACCACAGACTATCTCCTACTGACTCCTATGCAGGTTTGAGTCGCCATGTTTTGTGTTGTTTTGTTTTCTGGATCAAACAGAGAGAGTGGCAGTTGGAGCAAAGTTAGAATTTAAGGGTAAGACATAGATTGATGGAGATGTCACCAAGATCACATCTGAGAAGACAAAGAAGAGATGGGGAATGGTGTATCGGACACACATCTATGACTGGTGGGCTGGGCTCCATGAGAAGTGTTCCGGTCCACACTACTCATCTGAACGAAGGAGCTCATTCCTGCCAGCAGGGGGCACTTGGGCTAAACCACTCAGCCAGTCACAGGAGAGCAGCCTGAAGAGGGGAACACCCACTAGCTTACCAGTCAGGCACCAGTAGGGCAGTTTCTACTCAGCCTGGATGAGAGACATCAGCAAGGGATGCTGGGAGTGAGTAGCCTTTTCTAAATCACAGTGCCTACTCCTGTAGATAAGCTGGCCCGGGCATTGGAGGGAAACCATTCCCAGTCTTCCACCTCAGGGGTGGGAGTGGGAGAGTCAGGAAGTCAGGAAGTGGTACTGAGGGACACTTCTTTTACTCCACAGACAAAAATGTCACCGAATTTAACAGTGCAAGTGAATCAGGGCATGCAGCTCGTTCAATCCCTCCATTAAAGACAGGTCAGATATCCTGGGAGACCTGGAGACCCTCCTAGCTGAGACTTTTCTGCTGTCCCTGCAGTTTCCTTACCCCATCCTCCCCTCACTGACCAGTGAGTGCAAAGTCTGCACTGGTCTGAAGGAATCCTGGGAGAAGTTAGAGCAAAGGTTAACTCCCCCAGCAGGAGGGAGAAGATAGGGATGAGATAAGGGTGTAGTCACAGCAGGCAGGCTTCAGGCCCCAGGCAGGGGTGCTGGCTGCCTGGCTCTTCAAATGGGACTCAGAACAGCTTCAGGACCGGTTTACTAGAAAGCCTGTATCACAGCAACATGAGAAACTTGAGAAATGCCTATGAAGTGTGTCCTGTCTGCCAAGCAACCGCCTGGATGGTTGGGATGACATCATACATATTATATGCTCCATCTACTTGGTCCCCAGACTGTCCCCCCAGGAGGCCCACATCCCAGAATCTGGCCAGAAGACTCCCTTAGATAGGAATCCACTGATAGGTATATGGACAGTAGGCAGATGTTTATTCCATGCGTTACAACATAGGCCTAGAGGACAGCGTCAGGTAAACACTGGGGGCCATGGCCCAGCTGCCCAAACCAGAGTATCCTGAATGAATTAACAAGAGTTAAACCCAAAAATCTTAACACTTAACAAGTTAGCAGCAACCTGGACACACATGGTGCTTGAGGTTACAGGGTACAGAAAGCATCCTTAAGGTTTGGGGACAAGAGAAGGAGCAGCCCAGTGGGTGTGAGGAGCGGTCATGAGTAGGAGGAAGGGGAGGGAGATGGTGTGTACACTCCCTGTGAGCTTGGAGTTGAGTTAGCATTCATCTTTCCGTGCCTACTTCCAAACAACCTGAGAAACTACAAGGCATTTGCATACCTTTTTTCTAGGTCTGTTTGCTTGCCAAGTGGTAATCATTGACCTACCAGGAGGAGGCTGGGTCTCTGAAGAAGTCAGGAACTTACCTGGCCAGGCACATGATCATCCCGCAGGTGAGTTCTGCAGCACTGAGGCTGTTTCCATTAGGGGTGCTAAAGACCCAACAGAAGAGAGGTCAGTGGGCCCAGACAAACCCAGCATCCTACACTTCCAGCCTCAAGCTCCCATGCTGGCTTCTCTGATACTCTGTTGCCCTAAGAACCAGTCTACCTGGGCCTGCTGTCCCCAGGCAGAAACCCTCCCTCAGGCAAGTGAGGCAGGGAAGCACCTCAGGTGACAGGAAGGTGGATGGGTGGTTCGGTTAAGCACTCTTCCTTTCATTTCAGGGCCCATCCATCTATAAGACCCTCTGCTCCTTCCTAGGGTTAAGCCTCTAAGCAAATCTATGATTTTCAGGTCAGCCTGCTGTCTGGTAACCCTCATCACGTCAAAATCACTTGGCTTGTATCAGGAACAAAGTTCACGTTTTTTTATCTCTACCTGTTTGGATTCTCCTTCTTATTCAATCTATTTTGAACTAAGAAAAAGCCTACTCAAAGATAACAAACAAAACAAAACAGCAAAGAAATGTTGACAACTCCCCAAACCTAACATATTCACCCTCCTGCTTCCTCTGCTGGGTGTGTGCTCATTTCTAGAAATGATGATTATAAAGAGTTAAGAGACTATAAAAACACAAAAGGACCCAAGAGTGTGACAAGGACTCTAGCAAGACCACAGAGCTTCCAGCTCTCACCCTAGCATGCGGCTAGGACAGGGGCTGGCAGACTATGCAGGACTAGAGAGTAGGTAGATGGGTTATCCTTTAACATTTCCACCATCAGGGACCGACCTCTGTCAGTCATTCTGTCAACAAACCCCTCCCTCCCCTCCCAAGAGGGGGGGGGAATGGAGGGAGGCATAGCAGGACTCAGAGTCAGCAAAGTGGGCCAGGAATAGCTAGCTATACTACCCAGGTGCCTGTAGTAGCATGCTAGCCATGATCTTTGCCCCTGGGCTTCTACAAACACAGCACTAACAAACAGGGACCCCTCTCTTCCAGGGACTAGAGTGCAAGAAGAGAGGCTGGGATCTTTGCATCAGACTAGTTCAAGGCAATGAAGGAAGATACAGGATGGGATGTCACTCCACCAAGACAGCATGTGCATCTGTACAGGGTGCGGGGCCACTGAGCTCACAAAAACAGAAGAGCCAGACTGGAGCAGGAAACCTGCGAAACCTCATCTACTGTCTCCTGATTCCCACATTAAGCTACAGATAGATGTGTGGGCCCTGCAAGTTCCACATCCAGAGACTGCAAACCACAGCCTTGGAACAACCAAACTGAATTAACCAGTCACCATGAATCACAGAGACTCGGGACCTAACACTCAGCTCTCATTTAAGCATTTCTTCCTCTTTTTATTGGTGTCCACACCCATGCGCAGCCTCCATAACTTACTTCATGACTAGGATGCCCTTCCTCGTGGCGGCCTCCAGATCCACATTGTCCACGCCTGTACCAGCCCTGCCCACCACCTGGAGCTTCTCTGCTGCGTTGATGACATCAGCGGTGACCTTAGTGGCAGACCGGACGATAAGGCCTTCGCAGTCCTGGGCAGAGGAAGAAATATCCGGGTTCATACACTTGTTCTGTGAGGTACCTGAGGCCTCAGGTGTGTTCCCGTTTGGCATGAATGGCCACTCACAGGCAGCTCTGCCTTCCTGGCACACGGTAGGGTGATGTAGATTAGGACCTACACAGATCTGACTCGGAGTTGATACTAGTTGTAAGACACAAGTGCCTTGCCAGCACACTCCATCATCAGCCTACCGTCTCGAGACATCTGCTTCATCTTTCCCTAGATAGTACTCCAGTACCTGTGGCCAAGGGATAACCCATCCAGTATGACCAGACACATGTCCTAGTCAGCTCCATACACACTAACATTCCTGTATGTGGCCTTGCTCCAAAGGTGAATTCCAAAGAAAGGAAGGAAATATCTGTTTATATCAGCCTGGCCGGGGTTCAGTTCTAAGCTTCATCACTTATCAGAGAGGGATGTGGGTTCCAGCCTCAGGTGTATGGGAAGCAAACAAGACAGGTAGGTATATCACCTGTGCATCACTTCCTGCATTGGACTGCTGAAGAGCAGAGGTGGAATCTGATTCCACTCAAGCCCCTGGGCCAGGCACCTGGAAGGTAGTCTGTAAATGCAGGCTGGCTGAATGAGTAAGCATTATGAATGGAAGGACAATGCTTGCCGAAACGAAAATGTTTCCTGAGACAAGAACCCACAGGAAAGGAGAGGGGAGGGACATGAGCCTAAGCCATGCCATCTGCAGCTGCTCGGAGGCTCAGGCAATAGCACACTAAAAACACACATGTGAAAAGGCCACAAATTCATCATTACAGCTGCTACACTTGGGCCAAGGTAGACCCCCAAATTGCCATCACTCAGAATCTTATCCTATGTACTGTCTTTCTCAAGTAAGAACAGAACAGGAACCCCACGAGTCATAGCAGGTGGGAAAAGTCCTTACTCTGTCTTACGTGGGTGGCCTCAGGCCAGCACAAAATGTTATAAAGGCGCTAAGCAACTGGTTACGGGGACAGGCACATGACTGTAACATTAGCATATGGGGGCCTGAGGCAGGAAGATCATGGGTTTGAGGACAGCAACCTCCAATCATTAATTAGTTAATAAAAATAGGTCAAACAAACATCAACAAAACAAATGTGCATAAAAAAGCTCCAAGGCTGGCTGATGGTGGTGCACACCTTTAATCCCAGCACTTGGGAGGCAGAGGCAGGTGGATTTCTCTATGAGTTCAAAAGAGGCCAGCCTGGTCTACACAGAGAAACCCTGTCTAGGAAAACAACAACAAAAAGAACAAAACAAAAAAACAAGCCGGGCGGTGGTGGCACTTGGGCTGTCCCAGCACTTGGGCAGCAGAAGTGGGCACATATCTGTGAGTTTGAGGCCAGTCTGGTCTACCAGGTCTACAAGAGCTAGTTCCAGGACAGGCTCCAAAGCTACACAGAGAAACCCTGCCTTAAAAAACCAAAAAACAAACAAACAAACAAACAGACAACCCCCCCCCAAAAAAAAAAAAAAACACCAAGCCCCAGAAGCCAAAGTTCAGGCAGGCCACTTCGACAAGTTGCCTAAACTCCACAAGTAATGAAGGACAGCTGGAGTAATGGCCCTCAGAGGCGCTCTCTGGCAGGTCCTATGAAGGCCTTCTTGCATCTCTCCAAGGCATGAATTCTGAAGACAGAGAGAGAAAGGCCCAAGAATCTGTCCCCTAGGGTGAGCTTCCCACACTGCATTGATTGTGCACAAGCCAGGAATTGAGGGACAAGTGAAGAGTGGTTAAAAGCTGAAAGAACAGAGCTGTTTGATCTCTGCTAGGGAAAGAGGGTGAATGAAGCTTGTGCTGTGGCAGAGGGCATTTATGCTGGGGGAGGGGTGGCAGAATTCAAGGCCAGTTCAGACCTTGAACATGAGACCCTGCCCTCAAAAAGAATAGGAGCAGTTACAGAATCACTTCTCTGGGGCTTTTGATGCTTCAGCCATCCTCACTGGTCAGCAGAGCTCCATCTGGCCACCTGAAGGGCACCTCAAGCCCTTTAATGGCTGTGGTTTAGACAACAGAGTAGGAGATTCCATGTTCATTTTGCAAATAAGAAACACAAACCCAGCCATGCCTGCTCCCCACTAAAACCCATTCAGCTCTGTAAACCTCCACCACATTCCCGGGGCCCAGTTCTTTTCTACCACTGGCTAGGTCGTTGATAGGTAAAGTGACCAAGAAACCATCCAGATACACCAAAAATCTGCCAACACTTGCCCTAGTAGTACAGCCAATACCAGCATGCGCCAAGAGGGTGCCCGGACTTCTTGTGGAACCCTAGCCCAATGCTAGCCAGAGCCCAGTCAGAAAAACACACTGCTCCTGGCACACAGAGCAGCCACACTGGCTCCCCACCCCCCTAAGAAAAGAACCCCCCTTTCTCTGACTGGATTTGATGTCTGCTCCCTAACACTTCCTTATTGCTCTGACCCTTAGTATGGGATATTTGATCTCTTTTTCAGAAGTTCAGAAGCGCCATCTCAGCCTCTCCCCTTTATTTTGAGACATGTAGACTGGACTGGTTCTGAATTCATAGTGTAGTCAGGCTGACTTTAAACTCCTGATCCTTCTGTCTCCATTTCCTACCAAGTGATGGGATTTCCAGCACTCACTAGCACACCTGGTTTATGAGCTGCCGAGGACTGAATCGAGGACGGAATCCTGTAATGCTAGGCAAACCCTCTGCCAACCAGCCCTACATCCCCAGCCTCAGATGCCCCCAGTTGACCTGCAGAGTCTGATCTCCTAGGCTTAAAGATCCCCACTCTTAAAGCAATGGTTTTTTTTTTAATTCAAGCATGTACCTATATTATTTTTGGCATCCCCCCCTTTTCTCCACAGCCCTGTTGGCCTCACTGCTGTGTACCTAAGCCACATGTTAGCATCTCTCACCACAACTCCAAGAGCAGACCCAGTTATTCCCTATTTTCCAGCTCAAGAAACAGAGGCTTTGAGGTGACCTGAACTAGGTCACTGTTACAGATCTAAAGTCAGTCCCAAGAACTGGCATCTTTGATGCCATAACTGAGAGAGCTAGGATCAAGGTGCCAAAATGATAAGGTCCAAGTCACAGCCAGGTAGGCACAGAAACCAAATTGGAAAACACCTTGACTTGGAGGAGTAGGGAGCTGCTGATAGTGACTTTTTTAAAAGAGTACTTTACATCAGCCCTGTGTCTCTCAATAGCCTAACTCTTGGTTTCCATGTTACAGATAATAACCCAACCAACCCTGGAAGAAGCTGGGATGGAGCTCAGGTCTGAGAGTCCAAGTTCATAGCCACTTCCCAAATGCAGCATTTACAAAGTCACTGCCAAAATTATGATTCCTCCTGGGACACCTCTAAGGTCCCCACACAGGTCTACGACCTTCAGTTTCTCACTTAGCCAGCTGCCATAAAGACAGAGACAGAACAAAGACAAATGCCTCTAGAACACCAAGTGGCATCCGAGGTGTGGACTAGTGCCTGCTGATGCTAAAACATTCATTACAGCAACTTGATCAATAAGAATGATTAAGGATCTCCAGTAAGCTTTGAAAAGGGAGAAAAAGTTGGAAGGACCAGGAGAAACCTAAGACACACACTGGGAAATCAACAGAAAATGATTCATGGTGTGGTGAGACCATTGAATACTCCATCAGGAGTTTGTAAGTTCAAGACCAGCCTGGTGACAGATCAAACATTGTCTTCAAAACAAACAGTAACACTAACACTCATAGAAGCAGGAACTTATAAAGGTAGGAATCAAACAGAAGGGGAGAGGAAAGGCTGAATAGCAATACTATGAAGATTTAGAGGGAAAATGCTTAGATTTCCAGAATTCAGATGAACTAAAGACATTTAAAATAAAGCACTAGAGAAAAGTGCACATTGGGTTGTCTTAAGATCTTGGGTTGACAATGTCTTTTATAAGGAAGACACATCCCAGAAACTAAGAAAATGGCCATATTCTAAGTATAAACCTGTACATGGAGAAAAACCTCATAAAAAGAATGAAAGGAAGCCAGGCGGTGGTGGTCCACGCTTTTAATCCCAACACTGGTGAGGCAGAGGCAGGTGAATCTCTGAGTTCAAGGCCAGCCTGGTCTACAGAGCAAGTTCCAGGACAGGCTGAAACCTGTTTCCAGGAGAATCCCTGTCTTGAAAAGAAACAAAACAAACAAACAAAACCCAAAACAACAAAACTCTAAAGAAAGATAATGATCTTCACATGGGAAGAAAATTCCATGAACTACCAAAAATAATCATTCCTTCAAAGCAACACCTGAGTGTAAAGAGAGGGAAGCAGAGCCTGGATGCAGGGCTTGAGGATTGCTAACAGATTTGAGACTAGCCTGGGCTACACCGTGACGACAAACGATCAAAACGAGGGCTGGTGAGATGGCTCAGGTGAAAAAGGCTTGTTGCACAATCCTGGGATCCTGCATGATGGAAGAAAAAAACATCTGAAAGTTACCCCTGCCCTCCCTCCCCCCCCCACCCCTAATCTCACACACACAGGGAGATAGAGATAGATAACTAGATAGAAAGAGAAAGAGAGAATTTTAAACAAGAATGTAAATTTAGCAGGCATAGGAGGCTATTGGGCTTGGGTACATGGTGAATCCCTGTCTCAAAAGAAAATAGGTGAATTTTAAATGTTCCATTCCCATGGCTGGAGAGATGACTCAGTGGTTAAGACATTGGTTACTCTTACAGAGGAGCGGGGCTCCGTTCCCAGCACCTAAATGTTGGTTCACAAACATCTGTAACTCCAGTTCCAAAAGTTCCAATTCCCTTTTCTGGCCTCCTTTTGCACTAGGGCACCCATGTGGTTTACAGACATACAAGCAGTCCAAACATCCACATAACAAAAGTAAACTTTTGAATGCTCATTCCAGGTTTACTATTGGTAAAAAGAAAACTGACCATTCCGAGGGTAGCATGTGAGGAGAGGGAACCCTACACAGCCTTTTTTTTTGGGGGGGGACTGGGCAGTGGGGGGGGGAGCTCAGCAAGCCTCTGCAGCCAGCAAGCACACTTTTAGGCAACTGGTAACACACTAAAACATTAAACCTGCCCTGAACTAACTGGCCAACCTGGGAACAAGGATCTAAGTTCAACTGACAAGCACGGGTGAGGAGCAAGTTGGGTACAGACCACCCGAGTCATAATCCTCCACCCATTGATGCTGCGATGAGCCAAATCCCAGGCCCTGCCCTGCTCAAGGTACCCTGTCCAACCATCCTGCTGGGCTTCAGTACTCCCTCCAAGGCTGCCCCAGTCTGAGACACCCCATGCCCTACCCCCTGCTGCCCAACAGGAATCAGCAGCTGCAGAGGGTGTAGAGGCCTCAACCACACACTTTTTGTGACAGCCCCCAAGGACAAGCGTGGCAAATGGTGCTCTTTTCTCTCTGGCTGGGTCTGCTCTGTGGGCCCATTGCCCTGTACTTTCTACCCATCAGTGCCAACCAATTTTTGGCTCCGATGAACCGAAGCTCCTCCAGTAAAACTGGCATCCAAGATGGGCATCCAAGGCTGTCCCACGGGTCCAGAACCTACATTAGAGCCAACACTGCTCAGAGTTTGCCGCCTGAAACATCACCTAGAAGCCATTTCCTTGGCTTATTTAGTACAAATATACTGAGGCTACCAGTCAACCCACCTTGGACCAAGCACTCAAACCTAAACACCCGCAATCCTAAACGCCATCATCCCTTCCCTAAGACACAGCTCATCCTTTAAAGATTCCTCCAGGGTGCTCCTTCCGTCCTCTACATATACAAACTACCCAACGACTCCTAGTGTAGTGCTCAGATTAGAATGCATGATGCAGGCCTATAATCCCAGGACTATCCATGTGCTCCAACATTGAGGAAGGGACATAACTTAAGTTTAAGGCTCTCAAAATTGAATCCTGCTACCCCCTCCCCCCTTTCCTCTCTGGCACTAACAAAGTGGGAAGGAATGGAAGCACCTCCATGGCCCTTTGCCTACAATTTCATCTGGAATGCACACGTTCCACATTTGCCTACAAATTTCATCATCCCTACCCCCAGGCTTTAGAGCTAGGAAACACCAGGCCATTGGTCTGCTTGATTTATGGCTGTTCCAGAAAAACTATGGGAACTCAGTGGAAAGCTATCTCCACTCCCTTTCTTCAAGTCCACACATGCTTTCTTCCCAAAGAGAATGGGCTTGGCCTTGTGGGTATGTTTATTATTGTTACCACTTAGTGCTCTCTAGGTTGTAGGAAATGCCTTGGGTGGCTTCCAACTCACAGAGACCACCTGTCTCTGCCTCCTGAGTGCTGGGATTAAATGTATTAGCCTTTGCATCCCCCTTCCTTCCTTCCTTCCTTCCTTCCTTCCTTCCTTCCTTCCTTCCTTCCTTCCTGATGTTCCAGCTTCCTAACTGGGGGGAGAGGGGGCTTACACGGTCATACTTCACACCCAGAGCATGCTGTGTTTCTCTGAATCTCAGCTACAAAGTAACCATTTTACAAAGGACTCAGCTATATGCATGCACAACACACACACACACACACACACACACCATTGTCAGAGCCTGTCTCAAATAATGGTTATGTTGATAAAAGAAAACTAAGCCAACCTCTAATTTGTGTCTTTATACTCATATTTTCACATATACATGCACCTTCACACCCACTCCAACACACATAACCGACACCCTATATATTAAATAAGACATTACCAGCATTGCTGAGCATGACTTGATGATTGACATTGTGTCACTAGGGGAAATAGAGAATGGTAGTATCTCCTTCCTGGGCTGAGGGCAAACACCCTGCTAAGGATATGAAGCAGCAGAGGCCAGCTCCTGCAAGGGGGTTAACCCTTGCTTCTCATTGCAAAGATTAAGATGGGGGCAGGGGGAGGAGACATGGCCAGACTACTCTGGGGAGGAGATAAAGTAAGGAGGCAGAGTGGAAGTTAGGGCCCTTCTACTGGTTAGCCAAGATTAATTGGCATTCTGGGTATTTTGCCAAGGCGGACTGAAGGCTGACCCCTCTTCAAGGGGTCAGCCAGTCAGCTGGCACCTACCTCCTTCCTGCTAAAGCAGCTTGCATTTTAAGCACTGTACTCCCACCCCCAAGCTCCTGGCCCTGGCTGCCTCATGTCCCCTATTCCTGCCCTTTTATTTGGGTTCTCGCCGCCACTGGAAAGCAGCAGCGCCCTCCGACTGCAGCCAGTGATGCTCTGAAAGCCACCCCACAGCCTTCCCTAGCCACTGCCTAGATTTTAGAGCCAAGGTCACTGACTCCAGGAGGTGAGAATGACAGGCCAGCCAGTAATTGCTCCATTGACACTACCCATTGTAACAGCGCATCCTGCGCCACGCCCACCCATACATTCCCCAGCAAGTCCCCCTCTCACTCTCCACTCCAGCACACCATGGTGCCACTGCTGGCTGTCTCAGAACTGTCACCTGAGCAGCTGCCTCAGCATTGAGCGCTGCTTCCCATGTGACCTACAGTCCCCCCCCCCCCCCCCCGTAGGTCTCATTCTGTAGCCCAAGCTGGCTTTGAACTCACACAGATGCTTCCGATTCAACCTCATTAGCGATAGGCATAAACCAGCCAGGTCTTTTTCACTCTCCTTTTTGAGACAGGATCTCAGGCAGCCCAGCAGGCTGTGATCCAACTCGAGGGCCTCCTCCTTGTCTAGGCCTCCTGAGTGCTGGGTTACAGCTGTGTGCTACCTGATCTAGATTCCTACAAGATTCTTAACGACTGGCACCAGAAAGGTCTGCGTGTAAGGGCTTCTGGGCACACGGATATCAGCCCCACGGAGGAGGGGGACTGGGAGAAACCGACAAACGAGTTCAGACAGTTTCCAGGGCAGCCAGTGCGACCCGGCTCGATCCCTGTGGTTTAAGGCCTCTCAGCCAACTCAAGAGGAGGCGCACATCTGCTCTGGCGGCAGGCCCTGAGCACGTGGAACTGGGGGTGGGGCAGGACAGCTGGGAGCCAGCGAAGGAGACAGCATACTGGGATGGATCAGACTGGCAGGAAGGGCAGAAACTGGGGTGAAGCTCTCACAAAATCTGAGCAACGACACCCATTTTAGCAAACCCTTTTTAAAATAAGGGAAAGGCTTTAAGTTATAACGATCAGAGGTTTGCTCCTAAGACTTGAAAAAAGTAACCTTTCCCGATGGCGCATGGGACAAAATCCTGATGTAGTGAAATTGATCCTGATCGGCATGAAGCCGAAGGCGGAGGCCGACTCCAGGTGAAGACCGCGTGGGCGGCGCGGGGCTATGGCTGCACCCCCGGCCCGCCCGGAATCCCGCGAGCGCTCCCCAGAGGCCCAGAGCCCCGGAAAGAGCGCCAAGGTCTTGCATCAGACAAAAGGCGGTTAGCTGCCACAGATGCCACAGGACGGGCATTGGCAGAGCCAGCGCCCCCTGCCTCCACCCCAGCGGCCTGTCCTGGGCGGGGAAGGGTCGGCTCCCCATGCACGAGTCTCGGAGTGCAGAACCCCGAACCGGGAGCCCGCAGGCTAGGCAGCGGGATGCGAAGGAGCGGTTCTGGCATCCCGCGGTGCCAGATGGCAGCAGCTGCACTTTGCAGCGCCCGCAAGAAACACGCGGTTGCAAACAGCACGCAAAGTTTGCGTCCTGCAGCCCCGGGCCTTACCTCCCCCCCACTCTGCTGGTCCCCAATCTCGGGAGGCCCCGGGACCAACTGATAAGACAGGGGAGGTAGCCCTGGCACCCGTGAGGTCAGCGGGTTTGGCCATAAAGATGCCCGGTGACTTCTCCGGTTCGTCTTACCTGCAGCTCGGCTATCAGCTCCTCCTTGCTCAAGTTCTGCTTCTCCACTACCTGCAGCCCTCCATCTTGCAGGATCTTCCGGCAGCAGGGGTCCAGGCTGTCACTGATGAGCACTTTGCGCAGATTTGCGAAGGCCATTGCTGGAGCAGGCCTCGAGATCAGTTGCTCTGGGTGGGCAGACGCACTCAGGCCAGGAAGATGCAGGCAGGGCTGGCTCCGGTGATTGGGCAGGGTTCTTGATCTCCCGCTCCCCCTTAATCCTCCCCCCTCGCGCCAATGGTCTCCTTTTGATTGGTCAGAAATGCTTAAACTCTGCCGACTCCGCCTCCCCGGGCAGAACCTCCCACACTTTTTTTCCCCTGACTAATTTCTGAGCAGCAAATCTCTTACCTGCACCTGGTGAGCTTTAACATGCATGATTTACACCGACTGGCTGATTCACATCTGAAATAAACTGAGAAATGTGCGGTCGCCACGAAAGAACTAAATCTCATGGCAACTTCTTTCCTCTTATGGGCTCCTTCACTGAGCTGTGTGCTTATAGCTCCGTAGCTGAGTATAATTAGCATGTGAAAGGCCTCGGGTTCGATCCCCAGCAACCTCACACACACACACACACCTTAATCTCCCTTAATCTCTCTCTCCCCCCATCCTCTCTCTCTCTCTCTCTCTCTCTCTCTCTCTCTCTCTCTCTTTCTCTCTCTCTCTCTCTCTCTCAGACTCTGAAAATTGAACTGTTGATTTAGACTTGCCTGAGCCCTTTTAAACATTGTTTTTTACTTTAAAGTACAAGGAGCAATGTTAGACATTAAAAAAGTAACCCTATACATCTGGTAGCCTAACACATTATAGTACAAAAACAGAGATTCAAACTTAAAAAATAAATTAAAAAAAAATTGGAGACCAGGCATGGTAGCTCACACCTTAAATCCCTGTAGAAAGGCAGGCCGATGGATCTCTGAGTTTGAGGCCAGCCTAGTCTACAAAGCAAGTTTCAGGATAGCCAGGGCTACCCAGGATAGCCAGAGAAACCCAGTCTGGAAAAACAAAAAGACAAAATAAACAAACAAACGAAGACAACAACACAAACCAGAATGGAACTTCATGAGTTGTCACAAAGTTGTCAGCTCCAAATCAGTAACATAATGAGAAAGTTAATAATAAATGTTAATAATTCTTTTCATTTACATATTTTCTTTCTGTGCTGGGAAGGCATAACTCACACAGGCTTCCTCACAAGCTTAGGCTTTCAGCCAGTGAGCTGTACCCCACGCCCTGTTTATAATTTTTAAATTATGCCTTTTTGTTTGTTTGTTTCTGAGGAGTCTGTCTTGCATGTTAACTACCCCAAGTGTTAAACCATATTACACAGCATGCAGAAAGTTAACTTTTGAACAAAACATACCCTGAACACTTACAGTAAGAAATGTCTATGCTAGATGCTCTTGATGGAAAATACAGACCAGCCTCTGTCCCTTTTGAATTTTTTATTACCATATATTATATCATAATTACATAATTAGGTGTTTCATTATGATTTTTTTTTTTTTTTTTTTTTTTGTTTTGCTTTTCTTTTCGAGACAGGGTTTCTCTGTGTAACAGCCCTAGCTGTCCTGGAACTAGCTCTTATAGACCAGGCTGGCCTTGAACTCACAGTGATTCACCTGCCTCTGCCTCCTGAGTGCTGGGATTAAAGGCTTGTGCCACCACTGCCCTGTTATATTATAATATTTTCATCTGTGGCTATAGTGTCCTTTGGTTATAGTCACCCTCTCTAGTCTTAACAAAGTGATGATTTAGGTGTGGAAAGTTCTCTGGGTTATTGGTTCATAGTATCCATAGAGTTTTAATTTGTTTTTGTTGGTTTATTCGTTAATTTTTCAAGACAGGGTTTTTGTGTAGCCCTGGCTGTCCTGGAACTTGAGGTGTGTGCCACACTGCCCAACTTATTTTGTTTTTTGAGACAGGCTCTTATGTATGCCAGCCTAGTCTAGAGCTTGCTATGCCTCTGAGGATGACCTTGAACTTCTGATTCCCCCATCCTTCACCTCTGGAGGGCTCTGATTACAGGCCCAGTTTTTTATGTGGTTCTGGGTATCAAATATAGGACATTGTGAATGTTAGGTAAGCACTGTATCAACTGAGCTACAACCCTAGCCAGAAACTCCAAGTTGCATAGCTTCACCGCAAACCTGGGCCATTCTAGTGGCGGGTCAAAGGCAAGAGCTGCCTATGCCTTGCCCTGAGTTAAGAGTTTAAACTTAAATCTAGATATAGTGTAAGGCAGAGATGAGGCAAAAGGATCACTTGAGCCCAGGAGTTCTCAGCCAGCCAGGTCTGGGGGGGGGGGTGTTTAAGTGGGGGGTGGGGTGGTCATGTCACTGATAAAGTACAAGGGTAGGTAGTGATTTTATTCTTTAGAAATTAGATGGTATTTTTTTTTTCTTTTAGAAATGACTGAATCTGTTGAGTAAACTGAGCCCTGATTATGCTATATACACAGCATATACTATGTTATACCCCAGTCTCACAGCAAATCCAAGTAAGAGTATCTCTTTCATAACAGCATGCTGCAATTCCTCCCTCTGCTTGCAGGATTGTCTCCATCCACTAAACAGGAACTTTGACCTCCTTGGGAGGATTGGGAAAGTGGTTCTGCCCTTTTCTCTAGACTTTCATTCCTTTCCCTCCTCTGGTCCCAGCCCCAAGGGAAGAGAGACTCTCCAGGAACTACAGCTGTCCAGCTGCTCTGCCCACGACTCTTGGGATAAGAGTTGTGGATGAGAGGGGGAAGGAGCCTTAATTTTCTATTTTCAGCTCAGCTGTGTTGTTAGCATTTGGGAGGTAGACATAGGAAGATTAGAGCCAAATCAAAAACACTTTTAAACCCAGCACAGGCAGAGGCAGGCTGGATCTTTGGTCTATAGAACTAGTTCTAGGTTGCCAGTGATATCCAAAGAAACAAAGGGAAACAAACAAACAAACAAAACCATCAACACCAAACAAACAAAAAGCCCAGCCCATTCCAGGCTGACCTAGGGCACAGGAGATCTAGTCTCAAAGTATAACAAAACAAGATATGACTTTCTGTTTTCGGTGAGCGTTAGTTCCAACCCTAAGCAGCAGCAAATCCCACCCCCACCCCACCATGCCCTATCCACGGCATCCTGATTATAAGATTACTGTACCATTCACACTTCATAGCTCATTTCCTCCACAGACTAGGAAGGAGTAAGACTCAGTTCAACCAGGAGAAGTGTCCTAGGCAACACTCCTAAGTTCAGGAGATAGTAGACACTCCTGTCCCACCAATCTGTTAGATTAACATCCGTTCTCCTTTCCCCTTCTCATCACAAAGCTAGTTGGAAAGCTTCTTTGAATATAGCTGGAGCTGGGGGTTGTGGTACACACCTTTAATCTCAGCACTCAGGAGGCAGAGGCGGGTGGATCTCTGTGAGTGAGAGGCCAGCCTCATTTACACAGTGAGTTTCAGGAAGGTCAAAACTATGTAGAGAGACCACATCTTATATATTCATATATGTATATATGTATACATGCATGACGTGTGTGTGTGTCCTGGAATGTATATGTATGCTCTCTCTCTCTCTCTCTCTCTGTGTGTGTGTGTGTGTGTGTGTGTATGAATGTGTCCAGTAACACACCAGATCTAACATGATTGAATTCTCAATGAGAATAGACAGAAGAGTATTCATGAACCCTGATACTATGACTGGTTAGAACGTGAAGGAACTCAGAGAAGTCCATTTAGTGAAGGAGGTGGGGTACCTGTAAGCCAGGCCAAGCACAGGACTAATGCCTGGGGCCATCATGGTTGTCCATTTTCAGTGGGATACTTTTGCATGAAGAATTTGCCATGCTGTCCATGTGTATGAATGCTCTGGGTGGGATCAAGGGTTCTCTTAGATCTTAAATTGATACTTGAAAATAAAGAGTTGCAATTCTTGGAATTTATATTCTATTGAGGACAAAAAGGTTAAAAAAAGATAACGTGGGGATTATAAGTACAGTGAAGAAAACGAAGCTGAGTGACAGGGTGAGGGCCAGGGGAAGGGTGTCACCTTTAGACATCATGTTCAGGGAAGGCCTTCCTGAGAAGATGGCATTTGGGCTGAGACTGATAAAATAAAATGGTTTTCTAAAGAAGTAAGAGGGTGGGGACAGAGCTCGTGACGGTGTCAGCATCAGGGAGAGGCCACCCAACACTGTCACTAGCAGCCAGAGGGGCTCACTTCCTTTCCACTTAGGGGTTTCTACTTAAAGGCTGTGGTTCTCTGATACAGTTCCTCATATTGTGGTGACCCACAACCAGAAAATTAATTTGTAGCTACTTCAGAACTGTAATTTTCCTACTGTTATGAATTGTAAATGTCTGATATGTAGGATATCTTGACCCACAAGTTGAGAAGCACTGACTTAAGGAACCCTGCATCCTTGACTATGCTGCAGAAAAGATTTTAAGGGCAAGATAAAGTGAAGCAAAGTTTATCAAAATAAGGAAGAATATGGGTTTAATCATGAGCTGGTGGGTGGTGGTTAGGAGAATTATAGTCCGTTAAAGAACTAGAGTTGTAAGCTTCTCAAAAAAAAAAAAAAAATAACACTTTGCAATGGTCACATATAATCATGTGGCTTTTTTAAGTAAAAATTCTCAAGGGATGTAGTTTATACCAAGGTTTAAGGGAAGAGCTAAACTAGGGCTGCAGAGATGGCTCAGCAGTTAGAATCACTCATTCTTTCAGAGGACCCAGGGTTGATTCCCAGCACCCATGTGGCAGCTCACAACCAACTGTAACTGCAGTATCCAGGACCCAATGACTTCTGGCCTCCAAGGGACTGTGCAAACATATATGGGTGCATGAACATACATCCAGACAAAACACCCATATACATAAATATTTTTTAAACTTTTGAAACAGTATTTAACTGGAACCCTCCATAAAATCAAAATCAAGGGTAGTGGTGGTGCATACCTTTAATCCCAGCACTTGGGAGGCAGAGGCAGGAGGCTCTCTGTGGGTTGATTACATCGGATCACTTCCTTCATGGAAAGGGCAACACTTTGTCCTCACTGGAGTAGACACTTATTCTGGTTATGGATTTGCCATTCCTGCACGTAATGCTTCTGCCAAAACTACCATCCATGAACTTACAGAATGCATGATCCACTGACATGGTATTTATTTCACACAGTGTTGCTTCTGACCAGAGAATTTGCTTCACAGCCAGAGAAGGGCAAGAGTGGGCCCACTATCTTGGAATCCTCTGCTCTTCCCATATCCCCCACCATCCTGAAGCAGCTGACCTGATAGAAAGCTGGGATAGCCTTTTGAAGACACAGTTACATGGGAGTAGCATGGAGGGCTGCGGCAGCATATACTGTGAATAAGAGCATTATCAGAGAATCTGTTTCTCCCAGAGCCAGGATCCATGGTTCCAGGAATCATGGGGTGAAAAGGAATCATTCCTAGAGATGCGCTAAGAGTGTTTTTACTTCCTGTTCTTGCAACCCTAAGTTCTGCCAGCCTGGAAGTTCTGGTTCTAGAGAGGGGAGTGCTCCTGCCATGAGCCACAACAAATGTTCCATTGAACTGGAAGCTCAGACTTCCCCTGGTCACTTTGGACTTTTAATTCCCTTAAATCAACAGATTAAGAAAGAACTATCAAAGCTGGGCAGTGGTGTCACATGCCTTTGGGAGGAGGAAGAGGCAGGTCAATTTCTGTATCTCTATGAGTTTGAGGCCAGCATGGTTTACAGAGCAAGTTCCAGGATAGACAGCAGAGCTAGAGAAACCCTGTCTCAAAAAACCAAAACCAAACCAAACTAAACCAAGCAAGCAAGCAAGCAAACAGACAAACAAAGGGAATAAGAAACAATGTTGGGAGAGGTGACAGATCAGGATTCCCATGGGGAAATTGGATTGTCTCTCCACAATGGAGATAAGAAGGATTATGTCTGGAGTGTAAGAGATCCTTTAGGGTGTCTCTTGGTGCTACTGTGCCCTGTGATTAACTAAAGTTAATGGAAAACTACAATAGTCTAATGCAGGTAGGATGACAAAGGGCACAGAGCATTCATACACATGGACAGCATGGCAAATTCTTCATGCAAAAGTATCCCACTGAAAATGGACAACTATGATGGCCCCAGGCATTAGTTCTGTGCTTGGCCTGGCTTATAGGTACCCCACCTCTTTCACTGAATGGACTTCTCTGAGTTCCTTCACGTTCTAACCAGTCATAGTATCAGGGTTCATGAATACTCCTCTGTCTATTCTCATTGAGAATTCAATCATGTTAGATCTGGTGTGTTACTGGACACAGGAATGAAGGTATGGTCACTTCTCCAGGAAAAGACCAAGGCTTGATGAAGTGCTTGCAGAGCGTGGAGGAAACATAGAATGGATAGTAGAGGAAGGTAGTTCTAAACACCATAAAGGGCCAGGTGACCAGATGCAGAACTGAAATGAGTGCTTTTTTGTTAAGAATGTATTTGTATAGATATTTGTGTTTTCTTTCAATGTCTTTATCATTTGTTATAACATCAATTAAGAGAATATCAATGGTTATCATATGTAAGTTGGAGATACTGGAAGGATGTCTCCCAAGAATATCACAACTATTCTAGATTTATAATGTGTTTGTGGTTGTATGAAGGACAATTATATTATGTTTATGTGTTATTATGACCTGGTTATTGTTTTCTCACTTGGAAATTAATCATGACAAAAGGATATATGATTGTGTATCAAGCTGACAAGGGGTGGATTGTTATGGCTATCCTTGGTTGTCAACTTGACTATATCTGGAATGAACTACAGTCCAAAAACGGAGGGCACACTTGTGATCCAGGATTTTGAGGCAGGAAGACAACACACGTTTTAATCCAGACCTTGAGGCTGGAAGGCCCATCTTTAATCTGGGCCACGCCTTCTTTGGAAGCCTATATGAGGACAATGGAAGAAGGAAGGGTGTTTTCTTTGCCTGTTTTCTCTAGCCTCATTTCAGTCTTCGAGATCCCAGCAGACCAGCTGAGACACTCAGCCTCAAGGGGCTGAGCAGCTTCTAGATTATTGGACTTTCCATTCATAACTAGCCATTGTTGGACTGTAGCCTGTAAGACATTCCAGTGAATTCATACACACACACACACACACACACACACACACACACACACACACATAGAAAGAGAGAGAGGTGGGGGGGGGAGGAATCCATTCTATAAGTTCTGTGACTCTAAAAAAAAAAAAAAACCCTACTAGTACACTTCCTTAGAATAAAACTTTGCTAGGTAGTTTGCAATCTGTATGGGCCTTTGTTGAATTATTTAACAAAAGATTGAGCACCTGGAAACAGGTGATCCCAGAACTTGGAGATGGAGTCAGAAGGATCAGAAATCCAAGGCCTGCCTCAACTATGTGAGAGTTTGAGGCCAGCCTACGCATCATAGGATCCAAGTGTTCCCAATGGTGCAATGCCAGAGGGTTTTTGCAAATGAAATTATCTTGAGGGGTTTAAAAAGAGAGGATCTTCTGAGTTATATGAGTGGCTCAATATAACTACAAGAGGACAGAAGAAGAATTGTAATCCCCTTGGTGAAAGGGAAGATATCCTAAAGAGAGTCCATTGTGCCCCTCTGTGGTTACCAGAGACTCCTGAGATACTTGGACGCCAAAGAATTGGCATTTCCCCAGGAATATGCCAGCAGCCCAGTGACAGCCAGAGGAAGGATGTGATACCCAGGAAGAGACTTCACACACTTCTGACAACTGAGCAGGCCACTTTGTAGGGGATGCTACTACTTAGACAAATGAAAGCCAGTGGTGGGCTGGACAGTAACCATCC
This sequence comes from Phodopus roborovskii, assembly GCF_943737965.1. Classification (NCBI taxonomy): domain Eukaryota; kingdom Metazoa; phylum Chordata; class Mammalia; order Rodentia; family Cricetidae; genus Phodopus; species Phodopus roborovskii. Next base: position 29,567,178 of record NW_026126540.1, read on the forward strand.
CATCACTTCTCAGCTATGCATAGCTCCAGCCTTCTGTTAAACCCAAATGTCACATCAGTACTCCCAAAATGGCTTTGGGGGCCACATGGAACAACTCTTCTTTCTCCCCTTTGCATTACTTGTCTCTCTAGCATGCTGAGGATGGGATGCCAAGCCCAGCTTGCTATGGCTGCCAAGACCCAGGCCTTGACTATAGAAACGGAAACAGCAGCAGGCACAGAGAAGGGCATATGATGATGGAGATGGGGGCCAGCAAGGTGGAGGAAGGGGGCCATGGGCCAAGGTGCACAGACGGCTTCTAGAAAGAGGAAAGGGCAAGGAAAGGGCCTGTCTCCTAGCCTCAAGAAGGACCAGCTCTGATGACACCTTACTTCACTCCAGGGAGACTGGTTTTTGGATTTCTGCACTATGGAACTGAAGTGAGGTGCTGGAGAGATGGCTCAGGGGTTAAGAACATTGGCTGATCTTCTAGAAGACCAGGGTTCAATTACCAGCACCCACATGACAGCTCACAACTGCCTGTAACTCCAATTTCAAAGGATCTGGACACCCTCATACAGGCATACATGCAGGCAAAATACTGACAAATGCTCATAAAATAAAAATAACAAATGAAATAAAAAGAACCATAATGAATATATGTTTGTTGTTTTAATTTGCTGCAGTGGAAACAGGAAATCACCTACTCAGAAACAAGGACAGGATAAAAAGGAGTTACGTCATGGGAAGAAGCTAAGAGCACTTGAGATAGGGGGAGCGAAGCGAACAATGGACTCCTCTGACATTTCTCACTAACTTCACTTACATTCAAAGAACAATGGGGGCTGCACTGGATGCAGGGGCTCTCAGCTGCAATCCTAGCATCTGGAAGCTGAGGCAGGAAGGATGCTAGAATTACAGGCCAGTCAAAGCTACACTGTGAGTATCAGCCCTGCTTGCGCTGTATGATGAGGTCCTACATGAAACAACAACAAAACAAAACAGTAGAGTCAAGGGTGTACCTCAGTGCAAAGCACTTGCTAGTACGACCACCCTAGCTTGAAGTGAGGTGAATGGATGAGATTCGGAGAGCTCTTCCCCACCCTGGCATCATTGCTCCTCAAGCACCCGCTCCTGGAATGTTTGAGGATGCCAGAGGCCAGAGATGAAAGCTTTCACTTAGTGAAAAGGCTTAGGTTTTGAGCATTTTGCATGTGGCTGTCTATATAGATGGATTCTAAGAACTTTAAAGGTGGAGGGAAAAGTTCTTGAGTCTCAGGGAATGCTACTTAAATGTTTCTAGGGGATGGAGGGGATAGATGAGAAGGGGTGATATCTTTATCCATTCCCCCTTGTCATTAGTTCTTTCTCCGAATACCAAGTTAAATAGCTTCCAGGACTGAGGGTACAGGAGTGTTCCTCTAGTGGAGAGCAATAAACGTCAAATCATTACACAGATGAGGATCTGATTATAACCTGGCATATGGCTATCCTAAAATTGGTTCTTTGAGATGTTTTGTTTTGTTTTTTGAGACAGGGTTTCTCTGTGTAACAGCTCTGGCTGTCCTGGAACTCACTTTGTATACCAGGCTGGCCTCAAACCCACAGAGATCTGCCTGCCTCTGCCTGGAGTGCTGGGATTACAGGTGACCACCACCACTGCCTGGCTCTTTGAGACTCTTTAAGACCTTAAGTACTGCTGGAGAGGAGGAAGGTTTTCTTTTGAAAGCTTGAAGCTTTGATGAGAATAGAAGACAGAACTGATGTTAACAAAGTCTTTTGAGCCTTTCAGGGAACAGAGAGAAAAAACTCCAAGCAGAGGAAGCCCTGTGAGTGTCCTATTCTTTGGAGTGTGTGTGTGTGTGTGTGTGTGTGTGTGTGTGTGTGTGTGTGTGTGTGTGTGAGCAAGCATATTCATAAAACTAAATGAAGCTCTGTGACCAAAGTTCAGACAGTTGCACAAGCCCAGAACATCCTCTACACCTTCAGGACCATCTTCACATACACAATCATGGAGTAGCCTGTGGCAATATGGATGGTGGGACCTGGAGAATTCTTCTTTCATCCTGTCCTCTTCACTATCGAGCACCTGTTCCTGGAGTGATTAACCGAAGCCAGAGACAACAGTAAGGTTGACCACCCCTGATTAGTTGCAAAAGCTTGGGTTGCACTTCTCGGAAGAGTTTATAGACTGCTTGACCACAGCTATGATTTTGGAGAGATGGGCTGTTAAGCTGTTTTAGGCCCTTTTAACAAACATCCCTTTGCTAACAACTCTCTATCTAAGCTGACATTTTCCCACTAGATGAAACTCCTGGTCATTATAATTAAGCCTAACAGACTTCTAGTCTCCATCAGCCCTGAAGCCAAGAATGCAAGATAGCACAGGATTATATCTGCATCCTTCATGGCTTTCCTGATACAGTTCCTAAATACACTGATTTAGAACATCTTTTGTTCTGTGATTATAAAAGTTCCTGTGGCCACTTCCACCATGGAGATGTCATTCAGGGCAACAACTCAGAAAGCTGAAAAAGGAGGATTATGAGAGAAGACCAGCCTGAACTACACAACAAGATTGTGTGTGTGTGTGAGAGAGAGACAGAGAGAGACAGAGAGAGAGGCAATGTTTAAGACAGAGCAATTGCACAGAATAAACAGCAGATTAGACATACTAGAAGACAAAATAAAAGATCTGTATTCCTAGCCTGGGTAACAGAAGTTAACATAAAAAACATATCAAAATTAACTACTACAAAATTAACTAAAATGAGGGCCATATAGAAAAAACAAAACAAACAAACAAACAAAACAAAACAAAATGAGTCCTATCGCGGTAAATAAGGATCAGGATAAACAAATAGGCCGAATAGATGTTTATTCAGGGAGAAATAACTTACAACCTAGACAGATGAACACCAGGAAATTCAGCCCGATCCTCTCCTGTCCGAGTCACGCCAGAAAGAGTGCTACTTTCCTGGCCCCCACCGACCTCCTCCACAGGTCACTTCCGCCCATGGCTCCACCCCCCAATGGGTGTGGTCAGTGCCAGAGAAGGACTATCTCACTACAATTCCACTTTTAGTCTAAAGAAAAGATTTAGGCTTAATACAAAACTATATACAAAACAGTGAATAACAAGTGTGCTCTAAGAAAAGGAAAATCGAGACCAAAATGACCTACATATCTAGTAGTATGTCCAAATCAGTGGTCAAGGTGGGGGCAATTCTATGTGGTCTTTGAAGGAGTTGAAGACAGATAGTAATGATTATAGTTTTCCTTAGTTAAATTAAAGATAAGTTACATATAGGACTTTAGACTCACAAAGATGAAATAGATGATGGAATAGTTTCTTAAATCTTGATAAATGTTAATGGACTAAATATTGTTAACTGTGATTCTTATTTGGTAACTGATATGTGATATATTTTGCTATGTTAAGTTTAAAATCCTTCTTTTTATTTAGACAGAAAAGGGGAGATGATGGGAGATGTCATTCTGTATATGTTTCTCATACTGGTTAATAATAAAGCACTGTTGGCCAATAGGAAAGGAAGATAGGAGGGACTAGGAGACAAGGAGGAAATAGGAAGTAGGAAGGAGGAGTCGAGATGGAGAGTCTGGAGAGAGCTGGACGCCAGCCTCCTCCCCGGTAAGAGAAGGCCATGTGAAAATACATAGATCAGCAGAAATGGGTTCATAATTAGAGGCAGAGCTAGCCAATAAGAAACAAGTAACCGGGCCAACAGTATTGTACCAAATACAGAGTCTCTGTGTATTATTTGGGGCTGGCGGCATGGCGGCGGGACAAGACCAGCAGCAGCGGGTGGAAAAACCATACACCTTACAGAGTCCTGAAAGGTAGCCAAGGATAGGAGTAAAGATACTTGAAGTAAAAATGACCGTAAGTCTTTCCAAGCTTGATGAAAATTATCAACCATAGAAAATCAGCCCAGGCACAAGCCAAAAACTACTATACCAAATAAGATGATGTGGTGTAGTAGTGTGTAATACCAGCACTTGAAAGGATAATGCAGGAGGACGATGACCTTGAGACCAGCCTGGGCTACAGAATGTGAGATTCTTTCTCAGAGAAAAGCAAAACAAAACATCCCCCAAGCCCAAATTGACAGATGAATAAAGAAAAAAGTAAGCTCCCCTAGGCTTGATTTCTCTTGTCTGAAATTCCCAAGCTTGCCAGGACCAAAGTCATCCTTGCATACACTCCAGGGTTGAGGCCACCCCAGAGTACAGAAATGTTTTTATTACCATATATTAATGATACATAGTGATTGGTTCATAATTATGTTTTCATTCATGTATGCAATGTCCTTTGATATTGTTCATCCTTGATACCTTCTCCTGCCTCCTCTCCTACTCCACTCCCCCAGTCAGCCTCCTTTCTCCCTTCACATCTTCGGCAGAGAGTGGCCCAATCCGTTTAATTGAGATTGTTTACAAGAGTGTGATGGGCGTGGGCAACTTACCAGAAGCTACACACTGAAGAAAACGCCTCTCTCTCACCAGCTGCCACTAGATGCCAATAGCCCCTCGATGAAGAACAGGGCCTCATGAGCCCCTCCCTCCACTGACTGTTAACTGCCTACAAGTCCTCAGTAAGTATGGGTGGGGCCTTGTGCATCTATTCCCATATTTACTTGCTGAGAATTCAAGAGTGCAGTGGCCATGCCATGCCAGGAAAACAGCGTTCCACCACACTCCTGTCCTCCCTTTCCCTTACATTCTTTCCAACCCTTTTCTGGGATGTTCCATAAACACTGGATGGGTGATAGAGATGTCTTCACTTAGCATCCACTGTCATCTAGTCTTATCTTCTGACCAGTTATAAGTTCTGTAGTAACTGATGCCCATTGCACACAACAGCACACGACCTATACATACTTATTTAGAAAGCAATTTGATAGACACGGTATAAATTTTTAAAAAAAATAAAATTAGACGAAAGCAAAAATAAAAAAAAAAACCCTTAAAGGTAGCTGGAGTGGGAGATAGAAATCATGATACACACAGAGGGGAGGGAAACTCAGAAAGAACACAGTAAAACATGGAAGAATGGAGAGAAATCCACCAACCTAAAAGTCTGTAACCAATAAATACATCTTTTAAAAATAAACCACTTTTCCTAAACCCAACAAAAAATGAAGGCATTGGTGTGTAGGTGTGGTAGCTTACACCTGTAGTCTTCCTGGGTCTCAGGGCTCTAGTGTAAAAGACTGCCACAGTTGGAGGCCAGCCTAGGCTGAGGAAGCCTAGATCTTTGGGAACTGGTAATCTCAGAAGATTCCATAGAATGACTGTGCAGGCATTCCCTAGTGGATAGACTGAACTAGAACTAAAGAAGGGAGAACACTTCCAGAAGGTCTAAAGAGGGGGTATAGAAGCTGTAATATGCTTATGATGTTTAAGGAAGTGAAGTCACAGGAGCCTGGGCAACTGTGGCAGAGCTGTGGTTGGGGCAGAAAAGAAAGGGCATTAAGCTGGGAAAAGTAGGTTCTAGAAAAACATTTCATGTAGAAGAGGGATTTTGGTTATAGTTTTTGTTTTTGTTGGTTGAAGTCTCTATAGACCATGCTGATCTGGAATTCTAATGCAACCCGTATTAGCCATAGGGGTGATCTTGCTCCCTCTACCTCTACAGTGCTAGGGTTACAGATATGAACTATGACCCCTGATCTGGAGAGTGATGCAGTTAGATTGTCAAGTTGGGAAGGACAACATAAGACAGATTAATGGGTGATTTCAGGAATTAAACCTTGACCATATTTCATTAGGAACTTGCTCCAGCTAATCAGGGGTTAGTTAGGGAGTGAGCAGTGGGCATGGGAAACAGCAGGTCTTCTTGTTCCCTGGGAGGCAAACAGTCATGTGAGGAATTAGATGTACATGGTTCAATTATAAATGTAGCAATCATAAGCCATCCCATCAACTAGTCTCCAGGTTGGATTGATGCATTTTCATTCTGTGATTTATCAATCTTTCTTTTGCTCTTATATCTCCTTGTTTTGACCATCTGACAAGGTTATAAGATACATCACAAAAGCATTGGTGTAAGGTGTAAGGATTTTCCGCCTGCTACAAGAAGATAAAGATTTACAGTAAAGACAAATTCACATTAAGAAAAAGCACTAAAGGTTTACATTGTGGTCTAAAATATATGTAGGCTTGGGAGAGAAAAAAAGAATAAAATGGTTGTAAACAGACAAAGAGGAACTGGGTGTGGTGGCACACACATTTAATCCCAGCACTCAGGAGACAGAGGCAAGCAGATCTCTTGTGATTGCAAAGTAAACCTGGTATACAGAGTAAATTCCAGGAGAGATAAGAGTTACACAGCATAGACAAACCCTGTCTCAAAAAAAAAAAAAAAAAAAAAAAAAAAAAAAAAAAAAGAAAGAAAAGAAACACAGTAATAAAAAAGCCAGGATGGAAAGAATCTGGATTCTGTAAGGTATTATATTGTCTTTGTATTGCTTGACTGCTGAGGAAATAACAACAACTGATAAAACAAATGCTGCTGGATTAATTCAATATATATATATATATATATATATATATATATATATATATATATTAAAAATGCTTTGACTTCAAAATTTAAGTCTAAGGACAAGTTACTGGGGAAAAGGATTTCTATTTTTGTTTCCACAGAAAATGAAAAGCTGTGGATTCCTTTCAGACTAATGTGGTTTGAGCAAGCCAGACCCCCTGAAACAGCATTCCTGGTGATCCAACATTCAAAACAGCTTGAACAAAGCAGCCTTGCAGACTACAGCCAGGAGTTTTGCATCTTCTTAGGATCCCCCACGACCGTGCCCCCTATCAGCAAGAAGTAGTTTGGAAAGAATGATGCCCAACTTCCCAAATATTGTTTATAAATGTTTGTTTTCATTTAAATGGGGTTGGTTATAAATGGATATAAACCAATATCTTTTTAAAGGTAAAAAGGGGATTATGGTATAGATATGAATACTTTGCTTTGGAATGGATTTTCATTTGTTAATATAAATTTAAGGTCAATTTTGTAATATGTATACTTCTCCTCGTTTAGGTACTTTGTTTTTATAGCTCATTTAGAAATGTAATATATAATGTAGTACAGATTATAGATAATTACCTATGATAGTCAAAGCTTAGAGTTTAGTTAGTTTTTCAAGATATACAGAGATGTATTTGAGATTAACAGGCATTCTTCAAACCTTTCAAAGACCTATAGAATATGGCATTTAAAATGGTTTAGGTTTTTTCTTGACAGTGAGACATAAATGCTCCTGGAAATACCACCTGCATCAGAAAGGAAGATGGACATTGAAGAAACTTGTTATGGAGTTTGCCTCCAATATGGCAAGACTAGCCATTTGGACAAGATACTGCTCTTGTCTGGACTGTTTGACTTTATGCTGTATAAACTGGACATGCAGGACCCACAGAAAAGTGACTGCTGATTCAAAATGGACATTGCTACAGAGTTCCTGCTTCATGGAAGAGTCTGCCAGACAGTCTGCAGGACACAAAGAAAAGTGACTGACAAACTGCCAATACAAGATGACAGTTTAACATTTCCTGCTTTGCTGAAGAGTCTGCCAGATGCACTATGGCCTATGGGCTAAAGATAGAAGATTACAGAAGAACTTCAGGTGACTGACAAGGCAAGATGTCTCTGTCATTTCTAGAGTTTTTATACTATCCTTCTGTGGTCTTTGAAGGAGTTGAAGACAGTTATGGTTATAGTTTTCCTTAGTTAGGCTTAAAGATAAGTTACATATAGGACTTTAGACTCACAAATAGAGGATAAATGATAGAATACTTTCTTTTAATCTTGCTAAATGTTAATGGACTAAATATTGTTAACTGTGATTCTTATTGGATAACTGTTGTGTTATATAATTTGCTATGTTAAGGTTAAAACCCTTCCTTTTATTTAGACAGAAAAGAGGAGATGATGGGAGATGTCATTCTGTAAATGTTTCTCATACTGGTTAATGAATAAAGCACTGTTGGCCAATAGGAAAGGAGATAGGAGGGACTAGGAGACAAAGAGGAAAGAGGAAGTAGGAAGGAGGAGTCAGGATGGAGAGTCTGGAGAAAGCAGAATGCCAGCCGGCTCCCTGGTAAGAGAAGACCATGGGAAAATACATAGATTAACAGAAATGGGTTAATAATTAAGACAGAGCTAGCCAATAAGAAACTAGTTCCTGGCCAACAACATAATAGCAAATACAGAGTCTCAGTGTGTTAATTGGGGCAGGCGCGGCGGTGGGACAAGACCGGGAGGTGGGAGGAAAAAACTTACTCTCTACACATTGAAGTATATGGTGTGAATTTATATGTTCATTTATATATTTATTTTGTTGTCAGAACATTGTGGAATCTGTGTCTTTTCTTTATTTGTTTGTTTTGGGGCTTTGGTTTTTTAAGACAGTGTTGTCTTGGCTGGCTGTCCTAGGACATGCTCTGTAGACCAGTCTGGCCTGGAACTTGGAGATCCTTCTGCCTCTGTCTCTCGAGTGCTGGGATTAATGGCATGCACCACTGCCTAGCAGAATCTTTATTCTTAAGTAGATCATTGTATATAGGTCTTGTGGGTCACAAGGAAATCAACTGCACTGTTACAAAACTGGTATCAAAGGGCTCTGATGAGCAAGATGAAGTAGCTCATGTCCATCATCTCAGCACCCAGGAGGCCAAGGCAAGAGGATGCCAGCAAGTTTGAGGCTAGCCTGGGAAACATAGTGATTTCCAGGCTAGCCTGAGCTACATAGCAAGATCTTGTCTCAAACAAAACAAAACAAAACAACAACAAAACCAGGATTCTGGTGAGCATGCTTCCTGGTGTTTTACTAGGAATCAGATTGGCTAGCTGGACTGCAGGTCTGGGATGAGGATGGAATTTACAGATGCATGTACATTATTATTATTACTAGACAAAGTTTCACTATGTAATCTCTGGTAACCCTGACAAAATGCAAAAAGCCCTCTTGAGCAATGACAGAGAGATACCAGGTGCCGGAATGTGGCACACCCAAAGCCCAGAGAGGGTACAGGAAGTCAGTATGGTCCCCATCCCTGTCCCACAACTTGCTTTATGTACCTCTTACTTGGCTGTTCCTATATCCCATATAAGCAGTCATTAAGCTGTTTCAGAGTTTTGTGAGTTACACTAGTGAACTATTGAATGTGAGGAAAGGGTGTGGGGTTCTGGATCTCCACATTACTGACATCTTGAAAGGGTGGCTTGTGGGACTGAGCCTGTGATCTCTGGGTCTGCACTGACAGAAGCTGCACTCTGAAATATCAGCAGAGCTTTTGCAAACTTGGTTAGTGTTGGAGAAGTAGTTTCTAAAGTTGGAAGCTATGGCTGATACAAAGACTTGAACCCCAAAGGAATATGGGAGTCTAAGATCTCATTTGATGTACTGGAGGGCATTCTGGTCAACCCCTCACCAACAGAGATCTACAGAGTCTGAGCTTCCCACTTATGCCTCATTCACATTTTGCAGACCTTGGCCTGGGGTCCCTGCATGCTCAGGGGTCTGTGATGTTTGGTCTTCACTGTCAGCCTCTCGTGTTTTTTGTTTTTCTTTTTATTTATTTATTTATTTATTTATTTATTTATTTATTTATTTATTTAGCTTGTTTGTTTTTCCTTTTCGAGACAGGGTTTCTCTGTGGCTTTAGAAGCTGTCCTAGAACTAGTTCTTGTAGACCAGGCTGGCCGCAGACTCACAGAGTTCCACCTGCCTCTGCTTCCCAAGCACTGGGATTAAAGGTGTGTGCCACCAATGTCCAGCTTATAAAAGTTTTCAGAGAGGCTTCACCGAGGATGGAAGACTCTCCCTACACATAGATAGGGGACAGAATCTCATGTGCTGGGGTCTCTGTCAGAAAGGAGAAGGTGGGGAGATGGAGAGATGGCTCATGAGGTAAGAATTGATATTCCCCTTGGAGAGGACCTGAGTTCAGTTCCCAGCACACACACTAGGCCTAGCATAACCACTACAACTTCTAGCTTCAGGGGATCCTACAGCCTTTTCTGGCTTCTGGGGGAAATTGCACTCACATGTACAAACTCCTCAAGCAGACACAATGACCACACATGATTAAAAACAAATCTTTTTTTTTTTTTTTTTTTTTTTTTTTTTTTGGAGAAGGTGAGCTGAGCACTCCTTTCTCTTTGCCTCCTAACCATGGACACTGTATGCCCAGCTGCCGTATACTCCTTCTGTCATGCCTTCCCTACGATATGGACTGTGGCTTGCCTTCCCTACCATATGGACTGTGGTTTGCCTTCCTGCGATATGGACTGTGGTTTGCCATCCCTGCAAT